>NC_136059.1:1070145305-1072937783 GCF_964261635.1 Lissotriton helveticus
CTATATATCGCGCACCCGCAATCCACTGCTGATGATGTCACATATTACATCATTCATGACATGGTCAGTGACATCACTGATGACATCACTGATGACATCTCAAATGACATCACTGATGACATCACTGATGACATCTCAAATGACATCACTGATGACATCATGACACACCAATACCAGTTACTACATACGCACTCACTGATTCCTACGTCTACACACACATTCACTCATTCACCCATACAATAACTCATACATACAGTCACTTATTATTACAACACTATCATATGCACTCATACACCTATGCAGACAGTCACACACTGCCACTCATCCATGGAGTTACTCACACACCAAGTCAGTCCTGTAAAGAATCAATCACACTTCCATTTCTTCATCTATACAGTTAAACACAGAACACCATACTTCAGTGACATCACTGATGACATCACTAATGACATCTGAAATGACATCACTGATGACATCTCAAATGACATCACTGATGACATCATGACACACCAATACCAGTTACTACATACACACTCACTGATTCGTACGTCTACACACACATTCACTCATTCACCCATACAATTACTCATACATACAGTCAGTTATTATTAGAACACTATCATATGCACTCATACACCTAGTCAGTCCTGTGAAGAATCAATCACACTTCGATTTCCTCATCTATAGTTAAACACAGAACACCATACTTTTCACACATATACTAACACATACTTACTCTCTTATACAATCACTGATACAAGTACACATTGATATGCACAGAGTCACACACCTCCCAGCCAGCCACACACACACTCAGTCTTCCATACATCCAGTCATTCTTCAATATGTAAAACGTATTTAAACTTTACAAAAACACACAGACACTAGATGATGTCATCAGTGATGTCATTTGAGATGTCATCAGTGATGTCATCAGTGATGTCACTGACCATGTCATGAATGATGTAATATGTGACATCATCAGCAGTGGATTGCGGGTGCGCGATATATAGTTAGTGCAACTAACTATATATGGAATTTCAATGGTTTTGTGTGAGTAAAATAAGGTTTAGTAAATGCTAATTCCTAACTATATATGGTCTATAACCTATGGTTTTTTCAGTGAATTTTCAAGGTTTTGTAAATGCTAATTCCTAACTATATATGGTCTATAACCTATGGTTTTTTCAGTGAATTTCATTGGTTTTTTAACAGCTAATATCTGTAGCTGTAAAATTTATTCTTCTTTAAATCCAAAAATATATTTTATATGTTTATGAATAATTATTTTTTTAAATATTTTTTTTTCTTCGTTCCCGCTTCGCGAATCGGAAACCTTACAGTAAAAAAATGTTCAGAAAAATAAAAAAAAAAGTTCTTTTCAGAACTACCTCCCCGTTATTAAAAAATTGGTACAATATTTGGAACTGTGCCAACCTCTATTTCTCTTAGTTCGCTTCCTAGTTCGCTCGCTGGTACGCGAACTGGAAGCGAACCAAAAACAGTAAGTATAAGGGAAGGAAACACACACTTATGTTAAAAGAAAGACAGCTATAGGGGAGTAAACTAGAGATACTATTACCCATAATCCACTACTGATGATGTCACATATTACATCATTCATGACATGCTCAGTGACATCATCAGCAGAGGATTGCGGGTTTTTTGGCAACATGCCTTATCGACGGTTTAATAACGCTGCCTTTTGCTTTATATAAGTTTTCAAATTGTATGAAATATATACCAATAGGTCTTTATGAACCTTTAGGTAGTGCTTTTGTTCATGAGGTCTGGTCGCTTCCATACACATACAGATGTTTCAAAGATGATCAAGAAGTTTATCTGAATGGAGAGGAATGCACTGAGACGCCAGATCATTCACTAATGTGTAGGCACATACAGTTACACGATTCATGCAACAAACAGCGACCAAATATGGCTTGCGTGATGCAAGGCACGCCAGTTCCTGCTATCATCCCCACGTTCAAGTTGTTGGAAAATGGTAGTTATTTGATGCTCAATAATGAAGATTGTTCTGAGTTAATTAAAAGTATTCCTTTTATCGTAACAGTAAGTGAACGGGTTATTTGCTGCAGAAATGTTCTATTTCCTCCCACACATGAACATAGGGAGTTTTCAATCTGGCCACAAATACCAACCTTGGGACACGTTTCAACAGCATGACAAGAATAAGAGCTCTTTTGTCTCAGAGAGAGGTGGCCTTGAGTTCGGCCCGTGAAACTTTCGTACTTCACATAGCGAACACCCGTACACAGGTTTGCCTTTCAATTTCAGCAACATGTTTCCGACTATCTTTAACGCATCCTCCACAAAATCCCTGGCACACTTTTTTAAAGTTGTTACCAGTGGTCTCGTGACTTCATTTGAGAAAATCTTTGGAGTCATCCCTGCTCCCTTTCATTCCATTTTCTCCACTCTGGTTCGTGGATTGCATTTTTACTTGCATTACCAGCGGACGCTCTTGTACTTTTTTACATTTTTAAATATGGATGTCCCTCCTATGCAACCTCCGACCCTGCAGCTGCTGACACTGTTCCGCAATCGCATGCTAGAATATTATGGCACAATGCCGTTGGCGATATTAAGCACGGCATATGGATTATCTTTTCGGTTCTCCTACTTCACCTGTGTCCAGCCTGTATTTCACTGCCTGACCTGTGATTTCGATTGGGCCATTGATTTGTGTCTCTGCGGACCGGTTTCTCCTGACGTCGACTTTAATCAGCTGATGACTCCTATCATTACTCACGAGTTGATTTGTCCTGGCGAAAGGATTATGGCTGTGGCATTGATGCATGGACTACTTGGTCCCTGGAATTTACTGGCGGCAGCACAGTCTTTCTTGGAACACAGCTTTCTTGAAAACCCACCGAGCTGTCCTCTGATGGTGATAGAGGATCCGGTGCTGGGAGAGCACGTATGTTCTTTTCCGCTTTTAAATTGGATGGCTGAACTGTTTTCGGATGAAGACGGTGACTTCCTGTTGGAGGCTGTTGCAGCTTATTTTGCATACACAGTTATGTCATAGACCTTTTTCATGTTTCATATGCTGAGTACTAGCATTTCATTGACAATTCATTGACTTAATTGTCAAGTTTTTATTATTTACCTTGCCTATTGGCTTAAGACTCGATAAAGTACTTGGCTGTTTTATTTTTCTTTAGCATTGAATTTTCCTAGTTTTTAATGCTTTACCTTGCGGACCGTCCACATATAAACTTGCAATCTGCTCTCATGAGATGGCACTTCTATTATCTTATTCAGTTCGTTTCCGGATCATGAGGAGGTGTCATCTAGGTCCTGGATATCTTTACACCGTGTTAAGTTAGCATGGGCTCATTACCGGTTTAAACGCCATTTTTCCTTTTTTGCAACTTCTGCACACGACATTTAGTTGTTGCTTTAGCTTTCCACCTAGTAGTTCATCGTGGTTTACATGAGAATAATATGTTATTGGTCTACTATCTGCTTTACTTGTTAAACTATATCTGTACAGCGAGTGCTAAAGTTTCAAGAACAACACGGTACAGAATTGTTATGAGGTCTGATCTCCACGACTTCATACTCATAACATAAGTGCAACTTCTGCCAATTCTGGGCATGAGGCGGGTTTTATATTGCTTTGCCGAACACACATACACAACAGTTGATGCGGTTCACATGAAGAGAGAGCTGGTGTATGCTGATGTGATTCCTTCAAATCTAAGACACTAAAGTATGGGCACGCCCTAAACCAACACAAAGAGACCTTCTTAGCAAATAATATAATATGTGTATTAGGGAGGGTGAGATATAAGCAGCCGCGGGCCGTGGAGGGAGTTACGGTGAGGCAGGGAGGCGGGGAGGGGGAGAAGCAGGGTGGAGCCCTCTCTACCTTGCCCCTCCCCCTCCCCGCCTCCCTGCCCCACCGTAACTCCCTCCACGGCCCGCGGCTGCTTATAAGTGTTGCTAACTCTTATTCATTTACAGCATGTTAACATACTGTCACCATTCGCTTTTTATGTACTAGTAACTATGCTGGTAATTTTGCTACTGATAATATGTGTACTTGTATTCTCCACCCTGCTTCTCCCCCTCCCCGCCTCCATGCCTCACCGTAACTCCCTCCACGGCCCGCGGCTGCTTATAAGTGTTGCTAACTCTTATTCATTTACAGCATGTTAACATACTATCACCATTCACTTTTTATGTACTAGTAACTATGCTGGTAATTTTGCTACTGATAATATGTGTACTTTTATTATCTAAGGTACTACGCCTGAGAAGACGGCATTAGTAAATAAACATTTCAAATACACATGTGTTCTTCTTAACTCCATGTTCTGGTTTCTAAGAAATATATAACGACCGACTGTTCATGAGTTCCACGTATCCTGAGGTACTATAAGTTCATATTCTGGATTGTCTAAACATTGAGAGTTTGTTATATCCAATGTGACACTGTACCTAGCTTGCTAAATAGTTTTTGATTACTAACGTGAGTTTTGGGACACCCTAATTCGCCGAGGTTCCAATCCTCTGTCCACAGTTCTGTGTGAGAACAGAAACCCTGCGACAGGGGCACCCCCGACCCTTGCTGGAGCTTCATCACACTTGCGATACAACTCCAGCAATGCGCCACCTTTACGGCACAGATACATCACGCATCTGTGCTGTTTTTGCCCCGTGATGCGCCGCATTGTAAATGCAGCACACCATAGGTGACGGAACAGCGGCACAGAATGACTAACACATCCCTGGTGATGCGCCAGTCATCATAAATCTATCCCTATGCTTCTTATCTTGTTAGAGATGAACCGCCATATGTATCATCAAAGTTATTTGCATTTCCTAAATAGCGAACTTTAAGGAATAAATAGCGATTCTTTACCATTCCTAGTTTGCGATGAGCTATTTGCTAATTAGCCGAATGTAGCCCAATGAAGCCCAATGTAGCCCAATGTAGCCCAAAGATGGCCGCCAGACACACAAAAAAACAAATGTAGCCCAAATATCAGCCAGATGTAGCCCAACTATAGCCCAGTGACAGAATGACCAATCAGCTTCGCAAACCTCCGTTACGCGAAGCGGAGCGCTGTTACAGATATATATCTTTTTTTGAACGTTAATTTCTCAAAATCCACTGGAGCACATATATTGAGACCTAGCAAAGGCACATCGGGCTACCAGTCCCTAATATTTTGCCAAGTTTCGTGCAAATCCATTCAGCCGTTCAATTATTATTTTTATTATTTTTTTTTGCCCCGCGGGGCCCTTTTAAAACCTCCACATCAAACCTAGGGGGTCAGCGAGGATCTACTATGCCCCCTTATAGTTATTTCCCCCTTTGTTTTGACCTCCTCTTGTCTCTCGATCCTACCGAGAGACAAGATGGCGGCCGCTACGGACTGTTTGGAATGTTGACAGACGCCGGAGAACCAATCAGCTTCGCTTCACAAAGCTCCGTTGCGCGAAAAGTCCGCGAACCAGAGCGCTAACCGGTCCGCTGTTACAGATATATATCTTTTTTTAAACGTTAATTTCTCAAAATCCACTGGAGCACATATATTGAGACCTACAAAAGGCACATCGGGCTACCAGTCCCTACAATTTTGCCAAGTTTCGTGCAAATCCATTCAGCCGTTCGGGCTAAAAGTGAGGCCAACCGCCCTATGGAAAACTCAATGTTAAAAACACGTTTTGGGACCCCCCTTTTTTCTCGGCCCCCCCTTGACGAACCCCCCCCAAATTTTCAAGGGCTGCTCAGAAACAAAATGTGCCATTTTCCTGAAAATTTCAGCCAATTCCGTCCACAAACGCCAAAGTTATTAGACATAGAATTTTCAAAAAACCCATAGAGAAAAAATCCTAACTATATATACCTACTGGCGACCGCCAGTAGGTAATATATGAAGCATGGTATGAAAGAATATATATATATATATATATATATATATATTGTGACCAAACCAAACTTTCAATCAAAAGAAGGCGCTGACTCCGTGAATCAAAATCCAAACGATATTTCATTACTCAGTTGCTGCTTAGACGCGTTTCGGCGGCTTGCTCCCGCCTTGTTCACTACATCTGCATGAACATTTTGTTAAGCTATATATACATACATACACAAGATCACATGGGTATGCGATTGACTTAAAAGTCTCAATTGGCTAATGGTTGTTATGGTTACCAGTTCATGACCCTCATGCACGGACATAGAAGAGTTCATGACTTGCACATTACAAAATCATGGCAGTCTTTTTACACTCTTGCCTGAAACTTTAAAAACACACAATAATTACAGTTTTTCAAAATCGTCCCTAATATGCTGGATGTTAAAAGAGAGAGAACACTCTTTGTTGAATAGAAAGTGCATTACCACTGTTTTTACAAGTCAAAATACATATGTGCTACACTGCTCGTAACACGCTCATGTGCGCTGCAATTTGGTGCGGCAGGTTGTAACATTGCAGTCGAATTCCTGACATTATAGCTGCCGGAAAGCAAAAGTACGTGACTAAATGTCAAACGCGTATTTAATCAGCGCTCCGGAGTACAAGCCCAAATTAACAACTAGACATAACTGATGCTGCATGTAGTCAATATTACCTAGATAATATAGCACAATTCGGCATTTGTTAAATATGTGACTTTGTATCATCGGTTTGTGGCATTTACATTTGGAGTGTTACCATTCATACTGACAATGCTACGCATAACGTTATTCCCTATTGGTTACATCATACGGTGCTGCTCGTGTATAACAAAACCCGTGCTTGTGCCACAATGGCTTCTCTCGCTTGTGTTCTCAGCACCATAATCACTGCGCAATGGACAAGATCGTCTCCAAGTGGAGTAATTGGCTAAGGACTTGTATAGTGAATATTTAAAGTGAGTGGTGAAAAATGGTGAACATAAAGTAAAGTGAAATTGTGAAATTAAGGAGAAGTGATTGTGGTGTCCTTATGTACATGTGATCTAAAATTACTTAGTTTGTAGTAGATGTACTGCAGATGTTAAAGAATGGTACACAGGAAAGAGACAGCACAGACTGGCTACAGATGTACATTAAGGGCTTCATCCGCGTTCAAACCGAACGGGATTTTACAGTTCAGAAGGATTATGTATCTGGGCTCTAGGCGACGTAAAGCTAGTTTGCGATTGCCTCCTCTTGTATTTCTGGGTACACTATCAATGACGTAGTATGATAGGTTCTGGGCATTCCCTTTATGTAGCTGATTGATGTGCCTAGCTACTGGGTATGTTGGGTCTTTGTTTGCTATTGCCCTTAGATGTTGCAGGATTCTGACATGTGCTGGGTGGATGGTGGCCCCCACGTACCTTTTACCACATACGCAGACCAACACGTACACTGCGTATTCCATTTTGCACGAGTATTGTGCTCTGATGGTGTCCGGTTTTTGTCTGAAGGGTACAATGACATCAGTTGTATTAATGCCATGGTTAAACGCTTTGCATTTGCTGCATTTTTTAAAACCTTTCTGGTTTTGTAACCAATTGTTGGGCTTCTTAATGGCAGTTGCGTTGCAAACCAAATGACTGCGCATTGATTTTGCTTTCCTGTAGGTTACCAGTGGTGTTTTACCCACAGCCTGGCCGATGATTGGATCATTGCGTATCAACGGCCAGTGTCTCCTAAGGATCTTACTGAGGTTTGTGTGGTATCTGTTGAACCCCGTGATCAATCTAGGTGGTTGCCGTTCACTATTCTCAGTGCTTTTGCTTTCTTTGGGAGAAAACAGGAGTTCCTGCCTAGTTTTGGCGCTGCATTTAGGTTCTATATATATATATATATATATATATATATTACCTACTGGCGGTCGCCAGTAGGTATATATAGTTAGGATTTTTTCTCTATGGGTTTTTTGAAAATTCTATGTCTAATAACTTTGGCGTTTGTGGACGGAATTGGCTGAAATTGTCAGGAAAATGGCACATTTTGTTTCTGAGCATCCCTTGAAAATTTGGGGGGGTTCGTCAAGGGGGGGCCGAGAAAAAAGGGGGGTCCCAAAACGTGTTTTTAACATTGAGTTTTCCATAGGGCGGTTGGCCTCACTTTTAGCCCGAACGGCTGAATGGATTTGCACGAAACTTGGCAAAATTGTAGGGACTGGTAGCCCGATGTGCCTTTTGTAGGTCTCAATATATGTGCTCCAGTGGATTTTGAGAAATTAACGTTTAAAAAAATATATATATCTGTAACAGCGGACCGGGCAGCGCCCCAGGACGCGTACTTTTCGCGCAACGGAGCTTTGTGAAGCGAAGCTGATTGGTTCTCCGGCGTCTGTCAACATTCCAAACAGTCCGTAGCGGCCACCATCTTGTCTCTCGGTAGGATCGAGAGACAAGAGGAGGCCAAAGCGAAGGGGCAAATGACCATAAGGGGGCATAGTACATTGTCGCTCACCCCCTAGGTTTGATGTGGAGGTTTTAAAAGGGCCCCGCGGGGCAAAAAAAAATAAAAATAATAATAATCGAACAGCTGAATGGATTTGCACGAAACTTGGCAAAATTGTAGGGACTGGTAGCCCGATGTGCCTTTGCTAGATCTCAATATATGTGCTCCAGTGGATTTTGAGTAATTAACGTTCAAAAAAAGATATATATCTGTAACAGCGCACCGCTTCGCGTACTTTTCGCGTTACGGAGCTTTGCGAAGCGAAGCTGATTGGCTCTCCGGTGTCTGTAAACATTCCAAACAGTCCGTAGCGGCCGCCATCTTGTCTCTCGGTAGGATCGAACAGCTGAATGGATTTGCACGAAACTTGGCAAAATTGTAGGGACTGGTAGCCCGATGTGCCTTTGCTAGGTCTCAATATATGTGCTTCAGTGCATTTTGAGAAATTAACGTTCAGAAACAAGATATATATCTGTAACAGCGCTCCGCTTCGCGGAGATAAAATTATATGTGTATTACCTAGCTGTTGCTAACACCAGTTAGCGACGGCTAGTAGAAGATAGCGACCATCTTGGGCCCCACTTTGCATGTGAGTGATATTTATCACTAATGACATGCAAAGTGGGCATGCCAAGATGTTAGCGACTGGAAACAGTCGCTAACATCGCTATCTCCTATTATCAACTTTTGGAAATATTCGAGATAAGCGCGAATATCTCCAAAAGCTACCACCTGCCCTGAGCAGTTCTTAGCCATGTTATCCAATGGGAGGTGGATAACATGGCTAAGAGCATTAGCTCGGTAATGCATGAATATCGCTGAGTTTTCAGCGATATTAATGCATTGCGGTCGTTTTTTTATCGTATTTCCGATAAACCTTGATAATAGCAAGGTTTATCTGCGATAATTTCTGACGGTAAAAAAATCGTTGCTAAGCATCGTTAGGGATAAATATCGCTTAACTTTGGTAATATGCCCCAACGTCTGTTAACGTTCGATTCGAAGGAAATCAGGAAGTGTTGAAAAACATTGTCTGCGCCATCTTGTCTTTTTTCAAATGCCACACTTTTGTCGTGCACGGCAGCCATTTTAGATGCCTTGACCAGACCCACTCTGTGCACGCTGTCGATCCTTAGCATGGCTCCCCACCCTCGCAAGCATCTCCCCCAGGCAGTGGTCACCCCCGCTCTCTGTCTTATGCATGGGTAATAAACCTCCCCCCATCTGCGCTGCTCTTCCCTGAGAATCACACCCTGTGCCCGCCCGACACCTCCCTTTCGCCCTATTCACTACCGCACCCTCTGATACTCCTTTTCCTCTGTGTCCGATTGTCCAGGCTGGTCCTAGGGTATCAGCTAGCCCTGCAGATGTAGTTTATGGCCACAGCTGTAAAGAATCACCCCTCTTCAAAGGAGTTATAGTAGATCAAGGCCCACACTCGATGAGATCCGTCACAGCAGAAGCGTTGCTATTATCTGAAAACCATCCTGTATTGTGATTGGGGAGGGGACCGAGCCTGAAGCGGAAGATTCCAGGGATGACTCTTTGTACATCAAAGTTTTTACAATTATGTGTCACATTAAAAATATATAGCACTCCGACAAAGTAGTAAGATTATAAAACTTTAATAATTTATAAATATATACAAGAAAACAAAAATAGTAATAACATATAAACATTTTTAGGGAAAAACAACGAAGTAGCGGTCCGCTGTGCGAATAGTCCCAACGCAGCACAACGTCCAGATTTCCGGCGTGGGGCGTCGCGGGGGGTGGGTCATCAGTAGCAAACTGTTGTGCGAATAGTTCCAAGGCAGCAGAACGCGCTGAAATCTAGATGACACTAAAGTGATGTCTAGTAAGTTGCCACCCAGCAAATAACGGCATGGGGCGTCGCGGGGGGTGGGTCATCAGTAGCAAACTGTTGCGCGAATAGTTCCAAGGCAGCAGAACGATGGCACCAAGGTGATGTCCAGTAAGTTGCCGCACTGGTTTTGGTATCCTACAATGCTGCTCCGAATAACGGCGCGGGGCGCCCCGGGGGAGGCGGTGAACGGGCCTGTCCAGGTGGAGTGTCATCTGTTGTAGTGGGGCGCCCCTTTACCGTTTCAGTTGCCATTCCGTCCGTTTTTGGTCCACTGTGTCAAAAGCCGCAATTCAGCTGAGTTGCGCCCACTCTTGCGGTGCAGCGATAGGCGGCTGTCACAGGACTCTCAAAATGGCGGCAGGCTGTTTCCTTTTTGGGCCTGGTCCACTGAAATGGCCCTGGGACACCTTGGAAATCGGACGCTTGTCTGCTAGGTCTTGGACCCCATTCTCGAAAGCGTCCCCTCCGCCTTGAGAATTCATCAAAAGTTTTGGGGGCTCCGACTCCTGCAGGCTTCTGGTGGGGAGCGGCTGCCATGATTGCTCGCGGAATGACCACGACTGAGCTACGAGATGGTGGTGCTCTCATGCTGACGCCAGCTTCAGTCTGAAACATCCAGAAACAAGGTGGGGCTTTCATCGTTTGGGAAAAAAAAAAAGTTTTCATCCAATGAAAAGTGTTGTTTTTAGGTCACATGATCAAGCCTTCCATCATTAGGAAACCAAAAGTAAAATGAACCAATGAAAAGTTTTATAAACAAGTCACATGACCTGTTATGCGGCATAGGGTGTAAAATGCGGAGAAAATACGTTGGCACGTGAGGCGGCGTCAGTAGCGGACCGATGTGCGAATAGGCCGAAGGCAATACAACGCGCCAAGATCCGGATGGCACCGAGGTGGTGTCATAGTTGAGAGTTCTGAGCAGCGGTTGTAACACTGTCTGAAGCTTATTTGCAGCTGCTGCAGCTTCACTACGCGCCAAGATCCGGATGGCACCGAGGTGGTGTCTAGTAAGGTGCACTGGTGTGGCCATCCTACAATGCTGAAAGTCGGCGTGGGGCGCCCCGTTGGCCTGTGAGTTTGCGTCAGTAGCGGACCGATGTGCGAATAGGCCGAAGGCAACACAACGCGCCAAGATCCGGATGGCACCGAGGTGGTGTCCAGCAAGTTGCAGCACTGGTGTGGCCATCCTACAATGCTGAAAGTCGGCGTGGGGCGCCCCGTTGGCACGTGAGGCGGCGTCAGTAGCGGACCGATGTGCGAATAGGCCGAAGGCAACACAACGCTCCAAGATCCGGATGGCACCGAGGTGGTGTCCAGCAAGTTGCAGCACTGGTGTGGCCATCCTACAATGCTGAAAGTCGGCGTGGGGCGCCCCGTTGGCACGTGAGGCGGCGTCAGTAGCGGACCGATGTGCGAATAGGCCGAAGGCAACACAACGCGCCAAGATCCGGATGGCACCGAGGTGGTGTCCAGCAAGTTGCAGCACTGGTGTGGCCATCCTACAATGCTGAAAGTCGGCGTGGGGCGCCCCGTTGGCACGTGAGGCGGCGTCAGTAGCGGACCGATGTGCGAATAGGCCGAAGGCAACACAATGCGCCAAGATCCGGATGGCACCGAGGTGGTGTCCAGCAAGTTGCAGCACTGGTGTGGCCATCTTACAATGCTGAAAGTCGGCGTGGGGCACCCCGTTGGCCTGTGAGTTTGCGTCAGTAGCGGACCGATGTGCGAATAGGCCGAAGGCAGCACAACGCGCCAAGATCCGGATGGCACCGAGGTGGTGTCTAGTAAGTTGCCGCACTGGTGTGGCCATCCAACAATGCTGAAAGTCGGCGTGGGGCGCCCCGTTGGCCTGTGAGTTTGCGTCAGTAGCGGACCGATGTGCGAATAGGCCGAAGGCAGCACAACGCGCCAAGATCCGGATGGCACCGAGGTGGTGTCTAGTAAGTTGCCGCACTGGTGTGGCCATCCAACAATGCTGAAAGTCGGCGTGGGGCGCCCCGTTGGCCTGTGAGTTTGCGTCAGTAGCGGACCGATGTGCGAATAGGCCGAAGGCAGCACAACGCGCCAAGATCCGGATGGCACCGAGGTGGTGTCTAGTAAGTTGCCGCACTGGTGTGGCCATCCTACAATGTTGAAAGTCGGCGTGGGGCGCCCCGTTGGCCTGTGAGATGGCGTCAGTAGCGGACCGATGTGCGAATGGGGCCAAAGGCAGCGCAACAATATTTTCTGAATAGAAGACACCACAAGGCGCTGAGATGCCAAGATCCGGATGGCACCGAGGTGGTGTCTAGTAAGTTGTCGCACTTCTGTGGCCATCCTACAATGTTGAAAGTCGGCGTGGGGCGCCCCGTTGGCCTGTGAGATGGCGTCAGTAGCGGACCGATGTGCGAATGGGGCCAAAGGCAGCGCAACAATATTTTCTGATTTGAAGACACCACAAGGCGCTGAGATGCCAAGATCCGGATGGCACCGAGGTGGTGTCTAGCAAGTTGTGGCACTGGTGTGGCCATCGTACAATGGTAAAAGTCGGCGTGGGGCGCCCTGTTGGCCTGTGAGATGGTGTCAGTAGCGGACTGATGTGTGAATGGGGCCAAAGGCAGCGCAACAATATTTTCTACAATATTTTCGGAGTAGAAGACACCACAAGGCGCTGAGATGCCAAGATCCGGATGGCACCGAGGTGATGTCTAAGTTGCGGACCGATGTGCGAATGGGGCCAAAGGTAGCGTAACAAGATTTTCTGTATGGAAGATACCACTAGGCGTTGAGATGCCAAGATTCGGATGGCACCGAGGTGATGTCTAGCAAGTTGTGCCACTGGTGTGGCCATCGAACAATGGTAAAAGTCGGCGTGGGGCGCCCTATTGGCCTGTGAGATGGTGTCAGTAGCGGACTGATGTGCGAATGGGGCCAAAGGCAGCGCAACAATATTTTCTGACTGACACCACAAGGCGCTGAGATGCCAAGATCCGGATGGCACCGAGGTGATGTCTAAGTTGCGGACTGATGTGCGAATGGGGCCAAAGGCAGCGTAACAATATTTTCTGTATGGAAGATACCACTAGGCGTTGAGATGCCAAGATTCGGATGGCACCGAGGTGATGTCTAGCAAGTTGGTGTGGTCATCCTACAATGCTGAAACTCGGCGTGGGTCACCCCATTAGCCTGTGAGATGGCGTCAGTAGCGGACCGATGTGCGAATAGGCCGAAGGCAGCACAACGCGCCAAGATCCGGATGTCACCGTGGTGGTTTCATAGTTGAGAGGCTCTTCATCTGCAGTGGGGCGCCGAGATCCGGATGGCACCGAGGTGATGTCTAGCAAATTGCTGTACTGGTGTGGTCATCCTACAATGCTGAAATGTAGTGGGGCGCCCATTTACCGTTTCAGTTGCCATTCAGCTGAGTTTCGGCTGCTCTTGATGCTACAGCGACAGGCGGCTGCAAGAGGACTCTCAAAATGGCGGCCTGTTCTTTGGATTTGGGCCTGGTCCACTAAAATGGCTTTGGGACACCTTAGAACTTGGACGCTCGATTTTTTTTTCCTTTCCTGTACATGCAAAAAAAGGTAAATGCCCGGTACGTTACACGCTTCATCTGCCACGATGAACTCTCCAGAGGAACCGAAAAAAAATATAGTTGTGGTAACTATACCATGCATCGTCATATGGAGAGGTGGCACCAATTAATTATAGTGCTGCATAAAAGAGAGATTTGGAGGAGAACCCCTGACCTGCTAGTACATTCATCAAAGAAGTGGCACTGAGAGCTTCAGAGGCAAGGGAAACGGTCCCAAATATTTAGAAGAACTTTGGAAAGATTAAAATGACATGTTTAGATTGTGGTAAATTAATTTCATGTGGACAGATGAGTGTTACTCTAATAAATACAGCATATGAACATCATCATAGTCGATGGTTGGTAGAGACATTTTGACTATATCCTGGACCTGCCCGTCCTCGCCCAAAATGGCGCCAGAATAAATGGGACTCGTAACTCCTTGTTGTGTACTGGTTGCAGAACCTTGAAATCACGAGATACGTATGCAGTTTTGAAGCACATGGCGGGCGGGGACGAGAATTGATTGAATATTTCGACATCCCTATTGATATTAAGTTCTGATGTGTTATTGATTACTGTACTGTTGAAAGTTCGAATTAACGTCACCCATGGTACTTGCCCGCAAATGTATATCTAGATAATTTTATTGTAACTGGCCCTGTCGTATTTTAATTATAAAATGTACGTCCACCGATTCCGTAACTGTTAGACACCTTAGTTCTTGCAACCTAATGGCCCGCCCGTTACGTTCGTCTACAGTGTAAATGTCTATTCATCATATACGATTACAGTTTGCTCCGTGGCAGGCCCACGTGGTTATAGGCTCGTATTTGTATAATGAAATTTTCACAATAAAGGTTTTTAAAAGAAAACATGGTAGTAGTATATACATTGGTAAAGTTTTTAATAATAGTCACTGTTTTAGAATCATTAAAAGGCAAGTGAAATAAAGCAGACCAATTACATGAAGGGTAAAAGGTATAATACGAAGGAACGCAGTAAAGATAAATGGTCAAGGGCTGTTGTGTTTTCTATTCCTGCAACATAAAGTGATCGATAAGAATCTCATATTCAGGCGTATCGGCGACTAAGACAGCAGGTCGACCCTCTTTTGCTCAACGGCTCCGTCATGGGACGAAGAAACGCTCTTTTTCTCGAAAAAAGAATATATTTTACTTGCAGGACAGTTGTAAAATTTCCGGGAAAGTACATTAGCCTGGAACATTATAACATATATTTAAGAAAAAATAATGTTCGGAAGTAATTAAAAGCGTAATTTTTAGGTGATATGACCAAGGCTTTCATCATTAGAATAAGAAAAGTAAAATGAACCAATGAAAAGTTTTATTAACAAGTCACATGACTTGTTATGCTTACGTTACGCGCTGCGCGCCCCGGATGACTTCCGGATGCGCTAACGCGGCGCGTCATATGACGCATTACGCGACAACGCAGGTCCAGAATATAGTCAAAATGTCTCCACCAACCAGCGGTCGAAACACAACCCCTTTCAGCAGGCTAAATAGTTCTGTTAAATGACAACAGAAGGGACAGGCAACAAGAACCATCAGTCAAAGAGGGGAGGGCTAGTTCTTCTCTACCGGGTTACATTGGGGCGCTACCGGAACTGATCGAATTGGTAGTCTACAGTGTTTCTGGATGTTTCAGACTGAAGCTGGGGTTAGCATGAGAGCAGCACCATTTCGTAGCTCCGTCGTGGCCATTCCGCAACCAATCATGGCAGCCGCTCTTTATCGTTATTTTGGGCGGGGTGGGTGGCGGAGCCGAGCTGTTTTGCAGCCATCATTGTGTGGAGTTCAGTTCATCTCACTAGTTTTGTATTTGTCATGAGGGGTTGTTCCTAATGTTTCTATTTTAGCGAGGTCAAAAAGAGATCCCATTAGTGGCCTACTGATTTTGCTCGATTCCTTTTCTTTTTTTTTACACGATTTTTCGTTATCTGCAAAGACTAAACAGAGTATTGCGACTCTGTGTTTGTTTGTAAATAGAGAATGAACCAAAGAGAACTAATTCTAAAATAGTAAATACTTGGATAACAATCAATCAAATGGAGAGAGAAGCAGGCACGACGGATTACAACGGGGGCAAAGGCCTGCGTTAACTACCTTTCACTATCTGCAAAGAGAGAGTACTCCTAATAGAAATGAGGGGGGGGGCACCATTCAAAGCAGATCAGTGTGCATAAACACGAAAATGTTTTCACTTACCACGTACTTGACATTCGACAGCTTATGATATTTGCTATTAAAAAACCATTGAAATTCACTGAAAAAAACATAGGTTATAGACCATATATAGTTAGGAATTAGCATTTACAAAACCTTGAAAATTCACTGAAAAAACCATAGGTTATAGACCATATATAGTTAGGAATTAGCATTTAAAAAACCTTATTTTACTCACACAAAACCATTGAAATTCCATATATAGTTAGTTGCACTAACTATATATCGCGCACCCGCAATCCACTGCTGATCATGTCACATATTACATCATTCATGACATGGTCAGTGACATCACTGATGACATCACTGATGACATCTCAAATGACATCACTGATGACATCACTGATGACATCTCATTTGACATCATTCTTGTGCTAATACGATAAACCTCTTCAGACTCTAATATAACCTTAGATACACTCAGTGTATACAGACACTCACACACTGCCACTCATCCATGGAGTTACTCACACACCCAGTCAGTCATGCAAAGAAACAATCTCACCTCCATTTCTTCAACTATACAGTTAAACACACCTTACTTATTGAAACATATACTAACACATATTTACTCTCTTATACAATCCCTGATACAAGTTCACAATGATCGATACAACCACTCACTCATTCAGTGGCTCTCATGCACAGTTATTTATATATGCCAACTCTCACATGTACTGTGTTTTACATATGTACTTACTATGACATGTAGCATTGAGATATCCATTCACTCATCAATACACTCATGCACACAGTCAACTGCCCATGTAGCTGTTTCCACATGCACTCTTGAACTCATACACCTAGTGAATAAACTGCTCACACATCTATGCATAGAGTCACACACCTTCCAGCCACCCCCACACAAACTCAATCTCCCATAGAAATACTTGGGCAACCAATTAATAACACATATAGCCTCTCGTATAGCTAATGATCAACACATGCAGCAGTTTACAGAACAACAGACATAATGATGCACAAATTAAGACAGTTTAGTCACTAACCCATGCATTCAGTGAGACACATTTAATCACTCACTCATACAGTCAGTCACGCACATACTAAATCCTTCATCCAGACACTTATACATCCACTCATTCTTCAATATGTAAGACATATTTTAACTTTACAGAAACATACAGTCACTGGATGTTGTCATCAGTGATGTCATCAGTGATGTCATTTGAGATGTCATCAGTGATGTCATCAGTGATGTCACTGACCATGTCATGAATGATGTAATATGTGACATGATCAGCAGTGGATTGCGGGTGCGCGATATATAGTTAGTGCAACTAACTATATATGGAATTTCAATGGTTTTGTGTGAGTAAAATAAGGTTTTTTAAATGCTAATTCCTAACTATATATGGTCTATAACCTATGGTTTTTTCAGTGAATATATATATATATATGAGCAGGAATCTTCTCCAACAGAAGCAAGAAGCGGAAACCACACAGAGGATTCTTTGGAGGGATTTTATTGCCACGGACACCAGCATTAGGGCGAATGCATTTCGGCTTGGTTCAGCCTTCGTCAGCGCCATGAGGTGTTTGCATGGAGCAGGCAAGCAAAGTGGTTGAAATACCTTTCTCCATTTCAGTCAGGTGAGTCAGCTCCGCCCCTCGGTTGGTCAGCCTGGAAATGTAGTTTGCTGTCCGTGTCATCTGTAGGACGCCCAGTGCGTCTGTACTACAGATACCACAATGCTGTGCGTTGGTTCTGCACAGCCACGGGGGTGATGACATAGCGCGGGCCACTTCAACCTGGCTTCAGCGTGGCGGCTCCCTCCTCAGCTCCCCATACTGCACCAACCCTCAAACACAACCGTCCATTGAGCAGGGGTCGAACCGGGGCTCCGGTTCACCCAACGTGGGGCACAATGTCTCCAACACTGCCGGGTGTCTTGAAGTGTCCAAGGGTGGAATATGGTCCTCCCAGTACCCTGGGCAAAGATACAAACTGCGGAGCAGAAGCCAGTTTTGACCGTGTCCCTCGAGGGTGCAGGGGTTTCCCAAGCGCGTGACTGGCAGTCGCGCTGAAATATGAGCAGGAATCTTCTCCAACAGAAGCAAGAAGCGGAAACCACACAGAGGATTCTTTGGAGGGATTTTATTGCCACGGACACCAGCATTAGGGCGAATGCATTTCGGCTTGGTTCAGCCTTCGTCAGCGCCATGAGGTGTTTGCATGGAGCAGGCAAGCAAAGTGGTTGAAATACCTTTCTCCATTTCAGTCAGGTGAGTCAGCTCCGCCCCTCGGTTGGTCAGCCTGGAAATGTAGTTTGCTGTCCGTGTCATCTGTAGGACGCCCAGTGCGTCTGTACTACAGATACCACAATGCTGTGCGTTGGTTCTGCACAGCCACGGGGGTGATGACATAGCGCGGGCCACTTCAACCTGGCTTCAGCGTGGCGGCTCCCTCCTCAGCTCCCCATACTGCACCAACCCTCAAACACAACCGTCCATTGAGCAGGGGTCGAACCGGGGCTCCGGTTCACCCAACGTGGGGCACAATGTCTCCAACACTGCCGGGTGTCTTGAAGTGTCCAAGGGTGGAATACGGTCCTCCCAGTACCCTGGGCAAAGATACAAACTGCGGAGCAGAAGCCAGTTTTGACCGTGTCACTCGAGGGTGCAGGGGTTTCCCAAGCGCGTGACTGGCAGTCGCGCTGAAATATGAGCAGGAATCTTCTCCAACAGAAGCAAGAAGCGGAAACCACACAGAGGATTCTTTGGAGGGATTTTATTGCCACGGACACCAGCATTAGGGCGAATGCATTTCGGCTTGGTTCAGCCTTCGTCAGCGCCATGAGGTGTTTGCATGGAGCAGGCAAGCAAAGTGGTTGAAATACCTTTCTCCATTTCAGTCAGGTGAGTCAGCTCCGCCCCTCGGTTGGTCAGCCTGGAAATGTAGTTTGCTGTCCGTGTCATCTGTAGGACGCCCAGTGCGTCTGTACTACAGATACCACAATGCTGTGCGTTGGTTCTGCACAGCCACGGGGGTGATGACATAGCGCGGGCCACTTCAACCTGGCTTCAGCGTGGCGGCTCCCTCCTCAGCTCCCCATACTGCACCAACCCTCAAACACAACCGTCCATTGAGCAGGGGTCGAACCGGGGCTCCGGTTCACCCAACGTGGGGCACAATGTCTCCAACACTGCCGGGTGTCTTGAAGTGTCCAAGGGTGGAATACGGTCCTCCCAGTACCCTGGGCAAAGATACAAACTGCGGAGCAGAAGCCAGTTTTGACCGTGTCCCTCGAGGGTGCAGGGGTTTCCCAAGCGCGTGACTGGCAGTCGCGCTGAAATATGAGCAGGAATCTTCTCCAACAGAAGCAAGAAGCGGAAACCACACAGAGGATTCTTTGGAGGGATTTTATTGCCACGGACACCAGCATTAGGGCGAATGCATTTCGGCTTGGTTCAGCCTTCGTCAGCGCCATGAGGTGTTTGCATGGAGCAGGCAAGCAAAGTGGTTGAAATACCTTTCTCCATTTCAGTCAGGTGAGTCAGCTCCGCCCCTCGGTTGGTCAGCCTGGAAATGTAGTTTGCTGTCCGTGTCATCTGTAGGACGCCCAGTGCGTCTGTACTACAGATACCACAATGCTGTGCGTTGGTTCTGCACAGCCACGGGTATAGTGTATATGTTTAATTAAAAGTGTACTACATATCCATTTTGATTACTCCTGGATATTATTCTTGTCTACAGAGCATTATTATCTATTTATTGTCTTAGGACCCTTTGTTCCTGAAAATACTTAATACCCTTGGTCCCTATCATTTCTTGGGTTCCCTTGTACTTATTTACTAAGAAATAAGTGAGCATTTGATGCTGATACTGGAAATATCTTCATGAACGGATGAAATGTGTTATTTTGAAAAAACAGCTGATGTGCTATACCGAAGTTCAATATCATCTTGCAGGTGGTAGCCACTCAAAACTAAAAAAACAAACAATCCTAACCTACCTTGTACTAATAAATACATGTGTTCCTGGTAGCATTACTTTTTCTGTGTCTAAATTTCCTATTATGGCAGACATTATTATTGAAGCAGGTTTTCTGTTGTATGCACACTAAGGATTGGTCAAATTCAGGTCTTAAATCAATCACCCCAAACTTACAAGTGGGATCCTCGAAATCCTGTGGCGCTTTGTTGCCTGGTCGACAGACCATTGTCACCATATGGAAGGGAGTCAAAATAAAAATCTAAGGAATGGAGTCAAAATAAATATCTAAGTCATTTATCATCAGCTGTCAAGTTCCTAATTATCAGTCAATGACAAGAGGGTGAGGAAGTTTTTAAAACCTTTATTTATCTTTAAGGGGTTGGTAAAATATGTGTTGTTTTTATTCAAATTAGTCCAAATGCAGAAATTTCGAGAACATGTTTGATAAGGGACAACATAAATCTATAGAGTGTTCCATAAAGGAATCAATCCCTATATATCTAAAGAGCCTAACCTACCCTATAGAAAGCCATGAAGAGTCTCTTGTAGAAAAGAACAAGATTCATACCCCCACATGCATCAATCTAGGATTTTGCATTTCTTAAATAGCGAAAATTAAGGAATAGCTATTTAGGAAATGCAAAATCCTATGCATCAAGAAATCCTTAAAGTTTTTAGGATTTCTTAATTTTCGGAAATTGCGATTCCTTAATTGCGAATCGCAATTAAGGAATGGCATTACATTGATTCCTATGGGCCTAGAGGCCCATAGGAATCAATGCCGTTTTGCATATTTTTTTTTGCACTGGCAATTTGTTGATGCATTGCAAGGGTGCAGAGGGGGGTCCAAAGGACCCCCCCCTGCACCCTTGAAATGTATTTTCAAGTGCATGTTTCACACACACATGTCCAAAGGACATGTGTGTCTGTAACATGCAAGTTTAAAAAATGCATTTTTTTGCTTTTTTATAAATTTTCGCAAATTAACACGAGGGTCAACCTCGTGTTAATTTGCACTTCCAATTTCAAAATTCGCAATTTTTAAAAAAATGATGCATTGCAATTAAGGAATCGCACAAATGCGATTCCTTAATTGCATTTGCATTTTTAAGAAATGCAAAAAATAGCGAAATATGGCACTCTGTTTGATGCATCCCAAAAACTTATTTAGGAAGTGCAAACGGCCGAATTTACCGATTCGCACCGTTTGCACTTCCTAAATAGGTTGATGCATGTGGGGGATAGAGCGTAGATAAAGTCTTGAACGTGCCATTAAGGGTCATTCCGAAAAACTGAGCCAAGTTAACCACAGCTACAGTAGCAAGCATTAAACAAAGTCAGAGACAGAGAAATTATCGCAGCAGTAGCATTGATCAATACAGGAAGTAAATCTCCCTGCACGTAGAGTCAGGGAAAAGGAGAGTAAAATCACTGTCAGCAGTAGTTTTTATTAATAAGGACAGTACCCTAAAGCGTCAGGTGTCGTGCAAGGTAAAGGGTTATTCTATCCTCTCTAGCTAGGAACACTCGATTATAATATGAAATACACAAATAATGTAAAACAAATTAGAAAGTTTAGGTCATCTTCTGCCAATGGAAACCACTCATCTGATGCTGTCGTCGCCATCTGTTGCCTCTTCTCCGGATTCCAATGGTAAACATTCACACGGATCCATAGTTTAACAAGTGTTGCAGTTTTAGTTTCATGGGAGAAAGTTGTCATGAGAACCTTCATACCTAAGCTGTTAGCTGCTTCCTACACCCATAAAGAGCTAGTCAAAAGTAATGCAACAATTCTAACCCCAATGTCCTGGTTAAGCAAAACACATTGTGGGGCAGATTTACAAGCCCCTTGCTCCACTTTTGCGTCACTTTTCCCATGTTAAAAGTGACGCAAAAGTGGTGCAAGGGGCTTGTTAATCTGCCCCTGTATATCTAATTTGATCTTTATTCTGACAGTTTATTCATTATCAAAGCAGGGTGAGCTAATGTGGTACCATAAAGTGAAAGAATATAATTTTAAAGTCAAGACATTCTTCAGTAGGATGTTGGTGTTAGACAATATATTCTAAATAACATCTACTTAGTTGTAAGCAAGAGTGAAAATAAAAAAATTGTTTGGGCCTAGTTACAGAGGCACATTGAGAATGATAACCTGCTGTATTTTGCACTTGCCTTAATATTCTTACACATTTTAAGCAAGCACGTTTCCCCTACCTGTGATTTATTTATCCAGATTCTTAGAAGAGTTTAAAATGCATTCTAAAGTGAAATTCTAATACGTTTATGTAAATCTAGTTTAATTAAAATTCTTTTCTAACACTGTATTCATTATTCAAATGAATTAAAGTTTTCACTCCAAGTTGTGGTGCAGCGACTTTTCCCTGGTGACTCCCGCACAGTGACCTTCCAGCCCTTGAGGTGAGGTCAGTTTTTGTATCCAGTGTTTGAGCGATGACCTTTGTACCCTCACTCCGCACTTTCTCATGTGTAATGACTGCTGCAGGGTAATCTCGATTTAACCACGTGCACGGAGTAATCTTTCCCTTGGGGCTAGAAATCATATACATTTTGAACATTGTCCCAGATCCTTTATTTCACTCTAGAGCTTGGCACAGCTGTCCATGTTTGCGATTTTTCGAAGACCAAATTACATTTGTCTATCTTTTAAAAATGAAGGGATCACCTATTTTTTAAATGTTTGGGCACCAACAGAGGATCTAAAACTACAAGCGTAGGGTAGCGGCAGTCCTCAGCATTAGTTATCTTTGTTAGCCAGCCTCTGTGAAGACTGCTGGCTCCCTAACCACAAACTAAAAATAAATTCAGAGTTCTGACTTTGCCTTATAACCGTATCAATTTAGGCAGTCAGTCCGAATCAGTAGAAGAACAATATTTAGCCTTATATACCGGATAGAACACAGATCCTAGAGCAAGGGATGGTATGTTAAAGCATGCCACATTGTAGGGTGAGTAGGGAGCACGGCTTTGCTTGTAGTGCGGGCCACGTGGGGGAGTGACTTGCCCATGTTAAGCTGTTGCTGGACACGGCATCTATACATATTTGGGTTATGGCACCCTACAAATATCATTCGTCTTGAATGGACATTAAACTCTTGTTTCCATCCAGTTTGAGACACATCAGTGGAAAGCATTCTGCTCAGTAACGCCATGCACTAAAAGGTGTGAGTTTTCAGGCAATCTATCTAAAAAATAAGTTATGAGCTGTTCCTTTTTACGGGAACATTATGCTCTTTTCAGGTGTTACGACATTTCCCATGTCTACTTTTGGTTCCCAATCTGTTCCCGGCGCATAAACAAACCTCTCAGCAATGCATATTTTGATAGTCAGCTCAGCATTTTCCAAGCTTACTGTGTTGATTTGATTTGCACACATGTTCTTACTGTTTTCTTTCATCAGAGTGGGGTGGGAGATGCTTTGCGACACTTGTTTGGCCTCCAGCCGCAACCCCCTCCTTTAGAAAGCTCTGCTTCAACCATCCCATTAGAGGCCCTGCCACACACTACACCTTCCTTCGTAATGCACTTCTAGCTTGTCAAGCAGGTAACTTAATAAAGAGCAACACGCTCGGTTTTAAGGATGCAAACAATTCCCTCGAACGGGGTTGCATCTGTTCATTTTAAACTTTAGTCATGCTGATCTGTTTTAATTGGAAACTGGTGTTATGATTGCATTTGTCATGTTTGAAAAATATTTCCAAAGGGGAGCTGTCTCTCAAAAAATGAAGCGTGCCCAGATCTTAAGCAGCCTTTCGGTGTCACTGCTGGAGACAGACAATTAGAATGCCTGTGCTGTTAAGTTCTTCGGCGTCAGCCGTCGGTGGCGCAGTACGTGGTGGAAGCTTTGCTGGTGACAAGGCCTGGGACTGACGTTACAGCTGCTTGTTCTTGATTCTCCCATTTAGCCCTACCTAGACGTAACCTCAGATTTCTTACAAACTGTTTCTTCTGCTGCACCTCCCTCAGGATCGCCCCTTGTGCTTATTTTTCCTCGAATATTTTATTATACCTGAAACCTCCCAAAAAAGGATGCGTTAGTTCTGAATTGTACTGTTAATTTAGTGTATTTCTCTTATTATAATCAAAAAACATTCCACAATTTGCAAAGATGTTTGCAAAGGCAGTAGCTAAGGCTCAAAGTAACATTACGCAGTGGCTCAGCAAGGGTACCATGGCCACCAATCCAAACAAGTACTGTAGACCCCTGTCTCCAATAGGGTAGAAGAAGACAGTCATAACTGAAGCGTAGTAGGATCCTCACATCTGTGGGTCTTGGTGCCACTGCACCTATTGCATTAAAGATGGCTTTGGCCAGAATAACAGTATGCGGTTATGTGTCATGCTTTCTGGAGAATTAATTAGATGCATGGTGCAGCCATCATTTTCTGTCTCTCTTAATTTCTGATAGCCAATTCCCAAGACAGTTTCCACATATGAGTAATGTGTGCGATGAAAATGTCTCAAGATGGGCACGTGCTTGGGGAGCTTCGGAGGAAGGGGCCGAAATGACGTAGTGACATGGCAGCCATAGGGCCACCCACATAGTGTTAGCTCAGCGTATATGGCGTCAAGCGCACTGAATTTATGGCACAGTTAATTGAAGGCCTACGTTGGGTTGAGGTGGCAAATTTTACTCATTTTGAGAGCAACACTGATTTGATTTTGCCAGTGCAAAGCGGTAATTTTTGGAACTGGGGGCAACTTGATTGCTACAATCGCCCCCACAAAATGTGGCTTCCCCTGGCATTGCTCGCTCGGGGAGAGGGGGTGGGGGCAATGCTGCCTTTGTCACGCTGCTTCCAGAGGTGTTTCAACTGAAATCTTGGCTTGAGGTGCGACCCTCAGCAATGGGAGAATCAGAGGTGCTCCTGAGTCGGAGGATGAGGGGGGCTGAGTGGTACGACCCCCCTGGTGCTCGACTGAAGAACAGCACTTCCCATCCAGGGGCAGACACGTATTGCACAAGGAGTTCTGGAGGACCCAGAACCAAGTCAGAAGGAGGTTAGGTCACAAAGCGGACCTAACCAGCCCTGGTGCCGGTCACGGTTGGGGCAGGACTATGGTGATATCACGCTGTAAGGCTGGTATTAGGCCCCCGATGGGTACCCCCCATTGGGGCAGATGGTCCTGGGAAGCTGAGGTAAATAGGTGCATCAGTGAGGGGTGCTGATGGAAGTCCAGGTCATCTTGGTTCCAGGTCGTCTTGGTCCTGCTCCCTGGTGGAGAGAGAGAGTTGTGGGCGCTGCTGGTATTGATTGAGCCCACCCTGAAGGCTGAAAGTCCCTACTGTCAGCATTGGAACCACGCAGGGTGTGGGATGCAGTGGACTTCACGGCGCCATTTCTTCCAAACAATTATCAGCAATGGGAGCAACAGGGACCAGGGATGGAGTAGGTGGCCTGCAGAAGCCTACACTGGACATGTCAGTACAGGGCATTACATGAAAATGGGAGGTATGCCACTCACTGCTTCACTGCAAAGTAGTCTGCGGTGTGGAGATGGGGCCATGTTGTGGACTCACTCCCCAGGCAGGGTGTCCTTGGGTGCTTCCAAATTAACTGAGATGTGGATCAGGGTCTGAGGTGGCAGGAGGAGGCGGATGGGCTATAACGGTGAGGTGGAGGTCCTGGAAGGGCTGCCAGTGAGGAGTAAGTGGCAAAGTGTTTACAGGCAGTGAAGCTTCTTCCAGGCTAAGGATAATGGAGATAGTAGTGCCCAATGAGGGGCATGCCTTTGGGAGGTTAAGCAAAAGGCCACAGGATGCTTTACCTACAGATAGGCATGTGTCTGATTCGGCTGACAGTGACAGGCAGGGGAATGAGGCCTACTCTTCAGGGGCCTGTGGTGAGCTCAGAACATGGAGCTGGTGGAGGATGAGTCATATGACAGTTGGGAATGAGAAAGCAACACAAAGTAGTCAGTTCCTGGTTGTGGCAAAAAGAATTGTAAACTGTATTTTACAATACAAATGTATAAAGTGCCCCACGTAAAATGGAACCAGTAAACAAGGTAGGGAAAAGACAAGTTTCCAACCTCTTATAAATGACCAATGGTGATGTTTTCATATATGTATATATATATATATATATATGCATTACACTTGAGCCGTTTTAACAATCAAAGGGGTCAGATAATTGGTTTGTTTTGCAAAAATGCGTTGAAGATGCATCAAGGGTCGAGATGTGAGGAGCATTGAAGTGATGTGGACAGCACAAAGTGATGTGTTGGTGCTAAGCGGCACATAGGTGGGGATGCGTCTGGACTTAGAGTTAATGTACAGGAATTTATATAGCGCAAATCACCGAGCGGTTTCTAAGCGCTTGCTTAGGGAACCCGTCCTGGTATTCCCCTGTGAGATAACCCCGGTAGGGTATCTGCAAGGTGAAAGCCAGGCATCCCACCGCGAGGGGCCGTTGTGGAGATTAAGCAAGCTATTGCCCAGAGTCGCAGAGTGTGAAGCCGTGAATCGAGTAGGCACCGGAGCGAGAATTGTCGAGTCCATGGACATTTTAGGACTCAAGACCCCGCTGAGCCGGGAACTGAACCCTGGTCCCTGGCTGACGTCTGCTTCCAGGTCTGCCTCCTCTAACCAGTGAGCCACACTTCTCCACAGTGAGCCACACTTCTCCAGGTAATGCACTACACAGTCGACGATGCAAGGTCAGGGGTCTGTGCAGTAGCAGCTGTGCGTTGGAGTTGAGAGAGATGTGCCAGTTCCGATTGGCGCAATGCTATTGATGCAGGAATTTCAGCAGTTGTAGCACTTTATACCCACTTCCAAGGGTCCAGGACTGGATTGGCACCACTTGGCTTTCAGATGGCTCAGTCGAGGCACTCTAGGTGGATGGGTGAAAGTATTTGATGCCCCTAAGAATTCAAAACAGGAGTCAAGCAGACAAATCCTGTAGTCACTTTGGTTCTGGGCTGCAGAGAAGCAGGTTCAGTCCTTCTCACTCCAAGGCAAGAGGGCAGCAGGTCAGCAAAGCAGAGCAGGACGGCAGCAGAGTCCAGCAGAGTGACAGTCCTTTCAGCAGTACATCAGTCCATTTTCCTGGCAGAGTATCCACAGAGCCAGAAGTGTACTGAGATGTTGGTCTCCGAGGTCCAGTGCCTATACCCAGTTGTGCCTTTAAAGTGGGGGAGTCCACAAAGAGAGGCCTTTGAATTGCACAGAGTCACTGCTGTTCCTGCCCAGGATCCAGACTCACTACAGGGGATATACAGCCCTTTGTGTGGAGACAGGACACAGCCTATTCAGGTGTAAGTGTCAGCTCCTCCGTCCCATCATGCCCAGGATGACCTATCAGGGTGTAGATGACCCATCAATCACAAGTAACCTTCCTTTGTGTGCGGCTATCTAGAGGTAATGCACAAAGCCCAGTTGTCACCCACCCTAGACATGTATTTAGAGACCTGAAGAATGCAGTAGATGGTTAAAGTAAGAAAATGCCAACTTTCTAAAGGGGGAATTTTCAGAGTCACAATTTAAAATCTAACTTCACCATAAGTTAGGATTTTAAATTGTGATACCAGAGACACCAAACTTGGGGTCCCATCTCTTCCAAATTTAAAATTACACTAACAAGATGTAATAAGGTACTCCTAATGTTAACCTATGGGAAAGATAGGCCTTGCAGTAGTCAAAAATGAATTTAAGAGTTTTTCACTATCAGGACATGTAAAGCTTAAAAGCAAATGTCCTACTTTCAAAATACACTGCACAGGGCCTACCTTAGGGATGACTGATATATATTAAAAAGGAATGTTTGGGGCTGGCAAGAGGTTTAACATGCCAGGTCGACATGGCAGGTTAAAACTGCCCACACAGGCTCTGCAATGGCAGACCTGAGACATGTTTAAAAGGCTATTTAAGTGGGTGGAACGATCAGTTCTGCAGACCCACTAGTAGCATTTTTTGTACAGGCCCTGGGCACACGTAGTGCACTTTACTAGGGACTTATAGGTAAATTAAATATGCCTATTGTGGATAGGCCAATGTTACTGAGGGATAGAATCGATTTTCCTGTAATCACAGAAATCTTTTGTTAGCATGATGTATCTATCTGTATGTGTAATCTCCATTATTCGCTATAGCTTTTATCTACCTAGGTAAGTTGATAGGGAATTCCTTTACCCATTGTTTTCCCGTATTCCTTAAACACAAACCGAAAACCAGACAGACGCCAGCGGTCACGTGCTGTCCTCCAAGGAGTCAGTAGGCACCTGCTAGTTGAGTTATAAGAAGCAGCTGAATGCACACTATTCTTTCTCGTCTTGAGACCCAAGCTCGCATCTGGCTTCAGAGGTGATAAGCGAATTCCTGAAGGCGCCATGCCTGTGCTCCCAGGCACTGAGACAAAAGGGAGTCACCCCTCCTGACCCTCCCCAATAATAGTAGAATCAGACTTTCAAACTAGCCGTGTGTACCATATATGGTCTTTACTTCTAGCTTCAGTGCCAATTAGTATCTTTCCATGTACGGTGATCTCATGCATCATGATAAAGGTATATATGGCATATATTGACTATGAACTGGCAGTCTTCTCTGCACACCAGATGGGTGACGACAGAGAGGCTCCTCTATAGAGTAGTTTGTGTTAATAAACGATTGATTTTTCTTCACTGCCAACTGACTGATTATTTTGGTAGAATGATATTGGGGCAATTGGTAGGTATAGCTCCTTATGTTATTTTTATAGTACGTCAGTTGGCGACTCTGGTGGGACTCCGCGTTTGGGGTCGTCCTCCAGTAGACGGGGCAAGAAGGACAAAGAAAGGGGAGCTCTGGTCGAGGGGGTGGACTGATTAACGATTCTGGCTGAACTCCGCTCTCGCGATCAGAGAGTCCCAGCTGCTAGTGACCCCTCGCCGGAGTCCTACGGGTGTAACCCAGGAGCTGACTGTGTTAGTAGTCAGGAGTGGGCAATGGAGAACATGCAATTGTACCTGTGTGCACCAGGTGAGTGTATGGATTTTGGTATTTTTGGATTACGCTGTTGAATGGCGTTTTGGAAACAGTTAACTGTATTGGATTTGGTGGTCAATGTACCTCGGAGAACTTTGGAGGTCTGACGGGATGGCGTTGTGGCTGCACGAGCAGATGCTCCACGGACTTGTTTGGTGAATAATAGAGGTTTCGATCGGACGCCTTGGTGTGGCACGTGTGGTGCGCACCCGGCCGGACTGTTCTTGGAAAGGCACGCGGTTGCACCTGGGTAGCCTTTTGGACAGATCCGAAGCGGCGCTAAGGCAGCGGGTGTCAAGTTTCCCTCCAAGTCTTCACAGAAGCAGAATGGACGCTAGTCTCTATGCCCGCCCGCCGGTAGCGCCGCTTAAATAAGCAACGTCACCAACTGGGGGGAAAAGGGGAAGTGGACAGAGAGAGAGACACTTTGACTACAGCTGACACTCCTGCGAACCCGTCTAGAATCTCCTAGTGAGTTACTGAACCGCTGTCAGGTACCTAATGCACAGAGGGGAAGAGAACATAAACACTTCCTTCTATACAGTACTATTACCTTTAATTATAGTTAATAACTATTCCTATCAGCTGTCTTCAGAGTATTGCCCCTCTCCTATATGTAATACTGCACAATATTGAACAAGTGGAGGTATTCAGTTCTAGAAGAAAGGAAACAAGGTTAGAGTCGGTAATGGCAAGTTGTACTGCTCCTTTAGGTACAAGAGTCTCTACCTCCTCCAATTGCGTTTCCTTCAGGAATTATTTAACTGTCAAGTAAATTGTTAGCAGACGCTGTACTGATGATTCACAGATGATCCAAAGTGGAGTGCGCAAAAAGGAACTAGGGAGGGAAGAAAGGGAAGGCAAAAATTGGGTTAAGCACAAGGGGGTTTTCAAATCCAGTGGTTGAAGGGGAAAAGCTGCAGCGCTAATGACGGTCTAGATTGGCTGGCTCTTACTTGAGAGATGCGTTGTCAATAGTCCTGCCGCCTGCTGCCTTCTTTGCTCCGCCACCACCAGATTATGACTGACTCTGGGGCCACTTTCAATTTTATTGATGGTCAATGTGCACAGGCCATTTGTTGCCCCCTTATTAAGAAGCTACAACCAGAAAAGGTACGAGCAATGAAAGGGAATGAATTAACCTCAGGCCCCATTCGTTGTCAACAACATGAGATGACCATATCTTTAATAAGCATGGCTCAGTGGTTAGAGGCGGCAGACCCGGAAGCTGAGATCGACCGTGGACCAGGGTTCGATTCCCCGCCTCGGGGGGCTTCGGGCTCAAAAAATTCCACGGACTCGATAATTCTCGCTCCGGTGCCTACTCGACTCACGGGGTCACACTCTGCGACTCTGGGCAATATCTTGCTTAATCTCCACTACGGCCCCTCGCGGTGGGATGCCTGGCTTTCACCTTGTGGACACCCTGCCGGGGTTTCTCACAGGGGAATACCAGGACGGGTTCCCTAAGCAAGCGCTTAGATACCGTGTCGGTGATTTGCGCTATATAAATACATGTACATTTAATGTAATAGATGCCCCTCAATTTAAAATGTTGTTAGGGCTTTCCTGGTTGTCATAACATGACCCAGAAATTAGATGGGAGTCACCATCACATTCACTTCTGCCTATTGCAAGGAAACTGTAAATGAACCAAAAGGATTTCACTAACCCTCCATTTCCGCCCCAGGAGCTGGCTCATGGAGCTGAACACACCATAGTTGCAAAGGAAGAACTCACTCTGGAGTTAATAAAGTGCTTTTAGCTTACAGCAATGTCGTTGATAAATAGAAGGCTGAGGCATTGCCCCTCCACCGCACTTCAGACTGATGCATAGACCTCATATAAGGAGCCCAGATTCCTAGCAGTCATATGAATGTCCTAACTGCAGTGGAGAATAAACATTTAGAACAGTTTGTAGAGGATGGCCTAGCCTACATCTTCAGAAGACCCTCCAGTTCACCAGCCTCATCACCATTGTTCTTTGTATAACAGGCTAATGGAGAACGTATGCCATACATAGACTACCAAGGCTTATATAAAGTTACAAAAAAAACAAGTACTCTTTCCACTCAACCAAGTTCTACTAGACAATGTGAAATTGACAACTCTATACTCAAAATTAGACCTCCATGGAGCCTATAACTAGTTCCGGGTGTGTGGAGGAGATGAGCGGTAGACTGCTTTTAGTATTTGGTTTGGCCTTTACAAATATGTAGTGATGCCCTTTGGGTTGTGTAACATGACCACAGCCTTTCAGTTCTTCGTGAACAAAGTATTAAGAGAATCTTTAGGCCATTTCTTAGTCATCTACATTGACAACATCCCCGTGTACCCTAACCCAGAGGCTGAATAAGCGAAACACAAGCATATGGTGTTAAAAAAATTGTATGAGAATGGGCTCGATGTCAAATTGAGCAAATGTGAGTTTCACACCACAACAGTAGCATTCCTAGGTTTTGTTATCACGCTAGTTGGCATTCAAATCGATACCCAAAAAATCAGTGCAGTGGTTGGCTGGCCACCTCCAAAGTCAGCCAAAGATGTTCAATCTTTCTTTGGATTCTCACATTTTTACAGACTCCAGACGCTTCATTTTACATTTCTCTCAATTGGTCATTCTCATCACAAGTCTTCTGAGAAAAGGAGGCATTTTTAATTGGACCCTAGAGGCTGAGAAGGCATTTCAGGCTTTGAAAATCACATTCACTACTGTATCAGTCTTACAACACTCACAAATGAACCTTCCTTTTATAGTAGAAACCAACGTTTCAGATTCGGCTGTAGAAGCAATAGTGTCCCAAAGATATTCTAAGCCTTCTGAGCTCCAACCTGTTGCCTTTCATTCACAAAAGTTTACATCCTGTGAAAACAATTAAACAATTGCAGACAAAGAATTATTGGCAATTAAGGATGCTTTCACGGAATGGCATCATTATCTGTTTGTAACACCACATACCACAACTGTCTATTCAGAGCACCGTAACCTGCAAATCCTTAAGTCTTCAAAAAGTATGACACCAAGACAACTACAACGGTTTCTATTCTTCGTTAAATATTCCGATTCCGTAATGTATTGCCCCGTAGTTCTTAATTGAAAAGCAGATCTATTATCACGCATCATGGAATCTGAAAGGATTATAGAAAAAACATGACCAATCATAGTAACAGAAGGTTTTCTGGAACCCATTATTAAGGAATTCTTTTTTGAGGAATTCTTGCAAACTGTCCTCAAGGTAGAATTAGACAAATGGGCTTCCTAAAAAGATCCTCATTCTTTGCGCCAAGGAGCTCCTTTTGAAGGGAACTTATTTTACATTCCAAAACGAGAATTGCGGAGCAAGCCTTTGATTTGGTGCTAGGACCACAATTTAGAAGGTCAACCTTTGATAACTAAAACCCTGGATGCAGTTCAGAGACATGTTTATTGGCCAACAATATGTCACAATGTTAAATAATTTGTACAACATTGTTTTATTTGTATTCAAAGCCGAGCTGATCATGAAAAGTCACTGGGCTGTTAAAACCTATGCCCATCCCAGAATAGCCATGGTGTAACCTACCAATGGATTTTGTAACTGATTTGCCATTGGTTTGAGGATGCAATGTGCTACTAGATGTCATAGATTACTTGACTGAAATGGCCTACTTCATTTCCACTACAGGAAGTCAGTCTGTCCCAAAATTGTCTACTTTATTTCTGGATAACATTGTAAAAATGAATGGCTTACCCACCAGTGTGGTCTTTGAATGGGGATCTCTATTCACTTCAAAGTTTTGGAAAGCCTCAGTTATCTATTACCCATTCCCTGGTCACCCCCTATCTCCCTCACAGAGCCCTGTGCTCCAGTCCGTTATGTCTGGCCACCCTCAAGAAAATACAAAGATCCAGATGGGGTGGACACTCCTTTTTAGGTTTCGACCTGGCGAAAAGCTGCGCCGCGCAGCTTTTCGGCGCAGGTCGAAATCTTTTGAGTTACACTGTGTGCTTTAGTTCAGCCTCTCTCTTCCATTGGCTAGCTCCATAAATGGAGGCTAGCCATTGGAAGAGAGAACTGTCCGTCATTTCCCGAGGCGATTGGTGGGCGTTCCCGACGATTCTTTCCCTCTCCACCCTTTTTGCATCGTCATCGCGGCCGTGGGCGGGGCTTATTTTTCTTTGGCGTCCAGGTTTGTTTTGGCCATTCGGCGGCCGACCGCCAACGGAGGAAGTCCAGGTGAGTGCCTTCTTGGGGTAGCCCCGGCAGGTGTTCCCGCTCTTCTTGGGGCCTGTTGTAGGGTCTCCTGTGCCGTCGCTGAAGTGTCCGGTGTTTGGTTTAACAGTTCTGCTCCCGTCCACCCTATAAGACGAGCAGGGCAGTGGAAAGACAGCGACCTTTTGTGTATGGAGGAACCTTCCTGCGCCTCGGGGCCGTCGTGGCTGTCAGTTTTCACAACCAGACAGTCGTATGGGGGGTGGGAGGGTGCTGGTGAAAAACCAAAAATGCCTCTCGGATCCTCGGCATTGGGTTTTCTGGGTTCCTGAGTTCTCCCTGGCGCCCGCGTGCGGTCCCTTTGACCCACTTCGAGTTCCCCCCCACATCATGCACTTTAGTCAGATGCGGTGCCGGAACGCTCTGGATACAAGCCTCGTCGCCAGGACATGTCCCTGAGGCCTGATGGAGGCTTCCAGGTGAGGACTGTGCATGTGATGGGCCTCCCGCCGAGCGGCCTGGGGGGCCATTCACAATCACAGCTCAGGGTCGGGGCTGCCGCACAGGCCCCGCCCGGCCCATTCAGCTGCTCCTGCGGCCATAATGGGGCCTGTCTGGAAGTTCATCCTCCTACCCCGGTTTGTGTATTGGCTGTCTGGTGAAGGGATTCAGGGGCACTGGTACTGCTGTCGGCGAAGTAATATGTACAAGGCACATTCTAGCGCCTTTATCCTGTGATAGTCTCCAGAGGCGCTGTTCATATTAATCTTATGTCAGATGCAACCCAGCTGCGTCTATAACTCTACACCAGCCGCCCAGGCAGGCACTCGCTTGGCTTGGGCATAGTGGCATCATGCGGCATCACAGATCTCAAGAGGCGGCGTCCGACGGTGTGTGAGTGGAATAGATCGTCCGAGCTCTGCGTCCACGCGGGAGGAGGGCACCCACTCAGAGCTTTGCACCCACGGGAGTGAACACGAGATAGGGGTAGAGGCCACTCTAGAGCACGTGATCTGTGCCTCTGGGGATGGACAAGATCTGATCCCAAATGTACAATATTCTGTTAGTGCCTGTATGTGTTATCGTTTTGGAAACGAAAACAGGATTGGGCAAAAAACGTGGATGCAGACTGCATCACCCGTGTGGTCTGTGTAGAATGAAGGGGGTATTTGGACCCGAGGGCTGGCACATTCCTTAGGGAACGTAAGTGTAAATAATGTATACATAACTAGGTAGAAATGCGTCTTCCAGCACAAGCAGAGGGAATACAAATAAAGTGCATGTGAGTTATAATCTTAAACGAACCCTGGTAGATAGGGTGCGAACCTGTGACCCCTTTACTGTGCCAGGAGTCTGAAAGTACACAGCCCCTCCCAGCTGCGCCTTGGCACGGCCTGAACTGGCATGCAACAGGACCGTATGCCATTAAAGGCTGGGACTGGGCAAAACATAGGCTCGGGCACAGAAATAAAAGTGGCCACATTTGTAAATTGGCCAGTTTGGACTTGTAAAGACGCGCTGTATGAACTGTGGAAGACGGCATGCATCGAGCTTGTTGCAGGCAATATTTGGGGAGATATCAAGGAAATCAACAGTGCAGGCCGACCCCCCTGACCCTTAAACAAGCCCACAAACTGCCACACACCTGTCAGACCAGCCCATCGGGCACTGCTTGAGTGCCATATAGGCCAGTCCGACCCTGTGCCACAATGCTTCGTATGTATGGACGTGCAGGGGGCAGATCTCAGTCTTGGTCGGTTCCAAAGGCCCCACTGACCTGCAGTGGGCTGGACTGACATAAACACACTTCAGTGCCACATTTAAGATGTGTCATGTTGTGTCCAGTTGACATGCAGTGGGCTGGCCATGGTGCCCTTACTTGCTACGGTTATTTTAATTATGTATGTTAGTCTATTTGGAAATGGCCCAAGAAAGACTACAAATCCCAGAATGCAATGCATTCTTAAATGAAAGCCAGTAGCCAAGGGAAGGGGGTGTTTCAGAGTATCTGTTACCAAAATCTGTTTCGATAATGTCACATACGCAATGCAGGATAGCAAACAACTCCTATTTTTTAAAATAATGTTTTTTACAACACAGCCAATGATACGGATGAATGAACAGACATTCTCCCTGCGCCGTCGATGCTACGATTAAAGTTTCCATTTGAGGTGCAAGGCCTTTATCATTCCGAAACCCAGCTCTGAAGTTTCCCATTCTCAACCCCATTAACACCCATTTGAGAGTACAAACATTCCATTAAAAGAGAGGGGGCGGGGCCCCTGCCCGAAAGCTGGGGGGCTTCATTAGTTTTTGCAATTAAGGAATATTGCATAATGGCCGCGGTACTTGCCACCGGTGTGCACGCTGCCCCCACCCTGGTGCCCTGGAGGTGTGGGAGCCCCAGCGCCCTTTGTTATTGATAATGTTCGGCGCAGCAGGTGATTGGCTAATTAATAACAATGGCCCTCGTTAGCAAGTCCATCGCTGCTGGGCCGGGTCACCCCTCAGAGTGTCTGGAGGTGCAGGGCTCCCAGCCCGGATGTGTATTGGCTGTCTGGGTCGGATACACTGGCCCGCTGGAGGAGTTGGGGTGGGCGGACACCCCTATTCTGAACTGACCCCAAGACGTGGCTTTCTTAAGACATGGGTCTTGCAAGGACGGGAGCCGGCGGGGTGCCCCCCGATATCTGAACGCGTAAAACAAAACAGTGAAGTGCACAGAACCTTATATCTGGTTCCCTCGGGGTGTGCCTTGTCACCACAACACACGTGTCCTGAACCTGTTCTTACATTTTACACAGCATTGTTTTCAGGTGTGCTTCCACAACCAATGAAGTGCACCTAACAGTGCCCACAATGCATTAATTTATTCAATTCAAGCTCGGAGTAGGGGCACCCCACGGGGTGGAGCTATTTGTTAACTCGAGGTGTGCAACTTGGCGGCTTAAAACCAAGGCTGGCGTGAAAGTCCATGTCTGCCCTGCAGCCCGGAGCTGAGGTCAGAGTAAGTGTGGAGCAGGGTGGCAACTGCTGGGGTCTCTCCTGGACGCTGCGTCTCCAAATGGGCACACAAGCTGAGGACAGGACATCATGGGACCACGCGTGGGGTATGCCCCCTACATGCATGTATTCGACTACAAGACAGTCCTGCTCCCAAGCTTCCCAGCTCATCGTCCAGTCCTCACCTTGTTCTCCATATTCTGGAGCTTTTAGCTCCGAGTATAGAACTGGATTAACAGGAGTACATCTACCAGGGCTTTAACTGAGATAAAAATACTGGGGGCTCTCTGAGGGACGTGGCCGATGGAATTAAGGGCGTGCCTTAAAACACGTAAACTTAAAATCCGTGCTTAGCATAGTGCCGCCCGACTGGTATTTTACTGCTTGTCATTGCATCCAGATATAGCAGATACAAGGAACTTGGTACTTGCAACAAGCCAGGACTATTGGCTTTGTCAATGGTTGTTGGTTGCATAAGATAAATAAGCAACAGCTGTGGCTTTGGTGTATATAATATAATGCTTCCGTTCTGAAAGATTGTGAAAGAACTACGAGTGTCTTTGAAGTTACCTCAAAGGCAGTGAAGGGCGGCGCTGCTGTTGGAGTTGAGATTTGTTTTCCACCCCGAGGGTGAGGGCAACAATGGAGAGCCCGACAGGGACCCGTCTCAGCACCTGCTATTTAGAACTACCGGTGCTGAGAATCGGCAGGCCCCGGCCCACTTGAAGCTCTGACATGTACCAGAATGCAAAGAAAAACCCTGGGTTCGCTGAGCTATTCTCGGGTGACAGCTGTCCGTGCCTTTCCCGCCCCCCTCCCACTTTGTGCATTTTGCATAAGGTACTGCAGTGCATTTTGTATCTTGTGATGCCGGAAGTTGAATGTATGTTATGCCTTGTGAAGTGGGTGACTGCTGTGTATCTGTGTGCCTTGTGAGACAGGCATTGTGAGACTTCGACCTTCATTGAGGTTGGCAATGTAAATAACAATGCCATTTATTTATAAATAAAAAATAAAAATAAATGTCATGAGCAATGCCAATAACTCTAACTTTTCCAAAGGCGAAACCATTGCATTGTAAATGCTTGTTGTTTAATGCTGCAAAGATCTGGAACACTCTCCCCCTCACTCTACGAAAGGATAATAATCTCTTGGCCTTCCGGAAGCTCTTGAATACTCACCTTTTTGAGACATTCCCTTAACATCATAGCCTTCTGCTTTTTTCTGCTCTTCTATCAATTAGCGCTCAGAGGCCTCAGGGTAGCCATGCACTATACAAGTATAATTTAATTCATTCATTCATCTATTGGGAGTGGAGTTGAAGTTTTCCATGAGCTAGCATCCGCAACCCGGTGGCCAATCAGAAAGAATTAATCAATCAATGGAACAATTCCTGATTTGTTGCCTGCTGCAATGTGGGGAGTCTTAGTTAGACTGTATAAGCATAGCAGAATTCATTTACAGTAACGCAAAGCATTCATTCACAGGATTTTCACCTTTCTTCATTATATACAGATACCATCCTAGGTCATTCATAGAATAACTTCCCAATGACCCTTCTTGTCCAACGGCCCATGAATTTTGGAGGATAATTTGCCAATCCCTCACTTGTACCCAAGACAATCTGGCCAGATTTTAGGAAGCTTTTAAAAACCAAGCTGACAAACACTGCAGTCCTGCTGACATTTATCGATCAGGGGCATGTCTTTCTACCTTTCACCTTCCCTTAAAAGGACCCTCAAAACAGCAGCTTCTATTTATTGGCCCTTTCCCAGTAAAAGAAAAGATTGGCACCTCTGCAGGCAAACTGGTCCTCCCATTTCCAACGCAAGTACACCCCATCTTCCATGAGTCATTGTTAAAGAAGGCTCATCCAGCTTTGAAGGCTGTTACCAATGTATAAACCAATCACTAAATATTAAGTACAAGACATTCCTGATTCGAGAATATGAAAGATCCAGGTATGGTACCTGGTGGAGTGGATGGGCTATGGTCCTGAGGAGCAATCCCGGGAATTGGCATCTCAGATCCATGCGCTGCGTGCTGAAAGACAGTTTCACCACTAATACACACACAAGGCATGGGAAAGAGAAAGATTGAAGAAGGAGGGAACTGTTAGGACCTGCTTCCACTCCTTTCTGTGGCATGCCACAGGCAGTGACATGGCTCATGAGGCAGTCGAAAGTCGGACTGGGCCTCTGACCGCCATTCTCAAAGGATCAAAAGATAACACTGAAAAGTGAATCACAAGAGTTAAAGTTTAAAAAGATTGATTACAAGCACAAGAGAAAGCTTTTAGTTTTCTTGAATAAGAAGTGCTCGTTGACGCATTGTCACAATTGAGACTGCAAAACTTGTAAAAAATCCTCAGGACAAGATTTAATTCAGGAAGTTTGGCAAAAGTCTAATAAGGTACTCTGATACTTTTTTTAAGTGAGAGTTTGGTATCTGAGATGGGAGTGTGAGTTGCATGATAATTTAGGTCAATGTGTTTGTGATTATGCCTATGTAACTTGGTTGTTAATTTTTCACGGAACGGCATTTGAATGGTCCGGCTCAGTCTCATATCTCCTTTAATCACCACATCAGGTAAAGGGCAGTGTTCATTCTCCAGTGTTGGTTTTGAGGTCCATCATTCAGGTAGGAGAGATCCTTAATTGTATCATACACACCAATTTGAGAACGTATTTCAATGACGCTCTCTAATGAGCCTTCACCTTCAACAGGATCTACTCCCAGGTGTTCCCTTCCTAAACCCCTCCCCCATGCTTTGAGCCAATTTGCCGTGTGATTTTATCTAAGTTTGCTTCAGCAAGGTACGCACAGTGAGTGGTTGGATTCTGTCCTGCTTAAGTATTCACAGGCCCTGACAGGTTATCAAAAAGGTACATGAATTATGATTGAAAATAGGGCTTAAAGACTGAGCATATTTCTACTTAGGACTAAGCAGACGGTTCCAGAAAACTGTTGGACCTTGTCTGGAACATCTTTACAGAACATTACTTGTCACTTACACTTTCCTGAGATTACATCATTAACACATGTGGTGAATTTATTAGTGTTGCTCTTTCAAAATGTTTAGACAATTTATGAAGAAGAATCTACTGACTGCAATCCTAATCCCACTCCATAACTCTTAATCTCACGAAGGATGCAAAACAATCTAGTGCACAGAACCGCAATAGTTAATAGAGAGAATAGGGCTTATGCGTATGCCTCTTGATGCATCTTGTTAACAAAGTATTTTATCTCGAGATTGTAAGTTGTACAGCCTTCAAGTGCTGGATACTGCTGAAATTGTTGTTTATAAGTGATAGGTAGACACATATATATATATTTTTTTAACAAATTGTATTTGTCAAATGACACATATAGAGCAGGGCTCCGTAAACCAGAGAAATCTACACAATTAGCATAAAACATTGTGACTTTGACTTTTCAATAATGAGATCAAGGAGAAATAAAGAGCAATATAAATGAAATAAAACACCATGAAAACCCCTCCCAACAACCCCTCTCCCCCCTGTCGCACTAACAGCTTCCCAAGAACGGCCTAGCCGTGAATGTTGCACCACAACCACTTGCTACAATATACGACATAGCAAGGAACTACAGTTTGCACCAGCAGGGTAGAATTAAATCGGGTGGAAGGGCCCTGCTGCAGAGACCGGCTCCAGCAGATAATCTCGGTAGTCCGCCCATCGCTTTCAAACTTTAAAATGTTTCTGCGGGCAGCCCATTGCAGTGACAATGGGGATTCTAGACCCATACAAAAGTCCAGTCCCTTCTTCCATGCCGACACCGAGGGCAACGCCTGGGCCTTCCATGCTCTACAAATGTGTCTCTTTGCCAGATTAAACCCTAGCAGCATGAGATGGTATTTGCAGATATTGCTGCCAATCCCATCCATGACATGTAAAAGCACCAATTTAGGTGAGTGGAGCAAGTCCCAGCCCAACACCTCAGAGAGACAGGTCATAACCCCTCTCCAGAACTGTGACAAGGAGAGACAGTGCCAAATCGTGTGTATCAGGGTTCCCTCTTCCCATTCGCATCTAAGACATACAGGGGAGGCCACCAGTCCCGCCTTCTAGAAACAAACCCATGTAAAGTAGACCCGATGGAGATATTTAAACTGGACAAGGCGCAGACGCACTTCTATGGCAGCTCCTCGCAGGGAGGCCAAGGCCTCCGTTCAGTCTTCCTCATCAAGTGGACAAAAGTCCCCCTCCAAGGCCCCCTTAAGCTTCTGCAGTGTGGGGGAGCAATGAGTCACCAGGGATTGATAGATCTTAGATATCTTATGATCTTGAAGGTTACCCATAAATTACTTCGCCTCTACCAAACTGAACTCCGCCAGCAACTCCAAGCCCTCCAGGCTAGGGGACAGGGCGTGACGAAATTGGAGGTATTTGTACAATTGGGTTTTCTGCATTTTTAACTCTTTTTGTAGGTCCTGAAAGGACTTCAGGTTTGGCCACGCATAATTTCCCCCAGGGTAGAGATGCCAATGCTGTCCCATCCACAAACCCTGTCAGCATAGCCAGTTGTAGCAAACGATCATTATTCCATAAAGGCGTTTCCTGTTTCAGTGTTTTCCACCACTCCATCCTCCGCAAGGCCTGTCGGCAAAGCTGAAAAACCACCTGGGTGGCTGGCGACAGGGAATTGTGTATCGGTCCAGAGTACAAAATCGTGTGCAGGGAAATATCCCCCATAAGACGTCCTTCAAGAGCATTGGCAGGGTCCTCTCTACCCCCATACCGCCATTCATTCAAAACAAGCAAATGTGAGGCCATGTAATATGGTAAAAAATCAGAGGTCACCAGTCCACCACAATATGTGGAGAGGAAACATGTCCGTAAGGCAACTCTTACCGCTCCTCCTGCCCATAGAAATTGACCCAAGGCAGCATTAACCTGTCTGAACCATCTAAGGGAAATCGGGTGGGGGTAATTCTGCAATTGATACAGTAATCGGGGGAGTGAGGCCATCTTGAAAAAGTCTGCTCATTCCTTGGGCGAACGGAAATGTCCACCCACCCCTAATCCTTGGATGTTCCCTCTTGCTGAACTTCAGTATTCGTACAGGTACGGGGAAAGAGGCTTGGGTCCTATTGTATGAATGACTGACTGGAATTACCATTCACAAGCATTTGCAATGCAATAGGTCTCACATTTGAGAGACTTTGAGCTATTGGCATTGTTAAATGACAATGCCTTTTACTTATGGTAGTTTTTAAAACATAAATGAAAGGCATTGTCATTTACAATGCAAATAGCTTAAAAGCTTGCAAATGTGAAACCTATTAAAATGCAAATGCTTGTTATGAGCTTAGTGGGGGCTGGGTTAAGCCTTGCACATCCAGCCTGTCCAGGCAGAAACTAGCAATGCAGGATTTGTGTTGAGAGTGATTAAACGGTCTTCGGAGCAAGAGAAGGGCTGCAGCTGTTTTTTTCCAGCTCCCCCTCTCCGTCTCAACCGTGTGTGCTGGAGCATGGGGAGAGAGAGTCACCGCTCTGCCGGGCCTACGGCCACATGCATCAATCTTGCCGTTTGCGAATCCGTAATTGCGAAAATTAGGGAATCGCAATTAAGAATTCGCAAACGGCAATGAATGAATAATTCGCATTTTTTTAGCGATTTCTTCTTGTTCCTTAATTGCGATTCACAATTTGCGAATCGCAATTAAGGAAAACCCTTCCCATTGATTCCTATGGGCCAAGAGGCCCATAGGAATCAATGGGAAGGCATTTACAATTTGCGATTTTCAATTTGCGAATCGCAAATTGAAAATGCAATTTCAAGGGTGCAGGGGGGGGTCCAAAGAACCCCTGAAATTAAACTTAAGTGCAATTTACACACACACATGTCCTTGGGACATGTGTGTGCAACTTTCAAAATTGCATTTTTGTGCATGTTTGAAGATTTTCGGTAAATTAGCATGAGGTTCAACCTCATGCTAATTTAGCACTTCCAAACAGCTAAATCGCAATTTAAAAATGATCATGCATTGCATTTAAGAAATCAGAAATTGCGATTTCTTCAATGCAATCGCAATTTTAGAAATCGCAACATGATTGCGATTCCTAAAATTGCGAAATACATGATGCATTCCAATTTTGATAATTGCATTCGCAAACGGCCGAAAATTGCGAATCGCACCGTTTGCGAATGCAATTACCGTTGATGCATGTGCCCGATAGTGCTTTAAGTCCAGAGGCAGGCATGGGAAGGAAGCACTGTCCGGCTTGCTCTCTCTGAAGGCTGACCTGGATGGAGGGGACGGAAAGGATGGGTGACTGCTGCTGGCTACGAGGCTCCTTCCTATGAACACGGGGAAGGGAGAACGGGAATTAAATTCTACATTTCCATCCTGAGGAGCAGCACAAACTTTGTAAAGTGACAGCGTGCGGAGTATGTGGACTGATAATGGCAGCACAGGTAAGAATAAATAAATAGGAGAGCAAGAATAAATAAATAACAAGCGGTGTGTAACGATGTACGGGAAGCGGGCGCCATAGTAATTAAATAAAAAAAACATCAAAGCATGTCCGGGCTGCTTGGCAAGTGAAAGCATGCGTGACTCATTGAATGCTGCTGGAAAGTATGTTGTGCCTGCAGTGGGTGAAACTTATAAAAGAAAGTAGTGCTTACAGACTAAATAAGATGTACTGTGTAACAACCGAAGTAAAAGGGTCAGTTCCTATCAGAGGTTGCAAATGAAGACAAGGCGGTACTAAGGAGGGACAAACAAGCCTATAAACGAATCAGAAGCCAGCCTTTACGACAAAGACACAAGCCAATGACAAATATGGGCGTAACTTCAAATCCATAGTCCAATAGAGCATGCCTCACAGAGCATGCGCTGCCCAGGTTCGACCTAAAAAGGGCCCAGTTCTTCAGCTCCCAGGGATGCTGTCCTCCCTTGTCTGAATGAGGGCCTTAGTTGAACCTCACTTAGATCACTGATGATAACAGATTAGAACCTAGAGTATAAGGTGTCAATACAACCAAGCAGTGTTGAGGCTGGGATTGATACGAATAGATCTATGTATCATCATTTGTTAACCTATGATGAGAATGTCTTGCTATTTACGTAACAGCCTATGCACTGGTTGCTCCACTGAGTTATTTTATTCTAATTTAATATTTTTTCATCACTATATTTTTCAAACCCTTTGAAAAAATCTGTTTCCTGACAATTGTATTTAATTTATGTATAGTCTCTTGTCTTCTTTTTGAAGATTGGTAAACGCGGTACAGTCAAAAAAATAAGAAAATATTCCTGAAATCACATATCCTATATTAGATCATTACAAGGATGGGCACGTTATTGGAATGAATATCATTAATGATGGATCTCTGCAAAGGTGTAACTTGTTTGGTGATTAGTCCGTCCTCTAACTCCATTTTAAAGAATATGAGAGGCATCACAGGACACCAGGAATGTTGTAGAAATATTATTGATATAGCAAGGTCCTTTGGGTCCCCGGAGGGCTGTATCTACCAGTGATGCAGCCGGTGCAATGCACTTGGGTCCAGAGGTGGGATGGGGGTCCAACTACAACAGCCCCTTGAGCACTGAGAGGGCACCTAAATAACCATGCTGGAGTTCTGAAGCTGAACGAGCATAAATGATGACTTTAAATTTTGTTTTTATGTTACAACATTTGATGTCCATTCAAAGACAGAGATCAAATGTTAGTCTAGTTTTCTGTCAAATTGATGCTTATTCTTTCAACATGGAGACTGGTGTTTACTTTTCTTTCACTTATGACAAAGTGTGTGTATTTTGTAAAGTGAACTATGTGAAAATCTTGCTAGTTGGAAATGAAAGGCTGTAAGAGGTCATTTTCATCTTGCACACAACAAAATCTAAATACCTATAAATGAATTATACGCACAATTGAATGGCTTTTTGCTCATTCTAAAATGTGATGGAAAAAAAGATGTTAATATGGCCAAAACAAATCAAGATATTTTACTTGGTGATGTGCAAATGACAAGTATGTTTACACACATTTTCATTATTATTATTATTAAGAAACTTATAGTGCACACAGCTACCCCTGGGAGTTTCTAGGCGCAGAGCGGTAATAGGGGGAAATCAGACAGGAGATTTGAATAGTGAGTTAGAAGATCCAGGTCTTTAAACCCCTACGAAACTCCGGAAGGGATGTCGAGTCTCTCAAAGCTGAAAGGGAAATCCAAAGTTGAGGTCCTAAATAGAAGAAAGAGCGGCGTTTTATGAGGGACAGAAATGTTGGTACAATGAACCAAGTCTGAAGTGAAGATCTCAGGGGATGGGATGGATGGTGGAGGTGTATAAGCCGGGCCAGAATATATTTGGGGGGCATTCCATATTTAAACTTAAACATGTAGCATGATGCTTTACACTTGATACCGTTCGGCATAGGCATAGTAAGCCAATGCAGCTCACGGGGAAGACTGGAGGCTGAGGAAAACATGAGTAATCAATAGAGAAGCCTGGCAGCTGCATTCTGCACAAGCTGCAGCCAATGAATAGGTGATTTATCAGCTCCCAGGTATAGCATGTTGCCATACTCCAGTCTAGAAACAACCAGGGCCTGGATCACAGTCCTCTGTCCTGAGAAGGGAATAAGCCACAGGATCTTTTTTAGCCCTTTGAGTACTACGAAGCAGGAAACTGTCACCTTGGCCACTTGTTGTTTCATGGATAATGATTCATCCACAATGACCCCCAGGTTCTTAACCCTGCCTGAAGGAGTAGGACGAACACCTAACTCGGCGGGTCAGTGACACGGTCCCCGGAGATCGGCCCTTTTGTCTAGAATCATGACATCTGTTTTATCTTCGTTGAGCTTGAGCAAGTTGTTATGCAATCAGAGAGAACTCTTGCTCAAACCCAAGCTGAGGTTGGAGGGCCTGTGTCTGTGCGCTGATGACAGAGAGAAAATAATCTGAGTGTTATCAGCATAGGACTAGCGAGACAGCCCGGAGGATTCCACCGCCTCTGATAAAGGTCAGATGTAAATGTTAAATAACAGTGGACTTAGCACCGAGCACTGCAGAAATTCAGAAGGAAGAACATGGGTATTTGATCAGGCAGAGGAGGAGGAGACCTGAAAGGATTGGTCTTTAAGGAAGGAGCAAAACCACTTGAGGGCCATTTCTTTAAGACCAAGTGCTGGGGGCCGCGGACTCGCCGAGCTGCAAGATGGCCGTGCATAGGCGAGGTCTGCCAGTCGAGTTAGGGATCCAGCAAATAAGATGCATCCAAGGTGTCCACTAGCAGCATCCACTTACACGGAGCCCTCACACTCATGAGCGGTCCTGCTTGGGTGGTGATCGGATGAAGCGGAGCCTAACATTGCGGCGCTCACTTGGATGGTGCTGAGGGAGAAGCCCAGGTCTAGAGGAAGTGGGGCCTGTGCCCGTGGCCCGTGGTGCACTTGACTGGCAGGTCTAGAGACCCTGTCCTCTCCTGGCTGGAGCGGAGTGGCGAAGCACTGTCAAGGAGATCCGCCCACTTGTCCTGGAGGCACTGTACGGTGCCACGCCCGGGTAAGCAGCTGAAGCCGGTGACAGGGGTACGGCGAACTGCCTATCTGCATAGCCTACCTTCAAGCCGGTTCAGCTTTTGGAGACGAGCCACAAAGCGCAGTGCTGGCCCCAGCACCGCCCAATCATCCCGCCACGCACGAGGACCACACTGGGAAAAGGCACTCATTATACCCTAGATGGGCAGAACCCTGAGCTGTCAATGGCATGAACCGGTTGGGAAACAATAGTGCACCAAATAGGATGCCCAGACCCAGATGGTAATGGGACCGAATGAGCAGACCTTATCGGACCGGCCACGTGCAGCCTGCCCTTGACTGGAAGAGGCGCCCACAAATTACTCTCAAGGCACAAACAGAGCAGAGCTCTCACGGACCCTGGCCAAGTTGAGCCACCATATGTACTAACCACCACGGGGCGGCACAGTGAGGAGTTTGGCTGTGATCTGCCCTATAGTGAAGGTGGTAGGGTGGTATTGCAGTCCCACTTGAGCCTCCAGGACATTGCTAAATTTGAATAGCGACGCAAGGAGAACGCAGTGATTGGGGCTCGAACTTGTTCCCCAGTCAAATTTTGTGCACAAAAAATGAGTGAATAAATCTCAGGATATGATCTGCTGGCCATCAATCACAACAAGCATGGGCAAACACGAGGGGCGCCAAACCAAGCTCACATTTGAGAGAAAGCGCAGCGCCAGACAAGCGGACCATGCAGACATTATTGGGGTGGCGACTACTCGGGCAGAGGACTCTGACCATCATAAATTTGACCTGAAAGATATACTTATAGATGTTAAAACAAGTTTAAAAAATATAGATTTATGGGCGAAATTTGCGAATTCGCGGTCCGCGAATTTGCACGAAATCGAATTCTCAATCCGCATAATCTGCGAATTTGTGCCAATTTGCCTATTTTTTTTGCGTGCTCGCGGGGTTTTTTGCGTATTCGTGGGCCGCTTGCAGCGCACCGACCGCGAAGTTACCCATGCGGTCGTACATGGGTGGGGCCATCTTGTGCGCGTTGCGTATTTCCGTTTCCCGGCGCTATTGGCAATCTCGCGTTGTGTGCATCGTGCTATTACGAGTTCGTGTGTGTTTTTGCGTGCTCGCGGGGGAAATATCGCACAAACTTACCCACGCGGTCCTCAACGGGCCGGCCATCTTGTTTTTCATTCATTGCTATGGTTCTGGGCATGCTTTTCCTATCCAGCTTCAATCTTTGCAATCCTTTGTTTGCTTGAAGTTTTTAAAAATCTTTTTTAATTATTATCTAGCCCTCTATTTTTCTAGATCTATATTTTGTGTTTTCTACTACTTTTGGTTACTTTAAAACTACTTTTTTTACCTCTTCTTTTATTTACTTTTTCCTTATTCTCCTTCCTATTTATTATTTCCATTCCTGTCCAGGACCATGGCAAAGGGAGCCGGGAAGGACAAGGGGAAGGGTCCCGCACCCCGTACCCGGTAAGCATGGGCGGATTTTGCGGATTGGCAATCCGCGAACTTGCGTATTTACGGATTCGCAATCCGCGAAGATCCGCGAACTCTAGCGGATTTGCGGATTTTTCCGTTTTTTGTGTTGGCGCGTGTTCGCGCCGATTTTGGGACAAGTTCGCAATTGCGAACTCACTTTTCGGCTTGCAACGGCCGCGACTATGTTGTTTCTACGTCTGGTTTATCATCACAGGTTCACAGCACCCTCTGTTTCACCACTGCCACCCTCTGGGACACCCATGCCACCCTCTAGTACATCCTCACAGGCACCTATTAGGTTTATTTATTACTGTAGATTATGGTGGTTGAAAAAAGCTAGCACACCTGCCCTTCTTCAACTGCCATCAATTAATTTGTGTTTCATTAATGTGTCAGTAATTTTGAAAGTTCCAGTCTGGCTGGCACCTGCTTCCTTCCTTATCTGTAATTTGCTTTTTGTTGCAGTGAAATTTTTTTTTTACAGGACCTTTATGGTGCTATTCTATGAGCCTGCTGTTTGGGTCATAGCAGGGTCATAGAATTGTTGCAAACTCTGGAGGGGCCCATCAGGAAGCACTACCTTGAATGTTACTAATGTTAAGTTTGAACTTTTGCACCTGCTCATTGCTTTCATTTTAGCTAAAATCGTTTTTTTTGCAATTTCGCGCGTTATTTGGGGCGCGAATCCGTGCGAGATCGATTTCGGAAGCCGCGAATACGTGCGAATACAAAATTGTTTTTGTTGCGACGTGTATGTTCGCGTGATCTTGCGCGTGTTCGCGAGGCGCTTCTAGCTATTCGTTTGCCAAGTTACCCTATCGGTCGTACACGGGCGCGGCCATCTTGTTGGCGTGACGTAATTCCGTTTCCGCCCGCTATGTGTAATCTCGCAAAGTGTGCTGCTCGCTAGTACAATTTCGCGCGTACTCGCAAGGAAAATCTCGCGCGAACTTACCCACGCGGTCGTGAACGGGCGCGGCCATCTTGTTTCTCATTCATTGCTATGGTTCTGGGCATGCTTTCTGTATCCTCTCTCAATCTCTGCCATCCTTTGCTTGTTTGAAGTTTTTTTGATCTAATTTTACTTATTATCTAACCCTCTATTTTTCTAGCTCTATATTTTTGTGTTTTCTGCAGCTTTTATTTACTTTTAAACTACTTTTTTAAACTCTTTTCTTTTCTTCTTCACTATTCTATTTCTTCTTTATCATTTAAGTTTATTTCTGCCCAGACCATGGTAAAGGGAGCCGGGAAGCACCCTGAGAAGGGGAAGGGTCCCGCACCCCGTGCCCGGCTCCCGTGCGGGCGTTTAAGGGGGGAGCAAGTGGTCCCGAGGGAGATCTTCAGCGCGGAGGAAGTGGCGGCACTGATCTTCCATGTCCAGCGCCGCCTCCCCAAGACGATCCTGGGAGGCGGCAAGATCGCGACCGGCTATGGCATCCGGGAGCGCCGCCAGCGGTGGGAGAAGGTGTGCCGAGCCATGTACAAGATCCCTGGGGTCCGGCGCACATATAACCAGGCCACCCACCGCTGGACCGATGTCATGGACCGGGAGCGGGACTTGCTGGACGCGCTCGGCGTAGAGGTCCCCGGGCTTGGTGAGTAGTAGTAGTAGTACATTTACTACTCTGTTTTATCCTGCTCTGTTATTTGCAAATCTTTGTTCTTTACCAAGAGCAATAATGCTGCCGATTACATTGAGGTAAATTATATTTCAAAATCTTCTATGCATTTCATTTTCAGGTGCACTGCTCTCCTTCTCAGTAGCCTTGCTTGCTACTATGCTTCTTTGTTTTGTATGTTGTGTTCAGAAGCATTTCATTGGCCTGAGAAATTATGTATGAGTGTACTGTAAAGAAAAGAACTGCGTAATGCTAGACAGTAAGGGTCATATTTTCAATTACCGGCGCATCCCTGCAAAGTAGCAGGGATGCGGCAGTAATTGTGTGCCATAACACCACCACCCATTGGCCCAAAACGTCACAGAAGCCTTACGCATCTGTGCCGTAAAGGCAGCGCATTGCTGGAGTTGCGTGCCAACGATGGCGCAGCTCCAGCAATGCTCTGGGGTACCCTATCTCCCCAATGCTGCATCAAGCCGTACGTCGGCTTCAAGCGCGCAGGGTTTGAGTCATGCATCATTGTCCTAAAAATGACTGATTGACATCTTGTAGATTTCCCTCAGCCACTTTTAGGATTCGTTCCTGCGCAGGTACGCCCTCCCTTGCGCCGGAACGCCCCCTGATGGCGCAGGGCTTTACAACGTGATGCATCGCCCATATGCCCATATGTGTTTTTTTTTTAATATATACGCCGCACCAACACCATGGCGAGTCTTTTGTTCTGCCGCTGCGTCAGAAAAGGCACGCAACAATGGAGGAAAATCAGCCGCAACTTCCGCAAGGGACTTATAAATCAGCCCCAACAGACTGAAGTCCAGTGTCCTTCCTTTAGACAGTCACATGGCTATCAGAAGAAATAGTGGCGGTGGTGGCGGGTGGATTGATAGTTTGAGTATTCACTGATCTGCAAGCAGGATGGACTTTGTCTGTCACGTGTTGCGCACTACTGCCTGCAGTGCCAGGCCTAGGCAAACCTCTTTAGTAGTCTGTTTATTGAGTTACATAGGAACTTTCTAAGTCAACGTTCCGCAAATCAGGCAATACGAATAACGTAGTATACCACATGAGATAGATCCCGTGGAATAGTTGTCTATCTATTTGCTATTTTTCCAAAATATGTTGTTATTGTTCTTTTGAAATGTTTGATTTGGTTGAAAAATCTCATCCATGTTTTATGGTTTTTCTTTCTTTCATGTTGTACATCAGCTCCCCCCAAGGGCAAGAGGACACAGGAGGAGGGTGCTGAGGATGCAGGCCAGGATCGGGCAGGCGAGGGCTCCTTTGCTGGCCCCAGTAAGTTTACATTTTAATAAACAGTACCTATTTTTTCCTAGCGTTCCTCATTCGATTTTTTCTAAATCGTCTTTGATCTTCTTGTAGACTGGATATAAATTCTTATCCTGCCTCGAATATGACTCCCTGTGGTATTACTAGACTATTCTTATTAGTCTGTCTGTGTAGCTAACTAAGATTGGACATTTGGCAATTCCATTGGACTCCCATTATATTCAGCAATACCTCTATGCACTGTCTCCTTACTGACTAGATAGTGTGGCAGAGTCATTCAGCTCCCGAAGTCACCGATTATAGATCCCCAATGATCTCTAGATTATCGTACGCAGGACAAGAGAGTAGTACGGAGTCACAGCACAGTCAAGAAGTGTCAGAGGCACTCATGCTTGCAAAAATTCCAAAACCTTTAGCTCATCCACTCTAGTCTAGAGGAACAAAAACCACAGAGTCTATTTAAGTGTAAAAGCTTTATTAAAAGTAAACACATTTATTAAAATCTACTTTGTCATAAAACTATTTAACTGTAAACGGAAAAGTGGTTAGTGCTGACGATTAATTGGACACATTTCTTGTGGTCGAGCCGAACTCTCACCTAGTTTGAACTTGATCCTGGTCGTGTTCTTAGGACTCAGGAGTCAAGCTTCTGTCTGTTAGGAGAAAAAGTGGTGCGTGTTAAAAATCAAAAGCAAGCATTCATCAGTTGTGCATAAAAGTGCAGCAAGACAACAGCCTTCCCTGGAAAATGGGACATTTTTACTATGGAGTAGACAGTCACAAATTATTACATTGTATTCTGTTTTTTTAACATTTCTCCTAGACCAAATATTATATAGTAGTGAGTGGTGTATTCTAACTTTCTTAAATGTACTTTGTAGGTGTAACATCTGGTGACGGGGCCAGCGCGGAGGTGGCTGTGTTGGACTTGGACTCGGAGGCCTCTGGGGAGGAGGCGGCGTTAGAAGAGCTGGTGGCCGTTCCTGTGGGGGATCAAACGGTGGTGGCGGAAACAGGTAAGCTATATATTCCTTACTTATTGAGATTGAAGACTGCATAGTGTGCTTTCTGCACGGGTGTATTACAATTACAAATCAACCAGGTAGTAGCCTCCTCGAAATGTACTTCGACTTAGCTGTGAAGTTTTTGGTGAGAAGAATCCCAATAAGTTCTTAGACGAACGTGATGGATGGGATGAACGAAAAGCGAAAGAAGGGTGTAAGTAAGTGGGACGCGAACTTGTATGATGGCTGGCAAAGAAGAACGATATGTGTTTGCTTGGACCCAGAGGTGGCTGGGAAGGAAAGAATATGGTATGGTGCATGGCTGGGTCAATGATGAAGCAAGGATGGGTGGAAGGACAGCAGCCTGGGTGGGTGAAACAGAAACTGTATGTGTGCGTATACTTTGAATGAATGGATGCCTGGAGCATGGTATTCTCTGACTCTTACATAGCAAATGTGTATCTAGAGAGAGTAGATGGTCGCCAGGTGAAGTAAGTGTTACCTTGAAGAGCATGTACCACCGCACCCGCACGTCCGTCCCAGTGCAGGGAAGGCAAGGAAAAGAAATTGTAAATGTGTCCAATACTACCATGAATAGTAGCAGTACTTTGTATTGCGTTTGCATTCACAGCATATATCTGGTTATTACGGTGGACACTCCGTACCTCTCTTAATAACTTTAGTTTACTTGTAGTACGTCATTCATGTGTGGGTGTATCACTGTGTTCACTCAATATTAAGCAAAGCACCTAAAGTCATCTCATCTGTCATTAAATACGTCCCATGTGAAGTGATAGATAATCAAATTAGTTAGCTTCTTCAGTTTCCTTTTCTAGTACTCATTTGCACTGTAGGGTGAAAGGTAAATTAATTAAGCAGTAGCCCTTGTAACAGAGTATTCTCAGTGCCACCCGTAATAGAAAAGTAATAGCTTCACCACCTGCATGTACTGGACCGGTACAGTAACGCAAGTCTGTCTCCATCATCATGGTGTGCAACTTTTTTTCTCGGGTGCAACTTCACTGTGCTGTGTCCATGTCATTCTGCCGGCTTGCATAAGATAACGTACCCATTTCCCTAAACAAGAGAGAAGAAGAAGAATAAGACTGGTGTACTGTCATAGTCGACTGTAATGGAAGTCCATAGTGGTCGTAGAATTAGTTCATTAAACTACCACTACTGTTAGAGCAAGGATGCAGAAGTGGGAGGTTACATAGATACTGTCCTCAATAGTTATGTACTGTGCTTTCAATTTGCTACTTGTACTCTGTGACCCAACTTTCGGCTCAATCACTTTGTGTTATTAATAAGGAGCATTGGTTACAGACTATGTCTTTCTTTCTTCATATAGTTGCTCCTTCCAAATCAACAACAAGGAGGGAGCAGGCTAGATTGGCCCGGCAACGGAGGCTGGAGGCCACAGTCGCCGAGTATCGGCGGCTGGTGGCCCTGGAGGAGGAGGAGGACACGCAGTCGAGCGGGGCAACATCTTCGACTGTGACCACTGCATCGTCCTCCGTGACTAAACCAGCGGGACCGAGCCGGGCTAAGAAAGCCGACCGCCACCGCCAAGCACCCGAAATACCAGCTGCCCCCCACAGGAGCTGCAAGGAACGCCAACGCCGCCTACGAGTCCGCATGTCCAACCTGGAGCAGGAGGTCCTGAGGTATAAGACCTTGGTTAAGGGCCTCCGCTCCGAGCTTGCCACCCTCCGCAAGGAGTATGATGCCCATGCCGCATCATGCACCAGCACCAGCACCCTCCAGTAGTGGAGTGTCCCTTGCCCTTTTTTTATAGACTTTTGGGGGGTGGGATTTGGGAGTTGGGATCGTTTTGGGACGTTTCAGAGACAATCGTTGGGGTTAGGGTGGGTGAGGGAGATTATTTTGTTAGGGATAAATAAATATATTTTTCAACTTTATCTGACCATACCTGTTTTTTACTGCTTTTCAGTCTGGTGGGTGGGGGGCGGGGGTGTAACAGTAACTTTGTTTTCCTGAACAGTCGTAGGACTTTAGTAGTACAACCGTCAATCTCTTGTCTACTCCGAAATAATACTCCATTATACTACCTCCCACCAAACGCTTATCTTACCTGTAATTTGTGTTAGAAATTAGGGCTAGGCCCAGGGCTGGCTCCAGGTGAAATGGGGATTAACGTTGTCATTCCTGGGCGGGTGACATTTCCTCATTGCGGTGTTACTAGTGGTGTGACACAGTGGCAGTTGCATGCCTATGGAAAAAAAGAAAACGAAACCTTGTTTGTACTCCTTACTGTAGCATTACAACGGTTACGGTACGATCGAGAAAATAGCAGGTGACAGTACACTAGAACAGTGCCATAATGTAGCCTAACAAATGGTAAAGTATTGCAAGTATAACTAGTACTTGCGTTGAATTTATTTGACATTGGCTACTACTACTAGAAGATATAGTACTGAAGCTGAGTAAGTCTAGAAGATATCCTCGTATTCCTTCACCAGCCTGTTGCTGCTATCACCTTATCCTCCCCAGCAAGTGTGTGGAATTATTGATGTCATTTTAGTCAGACATCAAGCAAAACAACACAGCCCGGGGGAAGAGGGTTAGGGTTTGTAAAATGGATGGGAATGGGGGTTTCTTTTTGGGTAGGTTTTGTTGAGAGAAGAAAAAAAAAGCAGAGCATGGACAAACAATAATTGAAGATACAGAGTTTACAGACAATCTTTGGTTACAAACTAAAGGTAAGCACATGCAGTCACACTCATAGAATAAAAGACAACAATGAATACTGTATCTGTATTGCGTATGTTGTTGGAGTTGTCCTGTTGAAATTGGTAAGTAAGTTGCATGCAGCAAACAATTCCTCTTATTGGCGGCACTCCTCCATTCCAGCTGACGCTTCGTCCATCAATGTGGTGGTGACCACTGACAGAAGAGACACCCTGTCCACTGCCTGCCTGGCGGATGTTGACTGAAACCCGGCCTGTAATTATTGAACGGAAAACAGGAAGTGCTATTACAATACCACTGATAAATAATTAAAAGGTATGTACGCTGTGTGGTTCAAAAAGTGACACTTTGATTTCCCTAATAGACAGTACAATATTTTTGAAATTGCGTGCTCTGTCTGAGTCACCTTTTTAAGGATCAATAAGTATGGCCAAAATATTATAGCGGATCTTTCCCCTCAAGGTGGGTGTACTACTGTGTTTTAGAACAAAATTTGACCTTCCCAGCAATGCTCCCACCAAGACCCTTACTAAAGCCAGTCGCAAAAATGTAGAAGAACCCAATCATATCTCCAAAAACGATGCCTAGCAGAAAAATGGTTACAAAACGTACTTTGAAAGTAACAGTAGACCCAAATACAGACCGTGGATTGTATTCAAACCACTTGCCTGCAAGCAAAAGTATCCATAGCCAGCATCGCTCCAACAGTGCTCTACAACAACAGAACCGCGTTGCAATCGAACCCCCCTAAACACATGCAATCCTGCTGCTAGGGCTAACCCTAACGAACCCTAACTTACAAAAAGTGCCAAAACTGGTGTTTCCTTATGGATTTTGTCCAACTAACTTCTAGCCGGTATTAGACCTTCCCAGGAATGCCCCAGGCAAGACCCGCCAACCCACCCGCAAAAAAACACCCGACACAACACCACCAAACAGCGAAAAAGCTAAATCTCATACTTACAATGTCTCTCGGCCTTCGGTCCAAACGCGGCGCTGTGCAGCTAGGTCGTCATCATCATCAATCATCATAACTCCTGTTTTCCACCACGGATTTCCTGAAAAGCAAATGCAATCAAGATTAGACTGTCGCAGCAGTGCTTCGACAGAGACCCCGGCCGCAACCCACCCACGAACAGCAGGAAGCCCCCCAAAACGCTACATTGAGCAAGATGTCTGAAGAAATGGCAAAAAAAAGGCTGTTCCTTATGGATTTTGTCCAAAACACTTGTATCCGGTATTAGACCTTCCCAGGAATGCCCCAGGCAAGACCCGCCGGCGCCAACCCACCCGGAAAAAAACACCCGACACAACACCACCAAACAGCGAAAAAGCTAAATCTCATACTTACAATGTCTCTCGGCCTTCGGTCCAAACGCGGCGCTGTGCAGCTAGGTCGTCATCATCATCAATCATCATAACTCCTGTTTTCCACCACGGATTTCCTGAAAAGCAAATGCAATCAAGATTAGACTGTCGCAGCAGTGCTTCGACAGAGACCCCGGCCGCAACCCACCCACGAACAGCAGGAAGCCCCCCAAAACGCTACATTGAGCAAGATGTCTGAAGAAATGGCAAAAAAAAGGCTGTTCCTTATGGATTTTGTCCAAAACACTTGTATCCGGTATTAGACCTTCCCAGGAATGCCCCAGGCAAGACCCGCCGGCGCCAACCCACCCGCAAAAAAACACCCGACAACACCCCCAAACAGCGAAAAAGCTAAATCTCATACTTACAAGTTACAATATCTCTCGGCCTTCGTTCCAAATGCCGCGCTGTTCAGCTAGGTCATCATCATCAATCATCATAACTCCTGTTTTCCACCACGGATTTCCTGAAAAGCAAATGCAATCAAGATTAGACTGTCGCAGCAGTGCTTCGACAGACACCAAAAATTACACACAAACCCCCGGAACCCCGCCAAAGAGCACCTCAAAGGCAAGCAAGTCAGCAAAAACGGCAAGAAATTTCCACCTCATATTTGGTCCAAAACACTTTTGTCCATTATTAGAGCTTCACAGCAATGGGCCCAAAACCGTCAACTCACCCGCAAAGAAGTACAACACCCCCACAAGTGCTGAGTCTTTCTTCATTGTGCGTAATCCAGCACTCTGCTTGGAGGTAAATCGCAGTCTGGAGGAGGAGGATAGAGGAGCATGTTCTTCAGAACTTGTGAACCTGAGGAATGTAGACTGCGGCACCTTCAAATCAATAAGCAAACAAGTGAAGACAGTTCTGATGATGGTCTTGTTTTTGGGATTAGGTGATTAAAGTTTGAATTAAATTAACTGTGCAAAACAAAGAAAGAGAGACACAAAGCACACAGGAATAAAAGTGAATAAGGACGAAAAAGAAAGTTCTTGATTGATTGTCTCATTTTCAGGGCTCGGTGTCAGGGAATAAGAACAAGATTTCGTCATCATACTCTGCGAATTCAGGCTGGATGAGGTCAGTGGCACCGAACAGAGAATAAATCCCCTCATCTACGTTGCTGTCCTCCTCGTCTTCATGTGGCGTGCTTTCTCGCACTTTGTAATCTGGTGGTATGAGGTGCTGATTCATCTTGATCATTGTCAGCCGCTCCACATTTTTGGGCGATAGGCGGCTCCGTTTGGGAGTTACAATGCCACCAGCAGCACTGAAAACACGTTCAGAAGACACACTTGCGAGTGGGCAAGACAAATAGTTTATAGCCAGGTTGTAGAGCTGTGGCCACAATTGTTTTTTGCCATGCCAATACTGCAATGGCTCCTCATTAAGAAAGACCACTGTTGAGTCATTCAGATAGTCCTGCACCATCGACTCAAGGTCATCAACTGTTCCTCCACTTTGCTTACTTTTTGCTGTGCCTGTGACATTTTTTCGAGAACCATACCCCATCAAACTTAGCCAATCCTCCTCCCCAGCCACTGTTAGTGTTGTCATTGTGTGTGGTGCAGATGATCCAGTTGCCGGTGTCTTTAACGGCTGAGAGGTCACTTGTGCCCCAGCCACAGGTGCAGAAGTGGATTCTTGTGACTGCGGATGGCCTGCTGATGCTGATGTACTGGCTTCTCCTTCAATAACCTGCCGTTCTTTTTCAAACCTCTTGGCTGACCAGGCTAACCAATGTTTGTACTTTTGAACATCTGCATCAGCGAAAGGAAAGAATGCGTTGTCTGCCAGCGCCTTTTTGTAGCGTGGATCCAGAATAGTAGCACAAATGTAATGCTGATCTGAGTTGATGTTTTTAAGACGTTCATCACCACGTAGGCGATGTAATAATTTCTCAGACAAAATGAAATGTTTTTTTTTTTTTCATCTTTTTCAAACTCAGAAGAAACCGCCATCAGTTGGTGCTCCAGTATGCACAACAATGGGATAGCTTTTCCCAAATTACAGTCCTCCTGGCTGACTGCACGCGTGAAGAACTCAAAAGGACGAAGCATGTCTGTCAGGCTTTTAACTATGGCCCATTGCGCCTTACTCATCCGCAGGTCCTCCTTCTGAGATGTAGCCTCTGTCAAGAAATAGTGATCGAGTACCGTATACTGCTCATGCAGACGCTCAAGCATGTAGAAGGTTGAGTTCCAACGTGTTGCCACCTCCTGGATGAGTGCTTTCACTGGCATTCCACGTTGAAGTAGCAGTCTCCGCAGATGCTTCCGGGCCTTAAAAGAATGGCTGAAATGGTTGCACATTTTGCGGCAGGTGGCCATTACCTCGAACGCTGGACTCTCTTTATCACTCAAGAATTTTTGAACTACCAGGTTGATACAGTGCGCCAAACACGGCACTCTAACATGGTCACCCTGTAACATGGCCTTAACTACATTGGCGCCATTATCCGTGGAAACATAACCAATCTTGCGTTTTAGGGGGGATAGCATTGTCAAGACCTTTTTGTTAAACTCTTGCAAAAGGTTTTCTGCTGTGTGACTTTTCTCCAAGCCAAACATGGCTAGTGTTGCATGTTTCCGAGCAGCTTTGAAAACTTGGTCCGGGTCAACACCTGCGTTTAGCTTTGCTATAACACCTGAAAAAGAGACCCAGTGTGCAGTGATGCACATGTAATCATCGCCTGGGCCACTGGTCCACATGTCTGTTGTCAGATGTATTGTGTGAACAGCACTCTTCTGCAAAGCTGCCCCAATCGCCTGCAGCACATCTTCATGTAGTGCTGGAACCGCAACTCTGGCAAAATAGAACCGGCTCGGAACCTTCCATTTAGGGCAGAGCGTTGCAACTAATTCAAGAAAACCTACCGCTTCTACAAAAGAAAAAGGTAGAAGGTCCACAGCTAGCATTTTAGCCAGCTTAGTGTTATACAGACGCGTCAGTGGGTGGTTGCGTTCATATGGCACCTCTGAAGTAAGCATTGTTCTAATGTTGCCCTGGACCAAGCATTTACGGGCTGATAATGACTTCGTTGACCCAATTTTGCTCGCTGGTGAACTTTTGTGCGTTGGTGTCTCACTCGCTCCAACACTCTTAGTGTGCCTCACATTGGGTGTGCTGCTGAGAGGGGTACTGGGTGTAAGGGAAGTGTTTGACACGTCTTCTTCCTGCTCGTCAACATCAGATGAAACATCAAAGTTTCCTTGATTTTGGCCTTTCTTGATCGCAGCTAGGTGCGCAAACCATTTGACAGCGTGCTTTCTCTCAAGATGACCACTCTGGCCGCCGGTACCATAGTTGCTACCTGGCTTACCACGACTAACTGCAAGCTTACAAAGGGTACAAATGGCAAACTTTGGATTTTTGGGACAAACAGTAAAGAAGTCCCAAACTGGGGACTTGAAGTGTCTGTGGGACCTGGAGGAGGCGGCGATACTGGTGGTGGTGGTCATGAAGCTAATGCCAGATGAAGTGGAGGATCTGGATTGGCCAACTTTTGTACGTTTTCCACTTTCACCGCCACTAATTAAGGTCGAGGTTGACGCAGGTCTCTTCTTGCCAGAAAGAAATATGGAAGCGGGACGAGTTGGTGTACTACTTAACTCCAATGATTGTGGTGTTTCCACTGCCTCCTCATCGACAACATCATCATCATCATCATCACGCGCAGCAGCTCTTCGGGCTAGGGTCAAAATGTCTGTTTGCTGCATGCCCGCTGGGGCTGCAGTGACCTTTATGATGACTGGGTCGTCGTTGGCAGAGTCTTCATCAGCAGCAGTATCCGCCACTTCTTGTTGAGCCTCATCACACTCCATAAGTCTGAGACTTTGGACGAGCTTCCTTTTACGCTTAAGTACCTTTGTTGGATCATGGTGTGCCTCACTCTCAGACGGCTGTGGTGCTGGTTCCCAAGTTTGATCCGTATCATCAGAAGGAGGTGTGCTTGAAGAAGATGTAGACACCACCCTTGATCTCTTCCTTGCTAGGGGTGTGGAAGACAATGAAGGATCATCAGGAGGAGTGGCTTCCTCAAATGATACCTCGCCTTGATTGTCGATTTCCTGATGTGCCCCTACTTCGGGAGGAACAACTATTGTGGGCACTTGTGACCCTCCATGCACCTCTGCTTGCGCATCTCCTTGCGCTGCCTCTCCTTCCACATGTACTTGGGCTTGTACTTGCACATGTGATTGTTGTTGCGGCTGTGGTTGTTCAACACTCGTCAGATGAGCTACAACAACCTGTGTTGATTGAGGGACATTGCTGCTGCTTTCTTGCGATGAGCCAACATCACTGGTCGATGGTGATTGAAGAACTATACTGGCTGCCTCTGCAGCACTCAAGGGCTTGGACTTAAGTTGGCGTGGTGGTGGTGGTGGCACTGAGCCCAATGGAGCGGGGGTGCTGCTGCCAGCTTGGTCCCCAGCAGATCCCGCTGCTGCTGCAGGCATACTTTTTTTTTTACTCCCAAAAAAAGGGGCGGGCGGCACACCAGTGTCCTTGGTAACTTGCTTCTTCTGCTCCTTACTGGCACCTTTCTTGCTAGAGGAGCTACGGGTTACTTTTTTTGGGGCCATCTTCTTCAGAGCAGGTCAGCAGGCAGCAGTTGCACGAGTTGCAGAGGGTTCTGTGTCCAGACGTGACGTCGCGTGACGTTATGCTGCACACACACACCGCTGCAGGACTTCTTCCTGGCACTGGTGGTTCTCTTGAGTCTTCTTGTGCACCTAAAAGCAATGGAAGACAGAGGAACATCAGTTCAGTTATACACCCCAAAAAATCGACAAAACACAGAAAAATGAGCACAATCCCATGCCATCCATGATGTTTACATTGAAGACACCCCACAGAAAGACTACGGACATGCAAGTATGCAACACTCACTACCCCTGGGCATAATGGATGAAAAGTAGGCAAAATAAGTGCAGGCCTCAGACACTGCCTCTCCTCAAAATGGCCCCTTACACCCCAGGCACATGTTGCCTGTACCAGCCAGCACTCAAGATGGCCACCACCACCACCCACATGACCAGTCCACATCAACAGTACACCCCCAAAAAACAGAAAAACAGCCAGAAATCACCACAATCCAACGCCATCCATGATGTTTACATTAAAGAGAGTGAGACCACACCACAGGCACACTCAGTCCATGCACCACCACCCCTGGGCAAAAGGCCACACCAGCAGCCCCCCAAAAACGACAAAAAACAATAAAATAAGCACAATCCCAGCCCATCCATGGCCTCTATTATGTTTAAATTCAAGAAGACACCCCACAGAAAGACTAGGCCCATGCAACACTCACCACCCCTGGGCAAAGGGCCCCACCAGCAGGCCCAAAAAAACGACAAAAAACAATAAAATCAGCACAATCCCAGCCCATCCATGGCCTCAATGGTGTTTAAATTCAAGAAGACACCCCTCAGAAACACTAGGCCCATGCAACACTCACTACCCCTGGGCATAATGGATGAAAAGTAGGCAAAATAAGTGCAGGCCTCAGACACTGCCTCTCCTCAAAATGGCCCCTTACACCCCAGGCACATGTTGCCTGTACCAGCCAGCACTCAAGATGGCCACCACCACCACCCACATGACCAGTCCACATCAACAGTACACCCCCAAAAAACAGAAAAACAGCCAGAAATCACCACAATCCAACGCCATCCATGATGTTTACATTAAAGAGAGTGAGACCACACCACAGGCACACTCAGTCCATGCACCACCACCCCTGGGCAAAAGGCCACACCAGCAGCCCCCCAAAAACGACAAAAAACAATAAAATAAGCACAATCCCAGCCCATCCATGGCCTCTATTATGTTTAAATTCAAGAAGACACCCCACAGAAAGACTAGGCCCATGCAACACTCACCACCCCTGGGCAAAGGGCCCCACCAGCAGGCCCAAAAAAACGACAAAAAACAATAAAATCAGCACAATCCCAGCCCATCCATGGCCTCAATGGTGTTTAAATTCAAGAAGACACCCCTCAGAAACACTAGGCCCATGCAACACTCACTACCCCTGGGCATAATGGATGAAAAGTAGGCAAAATAAGTGCAGGCCTCAGACACTGCCTCTCCTCAAAATGGCCCCTTACACCCCAGGCACATGTTGCCTGTACCAGCCAGCACTCAAGATGGCCACCACCACCACCCACATGACCAGTCCACATCAACAGTACACCCCCAAAAAACAGAAAAACAGCCAGAAATCACCACAATCCAATGCCATCCATGATGTTTACATTAAAGAGAGTGAGACCACACCACAGGCACACTCAGTCCATGCACCACCCACCACCCCTGGGCAAAAGGCCACACCAGCAGCCCCCCAAAAACGACAAAAAACAATAAAATAAGCACAATCCCAGCCCATCCATGGCCTCTATTATGTTTAAATTCAAGAAGACACCCCACAGAAAGACTAGGCCCATGCAACACTCACCACCCCTGGGCAAAGGGCCCCACCAGCAGGCCCAAAAAAACGACAAAAAACAATAAAATCAGCACAATCCCAGCCCATCCATGGCCTCAATGGTGTTTAAATTCAAGAAGACACCCCTCAGAAACACTAGGCCCATGCAACACTCACTACCCCTGGGCATAATGGATGAAAAGTAGGCAAAATAAGTGCAGGCCTCAGACACTGCCTCTCCTCAAAATGGCCCCTTACACCCCAAGCACATATTGCCTGTAGCAGCCAGCACTCAAGATGGCCACCACCACCACCCACATGACCAGTCCACATCAACAGTACACCCCCAAAAAACAGAAAAACAGCCAGAAATCACCACAATCCAACGCCATCCATGATGTTTACATTAAAGAGAGTGAGACCACACCACAGGCACACTCAGTCCATGCACCACCCACCACCCCTGGGCAAAAGGCCACACCAGCAGCCCCCCAAAAACGACAAAAAACAATAAAATAAGCACAATCCCAGCCCATCCATGGCCTCTATTATGTTTAAATTCAAGAAGACACCCCACAGAAAGACTAGGCCCATGCAACACTCACCACCCCTGGGCAAAGGGCCCCACCAGCAGGCCCAAAAAAACGACAAAAAACAATAAAATCAGCACAATCCCAGCCCATCCATGGCCTCAATGGTGTTTAAATTCAAGAAGACACCCCTCAGAAACACTAGGCCCATGCAACACTCACTACCCCTGGGCATAATGGATGAAAAGTAGGCAAAATAAGTGCAGGCCTCAGACACTGCCTCTCCTCAAAATGGCCCCTTACACCCCAGGCACATGTTGCCTGTACCAGCCAGCACTCAAGATGGCCACCACCACCACCCACATGACCAGTCCACATCAACAGTACACCCCCAAAAAACAGAAAAACAGCCAGAAATCACCACAATCCAATGCCATCCATGATGTTTACATTAAAGAGAGTGAGACCACACCACAGGCACACTCAGTCCATGCACCACCCACCACCCCTGGGCAAAAGGCCACACCAGCAGCCCCCCAAAAACGACAAAAAACAATAAAATAAGCACAATCCCAGCCCATCCATGGCCTCAATTATGTTTAAATTTAAGAAGACACCCCACAGAAAGACTAGGCCCATGCAACACTCACCACCCCTGGGCAAAGGGCCCCACCAGCAGTCCCAAAAAAAAGACAAAAATCAGCACAATCCCAGCCCATCCATGGCCTCAATGGTGTTTAAATTCAACAAAACAGTTGTATCATGCACCCCTAACCAACCCTGGTCCTACTGGATACTGTGGCTACCCACAATATAATTTATTTAATGTTCTGAAAAAGTTCCAAAATTTTACTTGCAGCAACTGTAATGCCCCAAACAAACTTACTTGTGAAAGTTGATTTCTAATCCAAAAGTGATCCAAAGACAGTCAAAAAGGCCTCAAATCCAAATATCCAGCAGCACCCACAAAAAGTAATCCTTCCAGCTCCAGATCCAAATGAAAGTGACCAGGAGATGGACAAAGCACTGGGAGGAGCCTGCTGGACAGGAACAGGAAGTTGGAGACTGTGGGGCACTTCCTTCCTCCCCCCCCCCCAAAATGGACTCCTTGCAAAAAAAAAAAGCCATGCAAATGTCAACCTGAGGAGTGATTCTGATAAAAATCATAATTTTCTGAAGGTTTATCCTGTTTGCTGGTGATTTTCTTGTGCGAAATTGCAAAATCTCTATTTCGCAAGTGCGAGATTGTTCCTTTCCGCCGCAACTACGTGTTCGCAATTGCGAACTCTCGCGAGGTGTGCTGTGCAAGGTGGCAAGCCGCGAGTACGTATTCGCGGGCGACAAACTCCCGCGGGAACACGCAGCAAGATCTAAAATGGCGCGTCACTCGCAAAGAAAAACAACTCGGCAAACGCTAAAATGACGGAAAGTGAACGCCGTGCACCACGCCGCGCGCCGCAACCAAGCAAAAAATCCGCCGCGAGCGGATTCACGGATTTTCGACAAATTCGCGAGCGTTCGCGGATTGCGGATTTGCCGAAAATCCGAAAAATCCGCGAGCGGAGCGGATTTTACGCCCATGCTTAGTACCCGGCTCCCATGCGGGCGATTGAGGGGGGAGCAAGTCATAGCCTGGGAGATCTTTAGCGCGGAGGAGGTGGCTGCACTGATTTTTTATGTCCAGCGCTGCCTCCCCAAGACAATCGCGGCAGGCGGCAGGATCGCTGGCGGGTACGGGCTCCGGGAGCGTCGGTAGCTGTGGGGGAAGGTGTGCCGGGCCATGTATCGGCAGTCTCGGGTCCGGCGCACCTACAGCCAGGCCACGCACCAGTGGTCCGACATCCTGGACTGTGAACACGACCTGCTAGGCATCAAGATCCCTGGGCTTGGTGAGTAGTAGTAGCTATTTAATCACTACTCTGTTTTCTCCTGCTTTATGTTATCATATTGCAAATGTTTGTTTTTTCCGAAGAGCAATAATGCTGCCGATTACATTGTAGGTAAATTATGTTTCAAAATCTTCTGTGATTGCATTGCAGGTGCAATGCTCGCCTGCTCAGTGGCGGTGCTACTATGCTTACTTGTTTTCGATTTTGTGCTCATTTCATTGGCCTGAGTGATTATGTCTGAGTGTACTTTACAGAACTGCGTAATGCTAGACACTAAGGAGCAGATGTACAATTACTGGCGCATCCCTGCAAATTAGCAGGGATGCGTCAGTAATTGTGCGCCACGCCTCCACCACCCATGGTGCGCCGCATTTAGAATGCGGCGCACCATGGGGCAAAAACGACACAGATGCATCACGCATCTGTGCCGTAAAGGCGGCGTATTGCTGGAGTTGCGTCGCAAGCACGACGCAGCTCTAACAATGCTCTGGGGTGCCCTATCTACCCAATGCTGCGTCAAGCCGTATGTCTGCTTCAAGCAGGCGCAGGGTTTTGACGCAGCATTGGCCTAAAAGTGACTGAGTGAAATCTTGTAGATTTCACTCAGCCACTTTTAGGAGGCGTTCCTGTGCAGGAATGCCCTCCCTTGCGCCGTAACTCCCCCTGATGGCGCAGGGCTTTACAACGTGATGCATCTCCCAGATGCATCACGTTGTTAATATACCCCGCATCATGGCGCCTCTTTTGCGCTGCGCTGCGTCACAAAAGTCACGCAAAGACGGAGCAAAAGAGCCACAAGTGGCTTGTAAATCTGCCCCTAGAGACTCAAGTCCAGTCCTTCCGTTGTACTCCTGCCACTAAGAAGAGATAGTGGTGGTGGATTGATAGTTTGAGTATATTATGACTGGTTATTTAGTAGGAAACTTTTTAGTGTTCTCACTGGTCTGCAATCACGATGGACTGTGTCTTTCACTTCGTGTGCTGCGGAGTGCTGCCAGCCAGTCCTAGTCGAACCTTTTTGTAGTTGGTTTAGTGAGTTACATAACTTTCCAAGTAGACGGTCCGCGAATCCTGCAATACTAATATCCTAGTGAGCCACATCAGATAGGTCAATACATTTTGTGCAATTGTTGTCTATTTCCCCGAAATAATTTGTTATTGTTTTTTTGAAATGTTTGATTTGGTTGACAACAATCATCCATGTTTGTGTCTTTTTTTCATGTTGTACATCAACACCCCCCAGGGGCAAGGGGACACAGGAGGAGGTAGCGGCGCCGACGGAGAAGGGACAAGATCAGGAAGGCCAGGATCGGTCCAGCGAGGGCTCCTCTGCTGGCTCCAGTAAGTTTTCCCGTTAATATTAATAATTATACTTCCCTATCTTTTACAGCACCTATTTTTTCCTAACGTTCCTCATTACATTTTTTCTAAATCATCTTTGATCTTCTTGTAGACTGTTTCTAAATTCTTATCCTGCCTCTACTATGACTCCCTGTGGTACTACTAGATTATTATTAGTCTGTCTGTGTAGCTAACTAAGCTTGCACAGTTGGCAAAAGGTGTTAAACAAAACTCCCATTCTATTCAGCAATAGCTCTATGCACTGAGTGCAGTCCTCTGGGTTGTCCATAATGTCTTTTGAAGTCTTCTAAATGTTTATGCTTTGACAATTCCCAACAATAAAATGTCAATGGCCACCAAGAAAGAATAAGATACTTGTTTACTTTTTGATTGGATAGGAGGACAATCCATGCTACTACTGTTGCAGGGACTATTCTGCACAAACAGAACTATGGACAGGAAATAGTGCATTGTTTATCAATTATAATAGGCACAGTAAGACTTTCCACATACCTCAGTCATAACAGAATTTGAACCCCCAATCTCCTTACTGACTAGCTAGTGTGTCAGAGTCATTTAGCTCCCGAATTCATCGATGATTGATCCCCAATGATTATACAACCCAGGACATAGAACTACGCAGCCAGAGTCCCGACCTCTCAGAGCCACGGACTCATGCTTGCAAATTGCAAACCCTTTCGCTCACTCACTCATGACCAAAAACCACAGAGTCTATGTAAGTTTTAAAGCTTTATTAAAAGTAAAAACATTTATTAAAATCAAGTTCATCATACAACATAAACAGTGGATTGAAAATTGAAAAGTGCTTAGTGATTTCACACATTAATTGTGGGCGAGCCCTCACCTGATTGGAACTTCAAGTCTTCTTTGTGGTGCTGAATCGTTGCTGACTCCGTCCAAGTGATGATGATCTGATCTTGCTCTTGTTCTTAGAAGGGAAGCTTCTGTCTGTTATGAGAAAAATGGTGTGTTTTAAAAAGCAAGCATTCATCAGTTGTGCCAAAAAGTGTAGCAAGACATGTTACGGCTAAGCATAACTAAAAAACACCCTTCCCTGAAAAAAGGGCAATTTGTAGTTTAGACTAGAGAGTCACAAATTATTAAATTGTTTGTATAACTTTATTCGATATACGGTATCATAAAAATATAAAAGCAATTTATAAACAGGTTAAAAAAGGGATAGAGGAGAGAAACAGCATTTAATTATTACATTCACACAGTATATACAAAAGATATATAGCGTTTCAATCCTCAATATTTCATATATACAAATGATCATGATACAAAATATGGAACAGTGGGAGATGGCGGTCTACCGGAACACGGCCTGCCCTGGGTCCCCCTAGAAAGCTTCATTCTTGTCAACAAGGCACAGCCCAGGTACTTAGCTGTCCCACAGATCACACTAGGGATCGAGGTCTCAGATGTTAGGATACGCAGTGCCTCCCTATGGTTTTTACATCCCAGATTGGAGCAAATGGGTTTCAGCCACTTTCTTCTCGCCTGGCAATACGCTGGGCAGGTGAAGAGAAAGTGGGCAACGGATTCCATAGGGGAGGCACAGCCCGTGCACCCCGTATCCCTCTCCCGCGACCTCCTCCAGCTCGCTCTGAAATCGTTCAGTGGGAGGGTACCATACCTAAACTTTAAATAAAGTGCCCTATCTTTCGGGGACTCAATAAGATCCAGGAAGGATTAGTTTAGGTGCAGGCTTCACGTCCAAAAAAGTTTCCGTCAAGGTGCCATGATTCTGATTTCTTGATGCAACTGCAGAGACCCAGTCCCAATAGCCCTTCTTTACAACCTGCTTGGACGGTAGGTTCTGGCTCGCCCAGGCCTCTCCCAATCCAATGTCTCCCACTAGCTGTTTCAGCTTGGATAGCCAAGCTATCTTATGTCCTACATCTAGTTGGATCAGCTCGGACAGTGCAGAGGCATAATGACTTAATTCCGGGGTCTTTCTGAGGCATGTCCAAAACAGTAGGGGGCGCAGCCTTACCACTTCATTTATTGGGTGTCTCCCGAGATCATAACGAAGCAGGACTAATGGGGTCGATGGAGGAAGCGAGACCATATCTCTGAGAAACTTGTTCTCTGACCTTAGTAAATCTGTGACATTCTCGAAACCCCACAGTTCCGCCCCGTATAATGATGACGGCAGGGCTTTCCAGAGGGGAATTATTCAGCTTAATGTTGTTTCTAAAACTTTCGATGGTGCTAGTGCCATTAACTTTGTTTTAGATGTATTTATAGTCAGGCCTCTGGCATAACAGAACTGGGTGAAGCGGACGAGAAGTTTTTGTAGCCCCATGGGGCTTTTTGAAACCAAGAGGGTGTCGCCCGCGAAGAGCAACGTGGGTGTTTTTCCCCCGCCAGGGTTGGGGTATCGGCGTGTCCTCCCTCAAATGGTCCACCACCCCATTGACAAATAGGGAGAATTATTAAATTTGTTTGTGTAGTCGTAGTAACATTTTTTCATTCCTAGACAAAATACTAGGGATTGGTGTATATGGCATCTAAGAATCTGAAATGTATTTTCTAGGCAGGACATCGGCACAGACATTCATCGGTGCGGCGGCCTGCTCGGAGATCGGCACTTCTGGGGTGGAGGCAGTGCAACAGCCAGCGGGAACTGCTGTGGGGGATGCCACGGGAGTGGCGGGCAGTGGTTAGCTATTATATTCCTTACATATTGAGAATGCAGACTGCAGAGTGTGCTCTCTGCACGGGTGTATATGTTGTACAGTACAAGTATACTTTACTGTTAAGAAGACTTACAAATTTAGAACTAAGTTTTTATCAACCAGGTAGTAGCCTCCTCTAAATTGACTTCAACTCAGCTGTGAAAGTTTTATCGAGAAGCCAAGTCAGATCAGAGATGAACTTGATGGATGGGATGAACGAAAAGGGAAAGAAGGGTGTAAGTAAGTGTAGAAGGACGAGCAAGTTAAAAGTAATGATGACTGGCAAAGAATGATACGTGTTTTTGAATGCTGCCCGAGGTGGCTGGGAATATGATGCATGGCCAGTTGAGGATGAAGCAAGGGTGGGTGGAAGGAGAAAGGGAAGAGGACTGCCTGGGTGGGTGAAACAGAAACTGTATGTGTGCGCAATATATCCTTTGGTTCAAATTCAAATGCAAGTCAAGCATGGATACATGGCTTGCGGTTTCCAAAATAAAATGAAAATGTTGTTTTTCCATGAGAAAAACTAAGGTTTGTCCAGTTGAGACATTAAGAAGAATGATTGACATTTACTTTGAATGGATGGATGTCTGGATCATGGTACTATCTGACTCATAGAAAACATATGTGTATGTAGACAGAGTAGACGGTCACTGGATGAAGCAAGTGTTACTATGAAGAGCATGTAACACCGCACCCGCACGTCCGTTACAGTGTAGCAAAGGCAAGGAAAAGAAGTTGTAATTTTTCCGAATACTACCATGAATAGTAGGATGGTTTGTATTGCAAGCACAGCATATATCCGGCGATTACGGGGGCCACTCATTACCTCTATTAATAATTTTAGTACAACTGTGTCATTCATGTGTGGCCTATCAGTGTTCACTCAATAAAAAACAAAGCACCTAAAGTCATCCCATATGTAAGCAAATATCCTGTGAAGGGATAGATAATCATATTATTTATCTTCTTCATTTTCCTTTTCTAGTAGTCATTGGCACTGTAGGGTGAAAGTTAAATTAATTAAGCAGTAGCCCTTGTGACAGAGTATTCTCAGTGACACCTGTAATAGAAAAGTAAGAGCTTCACCACCTGCATGTACTAGACTGGTACAGTAACGCAAGTCTGTGTCATCGTGGCTTGCGTCTGTTTTTCTCGGGTGCAAGTTGACTGCGCTGGCATTATGCCGGCTTCCAGAAGTTTACGTACCAATTTCGCTAAACAAGAGAGAAGAAGAAGATTAAGACTGGTGTACTGTCATAGTCGACTCTAATGTAGTGAGTCCATATAGTGCTCGTAGAATTGATTCCTGAAACTCCCACTAATGTTAGAGCGGAGGCTGACGAAGTGGGAGGTTAGATAGATACAGGCCACAAATGTTATGTACTGTGCTTGCAAGTTGCTAGTTCTACTGTGACAAAACTTTCTGCTGAATTATTTTGTGTTAATCTTAAACAGCATTGGTTACAGTATGTCTTTCTTTCTTCATATAGATGCTCCTTCCAAACTGACATGGAAGGAGCTGGCTAGATGGGCCCGGCAAAGGAAGCTGGAGGCGATTGTCACCGAATATCGGCGGCTGGTAGCCCAGGAGGAGGAGGACACGCAGTCGCAGTCCACCACAACATCCACCGCGACAGCTGCATCCTCCTCCGCGCTCCCTGGGTCAGCCAGTCAGTGCATGCCTCCAGCGGTACGGAGCCGTATTACCGCAGCCACCCGCCACCGCCAAGCAGCCAAAAATGTAGCTGCCCCACACAGCAGGTGCAAGGCCCGCATCCACCGCCTGACCCTCAGGGTGTCCAACCTTGAGCAGGAGATGGAGAGAATGAAGGGCCTGCTCAAGAAGAACCTCCGCGGGGAGCAACTGGCCCACCTGGCCAAAGGACACAGCCGGCGGCAGTAGAGGAGGAGAGACTGTCCCTTGCCCCTTTTTAAAGACTTTTGGGGGTTGGGTTTTTTCTTGGACTTTGGGGACTTTTGGGACTTTTTCAAGGACGGTTAAGGAGGGGGGTGGGTCGGGTCTTGCAGGATAGTTTATTTTTGTTATGGATTTAAATAATTATTTACTTTCAACTTAAACATTGCATACGCGTTTTTACTGTTTTGCGGGGGAGGCGGAGGGGTTAACTGTTCGTTTGTTTTCCTGAAACTTAACTGGCTGCTTGATTCAAATTGTCCAAGTAATCTCCCAAATGTTTAGAAAAATAAGTGCCACTCACAGAGTTAGTGAATTCAATTGTCCTACTACTTTAGTAGTACTACCGTCAGTCTCTCTGCTCTCCCCTACTCATTATTCTTCTTCCCCCCCAATCGCTTATCTTACCTGTGATTCGTGTTTGAGAATAGGGCTTGGCACCTTCAACAGCATTGAAATTGATTGATTTTCTGTTGCTTTGACCTTATCCTCCCCAGCAAGTGTGTGGAATTATTGTTGTAATTTACTCACACCTCAATGAAAACCACACAGCCCGGGGGAAGAGGGTTAGGGTTTAAAACTTGGATGGGAATGGGGTTTGTGGGGAAAGTTTTGTGGAGACAGGAAAAAAAAAACACAGCATGGACAAACAACAAATGAAGACAAACACATCTTTGGATACAAAGCTAGCCATAAATCTTTTAAGGGACATAAAGGAAGTGCATGCACTACTGCATGTATGAAGTTGTTTGCTAAATGGATAGGTTACTGTAAAGTAAGTAGTACTTTCTACAATGTACTAACTATGAAGAAACAATGTGACAGTACAGGGCTGCAGTAATTACGCAATTTCACTTGCCTATCTGCCCTCAGAGAGAAGAACCACTTAGTACATTAAATTAGTTTAAAAAATAGCAAAGAAAAATGTATACAATGGCTGGAGGGATGAATTGAAGCAGAGAGCAAGCAAATGCACAGAGTCACACTCATAGAAGTTCACAGCAATAACATTACTTAAAAGATAAGTAGAAATGAAGATGGATACTGTAACTATATGTTGTAGTTGTCGTGTTGAATTTGGGAAGTTGCATGCATCCAGCCATTCCTCTTTATCACGGTACTCCTCCATTCCATGTGACACTCCGTCGATCAATGTTGGGGACCAGAAGACGCCTTGTCCACTGCCTGCCTGGCGGATGCTAAATTGCGGGTCGCTAAGCCTGAGGTCTTCCTTTTTGCCATTGCACAGGGTAAAAGGCGGCCTGTAATTGTTGATGGAAAAAAAGGAAGTGATATTAAAACACCACTCAGAAAAAAATATAAGGTACGATGTGTAGTGCAAATATAACACTTTCAGTTTCAGAGTCGACAGTATTACAAAACATACAAGCATCATTTCGAAAGTGCGTACTCTGAGTCTCCTTTTCAAGGATAAATAAGTGGGCAAAATTTGCGGATCTTTCCCCTCAAGCTAGGTGTAAAGTGTAAACTGCGATTTTAGAACCCTAACCCTAAGCCTAACCCTAACCCCCTTTTTCACCATGGATTTAATCCAAATCACTTGCGCCCGATAATAGACCTTCCCAGCAATGCCCCTAGAACCGTCAACCCACCCGCAAAAAAGTAGAACACCCCCAAACAGGCAAAAAGCAAAAATGCAAAAACTCACACTTAGAAAATTTAGGGTCTACCTTCAATTCAGTCCAAACGCGCTCTGCAGCTAGGCCCTAACTCCTCTTTTCCACCATGGATTTTCTTAAAAACAAATGCAATCAAAATTAGACTGTGCCAGCAGTGCTCCCAGACCCCAAAACCCACCCCCAAAAACGTTGAAGCCCCCCAAACAGTCCCGCAAAAACAGGCGAGTGAGCAAAAATGGAAAAAACGTTTTCACCATGGATTTTTTCCAAACCACTTGCGCCCGATATTAGACCTTCCCAGCAATGCCCCCAGACCCGTCAACCCACCCGCAAAAAAGTAGAACACCCCCAAACGGGCAAAAAGCAAAAATGCAAAAACTCACACTTAGAAAATTTAGGGCCTACCTTCAATTCAGTCCAAACACACTCTGCAGCTAGGCCCTAACTCCCCTTTCCCACCATGGATTTTCTTCAAACCACTTGCAATCAACATTACACTATCCCAGCAGTGCTCCCAGACCCCCAGACCCCCCCCAAAACCTAGAACCCACCCAAACAGCCCCCCAAAAACAAGCAAGTGAGCAAAAACGGAAAAACTTTTTTACCATGGATTTTATCCAAAACACTTGCATCCGATATTAGACCTTCCCAGCAATGCCCCAGACCCATCAACCCACCCGCAAAAAAGTAGAACACCCCCAAACAGGCAAAAAGCAAAAATGCAAAAACTCACACGTAGAAAATTTAGGGCCTGCCTTCAATTCAGTCCAAACGCGCTCTGCAGCTAGGCCCTAACTCCCCTTTTCCACCATGGATTTTCTTAAAAAACAAATGCAATCAAAATTAGACTGTGCCAGCCGTGCTCCCAGACCCCAAAACCCACCCCCAAAAACCTAGAAGCCCCCAAACAGCCTCCCAAAAACAGGCAAGTGAGCAAAAACTGAAAAACTTTTTCACCATGGATTTTATCCAAAACACTTGCATCCGATATTAGACCTTCCCAGCAATACCCCCGACCCCTCAATTCACCCGCAAAAAATTAGAACACCCCCAAACAGGACAAAAGCAAAAATGGAAAATGTGACAATTAGAACATTTTCGGCCTACCAGTCAACATCACTCCAAACGCACTCTGCCGCTAGGCCCTAACTCCCCTTTCCCACCATGGATTTTCTTCAAACCACTTGCAATCAAAATTAGACTATCCCAGCAGTGCTCCCAGACCCCCAGACCCCCCCCAAAAACCAAGAGACCACCCAAACAGCCCCCCAAAAACATGCAATACTGCTAGGCCCCAGTTTAAATTGTGCCAAAACGCTGTCTGCAACTAGGCCCAAACCCCCCTTGTCCACCATGGATTTTCTTCAAACCACTTGCAATCAAAATTAGACCTTCCCAGTAGTGCTCCAAGACCCCCTGACCCACCCCCACAAACCTAGAACACCCCCAAACAGCCCCCCAAAACATGCAATACTGGTATATTCAAAACATGGGAAATTGCGTTGTTCACAAAAAATTGCTGTTTTCCGCACTTCCACTACTTCGATCCTCTTGCAACTTACCTGGACACTTGTTCCAGCGATTCCCAAGAATCTCAGCAAGGTAAAACAAAATCGAGGCACTGCGCTCTTTGAAGAAGAAGGTCTACAACTAGTTTTCACTTACTTTTAACCCAAATACACGCGCACGCAAAACACCAAAAAAGGCCAACATTCTGCAAATTCTGGACCAAAGAACGCCAAACCCCCCTAAAACCTTGCCAACATCATTATGAAGGAGCCTGCATCGGACCCTGAGCCCTAGACTCAGCGGGAACCCTACCAACTTAAACCCAAAAACCCTAGTAAATTGCACTGAACCCCAAACCCTAGATATGCTTTGTCTGTCTGTGTCAAAGAGCCTAGGTATGCTACATCAGGATGCTTCCCTCAGTGGTGCCTGCCTTGACCGTCTGCATGGCCCTGCCGCAAGCATGGGCCAAAAATCCGTTTCGCCCAAGAATTTGCGATATTTCGGTAATTTCGCGAGATTCGCGAAAAACAGCAAATTTCGCAAAAATAACCGATGTTTGGCCCAAGCTTGAGGCAGTGCCATGCAGACGGTCAAGGCAGGCAACACTGAGTGAAGCAACCTGATGTAGCATACCTAGGCTCTTTGTCAGACAGACAAAGCATATCTAATTGTATGCAGCAAGCCACATAGCCCCAATTTTACATGAACTGCTGTCTGGAGTGGACTCTGCCTGGCATAACAACAACAGTACACTGCCTCGCCCTCGACCACTAAATACCACGAATAGACAGACATGTAGTTCTGCTGTAGTAGTTGTTTAGACTGGTTTACCTGTTTGCCACCCACGAATTGGCCATAGTTCTTCCGTAAACCGACGCTGATGATCCATCCATGCAAGTAAGTGACTGTAAAGAAAAAAGATATATTATTTAATCAATCATCATGGTATATTGGCAAGTGAGTCCACTCCTAGGACATTTTGCATATTGTAAAATGCAAAATAGTGGCCCCTGAATTTGAAGTACAATTTGAATTAAAAAAGGTAAAAAAAACAGAGTAGTTGACATGAGTTACAATTACTGTGTAAAAGATTAAATAATAACTAAGACAAGACATATGATTCATTTCTTTTTTTTTAAAAATGTTTTTATTGTTTTGCATCAATGGGGTAAATTAAACAAATTATACAACAAGACATCCACAATAACCAAAAAAGAAAAAGCAGTTACAGAAAGAAAGAAAAAGGAGAAGAAAAATTATTTTATGACATAATTAAGCCCCATATTCTGTCCACTTTTCGTTTAGCCTGTAGACCCCTAGTATTTGCCAGAGCATATTCCATAATGTATATCTCTTTAACAAGACTCCACCACTCAATAACTTTTGGTGAATTTTGTTGAATCCAATCTCTAGCAATAGTCAATCGAGCACAAGTAATTAGAATATTCAATAAATCACGTAGTACAGTATTTACCCCTGACGTACCTATAAATACATCTCTTAGCGAGAGCGTAATAGGGATACCAAGTTTAGTAGAAATAATTTTGGTTACTCCATTCCAGAATTCGCCAAGATTTGGGCACAAAAAAAAATATGGATAATATCAGCTCCTTGCATATCACATTTAGGACATCGTGTACGATCGCTGAAATTATTATTATTCGATGCCCATTTAAGAATCCGATCTGGTGTATGGTATAGATGACATATGGTTTTAAATAGCTGTAGCTTTAGATTTGAGGATTGAACAGCAAGATTGAGGCTATTTAAGGAAGAAGTAATGAAGTCTGGTGTTATTTCCATTGCAAGCTTATTAGTCCATTTTTCAGCCAATTTATGTGTGTCATTAGTGTTATATCCAGAAAATAGTTTATACCCTCTACTAATCAGTGCTTTATCTTCTTCCCTATATATACAGTTCCATACTTCAGATTCTGTCAAACAAGTAAGTTCTATCTTCCTCAAACAATAATCCCTAATTTGATAATATTTAAATCTTGCCCCTTCTTGTAATTTATAGCAAACTTTCAATCTTTCAAACGATAATAATCCCCTATGATCATATAAATCTCCAAGTAAATTAATGCCAGATTTAGAAAATACACCGCCTGTTATGTCTTGAAATATTTCTGGAAGACCAGGATTAGACCATAGTGGAGTTTTATCATGAAACATAGTTATCTTGCTCTTAGTGAGAATGGAGCGCCAAATATGGGTGGTATCCCGCACCGTCTTAAACTTAACGTGTTTAAAATAATTGGGGTCATTTAATCTATAGAAAAACATAGTTGCATCTGCTCCCAACAAAAATTTATGAAAATATAAACATTTATCAGGGATCAATAAGCTGCGAAAGCGGGTCATGAAAGAGGACCAATAGTAACATTTAATGTCTGGAAGGCCCAATCCACCTTGATCATAGGGAGTTTTAAGAAGAGAAATAGCTCGTCGTGCTTTTTTATAGCCCCAAATAAAGCTACTGATAATACCCTCTAGCCTACAAAAATAAGAATTATTTACCCTTAAGGGGATAGAACGAAAAAGGTAAAGATATTTAGGCAATATTTTCATTTTAACCAAATTTATCCGGCCAATAATACTAAGTGGGAGCTTATGCCATTTCTTAAATAGTATAGCAGTTTCCATTAATAGCGGTTCATAATTTATTGCCACAATTTCATCTATATTTGACGAAATTTTTACCCCAAGGTAAGTTGCTATCGCACATATCCCTGTTACCGTTGATGGTAATTGATGATTCAGGATAACTTGAGTCTTACTAGTATTCAAGCGATAACCGGACACTAAGCCATATTTCCCCGCTTCTACCAAGATGCCTGTCATAGTTTCAGGTATATTCGTAGAAAAGACGGCAATGTCGTCCGCATATACTGTTATATCTAGAGAGTTCAAACCATTTACAAAAGGCTTAATTAAAGCTTGTTTTTGAAGAGCAACTAAAAAAGGTTCCATACCTAAAGCAAATAGTAAGGGTGAAAGAGGACACCCCTGTCGTGTCCCTCGTCCAATCTTAAAAGTAGAAGAGCATTTGCCCATATAACAGACTTTTCCCAGCGGCATATCATATAATGATTGGATCCAGTTCAAAAATTGACCCTTTATACCAAACGCTTGCAGCACTGCCCAAATAAAATCCCACCCCACTCGATCAAATGCTTTCTCTGCATCTAATAGAATCATACCGAGTGGGGTGGGTACAGTCTTTGCCAGATCAAATGCAGAGATGGCCATATTGATATGTGCCGTAGTATCTCTTTTAGGTATAAACCCGTGTTGCTGGGGTGAGACCATATAAGACATTAATGGTGCAAGTCGAGTCGCCAATATTTTTGCATATATTTTTGCATCGCTATTAATAAGCGAGATTGGGCGATAGGAGCCTCTTTCCTGCGGTGGTTTACCCTTCTTTAAAAATAAAATAATTTGAGTGAGGTTCCAAGACTTTGGAGCTTGCTCGCCATTACCGATTGCTTGGATAACTTTAATTAGCAATGGGATTAGCTCTTCCATACAGTTTTTATATAGCTCTAGGGGGATACAGTCCTCTCCTACAGCTTTGCCATTTGCTAGTGAGTTAATTGCATTTTTAATTTCAGTTACTGTAATGTCCACCCCCAACTGGTCAGATTGTTCCATCTCCAGAGATTTAACTTTATTTATTGTTATATAATTTCTAATATTGTCTTCTTTAACTACAGCTTCTGGTGTATAGAGCTCTTGATAGTAAGATGCGAATTGCTGTAATATTAGCTTAGGATCCTGAAAAATCTGATTATTATCCCCTTTAATTTCTTTAATAGCATTTTGAGCACGGTCTTCAGCCACTTTATAAGCTAATATTTTGCCAATTTTTCCCCATTTTCATATTGGTTAAGTTGATATTTTTTTAATTTAATAATGCTTTTTTCCCTAAAGTTATTTTTCATCATTGCCTTTAGTTCAATCAATTTGAAATTTAAAATTTCTAAATTTTCTACCCCTGTTAATAAGGTTTCAGAAAGTTGTTGTTCAAGGTTTAGTATTTCAGTAATCATTTGCTCATTTCGGGATTGAAGTTCTTTATTTTGTCGCCAAATATATTGCTGTGTAAATCCACGTATGCTGGCTTTACATGCATCCCACACTATTGAAGGTGAAGCTGAACAAATATTTATATCTATAAACTCCTTTATTTGATCCTTTATTTGCTTAATAAAATTGATATTTGTAAATAAGTATCTAGGAAAAGAAAAAGAACGGGGTGATGATCGCTCTGTAGAAATTTTAAAGGTCAAAATAATTGGATTATGATCCGAAGTGACTCTTGGACATATTGTGATGGTGCTAGTTTCCAAAATAGAATCTGTAACCCATATCATATCAATCCGTGAGCATAGTTTATGTGCTGCAGAATAGTACGTATAACCCGGGACCCTAGGATGTAAGCATCGCCACGCCTCCTTAAGTAGATGGATTGCAGCAAGATCTAGAATTGCCGCCCTAGTCTTTTTCATTCTCTGAGATGAGTTTTTTCTCGTTGTATCTAAATTATAATTCATAATACAATTAAAATCACCAAGTACAATATACTCCCCATCCCATGATAGCAATTCTAAATTTATCTGATCAATAACATCTGGTTCATCCTGATTTGATGCATACACCCCACATATAGTAAATTTGTAACCTTCCCATGTTATCTGTACTATTGCCCACCTACCAGCCCTATCAGTTAGTGTCTTATTTATCTCAACTTTAAAGTGTCCATGTTTTAATATTGCTACCCCCCGGATGGAGGCATTAAATTCCGTGCAAACCATAATGTCATAACCAAGTTGTTTTAGTACTTTTCTGTCTTTATAAGCTATGTGTGTCTCCGTGATGACCACGATCTGCGGATTATACATCCTAAGCTCTTCATATACAAGATTTCTTTTATTCCTGCTATTTAGGCCTCCCACATTCCATACCAGACATTTTATTAAATGCATTGCAAAAAGTATAGATCTCTATTCTTAAAACATACAGAAAAAATCATATCCATCTTGTTGTGTCTCCAAATAATATACTTTTTTAACCCCATGATGCAATTTTTCTCCCAAAAAAGACTCCCCCCACCCTAGCCTTGCCAGGCCTCAGCCTGTACCAACCCACCCCTCCCCTACTTACAGGCCCCCCCATTTGAGCAGCTGCCGTTCTATTGGCAGCTTTAATGCGGAGCTAGCCATCTCGAGGCTTGAGCATTCAAATATTAATAGAAATTATTAAAGACCATGTTTAATTTTACATAAATTTTCTCTAAGAAAAGTTGGAGAAATTAAGAAATGTAGAAAAGTTATTCAGTAACGGCTTTTTTTTCCATTTTCCACTCAACCAAAGCTTTTTCTATTTCGTTTTCTTCCATGAAATAATATATTCGACCGTTTTTAAGCACTTTCAGTTTAGCTGGTTCTTGTAAATAAGCCTGACCACCTAGCTCCTTTATTGGATCTATGTACTGCTTCAATTTCCATCGTCGCTCCATAGAAATTTTACTTAAATCAGATCTTAAGAAAAAAGTGGTTGAGTCAATAGTAACCGGAGTATTTGGTCTTGCTTTTAGTGAGATAGCCTGGCGGAGTAAAAAATTACCAATATACATCACAATTGGGCGAGGATATTTACTATTTTTATTTCTTTGAAAGAGAGGGAGTCGATGAGCACGCTGAATTTGTGAGTCCCAGTCCCAGTCAGATAGTTCAGGAAATGCTTTCTGGAATAGCTGGACAATATAAGCCCTAGCATCAGCTCCCTCGGCCCCATCCGAAATTCCAAATATGCGTAAATTCTGTCGTTGTTGCCTATTTTCCAAATCCTCAAGTTTAACCTGCATTTGACATAGCTGAGATTCATGTTTATTTATAACTATTTCGGAGCGGGTTGATTTTTCCTCAGTCAGCACAACTCTTTGCTGTAGCTCTTCCATCTCTTGAGAAATCGTGCCAAGTTTGCGAGACATTTCCTGCAGGGAAGACTGAGTCTTATTACTATCTTCTCTCATCTGTTGGTAGTGAGATTGAGCCTCTTGTTTTTGCTCATTCAATAACTTCAGAATCATCTGAAATGAAGAAGATACCTCCCCTTGAAGTATCCCATCTGCTGAAGAAGCATTATTATGAGACCCATTAACTGACCCATTAATTGAGTGTTGATCATTATGGCTCTGTGGTTCGATAGCTTCAGTAATTACTGCTTCATTTAGTAGTCCTATGCTGGATGTTGTCTCAGATAATACTGCTGTTGTTGAGGCAGATATTATAGTTAGTGCATTAGAGTTCTCTGTAGTCTTTATAATAGGAATAGGAGAAGGAGGGGGTGAAATTTCCCTCGATGGATTTAGCTCGACACTCCTTTCCGAAGCAGAAGTAGAAATACAGGAAGGTGGAATTGATATGGTTTGTGAAATCTGGACCTGAGTGTCACCATCAGTTATCTCTTCTACTGACTCCTTATTAATAGTCAAATCTATCGTACTGGCGGAATCATCAACATCAGCTCTTATAGTGTTTAGCTCATCTGGGCTATTTCCAGATAGCCGAAGTGCCATTGATTTCACTCCACCCTTAGATTGTACCCATTGTCTTATCGGGCTATTTTCCGCAATCGATTTCATAGTAGCAGTTTTGGGTTTGTTTACTACCTTTTTAATTTTGTTCTTGATTTTACCTCTTCCTTTCTTAATGCTAGTGACTTTATCTTTAGTAAAGGGTGATGCTTTGTTATTACCCATATCAGCAATATCATAATACTCCTCATCAGTTTCTGCTCCATCCATATGTTCCAAATGTTCCAAATGCTCTGCCCCTGTACTCCCCTTACATCCCCCTCGGTCAGAGCTTAGTTCCCCCTCCTCTCTTGATGCCAGAGTAGTATTAGACTGTGTATCCTGTGTAGCCTGAGTAATATTCATACTCAAATTACTCTCAGTCCTGATTCGTAAAGCGGTCTCATCAGGGGTAGTAGCTCCTACAGGAGCTAGAGCCATAGCAGGAGTAGGAAGGTTTATATTATTGCCATCATCGTGCTGCGTTTCTTGATTATTTATAATATTACAGCCAGTTTCACGAGAGTTGTTTAATTGTAAAGTACTTTGTATCACTGGTAATAATGTATCTGAGACAGAGGCAGAGGCAGAGGCAGAGTCATTTTTAGCATTAGCATTAATAGTAGCATTAGAAGTAGCAAGCAAATGAGATGTTAATTTATCAGTCACATCAGTCGCATCATACTTTTCCAATCTCTCTTGCCTACCAGAATTTCCTGTTGTATTTCCTGGTATATCCCCAGCATGGGCAGAGATAGCACCGCTGGTGGGTGCTGTCACCTTTGTCGCTGCCGTTAATCGAGTGTTCCGCCCTTGAGGTTTTGGTGCCATTCCCCCACACTCCGCGGCTATCACCAAGGAAAAGAATGAAGCAGAGCGTCGAGTAATTTTAGAACTAAGCCAGTCAATTACAGACCGGCCCTTCACTGCCACTGGGAGAAAGTGCCGCTGCAGCCGTGTAGAGCGAAGCAGTCCCTTCAGCCGGCTCTCAATCAGCCGGAGTCGCAGCATCCATTTTTTTACTCAATCCACGGCTTCTGGATCCCACCACCGTTCGAGCAGCACGCCGTGCACCGCCCTCAGGCTCCAGCCGACCTGTGTTTTCAGAGCCACGCGTAGCCTAATCCAGCCGCGTTAAATCAATCTGACCGCCGCTCCGCTCAGCCGGTTTGCCGTTCAGCCGACGCAGCAAGCCGTCCGCTTCACCGCCCTCAGCTCCAGCTGACCCGCGTTGTCAGTCCGCACGCTGCTGCATCACGCCAGCTCAGCCAGCGTGGTAGATTTTCGATTTTTTTCCCGCTTGGTTACTTTTGCCCCACCAAGATAGTTAAATCATCCAACTTTTCAGCCACATGAAAGATCAACACGGTCCACGTTCAGTCAGCAGCTCAGCTCTTGAGCAGCGTTCTTCCGCACGGCGGTGTCAATCCGCCATCTTGGACCACCGACATATGATTCATTTCATGCACAAAAAACAAATAGCAATTGGTTTATTCAGAGCCAGACAGCCATTGCTGTCCACTGCATACCATCTTCTCAATTATTCATTACCTGTTCTACTTTTTGTCCACATCTTCTTCGGAAAGTGAGGGCCCACAGGGAGCCTCTCCTGTCAATTTCAGAAGTAACTCTGTCAGCAATCAGCAAGCATATAGTCAGTCAGTAATTTCTGTCCCACTTGAGGGGACTCGTCTATGAAAACAAAGTTTCTTTATTTATTTCTTCGTAATCCATCTGCCTTGAGGGAAATGAATAGGTGGAATCTGGAGGAGGACGATAGAGGGGAAGAATGATTGAGTTGTGAACTTGTGAACCTCAGGAATGCAGACTGCGGCACCTTCAAATCAATAAGGAAACTAAGATGAAGACAGTGCTGCTGATGGACTTGTTGTGGGAGTTTTGTCGTGGTAAAAGTAGCAAAACTAAGAAAGACACACAGGAATAAAAGAGAATAAGGACGAAAAAAAAGGAAGTCATTTTCAGGCCTCGGTGTCAGGGAAGTAGAGCTCGTCCTCAAACTCTATGAATTGAGACGGGAGTAGGTCAGCTAACAGAGAAGAACTTCCGTCACCTAAGTCGGTGTCCTATTCTTCCTGCGTGCATTCACGTATTTTGCAATCTGGTGGTATGAAGTGCTGATTCATCTTGATCAGTGTTAACCTCTCCACATTTTTGGGCGAGAGGCGGGTCCTTTTTGAAGTTACAATGGCACCAGCAGCACTAAAAGCACGTTCAGAAGACACGCTTGCGAGTGGGTAAGACAAATAATTTGGAGCCAGGTTGGTGATCAGTGGCCATAGAGGCCTTTTCCTGCACCAATACAGCAATGGGTTCTGATTAACAAAGACCTCTGTTGGGTCATCCAGATAGGCCTGCACCATCGACTCAAGGTTCTCAACGGTTGCTCCACTTTGCTTACCATCTGTGGCCTTTGCAGCACTGGAACGAGCAAACCGTTGATGAGTTAGCCAATCCGCTTCCGACAATATTATGGCTGGGCCTGGTGCAGGTGAGGATGATGATACGGTTGCTGCTGGTGTCGTTAACGGCTGTGAGGGAAAGTGACTCCTTTCGGCCACAGATTCAGAAGTGGAACTTGACGCAGGATGGCCTGCTGATTCAGTTGTACTTCTGCCGGCTCCTTGAATTTTCTGCCGCTCTTTTTCGAACCGAGTGGCTGACACAGCTAGCCAATGTTTATACTTTGAAACATCTGCTTCATCAAAAGGAATGAATGCTATGCTGGCCACTGCCTTTTTGTACCGTGGATCCAGAATAGTGGCACAAATGTAATGTTGTTCTGTATGTATGTTTTTAAGCCTTTGATTGTCAACTAGGTGGCTTAATAACCTCTCCGCCAACTGATATGCATCTTGCTTTTGAGCATCATCTCGGAACGTTGAAGACACCGCCTTCAGTTGGTGCTCTAGCATGACCAACAATGGGATAGCTTTGCCCAAAGAACAGTCCACCCTGCTGACTTCACGCGTGAAGACCTCAAAAGGACGAAGCATGTCTGTCAGGCTTACAACTAGCTTCCATTCCTCCAACTCTAGCCTCATGTCTTTCATAGTAGAACCCAGTTTATAGACATAATCATTTATTACCCCCAACTGCTCAGACAGACGCTCAAGCATGTAAAAGGTTGAGTTTCAACGTGTTGCCACCTCCTGGATGTGTCCTTTGACTGGCAGTCTACGTTCATGTTGAATGCTCCTCAGCTCCTTCCGGGCCTTAAAAGAATGGCTGAAATGTGTGCAGATTCTTCGGCAGGTGGTCAGTAACTTCCTAACTGTGTTTTCGTTTTTCAAGAAATCTTGCACCACAATGTTATTACTGTGCGCCAAACACGGCACTCTGAAATAGCCACCTTGCTGCATGGCCTTAACTATATCACTGCCATTATCCGTGGAAACATAACCAACTATGCGATTTTTTGGATGCAGCCATTCAGAGACCTTCCTATCAAACTCGTCCAAAAGGTTAGGTTCAGTATGAGTTTTCTCCATGGCACACATGGCTAATGTTGCATGTTTCCGAGTAGCTTGAAAAACTGTGTCCCAGTCAACACCTGCACTTGTCTTGTCTCTAACCCCTGCAAAAGAGACCCCGTGTGCAGTGATGCACATGTAATCAAGGGCTTGGCAACTGGTCCACATGTCTGTTGTCAAGTGGATAGTGTGAACAGCACTCTTCTGCAAACCTGCCCCAATCACCTCCAGCACATCTTGATGTAGTGCTGGAACCGCAACCCTGGCAAAATAGGACCGCCTAGGAACCTTCCATTTAGGGCAGACTGTTGCCACAAATTCTAGAAAACCCACCCCTTCCATGACAGAAAAAGGGAGACGGTCCAGCACTAGCATTTTAGCCAGCTTTGCGTTATACAGACGTGTCGTTGGGTGGTTGCGTTCAAATGGCGCATCCGACCAAAACATGCTTCTAATGGTGGGCTGGACCGTTTTACGTGATGATGATGATGCAGACTTCTTCGAACCAGTTAGGCTCATTGGTGTACTTTTTTGCATTGGTGTCTCTCCCAGACTCTTAGTGTGCCTCATACTTGTTGCAGAGGTAAAGGGTGTGGGCGCTACCACTGCAGTGCTGCTGCCAGGGGTACTGGGTGTGCCAGAAAAATGTTGGTCGGATCTTGACTTCCCCCCTGCACAATCAGCCCCTCGTCAGCATCAGATGCAATGTGAATGGATACATTTGGATGGGGGGGGCGTGGCCTGGAGCCGAAGATGGTGGACGTGTAGTCCTCGAGCTCCGTCCGTAGCCCGAAATACTAGCTAATTATCCTTTAACCCCTGTCTGCAAACCCACCTGATTGCTGTGTCGGAGGCCCCCGGGGGGGTGCAGCAAGCGGCGGAGCGGTGTCTATCCACTCGGCTCGCGACACAAGAGCGTTGCGACATCGGAGCCGACAGCGGCCTTCTGGACAGCACGAAGCCCCGGGCTCAAGTAGGTGGCCTGCCCGGCTTGCCCCTCCCTGTCGTCCCGGTCCGACCGGGGCCCCGGACGGACAGTGATAGTGGACACCAGTGGAGGCAACGAGGCAAGGAAGGACGCCCTCACGCATCTGCGACCCTGCTGCCTGCCTTCTGTCGCTGAGCCCTGCCCGGCCGCCCTGCTGTGGGGCCCGCGGGACACACGGGAGCATCCCCGGACCGGATTGCCTGCTCGCCGCCCGCCCGCAAAGACAGCGGTACGCCTGCCCGCAACGGCGCTGGCCAGGACTGCGGGGCGGGCGCTGCCAACCACCTGCCATCGGCACTGTGAGCCCGACTTCCCCTGACCTCCGCGGGCACGTCGGATCTGAGGCGAGTTTTTCACCGGCGCCATTTTGTCTACACGCCCGGGCAGTGCGGTGCCCTCGGGTCTGGACTGTGGCACCTTCCATAAGGAGAGAGGATCCTACACAGGGTGGCGCACATCTGTGACAGCGCACCCCGAAGCGGAAAACGAGCCCTAGGTACCCGGACTGCTGATGCTGGCCCACTTAGAGGGAGTGCGACAAGTGTATTGACGCCCTGCCACAAGACTCTAGCACTGACGCCCGTCGCGCTCCTGCCTGGGTTTAGCGCCTCGCTTAACAATAACCAGGGCCCTGCTGTCTCCCTTCATCTGCTCTCTGTAAGCCGGGGTCACACTTGCCCGCGGGGCCCCCAGTGGACCTACAGACCTCCCAATTGCAGCGCCGCGCTCAGAGACCCAGCACAATCCCTACCACCTCTGACCGCCACACCTTGCACCCTCGGTGGACGCGGTCCTGCGTTCTGTGTGGACACTTGAGTAGGCAGCGGCACTTGGCGGTGCCCCTTACAGCGCCACCCTGCTAACAAGATCCATGGGCAAACACAGGGGCAGGACTCATGACCAGGGCGCTGCGGCGGACATGCAGTCCACGGGCTCCGAAGACCCGCTGGCCTCCTCCAATGTGGACATCATTCCACCGACCGGAAGAGGATCCCAGGACGCAAAGTTGGACCTAATCCTCAATGAAATACGCGCGACGCGCGAAACCCTGGAATCGCGAATAGACAACATGGCGACTGGCCTATCACTGTTGAGGGCTGACCACAACAAGTTGGCAGAGCGTGTAGCGGAACAGAAGATAGCACTGAATGACCTCGTACCGCAGCAGACGGAACACTCCACGAAATTGGAGGGTGTGGAGAAACAGCTGAAACAACTGTGGGACAGGGTGGACGATGCCAAAGGACGTGCCCGCCGCAATAACGTCCGCATCCTAGGCATTCCGGAGAGAAGCGAGGGGAGGAACCCTACCCAGTTTGTGAAGGACTGGCTACGGAAACTGGTGGGCCAGGAAGACCTCACTGCCCTGTATAGCGTGGAGCGGGCGCATAGGATGCCGCCGAGGCCCCCCAAACCAGGGGCGCCCCCCCGTCCCCTGATCGCGCGCCTCCTTCACTACAGAGATCGAGACACTGTCCTGCGTGCGGCCAGGGAGATGGCGCCGCTACGTTTTGAAGACAAGAACATTTCGGTCTACCCTGATTTCGCTCCCACTGTACAGCGCGCCAGGTCCACCTTCATGGGTGTGAAACGCAAACTAAGGGACAAGAACATGAAATATGCACTTCTGTTCCCCGCTCGGCTTAAAATTCTGCACGACAACAAATCTCACTTCTTCGACTCACCAGAGGAGGCGGAGGAATGGATGGAGGTCCCTCTACCACCACCGACCTCACAGGACCCGTTTGGAGATCACCACGACGACGGCCGCAAGGACCCTCCGGACCGACGGAGCAGCACTTCCAGCCCGGGACATCGCTCCTCCCACGGTACACCGGCGCAGTCGCACCCTCCTAGTACTCGTATGGCAGGACATTCGTCATCAACACAACGGCAGCAACTAACAGAGGAGGCACTGTCCGCACATGACGCGGAAGCAACCGAAGACAGACACACCGTCACCACCGACACCCACACTGAGGTGTCTGGATCGGTTGACAGCCTGCCGCTGTTTCCGAAGGTCACGGCCCAGATGGCGGAAGAGCTCTGAACTGCTGCGAGTATGACCCCCACCGGATGGTAACGTATATCTGATCCCCCCCCTTATTTAGTATGCGGTGGGTTGCATGAGGGGCCCACTCTATTGAGGGCTATCGTACCCATGCAGGCCGTTAAGTGACAGTTGGCAGAGGCCTGTCGCCCCCGGTATGCATACGAACTTAACTGACTTGTGCCCACGTTGGGCACCATGGTTTGGATCCCAGGCACGTTGGCTTGGGGACCTTTTTGTTCAGGGACTACAGGGTTACAGGACACTCTCTTTTCGCAAAGCTGAACTAACGTGGGTACCCGGATGTTTTACTTGGCCGCAACACATAGATAGATATGGGGCCGCTTAATGATTACCAACTGTGCACTTGGAACGTGCGTGGCATGGGAGCAGTTCAGAAACGTCATAGGATATTGGCTCAGCTTAACCGCAGGGGGACACAGATTGCTTGCCTACAAGAGACACATTTGAATGCTGCTGAAAATATGAAACTGCGCAAGAAATGGAGGGGGCAACTTTTTGCTACCTCCTATTCTGCGTTCTCCAGGGGAGCGGCGATCTGGTTCCGCGGCTCTGTCCCCTTCCAGATGTTGGAGCAAAGAATAGATATTGAGGGACGATATGTATTTGTGCGGGGGCTGTTGGACGGGGATGCTATTTTATTTGGGTGTGTGTACTCGCCGAACTCAAATCAATCGGAGTTCTTGTTGAAAGTAAACGGGGTACTGGCGGATTGGGCGGATCATCGCTGGTTAATTGGAGGGGATTTCAATGCTGTGCTTGATGTTACATTGGATAGGTCACATCCCCCTTTGCAGGCAGCTGAGAGTAGAAAACAAGCGGATGCTCTCACGAGATGGGCTGGGGGCTGGGACCTGGCAGACGCATGGCGTAGCGCGCATTCACAAGAAAGGGAATACACTTTTTTCTCCCCGCCCCACCAGCTCCACACCAGAATCGACCATATTTTCTGCTCCCGTTCACTTGCGGTTTCAATAGTCCAGACCCAACACATGGGGACAACTCTGTCCGATCACAGCTCCGTGGAACTCACCTGGCAGTGGGGTAGGCGGCTGGCCCCCATCCCAACTTGGAGACTGCCTCCAGATCTCCTTGAAGACTCGGTATTCCGGGCCTACCTGTCTGACACTATAGTAACCTACTTCTCCACGAATGCGAACACAGCCAGCACCCGGCTAGTGGAATGGGACGCTTTTAAAGTTTGTCTGAGGGGGGCGGCAATGGCCGCTGGAATGGGCAGGAAACGGGAGGTAATTAATCAACTGAAGGAGGTGGAGGGCTCGCTAGCGTCCCTAGAAAATGAGGCAGCCGGCACAAATGCACCCTTCACACCACTACAGGAGGCTCACATTAGACATGCGGAGCTGCTGGAAGACCTGAGGCTTCTAGACTACAGAGAATACACGAACAGGCAGCATACGCAGGCAGATAGGGCCGGTCCCCTTCTAGCTCGTCTTCTACGTGATTCCCCGGTTCACCACCCTATTCTGACTATCCTAGATCAGGCGGGCAACCCGACTACCACCCAACTCGGGATTAACACGGCGTTCAGGCACTATTACACAACACTGTACGGCCCCCCACTGCCCCTATCCGAGGTTGCATTCGAGGCCTTCACGAGGGACCTGGACCTACCTCAACTCACTGACGAACAGACCAAAGATCTGAAGCGTACCATTACAATAGCTGAAATCAGACAGGCAATACGAGCTCTTCCGAAGGGCAAAACCCCTGGAACAGATGGCCTACCGGCCGACTTCTATGCGACATTTATAGACCTCCTAGCCCCGCGGTTGCACACTGTTTATCTGGAAGCCCTACGGATAACCTCCTTACCACAGTCGTCCATGCAGGCATTGATCACGTCCCTCTTGAAGCCTGCCAAAGAGGGGCTCCAAATGGCCGACTACAGGCCCCTGTCCCTTCTCAATACTGACTCCAAGATATTGAGCAAGGTGCTGGCAACGAGGCTGGTGCAATACGTACCGCAACTGATCCACCCGGATCAATGTGGTTTTGTCCCGGGCCGCAACACGGCCATGAATCTTAGGCGCTTAGCCCAACTAATGCTCGGGGACGGAGGAGACATGAACTCCGAAGGCTGCATATCTCTGGACTTGAAGCAGGCGTTTGATTCCCTGAGGTGGGACTATATGTTCGCCACGCTGTCCAAGTTTGGGATACCACCTGAATTCCTCGTCTGGGTCAGATTGCTGTATACCGTCCCCACGGCTAGAGTGCGCTCCTCCGGACATATATCAGCTCCTATAGCTATAGCGAGGGGCACCAGGCAAGGCTGCCCGCTCTCCCCCCTCCTCTTTGTCCTTGCCCTCGAGCCTATGCTCTGTAGGCTTCGGTTGATGGCCCACCGACATGGCATACGCAGACATGGGACGGCACATATAGTGTCTGCTTACGCGGATGATATTATATTGTATCTCCGAGACTTGAGGGGCGACTTGAGCCCTGTTTCCCAGGTCTTTGAAGACTTTAGGACGATCTCTGGCCTGACCATAAGCGAATCCAAGTCCTATGGCTTCACATTTGCGGCCACAGGTCTGACTACTCCCCTGCCCTTCGCCCCCCACGAATTCCAGATGGCGGAAACTACCTTTAGATACCTGGGGATGCATATCTATAGGGAGGCTGACATGATGATTGACGGCAACCTTGGTAGGGCCATCAGAGCACTGAAGTCGCAGATACAATTCTGGTTGACACTACCACTCTCAATACCCGGCAGAGTAGCGATATCTAAGATGGTGATGCTCCCCCGTCTCCTCTACCATTTCACCAATCTACCGTACCTGATCCCAGCAACGACATTTAATACCCTTGACACTCTCCTCACCGAACTTGTTTGGGGGCACGGCCGCAGGCGTATAGGTTTGTCCAAGTTGCAGCTCCCCTCCGACGCCGGTGGTATGGGCCTGCCGGACTTCAGAGCTTACAACTATGCGTGTCAGTTACAGTGGCTGGCCTTCTGGGTGGCCGGTCGCAATCTCCAAGAGATCAATATGTCGGAGGAGGACCACGACAAGGGGAGAATACACACACTGCTACTGCCCAACTCAGATATACCGAGAGACGCCCCGCCACTCCTTAGACTGGCGATAATTTACTGGAGGAAGGCACTGAAGTACACGTCCCCATAGTCATCCTATGCCCCCACGATCCCGCTCTTGGGCATCCCATTGGGTACGGGAGCTCTCACGGCGACCTCGCTGGCGCCATGGCGTGGCGCAGGAGTATTGAATGTGGGCGACCTGTTTGCGGAAGGGCTCCTGTTGTCCTTTGAAGACTTCAGAACCACACGAGGCGTACCTGGGGGCTCATTCCTTTTGCACGCAGGCCTCCGCAATTATATCACACATAAGTGGTCACCTGAGGGCCGGGAACCTGTTGCGAACCCCCTCATCAAGATGCACTACCTTATGGGCACGGGCGCAAACCTGACTAGATGGCTCACTGCTAGCATCAAAGAAGGGAGGGCATACACTCTATCACTTCTCAGGGAGACATGGGAGGGGGATATTGGTAGGCCCCTGAGAGACAAAGAGTGGGACCGAGTACTGCAGTTTCCCAAAAAGGTGGCTAGGAACCCCAAGTTCAAATTCATCCAATTGATGCTACTGCATAGAGCCTACCTGACTCCGCGCCGCATACATGCGATGTTCCCTGATGCGAAAAGCAACCGCCCCCGATGCGACACTGAAGACGCAACACTGATGCACATGCTGTGGCAATGCCCCAAGTTGGGATACTACTGGACCACGGTCCATGCATCGCTTGAGAGCGCAGGTGCTCTGTCCCGATCTCCTACACTAGAGGGCACACTACTGGGGCTGGGACCCTCACAACACAAAAGGACAGTAGCGACGCGCTTTGCAGACCTGGCCCTATTGTTAGCGAAGCGTGCCATTACGATGAGGTGGAAGTCACCCAAACCACCCAACCCTGAATTATGGAAGGCAGAGGTAGTGCGCTGGGGTAAGGCAGAGGGAGAAGCACTGCAGCGTGAGGAATATAGGGGTCTGCGGAAAACGCCGATCTCGCTGGACTGGTTTGTCACGCTGGGAGCATTTGAAACTGGGGATGAAGGGGAGGACGGGGATACATGTGACTCACCGAATGTGGAATAAATATGTCCTGAGCCGGACTTTCATGCACTGTCACTGACTGGGATGCACCATGATGGGATACGGGGGCACCCAACCACTAGCCCTTTACCTCGTTCCACCTATGTGTACAGATAGAAGAAGCTACATGTTGCAACGCTATGGGTGACCCAGTTTAACGTTCATTCGATTATATGCATGTCATGAGAGTGTCGGGAGGGTTGTTCGAGGGTGGAGGGAGGGAATGAATTGACCGGGGTTTGTTTACTTGTGACAGTTGCGGTCACCACGAAATGTAAAATCAAGATGACGATGCAACCATATGTTCTAAGCAGGCACATGCATGTTTACTCTGCTTTACTGGGCTTGGAAATTTATGTAACTGCTTTACCTACTATGCTAATAAACAGATTTAAAAAAAAAAAATGGATACATTTGGATTAGTTCTACTTTGGGCTTCCTGGATGTTCCTTAGGTGCGCGTACCACTGGATAGTGTGGTATTTTTTTAGATAACCTCTCTGGCCTCCGGTACCATAGTTAGTACCAAGCTTACTCCGACTAACTAATACTTTACAAATCGAACAAACGACCATGTTTTCCGCTTTTTCGCTAACAGTAAAGAAATTCCAAACTGGGGACTGGAGATGTCTGCTGGTGGTGGAGGTGCTACTTTGACTTTCAATACCAGATGAAGTTATGTTATGTTATGTTATGTTAATAACATTTATTAGGCGCAACAGCTGCCCCAGCGAAGGGGCGTCCTGGCGCCTGATCATATGCAACAACACAACAGATCAGAGCTAACAGAGGGAGATATTAACCTACAGAGATGAACAAGTGGGTTTTGATGGCCCTTCTAAAAAGGGTCAAGCTGTTAAGGGCCCGAATATGAACAGGAAGGGAATTCCATAAGTCTGCCGCCAACACGCGGAAGGAACGTCCTCCCATCCTGCTAAGCCTGAACCTAGGCTTATTCGCCAGATACTGGGCTTCGGATCTAAGGGATCGCGTGGGGACATAAGAAGAAATAAGGCCTGTCAAGGCCGGAGGAGAAGAAAGCTTTAAGATCTTAAATGCCAGACAGAGAACCTTGAATTTGATTCTCTGTCTGACCGGAAGCCAATGCAGAGAGGCCAAGACAGGAGAGACAGAACATCGTCTCGGAAGACCTACAATGGCCCGTGCAGCAGCATTCTGCAGTGGAGGATGGGCGTGGCTGAATTTGTTTCTGTTGTTCACTTACAGCACCACTACTTGAGGTAATGGAGGTCGAGCTGGATGGAGGTCCCTGCCGGCCCTTCTGACTAAAAAAGATGGAAGCTGTAGGTCGTGTTGGTGTTGTAGTTAACTGCGTTGGTGGTGGTACCAGTGCCACGCCACCCACATCCCTCTCAGCAGCCATTCGGGATAGGGTGAAAATGTCTGTCTGCTGCATGCCCGCTGGGGCTGGAGTGACGACTGTGATGACTGGGTCGTCGTAAGACTGTTCATCAGCAGCAGAAGACACCACTTCTTGTTCGTCGTCATCACCCATAAGTCGAAGCCTTGCGGGAACCTTCCTTTTAGGCTTAGCTACCTTTGTCGGCTCATGGCATGCCTCACTCTCAGACTGCATTTGTGGTTTCCAATCAGGATCAAGGTCATCAGAATGAAGGGGGATTGAAGAAGAACTTGTAGTAGTAGCCCTCCTTGACCTTTTTCTTGCTGGGGATCTGGAAGACAATGGATCATCAACAGGAGGAGTGGCTTCCTCGGATGATACCTCCGCTTGAATATCAATTTCCTGATGTGCCCCTACTTCTGGAGGAACAAGTGTTGTAGGCAGTTGTGCCGCTCCATGAACCTCTAGTTGCGCCTCTCCATGCGCCTCTCCTTGCGCCTCTCCTTGCGCCTCTCCTTGCGCATCTCCTTGCGCCTCTCCTTGCCCATGTATTTGCGCTTGTACTAGTTGCACCTGTGGTTGTCGTTGCGACTGTGGTTGTTGAACACTCGTCAGCTGAGTTACACCCAGCGTTGATTGGATGGTACTTTCTTGTGATGAGCCAACATCATTGGTCGATGGTGATTGAGAAACTAAAGTGGCTGCCTCAGCAGCACTCATGGTCTTGGACCTAACTTGGCGTGTTGGCACTGAGCCCAATGAAGCGGAGATGCTGCTTCTAGCTTGGTCCCCGGCGGACACCGCTGCTGCAGGCGTAGTTATTTTTCTCCCAAAAAAGGTGTCGGTGGGCACACGAGTCTCCTTGGTAGGTGGTGCCACTTGCTTCTTCTGCTCCTTCTTACTGGCAGTGGCACTGGCAACTTTTTTCACTGAGGCACTACAGCCACCTTTCTTTGGGCCCATCTTCTTCAGATGTCAGAACAGCAGGCCGCAGTTGCATGAGTTGCAGAGTTGTCTTGTCTGTGGCCACACGTGACGTCACGCGACGTTGTGCTGCACACACCACTGCAGGACTTCTTCCTGGCACTGGTGGTTCTCTTGTGCACCTAAAAGCAATGGAAGCCAGAGGAACATCAGTTAAACACCCCAAAAAATCGAAAAACACACAAAAATCACCACAATCCAATGTCATCCATGCCCTCAAAACTTTAAATTCAAGACACCCCACAGAAAGACTTGGTCCATGCACCACTCACTACCCCTGGGCCTAATGGAAGGAAGCAAATCAAACTGGGTGCAGGCCTGAGCAAACTGCCTGTCTTCAAAATGGGCCTTGACCCTCAGCTGGACCAGGCCTCAAAATGCCCCCCACCCACATGGCCAGGCCCCAACACCACCCCAAAAAGTTTTTAAAAAAAATCACCACAATCCAATGCCAGCCATGCCCTCAATGATGTTTAAATGTTTAAATTCAAAACACCACACAGAAAGACTTGGTACATGCACCACAAACTACCCCTGGGCATAATGAGTAAAAGCAGGGCAGGCTGGGTGCAGGCCTATGGCTCAAAGCACACTGCCTGGATTCAAAATGGCCCCTTGTCCCCCAGCCACATGGCCAGGCCCTGCCTGGACCAGGCCTCAAAATGACCCCCACCCACATGGCCAGGCCACAACACCACCCCAAAAAGTCGAAAAACACACAAAAATCACCACAATCCAATGCCATCCATGCCCTCAATGATGTTTAAATTCAAGACACCCACAGAAAGACTTGGTACATGCACCACTCACTACCCCTGGGCCTACTGGCTAGTGCACCACAAAATTAAAAATAAACAAAAACACATATAACAGTGAGCTTAAATTCCATGACATAAATGAGATTTAAGTTAAAAAAAAAACTCACAGAAACAGTTGTATCATGCACCCACGGCTAACCCTGGGCCTACTGGATACTGTGGCTACCCACAATATATTTTTTTTAAAGTTGTGAAAAAGTTTTAAAATTGTAGTTGCAGCAACAGCGAATGCCCCAAACAAACAACACCAACTTACTTGTAAAATCTGAAATCCAAAAGTGATCCAAACTCCAAAGTCCAAAAAGTCCTCAAATACAAATATCCAGCAGCAGCCACAAAAAGTAATCCTTCCAGCTCCAGATCCAAATTAAAAGTGACCAGGACATGGACAAAGCACTGGGAGGAGCCTGCTGGACAGGAACAGGAAGTTGGAGACTGTGGGGCACTTCCTCCCTCCCAGCCCCCCCAAAAACGGACTTCTTGCACCAAAAAGTGCAGCCAAATGTCAATCTGAGGAGTTATTCTGATCAAATTCATCATTTTCAGAAGGTTTATGCTGCCTGCGGTGGATTTCTTGTGCAGAATTGCAATTTTAGCAATTTCGGGAAAGGGAGAAGTTCAAATCACCCGCCGGAAGTCAGCTGCGCGTCGCATCTACGTGTTCGGCATTGTTTACTCCCGTGATGCATGATCGTGGGCCCTTATGACGTACTCGTGTTGTCAAACTCTCGCTGTACAAAATGGTGGACCGCGATTACGTCATCGCGGTCGAAAAACTCTCGCGCGATCACGCAGCAAGATCCAAAATGGCGCAGCACACTCAAACCGGGAGAAAAAACAACTCGGCGAACTCAGAATCACGGTAAGTCAACGCCGCACGCGCGATATTGTATTTTTCAACCGCGACCAAGCAAATAAATCCGCAGCTTGCGAATTTGCGGATTTTTGGGAAAATTTGCGCGATACGTGGATCGCGAAATTGCCAAAAATCTGCAAATTCCACGAACGGAACAGATTTTACGCCACGCTTATCGCCTAGACAAAGTGAAAGGGAGAGTAGATGATCATGATGCTGGACTCGACCAGCTGGAAATCCGAGTCTCAGACGCTGATGGCAGTTGCAAGGGAGCAGCTCCTACATATGGACAGAGTACTGGAAATGTTAAAGCTTAAGAACAAGGATCTCGGTGTTCATCGTCGATAGAGCCCTCAGGTCTCTCGGTCCTAGACCGCCTACCGGAGCACTCCCTCCCGCCTATTATAGTGCGACTGCTGAACAATAAAGAGCGTGAGGTAATATTCAGGCTGGCTCAAAAAAAGGGATGGATCCAGTATAAAGGAGACAATATTTTATTCCGACTACACAGTGGCAGTGCAGGTTGCCCGACAAGACTTCCTACCTTCAAAACTTCTGGTACAACAGGCAGGAGTGCAGTATGCCCTTTTATACCCAGCCAAACTCAAGATCATGCAAGAGGGCAAGGCCCACTAGTTTATGAATGCAAAACAAGCACTTAAGTTCACCAAACAGAAAATAAAACCTGCTCGATCCCAGATGGGCTTGATGCACTCCTTGGTGGAGGCATTATTGAGCGACAATGGCTAATAATCAAGAATTGTTTAAGTTGGAATACAGTGAACAGTAACCTGTAATGTGTAAACAGGTAGTTAACTTAATATCTGCATTGCAAGTATTACTTTGGTATGGAATGTTGTTACGGAAACCCGGCATTTTGATCCTGGCAATTATGGCCCCCTTTTTTCATAACAATGTCTATTTCCATCCTTTGCTGCGTTTACGACACCCTAACATAATTGTACTCGCCCACCCACCCTTTATGGCGGGTAGTTAGCTTGGAGTTTCCATGACCTTAAGGGATTATTCCCAGTTATAGATGTTGTAGTGTTGGGAATCACAACCTGATTGGGGGTTGGTGTGGGGGGGGGGTGAGAGGGGTTTAGAAATGCTTGAAAATTGTTGTTGGCCAGAATCTATACATGGACACCTCAGCACTTAGTACTCTCATAGGTTAGAAAATACCACAGCACACACTTTGACCTATTCCAATTATGCAAGAGAGATATGTGTCCTTATACACAGCGGCATTGCTTGGAAAATGACCCAGTGTATTAGTGACTCAGATGGACGATATGTCATAATGGCAGACACACTATTTAACCACCTTATAACACTGGCTATGGCCTACGGGCCGAACTTAGATGACCCGAAGTTCTTCGTCAACGTATGGCACCTAATCACTGATGTCGGCCCGTGAACACTACTCTGGAGCGGGGATATTAATGTTCCCCTAGATTATATGCTTGATAGGAAGGGTTGCACTAGGCTCACCCATCCACAGACACTGCTCTGCATGCAATTATGGCAGATAATCACCGAGTTGATGTTTGACAGGAAGCACATCAAGAAACTCAGGAGGGCACCTGTTTATCCTTACAACACAAAACATGGTCAAGAATTGACTACTGGTTAACCACAAAAGATGTGCAGCAATGGCTACTGTCAGTCACTCACCTTTCACATACACTCTCAGACCATGCCTTAGTACTCTTAACCCTTCAACTTCCACAGACTCATCATTGCGCATTCTCATGGCAACTGCCTCAAAGAGCCCCCTGAGACTCCACTTTTAGAGCAGAAATACATGCAGCTATACCAGAATACTTTGAGCTGAACACTGGCGGGCCTGATTCACAAAGGTAAACTTAGACCAAAAGTCTAAGTTTAGACCTGAAGTCTACGTTTAGACCTAAAGTCTACCTTTACTACTACTAAAGTTAGACTTTTGGTCTTAGTTTAGACCAAAAGTCTAACTTAGACCAAAAGTCTAACTTTACTACTATTTAAGTTAGACTTTTAGTCTAAGTTAAACTTTTGGGAAAGCTATCCTCCTCCTCCATCTTGTGGAGTGCCAAACCATGGTCAACCAAAACGAATTTCACTGGTTTTAGTGTTTGGACTCCTACACCAGACATGTATCACAGGCTCATTTTGCACACACATGCATTCAATATGCATATGTGATGTCTGTGAAAGGTTCTGGGTGACACATAACTTTACACAATAAGAGTCAGTAGGCCCCACTCTCACTACACAGGTAAAAGGTCTGATCAATTATGAAACATAAAACATGGTATGCTGCCCCGCTAAGTCATAGGTTATGTTAAGTTATGCAGATTTGGAGAGTGGTCTGTCACCTTGGAAGGTATCCTGGTGCTGACCAGGCATGAGGCTAGCCAAACCTAGGGCAGACTGGGACTACTCAGAAAGCCAGAGCTTCAACTTTGTGTAGAAAACAAGAAGCGAGGAGGAGGCTTTTATGTGTAGCGACAGGTTGTTTCATGCCTTAGGAGTGATAAAGGAGACAATTCCACTGCATAAGCCTGAGATGAGGGCAAGTATGAGTTTAGAGAGAAGAGGTATCTGGAAGATTGGTGAAAGCAGATGTGATTGTTAAGGTGTGCTGGGCCAGTGTTATGCAGACCTTTGAAAGTGTGGGTGAGGAGTTTTAATTGTCCTTGTTTGTGTATGGGGAGCCAGTGGAGCTCCTTCAGGTGCTGTGTGATGTGGGTGCAGCTTGAGAGGTTCAGAGTAATTCTGGCTGCTCAGTACTGAATGATCTGCAGCCTTCTGGTTAATTATTTTGTTCATCGCGGCAAATAAGGTATTCTTGTAGTCCAGCTTGCTTGTGATGAGGATGTGCGTGATGATTTTCTGCTTGCTGATTTGGAGCCATTTGAAATTCTTCCTCAACATCTTCAAGGTATGTAAGCATGAGGCCGTGATGGTGTTGACTTGGGTAGTCATGTTGGGTTCGCTTCTTGGCCTTTTGGCTAAGATCAATTGTAGTATCAAGTGTACCTCATGAAATGAGCAGACGTGATTGTATCCCAAAAAATCAAATTTTCAGGTTCAAAAGCCACAGTGAACAGCTGTGCAAAATGCTCAAGTGGTGTGCATGTTACAAAAGCGACAATGAAATTCAAGTCCCACTGGGGCATCACAAATGGCTTCAGTGGAAACGTGCTGTAAACCTACAAGAATTCTCATTACAACAGGCGAGTTAAACAAAGAAGCTGTTCCGGCGACCTAAAAAAAGCCAAAAGATTCAACAAATAGTCTTTGACAGTAACCAGTACAACTTTTTGAAGGGCAAAAGATAAAACAAATAATTACACTTTGTACAAATTGCTTGTAGCGGGTAATTCTGATGGTTGTTTCACCAAGCCACATACGTGTCCAGGCATCCAGTATACACGTCTTACATAGATAGCTGCCTGCTGCCAGAATCACATCATCAACTTTGGGAGGAAGATCAAAGGAGACTAGCTTCCGCCTCTTAATCTCCACACAAGGAGTGCTTGGACCTGGGTGCAGGACCCTGTCCTATTGCTGTGACATTAGATACTACCAAAGTAACAGCTTGATCGGAGGGCAGATACTTATATCGAGGAGTTTAGGATACCACACGCTTGAAATGTACTGATGTAACTTGTAATTGATGTAATTTTGTAACTTTGTGGAACCTTATGTAAAGCACTCTGATACCTCAGGGTATAGCCAGGGCTATATAAAACTCAAATAAACATAAGCATAAAAATGGACAATCCAGAGCCACCCGAATGGCTAGGACCCAGTCAGTCTTGATCTTTTCCAGAACTCGAGCCAAGAGGCGTAGTGATGAAAAGGCATACAGGAGTCCAGAGTTTCACTCTAGGCAGAATCTGACTCTCAGACAGTGCCTTCTCAGGAACTTTGACTCACAAAAGTGCTGACATAGTGAGTTCACTGCAGTGGTGAAAAGATGAGGCCATCACTCTCCTCATTGCTATAAAATGTGGGTGTATCTGCCATTCATGATCCACTAGGAGTTGAAACATATTTGCCCACCTTTGAAGAAAGTGACCCGATTCGGGTCACCCGGGTCACACAAGACCACCTCTCAGCTTTGGCCCATACCAAATGAAGAGTTGGTCAGACAGTAGAGAATACAAACCAATATCTGCTTATTCAGAGTACACTCAGAGCGGAGCCCAGCCTGCCCAGTCACTTAGGAGTGATGCAGAAGGACTGGCATCAGCAAGCATAAAGATACAATGTGTACATTTCAGAACGAGTGAAGGCACGCCCCCAATGGAATTTTCCAAGCAGATATAACAGAACAGTGGAATACAAAAAATAAGTTTTGATTCTGCAGCAGGGCACATACTATCTAGTTGTCAACGTAATTCTGCCCGTGCCCGGCACTAGAGAAGTGGGAGAGGGTTTCTGTCTAAGGGAAAAGGTATGCGTTAATAGGAACAGTGTATTTATTAGCAAAACAAATCTACCCTTGGAGAAATAGAACCTAAATGAGGCCTTTTCTCGGAAATAGCTCAGTATAAGTTTTGTTTGTAACCCAAAATGGCGTCTACATGTAAAATGGCGCCATGAATGCCAACATACATCTAACAATGCATAAGTAGGATTCTTTTCATTCTAACACCTTGGCGTTCAGAGATCCCTCCAAGTGCTTCACAACCAGAGAAATGACCTGGTGAATGACGCTCTTCCAGAGGTGCAGAGCCTCCTGGCACAGGACCCAAACCCCTACATTGCTCTTCTTGTTGCAATGAGACATGGTGGTGGTGGTGTCTGTAAGTACCTGTGTTGTGTGTCAATTTAGATACTGTATATAGATTACCCAACTCGTGCCCTTATATAGGTATAATTCACATTGCCCTTATTTAGGCATAGAAATCCAGCCCTTATTTAGGCATTGCTCATGCTAACCAAATACAGGCATGGTCAACTACATCCGAGCCTCTTCGTCACAACGACTTCTTGGAAAACCAGACTATGAAGCCTTTAAGACTTCCCCTTTCCTTGATATTGATTTTTCCTAGAACCCATTTATTATGCATGAACATCTATTCCTTCGGGGTTCATTCATGATGTTCTAATGCCCGACTTGTACGACAAAACTGGCATTCCTAAACACTTTCAAGGTATAAATGTGCCTTCACATGCTATGGCAAGGCACGGTGCGGTTCGGCTACCTACTTGCACGACCCGGCTCACCACAGCAAGTCCGCAACTGACACACTGACCAGACGTTGTCATACTCCTCGCCAAGAATCCAGCTCCAGTGTTTCTGACTCCCCCTGCGGGGTTTTAGAGATCGAGTCCCCGGAAAGAGATGCCAACCTCTCGCATTCTAAGGTAAGGAGCTGATTAGAACTTAGAGAAACTTTTGGCAACTCTTGGCATAGCTAAACCAGACTAAGACTACACCTACTTCTTCCCTTGTACTACACTTAGGTTAGGTACACTGGGGTAGGATTATTTTAGAAGCACCAGATGAGTATTTTAGCCTGTGTTATTTATGTATGTATTTTAATGAATATATGTCATAGCTACAAAACATGCTAATACAGTATTATTTCATCTTACTGCTAACGCTGTACATTTTATACTTCGCATTCTGTCTTACGATTGTAGTAGTTCATATCTCTTGCATGAGAAATAAGACTGTTCAATAAACCCTTTTTACTGAAACGCCCGTCTCTCTATTTCAGTGCAACTCTGTAGAAACGAAGCATGCACGATTGACTGAGTGAAATGTTTATCTATTGTTTCCACGACTCTGAAGATATTGTTCCGACTCTAAGGGAAACAAAGTTGTCATGTTTATGCGGTTGTCAGAGACTAACCCCTTCTTGTTCATTCGAGAAAGTTTCTAGTGACCTCTGAGTTGGTTGGCACACACATATAACTAAGTTTAATGTACTCGATAGAGACATACTGACCTCAGTCCTATGTCAAAACTATAGTGTATATCATTCCAATGCGCAGGGCCTATCAGGGATATAGGAACTACACTACACCTGTACTAGCCTTCTCTTGGTTGATTGTACAAAGTCCGGCAATACCAAGCGGATCGTCTGTCATTCCAACAGAAGTATATAAAGGCAGGTTTCTGACAAAGACAGAGTCCTCTTAACTCCACCTCTCCAAGAAAGGTGCTGCAACCCAGTAGTGTTGTATCCGTGACCACGGTAAGCTATGAGTGAAGTGAGGAGAGGGCTATGCCTTTGGTCAAATCGTGGGCATGCTGCCACCACTGCAGATCTTTTGAAGTCTCCTCCAAAAAATTGGAAGTAATTGGACAGGTTCCCCTGGTGCTGTACACTCTTATATTTCAGATGCCACTGCAGAACCCACATATGCCATCTGGCATGCTGGGCTCGAAGGATGCAGAAGGCCAAGAGTTCCAATAACCTCAACACAATCCTCACATAGGGCCATATGTATGAAGCCAAAAATCAGTCGCAAACGCTGCAAATAGTTAAAAATAGCGTTTGTGACTAAAAAATCGCTAATCGCAATGTATGAAGCAAAAAACGCATGCCAAATAAGGAATCGCAAAATAGCGATTCCCAAACGTTGCGAAAGTGGTAAATAGCGAATACAATAGCAATTTCCAAAATTGCGATGAAACCCGTTAGCGAAATTCGCAAAAGTGGAAATCGCTATTCAGAAATCGCAATGGAATGTATCAACCAATCGCAAATAACGAATTAAGCAAAATCGCAAAATAAGGAATCGCAATTACCATCAAGTGGGAGCAGGTGGTAACCAGGTGCAAAGTATAAATTGAAACCCAGAATGCAACACACTCCCTACCACAATGTCCGGGTTGTACATGATAGTGAGGAGGCGAAGAGTGAGAGCTCTGGCGCAGAGGAGGAGACGGCAGGAGAGGATATTCTGGTTGCGCACCACCATCTTCCAACGCACTGATGAGGATATCCACACCCATTACAGACTGGAGGAAGAGAGCATACTTGAATTGATTGAGGAACTCGTCCCAAATAATGCCTCATGGTGTGGCACAATTTCGGTGATGAGGGTCTCTAGTTCAGCCTCAGAGAACTTGAGCTTTCTCTTCCTGCCTGCTTCCCCTGCTTGCTGCTCCTGCTGGCTTTCTGGGGCATCCTGGTTTCCAACTTCTGCCATGGCTCCTGAGTACCAAACAACACTCTCACACTCTCTGTCTCAATCCAGAAGCACCATGGGAAATCACTCACTTCCTGGATGGTGATGTCATCATAAAGCATCAGGATAGCGATTGGATGTTTCCAGAAAATCGCTAAATTGCGATTTTTCCCGGGGGAACATCGCAATTTAGCGAATTTTGGGGTGCGGTTGCGCAATTTAGCGAATATCGGGGTGCGGTCGCGCAATTTAGCGATTTTCGGGGTGCGAACTCGCTATTTAGCGATTTTTTAAGTTTAAGGATTCGCTAATACCCATCGCGCAAATATTTAGCGATTTTGGGCGAATCGCTATATATTTGCGAATGCGTTGTTACATCCCGATTTGCGATTCTGATTTTGCGATTCGGTAATAATCGCTATTTCAGAATCGCAAATCGTTTTCTTCATACATATGGCCCTAAGATTCAGGACAGAGGCTGAAACTTTGTGATCTTAGCCCGAATACCCAAATATCCTGGAGTCTCCATTCAGGAGAGAAAGCACGAAACTGTAACATATCCAGGATAGCTCTGATGAAGTAGAGCTTCTATGAAGGAGTCAGGTGAGACTTTGATACATAGATGGTGAGTCTTAATGTCAGTAAGAGGTTTGTTTTTGTCTAGAGGTGGCCTGCGACTAGCTAGGGTGAAACCTGCCTTAAAAAGCTAAATGTCAATGTATGGAAAACCTAGTACACTCGACCTCGAATGTGTGCTGGGACCATCAACATCACTTTTGTGAATGTCAGAGTGGTCCTTGTAAGGCCAAAGATGAGCACTGCACCTGAAAATGTTCCTAACCCACTGTGAACCATAGATAATGTCTGCTGGCCTGCACGGCTATATTTCGCATAGTCAGTGGCAGGCCTAGATCTCTGTGCACATGCTAAACTACCATGGCACCAAGGCCAATATTAAAGTAAGGATATCAGATTTACTCGCAGTTGAGCACTTAGGCAGAGGATGCAATAGAGAGGACACAGTCAGGTGTCAACTTTGTGATCAACGTAATCTGATGGGAAATTCATCCCACCACCTGCTCTTTAGGTTGCTCAGGCATGAGTCAGAGGCAAGTTGTACCACATTGACAGAACCATCCTTCACATCAATGCAATTAAATTTAAAAACTTTATTCGGTTTACAAGAAAACCCCCTAAAAGTACACAATAAAAATATTACAATCAAAGGATGGATTCAAACAATCCAAGTTCATATGCATTTGCGCCTTCCACAAACAGATTCTCCATGACAATTGTGGTTTGATAGCGTGGAAACCCTCTCCTTCACAACATGATTCAGCGAGTCAGGAAGCATTTTACTGTCTTTTTCAACCTCCTTTGTCATTGCCATTAGGCTCAGATGAATTTGTAATTACACCAGCATCATTTTGGTAATTTCACATAAAATATTTTATCCAAAAATTACTAAGATTGCCCTATTAGGCCGCGTCCTGTAACAATACTTCTGTTTGGGGAAAAACCCTAATGCAAAAAGCACGGAAACAATGAAAGCAGCACAAACGAGTCCAGGGTTTTCCGAGTGTGAACGGCAATTCTTTAGGGCAGGCAGTCAACATGCATTTCCGGTTCATTTGTTCCCCAAGTGAACTGTTTTGAACATGAACTGCAGCTCTTTTAATGCAGGTATGTGGAATTCAACACAAACACAAATATCTGATTTTAATTTTTACTGTAATGACTCATTCAGGTAAGCTTTTTAGGGAGGCTTCTGTACATGCAGTAGTAACTTCTTTTTCCTGTCCTGAAGGCTCCTCCCTCTGCTTTGTTCAGCACTTTGTCATTTTAGATTTGGATTTTGGAGGGAAAGCGTCATCTCTTTTTTGCAGTCCCTGCTGCATCCAAACCCTTGGAATCTTTACTTTTTACAAAAAAGTAAGTTCAATGCAGTAATTTGCAAAATGTTTGTTGTTTGAGGGAGGGCACTCACCACTATTTTTGTTCCTTTTATATTTTTTGTTGTTGTTGGATGGCCTGAAGTGTGGAAGAGAGGTACTTGTGTGATTGAGTTTTTTAAGGGATAATATTTGAACATATTTTGGATGGTGGAGGCCTGGCGTTATAATACAAATGTGGGGGTCTGATGTATAATATACATTATTTCAATTTCCTTATGTAATTTGTGAAGTTTGTATAGATGTTTTAAACATTTTATTGTGCTGTTACTTTACTGCTTGGCATAGTCCCTGGGTGTAATTGTTCACATTGGTACTGCTGTGTGCAAGAGGCTTTTTAAAATCATTTTTGGGGATTGTGTAGGATATAATATGCATACAAAATATAGGTTATTGTTTTTTGCTTACATGTGCTTGTTGGTTGGTAGGGTTTGCATGGCTCTGGTAGCCCATGGCCATGTCGCCAGACATTTATTTTACTTTGTTTTCAGCTACCATCTTACCTATGTGATTGTCCCATATTTTTCTGTGAGTTTGCGTATAAGTGAAACAATGGATTGTTGTGTTTTTTATGCAACATCTAAAACAAATTGGGAAGGGTACTTGACGATGCCTCTGGATGTTAGTGTGGATTTTTAAAGTGTATTTTCTCACCTGACATTGCTGATTTATGGTCATGGGTAAGGCCCAGGGCAGTCTCACATGTGGATACAGACACAAATTGGATATATGTAATTGTGCAAACCTTTTCCTGAATTATGCATGATTTATGTATGAGGGCAGGAGGGGGGAATAGGATAACATTGTTCTGTGCTCCCCATGCCTCATTCATTGCTGGCCATGTGGCGACCACCATTTTGAAGAGCAGTGTTTGAGTGTGTGTGTGTGTATTCGTTAGAGATAATGGGGCAGATTTACAAGAACTGGCGCATCTCTGCATATCAGCAGAGATGCATCAGTGAATTTGCTTCAAATAAAAAAACCATTGCACCACCATGGATGCATCACATTTACAATGCGACGCACCGTGGCTCAAAGATTGATAGATGTGTGATGCATCTATTGGTGTAAAGGCAACGCATTGCTGGAGTTATGTCGCAAGCAAGACGTAACTCCAGCAATGCTTCGGAATGCCTATTTCTATTATGCTGCGTCACTCCTTCCGCCTGCTTCAAGCAGGCGTAAGGTTTTGATGCAGTGGCATCGTAAAAGTGACTCAGGGAAATTTTGTAGAGCGTCACTTTTACGAGGCTTTCTAACGTCGGAACGCCCTTCTTGCATACATATACCTGATGCAGATATGAAACGCAGGGCTTTACAACGTGTAAATATGTTGCAATGTGGCGCATTGTTTATGAGGTTACTTTAAATGCACTATTCAAATTTACCATGACGTACATTTTACCTGCTTGAGTAGTTAGTGCATTGTGATCATGGGGAACAACTACAGGCCTTATTGAGAGTTTAAGGGATGGGATACCCGTATTATATGTACTGTGCAGTATTAAAAGGCTATAATCCACTTGTAAAATGGCATATGGGATATCAACCACATTTGTGTCAGAGTATCCCATCTGCCAAACAGTAAATATGGTCCGAGGTTTGCTGACATGCTCGCATGCATCTGCCTGGCATATTCATATCTCCATGTGCAAAGCTAAAGTTATTCCTGAACTACTTGACTGAGATGATGTGATGTAGTGGTGTTCACTCAGCTGCGACCATGAGCTTCCCATAGTAAGCATGTGAACATTGTTGGAAAATGGCCCTCACTGAAGGGTCACCACAAACAGTTTACCTTCCTCCTCTTCTTTTTGCTGAGCTATTTTTGATGGCTTTAGGACTCTGAGCACTTTACCACTGCTAACCAGTGCTAAGGTGCATCTGCTTCTCCCCTAAACATGATGTCATTTGTGTATACCTGATTGGCATATTTGTTGTACTGGTAAGTCCATTGTAAAATGGTATACCATAAACCCAGGGCCTGTACTTCAAATGTTACTAGTGGGCCTGCAGCATTCATTGGGCCACCCACAGAAGTAGCCGTTCAGACCTGTCTCATTACTGCCACTACAGTGCATGTGTGTGCAGTTTATTGCCACTTGAACTTGGCATTTAAAACTACTTGCCAAGCCTTAAACTCCCCTTTTATGACATATACGTCACCATTAAGGTAGGCCCTAAGTAACCCTAGGGGCAGGGTGCTATGGAAGTAAAAGGTAGGATATATACCTTTATGTTTTGCATGTCCTGGTAGAGACAAAAGAGTCTATTTCATTTCTCACTACAGTGAGGCATACTACTCTCTTAGGCCAGCATTGGACATTCTTTAATATACTTTTAATCTGTAATTCCTGATCAGAGAGGAGTAGCTTGTTCATGTTTGACATGTTTGGGATGGTAATGATAAATCCTCATTACTGGTGATGTTGAGTTCAATATTACTATGTTAGGAATGACACTTTTAAAAAGCGGATATTTCTCTGTGCTTACTGCTCTTTGTGCCTGGCAGCCTGTCTCCAATACACATCTGGGCTGGGTTACAGCTACACTTTGTGCATTCCGTCCAGACAGCAACAAACACAGGAAGGGCTCGGTGTGACAGAGGATCTGTACTCTGATAGCCTTCCTGGGCAGGAAGTGGAGGCTCACACTTACATCTGATTAGGCAGTGTCCTGTCCTCACACAAAGCACTGATTTACCCCCTAGGGCTAGCCTGGCAGAAAGGACTGGGTTGAAAGAGATCCTTGTGCAGAAAGAGTTCCTTTGAAGTATTGGGTCTCTGACCCCCTAAAACAAGACGCTTCTGGATCTTGAACTGAACTTCTGTCAGAAAGACTGCTGTGCTGCTTTAAGGACTCAACTGGACTGCTTTTCTGGAAGGACTGCTTTTCTGCTTGTTGCCCTGCTGCCAACTGCTCCCTGACTGTGTCTCTCTCTCTCCCTTCATTTCCTTCTCTCTAACTCCCTCTCCCTTCCCTCTCTCTCTCTCACTCCCTCGCCCTTCCCTCTCTCTCACCCCCACTCCCTTCCGTCTCTCTCTCTCATTTTCTATCCCTTCCCTCTCTCTCTCACTCACTCTCTCTCCGTTCCCTCTCTCTCTCTCACTCTCTCTTCCTTCCTTTCCTTCCCTCTCTTTCTCTCTTTGGCTCACTTTCCTTCTCTGTTTCTCTGTGTCTCGCTCCTTTGATGTGTGCATGACACATGTCCTGGTTTGTGCTATCTTTTCCAGGCTGTGTCATCGAGATTGTCCCTGGCGGACCCGACCGGAGTTTTCGGCATTGCTGTTTTGTGTTGTGTTTCAATAAAGTTATTGGTTGTTACTTCAGTGCTGTGTGACTGTTTCTCGTTCTTCTGGCCACACATGTGTGTATTTATTTTGGCACTGTGCGTCATCATGTGTTTGTTGTGGCTCTTGTGCTGTGCACGGTATGTGTATGTACGGGGGAGCCTGGGGTGGTTGCGGTGGTTGTTGTGGCCCTCATGGGTATCCGCGATGCATGGTCCTTGTCTCCATGGCATCTGTGGGTCTTCAGTTGTGGCTCTTGGCTGGGCTCCCTTTTATGCTGCAGGTAGTCGTCCTGCTTAACACCAGCAAAACGCAGGTGTTAATTCCCTGCTGCTACCGCGGTTTATTGCCTCTTTTTTGTTCGCATCACAGATCTGGCAGTTTGTTGTGAATGTGGTGTTGTGTTTTTTTCGTGTGTTTTTGCACGAGGACGCCTATTCTGCATCGCATTAGGGTTAGTTGGTGGTGTTCACGATGGAGATGAATTTTGTGGCAGTAATCGCGGGAATACAGGCAACGTCTGAAGTTTGCACCAGCTTGTGAATGAGGTGTTAAATCTATCTCCACTTTTGATGTGATAAGGTGGGGATAGTTAGGAGTTGAGTCCTTGTGAATATCCCCCTAAGTTCCATATCTGAGAATGTGGTCTTTCACTGCCTCAATGACTCTTCTATGCTTTCCTCAACATGTTCCCAACAACTTTCAATGTATCTATCTTTTAAGGCCATGCTATCTCTTTTAGTTCATTGACGTTCCTGGGAATTCCAGGTACATTCCAGCTACAGTATTCACTACCGGTTGACTTGAAACACACTACTGATTTTTCAACAGCTTTCAAAACTGGTGTGGCTCCTTCACTAATAATCCACTCAACTTGTTCTCATACCGCCTGAAGCTTTCACTGGGTATTCAGCTGGTTCTGCTGGTAAGGTTTCTACTCAGTGAAGATCCTACTGTATGGAAATCAGTTTTGACCCTCCTTTTGTGTGTTTGATCTACCACCCAAAGTGGCATAGGTATACCCAAATGTGTGTCTCGTGGGTCATTGTGCCAATGGGACCAAGCTACATCTGCCCCAATTTGGACAGAACCCGTATTTTGTGCCTTGTATTCTAGTTCAGGGAGGAACTTGCTTGGCAGTTTGGACTGTAGTGTTTCTCTTGGGGCAGGGAAGAGACTGATCTGTATATGGCTGGGTCCAAACTGAGGTTGCACGATGGACAAAAGAATGATGGGTTGGAATGCTACCCCGAGCGACTGTCAGTTGTTAGACAAATTGCAAACATTCCTTCCATCACCTTTTGGGTGGTAAAAGTTCTACTAACAGATTCTTGGCAGTCTATGTACTATTCTGTAAAAAACTCAGAAAAAATAGATTCTCTAAATTCACCTCTTGCAATTGTGTGCAATCTTTTTGCTCTATGGAATCTGCACCAACCCCTGAAAGAAGATGTGAGTCTCAATCATTTTACAACAAAAAGACCTTAGGAGAAAAAAGGTTTACTGCCACGTAAGTGTTGGAATAGGTATTAGGAAAAGCTGGATTAGAAAATAATTGATGATGAAAATAACAGAAAGATGTCAATTTCTTGACTATGTGCAGAGCGGTTTGTCCATTTGGTGGGCAGTGAAAAGGGCTGGTAAGAGTTATTTCCAATGACGAAAAAAATACTCCAGGCAAGCTGGTGATTTTGGTTGCTTTTTCACTGTAAATGTCTTTTGTATTATTCAGAATCTGCATGTGACTGTGTCAATGCAATGGGTACGACTGGTGTGGTTAGCCCACACTTAGTTTCCGAGCGGGTATCTTAGTAGTGCTGTAGTTGCTAGAAGAGTTTTTCTTGACACATTAATGCTACGGAACAGAAATATAGGGCAAGCCTGTAACCCAACAGCAAAGTTGGGTTGCTATGGACCCTTAGTGCAAGCAAAGTAAATGGGCCTGCTCACCAGGATGACATCTCTATCTGTCAGCTGTCCCCACCACTTTTCAGCCTTCTTCTACAGAGTCTGCATCTGCTCTATTAAAACTCACTACCACTCTCATACTTTCAATATTGTATTTCCACTAACCTGCCTTGCATTTCTGCATGTCAAATCCATAACCCTAAAAAACATTACCAAAGACAATAGGTTTGGCCCTTATAAAGACATATGCAGGCACCCCACACTGCTAACCTTACATAGTTTTGTGAGACACAATGTACCCCAATATAGTCCAAGATAGATACACAACCTTTTACCTACATTTTTCCTACCTTGCTCTACATAACGGTTCTGGAGCTGACCTTTAACCTAGTTACGTGCCGAATAAATGTTTTGTGGTTTTCTTCGAAAGCTAGCCTAATTTATTATGCATGAGGATTCCTAGTATCACAGCAGAATTACCATCTTCTGTATAATAACTCTGTACAAGAGTCACTGCTATGATCACCCTTGAAATACAGGCCCACAGTACCATTCTAGGTAGATCCCCTGAGGGCATCTTTTGGGTATATAAGCACCACATCTTTACTAGACCAACTGGAGGACTAGCTTCCATGCTGACACGAGAGACGCTGAGGTCCCTACACGTAGACACTCCAGCATGCAGTGGTTTGACATCCTTCAAGGGGTGTCCAACTCTAGACCAAGCTGGGGTCCTTCATTTTTTCTCATCAGGTAATGGGGTTCGCTCTTTCCTAGTGAGATTCTTGGCTATACACTTACATACATGCTAGGTGCATTTATTTAGGGTTTGCATCTTATAAGTACTCATGCCTGCATATATTCACTGTTTTAGCAGCATGATAGAATTGCACCTTTTATTTAATTTGCTTGTGCTTATAATCATATATATCTGTTTCTGTCTACTGATTGTTGCAGCACACATATTTTTTTATATTAGAATGACGCTGTTTCAATAAATGTTTATTGAAAATGTCCCCTCTGTTTATCCTGTATATCTCTCTGAGAACAAGTGAGCATAAGTGACTGAGCGAAAGGTACTGTACTGTTTCCATGATCCCTGAGGGGTCAGGGCTGTCATGTTCGATAGTTGTCAGAAACTATTTGCTTCTTGGTGAGGTTTTGGGGCTTATAGTGGCACTGTGAGCTAGCTGGTCTACAGACTACTATGTACTTTGGGGGTGTCTGTAATCAGTCTGAACACAAATCCCTTAGTTTATGCTGTCTAAACGTGCAGATCCTATATAGATTTGTAGGGTCTATATAACAATAGGCACATCACTCATGCTGCATTGATATAGTCATATGCCTCACTCTGCACTCACACTAACTATGGGAGGAAAATCCGTTCCGCTTGCGGAATTAGCGGATTTTCGGCAATTGTGCGATCCGCGAATCTCGCGAAATTGCCGAAAAATCCGCAAACCGCTCGCGGGCAGATTTCAGTTAAGGCAGGTAATTGAGTTGAAGAAAGCTAACTTTGTAACCATTTTAGAATGGCGCCGGCAAGCTGCCAGAGTTGAAACTTGCAAGTAAGCAACTCCATTCTAAAATGGTTACAAAGTTAGCTTCAACTCGGGCACCTGACTTAACTCTGTAAGTGCTTCCTGTGGGCCAAAAATAAAACCTCAATAGGAAGCACTTACAGATATAAATAAAGCAGGTGCCCGAGTTGAAGCTCAAATTCAGTAACGTTTTAATCAGCCCAAAACATTAGTGAGCACGGTTGAGGCTGGGCAAGTGTGCTTTAACCCCATATCTGCCGTCGAAAATTAGCTGTAATACCTGAGGGAGGTCGTTGCATCCCTGAGTTTCTCGAGCGCAATCCCCGTGTAGTTCCTGTGACCAGGAGGCTGCTTTCTCCTCACCTGCTGCCCTGCTCGCTCTCTGACCCTTTATACACTAGAGGCATGTTGACACGCATAGAAGCCCCGCACCACACACTAGCGGTATCAAACGTCTTCCCGCCCTTTCCCAACTATGATTGACAGCTCACTCAAGGGACCTCGGCGCCTTTTGGCGCGGTGGCAAAGTTACAGGCACACATGGTCAGTGGAGACATATCTTCTGGCCTTTATGCAGCTGCAGTGTAGGAAAAGCACTTTACATTTACCCAACGAGGTAGCACTTACTGGATTAGCCAGTAGAAAGTACTCCAGTTGAGTAGAGGTATTGCACAAAACGGTGGTATATTTGTGGATAACTATGCAGGGCAGGATTCATTCTGGCACGAGGCTCCTGTCACAAAAATTAAACCTCAACAGGAAGCACTTACAAGATAAAGCAGGTGCCCGAGTTGAAGCTCAAATTCAGTAACGTTTTAATCAGCCCAAAACATTAGTGAGCACGCTGGAGGCTGGGCAAGTGTGCTTTAACCCCATATCTGCCGTCGAAAATTAGCTGTAATAATCGAGGGAGGTCTTTGAATCCATGAGTTTCTCGAGCGCAATCCCCGCGTAGGTTCTGTGACCAGGAGGCTGCTTCCTCCTCACCTGCTGCCCTGCTCGCTCTCTGACACTTTATACACAAGAGGCATGTTGACATGCATAGAGGCCCCGCACCACACACTAGCGTTATCAAACGTCTTCCCGCCCTTTCCCAACAATGATGAACAGCTCACTCAAGGGACCTCGGCGCCTTTTGGCGCGGTGGTAAAGTTACAGGCACACATGGTCAGTGGAGACAAATCTTCTGGCTCTTTATGCAGCTGCATTGTTGGAAAAGCACTATACATTTACCCAACGAGGTAGCACTTACTGATTAGCCAGTAGAAAGGACTCCAGTTGAGTAGATGAAAGTGCAAAAAAATCCACGAGTTTGTGGAAAATCCGTGAATTTGCGGTCTTTTTTGCAATTTTGCGCGAATTCGCGGACCGCAGATCTGCAAAATTCGCCCATACTTAACTCACACCTGCACAACTTTAAACCTATAGACCACTTACCATGCACTCACATATGGCAATGCTAATAAAGAAATCACACAGGCACAGCCCTCACAATGTATTCACAAAACTTGGTGGTTATCCTGCACTTACTGAAGCACATTGCTCATATTCCCACACACCACTCAATAAGAAGGAACAAAGTTTAGAAAGATGATCGCATTTTCTGGTGCATCATTCCTCTAGGGCAATTCAAATATCTTGATGTAAGCTACACTGAAGCATGAATGTCCACTGAGGTTATCTACTTTCCAATCAGTCACACTTGGTTCAGCACTGCAGACGATGAGAGTCTGACCTTTGTGGCTTTTTTGTGAGGAAGAATCTTGCAATTAAAAAAGTCCCACTTGCTTCTAGAACACAAGGATGTGGTAGTCTTAATGGTGTAAGCATATACTAAAATAACAAGCATTTGCAATGCAATAGGTCTCGCATTACTGAAAGTTTGAGCTACTGCTGTTGCAAACAATAATGCAACGCCAATAACTCAAACTTTCAGTAATGCACAACCTTTTGCATTTTCAATGCTTGTTTTTATTTGCCATTCACTTTGCCTGGATTCACACACCCACCCACCACTCAGTTGCCTGCCTCACCGATCCATGTACTTGCCAGCCGCCCCTGGTTATTTTGCAGAAATATTATGTTGTCCCTCACTTAGTACTCCTACCAATCCTCAGTTCTCTCCTGTTCCAATGGTCCTTAAGCCCCTTCCATGCACCCTGCTTGTCGCATAACATATTTTAACATGATATGCCAGCGTGGTTTTTGAAAAATCTGAAGCTCACCCCCCAAAATCTTTTTGACCAAGCCACACCCCTGAGACCCATGCATACCCATGCATACTCTAGCCTCTCAGAAACCATTTGGCAAGGAAGACGGCAGCTCAAAAAAAGTGAAACAGAAGCAAGGTGGCCCAGTATCCACAGCTGTCTCAGTCCTGAAAGTGACGCTCTGGTGGATGGAGCGTCAGTACACTTCCGCGATGGCCCTTGAAGGCATGGTGCTGGCCGAAATGATGTCACTGTCCCTCTTGATTCACTGACTAATGTTGATGGGTAAAGTAGAGTGATGTGCCCCTCAGCTTTACCTGATGGCATTCTTCTGCCTTGTAGTTTAGCAAGGTACAGACCAAAAAGTCAGCACCCTTGTCCTGCAGGCCATAGTAGGGCCCATCAAGGCTGGCATTTATGCATAGGAAAATCTCTACTGCACCGGGTCAAACGTTGCTTTCCTTTTCCCAGTTACGATTAGTCAACAGAGCAGCCATGTGTCCAGCATGAGTGAAGTCCTGTAAGGGGCCTTGTTCTTTGTCAGCCAGAGGCTACAACCTAAAGAACTGAAAGGAACAACACATTATTTCTACCTTCTGTTCTGTTTGCATACCTTATCTCCTGAAGAGTATTTTTTTTGCATGACCCAAGTTAAAAAATTATTTGATTTAATAAAGCGCCTCCATGGTATATTTACCTAAAAAATATGTCCAGATTGTAAGCGCCTGGTGTTTCATGTGAAATCACTCAGTGTTAACTGCGCTGCCGTCAGAACGCGGCTGAGGCTAATTACTTAGCGCTGTTGGCGGCCGCACCCATTTCCACTCGAGTAGCACCATGTGTAAATATTAGAGAGCTAATCACTTGATTTATCCCTGAACAACAGTGCCACACAATTGTAGCGTGAAACGAAACGTGTTAAACTGCTCACTCTGCCGCCGTCGCCTTTACGGTGAAGTAAAATAATGGAAGCAGCAGCCGTATTCTGCCCCAATACCTGCAGCCTACAAGGCTACAAGGCTCTTCGATGCCAAGCACGGCTGAGAGCGCGTAGACATTAGGATTAGTTGTGGAATCAAGTGACAGCGGCTCCGGCAGCGCCTGGGAAGTCAGCAGTCCCGGAGCCTTGCAAGCAGGATTCCTTTGAAGTTAAGGGAATCTTCGCCTGTCCCCAAGGAGCCCGTCTCTCCAGTGATTGGAGCCGGCTCTGTCAGCTATTAATATGATAGAGTGCATGAAAGCACTGGTTAATATACTGGGTACAGACTCATACACAGCATTATTATTCATTCCAGACAAAAAGGATCTGGACTAGAACACTGCATTGCAGTGGCTTATGTTGTTCCAAGGCAGCAGTACTTACATTGGGTGTGTGCATCTTCTTGAAAAGCAGCAATATTTGAGCCACTCTACAATGAACTAGTGGTGTGCGCGCACCACAGAGGAGCGGACGCAGGAATCGAAACCACTGGTGCACGTGCACCACAGAGAAGCGGGGCCGAGGGAGCCTGACGTCTGTGCCGCGCTGATGCGCAAGCTAAAAAAACTGAGAGAATGGGCGGAGCAAAGGCGGGACATACGCCCGCCTTTGCCCAATTGCGTGCCTTATTTTTGTAGACAAAAAACGCTAAAGCCAATGGCGGCCGGTGAAAGCGTGATCACACGCACAAGCGTAAGGTCAGGTCTCACGCTGCGTGAGAAGTGCTGCGCACTGCAACGCGAGGCGCGAGACCTAAAAAGGGCAGAATAAAAGAAAAAGAAAAGAAAAAATATGCTAAATGTATGAGTCAAATTCTTCATAAAAATGTTTTAAAGTGAAGCTTCACAATGGTCTGCTATTTTGGAACAGTTAAAAAAGACAGAGTATGCAGACTAACGTTTCAAGGTGGTGGCATGGTTTTGAAGCTCTCAGCATTGATGCCTGGTGCTCTGCCTGGTGGTAGGTTTAAGAAAGTTGTGGTCCAATGGCAGCAGAGCTGCTGTTACTCTCATTATTCAATAAGCACTGGTGGGATTTTGTAGGTTGTCTGCTGGGAGGATGAACTAATCGAAATATCTCCAGAGGTTCAGAGTAATACAGAGTCAGCAGGCAAAATACTGTCATTTAGACTGTCTGACATCCTAAAGACCAGTGGTTGCCTACTAGGCAGACCCAAAAGTTAGCAACAAAGCCAATGGCAGAAGAAGACTGATCCACTGTCCAGTTGTATGTATGCTGTTCTGAAAGGCTGAACTGCTATATGTATGACACTCTGTGCCGATGAATAACTGTGGACTTGCCTAACACCCATTTTCTCTAATCAAGTTAATGTATTATTTTTTAGAAAACATGAGACTGGAGTGATCGCCAAACTAGTCTTTTAGTCAGATCTGAAACACACAGAAAAAGAGCAGAAAGAGCAGGATTGCAGGGAATCCTTGGTTCGCACACAAAAAGACATAACGTAATGCTCTACGAGCATCGTACTATTCCCAGAAAGTTTCCTTTAAAGTCACAGAACAATTCAATCAAACAGGGACTTGTAAGCGTGCTACTCACCCATGAGTGTCTCAAGGCTCTGAGGGGGGGGGGCAGATCTGTTTAGCCGAAGAGCCAGGTCCTGTGGGTCTTCCCGAAGGTGTTCAGGGGAGGGGGCGCATCTGATGTCTGCCGGTAGCTCGTTCCAGGTCTTGTCTGCAATGTGACAGAAGGATCTTCCACCTGCTCTGTCTCTGTGGATGTGCGGGGTTTGGCCAGTGCGAGGTTGGAAGATCAGAGGTTTCTTTTTGGTATGTTGAAGTTGATTCTGTCGTTGAGGTATATGGGTCTGTTGTTGTGTAGGCATTTGTAGGCGTGAGTGAGGATTTTGAAAATGACTCTTCTCCCCATGGGGAGCCAGTGGAGACTTTGTAGGTGTTAGCTGATGCGTTTGTGTCGGGGGATGCCGGGGACGAGTCTGCCGGCGGTGTTCTGTATTGTCTGGAGTTTGCGGAGAAGGGACTTGTTGATGCCGGCGTAGAGTGCGTTTCCATAGTCCAGTCTGCTGGTGATGAGTGCGTGGGTGAATGGCTTCCTTGACTCATTGTAAGCTTACACACGGCACAGGTACAAGATGGTCATCAGCAGTGCAAGTTACGATATCCTCACATACAAAACAGGTATCACACTGGTAGCAGCATCGGAGCTTATTTCAGGTACAGATTGTCCATAATAAAGTATAAAAGTGGGTTAGTCACTGAAGGCTCAAACCAGATGCTAGGACCTGTTTCAGCTCGGGGTCCTCTTGTGCCCCAGAGTCCACAATTAGCTTAGCATTCCTGTAGCTTCTGCCAACTACCCAGCCTCTAACCTCATGCACCAAGAACGAAAGATAAAGCATTAACGTTTGACATCACACAAGAGCAAGAAATGGAAACCAAACTTATAGCAAAATTATCCAGGCTTGGCCATGTGAGCAAAGTGTGTGATCCTTGGCAATTATTTTCTTTTATTGTGCCTCCTATTTTTTCATTATTGCATATGAGAAAACTTTGAAATACATTAGGATGTGAGCTGTACAAAAATCTCTCTTCTGTTTGACTTAATGGAATATAGGACTGCTCTATGTAAATTAAGAATGTAGCCCTCATATTGGGTGCACAACAGCTGACTTGTCTCTGAGTTCACTAATGGTTTGGTCATCATAGTGGGAGGGTGGTGACATGAATATTGAAAAATTATAATTTATAATAATTGCCTCTCAATACAGTGATATAATCTGCTGTATTAAGGTGAAGCACTTGTCAAAGGAATATACTTTAAAGAATGTGGAAGACACTACTATATTTTTGTGTAATATTTGTTGAATGCACTTAATCCCAAATGGTCAGATGGCTAACTTTGTACCTGGGCTCTTAAAGCCAAGGCAGACTCTTAGGGCAAAGACAGACCCTTAACTCAGCTCTCCCTGATACTTTGTTGTCTCACCCACCTCTTTTACTAACTGCAATCATCTGCCCCCTAACCGTAAGACTAAACGCAGTGATTATTGTGACTTTCTTGTCTTCAGAAGCTACCCAGCAGCATGGGCATAACTGTGTCCTTGGCTCTGCTGGTTTCTGGCAGCCTGAGCCAAATGGCACAGTATGCATTTACTCAGCCTGTCAGTGTGTGTACAATGAGTCCTTCGCAGTGCACCCATAGGTGATTTAGTAAAGTCTGCTGCTTGAATTCTGAGGGGATCGAAAGGAGCTCATAACAAGTTTCAAGTTCTTTAGGAGCTACTATGGCCTCAATAGACAGTGATGATGGAACAATTACCGGACTTGTGGTGCTGCCATCAAGGTTACATCACTGAACTCATAGAGATTATGAAAAATCTAAGCATCACACCAACAGCAAGTGTTGCACGCTCATTCAGCAGGAGAGTGGTAAGGGCCATAGAAAATTAACTATTTAATAAAAAGTCAAGACCTGGTCCAATTCTATGCAAGAATCAATGTGCATACAAATACATGATGTCTCCTCTCAAAAGTATAAGAAGAGGCAACATTCAGAAGTGAACAAAATAAAACAGTTCTGATGCAAATACATTTTCAAATGAAGATAATACATTAGCATTTAGATGTCTTCCCTCCTTTTCAGAAAAAGCAAGGTGCATATAGAAACGGGTTGCATATGGGTTATGTCAGGTCACCTCGGTATGCACTACTAAGCATTCTTAAATTGATCAGATGTGACACAGTGTGGTGCGTTACTCAGCCCTAGATTTGCCAACACATTCTTTTCAATGGAAGTAAACATCTTCCAGAGTTATTTGGGGACAACAATGCCTAACAGACTGCAAGAAGATGTTAGCATGCAAAACAAAATTTGATCTATGTAAATTGTAGGCGCCCTAGGAGGACATAAGTGTATGACTATAAGCCACCATGGGGTCTTGCATTTCTGTTGCATAGGTCAGGTTTGCAGTGTCTTCATACAGTCATTTCGTTAAATGCAGCTATTTTCTGAGTCATAATTCAGCAGGACACATTTTGACAGCATTAGCATATTGCCTTATTTATTTAAGTCTTTTTGCATAAAACCATTGAGCCATGCCTTGTGAACAGAACAGTGGTCACCAAAGTAGATAATGGTGGACTGTTTCCGAAGCGTTTGGACAAACCTAAATCACAGTTACAGGTTCAGTTGTTTGAATGCTTTAGTGACTGTCAAACAGATGAATGGGCATTCACTCCTAGATTTTAATATTCCCAGTGATGTGATGAAGGCTCTGCCCCAATAATTGTGTTGTTTAACTGAAATAAGAATTCAGAGAGACTGGATGAGGAACAGAGAGATTAAAAATGCCATCTGACAGAGCTCCACTAGATTTTCTGACAAAGGCAACTGCTTTCTGTTTTATGTTTTCCATTATGAACACATACACACACACACGCACACACACACACTTATTTGATGTGCGATCAAGGTTGTTTTTCTAGGAGTAAGATAAACAGACATTCATCAAGAGCATACAGTTCACAGTCATACCAATGATTTGCTTTCCTAAGCACATGTCCTCTCATTAATACATTTTATGCATCCTGAAAATGTCAATAGTTTTTTAAGGTGGTAAGGCTATTTCTTCTGCCACATCGAGCTTGGTATACAATTGTTTAACAAAAATAAAGTTTATATTTCTCCAGGATTGTCACCGAAGAGTACTTAACTTTATGCATTTTTTTCTTCCTATATCTGAATAAACACCTGGACAATTTCTCTGTATTCGGCTTTGACTTCAAATTTGCTTCCAAAATGAAAACATAAGATCTCCAAGATTTTCACAAGGTCTGGTAATGTAGTCCTGGCTACAACAACATTGTATCTCAATTGCTTAACAAGGATGCTGTTGATTTATACTCAATATCATAAAAATGGCTGCCACTATATACAAATATTATGAGAGTTATGTGGCTTCATGGGAAATGCAACTTTCTGAATTTTCTTTCAGGCACCAGAGATGCAAAACATTTCAACAAATGATGGCAATATTTTGAGGGCACCACCGGCATTCCATTCCCTTCCTCAGAATTTGATTAGCACTAGCGAGTTCAGAGTATTGAGCTTATACACCCTCCGAGCATGGACCATTATGGGGCAGATGTACAAGCCCCTTGTGCCTCTTTTGCGCTGCCGTTGCGTCACTTTTGTGATGCAGCGGCAGCGCAAAAGATGCGCCATGGTGCGGGGTATTAACAACGTAACGCATCTGGGAGATGCGTCACGTTGTGAAGCCCTGCACCATCAGGAGGCGTTCCGGCGCAGGGGAGGGCGTTCCTGCGCAGGAACGCCTCCTAAAAGTGGCTGAGTGAAATCTACAAGATTTCACTCAGTCACTTTTAGGCCAATGCTGCGTCAAAACCCTGTGCCTGCTTGAAGCAGGCGTAAGGCTTGACGCAGCATTGGGGAGATGGGGCCCCCTAGAGCATTGCTGGAGCTGCGTTGCACTTGCAACGCAACTCCAGCAATGCTCCGCCTTTAGGCACAGATGCGTGACGCATCTGTGCCGGTTTTTGCCCTATGGTGCGCCGCATTGTAAATGCGGCGTACCATGGGTGGCGGAGGCATGGCTCACAATTACTGACGCATCCCTGCTAATTTGCCGGGATGCGCCAGTAATTATAAATCTGCACCAACATTTTTATCACAGATCATAAAAATGAACACCCCTCCGAGGAATGCCGTCCCAGCGGTGGAGCTCCTGGTTTTCCTTGATTCTTGGCAGACAATACATGTAGCAATTGTGGGGCATGACTATCGGAAACTGGTTCTCATGATTGAACCCCTTAAAATCTACTTGAATTCTTTCAAAGAATTCTTGCATCTTGAAACCTATGTATATCAAATTCTTCTTCAGCATTCACTTAAACGTACAGAGGACTTGGTTCATTTTGGGATGCCCAGCAGGTTCAAAATCATGAAGCTTACTGATACTATGTTGTCTTAAATGAACTGTTGTCTTAACTTAAATTAAATTCATAGTTTTCCCTTGATACATTAATCCATCCACTTCGCTTCTATTTCGATATTTTTTTCCAAATGTTCATACCTTTAGACAGTAATTATCTACATATTTTTGTCAACAATGATTCTACTTTAATTAAAGCTATAGATTGACTGCTCCAAATGTTGTATAAGAAAATTAATGGTGATTCAGTAATAACTGTATTCTCATTTTCAGGTTGATTCTGGCAGGACAAAGCATCTCCTTTACTATTACGGTTCCTGGTCTACAATTAATTACAAAATTGTATTAGCAAAAGGAACGAGTTTCAACTAAGTTGCCTGGAGTAAATGTTCTAGCCAGTTCAAAAAACTGCAAATATGTATGATCAAAAGACATCTCTACAGTAAGTTTCGGTCCCATCAAGCAATGGCTCTACTCCTCGAAGGACCTCCCTAGTGCTCAAACCTCTTTGTAAGTGTTGCCAAAACGTAATTCTGCGGAGAAAACATTTGAGAAAAATAGGTTTCGGGATGAACTCACCCAATATCGGGACATCTCTGGGACAAAGCACCTCCCATAGAATAATAAGAAGAATCATTTTCAACAATGAATGAATAACCCACATTAGGATGTTGGAAATTCGGGGTACTATAAAAACATTATTTCGAAAAGCAACACTCCTGTTTGGACTCTTAAGACTGTACAAAACGGTCCCCTTACGTAGCAAATGTTATAGAAAACGGATTAGTAATCCTTCTTCAAAAGCTGACAAAGCTCAAAAACCTTAGTATAGCTTTTATTGAGTCTGGTGTTGGACACTAAACATTGCTGACTCTTTCTTCACATCATCCAACGTAATGCCCTCAAGTGTAATTATATAACCCAGAAGCCATACAATGCTAGTATAAAATACACATTTATCCACTTTATCAAAAAGATGGTGATCTTTCAACCATTGTAAGCCTGCCTTGAAATATTGCATGTGTGTCCCCAGAGAACATGAATACATCAGAATATCATCCAGGGGAACTATAAGACATCTAAGTATCCTCTCAAAACACCATCTATGAAACATTGAAAGACTGCAGAGTCTGAAAGACATGACTTGATATTCAAACAGCCTAAATTTTGTGCAGAAGGCAGTTTGTGACGTGTTCCCTTCTTAGATTCTAACTAGATGCTCTGCTCCTCCGAAGTTTCATTAAGTGTATGTTTTGTGTTTCTAATTTGATTTTACAAAACATGTATGAGAGGACCTGCATATGAGTTTTTAACTTTGATGCTGTTGCTTGCTGTACAAAAGCTTTCTTGACTTCTTTTTTAAAACAAAAAATAATGAAGAGGAGGCAGGAGACTGGAACGGTGTACTAAATGCATTGTTGTTATGTTTTTGATTCTATGAGTGCATATACTTCAATACATGCACCAGGTTCAAAGCAATTTTACAGTCAAAACTCTGGTGTGAAGCCAGTGTACTTGCTCTTCCTTGCCATACACATCAATGAAACTTTCATAGCAAGATGGTAAAGTAGTCACTCAGCTAAGAGCATGAAGTATTGCTATTTTGGCTAAAGCTCTAGAAGTACAAATCTGGGATGGTTCACATGATTTCAAACAAGTGTCTGGCTATTAATCGAAATGGAATTCTATTGTTTTGGCCTCAGAGTTAATGCTGAGGTTATTCAATATCACCCTCGGCATACCAGGAATTACTTTAACCTGAGGTGCATCTATTAGATCAAAATAAATCTTTCCTGATGGACATCATATTTGCACAAAAATTTACTTCTCTTAAGGGTAAAATAGAATCAGTGGCCACCTTAACCTCCTCATGGATTTTGTTCTTGATCACAGGTATTTGTAAAGCTTGAGAGAAGTTAGGTCTTATTTATGAAATACAGTGCATCCCTGTTCTTTCCCCCCCTGCACTGGTTCACGGTTTGCTGCCTAGCGCCAATGTAGGCACCCTTGCACATGGCAAGGGTGCCTTAACAGCAGACAGGATTGTTTTTTATGAAGGAAGGGTGGCTTGCTGCAAAAAAACAATCCTGAGAGGCTTTTTCCTCTTTCTATGTGTTCAGCAGAAGACATCACACATGGAAAGGGATAAACAAGGAGAAAGTTAAATATTTCTCCTTGTTATGCCAGCTCTGAGTAGGTATAAGGTTTTGGTGCTGCCCCAGGTTTACATGATTAAGTAAATCTGAGGCAGCGTCAAAGTCCATGGATGTGGGAAAACCCAGTGCAACGCCCATGGAATGCCTCCTTGATGAAGAGTAAGGTAACACAGTGACTTGGGCTGCTTTGTCTTACTCCATATCTATGAGGCCATGCAAAGCCATGCAGGGTGGCATTGCGTTGCCTCATACATATGATTGAATAACTTGCACCACTGTAGTGTCAAAAAAAGTGATATTCCGGAGGTGAAAGCCTCTCATAAATTAGCCCTCAACGTCCAAATAGTTTCCAGAAGCTCCTGATCGTAACTGTCTTAAAACATTCTTTCCTTGCCCATTCACCACAACAATTTTCTGTGGCGCAATCATATGAGTTACTGAAGCATGCTTTGGTATTCACTATCCATTTCAGAACTATCAGAATTTTTTACTTTACGAGGGAGCTCCTTTTATGGTCCATTATTTTAATTTTCTGTTGAATTTTGTCCTTCTACAGGTTATTATACGGATGCTTGATTCTTAGTTTTTATAGATTTACTCAGACAGTCCTAAACAAAATGGCCTGGCATTCCACAGTACATGTGTACATTTTGTTTACATATTTCTTCTTGTTTCTCTTTTGAGAAAGGACCCTTTACTCTGACTAATTGCATAGGTTGAGAAACTTCTGAGTATGTACTGTTTTCTAACATCACACATACTATTAGTACCTTAGTCTCTGTGTTGCTCTCTCTTGACATTGTTCAGCTTAATGATAATCTAATTGCACCACTAAGCATGCAAAATCTGCACAATGAAGCCTTTCTTTACACCTTCACAGTTAATAGGGTGTCTTTTTGCACATTATTGTGTATTGCTTCTGCTTCAACATGAACAGATAGAGTTTATACACATGAGTTACTGAAAAAACACACCTTTTTTCATAAGATGTGTCTTTCTGGCCATAAGGTGACAGCACAGTCTGTTGTTCTTTTCCACAAGAGGAATCCACAGTTGGAAGAATTTGCTGCACATGCCTTGACTTGTTTTTCTTTTTAAAATATTTTGTTGGAAATTGGATTACTGGATTAGGGAGTGAACCCCAACTCAAGCAGCAACCTCAATCTCTGTCAGGGTGAGACACAAGAAACCCCCAACTCAAACTGTGCTCAATCCTTTGGTCGCCTGACACAAAAGCAGGCAGGCTTAACGTAGAGGCTATGTGTAAAAGTATTTATGCAATACTTCAAGTAGTAATAAATTCAAAACACAACACTAAAAAAATCCCACACCAATTTAGAGAAAGAGAAAAATGTAATACATTATTTGAGACCAAAACAACAAAAATCTAATTAGTAGAACTGCAAATATGTCATTTCAAAGTTTTAAGCAAAAATAGTTCCTAGAATCACCCCCTTTGGTATCGCCTTGTTCGCCCTAAGTTGGCTGGGTATGCCCAGACGTGGGTCCCTTGCTCTCTTTGCCACTGGATTCAAGCTAGCCTGGCAGATGACGGCTGGTTAGCCAGAAACCGGTCCCAGGATGCTTGTTTCCGGTCCTGGGAAGACATGGCTTGGCAGTTTGGGCTGGACTGTTCCCATGATGCACAGGGTCAGACTGATTTGCACATGGCCATGTTTGAACTGTGGTGGTGGAGTGAGCTAAAGAATGATGATGGATTAAACCCAGATCAGTTGACTGGGGGTGAGTGTTTGATTTGCTCAAACGCTCTGTCCATCATCCCCTTTGGTATCGCTAGAATCACAAAGCGCCAACTGTGGTTATCTGGTTGGGCTGGACTAGAACAAAAGCACAAGTTCAGGCTGATCGTGATGGAGCATGGACTGGATACAGGGACCCAAGTAGGCCCACCGAACAAAGTACCTTAAATCCGGCTTTGTGGGGCATTGCAAGATCCTGCATCGAAGATGCATCGCACAGTTGCAGTTCAGAGGAGCTGTGCAGCTGCAATGCAGAGTCCTGCTTCATTGTTTTGAATGCCGTCGATGAGGGGCTTGTGATGCGAAGTCTTGCATCGAAGATGCATTGCGCACTGGCTGTTCCAAAGAAGCTGCGGGGCTGTGATGTGGAATCCTGCATCATCTTTGAGGATGCTGTGGATGAGGGGCTTGTGATGCAAAGATCTGCAATGAGAATGAATTGCGCAGTGGTGATTCCAAAGAGACTGTGGCAGCGATGTGAGGTTTGGCTTCGGGGATGCGTCTCACTGCATTGGTTGACCAGCCTGTCTTCGGCAGAAGCGCTCGCTCCCCCCTGGCCCCTGGCATCTCCTGGTATCATAGCGCTGCTCTCGCCGCTGCTGCCATAACGATCCTGTGCCTGTGCCTACTGGTATCGTAGCGCTGCTCTCTCCGCTGCTGCCTTAACGATTCTATGCCTGTGCCTTTAATCTGTACCTGAATTTAATCTGTGCTTACCTGCGCCTCGCATTGCTGTAATTATTGTCTGTGCCTGTGTGTATTCCTGGTGCTCCACCGCTCGCATTGCCTGCATTGCTCCCTGAGGCTGCCTGACTGTGCCCACGGCAGTATTTGCCATTATTCGCCCCCAATATCGTCGTGTTTGCATTGTTTGTGTTGCTGCCATTTTGTTGTGCCTCCAGCCCGTCCCTCCCCCCACGCTACCGCCTCCCTGCTGCCCCTCCCACCCACTGGCTATCAGGAACGTCCCGTCCTGCGCATCACTGTGACCAGCCTGTCTTCGGCAGAAGCGGTCGTTCCCCCCTGGCCCCTGGCATCTCCTGGTATTGTAGCGCTGCTCTCGCCTCTGCTGCCATAACGATCCTGTGCCTGTGCCTCCTGGTATCGTAGCGCTGCTCTCCCCGCTGCTGCCTTAATGATTCTATGCCTGTGCCTTTAATCTGTACCTGAATTTAATCTGTGCTTACCTGCGCCTCGCATTGCTGTAATTATTGTCTGTGCCTGTGTGTATTCCTGGCGCTCCACCGCTCGCATTGCCTGCATTGCTCCCTGAGGCTGCCTGACTGTGCCCACGGCAGTATTTGCCATTATTCACCCCCAATATCGTCGTATTTGCATTGTTTGTGTTGCTGCCATTTTGTTGTGCCTCAAGCCCGTCCCTCCCCCCACGCTACCGCCTCCCTGCTGCCCCTCCCACCCACTGGCTATCAGGAACGTCCCGTCCTGCGCATCACTGTGACCAGCCTGTCTTCGGCAGAAGCGGTCGCTCCCCCCTGGCCCCTGGCATCTCCTGGTATCGTAGCGCTGCTCTCGCCGCTGCTGCCATAACGATCCTGTGCCTGTGCCTCCTGGTATCGTAGCGCTGCTCTCCCCGCTGCTGCCTTAACGATTCTATGCCTGTGCCTTTAATCTGTACCTGAATTTAATCTGTGCTTACCTGCGCCTCGCATTGCTGTAATTATTGTCTGTGCCTGTGTGTATTCCTGGCGCTCCACCGCTCGCATTGCCTGCATTGCTCCCTGAGGCTGCCTGACTGTGCCCACGGCAGTATTTGCCATTATTCACCCCTAATATCGTCGTGTTTGCATTGTTTGTGTTGCTGCCATTTTGTTGTGCCTCCAGCCTGTCCCTCCCCCCACGCTACCGCCTCCCTGCTGCCCCTCCCACGCTCCGCCCACCTCCTCTCTCCATTTATGACAGATACCTCTACGCGCAGCGTTCACGTGCAGCGGTCGCGCCCCATGAGCGCCGAAGGCGCGTCAAAGGTAAGCCCGTCTACGCCCGTCCGCGCCTGGACCGCGCCCAGCGCCAGACCCCCTGGTCCCCGCAAACCGCACTCCTCCCGCATAACGTACGACGCCACTACCCTCAGTGCCCTTAACCCCGGACGCACACCACAATGCTACGAAGCTGCCCCAGGACGTACCCATGGTCCTTTCACCTGCCACTCCTGCAAATTTACCAGCGTCAAGATCCATACCACATCCACTAACTCCAAACACAGCTCCGACTCTAACCACCTGAAGTGCATCCTACTGAACACCCGCTCAGTCCACAGACACGCAACTGAACTCTGGGACCTACTCGACACTGCTTCACCGGACGTCGCCTTCCTTACAGAAACCTGGATGAACGCATCATCAACACCCGACATCGCCATAGCCATCCCGGACACTTACAAGATCACCCGAAAAGACCGCACCAATCAAACAAGAGGAGGCATCGCCATCGTCCATAAGAACACCATCAAAATCACGACCAGCTTCGACGATAACCTTGCAACCGCCGAACACCTCCACTTCCAGATCCACACCGACCCTAGGACCACACTTAGAGGCACCCTCATCTACCGGCCCCCAGGAACCCGTAAACAATTCAGCGAAAACATCATTGACTTCATCAGCCCACATGCCCTCGCCTCCGAGAACTACATTCTACTAGGAGACCTCAACTTCCACCTGGAAAAGAAAAACGACAGCAACACCACTACCCTCCTTGACAACCTGGCCAATCTCGGACTTAAACAACTTGTTGACACCTCCACCCATGTAGCCGGACATACACTCGACCCAATCTTCACTTCCAGCAAATACATTTACTTCGATCATACCACTGATCTCCACTGGACGGACCACAGCTGTGTTCACTTCAGCTACAAAACCACCTCGACCCACAACCCCCCACAACCTATTCCTCGAAATCACCACCGACCAACTCCTCACATCGCTCAACCAAAACCCACCCGCCCTCCCATCGGACCCAAACCAAGCCGCCACCAAACTCAAACAATGGATCACTCACAGCGCTGAGGAATTAGCACCCCTGAAAAACCATCACACCAAACAGGACAGCAAAAAGGCCCCCTGGTTCAACGATGACCTTAAGAAATCCAAGAAGCTATGCCGTACTCTCGAGAAAACATGGAGAACAAACCCAACCACCGACAACATGACCACCTTCAAGGCAGCCACCCGCAAACACCACCAACTGATTCGATCCACCAAGAAATCAGCATTCAAGAATCGACTCGGCAATAACGCCCATAACAGCAAGGAACTATTCAACATAGTCAAAGAATTCACCAACCCCAACGCAGCCTCAAACGACACCACTTCCTCCCAAGACCTCTGCGATTCGTTATCCTCCTTCTTCTACAACAAAATTGCCGACATACATAACAGCTTCGAGAACATTGCCAACGAACAATCCTGTCCACCCCCCTCCGAACCTAATCCGCCTTCTAACAACCTCAGCGCCTGGAACCCAATCACCACTGAAGACACCATCCGCCTAATGAACTCCATCCACTCTGGCTCGCCAACCGACCCCTGTCCCCACCACATCTTCAACAAAGCAGACTCCATCATCGCACCCCATCTCCGTGATGTCATCAACTGCTCCTTCAACTCTGCCACCTTCCCAGAAAGCTGGAAACACGCCGAAGTCAGCGCCCTCCTGAAGAAACCCACAGCTGACCCCTCTGAACTTAAAAACTACCGCCCCATATCCTTCCTCCCATTCCCTGCCAAAGTCATTGAGAAAGCCGTCAATAGCCAGCTCGCCGCCTTCCTTGAATCCAACAACTCCCTCGATCCCTCACAGTCCGGCTTTCGAGCCAAACACAGCACCGAAACCGCCCTCATCGCAGCTACAGACGACATCCGAACACTACTGGACGAACGGAGAAACAGTGGCCCTCATTCTACTCGACCTCTCCGCCGCCTTCAACACAGTCTGTCATAGCACCCTCATACAACGCCTCAGCAACATCGGCATACAAGGAAAAGCCTTGGACTGGATCATCTCGTTCCTAACTGGAAGAACTCAAAGAGTCCAACTTCCCCCTTTCAAATCAGAGGCCACCGAAGTCATCTGCGGTGTACCACAAGGATCATCACTCAGTCCCACCCTCTTCAACTTTTACATGAGCCCCCTCGCATCCATCGCGCGTCAAAACAACCTTAACATCATCTCCTACGCTGACGACACCCAGCTGATCCTCTCCCTCACCAAAGACCCTATCACCGCCAAAACCAATCTTCACGAAGGCATGAAAGAAGTAGCCGAATGGATGAATAACAGTCGCCTAAAACTTAACTCAGACAAAACGGAGGTGCTCATCCTAGGATCATCCCCCTCTGCCTGGGACGACTCATGGTGGCCTTCGGCTCTGGACACAGCACCCATACCCACAGACCACGCACGCAACCTTGGCTTCATCCTTGACTCCTCACTCTCAATGGCCAGACAAGTCAACGCCGTCTCATCCTCCTGCTTCAACGTACTTCGTATGCTCAAAAAAATCTTCCGATGGATCCCCTCCGAGACAAGAAAAACTGTCACCCACGCAATGGTCACGAGTCGACTGGACTACGGAAACACCCTCTACGCCGGAATCACAGCCAAATTACAGAAAAACCTCCAACGCATCCAAAACGCATCAGCGAGACTCATTTTGGACATCCATCACCAAGATCACATTACCGGCCACCTGAAAGATCTTCCGCGTATCCAAAGATCCACCATGGGAGGTAGGTCCTTCTCCTACCTGGCGGCCAAGACCTGGAACTCACTCCCCACTCACCTCCGCCTTACACAGAACCACATCTCCTTCAGAAAAGAACTTAAAACCTGGCTATTCGATAAATAATGAACCCCCTCCCCAAGCGCCTTGAGACCCTCTGGGTGAGTAGTGCGCTATATAAATTCTTGAACTTGAACTTGAACATTGGTTCTGATGCAGCTGTGAGGATCTGCGTTGCGTTGCATCACCCTGCTTCAAAGGACCAAAGCTGGTCTGGCAGAGCACCTTCAGGTCCATTTCCAAGGGTTAAATACTGGGGTGGCCCCCATTGGGTGGGTAGGACTCACAGCAGACAGAATCCAGGTGCTGGCTCCAAGGTGGTTGGAACCGTGTCAGTCCTTGAGGTTCTGATCAGGAGGCCAGTCAACTAGCGTTTGGGGTCATGCTGGTGTTCCTGGGATCAAGATGCAGGCCCTGTCCTTTCACTCAGGCAGCAGGGCATCAGGGCAACAGAGTAACAATCCTTCTTGCAGAGCAACACAGCAGTCCTGAGGTGTAGTGAAGAGTTGGGTCTGAGGGTCCAATATATACACCTGTTGCCAGCTTTGAAGTAGGAGAACGTCTGGAGGTTTCCACCCCAAAGGTTTTTTGAAGTTCCTGCCTCCCTGCCCGAGCCCCAGCTTGTCTGGGGTCACAAAAGACTAGTGCCAAACCCTTTGTAAATGTGCCAAGGCAGATCTTTGTGATGTGCAAGTGTGATAAGAGACAGCTCCTCCCCTATCAAGTCAGAGATGGCCCATCTTGTCAACACCGATGCTCCTTTGTCTCACTTTCTGGGAGTAATTTACAAAGAGTAACTGCAAGCTGCATCCAGTCATGTGACCCAAAATGAATGCAGGCACTAAATGGTTAGGACAAGAAAATGCCAACTTTCTATAAGTAGCATTTTAAAAATTGTGACATAAAATCTGGCTTTACCTTAAAATACCAAACTCAACATTTCCGCCTGCTCCCAATTGAAAGATATCACTTAATACATGTAATAAGTTAACCCAGTGTTATCCAGTGAGAGAGGCAGGCTGTGCAGTAGCAAAAAAATAAATGTAACAGTTTTGCACTTCCACGGCATGTAAAACTTAAACGTACATGTCAAACTTTTTAAATACACTGCACTCTTCCCTCTGGGATGTTTAAGGCCTACCCTGGAGGTGACTTACATGCATTAAAAAGGAAGGTATAAGCCTGGCAAAAGCCTTATTTTGGCAGGCTGAAATGGAAGTATAAAACTGCGCACACAGGTTGCAATGGTAGGCCAGAGACCTATTTAAAGGGCTGCTTAATTGTATGGCGCAATAAGTGCTGCAGGCCCACTTGTAGCATTCAATTTACAGGTCGTGGGTGCATGTAGTACAACTTTACTAGGGAGTAACCAGTAAATTACATTTACCAATTGGGGTAAGACAGTTGCATCATGTTTAGAGGCGAGAGCAAAAGCACTTTGCCACTGGTTAGCCATAGTAAATTGTGCGCAGGGTCCTAAAAGCCAACAAAAATGGGCTAAAAAAACAGGAGGCTGAAGGCTGAACGTTGGGGATGACCCTTCAGAAAGGACTAAGCCAAACAGATTTCTTACTAGAATAACGCAATTGAAGTTCATATGGCATGGTGGCTTATTCAGAAAGAAGGTTGCCACTAACTGAATTGTTACATAGGAACGGAATTCAAATCCAGGATGGACTTCTTATGTTTTTAAATGTAATTTAATGCTATGTTTAAATTATTTTGGCAAATACGATTGTAAAGAGATTACAACCCTTATCCGTTAATACCATCTTTCCTTTTCTTTAAGTCGCAAGTAGGAGTTTGATCCCGGTCTAATTTTTAGGCTTTTGTCTTTTTAGAGAAATTGAAAGAATTGATAGAATTGCTGACTTATAATTAGCATTTCCAGCACTTGCGCAGTTTTTTCCTATTTAGAACACCATGCATAATTACCATAAAACATGCAACAACCTTAAAGCTGTTATTAGTAAAATGTGCTATGGTAGTGACAAAAACTCCTAGGCAATGTCAATAAAGCAAATATACACAGTATCTATAACATTAAGAAAACCAAGGAAGACAGAAAAAATATATTCAAAGTTGTTACCATTTTAATATTTTCTTCTCATATTATCTAAACAAATGATATTTATAGAAATCATTTAAAAAATGAAACACAATATGTAACACATCACAATTAATCAATATGTATAAATAAAGGGTTAAAAAGTGACAATGTCTTTATTAACTCGACGCGCGTTTCGGCGTATACAACGCCTTCTTCAGGAAAGCCACACCATTATCTAAAAATAAAACAATAAAAAAGAGAACATACTCAGATTTCACAAATGGTTAACAGTATCTTGGCATATTTTCTAAAAAAACAAACATTTATTTAAATAATCTGTACCTCTTTTTACATATATCTTAAAAAACAATGTGTATCAGTAGCAACAATCTATGTACATAATCTGATGGTCTTCCTATGTATCACACATTACAATTTTATATTTATCTATGGTGCTATATCTGAGTGATCAAAAATGAACCTTAATGAAAGAGGCCTATTAAATGTAAAGGACTGTGACATTATATAGTCAAGAAACAATAAGATAGAGAATAAGTAACCAATCACTCACAGATCCTGTTTCAATGTGATTAGTTCCTAGTGATTAAAACCTGCAACTCCATAGTTGGTGGATGTTCTTGATTCTGATAAATGGCTGAAAAAAATGTAAGTATCACCATTATTATGGACCTATATAATGGGGTCTAATCATTATTAATGTACACGGTATCTGCTGTTTGTATAAGCTATCTGTATAGTTCAATTTTTACAAAGACATTTATCGAGATTTTGACTCGTGTATTATGCAATTGAAAGCAATAAGTCAAGGTTAATAATTCAATAAGATCATAAAGAGACTGTTCGGTAACAGTGTGAGCAATCATCATGCTCCAAAATTTGAACTGATATTAGCGGACCGATAAACTGAGACTGGTTATAAAAATCAAAGTAGCTAACATTAATCTATCCCAATAGATGTTGATTCCGTGGTATTATACATGTTCATTGAAAACGGATAAACCACAATGACGAAAAGGAATTACCTGATAAAAATGCAGTTCACCGAATGTGCAGCGATGTCTTATTAATTTTAAAATAAACGATATCACGAAAAGGTCGGATGTCTACAAAAAAGAATAAGAAACAACTATTTTTGAAAGTAAATTGATTAAAAAGAGATACAAATATCCCTAACATAGATATAACTGTCAGTTTCCATAATCTTATAATCTAAAGAAAATTGTTAAGACCAATACCTGGTTATCAAACAAGCCTCGTGTAGGTATATTTGAAAAGCTCTAAATGTTAAAATCAGTAATATGATATTCTGGAAAGCCTCTGAAAAAACAATACACAATCTATTGACAAAACAGAGACCTTATAAGAGAAAAAAGGATGTATACATTATTATTCGGAGTAACAGTGAACCCCGTAGTTACCTTGCGATGGAAGAGATTCAACGAAGAAACTGGAACAAGCGTTAGACATGCGATAGTGTTCCAAATATGTAGCTGAATAGGCATGCACAGTAAAGGACTTATCTAAAAGGGAATGTAACAAAATATATCTATGAACGTGTAAAACTGCAGCTTCAGAGTAAAGCAAGGTCCCTATAACTACAAACTAATATGTACTTGATAAAAGGAGGCTCCAGGTAGGACCAGGCTAAGGATGGCTGCCGGTGATGCCTTCGGAAAAGAGTATCAAATGTGTTGGTGCCATTCTACACATTATAGACTCTATGGCTGGTCACATGATAGTCATGTGATTCTAAAAAGTGTCATGTGACCAAAGTGATGATGGTCAGAGAAAACAGACTGAAGTGATGATGGTCAGAGAGAACAGACTATATTGAAAAACATAGAAACTTTATTGTTCTTTCTGACAAGATTTCAAAGATATATCAAACTGTTTGGTTTTATAGATGTCAATTACGATAATAACCTTATATTATATTAAAAACCTACTAGCCAGATGTATATTATATAATAATGAGTGATATATAATAAGTAGGGAATTAAGAAGATAATACCCAAAACCTTGTTGAGGTGTAAAGTCAACAAAACTAAATGAGAATTAGATTCAAAGGTAATGTCTAATATTGAACGATGTTCTGAAGACGTCAACATATCAAATTTGACTAGTATCTCCATAAATGTTTGTATTAGTTGAAAGCGCAAAGGCCTAAATAACTTATATTAGATTCAGGATACAAAACATCCTGTTTTGAGATGTGATGCCCACTCGGGTTATGGCATTCTCCCAGGGTATTTCACTATTCAGGCCATTCCTGAAAGTGTTAAGAGTAAAAATCTCAAAAACTTCTAGTTTTTTACGTATTTTGACACCCCCTTTATTATCGGGAATCCTGATTCTTTCCAAGATTCTCCAATGGATGTCTTCTGGTTTATGGTTCATATCAATGAAATGTTTAACCAAGGGCACTGTCATTTTGGCTGTTCTGACTGCAGAGCAGTGTTCAGTAATACAGGTTTGGATTGCTCTCGAAGTCTCACCTACATAGCCAAGGTTGCAGGGACAGAGATTGAAATATACAGTATTGTTTGTTTTACAGTTCCACATCTCAGTAGCTTCAATAGATACCCCATTGTGGACCAGAGTTTCACCTTCAATGATGGACTAGATTTGCAAGAGGAGCATTTCATAGTACCTTTAATAGGCAAATTGCCATTCATGGATTTTTGAATGAACATAGGTCTATTGATCTTGTTAGTAAACCGTGACCGAACAATAAAATCTTTGATATTTCTGTTTCGCCGATGGGCGAATAAAGGTTTGGTCAATTTACAACTGTCTGGATTGCTATTAAGAATGTGCCAGTTACTGTTGATGATCTGTTTGACTTTGGCATCCATCGTGGAGTGTCTGGTGACACATACCAGTGGAATGTTACTATTATTCACTTAGGGGTCAGTAAATGGTCCCGGTCGTAAAACCTAGCACGTTTGTTGGAATCCCTCACCAACCGGTAAAATGTGCAACAGGGGCTTATCGAATACCCTTCATGGTTCCACAATCAGATGGTAAAATGTGCAGAAAAACTGTGGTGTAAACGCCCCCTCATTTCTGTATTGACTGGTGAGTTTGTAATGACGGAATCCTTGTGGCTCCTGATGGACTCCATAGGACTCTGACGTAAGCATCAGAGCGTAGTGAAGTGAATGCAGGTTTAGAATGAGAAGTTTGCGCTTACACGCAGAAGAATAAAGATGTGTTATACTTAGCTCCATCTGTGGCATAGTCATTGGTGAGTACCTGGGCTGAGGAGGCAGAGATCAACCAGGTGTCAGGCAGCACAAAGAGACGCTTACAAGCAATGAAATTCAAATACAAAAAAAAGACCTCACCTTACCTCAGTTCTGCTTACTAGAACTGAGGTAAGGGAGTCATTATGACACTGCGCTGGAGGAAGTAATTTCAGAGGAAGCACCCAGGATTGTGCTTGCGGAGTTGTCCATACCCAAAGCGGCACACCACCAAAGCTGCGGAGAGATGGCGCAGAATAACTCCCAAGGTCTCCTGAAAGCAAAGGGCTACCATGGAGATCAAGAGGATGGGCGATGTTCCAAAGGGCTGTCCAGGATGGCCCAGAGCCCAGCACAGAACCGGGCCTTAGAGATGGTATGGTTTAAGCAGGGCCTAGCATAGAGCAGATGGTGCTGTGTCAGCCAATGCAGTAAATGGCTGTAATGCCGCCGCCTTCTTGACACCACCACCGCCATTCAATACTACCAAAAAGCTGAATATGGGGGACAGATGTACTGCCTGGATAGAGATATTTAATTATGTATTTGATGTGATTGAAGAATCAAGGGCCAGATGTAGGTAGGCTTTTACCGGTCGGTAACGGCCGAATTCGGCCGTTACCGACCGGTAAAAGCCTTTTGAGATGTAGGAAGCATTTTACCGATTCGGTAATTACCGAATCATCATTTACCGAATCGGTATTTACCGAATCGGTAAATGATATGTAGGAAGCACTGTAAACAGTACTTCAGGGCTTTGAGGATTCGTTATTTACCACCAACTATTAGTTGGTGGGAAATAACGAATTCCTATGTAAATGCATAAATGTGCATTTACACCTGTGCCATGTGACAGACATACATGCACTTAGGGCATGTATGTATGCCACATGTGCACACCTGCACTAGTCAGGGGTGCAGCAGGGTGTCAAAGTGACACCCTGCCACCCTTGACTATTTTACAATTTTACCGAATCGGTATTTACTGATTCCGTAATTGACATTCATTCCTATGGGCCTCAAGGCCCATAGGAATGAATGGCAAATACCGAATCGGTAATCACCGATTTGGTAAATACCGAATCTTACCGATTCGGTATGTTTTACCGAGTTTTTTCCTAAATACCATTTACCGATTCTGAAATACCGAATCGGTAAAATTCGGTATTTAAGAATCCGTAAATGGAACTTACCTACATCTGGCCCCAAGTTCCTTAAGAATCTTTCTGCTAAAGGTGTAAGAGAAGCCATAAAGAAAATGCAGGGAGCTGATAAAATTGCATACCGTCAAATCAAAGCAGCCTTGAATCTCAGGTTCAATCCAATGTCAAATGTAGATTACAAAAGATACATCTTCAGTCAAGAACAACAGAAAGTCAGTGAGACCATCAATGAATTTGTTGAGAGACTGGATAAGCTGTAATTTCAATAAATGTATTGGTGAGGAAGCTATACTCCTCAGAGTGATTGATGGATGCTTATCAGATTCGTTAAGATGACAAATGCTAGGAGCAACTCTTAGTCTAGAGTGAGTTCTCATGGCTGCCAGAGCTGAAGTGCATGCTGGTTGACAAGCTGCTGACATGGAGGCCAGAGGTGCCCAGGGTGAGTAAGTCATTAATGTGAAAAGTAAGCTTAAGCACAAGGCCCAGGGACACTGAGTGAATTCTCCACAAAAAAGGAAGTTGTGCTTCAGGGGGGTTTTCATTTCTACATGAAGGTAAATGTCCTGCCATGGGCCAAGTCCGCAAAGGCTGTGGAAGGGAGAGCCATTTATAATGGTTTGCAAGGTGAAAGAAAACGTAAGTGTGTCACGGCGCAAAGAAAAAATTGCCGTTGAACATTCGAGAAGCAATGTTAGATGCACGCCCATCAGGCCAAGCGACAACATCAGCTGAGGCAAATCAACACCAAACAAAGTCTATCATCATCTAAATCTTCATCAGGCAGTTCTTCTGTGTCAATGTCAAGTGAAATTTACAAAAGATGGCTGTGCCATGTCGATGTTTACTTCAGAGAACCATGAGAATTTTAGACCGGCTACATGTGAGGAAAAATACTGAAGAAGTTGATATGACACAGCACCAAAGTCAATCAAATCTCGTCTAAAAATCATACTAAAGGTCAATGGCTGCTCAACACCTTTCATTATCGATAGTGACACATCAATAAATATTATGCTTGAGCAGAAATATAACTGTCTCCATTGTCCTGACTTATGCCATCGAAAACTAAAGTGTAAATGTGAGCTGCATCAATGCCACTAAAAAGTCATGGCTCATTTGTAGAAACGACGAAGCATAACAAAACAAAAGTGCAGGCACACATTCATGTGTTTCAAGGTACGGCGTCAAGCGCCTGTTTACTCAGCTTCAGCACAGCTGCTGATATGGGACAGATATCCGTGAACTATAACATGAATGCTCATCATGAAAGAGTAAGTCAGTTCATTCGTTGTTACATGATTTGGGAAAACTCAAGACTATGAAGTCCAATTACACATCAGTGAGGATGTCCATCCTATTTCTCAAAGACACAGATGAATTGCCTTTCACTTACATAAAGCTGTTGAAAAAGAACTTGAATCCTTACTCAAACACGATATCATAAGGATTCCGCTGGACCAACTCAATGGATTTTTCCCATAGTGGTAGTACCCAAAAAGGACAGTGATGGAGCTTTACGCAACTGCATGGATATATGTCAAGTCAACACAGCAATTGAAATAAATGAAATGATGAAATGATGTAGATTTATGTAGAGCAACAAATGCCCAAAGGCGTCAAGGCGCTAATCGATAATCTTGAGAGCAGCCCCGGCCCATCGAGGGAGCCTTTAACAAAGTATTTAATCTTCTTACAGAGAGAAGAGCTGGGTTTTTAGGACCTTCATGAAAGATTATGCAGCCTCATGCAGGTCAAATGGAGAGGGAAGGAAATTCAGAGCCTGGCAGCCATCGCCAAAAATGCTCTGCCCCCCATCTCTTTCTCCGAACACTGGAAATAACAATTAAATTGTGGGCTGCAGAGCAAAAATGTCTACTAAGGGAATACCATTGAAACATGGTTTAGATTCCATGAGGCTGGCACCGTAAAGTGCTTTATGAATAATGCACATAGCTTTAAAAGTAACACACTTTTCTACAGGAAGCCAGTGAAGCTCGGGCAATCCTCTCAAGACTGACAGATGCTTGTGGATATCTGATGTCAGTCTTGCTACTGCATTTTGTACAAGCTGCAGCTTGGCTAGAGTTATCTTATTGGTAACAAGATAGAGTGCATTGCAATAGTCAATCCTGGATGAGATTAGCGCTAAGGCTATTTGTTTCCTTGCAGGGGAAGGAATACATTGACAAATCTTCTGCAAGGTACTGATAATGCAGAAACAGGTTGACACAGTATGATTGACCAGGAGGTCCAGAGACATGTCACTAAACAGGACGACTCCTAGGTTTTTTACTGAGTTTGTTGGGGTGGGTAGTGTCTCCAGGCTGTGTGGCCACCAATTCTGGTTCCATACAGATGATTGACTTCAAAACATCAACACAACACCTCTGTCTTCTCACCTTCTGCTTTAGACAATTCCTCCCCATCCACCTGGTCACCACCCTCATGTCATTGTTAAAGTTGGTTGCCATGATGCTCTTGTCTTATGAAATGAACAAGATGATCTGTGTATCGTCAGCATACAACATGGCCTGCAGCCTGGGCCAGGGGAAAGACATATACGTTTACCAGTGTAGGGCTCGGGGAAGAACCCTGAGGAACACCACATGGCAAGGAGAAAGGGTCAGATTTTAATTCATTTACATTCACAATCTGGGATCTCTCCGTAAGGAAAGAAGGAAGTAGTTTTAAAACCACATCTCCTATACCCAAAGCCTGTAAGCGTTCAGTGAGTAGGGTAGGGGAGATAGTTTCAAAGGCCGCAGACAGAGCCAGAAAGATCAGAGATGCGGCCTGCTCTGCGTCAAATAGACTCCTAATGCTGGTTGCTAGTTTTGTTCTATGATGACATCTGAAACTGAACTGTGAGATGTATGACAATCCCTGTTTATCCACATGTAACATCAAATGGTGGTTAAGTGAACAACATCCCGGTCCACACATTGCTGACATGATAACACAATTGAATGGTGTGAAGATATTTTCTCACCTTGATCTGAATAAAAGAGTTCATTAGTTGGAACTTGAGGAGACTTGCAAGTACATTACAACCTTTAATACAAATGTTGGTCTGTTCTGTTACCATCCGTTAGAGCTTGGTGGTACTCCTGCTGTCTCTCCATGGCAGAGTTTACAAGTACTCCCCCAAGCTGACTAAATCCCGCCCACCATATTTAGATGTGTGCTGGCCAAATCTCCTGTCTGCGTTAACTGAGTGTTTTCTATGATGTAAGTGGCTCACTGCTGCCGATTCTGCAGACTTCTCTTCTGGCTAACATTACTCTGTCACTATAAGAGTAGTGGGATTGTGCCAAGGCTATTTAGATACACAGTTGAGCTACCATTTTTCTAGCTGCAGATTGCCAATGGAGTGATTCCGTCTTGGGATGCATTTAAAAATGTACTATTCCTGTGGCTTTTGAATGAATGGTAGCATCACACACCTGATGTGTTTTGGCTAACTGTTATCACCTGCATACCACACTATAAAACATACTCCTTGTTAGATCAGGATCCTTTGCCATTCCACTGTAGCACAACATTGTCAAGCAGAACTTTTGTCAGTGAAGTCAGTACATGGCAGGACTTCATGTGGAAGGAATTTTGGACCAGTTTTTGCAATATGCCCTGGACCCACTAAGGAACAGGAAACCTGACCACAGCTTGAAATATACTTTTGATGATGATTCATCAGATGAACTGAATAAAACCCTGAGGAAGGCCGCATTTTGGGGACAAAATGCATTGGCTGGACTGATGTTGGAGTATTACTGAATTATTCAATTAAATAAAACTTTGGACGGAAACACAATTTCATGGCTCCTACGTCACTGGATGTTTGAAGGACTTTATTTTATATGGGATAACCTTCTCAAGAAAATGCTTTCTTATCAACTTCTTGAACATTCTACAAAAAAAATGTATTGGACTTCTTGAGCACTCCCTTTTTGTACAGGGTTTATTTATTAGGTATGGTCTTGGAGCAGTAAGGCCATAGAGAGGTTGAGTGCTGTACTTGTTGACTTCGTGCGATAACACCTGTGCAGCTGTTCTTCTGCCAATACTGCTCTTTCTACTGATTCTCAGTTTTTTTTGCTTTCTCTGTTTCCTGTTCTTCTTTCTTCTTTCATATATTTACTTGTGGGTTATAAAATGTATTTCATTGTTTGCTTGGATAATGACAGGGTGGAGAAATCCTCATTTTACAGAGGGAGTATTGTCAGTCATGGTGGGTGAAATTATTAAAGTAGAGCCATAATTGTTTTGAAGCACAAGTACAAAATACAACTGTATCCCAGAAAAGGCAAATGTGGACCAGAATGGGTGTCAGAGTGAGTGCTGTAGCAAACACCCTGCACTCACAGGAGGAAATTAGGAAGCAGTGATACGACCTGCTGGGGAGAGAATGTTCCCTGACCTCCAAGCATCAACTGGAGGCCCAGAGGGCTGGTGGTGGTTCTCCCAACCCCCTCTTGCAACTTTTTCTCTAGGAGGAGAAGATCTTGCAGATCCCACATCCTGCAGGCTTGACAGGAATCCCTGGTGGAGGGGAGACTGGTAAGTTATACTTTTGAATGTGTTGCTAAACCTAAATGTCGTTTATGCTTTTAATGTAGCTGTTCCTAATGTTTTTGCACCTTTTGGAAACATACAAACTGATATATATATATATATATATATATATATATATATATATATATATATATATATATATATATATTACCTACTGGCGGTCGCCAGTAGGTATATATAGTTAGGATTTTTTCTCTATGGGATTTTTGAAAATTCTATGTCTAATAACTTTGGCGTTTGTGGACGGAATTGGCTGAAATTCTCAGGAAAATGGCACATTTTGTTTCTGAGCAGCCCTTGAAAATTTGGGGGGGGTTCGTCAAGGGGGGGCCGAGAAAAAAGGGGGGTCCCAAAACGTGTTTTTAACATTGAGTTTTCCATAGGGCGGTTGGCCTCACTTTTAGCCCGAACGGCTGAATGGATTTGCACGAAACTTGGCAAAATTGTAGGGACTGGTAGCCCGATGTGCCTTTTGTAGGTCTCAATATATGTGCTCCAGTGGATTTTGAGAAATTAACGTTTAAAAAAAGATATATATCTGTAACAGCGGACCTGGCAGCGTCCCAGGACGCGTACTTTTCGCGCAACGGAGCTTTGTGAAGCGAAGCTGATTGGTTCTCCGGCGTCTGTCAACATTCCAAAAAGTCCGTAGCGGCCGCCATCTTGTCTCTCGGTAGGATCGAGAGACAAGAGGAGGTCAAAACAAAGGGGGAAATAACTATAAGGGGGCATAGTAGATCCTGCTGACCCCCTAGGTTTGATGTGGAGGTTTTAAAAGGGCCCCGCGGGGCAAAAAAAAAACAAAATAATAATAATCGAACGGCTGAATGGATTTGCACGAAACTTGGCAAAATATTAGGGACTGGTAGCCCGATGTGCCTTTGCTAGGTCTCAATATATGTGCTCCAGTGGATTTTGAGAAATTAACGTTCAAAAAAAGATATATATCTGTAACAGCGCTCCGCTTCGCGTACTTTTCGCGTTACGGAGCTTTGCGAAGCTGATTGGTTCTCCGGCGTCTGTCAACATTCCAAACAGTCCGTAGCGGCCGCCATCTTGTCTCTCGGTAGGATTGAGAGACAAGAGGAGGCCAAAGCGAAGGGGGAAATGACCATAAGGGGGCATAGTAGATCCTTCCTGACCTCTTAGGTTTGATGTACCATTTTGCCAAGTTTGGTGTAATTCCGTTCAGCCATTCAGGCTGTAGACGTATGTAAATGTCCTATGGAAAATTGCATGGGGAAAACACATTTGAAAGTGTTGAAATTTAGAACCAATTAAAATGTTACTTTGGTTTTGTATTTGTGTGTGATGAAAGTTAATTGGTTATGTATATATGTCAAATGAGAGGAAACCACAGCCATTTTGTGATACTACTGTCTGAGGTACATTTGTGAGGAATTTTTGGTGGTGAATTTCTGGTGTTTGATTTACACAGTACTAACACTTCTGCTACTTTTAAAAAGGTGAGTTGTTAATTTGTAAGGGGAACTATGTTGTACACTTGAAGATAATTTGAAAAATGTTTTCTGTTATTTATTTGCAGTCCTTCTGTTATACTAAATACTTGATAAAGTTAGTTTTATATTATGTATTACTGAAAACGATAAATGAAAGTGATTATTTTTTTCTGCAATTTACAGCAAGCAATTTCAAAATAAAATGGCTCACAATGAAGAGACCGTGGCAATTTCTTTTGAATTGTCCACTACATTGATTGAAATTGAGAGCACCAATAATGAAATATTGTCACAAGGAGGACATGACTTGTATGATTCCATTAGATTGATTGAAATGGACAGCACCAAGAATGAAATATTGTCACAAGGAGATGACTTGAATGATTCCACTACATTGATTGAAATTGAGAGCACCAATAATGAAATATTGTCACAAGGAGGAGATGACTTGTATGATTCCATTAGATTGATTGAAATGGACAGCACCAATAATGAAATATTGTCACAAGGAGGAGATGACTTGAATGATTCCACTACATTGATTGAAATTGAGAGCACCAATAATGAAATATTGTCACGAGGAGATGACTTGAATGATTCCACTACATTGATTGAAATTGACAGCACCAATAATGAAATATTGTCACAAGGAGGAGATGACCTGAATGATTTTTTTGATCAATCTCTTGATGGCGAATTTATCGAGTGTTTGGAGACCATAGAGTTACAAGAATCATCATTGGAGACTTTTAATGAGGACATTGCTGATGAGGACATGTTACTAGTTCTTTCAAATTTAGAAAATTCTGAAGAATAAATTTATATTTAGAAATCAAAAATTGTTTGAGACATTATTCATTTTTATTTTTAATTTATGAGGTTGTAGCGAAGTGATTGTAGTATAAAATGAGACATAGTATAGAGTGCAACATTTTTATGTTACATGGTAAGTTTACTCATATTTACTTCCCTTCTGCCACTATATTATCTCCAATGTGTATTTGACATCTCTTCTTCATCTCCGGCCTCCTTTCTCTCACTGTGTGTCTCCGATGCATCTTATCGCTGCTATTTTGTGTAATTACAGAAGAGAGTAAAATAAAATAGTTCGGAACGTGAAAAGGGGGCAAAGTAGAGTACTCCTCACCCCCTAGGCCTTTTTAGGCGGTCCCAAAAGGATCAGTTTCTGCTTTCCTGAGAGATTATGGTATGAGTTCCATATACCACAATAACTTGCATTACAACATGCAAGATATCTATCTCCTATTACCAACTTTTGGAGATATTCGCGCTAAGCGCGAATATCTCCAAAAAGTAACACCTGCCCTGAGCAGTTCTTAGCCATGTTATCCAATGGGAGGTGGATAACATGGCTAAGAGCATTAGCTCGGTAATGCATGAATATCGCTGAGTTTTTAGCGATATTCATGCATTGCGGCCGTTTATTATCGCATTTGCGATAAACCTTGATAATAGCAAGGTTTATCTTCGATAATTTCTGACGATGCTTAGTGGTAAAAAATTGGTTGGTAAGCATCGTTAGCGATAAATATCGCTTAACTTTGGTAATATGCCCCAACGTCTGTTAACGTTCGATTCGAAGGAAATGAGGAAGTGTTGAAAAACATTGTCTGCGCCATCTTGCCTTTTTTGAAATGCCACACTTTTGTCGTGCACGGCAGCCATTTTAGATGTCTTGACCAGACCCACTCTCTGCACGCTGTCGATTCGTAGCATGGCTCCTCACCCACGCAAGCATCTTCCCTAGGCACTGGTCACCACCGCTCTCTGTCTTATGCATGGGCAATAAACCTCCCCCCATCTGCGCTGCTCTTCCCTGAGAATCACACTCTGTGCCCGCCCGACACCTCCCTTTCGCCCTATTCACTACCGCACCCTCTGACACTCCTCTTTCTCTGTGTCCGATTGTCCAGGCTATCAGCTAGCCCTGCAGATGTAGTTTATGGCCCCAGCTGTAAAGAATCACCCCTCTTCAAAGGAGTTATAGTAGATCAAGGCCCACACCCGATGAGATCCGTCACACCACACGTGTTCCTACTATCTGAAAACCATCCTGTATTGTGATTGGGGAGGGGACCGAGCCTGAAGCGGAAGATTCCAGGAATGACTCTTTGTACATCAAAGTTTTTACAATTATGTGTCACATTAAAAATATATAGCACTCCAACAAAGTAGTAGGAATATAAAACTTTAATAACATATAAATATATACAAGAAAACAAAAACAGTAAAAACATTTAAACAACGAAGAGACCGTGGCAATTTCTTTTGAATTATCCAATAGATTTATTGAAATTGACAGCACCAATAATGAAATATTCTTGTCAGTAGCGGTCTGTTGTGCGAATAGTTCCAAGGCAGCAGAACGCGCTGAAATCTAGATGGCACGAAAGTGATGTCTAGTAAGTTGCCGCCCAGCAAAAAACGGCGTGGGGCGCCGCGGGGGTGAGTGAGTCCAGTAGGCACCACAGCTATTCTTACCGGCATTGCAGAATTACTGCTGGGGACAATGCCTGTGCTGTAGCAGGGTCACAGCAGAAACAAAAAGGATTCTGTTGAAGATGTTGTTGGTTTTCAATTTGAAAACAGTTCTGGTGTCAACTGCTATGCTAATGTAGTGGTTAATGTTTTGTTTTCTCTAGAAAATGTAAAAGAGGGGGAGGCAGTCCAAAGTTCCGTTAAAAGGGCAAAGGAAAGGATCGGTGGTTTGAACTATCAGTCAAAAAGGGGAGGGGGTGCAATAATTTTTCCTACCGGGTCACACTGTGCTTTCACCGGAAGTGAGGTCTGCAGGATTCTAGTAATTCAAAGTGAGGCTGGCGCCAGCATGGGAGCGCCGACGTCCCGCGGATACAGTTTCGTCACTCCACGGGCGATCATGGCAGTCATTCCCCATCGGGGGTCGGAGACTCCCGCGGCTCCTCTAGAATCTTCAAGGTCGTGGAGGACTACGGTGGTGGAGTCAACCAGTGACCGGGCCATTTCTTTATGCTGGGCCCGCTCTTGCCAGGTCGACCGCCATTTTGAGAGTTCGGCAGCTACCGGCGATCGCGGGGTCACATGAGCGGACGGGCTCCACCCTGCCGGGCGAGACGTTGCAGCATGGCCACAGTGGAAGAACCCTTTTCCGGGCGCCTGGAGCGCTGAGGGTGCAGCTGGGAAGCCTCCACCTGGGGAGGCGGGAGAGGCCTGTTCGCACCGTCTCTCCCTCCCAGTGCACCCCACGGCGTCTCGCTTGAGATTTGTTATGGCCGGACCAGGCGATGAGGACGAGGGGGGGGGGGTCGGAGGCATGTGCAAGACATCCCCCCCCAGTGTTGTCGCAGCCATTATAAAAGAAAGAAGTGTCCCGTCCGTCTTCGGGCCGGGCTTCCGGTGGATGTCGGCCGGACGCCCCTGGCTCTGGCCCCATGAACGGGTTTCTTGGTTTATCGGCTGCAGCCGGATCCCGTCGGCCTCGGCCCCCCGACCGTTGGTGGTCGGACCGGAAGAGCATGTGGCGGGACTACCTGCAACTCTCAAGGGCCACCGCGGCCGGACTGGGAGAGAGAGGGGAGGGTCGAGGAGACATTCCCCCCCCCTGCAACTGTTCAGCGTTGTAAAGGCAATCCCCTGGCCGGGTCCCGCTGGCCTCGGCCTCTCCTCCGGCTACACCCTACGTTAGGATCTCCTGGCCGAGGCGTGGCAGCAGGACCTGCCTTATATGGGCTGCTCCCGGCTGGGCGTAGCCGGAACCCTGCCCCACCTTGGAAGTTTCCAGAGTGGGGGTGGATGTTCTACTGACTTGCATTTTCCCTAGTCTATCGATTTTTTTGGCGTGGCAGGTGGTGGGACAGCGAGGGGTGATTTGGTTTCTCTTACTGTTTTTCTGGTCTCTCACCACTGGCATATTTTAACGTTTTCTTGTTTCTAGGACATTAATAGGTTTTATCATTACGTTATGTTATCGTTTCTTTGTTCGTTGTTTAATAAAAGTTCATGTTCATCAGTGGCCTACTGATTTTCGTTTTCCTATTTTTTTCTTTCCAGGTTGTTTCATGGTAAAGTTTCTGTTAACAGGATACAGTGATCACTTCGTTATTATTGCATATGTCCTTTTCACTAGGGGTGCTCTCTGGTCGGGCCAGATGACGTATCTCTAGTAAATGGTCCGGGTGAAAAAGGTGCATCAATCAGTGGGGAGTAGATAGGCATGACAGATTACAACGGGGGAGAACGGTCCGCATTACGTACCCTTTCACTACTTGCAAAGATTTTCCTACGTTTATTTGCAAACAGGGAATACCTCCAAAAAGAACTAATTCCCAAACAGTCAATGTTCGGACAATCAATCAATCAATGAGGAATGAAATAGGTACGACGTGTTAAAGGCTTGCGTTACCTACCCTTCACTATCTGCAAAGGGAGAGAGAATATTCCTATTCTTCCTCGTTTGCAGGTAGAGAAGATCCTTAAGAGAATTAACTTCGAACAATTCAATGCTCGATTGAAACAATCAACAAGGGGTACTGTGAACACAAATGAACGCCGCTTATATACATACGCATTGCTATTTTCAACAGGTTGTTCCTAATGTTTCTATTTTAGCGAGGTCAAAAAGAGATCCCATTAGTGGCCTACTGATTTTGCTCGATTCCTTTTGTTTTTTTACACGATTTTTCGCTATCTGCAAAGACTAAACAGAGTATTGCGACTCTGTGCTTGTTTGTAAATAGAGAATGAACCAAAGAGAACAATCAATCAAATGGAGAGAGAAGCAGGCACGACGGATTACAAAGGGGGCAAAGGGCTGCGTTAACTACCCTTCACTATCTGCAAAGAGAGAGTACTCCTAATAGAAATGAGGGGTGGGGGGCAGCATTCAAAGCAGATCAGTGTGCATAAACACGAAAATGTTTTTACTTACCACGTACTTGACATTCGACAGCTTATGATATTTGCTATTAAAAAACCATTGAAATTCACTGAAAAAACCATAGGTTATAGACCATATATAGTTAGGAATTAGCATTTACAAAACCTTGAAAATTCACTGAAAAAACCATAGGTTATACACCATATATAGTTAGGAATTAGCATTTAAAAAACCTTATTTTACTCACACAAAACCATTGAAATTCCATATATAGTTAGTTGCACTAACTATATATCGCGCACCCGCAATCCACTGCTGATCATGTCACATATTACATCATTCATGACATGGTCAGTGACATCACTGATGACATCACTGATGACATCTCAAATGACATCACTGATGAGATCACTGATGACATCATCCAGTGACTGTGTGTTTCTGTAAAGTTTAAATATGTTTTACATATTGAAGAATGAGTAGATGTATAAGTGTCTGGACGAAGGATTTAGTAGGTGCATGACTGAATGTATGAGTGAGTGATTAAATGTGTCTCACTGAGTGCATGGGTTAGTGACTAAACTGTCTTAATTTGTGCATCATTATGTCTGTTGTTCTGTAAACTGCTGCATGTGTTGATCAGTAGCTATATGATTAACTATATGGGTTATTGATTGATTGTCCAAGTATTTGTATAGGAGACTGAGTGTGTGTGTGGCTGGCTGGGAGGTGTGTGACTCTGTGCAGATCAATGTGTACTTGTATCAATGATTGTATAAGAAAGTAAGTATGTGTTAGTATATGTTTGAAAATGTAAGGTGCTCTATGTTTAACTGTATAGACAAGAAAATGGAAGTGTGATTGATTCTTTACAGGACTGACTAGGTGTGTGAGTAACTCCATGGATGAGTGGCAGAGTGTAAGTGTCTGTATAGGTGTATGAGTGCATATGATAGTGTTGTAAAGATGAGTGATTGTATGTATGAATGATTGTATGGGTGAATGAGTGAATGTGTGTGTAGACGTAGGAATCAGTGAGTACGTATGTAGTAACTAGTATTGGTGTGTCAATGGTTTCAAAAATTATACTCTGTATTTAACACTGGGTGAAACAGAGGTTATATTAAAACGTGAGGAGATGCATTGTATTGTCACATGAATGATATCATCAGTGATGTGGTCATTGATGTCAAATGAGATGTCATCAGTGATCTCATCAGTGATGTCATTTGAGATGTCATCAGTGATGTCATCAGTGATGTCACTGACCATGTCATGAATGATGTAATATGTGACATGATCAGCAGTGGATTGCGGGTGCGCGATATATAGTTAGTGCAACTAACTATATATGGAATTTCAATGGTTTTGTGTGAGTAAAATAAGGTTTTTTAAATGCTAATTCCTAACTATATATGGTGTATAACCTATGTTTTTTTCAGTGAATATATATATATATATATATATATCCACCGATTTGGCTCCGTTTAACAATCGTCTGGCGCTCTCTCCACCGGTGCCATAACTCCTAAGCAGAGCCCGCTTCCAAATTATTTTGTCCAACTCCCTTTCACCAAGGGAATGAGTCAGCACTCACGGAACCGATTATTTCCCAATTTCTTTATTCAAATTGTCAATACTCCAACACAAGCACAAAACCAATTTTGTTGTGCTTGTGTTGGAGTATTGACAATTTGAATAAAGAAATTGGGAAATATTCGGTTCCGTCAGTGCTGACTCATTCCCTTGGTGAAAGGGAGTTGGACAAAATATATATATATATATATATATATATATATATATATATATATATATATATATATATATATATATATATATATATATATATATATATATATATATATATATATATATATATGCAAAAACAGAAGGAGAGAACTCTGGGTAGGTCTCAGTTTAGGTGGAAAGCAGCTCCTGTTAGAGCACTCTCAACACCAGCGACACTCTAGATCTGCTCACCTCAAATGTCTGTTTTTCTATCAAAGTTTTTAAGCATAGGATTAGACAGTGCTATCCATGCCGAGATAGAAAATGACAAAGTCTTTCGCCATTTAAACAGCAAAGTCTTTAAGCATAGGACTAGTACAGTGCAGTCCTTGCCGAGCTGTCAAATAACAAAAGCCATTTATCACTCCAGGCACAATATTACAGCTTTGAATTGGTAAAATACCAACTCAAGCCAACCTGAAATGATTAAAAGCAACCCCTGACACAGTGTTTCGCTCTAATTAGAGCTCTTCAGAGAGGTATAGCTTTGTCCAGACACAAGGGAGCACCCAGTATTAAGTCAAAACAAAACCCTTTCAGGCATAGAGTGACGCATAAATTATGCAAAAAAGAAGGAGAGAACTCTGGGTAGGTCTCAGTTTAGGTGGAAAGCAGCTCCTGTTAGAGCACTCTCAACACCAGCGACACTCTAGATCTGCTCACCTCAAATGTCTGTTTTTCTATCAAAGTTTTTAAGCATAGGATTAGACAGTGCTATCCATGCCGAGATAGAAAATGACAAAGTCTTTCGCCATTTAAACAGCAAAGTCTTTAAGCATAGGACTAGTACAGTGCAGTCCTTGCCGAGCTGTCAAATAACAGGGTTTTGTTTTGTTTTGACTTAATACTGGGTGCTCCCTTGTGTCTGGACAAAGCTATACCTCTCTGAAGAGCTCTAATTAGAGCGAAACACTGTGTCAGGGGTTGCTTTTAATCATTTCAGGTTGGCTTGAGTTGGTATTTTACCAATTCAAAGCTGTAATATTGTGCCTGGAGTGATAAATGGCTTTTGTTATTTGACAGCTCGGCAAGGACTGCACTGTACTAGTCCTATGCTTAAAGACTTTGCTGTTTAAATGGCGAAAGACTTTGTCATTTTCTATCTCGGCATGGATAGCACTGTCTAATCCTATGCTTAAAAACTTTGATAGAAAAACAGACATTTGAGGTGAGCAGATCTAGAGTGTCGCTGGTGTTGAGAGTGCTCTAACAGGAGCTGCTTTCCACCTAAACTGAGACCTACCCAGAGTTCTCTCCTTCTTTTTTGCATAATTTATGCGTCACTCTATGCCTGAAAGGGTTTTGTTTTGACTTAATACTGGGTGCTCCCTTGTGTCTGGACAAGGCTATACCTCTCTGAAGAGCTCTAATTAGAGCGAAACACTGTGTCAGGGGTTGCTTTTAATCATTTCAGGTTGGCTTGAGTTGGTATTTTACCAATTCAAAGCTGTAATATTGTGCCTGGAATGATAAATGGCTTTTGTTATTTGACAGCTCGGCAAGGACTGCACTGTACTAGTCCTATGCTTAAAGACTTTGCTGTTTAAATGGCGAAAGACTTTGTCATTTTCTATCTCGGCATGGATAGCACTGTCTAATCCTATGCTTAAAAACTTTGATAGAAAAACAGACATTTGAGGTGAGCAGATCTAGAGTGTCGCTGGTGTTGAGAGTGCTCTAACAGGAGCTGCTTTCCACCTAAACTGAGACCTACCCAGAGTTCTCTCCTTCTTTTTTGCATAATTTATGCGTCACTCTATGCCTGAAAGGGTTTTGTTTTGACTTAATACTGGGTGCTCCCTTGTGTCTGGACAAAGCTATACCTCTCTGAAGAGCTCTAATTAGAGCGAAACACTGTGTCAGGGGTTGCTTTTAATCATTTCAGGTTGGCTTGAGTTGGTATTTTACCAATTCAAAGCTGTAATATTGTGCCTGGAGTGATAAATGGCTTTTGTTATTTGACAGCTCGGCAAGGACTGCACTGTACTAGTCCTATGCTTAAAGACTTTGCTGTTTAAATGGCGAAAGACTTTGTCATTTTCTATCTCGGCATGGATAGCACTGTCTAATCCTATGCTTAAAAACTTTGATAGAAAAACAGACATTTGAGGTGAGCAGATCTAGAGTGTCGCTGGTGTTGAGAGTGCTCTAACAGGAGCTGCTTTCCACCTAAACTGAGACCTACCCAGAGTTCTCTCCTTCTTTTTTGCATAATTTATGCGTCACTCTATGCCTGAAAGGGTTTTGTTTTGACTTAATACTGGGTGCTCCCTTGTGTCTGGACAAAGCTATACCTCTCTGAAGAGCTCTAATTAGAGCGAAACACTGTGTCAGGGGTTGCTTTTAATCATTTCAGGTTGGCTTGAGTTGGTATTTTACCAATTCAAAGCTGTAATATTGTGCCTGGAGTGATAAATGGCTTTTGTTATTTGACAGCTCGGCAAGGACTGCACTGTACTAGTCCTATGCTTAAAGACTTTGCTGTTTAAATGGCGAAAGACTTTGTCATTTTCTATCTCGGCATGGATAGCACTGTCTAATCCTATGCTTAAAAACTTTGATAGAAAAGCAGACATTTGAGGTGAGCAGATCTAGAGTGTCGCTGGTGTTGAGAGTGCTCTAACAGGAGCTGCTTTCCACCTAAACTGAGACCTACCCAGAGTTCTCTCCTTCTTTTTTGCATAATTTATGCGTCACTCTATGCCTGAAAGGGTTTTGTTTTGACTTAATACTGGGTGCTCCCTTGTGTCTGGACAAAGCTATACCTCTCTGAAGAGCTCTAATTAGAGCGAGACACTGGGTCAGGGGTTGCTTTTAATCATTTCAGGTTGGCTTGAGTTGGTATTTTACCAATTCAAAGCTGTAATATTGTGCCTGGAGTGATAAATGGCTTTTGTTATTTGACAGCTCGGCAAGGACTGCACTGTACTAGTCCTATGCTTAAAGACTTTGCTGTTTAAATGGCGAAAGACTTTGTCATTTTCTATCTCGGCATGGATAGCACTGTCTAATCCTATGCTTAAAAACTTTGATAGAAAAACAGACATTTGAGGTGAGCAGATCTAGAGTGTCGCTGGTGTTGAGAGTGCTCTAACAGGAGCTGCTTTCCACCTAAACTGAGACCTACCCAGAGTTCTCTCCTTCTTTTTTGCATAATTTATGCGTCACTCTATGCCTGAAAGGGTTTTGTTTTGACTTAATACTGGGTGCTCCCTTGTGTCTGGACAAAGCTATACCTCTCTGAAGAGCTCTAATTAGAGCGAAACACTGTGTCAGGGGTTGCTTTTAATCATTTCAGGTTGGCTTGAGTTGGTATTTTACCAATTCAAAGCTGTAATATTGTGCCTGGAGTGATAAATGGCTTTTGTTATTTGACAGCTCGGCAAGGACTGCACTGTACTAGTCCTATGCTTAAAGACTTTGCTGTTTAAATGGCGAAAGACTTTGTCATTTTCTATCTCGGCATGGATAGCACTGTCTAATCCTATGCTTAAAAACTTTGATAGAAAAACAGACATTTGAGGTGAGCAGATCTAGAGTGTCGCTGGTGTTGAGAGTGCTCTAACAGGAGCTGCTTTCCACCTAAACTGAGACCTACCCAGAGTTCTCTCCTTCTTTTTTGCATAATTTATGCGTCACTCTATGCCTGAAAGGGTTTTGTTTTGATATATATATATGTCAGCTCCGACAATCCCTTGATTCATATTGACTGTAACTTTGCTTCACGTTTATTTACTGTATATATATAAGGATGTATGAACTTCTATTATGTAAATAACTCAATTCCATTAGGGTTGTGCACGTTGTTGAAATCATAATGGATTTATGCCCATCTTGGGCAATATAGCATAAAGATTGGAGAGAAACCTCTTATATGGGGTATGCCCATACAGGGCGTTAGGATTTGGTTAATTGGTTGTATTTTGTGTAAATATATTGCGATATTGCTCTTTGAATATATATGTGTATACACATTGCAACCGTTACAAAATGGCGACCGCCATCTTATGATTGAATTATCTTTTAAGGTTAGTCCTACCTTTATGTTGATTACCCGTGTAACGCGGGAGTTTAAATACAATCGACTGTTGATTCTCAGCGTCTCATACCTGACGAAGGCCGAGTGCCGAAAGCGCTTGTGAGATTAAAATCTTTGCATCTATCTTTGGAGTGCTGCCTCCTAATTCCCAAGGATTGTGGGGAGGGATTGTCGGAGCTGACATTGTTGTCGGGTGCACCCCCGACTGGCAGGCACCCGCCTTGGAGTGCGACAGGCTGGTGCAAGGGAAGCCGATATATATATATATATATATATATATATATATATTTCTATCGTTTTTCTTTGTCTTGTTTGTTTTAAAGTATTTTCTTATATTCAAGATTACAGGCTTAAACTCCATTACATTTCATATGATGTAATGGTGCTTGTAAGTGTTTTTACACCAAATAGCATATTTCAAATATGTGTTTTATTGTGTAAATGTCTGTTCTGTTTTCACTGCATTTGTACACTATGTATGTTTAAATTGCACTTTTGCAAGAGCTCTTATTGTTTAGTTGAAATGACTAAAACTACCATGATTCTTTGCTTTAGGTTTGTGAAAATAATATATGGTAATGTCATCCTGCTCATTTTCTCTTTTCTATCATAATTTTCACATATGTTAAAGTGTTTTGCCTTTATCAATCTCTATTTCATGCTAAGTTTTGAAATGTTTATGTGGTTAATTTTGTACGTTGTCCTAGCCTTGTTATTTCATGGAACTGATGTTATTTGTATCATAAATCAACGTTTGTTGACTTTCAGATGGTAAGATATGTAATTTTGTATGATGAATATAAGTGTATTTTGTTTAAAAATGTGCACTGTAATGAGTATATAATGATTAATGCAATATATCCTTCTAAGGGCCATATGTAGGTGGCCAAATACCGAGCAGTAACGCAGAAATTCTGCGAATTTCTGCGTTACCGACCGGTATTTGGCTGAGAGCAATGTAGGTGAGTTTACATGTACTTGCAAAATAAGGAATCGCAAAATTGCGATTCCATATTTTGCTCTTGCATTTAAGGAATCGGAAATAGCGATTCCTTAAATGCAAATGTAAGTAGCACTAAAAGAAGTGCACTTCAGCCTTAAGGAACCGCTAATCACCACCAACTTCAAGTTGGTGGTAAGTAGCGATTTCCTTTGGGCATGTATGTGTGCCACATGTGCACACATGCACATTTCAGAGGTGCAAAAGGGTGTCCTTTGCACACCCTTGAAATAGCTCCCTCTATCTGCGATTCTTCAATACCGAATCGCAAACAGTGAATATCTTTCCATTCATACCTATGGGCCTCCTAGCCCATAGGAATGAATGGCTAGGCATTCCTTATTAACGAATCTCAATTAGCGATTCGTTATTAAGGAATTTTAAGGAATCGCTAATATTTTAGCGATTCCTACCTACATTCAATATAGCGAGTCCTTAATATCGATTCAGTAAAAATAGCTATTAAGGACTTGCTAAATTGAATTTACCTACATCTGGCCCTATGTTGTGTAAATTTCAGCTGTTTAGCCTGCTATGCCCTGAAATGGTTTCATTCATAGTTCTCCTCTCTACTGTGTTGTGTTTGGAATATTTCATGTAGACTTTCTAAAGGATATTTTTAATTTCAGGACATTTTATAACCTGCTTTTTTGAAGTAGCTTTGTGTTTAATTTCAACTGTTTTTGTAATTTAATATACTCTCACTGAAAGGCAGAATCATAATTGTAATTTTAAATTTCCTTTTGGGTTGCTCCATTTTTAGCTTCAAAGTCATTTGATATATAATCCATACTTTAACAATATAATTTTTTTTTATTCATAATTGATCCAACCCCCAGAGTAAGTTGTCAACCATCTACCACTGAGGATATCTCCACTTCAGAATAGAAATAAGTCTTCATTGAGCACTCCACTCCTGCAAGTTCGTATGACAAGGAGCAGTCTGGTCCAACTGGTCTGCCTGGCAAGTCCGCTCCAGTGAGTCTAACTCGGCCCACACCTACACCTCCCACTCCAGCTGTTACCACATCTCAGCCTACGGATGCCTCCACTTCCTTTTTTTTTTTTTAATTATTTTTATTTGGAAAGGACATATTAACGGCATTACATACAAAAAGTAACAAAATCCACAATGTCTATGTCATTGGCAACTTTTTAATTATATTCCACCACCCCCTCCCATATCCTCCCCCAAACCACTACCGGAGGACGGAAAGCACAATAAAGAAAATGCACAGAAAAAAGAAAACTACACAAACTTGGTCAAGAAGAAAGCATCTTCGGTTTCATCTCAAATTGTATTATGATTACCTCCTCTTATAAATCTATAAATTCAGCCAATTCATTAATGGCTCCCAAATCAATTCCCCTTCTCTGCGAGTCCTTGGACCTTTCCTCTTAAATATCAGTAGTTCCCACTTCCCTACGTTTATAAATTTACTGAACCATTCAAAAAAATTTGGGGGGGGCAGGATCTAACCTTATCGTTGCAATACACAATCTAAGGGGCCGATTAGGATGGCAGTTTTTCCGCATCCTCCGGGCCGGCGGAAGTGTCCGCCGGCCTGGAGGATGCGGAAAAACCGCTGCGGAGCCTCCAAAGACCCACCGCCAAATTAGGATGGCTGGTGGGTCTGGAATACCGTCCGCCGCTTTTCCGCCGCGGTCAGCTTCCGACCGTGGCGGAAAAGCTATAACATGGCAGGCGGTGTCTATGAGACACCGTCCGCCATATTAGGATGTTCGTGAATACATGCTTTTCCACGGCGGCTTTTCCGCCATGGAAAAGCATACGGACATTCACTTTGGGGGCCCGTTGCGGGCCCCCTGGGTGAATGGGGGGTGGGGGGTGCACATGGGGGGTACCTATGGTACCCCCCTGCATTTGCGTGCACAAAGCAGCAGGCACCGTGCGGTGCCGGCCGCTTTGTGCATGTAAATGTAAAACATGCTTTTTTAACATTGCGGCGGGTGCAGCTTGAAGCTGCACCCGCCGCAATGTTAAATATAGAGGATGTGACCGCCACCCTGGCGGTCACATCCTAATCAGCACGGAGGGAACGCCGCAGCCCCTGCGGACGTTCCCTCCTCCTCAAGGGTGGCGGACGGATGCAAGTGTGGCCATAGCAGTATATAATAGCTTCTTCTCTTATTCAGACAGATCCATATTGCCTATTCCCAACATTATAACCTGTGATGACAATTGTATCCTATGACCAATAATCAGTTCTAACCGTTGTCCAATTTCGTTTAACAGTGGAGTCAGGCAAGGGCAGGATGAAAACATGTAAATACCATCCACAGCAAACTCCCCACATCTAGGACAGTTTACTCCATCAACCCCACCCCATTGTTGAATACGATGTGGAGTAATATACAGATTTAGCCATGTCTTAAAGCATTGGACCTGCAGGCTTGCAGATATAGTAGCTGAATAGCTATAGCCCAATGACTTTTCACACACATCCTGCCCAGCCTGTACTCCCAATTTCCAGCGATTAAAGTGCTTGTCTAAGTCATCACTTCTAGTTTCATTTACCAGTTTATACATCGTAGAAATGTTTGATTGGCCTCCCTGAATAGCTTCCACTAACGGAATACGAACCCAACTGACAGTCCTCCTACAAAACAAATCCCGGATCTGCAGAAATTTGAAAAAATGCCGATTACTTATACCAAATTTTCATCCTATACAATCAAAAGTCATAATCCCCGTTTCCGTAACAATATCACCTATTGTCAAGACTCCTTGTACATTCCATTCTCTAAAATAGCCATCCCTAAAAATGTCCGTTAGGAGGGTATTTCCAATAAAAGGGGTGTAAATATGTACTCTCCCCACTTTAAATAATTTCCGGACGGCGGTCCAAACCTTGAAAGCCGCCAGCAAAATCTTGAACCTTACCCGCTTAAAATAAGCGAAATCAATATGCCTAAAAAGCAAACCCTTAGCCTCTTCTCCATAAATTAAACAATAAATTGACACTTCAGAACCGGGAAGATCCTCCCCATCTACTAATTCACCTATATGTCTCAGCATTATTGACCAATAATAACACTGAAGATTAGGTAGAGGCCAACCCCCCCCCTCTCTTTCGGTAACGTCATATATTTCATAGCCCTTCTGGGTCTTTTGCCTGCCCATACAAACCAGGAAATAATGCGTTCCATTTTTTTGAACCAAAGCTGATCCACTAATAAAGGAATGGCTCTCAGAATATACAAAATCTTTGGACAAAATATCATTTTTACAATGTTGCATCTCCCCATCAATATTAGCTGTAAATTATTAATCCATCGCGCCTCAATTTCTATTTTATCTAACATAATCATAATAATCCACATTTGTAAAGCGCACAATCACCCGTAAGGGTCTCTAGGCGCTGGGGGCCGTCGGGAAGATTAAGCAAGCTATTGCCCAGAGTCACATGGTGCTGGGCTAACCTGCCGCCGGAGCCGGGGAACGAACCCTGATCCCCAGATTCCAGCGTCAGTCGCCGTGGCGCCACACCTCTCCCAACAAGGGATTTAAATTGATCGCCACAATCTCCTCAGGTTTGGCACTAATCTCAATCCCTAGATATTTAGCCTGGGCAACAACCCGTGCATCCACCAAATTAATTTTATTGTTACAAATTATTTGGATTTTGGCCTCATTTAAATGAAATCCTGATATCCTGCCAAACTGTGATGTCATATGTTGAATTTCTGGTAGGGCACTATGCGGGGAGTCTGTCAATATGGCAAGGTCATCTGCGTAACCCAGAATTTTAACATCACCACCTCGGGCTCTAACAGGCTGAATCAAAATATTGGAAAGACATTTTTTAATTAAGGGATCAATGTAAATTGCAAATAATAAAGGGGAACAGGGACATCCATGCCGTGTACTTTTAAAAATATCAATTGAGTCAGTCTGGCTTCCCATAAACCATACTTTAGCCGTTGGATTTTTATACATGCTCTAAATAGCACAAATATAACGATCGCCAAGACCATAATGCCTCAATACAGCCCATAAAAAAGGCCAGGAGACCCTATCAAAGGCTTTCTCTGCATCCAGCAGGATTAAAGCCATAGGGTCTCCTGAAACCTTAGTAAAATCAAATAGAGCAATTGACCGGCGTATATGGTCGGTCGTTTCTCTACCGGGCACAAAGCCATGTTGATAAGAGGACACAAGTTTTTTAATCACCCCGGATAGCCGATTAGCTAAAATCTTAGCATAAATTTTGATGTCACTATTTATAAGCGTAATTGGTCGGTAAGACCCCATATCAGTGGGGTTCTTACCTTTCTTTAAGAAAGTAGCGATTCTAGCTCTTTGCCATGATTCAGGCGGTGCCTCCCCCTTTTGCACTCTGCGGAACAACTCCAACATAACTGGAGTGAGCTGGGATCGGAAGGTCTTATAAAATTCTCCTGGAATAAAATCTGGGCCGACGGCCTTCACTACAGGGAGAGAATCTATAGCTCTCCAGAGCTCGTCAACTCTGATTTCAGCCTCCAATATGGCTAATTCACCGGGGGAAAGGGCCTCAACCTCAACCTCTTTTAAATATTCCTGAATTTCACCTTGTAGTACCTCGTTATCGTTAATATCTTCATGGTACAATTTTTTATAAAATTTTTGAAAAGCTAGAGCTTTAGCCCCCTCCTCAGATACTAAGCCAACATCAGGATCACAAATACTCTTGATCCGTGGAAAAAGTCTCTCTTTCCCTAATTCTCGCAGCTAGCATTTGTCCCGCTCTTTCACTATTTTCAAACATTTTTGATCGCCAAGCTACAAATTTGCTAGCAGCTTTAGCCTGCGTCAGTTCAGTTATAGCTGACTTAGCAATGATGGTAGCAATGATGGTCTGTGTTTGGGCCATATCGCTATCCTCACCCTGCATAATCACCTGAATCAAGTTTGCCTCAGCCTCCTGTAGATCTTTGTACAATCTCTGTATTTTTACCTTCTCTTTCCTCTGACTCTCCCAACCATACCGAGTTGTTTCCCCCCTTATCCCAGCCTTAAGCGTATCCCAGACATTTTGAATACCTGTAGTATCCAAATTATCCTCTAAAAAACCAGTAATCCATGGGGTCATACCCTCAATATACTTGCTATCCATAAACAAACCACGGTTAAATGTCCAAGTGTCGCGTTTAATCCGACTAAGTTGTACATTAACCTCAAGCACAAGTGGGTTATGGTCTGACATAACTCTTGGGAACCGGGTCACACTGGAACCTGGAGCAAATGATGGAGAAATAAAAAATACTCAAGCCTAGAGCAAATCTTATGGGGTGCGGAGAAAAAAGTATATCCCGGGTCCCTCTGATTAAAGACGGCCCAGGCATCAATCAGACCGTGCACATCCATTATATACTTTATGCTCCATAAACTTTAGGTTTCCTCCCTACATAAGACATTCTAGGTTGATTCATAAGTTCACAATCCAGATTTATATTGAAATCCCCACAAATAATAAATGGGGCCGGCCAACCTACCAGCTCCAAGTTTAGTTACTTGTACAATTCAGGATCATCAAGTACCGGGCCGTATATAGAACATAATGTACAGTTTTTATCCAGGAACTTGCCATGCATGATAACCCAGCGACCAAAACTATCCGCAGAAGAGCGGGTTATGTTCACCTTCCCCCTACGGGCCAAGATCGACACTCCTTTAATTTTAGCTTCCAATTTAGTCCAAGAAACTAAGGGCCATATGTATCAACATTCTGTTTTGCGATTCCTAAATAGCGATTTTTAAGGAATCGCTATTTAGAAATCGCAAAATGGTACGTATGTAGAAATCAGCTTCTTTTTAGCGATTTCTTAATATTCCTTAATTGCAATTAGCAAATTGCTAATCGCAATTAAGGAATAATTTCCCTTTCATTTCTATGGGCCAGGAGGCCCATAGGAATGAAGGGGAAATGTGCGATTAGCAATTAGCTAATCGCAAATTGAGAACATTTTCAAGGGTGCAAGGGTGTCCAAAGGACACCCTGCTGCACCCCTGAAAATTGCAAAAAACACAGTTGATGGACAGAATGTAGAACAATGTCATACATTCACCCCAGTACAAGGATCTGGGCCTAAATCCATCGTTTTTTTTGCACTCCACACCACCCTGGGTTAGACACTGGCTATATGCAAATCAGCTCTGACCCTGTGCCTCATGGGAACAGTCCAGTCCGAACTACCAAGCCATGTCTTTCCCAGACCGGAATCAAGCATCCAAGGACCGGTTTTTGGCTATCAGCCTTCATCAGCCTGGATAGCTTGACTCCAGTGGTGTGGAGAGCCTGGGACTCACGTCTGAGCATACCCAGCCCACTCGGGGTGAAAATTGCAAAAAACACAGTTGATGGACAGAATGTAGAACAATGTCATACATTCACCCCAGTACAAGGATCTGGGCCTAAATCCATCGTTTTTTTGCACTCCACACCACCCTGGGTTAGACACTGGCTATATGCAAATCAGCTCTGACCCTGTGCCTCATGGGAACAGTCCAGTCCGAACTACCAAGCCATGTCTTTCCCAGACCGGAATCAAGCATCCAAGGACCGGTTTCTGGCTATCAGCCTTCATCAGCCTGGATAGCTTGACTCCAGTGGCGTGGAGAGCCTGGGACTCACGTCTGAGCATACCCAGCCCAGTCGGGGTGAAGATTGCAAAAAACACAGTTGATGGACAGAATGTAGAACAATGTCATACATTCACCCCAGTACAAGGATCTGGGCCTAAATCCATCATTTTTTTGCACTCCACACCACCCTGGTTAGACACTGGCTATATGCAAATCAGCTCTGACCCTGTGCGTCATGGGAACAGTCCAGTCCGAACTCCCAAGCCATGTCTTTCCCAGACCGGAGTCAAGCATTCAAGGACCGGTTTCTGGCTATCAGCCTTCATCAGCCTGGATAGCTTGACTCCAGTGGTGTCGAGAGCCTGGGACTCACGTCTGAGCATACCCAGCCAACTCGGGGTGAAAATTGCAAAAAACACAGTTGATGGACAGAATGTAGAACAATGTCATACATTCACCCCAGTACAAGGATCTGGGCCTAAATCCATCATTTTTTTGGACTCCACACCACCCTGGGGTTGACACTGGCTATATGCAAATCAGCTCTGACCCTGTGCCTCATGGGAACAGTCCAGTCCGAACTACCAAGCCATGTCTTTCCCAGACCGGAATCAAGCATCCAAGGACCAGGTTCTGGCTATCAGCCTTCATCAGCCTGGATAGCTTGACTCCAGTGGTGTGGAGAGCCTGGGACTCACGTCTGAGCATACCAAGCCAACTCGGGGTGAAAATTGCAAAAAACACAGTTGATGGACACAATGTAGAACAATGTCATACATTCACCCCAGTACAAGGATCTGGGCCTAAATCCATCGTTATTTTGCACTCCACACCACCCTGGTTAGACACTGGCTATATGCAAATCAGCTCTGACCCTGTGCCTCATGGGAACAGTCCAGTCCGAAACCAAGCCATGTCTGTCCCAGACCGGAATCAAGCATCCAAGGACCGGTTTCTGGCTATCAGCCTTCATCAGCCTGGATAGCTTGACTCCAGTGGTGTGGAGAGCCTGGGACTCACGTCTGAGCATACCCAGCCCACTCGGGGTGAAAACTGCAAAAAACACAGTTGATGGACAGAATGTAGAACAATGTCATACATTCACCCCAGTACAAGGATCTGGGCCTAAATCCATCGTTTTTTTGCACTCCACACCACACTGGGTTAGACACTGGCTATATGCAAATCAGCTCTGACCCTGTGCCTCATGGGAACAGTCCAGTCCGAACTACCAAGCCATGTTTTTCCCAGACCGGAATCAAGCATCCAAGGACCGGTTTCTGGCTATCAGCCTTCATCAGCCTGGATAGCTTGACTTCAGTGGTGTGGAGAGCCTGGGACTCACGTCTGAGCATACCCAGCCCACTCGGGGTGAAAATTGCAAAAAACACAGTTGATGGACAAAATGTAGAACAATGTCATACATTCACCCCAGTACAAGGATCTGGGCCTAAATCCATCGTTTTTTTGCATTCCACACCACCCTGGGTTAGACACTGGCTACATGCAAATCAGCTCTGACCCTGTGCCTCATGGGAACAGTCCAGTCCGAACTACCAAGCCATGTCTTTCCCAGACCGGAATCAAGCATCCAAGGACCGGTTTCTGGCTATCAGCCTTCATCAGCCTGGATAGCTTGACTCCAGTGGCGTGGAGAGCCTGGGACTCACGTCTGAGCATACCCAGCCCACTCGGGGTGAAGATTGCAAAAAACACAGTTGATGGACAGAATGTAGAACAATGTCATACATTCACCCCAGTACAAGGATCTGGGCCTAAATCCATCATTTTTTTGCACTCCACACCACCCTGGTTAGACACTGGCTATATGCAAATCAGCTCTGACCCTGTGCGTCATGGGAACAGTCCAGTCCGAACTACCAAGCCATGTCTTTCCCAGACCGGAGTCAAGCATTCGAGGATCGGTTTCTGGCTATCAGCCTTCATCAGCCTGGATAGCTTGACTCCAGTGGCGTGGAGAGCCTGGGACTCACGTCTGAGCATACCCAGCCAACTCGGGGTGAAAATTGCAAAAAACACAGTTGATGGACAGAATGTAGAACAATGTCATACATTCACCCCAGTACAAGAATCTGGGCCTAAATCCATCGTTTTTTTGCACTCCACACCACCCTGGGTTTGACACTGGCTATATGCAAATCAGCTCTGACCCTGTGCCTCATGGGAACAGTCCAGTCCGAACTACCAAGCCATGTTTTTCCCAGACCGGAATCAAGCATCCAAGGACCGGTTTCTGGCTATCAGCCTTCATCAGCCTGGATAGCTTAACTCCAGTGGTGTGGAGAGCCTGGGACTCACGTCTGAGCATACCCAGCCCACTCGGGGTGAAAATTGCAAAAAACACAGTTGATGGACAGAATGTAGAACAATGTCATACATTCACCCCAGTACAAGGATCTGGGCCTAAATCCATCGTTTTTTTGCACTCCACACCACCCTGGGTTAGACACTGGCTATATGCAAATCAGCTCTGACCCTGTGCCTCATGGGAACAGTCCAGTCCGAACTACCAAGCCATGTCTTTCCCAGACCGGAATCAAGCATCCAAGGACCGGTTTCTGGCTATCAGCCTTCATCAGCCTGGATAGCTTGACTCCAGTGGCGTGGAGAGCCTGGGACTCACGTCTGAGCATACCCAGCCCAGTCGGGGTGAAGATTGCAAAAAACACAGTTGATGGACAGAATGTAGAACAATGCCATACATTCACCCCAGTACAAGGATCTGGGCCTAAATCCATCATTTTTTTGCACTCCACACCACCCTGGTTAGACACTGGCTATATGCAAATCAGCTCTGACCCTGTGCGTCATGGGAACAGTCCAGTCCGAACTCCCAAGCCATGTCTTTCCCAGACCGGAGTCAAGCATTCAAGGACCGGTTTCTGGCTATCAGCCTTCATCAGCCTGGATAGCTTGACTCCAGTGGTGTCGAGAGCCTGGGACTCACGTCTGAGCATACCCAGCCAACTCGGGGTGAAAATTGCAAAAAACACAGTTGATGGACAGAATGTAGAACAATGTCATACATTCACCCCAGTACAAGGATCTGGGCCTAAATCCATCGTTTTTTTGGACTCCACACCACCCTGGGTTTGACACTGGCTATATGCAAATCAGCTCTGACCCTGTGCCTCATGGGAACAGTCCAGTCCGAACTACCAAGCCATGTCTTTCCCAGACCGGAATCAAGCATCCAAGGACCAGGTTCTGGCTATCAGCCTTCATCAGCCTGGATAGCTTGACTCCAGTGGTGTGGAGAGCCTGGGACTCACGTCTGAGCATACCAAGCCAACTCGGGGTGAAAATTGCAAAAAACACAGTTGATGGACACAATGTAGAACAATGTCATACATTCACCCCAGTACAAGGATCTGGGCCTAAATCCATCGTTATTTTGCACTCCACACCACCCTGGTTAGACACTGGCTATATGCAAATCAGCTCTGACCCTGTGCCTCATGGGAACAGTCCAGTCCGAAACCAAGCCATGTCTGTCCCAGACCGGAATCAAGCATCCAAGGACCGGTTTCTGGCTATCAGCCTTCATCAGCCTGGATAGCTTGACTCCAGTGGTGTGGAGAGCCTGGGATTAACGTCTGAGCATACCCAGCCCACTCGGGGTGAAAACTGCAAAAAACACAGTTGATGGACAGAATGTAGAACAATGTCATACATTCACCCCAGTACAAGGATCTGGGCCTAAATCCATCGTTTTTTTGCACTCCACACCACACTGGGTTAGACACTGGCTATATGCAAATCAGCTCTGACCCTGTGCCTCATGGGAACAGTCCAGTCCGAACTACCAAGCCATGTTTTTCCCAGACCGGAATCAAGCATCCAAGGACCGGTTTCTGGCTATCAGCCTTCATCAGCCTGGATAGCTTGACTTCAGTGGTGTGGAGAGCCTGGGACTCACGTCTGAGCATACCCAGCCCACTCGGGGTGAAAATTGCAAAAAACACAGTTGATGGACAAAATGTAGAACAATGTCATACATTCACCCCAGTACAAGGATCTGGGCCTAAATCCATCGTTTTTTTGCACTCCACACCACCCTGGGTTAGACACTGGCTACATGCAAATCAGCTCTGACCCTGTGCCTCATGGGAACAGTCCAGTCCGAACTACCAAGCCATGTCTTTCCCAGACCGGAATCAAGCATCCAAGGACCGGTTTCTGGCTATCAGCCTTCATCAGCCTGGATAGCTTGACTCCAGTGGCGTGGAGAGCCTGGGACTCACGTCTGAGCATACCCAGCCCACTCGGGGTGAAGATTGCAAAAAACACAGTTGATGGACAGAATGTAGAACAATGTCATACATTCACCCCAGTACAAGGATCTGGGCCTAAATCCATCATTTTTTTGCACTCCACACCACCCTGGTTAGACACTGGCTATATGCAAATCAGCTCTGACCCTGTGCGTCATGGGAACAGTCCAGTCCGAACTACCAAGCCATGTCTTTCCCAGACCGGAGTCAAGCATTCGAGGACCGGTTTCTGGCTATCAGCCTTCATCAGCCTGGATAGCTTGACTCCAGTGGCGTGGAGAGCCTGGGACTCACGTCTGAGCATACCCAGCCAACTCGGGGTGAAAATTGCAAAAAACACAGTTGATGGCCAGAATGTAGAACAATGTCATACATTCACCCCAGTACAAGAATCTGGGCCTAAATCCATCGTTTTTTTGCACTCCACACCACCCTGGGTTTGACACTGGCTATATGCAAATCAGCTCTGACCCTGTGCCTCATGGGAACAGTCCAGTCCGAACTACCAAGCCATGTTTTTCCCAGACCGGAATCAAGCATCCAAGGACCGGTTTCTGGCTATCAGCCTTCATCAGCCTGGATAGCTTGACTTCAGTGGTGTGGAGAGCCTGGGACTCACGTCTGAGCATACCAAGCCAACTCGGGGTGAAAATTGCAAAAAACACAGTTGATGGACAGAATGTAGAACAATGTCATACATTCACCCCAGTACAAGGATCTGGGCCTAAATCCATCATTTTTTTGCACTCCACACCACCCTGGGTTAGACACTGGCTATATGCAAATCAGCTCTGACCCTGTGCCTCATGGGAACAGTCCAGTCCGAACTACCAAGCCATGTCTTTCCCAGACCGGAATCAAGCATCCAAGTACCGGTTTCTGGCTATCAGCCTTCATCAGCCTGGATAGCTTGACTCCAGTGGTGTGGAGACCCTGGGACTCACGTCTGAGCATACCCAGCCCACTCGGGGTGAAAATTGCAAAAAACACAGTTGATGGACAGATTGTAGAACAATGTCATACATTCACCCCAGTACAAGGATCTGGGCCTAAATCCATCATTTTTTTGCACTCCACACCACCCTGGTTAGACACTGGCTATATGCAAATCAGCTCTGACCCTGTGCCTCATGGGAACAGTCCAGTCCGAACTACCAAGCCATGTCTGTCCCAGACCGGAATCAAGCATCCAAGGACCGGTTTCTGGCTATCAGCCTTCATCAGCCTGGATAGCTTGACTCCAGTGGTGTGGAGAGCCTGGGACTCACGTCTGAGCATACCCAGCCCACTCAGGGTGAAAACTGCAAAAAACACAGTTGATGGACAGAATGTAGAACAATGTCATACATTCACCCCAGTACAAGGATCTGGGCCTAAATCCATCTTTTTTTTGCACTCCACACCACCCTGGGTTAGACACTGGCTATATGCAAATCAGCTCTGACCCTGTGCCTCATGGGAACAGTCCAGTCCGAACTACCAAGCCATGTCTTTCCCAGACCGGAATCAAGCATCCAAGGACCGGTTTCTGGCTATCAGCCTTCATCAGCCTGGATAGCTTGACTCCAGTGGTGTGGAGAGCCTGGGACTCACGTCTGAGCATACCCAGCCCACTCGGGGTGAAAATTGCAAAAAACACAGTTGATGGACAGAATGTAGAACAATGTCATACATTCACCCCAGTACAAGGATCTGGGCCTAAATCCATTGATTTTTTGCACTCCACACCACCCTGGTTAGACACTGGCTATATGCAAATCAGCTCTGACCCTGTGCCTCATGGGAACAATCCAGTCCGAACTACCAAGCCATGTCTTTCCCAGACCGGAATCAAGCATCCAAGGATCGGTTTCTGGCTATCAGCCTTCATCAGCCTGGATAGCTTGACTCCAGTGGTGTGGAGAGCCTGGGACTCACGTCTGAGCATACCCAGCCCACTCGGGGTGAAAATTGCAAAAAACACAGTTGATGGACAGAATGTAGAACAATGTCATACATTCACCCCAGTACAAGGATCTGGGCCTAAATCCATCGTTTTTTTGCACTCCACACCACCCTGGGTTAGACACTGGCTATATGCAAATCAGCTCTGACCCTGTGCCTCATGGGAACAGTCCAGTCCGAACTACCAAGCCATGTCTTTCCCAGACCGGAATCAAGCATCCAAGGACCGGTTTCTGGCTATCAGCCTTCATCAGCCTGGATAGCTTGACTCCAGTGGTGTGGAGAGCCTGGGACTCACGTCTGAGCATACCCAGCCCACTCGGGGTGAAAATTGCAAAAAACACAGCTGATGGACAGAATGTAGAACAATGTCATACATTCACCCCAGTACAAGGATCTGGGCCTAAATCCATTGATTTTTTGCACTCCACACCACCCTGGTTAGACACTGTCTATATGCAAATCAGCTCTGACCCTGTGCCTCATGGGAACAATCCAGTCCGAACTACCAAGCCATGTCTTTCCCAGACCGGAATCAAGCATCCAAGGATCGGTTTCTGGCTATCAGCCTTCATCAGCCTGGATAGCTTGACTCCAGTGGTGTGGAGAGCCTGGGACTCACGTCTGAGCATACCCAGCCCACTCGGGGTGAAAATTGCAAAAAACACAGTTGATGGACAGAATGTAGAACAATGTCATACATTCACCCCAGTACAAGGATCTGGGCCTAAATCCATCGTTTATTTGCACTCCACACGACCCTGGGTTACACACTGGCTATATGCAAATCAGCTCTGACCCTGTGCCTCATGGGAACAGTCCAGTCCGAACTACCAAGCCATGTCTTTCCCAGACCGGAATCAAGCATCCAAGGACCGGTTTCTGGATATCAGCCTTCATCAGCCTGGATAGCTTGACTCCAGTGGTGTGGAGAGCCTGGGACTCACGTCTGAGCATACCCAGCCAACTCGGGGTGAAAATTGCAAAAAACACAGTTGATGGACAGAATGTAGAACAATGTCATACATTCACCCCAGTACAAGGATCTGGGCCTAAATCCATCGTTTTTTTGCACTCCACACCACCCTGGGTTTGACACTGGCTATATGCAAATCAGCTCTGACCCTGTGCCTCATGGGAACAGTCCAGTCCGAACTACCAAGCCGTGTCTTTCCCAGACCGGAATCAAGCATCCAAGGACCAGGTTCTGGCTATCAGCCTTCATCAGCCTGGATAGCTTGACTCCAGTGGTGTTGAGAGCCTGGGACTCACGTCTGAGCATACCAAGCCAACTCGGGGTGAAAATTGCAAAAAACATAGTTGATGGACAGAATGTAGAACAATGTCATACATTCTCCCCAGTACAAGGATCTGGGCCTAAATCCATCGTTTTTTGCACTCCACACCACCCTGGGTTAGACACTGGCTATATGCAAATCAGCTCTGACCCTGTGCCTCATGGGAACAGTCCAGTCCGAACTACCAAGCCATGTCTTTCCCAGACCGGAATCAAGCATCCAAGGACCAGTTTCTGGCTATCAGCCTTCATCAGCCTGGATAGCTTGACTCCAGTGGTGTGGAGAGCCTGGGACTCACGTCTGAGCATACCCAGCCCACTCAGGGTGAAAATTGCAAAAAACACAGTTGATGGACAGAATGTAGAACAATGTCATACATTCACCCCAGTACAAGGATCTGGGCCTAAATCCATCGTTGTTTTGCACTCCACACCACCCTGGTTAGACACTGGCTATATGCAAATCAGCTCTGACCCTGTGCCTCATGGGAACAGTCCAGTCCGAAACCAAGCCATGTCTGTCCCAGACCGGAATCAAGCATGCAAGGACCGGTTTCTGGCTATCAGCCTGGATAGCTTGACTCCAGTGGTGTGGAGAGCCTGGGACTCACGTCTGAGCATACCCAGCCCACTCGGGGTGAAAACTGCAAAAAACACAGTTGATGGACAGAATGTAGAACAATGTCATACATTCACCCCAGTACAAGGATCTGGGCCTAAATCCATCGTTTTTTTGCACTCCACACCACACTGGGTTAGACACTGGCTATATGCAAATCAGCTCTGACCCTGTGCCTCATGGGAACAGTCCAGTCCGAACTACCAAGCCATGTTTTTCCCAGACTTGCATCAAGCATCCAAGGACCGGTTTCTGGCTATCAGCCTTCATCAGCCTGGATAGCTTGACTTCAGTGGTGTGGAGAGCCTGGGACTCACGTCTGAGCATACCCAGCCCACTCGGGGTGAAAATTGCGAAAAACACAGTCGATGGACAGAATGTAGAACAATGTCATACATTCACCCCAGTACAAGGATCTGGGCCTAAATCCATCGTTTTTTTACACTCCACACCACCCTGGTTAGACACTGGCTATATGCAAATCAGCTCTGATCCTGTGCCTCATGGGAACAGTCCAATCCGAACTACCAAGCCATGTCTTTCCCAGACCAGAGTCAAGCATCCAAGGACCGATTTCTGGCTATAAGCCTTCATCAGCCTGGATAGCTTGACTCCAGTGGTGTGGAGAGCCTGGGACTCACGTCTGACCATACCCAGCCAACTCGGGGTGAAAATTGCAAAAAACACAGTTGATGGACAGAATGTAGAACAATGTCATACATTCACCCCAGTACAAGGATCAGGGCCTAAATCCATCGTTTTTTTGCACTCCACACCACCCTGGGTTTGACACTGGCTATATGCAAATCAGCTCTGACCCTGTGCCTCATGGGACCAGTCCAGTCCGAACTACCAAGCCATGTCTTTCCCAGACCGGAATCAAGCATCCAAGGACCAGGTTCTGGCTGTCAGCCTTCATCAGCCTGGATAGCTTGACTCCAGTGGTGTGGAGAGCCTGGGACTCACGTCTGAGCATACCAAGCCAACTCGGGGTGAAAATTGCAAAAAACACAGTTGATGGACAGAATGTAGAACAATGTCATACATTCACCCCAGTACAAGGATCTGGGCCTAAATCCATCGTTTTTTTGCACTCCACACCACCCTGGGTTTGACACTGGCTATATGCAAATCAGCTCTGACCCTGTGCCTCATGGGAACAGTCCAGTCCGAACTACCAAGCCGTGTCTTTCCCAGACCGGAATCAAGCATCCAAGGACCAGGTTCTGGCTATCAGCCTTCATCAGCCTGGATAGCTTGACTCCAGTGGTGTTGAGAGCCTGGGACTCACGTCTGAGCATACCAAGCCAACTCGGGGTGAAAATTGCAAAAAACACAGTTGATGGACAGAATGTAGAACAATGTCATACATTCTCCCCAGTACAAGGATCTGGGCCTAAATCCATCGTTTTTTGCACTCCACACCACCCTGGGTTAGACACTGGCTATATGCAAATCAGCTCTGACCCTGTGCCTCATGGGAACAGTCCAGTCCGAACTACCAAGCCATGTCTTTCCCAGACCGGAATCAAGCATCCAAGGACCAGTTTCTGGCTATCAGCCTTCATCAGCCTGGATAGCTTGACTCCAGTGGTGTGGAGAGCCTGGGACTCACGTCTGAGCATACCCAGCCCACTCAGGGTGAAAATTGCAAAAAACACAGTTGATGGACAGAATGTAGAACAATGTCATACATTCACCCCAGTACAAGGATCTGGGCCTAAATCCATCGTTGTTTTGCACTCCACACCACCCTGGTTAGACACTGGCTATATGCAAATCAGCTCTGACCCTGTGCCTCATGGGAACAGTCCAGTCCGAAACCAAGCCATGTCTGTCCCAGACCGGAATCAAGCATGCAAGGACCGGTTTCTGGCTATCAGCCTGGATAGCTTGACTCCAGTGGTGTGGAGAGCCTGGGACTCACGTCTGAGCATACCCAGCCCACTCGGGGTGAAAACTGCAAAAAACACAGTTGATGGACAGAATGTAGAACAATGTCATACATTCACCCCAGTACAAAGATCTGGGCCTAAATCCATCGTTTTTTTGCACTCCACACCACACTGGGTTAGACACTGGCTATATGCAAATCAGCTCTGACCCTGTGCCTCATGGGAACAGTCCAGTCCGGACTACCAAGCCATGTTTTTCCCAGACTTGCATCAAGCATCCAAGGACCGGTTTCTGGCTATCAGCCTTCATCAGCCTGGATAGCTTGACTTCAGTGGTGTGGAGAGCCTGGGACTCACGTCTGAGCATACCCAGCCCACTCGGGGTGAAAATTGCGAAAAACACAGTTGATGGACAGAATGTAGAACAATGTCATACATTCACCCCAGTACAAGGATCTGGGCCTAAATCCATCGTTTTTTTACACTCCACACCACCCTGGTTAGACACTGGCTATATGCAAATCAGCTCTGATCCTGTGCCTCATGGGAACAGTCCAATCCGAACTACCAAGCCATGTCTTTCCCAGACCAGAGTCAAGCATCCAAGGACCGATTTCTGGCTATAAGCCTTCATCAGCCTGGATAGCTTGACTCCAGTGGTGTGGAGAGCCTGGGACTCACGTCTGACCATACCCAGCCAACTCGGGGTGAAAATTGCAAAAAACACAGTTGATGGACAGAATGTAGAACAATGTCATACATTCACCCCAGTACAAGGATCAGGGCCTAAATCCATCGTTTTTTTGCACTCCACACCACCCTGGGTTTGACACTGGCTATATGCAAATCAGCTCTGACCCTGTGCCTCATGGGACCAGTCCAGTCCGAACTACCAAGCCATGTCTTTCCCAGACCGGAATCAAGCATCCAAGGACCAGGTTCTGGCTGTCAGCCTTCATCAGCCTGGATAGCTTGACTCCAGTGGTGTGGAGAGCCTGGGACTCACGTCTGAGCATACCAAGCCAACTCGGGGTGAAAATTGCAAAAAACACAGTTGATGGACAGAATGTAGAACAATGTCATACATTCACCCCAGTACAAGGATCTGGGCCTAAATCCATCGTTTTTTTGCACTCCACACCACCCTGGGTTAGACACTGGCTATATGCAAATCAGCTCTGACCCTGTGCCTCATGGGAACAGTCCAGTCCGAACTACCAAGCCATGTCTTTCCCAGACCGGAATCAAGCATCCAAGTACCGGTTTCTGGCTATCAGCCTTCATCAGCCTGGATAGCTTGACTCCAGTGGTGTTGAGAGCCTGGGACTCACGTCTGAGCATACCAAGCCAACTCGGGGTGAAAATTGCAAAAAACACAGTTGATGGACAGAATGTAGAACAATGTCATACATTCTCCCCAGTACAAGGATCTGGGCCTAAATCCATCGTTTTTTGCACTCCACACCACCCTGGGTTAGACACTGGCTATATGCAAATCAGCTCTGACCCTGTGCCTCATGGGAACAGTCCAGTCCGAACTACCAAGCCATGTCTTTCCCAGACCGGAATCAAGCATCCAAGGACCAGTTTCTGGCTATCAGCCTTCATCAGCCTGGATAGCTTGACTCCAGTGGTGTGGAGAGCCTGGGACTCACGTCTGAGCATACCCAGCCCACTCAGGGTGAAAATTGCAAAAAACACAGTTGATGGACAGAATGTAGAACAATGTCATACATTCACCCCAGTACAAGGATCTGGGCCTAAATCCATCGTTGTTTTGCACTCCACACCACCCTGGTTAGACACTGGCTATATGCAAATCAGCTCTGACCCTGTGCCTCATGGGAACAGTCCAGTCCGAAACCAAGCCATGTCTGTCCCAGACCGGAATCAAGCATGCAAGGACCGGTTTCTGGCTATCAGCCTGGATAGCTTGACTCCAGTGGTGTGGAGAGCCTGGGACTCACGTCTGAGCATACCCAGCCCACTCGGGGTGAAAACTGCAAAAAACACAGTTGATGGACAGAATGTAGAACAATGTCATACATTCACCCCAGTACAAGGATCTGGGCCTAAATCCATCGTTTTTTGCACTCCACACCACACTGGGTTAGACACTGGCTATATGCAAATCAGCTCTGACCCTGTGCCTCATGGGAACAGTCCAGTCCGAACTACCAAGCCATGTTTTTCCCAGACTTGCATCAAGCATCCAAGGACCGGTTTCTGGCTATCAGCCTTCATCAGCCTGGATAGCTTGACTTCAGTGGTGTGGAGAGCCTGGGACTCACGTCTGAGCATACCCAGCCCACTCGGGGTGAAAATTGCGAAAAACACAGTTGATGGACAGAATGTAGAACAATGTCATACATTCACCCCAGTACAAGGATCTGGGCCTAAATCCATCGTTTTTTTACACTCCACACCACCCTGGTTAGACACTGGCTATATGCAAATCAGCTCTGATCCTGTGCCTCATGGGAACAGTCCAATCCGAACTACCAAGCCATGTCTTTCCCAGACCAGAGTCAAGCATCCAAGGACCGATTTCTGGCTATAAGCCTTCATCAGCCTGGATAGCTTGACTCCAGTGGTGTGGAGAGCCTGGGACTCACGTCTGACCATACCCAGCCAACTCGGGGTGAAAATTGCAAAAAACACAGTTGATGGACAGAATGTAGAACAATGTCATACATTCACCCCAGTACAAGGATCAGGGCCTAAATCCATCGTTTTTTTGCACTCCACACCACCCTGGGTTTGACACTGGCTATATGCAAATCAGCTCTGACCCTGTGCCTCATGGGACCAGTCCAGTCCGAACTACCAAGCCATGTCTTTCCCAGACCGGAATCAAGCATCCAAGGACCAGGTTCTGCCTGTCAGCCTTCATCAGCCTGGATAGCTTGACTCCAGTGGTGTGGAGAGCCTGGGACTCACGTCTGAGCATACCAAGCCAACTCGGGGTGAAAATTGCAAAAAACACAGTTGATGGACAGAATGTAGAACAATGTCATACATTCACCCCAGTACAAGGATCTGGGACTAAATCCATCGTTTTTTTGCACTCCACACCACCCTGGGTTAGACACTGGCTATATGCAAATCAGCTCTGACCCTGTGCCTCATGGGAACAGTCCAGTCCGAACTACCAAGCCATGTCTTTCCCAGACCGGAATCAAGCATCCAAGTACCGGTTTCTGGCTATCAGCCTTCATCAGCCTGGATAGCTTGACTCCAGTGGTGTGGAGAGCCTGGGACTCATGTCTGAGTATACCCAGCCCACTCGGGGTGAAAATTGCAAAAAACACAGTTGATGGACAGAATGTAGAACAATGTCATACATTCACCCCAGTACAAGGATCTGGGCCTAAATCCATCATTTTTTTGCACTCCACACCACCCTGGTTAGACACTGGCTATATGCAAATCAGCTCTGACCCTGTGCCTCATGGGAACAGTCCAGTCCGAACTACCAAGCCATGTCTTTCCCAGACCGGAATCAAGCATCCAAGGACCAGGTTCTGGCTATCAGCCTTCATCAGCCTGGATAGCTTGACTCCAGTGGTGTGGAGAGCCTGGGACTCACGTCTGAGCATACCAAGCCAACTCTGGGTGAAAATTGCAAAAAACACAGTTGATGGACAGAATGTAGAACAATGTCATACATTCACCCCAGTACAAGGATCTGGGCCTAAATCCATCGTTTGTTTGCACTCCACACCACCCTGGGTTTGACACTGGCTATATGCAAATCAGCTCTGACCCTGTGCCTCATGGGACCAGTCCAGTCCGAACTACCAAGCCATGTCTTTCCCAGACCGGAATCAAGCATCCAAGGACCAGGTTCTGGCTGTCAGCCTTCATCAGCCTGGATAGCTTGACTCCAGTGGTGTGGAGAGCCTGGGACTCACGTCTGAGCATACCAAGCCAACTCGGGGTGAAAATTGCAAAAAACACAGTTGATAGACAGAATGTAGAACAATGTCATACATTCACCCCAGTACAAGGATCTGGTCCTAAATCCATCGTTTTTTTGCACTCCACACCACCCTGGGTTAGACACTGGCTATATGCAAATCAGCTCTGACCCTGTGCCTCATGGGAACAGTCCAGTCCGAACTACCAAGCCATGTCTTTCCCAGACCGGAATCAAGCATCCAAGTACCGGTTTCTGGCTATCAGCCTTCATCAGCCTGGATAGCTTGACTCCAGTGGTGTGGAGAGCCTGGGACTCATGTCTGAGCATACCCAGCCCACTCGGGGTGAAAATTGCAAAAAACACAGTTGATGGACAGAATGTAGAACAATGTCATACATTCACCCCAGTACAAGGATCTGGGCCTAAATCCATCATTTTTTTGCACTCCACACCACCCTGGTTAGACACTGGCTATATGCAAATCAGCTCTGACCCTGTGCCTCATGGGAACAGTCCAGTCCGAACTACCAAGCCATGTCTGTCCCAGACCGGAATCAAGCATCCAAGGACCGGTTTCTGGCTATCAGCCTTCATCAGCCTGGATAGCTTGACTCCAGTGGTGTGGAGAGCCTGGGACTCATGTCGGAGCATACCCAGCCCACTCGGGGTGAAAACTGCAAAAAACACAGTTGATGGACAGAATGTAGAACAATGTCATACATTCACCCCAGTACAAGGATCTGGGCCTAAACCCATCTTTTTTTTTGCACTCCACACCACCCTGGGTTAGACACTGGCTATATGCAAACCAGCTCTGACCCTGTGCCTCATGGGAACAGTCCAGTCTGAACTACCAAGCCATGTCTTTCCCAGACCGGAATCAAGCATCCAAGGACCGGTTTCTGGCTATCAGCCTTCATCAGCCTGGATAGCTTGACTCCAGTGGTGTGGAGAGCCTGGGACTCACGTCTGAGCATACCCAGCCCACTCGGGGTGAAAATTGCAAAAAACACAGTTGATGGACAGAATGTAGAACAATGTCATACATTCACCCCAGTACAAGGATCTGGGCCTAAATCCATCATTTTTTTGCACTCCACACCACCCTGGTTAGACACTGGCTATATGAAAATCAGCTCTGACCCTGTGCCTCATGGGAACAGTCCAGTCCGAACTACCAAGCCATGTCTGTCCCAGACCGGAATCAAGCATCCAAGGACCGGTTTCTGGCTATCAGCCTTCATCAGCCTGGATAGCTTGACTCCAGTGGTGTGGAGAGCCTGGGACTCACGTCGGAGCATACCCAGCCCACTCGGGGTGAAAACTGCAAAAAACACAGTTGATGGACATAATGTAGAACAATGTCATACATTCACCCCAGTACAAGGATCTGGGCCTAAATCCCTCTTTTTTTTTGCACTCCACACCACCCTGGGTTAGACACTGGCTATATGCAAATCAGCTTTGACCCTGTGCCTCATGGGAACAGTCCAGTCCGAACTACCAAGCCATGTCTTTCCCAGACTGGAATCAAGCATCCAAGGACCGGTTTCTGGCTATCAGCCTTCATCAGCCTGGATAGCTTGACTCCAGTGGTGTGGAGAGCCTGGGACTCACGTCTGAGCATACCCAGCCCACTCGGGGTGAAAACTGCAAAAAACACAGTTGATGGACAGAATGTAGAACAATGTCATACATTCACCCCAGTACAAGGATCTGGGCCTAAATCCATCATTTTTTTGCACTCCACACCACACTGGGTTAGACACTGGCTATATGCAAATCAGCTCTGACCCTGTGCCTCATGGGAACAGTCCAGTCCGAACTACCAAGCCATGTTTTTCCCAGACTTGAATCAAGCATCCAAGGACCGGTTTCTGGCTATCAGCCTTCATCAGCCTGGATAGCTTGACTTCAGTGGTGTGGAGAGCTTGGGACTCACGTCTGAGCATACCTAGCCAACTCGGGGTGAAAATTGCAAAAAACACAGTTGATGGACAGAATGTAGACACAATGTCATACATTCACCCCAGTACAAGGATCTGGGCCTAAATCCATCGTTTTTTTACATTCCACACCACCCTGGTTAGACACTGGCTATATGCAAATCAGCTCTGATCCTGTGCCTCATGGGAACAGTCCAATCCGAACTACCAAGCCATGTCTTTCCCAGACCAGAGTCAAGCATCCAAGGACCGATTTTTGGCTATAAGCCTTCATCAGCCTGGATAGCTTGACTCCAGTGGTGTGGAGAGCCTGGGACTCACGTCTGAGCATACCCAGCCAACTCGGGGTGAAAATTGCAAAAAACACAGTTGATGGACAGAATGTAGAACAATGTCATACATTCACCCCAGTACAAGGATCTGGGCCTAAATCCATCGTTTTTTTGCACTCCACACCACCCTGGGTTTGACACTGGCTATATGCAAATCAGCTCTGACCCTGTGCCTCATGGGACCAGTCCAGTCCGAACTACCAAGCCATGTCTTTCCCAGACCGGAATCAAGCATCCAAGGACCAGGTTCTGGCTATCAGCCTTCATCAGCCTGGATAGCTTGACTCCAGTGGTGTGGAGAGCCTGGGACTCACGTCTGAGCATACCAAGCCAACTCGGGGTGAAAATTGCAAAAAACACAGTTGATGGACAGAATGTAGAACAATGTCATACATTCACCCCAGTACAAGCATCTGGGCCTAAATCCATCATTTTTTTGCAATCCACACCACCCTGGTTAGACACTGGCTATATGCAAATCAGCTCTGACCCTGTGCCTCATGGGAACAGTCCAGTCCGAACTACCAAGCCATGTCTGTCCCAGACCGGAATCAAGCATCCAAGGACCGGTTTCTGGCTATCAGCCTTCATCAGCCTGGATAGCTTGACTCCAGTGGTGTGGAGAGCCTGGGACTCACGTCGGAGCATACCCAGCCCACTCGGGGTGAAAACTGCAAAAAACACAGTTGATGGACAGAATGTAGAACAATGTCATACATTCACCCCAGTACAAGGATCTGGGCCTAAATCCATCTTTTTTTTGCACTCCACACCACCCTGGTTAGACACTGCCTATATGCAAATCAGCTCTGACCCTGTGCCTCATGGGAACAATCCAGTCCGAACTACCAAGCCATGTCTTTCCTAGACCGGAATCAAGCATCCAAGGACCGGTTTCTAGCTATCAGCCTGGATAGCTTGACTCCAGTGGTGTGGAGAGCCTGGGACTCATGTCTGAGCATACCCAGCCAACTCGGGGTGAAAATTGCAAAAAACACAGTTGATGGACAGAATGTAGAACAATGTCATACATTCACCCCAGTACAAGGATCTGGGCCTAAATCCATCGTTTTTTTGCACTCCACACCACCCTGGGTTTGACACTGGCTATATGCAAATCAGCTCTGACCCTGTGCCTCATGGGACCAGTCCAGTCCGAACTACCAAGCCATGTCTTTCCCAGACCGGAATCAAGCATCCAAGGACCAGGTTCTGGCTATCAGCCTTCATCAGCCTGGATAGCTTGACTCCAGTGGTGTGGAGAGCCTGGGACTCACGTCTGAGCATACCAAGCCAACTCGGGGTGAAAATTGCAAAAAACACAGTTGATGGACAGAATGTAGAACAATGTCATACATTCACCCCAGTACAAGGATCTGGGCCTAAATCCATCGTTTTTTTGCACTCCACACCACCCTGGGTTAGACACTGGCTATATGCAAATCAGCTCTGACCCTGTGCCTCATGGGAACAGTCCAGTCCGAACTACCAAGCCATGTCTTTCCCAGACCGGAATCAAGCATCCAAGTACCGGTTTCTGGCTATCAGCCTTCATCAGCCTGGATATCTTGATTCCAGTGGTGTGGAGAGCCTGGGACTCACGTCTGAGCATACCCAGCCCACTCGGGGTGAAAATTGCAAAAAACACAGTTGATGGACAGAATGTAGAACAATGTCATACATTCACCCCAGTACATGGATCTGGGCCTAAATCCATCATTTTTTTGCACTCCACACCACCCTGGTTAGACACTGGCTATATGCAAATCAGCTCTGACCCTGTGCCTCATGGGAACAGTCCAGTCCGAACTACCAAGCCATGTCTGTCCCAGACCGGAATCAAGCATCCAAGGACCGGTTTCTGGCTATCAGCCTTCATCAGCCTGGATAGCTTGACTCCAGTGGTGTGGAGAGCCTGGGACTCACGTCGGAGCATACCCAGCCCACTCGGGGTGAAAACTGCAAAAAACACAGTTGATGGACAGAATGTAGAACAATGTCATACATTCACCCCAGTACAAGGATCTGGGCCTAAATCCATCTTTTTTTTTGCACTCCACACCACCCTGGGTTAGACACTGGCTATATGCAAATCAGCTCTGACCCTGTGCCTCATGGGAACAGTCCAGTCCGAACTACCAAGCCATGTCTTTCCCAGACCGGAATCAAGCATCCAAGGACCGGTTTCTGGCTATCAGCCTTCATCAGCCTGGATAGCTTGACTCCAGTGGTGTGGAGAGCCTGGGACTCACGTCTGAGCATACCCAGCCCACTCGGGGTGAAAATTGCAAAAAACACAGTTGATGGACAGAATGTAGAACAATGTCATACATTCACCCCAGTACAAGGATCTGGGCTTAAATCCATCGATTTTTTGCACTCCACACCACCCTGGTTAGACACTGGCTATATGCAAATCAGCTCAGACCCTGTGCCTCATGGGAACAATCCAGTCCGAACTACCAAGCCATAGCTTTCCCAGACCGGAATCAAGCATCCAAGGACCGGTTTCTGGCTATCAGCCTTCATCAGCCTGGATAGCTTGACTCCAGTGGTGTGGAGAGCCTGGGACTCATGTCTGAGCATACCCAGCCCACTCGGGGTGAAAATTGCAAAAAACACAGTTGATGGACAGAATGTAGAACAATGTCATACATTCACCCCAGTACAAGGATCTGGGCCTAAATCCATCGTTTTTTTGCACTCCACACCACCCTGGGTTTGACACTGGCTATATGCAAATCAGCTCTGACCCTGTGCCTCATGGGACCAGTCCAGTCCGAACTACCAAGCCATGTCTTTCCCAGACCGGAATCAAGCATCCAAGGACCAGGTTCTGGCTATCAGCCTTCATCAGCCTGGATAGCTTGACTCCAGTGTTGTGGAGAGCCTGGGACTCACGTCTGAGCATACCAAGCCAACTCGGGGTGAAAATTGCAAAAAACACAGTTGATGGACAGAATGTAGAACAATGTCATACATTCACCCCAGTACAAGGATCTGGGCCTAAATCCATCGTTTTTTGCACTCCACACCACCCTGGGTTAGACACTGGCTATATGCAAATCAGCTCTGACCCTGTGCCTCATGGGAACAGTCCAGTCCGAACTACCAAGCCATGTCTTTCCCAGACCGGAATCAAGCATCCAAGTACCGGTTTCTGGCTATCAGCCTTCATCAGCCTGGATAGCTTGATTCCAGTGGTGTGGAGAGCCTGGGACTCACGTCTGAGCATACCCAGCCCACTCGGGGTGAAAATTGCAAAAAACACAGTTGATGGACAGAATGTAGAACAATGTCATACATTCGCCCCAGTACATGGATCTGGGCCTAAATCCATCATTTTTTTGCACTCCACACCACCCTGGTTAGACACTGGCTATATGCAAATCAGCTCTGACCCTGTGCCTCATGGGAACAGTCCAGTCCGAACTACCAAGCCATGTCTGTCCCAGACCGGAATCAAGCATCCAAGGACCGGTTTCTGGCTATCAGCCTTCATCAGCCTGGATAGCTTGACTCCAGTGGTGTGGAGAGCCTGGGACTCACGTCGGAGCATACCCAGCCCACTCGGGGTGAAAACTGCAAAAAACACAGTTGATGGACAGAATGTAGAACAATGTCATACATTCACCCCAGTACAAGGATCTGGGCCTAAATCCATCTTTTTTTTTGCACTCCACACCACCCTGGGTTAGACACTGGCTATATGCAAATCAGCTCTGACCCTGTGCCTCATGGGAACAGTCCAGTCCGAACTACCAAGCCATGTCTTTCCCAGACCGGAATCAAGCATCCAAGGACCGGTTTCTGGCTATCAGCCTTCATCAGCCTGGATAGCTTGACTCCAGTGGTGTGGAGAGCCTGGGACTCACGTCTGAGCATACCCAGCCCACTCGGGGTGAAAATTGCAAAAAACACAGTTGATGGACAGAATGTAGAACAATGTCATACATTCACCCCAGTACAAGGATCTGGGCTTAAATCCATCGATTTTTTGCACTCCACACCACCCTGGTTAGACACTGGCTATATGCAAATCAGCTCTGACCCTGTGCCTCATGGGAACAATCCAGTCCGAACTACCAAGCCATAGCTTTCCCAGACCGGAATCAAGCATCCAAGGACCAGGTTCTGGCTATCAGCCTTCATCAGCCTGGATAGCTTGACTCCAGTGGTGCTGAGAGCCTGGGACTCACGTCTGAGCATACCAAGCCAACTCGGGGTGAAAATTGCAAAAAACACAGTTGATGGACAGAATGTAGAACAATGTCATACATTCACCCCAGTACAAGGATCTGTGCCTAAATCCATCGTTTTTTTGCACTCCACACCACCATGGGTTAGACACTGGCTATATGCAAATCAGCTCTGACCCTGTGCCTCATGGGAACAGTCCAGTCCGAACTACCAAGCCATGTCTTTCCCAGACCGGAATCAAGCATCCAAGGACCGGTTTCTGGCTATCAGCCTTCATCAGCCTGGATAGCTTGACTCCAGTGGTGTGGAGAGCCTGGGACTCACGTCTGAGCATACCCAGCCCACTCGGGGTGAAAATTGCAAAAAACACAGTTGATGGACAGAATGTAGAACAATGTCATACATTCACCCCAGTACAAGGATCTGGGCCTAAATCCATCGTTTTTTTGCACTCCACACCACCCTGGTTAGACACTGGCTATATGCAAATCAGCTCTGACCCTGTGCCTCATGGGAACAGTCCAGTCCGAACTACCAAGCCATGTCTGTCCCAGACCGGAATCAAGCATCCAAGGACCGGTTTCTGGCTATCAGCCTTCATCAGCCTGGATAGCTTGACTCCAGTGATGTGGAGTGCCTGGGACTCACGTCTGAGCATACCCAGCCGACTCGGGGTGAAAACTGCAAAAAACACAGTTGATGGACAGAATGTAGAACAATGTCATACATTCACCCCAGTACAAGGATCTAGGCCTAAATCCATCGTTTTTTTGCACTCCACACCACCCTGGGTTAGACACTGGCTATATGCAAATCAGCTCTGACCCTGTGCCTCATGGGAACAGTCCAGTCCGAACTACCAAGCCATGTCTTTCCCAGACCGGAATCAAGCATCCAAGGACCGGTTTCTGGCTATCAGCCTTCATCAGCCTGGATAGCTTGACTCCAGTGGTGTGGAGAGCCTGGGACTCACGTCTGAGCATACCCAGCCCACTCGGGGTGAAAATTGCAAAAAACACAGTTGATGGACAGAATGTAGAACAATGTCATACATTCACCCCAGTACAAGGATCTGGGCCTAAATCCATCGTTTTTTTGCACTCCACACCACCCTGGTTAGACACTGGCTATATGCAAATCAGCTCTGACCCTGTGCCTCATGGGAACAGTCCAGTCCGAACTACCAAGCCATGTCTGTCCCAGACCGGAATCAAGCATCCAAGGACCGGTTTCTGGCTATCAGCCTTCATCAGCCTGGATAGCTTGACTCCAGTGGTGTGGAGTGCCTGGGACTCACGTCTGAGCATACCCAGCCGACTCGGGGTGAAAACTGCAAAAAACACAGTTGATGGACAGAATGTAGAACAATGTCATACATTCACCCCAGTACAAGGATCTAGGCCTAAATCCATCGTTTTTTTGCACTCCACACCACCCTGGGTTAGACACTGGCTATATGCAAATCAGCTCTGACCCTGTGCCTCATGGGAACAGTCCAGTCCGAACTACCAAGCCATGTCTTTCCCAGACCGGAATCAAGCATCCAAGGACCGGTTTCTGGCTATCAGCCTTCATCAGCCTAGATAGCTTGACTCCAGTGGTGTGGAGAGCCTGGGACTCACGTCTGAGCATACCCAGCCCACTCGGGGTGAAAATTGCAAAAAACACAGTTGATGGACAGAATGTAGAACAATGTCATACATTCACCCCAGTGCAAGGATCTGGGCCTAAATCCATCGTTTTTTTGCACTCCACACCACCCTGGTTAGACACTGGCTATATGCAAATCAGCTCTGACCCTGTGCCTCATGGGAACAGTCCAGTCCGAACTACCAAGCCATGTCTTTCCCAGACCGGAATCAAGCATCCAAGGACTGGTTTCTGGCTATCAGCCTTCATCAGCCTGGATAGCTTGACTCCAGTGGTGTGGAGAGCCTGGGACTCACGTCTGAGCATACCCAGCCCACTCGGGGTGAAAATTGCAAAAAACACAGTTGATGGACAGAATGTAGAACAATGTCATACATTCACCCCAGTACAAGGATCTGGGCCTAAATCCATAGTTTTTTTGCACTCCACACACCCTGGTTAGACACTGGCTATATGCAAATCAGCTCTGACCCTGTGCCTCATGGGAACAGTCCAGTCCGAACTACCAAGCCATGTCTGTCCCAGACCGGAATCAAGCATCCAAGGACCGGTTTCTGGCTATCAGCCTTCATCAGCCTGGATAGCTTGACTCCAGTGGTGTGGAGTGCCTGGGACTCACGTCTGAGCATACCCAGCCGACTCGGGGTGAAAACTGCAAAAAACACAGTTGATGGACAGAATGTAGAACAATGTCATACATTCACCCCAGTACAAGGATCTAGGCCTAAATCCATCGGTTTTTTGCACTCCACACCACCCTGGGTTAGACACTGGCTATATGCAAATCAGCTCTGACCCTGTGCCTCATGGGAACAGTCCAGTCCGAACTACCAAGCCATGTCTTTCCCAGACCGGAATCAAGCATCCAAGGACCGGTTTCTGGCTATCAGCCTTCATCAGCCTAGATAGCTTGACTCCAGTGGTGTGGAGAGCCTGGGACTCACGTCTGAGCATACCCAGCCCACTCGGGGTGAAAACTGCAAAAAACACAGTTGATGGACAGAATGTAGAACAATGTCATACATTCACCCCAGTACAAGGATCTGGGCCTAAATCCATCTTTTTTTGCACTCCACACCACCCTGGGTTAGACACTGGCTATATGCAAATCAGCTCTAACCCTGTGCCTCATGGGAACAGTCCAGTCCGAACTACCAAGCCATGTCTTTCCCAGACCGGAATCAAGCATCCAAGGACCGGTTTCTGGCTATCAGCCTTCATCAGCCTGGATAGCTTGACTCCAGTGGTGTGGAGAGCCTGGGACTCACGTCTGAGCATACCCAGCCCACTCGGGGTGAAAATTGCAAAAAACACAGTTGATGGACAGAATGTAGAATGTTAGAAGCGGCTGTCTCTAGTTGGCAGAGGTATACACTTCTGACAAATAGGGACACACCTTTTCTAGTCAGGGCAAGGAGATCACACACTTAGATAACCCCTGCTCACCCCCTTGGTAGCTTGGCAAAGCAGACAGGCTTATCTCAGAGGCAGTGCGTTAAGCATTTATGACCACATACAGTAATAAAGTGAATACACTACAAATGGACACGACACAGTAGTATTATAAAAATAAGTATTTTTATATAAGGTTTAGCACAAGACCAAATAACGACAAAAATATACCACAGTCTCAATAAATACTCTTGGAAGGAAAAATAATAGTTCAAGCACGGTTTCTTCTTAGCACAAAGTCTTTAGTATCAAAAGCAACTCTTCTTCTCTAAAACACAGTTCTTGGCAACAATGTACCCCACACGGGAGTCACACGACGTCGAGGCAAAGTTAATCCAAAGGTTCGGCGTCGACCGCGAGGAGCGCTACGTCGAGCCCGGAGTCGCACTGACCCCAACAACACAGTACCTTGGAAAAGTGAAGCACTCGATGATCAGCGGCGTCGAGATGTCCGGCGTCGCGTCTTCGGCGTCGATCGAGCCTCGGAGTCGGGGCGATCTGCAGCGGCGTCGACCGAAGTCAGGCGGGAGCAGCGCTCACGGGATGAAGCAGGATACGGCGTCGTCGATGTCGATGTTGCAAGGGTGAGCAGCGCTCACGGCGTCGAGAGGGCTCGAAGTCGATGCGATCAGCAGCGGTGCAGACACGGGGTCACTTGGGGCTGGAGCCGAACTCACTACTCACTGGCGTTGCTGCTGGCGTCGATCGGGCCCGGCGGCCGGCGTCGAGGAAGCGGGACACTGGAGCCGTTACTCACGATGTCGAGCTGGATTCGGCGGCGTCCGTCGGCGTCGAGATTGCTGGATTCTTTCAGAGGTGCTGGATTCACAAACTCCAGCAGATAGCACTTTAAGCAGATGAAGTCCTTTAGCCCTGTGACTTCAACAGGAGACTGGCACTCTTCCAGCCCTTGGAGATTTTCTCAGCAAAGAGTGAGAGTACACACAAAGTTCCTCTCTCCTGGTCCCTTGGCAAAAATAAAGAAGCAATGCAGGATTCCCCCAACAAACAGCACTCTGGCAGAAGGGGTAGGCAGTCCTTAGATCAGCAGGCTTCTTGTCCTTGGTTCAGGTTTCCTTGTCAGAAGTGATCTGATTTCTTGGTTCAGGGGTCCTTCTCTTATACCCCTTTCTGGCTTTGATCCCTTTGTCCATGCAGGGGAATTTCCCCCCATCCTGGGTTTGTTGTGGGTGTTGCCAGGCCAGAGCACCTGGCCTATTCACTGGGCAGGGCAGAGTCCTCAGCCGCTCAGCAGGAGCGGAGCCAGCATTGTTACTGGCAGGGGCAGGGCCATCAGCTGCCCGGCAGGAGGCGGGCCAGGAAAGTCCCAGGCAAGCACAGAGTCATCAGTCGCCTGGCAGGGGGGCGGAGCCAACATTGTATCAGGCAGGGCAGGCTATCAAGAGCTACTCTTCCCCTACTCTCAATGCAAATGCCCCACTCATCCCACACTGACTCATTCAGACTCTCTGGAGCCACCCAGCTCCTGTCACACACACACCAGAACCAGCAGAGACCGGTAGACAGTTAGACAAGAAAATAGCTACTTTCTAAAAGTGCTATTTTCAAACACAGAGTCCAAAAACCATCCACACAAACGGATGCGTTATTAAACCCTGAGTTCAGGGATACCAAACTCGACATTGCACCATGCTCCCCGAGCCCGCTAGGATTATAACATTAATAATCCTGGCAGCCCATTCTAACTGATGGAGAGCAGGCTACCTTACAATAGTGAAAAACGACTATGGATGTAATTCACTATTAGGACATGCCAACCTTGTCAGGCTTGTCCTACCTTATGCTTACAATGCACCCTGCCCGTGGGCCTACCATAGGGGTGACTAACATGAAGTTAAGGGAAGGTTTAGGGACTGGCAAGTAGGTGTACTTGCGCAGTCCTCGTGACAGTCAGACTGCACGTGGTCTGGCAATGGCAGACCTTCAGACATACTTTTACTAGGCCGCTCTTGTGGGTGGCACAACATGTGCTGCAGGCCCACTAGCAGCATTTGTATTTACAAGCCCTGGCACTCCTGGTGCACTCTACTAGGGACTGATAGTAAACCAAATAAGCCAAACATGGAAGTAAATCAATACAGCAATTTCACATAGGGAGCACTTGCACTGTGACACTGATCAGCAGTGGCACAGGGCCCAAAGCATATACCAGCAAAAACATCGTAAACAGAGGAGGCAAACAGAAAAAATGGAGGAGAGACTCATGCCAATGATGCCAGGTCTAACACGTGTCCCCTCCAGCTGAAATGTGGGGAGAACTACCCTTACCCTAGGGAGTCCTCATCACTAAGGCGGAAAAATCTGGACAGACCATCAGCATTGGCGTGATCTGTGCCAGGGCGGTGTTCCACCGTGAAGTCCATCCCCTGTAGGGAAATGGACCACCTCAACAGCTTTGGATTCTCACCCCTCATCTGCATCAACCATCTGAGGGGCCTGTGGTCTGTCTGCACCCGGAAGTGAGTCCCAAACAGGTAGGGTCTCAGCTTTTTCAGTGCCCAGACCACAGCAAATGCTTCTCTTTCTATCGCACTCCACCTCTGTTCCCTGGGAAGTAACCTCCTGCTGATGAAGGCTACAGGTAAGTCTCGGCCCTCTTCATTCACCTGAGCTAGAACAGCCCCCACGCCATGCTCTGAAGCGTCCGTCTGAACAACAAATTCTTTAGAAAAGTCGGGTGCCTGGAGTATGGGTGCTGTGCACATTGCAGTTTTCAGGGTGTCAAAGGCCGTCTGACAGGCGTCAGTCCAGTTCACAAGTCGTGGCTGCTTCCTGGAAGTCAGCGAAGTCAAGGGGTGCACAATGTTACCATAATCCTTGACAAACCTCCTGTAGTAACCCGTGAGACCCAGGAAGGCTCTCACCTGAGTCTGGGTTTTGGGCGGTGCCCATGCCAGGATGGTATCAATCTTGGGTTGCAGGGGGGCCACCTTGCCGCTCCCTACTTGGTGCCCCAAGTACACCACTGAACCCTGCCCAATCTGGCACTTACTGGCTTTGATTGTGAGGCCTGCTCTGCGCAGGGCCAACAACACTTCCTGGAGGTGGCACAAGTGTTCCTCCCAGCTGGCGCTGAACACTGCGATGTCGTCCAGGTAGGCGGCACTGAAATCCTCCAGTCCAGCCAAGACCTGGTTGACCAACCTCTGGAAGGTGGCAGGGGCATTCTTCATCCCAAAGGGCATAACCCGGAACTGGTAGTGCCCATCTGGTGTGGAGAATGCTGACCTCTCTTTTGCCCCATCGGTCAAGGCGATCTGCCAGTACCCAGACGTTAGATCAAACGTACTAAGGTACCGGGCAGCCCCTAACCGATCGATGAGCTCATCAGCTCTGGGGATGGGGTGCGCGTCAGTCTTGGTGACTGAATTGAGTCCTCGGTAATCCACACAGAACCGAAGTTCCGGTGAAGCACCAGGCGCTGCAGCCTTTGGAACCAAGACCACGGGGCTGGCCCAAGGACTGCTAGAGGACTCAACCACCCCTAGGGCAAACATCTTGGAGACCTCCTCCTTGATGTATGCTCTGACCTTGTCAGTCACTCTGTAAGCCTTGTGCTTGACAGGAGTGCTGTCCCCGGTGTCTACATCATGGACACACCACTGAGTAACACCAGGAATCAAGGAAAACAGATCAGGGAATTGCCCCAACAAATGGCGACAATCCTGCTGCTGTTCAGGGGTCAGTGTGTCAGAGAGGACAACACCATCCACTGACCCATCTTGCTCTTTTGCATACAGGAGGTCAGGAAGAGGCTCACTCTCCTCCTCCATTCCAGCATCTGTAGCTAGGAGCATGCCCACCTCGGACCTTTCTAAGTGGGGCTTCAAACGGTTGACATGCAGGACCCGCAAGGGGTTCCTGGGAGACTTTAAATCCACCAGGTAGGTGACATCGCTCTTCTTCTCCACAACCTCGAATGGTCCAGTCCACCTGTCCTTGAGCGCACAAGGCTCCACAGGGGACATGACCCAAACTTTCTGTCCAGGCTGAAGCTCTACCAGAGTGGCCCTCTGGTCGTACCACCGCTTCATCTCCTCCTGGCTGGCCTCCAGATTTGCCTGAGCAAGATCCCTGAAGCGCCTAGTCTGGTTCCTAAAGGCCAGCATGTAACTGTATACATCCTGGGGAGGTTTCCTGGGAGATTGCTCCCAGCCTTCTTTGACCAGACTTAAAGGTCCTCTTACCGGGTGACCATACAAAAGCTCAAAGGGGCTGAACCCTAGAGACTTCTGTGGCACCTCACGGTAAGCAAACAACAGGCATGGCAAGAGGACGTCCCATTTACGCCTCATTGGTTCTTCAAGACCCATAATCATGCCTTTAAGGGTACGGTTGAATCTTTCAACCAACCCATTACCTTGAGGGTGGTAAGGAGTGGTGAACTTATAAGTTACCCCACACTCCTTCCACAGAGACTTCATATAGTTGGAAATGAAGTTGGTGCCCCGGTCTGACACCACCTCTCTGGGGAACCCCATTCGGGAGAAAACACCCATCAGCGCCCGTCCCACCACGGGGGCAGTCACTGTTCTGAGAGGGATGGCTTCCGGGTACCGTGTGGCATGGTCCACCAAGACCAGGATGAACCTGTTGCCCAGGGCTGTCTTGGGGTCCAGTGGCCCAACAATGTCAATCCCCACCCGGTCAAAGGGGGTACTGACCACGGGAAAAGGTTGGAGGGGAGCCTTCTGCTTCCGCCCGCTTTTCCCACTTGCCTGGCAAGTCTGACAGGTCTTGCACTGGATGTCTACATCCCTCCGCATCTGAGGCCAATAGAAATGGGTGACAAGCCTGTCATAGGTCTTGTCCTGCCCCAGATGTCCAGCTAAAGGAACGTCATGAGCCAAACCCAGTAGGAAGGCTCTGAAGCGCTGGGGTACCACCAGCACACGGGCTGACCCAGGCTCAGCAGCCTTAGGCTCGCTATACAGGAGGTCGTTCTCCCAGTACACAAAATGTGATCCTGACTGATCACCTGAGGTTTGGGCTGAGGCCTGCTGCCTCATACCCACAAGAGAAGGGCACACTTTCTGTTCTGCACAGAATTCCTCCCTGGAGGGACCACCATCCTGCTGCCAATGGGTCAGCTCGGGCAGGTCTCCCAGTTCGGCAACTTGTTCACCTGTGGGTTCCAGGGCATCCCCCTCGAGGTCTGCCTCCTCCTGGACCACGGGAACTACGGGGGACGGTTTCCCGCGCCCCCTGCCTCTTCTCTTCACAGCTGGGTCCGGGGCCATACTTTCAGGCTCCAGAACCCCATCAACACCCTTACTTGCTGTCATGGATCGAGTGGTTGCACACACCCACTCTGGCACACCCAACATTTTCAAATGTGTCTCCCTCTCCACCTTAGCCCAAGGGGAGTCTTCTAAATCATTGCCCAGGAGACAATCAACAGGCATGGCGGGCCTTACAGCAACTTGAAGAGTACCTGAAACTCCCCCCCATTCAAAGGAAACTTGAGCTACCTCACACTCTTTCTGGGAGTTGTCAGCAGCTATCACAGGGTAGAATGCGTGGGGAACAACCTGCTCTCTGGACACCAAGTGACACTTGACAGCTGTCACACTCGCTCCGGTGTCTCTGAGAGCTTCCACTCTATGGCCATTAATGGTCACCCACTGCCTATATTTCTTAGTGTTACTAGGCAGAGGGGGTGGAGGGACCAATTCCATGTCTCCTAGAGAGACCAGGGACATCTCCGCGGGACCCTCCCCACCATGGGCAACCATCTCCTCCCCTCCCAGAGCTACACTAGCCAACTGACGGGGTGGTGCACTGGGTAGTGCACCAGACTTCTTCAAGGGACACTGAGGGTCATAAAAACGGTGTCCTACCTGCTTACAAACGAAGCAGGTCAGTGGGCCCCTATGACCAGGTTTACCTGGCGGGGCCTCTGATTTCTTCACAGAGGGAGGCTGGGAACCTTTCCCTTGGTTCCCTTGGGGATTACTTTGGGGCCCTTTCTGGGACTCCTTCTGTTTACCCTTGTCCCCCCCACTCTTCTGCTGGGGACCCTGCCCACCTTTGGCTGAGTCTCCCACTGGACCTTTGTGGACCCTGGTACTGACCCAGCGGTCCGCCTCTTCAGCAAGTTTTCTAGGGTTAGATATCTTGCTATCAATCAGGTGCTGGCGCAGCTCTGGAAAACAGTTATTAGACAAGTGCTCCCAAGCAAACAAATCATAAAGAGCATCATGACTTTCCACTTTGCTGCCCTTTACCCAACCATCCATGGCTCTGCAAAAATATGACACATACTCCACCCACGTGGTACCAGGCAACTTCTTACATTCTCTAAAGGCCTGTCTGTACTTTTCTGGGGTTAGGCCATACCTTAACATTAAAGCATCTTTCATATGAGCATAAGACGTCCTATTCTCAACAGGCATGTCTAACAGGGTATCTCTTCCCTCATTCACAAAGCGACCCCACAACCCCGCTCCCCAATCCTTCTCAGGGACCCGGTGGGCCAACAATGCTAACTCATATGCTTTAAACCACTGACCAATATCCTCATTCTTCTGAAAATCTTTGATCACATCTGTGGGAAAATAAAACCTACTTTCTGCAGGCACAGATGGGACGCTGCCACCAGAGGGATTCAATTCTAACTCCTTAGCTTTGAGCTCCATGTCCCTCACCATTCTCTCACGCTCAAAAGCTAACTTCTCTCTTTCAAACTCTAATCTTTTGATCTCCAAATCAGCTTCTCTCCTGCCTCTTGCATTCTCTATCTCCAACTGCCCATTTATCTTAAGTTTTGCCATTTCCACGTTGTAGGCTCGCTCCTTCGCCCTTTCTTCTCTTTCTTCAGGGGAAAGACCTTTGGAGGAAACACTGCTGCCAGGAGGGGATACAGGCCCAGTCACGGGCACTTCCTCCTCCCCTTCCTCTGTCGGTACCACCACCGGGGCAGAGGGGTCTCTGGCCTCTAACCAGGCCTCTAATGCTTTGAGATAATCTGCTCTCTTGGAAATGCCTGTGGTAGGAACTTTCAACTGCTTGCAAAAGGATTTCAGCTTCCTTACTGGATAGTCGTTTATCTTACTCCTATCAAACTCCTCCTCAACAACAGGTGTAGTGCTTCCAGCATTACTCATGGTCAAAACTGGCAGTTTCAAAAATCAAGCTTCAGGAAAAGCGGAGAACAAAAATAGAATATCCAACCAAAACAGATTGTGGCTGCGCTATGGTCTGCTTTCACTATGTAGCGCACACTAATCACTGCACATGGGTCATAAATGCAAAGTTCAAAATCCCACCGCTGACCCACCAATGTTAGAAGCGGCTGTCTCTAGTTGGCAGAGGTATACACTTCTGACAAATAGGGACACACCTTTTCTAGTCAGGGCAAGGAGATCACACACTTAGATAACCCCTGCTCACCCCCTTGGTAGCTTGGCAAAGCAGACAGGCTTATCTCAGAGGCAGTGCGTTAAGCATTTATGACCACATACAGTAATAAAGTGAATACACTACAAATGGACACGACACAGTAGTATTATAAAAATAAGTATTTTTATATAAGGTTTAGCACAAGACCAAATAACGACAAAAATATACCACAGTCTCAATAAATACTCTTGGAAGGAAAAATAATAGTTCAAGCACGGTTTCTTCTTAGCACAAAGTCTTTAGTATCAAAAGCAACTCTTCTTCTCTAAAACACAGTTCTTGGCAACAATGTACCCCACACGGGAGTCACACGACGTCGAGGCAAAGTTAATCCAAAGGTTCGGCGTCGACCGCGAGGAGCGCTACGTCGAGCCCGGAGTCGCACTGACCCCAACAACACAGTACCTTGGAAAAGTGAAGCACTCGATGATCAGCGGCGTCGAGATGTCCGGCGTCGCGTCTTCGGCGTCGATCGAGCCTCGGAGTCGGGGCGATCTGCAGCGGCGTCGACCGAAGTCAGGCGGGAGCAGCGCTCACGGGATGAAGCAGGATACGGCGTCGTCGATGTCGATGTTGCAAGGGTGAGCAGCGCTCACGGCGTCGAGAGGGCTCGAAGTCGATGCGATCAGCAGCGGTGCAGACACGGGGTCACTTGGGGCTGGAGCCGAACTCACTACTCACTGGCGTTGCTGCTGGCGTCGATCGGGCCCGGCGGCCGGCGTCGAGGAAGCGGGACACTGGAGCCGTTACTCACGATGTCGAGCTGGATTCGGCGGCGTCCGTCGGCGTCGAGATTGCTGGATTCTTTCAGAGGTGCTGGATTCACAAACTCCAGCAGATAGCACTTTAAGCAGATGAAGTCCTTTAGCCCTGTGACTTCAACAGGAGACTGGCACTCTTCCAGCCCTTGGAGATTTTCTCAGCAAAGAGTGAGAGTACACACAAAGTTCCACTCTCCTGGTCCCTTGGCAAAAATAAAGAAGCAATGCAGGATTCCCCCAACAAACAGCACTCTGGCAGAAGGGGTAGGCAGTCCTTAGATCAGCAGGCTTCTTGTCCTTGGTTCAGGTTTCCTTGTCAGAAGTGATCTGATTTCTTGGTTCAGGGGTCCTTCTCTTATACCCCTTTCTGGCTTTGATCCCTTTGTCCATGCAGGGGAATTTCCCCCCATCCTGGGTTTGTTGTGGGTGTTGCCAGGCCAGAGCACCTGGCCTATTCACTGGGCAGGGCAGAGTCCTCAGCCGCTCAGCAGGAGCGGAGCCAGCATTGTTACTGGCAGGGGCAGGGCCATCAGCTGCCCGGCAGGAGGCGGGCCAGGAAAGTCCCAGGCAAGCACAGAGTCATCAGTCGCCTGGCAGGGGGGCGGAGCCAACATTGTATCAGGCAGGGCAGGCTATCAAGAGCTACTCTTCCCCTACTCTCAATGCAAATGCCCCACTCATCCCACACTGACTCATTCAGACTCTCTGGAGCCACCCAGCTCCTGTCACACACACACCAGAACCAGCAGAGACCGGTAGACAGTTAGAGAAGAAAATAGCTACTTTCTAAAAGTGCTATTTTCAAACACAGAGTCCAAAAACCATCCACACAAACGGATGCGTTATTAAACCCTGAGTTCAGGGATACCAAACTCGACATTGCACCATGCTCCCCGAGCCCGCTAGGATTATAACATTAATAATCCTGGCAGCCCATTCTAACTGATGGAGAGCAGGCTACCTTACAATAGTGAAAAACGACTATGGATGTAATTCACTATTAGGACATGCCAACCTTGTCAGGCTTGTCCTACCTTATGCTTACAATGCACCCTGCCCGTGGGCCTACCATAGGGGTGACTAACATGAAGTTAAGGGAAGGTTTAGGGACTGGCAAGTAGGTGTACTTGCGCAGTCCTCGTGACAGTCAGACTGCACGTGGTCTGGCAATGGCAGACCTTCAGACATACTTTTACTAGGCCGCTCTTGTGGGTGGCACAACATGTGCTGCAGGCCCACTAGCAGCATTTGTATTTACAAGCCCTGGCACTCCTGGTGCACTCTACTAGGGACTGATAGTAAACCAAATAAGCCAAACATGGAAGTAAATCAATACAGCAATTTCACATAGGGAGCACTTGCACTGTGACACTGATCAGCAGTGGCACAGGGCCCAAAGCATATACCAGCAAAAACATCGTAAACAGAGGAGGCATACAGAAAAAATGGAGGAGAGACTCATGCCAATGATGCCAGGTCTAACATAGAACAATGTCATACATTCACCCCAGTACAAGGATCTGGGCCTAAATCCATAGTTTTTTTGCACTCCACACGACCCTGGGTTAGACACTGGCTATATGCAAATCAGCTCTGACCCTGTGCCTCATGGGAACAGTCCAGTCCGAACTACCAAGCCATGTCTTTCCCAGACCGGAATCAAGCATCCAAGAACCGGTTTCTGGCTATCAGCCTTCATCAGCCTGGATAGCTTGACTCCAGTGGTGTGGAGGGCCTGGGACTCACGTCTGAGCATACCCAGCCAACTCGGGGTGAAAATTGCAAAAAACACAGTTGATGGACAGAATGTAGAACAATGTCATACATTCACCCCAGTACAAGGATCTGGGCCTAAATCCATCGTTTTTTTGCACTCCACACCACCCTGGGTTTGACACTGGCTATATGCAAATCAGCTCTGACCCTGTGCCTCATGGGAACAGTCCAGTCCGAACTACCAAGCCATGTCTTTCCCAGACCGGAATCAAGCATCAAAGGACCAGGTTCTGGCTATCAGCTTTCATCAGCCTGGATAGCTTGACTCCAGTGGTGTTGAGAGCCTGGGACTCACGTCTGAGCATACCAAGCCAACTCGGGGTGAAAATTGCAAAAAACACAGGTGATGGACAGAATGTAGAACAATGTCATACATTCTCCCCAGTACAAGGATCTGGGCCTAAATCCATCGTTTTTTTGCACTCCACACCACCCTGGGTTAGACACTGGCTATATGCAAATCAGCTCTGACCCTGTGCCTCATGGGAACAGTCCAGTCCGAACTACCAAGCCATGTCTTTCCCAGACCGGAATCAAGCATCCAAGGACCAGTTTCTGGCTATCAGCCTTCATCAGCCTGGATAGCTTGACTCCAGTGGTGTGGAGAGCCTGGGACTCACGTCTGAGCATACCCAGCCCACTCGGGGTGAAAACTGCAAAAAACACAGTTGATGGACAGAATGTAGAACAATGTCATACATTCACCCCAGTACAAGGATCTGGGCCTAAATCCATCGTTTTTTTGCACTCCACACCACACTGGGTTAGACACTGGCTATATGCAAATCAGCTCTGACCCTGTGCCTCATGGGAACAGTCCAGTCCGAACTACCAAGCCATGTTTTTCCCAGACTTGAATCAAGCATCCAAGGACCGGTTTCTGGCTATCAGCCTTCATCAGCCTGGATAGCTTGACTTCAGTGGTGTGGAGAGCCTGGGACTCACGTCTGAGCATACCCAGCCCACTCGGGGTGAAAATTGCGAAAAACACAGTTGATGGACAGAATGTAGAACAATGTCATACATTCACCCCAGTACAAGGATCTGGGCCTAAATCCATCGTTTTTTTGCACTCCACACCACCCTGGTTAGACACTGGCTATATGCAAATCAGCTCTGACCCTGTGCCTCATGGGAACAGTCCAGTCCGAACTACCAAGCCATGTCTGTCCCAGACCGGAATCAAGCATCCAAGGACCGGTTTCTGGCTATCAGCCTTCATCAGCCTGGATAGCTTGACTCCAGTGGTGTGGAGAGCCTGGGACTCACGTCGGAGCATACCCAGCCCACTCGGGGTGAAAACTGCAATAAACACAGTTGATGGACAGAATGTAGAACAATGTCATACATTCACCCCAGTACAAGGATCTGGGCCTCAATCCATCTTTTTTTTTGCACTCCACACCACCCTGGGTTAGACACTGGCTATATGCAAATCAGCTCTGACCCTGTGCCTCATGGGAACAGTCCAGTCCGAACTACCAAGCCATGTCTTTCCCAGACCGGAATCAAGCATCCAAGGACCGGGTTCTGGCTATCAGCCTTCATCAGCCTGGATAGCTTGACTCCAGTGGTGTGGAGAGCCTGGGACTCACGTCTGAGCATACCCAGCCCACTCGGGGTGAAAATTGCAAAAAACACAGTTGATGGACAGAATGTAGAACAATGTCATACATTCACCCCAGTACAAGGATCTGGGCCTAAATCCATCATTTTTTTGCACTCCACACCACCCTGGTTAGACACTGGCTATATGCAAATCAGTTCTGACCCTGTGCCTCATGGGAACACTCCAGTCCGAACTACCAAGCCATGTCTGTCCCAGACCGGAATCAAGCATCCAAGGACCGGTTTCTGGCTATCAGCCTTCATCAGCCTGGATAGCTTGACTCCAGTGGTGTGGAGAGCCTGGGACTCACGTCGGAGCATACCCAGCCCACTCGGGGTGAAAACTGCAAAAAACACAGTTGATGGACAGAATGTAGAACAATGTCATACATTCACCCCAGTACAAGGATCTGGGCCTAAATCCATCTTTTTTTTGCACTCCACACCACCCTGGGTTAGACACTGGCTATATGCAAATCAGCTCTGACCCTGTGCCTCATGGGAACAGTCCAGTCCGAACTACCAAGCCATGTCTTTCCCAGACCGGAATCAAGCATCCAAGGACCGGTTTCTGGCTATCAGCCTTCATCAGCCTGGATAGCTTGACTCCAGTGGTGTGCAGAGCCTGGGACTCACGTCTGAGCATACCCAGCCCACTCGGGGTGAAAACTGCAAAAAACACAGTTGATGGACAGAATGTAGAACAATGTCATACATTCACCCCAGTACAAGGATCTGGGCCTAAATCCATCGTTTTTTTGCACTCCACACCACACTGGGTTAGACACTGGCTATATGCAAATCAGCTCTGACCCTGTGCCTCATGGGAACAGTCCAGTCCGAACTACCAAGCCATGTTTTTCCCAGACTTGAATCAAGCATCCAAGGACCGGTTTCTGGCTATCAGCCTTCATCAGCCTGGATAGCTGGACTTCAGTGGTGTGGAGAGCCTGGGACTCACGTCTGAGCATACCCAGCCCACTCGGGGTGAAAATTGCAAAAAACACAGTTGATGGACAGAATGTAGACACAATGTCATACATTCACCCCAGTACAAGGATCTGGGCCTAAAGCCATCGTTTTTTTACACTCCACACCACCCTGGTTAGACACTGGCTTTATGCAAATCAGCTCTGATCCTGTGCCTCATGGGAACAGTCCAATCCGAACTACCAAGCCATGTCTTTCCCAGACCAGAGTCAAGCATCCAAGGACCGATTTCTGGCTATAAGCCTTCATCAGCCTGGATAGCTTGACTCCAGTGGTGTGGAGAGCCTGGGACTCACGTCTGAGCATACCCAGCCAACTCGGGGTGAAAATTGCAAAAAACACAGTTGATGGACAGAATGTAGAACAATGTCATACATTCACTCCAGTACAAGGATCTGGGCCTAAATCCATCGTTTTTTTGCACTCCACACCACCCTGGGTTTGACACTGGCTATATGCAAATCAGCTCTGACCCTGTGCCTCATGGGACCAGTCCAGTCCGAACTACCAAGCCATGTCTTTCCCAGACAGGAATCAAGCATCCAAGGACCAGGTTCTGGCTATCAGCCTTCATCAGCCTGGATAGCTTGACTCCAGTGGTGTGGAGAGCCTGGGACTCACGTCTGAGCATACCAAGCCAACTCGGGGTGAAAATTGCAAAAAACACAGTTGATGGACAGAATGTAGAACAATGTCATACATTCACCCCAGTACAAGGATCTAGGCCTAAATCCATCGTTTTTTTGCACTCTACACCACCCTGGGTTAGACACTGGCTATATGCAAATCAGCTCTGACCCTGTGCCTCATGGGAACAATCCAGTCCGAACTACCAAGCCATGTCTTTCCCAGACCGGAATCAAGCATCCAAGTACCGGTTTCTGGCTATCAGCCTTCATCAGCCTGGATAGCTTGAGTCCAGTGGTGAGGAGAGCCTGGGACTCACGTCTGAGCATACCCAGCCCACTCGGGGTGAAAATTGCAAAAAACACAGTTGATGGACAGAATGTAGAACAATGTCATACATTCACCCCAGTACAAGGATCTGGGCCTAAATTCATCATTTTTTTGCACTCCACACCACCCTGGTTAGATACTGGCTATATGCAAATCAGCTCTGACCCTGTGCCTCATGGGAACAGTCCAGTCCGAACTACCAAGCCATGTCTGTCCCAGACCGGAATCAAGCATCCAAGGACCGGTTTCTGGCTATAAGCCTTCATCAGCCTGGATAGCTTGACTCCAGTGGTGTGGAGAGCCTGGGACTCACGTCTGAGCATACCCAGCCCACTCGGGGTGAAAATTGCAAAAAACACAGTTGATGGACAGAATGTAGAACAATGTCATACATTCACCCCAGTACAAGGATCTGGGCCTAAATCCATCGATTTTTTGCACTCCACACCACCCTGGTTAGACACTGGCTATATGCAAATCAGCTCTGACCCTGTGCCTCATGGGAACAATCCAGTCCGAACTACCAAGCCATGTCTTTCCCAGACCGGAATCAAGCATCCAAGGACCGGTTTCTGGCTATCAGCCTTCATCAGCCTGGATAGCTTGACTCCAGTGGTGTGGAGAGCCTGGGACTCACGTCTGAGCATACCAAGCCAACTCGGGGTGAAAATTGCAAAAAACACAGTTGATGGACAGAATGTAGAACAATGTCATACATTCACCCCAGTACAAGGATCTGGGCCTAAATCCATCGTTTTTTTGCACTCCACACCACCCTGGGTTAGACACTGGCTATATGCAAATCAGCTCTGACCCTGTGCCTCATGGGAACAGTCCAGTCCGAACTACCAAGCCATGTCTTTCCCAGACCGGAATCAAGCATCCAAGTACCGGTTTCTGGCTATCAGCCTTCATCAGCCTGGATAGCTGGACTTCAGTGGTGTGGAGAGCCTGGGACTCACGTCTGAGCATACCCAGCCCACTCGGGGTGAAAATTGCAAAAAACACAGTTGATGGACAGAATGTAGACACAATGTCATACATTCACCCCAGTACAAGGATCTGGGCCTAAATCCATCGTTTTTTTACACTCCACACCACCCTGGTTAGACACTGGCTATATGCAAATCAGCTCTGACCCTGTGCCTCATGGGAACAGTCCAGTCCGAACTACCAAGCCATGTTTTTCCCAGACTTGAATCAAGCATCCAAGGACCGGTTTCTGGCTATCAGCCTTCATCAGCCTGGATAGCTGGACTTCAGTGGTGTGGAGAGCCTGGGACTCACGTCTGAGCATACCCAGCCCACTCGGGGTGAAAATTGCAAAAAACACAGTTGATGGACAGAATGTAGACACAATGTCATACATTCACCCCAGTACAAGGATCTGGGCCTAAATCCATCGTTTTTTTACACTCCACACCACCCACGTTAGACACTGGCTATATGCAAATCAGCTCTGATCCTGTGCCTCATGGGAACAGTCCAATCCGAACTACCAAGCCATGTCTTTCCCAGACCAGAGTCAAGCATCCAAGGACCGATTTCTGGCTATAAGCCTTCATCAGCCTGGATAGCTTGACTCCAGTGGTGTGGAGAGCCTGGGACTCACGTCTGAGCATACCCAGCCAACTCGGGGTGAAAATTGCAAAAAACACAGTTGATGGACAGAATGTAGAACAATGTCATACATTCACTCCAGTACAAGGATCTGGGCCTAAATCCATCGTTTTTTTGCACTCCACACCACCCTGGGTTAGACACTGGCTATATGCAAATCAGCTCTGACCCTGTGCCTCATGGGAACAGTCCAGTCCGAACTACCAAGCCATGTCTTTCCCAGACCGGAATCAAGCATCCAAGGACCGGTTTCTGGCTATCAGCCTTCATCAGCCTGGATAGCTTGACTCCAGTGGTGTGCAGAGCCTGGGACTCACGTCTGAGCATACCCAGCCCACTCGGGGTGAAAACTGCAAAAAACACAGTTGATGGACAGAATGTAGAACAATGTCATACATTCACCCCAGTACAAGGATCTGGGCCTAAATCCATCGTTTTTTTGCACTCCACACCACACTGGGTTAGACACTGGCTATATGCAAATCAGCTCTGACCCTGTGCCTCATGGGAACAGTCCAGTCCGAACTACCAAGCCATGTTTTTCCCAGACTTGAATCAAGCATCCAAGGACCGGTTTCTGGCTATCAGCCTTCATCAGCCTGGATAGCTGGACTTCAGTGGTGTGGAGAGCCTGGGACTCACGTCTGAGCATACCCAGCCCACTCGGGGTGAAAATTGCAAAAAACACAGTTGATGGACAGAATGTAGACACAATGTCATACATTCACCCCAGTACAAGGATCTGGGCCTAAAGCCATCGTTTTTTTACACTCCACACCACCCTGGTTAGACACTGGCTTTATGCAAATCAGCTCTGATCCTGTGCCTCATGGGAACAGTCCAATCCGAACTACCAAGCCATGTCTTTCCCAGACCAGAGTCAAGCATCCAAGGACCGATTTCTGGCTATAAGCCTTCATCAGCCTGGATAGCTTGACTCCAGTGGTGTGGAGAGCCTGGGACTCACGTCTGAGCATACCCAGCCAACTCGGGGTGAAAATTGCAAAAAACACAGTTGATGGACAGAATGTAGAACAATGTCATACATTCACTCCAGTACAAGGATCTGGGCCTAAATCCATCGTTTTTTTGCACTCCACACCACCCTGGGTTTGACACTGGCTATATGCAAATCAGCTCTGACCCTGTGCCTCATGGGACCAGTCCAGTCCGAACTACCAAGCCATGTCTTTCCCAGACAGGAATCAAGCATCCAAGGACCAGGTTCTGGCTATCAGCCTTCATCAGCCTGGATAGCTTGACTCCAGTGGTGTGGAGAGCCTGGGACTCACGTCTGAGCATACCAAGCCAACTCGGGGTGAAAATTGCAAAAAACACAGTTGATGGACAGAATGTAGAACAATGTCATACATTCACCCCAGTACAAGGATCTAGGCCTAAATCCATCGTTTTTTTGCACTCTACACCACCCTGGGTTAGACACTGGCTATATGCAAATCAGCTCTGACCCTGTGCCTCATGGGAACAATCCAGTCCGAACTACCAAGCCATGTCTTTCCCAGACCGGAATCAAGCATCCAAGTACCGGTTTCTGGCTATCAGCCTTCATCAGCCTGGATAGCTTGAGTCCAGTGGTGAGGAGAGCCTGGGACTCACGTCTGAGCATACCCAGCCCACTCGGGGTGAAAATTGCAAAAAACACAGTTGATGGACAGAATGTAGAACAATGTCATACATTCACCCCAGTACAAGGATCTGGGCCTAAATTCATCATTTTTTTGCACTCCACACCACCCTGGTTAGATACTGGCTATATGCAAATCAGCTCTGACCCTGTGCCTCATGGGAACAGTCCAGTCCGAACTACCAAGCCATGTCTGTCCCAGACCGGAATCAAGCATCCAAGGACCGGTTTCTGGCTATAAGCCTTCATCAGCCTGGATAGCTTGACTCCAGTGGTGTGGAGAGCCTGGGACTCACGTCTGAGCATACCCAGCCCACTCGGGGTGAAAATTGCAAAAAACACAGTTGATGGACAGAATGTAGAACAATGTCATACATTCACCCCAGTACAAGGATCTGGGCCTAAATCCATCGATTTTTTGCACTCCACACCACCCTGGTTAGACACTGGCTATATGCAAATCAGCTCTGACCCTGTGCCTCATGGGAACAATCCAGTCCGAACTACCAAGCCATGTCTTTCCCAGACCGGAATCAAGCATCCAAGGACCGGTTTCTGGCTATCAGCCTTCATCAGCCTGGATAGCTTGACTCCAGTGGTGTGGAGAGCCTGGGACTCACGTCTGAGCATACCAAGCCAACTCGGGGTGAAAATTGCAAAAAACACAGTTGATGGACAGAATGTAGAACAATGTCATACATTCACCCCAGTACAAGGATCTGGGCCTAAATCCATCGTTTTTTTGCACTCCACACCACCCTGGGTTAGACACTGGCTATATGCAAATCAGCTCTGACCCTGTGCCTCATGGGAACAGTCCAGTCCGAACTACCAAGCCATGTCTTTCCCAGACCGGAATCAAGCATCCAAGTACCGGTTTCTGGCTATCAGCCTTCATCAGCCTGGATAGCTGGACTTCAGTGGTGTGGAGAGCCTGGGACTCACGTCTGAGCATACCCAGCCCACTCGGGGTGAAAATTGCAAAAAACACAGTTGATGGACAGAATGTAGACACAATGTCATACATTCACCCCAGTACAAGGATCTGGGCCTAAATCCATCGTTTTTTTACACTCCACACCACCCTGGTTAGACACTGGCTATATGCAAATCAGCTCTGACCCTGTGCCTCATGGGAACAGTCCAGTCCGAACTACCAAGCCATGTTTTTCCCAGACTTGAATCAAGCATCCAAGGACCGGTTTCTGGCTATCAGCCTTCATCAGCCTGGATAGCTGGACTTCAGTGGTGTGGAGAGCCTGGGACTCACGTCTGAGCATACCCAGCCCACTCGGGGTGAAAATTGCAAAAAACACAGTTGATGGACAGAATGTAGACACAATGTCATACATTCACCCCAGTACAAGGATCTGGGCCTAAATCCATCGTTTTTTTACACTCCACACCACCCACGTTAGACACTGGCTATATGCAAATCAGCTCTGATCCTGTGCCTCATGGGAACAGTCCAATCCGAACTACCAAGCCATGTCTTTCCCAGACCAGAGTCAAGCATCCAAGGACCGATTTCTGGCTATAAGCCTTCATCAGCCTGGATAGCTTGACTCCAGTGGTGTGGAGAGCCTGGGACTCACGTCTGAGCATACCCAGCCAACTCGGGGTGAAAATTGCAAAAAACACAGTTGATGGACAGAATGTAGAACAATGTCATACATTCACTCCAGTACAAGGATCTGGGCCTAAATCCATCGTTTTTTTGCACTCCACACCACCCTGGGTTTGACACTGGCTATATGCAAATCAGCTCTGACCCTGTGCCTCATGGGACCAGTCCAGTCCGAACTACCAAGCCATGTCTTTCCCAGACCGGAATCAAGCATCCAAGGACCAGGTTCTGGCTATCAGCCTTCATCAGCCTGGATAGCTTGACTCCAGTGGTGTGGAGAGCCTGGGACTCACGTCTGAGCATACCAAGCCAACTCGGGGTGAAAATTGCAAAAAACACAGTTGATGGACAGAATGTAGAACAATGTCATACATTCACCCCAGTACAAGGATCTGGGCCTAAATCCATCGTTTTTTTGCACTCTACACCACCCTGGGTTAGACACTGGCTATATGCAAATCAGCTCTGACCCTGTGCCTCATGGGAACAATCCAGTCCGAACTACCAAGCCATGTCTTTCCCAGACCGGAATCAAGCATCCAAGTACCGGTTTCTGGCTATCAGCCTTCATCAGCCTGGATAGCTTGAGTCCAGTGGTGAGGAGAGCCTGGGACTCACATCTGAGCATACCCAGCCCACTCGGGGTGAAAATTGCAAAAAACACAGTTGATGGACAGAATGTAGAACAATGTCATACATTCACCCCAGTACAAGGATCTGGGCCTAAATCCATCATTTTTTTGCACTCCACACCACCCTGGTTAGATACTGGCTATATGCAAATCAGCTCTGACCCTGTGCCTCATGGGAACAGTCCAGTCCGAACTACCAAGCCATGTCTGTCCCAGACCGGAATCAAGCATCCAAGGACCGGTTTCTGGCTATAAGCCTTCATCAGCCTGGATAGCTTGACTCCAGTGGTGTGGAGAGCCTGGGACTCACGTCTGAGCATACCCAGCCCACTCGGGGTGAAAATTGCAAAAAACACAGTTGATGGACAGAATGTAGAACAATGTCATACATTCACCAAAGTACAAGGATCTGGGCCTAAATCCATCGATTTTTTGCACTCCACACCACCCTGGTTAGACACTGGCTATATGCAAATCAGCTCTGACCCTGTGCCTCATGGGAACAATCCAGTCCGAACTACCAAGCCATGTCTTTCCCAGACCGGAATCAAGCATCCAAGGACCGGTTTCTGGCTATCAGCCTTCATCAGCCTGGATAGCTTGACTCCAGTGGTGTGGAGAGCCTGGGACTCACGTCTGAGCATACCAAGCCAACTCGGGGTGAAAATTGCAAAAAACACAGTTGATGGACAGAATGTAGAACAATGTCATACATTCACCCCAGTACAAGGATCTGGGCCTAAATCCATCGTTTTTTTGCACTCCACACCACCCTGGTTAGACACTGTCTATATGCAAATCAGCTCTGACCCTGTGCCTCATGGGAACAGTCCAGTCCGAACTACCAAGCCATGTCTTTCCCAGACCGGAATCAAGCATCCAAGGACCTGTTTCTGGCTATCAGCCTTCATCAGCCTGGATAGCTTGAGTCAAGTGGTGAGGAGAGCCTGGGACTCACGTCTGAGCATACCCAGCCCACTCGGGGTGAAAATTGCAAAAAACACAGTTGATGGACAGAATGTAGAACAATGTCATACATTCACCCCAGTACAAGGATCTGGGCCTAAATCCATCATTTTTTTGCACTCCACACCACCCTGGTTAGACACTGGCTATATGCAAATCAGCTCTGACCCTGTGCCTCATGGGAACAGTCCAGTCCGAACTACCAAGCCATGTCTGTCCCAGACCGGAATCAAGCATCCAAGGACCGGTTTCTGGCTATCAGCCTTCATCAGCCTGGATAGCTTGACTCCAGTGGTGTGGAGAGCCTGGGACTCATGTCGGAGCATACCCAGCCCACTCGGGGTGAAAACTGCAAAAAACACAGTTGATGGACAGAATGTAGAACAATGTCATACATTCACCCCAGTACAAGGATCTGGGCCTAAATCCATCTTTTTTTTTGCACTCCACACCACCCTGGGTTAGACACTGGCTATATGCAAATCAGCTCTGACCCTGTGCCTCATGGGAACCGTCCAGTCCGAACTACCAAGCCATGTCTTTCCCAGACCGGAATCAAGCATCCAAGGACCGGTTTCTGGCTATAAGCCTTCATCAGCCTGGATAGCTTGACTCCAGTGGTGTGGAGAGCCTGGGACTCACGTCTGAGCATACCCAGCCCACTCGGGGTGAAAATTGCAAAAAACACAGTTGATGGACAGAATGTAGAACAATGTCATACATTCACCCCAGTACAAGGATCTGGGCCTAAATCCATCGATTTTTTGCACTCCACTCCACCCTGGTTAGACACTGGCTATATGCAAATCAGCTCTGACCCTGTGCCTCATGGGAACAATCCAGTCCGAACTACCAAGCCATGTCTTTCCCAGACCGGAATCAAGCATCCAAGGACCGGTTTCTGGCTATCAGCCTTCATCAGCCTGGATAGCTTGACTCCAGTGGTGTGGAGAGCCTGGGACTCATGTCTGAGCATACCCAGCCAACTCGGGGTGAAAATTGCAAAAAACACAGTTGATGGACAGAATGTAGAACAATGTCATACATTCACCCCAGTACAAGGATCTGGGCCTAAACCCGTCGTCTTTGCACTCCACACAAACCTGGGTTAGACACTGGCTATATGCAAATCAGCTCTGACCCTGTGCCTCATGGGACCAGTCCAGTCCGAACTACCAAGCCATGACCAGGTTCTGGCTATCAGCCTTCATCAGCCTGGATAGCTTGACTCCAGTGGTGTGGAGAGCCTGGGACTCATGTCTGAGCATACCCAGCCAACTCGGGGTGAAAATTGCAAAAAACACAGTTGATGGACAGAATGTAGAACAATGTCATACATTCACCCCAGTACAAGGATCTGGGCCTAAATCCATCGTTTTTTTGCACTCCACACCACCCTGGGTTTGACACTGGCTATATGCAAATCAGCTCTGACCCTGTGCCTCATGGGAACAGTCCAGTCCGAACTACCAAGCCATGTCTTTCCCAGACCGGAATCAAGCATCCAAGGACCAGGTTCTGGCTATCAGCCTTCATCAGCCTGGATAGCTTGACTCCAGTGGTGCTGAGAGCCTGGGACTCACGTCTGAGCATACCAAGCCAACTCGGGGTGAAAATTGCAAAAAACACAGTTGATGGACAGAATGTAGAACAATGTCATACATTCACCCCAGTACAAGGATCTGTGCCTAAATCCATCGTTTTTTTGCACTCCACACCACCATGGGTTAGACACTGGCTATATGCAAATCAGCTCTGACCCTGTGCCTCATGGGAACAGTCCAGTCCGAACTACCAAGCCATGTCTTTCCCAGACCGGAATCAAGCATCCAAGGACCGGTTTCTGGCTATCAGCCTTCATCAGCCTGGATAGCTTGACTCCAGTGGTGTGGAGAGCCTGGGACTCACGTCTGAGCATACCCAGCCCACTCGGGGAGAAAATTGCAAAAAACACAGTTGATGGACAGAATGTAGAACAATGTCATACATTCACCCCAGTACAAGGATCTGGGCCTAAATCCATCGTTTTTTTGCACTCCACACCACCCTGGTTAGACACTGGCTATATGCAAATCAGCTCTGACCCTGTGCCTCATGGGAACAGTCCAGTCCGAACTACCAAGCCATGTCTGTCCCAGACCGGAATCAAGCATCCAAGGACCGGTTTCTGGCTATCAGCCTTCATCAGCCTGGATAGCTTGACTCCAGTGGTGTGGAGTGCCTGGGACTCACGTCTGAGCATACCCAGCCGACTCGGGGTGAAAACTGCAAAAAACACAGTTGATGGACAGAATGTAGAACAATGTCATACATTCACCCCAGTACAAGGATCTAGGCCTAAATCCATCGTTTTTTTGCACTCCACACCACCCTGGGTTAGACACTGGCTATATGCAAATCAGCTCTGACCCTGTGCCTCATGGGAACAGTCCAGTCCGAACTACCAAGCCATGTCTTTCCCAGACCGGAATCAAGCATCCAAGGACCGGTTTCTGGCTATCAGCCTTCATCAGCCTGGATAGCTTGACTCCAGTGGTGTGGAGAGCCTGGGACTCACGTCTGAGCATACCCAGCCCACTCGGGGTGAAAATTGCAAAAAACACAGTTGATGGACAGAATGTAGAACAATGTCATACATTCACCCCAGTACAAGGATCTGGGCCTAAATCCATCGTTTTTTTGCACTCCACACCACCCTGGTTAGACACTGGCTATATGCAAATCAGCTCTGACCCTGTGCCTCATGGGAACAGTCCAGTCCGAACTACCAAGCCATGTCTGTCCCAGACCGGAATCAAGCATCCAAGGACCGGTTTCTGGCTATCAGCCTTCATCAGCCTGGATAGCTTGACTCCAGTGGTGTGGAGTGCCTGGGACTCACGTCTGAGCATACCCAGCCGACTCGGGTGAAAACTGCAAAAAACACAGTTGATGGACAGAATGTAGAACAATGTCATACATTCACCCCAGTACAAGGATCTAGGCCTAAATCCATCGTTTTTTTGCACTCCACACCACCCTGGGTTAGACACTGGCTATATGCAAATCAGCTCTGACCCTGTGCCTCATGGGAACAGTCCAGTCCGAACTACCAAGCCATGTCTTTCCCAGACCGGAATCAAGCATCCAAGGACCGGTTTCTGGCTATCAGCCTTCATCAGCCTAGATAGCTTGACTCCAGTGGTGTGGAGAGCCTGGGACTCACGTCTGAGCATACCCAGCCCACTCGGGGTGAAAATTGCAAAAAACACAGTTGATGGACAGAATGTAGAACAATGTCATACATTCACCCCAGTGCAAGGATCTGGGCCTAAATCCATCGTTTTTTTGCACTCCACACCACCCTGGTTAGACACTGGCTATATGCAAATCAGCTCTGACCCTGTGCCTCATGGGAACAGTCCAGTCCGAACTACCAAGCCATGTCTTTCCCAGACCGGAATCAAGCATCCAAGGACTGGTTTCTGGCTATCAGCCTTCATCAGCCTGGATAGCTTGACTCCAGTGGTGTGGAGAGCCTGGGACTCACGTCTGAGCATACCCAGCCCACTCGGGGTGAAAATTGCAAAAAACACAGTTGATGGACAGAATGTAGAACAATGTCATACATTCACCCCAGTACAAGGATCTGGGCCTAAATCCATAGTTTTTTTGCACTCCACACACCCTGGTTAGACACTGGCTATATGCAAATCAGCTCTGACCCTGTGCCTCATGGGAACAGTCCAGTCCGAACTACCAAGCCATGTCTGTCCCAGACCGGAATCAAGCATCCAAGGACCGGTTTCTGGCTATCAGCCTTCATCAGCCTGGATAGCTTGACTCCAGTGGTGTGGAGTGCCTGGGACTCACGTCTGAGCATACCCAGCCGACTCGGGGTGAAAACTGCAAAAAACACAGTTGATGGACAGAATGTAGAACAATGTCATACATTCACCCCAGTACAAGGATCTAGGCCTAAATCCATCGTTTTTTTGCACTCCACACCACCCTGGGTTAGACACTGGCTATATGCAAATCAGCTCTGACCCTGTGCCTCATGGGAACAGTCCAGTCCGAACTACCAAGCCATGTCTTTCCCAGACCGGAATCAAGCATCCAAGGACCGGTTTCTGGCTATCAGCCTTCATCAGCCTAGATAGCTTGACTCCAGTGGTGTGGAGAGCCTGGGACTCACGTCTGAGCATACCCAGCCCACTCGGGGTGAAAATTGCAAAAAACACAGTTGATGGACAGAATGTAGAACAATGTCATACATTCACCCCAGTACAAGGATCTGGGCCTAAATCCATCGTTTTTTTGCACTCCACACCACCCTGGTTAGATACTGGCTATATGCAAATCAGCTCTGACCCTGTGCCTCATGGGAACAGTCCAGTCCGAACTACCAAGCCATGTCTTTCCCAGACCGGAATCAAGCATCCAAGGACTGGTTTCTGGCTATCAGCCTTCATCAGCCTGGATAGCTTGAATCCAGTGGTGTGGAGAGCCTGGGACTCACGTCTGAGCATACCCAGCCCACTCGGGGTGAAAACTGCAAAAAACACAGTTGATGGACAGAATGTAGAACAATGTCATACATTCACCCCAGTACAAGGATCTGGGCCTAAATCCATCTTTTTTTGCACTCCACACCACCCTGGGTTAGACACTGGCTATATGCAAATCAGCTCTAACCCTGTGCCTCATGGGAACAGTCCAGTCCGAACTACCAAGCCATGTCTTTCCCAGACCGGAATCAAGCATCCAAGGACCGGTTTCTGGCTATCAGCCTTCATCAGCCTGGATAGCTTGACTCCAGTGGTGTGGAGAGCCTGGGACTCACGTCTGAGCATACCCAGCCCACTCGGGGTGAAAATTGCAAAAAACACAGTTGATGGACAGAATGTAGAACAATGTCATACATTCACCCCAGTACAAGGATCTGGGCCTAAATCCATCGTTTTTTTGCACTCCACACGACCCTGGGTTAGACACTGGCTATATGCAAATCAGCTCTGACCCTGTGCCTCATGGGAACAGTCCAGTCCGAACTACCAAGCCATGTCTTTCCCAGACCGGAATCAAGCATCCAAGAACCGGTTTCTGGCTATCAGCCTTCATCAGCCTGGATAGCTTGACTCCAGTGGTGTGGAGGGCCTGGGACTCACGTCTGAGCATACCCAGCCAACTCGGGGTGAAAATTGCAAAAAACACAGTTGATGGACAGAATGTAGAACAATGTCATACATTCACCCCAGTACAAGGATCTGGGCCTAAATCCATCGTTTTTTTGCACTCCACACCACCCTGGGTTTGACACTGGCTATATGCAAATCAGCTCTGACCCTGTGCCTCATGGGAACAGTCCAGTCCGAACTACCAAGCCATGTCTTTCCCAGACCGGAATCAAGCATCAAAGGACCAGGTTCTGGCTATCAGCTTTCATCAGCCTGGATAGCTTGACTCCAGTGGTGTTGAGAGCCTGGGACTCACGTCTGAGCATACCAAGCCAACTCGGGGTGAAAATTGCAAAAAACACAGGTGATGGACAGAATGTAGAACAATGTCATACATTCTCCCCAGTACAAGGATCTGGGCCTAAATCCATCGTTTTTTTGCACTCCACACCACCCTGGGTTAGACACTGGCTATATGCAAATCAGCTCTGACCCTGTGCCTCATGGGAACAGTCCAGTCCGAACTACCAAGCCATGTCTTTCCCAGACCGGAATCAAGCATCCAAGGACCAGTTTCTGGCTATCAGCCTTCATCAGCCTGGATAGCTTGACTCCAGTGGTGTGGAGAGCCTGGTACTCACGTCTGAGCATACCCAGCCCACTCGGGGTGAAAACTGCAAAAAACACAGTTGATGGACAGAATGTAGAACAATGTCATACATTCACCCCAGTACAAGGATCTGGGCCTAAATCCATCGTTTTTTTGCACTCCACACCACACTGGGTTAGACACTGGCTATATGCAAATCAGCTCTGACCCTGTGCCTCATGGGAACAGTCCAGTCCGAACTACCAAGCCATGTTTTTCCCAGACTTGAATCAAGCATCCAAGGACCGGTTTCTGGCTATCAGCCTTCATCAGCCTGGATAGCTTGACTTCAGTGGTGTGGAGAGCCTGGGACTCACGTCTGAGCATACCCAGCCCACTCGGGGTGAAAATTGCGAAAAACACAGTTGATGGACAGAATGTAGAACAATGTCATACATTCACCCCAGTACAAGGATCTGGGCCTAAATCCATCGTTTTTTTGCACTCCACACCACCCTGGTTAGACACTGGCTATATGCAAATCAGCTCTGACCCTGTGCCTCATGGGAACAGTCCAGTCCGAACTACCAAGCCATGTCTGTCCCAGACCGGAATCAAGCATCCAAGGACCGGTTTCTGGCTATCAGCCTTCATCAGCCTGGATAGCTTGACTCCAGTGGTGTGGAGAGCCTGGGACTCACGTCGGAGCATACCCAGCCCACTCGGGGTGAAAACTGCAAAAAACACAGTTGATGGACAGAATGTAGAACAATGTCATACATTCACCCCAGTACAAGGATCTGGGCCTCAATCCATCTTTTTTTTTGCACTCCACACCACCCTGGGTTAGACACTGGCTATATGCAAATCAGCTCTGACCCTGTGCCTCATGGGAACAGTCCAGTCCGAACTACCAAGCCATGTCTTTCCCAGACCGGAATCAAGCATCCAAGGACCGGGTTCTGGCTATCAGCCTTCATCAGCCTGGATAGCTTGACTCCAGTGGTGTGGAGAGCCTGGGACTCACGTCTGAGCATACCCAGCCCACTCGGGGTGAAAATGGCAAAAAACACAGTTGATGGACAGAATGTAGAACAATGTCATACATTCACCCCAGTACAAGGATCTGGGCCTAAATCCATCATTTTTTTGCACTCCACACCACCCTGGTTAGACACTGGCTATATGCAAATCAGTTCTGACCCTGTGCCTCATGGGAACAGTCCAGTCCGAACTACCAAGCCATGTCTGTCCCAGACCGGAATCAAGCATCCAAGGACCGGTTTCTGGCTATCAGCCTTCATCAGCCTGGATAGCTTGACTCCAGTGGTGTGGAGAGCCTGGGACTCACGTCGGAGCATACCCAGCCCACTCGGGGTGAAAACTGCAAAAAACACAGTTGATGGACAGAATGTAGAACAATGTCATACATTCACCCCAGTACAAGGATCTGGGCCTAAATCCATCTTTTTTTTGCACTCCACACCACCCTGGGTTAGACACTGGCTATATGCAAATCAGCTCTGACCCTGTGCCTCATGGGAACAGTCCAGTCCGAACTACCAAGCCATGTCTTTCCCAGACCGGAATCAAGCATCCAAGGACCGGTTTCTGGCTATCAGCCTTCATCAGCCTGGATAGCTTGACTCCAGTGGTGTGCAGAGCCTGGGACTCACGTCTGAGCATACCCAGCCCACTCGGGGTGAAAACTGCAAAAAACACAGTTGATGGACAGAATGTAGAACAATGTCATACATTCACCCCAGTACAAGGATCTGGGCCTAAATCCATCGTTTTTTTGCACTCCACACCACACTGGGTTAGACACTGGCTATATGCAAATCAGCTCTGACCCTGTGCCTCATGGGAACAGTCCAGTCCGAACTACCAAGCCATGTTTTTCCCAGACTTGAATCAAGCATCCAAGGACCGGTTTCTGGCTATCAGCCTTCATCAGCCTGGATAGCTGGACTTCAGTGGTGTGGAGAGCCTGGGACTCACGTCTGAGCATACCCAGCCCACTCGGGGTGAAAATTGCAAAAAACACAGTTGATGGACAGAATGTAGACACAATGTCATACATTCACCCCAGTACAAGGATCTGGGCCTAAATCCATCGTTTTTTTACACTCCACACCACCCTGGTTAGACACTGGCTTTATGCAAATCAGCTCTGATCCTGTGCCTCATGGGAACAGTCCAATCCGAACTACCAAGCCATGTCTTTCCCAGACCAGAGTCAAGCATCCAAGGACCGATTTCTGGCTATAAGCCTTCATCAGCCTGGATAGCTTGACTCCAGTGGTGTGGAGAGCCTGGGACTCACGTCTGAGCATACCCAGCCAACTCGGGGTGAAAATTGCAAAAAACACAGTTGATGGACAGAATGTAGAACAATGTCATACATTCACTCCAGTACAAGGATCTGGGCCTAAATCCATCGTTTTTTTGCACTCCACACCACCCTGGGTTTGACACTGGCTATATGCAAATCAGCTCTGACCCTGTGCCTCATGGGACCAGTCCAGTCCGAACTACCAAGCCATGTCTTTCCCAGACCGGAATCAAGCATCCAAGGACCAGGTTCTGGCTATCAGCCTTCATCAGCCTGGATAGCTTGACTCCAGTGGTGTGGAGAGCCTGGGACTCACGTCTGAGCATACCAAGCCAACTCGGGGTGAAAATTGCAAAAAACACAGTTGATGGACAGAATGTAGATCAATGTCATACATTCACCCCAGTACAAGGATCTGGGCCTAAATCCATCGTTTTTTTGCACTCTACACCACCCTGGGTTAGACACTGGCTATATGCAAATCAGCTCTGACCCTGTGCCTCATGGGAACAATCCAGTCCGAACTACCAAGCCATGTCTTTCCCAGACCGGAATCAAGCATCCAAGTACCGGTTTCTGGCTATCAGCCTTCATCAGCCTGGATAGCTTGAGTCCAGTGGTGAGGAGAGCCTGGGACTCACGTCTGAGCATACCCAGCCCACTCGGGGTGAAAATTGCAAAAAACACAGTTGATGGACAGAATGTAGAACAATGTCATACATTCACCCCAGTACAAGGATCTGGGCCTAAATCCATCATTTTTTTGCACTCCACACCACCCTGGTTAGATACTGGCTATATGCAAATCAGCTCTGACCCTGTGCCTCATGGGAACAGTCCAGTCCGAACTACCAAGCCATGTCTGTCCCAGACCGGAATCAAGCATCCAAGGACCGGTTTCTGGCTATAAGCCTTCATCAGCCTGGATAGCTTGACTCCAGTGGTGTGGAGAGCCTGGGACTCACGTCTGAGCATACCCAGCCCACTCGGGGTGAAAATTGCAAAAAACACAGTTGATGGACAGAATGTAGAACAATGTCATACATTCACCCCAGTACAAGGATCTGGGCCTAAATCCATCGATTTTTTGCACTCCACACCACCCTGGTTAGACACTGGCTATATGCAAATCAGCTCTGACCCTGTGCCTCATGGGAACAATCCAGTCCGAACTACCAAGCCATGTCTTTCCCAGACCGGAATCAAGCATCCAAGGACCGGTTTCTGGCTATCAGCCTTCATCAGCCTGGATAGCTTGACTCCAGTGGTGTGGAGAGCCTGGGACTCACGTCTGAGCATACCAAGCCAACTCGGGGTGAAAATTGCAAAAAACACAGTTGATGGACAGAATGTAGAACAATGTCATACATTCACCCCAGTACAAGGATCTGGGCCTAAATCCATCGTTTTTTTGCACTCCACACCACCCTGGGTTAGACACTGGCTATATGCAAATCAGCTCTGACCCTGTGCCTCATGGGAACAGTCCAGTCCGAACTACCAAGCCATGTCTTTCCCAGACCGGAATCAAGCATCCAAGTACCGGTTTCTGGCTATCAGCCTTCATCAGCCTGGATAGCTGGACTTCAGTGGTGTGGAGAGCCTGGGACTCACGTCTGAGCATACCCAGCCCACTCGGGGTGAAAATTGCAAAAAACACAGTTGATGGACAGAATGTAGACACAATGTCATACATTCACCCCAGTACAAGGATCTGGGCCTAAATCCATCGTTTTTTTACACTCCACACCACCCTGGTTAGACACTGGCTATATGCAAATCAGCTCTGACCCTGTGCCTCATGGGAACAGTCCAGTCCGAACTACCAAGCCATGTTTTTCCCAGACTTGAATCAAGCATCCAAGGACCGGTTTCTGGCTATCAGCCTTCATCAGCCTGGATAGCTGGACTTCAGTGGTGTGGAGAGCCTGGGACTCACGTCTGAGCATACCCAGCCCACTCGGGGTGAAAATTGCAAAAAACACAGTTGATGGACAGAATGTAGACACAATGTCATACATTCACCCCAGTACAAGGATCTGGGCCTAAATCCATCGTTTTTTTACACTCCACACCACCCTGGTTAGACACTGGCTATATGCAAATCAGCTCTGATCCTGTGCCTCATGGGAACAGTCCAATCCGAACTACCAAGCCATGTCTTTCCCAGACCAGAGTCAAGCATCCAAGGACCGATTTCTGGCTATAAGCCTTCATCAGCCTGGATAGCTTGACTCCAGTGGTGTGGAGAGCCTGGGACTCACGTCTGAGCATACCCAGCCAACTCGGGGTGAAAATTGCAAAAAACACAGTTGATGGACAGAATGTAGAACAATGTCATACATTCACTCCAGTACAAGGATCTGGGCCTAAATCCATCGTTTTTTTGCACTCCACACCACCCTGGGTTTGACACTGGCTATATGCAAATCAGCTCTGACCCTGTGCCTCATGGGACCAGTCCAGTCCGAACTACCAAGCCATGTCTTTCCCAGACCGGAATCAAGCATCCAAGGACCAGGTTCTGGCTATCAGCCTTCATCAGCCTGGATAGCTTGACTCCAGTGGTGTGGAGAGCCTGGGACTCACGTCTGAGCATACCAAGCCAACTCGGGGTGAAAATTGCAAAAAACACAGTTGATGGACAGAATGTAGATCAATGTCATACATTCACCCCAGTACAAGGATCTGGGCCTAAATCCATCGTTTTTTTGCACTCTACACCACCCTGGGTTAGACACTGGCTATATGCAAATCAGCTCTGACCCTGTGCCTCATGGGAACAATCCAGTCCGAACTACCAAGCCATGTCTTTCCCAGACCGGAATCAAGCATCCAAGTACCGGTTTCTGGCTATCAGCCTTCATCAGCCTGGATAGCTTGAGTCCAGTGGTGAGGAGAGCCTGGGACTCACGTCTGAGCATACCCAGCCCACTCGGGGTGAAAATTGCAAAAAACACAGTTGATGGACAGAATGTAGAACAATGTCATACATTCACCCCAGTACAAGGATCTGGGCCTAAATCCATCATTTTTTTGCACTCCACACCACCCTGGTTAGATACTGGCTATATGCAAATCAGCTCTGACCCTGTGCCTCATGGGAACAGTCCAGTCCGAACTACCAAGCCATGTCTGTCCCAGACCGGAATCAAGCATCCAAGGACCGGTTTCTGGCTATAAGCCTTCATCAGCCTGGATAGCTTGACTCCAGTGGTGTGGAGAGCCTGGGACTCACGTCTGAGCATACCCAGCCCACTCGGGGTGAAAATTGCAAAAAACACAGTTGATGGACAGAATGTAGAACAATGTCATACATTCACCCCAGTACAAGGATCTGGGCCTAAATCCATCGATTTTTTGCACTCCACACCACCCTGGTTAGACACTGGCTATATGCAAATCAGCTCTGACCCTGTGCCTCATGGGAACAATCCAGTCCGAACTACCAAGCCATGTCTTTCCCAGACCGGAATCAAGCATCCAAGGACCGGTTTCTGGCTATCAGCCTTCATCAGCCTGGATAGCTTGACTCCAGTGGTGTGGAGAGCCTGGGACTCACGTCTGAGCATACCCAGCCCACTCGGGGTGAAAATTGCAAAAAACACAGTTGATGGACAGAATGTAGAACAATGTCATACATTCACCCCAGTACAAGGATCTGGGCCTAAATCCATCGTTTTTTTGCACTCCACACGACCCTGGGTTAGACACTGGCTATATGCAAATCAGCTCTGACCCTGTGCCTCATGGGAACAGTCCAGTCCGAACTACCAAGCCATGTCTTTCCCAGACCGGAATCAAGCATCCAAGAACCGGTTTCTGGCTATCAGCCTTCATCAGCCTGGATAGCTTGACTCCAGTGGTGTGGAGGGCCTGGGACTCACGTCTGAGCATACCCAGCCAACTCGGGGTGAAAATTGCAAAAAACACAGTTGATGGACAGAATGTAGAACAATGTCATACATTCACCCCAGTACAAGGATCTGGGCCTAAATCCATCGTTTTTTTGCACTCCACACCACCCTGGGTTTGACACTGGCTATATGCAAATCAGCTCTGACCCTGTGCCTCATGGGAACAGTCCAGTCCGAACTACCAAGCCATGTCTTTCCCAGACCGGAATCAAGCATCAAAGGACCAGGTTCTGGCTATCAGCTTTCATCAGCCTGGATAGCTTGACTCCAGTGGTGTTGAGAGCCTGGGACTCACGTCTGAGCATACCAAGCCAACTCGGGGTGAAAATTGCAAAAAACACAGGTGATGGACAGAATGTAGAACAATGTCATACATTCTCCCCAGTACAAGGATCTGGGCCTAAATCCATCGTTTTTTTGCACTCCACACCACCCTGGGTTAGACACTGGCTATATGCAAATCAGCTCTGACCCTGTGCCTCATGGGAACAGTCCAGTCCGAACTACCAAGCCATGTCTTTCCCAGACCGGAATCAAGCATCCAAGGACCAGTTTCTGGCTATCAGCCTTCATCAGCCTGGATAGCTTGACTCCAGTGGTGTGGAGAGCCTGGTACTCACGTCTGAGCATACCCAGCCCACTCGGGGTGAAAACTGCAAAAAACACAGTTGATGGACAGAATGTAGAACAATGTCATACATTCACCCCAGTACAAGGATCTGGGCCTAAATCCATCGTTTTTTTGCACTCCACACCACACTGGGTTAGACACTGGCTATATGCAAATCAGCTCTGACCCTGTGCCTCATGGGAACAGTCCAGTCCGAACTACCAAGCCATGTTTTTCCCAGACTTGAATCAAGCATCCAAGGACCGGTTTCTGGCTATCAGCCTTCATCAGCCTGGATAGCTTGACTTCAGTGGTGTGGAGAGCCTGGGACTCACGTCTGAGCATACCCAGCCCACTCGGGGTGAAAATTGCGAAAAACACAGTTGATGGACAGAATGTAGAACAATGTCATACATTCACCCCAGTACAAGGATCTGGGCCTAAATCCATCGTTTTTTTGCACTCCACACCACCCTGGTTAGACACTGGCTATATGCAAATCAGCTCTGACCCTGTGCCTCATGGGAACAGTCCAGTCCGAACTACCAAGCCATGTCTGTCCCAGACCGGAATCAAGCATCCAAGGACCGGTTTCTGGCTATCAGCCTTCATCAGCCTGGATAGCTTGACTCCAGTGGTGTGGAGAGCCTGGGACTCACGTCGGAGCATACCCAGCCCACTCGGGGTGAAAACTGCAAAAAACACAGTTGATGGACAGAATGTAGAACAATGTCATACATTCACCCCAGTACAAGGATCTGGGCCTCAATCCATCTTTTTTTTTGCACTCCACACCACCCTGGGTTAGACACTGGCTATATGCAAATCAGCTCTGACCCTGTGCCTCATGGGAACAGTCCAGTCCGAACTACCAAGCCATGTCTTTCCCAGACCGGAATCAAGCATCCAAGGACCGGGTTCTGGCTATCAGCCTTCATCAGCCTGGATAGCTTGACTCCAGTGGTGTGGAGAGCCTGGGACTCACGTCTGAGCATACCCAGCCCACTCGGGGTGAAAATGGCAAAAAACACAGTTGATGGACAGAATGTAGAACAATGTCATACATTCACCCCAGTACAAGGATCTGGGCCTAAATCCATCATTTTTTTGCACTCCACACCACCCTGGTTAGACACTGGCTATATGCAAATCAGTTCTGACCCTGTGCCTCATGGGAACAGTCCAGTCCGAACTACCAAGCCATGTCTGTCCCAGACCGGAATCAAGCATCCAAGGACCGGTTTCTGGCTATCAGCCTTCATCAGCCTGGATAGCTTGACTCCAGTGGTGTGGAGAGCCTGGGACTCACGTCGGAGCATACCCAGCCCACTCGGGGTGAAAACTGCAAAAAACACAGTTGATGGACAGAATGTAGAACAATGTCATACATTCACCCCAGTACAAGGATCTGGGCCTAAATCCATCTTTTTTTTGCACTCCACACCACCCTGGGTTAGACACTGGCTATATGCAAATCAGCTCTGACCCTGTGCCTCATGGGAACAGTCCAGTCCGAACTACCAAGCCATGTCTTTCCCAGACCGGAATCAAGCATCCAAGGACCGGTTTCTGGCTATCAGCCTTCATCAGCCTGGATAGCTTGACTCCAGTGGTGTGCAGAGCCTGGGACTCACGTCTGAGCATACCCAGCCCACTCGGGGTGAAAACTGCAAAAAACACAGTTGATGGACAGAATGTAGAACAATGTCATACATTCACCCCAGTACAAGGATCTGGGCCTAAATCCATCGTTTTTTTGCACTCCACACCACACTGGGTTAGACACTGGCTATATGCAAATCAGCTCTGACCCTGTGCCTCATGGGAACAGTCCAGTCCGAACTACCAAGCCATGTTTTTCCCAGACTTGAATCAAGCATCCAAGGACCGGTTTCTGGCTATCAGCCTTCATCAGCCTGGATAGCTGGACTTCAGTGGTGTGGAGAGCCTGGGACTCACGTCTGAGCATACCCAGCCCACTCGGGGTGAAAATTGCAAAAAACACAGTTGATGGACAGAATGTAGACACAATGTCATACATTCACCCCAGTACAAGGATCTGGGCCTAAATCCATCGTTTTTTTACACTCCACACCACCCTGGTTAGACACTGGCTTTATGCAAATCAGCTCTGATCCTGTGCCTCATGGGAACAGTCCAATCCGAACTACCAAGCCATGTCTTTCCCAGACCAGAGTCAAGCATCCAAGGACCGATTTCTGGCTATAAGCCTTCATCAGCCTGGATAGCTTGACTCCAGTGGTGTGGAGAGCCTGGGACTCACGTCTGAGCATACCCAGCCAACTCGGGGTGAAAATTGCAAAAAACACAGTTGATGGACAGAATGTAGAACAATGTCATACATTCACTCCAGTACAAGGATCTGGGCCTAAATCCATCGTTTTTTTGCACTCCACACCACCCTGGGTTTGACACTGGCTATATGCAAATCAGCTCTGACCCTGTGCCTCATGGGACCAGTCCAGTCCGAACTACCAAGCCATGTCTTTCCCAGACCGGAATCAAGCATCCAAGGACCAGGTTCTGGCTATCAGCCTTCATCAGCCTGGATAGCTTGACTCCAGTGGTGTGGAGAGCCTGGGACTCACGTCTGAGCATACCAAGCCAACTCGGGGTGAAAATTGCAAAAAACACAGTTGATGGACAGAATGTAGATCAATGTCATACATTCACCCCAGTACAAGGATCTGGGCCTAAATCCATCGTTTTTTTGCACTCTACACCACCCTGGGTTAGACACTGGCTATATGCAAATCAGCTCTGACCCTGTGCCTCATGGGAACAATCCAGTCCGAACTACCAAGCCATGTCTTTCCCAGACCGGAATCAAGCATCCAAGTACCGGTTTCTGGCTATCAGCCTTCATCAGCCTGGATAGCTTGAGTCCAGTGGTGAGGAGAGCCTGGGACTCACGTCTGAGCATACCCAGCCCACTCGGGGTGAAAATTGCAAAAAACACAGTTGATGGACAGAATGTAGAACAATGTCATACATTCACCCCAGTACAAGGATCTGGGCCTAAATCCATCATTTTTTTGCACTCCACACCACCCTGGTTAGATACTGGCTATATGCAAATCAGCTCTGACCCTGTGCCTCATGGGAACAGTCCAGTCCGAACTACCAAGCCATGTCTGTCCCAGACCGGAATCAAGCATCCAAGGACCGGTTTCTGGCTATAAGCTTTCATCAGCCTGGATAGCTTGACTCCAGTGGTGTGGAGAGCCTGGGACTCACGTCTGAGCATACCCAGCCCACTCGGGGTGAAAATTGCAAAAAACACAGTTGATGGACAGAATGTAGAACAATGTCATACATTCACCCCAGTACAAGGATCTGGGCCTAAATCCATCGATTTTTTGCACTCCACACCACCCTGGTTAGACACTGGCTATATGCAAATCAGCTCTGACCCTGTGCCTCATGGGAACAATCCAGTCCGAACTACCAAGCCATGTCTTTCCCAGACCGGAATCAAGCATCCAAGGACCGGTTTCTGGCTATCAGCCTTCATCAGCCTGGATAGCTTGACTCCAGTGGTGTGGAGAGCCTGGGACTCACGTCTGAGCATACCAAGCCAACTCGGGGTGAAAATTGCAAAAAACACAGTTGATGGACAGAATGTAGAACAATGTCATACATTCACCCCAGTACAAGGATCTGGGCCTAAATCCATCGTTTTTTTGCACTCCACACCACCCTGGGTTAGACACTGGCTATATGCAAATCAGCTCTGACCCTGTGCCTCATGGGAACAGTCCAGTCCGAACTACCAAGCCATGTCTTTCCCAGACCGGAATCAAGCATCCAAGTACCGGTTTCTGGCTATCAGCCTTCATCAGCCTGGATAGCTGGACTTCAGTGGTGTGGAGAGCCTGGGACTCACGTCTGAGCATACCCAGCCCACTCGGGGTGAAAATTGCAAAAAACACAGTTGATGGACAGAATGTAGACACAATGTCATACATTCACCCCAGTACAAGGATCTGGGCCTAAATCCATCGTTTTTTTACACTCCACACCACCCTGGTTAGACACTGGCTATATGCAAATCAGCTCTGACCCTGTGCCTCATGGGAACAGTCCAGTCCGAACTACCAAGCCATGTTTTTCCCAGACTTGAATCAAGCATCCAAGGACCGGTTTCTGGCTATCAGCCTTCATCAGCCTGGATAGCTGGACTTCAGTGGTGTGGAGAGCCTGGGACTCACGTCTGAGCATACCCAGCCCACTCGGGGTGAAAATTGCAAAAAACACAGTTGATGGACAGAATGTAGACACAATGTCATACATTCACCCCAGTACAAGGATCTGGGCCTAAATCCATCGTTTTTTTACACTCCACACCACCCTGGTTAGACACTGGCTATATGCAAATCAGCTCTGATCCTGTGCCTCATGGGAACAGTCCAATCCGAACTACCAAGCCATGTCTTTCCCAGACCAGAGTCAAGCATCCAAGGACCGATTTCTGGCTATAAGCCTTCATCAGCCTGGATAGCTTGACTCCAGTGGTGTGGAGAGCCTGGGACTCACGTCTGAGCATACCCAGCCAACTCGGGGTGAAAATTGCAAAAAACACAGTTGATGGACAGAATGTAGAACAATGTCATACATTCACTCCAGTACAAGGATCTGGGCCTAAATCCATCGTTTTTTTGCACTCCACACCACCCTGGGTTTGACACTGGCTATATGCAAATCAGCTCTGACCCTGTGCCTCATGGGACCAGTCCAGTCCGAACTACCAAGCCATGTCTTTCCCAGACCGGAATCAAGCATCCAAGTACCGGTTTCTGGCTATCAGCCTTCATCAGCCTGGATAGCTTGAGTCCAGTGGTGAGGAGAGCCTGGGACTCACATCTGAGCATACCCAGCCCACTCGGGGTGAAAATTGCAAAAAACACAGTTGATGGACAGAATGTAGAACAATGTCATACATTCACCCCAGTACAAGGATCTGGGCCTAAATCCATCATTTTTTTGCACTCCACACCACCCTGGTTAGATACTGGCTATATGCAAATCAGCTCTGACCCTGTGCCTCATGGGAACAGTCCAGTCCGAACTACCAAGCCATGTCTGTCCCAGACCGGAATCAAGCATCCAAGGACCGGTTTCTGGCTATAAGCCTTCATCAGCCTGGATAGCTTGACTCCAGTGGTGTGGAGAGCCTGGGACTCACGTCTGAGCATACCCAGCCCACTCGGGGTGAAAATTGCAAAAAACACAGTTGATGGACAGAATGTAGAACAATGTCATACATTCACCCCAGTACAAGGATCTGGGCCTAAATCCATCGATTTTTTGCACTCCACACCACCCTGGTTAGACACTGGCTATATGCAAATCAGCTCTGACCCTGTGCCTCATGGGAACAATCCAGTCCGAACTACCAAGCCATGTCTTTCCCAGACCGGAATCAAGCATCCAAGGACCGGTTTCTGGCTGTCAGCCTTCATCAGCCTGGATAGCTTGACTCCAGTGGTGTGGAGAGCCTGGGACTCACGTCTGAGCATACCAAGCCAACTCGGGGTGAAAATTGCAAAAAACACAGTTGATGGACAGAATGTAGAACAATGTCATACATTCACCCCAGTACAAGGATCTGGGCCTAAATCCATCGTTTTTTGCACTCCACACCACCCTGGTTAGACACTGTCTATATGCAAATCAGCTCTGACCCTGTGCCTCATGGGAACAGTCCAGTCCGAACTACCAAGCCATGTCTTTCCCAGACCGGAATCAAGCATCCAAGGACCGGTTTCTGGCTATCAGCCTTCATCAGCCTGGATAGCTTGAGTCAAGTGGTGAGGAGAGCCTGGGACTCACGTCTGAGCATACCCAGCCCACTCGGGGTGAAAATTGCAAAAAACACAGTTGATGGACAGAATGTAGAACAATGCCATACATTCACCCCAGTACAAGGATCTGGGCCTAAATCCATCATTTTTTTGCACTCCACACCACCCTGGTTAGACACTGGCTATATGCAAATCAGCTCTGACCCTGTGCCTCATGGGAACAGTCCAGTCCGAACTACCAAGCCATGTCTGTCCCAGACCGGAATCAAGCATCCAAGGACCGGTTTCTGGCTATCAGCCTTCATCAGCCTGGATAGCTTGACTCCAGTGGTGTGGAGAGCCTGGGACTCATGTCGGAGCATACCCAGCCCACTCGGGGTGAAAACTGCAAAAAACACAGTTGATGGACAGAATGTAGAACAATGTCATACATTCACCCCAGTACAAGGATCTGGGCCTAAATCCATCTTTTTTTTTGCACTCCACACCACCCTGGGTTAGACACTGGCTATATGCAAATCAGCTCTGACCCTGTGCCTCATGGGAACCGTCCAGTCCGAACTACCAAGCCATGTCTTTCCCAGACCGGAATCAAGCATCCAAGGACCGGTTTCTGGCTATAAGCCTTCATCAGCCTGGATAGCTTGACTCCAGTGGTGTGGAGAGCCTGGGACTCACGTCTGAGCATACCCAGCCCACTCGGGGTGAAAATTGCAAAAAACACAGTTGATGGACAGAATGTAGAACAATGTCATACATTCACCCCAGTACAAGGATCTGGGCCTAAATCCATCGATTTTTTGCACTCCACTCCACCCTGGTTAGACACTGGCTATATGCAAATCAGCTCTGACCCTGTGCCTCATGGGAACAATCCAGTCCGAACTACCAAGCCATGTCTTTCCCAGACCGGAATCAAGCATCCAATGACCGGTTTCTGGCTATCAGCCTTCATCAGCCTGGATAGCTTGACTCCAGTGGTGTGGAGAGCCTGGGACTCATGTCTGAGCATACCCAGCCAACTCGGGGTGAAAATTGCAAAAAACACAGTTGATGGACAGAATGTAGAACAATGTCATACATTCACCCCAGTACAAGGATCTGGGCCTAAATCCGTCGTTTTTTTGCACTCCACACAACCCTGGGTTAGACACTGGCTATATGCAAATCAGCTCTGACCCTGTGCCTCATGGGACCAGTCCAGTCTGAACTACCAAGCCATGACCAGGTTCTGGCTATCAGCCTTCATCAGCCTGGATAGCTTGACTCCAGTGGTGTGGAGAGCCTGGGACTCACGTCTGAGCATACCCAGCCCACTCGGGGTGAAAATTGCAAAAAACACAGTTGATGGACAGAATGTAGAACAATGTCATACATTCACCCCAGTACAAGGATCTGGGCCTAAATCCATCGTTTTTTTGCACTCCACACCACCCTGGTTAGACACTGGCTATATGCAAATCAGCTCTGACCCTGTGCCTCATGGGAACAATCCAGTCCGAACTACCAAGCCATGTCTTTCCCAGACCGGAGTCAAGCATTCAAGGACCGGTTTCTGGCTATCAGCCTTCATCAGCCTGGATAGCTTGACTCCAGTGGTGTGGAGAGCCTGGGACTCATGTCTGAGCATACCCAGCCAACTCGGGGTGAAAATTGCAAAAAACACAGTTGATGGACAGAATGTAGAACAATGTCATACATTCACCCCAGTACAAGGATCTGGGCCTAAATCCATCGTTTTTTTGCACTCCACACCACCCTGGGTTTGACAATGGCTATATGCAAATCAGCTCTGACCCTGTGCCTCATGGGACCAGTCCAGTCCGAACTACCAAGCCATGTCTTTCCCAGACCGGAATCAAGCATCCAAGGACCAGGTTCTGGCTATCAGCCTTCATCAGCCTGGATAGCTTGACTCCAGTGGTGTGGAGAGCCTGGGACTCACGTCTGAGCATACCAAGCCAACTCGGGGTGAAAACTGCAAAAAACACAGTTGATGGACAGAATGTAGAACAATGTCATACATTCACCCCAGTACAAGGATCTGGGCCTAATTCCATCGTTTTTTTGCACTCCACACCACCCTGGGTTAGACACTGGCTATATGCAAATCAGCTCTGACCCTGTGCCTCATGGGAACAGTCCAGTCCGAAATACCAAGCCATGTCTTTCCCAGACCGGAATCAAGCATCCAAGGACCGGTTTCTGGCTATCAGCCTTCATCAGCCTGGATAGCTTGACTCCAGTGGTGTGGAGAGCCTGGGACTCACGTCTGAGCATACCCAGCCCACTCGGGGTGAAAATTGCAAAAAACACAGTTGATGGACAGAATGTAGAACAATGTCATACATTCACCCCAGTACAAGGATCTGGGCCTAAATCCATCGATTTTTTGCACTTCACACCACCCTGGTTAGACACTGGCTATATGCAAATCAGCTCTGACCCTGTGCCTCATGGGAACAATCCAGTCCGAACTACCAAGCCATGTCTTTCCCAGACCGGAATCAAGCATCCAAGGACCGGTTTCTGGCTATCAGCCTTCATCAGCCTGGATAGCTTGACTCCAGTGGTGTGGAGAGCCTGGGACTCATGTCTGAGCATACCCAGCCCACTCGGGGTGAAAATTGCAAAAAACACAGTTGATGGACAGAATGTAGAACAATGTCATACATTCACCCCAGTACAAGGATCTGGGCCTAAATCCATCGCTTTTTTGCACTCCACACCACCCTGGGTTAGACACTGGCTATATGCAAATCAGCTCTGACCCTGTGCCTCATGGGAACAGTCCAGTCCGAACTACCAAGCCATGTCTTTCCCAGACCGGAATCAAGCATCCAAGGACCGGTTTCTGGCTATCAGCCTTCATCAGCCTGGATAGCTTGACTCCAGTGGTGTGGAGAGCCTGGGACTCAGGTCTGAGCATACCCAGCCACCTCGGGGTGAAAATTGCAAAAAACACAGTTGATCGACAGAATGTAGAACAATGTCATACATTCACCCCAGTACAAGGATCTGGGCCTAAATCCATCGTTTTTTTGCACTCCACACCACCCTGGTTAGACACTGGCTATATGCAAATCAGCTCTGACCCTGTGCCTCATGGGAACAGTCCAGTCCGAACTACCAAGCCATGTCTGTCCCAGACCGGAATCAAGCATCCAAGGACCGGTTTCTGGCTATCAGCCTTCATCAGCCTGGATAGCTTGACTCCAGTGGTGTGGAGTGCCTGGGACTCACGTCTGAGCATACCCAGCCGACTCGGGGTGAAAACTGCAAAAAACACAGTTGATGGACAGAATGTAGAACAATGTCATACATTCACCCCAGTACAAGGATCTGGGCCTAAATCCATCGTTTTTTTGCACTCTACACCACCCTGGGTTAGACACTGGCTATATGCAAATCAGCTCTGACCCTGTGCCTCATGGGAACAGTCCAGTCCGAACTACCAAGCCATGTCTTTCCCAGACCGGAATCAAGCATCCAAGGACCGGTTTCTGGCTATCAGCCTTCATCAGCCTAGATAGCTTGACTCCAGTGGTGTGGAGAGCCTGGGACTCACGTCTGAGCATACCCAGCCCACTCGGGGTGAAAATTGCAAAAAACACAGTTGATGGACAGAATGTAGAACAATGTCATACATTCACCCCAGTACAAGGATCTGGGCCTAAATCCATCGTTTTTTTGCACTCCACACCACCCTGGTTAGACACTGGCTATATGCAAATCAGCTCTGACCCTGTGCCTCATGGGAACAGTCCAGTCCGAACTACCAAGCCATGTCTTTCCCAGACCGGAATCAAGCATCCAAGGACCGGTTTCTGGCTATCAGCCTTCATCAGCCTGGATAGCTTGACTCCAGTGGTGTGGAGAGCCTGAGACTCACGTCTGAGCATACCCAGCCCACTCGGGGTGAAAATTGCAAAAAACACAGTTGATGGACAGAATGTAGAATAATGTCATACATTCACCCCAGTACAAGGATCTGGGCCTAAATCCATCGATTTTTTGCACTCCACACCACCCTGGTTAGACACTGGCTATATGCAAATCAGCTCGGACCCTGTGCCTCATGGGAACAGTCCAGTCCGAACTACCAAGCCATGTCTTTCCCAGACCGGAATCAAGCATCCAAGGACCGGTTTCTGGCTATCAGCCTTCATCAGCCTGGATAGCTTGACTCCAGTGGTGTGGAGAGCCTGGGACTCACGTCTGAGCATACCCAGCCCACTCGGGGTGAAAATTGCAAAAAACACAGTTGATGGACAGAATGTAGAACAATGTCATACATTCACCCCAGTACAAGGATCTGGGCCTAAATCCATCATTTTTTTGCACTCCACACCACCCTGGGTTAGACACTGGCTATATGCAAATCAGCTCTGACCCTGTGCCTCATGGGAACAGTCCAGTCCGAACTACCAAGCCATGTCTTCCCAGACCGGAATCAAGCATCCAAGGACCGGTTTCTGGCTATCAGCCTTCATCAGCCTGGATACCTTGACTCCAGTGGTGTGGAGAGCCTGGGACTCACGTCTGAGCATACCCAGCCCACTTTGGGTGAAAATTGCAAAAAACACAGTTGATGGACAGAATGTAGAACAATGTCATACATTCACCACAGTACAAGGATCTGGGCCTAAATCCATTGTTTTTTTGCACTGCACACCACCCTGGTTAGACACTGGCTATATGCAAATCAGCTCTGACCCTGTGCCTCATGGGAACAGTCCAGTCAGAACTACCAAGCCATGTCTTTCCCAGACCGGAATCAAGCATCCAAGGACCGGTTTCTGGCTATCAGCCTTCATCAGCCTGGATAGCTTGACTCCAGTGGTGTGGAGAGCCTGGGACTCACGTCTGAGCATACCCAGCCCACTCGGGGTGAAAATTGCAAAAAACACAGTTGATGGACAGAATGTAGAACAATGTCATACATTCACCCCAGTACAAGGATCTGGGCCTAAATCCATCGTTTTTTTGCACTCCACACCACCCTGGTTAGACACTGGCAATATGCAAATCAGCTCTGACCCTGTGCCTCATGGGAACAGTCCAGTCCGAACTACCCAGCCATGTCTTTCCCAGGCCGGAATCAAGCATCCAAGGACCGGTTTCTGGCTATCAGCCTTCATCAGCCTGGATAGCTTGACTCCAGTGGTGTTGAGAGCCTGGGACTCACGTCTGAGCATACCCAGCCCACTCGGGGTGAAAATTGCAAAAAACACAGTTGATGGACAGAATGTAGAACAATGTCATACATTCACCCCAGTACAAGGATCTGGGCCTAAATCCATTGTTTTTCTGCACTCCACACCACCCTGGGTTTGACACTGGCTATATGCAAATCAGCTCTGACCCTGTGCCTCATGGGAACAGTCCAGTCCGAACTACCAAGCCATGTCTTTCCCAGACCGGAATCAAGCATCCAAGGACCGGTTTCTGGCTATCAGCCTTCATCAGCCTGGATAGCTTGACTCCAGTGGTGTGGAGAGCCTGGGACTCACGTCTGAGCATACCCAGCCCACTCGGGGTGAAAATTGCAAAAAACACAGTTGATGGACAGAATGTAGAACAATGTAATACATTCACCCCAGTACAAGGATCTGGGCCTAAATCCATCGTTTTTTGCACTCCACACCAACCTGGGTTTGACACTGGCTATATGCAAATCAGCTCTGACCCTGTCCCTCATGGGAACAGTCCAGTCCGAACTACCAAGCCATGTCTTTCCCTGACCGGAATCAAGCATCCAAGGACCAGGTTCTGGCTATCAGCCTTCATCAGCCTGGATAGCTTGACTCCAGTGGTGTGGAGAGCCTGGGACTCACGTCTGAGCATACCCAGCCCACTCGGGGTGAAAATTGCAAAAAACACAGTTGATGGACAGAATGTAGAACAATGTCATACATTCACCCCAGTACAAGGATCTGGGCCTAAATCCATCGTTTATTTGCACTCCACACCACCCTGGTTAGACACTGGCTATATGCAAATCAGCTCTGCCCTGTGCCTCATGGGAACAGTCCAGTCCGAACTACCAAGCCATGTCTTTCCCAGACCGGAATCAAGCATCCAAGGACCGGTTTCTGGCTATCAGCCTTCATCAGCCTGGATAGCTTGACTCCAGTGGTGTGGAGAGCCTGGGACTCACGTCTGAGCATACCCAGCCCACTCGGGTTGAAAATTGCAAAAAACACAGTTGAAGGACAGAATGTAGAACATTGTCATACATTTACCCCAGTACAAGGATCTGGGCCTAAATCCATCGTTTTTTTGCACTCCACACCACCCTGGGTTAGAGACTGGCTATATGCAAATCAGCTCTGACCCTGTGCCTCATGGGAACAGTCCAGTCTGAACTACCAAGCCATGTCTTTTCCAGACCGGAATCAAGCATCCAAGGACCGGTTTCTGGCTAACAGCCTTCATCAGCCTGGATAGCTTGACTCCAGTGGTGTGGAGAGCCTGGGACTCACGTCTGAGCATACCCAGCCCACTCATTGTGAAAATTGCAAAAAACACAGTTGATGGACAGAATGTAGAACAATGTCATACATTCACCCCAGTACAAGGATCTGGGCCTAAATCCATCGTTTGTTTGCACTCCACACCACCCTGGTTAGACACTGGCTATATGCAAATCAGCTCTGACCCTGTGCCTCATGGGAACAGTCCAGTCCGAACGACCAAGCCATGTCTTTCCCAGACCGGAATCAAGCATCCAAGGACCGGTTTCTGGCTATCAGCCTTCATCAGCCTGGATAGCTTGACTCCAGTGGTGTGGAGAGCCTGGGACTCACGTCTGAGCATACCCAGCCCACTCGGGGTGAAAATTGCAAAAAACACAGTTGATGGACAGAATGTAGAACAATGTCATACATTCACCCCAGTACAAGGATCTGGGCTTAAATCCATCGTTTTTTTGCACTCCACACCACCCTGGGTTAGACACTAGCTATATGCAAATCAGCTCTGACCCTGTGCCTCATGGGAACAGTCCAGTCCGAACTACCAAGCCATGTCTTTCCCAGACCGGAATCAAGCATCCAAGGACCGGTTTCTGGCTATCAGCCTTCATCAGCCTGGATAGCTTGACTCCAGTGGTGTTGAGAGCCTGGGACTCACGTCTGAGCAAACCCAGCCCACTCGGGGTGAAAATTGCAAAAAACACAGTTGATGGACAGAATGTAGAACAATGTCATACATTCACCCCAGTACAAGGATCTGGGCCTAAATCCATCGTTTTTTTGCACTCCACACCACCCTGGGTTAGACACTGGCTATATGCAAATCAGCTCTGACCCTGCGCCTCATGGGAACAGTCCAGTCCGAACTACCAAGCCATGTCTTTCCCAGACCGGAATCAAGCATCCAAGGACCGGTTTCTGGCTATCAGCCTTCATCAGCCTGGATAGCTTAACTCCAGTGGTGTGGAGAGCCTGGGACTCACGTCTGAGCATACCCAGCCCACTCGGGGTGAAAATTGCAAAAAACACAGTTGATGGACAGAATGTAGAACAATGTCATACATTCACCCCAGTACCAGGATCTGGGCCTAAATCCATCATTTTTTTGCACTCCACACCACCCTGGGTTAGACACTGGCTATATGCAAATCAGCTCTGACCCTGTGCCTCATGGGAACAGTCCAGTACGAACTACCAAGCCATGTCTTTCCCAGACCGGAATCAAGCATCCAAGGACCGGTTTCTGGCTATCAGCCTTCATCAGCCTGTATAGCTTGACTCCAGTGGTGTGGAGAGCCTGGGACTCACGTCTGAGCATACCAAGCCCACTCGGGGTGAAAATTGCAAAAAACACAGTTGATGGACAGAATGTAGAACAATGTCATACATTCACCCCAGTACAAGGATCTGGGCCTAAATCCAACATTTTTTTGCACTCCACACCACCCTGGGTTAGACACTGGCTATATGCATATCAGCTCTGACCCTGTGCCTCATGGGAACAGTCCAGTCCGAACTACCAAGCCATGTCTTTCCCAGACCGGAATCAAGCATCCAAGGACCGGTTTCTGGCTATCAGCCTTCATCAGCCTGGATAGCTGGACTCCAGTGGTGTGGAGAGCCTGGGACTCACGTCTGAGCATACCCAGCCCACTCGGGGTGAAAATTGCAAAAAACACAGTTGATGGACAGAATGTAGAACAATGTCATACATTCACCCCAGTTCAAGGATCTGGGCCTCAATCCATCGTTTTTTTGCACTCCACACCACCCTGGGTTTGACACCGGCTATATGCAAATCAGCTCTGACCCTGTGCCTCATGGGAACAGTCCAGTCCAAACTACCAAGCCATGTCTTTCCCAGATCGGAATCAAACATCCAAGGACCGGTTTCTGGCTATCAGCCTTCATCAGCCTGAATAGCTTGACTCCAGTGGGGTGGAGAGCCTGGGACTCACGTCCGAGCATACGTGAGTCCCTTGGTAGTTCGGACTGGACTGTTCCCATGAGGCACAGGGTCAGAGCTGATTTGCATATAGCCAGTGTCAAACCCAGGGTGGTGTGGAGTGCAAAAAAACGATGGATTTAGGCCCAGATCCTTGTACTGGGGTGACTGTATGACATTGTTCTACATTCTGTCCATCAACTGTGTTTTTTGCAATTTTCACCCCGAGTGGGCTGGGTATGCTCAGACGTGAGTCCCAGGCTCTCCACACCACTGGAGTCAAGCTATCCAGGCTGATGAAGGCTGATAGCCAGAAACCGGTCCTTGGATGCTTGATTCCGGTCTGGGAAAGACATGGCTTGGTAGTTCGGACTGGACTGTTCCCATGAGGCACAGGGTCAGAGCTGATTTGCATATAGCCAGTGTCAAACCCAGGGTGGTGTGGAGTGCAAAAAAACGATGGATTTAGGCCCAGATCCCTGTACTGGGGTGAATGTATCACATTGTTCTACATTCTGTCCATCAACTGTTTTTTTTGCTATTTTCACCCCGAGTGGGCTGGGTATGCTCAGACGTGAGTCCCAGGCTCTCCACACCACTGGAGTCAAGCTATCCAGGCTGATGAAGGCTGATAGCCAGAAACCGGTCCTTGGATGCTTGATTCCGGTTTGGGAAAGACATGGCTTGGTAGTTCGGACTGCACTGTTCCTATGAGGCACAGGGTCAGAGCTGATTTGCATATAGCCAGTGTCAAACCCAGGGTGGTGTGGAGTGCAAAAAAACGATGGATTTAGGCCCAGATCCTTGTACTGGGGTGAATGTATGACATTGTTCTACATTCTGTCCATCAACTGTGTTTTTTGCAATTTTCACCCCGAGTGGGCTGGGTATGCTCAGACGTGAGTCCCAGGCTCTCCACACCACTGGAGTCAAGCTATCCAGGCTGATGAAGGCTGATAGCCAGAAACCGGTCCTTGGATGCTTGATTCCGGTCTGGGAAAGACATGGCTTGGTAGTTCGGACTGGACTGTTCCCATGAGGCACAGGGTCAGAGCTGATTTGCATATAGCCAGTGTCAAACCCAGGGTGGTGTGGAGTGCAAAAAAACGATGGATTTAGGCCCAGATCCTTGTACTGGGGTGAATGTATGACATTGTTCTACATTCTGTCCATCAACTGTGTTTTTTGCAATTTTCACCCCGAGTGGGCTGGGTATGCTCAGACGTGAGTCCCAGGCTCTCCACACCACTGGAGTCAAGCTATCCAGGCTGAAGAAGGCTGATAGCCAGAAACCGGTCCTTGGATGCTTGATTCCGGTCTGGGAAAGACATGGCTTGGTAGTTCGGACTGGACTGTTCCCATGAGGCACAGGGTCAGAGCTGATTTGCATATAGCCAGTGTCAAACCCAGGGTGGTGTGGAGTGCAAAAAAACGATGGATTTAGGCCCAGATCCTTGTACTGGGGTGAATGTATGACATTGTTCTACATTCTGTCCATCAACTGTGTTTTTTGCAATTTTCACCCCGAGTGGGCTGGGTATGCTCAGAGGTGAGTCCCAGGCTCTCCACACCACTGGAGTCAAGCTATCCAGGCTGATGAAGGCTGATAGCCAGAAACCGGTCCTTGGATGCTTGATTCCGGTCTGGGAAAGACATGGCTTAGTAGTTCGGACTGGACTGTTCCTATGAGGCACAGGGTCAGAGCTGATTTGCATATCGCCAGTGTCAAACCCAGGGTGGTGTGGAGTGCAAAAAAACAATAGATTTAGGCCCAGATGCTTGTACTGGGGTGAATGTATAACATTGTTCTACATTCTGTCCATCAACTGTGTTTTCATTGCAATTTGCACCCCTGAAAATGACATGTGTGCGCATATGGCGCACATACATGGTCTAAGGGCATGTATGAGCGTCACATGGCACCTTTTGTTTTTTAGAAAAATGCTTTTTTAAAGGAATTCGCAACTTACCACCAACTTGAAGTTGGTGGTAATTTGCGATTCCTTAGGGACAATTAGCAATATTTTTTTGTATCATACATTGCATTTAAGGAATCACAAATTTTGCGATTCCTTAAATGCAATCGCAAAATAAGGAATCGCAAATTGTGCGATTCCTTAGTTTGAACCCCATTTGCTTCATACATACCATATTGGGAATTCGCATTCGCGAATGCGAATTTCAATTATATATATGGCCCTAACTGATATCCTTCAAACTTTAGGAGTTTATGCCGACTAGCCTCGATGTGTGCTTCCTGAAGGCAGATAACATCTGCCCGCAAGAATCGCAGATCTTCCCTAATTCGGCGCCGTTTAGCCGGGTCGTTAAGCCCACAGATATTAATAGTGGCTATTCAAATATTAGCCATAGTTCCTAACAAATGTACCTAAGGAAGAAAACAAAAAAAAACCAATTGACAACCATCCCCTACATAATTTGCCGTCTATCTGAGAATTACGTTCTGTCCTGATCCTTCCCTCCTCCAGTAGCTTCTACCCGTCCCTTGAACTCCCTCCCTCCTTCTCCCCCGAGCCCCTACCCCAAAAACAGGCAAAATAGGTCCACAGACCCATGTGATGCCTCCCACTTCCCGAGTGCCCCCTGGTCACCCCCTGTCTGCATATCCTGCCCAAAATATGATTAGGAAAAACTAAAGAAATCACAGAAATATCATCAGTGAAAGGAGAAAAAAGAAAAGAAAAGAAAAGCCAATTGAATAGATACGACACTTTAGCGCTGTAAAACTAAGATCCCAGTCAGTAATTAGCAATTATCACCTTGTCCCCAAGTCCATTACACATCAGGAAGTTCTTTTAAGTACTCCTCCGCTTGTATTTCTGAAGAAAATATTTGCACCGACAGATAACCTTTAAGCGAGCCGGGTTCATTAGAAACACCTCACAGCCTTTCTTTTGAAAAGGAGTAATCAGTAGACGAAGCCGCCACCTTCGTTCCACTGTTGCGTGGCAAAAATCCGGGCAGACGAAGAATGTATGTCCTTCTGCAGTTCTTTTGGCATCTGGGCGGGCTTTCTCAAAAACAGCTTGTCTTAAAAGGAAATTATCAAAAAAATCAAAATAGCCCTTGGTTTTGCTTCGGGATCAGAGTTCTTTTTAAGCATGAGAGGGAATCGATGCACTCTCTGAATCTCCCTTTCCCAAGACCAGTGAGAAAGCTCAGGGAAAGCCATTTGAAATAGCTTGATGACAAAGCCTCTAATGTCTTGGCCCTCAACTTTCTCCTCAATCCCTAAGAGGCGGAGGTTGTTCCTGCGGAGTCTATTTTCGGAGTCCTCTAGCTTCCACATAATATCCACTAGTTTCTCGTCATTGGCCATTGTTTTAACTTCTGTACTTTGAAGCCCGGACTCAAGCTCAACAATCCTTTCCTCGAGGGCTGCCGTTCTGGCTATGACCTCCGAACATGCCTTAGTATTCTTCCGTATGGCCCCTTATATTTTCATTGTCGCGTGCTGTTCCCTCTTGTGTTCCTGTCTTGCCTCGCTTTGTATAGATTTTAGCATGTTGTAAATCAGGGTGTTGGAGGGAGGAGAATTAGATTCCTCCCTGTGACCCTTCCGTTTTTCGTCATCAAATTTAGAGCCTCCGGAACACGTAAGACTAATGGTGGCCTGTGCATAGTCCCACTGGAGGTTATTACTGGTTTCGGACCCATCACATTGTGTGGCAGATAGTTTAGATTTATTATAGCGGGATGTGTTCCTTTTCAATGTGTCTGCTGTTTTAGGGGGCTGCCACTTTCTTCTTTTGAAGTTAAATTTCCATTTGAGGAGTCCTCTGTAGAGTCTTTAAAGTCTATATCTGATTCTGATTCTTCCGCAGGTGAGAAAAGGCTATCCTCATCCAGGGGATCTGTTATTCTGATAGCACCTTTCTCGGTTCTCTCCCCTGATGGTGTGAAGAAGGCCAACAAATCACCCTGATCAGCTTGCTGACTATGAGGAAACTTCATGACTGTAGAAATAGGCAATCCGTCGGACACTACCGCATTGCTGTGTTCTTGAACCAGAATGTCTGGGGCCTCCAACATTCCGAACCTGTTTAGTGCGCTAGCACTAGTCACATCTTTTCCCTGGCCATCAAAAACTTTATCATCCCCACCATCTGTGTCCTGCGTATCCGGAGCTGATTCCTTACCATCAGCGACAATAGTTCTGCTACCAGCGAGTGAATTTCGCATATCTTCAGAAGTTTGTGTATCTGTTTTGCTCAAATTTGCTTTCACAGAAAACATCCCCGGGACGGTAACTGTTTTCGTCCCGAGGCTTCCGCCACAAATACCGGAGTCCCAGGCTTCCCACCTAGTGGAGTTTTCTCTGCCAGCTTCCCCTTCAACAGCCCTATTTTTTTGGCACTCACCACCGCTCCCTTCGAGACGGGTTTCTCCATCTTATCCTGCCTCCCCGGCTTCTCAGCAGTCACTCCTGTCGGTGGTGTTTTCTTTTTTATGCCGGCCGGACCCTCCTCCGTATCTTTTGCCATTGCTACGGGCCCGCTCCCATTCTTCCGAGGAGGCATCGGGCTGGATTCACCTCCGGTCGTAGCAGGTCCGGTCTGAGTGCTCGACGGTTTGCTTGCAAGCCATACCCGCCAGGTCCCCAGGTGCGCTCGACTCCGTAAGGCGGTGCTTGCCAGCCGCACTGACCGAAGCCACAGCCTCTGAACTCCCCAATCAATCAGCATCGGATCTCCGACCACCAAGCACCGAACAACAGTTCTCCTTTACGGTGCAGGTACGGCCTCGAAATTCCGCTTGCTTTTTTCTACCTTTCACTGCGAGAAGCTTCTCCTACTCCATACAAACAAGCATACGCTAGCCGAGTCAGACAGGGAGTGACGCTCGCTCGGTTCAAGCGGCCGCCATCTTGCCTCTAGACCGGTCCAGACGTAGTCTCGGATACCTCCACTTCCTGAGTTCAAACAAACATCCCCCCAATCTTGTGCTCCTAGTCCTAGTTGTTGATGTTCCAACAGCACCACCACCTCCAGTTCAGCCAGGAACCAGTGGGATGGGGCGCACTCGGTCAAGGGCACAGGGTACTGGTGGTAGGGGTCATGAGAGCGAATCTGTGGGCCAGTAAAGTGAGACCACCAGGTTTACTGTCATCCAGGCCACCATCACCAAGTCTTGGGATCCTTCCTTCAGCCCCAAGACAAGATGGGCCAGGTCCTGACAGAGCTGGGGAGATGAAGCACTTGCAGAGGGAACACAATTTACAGATCGAGAATCAGAACTCCGATTTGGGATCCTTGGCTGGGTTGCTGCATGACATTTTTACCCATATGTACAGGACTTTCCCAGCAACATAACCTCCTTGATGTGGTCCAACAACATTTGGGCCAACTACATCCACAAGAGCAAACAGCTTCACCCACCACATCTGTTAATCCACCATCTCGCCTCTGGAGGGGACATTCAGCTCAACTATTAGCAGAGGATAGCAAGACCTCCACCGCCACTAGCAAGAGATGCAGAACCTAATTTCCTCCAGTGTGACTACCATTCACTCTGTTAACTATTTTCTGGACACATTTTCCTTTTTCATGCCAGTTGTATTTTGGATATTGGATTTTAAGCAATTTCGGCTCTTCAATATTAGTTTCATTCACCATAAAAGACTCATTATGTTTTTTTTGTTTGTTAAGATCCTGTTTTAGTTCATTTGGTTTTATTGAATAACAAAACAAAACTGGCGTATTTTTCCTCCAGCTGTTCACTTTTTGTAGTCGCAGTTTTCATTTTAAAAAGCTACATGAAAAAAAGATGGCTCAATCATACACAAATTCCAAGTAGATATTATGTTTCACAATTTTGAAAAGATGACAGAAAATTAACAAATAGTACAAATCACAAACTACGATATGCTTTAAATGAAATAAAAAAATACTCCTACTCTCCTAATACATTATAACCCATGAATATTTGAAATGTTATCATGCAATATTTTCAGTGACAGTTCCAGACCTTGTCAACATGGCAAAAAGGAGATAATCCAAAAACTCAGATATAATAGGCAAACTTTTGTTGATGGATGTCATCAGCTGGAGCCAGATCTTCTGCCTCACAATAGGAAATATACATCAATAACATAAATAGTGAAAATAATGGCAGTACTCACTTTGGTGGCCACAGGATCATTCCAATGCACTGTTGCAGTACCTGTTGGGTTGTCACAACCAGCTTTAAGTGTTGTGTAACAAGAAGTTCTTTCTTCAATTATGAGACAAATCAACACCTACATACATTTAACACAGATTATGGATTTTGCTTATCTGAAGGGAGAATTGCATGCTGTGGGTATGCTAACACACGTGGTTAGAGCAATTTAAGCAGCACATATTGCCTTGGTGGCAAAAATCAACAAAACACAAGTCTAATACAACTTTTTACAAATGCAATCTGCAAGTTGTCTTTGTACAAGATCTGTACATCCAAAGTGTGTGTGTCCTTCACAGTATCAACCCATGTTCCCTTTCTACTATGCAACAGAAGCATATAACTACAAATGTCACAAAGCTGAAATGTCCAAATGAAGATTACATGGTGCCGAAACCTAAAACAGATTAAAACAAAACAATTATATGACATTACTAAATAGACACATTACAATTGACACATTTTGATGACCCATTTTCTAAAAACAATCACAGATAAAAAATGTAAATAGACACAGCAGTCCGTATGTCAAAACTTAAATCAACAAACATCTTTGCAATGGATTTACTTTAACTTGCCATTTCTAGATAAATGTCTGCCACTGATTTTTATTCTCATTAGATAAAAAATGGTTTCAAGTGTAATGTTATTTGTGAATATAAAGTTATACTCATGTGAAGAAGTTGTCAATAACAACTTGACATAGTCAATTCTTTCCTCTTCACTACCCTCATCTTCATTTGCCATTTCAACATCCATACCTGGTGGCTCATCATGGTCTTATTCCTCTCCAATGTATGGGATGTTCCATCGAAGACCTATGTTGTATAACATACTGTATGCTTTGGGGAATTTACACACCTTATCTGCTGAGTGGAGAAGAGCTCCACCAGTCTTGCCCAGACATCAAAATCTGGCTTTTAGGTGATCAAAAGTCCACTCCACTGGCCTCCATGTTCTTTCTTCGGCATGATTGAAGCGGGCTTTCCTTGCTGTTGTTGGATTCCTCAGCGGTGCTAAAAACCATGGTTGGTTAGGATAAGTTGAGTCTCCTATATGGAGAAAAATAAAATTTGCCAAAATATGTAACACTATTTTAGATCATTAAACTAGAAATTAACCATATATAATGACAGATTGTACTTACCAAACAAGCCAGGCCTGCTAAGGTCCAAGTTGTAACATTTGCATGGGCATGGTGCTGTTCCCTGGTACAAATGAATCATGCACACACGCTTGTGATGTACAAATCTGGTAAGCAGACAAAGTGCACATTGATTGGATGGAAGTTCGTTTGATTGCACTATATAGGCAATATTTGTGCATTCAATTGCTCTAACCACACTTGGTAGGTGACCCAAACCATCAAAATCTCCCTTCACTTGCCAAGTCCCCATCTTGTTGAAACCGGATGAAGCTGTTGATGTGTCTCATCATTGAAGAAAGTACTTCTGGTAGCACACCACTGAAAGTTGGTTGTGACATTCCAGCTGATGCTGCCACAGTGTATTGAAATGATCCTGTGGCTACAAAATGAAATACTGCCATGATTTTTACTATTGGTGTTATTGCTGTGGGATTCAGATTGTGAGGCAGAAGATCTGGCTCCAGTTTAATAATATCCATTTTGCCATGGTGGCAAGGTCTGGATATGGTCAGAAAACTGGAAGCTGCCATCTCCTCACTCTTCATGGGTTCATTTGTGTGCATTAAAAAAAATGAAAACATTTTATAACATTTGTAAACATTTTTATGATATATAACACAAATGTCATGTATTTGCAAAAATACATTTGGTGTCTTAACATGGATCAAGCCCTGATCTTTGGACTGGGTAAGAGTGGTCTGCTTAATTCAGACACTCTGTTCATCACCACCCCCTTTTCTTAACATAATTTTACACAACATTTATTATTGTTAATTTTTATTTAAATAAAACTATTGACATGTCTATTAGTTTTTTAATGAACTGTGTAAATAATATATTTTAAATGTATTGATCTTCAGTCAATGGAAGTATAAACAAAACCGCACAACTATCACATTTAACCACACTAAAGCACTACATAATAAAGTTTTTGTTTTTATAAAAAGAGTACCATTCGAAGTTTAGCCATTCTGATTTGTCATTATGCCCTTGTGATATTGTTTCAAAGCAGTCTGACCCCAATATACTCATATTTTGTGGATTTTAGAGGGAAGAACGTGAAAAATCCATCCTTCCAATATTAAGGCGTTTTATTTTAAGCAATGCGGTGTAGGATTATATTTTTTAAAGAACCTTTCTGATCTTCTCGATGTTGTTCAATAGCTTCCTTTTTATGAGCCTGTATAAGGAGAAGAAAAATATTGTTCCCTAGCTGTCACTAATTGGGACTATGAGGCATTTGTTTATTAGCATTGTTCATTACACCAGGATAAAACTTGAGCCTCACTTGAGGGACTCTCTGCATTTAGGAATTGATTTTGTGTCAAATGTTTGCATATTTATTTTTCAAATGTCTTTTTGTACTTTTATGATCTGTATTTGAAATGGATTGAATAAAGAAATTGATGATTAGTAACATTAGCATATTGCATATGTAAACAAACTAGCCATCAATTTGAGTTGTGGTGACAAACTTAACATTTACAAACACACCATTTCACCACCTAAAATGGCAGCCACCGGACATTGCCTTCAGGACATTTGCAATCAGATGGCCGTTTGTGGAATTTGACCGGGTAGGTGGTATAAAACTCAACGGGCACAGCCAAAGGATAACATGTGAAAGCAATGTATGAAAGCCAATGGATGTGTCTGTCTCCATTGACAATCAAGTAGGTCGTGTACATGTACATGGTGTTTCAAAAAAAGCTCACACGCCTCCTTACATTGCAGCCAACAACTCGGCAACTTTTGCTACTTTTTCCGAACTCTGGGAGCAACGATGCCCGGAAAAGCAGGAGACACAGCCCCAGCCTTCTTACCAGAGGAGCTAGAGTTGCTCGCTATGGAGGTTCTGTCCCCGTACAGCCGGCTGCATGGCAAACCAGATGAACAGATACAGGTCTAAAATGAAAATGTTATTCTGACTAACTTGTTTTTTTCCAATTAAACACAGGTATGAATGTCTCTTTTAGTTCCTGAGTGGAGTGATTGAAGTGTAGTTTTAGCTCTTTTTAAATTAAATAGAACAATTGTTCTGTTTATTTCTAAACACATTATAATAAGACAACACCACAACACTAGTATGTGTTATGTGTTTGATGCCCTATCTTTTATTTGGTGTGTGTATAATATATTCACTGAAAAAACATAGGTTTCAGGGATGTTATGGTTAGTTGGACATTTAACTCATACAAAATAAGAGAAATTAGGCCGTTATAGTTAGTTGAGCTATCCATAACTTGCGCCCCCGCAATGCACTGCTGATGACGTCACATACTACATCATTTATGACATGGTCAGTGACATCACTGATGATATCACTGATGACATCTCAAATGACATCACTGATGACATCCCTGATGACTTTCATCCAGTGACTGTGTGTTTCTGTAAAGTTTAATATGTTTTATATATATAAATGCCAAGGTGTATTAAAGAATGAGGGTGTATGAGTGTGTGTATGGATGATTTTGTGGCTGTGTGACTGACTGTATAAGTGAGTGATTAAACGTGTCTTACTGCATGCATTGGTTAGTGACTAAACTGTGTCAATATCTGTATCAGTCTGTTAGTTGGTGTATAAGCAGCTGCATGGGTTGATGAGCAGCTACATGAGTGTCTCTATGGGTTACTGATTGGTTGTCTGAGTATCGGTATCGGTGCCTGAGTATCTGTGAGGGTGGGTGGGGAGTGTATGACTACGTGCATAGATGTGTAAGTGGGTGAAGCACTGGGTGTATGGGTTTAAGACTGCATGTGTGAAGGACTGTATGGGTGGGTGAGTGTGTGTATGGGTGTGTTGGTGAGTGAATAGATGTCTCAGGGGTACATGTGTGAGTAACTACATTTGTGAAAGGCAGTATATGTGAGTGTTGAAGTATATAAATCACTATATGTGAGAGTGAGTGATTGTGATAGTGGCTGTATGGATGAGTGTGAGCTTGTATCACTGATTGTATAAGAGAGTAAGTATGTGTTAGTAAATGTATGAATAAGTAAGGTGGTGTGTGTATAACTGTATAGGTGAGTAAATGGGAGTGTGGTTGATTCTATGCATGACTGACTAGGTGTGTGAGTAACTCTATGGATGAGTGGCAGTGTGTGAGTGTCTGTATAGGTGTATGAGCGCATATGCTAGTGCTACATTGATGAGTGATTGCATGTAACAGTGACTGTATGGGTGAATGACTTGATGTGTGTGTGGACCTAGGAATCAGTGACTGGGTATGTAGTAACTGGTATTGGTGTGTCTATGGTTTCAAAAATGGTAGTCTGTATTTTAGAGTGGGTGTATCAAAGGTTATATTATGGTGTGAGGAGGTGCATCAAATTATCACCTGGATGATGTCATCAGTGATGTCATTTGAGATGTCATCAGTGATGTAATCAGTGATGTCATTGACAATGTCATGAATGATGTAATATTTGATGTCATCAGCAGTACATTGCGGGGTTGCGAGTTATAGTTAGCTCAACTAAGTATAACAGCCGCATTTCTCTGTTTTTGTACCAGTGAAATGTCCAACTAACTATAATGTCCCTGAAACCTCTGTTTTTTTCAGGGAATTTATAAGGTTTTTTTAAATGCTAATTTCTAACTATAACGTCCGTGGAACCTACGGTTTTTTTCAGTGAATTTCAAAGGTTTTTTAAATGCTAATTTCTAATTATTCCTGCAGAGGTAGAACATGTGCAGAAAGAGAAAGAAAGAGAAATGCAGAAAGATGAAGAAAGGTGCATAAAGAAGCAAGAGATATGCAGAAAGATCCAACAGAGGTGCAGAAAGAGGCCTTGTTGCAAAGTCATCCTGGGCCCCCAACTTTTTGCTGACTGGTACTGGTGGTAACTGACTCTGACTAACCCGGCCCGGATCTAGAGCTATGCTGAAAGACACTTAGAATACAGTGAAAACAACTACATACACTAGAATACACTATGGTTTGGGGTACCCTGTGATTTGCATGACCTCCCCTGTAAGACCCTAGTACATAATAGGGCAGGGAGATTAAAACTACCTCTAAGTCAGAGGTGCGGAAAGAAGAAAGAGAAGTGCAGAAAGGCAAAAGTGGCGCAGAAAGAAGCAAAAGAGGGTCAGAAAGAAGCAAGTGAAGTACAGAAAGAGGCAACAGAGGTGCAGAAAGAAGCAAGAGAGATACAGAAATACGCAGGAGGGGTGTAGAAAGAAGCAAGAGAAGTGCAGAAAAAGGCAAGTAAGTTGCAGAAAGAAATAAGAGCAGGGCAGAAAGAACCAACAGAGGTGCTAAAAGAGGCAAGAGGAGACAGAAAGAGGTAGGAGAGGTGCAAAAAGAGGCAATAAAGGTACAGACATGTGCAGGAGTGGTACAGAAAGAAGGAACAGAAGTGCAGAAAGAGACAAGAGAATTGCTTAAAAAAGCAACAGAGGTGTGGAAAAAAGCAACAGAGATGCAGAGGGTGGTACGAGGAGTGCATAAAGAAACAACAGAGGTACAAAAAGAGGCAAGAGTGGTGCAGAAAGAGGGAAGAGGGATGTAGAAAGAGGCTAGAGACTTTCACAAAGAGGGAAGACGGGTGCAGAAAGAGGCAATAGAGGTACAAAATGAAGTGCAGAAATAGGAAAGAGAATTGCTGAAAGAAGCAACAGAGATGTAGAAAGAAGCAACAGAGGTGCAGAAGGAGGCACATGGAGTACATAAACAGGCAAGAGCACTGCATAAAGAAGCAACAGAGGTACAGAAAGAGGCAAGATTGGTGCAGAAAGAGGGAAGAGAGGTGTAGAAAGAGGCAAGAGAGTTCCGCAAAGAGGTAGGGGTGCAAAGAGAGGCAGGAGGGGTACAGAAAGAAGCAACAGAGGTGCTGAAAGAGGCAAGAGAGGTACAGAAAGAAGCAAGTAAAGTACAGAAAGAGGCAGCAGAGGTGCAAAAGATGCAAAAGAGGTGTAGAAACAAGCAAGAGAAGTGCAGAAAGAGGCAAGAGAATTGCTCAAAGAAGCAACAAAGGTTTAGAAAGAACCAAGAGAAGTGCAGAAAGAAGCAGTAAGGTGCAGAAAAATGTAAGAACAGTGCAGAAAGAACTAACAGAGATATAAAAAGAGGCAAGAGTGGTGCAGAAAAATATAGGAGGGGTGTAGAAAGAAGCAAGAGTTGTGCAGAAAAAAACAACAGAGGTGCAAAAAGGGGCAGGAGGGGTGCAGAAAGAGGTAGGAGAAATGCACAAAGAGGCAAGAGAGGAACAGAAAGTGGCAGGAGTAGTGCAGAAAGAAGAAAGAGAAGTGCAGAAAGAGGGAAGAGAATTGCTGAAAGAAGCAATAGTGGTATAGAAAGAAGCCTGAGAAGTGCAAAAAGAGGTGAGTAAGGTGCAGAAAGAAGCAAGAGCAGTGCAGAAAGAAACAACGGAGATGCAAATACAGGCAAGAGTGGTGCAGGAAAAGGAAGGAGAGGTGCACAAAGAGGCAAGAGAGGTACACAAAGAGCCTGGAGGTGTGTAGAAAGTAAGAAGAGAAGTACAAAAAGAAGTAACAGAGGTGCTGAAATGGGCACAAATGGGTACAGAAAGAGCAAGAGAAGCGCAGAAAGAGGCAACAGCGATATGGAAATAGGCAAGAGGGGTACAGAAACAGGCAGCGAAGGTACAGAAAGAGGGAACAGGGGTGAAGAAAGAGGTGAGATATCTGTAGAAAAAAGCAACTGAGGTGCTGAAAGAAGCAAGTGAGGTGCAGAAAGAGGCAGGAGATCTGCAGAAAAAAGCAACAGAGGTGCTGAAAGAGGCATGTGAGGTGCAGAAAGGAGCAAGAGAGGTGCAGACAGAGGCAATAGGAGTGCATAAAGGAGTAAAAGAAGTGCATAAAGAGGCAAAAGTGGTACAGAAACAGGCAATAAATGAGCAGAAAGAGGCAACAGAGGTGCAGAAAGAGGCAAGAGATCTGCAGAAAAAAAGCAAAAGAAGTGCTGAAAGAGACAAGTGAGGTGCTGGAAGAATAAGAAAGGCGCAGCAAGAAGGAAGAGAAGTGCAGAAAAAAGTAACAGAGGTGCTGAATGAGGTTCAAAGGGTGCAGAAATAGCAATAAAAGTACAGAAAGAGGCAACAGGGGTACAGAAAGAAGCAAGTGAGGTACAGAAAGAGGGAACAGGGGTAAAGAAAGAGGCATGAGAGGTATAGAAAGAAAAAAGATGGGTGAGGAAAGAGGCAAGAGATCCGCAGAAAAAAAGCAGCAGAGGTGCTGAAACAGGTAATGAGGTGCAGAAAGAGACAAGAGATCTGTAGAAAAAAGGAACAGAGGTGGTGAAAGAGTCAAATCAGCTGCAGAAAGAAGCAAGGCAGGTGCAGAAAGAGGCAATAGAATTGCAGAAAGAAGCATCAGAGGTACAGAAAGAGGCAAGAGGGGTGCGGAAAGAGAAGGAGAGAGAAGTGCAGAAAGAAGCAACAGAGGTACAGAAATAGGCAAGTGTGGTGCAGATAGAGGGAAGAGAGTTATAGAAAGAGGAAAGAAAGTTGCACAAAGAGGGACGAGGGGTGCGGAAAGAGGCAGGAGAGGTGCAAAAAGAAGTAGCAGAGGTACAGAAAGACGCAAGAGGGGTATAGAAAGAGGCAACAAAGTGCAAAAACAAGCAAGAGAAGTGCAGAAAGAGGCAAGGGAATTGCTGAACGAGCCAACAGAGGTATAGAAAGAAGCAAGAGAAGCGCAGAAAGAGGCAAGTAAGGTTCAGAAAGAGGCAAGAACAGTGCAGAAAGAACCAACAAAGGTGCAAAAAGAGATAAGAGGCGTGCAGAAAAAGGTAGGAGGGATACACAAAGAGGCAAGAGAGGTACATGAAGAGGCAGGAGGGGTGCAGAAAGAAGGAAGAGTAATGCATAAAGAAGTAACAGGTGCTGAAAGAGGCTCGAAAGGGTGCAGAAAGAGCAAGAGAAGTGCAGAAAGAGGCAACAGAGGTACAGAACGAGGCAAGAGAGGTGCAGAAACAGGCAGGAAAGGTACAGAAAGAGGGAATGGGGTACAGATAGAGGCACGAGAGGTACAGAAAGAGAAAAGAGGGGTACAGAAGGAGGCAAGAGAACTTCAGAAAAAAGCAACAAATGTGCTGAAAAAGGCAAGCGAGGTGCAGCAAGGGGCGAGAGCTGTAGAAAAAAGCAACAAAGGTGCCGAAAGAGGCAATTGAGGTGCAGAAAGGGGCAAGAGAGGTACAGAAAGAGGCAATAGAAATGCAGAAAGAAGCAACAGAGGTGCAGAAAGAGGCAATAGAAATGCAGAAAGAAGCAACTGAGGTACAGAAAGAGGCAAGATATTTACAGGAACAGGCAGGAAAAGTACAGATAGAGGCAACAGAGGTACAGAAAGAGGCAAGAGAGTTGCAGAAAGAGGGGACAGGGGTACATAAAGAGGCAAGAGAGGTGCAGAAAGAAAAAAAGGGGTGCAGAAAGAGGCAAGAGAACTGCAGAAAAAGTCAACAGAGGTGATGAAACAGGTAAGTGAGGTACAGAAAGAGGCAAGAGATCTGCAGAGGCAACTGAGGTTCAGAAAGAGGCAAGATATGTACAAGAACAGGCAGGAAAGGTGCAGCAAGAAGGAATAGGGGTGCAGAAAGAGGCAAGAGATCTGAAGAAAAAGCAACAGAGGTGCTGAAAGATTCAAGTTAGGTGCAGAAAGAAGCAAGAGAGGTGCAGAAAGAAGCAATAGATGCATAGAAAGAAGCCTGGGAAGTACAGAAAGAGGTGAGTAAGGTGCAGAAAGAAGCAAGAGTAGTGCAGAAATAAACAATGGAGATGCAAATAGAGGCAAGAGTGGTGCAGGAAAAGGAAGGAGAGGCGTACAAAGAGTCAAGAGAGATACATAAAGAGCCTGGAGGGGTGTAGAAAGAAAGAAGAGAAGTACAGAAAGAAGTAACAGAGGTGCTGAAGTGGGCACGAATGGGTACAGAAAGAGCAAGAGAAGCGCAGAATGAGGCAACAGTGATATGGAAATAGGCAAGAGGGGTACAGAAACAGGCAGCGAAGGTACAGAACGAGGGAACAGGGGTGAAGAAAGAGGTGAGAGGTCTGTAGAAAAAAGCAACAGAGGTGCTGAAAGAAGCAAGTGAGGTACAGAAAGAGGCAGGAGATCTGCAGAAAAAAGCAACAGAGGTGCTGAAAGAGGCATGTGAGGTGCAGAAAGAAGCAAGAGAAGTGCAGAAAGAGGCAATAGAAGTGCATAAAGGAGTGAAAGAAGTACATAAAGACACAAACATGGTACAGAAAGAGGCAATACATGTGCAGAAAGAGGCAACAGAGGTACAGAAAGAGGCAAGGGAGATGCAGATACAGGCAGGAGAGGTTCAGAAACAGGCAGGAAAGGTGCAGAAAAAGAAAAGAGGGGTGCAGAAAGAGGCAGGAGATCTGCAGAAAAAAAGCAACACACTGGTACTGAAAGAGGCAAGTGAGGTGCAGAAAGAGGTAAGAAATCTGCAGAAAAAAAGCAACAGAGGTGTTGAAAAAGGCAAGTGAGGTGCAGTAAGAGGCAAGAGATCTGCAGAAAAAAAGCAAAAGAAGTGCTGAAAGAGACAAGTAAGGTGCTGGAAGAATAAGAGAGGTGCAGCAAGAAGGAAGAGAAGTGCAGAAAAAAGTAACAGAGGTGCTGAATGAGGTTCAAAGGGTATAGAAATAGCAATAAAAGTACAGAAAGAGGCAACAGAGGTACAGAAAGAGGCAAGAGAGATACAGAAAGTGGGAACAGGGATAAAGAAAGAGGCATGAGAGGTGTAGAAAGAAAAAAGATGGGTGCAGAAAGAGGCAAGAGATCTGCAGAAAAAAAGCAGCAGCGGTGCTGAAACAGGTAATGAGGTGCAGAAAGAGACAAGAGATCTGTAGAAAAAAGGAACAGAGGTGGTGAAAGAGTCAAATCAGCTGCGGAAAGAAGCAAGGCAGGAGCAGAAAGAGGAAATAGAATTGCAGAAAGAAGCAACAGAGGTACAGAAATAGGCAAGTGTGGTGTAGATAGAGAGAAGAGAGTTATAGAAAGAGGAAAGGTAATTGTACAAAGAGGGACGAGGGGTGCGGAAAGAGGCAGGAGCGGTGCAAAAAGAAGTAGCAGAGGTACAGAAAGACGCAAGAGGGGTATAGAAAGAGGCAAAAAAGTGCAGAAACAAGCAAGAGAAGTGCAGAAAGAGGCAAGAGAATTGCTGAACAAGCCAGCAGAGGTATAGAAAGAAGCAAGAGAAGCGCAGAAAGAGACAAGTAAGGTGCAGAAAGAGGCAAGAACAGTGCAGAAAGAAATAACTAAGGTGCAAAAAGAGGTAAGAGGCGTGCAGAAAAAGGTCGGAGGGGTGCATAAAGAGTCAAGAGAGGTACATGAAGAGGCAGGAGAGGTGCAGAAATAAAGAAGAGAAATGCATAAAGAAGTAACAGGTGCTGAAAGAGGCTCAAAAGGGTGCAAGAGAAGTGCAGAAAGAGGCAACAGAGGTACAGAACGAGGCAAGAGAGGTGCAGAAACAGGCAGGAAAGGTACAGAAAGAGGGAATGGGGTACAGATAGAGGCAAGAGAGGTACAGAAAGAGAAAAGAGGGGTACAGAAAGAGGCAAGAGAACTGCAGAAAAAAGCACCAAAGGTGCTGAAAAAGGCAAGTGAGGTGCAGAAAGGGGCAAGAGAGCTGTAGAAAAAAGCAACAAAGGTGCCGAAAGAGGCAATTGAGGTGCAGAAAGGGGCAAGAGCGGTACAGAAAGAGGCAATAGAAATGCAGAAAGGGGCAAGAGCGGTACAGAAAGAGGCAATAGAAATGCAGAAAGAAGCAACAAAGGTGCAGAAAGAGGCAATAGAAGTGCAGAAAGAAGCAACAGAGGTGCAGAAAGAGGCAACAGAGGTACAGAAAGAGGCAAGATATGTACAGGAACAGGCAGGAAAGGTGCAGCAAGAAGGAATAGGGGTGCAGAAAGAGGCTAGAGATCTGAAGAAAACGCAACAGAGGTGCTGAAAGATGCAAGTAAGGTGCAGAAAGAAGCAAGAGAGGTACAGAAAAAGGCAACAGAGGTACAGAAAGAGGCAAGGGAGGTACAGAAAGGGAGAACAGGGTAGAGAAAGAGGTAAGATAGATACAGAAAGAGAAAAGAGAGGTGCAGAAAGAGGCAAGAGATCTGCAGAAGAAAACAAGAGAGGTGCTGAAAGAGGCAAGTCATCTTTAGAAAGAACCAACAGAGGTACAAAAAGAGACAAGAGGGATGCAGAAAGAGGTAGGAGAGATGCACAAAGAGACAAGAGAGGAACAGAAAAAGGTATGAAGGGTGCAGAAAGAAGAAAGAGAAATGGAGAAAGAGGTGAGTAAGGTGCAAAAGGAAGCAGGAGCAGTGCAGAAATAAACAACAGAGATGCAATTAGAGGCAAGAGTGGTGCAGAAAAAGGTAGGAGGTGCACAAAGAGGCAGGAGGGGTGTAGAAAGAAGTAACAGAGGTGCTGAAATGGGTGCGAAGGGTACAGAAAGAGCAAGATAAGCACCGAAAGAGGCAACAGAGGTATGGGAATAGGCAAGAGGGCTACAGAAACAGGCAGCGAAGGTACATAAAGAGGGAAAGGGGTGCAGAAAGAGGCAAGAGATCTGTAGAAAAAAGCAACAGAGGTGCTAAAAGGGGCAAGAGATCTGCAGAAAAAAGCAACAGGTGATGAAAGAGGCAAGTGAGGTGCAGAAAGAAGCATGAGAGGTGCAGGAAGAGGCAATAGAAGTGTAGAAAGGAGCAAAAGAGGTGCAGAAAGAGGCAAACGTGGTGCAGTAAGAGGCAATAACTGTGCAGAAAGAGGCAAAAGAGGTACAGAAAGAGGCAAGAGAGATGCAGAAACAGGCGGAAAAAGTGCAGAAAGAGGCAAGAAAGGTGCAGAAAAAGAAAAGAGGGGTGCAGAAAGAGGCAAGAGATCTGCAGAAAAAAGCAACACAGGTGCTGAAAGCGGCAAGTGAGGTGCAGAAAGAGGCAAGAGATCTGCAGAAAAAAGCAACACAGGTGCTGAAAGAGACAGGTGAGGTGCTGAAAGAAGTAAGAGAGGTGCAGAAAGAAGGAAGAGAAGTGCAGAAAAAAGTAACAGAGGTGCTGAAAGAGGCGCGAAGGGTGCAGAAATAGCAAGAAAAGTACAGAAAGAGGAAACAGAGGTACAGAAAGAGGCAAGAGATATGCAGAAACAGGCAGAAAAATGCAGGAAGGGGCAAGAAAGGTGCAGAAAAAGAAAAGAGGGGTGCAGAAAGAGGCAAGAGATCTGCAGAAAAAAGCAACACAGGTGCTGAAAGAGACAGGTGAGGTGATGAATGAAGTAAGAGAGGTGCAGAAAGAAGGAAGAGAAGTGCAGACAAAAGTAACAGAGGTGCTGAAAGAGTCGCGAAGTGTGCAGAAATAGCAAGAAAAGTACAGATAGAGGCAACAGGGGTACAGAAAGAGGCAAGAGAGGTGCAGAAAGAGGGAACAGGGGTAGAGAAAGAGGCAAGAGAGGTGCAGAAAGAAAAAAGGGGTGCAGAAAGAGGCAAGAGAACTGCAGAAAAAGTCAACAGAGGTGATGAAACAGGTAAGTGAGGTACAGAAAGAGGCAAGAGATCTGCAGAGGCAACAGAGGTACTCGTGGTGGGGGGAGGGCCATCGGTCTGGTCGTCGGCATGGTGGCCACCCTGTCTGGGAGAAACACCTGTCCCTTGCCAGGAAGCAAGGAATCTTGGGGTATGGCTTGATGCCGACCTTGCCTTTGGCCCCCAGATTGGCCGGGTGGTGGGGGTATGCTTCGGAGTTTTAAAAACTCTGAGGAAGGTCTTGGACTTTCTGCTTATTACAGCTCGTCGGATGCTGGTACATGCCCTCGTCACCTCGCGCCTAGACTACGCCAATTTGCTGTATCTGGGGACCACGGGCGGAGTCATCAATCGCCTCCAAGTGCTGCAAAATGCAGCTGCACGTTTAGTCCTGGGGCTCCCCAGGAGATCATCCTCAAAGGCAGCGCTCCAGGCCCTGCACTGGTTGCCTTTCAGGAGCAGGGTGGAGTTTAAGGCTCTTTCTACGTGTCACCGCATCCTGAGCGGTAAAGCCCTGGTCCCACTACAAAATCTGGTTTCTCGCTATGAGCCTACACGGGATCTGCGCTCCTCTTTTACAGGGCTACTGAAAATTCCAAAAATAAAGAAGGCTCGAATGGGGGGCAGGTCTTTTAGATATCTGGCTGCTAAGCTTCGGAATGCCCTACCAATAGAGCTACGTTTGGAGCCTTCAGAGTCCACTTTCAGAAGGAAACTTAAGACTCACCTATACGGGAGGTAGGCGGCAGTGAGGCCTGCTTGGACTGTTTACTCCACTTACAATAGCGCGGGGACACGCCGGTGTGCGTAACCAGGCGCTCTACAAATTTCCCTAATAACAATAATAGAAAGAGGGGGCAGGGGTACAGAAAGAGGCAAGAGAGGTGCAGAAAGAAACAAAGGGGTGCAGAAAGAGGCAAGAGAACTGCAGAAAAAGTCAACAGAGGTGATGAAACAGGTAAGTGAGGTACAGAAAGAGGCAAGAGATCTGCAGAGGCAACAGAGGTACAGAAAGAGGCAAGATACGTCCAAGAACAGGGAGGAAAGGTGCAGCAAGAGGGAATAGGGGTGCAGAATGAGGCAAGAGATCTGAAGAAAAAGCAACAGAGGTGCTGAAAGATGCAAGTAAGGTGCAGAAAGAAGCAAGAGAGGTGCAGAAAAAGGCAACAGAGGTACAGAAAGGCAAGGGCGGTATGGAAAGGGAGAACAGGGTATGGAAAGAGGTAAGAGAGGTGCAGAAAGAGAAAAGAGAGGTGCAAAAAGAGGCAAGAGATCTGCAGGAAAAAGTAACAGAGGTGCTGAAACAGGAAAGTGAGGTACAGAAAGAGGCAAGAGATCTGCAGAAGAAAACAAGAGAGGTGCGGAAAGAGGCAAGTCATCTTTAGAAAGAACCAACAGAGGTACAAAAAGAGGCAAGAGGGATGCAGAAAGAGGTAGGAGAGATGCACAAAGAGGAAGAGTTACTGCAACAAGTAACAGGGGTGCTGAATGAGGCGCGAAGGGTGCAGAAAGAGCAAGAGAAGTGCAGAAAAAGGAAACAGAGGTACAGAAAGAGGCAAGAGAGCTACATAAAGAGAGAACAGTGGCGCAGAAAGAGGCAAGAGAGGTATAGAAAGAGAAAAGAGGGGTACAGAAAGAGGCAAGAGATCTGCAGAAAAAAGCAACAGAGGTTCTGAAACAGGAAAGTGAGGTTCAGAAAGAGCCAATAGATCTGCAGAAAAAAGCAAAGCAGGAGACATGCTGAAAGAGGCAAGTCATCTGCAGAAAGAAGCAAGAGAGGTCCAGAAAGAGGCAAAAGAAGAGCAGAAAGAAGCATCAGAGGTGCAGAAATAGGCACGACGGGTGCAGAAAGCAGAGAGAGTGCAGACAGAAGCAAAAGAGGTGCTCAAAGAGGCAAGAGTGATGCAGAAGGAGGTAAGAGCAGTGCAGAAAGAACCAGGAAAAGTGCAGAAAAAAGCAACAGAGGTACAGAAGGAGGCATGAGGAGTGCAGAAAGAAAGAAGAAAAATGCAGAAAGAAGCAAGATGTGCTGAAAGAGGCACAAACTGTGCAGAAAGAGGCAAGAGAAGTGCAGAAAGAAGAAACAGAGGTGCAAAAAGAGGCAAAAGTGGTGCAGAAACAGGGATGAGAGGTGTAGAAAGAGGCTAGAGAGTTGCACAAAGAGGGGAAAAGGGTGCAGAAAGAAGCAAGAGGGGTACAGAAACAGGCAAGGATAGTGCAGTAAGAGGCAAGAGAATTGCTGAAAGAAGCAACAGAGGTCTAGAAAGAAGCAACAGAGGTGCAGAAGGAGGTACGAGGAGTGCGGAAAGAGGCAAGAGAACTGAAAAAAGAAGCAAAAGAGATACAGAAAGAGGCAAGAGTGGTGCAGAAAGAGGGAAAAGAAGTGCAGAAAAAAGCAACATATGTGCCAAAAGAAGCAATAGAGGTACAGAAAGAGGCAAAAGAGGGTCGGAAAGAAGCAAATGAAGTCCAGAAAGAGGCAACAGAGGTGCAGAAAGAACCAAGAGAGGTACATAAAAAGGCAGGATGGGTGCAGAAAGAAGGCAGCGAAGTGCAGCAAAGGCAAGAGAGTTGCTAAAAGAAGCAACTGAGGTTTAGAAAGAAGCAAGAGAAGTACATAAAAAGGCAAGTAAGGTACAGAAAGAAACAAGAGCAATGCAGAAAGAACCAACAGAGGTGCAAAAAGAGGCAAGAGGGGTGAAGAAAGAGGTAGGAGAGGTACAAAAAGAGGCAATAGATGTACAGAAAGAAGCAGGAGTGGTACAGAAAGAAGGAAGAGAATTTCTCAAAGGAGAAACAGAGGTTTAGAAAGACCTAGAGAAGTGCAGAAAGAGGCAGTAATGTGCAGAAAGAACCAACAGAGATACAAAAAGAGGCAAGAGTGGTGCAGACAAATATAGGAGGGGTGTAGAAAGAACAAAACAGAGGTGCAAAAAGTAGCAAAAGGGGTACAGAAAGAGGTAGGAGAGATGCAGAAAGAGGCAAGAGAGGAACAGAAAGTGGTAGGAGGGGTGCAGAAAGAAGAAAGAGATGTGCAGAAAGAGGCAAGAGAATTGCTAAAAGAAGCACTAGAGATATAGAAAGAAGCATGAGCCGTGCAGAAAGAGGCGAGTAAGGTGCGGGAAGAAGCAAGAGCAGTGCAGAAAGAACCAACAGAGATGCAAATAGAGGCAAGAGTGGTGCAGAAAAGGGTAGGAGGGGTGCACCAAGAGGCAAGAGAGGTACATAAGGAGGCAGGAGGGGTGTAGAAAGAAGAAAGAGAAGTGCAGAAAGAAGTAAGTGCTGAACTGGGCGCAAAGGGTACAGAAAGAGCAAGAGAAGTGCAGGAAGAGGCAACATATGTACAGAACAAGGCAAGAGAGGTACAGAAACAGGCAGGAAAGGTGCAGAAAGTGAGAACAGGAGTACCGATAGAGGCAAAAGCGGTGCCAAAAGAGAAAAGAGGGGAACAGAAAGAGGCAAGAGATCTGCAGAACAAAAACAACAGAGGTGCTGAAAGAGGCAAGTGAGGTGCAGAAGGAAGCAAGAGAGTGCACAAAGAAGGAAGAGAAGTACAGCAGCAAGTAACAGGGGTGCTGAATGAGGTGCAAAGGGTGCAGAAAGAGGAAGAGAAATGCAGAAAAAGGCAACACAGGTACATAAAGAGGCAAGATAGGTACAGAAAGAGAGAACAGGGGTGCAGAAAGAGGCAAGAGCGATGCAGAAAGAGAAACGAGTGGTATAGAAAGAGGCAAGAGATCTGCAGAAAAAACAACAGAGGTGTTGAAACAGGAAAGAGAGGTGCTGAAATAGGCAAGTCATCTGCTGAAAGAAGCAAGAGAGGTGCAAAAAGAAGCAATAGAAGTGCAGAAAGAAGCATCAGAGGTGCAGAAAGAGGCAAGAGGGGTGGAGAAAGAGGAGAGAGAAGTGCAGAAAGAAGCAAAAGACATGCTGAAAGAGGCAAGAGGGATGCAGAAAGAGGCAACAGCAGTGCAGAAAGAACCAAGAGTAATGCAGAAAGAAGCAACAGATGTAAAGAAGGAGGCATGAGGAGTACAGAAAGAAAGAAAAGAAGTGCAGAAAGAAGCAAAAGAGGTGCTGAAAGAGGCATGAATGGTGCAGAAAGAGGCAAGAGAAGTGCAGAAAGAGGGAAGAGAGAGGTAGAAAGAGGCTAGAGTGTTGCACAAAGAGGGAAGAATGGTGCAGAAAGAGACAAGAGGGGTACAGAAAGAAGCAAGAGAAGTGCAGAAAGAGGCAAGAGAACTGCTGAAACAAGCAACAGAGGTCAAGAAAGAAACAACAGAGGTGCAGAAGGAGGCATGAGGAGTGCAGAAAGAGGGAAGAGAGGTGTAGAAATCGGCAAAAGAGTTACACAAAGAGGGAAGAGGGGTGCAGAAAGGAGCAGGAGTGGTGCAGAAAGAAGCCACAAAGGTGCTGAATGAGTGAAGTGAGGTGCAGAAAGGGGCAAAAGATCTGCAGGAAAAAGCAAGAGATGTGCTGAAAGAGGCAAGTGATATGCAGAAAGAAGCAAGAGAGGTACAGAAAGAGGCAATAGGAGTGCAGAAAGAAGCAACAGAGGTACAGGAATAGGCAAAAGGGGTGCAGAAAGACACAAGAGAAGTAGAGAAAGAGGCAACAGAGGTACAGAAAGAGGCAAGATATGTGCTAAAACAGGCAGGAAAGGTGCAGAAAGAGGGAACAGGGGTGCAGAAAGATGCAAGAGAGGGGCAGAAAGAGAAAACTGGGGTGCAGAAAGAGGCAATAGATCTGCCGAAAAAAACAACAGAGGTGCTGAAAGAGGCAAGTGAGGTGCAAAAAGAAGCAAGAGAGGTGCACAAAGAAGGAAGAGAAGAACAGCAACAATTAACAGGGGTGCTGAATGAGGCACAAAGGGTGCATAAAGAGCAAGAGAAATACAGAAAAAGACAACAGAGGTACATAAAGAGGCAAGATAGGTACAGAAAGAGAGAATATGGGTGCAAAAAGAGGCAAGAGAGATGCAGAAGGAGAAAAGAGGGGTACAGAAAGAGGCAAGAGATCTGAAGAAAAAAGTACCAGAGGTGCTGAAACAGGAAAGTGAGGTGCAGAAATAGACGAGAGATCTGCAGAAAAAAGCAAGAGAGGTGTTGAAAGAGGCAAGTCATCTTTAGAAAGAACCAACAGAGGTACAAAAAGAAGCAAGGGGGTGGAGAAAGAGGTAGGAGAGATGCACAAAGAGGCAAGAGAGGCACATAAAGTGGCATGAGGGGTGCAGAAAGAAGAAAGAAGTGCAGAAAGAGGCAAGAGAATTGCTGAAAGAAGCAATAGAGGTACAGACAAAAGCATGAGAAGAGGAGATAGAGATGAGTAAGGTGCGGAAAGAAGCAAGAGCAGTGCAGAAAGAAACAACAGAGATGCAAATAGAGGCAAGAGTCGTGCAGAAAAAGGTAGGAGGGGTGCACAAAGAGGCAAGAGAGGTACATAAAGAGGCAGGAGGGGTGTAGAAAGAATCAACAGAGGTGCTGAAATGGGCGTGAAGGGTACAGAAAGAGCAAGAGAAGTGCAGAAAGAGGCAACAGAGGTATGGAAATAGGCAAGAGGTATACAGAAACATGCAGGGAAGGTACAGAAAGAGGGAACAGGGGTGCAGAAAGAGGCAAGAGATCTGTAGAAAAAAGCAACAGAGGTGCTGAAAGAAGCAAGTGAGGTGCAGAAAGGGCCAAGAGATCTGCAGAAAAAAGCAACAGAGGTGATGAAAGAAGCAAGTGAGGTACAGAAAGAAGCAAGAGCGGTGCAGATAGAGGCAATAGAAGTGTAGAAATGAGCAAAAGAGGTGCAGAAAGAGGCAAAAGTTGTGCATTAAGAGGCAATAAATGTGCAGAAAGAGGCAATAGATCGAACAGAAAGAGGCAAGAGAGATGCTGAAACAGGCAGACAAAGCGCAGAAAGAGGCAAGAAAGGTGCAGTAAAAGAAAAGAGGGGTGCAGAAAGAGGCAAGAGATCTGCAGAAAAAACCAACACAGGTGCTGAAAGAGGAAAGTGAGGTGCAGAAAGAGGCAAGAAATCTGAAGAAAAAAGCAACAGAGGTGCTGAAAGAGACAAGTGAGGTGCTGAAAGAAGTAAGAGAGGTGCAGAAAGAAGAGAAGTGCAGACAAAAGTAACAGGTACCGAAAGAGTCTTAAATGTCCATACACTAGTAAATAAAGAATGTGATGGACATTTACATTTTGGTGTAAGTATTCATCATGATAGTGGGCCCTTACACCAACAAGTGGATCTTTTTAAAGTATTAATACAGGTGTTTTTATTGGAACGTGATAAGTGATAGAAATAAACACATATGCATTAGACCTTCGAATAAATATACACAAATAACATTTAATAAAATATGTGAAATGCATTAGACAAGGGGGAATGTTACATTTATAAATATATGAAATGATTCAAGTTTGGAACTACCATTGATTTTCCAGTTATTTTTAAAATGTTGTTTCACCTTGTCTAGTGCAATTTCTACATCAAATTAAATGTAAATTATCCCAATAATGTGTAATGCATATATTTCTACTTTCATAATTAAAAAAAATTAATTAAGCACATTTAGATTTTTTGACTGATGCCAACTTTTGTCTAAGTGTCCATCATCTGAAGGCTGCTGGCACCAAATTTAAAAATACAATAACATTATATATACATGTTGTTTCTTTAAATTTCTTAAATGACAACATTGCACACACATGCATTACACATTAGTATGTTATTGCTTGTAAGGAAGTTTTAAAAAAGCGTAAGTCCAGAGCAAATGTAAACAGACCAGGGTGGGATTGGGATAAAAAATAGGCCCTGGCACCTTAAAATAAACACATTTGCGGATTGTGCCTTTTCGCAAAACACTGCTTCAATATTTTAAGTACTATGAAAAGAAGGAGGTGGGTTTCTATAATAGAGGCATATTTTCTTAAAATCATTGAGATAAAATAATGCAAATGTTGCCAGAGCTCTTTGTGTATGGATTAGTTCACAATGGTGAACCACATCTGAATACGTTAGGCCACTTTTGCTTAGACCCCGCCCCTGCTCAATATGTATACATTAATGGCCAGCCCAGTGAGAGACTGGGAATGACACCTCCATCCCGTTGGAAAAAGGGTAAATAGAGGCCCATCTGCCTTAGAGAAGATCGTTTAGGCCCCCACTGGCGGCATCTGAACAACACATCACAGCCCATCGACCCTTACCTGTCATACCAATGCGACCCTGAAAGTCAAAAGGAAACAAGTAAAACTAGAAGCTTACCTTCAAAACCAATGACGAGGGGGTTGATTTGCTTTGTGGTCAATTACCAGCAGCAAAGGCAGAACTTGGACAATCAGGTCCATGAATGAAAAAGAAATGCAAAAAAGAAAAAAAGGTAAGTTTCTGTATTATCTCCCTATGGAACTACCAACTCAGGTGTGGAGGTTTCCGTGCCACGGTTGCTCCGGCGGGAAGTTATATCATGATTGGCTCGGCGGACAAACTGGGTGTAGTCCCTCCAACAACCACTTCTACCTATGGCGCCATCGACGTGGGAGAAAAATTATGATGAGACGGCAGCACGCCGACAGTCTTTCGTCCATGGACCCAAAATCATCTAAATAGTGCAGATGGGCTGCATAGAAGGCAAACATAGAATCCAATGGAAAACCGACAGTGGGACCAAATCCACATAGATCTAAATCAGACCCCACATTTTGATATGTCATCAGCTTCAGAGCTATTCCAAGATGTCATTCAAAGTATTGGACTTCCTTGTTAGTAATGCTTTCATTTATAGTGATGAAATTGTGTTTATTCAGAGCTACACCAAAGGAGCATGACAGAGCTCTCACACAAGTTTGTCAGTTGCTCGCTGATGCCAGTTTAACTTTGAATGCCAACAAATGTAAGTTACATAAGACAAAGTTAAAATTCTTTGGCCATATCTTTTCTGATGGGGACATGCCACTCAATTCAGGTAAAGTGCAAACACTGCCAAACTCCCAGCCCCCACAAATATTTCCATGTTACTTTCATTCCTTGGCATGGCCAGCTATTGCTCTAGAGACATTTGAGACGTTGCCACTGCCAGAGCCAATGTTCCCTCTAATTCTTTTCCCCTGTGTGCGGCAGTGAATTGTCACTGTGCACTGCAATCAAGGCATGTGCGTCAAAGAAATGCGACAGCTCACTAATCAAGAGTGTGCTACCAGAATCAGTGGTATTTATCAAAAGTGTTATCACTCACCCTTTAACCCAACATGATACCTCAGGACTGACCCCTCGTCTAACTCTTAGCCCTTCAGCTGACATGCATTAATAAGTCAATAATGATGGAAGGACCAGGAGTGGACACTACGGAAAGTTAACAAATCATTTATTGAGTATTGTATTGCAATTACATTTGTATAGCGCGTATTAGTCCTAACAAGGTGTGGAAGTGCTCTATGCCAATCTGCACTTTGCTCAGGAGCAAAGGTAAGTGGTTAATCCTGTGGTTATGTTTGTAAAGGGTTTAGTCTAATTTATTTACAAGAACGGAGGCTACATTATGCATTATCTTTTAATTCAGTCTCTAAGCAGCAGCATATATCACTATAATAAAGGTTCCAGAATAGAACATTGAAAACACATAAAGGGCATGTGCCAACATAAATCTGCCTCTTTTAAATGGGGCTCTGAGCAGATAAGTGGTCTTCATTTATATTTCCTTTAAACCTGTGATTAACCTTGCTTTCCTGTTTATGGTTGATATGGGCTAACCCCCTTATCCTCCTTGTTTTCCGCCTCCACACCAATTTCCAATTTATGGAAATCCCCTCCTTTACCTTACCTCCACCTCATTGCCATATTGTCTATTTATATATTTTATGTATCTTAACTGATTCCTTCTTTTCAGTGTCGGTTTGTATCCCCTACCGCCTTATCCCGGTTTCCTTTACCTTCAAATTCATACCCCACACACTTTCTGTGTCTGTTTCCCTTGCAAGTCTCACCTTGCCTCCTTCGCGAGCCCCGTTTTATCGCTCGGCATTTCCTCGCTCTCTCGCGTTTATTTAAGGCATTTCTGACATTTCTTTCACCGATGCACGCCGCTGCTCGAGCGCAGTCGTGAAACACTACTAAGTTTGAGAAATTAATCTTGGCAACCGCGTCGTTGCACACTCGAGTTGCCAAGGTCCTTTCTTCTATCTTCTTCATGTCAGCCTCAAACAGATCCCTGGTCTCGAGGCACCGGTTTCTGTGACAACCAGCAGCAGCAGCTGATCGCGAGCTTACACGAGTGTCAGTTACTCGCTGGACTCCGCGATCAGCTGCTGCCTCCTTCCCAACCCGCAAGTCTTTGATTTTCAAGCACTCATGCTTTAACAAAAAAAAGATAGTATCCTTATTTTAATTGTAATTATTTATGAGCTGCCTTCTCTGCTTTGCTCCTGAACTTATTGCAGCGCATAGCTTTTTATAACCCTCTGTATAAAGTTTTTCTATCCCTTAATTCTTTCTACTTTCTACCCTGTGCCATGTCTGACTCAGAGTCAGATGACGCTTCTGCCCCTACAGCTAATTTAGAGAATGAAGCTTTTAAAAAGCTTTTACATAGCGAAATGCGAAGCTGTATGCTTGATACCTTAAAGAAAGGTCATGTCCTCCAGAAGGTCACTCTCCTCTGAGGAGGAAGAGTTTGATGAAACACTTAATCATGACATTACTAATGTAAGGGGTAAAAGATCAAGGAAAACTAAAAACTTAGAGCATTTAACCCCTAAGAGCACTACGGGAGGTCCCAAAACCTCACTGGATCTGGGAGGTCTTAGCAACTCAACTACAAATGCAGGTCCTTGCACCTCAAACTCCCTGGGTGTCCCTCGCGGCACAACATATTTGGGTGTCCTTGGCTGCACACAATATCTGGGTGTCCCTGGCGGCACAAAATATCTGAGTGCTCATGATATTATGGGAGACAATGAATTCAATGATGATAATTCATCGGACATTCCTGATGAATACATCCTTGATTTTGATGCGGACGATGACCAAGACCTTTTCAACCCTATTGAACCCCCTTCTTCCTCGAAGAAAAATATTCTCGACCCCCTGGGAGAAGAAATGTTCTCTCCCCTAAACCTTAAGCACCCCAGAAGCTCTGAGTGGTGGTCTCAAGACCACGTGGCGAAATTCATCAATAAGTGGTTGAGGTACCCATAAGAGCGTGACACACGTGATATCCTGAGAGCCGAGTGCTCTAGACCCTCTATTGATAACAAAACATGCCAAACTCCAAACTTAGACCCGGAACTGATTAAGTTCCTTTTCCAACTTGGACAGGATCCACGAAAAGGCATGGAAAGATCCCTTAAGGGGTGCCAAGATCGTCTCCTCAACGTCCTGGGCCCACTAGCCAGAATTATCGACGCGGCTGAGGTGAGCCATATTAACGGCACTGATCCTAATAGAAACTTAATCAGGGGTTGGAGCCAGAGGGCTCTAATTCTACTTGGTAATGCTAATGCTAGCCTAAACACTGAGAGACGGAAATCTGTCTTAACAAAAATAAACCAGGATATTTATTATTGTGATGTATGCGGCTGCTTAGAGGCAGCATTAAAAGAAAAAGCACAATGTCAGCCTCCGTGTCTTTAATAAAATCCAGATTCTCTAGTCATGAAAATAGGAAAATCACAATTCTCTCAAGGAGACCACTTCATGTCTCCATGCCTACTCTATTGTCTTTGAGGTGGATTGAAATTAGTATCAGTTAGGTGTGATCATTAGTGAGGGTGGGTATAAAAGTTCATGCAGATGGTCGGTGCAATCAGTAGATGAGATAAAGCACATTCGGTAGTGCTAGGTTTCATGGTGCTATTTACCAAGAAGGGCCGGTTTAAAGCTTTGGGATGAGGTGAGGACAATTTGCACAAATAAAATAACATTCATATGCCTTCCCAGAAGGAAAGAGAAAAACACCTTTTGTGAATGTTTTTGTGCAGGAAGGATTTCCTTCCTGCACAAAAACAATCACTCCTACAATGCAGAAACCCTTGGACCGTGGCGCAACGGTGCCTGCATTGGCGCTTGGCAGTCCATTGTGCGCCAGTGCAGGTGAAAAGGACAGGAATGCACTGTGTCTTGTAGATACGGCAAATTCCTGCCCTTTTGTTTTGACGTATGTTAGTGCAACATGAAGATCCCACAAGTTAACCAGGGAAGCTATGTTTTAGCAAGTTTTACTTTGTACAAATCAGCCACTAAGCTTGCATCTATTTGTCTTTACTCTTTTATGCCAATACTTTACCGCATGGTGCAGTTTCTGCTGTTTTCATTTAGGGCGATGCATTGGAACAATATACATGAGCACAGGTTACATTGTTTTTGTAAACCTGGGAAGATTAAGTGATCTACCCGGAATCACAGGATGTTGAGCGCTGCTGAGTATCCCCACCTTGGTTCATCAGCTCCAAAGTTAGCAGCTCTAGCTATAAGGCCGCAGAAGCCACATGGAATCAAGTTAGAAAGGCTTGCTAAACATCTAAGTGCATCTACATAAGAATGAACCTCATGACAACACACTGCATTGGTAACAGCCGCCTGACTCTGAAGACATACTTTCCCCCTATCAGAGGCCCCTTCGGAACAGCTATGGAAGAGTAGGTGTATTGCTCCTGTGACAGCGTGCGCCAAGAGAAAGCTTCTTTCAGCTTCAATCATTTAAAATATTCGGGAACGTTTTCTCTTAATGGGCGCACCAGCAGCGGCCCTGCACACCTGCAAACAGTAGGGTGCACAGGCGCACAAGTGCGCATCTTACAGGGAGCATAGGCCAGTGTCCCATTAAGAGACTTGATGAAAAGTATTGTTTCTTTTCTTTGGTCACATGAATGTAAGCAAAGCTTCCCTAAAATCAAACAAGTTATTGAGAATGCTATTGGAATGGCATACTTTGATCCAAAGCTTCATACTTAGGTTGTTGTTGATGCTAGTATTGCCGGATTAGGCACCATCCTTGTGAAGCACATTGGACACCTAAATGCTCAAAGACATATCGTGGAATATGCAAGCCAAACTTTGGTCCAAACTGAATGTACTTATTTACAACCTGAGAAAGAAAGCTTAGCAGTGGTGTGGGCTTGTGAACATTTCAAGTATTCTTGTATGGAAATCCCTTCATGCATGTGATGAATTACGAAGCATTGTTGACTATCTTTGGCAATCCTGAGGCAAAAATGCCTCCTCACATTGAACATTGGGGTCTGTAGTTGCAAGGTTACAACTATACAATCATGCATCGTCCAGGGAAAGACCAGAACCCTGCCGACTAAATCTCATGAGTGCCTCTGAAATGCCCTGCATTCATTCTAAGACAGTGGTAGCTTACATAAATTTCATAGCGTCATCCATTACCGCAGCTGCCATTTCATTGGAACAAAGTGCCATTGCCACAATCAAGACAGTGACATGCTGAAACTGAAAGACATTAGTACATATCAGTCTTTGTACCAGCAACCTTAACCTCTTACCAGTGACACTGAGTATCAGAAGTTTAAAAAGGTCATAGATGAACTGTCCATTACTTAGGAAGGTATTATTTTAAGGGATTCGAGAATTGTCATTCTGGAGAGTCTGCGACAACAGATAACTGAAGTGGCCCATGAAGGACATTGTGGAATTGTTGCCACTATTCGAGCTCTCTGAGACTGATTCTGGTTTCCACATCTCAATGAAAGAGTTGAAAGAGAATTAAAGGCCTGTCATCTATGCAACTACCTGTCATCGAAAACCACTCAACACTTCTTAAACATGTCGGAGTTGCCAGCGCATGAATGGGAAAGAAGTGCCATTGACTTCTTTGATCCTCTTGACAAGGGACATCACCTGATGGTGATTGATGATTAATACTCCCATTTTCCATTGATAGAAGACCTCTTATCTATCACTCAAGAGAGTGTTGTTGAGGGATTAAACAGCATCTTCACAACACTGGGTTTTCCTGCAACCTTAAAGTCTGACAATGGCCCACCTTTTCACAGTCGAGAATTCAGAGACTTTCTCAGTTGAGTTAATGTGCAGCATCAGAAGAGCTCACCACAGACCAATAGCCTTGTCGAAACTTTCATGAGCACTCTTAAGAAACCTATCCAAGGTGCTATGCTTGAAAAGTTGGACCTTTAAACTGTCTTAAATTTTATTCTTAATGCTTTCCGTTCGACCCCTCACTTGACCATAGGTGAAAGCCCTGCCACCTTGATGTGCGGGAGAGCCATGGACAAACAAAAGATCAAATATCCAGGAAGAAACCTGCATGAAAGACTTGGATTGTAAGAGGCAAATGAAGGCTATCCAGACCTGCATTCGCTAGAGAAGATAGATTGAGTGCTTGTTCGTCAGCATAGAAAATGAAAGTCTGATGCTCCTTTCGATGCTGGTCATGTTGTGACCAGTGAAGGAAACATGGTAAGTGCCCAGCGTACTGGGAAGTCCATTACGGGAGACTCGCATTTCCGACATGTGGCTCATCGCTCATCAGGCAATGATGTAAATGTAGATGCTGTGTCTGAAAAGAAAAGTGAAGAAGCCCTGAGTGGTGCTGTTACTACATCATCAATGCTGGCTATTGACACGTCTATTGCCTGTCCCCAGTTTCTGATGACATGTCGGAACGCATGATCAGAGCACCATAAAGATCCATTCTGGCAGGGCCTGACTGGCCGTAGCGGGCATTGGGCATTTCCCGGTGAGCAGCCAGGATGGAGGCCAGTTTTGATTCAAGGCTGTGTTTGGGCCCCTGTAACAAAATCGGCCTAAATGGGCCGTGTCAAAGTGCTCGGCCTCACCCCAACCCCCCTGGGGGCCGGCCGAGCACTTTGCCAAGGCCGGTTTTTGTTCCCAGACCGGACCTGCATTCAGGATCTCTGATTGCGTTTATATTTGTAAAAAATTGAATCTTTTTATTTACGAGAGAGGGAGATGTAGTGTTGTGTGAGTTTGTAATGATGGAAACCACATGGCTCTGATGGACTCCGTAGAAATGTGGCATAAGCGTCATAGCATAGTGAAGTGAATGTAGGTTTAGAATATGGAGTTTGTGGTTACAGGCAGAATAATAAAGACACGTATACTAAGCTCTGTGTGTGACATGGTCATTAATGAGTACCCGGGCTGGAAAGGACGCCACAATTTCTCAACAATTTTTCCCAGATTTCTCTTCTAAATGTCAGTGTTTTTTGAATGAATTACATCACTCTTTTAAGATCCATAGTGGACATGGTTATAATATGAAGAAAAGATACAAAGCACAACCTAATTTTTTCCTAATATTCTCCCCGTGTTTACAGCTATTTCAGAAAGTATAAATGAAGGCATGTGTAGGAAGATTTACCACATATGCCAGTACATCCTTCAATTCAATTAGTGACCTTTGATAAATGATGCTCTTCTCTCTTTGAAACTCAACATCTAGATGATTAAATGTAGTAGTATAACTCACCAAAGTCTGATGGCCTTTATTTAACTGAATAATGCACTGTCCTTGGAAATGTCTATCGATTACCCACTACATTTGCTAAAAGGAGGCAGAAAGTTTTACAACAATATATAATTTTGCTCAACACATTGAACAATCCAGTTAGCAGCATTTCTACTTAAATAGGACAAACGCTACTTTAGTTTGGTCTTCTTTTAAAAATGATGGGTTTGCACAAAAATGTAACTGCCACTGATTAAGGTATAATAAAAAAATATGTGAATCTCATGTAAATCTCTCAGGAGATATTAGAGACATGACAGATGTTGCTACTGGATAAGTATGTTGGTTTAGTGTGAAAATAGGTCTTGAAATCGTTCAACAGAGTTGACAAAACCCAAGAATGTGTGTGGACAGAATCTGAATGTAATGTTATTTTACTAGATTCTTTCTTTTTAAGCATTTTGCATGACACATATTTTTGGTTTCTTTGACTGCAATTATAAAACAAATTGCCATGAAAGCACAATAGACAGACCAAACAGGTTAAATAAGAAATATGCAATCCATACAATTGAAAATATGTTATAAGCTGCATTGAATTTAAATATATGAGGAGACATAAGGAGGAGATAATAAACAGTTAATAATATATCAAAACATCATACTTTTGCAGTAGCCAATAGCAGCTTTTAAAAAACTACCTACAGTGCATCAAACTGCTGCGCTCGGGAGTGACTGTAGATAATAAAGATCTGGTCTACATTGAATGAAACCTTAGATAAGGCTTGGTAGAGTGCTTATAGTGCATCAAGGACTTGGTTGAAAACACATCACATGAACAGGCTAAAATCAATGAAGTATTGTATAGACCCAAAGGGAAGGATAAAAGGGACCTGATATGTCCTGTCCTAAATCTCGTCAATACATTTTTCTCCCAAATATTATTTACCCAGTGAAGGTATGCCCCATTTGAAGGAGCAGAGTGAATTATTACAAAATCCCGAACGGAATGTTTGCACAATTCTACACTCTGCCTTCTTTCCAAGTAATTGTCCTTCGCCCAATTTTTATCACTATTTGGTTATGTGCAATGGTTTAAGGAACAAATCTGGTCTACTTAAATCGTGAGTCCGTTTTCTAGCATAATACAACTGAGGTATATTGTGACCATAGGCACAGCTCAAACAGTCCTGTATAATCTCCCTAATAAGGTGGGCTTTATCTGTGGTGCATATCGATAGCCAGAGCCTTAGTGGAGTCAGCGTAACATCGGCCATGACGTAAATGATATAATAAATGGGTCAACCCACTAGTACTGGGACCTGGGTAATCAATGGTATATGAGAAGGGGTCCCAGATGGAACAACATGTGACAAACAAATCAGCAAAATTAACCTCGTAAGCATAAACTTCAAAGAATGTTATTTAATATACATCCTTCCTTGCAAATTCATTACCATATCTTTTCACAATAGTACAATTCAAAACATTTCATGATAAGCCCAGAAAAAGGGGGTGGGGGGGGGAAGGTGAAGAAAGGAAAATTGTGCATGTTGTTCCATCTGGGACCCCTTCTCATATACCATGACGTAAATGAGCCACAGCTCTTCATGTATAATATTGTGAGACAACAGGGCGGGAAACCCATGACTTTTTCTACACAACATGTTTTCTTCAACCTGTAGGTAATAGATATGAACATAGCCCAAAACAGGTGCCCAGTAGGTCAAAACAGACGGACACTTACATTTTTATATTTCCAACATTACCTGAATAGACAGACTCTTGGCAAATTGAAAAAGTGCCTTGTTGCTTGCGAAAATCTATTGATTCTGTTTGCCAGACAGGATCTCTACTTATATCGGGAGTCAAATGTAATGACCAGATAAGAGAAGCTGTAGATGCTTGCCAGCCACCTTCCCTTAATAAAAATGGGTCTAAGCTTTGAAAATGTTTTCCCTCGTCCATATAATGTGTCTTGGAAAAATTAGTTTCCACCTAAATACTAACCATAAAAGACACAAAAGTATCAATTTGCTTTTTAAGACCAGCACTAGCCTGAGGGATTATGACCACATCATCTGCATCTAAAAGAGCTGCCTCAGGGGATTTTCTTACTTTTAGGTAGATCACAGCCATTCAATAAAGATAATCATGCAACTTGTTACTATATAACAGAAATAGAATTAGTGCAAGCACACACCCCTGCCTCACAACTCGTTCCAGACTGGAGGAGTCTGAGGTCTCTCCCCCAGGACCATAATGAACTGAGGCAGTAAGAACTTGATGAAATGCTCAAAGGAAATGAATGCATTTGTGTTCCAGTCCTAAGGCCCTTATTGTACCCCATAACAATAATCAGCTAACCCCAAACAATGCTGGGCTAAGGTCCACAAATGCCAAATGTAGAGCCCCATCCTTGCACACAGTATACTTCTGGATTAATAACGTATGGTTCAACCCTCAGTCAATTGTGCCTAAGCCTTCTCTAAGACAATACTGTACAGGTGCCATAATGCCATTGTCCTCAGGCCAGCTCATGATATGTTTCAAGACTATTTTGCCCACTATTTTAACAATAGAATCCAATAAGGAGATATCACCCTGGGTTTATATGGTGCCCTGCTTAAAGACTGGTACAATAATAGCAGAATGCCAAGAGCTAGGTAGCTTAGATCAAACAGTACAATTAGGGACAGTAGTAATAACAGGGGCCCGAAATTACAGTCTTGCCCTAAAGAGATCTATTGGGACTTCATCCGGGCTTGATATAATATATGAATAGTCTTCTTCTAAAGAAAATAAAATAGTCAATAACTACTGTAGAAACATGCCTCGCTAAATGAGGGTTTCATTGAAGAGAACCGATAAATGAATTTTCAATGTGACACCCATCTATCCGCAGGGAGCCTTGTACATAATCTATCCGATCTGTTTGATCAGGAGGGGCAAAATAAACAATCTTCGAAAGCCACCAATAGCCATAGTGGAAGAAGCCATTGCAAGTCTATCCCAAGTGTCCCTTTTAATTTCCTGCTTCCTAACTTTCGGCGCTGATTTATATTTAGCCCTTAGCAGGGAAATGGACAGTGTCCTGGGAGACTTTAAATAAATCTGATTGTAAGGCTTTATAATCCTAATGTAATTTAGATACTCAAATTTGAACTAAAGTAGTAGTAGGATCTATTACGGAGAATGGATGATAACATGGACAACAAGATCTGTAAAAATGCGCTGTTCTGGACCCAATAGGAGTGATGAGATTTACTGCACTTCTCAATGTCTACTGCCAAACAAACACAATAAGAATAAGTGCTGATGTCTGCTGGGCACAGATGTCTACTGTGTCATAGTGGAGATCTAAAGAATAGACTGATATCTTTAATACCATATCTTTATGTAGAATCATCTAACTGTACCTAAACCTGGGCGGTGAACTACGCTCCGCTTGCTCCGCTTGCTCCGCTTGCGAAGTTTCGGTAACTTCGCGGGTTCGCGTAGAGCGCGAAGTTGCCGAATACTACGCAATCTACAGTGTAGCGTAGTTGTTTTTCTTCCTCGCGCACTCAATATGCGTTCTCGCGGGCACGGTAATGACATACTGTGATTCTGCGTTTGGCGACTCGATTTTCTATCCCGTTCGCATGCGCCACGAGGTTTGGTATCCAGCGGCATGATCCAGCGAGACTGTACGAACACGAACACGAACACGTCATTCGGACAAGCTATCTTCCTTCCGGCAGCAGTGTTGGTAAGAACGCGTTCCCGAACACAAAGAAACTACAATCTGGCAAAGAATATCTCTTGAGCACGATAAAACCTTCTCGAAAATGATCATTTCGCTCAGAAAAACAACACAGGTTGTCTTTTGGTTGTAGTTTTTGGAGCATGGAGTCATTTTTCTTTTATTTCATTTTTTTTAAAAGAGCAGGGAAGTTCCACAGAGACTCCAACTTCCTGCTCCTGTCCTTTGTATGTACTTTCTTCTTATTGTGGGTGGGTTGACCATGTGGGTGGCGGCCATTTTGTAAAGCCAAGCATTGTGATTTTGACATAGGCCTGCATTGTCTGTCTTCTCTTTCTTTTCATGTTGTTGTGGGTGGCCAGGCCATGTGGTGGCGGACATTTTGTGGGACCATACACTGTGCCTTTGCTATAGGCCTCCAAACTTGTGGCCTAGTCTGACAGTAGGCCCAGACTCCCAGAGGTACTCGTCAGGGGTGCTTGAAGCAACTGTTTCTATGTTGTCTGTTGAATTTAAACATCATTTAGGGCATGGATGGCATTGGATTGAATTCCAAAATGTGTTTTTTGGGGTGTAGTTAACTTTTTGGATGTGTGTTAATCAATGCCTTTGTTGCATGTGTATGTGTTGTTGTTGTATAACTTTTCAACCTTTTTAGCAATGCGGATTTTCTTTTTTGCATTAAAGCTGTGTTGTGTAACAGGCATCCTTTGTCTGGCCATATAGGGATATAGGCCTGCTTGAGTTCACTGTTTTCCGGGCCTTGCCCTTGTGCCTGTGATGAGTGACCATGTGGTTGGGGGCCATTTTGTGGTGGTAGTAGTAGTGTGCTGTTTTTGCCACATAAGCCTGTGTGTCTTTCCATTGTTCCTCTTGGCTTACCGCTTCCATCCCCATTGCCAGCTTCAGGTCCCTGATGCTGCATCCATCCCACATGATGCACAAATTAAGGCCAAACAGGTTCCACTTCCACTACATTTGTATTTTTGTTCTTTGCTATTCTTACTCTTCCTGAGTGTACACAGTACACTAGTAGTAATTAAAATTAAAGCACAACAAATTCCACATTTGACTGATGTTCTTCCGGCTTTTTTGCTTTTAGGTGCGCAGAAGACTGAGGAGGAGGTGTCTGTCATCATCGCCTGTTGTACTGCCAGACAGACGTCCTGCTGTTGTACGCGACGTGTGGTGTGACCTGACCAGACATCTCTGCAACTTGTGTAACTGAGTGCTGCTGACATCTGAAGAAGATGGGCCCAAAGAAAGCAGGTATCAGGTCCTCTAAGACCAAGAAAGTTGCTGAGAAGAAGGAAGAACAGAAGAAGGAAGTGACACTTAAGTCTGGTGTTGACCCCAAAACCTTTTTTGGGAAACCAAAAATTATGCCTGCAGCAGCGGTGTCCGGCGGGCAAGCTGAGGGCAGCACCTCTTCATCAGTGGGCCCATCCCACCTAACCAGGCCCAAGCCGATGAGTGTGGAAGAGGTAGCCAAATTAATGGTGGAAAGCAGTGATGCTGAGCCTGACCTAAACTTATTGCTCTCTCAAAGTAGTACACAATCAACGCAGGAGGGAACACAGCAGATAAATGGTGAACAACAACAGCCATAACCACCGCCCGCAATAATAGATGTGGTTCCTCCAGTTCAGGAAATTGAGCCTCATGCAGAGGAAGAAGAAGAGGAAGCCACTTATTCAGGGGATCCATTGTCTTCCAAATCACCAGCAAGGAAAAGGAGGGTTAGTCCATCGAGTTCTTTGCCAAGTATCCCTTCTGATGATCTAGATCTCACTTTGGAGCCACAACAATCTGAGCATGAGAGTGAGACACATCCCAAGACCAGGCTAGGGAAAAGGAAGGTTCCAGAAAGCCTTAGACTTATGGAGGTCGATGTAGAACAGCAGGGCAATGATGATGAGCCAGTCATCACGAACATCACTCCCGGCCCGAGGACATGTAGACCAACATTATTACCCTATTGAGAATAGCTCTGACCAGTAGGGATGTAGCACACATACCTCCAACACAGGTAACACCAACACGACCTTCAGCTTCCATATTGACATTAGCAAAGGGCCTGCAGCATCCTACATCCAACACAAGCACTACCTCAGCAGATGTAGGTAGTGGTACAGCACAGCCACAGAGTCAAATTCAACACACACCCTCCAGTTCATCCGGCATTGGAAGTGGTACCTCCAGCAGGAGACAAAAGTTTAACTCCCCAGTGTGGGACTTCTTTAAGATTAGCGAAAAGGAGGAGAACATTGCTATATGCTCCATTTGTCATACCTCTGTTAGTTGTGGTAAGCTTGGTACAAACTATGGTACCGGAGGCCAAATGACCAATCTAAAAATACACCACACAATCAACTGGGAGGACCACCTTCGTCGCATAAAAACTGGAACCATTGTTGTTGGTGGGGATAAACGAGTAGAAGGTCCGCTCACGGTGGAACAGGAAGAAGAAGAAGAGGTGGACATTCTCTCCGGTAGTGGTACATAAAGTAGCCCTGTCCCCAACACTGCAGTGGTACCACCCACATCCTCAGCATCAGCAACATCTCAGTGGCACAAGAGTAAGAGTCAGCCTGACACACAAAGGAGTACTGCAATGCAAAAAAGTGCAGCCTCGAGCCGAACAGAAGGGAATACCTCACAGCCTACCATTCTTAGCATGTTTACTAGGCAGGAGGGACGGTACAAATGCAACCACCCAATAGCACGTTTGTACAATGGGAAGCTGGCTAAAATGTTAGCACTGGACCTTCTCCCTTTTTCTTTTGTTGAAGGGATGGGTTTTCTGGAATTTGTGACAACCATCTGCCCTAAATGGAAGGTTCCCAGCCGCTCATGATGTGCTGGAATTGCTAGAAAAAGCCTTAAAACACAGTGCTGTTCAGAGTATCCACCTGACAACAGACATGTGGACCAGTTGCCAAGCCACTGATTACATGTGCATCACTGCACACTGGATCTCTTTTTCGTGTGTTAGAGAAAAGATATCTGCAGGTGTTGACACTGCTGAGATTTTTAATGACACTCGCAAACATGCAACTGTAGCCATGTTTGCTATGGAGAAATCTCATACTGCTGCAAACATGTTGGATGAGTTTAACAGCAAGGTCTTTGAGTGGCTGCGACCAAGAGGGCTTAACATTGGCTTTGTTGCCATGGACAATGGCAGTAATGTTGTTAAGGTCATGAAAGATGGTGGCTATTTCAGGGTCCTGTGTTTGGCACACTGCATTAAAATTGTTGTTCGAGACTTTCTGAAAAATGAAAGCAAAGTCAGCAACTTCCTGACCACCTGCAGAAGAATATGCACACATTTCAACCATTCTTTTAAAGCCTGAAAGCAGCTGAGGGTCATTCAACGTGAGCATAAAATGCCAGTCAAAGCACTCTCAACTTATTACATGCTTGATCGTCTGTTTGGGCAGTACATACCACTTAATGCTTATATCCTGACAAGAAGATTAGGGGATCCTACTGTAACAGCCATGACCATTGAGATGGGCCACTGGGAGCTCGTTAAATACCTGACAGAGATGCTACTTCCTTTTGAGGTCTTCACATGTGAAGTCAGCAGGGAGGACTGTACAATGGGCCAAGCTGTCCCATTGTTGTACATGCTAGAGCAACCGCTGAAGGAGGTGTCTGAAACATACAAAGGTGTGGATGACAAAGTAGACACATGTTATTTGGCGGACACCTTAGCCGTTCACTTATCTGAAAGTACAAGGATTCAAAATAAGATTGTGTCACATCGACATTACATTACTGCCACAAATTTGGATCCACGGTACAAATTATTTCTGAACAGTATTGCAGTAATTCCTTTTTCAGAAGTGGATGTTGCCAAGTACACAACTTTGATAGCTGAGGAAGCCACTGATTTAGAAAACGAAAGGCTCTTAATTAGAGGCCTGCCACCCCAGGACAGAACAACTACTACAGGGCATCCAGAGTCAAGTTCTACTTCAGAGCCTGAGAGCAGTGCGTTTGCCTCCCAGCAGTCACCAACACTACCAATATTAACATCAACAACAGCACCAACAGGATCATCAGCTACATCAAACAAAATGGTAACTGATTGATTTCTATGGAAAGTGATGGGTAAGTCCATTGCTGATGCAAAGTCAAAAGAGGCCAAGCAAATCGGAGCACCCCTGAACATTGAGCAGATGGTCCAGGCCTATCTGGATGACACAACAGATGTCTTTGAGGAGCAAAGCCCATTGGTGTATAAGTATGGGAAAAGAAGCTAATGCGGACAACAAAAGGGAGACTGGGCTGTTCCTAAAGGGTAGAGAGGACAGTCACTCGGTGCGAAGGGCAGTACTCAATAGAGAGCTAACCCTGGGTATCCATTGTGTTGGATATAATGGCCTCACACACCCTTGCGAGTGTCATGCTTCATCATAGGCGATGCTCCTCGTTGGGTAGGCGGTGCAATACCCAATGGGCACACCTCAAAGAGGGGCTCTTTATCGGAGATCTTTTATCCAACTGCCTATGGGTGAAGTGTGGGTGAGGGGCCAGAATAGAGTAGATGGTGTGGGTGAGGATAAAATGAGGCACGAGGTACCGGAAAACAATTTTATTCTGGTGGTCCTCTGCCACAAATAAAATAAAGATTAGTCTGTCTTCGCTGGTACTTAAGTTTCCAAGTACGAGACAGTACTAAGATGTGAAAGGTGTGGTCAACTTGCTTTCAGCTTGAAGTACATTGAAATGCGATTCTTCAGGACCTAGGGGCAGATTTATGATGGGAATGCACCACGTTTGCGTCACGCAACTGCGGCGTAAACGTGGCGCATCCCTATGACCCATTTACAACGTGACGCATCTAGGCAGATGCGTCACGTTGTAAAGCCCTGCGCCACTTGTGGGCGTTCCGGCGCAGGGTGGGCGTTCCGGGGCAGGTGCGCCTCGCAAAAGTGGCTGAGTGAAATCTATAAGATTTCACTCAGTCACTTTCAGGCCAATGCTGCGTCAAAACCCTGCGCCTGCTTGAAGCAGGCGTAGGTCTTGACGCAGCATTGTATAGATGGGGCACCCCCGAGCCTTGCTGGAGCTGCGTCGCGCTTGCGACGCAACTCCAGCAATGCGCCACCTTTACTGCACAGATGCGTCACGCATCTGTGCCGTTTTTGCCCCATGGTGCGCCGCATTGTAAATGCGGCGCACCATGGGTGGCGGAGCAGCGGCGCAAAATAACTGGCGCATCCCTGGGGATGCGCCAGTTATCATAAATCTGCCCCTTCATATATATCAAAACTACTATCTACACAAACATGACCTGTAAAAGTGTCAGTTTACAAAAAGCACACAAATTGTACTACCTGTTTTACACCTGCTCTTGCCTAAATTGGGAGACAAAAGAGACCGTTACCGCAGGTAATTGACAAAATGCATTCCCTGTAGTGACCGTGAGCACAAAGTGACATTGTGACATACTAGTGTTAGGTGCAGCTAGTATGTGGCTAAAAACCAGTGTGGCAAATCCAAGATTGGATCAGTAAAAACATATAGATTGCAGCAGCATTCATATCTAGCAGGGTATCTAAAAGTGCAGGAGCATTTTACTCACCTAATAGTTAGAGTTAATAGGTGTCAACAGTGCCCAGCAGGTCTGACATCAGGGGAGAAGCCATTGTAAATAAGGCTGGGGAGAGGTATAATGGTGTTAGGGAGCCTCAAATGGTGCGCCAAAGGCGTAGATATATATAACATTCAATGTGAATTACAAGCAGTCACCCGGGCTGCCAGTCATAGAAATAGCGTGCATGGACTTGGTAATGCCTTGTACTTAATTCCCATCTATGGGGATCGATTAAGTTATCAATCATCATGTATGTTGTAATCGTGCCGGCATGACTCAACTCAACCAAGTTGCCCTAAGTGTTATGTAACTTGAGGAGATCTGGGTTTAGTAAAGATAACCAAAGTATAAATTGAACTGGACAGGAGTCGACATTGTGTCAATCGCTATAAGGTCAAACCAGGATAGAATATCGGGTATATCTGACTGCAGACTATATTAAGCTGGAAAACAGGGTAGACATTGTGCCCATTGTTACGTATGTACTGTAAGGTGAATACAACACAAAACAAAAGGTCTCTCTGACCCACAGAGAACGCGCATAAAGGCAGGGGTCTGCCTGTAACCTGAAGCGGACTGCAAAAGTTGGTAGTCACCGGTCTATAAGCCGCACTTCACTATGCATGAGGATCCGCTAAAATCCCCGTCAACACCGTAAAAAGGGGGAGCCAGCCTATAAATCAATTTCCTCGTCATTGCCACTTATTGTCGTGCTGCCTATGTCGGCATAATTCGAGCCAACCCGTCACAGTCGGGTCTAACTGACTATAGGCTAAACCAGCTGTAATAAACTGGAAAGGGTAAAAATAGTGCCGATCGCCAAGCATGTGCTGTAAGGTAAATGCCACACTAAACAGAAGATAAAAGGTCTCTCTGGCCAAGGGAGTAACCCACATTAAGGTAGGGGGTCTGCCTGTAACCTGAAGCGGACTATAAAGGTCAGTAAGAACCGGTCTAGGGGCCGCACTTCACTGCATATGAGGATCCAATAAAAATCCCCCGTCAACCCCGTAAGTAGAGGAGCCTTTCAATCGAAGAAAAATAAGCCATTGGCCAGTGCTCAGCAGGCTGGGGATAAAGTATCTGGCTTGCCCTGTCACAAGTGTCTCTTCTGAGCGTGTTTTCAGTGCTGCTGGTGCCATTGTAACTGTGAAAAGGAACAGTCTCTTGCCCAAAAGCGTGGAGAAGTTAACCATGATCAAAATGAATCAGCACTTCATACCACTGGAGTACAAAATACGTGAATCACAGCAGGAAGAGAAGAGCGACTCCGAAGACATAAGTAGTGGGTTACATGACCTACTTCTGTACGAACCACCGGAGTTTGAGGACGTGCTCCTCTTCCCTGACAACTAGGCTTTCAAATTGTTACTTTCTTCCTTCCTTTATTTGTGTGTGTATCTGTCTTTCTGGTTCAAAACAAATCACAACAAATCCATCACCACTGTCTCCTATTTTTATTTACCTATTGGAGTTGCATGTCTGTGCATTTAACTGTCCACTCCACTCCTCAGAGTCCTGCTCCATCTTCCTGACTCACCCTAAATACATTTCCATCAAGCCAGACATTGGATGCAGATGGAGAATAGTACAATAAATGTTGCCTCTAACAGTCCCTCCATAAGAAGTGAAACATACGTGACTATAGCTATCTTCTGTGTTGTGTCCAAGCCGAAACTCATCACTGTCCTAAGGCTACCGCCTCTGTCTGCAGACATACACAACTCTTCACTGTCAGAACTTGAGCAGGAATCCAAAAGTAAACTTATCACTGTCAGAAGGCTTGGCATCTGATCTGACAGCCAAAGAGGAGAGCAAACACACAGGTATGATTAATGAATGATGCCATGCATTGGATGCTTGCTGACTCTGAGCGAATATGCATGAAGTCGAACTATACTAGTTAATCTACTAAGTAAAAGTGACTCAAGTGACAGTCAATGTTTCCTTGTTGTTTAATAACCACATTGTACTCCTACTACTGCAGGTGTAGTCTGGACTTAATCGGAGTCACTCACTACAGACTGAGTTGGTGTTGGACAACACATACACATATCACACCATGATGATGATGACCATACTATCTTTGCACGCAGTCAGTCAGTTGGATCGGAGATGATTGATGGAATAACTGAGTTTTAGGAACTGGCATAAAAGGTAAACACAACAATTCAACAAGAACCACAGCAGACCTAGGCTACATGTCCGTGTAGTAATTGAGTCGAATAGTGGTATGACTGACAGTGGCACATTTATTTCGTCACTTGATTTGGAAAACGCTGGGTTGCTGTATATGCCTTTTGTCTGGCTATGTGAAAATTTAAGGTAAATGGAGGTTGGGTCACGGCCCGGTGCCATGGGCCTGTTCTGTGCTGGTTCCTGTCCTGTCCTTGTTGTAGCTTAATGCTGTGTAAATACTAGAGTAGACACGATGTATACAAGCCGCCTCAGTCTGAAAGTGTTCTTGCTCAAGAGTCTTGTCTTCTTGCACTACACTGTAATTGATGCTTTTTTTATTATTCATTTATTTTTCAATACCCCTTTTGTTTTTCCATCTACATGTACAGACCGGCCTTTACTAAGTGCTATTATACTGGGAGCAACAACCCACACTTACCTTACCAATCCGCATCAGGCAGGCAGTGGCACCCAAGAATGATGTGCAGAGTGTCCATGGAAGAGAGGACCAAGATGAATGACGAAATACAACTCCATAATTGGACCTGGATAATACAGTAACTTTATTATCATATTCATAATTCGTCTTTTAAATAATTTGATTCCTTTTTTGTCTTCAATCATTACGGCTGTGTGTTGTTGTATTGTTGTTTGTTTGCTAATTGATCCCTACAACTATTAAAAGTAAGGTAATTTGGGTCACTCTGAGGGCAAACAGGCAAGGCAAATTTCATATAATACTGCTGCCCTGTACTGTCTAATTGTGTAGTAGTAGTTAGAAGGTACTACTTATTAACCATCAAGTTATCTTCATCATGCATGCAATTTTCCCTTTATAGATTTATTGGATAGCGGATCATAGTCGTCTTCAAAGATTGTGTTTTACTTTTTTTGTGTTCATGCATACTGTTTTTCTTTGTCAAACCTTTCCCCAAACCCCCCTTCCCATCCATTCATCAAACCCCAACCCTCTTCCCCCTGGCTGTGTGATTTATATTGAGGTATGATGTGACTACATTAACTGTACCCCAACAATTGATCACACACTTGCTGGGGCAGATGTGATGAAAGCAACACTAATTCAATTTCAAGGCAGGGCGAGGATCTTCTTCTGCTTGCCCACCCATGCTCAGTCTATGTACAAGCCATTTTTTTTTCCAAAGGGACCCACCTAATACATCATAATTAATTGCCGACATTGATTGGATTCATCATCAAATTCAACTTCCTACCACACAGCAGTAAAGTTTACGATTCATGATTGTGTTAAGTCACTCGCTCGACACAACTACAGTTTATTATAACTTCTTAACTTCTTGTACTAGGCTGCCCCCGCCACCATTATGTTTTATTTTACTTTAGCAGTTGCAATATTGTTTGTTTGGCAGTCTTCTTCTGTACTGTACTTTACTTCATTCTACTACTCCTCCCACAGTCTCTCTCAGGCAAGTGACTGTCTCTCTTTTTTGTTTGCAAATGCTAGTGCCAGTGTCTACTACTACCACCACAACCATGGCATCTTCTTCATTCTCTTGGGAAATTATGCAGCCATTGCTGTGCCAAACTTAATCATCATCAATCACAGGTAAGATTGGTTTACTGGGAGGAATAATGGACTCGGAGGAGCAACTGACAGTACTAGTAGGACAAATATAACTCAGTGAGGGGTAGCACATCTATCTTTTCACATGCTACAAAATTGGCAGATTATTTAAACTAACCCTGGGCGAAGCACTACGCTACGCTCGCGGAGTTTGCAAAGTTTTCGCAAATTCGCACTACGCGAGCTGCACATAGCTCAGTGCGAACATGCGTAGTGCAGCATAGCGTAGTGCAGCGGTCATTTTTTGCTTGTTCGCGGTCCTGAACGTCATGTTCGCGACCGCAAGCAAGCAAAATGACATCCCGGCGAGATTCTCAACGCAAGGAGGTCAGGTTTCTCATTGTGAGTGGTTGCGCATGCTCGCGACCGCTCTCAATGAGAAACTACCTGTTCGCGTTGAGAAAGCTGCCGCTCGAGTAATAATCTACTCGAGCAGCAGAAAACTACAGCTCGCACTGTGCAAGATGCCGTATTCAATGCTTGCACAGTGCCGGATGATTGTTCGCACTGTGCAATCATTGAAAATGCATCTTGCACAGTGCGAACATGCTACTACGCAGCTCGCGTAGTGCTACGTGAAGTTCGCGTAGTGCGAAGTGCACTTCGCGTAGCGCTACTTCGCGAACTACGCCCACCCTTAATTTAAACCCAACACTGGCTGTTGCCCTGCAGCAGCAAGGAAACCATGTTACGTAAATAAATTCGTAAAACAGTAACCCCCCAAAACATTAACATCGTATGTGTAAGTATAAATAAATAAAATGTATTTCCTAACAAAAATAAACTATCCCACACCGGACCCACCCCTCTCACTAACCCCAACCAATGTCCAAATCGAAAAAAGTCCAAACAATGTCCATAAAGTCAGAAACCCCAACACCCATTCCCACCCGCCAACAAAAGTAATAATAAAAGGGCAATTTAACAGGGTCCTTCTACATTTGGCGGGCTTTTAGGCGTTTGTCCACCATGATCGTTATTCGATCCACTAACTGCTCCTCTAGCTGTGCCACCCGGAGGAGAATTCGGTTGTGAAATGCCCTGCACTTGTATTTGCATACAGGGTGGGGGACAGCAGTGCCTGAAAATGTGCGGCGGTGGGTGGCTGTCTGACCGCGACACCGTACAACTGGAGGCGGGGCCTGGCTGAGGCTTGGGGCATTGGAAGAGACTGCAGCTGTTGCCTCCTCCTCCTCCTCTGCCTGAGCCACCAGCAGGCGGTATTCTTGGCAGATGGCCTCCAGTTTCCGGCACCGGGCCCTGGCTGCCAACTCCTTCCGTGTTGTTTTTTCATGGGAAGGAGGATGTATAAAGTAAGAAACAGAATTGTAACCAATACTCTTAGCAAAACAGTAACACAAAATTAATTCAACACATAGTGGCTTAGTAGCACTAGCAAGTGCAGTACATAACATTTGTGGTAAATATCTATCCTCCCACTTCCTTGGCCTCTAAAATTTGTTGGAGTTGTTTTCAGGCATTCTACTTGCCCTAGTACTATGGACTCCAGTACACAGAACACCAGTCTTTTTCTTATCTCTAGTTTAGCTAAATTACATAACCTTGTTATAGCTGGCATGCCAGTTCAGTCAGCTAAGCTTGCATCCAAGACCAACATACGAGTCAATACGCAGACTCCTGTCCCTTTTATTTACTACTGTCTGCAGGTGGAGAAGCTTGTATTTTTCGATTGCGGGTGGCACTGGCCATACTCTCTCTGTTACATGAAGGGCAATTGCTCAATTTCACTTTCACTCTGCCCTGGCTACTACAAAAAGGCAGATTAATATTATATATCTGAACCAATGATCATTGCCTATATATGGAACAACGACATATCAGTACAGTAGCGGTTAGTGGTGGGAGTGCTCGCGGGTGGTGATGTGGGGAGGGGCAGGGTGGGGGTAGTAAACTATGGATGGTGGACAATTGCTGGTAAGTAAACATATAAATAAATAAAACAAATTTCATTGCACACACTGCATTCATAATCCATAGTTTACTACCCCCCACCCTGCTCCTCCCCACATCACCGCCCGCCAGCACTCCCACCACCAACCGCTACTGCATAAGGTACTTTGTTCATTGTTTGTGTAACCAACAGATAGGCCACCCTTTACAGGCTGGCTGACACAATCGAAAATAAATTAACATAGGTAGGAAGTGGTCCTCGGAGTCAGAGGAAGGCGCTGGATAATATACATACGATGTGCTTGCAAACTACTGAGTCAACTATATTCTGAAACTACTACTTTTATATATTCCCCTCTGCTTTACTACTCTGGCGCAGTTTCTTTTACATTCTCTTCAAAGTAAGACTCTGCATCCAGTGACAGCCTCTACCTATGCTGTCTATGATGAATACATCCAGGCATCCATTCATTAAATGTCCTGCTCTAGGTCCAGGATGTCTGACCACCAGTGGGCCAGCCGGTTGTGCAGGTTGAGCAGGGAAACACTGCCCGATGCACCTTCGCCCACCGGCTGTGATGCTCCTGGGTAGGGTACCCAGAGCCTGGCCTGCAGCCTGCTGCCAAGGTGAAAGGGAGGTAGCGCTGGATAAAAAAACGAAGGCGGCCACCTCTGCCTCGCCGAAAAGCTGCCGGGCATGCACCCCTTGCAGGGCACATTCTGCCGCAAGGCAGCCGGCTCTTGGGCGCAGGCACCTTGCCCTTGGAGCTGGTACCGCTGCCCATGGCCATGGTTCTGGGGCGGAGGCGGAAAAGAAAAGTTAGAAGGAAAAAATAAAGTTAGGGGGAAGAAGTAGGAGCTTAAAGAAATAAGTAAAATAAAACAGTAGAAAAGTAAAAAAACACAGTAAAAGTAGAAATAAAATGCAAAATATAAACTTAGGGACAGAAAGAGATAGATGATAAATAAAAAAAGTCAGAAAAACTGTGTAGAAAGATTAAGTAAGGATGGAAAACTAGACCCAGAACCATAGCATAGAGTGAAAAAACAAAATGGCTGCGCCCATCGCTACCGCGTGGGTATGTGTGCGTGATATTTCCTGCGAGCACGCACTAATCGTGGCAAACAAGTAAATAGCATTCCCGGACATGACATGCGCTTCGTGAACACGCAATACGTGACCTGGAACAGGAAATAAGGCATCGCGAGTGGGCGGGACAATTGGAAAAACAAGATGGCCGCGCCCATAGGTGACCGCATGGGTAAGTTCGCGAGATACTATCCCGGAGCACGCAAACAGCACCCCGAACACACACAATGCGATCCCGAACAAGAAAAACGCATCACGAACGGGCACGACAAGCAGCTACTCATGCTCGCGAAGCTACACGAAGCTCGCGTAGTGCAAGAACATCTTCGCGTAGCACGACTACGCGCACTACACCCAGGGTTAACTATAACAACAATTTACTTTCAGAATATCTGTGTGCTTCAGATTCTCTGACATAAAGGTGAAACTCTAACTTTTTGGGAACTGGAAAAGTATATCTATGAAACTGATGTTACTTGAGTTTTGACATATATGCACTCCCTTCTCTGATAAAGGCAACTGAATTCTGTTTTTTGTGAGTATCTTCTCTCTGATTCTGATATATATTCAAATATTTTTTTTTACTGTAATATAAACAAACGTCCATAAGAATCATATAGTTCACACTGGCCCCAGTGAATCACTTCCTTAAGCCTGTACCAGTACCTTAAGTGCCATGGGATATATTCATTAAAGAATTGTGTTGTCCTTGCCCCCCACAACAGTGAACAAGAGCGATTGAACTCTTAACTTAGATTTATCAAGCTACGCAAAGTTGCCTTGCGTGGATGGATAAATCTAGAATATTGCAACACAGAATACATCACTGTGTTGCTTTACTCTGCCCTGGGATGGCAATCCATGGGTGGAGTGTGGGTGTTCCCACGCATCCACTCCGGGAGTTTGGCATTTATTTGTTTTATTTTTAAGATTTATATCGCACAAACGAATCATCCCTCCAGGGATCTCTAGGCACTTTTAGCAGCGCAGTGCACATGGGTAGGCCAGGGGTGCGACTTTAAAACAACCACCTTTTTAGTAGCTTTTTGAAATGTTCCAGGCTAGGGCAAGCACGCAGCTCGTCCAGCAAGCGATTCCAATGGAGAGGGGCTAGATGGGAGAATGCCCGTCCTCCCATTTTTGTTTTCTTAATCTTGCATGGACGGAGTAGATTTCGATTGCTGGATCTTAATACGAGCGCAGGAGAATAGGCTGTTATCTTTCTCCTTAAATAGAGGGGACCGACCCCTTGCTGGGGTCCAAACACCATTACCATTAGCATGAACAATGCTCTCTTCTTTACAAGTAACCAGTGCAGCTGTTGCAGGAGAGGGCGAGAAGGGGTAAGCAATGGTTTATTAAGAACCTGTCGTGCAGCTGTATTTTGCACCACCTGTAGCCTTGCAGCAAGATCTTCTCTAATACCTGTCAAGAGAGCATTGCCATAGTCAAGTCTACTGACTAGTAGAGCCTGTACTAGTGTCTTTCTATCACTCATAGGGAGCCATGGGAAAATGTTTCTCAGCATTCGAATGATACCAAAGCAGGTTCCTGATACTGCTTTTACATGCTCCTCCATCGAGTTTCATTATTGATCAGTACGTCCAGGTTCCGAACCTGTGTCCTAGGTTTTGGAGCCTCCCCTAGTTCAGATGGCCACCAATCTTCAGACCATATCTCCGTTGCTTTCCCAAATAAGAGGATCTCTGTTTTATTGAAGTTTAACTGCAAGAATTTTGATTCATTCAGATGGCAATTTGCAGCATACATGACTTAAACTTGGCTTTCGTCTGAGCTGGATCTGTCCGCATACAAGATTGTCTCAAAGCCACAGGCTCTACTACTGGATGCCAAGGGAACCATATAGATGTTAAATAAAGTGGGGCTTAGAATTGAGCCATGTGGAACCCCCTTGTCTACTGCCATGGTATGAGAGACAAATGTGTCTAATTGTACACATTGAGTTCTGTTGTTCAAAAAACTCTGTATCCGAGCCCAGTCAGCCCCTCCGACACAAATCTCCCGCAGTCTGTCTAGCATGATACGATGGGAGGTGGTGTCAAAGGCTGCCGAAAGATCCAGGAGCACAAGCATGGTGGGGTCCCTCTGTCAAGTGACATCCTGATGGTATCGGTGACCTCCACTAATGCCGCCTCCGTGCTGTGAGCCACACGGAATCCGGATTGCGAGGGGTCATGTAGACTATGCTGTTCCAAATATAGCATCATTTGCTTATTTACCAAAGTCTCCGGGACCTTCAAACTGCTCAGACGAAGGGAGATTGGTCTGTAATTTTGCAGCTCAGTCGGATCTGCCAGCACTTTTTAAAGCAAAGGTTTTAGATGCGCCTTTTTCAATTTTTTTGGGAAGGAGGCTGTAGCCAGGGAGATGTTACAGACCTTAGTTAAAGAGGGTGCTAAGATAGATGCTAGTTCAGCCATTTTAAATGGCAACACCGGATCTGTTGAAGAGCCGGATTTAGTTTGGATTTAGTTCATGCCAGCCGTGTTTTCACTTGCTCTACGGTAACGGTTGCGAAAGAGTCTAATCTAATCTAATCTAGGTAGTGTGGGATCTCTCCCAGAGGGGGTATCCTACTAGATACCTTTCCTTCTTCTAAGGAGCAATATATATTCCTGGATTTACCATTACCAGACCTGGAAAAGCATTAAAATGCAACGCCTCCCCAAGTGCGATGTAACAAGGAGAATTATCTCCATTGATCCTAGTTACTTCCTCTTTCTATGTGTGCTGCAATATGCAGCACAAATTAAAAGAGGAAAATGCCTGAGGATTGTTTTTGTGCAGGAAGGTGTCCCTTCCAGCACGAAACCAATCCTGCTTACAACACAGGCACCCTTACTTGCACCATGGTGCAAGGGTGCATGCATTGACACTAGATAGCACACTGTGCGCCAGCACAGAGAATACACAAGAATGCACCATATAAAGTTAAATATGGTGCATTCCTGCTCTTTCCCTATCATGCAGTGATGTGCAGTACAGCAAAGTGACTTGATGCACTGCATTATTTTTTAATAACGATGTCTCTGTATCTTTAAATATGAATCATCAAAATAGCAACTGTTTTTTAAAGTGGTAGGGATCTTGTCCATTGTGGTATCCTCCATAGAGGTTCCTCCCAATGGCTATGCCCCCTCTCTTTTCTTTGGGACAATACTGTTCCGACATGACATTCAAACTGTGAAGAGAGTGTTCCCCTCAGTGAAGATCTGCACCTCTTCTGTGGCTGGGATGTTACCAATAAACTCTTCAAGCACATTGTCCTCCTGGTCATTCCTTCAACGTTTCTACACTGGTGACAGAGAATGGGGTTGTGCTGAAGAACACCCCAACACGTCAGTACGGGCACTGGTTTGACTGAACCCAGGTGGTGATCGGCGAAAAAGCAAGAGACAATTTGTGCCAACTTTCTCGGTGAGGCAGTACATGTCTTAATGAGTGTGTGTTAATCTAAACTATGTTTATGGTGCCTACAAGGACTAAACAGAAGACGGCTGGTGAGCAGTGCACTGTTTTCAAGATGCAAACTTTGACTAATGTCTGTACATAGCGTGTCTGGACCCCATCACTGCCAGTGCTCTGTGTAACTCTCAGCGCTCCCCAGCCTTAATCCCACCCTGAAGTGCTCCAGCAATTTTTGAGTGTGACTATAAGTACCATCTGTGCTCATTTATCTGTGACTGTAAGTGCATTAGAAATTGCTGTACGGGCTAGGTAATTGACTATCTTTGACAGACAGCTACTTCAAAACACACTCGTATCCGAGAGCATTGCCTCTTCCAAGCCACTTCCTGATCCCTCAAGACAGTTAGTGCTCCCCTCACTATCGGCCCCAAGTCAGCATGGGCCATTTAGAATGTTCATACACACTGAGGATTCCTGTCAGCTCTGACTGACTTTGTAGACTGAACACGATGTGCAGAGGATTCCAGTAAAACCTGACTGACTGTGCATGCCAACCGCTAGCACGAAAAGCCAAATTCTCAAATAAAAATATGTTTTATAAAGCAATCAAATGCCCAGGGGCATCTTGGCGCTGGTAGCACAGCAGATAAATGGTCATGCCAACTTGTTTTGAAGCTATAAGTTAAAACGCCAGATCTTAAGATTCTTTCTAAAAACTAACAGGGAAGAAATGGTCTTTAAGTTGAGGTGTAGAGTGTTCCACTGTTTGGTTGTAACATACAGAAAACTTCTTCCCCCCCTAACGCATTCTTCTACCCTTGGGCACTTCAAGGTTGACTGCTGAGGATGATCAAAGTAGCCTAGCGGTAATATTTCTGGTCAATTAATTTTTAAGATAGACAGTACCTTCTCCATGTAAGGCCTTAAAGGCGATGCACGGTAGCTTTAAAATCTATCCTCTTATTAACTGCCAGCCAGTGAAGTTCCATTAGAGCCTTAGCCACTGAGATTTGTCTAGGTATTCCCAGCAATGAGTGAGCTGCAGAGTTCTGCAAAACTTGCAATTTGCTAAGAAGTTGTTTCTATATATTGATGTACAGACCATTACAATAATCTATTTTGGATATAGTTAAGTAGTTACCATTACTTTCTTCAGCTCCAGAGGAATAAAAGTTAACATCTGTCTCAGAAGGTGCTTACATTAATTGCATTCGCCTGTTTGTCAAATGACAGATGGTTATCAAAAATCCTTAGTGTCCAGGATTGGAATGGACCCATGCTCCTCTGGCCACCAATCCAGTGACCAAAACGAGGTGTTACTAGCAATAGCACCTCAGTTTTATCGAATTCTACTTCAGACAGTTGCACGTCATCCAGTTGTTAACTCGTTGCGTTCAATTGCTGAAGGTGGACGCTGACTCTTTAATGGTTGCAAGGAACTGAGACAATAATGGGGCTAACAGGTCTGAGGCTGAAGTAAGCCAAACATTAGATTCCCCTATATCCTGATCTAAGTTGCCGTTGAATTTGGGGAGGAGATTTTTAACATGTTTTCTTGCTCAATGGGGTCGATTTTATGCCAAGGACGTTAGTATTGAGGTAATCTAGGATTCCGGTGGTTAGCACCCTTAACAGCAATAGTCAAATGAAAAAGCACTGCAACATGATCTGACCAGATCAACTGTACTGATTCTAGAAAAGTTATTGCAGGATTATGCGTAAAAATCCCATCTAGTGTATGACCAGCTGAGTGGGAAGCCTCTGTTACCTTTTGAACTAGGCTAAGGCTTCTCATCATGCTGATCAATTTTCAGGTATCTCTATCTTCAGAGTTTTCCAAATGAAAATTGATGTCTCCAAGCACTGTAAAGTCCTTGAAATTAACCTTAGCTTCCAACTCCTGTCCTATAACTTCTGGAAAATGTGCTTTCGGGCCTGGGGGGCTATATTAGCGGTCCATTAAATGAACCGTGATCATCGTAGTGCCACCTAAACAGCATTGCCTTGAGATCTTTGGACTAATACACCTTTAGTGTAGTGCACTAAATCTGGGCCAAAACTATTATCCACCCAAGTCTCAGTAATAAAAATTAATTCTAATTTATGTGCTTGCATGAATTTCAAAAATTCCAATTTATTTTTAACTAGTGATCTTGCATTAATAAAAGCACAGCACAGACTCTAATTAGAGGTTCTCTACATATGTACTAAATTTGTAGCTTTCTCAGTGGCTTTCGTCCATTGCGGTTTCACGAGAAAGTCACAGATCCATTCATGCTCCAGATCCAGCTGGACTATTACTGCATTACATTGAACCTTACCTGAGAGTCTCAAAGCCATGAGTGCCTCTCGTGAATAACTGTGGGGAGTCCCCAGATTTGGTTGCCACCGACCAGCATGGCTGGTGATGAGCACTGTCCAAGTGCGGATGGGGGCAGACGAGCTTGCCTTTGGCGAACCGGTGGACTCATCTGATTTTCACCTCAAAGGTGAGATGAGGTGACGTAGGAGGAACAATAGACCAGCCCACTACCTCCTTAATCCTAAGGGTGAGAGCAAAAGTAAGGACACACAAACCAGGGCCCAGGTAAGTCCACTTTCCCCGAATTCAACTAGCAACTAGCCACTAAAAGCAAAGTTAAAATTAAGTTAAAAACGAAGCCCTAAGGACAGATTCAGTCAATAACGGCACATAAACAGTTAAATCATAAAGTCTAATATGTTTTAAAAAAACAAGCTCACAGCTTCAAGCAGGGCTTGTAATACCTGCTGCGCGCCCACAGCCGCATTTGAGTTTCAACCCAAAGGTGAGGTGACATAGGAGGAGAAGTAGACTAGCCCGCTACCTCCTCACTCCTTAGGGTGAGAGTGGAAGTGAGGACGGTTCGTTTGTCAACCTCTGCACAACGGGAACACCCACGGCTGACCGGTAAAACAAACTAGGGCCCATGTTAGTCCACTTTACCCCCAATTCAACTAGCCATTAAAAACAATGTTAAAATTAAGTTAAAACTAAGCCCTAAGAACAGATTCTGATAATAACAGCACCTAAACATTTAAATCAGAAAGTCCAATACGTTTTAAAAAACAAACTCACAGCTTCAAACAGGGCTTGTATGCCCAATATATAGTTTTATTAGTAAAACTGAATGCTAGTGGGAAACTTTGTGGCCATTTGAATGGAAAATGTGCTATTTGTAAATGACAGAGTGCTACCAAAATCCTGATTAGTAATACGTTTATTGAAAGTGAGTTTTGAAACATGAACTGTACATTGCAGTTAGGTCGAGTAGATTATTCAAGTCAGTAGACTCCACAGGTCTAGTAAACTTTTTATGATTTTTCCAGGCCTTTTTTATATAGAGCTCCATACCCCATTGTGGGGCACTGAAGCACACTTTCAGGCAGACCGCAAGCTACCCTGTCGGGTAGAGCATGCTTGTGTGTTGTATTTGTGATCTTCTGTGGGAAGCATTTTTGAGTTGTGTGTGAGCAACCATAGATGTGCTCTTATCATGGGTTGGGCTATAGTGCTTAGCACTGCAATGGAAGGGAACATTTAAGATATAGGCAGTTGAAGGTCTCTGTGCCCTGCAGCCAAGGCTATGTGTTCCAGGAACCCGACCGCGCTTGTGGGTGCAGCGACAAAGATCAGTTCAGATTCTGTGAGTATTCATGTTAATCGCAGCGCCAGTCATGCGCACACTATATGTCCCCCAATGACCACCTCCGCCAGTTATTTTTCTTTAGCAGTGCCCCTCAAGTCTCCATTCCCTTTCTCTTTGAGATGCATTTAATTTGTTATATAGCGCCACTCATACCAGTGTAGGGTGAACTTTACATTGCACACACATTAAACAGGGAGTGGCTTAAAACAAAACATGTAATCTGTACTTATCATAGAGTGCTGCCCCATATATTCCATTCATCCAGATATATAACACAGCAAGTAACATTACACCTACAACAAGCCACGGCTACTGGCTTTGCAAGTGGTTGTAAATTGCATAAGATAAATAAGCAACAACTATGAATGTATTAAATATATTATTGAAAATTATTCCAATCTTGTGGGCGAGGTTGTGGCTAAGGCTAGAGCTGCCAACTTTCAAGCTAAGAAAGCAGCTTCTAGCCTCATGTTGACTCAACATCCTGTGATGACTATGACTATGTCCTTGTGTAATGTAACTGGTGTTAATGTTTACTCCAAGTTTGCACTATATAAAACGTAAAAATGAGTCTCCTTGAAGTTACACCATCCAGCAGTGCTGGATGGTACTATTGCAGAGTTAAGCTATTTTTCCCTCACCCTGAAGGTAAAAATGGAGAGCCCAATAGGACCCTGTCTCAGCACCTGTTTTTAAGAACTTCCGGTGCTGACCACCCTGCAGGACCTGGTATACTTAAAGCCCTGCCTGTAGCCCTGCTGGATTTCTTTTTTTTTAGAGCGCAGCACACAATCTCCCCCTTCTATTAACAAAAGAAATGCAGCAAGTCTACAAGCATGGCGTGTGCTTTCAGACTTGCTTAATGTTTTGTTGTTAAAAGAGCACATCACAAATCTGTCTCGCTCAGAGTCAGATTGGGACCAAAAATAGGCCTGGGCACCAAAAAAAAAGCCCACATTCATGGATCACAACCTTTCACAAGGTATTGTTTTGCAGTACTGGAGCTAATTTTGGGGAAGTTTGTGATACATGAATCAATTTACAACTTGTGGGGTCAGTAGCATTGGTCAAGTCTGGAGACACCATTATTCCACTGCTGCTCATTCATATGTCTCCTGCTGTTCATCTTCAGGTCTCTGAATCTCCTTCAACCTTGCTCACCAACAGATCCCCGAGTTCACTCCCTAGTAGTAGGGCCTCAAGCTTCTGCTCATTCATAGGGATTCTCACTGTCCATTGGTCAACGGGTCCTTAGAGGATCATGTTTATTTCTAGGTCTGGCTTCTATTTACATTTAGGGAATTTGTGCCCTACTTATCTTAAGACAGTGATGCTCTTGCTCATCATCAGTGGGCCCCAAACTACCCATTCTCCCTTGCAACCCTTAAGCTCATTTCCACTCTCATGTCCTCAGAGGCTCCTACACAGACTCACATCCCTGAGTCTCGGGCTTACACTGAGATCTCCAGTGGCTACTGTGAAATTGGAATCCTACTCACCCTCTGGTATGGTATTTCCATATCCAGGGTCATGCACACACCCAGGAAAGTGAAGTCCATCTTCACCATGAGAATTCCCTAAGGCTTCTTTTAAATGTCAGCTTCCTTGGTGCTCTGCACAAATTAGGATCCTGAGATGCCCATCACCAGATCATCACAGTTCCTACTCGTCCCCAAACCCCACCAGCTCCTACCCACTCTTAGGTTTCCAGTAATGGTCCTGTTCAATTTGATTATCTAAGACTCCAGCTTACTCTCCAATCTATTTTTTTACAGAGTTTTATATAGCACAAACTTGACCTGAATCGGGTATCAGTGTGCTTTACTTAGCATCAGTTGCATTATATGAGAACACATTCATTTTTTGTTAGGCACAGGGAGATTAAGTGATTTGCCCAGAATCAAGGATGTTCAGCCTCACTGCCGAGATTCGAACCCAGTTCCCCAGATTCGAGGTCGACCACCCTATCCGTTAGGCCAACTCCTCTCTTGATGGCTGTAGCCTTACTCTCAGGTCCCTGAAGCCCCTGCTAACCTGCTGCCGGTCCCAAAATCCCATTTTCACTTTTAGGGTCTTGACTCACACATGATCTAATTAAATGAGGTTAACTTCTAATCATCTACAAATGCAGCAATGCTTCAAGATCTTACCCTTTCCATCCTCTTATAGGGAGCTTTATGATTAGCTAGCTCCCCCCTTCGTCATGGCTGCCTAGAGAAGAATGGTTTTCAAAACAAAGACCCATTTCTTTGGAGCACTGAAATTGGATAAGACTTTGAAGGCTATCTTGCCACCCAAATATTCTTTAGCTCTACTACATTATCTGAAGCAAGTCTCAGGGCAAACGGAGTATGCTGCACAAACAACTATACATACAAGCAGGCATACTTTACTTCAGACTGTAAGACTTCCCCCCATCAGTAAAACTGGTTACCCAGTACAAGTCAAATAAACTATTGAACTAGGCCACAAAATCACTGATTAATGTAAGTACTTATGTGCAAACAACAGGTCAGGAGACTGGACCCTAGCAGGACCAACTCAGCCTTTCATCATCTGAAAACAATGCACTAGATAATGGAAACCAATATTTCAAAACCAAGGGACATTTCAGTTCCTGGTTGATATATGAAAAGTCACCAGTTAACTTAACTGTAGCAGGCCAGCAACCATAGCCACCACAACACAGCAAAGAAGTTGTGATTTTCCACTGCTTTCACCACTACTCTTTAGAAAAGAAGGATTCATATAGGTGTTCCTAGTGATCATTTTCCATACTCCACTTAAATCCTCCCCTCAATTATCCATTAAAATTATATTCAACACACCACACCGTAGGCTTTTAGAGTGTGTGCTTCCTGGGTTCTTAACCTGAAAGGAAGACTAAACTGGTGAATCGAGGGAGGGTCTGCTACACTCTGTGATGAAAGAGAGAAATGGAAGAATGCATGTGATTAAAGCGAGGAAGAGAGAAAAGATGGAAGTTAAACTATGATACTAGCAATGAACCTGCGTCATGCTGCTGCTCTTCCCCCCACCCTCTTTCAATCTGTCTTAATATTTATAAAATTATACTTGACCTGGAAGTTTGTCATCCCAGCACACTTTATGCATGACTGGCTGCCATCTAGCTTTAAATCAAGTAATCTAGGATCTCCTCTAGTTTAGCAGTACTTGCATCCTTACTAGAAAGGGTAATAGACAGTGTACCCACTCGCAGTCTTTATCTGCAGGCTCTGAGTATAGTGCACAGTGTGCTACTCGCCCACATTCTGTACCATTTCCAAGTTACAACAAACCTTCCATGGCAAAAAACCATCTGTCTCTAGAAGAGCAAGCATACCAGAAGAGGGGGCAGAAAGGGCTGTACAAAATACATCCAGAATGCCTACGTTAAATGGAATAAAACTCACCCTGATGTTCTGAAAACCTGACCTTTACAAAGTGGATACTAATTGCAACAGGTTCTGCCTCCCAAAGTGGGAATCACCCTCAGCTTCTGGCAGCAAGAAGACTGAGACCTTCTCAGGAAAGATATATCTGTGGATGTTGGTGTTGGATCCATCCTACCAATAGATCTAGAGCTCCGATGTTACCGGTGTCATCGCTGGACACCAACAGGCTCAAAGCAACAAACCAATGCAATTCACAGCTTCCAGTAGCAGGGATCTCTTGAAGCGGGCGTTTTTTTATTTTGGTCAAAAAAGTACCTCTAATTTCTGTTAAAAAAAAACAACTGTCCCTGAAAGGTTAATGCTGACCTAGAGGTGCCAGGTGCCTCAGGTGAAAAGGGTGGGAGTTGGTCTGCTGCACTGTGAAGTGAGAGAAATTGACAGCTGGAGAAGAAGCACGCCTTCTCTCTATGGTACCTGCTACCTGAAAGAAATGTAAATTAGTGTATTTGGTTAATCTGCAAATCTAAATGGTGCTTGACAGCCAGTGCAGGCTTTCATCAATAGAATCATTTGAGTTTCATGGTAGCAAAGATGTATTCTTCATAAGAGCAGAGGAAGTGTTTCAGCACCTGAGTTCAGGAGTGTGTCTTTTAATGGAAACTTGTAAAGTATTTTGCATTAGCTACAGTCTGAGTTTTACTATAAATATATATTTACAAAATACTTGATTTAACTTAAAATCTCTTTGCGCATTTTGCAGTAGCCTATATTATGTTGTGCGTAATGCAGTTTTAAAATAATTATCTATTCACTTTGCTTTCTGCCACCGACATATATATATGATTTATATCTGGGACGGTCCTGTTACACACAGATTTCGACAGTTGTTACTTCACTAACTGAGCTTTCCTACTCAAACAGAGTGCAATTCCCACAGATTAACTTAACTCGCATTTATTTCTAATTTAAGGTGTGTGCGTAGTATTTTATATGCAGTTACTTGTAGGTGAAAGACAACAGAATAGCCAACAGAATAGCTTACAATGCCTTGTGTTCATTTTAGCCTCATCTCAGCCTCCTACCTACCTTGCATTCAAGGTCACAGTTACAGTTTATTTGTATGGTCTTTTCTGATCTGATGACGTTTCACTTTCCTCACCTGACCTGGAATGGGTGGCAGCTATCTCGCGGGACTAGGTTGGCGCTGGTAGGTGAAAGAAAACCCCCCTCAAGCCCATGTCATATAGTGGGGATATCAGTGCCATTCGTCCACCACACTCCCCCCACCACAAAGACACCTTACCCGATCTTGGTGTTCACTGCGTAGCTTTATTACTTGTCAATACACCATCTTTATTAGTTGTTAAAAACTTCCAACTTTTGACCAATTTCATTAACCATCATCAAAATCCCATTACCGAACATAGGGAGGCGCAGTATACATCTGTGCCACAGGTTATCATGTATTTACAATTCTTCAGCTCTAGATCCCCTCGAGGTGTGTTGTACCAGCAGGACACAACCCAACCCCTTACCGCTTCATCCATATGAGATAACATGTTGCTTCATCCAAGCACCGGCTACTGGGGTAGAGCCGGAGAGTCCAGGACCACCGGCAGGACGGCCCCCTCTCCCGCCTGCCCAGAGCCCCAATGACTGCCTCCCTGTTGCAGGGTCGGGCAGTTTCCGCATACCGAGGTCCCCCGGCCTTTTCCTGTTGTCCGGGACCCCGCCACAGGGCAAGTAGCCCACTGGCGCTCTTGCCCTCCCCCCAAGCTACTTCACCTTCCATTTGTGATGCTCTGGGCTATACTTTTTTAATGCAATTCCATAGCCCCCCAGTATAGTTTGGACAAAACAGCTCCAATCCTTGCCTGGACAGCTGCAATCCCTCCTCCCAATACAGAATCAAGTTTAATGCTTGCAGCATACGATGCCTAATGAGATGAATTTGCGAACCCCGCAATAATTTCACTACCTCTCGATTCAGTTTTCTCACCGATGTGTTTGCCACAGCCATAGACACACCATCACCCCAGACTCTATGAGTGGGCACCTCTGACCCCACGATAGTGGTGTCTAGCCATACTCTCCTGACCCAAGAGAAGATAGAGAAAAGGGGGCTTCTTCCTTCCCCTCCTGCCCCCCCGGAATCCTATTTACACCTCCTGAGTGCATCACCAACACATCTGAAATGGGCATACCATTATCCAGTGCACTCTGCGAATGGGCTGCGACGTCCTCCACACGTTGCCCATCCCAACCTAACCAATTATGGTTGACTCCCATGGCCCTTTGCATTCCCAAATCTCCGGATTTGTTGCACCCTTGCCCAGCTCTGTGTATAACCGAGTCTCCAGCCAGCATACCTGCCTCCCCCTACTTGCCACCACTGCCTATAAGCCCAAAGCGAAAGACAGAAGAGGGGCAACCGCCGAAACCCCTGGCTCCGAACTACACCAGCTGTGGTCTGACATAGCGCTCAAAATCAGATGAATTCCCTCTGTCCACTTTCTTGATTGCCCCAGAAGACAGACCCTGATATTAAATGAGTGGTCTCTTCCCCCAACATTCTCAAGGCAGGTCGTATAACCTGAATGCTTCGCAAAGGTTAAGGAATACGTGAAACCCAACCAATGTACGTCATTTGCTGACCAACACACCTGAGGTAATACGTTCCCGATATTAACCAATCTACTGACATCCATGGGTCCCCTATTGTTAATGGTACGGAACTCAGCCCCGTAAGTTATACTAAATCGGACAGACCGACTTCGTTGGGTCTGCTCCCCCAGCATTGCCTGACTACGTAATGTGTAGCTGCAATGGTACTCAACCACCTAATGACCCAACCGGACCATCCACCCAACTGACACCTGATAGACTTTGTAAACAGTTAAAGAGGGAGGCTTTGCATCGCATCTAGGCTCTGCTACTCCACGGCAACACTGGCTATATGTACCTTGAGCCCATTTGCATATCCCATACAAACCAGTGACCACACGTGACACGGACTGCTAGTCGCTGTCTCGAAAACATGTTGCTGCCATGTCCACGGTATACGCCTCCCACGATCATATAAGGGAAGAGAAAAACAAGCCATCAATAAGTGGAACGTTTACATATGCAGTACACAAACAGAAGCATTTATTTCGCTGCGACTTATGAGGTTTGCCTTTAAGCTTGACTGAATACAATATATACATTAAGCCTCAGACATGATGTGCAGATCCAGCGCCGAGACTTGAAACTTGTACTCCCCTATAAGTGGCTATAATGTCACCTATTCTAAATTCCGCGTAACCCTGAAAGTTTTTTATTGCAATAGTTCCTGACTGAATTCCAGGCTCTTATGCCCACCGAGAAGTTATGCATCTCTCTGCATGCATTAGGCCTGTACTAGGTCAGCAAGTCTAGCTGTACCTCCACCTATTCTTGATTTTGAATGGAATTAATTAATGAGCCAAGGGATAATATAGTAATTAATAAGACTGATTCTCATACAGATAATGGATTGCTATTTATGGTGCCATTTAAGCTATGGCCTAGGAGAGGGTGCTATGGAGCAAACCTGTAACCTGTCCCCCACCCTTCCCTTCCTTAGAGTATGTAGCAAGAATCCCCTGTGGGAATGCCGTGGTACCTTCTATGGGAGTGCCGTGGTACCTTCACCCCTTAGGGCCTATTGCCCCTGTGCCTGCTGCACTATTGACACTGCTTCCTGGGCACCGCTTGCTGATAACCTTGAATGCCTCTCAACTGAAAGCCGCACCAATTTGCAAAAGAATTTCGCCAGTGTACCCGCACTGAAGCCCCGGCAATGGGAGCTATCAGCGGTCGCTTTATTTAATGTGTTTTGAAAGCGAGGCTCATTTGTGCAAAGATAAATAAATAACTTGTTCTTTTAAACTATGCCGCGTAATGCCCTCAGTTCAGACACATGAAACCAAAGCGGTACGAATAAATAAGTAAAGTAAGATTAAAGAAAATCGTAATGTTTATTCATTGTGCCAAAATGTGCATTTATTTTATTTATGGGTACACCCTCCCTCATCATTTGAATATGTCAAGAATTGCACCACTCAGCACAGCTTCCAGAGCCACCCGTCTTAACCACTGCACAATCGGCCTCATATCCTGTCAAATGTAAAAAACGCACTCGGGAATACCCCAGAAAAACCATAAATCACCAACTCATCTCCCCAACTTCTACAGTTGCTGGCCCCTAGCGCGAAAGGACCAGGACAAGATACCTTGTGGGCCCAGACATGTCTGGTGCATACCGTCTATCAGAAAGTCCAGTGTGTAATTTATTGCAGGCCCCTATGGTGTATCCCCCCCTGCAGGCCCCCGAAGCTTAGAGCACGTTATAATCCGAGCGGTATAGAAGACACCAGCATTTGGAGCCCCACCCTCGAGACCGAAACAAAAAATGTCCTATTGTCCTTGCTATTTGAATGAAAATGTTTTATTTGCCTGCAGGCTATCAATCTGGAACCGTGAGGAAGAGACGGTGATCCAGTTCCTCTCTGTTGCCATCGAGAATCATTGGGTAATGAACCGAAAATGAAAATGAAACAATTTCGCCCAACCACCGCCCTCTTTTATTTATTTAATAAATATAACTGACCCCAGTGTTTAACATACCCCCTCCTAGGCAATGGCAGAAATTGAACTGAGGACTGTAAACTCCTGCAATCCTGGCTTGAACCACTACGCTATGGGCATTGCTTCCAATGTATCATTGACCAGACTGCCATGAGTATCAAATATTACCTACAGTAACGTGTACTCCTGTAATACGTTGACCACCCCTGGCAAAAGCACATATATCGCTTCCTTTATTGTATGTTTGCCTATTTATATAGCACGAACTCGACCTACGAGTATTGGTGCGCTTTACATGAGCACCGTATTTACATTACCCATATTGCCCACAGTAACGTGTACATCTGTAATACATTGACCACTCCTGTTAAAAGCAGTAACGTGTACATTTGTAATCCATTGACCACTCCTGCTAAAGCAGATATATCGCTTTCTGTTCCCCACAAGTGTCTTTATTTTATGTTTGCCTTATAGCACGAACTCGACCCACGAGTATTGGTGCGCTTTACATGAGCACCGTATTTACATTACCCATATTGCCCACAGTAACGTGTACATCTGTAATACATTGACCACTCCTGTTAAAAGCACATATATCGCTTTCCGTTTCCCACATCTTCCTTTAATTTATGTTTGCCTATTTTCATAGCACGAACTCGACCTACGAGTATTGGTGCGCTTTACATGAGCACCGTATTTACATTACACATTCCGTTACAGGAGTTTAAGTGATTTGCCCAGAATCAATCACCGGATGTGGACATGAGGCTCCGACCCCGCGGCCCCCCACCGCCGCCTTATTTACAGTGCAGCCATAAATGGGAGCATCTCCTGAGCACCAAGCTTAAACTTTGTTTCCCACAACTGCTTTTATTTTTGCATATCTATATAGCCCAAACTCGACTTACAAGTAAAGGTGCGCTTTACATGAGCACCGCATTTACATTACGCATTCAGTTACGGGAGTTTAATAGATTTGGCCAGAATCGCAGGGTGTGGACGTCGAACCCTGCTCTTTCCAACCGCAAACTCGACAGCTTAGCCAACGGCCCACATCTTCTCTGCTTAAGCAGATGCTGTCTCCTGAGCACCGTGATCACCCCCGCGCCACCCAAACATATCTTTCCATCCGAGGCACAAACCCCAGAGAAGACGATGCCCCAGACACCATGTTTAAGACCCTGTTCAGATTTGCATTACCCAGTTCATATTGTGCAATTTGACTACACCAAACCCAAGAAACTCGCTTAAAGGTTGGAAAGGGTTTTAGTTCCGTAAGGGCGTTTGTGGCCGCAGTCTACATAATGCCGTACACGTTTCTATTGTGAAGCGCTCTGACATCTTCGGGTAATGTCCGCGCTATAGACCATCGCGTGCATAAATAATTGACCCCTTGCCGAGGGCCCGCATTGTTACCGTTTCTATTGTGGAGCTCTCTGACACCTTCGGGTAAAGTCCCGCTATCCCAATCGCGTGAATCGATAGTTGGCCACCTCCCGAAGGCCCACATCCTATAGTGGACTTTTGTAGGAAACACTGCCATCTTGTGGTGAAGGTTATGTTAATACCTTCAAATAGAGCCAGTTCTAAAACTACGCTACTTTCTATGAGAATCCTACAATTTGTTATTGGTTTACTTAGGTTCTTTTAGGGGAACCTAATTGCGAATGATGTATTTTAAAATGTTCATTTAAATATAGACATTTATACATTTACCTGGTTGAATACATTTCCTATCAGTGTACTTTTTTGGGAAGGCCCGCTCCCTAGGCTTGCACTTATTTTTGCTCGCTAACAGTGCCTCCCCGGCTCGTGAGCATTATCACTCCCATCCGAATTAATACTTGAAGTCTATGTCGTTTCCTATTTACATTCCCTCTTCCTCACAACGTTCTGCAGTTTTGTAAAACTAACTGATCGTGATGAAATAGGAGAATGCACACAGACAGCCTGTCACTGCTTGTTGCGCTGCCCTTAGGCGCGAACCCAGGTCTCCCATACCACAGTCAACTGCTCTACAAACTACGCCACTCTGCTTTCCAGTAAGAACGGTGGTACTGTTACCACGTGACTCAATGGCGCCAGTGTTTGATGTCTCCGGTCCCCATTCAATTGCCTCTGATTCATATAGTGCAAACTCGACCCGGTGTCTCGGAGCGCTTTACCGAGTACCAGTTACTTTACATCCATACACAATAATTTCGGTAGGGAGATTAAGGTATCCGCCCAGAATCCGAGATGTTGCCGAGGACCGATCCTGTTGCCCAAGTCTGGCGGTATCATACCCCAGGCTTCTCGCGACCGCGCTTCCTCTCTCTTTTTTTTTTTTTGCTAAATACTCGAACTCCGCTCTCTTATAGCCCGTAGGCCAACTCGCACCCCATCCCGTCACGCGGGTCGGAAAGAAGCGCTCTCTTATAGCCCGGCCCGCATATTTATGATTCTTGCTCAAAATATGGGAAAATATATCCCTACAATTAAATCGCTTCCCCCGGGGCCCGAACTCGAGGCTCCCACTCTGCTCTCTTATAGCCCGTAGGCCAACTCGCACCCCATCCCTCCGCTACGCGTGAGGCCCCCTCACCTTTGAGAGTCGCCGGGAAAACCGCAACTGTTCCCACTGCGCCTTTCCGGCCACTCCGAGCGGTAAGAGGACAAAGAGGGCTACTCCCTAGAGTCCGGCTATTTTATCAGCTACAGGGGAGGGGCCGCCAATGCACCTCCTTCTTACACGCATTTCAGGCGTCCCTCCCCCTGCCCACTTTCAGGGAAACGAAACTGTTCCCTCAGCACTAAATCCCACTAAAGGCACCCCTCCCCTAGACGTGGGGGTTGCCTCTCATTCCCTTGACAGAAGAGTGGAAACTCTGCTGCTCACAGAATTTCACCTGGCAGGGACTCCCTGTAGTCGGAGACATTTTAACGATTTAGGGGCCCCGGGCCAAATTTATTTTGGGGGCCCCTGTTCTGTCAGCTTTTAATATATGATCCATTTTCAGGTTTTTGATGCCCTCTTTGGCCGGGTCATTTAGAGTGCACAGGCACGCTGGTCCAAATTATACATGTGTTTACATCTAACATTCCGAGATAGCAACATGTTTTCAATATTGAAGTAAAATATAAAATGTAAATCCAGTATTTGTAAAGCGCACAGCTACCTGAAGGCATCCCGACACTGGGGGCTGTCGGGAAGATTAAGTGAGCTATTGCCCAGAGTCACATGGTGCTGGGCGGACCCCTGCGGCTGGTGCCGGGATCGAACCGTGATCCCCAGCATCTGACGTCAGACGCCAAATATTCTATGTGACCCCCCACCCTATTTCTCATATGTGAGGTCATGATTTGATCTAAAAAAAACGTTTGAATGAATATTGCATGGTGTTATGAAACATACACACAACATTATCTGCAAAATGTACGTAAAAGACTCCTACACCACACCATATTAACCTCTTTGACGCTCATGACGAGCTCAGCTCGTCATGAGTTACACCTCTCGTACGCTCATGACGAGCTGAGCTTGTCATGAACCGCGGGATTCCGCAATCTTCAGCGCACAGCGGGAAAATGCGCCGCACTGATGCGGTTAAAACTAAATCAAAGGGAAACGTTTTTAAAACAATCTGTTTAAGAAACATTCAAGGTCATGAAGGCAGGACTGGCTGAAGAGCAGAACTGGCTCCATGGGGGAGCTGAAATACTGGGGCCCTGGGCCAGCTCCCCCCTTTGCCCATGCCTTAAAACGTCTCTGCCAGTAGTGCCCTGAGGTCGGAATGTAGGAGGTGTGCAACATGCTGTGACCCCAGAGACCATTGTTACTTTGAAGAAGGTGAAAATGGGCCCTCAGAGTGTGCACACTGTGGGATTTAGTGGGGGGAGGGGCTGCCGCAGACTTTGAACTTCGATGTAAGCCTACCAAACCTTTTTTAATACAGAAAATATGACTTAAAACCGGGCTGGGTGTATTTCAAAAATCAATCCACAGCCAGTCCTCAAGCACTGGCCCATCGACCATGGCCCAAGGGTCCGCTTTCCCAATCCGATCTTAGCACCCCTTACTAACAAAAGGAATGCAGCATGTCTACAAGCATGACGTGTGCTTTCAGGAGATTCTGAAAGCATGCGTCGTGCTTGTATACTTGTTGCATTTCTTTTGTTATTAGAGCACAGCACACAAAATGCTGTCAATCCGACCAGCAGCTGCTCCCTTTTAACAAAAGAAATGCAGCAAGTACAGGAGGCACTTGCTGCTGAACATACTCGCCACTGTGCGTGCTTCAAACACCACACTGTGCGTTCCAGGTGAGACAGGTGTGTGTGCGCACATACCTTACAGGGAACAGTGGGAAGGATACATGGTTATGGTGGCATGTTGCATGTTTCTACACACAGGGCTAAGGATATGGGGTTGTGGGTGAAGGGCTATTGGTTATGGATACAGGAATAAGGGTGTAAGTTTATTGGTACATAGCTAAATGTATAAGGCTAATTGTTCTGGGCAAGGGAAAGCAATACAGCATAGAGAATGCGGATTATGGGTGTGGATTTTGGGTATAGGGTATTGGACAGGATGCTCGTTTATGGAAGCATAGTTATGGCTACAGAGCTATGGATACAGGGTGCATGGGTTTGGCTACAGGCATGAAGAGCAATCTCCAAATGTAAAGTGTTATGAACACATGGTTAAGAGAGCAGGGCTACGGGTACAGGGTTTTGGAAAATGTCATGAAAAATAGACCAAGAAATTGTATTGCATTCTATTATAGCCTTGCATACAACTTCATAAAATATCTAGGACGCCAAAGTGCATTTTCAGACTGTTACCAAGCTACGCTGTGGGTGAGTGTGTGGCTGGTAGTGTTGTATTTGGTGCAATCCTATATGGTGAGTTTGGGTGATGTTTGTGAGTGACCAAAGAGGCATTTTTATATTGTCTTGGGGCACAGCACCTGGCAGTGTGATTGACAAAACGGTGTGAGAGATGGGTACTCAAATGTTAATTTTAGTTAGGACTACAACATATAGGCAAGTCATGAGCATCTCCCTCACCATAGGGGCAGTGTGATATTGTTGGACTTGGACCTTTTTGGCAGGTTCACCCCTAAACATTTTGCCTTTAGCCTCTGACATGGTGGTAGTGATTTAAGGCCTCTGTGCGGGAGATATGTGTGTTCATTGTAGTTCCTGATATGAGAGGAGTGCAGGGTCAAGTTTAGTATGTGCAAACTCGTGAAAATAAATTCTGTGCAATAGTATGCGCAGATTTATTGTGGTTAGTTTAGAAATGCCACTTTTAGAAGTTGGCATTTCTGTGCGCTGTGAGATGTGAATTGCCTGTCTGGCTTGTGATGACAGAGGCTGGCCTGTGGTTGGCCCCTGGAGCCAGGATGAGTCTGCCTGGTGGTGAATTGGGAGATCTGCATGTAGATGGGAGGGAGGAGTTGGACCTGGGACCTGAATAGGGCTGTGCCTTCTCTCCACAATGCTGGATCTACCTCCTGTGGTGCGTCTGATGTCCCTGGCCTGTCTTGTGACAGGGAAAGAGGAGCTGGGCAAAACAAAGTGCTCCTGAACCAGTTGTATCTTGTTCTCCCCTTGCCTGCACCTTTGAGACAAAAAGGATTTGGTGGTATAAGAAGGGGCTGTGACCCCATGTAAAATTTTCTTGTTCGTGGACTTGAATCTACCAGGGGCGTGGTGCTGCTGGGGCTCTGGGGAAGGCTTGCTTCCCTGGGCTCTGCCTGTAGGACTTCTTTCTGGGTTTCCTCTGCCTTGCCTGGGACTTTCCTCTGCAGGGAGCTGTCTGCTCCATTTCCTTGCCCTAGAACCTTGGACTTAATTTCTTTTAGGCCTGGGAGGGCTTGCTTTGCGAGCACCTGTCTCTTTTTGAACACGAGGAGCGCGCTGCCTGCATTCCCCTGGGGCACTGGAGCTTCGCTGTCCCAAGGCTGCACAGAGCTGCTGGAGGGGGAATCCCCAGCGTAGGGACTCCGCCGTGATGGCGGCCTTGCGGTTGCCTCCCCGCTTATTTATCTTTTAATGGAGCGGGTGCCCACCCCGCCTGATTGCCGCTTATTTGTTTTTTTGGTTTAAGCAGGTGCCCACCCTGCGTCTGCGTTTCCTTCTTTAGTTTGTGTGCGGGTGCCCAACCCGCGACTTTACCCTTATTTTTATATTTAAGTGTGCGGGTGCCCACCCCATGACTTTGCCCGTATTTTTATTTAAATCACAGCGGGTACCCACCATGCGTCTCACCGCCGCAGCCCGAGCAAAGAGAGTTGCTGCCGGGCCGCTGCCTAGTGCGACCCGGAAGCTGTCTGCCTGGTTGGGGCGGGCCTGCACCCGGCCGGAAGAGGAGAGGGCAGCCCGGAGCCTTGCTGCTCCACACTAGGTCCCGGTCCCGAGATGGGGGACGGGATGAAGCAGGGCACCTGGTGAGGCTGGGCTCCCGTGAGTAGGGAGAGTCCCGCGTGCCGCTGCACGAGTGGAAGTGCCGCCGCCCGAGTTGAGGAGAAGGATGCCACAGAGACGCCTCCGAGAAGGAACCGGTGAGTGGGGGCTGTGCTGGGAGCACTCGTAGTGCTCCTCCCTACCCTGTGCTGTACTTCACAGCTGCATCAGGGGGGAACCCGTCATTGTTGAAGGGCCCCGAGGGGCCCGTATCCCCCTACTTGCCCAGGCACCATAGTGGTGCCATTTTCCAGAGCGGCCCCGGATGGCAGCGGGCCGCTCCAATGTTTTGCATATTTACTTTAAGAGCCCATGTTCGTTCCCCCCATTTACTTCCAGAGCCTGAGTGGCTCCACCATGTCATGTTTATTTAAAGCGCAAGCACGCTCCACAGTGCCAGGGTGACATTATTACTGTTAGAGCCTAAGTGGCTCCCACGTTTACATATTGACTCCAAGGGCCACTGAGAGCCCATGCCCCATTTAAATGTTTCACAGCTGCCCAGCAAGTAGTGGGCAGCTGCACCGTTTAGGTTTTTCCTTCTTTAACGGACATGTCTTGGACTCAGGAGTGAGACGCACTCCTTCGCCCCATCTTTGCCTGCACAGCTGCGCAGCACTTAGTGCCAGCTGCTACGTTTAGACCCTGCATTTGAGATTCACAGCTGCCCAGCAAGTAGTGGGCAGCTGCAATGTTTAGGTTTTGCACCACTTGGGCACCCGTGACTGTCACTGCATTGGCAGCGCGCCCTGACTTTGGACAGAGGGCATTGAAGCCCCTTAGAGAAGGCCAGTGGGCCAAGGGGACTATTAGATTTATAGGGCACCAGGCCCTAGTTTGATTTTTATAGGTGCTAGGAAATGTAATGTTTATAGTATGTTTTATGCACCTATATTTATGCTTATAGATGTGCTTTTATGCGTATTAGGTTTTACCTACTGTCTTATGTTTTATTTGATTCTCTACTGTGGTCTAGGTTTGATTTATTCCCTACTGCAGTTTATGTTAGTCAGTTTATTTCCTAATGCAAGTAATGTTTAGGAGATTATGGTCTTCTATGTTTAGGCTTATGAGGTTGGCACAGAATAGAGCTCTCGCCTTGTGTGATACTGTGCATGTTATGTTACAGGTTGACGCTGAGTATAGTGTCTGCCAGTGATTACTGGCTGTGTTCTAAGTTCGTGATATATTCTTACTTTTACTATTTTTACCAAGTGATGATTCTGACAGTGGCCCATGTGGCCCTGTCATGTGTAAATATTCCTCTGTAAATATTGCCCGTGCCGGTTGACAGTGTTTATTGTGTGATTACCATCTAATGTGTTTTATGATAATACAAAGGCTATTTTTATATATGACTTTGTGTGGAGTTCCTTTTGTGGTGTGCCTAGTATGTTGTTACTGTGTGTGTTGTGCAAACGCTTTACACATCGCCACCGGGATAAGCCTAACAGCTCATGCCAAGCTACCAAGGGGGTGAACAGGGGTTATCTTTGGCGTGTAACACCCAAGCCCTGACTAGAGTGGTGGTCTCTGCCTTGCTTTGGCGCAAGGCTTAGTCAACCAGAGAGCCCCATTTCTAAAAGGTATTTTGTCAGGTTCACGAAAAAAGGGATGATCAGAGCTAACCAATAATTAATACAGAAAGATGCACAAGTGAGAGAAGCACTCAAATGAGTAAAATGATGTCAAATGGGCAGGAATGGGAGTTGGGCGACTGGAAATAGCCCTGCACCTTTTTTAAAGAAAGGGATCATGCCTATTGGTGTACAATGCAGCTCATGAGTAAGAAAGAAGTCAAAGAGCAATGCAGATTGGCAACCTGTGAAAAAAGTACACAGTCTTTAAAGGCCCAGATTCCAGCCACTCCTGGTGAGACAAAAAAAGCCAAACTTTGGAGTAGGGGTACCATCCCAAGGCACTCTCATGCTCCCACAATTGAACAAGCACCAGTTGGGCAGTGCCGAGCTGTAGCCAGACATGCGTCGGTGAGAGAAAAAGCATTACATAGGTTACTGCCATAACAGACTAAATGGCCTGCCCAGTGCTACTCTTATGTCCTTATCCCTCCACACAAGCCCAGTATTTGTCCTCAAATCCCAAATCTCTTTATTTTTGTAATTTACATTAGAAGGCTTCCTCCTTCACATCTCAAATTTTCTAATAACATTTCACAGTTTAAAAAACAACAACGTGTTGTAAGTAGACTTCTTTTGCTTTCACTTTTGCGGATAGGATAGCAGTATTGCACAGGTTTGGTAGTTCTCATTTTGTTCGATTGTAGTCCAACTCTTCTCTTAAATGTAAGATGTAGACTCTGGCTCCTTCTGTACAACATCTTCAGGTCGGCCTCACAAGGGGAGAGATGCTTGTTGCCTGCATTACCCTGCCACATCATCTCCCCTGATCCCAGGTGACTGGGCCCTGCCCTTGAAATTTTAGGATAAAGAAATGTCACTTTCCTTAATGCCAGCCACATGACGATTTGGGCTATCAGCACTCATGGTGGACCTCAGTGCCCTTTCAGTATGGCCCACTGTATGATACTCATCCCTATGGTTTGCTCTCTGCCTCCTCCCCAGACATGCTATATGCTCTGAGGAGTCCATCAAGGTGGACTTCTTGGAGCATTCATCATTCCTCTGTGCTGCTACTGAGTAGATTTCAGGGCATGTAGCATAGCTGGGTGTAAATTGACTATTCTTTATTAAGCCTCAATAGACTTCAAAGTTGACATACGCCTGCACCTCCAAAAGGTAGCAACTTTGATATCTGGGAGCTTACTGAGGCACAATCTCTAAGTTGTTTGAACTGTAAATGCAGACCACTGCTACTAGAAGTTGGCATGTATTGTTATAAATGCCTGCTTCTACCATCATAGCTACACAATTGTTTATGATAGTGTTTCAGTGATGCTATTCATAAACAACATCAAAGCACATAGGCCACCCTATGCCCACACGCTTATATCCAGCAAAACGGTGGTGTTTAATGTCTAAGAGACCTCAAGCTTTTTTGTTTTTAATTCATGCACAAGCACAGCAATAACACATAATAGAAGCTAAACTCTGGTACTAAAGCATAATGTCCAAACACTACCCATCCAAACACATGCTTTTCTATTCATAACACTTCCATGGAGTAGCATTCCAGCTGTCCGCAAACGCACCTCAGTGCTTTCTGGGGGTGGGCAGTGGGGGGAATATGAGGACCTATATAAATCCAACCTCAGTACAATTCAATACACCTGAACCTGGCACCACTATATCCCCAAATATATACCTATGAATGGACACCTCTATTTTCACTTCTGACACTCTGAAGCAGCCATTGTGTGGTATATATAGCTAAAGATCACACTAAACTGTAAAACAAAGTTCTTTAGACAGTGGGCTAGTCTAGAGTTAGTTTATGGTTATTCATTTGAGATCAATGAGAGAGAAACATAGCTGATGGCCTTCTACCTTAGAGGGTACAACCTATATACTGTTCCATTCGTCAGAACACAAACATGTATGTACATGTTCATCAGACTTTGAAAGCAGTATAGGACCAAACAAATGGAGGACCTGCAGTATGCAAATGTTAGCAACAGATGTGACGTATCACAATAAACGGTGGGCCTCTTTTCTTCTGCCAGTTCCAGCTATGTTTTCAAATTTGACCAAGAATGCCACAGTTGGGTATGTTGGGTCTGATGGTTTACTCTTCTAAATCCTTCACATAAAATTGAGGTATCCATCCCCTATATTGATTTATTCACACCACAGCATGAGGTGTGTTATCACACTAAGTTCACTGTAGAAATGATACAAAATTATAACATTTATAAAGCGCTTGGCTACTCAGCTAGAGTGCCCCAGCGCCAGGGTAAAGAACAGGGAAAGGGGAACAAGCAAGGGTCTTTAGCTTCTTCCTGAAAAGGGATTCAGATGAAATTATCCGAATTTCCTTGGGATGGTGATCCTATGCAGTGGGAGCTAAAATGCCCAATGAATTGACTCCTGCTCTAACTCGTTTGAATCTCAGCACAATGGCCTGCTTAGCTGCCGCCGATTTCTCATGGACACATAAGGCTTCACCGTCCTGTGTAAATACTGTGGACCCTGGAGGGAGACAGCCTTATAACAGTAAGAGAGTGCTTTAAAAACAACCCTGAGCCCTATTGGAAGCCAATGTAGTTTCCGCAGTGCAAGTCTGACAGAGGCCCGCCTGTGTAAAAGGCCTTGGTCATCAGGCCACCAGGCATTGGACCAAGGGGCATATGTATCATCCCTTTTTTTTAGTCGCAAAAGCTGGGATTCGCAAAAAAGCAGCATTCGCGACAAACAATTCGGAAAATGCGATGTATGAGTAAATTCGCATCGCAAAATTAAGGAATCGCAAAATTTGCAATTCCTTAATTTTGCGTCAGCATTTAAGGAATCTCAAATTGCGATTCCTTAAATGATATGTATGAAGCACGCAAGTTGTGCGAATTCCCATTAGGAAATCGCAAATTACCACCAGCTTGAAGTTGGTGGTAATTTGCGATTTCTTTAACAAATGCACTTTTTTGCATTTGTAAAGGTACCATGTGGCGCACATACATGCCCTTAGGGCATGTATGTGCACCATATGCGCACACATGTACATTTCAGGGGTGCATCAGGGTGTCCTTATGACACCCTTGAAATTATTCTCAACATGCGATTCTCAAATTGCGAATTGCAAATTGAGAATAACTTCCCATTCATTTTTATGGGCCTCCTGGCCCATCGAAATGCATGGGAAAGTATTCCTTAATTGCATTTCGCAATATGCTAATCGCAATTAAGGAATATTAGGAAATCGCCAAAAAATTGCGATTTTTTTACATACATCCCTTTTTGCAATTCTCAAATAGCGATTTCTAAACATTCGCTATTTGAGAATCGCAAATGAGGGTGTTGATACATATGGCCCCAAATGTCAATACGCTTGCCTAAGACCATATCAAGACATGTACATACTTATAAGGCCTCAAACATGCACATGTTGTAATGTCTAGGTGGGTCAGGCTGAAAATATACCTTTCAGTGAGCAATCAGGCAGAATCAACTTTTAGGACTTGCCGTGGTAAATATTTCATGAGCACACTGCCCTGCCACAGAAGAAATTGTGGGCAAATTGGCAAAAAGGGTTGTCTCCTTGAAAAACGTATGCTTTATACTGCAATCTGCAGAAGCTGCATTTTAGTTGTGATTGCACTCAATCCTCTTTTCAAAGATTGCTGTCAGTAGCCTATAAAAATATAAAGTCCATAAAAACATGTTTAAGCTAATTATTTTGGGTCTGTCCAATATGTCTAAAATGCACATTTCTTTATGACATTCTTTCATACCTGTTTTGTAGATACTCCTCCCTCATTGCTTGAAGAGTTACGACCACCCGAAATTCGTAGTGTTGTCCCCCAGCGGCCCCTGAAGTACAGGTCCAGTTGTGCTCCTGATGAGAGTTATCTGGTTTCATAGGTAATGTTGTGTTCTGAATTTGCATTCAGGTAGCTGGGAAAAATGCAGATGAGAGGTGTTTCACCAGGCAGTGCCAACATTCTGAGTGCACTACCAGCATTTCCTTCACCAGATTGAACGTGGTGCTTGTGAATTCTGTACATTGTGTTCCTGTGCGTGTATCAAGAAGGAGAGAGAGGACCAGAAAGCTAGTCCATATCCCCTGGTTATATGTTGTAAATCAAAAGTAGACTAGCTTAATTATTCAAGGAAAACAAAAAATTGATTTAATTTATCAAGGACTCAAGTATGTTTCGTCACCGGTTAGTGGCACCTGGTAGGTGTGCTCATAAAGCCCTCACCCACCAACCTAGTTGGTGGCATGCTTCATCATCGGGCCCACCCAGTGACACCTAGCGTGTCTCGGGTGTGCTTCGACGCCTGATTACAGCGGAGCAGGTATGTCGCTGTGTGTGCGGTGAGGACTGTTATGAAATGTGGATTTAAAACGGCTTGGCGGGGATCCCAGTGCCCGAGGGCAAATTACACTTTAATAGCTGGGTCACCGTCAGCGGTTAAAAATAAGGCTGTTGGATGTTAGAGGCGAGTTACGACCTCCCACATCCTGGGATGTGTCAACATGTTTCAGCCAGTGCCTTATGACTAAGCTGGCTTTCTTCAGGACGGATAAAAGGGTGTGTGCAGTTAAAACTAGTGGGTGTATATTCAGACTATGTGTATACACGCCCTAAAGTGTTTTTCTATGTGTGAGTGGGGGATTCCCATCTCAGAAAACACGCTAGTTTTTCAGAAGTGCTACTTCATGGTTTGAGAAGTGGCATGGGTTGACCAGAATTCTTGGTCAGAGCCTGCCGTAGACCTGTACTGCACCGGTGCAGCGAAGGAGGCAGTACAGGTCTACGGCAGGCTCTGACCAAGAATTCTGGTCAACCCATGCCACTTCTCAAACCATGAAGTAGCACTTCTGAAAAACTAGCGTGTTTTCTGAGATGGGAATCCCCCACTCACACATAGAAAAACACTTTAGGGCGTGTATACACATAGTCTGAATATACACCCACTAGTTTTAACTGCACACACCCTTTTATCCGTCCTGAAGAAAGCCAGCTTAGTCATAAGGCACTGGCTGAAACATGTTGACACATCCCAGGATGTGGGAGGTCGTAACTCGCCTCTAACATCCAACAGCCTTATTTTTAACCGCTGACGGTGACCCAGCTATTAAAGTGTAATTTGCCCTCGGGCACTGGGATCCCCGCCAAGCCGTTTTAAATCCACATTTCATAACAGTCCTCACCGCACACACAGCGACATACCTGCTCCGCTGTAATCAGGCGTCGAAGCACACCCGGGACACGCTAGGTGTCACTGGGTGGGCCCGATGATGAAGCATGCCACCAACTAGGTTGGTGGGTGAGGGCTTTATGAGCACACCTACCAGGTGCCACTAACCGGTGACGAAACATACTTGAGTCCTTGATAAATTAAATCAATTTTTTGTTTTCCTTGAATAATTAAGCTAGTCTACTTTTGATTTACAACATTGTGTTCCTGTGCCTGCTGAACACGGAGGGATACGTTAGGACTACTGATCATGACAGTAAAATTCGGAGTCAGTTATGTTCTATGGAAGGTTTTGTTTTCATAATAGTGACCCAGGTAACAAATTTCGCGGGTTCCAAAACTGAGCTTTCCTCCGCTTAAAAAGAGATTCAAATCATGATCTATTAGTATTCAGTTATTTATTTAGTTTGCATTCAGAATAAGCTTGTAATAATGCATTAAAGTACTGAGGGGCTTATTTACAACCCCCTTAAGCTGCCCGTGCATCACTTTTTGTGATGCGCCGGCGGGACATCTTTACTGCACCATATTTACAGACACATTAAGCCATCCTGCATGGCTTTTCGTGTCGTTGTAAATACGGACCCTTTACACGCAGCAGTTTCCATGAAAGGGGCATTCCTTGGATGTTGCTGTTGGTGTTCCTACACAACACCCATGGCTTCTGCTGCATTTCCAGATTTACGAGAACTCGTAAACCTGGAAATGCGTCAGAATGCTACACCTCCTAAGGGGAGGTGTAGGGAGGCGCAAAAAGGAGATCATTGTATTAGCCCCATTTTTCCCTCTTTCTATGCGTGCTGCATTCTGCAGCACACATAGGAAGAGGAAATCTCCTCTTGTGATTGTTTTTGTGCAGGAAGGTTTACCCTTACACAATGGTACAAGGTTGCCTGCATTGGTGCGTGGCAGCTAATTATGCGCCAGCGCAGGGGAGAGCAAAGGAATCCATCATATCATTGTAGATATGACGCATCCCTTTGCTTTGGAATTAACGCAGCACGGCGCAGCCAAATGGCTTGCGTCACCGCGCTGCCTTAATTCCTTGTAATAAGGCACAGAGGGCCTCCTATCGGCACTATTGCGCCGCCGGAACGTCACTTTTTTGACGTTCCGGTGGTGCTATGGGCTACTTGCATATTTATAGGGACACGTAAAGTGACGCTATGTGGCTTTTCATGACCTTATAAATATGTGCCCCTTTCATGCAGAAATCTGCGTGAAAGTGGCTTTTCATGGGTGTTGCTGGAAGCTTTTTGACACTGCCCTAGATTAATGAGAAATCGTTAAGTCTGAGTCAGCGCCAAAAAAGTATTCCAGGGGAGGAGTAAGGGAGGCACAAAGATAAATATCTTTATTTCTCTTAATGTTTCCTCTTTCTATGTATGCTGCATTCTGCACAAGATGTTGAAGTAAATAATTTAAGCATATCAAAGTCGGTTTCCAAAATTTGAAAAGCTCATTAATGGCGAACCTTCTTTTGTGCCACACACAGAGCACGACTACCGGCACCGAATAGAAAACGTACTTTCAAACCAAAATATTTCAATCAGTGAAGTCACAGTGTTAGATTAAAGAATGCAAGCGATCCATTTTATCGACCAAACCGTAGTAGAAGAAATTATTGTTTGAAATGTGTCCAATTAAAATCACGCTTTCATTTCCTTATTTTCAGTCGCATCATAGTTCATCCACACTCAGCATCTTTTCATATTAATGTGTTCCACGGATCTTGGAGGTTTGCCTTGCCTCAGGCCACACGTTCAAATATTGCTGTGCCCACTCTATTTTTTCTCCTCACAATGTGCGTGTCAATATATATTTTCATAGCATTCCATTTTTGTATGCCAAGTCTGCAAATTAGTTATATTTTTGCTTCTATGCACAATTATTAGAAATTTGTAATGCATTGTTTTCTTACCCTTGCTGTAACCAAGGCTTCATTTTCTATCATGTGCCAGAGCTCATAGAGTTGGCTACTGTCTATTATATTTTCCCAGTTTGTTCTCTGATCGTGATAAAGAGGTTATTTCAATTGAGTCTGAGATTCAAATTGTGTTTATTGTTGGTTTGCAATTATTATTTTTGTTAATACTTATATTTTTGTAAATATCAATTTGAATAAGTGATTTGTAAAATAGCCTTGTTTTCCTTTCCTGGGGCCTTGGGCTGGTAGCCTGTGAATGTAAACATATTAGAAGCACCGTGCTGTTGTTTTGTAAGAATTTTCGATCTCGGTTGGCAGAAAGATTACATTGTTGTCACTGTTGTAGGGGGGCTTCACCAAGGGCCGTATTTGTAGATTGGTATCGCACCAGCTATGTTAGGCCTCATTGCGAGTTGGACGAGTGTAATTAGCGCATCTTTTCAGCAGGAATACAACTCCGGTAGGTTGCAGTGTAAAAGGGTTTGGTTATTTTCACACACCAAAACTTGATACGACACTTCACATGGAGATAACACCCTTAGCAATTCTGGACCATGATTTCTGGGTGCATAACTATCAAATGTTTCTTGTGTGGAAATATCGCACTTGGAACAAGTCCTCACACTATCTTACCACCCTGATAAAACGCGATGTATAAATTCCTTGGGGAACATGTACAAGAACTTAATGCCACCAGATCGTGACTTTTTCAGACGTTTTGGTGGCGTTAAGTCCAGCGCCTTATTAGCAACACAGCGTTAAGCCACTTAACATGGGTTAATGTCGCCTTGTAACTAAAGCCACCTTTCACACTTTGGGCTCGAATAGGATGTCGGTCAGAGTTGTCTCCGATCGGCAGTCGCGGTCTCGGCATTGACCAATCTCTGCTCGGCGGCCCCGACACAGAATTACAATGTGACCAAACATTTTGCGGTTGCATACTCCCAGTTCTCTGTGGGAGCTTGTGCTGTTGCCGTAAACTGGCTGTAGCACAAGCTCCCATAGAGAAATGGGAGATTCTGTTAATCCCTGCACCGTGTGGTAGGCACCTCGAGGTGCCTGCCACATGGTGCAGGGATTAACAGGTGGGGCACCATAGGTATCCAGCTAGAGGTCGCAAGGAGAAGGGGGCGCTGCTAGGGGCCCCCAAACTTTCTTTCTGACAGACTTTCCATGTCAGAAAGACTGGTATGGAAAGCCTGTCGGAAACCGAGTATCGTAATCCCAACGGCGGATATGCTATCCTTAGGGAGTATTGTCCGGTCTCCGACTGGCTCACAGGCTCCTTCAGCCAATGGGAATACAGCAGGAATGACTGGCCGGTTTCAAATCCGACCGCCTAAATTGTAATTAGGTGGTCCATATTTAAACCGTGATGAGTCTTGGAAAGCCTCCAGGCCTCTTCGTAATGAGCTACTTACCTTTACAAAGTGCAACACTCCCATGACTTCCAGGGAAAGGATTTGGATACACAGGAGTCACCTGCAGGAAGCAATACACAGGACAGGTTACAGTGGGAAGAAAGACTTTCAGGAGAAGAGAGAAAATAAAATCGAAAGATAGAGAGAAAAAACTATCGAAGGACTCTAAAGAGTAGGTGTCTCTCTCTCTCTCACTCTCTCTCTCTCACCAGGTGCAATGGGGCAAGAGGATCCCTGACAAGAGGAGAACCTAAGGGACAAAGACCACTCTATAGATGACAAGGGGAGGGAGACAGTTTCAAGGGAACAAGAGGCAGCCCAGAGAAATGAGGGGCACACAGAAGTGCTAACTCACCTGGAAAATGTAGAGTAAGGGGATGGTGAACATAGAGATGAGGACTGATGGATCCTAGCCCACCACTCTTACCCCTCCGAACCCTGCTGTGGTCCAAGGGAGTACCATAGGTTCTGCAGGTGTTTGCTAAGAGGATACAATTGGCACTTTTAATGCAGACTTTTTTTCTCCTGGTTTACCAATTCTTTTATTCTCTTTTGGGCAGCTTGTGTTTCCCTCTTCCCTTCTCCTCTGTTCTCCAGAGTCTCATAAAAGACTGGTGTGCCTCTAGAGTAAAAATGGGCTCACTAAAAGGAAAATCTATGTATCTATTGGAGCTCATGAGGGTTTTTGTTATGACATTAACCACAAAGTATCCAACCCAGCAGAGACTAATAAATAAGGTGTAGGCACAGTTCACTATCTATCAGAAGGTGATCTAATCAACTGCTACTACCACTTTTGGGAGCAGTACCTCTTTGTATTTGAGATGTAGAAATTGACCATATACATTTTCAAAAATATAAGATACTCAGTACAAGTGATCTGTTAATCTGAGCATTAAGTATGACCCAGTAGAGTAAATTATACATAGGATTGTATTAATTGGGAAGTGGCTAAATATGTTGAAGTTTCAGATTCGGAACTATGGTGACCTTGGAATTGAGAAATTACTGGCTACAACTATGTCCCTGTGAAACCCAATGTTAAAATGTTGCCAGTATCTGTTGTTACTTGTGCTGTATATTGTTAAAAGAAACTGTTAAAACAAGCTTCAGACATGGGCATAATCTGAAACATGAATGCACATGACATCTGGCATGACCAAAATATATACCATTCATTGTGAATCCTAAACAATTTGTGAAATATGTTCTACATGAATTACAACTCTATTAATTTTGTTTAAGAAATGGAAGTAAGGTTACCAGGTTCCGTCTTTCCACTAAACCACCAGCAATGCCTTTAGGGAGTCACCAATACACTTGAAAGGTTACACTGTGAAAAGACTTACAAACAAAAGAGAGAGACAAGAGAAGAGGGATTAGAAAGAGAGAAAGAAAGGTAAGAATACATTTGGAGGCTAGGGAGTCTTTGTCTCTCTCTCTCTCTCTCTCTCTCTCTCTCTCTCTCTCTCTCTCTCTCTCACTTTCCCTCTCTCCAAGAGCAATGTTCAGAAATATATTACAAAATATATAACATTCTTGAAAATGTCCATGAAAATTTTGTGGCATTGTGTGGTCTGACAGTATCTTCTGAGGGCTTCATTTTCAATTCAGGTGCAGAACTTCCTGCAGTGACCAAGGTGTCATGTTGCTCTTGAGATCACTAAAACATTTTTTATAGTCTTCAACCATGCGTAGGATGGTGGAGATCGCAATAACATGACCAGTAATGTTCTGCCATAATTTGGTCATCTGTTGCCCACTAGTCTTGGTCATGAGATGACTCACTAGCCATAGCTCCAGACTCACCACCTCATCTGCAAACATGTGCAGCTCCCTTTCGGAAAATGTAATCCTACAGCACCTGGATACCCTCACTGGTGACAAGCAGTGCTCAACAAATCCACAAATCCACCTCACATTAAATTACATTGACTGCTAAGTTCTAAATATTCACGTCTTCAGAAAACTGAGGGTGAAAATTATAGCTCAGTGGAGATAGGTTGTATTTTAGCTTGACGTTTTAGAAATCAAAAACCTCTGCCTGTCTGCATAAAGAACAGATTATTCTGGAAAAACCTTTATTAAGGGCACATGTTGTTGTCACAGAAAAATAGTGTGTTGCCTGTTCCTTGCTTTCATTGCACGTGCTCTATAATTCCTGGGCAAATATCTCTGGATATAATATTTCCAGGAAAGCTGTCATCAACAGTGCATATACAAACATTATTGCTCCACAAACACCAGGAAGAATTGTTTCACACACAGTATTACTCTCGATTTTTATGGATTGTTTTTCAGGTGCAGTAAATACGAGACTGTGAGAATGGAAAACGATGTAATTCCATGAAATATAAGGATTTGTCAGCCAGTATTGTATTTACAAGACCTGAATTTTACATGTACTTGTTTACCGGCCAAGTCCTAATAACGGTATTAGTTGTGTGATGTTTTCAGACTCTGCCCGCACAGGTAAGAGCGGTAGGGTCGTGGGGTCAAGTCGGTGATGCGACGAGCGCAAAGTAAGTGTTTTTTAAAATGTATTTATTGAAATTACCTATCCTGTTTTCTATATTCTCAGAAGAGTGGCTAGGCTGCACCTTGTGCAAAACCAATATATGAGTAACAAGAATTCTCTCCAAAAGTGCTCTAGGGAACAAAGTGGGAACGCCACCCACGTCCCAAAAAACCTCTGTGATCAAGGGACACAGGGTATATTCAGTCAGTCAGTCAAACAAGCTTTATTCGACATAGTCATAAAAGCATTACAGATAAAAATGTGGTATATAAAAATAGAATTAGAGTTTACACGAAAATTTAAGACAAGTTTTTAAAATTCAAAATTCATTACAGTATTAATTAAAATTCATTAAGTATTCAGGTAGAAAGTGCATTATCAAGTGCCTATCCCTTTGCGTTTTTGTTTCTAATAATCCAGGCCCATCCTAAAAATTTCGCCACAGCTATATATATTAGAGGGCTTGGGTTTGTACAGATGATTCTGACAGCCACAATTCCACTCCGAGTACAAAACAGTTTAGCCATGGGTCGCAGCCAGACTCTACGCGGGGCAGAGTAAGCCGGGCACACAAAGAGTAGATGACTAACTGTTTCTTTAGGATCTGGGCAAGATGGACAAGAGATGCTCCCACCATTAGACCATCTGGATGTGAAAGCTCTAACAGGTATGCCACCAAGTCTCAGTTGGAAATAGAGCTTTCTATCCAGTGGCTTCGTTATGTCGTCCCAGAATGTCTCGAAATTGGTCTCGTCTTTGAACTCCATAAACACCCCCGTTAGTGAAAGTGGGGGAATGGTCCTGAAGAGTTTAGAGGATATCCTCTCCCAGTACAATCCCTTAATAGCCTTTTTCGAGGGAAATATAGCGTTGGTTGGGTCTTCCCAGGTCTCCACCAGACCCAGCTCACTGAGAACCGCTCTAATTCCAGTGAGCCAATTTATCTGGTGGAAGGCATCACTTTTAATAATGTCCAGAAGTCCCATGGCGAATATTTTCAGCTCCGGCGTTACCGATATTCGCCTCCAGTATAATACTGGACGGAGATTTGCAATAATCTCGATTGGTTTCATGCCAAGATCCTGAAGAACCGGGCCCATGGGGGTACTATGCGGCAGCATGACAAGGTTACGTAGGAACCTGTTTTCAGAGACAGTTAGTTTACTTAGGTTCCCATGTCCCCAGATCTCAACCCCATAAAGTGCTGCACTCACAGCCTTTGCATTATAGACCATGATTGCAGGGGCCATCGGTTTTGTCGGGGACCTGGCAGGTTCACGAGTCAGTGCCCCTGTAATTTGCCTGTGCTTTAGGGTGGCTGAGTCAATCTGTTCATTCCATCGAAGATCATGCTGGATGGTAACACCCAAATATGAGAAAGATTTTACTTGCTCAAGGGGTAGGTTATTCATCAGCACCTTCCCTCTAAATAACTTATGTTGATTAAAAGACATAAATTTAGATTTTGAAACATTGATTTCCAGGCCGTGGTCAGTACAGTATTTGTTGTTGTAGCCCTGAGGAAGTCGTCAGGTGATTTTCCCCGAGACAAAACATGTGTCGGCTACTGGCTACTTTTGGCGATGTTACCTACAACAAACTACTTACTGTGAATGTTTGTACAATGTAACTACGGCTTTGACAGGAACCAAAAAAGAAAAGAAGAAAATAAAGAAGAAAACTTATCTTGAGTACACTTTCAGTTGGGGTATTTATTGGACTAACCAGATATGGTTTACTTGTGAATGTTAAATGGTCTGTTGCTCTGGAGCGATAATTCTGTATATTATCCTGTTTTTGGTCATTCACCCACCCCGCCCTGCCCCCGCCACACCACCCCACCACTCTTCCGCATGTTTTCTTTTCTTAATTCTTGGGGCGTGCATGCAGGGTAATGGATAACTAAAGTCTTTAAATCTGTAAAGTTAGGTTTTCATTCTGGCTAAATATACCTAATATATAACTGACAAGCAACACAGTTTCCTCTTACATTTACAGCATAATTGTATGTGTGACCACGATGGTAGAATAGCTAGTAAATGGGTTCTACTGTTTGGTACTATGCAATTTTTTTTTACATTTTTCATCATAAAATGTATATTTTCACAGTAAAAGCAAACAAATGCATTTATTCTCCTTTTTTATTTAAACATAATTTACGTTACTCAAAGAATACTGAATAAAAGTACTATAAAAATGCCAAGTCCAGACCTAATGGCTTTGCCAATGCTTCTTTCTCCTCTAAATGTGTAAAAGCTGGAATCACCTATCGTAACCAATGTACAGTCACTACAGTGTACGGCGCTGCCATATCCGTGCAAATAACAGCAGAAACATGAAACGAAAAACATGAAAAAGTTACTTCCCAAATTTACCTAGCAGATGCTAACTTAAGACAAAAAAGAAAACAGAGCATGTGTGTCGAAGAAGCTTTTATAACTAAAGGAGGAGAATGTAGAACCCTCTATAAAAAGAACGTTTTTAAAGAGATTTACACATTTTTGGGATCATCTTTGCTTGTACGTTGCGGCTTTATTAGATCTCAGCTACAGATGCCTTAGCTTTCGTTAGGCGGGTTCGTGTTGGATGCTGTTCCTCCAGCAGGGGTTGTAAAAAAGGAACCTATACTTTAATAAACTTCTTGTATGCTGCCATTCTTGGAAGAATGCTACAGCATGTAGCCCTATGATATCACAAAGGGGGTCAAGGAATACAGTGTTATGAAAGATAAATTGAGCCATTGGAGGGTGGGAAATGCTGAAAGACAGACACTGATACAGAAAAAAAAGCAAGACTAGTTTTACAATTGTTTATATTTCCTTATTATAAATATGTATGCAAACTTACATTGTAGCATTGTCACAAGCGTGTTTTACAAACTGAACAAAAAATAAAGACTCTCCTCTTAATGGGGTTTCTCAACGGTATTGACAAGGACTCCATGACACAGATTCTCATGAACATGCCCTGGAAAATAGACTAGTCATCAGTATACCTCCCAGCTGAGAATATGCAGTTGTTTGTGATCATGCCTGTTATTCAATTTAGAGCACTTACAAAACAACATGTAGATGTTTTTAAGGGTGAAAGAAGCGAAAGTCCCTCTTGCCAACAGTAGTCAGTAGAATATTGCCCTTGTAATCAGCGTCTACTTTTCAAGGACGTTGTTGATATGGATCTTTTTCATTTTAATTAACTGTTCATGTTTTCTACAGATAACCAGCCTTTTTAATTTTCTCCTCTTTCCGCTTTCAACTGCATTTCTTGTTACCATGTTTGCACAGGTCGTGTCGAACCACACATTTGTTGTTGATGTCTTCTTTGACTGACTTCTTTTTTTTATGGTTGTATTTTTCCTTAGGAGTCGGAGAGTGTGATGTCAGCCCTCATAAGACCAAGGTTACCAGTAAGACCAAGGGCAACTCATTAAATGTGCCTTTTTTACTGGCAGCCTTGCTTCTCGTAGGCAAGGACTATAAGTAACAAGCATTGGCAAAGCCAATTGGTCTCGGCATATTAATGAGCTTAGTGGTTTAGTTGCCATTATAAATGTATTATTATACTGTTTTTAGTATCAGATGAATAGGTTAGCAGGTTAGCAATGACTTTAGAAGTAGCAGAATAGTAATGTGGCAGTTTTACTAGTAAAGCAGTAAGCATGAGCAATAGAATGTTGACAGCAGTTAAGTTACCAGGAGGGCAGGGATAAAAGTTAGCAAGAGAGCATTAATAGTAGTGTTAGTAAAACAGCATTATAGTAGTGTGAGGAGTACAACAGTTACAGAAGTGTGAGTAGGTCAGCAGTAACAGAAGTGCCAGGAATAGCAAAGACAGCAGTAGATACTCACAGCAGTATTAGCAGTTAACTGGATAGCAGTCACAGTAATAAAGGAGAAGAACAGAATAGTAGCAGGAGAGCAGTAATAGGGGTGTGAGTAGCTTTGTGACAGCAGCATTAGTACAGTAGTAGAAACAGTATAATTCGTAAAAGCAGTAAGAGCAGTAACATAACATTGGTGTCAGTAGTATGAGAAGCAACAGAGTAATCAAAGCAGTGACTGCAGAGCTAGGAGGATAGCAGTGATAAACTCCAAACCATGAAGCAGGCACAGGATCAGTTCAACTCGATCAATAACCTCGATCAATAAAGCACTTCCAAAGCTGCTCAAAAAGTAGTTTTTGATGTATTTTACATTGTACCAAACAGAAAAAAAAATATTTTGTTTTATCTATTGCATTTTCAAAGCTTGTTTAAGGCATACTATGAATTCGTTTTTAGTTCATCTTTGCATGGGCTGCTGACATTTATTTAAAGGTATGGCAGGTTTAACAAAGTACAACAAATGCAGTGTGCTAGTGTTTTTGTGTTGCTTGGGGTCACTTACCTTGGCACTGCTGCATACCTTGATGGTTTGGGGAATTGCGTTTCACTGGGATCCATCTTTTTGATCCTCGTTGATCCTCTTTGTGGCTTTTTGTTGTTTTTCCATTTTCCGAGACAATAGATATTTAAAGAAAAGATGAAGTTTGTATAGAAAGCTTGCCACCCCCGGGAGAAAAGAAAGACAAAACAAGAATCACGGGCACCCCACTATCCTGCAGTGAGCTGGATGTTGAGCGAGTTGTGTCTCACTGCTGCTACCATAGTGAGGTGGATACCTGTGCCATGCCATGCCTGGTGGCAGTTGCCCCAACTGAGAGCCCTTGCCCGAGTGTGCAGCGAAAGGAAGTATTTGCGGGAGGGCAAATACTGGGACATGCGGATTCTGCCGAGGCATGTACCAAATTCTGGTAAATAAAAGCCTGAAACCTAGCGGGTCTGCAGGACATTGACTGGACCCACCTTTAACCCTGGGCAGCAGCCAGGGCACCGTGAGCATCACTGCTCCACCCTTTAGTCTACACTTTGATTAACATCAGGAGAACGGGGATGGAATCCTGCTTTAGGTCTGACCCATTAAGAGAGGAAGCCCACAGCAGTGACACGGTCACTCTCGAGCCCAGATGGTAGCACAGCGAACCTATCAGCATGGCAGTAACCAGCTCGTGCATTCCATTTGACGTGTGATCAGATCAGGGGAGCAGTGCCCAGCCCTGCTTTCATACTTAACCCTCAGTGGGTTCATTACTGCAGAGACTGACTCCCCTTCAATGAGGCCAGCCGTTGAGTATCTGGTTGAGGTCATCAGTGCCACACTGAAACTTCCAGCAGTCAGGCCACTTTAAAGGGCCAGTGTATTTCCCCCCTTTTTTAGTGCCACAGGCCCTTGCAGGGACAACAACACTCACTCCACAAGCCCCTTCACGCTGGCCCAGCTGGAAGAGCTAGAACGCCTGGAATTCTAGTTGAAATGCTAATAAGCAGACAATGGAGCAATTTGGCGTAATTAGGTTGCATTGCCCCTTAATTCACGGCGACACCACTGGGACCACGAGCTTGATCGTCCTTGCACAGACATAGAGTGGCAAACCATCCTGGCCCGGGTGTCCCACAATGCACAATATAATAATACAATACTACATAATACACCTGACTTACCTCACCCCAGATAAAATCAACCACGGCTTCCATAGCACGGATACCGCCTGCCCCCACTGTCTGTTACCACTGAATTTCTCCACATGTTCTGGGAGTGCCAGTCGCTTTCCCAGTACTGGCTAGGTGTCACAAACATTTTTGCATGATGTATAGAAAATTCCATGTTACACACATGGGAGGTGTGCCTGCTAGGAATGCTGCGCCGAACCAAAAAGATGAGTGTCTGTATGGTTCACAGAACTGGCTCTTCTCCTTGCTAAGAGCTTGATTCCCTGCAAATGGAAGTTACCCAAAACTCCTATGCTTTCTGTCTGGGCAGTCATCATCATGCCTGGGCTTCAACGAAAAGCTCAACCTGGCACCAGGAAAAAATTAGGGGCCTGATCAAATACCCTATCTCCAGCAGCTGTATTAATCTGCTGGCCGAGCTGTGGTCCGCCTTGAGGGATGATGTTATGTTATGTTATGTTATAAAATATTTTATTACGCGCTCTGCTACTACAAAGTATCCTGGCGCGATATGTGACATTAAACAGAACCAATCCAAGAGAAGAGAGAGAAAACTAGGTACTGAGATTAAAAAGATGGGTTTTTAACCCTTTCTTGAATCCCGCCAATGTGGCTGATGATCGCAAAGAAAACGGCAAGGCATTCCAGGACCGAGCTGTTTGGACAGAGATAGACTGCCCACCCAATCTCGCATATCTGACTTTGGGCATGGACATCAGAAGCAGATTGGCCGATCGGAGAGCACGGCGAGGAGTATAAAAAGTAAACCTCTTGTGCAGATATTGTGGTCCATGTTGGTGCAAGGCCCGAAAGGCCAGGACCAGTGATTTAAACACAATGTGATGGGCCACTGGGAGCCAGTGAAGCTTTCGAAGATGAGCATGTGCACTAGTTCTTCTCGGGAGATGGAACAAAAGTCGTACGGCCGCATTCTAAATGATCTGCATTCGTTTTATGAGATATTTGGGGAGACCACTGAAGAGAGCATTGGCATAATCCAGCCTTGATAGGATCAGAGCACGCAAAACAGTCTCTTTCGCTTCCCTATGGAGAAGCGGAAGGAACCTCTTAAGTGACTTGAGGGTCGCGAAGCAGGTCGCAGTAAGTTTTTTTAAGTGAATTTCAAACTTAAGGTCCTGTCCGAACCATACCCCCAAGTTTTTGGCCGGGCCTCCGAGAGAGCTGGGACATGCAAAATCAGTCGGCCAAATAAGATCCCTGAAATTGGCCGGAAAATTGCCATAGAATAACAACTCTGACTTGTCCTCGTTACATTTAAGCTGAGCTGAAGCAAGCCACCGAAAAACGTAGGACAGACAGGTACAGACAACTCGGGCATCTAAGCAGTCCTTTGGCCAGGTAAACAGCAACTGCGTGTCGTCGGCATACGCCATTATTTTGGCTCCCCACTGCTCAGCCAGATAGATCAACGGGGTCATATAGACGTTGAACATCAGAGGACTTAAAGTCGAACCCTGCAGCACCCCGGTAGTGAGCTTCTTGGGTAACGAGGCATGTGGAGGCATCCATACTTGCTGCGTCCGCTCTGACAGAAACGATGATACCCAGGCCAGAACCGCACCCGACAGCCACACCTCTGCCAGCCTTGTCAGCAGCTGAGTATGGGGTACCGTATCAAAGGCGGCAGCTAGGTCCAGCAAAACCAGGACCGCTCTGCCGCCTCCGTCCAGACACTGCCTAATGGCCTCTGAGACTTCCACCAGGGCCGTCTCAGTGCTAAAAGCCGCCCTGAACCCCGATTGAGCCGGGTGCAGGGCCTGAGAGGACTCAATGAAATTGTTCAGTTGCCTGAAAACAACCTTTTCACAAACTTTCGCTAGTGCCGGGAGCAGCGATATCGGACGATAACTGGAGGTAGCTAGGGGATCCAGGCCAGGCTTCTTCAGCAAAGGAACAAGTATCGCCTGTTCCCAACAAAGGGGCACAGAGGCAGAGGCCAGAGACAGATTAACAATCTGGGTGACCTCCTGATACACCAGGCTCGCCGCTCCCCCCAAGACCCTAGCAGGACACGGATCAGAAGGTGAACCCGACTTTAGTGCCTCCAGAATAGCCAACACATCAGCTTGCTGAGCTGGCTCAAAGGTAGAAAATTGACTAACCTCCACCATTGACGTGCTTTTGTCTCTGCTCAATGATGATTGGTAATTCTACCCATTATGTTATGTGATGATTGCTAATTCCTCTCCACTCCAGTCCCAGGGACTGTACATTTTGTCGCTCTATTGTCACATGTTGTGTGGGTGCGGGCTATATCTAACATTTGTAGTTCTGAACTGTTTTATCTTTATATTGATTGTCCTTGTAACAGTAGTCTGACCTGCTGATATAGCTGAGGGGTGAGTGTGGAAAGAATCTGCTGCTGGGCTACACAGTGGAGCTGCTGGGGCACAGTTTGCTCAGGCTGTGGATAGGGGGACTGTTTGATCACTGACGGAAGTCCCCCCTTAGTCTGACCAGCCAAAGTGTCAGTATAACTCTTCTGTGCCTTACACCGCCGGGACTCCATTCACGTAGAGAGGATTGCTGTCAGCATGCCCATTCACTTCTTAAAGCAGCCGACTACTCTCTAGCTGTAAAGAGCGGTCTAAGCTGACAGGTCCATCAATATCACCCTTCACTTCCGTCAGCATGCTGAAACTTCTCTTTCTGCATAGAGCGGTATTAGCAAACCTGTTAGAAAGGCGAACCCGGGGGAGGCAGAAGGTGTCTGACTGACCACCCCTAGGTCTACCCCTCCTTCAGAGAAGGGACCGAGCGAGGTCGAGAGGCCTCCAACGGGAGGGCCCTCTCCTAGAATCGTACAGCAGAGGAGGTCATTTCCGTGTCAGGGAGTTCCAGCAGGGCGTCCCTCCCTTCGTTGACGAACTTTCCCCACAGGCCGGTGCCCCAATCCTTCAGGGGCACCCGATGGGCGGTCATGGCCACCTCGTAGGCTTTGAACCATTGCTGGATATCATCGTTCTTGTAGTATTCTTTGACTACCTCTTTCGGTAGGTGAACCTTGGTGTCCACGGGAGGGGCCGAGGTCTTGGCACCGGCCGCGCTATCTTCGTTGATCTTGGCTTTGATTTCTAGTTCTCTCAGGCCTCGTTCGTGTTCATAGGCTAGTCGTTTTTCTTCGAGGTCACGTTGTCTCCGTTTCTCTTCTAGATCCCCCTCCAGCCGTAGTTGCTCGAGGGCTATCTTTCTCTCCGCTAGCTGGAGTTCTCCGTCTAGCCGGAGTCGTGCAAGCTCCAATTCGTGTAGCCGGTTGCGCTCTCGTTCTCGAGCGTCTTCATAGATGAGGTCCGTGTTTAGTGTTGCGGTTCTTTCCCCCGTCGGGGGTACGCTGGTTTCCTGTTGCCCGTTCGGGCTATTCTCCTCTTGGGGTGGTCTGTCTCGGGTTTCCACCCAGGCTTGTAGGGCCGATTTGAAGTCCTCTTTTGTGCTCAGGCCAGTGGTAGCGATACCCATGTCTTTACAGAATTGTTTTAGTTCTTTGTGGCTGTATTCTTCTATCTTCTCTTTCTGGAATTCGGCAGGTAGGTTGGTTCCTTGGGTCGTCATGGTCTCTGTGTGTTTTTCCGTCGTAGCGGGTAGATCACTCTCTGTACGATTTTGCGTTGGCTCGGATCACAGCGCCTGCCACCAATGTTAGAAAGGCGAACCCGGGGGAGGCAGAAGGTGTCTGACTGACCACCCCTAGGTCTACCCCTCCTTCAGAGAAGGGACCGAGCGAGGTCGAGAGGCCTCCAACGGGAGGGCCCTCTCCTAGAATCGTACAGCAGAGTAACCACACCACTACAAATATACACCACATGTGGATAGAGTTTTCAATCTTTATCTGGCAATAAGTATCGTTTCAGTATATACAGCAGATCCCGAGATCTGGAAAGTCTTGTGACAAAGGGGCAAGGTAGCGGGACAGTCTTATAGATGGTCGGTGGCAAGGAGACTCTACGCACAGCTCTCAATCCTCGAGCTGGGGAGTTCCGGGAGGTTGGACCGCGGCAGCGCCAGCAGGTTCCAAGATGGTTCAGTGAGTGTGGACCACGGCAGCGCCAGCAGGTTCCAAGAGGGTTCAGTGAGTGTGGACCGCGGCAGCGCCAGCAGGTTCCAAGATGGTTCAGCGAATGTGGACCGCGGCAGCGCCAGCAGGTTCCAAGAGGGTTCAGCGAGTGTGGACCGCGGCAGCGCCAGCAGGTTCCAAGATGGTTCAGCGCATGTGGACCGTGGCAGCGCCAGCAGGTTCCAAGATGGTTCAGCGAGTGTGGACCGCGGCAGCGTCAGCAAGTTCCAAGATGGTTCAGCGAATGTGGACCGCGGCAGCGCCAGCAGGTTCCAAGAGGGTTCAGCGAGTGTGGACCGCGGCAGCGCCAGCACGTTCCAAGATGGTTCAGCAAATGTGGACCGCGGCAGCGCCAGCGCCAGCAGGTTCCAAGAGGGTTCAGCGAGTGTGGACCGCGGCAGCGCCAGCACGTTCCAAGATGGTTCAGCAAATGTGGACCGCGGCAGCGCCAGCAGGTTCCAAGAGGGTTCAGCGAGTGTGGACCGCGGCAGCGCCAGCAGGTTCCAAGATGGTTACAGCAAAGAGGGACCGCGGCAGCGCCAGCAGGCTCCAGGCAGAACAGCAAGGGGAGTTCGTCTCAGGGTCAGCCGCGATAGCATCCGCAGGGCTTCTTGACTCCGGGATACAACTGCCCTCCTACTCCGGGGCTGGCCCAGATATAGGTCTGGAGTCCTTTGATGTCCGGACCCTCTCGCCTGGGGGTCAGAGGGGCCGGGATGATGGGGTCCAGACACCCAGCAGGGGGGTAGAGCCAGCGCCCAGGGAGGCCAGAGGGCGATCGAAACCAGGCATCCGGGGACGGTTGGAGAGCCATCGAAACTCCCCTCTCCTTGTCTCTGGTGGAGTGGCCACTTTACCACCCGGAGGGTTATTGGTGCCTCGATGGCGGGCTCGCTGGGGCCGTGGCCGCGGCTGGTCTGGGACCACATGTTTGTGGCGTGATGGGCCCAAGATGGCGTCTTGCCTGGAATGAGGGTCCGGGGTGGGCACCGGACCGGTGATGCTGGGGCGGCCCGAGGGTGCCGTGTCAGTGGTTGTGGGCCGCCGGGTGGCGGATCTGGTGGTTTGGAGGGCATGCAGAGGTGTGCCCGAGGCCGACCCGGGCTGGATGGAGGGCCGATGTCGTCCGGGGCCCGCCATGCGGGAGGGGTAGGATCACGCCATGAGGCTGGGTCCAACAAAACCGCCCTGTCATTGACATCCAGTTCCCTTCACACTGCCAACACTTCACTTTCTGTGCAGAGCGGTTCAATCAAACAGTGCTCTCAGTGTGACACTTCACACCAGTGACCCTTCTCTTACTGTCCTTAGCATTGTCCATACCTCCCTTCTTCACCTTCAAACTTTGATCTTAATGTCATTGTATTGTATTGTAATTGCATTTATACAGCACTGTCAACCCCTGACGAGAAGTCGATGAGCTTTTTCAGCGAGTAGCACACTACTCTGGAATGGTATAAGAAAACAGTGTCATTTATATCACCCTTCTACACCTTCATACCGCTGATCCCCTGTCGCTGTACAGAGCAGTATAAACAAACAAAAAAGGTATGAGCACTATAGAAAGGGTGGAAAAACTGTGAATGTGATGTGTTTCTGCAAGAGAAGGCGGCAAGTCTCATGAAGTATGGAGCTGTAACAAAGGGCGGGTTTTGGGGTGATGGCTGCTGTCACCTTACTTTACATGATGGGGACCCTAGAGAATGGGACGAGGGGCCCTGAGACTCACAAAACTGACAGATATTCATTGGTTTGGCGGGAGAGGGCCGCAGCTGTGGACCTGCAAGGACCTGAACCTACATCACGGCCCGTCCAGTCGATGTGTTTGTTGTTTAACCTCAGTTGCCTGGGATCGGCTTACTCTGTAAGCAGGCGGCTTCAGGCAGGAAAGATAGATTTGGCAATGAGCGTTGTCCCCCAAAGATCTCACCCACTCCCCAGACTCCCAAGACCCCCGCCACCGCCACAGAATCCAAGGCTCGAGGCAGGGGTCTGCGCCAGTGGGGCTGACACCAACCATCTACGACAGGGGTTGATGCAGAGACACGACGCCCTGATAATGAGGTCTGACAAATGCGTAGTGAAAACGAAAACAAAAGCACGCCTCTCACTCTGTAAAGTCCCCTTGCACTAACATCCGTGACTCACCCTCCAGCAGCTGGGTGATGAGACTGTCCACGTTTAGTTCTCCTTCCACCATTTTGGGGCTCTCAATCCTGTTTCCGGGTCTCCCTCCGCACCAAACGAAAAACAGCGGCAGAGTAGCGCTAGTCTGCAGGCTCAATCTCCACCTGAAATAAGACTTCCAGAGCAACTGAGGGGTCTCTTCCGGTACACTACGGCTTTGTCAGACACTACTTTAAAACAAGCAATTTCAATACAATACGACTTGCATTTAAGCAAGACGCATTGCATTACAAATGGGACTGCTGGCATTTAAAAAAGCAAGAATGGGAGTGGTGGGGATGATGGGGGCGAGATGTGACGAACTGCGGGAGGGGGCAGGGAAAGGACATAGGGCATAAAATAATGTGTGAGTAAAGGAGCCAATAGCCTCCGATATGCACAGATTACGCCATGGCCATCAGAAGGAGGGACTAATGAGTGGAAAACCAATCAGAAGGCAGCATTTAAAATTGAAGCCAATGAAAAGACCTAAATAGTGCGTATTTACTCACTGCTTGCAGGTTTTCAAAACACCTAAATAAAAGGCATTGTCATTTACAATGCCAATAGCTCAAACGCTCGCAAATGCGACACCTATTGCATTGCAGAAAGTCCAATTGGTCGCACACTGCTTATCCTACCAGCGTGTTGCCCCAAAGCATTATGGTCCATGAAATAAGCATCAGCGGGTGCGCCTCTGCCAGGGTCTTGAGCAAAAAATCACTGTCGCGTTGGCCATCCCTGGACACGTGTTTCGAGGTTGTTGCCTCTCATCAGCAGGGAATAGGCATATATGTAGGGGTGCTGCGTAGGCTGCCAAAAAAATTTCTCAGGTCCGGTACCGCTCATGGCACGCAGGTGCGTAACCCGGGCTCGTCAGCCCCACCAGCTCCAGGGAGCCTGAATATAAAAGAAAGTCCAATTGGTCGCACACTGCTTGTCCTACCAGCGTGTTGCCCCAAAGCATTATGATCCATGAAGTAAGCATCAGCGGGTGAGCCTCTGTCAGGGTCTTGAGCAATAAATCACTGTCGCATTGGCCATACCTGGACACGAGTTTCGAGGTTGTTTCCTCTCGTCCGCAGGGAATAGGCATATATGTAGGGGTGCTGCGTAGGCTGCCAAAATATGTTCTCAGGTCCGGTACCGCTCATGGCACGCAGGTGCGTAACCCGGGCTCGTCAGCCCCACCAGCTCCAGGGAGCCTGAATATAAAAGAAAGTCCAATTGGTCGCACACTGCTTGTCCTACCAGCGTGTTGCCCCAAAGCATTATGGTCCATGAGGTAAGCATCAGCGGGTGCGCCTCTGCCAGGGTCTTGAGCAAAAAATCACTGTCGCGTTGGCCATCCCTGGACACGTGTTTCAAGGTTGTTGCCTCTCGTCAGCAGGGAATAGGCATATATGTAGGGGTGCTGCGTAGGCTGCCAAAATATGTTCTCAGGTCCGGTACCGCTCATGGCACGCAGGTGCGTAACCCGGGCTCGTCAGCCCCACCAGCTCCAGGGAGCCTGAATATAAAAGAAAGTCCAATTGGTCGCACACTGCTTGTCCTACCAGCATGTTGCCCCAAAGCATTATGGTCCATGAAGTAAGCATCAGCGGGTGCGCCTCTGCCAGGGTCTTGAGCAAAAAATCACTGTCGCGTTGGCCATCCCTGGACACGTGTTTCGAGGTTGTTGCCTCTCGTCAGCAGGGAATAGGCATACATGTAGGGGTGCTGCGTAGGCTGCCAAAAAATGTTCTCAGGTCCGGTACCGCTCATGGCACGCAGGTGCGTAACCCGGGCTCGTCAGCCCCACCAGCTCCAGGGAGCCTGAATATAAAAGAAAGTCCAATTGGTCGCACACTGCTTGTCCTACCAGCGTGTTGCCCCAAAGCATTATGGTCCATGAAGTAAGCATCAGTGGGTGCGCCTCTGCCAGGGTCTTGAGCAAAAAATCACTGTCGCGTTGGCCATCCCTGGACACGTGTTTCGAGGTTGTTGCCTCTCGTCAGCAGGGAATAGGCATGTATGTAGGGGTGCTGCGTAGGCTGCCAAAATATGTTCTCAGGTCCGGTACCGCTCATGGCACGCAGGTGCGTAACCCGGGCTCGTCAGCCCCACCAGCTCCAGGGAGCCTGAATATAAAAGAAAGTCCAATTGGTCGCACACTGCTTGTCCTACCAGCATGTTGCCCCAAAGCATTATGGTCCATGAAGTAAGCATCAGCGGGTGCGCCTCTGCCAGGGTCTTGAGCAAAAAATCACTGTCGCGTTGGCCATCCCTGGACACGTGTTTCGAGGTTGTTGCCTCTCGTCAGCAGGGAATAGGCATACATGTAGGGGTGCTGCGTAGGCTGCCAAAAAATGTTCTCAGGTCCGGTACCGCTCATGGCACGCAGGTGCGTAACCCGGGCTCGTCAGCCCCACCAGCTCCAGGGAGCCTGAATATAAAAGAAAGTCCAATTGGTCGCACACTGCTTGTCCTACCAGCGTTTTGCCCCAAAGCATTATGGTCCATGAAGTAAGCATCAGTGGGTGCGCCTCTGCCAGGGTCTTGAGCAAAAAATCACTGTCGCGTTGGCCATCCCTGGACACGTGTTTCGAGGTTGTTGCCTCTCATCAGCAGGGAATAGGCATATATGTAGGGGTGCTGCGTAGGCTGCCAAAAAATGTTCTCAGGTCCGGTACCGCTCATGGCACGCAGGTGCGTAACCCGGGCTTGTCAGCCCCACCCGCTCCAGGGAGCCTGAATATAAAAGAAAGTCCAATTGGTCGCACACTGCTTGTCCTACCAGCGTGTTGCCCCAAAGCATTATGGTCCATGAAGTAAGCATCAGCGGGTGCGCCTCTGCTAGGGTCTTGAGCAAAAAATCACTCTCGCGTTGGCCATCCCTGGACACGTGTTTCGAGGTTGTTGCCTCTCGTCAGCAGGGAACAGGCATATATGTAGGGGTGCTGCGTAGGCTGCCAAAAAATGTTCTCAGGTCCGGTACCGCTCATGGCACACAGGTGCGTAACCCGGGCTTGTCAGCCCCACCAGCTCCTGGGAGCCTGAATATAAAAGAAAGTCCAATTGGTCGCACACTGCTTGTCCTACCAGCGTGTTGCCCCAAAGCATTATGGTCCACGAAGTAAGCATCAGCGGGTGCGCCTCTGCCAGGGTCTTGAGCAAAAAATCATTGTCGCGTTGGCCATCCCTTGACACGTGTTTCGAGGTTGTTGCCTCTCGTCAGCAGGGAGTAGGCATATATGTAGGGGTGCTGCGTAGGCTGCCAAAAAATGTTCTCAGGTCCGGTACCGCTCATGGCACGCAGGTGCGTAACCCGGGCTTGTCAGCCCCACCAGCTCCAGGGAGCCTGAATATAAAAGAAAGTCCAATTGGTCGCACACTGCTTGTCCTACCAGGGTGTTGCCCCAAAGCATTATGTCTATGAAGTAAGCATCAGCGGGTGCGCCTCTGCCAAGGTCTTGAGCAAAAAATCACTGTCACGTTGGCCATCCCTGGACACGTGTTTCGAGGTTGTTGCCTCTCGTCAGCAGGGAATAGGCATATATGTAGGGGTGCTGTGTAGGCTGCCAAAAAATGTTCTCAGGTCCCGTACCGCTCATGGTACGCAGGTGCGTAACCCGGGCTCGTCAGCCCCACCAGCTCCATGGAGCCTGAATATAAAAGAAAGTCCAATTGGTCGCACACTGCTTGTCCTACCAGCATGTTGCCCCAAAGCATTATGGTCCATGAAGTAAGCATCAGCGGGTGCGCCTCTGCCAGGGTCTTGAGCAAAAAATCACTGTCGCGTTGGCCATCCCTGGACACGTGTTTCGAGGTTGTTGCCTCTCGTCAGTAGGGAATAGGCATATATGTAGGGGTGCTGCGTAGGCTGCCAAAATATGTTCTCAGGTCCGGTACCGCTCATGGCACGCAGGTGCGTAACCCGGGCTCGTCAGCCCCACCAGCTCCAGGGAGCCTGAATATAAAAGAAAGTCCAATTGGTCGCACACTGCTTGTCCTACCAGCATGTTGCCCCAAAGCATTATGGTCCATGAAGTAAGCATCAGCGGGTGCGCCTCTGCCAGGGTCTTGAGCAAAAAATCACTGTCGCGTTGGCCATCCCTGGACACGTGTTTCGAGGTTGTTGCCTCTCGTCAGCAGGGAATAGGCATACATGTAGGGGTGCTGCGTAGGCTGCCAAAAAATGTTCTCAGGACCGGTACCGCTCATGGCACGCAGGTGCGTAACCCGGGCTCGTCAGCCCCACCAGCTCCAGGGAGCCTGAATATAAAAGAAAGTCCAATTGGTCGCACACTGCTTGTCCTACCAGCGTGTTGCCCCAAAGCATTATGGTTCATGAAGTAAGCATCAGTGGGTGCGCCTCTGCCAGGGTCTTGAGCAAAAAATCACTGTCGCGTTGGCCATCCCTGGACACGTGTTTCGAGGTTGTTGCCTCTCATCAGCAGGGAATAGGCATATATGTAGGGGTGCTGCGTAGGCTGCCAAAAAATGTTCTCAGGTCCGGTACCGCTCATGGCACGCCGGTGCGTAACCCGGGCTTGTCAGCCCCACCAGCTCCAGGGAGCCTGAATATAAAAGAAAGTCCAATTGGTCGCACACTGCTTGTCCTACCAGCGTGTTGCCCCAAAGCATTATGGTCCATGAAGTAAGCATCAGCGGGTGCGCCTCTGCTAGGGTCTTGAGCAAAAAATCTCTCTCGCGTTGGCCATCCCTGGACACGTGTTTCGAGGTTGTTGCCTCTCGTCAGCAGGGAACAGGCATATATGTAGGGGTGCTGCGTAGGCTGCCAAAAAATGTTCTCAGGTCCGGTACCGCTCATGGCACGCATGTGCGTAACCCGGGCTTGTCAGCCCCACCAGCTCCTGGGAGCCTGAATATAAAAGAAAGTCCAATTGGTCGCACACTGCTTGTCCTACCAGCGTGTTGCCCCAAAGCATTATGGTCCATGAAGTAAGCACCAGCGGGAGCACCTCTGCCAGGGTCTTGAGCATAAAAACACTGTCGCGTTGGCCATCCCTGGACACGTGTTTCGAGGTTGTTGCCTCTCGTCAGCAGGGAATAGGCATATATGTAGGGGTGCTGCGTAGGCTGCCAAAAAATGTTCTCAGGTCCGGTACCGCTCATGGCACGCAGGTGCGTAACCCGGGCTCGTCAGCCTCACCAGCTCGAGGGAGCCTGAATATAAAAGAAAGTCCAATTGGTCGCACACTGCTTGACCTACCAGCGTGTTGCCCCAAAGCATTATAGTCCATGAAGTAAGCATCAGCGGGTGCGCCTCTGCCAGGGTCTTGAGCAAAAAATCACTGTCACGTTGGCCATCCCTGGACACGTGTTTCGAGGTTGTTGCCTCTCGTCAGCAGGGAATAGGCATATATGTAGGGGTGCTGTGTAGGCTGCCAAAAAATGTTCTCAGGTCCGGTAGCGCTCATGGCACGCAGGTGCGTAACCCGGGCTCGTCAGCCCCACCAGCTCCAGGGAGCCTGAATATAAAAGAAAGTCCAATTGGTCGCACACTGCTTGTCCTACCAGCGTGTTGCCCCAAAGCATTATGGTCCATGAAGTAAGCATCAGCGGGTGCACCTCTGCCAGCGTCTTGAGCAAAAAATCACTGTCGCGTTGGCCATCCCTGGACATGTGTTGCGAGGTTGTTGCCTCTCGTCAGCAGGGAATAGGCATATATGTAGGGGTGCTGCGTAGGCTGCCAAAAAATGTTCTAAGGTCCGGTACCGCTCATGGCGCGCAGGTGAGTAACCCGGGCTCATCAGCCCCACCAGCTCCAGGGAGCCTGAATATAAAAGAAAGTCCAATTGGTCGCACACTGCTTGTCCTACCAGCGTGTTGCCCCAAAGCATTATGGTCCATGAAGTAAGCATAAGCGGGTGCACCTCTGCCAGGGTCTTGAGCAAAAAATCACTGTTGCGTTGGCCATCCCTGGACACGTGTTTCGAGGTTGTTGCCTATCGTCAGCAGGGAATAGGCATATATGTAGGGGTGCTGCGTAGGCTGCCAAAAAATGTTCTCAGGTCCGGTACCGCTCATGGCACGCAGGTGCGTACCCCGGGCTCGTCAGCCCCACCAGCTCCAGGGAGCCTGAATATAAAAGAAAGTACAATTGGTCGCACACTGCTTGTCCTACCAGCGTGTTGCCCCAAAGCATTATGGTCCATGAAGTAAGCATCAGCGGGTGCGCCTCTGCCAGGGTCTTGAGCAAAAAATCACTGTCGCGTTGGCCATCCCTGGACACGTGTTTCGAGGTTGTTGCCTCTCGTCAGTAGGGAATAGGCATATATGTAGGGGTGCTGCATAAGCTGCCAAAAAATGTTCTCAGGTCCGGTACCGCTCATGGCACGCAGGTGCTTAACCTGGGCTTGTCAGCCCCACCAGCTCTAGGGAGCCTGAATATAAAAGAAAGTCCAATTGGTCGCACACTGCTTGTCCTACCAGCGTGTTGCCCCAAAGCATTTTGGTCCATGAAGTAAGCATCAGCGGGTGCGCCTCTGCCAGGGTCTTGAGCAAAAAATCACTGTCGCGTTGGCCATCCCTGGACACGTGTTTCGAGGTTGTTGCCTCTCATCAGCAGGGAATAGGCATATATGTAGGGGTGCTGCGTAGGCTGCCTAAAAATGTTCTCAGGTCCGGTACCGTTCATGGCACGCAGGTGCGTAACCCGGGCTCGTCAGCCCCACCAGCTCCAGGGAGCCTGAATATAAAAGAAAGTCCAATTGGTCGCACACTGCTTGTCCTACCAGCGTGTTGCCCCAAAGCATTATGGTCCATGAAGTAAGCATCAGCGGGTGCGCCTCTGCCAGGGTCTTTGAGCAAAAAATCACTGTCGCGTTGGCCATCCCTGGACACGTGTTTCGAGGTTGTTGCCTCTCATCAGCAGGGAATAGGCATATATGTAGGGGTGCTGTGTAGGCTGCCAAAAAATGTTCTCAGGTCCGGTAGCGCTCATGGCACGCAGGTGCGTAACCCGGGCTCGTCAGCCCCACCAGCTCCAGGGAGCCTGAATATAAAAGAAAGTCCAATTGGTCGCACACTGCTTGTCCTACCAGCGTGTTGCCCCAAAGCATTATGGTCCATGAAGTAAGCATCAGCGTGTGCGCCTCTGCCAGGGTCTTGAGCAAAAAATCACTGTCGCGTTGGCCATCCCTGGACACGTGTTTCGAGGTTGTTGCCTCTCGTCAGCAGGGAATAGGCATATATGTAGGGGTGCTGTGTAGGCTGCCAAAAAATGTTCTCAGGTCTGGTACCGCTCATGGCACGCAGGTGCGTAACCCGGGCTTGTCAGCCCCACCAGCTCCAGGGAGCCTGAATACAAAAGAAAGTCCAATTGGTCGCACACTGCTTGTCCTACCAGCGTGTTGCCCCAAAGCATTATGGTCCATGAAGTAAGCATCAGCGGGTGCGCCTCTGCCAGGGTCTTGAGCAAAAAATCACTGTCGCGTTGACCACACCTGGACACGTGTTTCGAGGTTGATGCCTCTCGTCAGCAGGGCATAGGCATATATGTAGGGGTGCTGCGTAGGCTGCCAAAAAATGTTCTCAGGTCCGGTACCGCTCATGGCACGCATGTGCGTAACCCGGGCTCGTCAGCCCCACCAGCTCCAGGGAGCCTGAATATAAAAGAAAGTCCAATTGGTCACACACTGTTTGTCTTACCAGCGTGTTCCACCTCTAACTATTTTCTCTACTGATGAGGGAAGTTATCCCGAAACCCGAGCCATGTCTCGGGCGATATCCAAAAACCCGGGACATGTATCGGGTCTAGAGATCATCAGTTCAACAAGTACCGACTTGCACCCACTGGGGTGAACCACTCAAGAACTCCATGTACCAGAGTCCCTAGGGGCGATACGGAGGAGGGGCTAGCGGTGTGCGGTCCATTGCGATTGCTTCTACCTATTGCATTGCAAATGCCTGTTAAAGAGTGTAAAGTGTTAGGTACAGGTTTTAAGCTTTCTTGGCTGTATAGTTTTAAGGAAGAGAATGGAGGATTGATGGGCCCTCTAACATTACAGTGGTTTTAGTTTTCTTTCTAAATGTTCTTTCTTTCGGGTCATGCTATCCGCAAAGCTGCAAATGGTGCACTCACCCATTTTCACTCGCACTTCGTGTGGCGTTATGAAGGCAGTCAAATATGAATTTTAGGAAGTTCTCTGCTAGAAGGAGATTTCTTAAACAGCATGCCGAAAGCTTGTTATGATTTATGAAGTAAAACCATGCCTGGGATGATGTAAGTTAAACAACACAATATTCTAGTTATTATAGTGAAAGAGTAAAAGGTGAGCAACAGCGTCAACAAGCATCAATACAAGCACTCCGATAACGATGAGTTTCTAGGCTCCCTTTAAACGGCTGATAGTGTGCAGCCTGGGCGGAACTGGAGGAAGACATGTGGAACCGGAAGTGGGAGTGCCAGTGGAAGTGGTACTAGGGAAAAGACAAGGAAGAGCATTTAGAAAAAGCTAATGTTTAACATAAGGATACCAAACCACTACTTTGTGTGACATATGCATACCTACAATCCTTTGCATTATACAGCATGCTTTCTTTATTTTCATCTCATTACATATTTCCAGTTTTAAGAATGGACAAATGCACACCTTTCTGCATAGTCTTTCACATTGACTCAATTTTACACAACTGAACTGAACATAATATTCCTAAGAAAACAATAAAGATGAAGCGCAGTGTAAAAAGAACCATACCAAATAACATGCAGGAAATACCAGCATTTATTTTGTACAATAAGACTGCTTTCCTACTCCCTTGCTGAGCAGGAAATAAAAGAAGTAGTCCCCACATGAACATAAAGGCACCTAAAGTGTAAGGAAATTGTATTTGACCCGTGCTCCTAAGCAAAAGACAAAAATGATGTATCAGGAGTGCCAACCAATGAGGAGCCAGCAAAAAACACTGATGCAGGAGTGAATCTATCGTAAACAACAGGCGGGACCACACGCCTATAGTGAATACAACAGGTCTTGCAAACAGTACATGCACACTGACACTCAACCTTCAAAGGAAAAACTAGGAGAAATAATGGTATTTCTTCACGTTGTGCCTCCCTTACACCTTTCCTGGGTAGGCGTAAATTTTTGGCGCTACCTCAGAGTTACGATTCTCGTAAACCTGGGGCATTGTCAAAAAGCCAGGGGTGTTGCTGGGAACGGCCCTAGCAACACCAATTGTACACCCTTTTACGCATAAAACTGCATAAAGGGAACAATATTTACCATGGCCGCATTAGACCACGCAAAGTAGCTTAGTGCTGCCTGGTATTTATGGAGCAGGCCCTTGCGCCACTGGAGCGTCACAAAAAGTGGTGCCTCAGTGGCACAGCCTTATTGTAAATGAGGCCCGAAATGTCTAATTTGTGCATGGAGATAGTATACCAGAAAAATGATGCGATTTGCACCACCATGACTGATACCGACATACTCCTGGTTACACACAGCTATTATACAAGCCCCAGAACATCTTAACTGTATTATCGGTTAAGATTGAAAGCTTAACCTCTGTGCACATAAGAACAAATCTCAATCCACATATGTACATCCAGGGGCATACTTATGTTGGGCAAGGGTGGCACAAAACCTAACTAGGATTCATCAAGCCACGTAAGACCACCTTGCGTGACCCAGAGTGTCCTGGAAAGGCGTTCCATGGATAAAGCGTGGGTGTTTGACACGTGTTTCTTGAGCCACAAGATTCACTTTCACATAAGCACTCTGTTTTGTCATTCATGCGCTCAGTTCGTTAATGATTTTACTCAAGTAGTGATTTGAAAATGCCAGAAGGAGACAGCAAAGACCAAACAATGGTAAATCGTCAGATGAAACATCTTCGGATGACTCTCAACACAGACGTGGTCCGTTTGACAACAGGAGAGCACGAACGGCCCCAGGAGGTAGACAAATGAGCAGTACGGAACAAACAACGTTGACCACGCCTGGAACATCCATTGGTCAAGTCACATCTGACACAATACCTTTTTTAGAGAGAGGCCCTGGACCGCAAACAGAACCCGACGGGGGAAAAAGACCAACACCAACAGAATCAGTGGCTCAAAACACCAGGAGTCAGGGACCCTCGTAATCAATATATCCAATTACAAAATGACTAACAATGAGATACAAACCTTACAAAAAGGATCATCATACGTACCAACGTACCATTCGAACCTACTGGAAACCAAAGTTTGTTTGTAAAAGTTTCTTAGATCACTAAGACTACGTCATTTCTTCTCGAATGTCATTGAGACACCCACACCAGCAAAAGCAAATCTATTAATGGGCTTGAGAACAAAGAGTAAATTCACTCCTCCGGTGAGTCACAAAGTACTAGATGCGTTTGAAAAAGTAGTGATAAAAGAAACAGAAGATATTTTTAAGAAACCCAGATCAAAACAGACCAATGTGACTCAGAAAGACAAACAAATCTTACAGAAACTGGCCAACAATGAACAAATAACAATTAGACAAGCCGATAAAGGCGGTGCTCTTATTATAATGGACACAGAGTACTATGAAAATCAGGTGGACATGCATGTCCAGGATAAAGAGACATACATGAGGATGGAAACAGATCCCATTAATGAATTTACAAGAATCCTATCCAAAATCATTGAGAACGCAATAGAAAAGGGTGTAATTGGACAGAAAGCAAAAGAGTACCTTCTTAAATCAAACCCTTCAACACCGTACATCTATATGACACCGAACATTCATAAACACCCCACGAAACCACCATTACGACCAATAGTGTCTACCGTAGGATCTATACATGAGCCGATTGGAAAGTTAATTGATAGACACTTGCAAAACATTGTACAAAAATTGACCACATACATAAAAGACACTACCCACTTTTTAAACATTCTCGAAGAACATAAACCCAATTTTACCAAGGAGATGATCATGGCCACAATTGATGTGAAGTCGTTGTATACTTCCATACCACACAACCTAGGTATGGCAGCTGTGGAAAGTTTTTTGGTGAACGAAGACAAAGGTGATGACCTAAAGGTATTCATAATGGAACTCATCCACTTCTCTCTATTTCACAGTTATTTTGTCTGGAAAGACCAGTTTTATATTCAATCTTCTGGAACCTCAATGGGTAATTGTGCGGCGCCCACGTACGCCAACACGTTTATGCACAGATTTGAACTTGATCACATTTTGAACAAACATGTATGGCAAAACAACAGAATTTTGTACAAACGGTACATCGATGATATATTTGTACTATGGAAGGGATCAACACAAACCTTACAAGAAGCATTGCAGCAACTCAATGACATTAATGAAATAATCCAATTCACCTATTCTATTCACAAAGATGAAATATCCTTTTTAGATGTAGTAATATCCAATCATGAAGGAGAGTTAACCACAAGCGTGTTCACAAAAACCACAGATAGGAATAACTTGCTACACTACAAAAGCTTTCACCAACCATCACTAAAAACGCACCTACCATTCTCGCAACTGGTCAGAATCAAAAGAATAGCATCAACTCAAGAACTGTACAGCAAACACAAAGAGGATATGTTACTCAAGTTCAGAAATAGAGGATATCCCAAATCCATTCTGGAGGCCGCTGCGGAAAGAGCAGACAAATTACAAAGACAACATTTACTATCCACGCAAATAAAACAGGAGGAACACAGAAGTGTATTCGTGTCGAAATTCTCAACTAGAAGTTTTGCAATCAAAAAAACAATCACAAAACATTGGCCGCTACTGGCTCTTGAGGAAGATTTCAAAGGGGCCTTTGTAAAAACTCCTATATTTGCGTATGAGAGGACAAAAAATTTCAAAGAATTGATCAAGAAACCAAAACATAAGGAAACAGAGATATACAAAGGTACGATACCGTGTCACAATTGTGGGAACTGTTCAGCAATAATCAAAGGGAATGTGATCAACCACCCCACAAAAGGAACACCAGTCAAACTGAAGGTGTCAGGTACATGTGACAGTAGCAATGTCATATACATGTTGAGATGTCCGTGTGGATTATCGTACGTAGGGAAAACCCAAAGGAAAATCAAAACTAGACTGGTAGAGCACAAAAGCAATATCAGGCTGAAAAACCAGAAATCTACAGTAGCGACACATTTCAATGAGGCCAAACATAACACCTCTCAACTAAAATTTTGTATTCTAGAAATAGTCGCAACTTTGCCCGGAAGAGACAATAACAACCACTTACTAAGGAAAGAAACCTTTTGGATTAATTTTCTGTGTACTCTACATCCGAAAGGGTTGAATGAACGAATCAAACTCAGTTGCTTTTTGTAATTGCTTGCAACTTTCTACCAACTTATTGACACGTATTAATCAGGACAATGTACCGAATTGATCCAATTTGACATGTACAGGTTTTATAATAGTTCATATAACAGACTTATTTTTTGACATGAGTTGTGATATACATGCATATATATTATCACGTTTCCGCTATTTATCCTGTTTTCACTCCATTGCACATAAGATCGTATTAACATGTGAGTATAGAGTAGCGCGTCTTACATAGAGCGTCCACCACAGTTTACGCGACGTATCACTTTAATGGATAGAGACGTGTAGATAGAAAGGAGTGCGTTTCACCCAGCGCGTAACCTCCCCGCGACTATAACCATAGACGTTCACCCTGATAGATCGTCGCACGCCAACAGTGAGAGCAGCGAAAGTTTACTGAAGCATTGATACGGTAAGGCACTGGCAGATGAGTTAATGTGGGGAGGGAACAAACCGACTTTGGTATAGACCAGCAGTTGAAACAAACCCTTTTTTACCGTTACAGCTCTAAGACCATCGCAAGCGCAACGAATGTGCAGGTTAGTGTTGCGAGACTAAGTAAACAATGGCGCGTGTTACCGCATGTAACCACAAATCGTGAAACAAGTTACGAACACACAGGGTTATAAGGAGACACTGTCATACTGAAATTGTTTTTGTTTTTATTGCAAACAGAAAGAATGTGTCAAATGCAATAATGTTATTAATGTCATTACCATGTTATTATTATGAGATTTCAGTTAACCATACTCGGTACCCTTAAGTGAACAAATGTACGTATTTTTTCAGATGAATGGCCCCCTGAGGAAGAGCTGTGTAGCTCGAAATGCATCGGGCAAAAATTGAAACATTGAAAAACGTATGAATTGTGATGATTAATCGGAATAATTGACATACCATTGAGAAACTACAATTTCATGAGAATTAAATGAGATTGGAAAATCAAGAAATTAGTTTGACATCTTTTCAAATCACTACTTGAGTAAAATCATTAACGAACTGTGCGCATGAATGACAAAACAGAGTGCTTATGTGAAAGTGAATCTTGTGGCTCAAGAAACACATGTCAAGCATTTATATTTACCCCGTGGCTCAGTAGGGGATTCACATATAGCACCAACTACACTTCAAAACCTTACTTCAACAATCTAAAACAGCACAGAAATTCGAGTGCGGGGTCATTCTTCCAATTGGTTTGAAAGCGTGGGTGTTCCCATGCATCCACCCATGGGTCCTGAAGCACTCCCAGATTTACCAATACTGGCAGACCTGTGAATGTGTCAGAATGCTACTCCTTCCCAGGTGAAGCGCAACAAGGACAAAATATCTCTATTTCTCCTTGTTACTTCCTGTTTCTATGTGTGCTGCACTTTGTCAGTAAATGTAAAAAATGTAAAAAATGTGTACTCCCCATGGCACTATAAAATATACCCAAACCATTGGTGTGTGATGTAGCTTTACTAGTGCAGTGTTTAATGTGAGGTTTATTCTTTGAACTACTTGTTAAAAGTTTCCCTAAATAGAGGTATGAGTCTACCACTTGCAGTGTTTCAGGACCAATTTGCCACTTAAAGTTACATGATTTTCTGCTTTTAATACTTTTCATAATTAGGATTTTGCTTTTGGATACATTAATTTTCAAGATGTGTCCTGCTGTATATCTTTGTAGGGAAACCAACTTTCTAGGCAGAAAGGTATATCTGAGTTAAGGACACCTGCTACCCCACTCCAATTCTTGTCTTCCTCCTCTACTGGAAGCACATGCTGCATATTTTTTTTCGTATGGAGCGAGACCCTCCTTCCATTTTTACCAAGAAAAACCTGCAGAGTTCTCATTTTGTCCGAAAGAGGTATACCTATTACGGAGGATTCTGAATCGATATTGTGCCGCTTATTCTGATCCACTTTTTTTATAGATAGCTCCACTTCTGGAATTAAAATGTCAATGCCACAGCAACGTAATGTATCGCTATGTGCCAGAATCAAGTGGGAAATAACTTTGGATGCAAATGTTACTCTTGCGCCCCTAGGGATCTTATATTTTTGAACCTCCACCAGAGCTGTGTCATTACTTTCGATCATCCGAACACCTGAAATTTCAGGAAGCAACCCAACAAAAAATACCTATTCATATAAAATTCATGGTAAAAAATAAACGAAAAATTCAAGCTATAAGGGGCAGGATAGGAGTTAATATCTAGGCTAGATACCTCAGAAATAATATTATTGGGATTATTAACAACATTAGTACCTAGAAAGGAAGAAAATAAAGAAGCATTAGGGTTCAAATTACTCTGAGCAATAGGAGGAACATTTATATCCAGAGACACAGCATCTTTGGTCGATATAATGGGTACTCATGAGATCATAGAGGAGGAGTGAGGACCCAATGGTTTGTAATCTACTTGTCCATCTTCTCTCATCTGAACATGAGTCCAGCTTTGGTGATATGCTATGGATAAGATGAGGGTCAAAGCATAACTGTCTTGCCCTTTATTTATTTATCCTTCAGTGTTTTCCCCTTTTCTCCTTCTTTTTTTCTTTACAGAAGTTGTTATTTTGTATCTTGATAGCGTTTTCTTTGATAGGAGAGCAACCAACATTAAGAGCTTCCTCTATAGGCAGTTTTGAAGAACTTACACCAGAATTTAGGAAGATAGGGAAAACCTTTAGAATTGTATTTGAATTTGTAATTTCCTGCTTAGTTTGCGGACGGAGCGTAGATGCGGCCACTGTAGCAGAAGCAGAAGACTCAGAGTCGAAGAGCTGCTGAAGAGTAGAAGAGTGTAACTTGTTAAGCATATTAACTTTTTCTTTAATTTTGGTTTTATTCTTTCTACTAGAAAATGACTTACCAGCCTGGGCACCAAAGTTCTGCCCTTTGACATGTGAAAAAGAGTCTATTTGAATGAAGTATGGCTTGTCAGAGTCATCCTTCGAAAGAAGAGGAGTGGAAGAAGCCTTCTCTGGGATAGAAATACTAGGGCGATGTGCAAAATCTTCTCCTGGCAATAATTTATGTTCAGAAGCTATATACTTTGTCAGGGACAACACAGAGTCCAAGATAGAATCAGAGTTATTTACTGATTTCTCAGTGCTAGAATGGAAGTCAGCACTCTCTCTAGGCAAAGTAACGATTCCGACATCAACCTTTTTGACTCTGAATTATGAATTGATTGGAAGAAGTTAGAGGAAAGATCAGGAGTTAAAGAACCCTGTGAGTCTAATAAACGTGTTCCACTAGGAGTATTACTAAACAGTTGCAGGTTCACAGGATGGTCTTTAAATGAGAGTACAGTGACAGGAGTAGTGACAGGAATAGGAACCCGGGACGATTCAAGATCATGAACGTGGGACAGTTTAAAAGACTGATCTAAATTAATGACAATTAACAAAAGATCTTCCGCTTTTGGACCTGAATAAGAAACTCCTTCGTGTTCAGAAACTCCATTTGTGGGAATGAATGGTTAGATTTGCCAGCAATGAGTCTGCCACCCCAGATTCCGAGAAATGGAGATCAGTAGACTGAAATCTCTCGATTATAGACAGTAAATTGGAGGATGCAACTGGTAGTGACTTTCCTTAATTTCATTAGCCTCTTCTTGATCATCAAATTCCTTTTGGATAGCCCCCGGCATCCCTACAGGTTTTAGACTTATTTATTTTTAGGAAAGAAGGTTGGGTTGGTATGAAAACACTTCAACAAGTTCATTTGCAGAAAATTGTTCCTTAACCCCTTCACTGCAGGGCTGATTCCCCTGCTGTGCGTGGGACGGGGGCGCGCACAGCTCCCCGGTGCTCATGACGGTGCTCATGTGCTCATGATGAGCTGAGCTCATCATGACCACACCAGTTTGTGTAAAACACTCGCAAAGCAGGGGAATTAGCGTTCTAACAGTCATGACAAGCTCAGCTCGTCATGAGCACACGGAAACCCTGGCTCATGACGAGCTCAGCTCGTCATGAGCATTGGAGGGGTTAAAGCACTAGTTTTTTTGCAAGCTCTTGTGTACACCAATCTACCAGAGTGTAGTCTTTTTTGGTCATAACTTTAGTGCTTAAATCACAGAATCCATTCAGCCAGCACAGTCAAAGAGGAATGACTCCAATGACTCTGATGCGCTAGTGCACCGATGCGCTGCTTATTCTACACCGAGCACCAAGTGCCGCTCTCGCAGTAACTGGGTAGCCTGGGTTGTCTGTATATTCAAAGACTTTGAGGCCTTTAAAGACTAAAATGCCAAAATACTTGAAGATGCTTAAAAAATGAGTAAAGTGCAAAAAAACAAAAAAAACTGGCTCCGGGCAGTGAGCGTGATGGTGATGGAACTTAGGGGGCCAGAGTGAGCTGAGCTGGGTGAGCTGGGTGAGCAGTGCTTTAGCAGGCAGCTTTGCCTTGCGCACTCTCAGCATACACTCTGCTATCCCCACACTAGGCACCCCACACTAGGCATAGCTGTCTCTGTGACCCCACTGGGTTACAGAGACAGCTATGCACTGGGGGAGACCCGGAGAGATCGAGGAAGGTCTGCGAGAGAGGTCTGCTGCTCCCGAGGGATGACCCCCCTGGGGAAACAACAGCGGAGGCAACAGGAGAGACGGCAGGAGTCCAAAGGCGCCGGGTTGCTAATTAGCGCACTCAAGCCTGTTGATGGCGGGCGGTGATTCCAGCCGTGGCCGCAGAACCAACCAACAGTCCCCTGTTGCACCATGAGCAGCTGCAGGTTCCGTCCGGAGAAGTTGACAGGACAACCAACAGGACCAGAGATGCGACACAACTCTGGCCTGGACTCTCGACAGCGGTGGCGGCGACGGCGATGCGGTCGCCTCGGCGTCCCGCCTGGAGGCGAAGCAGTTCGCTCACTACTCCTATTCTTGCTGAATTCTTTTTTGTTGGCCTTAGATCTCTGTGCACTTTGCCACTGCTGACCGGTGCTAAAGTGCTTGGTGCTCTCTTCTTTAAACATGGAAAAATTGGCTTACACCTGATTGGAATATTTGATTTACATATAAGTAACTTTCAGGATGGTATACCATATACCCAACTCCTGTAGATTTCTACTAGTGGGCCTGCACCATTTATTGTGCCAGCCACTTAAGTAGCCCCTTAAAACATATCCCAGACTGCCATTGCAGCCTGCATGCAGTGTTAAACTGCCATTTTGATTTGGCAATATACCCCCTAGCAAAGCCTTAAACTCCCCTTTCATTGTATATAAGTCACCCCTAAGGTAGGCCCTAGTTAGTACACAGGACAGGGTATTATTGAAAGGACTGGTGTATACTTTTAGGTTTCACATGCCCAAGTAGTGAAAAACTCCCAAGTTCCTTTTTCACTACTTTATGGCCTACCTGTCCCATTGGATAACATCGGGTTGCCTCATGACATTAAATAAGTTATGTTATGTTATGTTATATTTAATTTGTACAGCGCACAGCTACTCAAAGTGTCCCGGCGCTTGCTCCAGAACGTTAGTCCACACTCAGATCAAAAGCTAACAAAGTAGCATTTTTACTTTTTTCTTGAAGAGCAGAGGATCATGATTACTCGGAAGAGCCAGCTGTAGCATATTCCAAGCCAACAATGAAGAAAGACTACTAGCATGAGGTCAGTCGTCTTGCTCTGTCACCACTAGACGGATATAATGAGAACTTCAATTGAGTCAGTTTTTTGTTACGATGACTGAATAGAGAATGCCCCCGTCTCATCATTTAACTATACACATATACGGCAGTATGTTAGTCCGCTTTCTATACCCGTATCTAACCAGAAAACATATGTGTTTACTACGATGTCATCGAAACGCGCCATAGGAAATTGAATCGTCGGACATTTAGTCCGTTTTCCATTTAGATCAGGAAGTCTCCTAGCTTTTCAAAACACGCCACACAAATTAGCCCGACTGAAATGTATTAGCGTAATTAGGAGGTTTCCAGAACTATATATAAATGCCGCTTAGAATCATTCTGTCTCTAGAGGCGATGACAAGCTGACGGCAAAAACGAACCCCCGAGCGAAAATCGACAAAATCAACACGAAGGTATGTCCGTAGGTTAGCGAGAGAGTTTGCCAATTTCCGCAGTCATAGGAATAAAAACTTAATGTCATCCATCTTCCCCCACAGACATTTCCATTGACCAGTTCGCTTATACAGAACTATCAGCTCAAAGGTACATATCAGGTAATGCTCGGATTATGTGCTAACTAAAAACGTTATCTAAACCCTTATTAAAGACAGTGTTTAAACTTACACTGCTTGTGGTGATTTAACAGAGTGAAAAAGATATTAAAGGGTGTCTCTGGCCGCAAAAAGGAAAAACAAATACTGATCCGAATAGAGCAGATCGTCCATATTCAAATCAAGGTATGGGAGAGAAAAAAAGATATTTATGACTATGTATTTCCATAAACTATAGCTATAACGATAATTAGTTCTCCACATTTTGAGGTCACATCTATAACGGTCTATTGTACTTGTATCTTTAGTACATACACAGGTCCAATATGCCATTTCTGATATTTAAACTCATTAGGTATTAAGCTATTAGATCTAACCTATGTAACCTAAATAGTGGGGTGGCAGTATCTTGTAAAAAATTCGAACTAAATGTGGTCATGTTTTATTTCTTAGGCTGATTCACAGCACTTAATAGCAGACAGAACCGACATCTGATCTGAACTCGAAGATTTGCTATTTATATTTAAAGCGTTACAATATTTTGGACCTAGAAAAGAAAATCTAATGCCCAAACAACTTGGAACCTTAAAAGAAATTACATAAGGTATTACAATTACTTTAAAAAGATGGCCCATAGGTGCTCTTCATGCTCTATTAAAATTTTGATTTTTCGTTACATTCCTTCTGTTTTTCTTATAGTAAAAATGAATTATTGTCATCAATCCTAACTACCTTTTGAGGAATAAAAGAGTGATATTACCATCCAATATCACGGATGTGAGTAAAAACGTCTTGATCTAAATGTTGTTTTTTTGATATAGAAACTGTTGGCAACTTTCTTTTTATTCTCCTCTTTCTTTCTGTTAACGACTATGTACATCCCTTGTGCAACACATTTTTTATATAAACCTAACAATGAATCTAGTGTTAATGTAGGTCATGCAAATGAGAATGCCTGTGCAATATAACAACTACAACAAAAACTCAGTAGAGTTTTTCACTTATATGTGACATGTATATAGATAAAATGTGAACACTTCATATACATAAAGAAAAGTTAATAAGACGCTAAAATTTAAGAAAATATAAGCGTTTTTGATGAAACACGGTCATTGCTATGAAATATAATATAGAATAGTTATAATAATAAATTCTTTTAACTGACCTTATAGTGCGCTATGTCGACAGAGAAGACGTAATAATGTGTACAAAATAAACGTGTGATATATATTTATATATATTTTATGTATCCTTTTGGGTTTAGGTGTCTGTTGCTTATCACCATGTTTGTAATGTACGAATGACGGTTTCCTGATGAAGGCCCTTAGGCCGAAACGCGCGTAGTTCCACTCCGCCGCATTGCCTTCCTCTACACTTCCATCAACCGAACATATCGTATAGCACCTGTTTTGTATTTAATTATTGTCTTTTCGTTTGTTTGCATAAGTATGTAAATATATGTATGTTATTGTGAATAATATATCTCTCTTTTTTTACAACTGTTAATTTATATAAAAATATCATACAAAAAAGCATTATCAATGCAAAAGCAAATATAAAATCAAATAAAATGGTTTCCTATTTTTGATATATCAATGTCTCAGTCAATAATTATTTAAAGTCGCACAACATTATGTGCACCATAAAGGCGGTATAAATATCACTGGTTTGCTATACTCTCTTTTTCTAAATTTGCATATTCCAAGCCAAGCCTGATTTACGAACAAAAGAGCTCCCACCCAGCCAATGGCGATTAAACCGAGGGGTCTGAATTAGTAGCTGATCAGACGATCGAAGTTGTCTAGTGGATTTGTAGAAGACAAATCCCTTCTGTAGGTAGATAGGGCCTAGCCCATAGAAGGCCCGATGAACAATGGTCAACATTTTGAACTTTAGTCGAGACTCGACTGGGAGCCAGTGCAAGTTACGTAGATGGTTACGGACACTCTGTCTGGATGAGAGTCCCATTAGCAGTCTGGCTGCCGCATTTTGGACTACTTGCAGTTTCCTAGTCAAGTATTCTGGACTGCCCACCAAGAGAGCATTGGCGTAGTCTAATCGGGACAAGATCAGAGCCCGGACCACAGTCTCTTTAGTGCTAGCTGGCTAAAGGGGAAGACATTTTCTCAAGATTTTCAGGGTGCCAAAGCAAGTCCCTGTCAGCTTCTTCACCTTCGTCGAGAAGTTCAAGTTTTCATCGAACCAGACCCCGAGATTTTTGGTGGTACCCTTACCCGTAGTGGGGCGGGGGAAATCAGGAGGCCACAGCCTATCTCTGAAGTCCAATGGAAACGAACCTTACAAGAGCACTTCAGATTCTTCTTCATTGCACTTTGGCTGTGCGTTCGTCAGCCAGTGGAACACAGAGGATAAACAATGCTGCGCAGCACAGACCGAGTCATCACCCCACCTTCAAGAAAACAGGAGCTGCGTATCATCCGCATAGGCTATCACCTTAGCCCCCAGTGACTCCGCAAGATAAACCAGCGGAGTCAAGTAGATGTTAAAAAGGAGAGGGCTAAATGTTGACCCCTGCGGAACACCAGTTGACAACTGCATCGGCGCTGAAGCACAGGGGGGAAGCAAGACATGCTGTGACCTATCCTCCAAGAAGGACATAATCCATCTCAGTGTGGAGCCCGAAATACCAATTTCCGTTAGGCGATCAAGGAGTTGAGAGTGAGGCACCGTGCCGAATGCCGCCGAGAGATCAAGCATAACCAAAGCTGCTCTCCCGCCGGCATCCAGACAATCCCGGATCGCCTCTGCCACCTCCAATAGTGCTGACTCCGTACTAAAAGAGGCACGGAACCCAGATTGCGCTGGGTGCAGCAAACCAGACATCTCTACAAAGTTAGTAAGCTGAGACGTCACAACCTTCCCACAAACTTTAGCCAAACTTGGCAAGAGCGAGATGGGCTGGTAATTGACAGGGAGTAAAGGATCAAGAGACGGCTTCTTAAGGAGAGACAGGATCAATGCCTGCTTCCATGGCAGCGGAACATAAGCCTCGCAAAGTGACTGATTGACCATTAGATTTACTTCAGTATTAATTGTGTCAGCCACTTCTGCTAGAAGCCTAGCAGCACATGGGTCATTAGGCGAACCAAATTTAAGTGCTTTAAGAATTCTAAGAGAAGTAGGCGGGTCCACCGGGCTAAATGCAGAGAGGGAGCAACCCATTTCTTTCTTAAGTGCTAACCTTTGATTGGGAACAGGTAAGCATTTCATTTTTGGTGTCTGAGAAGTTGTAATTAACTATCCTCTTTAATGGTAAAAGTTGTATTTTAAGTGTGAAAATGAAACTTTTGGGATAGTTGGCATTTTTCTACTCTAAGCTATTTGGTGCCTCCCCAGGGTCATATGACTGGGTGTAGTTGGCAGCTGGACTTTGTTTATTCCTGTCAGAGAGCCACTCAATAGAGGGATTAGTTGTGCCTAAATGGGCTATTAACTGTCAGGATGGGGGTGGGGGAGCTGGGTGCGGCCCCACTTGCAACTGAATAGGCTGTGATCTGCCTTCACATTGTCATACAGACAGCATGGAACCAGGGCAAGGGAGTCAGGAAACTTTAAACACTTCAAGGGAATTCTCTAGAAACGTTTCCTACTTCAAAGAAGGCAACATGTATTAAATGATAACCCTCAGACTGACTTTTCAGTTCACCATCTGGACCTGCGGAAGGGCTCTCATAGGACTGCCTGCTCTGTACTGTCCAAGACTGCTTTGCTGCTTCACCTGGCAGGACTGCTTTGCCACTTTGAGCCAATCTTGATTTCTCAGAGGCCTTCTCTGCTCCTTGAGCCCTGCTTCATCACTTGATCCCAGGACTACCATAGTGACTCCAAGGGTGAGTTTGCTGGCCTCCTGATTGGAGCCCGAGGGACATAAAAAGCTCCCACCATCTTGAACCGACCCCTGGACCCAGCGTTAGAGAGTCCTATCCCTCAAAGTGGTTCTCCTTCAGCTCTATGCTCTCAGTGGTTGTGCTAAAGTTGCCCAGGTAGTCAAAATCTACAACATGGGATTTAGAAATGTTTTGGCTAAATACTGCTCTGAGCACTGAAGGAAAACCGGGCCAATCTGCTTGTCTATTTGCCAAATGTGCATTGTCTGTCGGCTTTACTTCACGGCAGCTCCTGCTACATTTTTCGCCGCAGCAGCAAATCCTGTTCCGCGGTACCTCCACGAAGTGCTATCTGCCCTCCTGGAACTTCTGTCAGCTACAGCCTTCAGCTTCATCCTGTTGAAAATTTTTAAATTGCAGTAAACAAAGAGTATTGTACAGAGTTCCCCAGTGGGAGCTAGTAGTATAGCTCGGTCAATTTTCTCTCTCAATTGTGATGACGGGACAGGTGCATGGTGTAGACCCTTTTCAGAATATAAGGATACCTCACACAGGTTACCGACAGGACAACACCTGTTGTCCCAATCGGTGGCCGTCCAGCGTCATCATCGGTATCCTGCTCCTACGGCAGGCTGGCGGTGCAATGCCCGTCGGGCAGCCCAGGGGGGCTGCACTTTGGTGGAGATCTTTTATTCCGAGCCAGCGGGTGTGTGTGTGTGAGGGGCCTAAAGAGTGCAATAGTGAGCATGGGGGTGTGTGTGTGGGGTATAAAAAAAGTCAGTCGAGTCCATTGGGAATTACTTTAATGATCAGGCTCGCTGCTTTATTAAAAATGAGGGGTATTAAGGAGTGATAAACAATGGGACCAATCCTTATTCAACCCTTCCTGTGAATATGGTCGACATGTTTCTTGCCATAAGGGCAATTCGTCAGGACCTTAGTGCTCATATGATTGCTGGGTATCCTCTAAATTAAGAAGACCCCCATATACGACCTGGGTGGTATCGTACAGAAATGGTTCCAGGCGAAGGACCTCCTGGAAACTGAATTTTTTTTTTAAATAAACAGACATACATGATGTTAAGTTGCAGTATAAACAATTTACATCAAAAGGTGCCTGTATTCAAGGTGACTTGTTGGTGCGTGTCCCGTGAATACAACCGCTGTGCCATAACAGTTTTAAGGGTACTGTGAGAGAGAAGTGATTGATCAAGACAGTGCGCGCGCATGGACACGCTCTGTGTATGGGCAGTCATGCTGTACTTCTTTAAGCATGCATCTTGGTGCAAGGGGCGCGACTCACGGCTATGCAGCATGCCGAGTCCGGTGTGACTCCAATATACCGGGCCCTAGGTGATGTTGTGTCCTAACACAGTTGGGTGGTTTGAGGAGCCCGTGTATTTTTAAAAAAAACTATAAATATACATGTAGACTAAGGAATTTAGCCATACAACCCAACAGAAACCGCACATATAAACATATAGATGAAATTAAAATCGCTCATGTGTATTTTGACACTCTGTTTCTGAGCGGGGTCGGTGCTAACGTGATGGTCGCGGTCACCGGCAGGAAGTCAAACCCAAAACAAAGAAAGTGCCCTGATTGACATATGCGCGTAGGCGCGAGCAATATCAATGTCGATGATGCGCTTACCCGTGATGGTTGTTCCCGAAGGCCTCACGAGCTGTCCAGGTGGGGCCAGCAGCGAGTGAGGGATTCCTACAGGGAAAGTAAGGCATCCCGCGGGGTTGTTTAGAACGATAAGCGCCTTCACGCAGAGCCCCACGTGAAGGGGATCAGCTGGGTAGTGACTACCCGCGCGTCTGGCGTAGAACGCGCGGAGTGTAGAAAAATAGCTCAACACCTTACCTCAAAGGTCGCTGAAGGCAGGCATCTCAGCACCTACCCGTCCCACGGGAAACGAAGTAAGGACAGCCGGCAAGGTGGCCCAGCACTCTCCAGTGTAGTTAAAGGAAAAGTTGAGCGCGCACCAAGGGGGGCGTGTCCCACCGGTTGCTAAGCGCCGGCACGCAGGAGTAAAGAGCAAGAAGGGGTTAGCTCAAAGCAGCGAGTTAAATGTACTGCAATGCGGGGGCCATTTTGGAACGTGCAAAGAGATCTGGTTTGGCATCTTAGTGATCATGTAGGGATGGACAAAGGAGTCCAGAATCATGCCTATCTGGTGAGGGTAGTCCAGGGCACCCCATCGTTCAATCCCCGTTCCTCGCACTGTAATCGATGTACCCATCTTTGTTCGAGTCGGAAGAGGGCTTGTTGGTTGAAGTTTGGTACACACTCTAGGACTGCCCACCTGATATTTTCTGGGCGATGATGATTCACTTTGCAATGTTCATACAGTCTGGTATGTGATTTTTGACACCGAATGTTGCTGTTGTGCTCCATTATACGTTGTTTAACTGGGCGCATGGTCATCCCAATGTATAACAGATCGCATGGGCAAATCAACACATAAATGCATCTGGAACTGTTACAGTTGGTATGCTTGTTCATTGTCCATGTGTAGTTGCCTGGGAGTACAACGGTCTTGCCTTGAATGGTCTGGGGGCAGACAACGCAGGACCCACAGCGATAGTGTCCAGTCACTGGAGGAAGATCCCAGAGAGTATTGGCAATCTGGGTGTTGGTTTTCTTAGGACGGGTGTGGATCAGCGTGTCCTTTAGATTTGCCGTCCTCTTAAAAGCAAAGCGAGGGCGCGGTAATTCCATCCCAGCAGAGTTAAGAATGTCCCAATGTGAGTTGATTGTTTTTTTGAAGAACGAAGAATGTTTCGTGAATGAGGTCACGCAGACAATCGTGTCCTCTTGCTCCTTGGGGTGTATTTCGAGCAGAGCCTCCCTGTTGTTGTTAAGGGCTCTCTTAGTGGAGGATTTCAAAAGATGAGTGGGATAACCCCGATCCCGGAGCTTGGTTTGCAAGGATTGTGCTTGCTGTTTATAATCAGCAGTTGAGCTGCAATTTCTCCGAAGGCGGAGAAATTGACCGAAAGGTAAATTGTCCCTTAGGGATCTAGTATGGTGACTGGTGTAAGGCAATAGACTGTTCCTGTCAGTATCCTTTTTGTACAGAGTGGTACTGATAGTGGTCGGTTCCAGTGATATCGAGAGGTCCAGAAAAGGTATGGATAGGTTGGAGATCGTGCCCGTGAACTTTAGATGCGGGTTTTGTTGGTTTATCCATGTGCAAAAGGCCTCGCAAGTCGAACGGTCACCCTTCCAGAACACCAGGATGTCGTCGATGTACCGACGCCAACACGTGAGATTTTCACGGTATGGGTTCTGTTCAGGGGGGTAAATGCACTTCTCTTCAAATGATGCCATATAGATGCATGCCAGGCTCGGCGCAAAGGTCGAGCCCATCGATGTTCCACGGACCTGATGGTATAGGTCCGATTCATATTTGAAAAAGTTCTCAGTCAGTGCAATGTGTGCCAACTCCATTATGAAAGAGATCGGGGTGGGGGACAACCACTCCTCTCGTCGGAGAAGGGAGTCTACTGCTTCCAGCGTGGCCTGTTGAGGGATGTTTGTGTACAACGCTTCCACGTCGAGGGTAAGGAGGAGGTCGATGTCTTCTCTGCCATCCATGTCGTCAATGAGACGTAGCACATCTCTGGTGTCTTGAAGGTAAGACGGGATTGATTTAACCAGAGGCTGAAGGAATGCATCACAGAATTGGGATAGGGGTTCTAAAATAGACCCAATGCCCGACACAATCGGTCTTCCTGGGATTGGAGTGGTGCCCTTGTGTATTTTTGGCAGCGTATAAAAATACGGTGTTATTGGGTCCGTTGTTACCAGGAATTCTGCTTCTTTCTTGCTGATCCATTCATTAGTCTCTGCTTCAATGACTAGAGACATCACGGTGGTAGTTAGTCGATTAGTGGGATCCTCAGTTAGTAGTCTATAGTGGGTGGTATTGGCTAGTTGGCGTCTACACTCCCGATCATAGTCGTCATGATTCTGTATGACCGTCGCTCCCCCTTTGTCAGCCTGCTTGATGACGATTGAAGTGTCCCTGCCAAGCGTGGTAGCTGCCTGTCTCTCAGCATTGGACAAATTGTTGAAGGGTTTGATTGGAGGTATCTTCTTCATGGTTCTCAGGACTGCTCTTTCAAAAGTTAGGACCTCTGGAGGTACCATCCCGTCAGACGGGGTGAAGGTCGAAGGTTTCCTAAGGCCTGTGTCGTCGCTGGGGAGTTCTGGACGATTATCAAAAAAGGCTCGGAGGCGTATTTTTCTGAAGAATTGCTTAAGCTCAATCATTTCCTGAAAGGAGTCAGGGATTGGGGTAGGGACAAAACCCAAGCCTTTTTACAGGACACTCTTCTCTGAAGTAGAGAGAGTTCTTTTAGATAGGTTCACGACTAAACTCGTCTCCCTCTGGTTGTCGCGCTCCTGGTCTCCACCCCAGTTGGCTCTGGCGTCTGGTCCTGCCACTGTACTCCCTTGTTTCCGCCTCGCTTTCGCCCTCTTCCTCTGCCCCAACCTCTGCCTTGAAAAGGAGGCGGATTAAGAGGGTAGTATTGCGGGGGGGCTTGTGGGTAGAAGGGGTATTGCCACGGTGGTGGTAAATGGGGTGGGCCATGGAACACTGGACCTTGATGATATCCCTGTTGCCAGGGCCGTGTAGGTCGTGTATTTCTCGCCTGGTAGCCACCACTGGAGTCACTGCTTGTAGACCCCCGTCTGGTGTCCGTGCTCGAATTCTCGTCCGAGGAGTAGGTGTTCTTCTTTGCCTTAAAATCATCTTTAAGGTAGGGGTAAACCTTCTCCTTTGAGAATTTGGCTATGTCCTTCTCTAATTTGGTGGTTTTCTGTTTGAGCAAGAAGTCGTGGTGGTCAAGCATCTCTTGATTGATCTCAGAGAGTTTTGTAGTGAATGCTGTTTTATTGTTCTTTGTAGTGGCGTTCTTCATGGTCGCTTCAAGGGCAGAAATTTTCTCTTGTAGTGCTTCAGATAATCGTCTCGCAGTCTGGGTGATCAGAAATAGCAGGTCCTTGGTGCATTTCCAGGAAACCTGGCACCAATCAACTTTGAAGCGTTTGTCATCCAGAAACAATCTGGGGATGATGTTCACAATTAAGCCCTGTGGTGCTATATTGCTCCGCAGGTACTCAGTCATCATGATCCCGTGGATCGTTATTCTGATCAGTTCTTTCTTCATTTCGCTAAGTGTGGACCACTCATCAGAGGAGGCTCCTGATGTGGCAGCAGGGGGGTTATTGAGTAACGACGGCGTGTTCCTTAGTGTTTCTGCTATGGCGTCTTCGTCAAAGCTGAGACCTGGGACATCCTCCATCTCAAAGAGCGGTATGGGAGGGGTGCCCTGTACTACTTAAAGCCAGAGCAGAGTGTCAAAATAAGGTGGAATGAGCGTAAGTTATACTATGCGGTATGGTCCAGGGGAACGAGGATATCTCGCCCCTGGTAGCCTGTGATATAAAGTTCCCGTGCGGTCAGCACGCTGAAAATGGTATCAAACAAGGGGAATAAAAGTGGACGGTTTTTTAAGGGGGTCCAATGTACTCGTCCTAAGCAGCAGTAAACAAAGAGTATTGTACAGAGTTCCCCAGTGGGAGCTAGTAGTATAGCTCGGTCAATTTTCTCTCTCAATTGTGATGACGGGACAGGTGCATGGTGTAGACCCTTTTCAGAATATAAGGATACCTCACACAGGTTACCGACAGGACAACACCTGTTGTCCCAATCGGTGGCCGTCCAGCGTCATCATCGGTATCCTGCTCCTACGGCAGGCTGGCGGTGCAATGCCCGTCGGGCAGCCCAGGGGGGCTGCACTTTGGTGGAGATCTTTTATTCCGAGCCATCGGGTGTGTGTGTGTGAGGGGCCTAAAGAGTGCAATAGTGAGCATGGGGGTGTGTGTGTGGGGTATAAAAAAAGTTAGTCGAGTCCATTGGGAATTACTTTAATGATCAGGCTCGCTGCTTTATTAAAAATGAGGGGTATTAAGGAGTGATAAACAATGGGACCAATCCTTATTCAACCCTTCCTGTGAATATGGTCGACATGTTTCTTGCCATAAGGGCAATTCGTCAGGACCTTAATTTTTAAATTCCCAAAAATTGACTAAGGGCCTGATTTAGATCTAGGTGGAAGGGTTACTCCATCACAACGGTGATGGATATCCAGTCCACCAAAATATAAATCCCATTATATCCTATGGGATTTATATTTCGTCGAATGGGAGATCCATCATTGTTGTGACAGAGTAACCCATCTGCCAAGATCTTAATCAGGCCCCAAGTCCAAATGTAGAAATATTCACTGTGATTCTTTCCAGAGACTCTCCAATGATGACACTCTGTCCTCAGACACCGCATCCAGCCGTGCCCCACTAAACTTTACCTACTCGGATCCTTTTCTTCAAAATTTCTTCTAAGTCCGAAGGTAATCACTGACCGGGTCCAATCTAGTCTTTGTGTCCCACAGGTGCTCCATTGTTGTTGGACATATTTTCGACTCTGACCCGGTCTTGCACAACTAGATGTCCGAGGTTGGCACTTTGATCTCTTATGCTAGATGTTACTAAAAGCTTCTACTGATTGGACTTTTGTCATTTTGATGTACAATTATTTATTTAGATTTCCTCTATTATTCCAAATTGGTGTGGGGTTTTTCATGTGTCGTGCTTTCACTTTATTGCTGTACGTGTACTGCATAAATACTTTGCACATTTTGAGTAACTTACTCATTTTGGTATTCACAGAAGGCACGTACTTATTGATGAGTAAGTGCCTTCTATGAATACCAAAGTGAGTAGGTGCCTTCTGTGAATACCAAAATGAGTAAGTGCCTTCTGTGAATACAAAAATGGTAGTAAGTTTAGGATTATGTCTTAAGTTAGTTCCGTGAATCGGGCCCACTGTGTCCTGTTGCAGAGGAAGGAGAAGATCCAACTTAGGGCGAGTCCTTGAACTCCTGATTCCTCAAGTCTGATGATGAGTTTGTCATGCGAGATGGTGTCCAATGCTGCAGAGTAGTAAAGCAGGATGAGTACAGTGGGTTGTCCTCTATCCATAATTGAGTGGATGTCATCTATGCTGCTAAGGGGGCGGTCTCCATGCTGTGGTTGTGCTCTACGAGATGGGTGGAGAGCTGCTTGTTGATCTCTTCCTTGAGGACTTTGGCTGGGAAGTATTGGAGTGAGATGGGCGTGTAGTTGCTGAGATCTTTAGGATTAGCTGAGGGTTCCTTCAGCAGAGCTGCAATCTTCATATGTTTCCATTTGTCTGGGAAGTAGCCACAAAAGATGGAAGTGTTGATGGTGGTTGTGAGGTTGGTGTTGATCAGTGTGCTTCCAAGGTTGTACAGGTGGTGAGGGCAGGGGTCTGAGGGGGACCGTGAGTGAATGGTCTGCATGATTCTAGTGGTGCCTTCTGTGGTGAGTGGGGTCCAGTGTGTTAGGTGTTTGAGAGCTCCAGGTGGTGGTGGGAGGATGTAGGGTGATGTCCTCAATGGTGTGTTGGAGTTAGAAATTGGAGTAGATCTTGAGGATTTTATTGTGAAAGAAGTCCGAAAGATTGTCCCTGAGGGTCTGCGAGGGGGTGATGGTGTTTGTGGTGGCTGTTCTGTTGATGAATTCCTTGACGATGTTGAAGATTTCTTTGTGTTGGAGCATGATTCGTGTCTGATAATGAGCGTTGCTTTCCCGGCTTCTTTGATTTGCATGTGGTACCTTCTAAGAGCGGATTTATGAGTGTCTCTGGAGTTATTGTCTAGGCTGGTCCTCCATCTTTTTTCAAGCTGCTTGCAGTGGCACTTGGAGTTTCTGAGTCATTGGTATACCAGTATGCTTGGGTGCAGGTTTTTGTGTGCCTCATCTTTTTCGTGGGAGCCAGGGTCTTGGCACAGTTTGAGATCCAGTTGTCGAAAGTGAGTAGGTCTTTCTGTAGGTCACCAGTGAGGATTATTTGGTTGGATCTGAGGGTGAGGGTCAGCCTGATTTTGCTACGGTGCTCCAGTTGGGGCTCAGTTTGGTGGTCGGTTTGGGATTATTAGGGTGGGGCGCTGATGTAGAAGTGTACAATGGAGTGGTGTGTCCATGTGAGCAAGGAGATGTGGCTGAAGGTGATCTTGTTGCTGGATGTGGAGATTAGGCTGAGTGTGTGTCCATTAGTTGGGTCTTGTACAATCTGTATGAGGCTGAAGTTGTTTGAGGCTTTCTAGGAGGTCAGCATTATTGTGATCCACGAAGTTGTCAAGATGAATGTTCTGGTGGCTGAAAAGGAGGATGTCATTAGATCTGATGGTGAGTTGGGTGATGAAGTTGGTGCAGGATACTAGCAGTCAGAAGGAAAGGATGCCTCTGACTGTCATGAAGTGGGTGATCTGTAGTTAAAAGAGCAGGTGTTCGAGCAGTGTGGTTGGCTCATCCGAAAAGGTGGTGCAAGTGATGGTCTCCTTGTGGATGCTTGCGAGGTCTCCTCCCAGGTTATGGGGACTGTCACAGCGGATGATATCAGAACCAGGGGGATGGCCGTGGTGATGGTAGGGTGGAGAATAGCCTGAGCCAGGTCTCAGTGAGGTAGAGGATGTCTGGTGAGTGGGTGTCGATGGGGTTCCAGATCTCAGAGGTGTGTTTGCAGAGGGATCAGGTGCTGAGAAGCATGCAGGTGACACAGGCTGAGGTATGTGTGGAGGGTGGCCTGGGTATGCTACTGGAGAAGCAACAGTGAGTGCAGGAGAAAGGGCCTACTGTAGGATGCAGCGCAGTGGCAATGGTGGCGGCGGTGTTCAGTGCTGAGATCTATCAGGTCAGTCGGGTTGTAGCAGTGGTGGTAGGATGGACCAGGGTTTGTGGCAAGGGGTGCAGTCTAGGTGTAGACAGTTGAAGAGGAGCTTGCCTTTGGCATGCCTTTGGCTCATCAGGGGCATTTGCCTGCCATTAAGTAGGTTCTAGGAGTGGAGGAGTGCGGCCGGGGCTAGGGAAGGGTGGGAAAGCAGCAGGAGAAAGCACATTGGAGAAAGCACAGGGAAGAAGCAGGTAAGGAGAGGGAGAGGAGGGAGAGGAGGGAAGAGGGAAAAGTGCAGGAGGCCGAAAGTAGAGCACAATGACTGGGCAGAGCAAGATGGGAAGAGAGGCAAAAATGAGTAAAAAACCAAGCGGGCAGAAAGGCAAAAATGAGTACAAAAGACAACAAGCATTAGAAATGCAATCGGGCTCGGATTTATTTGAGTTTGAGCTAATGGCATTGTAAATGGTAATGTATTTTTGCTAAGTGTTATGGAGTGTGTTAATGTGGTATGTAGTGGAATTATGTGTGTTAGATTGTAATTGTAGCAATGGTGGCATGCACCGCTGCTGCCTGTGAGTATGAGAAGATTGCATTGTGCATCTCTGTGCTGTTCCTGTTCTTTGTAAGGGACTCTTGCTCTGTTGCTGCTGCCTTGGCACAGTACCTGCTGTGAGTGTGTAAGGGAAGCTTGCACCACTGCTGTTTGTGATGTCGTTCTTGCGAGTGTGAGAAGCTTGCACCTCTGCTGCCTGCGGTCTCCTTGTGAGTGTGAGAAGCTTGCACTGCTGCTGCCTGTGATGTCGTTCTTGTGAGTGTGAGAAGCTTGCACCACTGCTGTTTGTGATGTCCTTCTTGTGAGTGGGAGAAGCTTGCACCTCAGCTGCCTGTGGTCTCCTTGTGAGTGTAAGAAGCTTGCACAGCTGCTGACTGTGATGTCCTTCTTGTGAGTGTGAGAAGCTTGCACCGCTGCTGCCTGTGATTATGAGAAGATTGCATTGTGCATCTCTGTGCTGTTCCTGTTCTTTGTAAGGGACTCTTGCTCTGTTGCTGCTGCTGCCTTGGCACAGTACCTGCTGTGAGTGTGTAAGGGAAGCTTGCACCACTGCTGTTTGTGATGTCGTTCTTGCGAGTGTGAGAAGCTTGCACCTCTGCTGCCTGTGGTCTCCTTGTGAGTGTGAGAAGCTTGCACTGCTGCTGTCTGTGATGTCGTTCTTGTGAGTGTGAAGCTTGCACCACTGCTGTTTGTGATGTCCTTCTTGTGAGTGGGAGAAGCTTGCACCTCAGCTGCCTGTGGTCTCCTTGTGAGTGTAAGAAGCTTGCACAGCTGCTGACTGTGATGTCCTTCTTGTGAGTGTGAGAAGCTTGCACCGCTGCTGCCTGTGATTATGAGAAGATTGCATTGTGCATCTCTGTGCTGTTCCTGTTCTTTGTAAGGGACTCTTGCTCTGTTGCTGCTGCTGCCTTGGCACAGTACCTGATGTGAGTGTGTAAGGGAAGCTTGCACCACTGCTGTTTGTGATGTCGTTCTTGCGAGTGTGAGAAGCTTGCACCTCTGCTGCCTGTGGTCTCCTTGTGAGTGTGAGAAGCTTGCACTGCTGCTGCCTGTGATGTCGTTCTTGTGAGTGTGAGAAGCTTGCACCACTGCTGTTTGTGATGTCCTTCTTGTGAGTGGGAGAAGCTTGCACCTCAGCTGCCTGTGGTCTCCTTGTGAGTGTAAGAAGCTTGCACAGCTGCTGGCTGTGATGTCCTTCTTGTGAGTGTGAGAAGCTTGCACCGCTGCTGCCTGTGAGTATGAGAAGATTACATTGTGCATCTCTGTGCTGTTCCTGTTCTTTGTAAGGGACTCTTGCTCTGTTGCTGCTGCTGCATTGGCACAGTACCTGCTGTGAGTGTGTAAGGGAAGCTTGCACCACTGCTGTTTGTGATAACGTTCTTGCGAGTGTGAGAAGCTTGCACTTCTGCTGCCTGCGGTCTCCTTGTGAGTGTGAGAAGCTTGCACTGCTGCTGCCTGTGATGTCGTTCTTGTGAGTGTGAGAAGCTTGCACCACTGCTGTTTGTGATGTCCTTCTTGTGAGTGGGAGAAGCTTGCACCTCAGCTGCCTGTGGTCTCCTTGTGAGTGCAAGAAGCTTGCACAGCTGCTGGCTGTGATGTCCGTCTTGTGAGTGTGAGAAGCTTGCACCGCTGCTGCCTGTGAGTATGAGAAGATTGCATTGTGCATCTCTGTGCTGTTCCTGTTCTTTGTAAGGGACTCTTGCTCTGTTGCTGCTGCTGCATTGGCACAGTACCTGCTGTGAGTGTGTAAGGGAAGCTTGCACCACTGCTGTTTGTGATGTCGTTCTTGCGAGTGTGAGAAGCTTGCACCTCTGCTGCCTGTGGTCTCCTTGTGAGTGTGAGAGGCTTGCACTGCTGCTGCCTGTGATGTCGTTCTTGTGAGTGTGAGAAGATTGTACCACTGCTGTTTCTGATGTCCTTCTTGTGAGTGGGAGAAGCTTGCACCTCAGCTGCCTGTGGTCTCCTTGTGAGTGTAAGAAGCTTGCACAGCTGCTGGCTGTGATGTCCTGCTTGTGAGTGTTAGAAGCTTGCACCGCTGCTGCCTGTGAGTATGAGAAGATTGCACTGTGCATCTCTGTGCTGTTCCTGTTCTTTGTAAGGGACTCTTGCTCTGTTGCTGCTGCCTTGGCACAGTACCTGCTGTGAGTGTGTAAGGGAAGCTTGCACCACTGCTGTTTGTGATGTCGTTCTTGCGAGTGTGAGAAGCTTGCACCTCTGCTGCCTGCGGTCTCCTTGTGAGTGTGAGAAGCTTGCACTGCTGCTGCCTGTGATGTCGTTCTTGTGAGTGTGAGAAGCTTGCACCACTGCTGTTTGTGATGTCCTTCTTGTGAGTGGGAGAAGCTTGCACCTCAGCTGCCTGTGGTCTCCTTGTGAGTGTAAGAAGCTTGCACAGCTGCTGACTGTGATGTCCTTCTTGTGAGTGTGAGAAGCTTGCACCACTGCTGCCTGTGATTATGAGAAGATTGCATTGTGCATCTCTGTGCTGTTCCTGTTCTTTGTAAGGGACTCTTGCTCTGTTGCTGCTGCTGCCTTGGCACAGTACCTGCTGTGAGTGTGTAAGGGAAGCTTGCACCACTGCTGTTTGTGATGTCGTTCTTGCGAGTGTGAGAAGCTTGCACCTCTGCTGCCTGTGGTCTCCTTGTGAGTGTGAGAAGCTTGCACTGCTGCTGTCTGTGATGTCGTTCTTGTGAGTGTGAAGCTTGCACCACTGCTGTTTGTGATGTCCTTCTTGTGAGTGGGAGAAGCTTGCACCTCAGCTGCCTGTGGTCTCCTTGTGAGTGTAAGAAGCTTGCACAGCTGCTGACTGTGATGTCCTTCTTGTGAGTGTGAGAAGCTTGCACCGCTGCTGCCTGTGATTATGAGAAGATTGCATTGTGCATCTCTGTGCTGTTCCTGTTCTTTGTAAGGGACTCTTGCTCTGTTGCTGCTGCTGCCTTGGCACAGTACCTGATGTGAGTGTGTAAGGGAAGCTTGCACCACTGCTGTTTGTGATGTCGTTCTTGCGAGTGTGAGAAGCTTGCACCTCTGCTGCCTGTGGTCTCCTTGTGAGTGTGAGAAGCTTGCACTGCTGCTGCCTGTGATGTCGTTCTTGTGAGTGTGAGAAGCTTGCACCACTGCTGTTTGTGATGTCCTTCTTGTGAGTGGGAGAAGCTTGCACCTCAGCTGCCTGTGGTCTCCTTGTGAGTGTAAGAAGCTTGCACAGCTGCTGGCTGTGATGTCCTTCTTGTGAGTGTGAGAAGCTTGCACCGCTGCTGCCTGTGAGTATGAGAAGATTACATTGTGCATCTCTGTGCTGTTCCTGTTCTTTGTAAGGGACTCTTGCTCTGTTGCTGCTGCTGCCTTGGCACAGTACCTGTTGTGAGTGTGTAAGGGAAGCTTGCACCACTGCTGTTTGTGATAACGTTCTTGCGAGTGTGAGAAGCTTGCACTTCTGCTGCCTGCGGTCTCCTTGTGAGTGTGAGAAGCTTGCACTGCTGCTGCCTGTGATGTCGTTCTTGTGAGTGTGAGAAGCTTGCACCACTGCTGTTTGTGATGTCCTTCTTGTGAGTGGGAGAAGCTTGCACCTCAGCTGCCTGTGGTCTCCTTGTGAGTGCAAGAAGCTTGCACAGCTGCTGGCTGTGATGTCCTTCTTGTGAGTGTGAGAAGCTTGCACCGCTGCTGCCTGTGAGTATGAGAAGATTGCATTGTGCATCTCTGTGCTGTTCCTGTTCTTTGTAAGGGACTCTTGCTCTGTTGCTGCTGCTGCATTGGCACAGTACCTGCTGTGAGTGTGTAAGGGAAGCTTGCACCACTGCTGTTTGTGATGTCGTTCTTGCGAGTGTGAGAAGCTTGCACCTCTGCTGCCTGTGGTCTCCTTGTGAGTGTGAGAGGCTTGCACTGCTGCTGCTTGTGATGTCGTTCTTGTGAGTGTGAGAAGATTGTACCACTGCTGTTTCTGATGTCCTTCTTGTGAGTGGGAGAAGCTTGCACCTCAGCTGCCTGTGGTCTCCTTGTGAGTGTAAGAAGCTTGCACAGCTGCTGGCTGTGATGTCCTGCTTGTGAGTGTTAGAAGCTTGCACCGCTGCTGCCTGTGAGTATGAGAAGATTGCACTGTGCATCTCTGTGCTGTTCCTGTTCTTTGTAAGGGACTCTTGCTCTGTTGCTGCTGCTGCCTTGGCACAGTACCTGCTGTGAGTGTGTAAGGGAAGCTTGCACCACTGCTGTTTGTGATGTTGTTCTTGCGAGTGTGAGAAGCTTGCACCTCTGCTGCCTGTGGTCTCCTTGTGAGTGTGAGAAGCTTGCACTGCTGCTGCCTGTGAAGTCGTTCTTGTGAGTGTGAGAAGCTTGCACCACTGCTGTTTGTGATGTCCTTCTTGTGAGTGGGAGAAGCTTGCACCTCAGCTGCCTGTGGTCTCCTTGTGAGTGTAAGAAGCTTGCACAGCTGCTGGCTGTGATGTCCTTCTTGTGAGTGTGAGAAGCTTGCACCGCTGCTGCCTGTGAGTATGAGAAGATTTCATTGTGCATCTCTGTGCTGTTCCTGTTCTTTGTAAGGGACTCTTGCTCTGTTGCTGTTGCTGCGTTGGCACAGTACCTGCTGTGAGTGTGTAAGGGAAGCTTGCAGCACTGCTGTTTGTGATGTTGTTCTTGCGATTGTGAGAAGCTTGCACCTCTGCTGCCTGTGGTCTCCTTGTGAGTGTGAGAAGCTTGCACTGCTGCTGCCTGTGATGTCGTTCTTGTGAGTGTGAGAAGCTTGTACCACTGCTGTTTCTGATGTCCTTCTTGTGAGTGGGAGAAGCTTGCACCTCAGCTGCCTGTGGTCTCCTTGTGAGTGTAAGAAGCTTGCACAGCTGCTGGCTGTGATGTCCTTCTTGTGAGTGTGAGAAGCTTGCACCGCTGCTGCCTGTGAGTATGAGAAGATTGCATTGTGCATCTCTGTGCTGTTCCTGTTCTTTGTAAGGGACTCTTGCTCTGTTGCTGCTGCTGCCTTGGCACAGTACCTGCTGTGAGTGTGTAAGGGAAGCTTGCACCACTGCTGCTTGTGATGTCGTTCTTGGGAGTGTGAGAAACTTGCACCTCTGCTGCCTGTGGTCTCCTTGTGAGTGTGAGAACTTTGCACTGCTGCTGCCTGTGATGTCGTTCTTGTGAGTGTGAGAATCTTGTACCACTGCTGTTTGTGATGTCCTTCTTGTGAGTGGGAGAAGCTTGCACCTCAGCTGCCTGTGGTCTCCTCGTGAGTGTAAGAAGCTTGCACAGCTGCTGGCTGTGATGTCCTTCTTGTGAGTGTGAGAAGCTTGCACCGCTGCTGCCTGTGAGTATGAGAAGATTGCATTGTGCATCTCTGTGCTGTTCCTGTTCTTTGTAAGGGACTCTTGCTCTGTTGCTGCTGCTGCCTTGGCACAGTACCTGCTGTGAGTGTGTAAGGGAATCTTGCACCACTGCTGCTTGTGATGTCGTTCTTGCGAGTGTGAGAAGCTTGCACCTCTGCTGCCTGTTGTTAGCACTTTCACCTGTTTTAAAACTCACTAAAGCCATCCAGGCTTACCTGTGCTTAGCGCTGATTCCTAGCGCCAGCCAGAGCTCAGTCTCGAGCAATCGCCATCACCGCCAGCGCGGCAAAAGGTGTAGCCACGCCCCCTGCGAGGCCACGCCCACCAAATCTCGCCGAGTATATAAACGCCTTCAGCGCAACGATTCCCCATTAACCTGTACTCCTCTGAGGCGGAAAGCCGGAGGTATTTAGCAATTTCTTCGCTCTTTTTTAAAATTGTTAGCACTTTCACCTGTTTTAAAACTCACTAAAGCCATCCAGGCTTACCTGTGCTTAGCGCTGATTCCTAGCGCCAGCCAGAGCTCAGTCTCGAGCAATCACCATCACCGCCAGCGCGGCAAAAGGTGTAGCCACGCCCCCTGCGAGGCCACGCCCTCTCAACCAGCACAAATGTGCCGACCCCCCCAGCGCAGCGGACGAGCGCAGCGGGAGCGCCGTTTGCGCGCCGAAGGCGCGCCTAAGGCAAGCCCGTCTGCGCCCGTCCGCGCACGACCGGGCCTAGGGCCAGCCCCCATGCCGGATTCTACCGCCACTAGGAGAGTCTACTCTCGGCGTGATCTCCTCAGCCTCAGACCTTCGAAAAACAACAACTGTCATGACTTACATGACCCTAACGTCCCCTTCGTCGGCTGTAACACCTGCAAACCTGGGAACCTGCTCCTTCCCAGGTTGACTGTCTCTCTCCCGGGCCTTAAGTTAGCGACACTTAACTGTAGATCGCTTCCCAAACATGCCCTACTCATTAATCACTTAATTGTCGACCATGACCTGGACATACTATTCCTCACCGAAACCTGGATCACTAGCCACTCTAACGCTGATATAGTCTCGGCCCTCCCCCCGGGCTTTCTCATCATGTCCCAACCCCGCCCGGTAGGCCGAGGTGGTGGGATAGCCATCGTCTACCGAGACTACTTCTCCTGCCACTCTACAGAGATCCAGAGTAAGGAGTCGGAGAGCTGTCTGTTCACGCTGACGCTCTCGCCGACCTACTCCCTGTCAGGCCTTTTGGTCTACAGACCCCCTGGTCACTTCGGTCCTTTTCCCTCCGCTTTCTTGGAATCCGTCTCCTCCCTGGCTCACCACACCTCCAACTTCCTGATTACAGGTGACCTCAACATGCATTTCGATGACCCTACCGACACCGGGTCGTCCGATCTAATCAGTGAGCTTGGCGCACTTGGTTTTTCCTTAACTAACGTAGGAGCCACGCACGTGAAAGGTCACCTTCTCGACCCTGTACTCTCGAACATCCCTTCCCTCCAGTTCACCAAATCCATTCCCCTCCCGTGGACAGACCACTTCCTGGTCTTGACTCATCTCCCGGGAGCCTTCAAGAAACCCCATAACCTTCCAACCTTCACCAAAGATAGAGCCTGGGCCAGACTCTCGACCGACAACTGGGCCGTGGCGCTCGACGCCTCTACCCCCACTTTGGCAGTCGACCCCACCACGGCGGATACTCAGTTCAGAGACTGGATCTCCTCCTCCCTTGACAGCTTTATCCCCATCAAAAACAGAGAGGTAAAAATAAAAACTAAGGGACATGCCCCCTGGCACAATGCTGATCTTACAGTCCTGCGCAAAGTATGTAAAAAGGCCGAGAGAGCTTGGAGGAAAGATTGGCTCCACAGCAATAAGGATACCTATCGTAACGCGGTTAGACAATACAAGTTTGCCCTGAAATCAGCTAAATCGCTATTCTACGACAACAGAATAAAAACCTCGACCAACTCAGCCAAAGAATCATATCAGATTGTCAAGGAATTATTAAACATCCCAACAGCACCCCCCCCTCATTCCCCCGCCACAGACAGAAGTAAGGATCTAGCTAAATACTTTGACTCTAAAATTCTACGGATACTCGACTCCCTCCCTACCATCAGCCCTCCTATCCCTGCCACAGCGGACGAAAATAATGGCCCACAGCTGACAACTTTCAGAACAGTCTCCCTCCCCGAGGTGACGGCTACGCTTGTTAAAATGAAAAGTGGCTCCCCCCTTGACCCAGCCCCGGTAAGATTCCTAAAAAAGGTATCTTCCACCATAGCCCCCATCATCAGGGATCTGATCAACTCCTCCCTAGCTAGTGGTTCGGTCCCCCCCAACTGGAAGAACGCAGTCGTAAAGGCTCTGCTCAAAAAGCCCCAACTAAATCCGGACGACATGTCCAACTACAGACCGATCTCACTGCTCCCCTGCATCAGTAAGATGGCTGAAAAATTAGTCAATGCTCAAATATCCCAATTTCTCGAAACCCACAGCATTTTGCGCCCATCCCAAACTGGGTTTCGACCTGGCCATGGCTCGGACACTGCACTCCTCGCCGTCATCGAGGAGGCAAGGTGTATCCTAGACTCAGGGGGATCAGTGGCAGTGATCCTCCTGGATCTTAGCGCCGCCTTCGATACGGTGGACCACCGTGTCCTATTACATCGCCTGGCCAAGGCAGGAATTGTGGGTACGGCGCGAGCATGGATCGAATCCTTCCTATCCCATCGATCCTTCCAGGTGTGGGACGGCAACTCCCGGTCAGATCCTCTTCCACTGAAGAACGGAGTTCCCCAGGGGTCGTCGCTCAGTCCAACTCTTTTTAATGTTTACATGGCGCCCCTGGAAGACGTAGTAGCCCCCTACGGTATAAAAATAATTAACTACGCCGACGACACCCAACTTGTCGTATCCCTGTCCCACCTGGATAACCATCCGGACAGCCTGCTCCACTGTCTCCAGGACATTCATACTTGGATGTGTGACTCGGCCTTGAAGCTAAATGGCGCAAAGACCGAGATTATGCTCCTAGGCAATAAACAGATAACCTTGCCGCCCTCGTCCTGGCCCGACACCTTCGGTGAAATCCCAGCCCCTAAAAATGAAATTAAGACTCTTGGAGTGTGGTTAGAACCGGATCTCACTATGAAAACGCAGGCAACCAAGACAGCAGGCACCTGTTTCGGTCTACTACGGTCCGTTCGTAAAATCCTGCCCCTTCTCCCCCCTCCTTCTAGGAAACTTCTTATCCAGGGCCTTGTTTTGGCCCGGCTCGATTATAGCAATGCTATTTATCTGGGGGCTCCTGAGTACTCCTTGTCCAAACTCCAACGTACTCAGAATGCGGCGGCCAGGCTCATCATGAACCTCTCCCCTAGAGTGTCGGCTAAGCCCGCCCTCAAAGCCCTACACTGGCTCCCTGTCCGCCAGAGAGTGGAGTTCAAGGCCCTCTGTACCACCCACAAGCTTATGAATGGAGCTGGCCCTGACGCACTCAGACATATGGTTACCCCATATAAGGCCTCAAGATCCCTTCGCTCCGACGCCGAACATCTTGCTACGGTGCCCAAATTCAGGAAGGCTCGTTCTGGCGGACGCCGCTTCTCGGTAAAAGCCTCCACAGCCTGGAACCTACTCCCCCTCAGCCTACGTTTGGAACCCTCCCACATAGTGTTCCGTAGGAAACTCAAAACATTCTTGTTTCCCAATTAAAATTTTTCCTCCCCCCTCTCTGGACAGCGACAGGTTTAATAGCGCGGGGATGCCTACGGGTCACCAGGCGCTCTAGAAATCAAAAAACAAACAAACAAACAAACTGTGGTCTCCTTGTGAGTGTGAGAAGCTTGCACTGCTGCTGCCTGTGATGTTGTTCTTGTGAGTGTGAGAATCTTACACCACTGCTGTTTGTGATGTCCTTCTTGTGAGTGGGAGAAGCTTGCACCTCAGCTGCCTGTAGTCTCCTTGTGAGTGTAAGAAGCTTGCACAGCTGCTGGCTGTGATGTCCTTCTTGTGAGTGTGAGAAACTTGCACTGCTGCTGCCTGTGAGTATGTGAAGATTGCATTGTGCATGTCTGTGCTATTCCTGTTCTTTGTAAGGGACTCTTGCTCTGTTGCTGCTGCTGCCTTGGCACAGTACCTGCTGTGAGTGTGTAAGGGAAGCTTGCACCACTGCTGCTTGTGATGTCGTTCTTGCGAGTGTGAGAAGCTTGCACCTCTGCTGCCTGTGGTCTCCTTGTGAGTGTGAGAAGCTTACACTGCTGCTGCCTGTGATGTCGTTCTTGTGAGTGTGAGAAGCTTGCACCACTGCTGCTTGTGATGTCCTTCTTGTGAGTGGGAGAAGCTTGCACCTCAGCTGCCTGTGGTCTTCTTGTGAGTGTAAGAAGCTTGCACAGCTGCTGCCTGTGATGTCCTTCTTGTGAGTGTGAGAAGCTTGCACCGCTGCTGCCTGTGAGTATGAGAAGATTGAATTGTGCATCTCTGTGCTGTTCCTGTTCTTCGTTCTTGCGAGTGTGAGAAGCTTGCACCTCTGCTGCCTGTGGTCTCCTTGTGAGTGTGACAAGCTTGCACTGCTGCTGCCTGTAATGTCGTTCTTGTGAGTGTGAAAAGCTTGCACCACTGCTGCTTGTGATGTCCTTCTTGTGAGTGGGAGAAGCTTGCACCTCAGCTGCCTGTGGTCTCCTTGTGAGTGTAAGAAGCTTGCACAGCTGCTGGCTGTGATGTCCTTCTTGTCAGTGTGAGAAGCTTGCACCGCTGCTGCCTGTGAGTATGAGAAGATTGCATTGTGCATCTCTGTGCTGTTCCTGTTCTTTGTAAGGGACTCTTGCTCTGTTGCTGCTGCTGCCTTTGGCACAGTACCTGCTGTGAGTGTGTAAGGTAAGCTTGCCACACTGCTGCTTGTGATGTCGTTCTTGCGAGTGTGAGAAGCTTGCACCTCTGCTGCCTGTAGTCTCCTTGTGAGTGTAAGAAGCTTGCACTGCTACTGCCTGTGATGTCGTTCTTGTGAGGTCTCGCAGTTGTGAGACTTTGAGCTATTGGCATTGTAAATTCCGTTGCGTTTTATTTATGTATTGGTTTTTGAAACATAAATAAAAGGCACTGTCATTTACAATGCCAGTACCTTAAACTCTCATGCTTGAAAGAGAGGGGCCCAATAGATTGGATGCTTTGTTCTCCCACTAAGGCAAGGATTAAAGTACATTTTTAAAAAACAGCATACTCTCTAACACATAAGTCCCTTCAAAGTTTTTGTTTAATAGGAAATGTAACAATACCTGCAACAGTAAGCCATGGATCATAACATCTCACGTACAATGTTTTTAACTTTAGATGTCATCCACACAGTGGGACCCATTGCACAAGGCTACTCAAATAACTTTGCAAACTGCAAAAGATTCCTAATAAAAACTAGTGAAAGACAATGACACCAGGTAATTTCTATGAACGGACAGATTTAATGAGGGGGGGAGTAGGTTCGGTGAGTTGGAGGGGTGGCTTTCTTGAAATGCCGTTTTTGTGAAGCAGAGGTGGTTCGAGCTGTTAAGGCAGCCATTCTTGTACAAACACAACTGGGTGAAATGGCCTCTCTTAAGTAGTTGCGAGTGTTAATAAGCATTAGAAAAAGCTGTCAATTGCACAGTGCTTAAACGATTTTCAGTAAATAGACAAGATTTTGTGGTCCTGCTAAGACCCGCTAGACTTTTTGGCATCTGGTTAGCACTGACATTATTGTGAGAATATTTGGAACAGAGGCAAATAAAGCACCATTGGCAAACACAAAAAGTCTCGCCTATGCGATATCTATTGACTATGGCAATTTATTTTTTGCTGTGTTGCATAGCAACACAGCCACTGTGTAACATGGCTGAAAGTACAAAAAATAAAAGAGTCCTGAAAATGTCAATGTTCTCCCCATCATAGCGTTTTATTTATTTATTTTTGACTGTCATGTTGTACAGCAGCAGCTTTGCTACATGCCTGAAAGGAAAACTAAATAAATAAAACACTGATGCGGAGCGCTGATGCACCATGATTCTTTTTTTATATAACATTCAGACATACTGCACAACAGCTCCCAGCGCTTTTATTTTCTTTACTTTCAGCCACGTTGCACATCGGCTTACACTTGTTTAGTTAGGTTGAAGAGGGGCGTTGTGCGATCACAGGTGCGTCCATCTTTTGCTGTTGTGGAAACATGGTGTTACATACAGAGAGGAGATCGGTGTGCTGCTGCTCAAAGGGGAAACAAGGAGAAACGCCCTTGAACTGAAATGCACCCTCTGACAGCTACCCACAGTCGCACGGCGCTCAACGCTGGCTTCGGCTGGCATTTCCTGTTCCGTGGAGATTTTGAACTCCTGTTCTAGTTTATGAGCAGAATATGAGTCTCTGGGCTATGTCCGTATGTGAGTAATTCCAAGAATGCTCCCTTTGTAACGAATGCGGGCGACAAAAATTAAACACGAGGGCCCGTGATTGTCATTTAAATTTAACCAACCCGCCTTGAACGCCATGGCAAAGACTAAAATAACTGCAACAGTTGCCCAAAAAAAGACATAAACATAACTGGAAACTACACACGTGTGACGAAGGTCACTTTTAACCCTCATCATTTATTCAACCAGTAGTCTGCATGTCAGCACTTATTAAAATTCGGAGAACAAAGCTTACAGACCCAGAATCCAAATGTTTTATAATAAAACCGCTTTTAACCCTGTTTTATAAACCACAGACAAATATAGTGCAGCGCAGCGTGCGAGGAAAGGAAGGAAATGGCGGCCTTTGGAAATGAAAGTATTCAGGAAACACAAGAACTACAGTGTGGACGAGCACGTATGAGTCATCTTCTGTGAGCCTCGCCTGCTGCTTCGCCTCTCGTCATTTTACATCGAACGCGCTCACCGCTCAGACCATCTGGATTGCATTACACGGGCACCCTGACAGCTCCTAATTAAAATTAGTGGTCTGCCGTGCGCGTAACCGCACAGAATATGCCAAAAATGGCCGCCTAACATTACATATGGCCTATGGCATCAAGACTACTACAAAAACAGCACCACGACGACCAATCACTATTCAGATAATAAAATAGCGCACTGAAAATGCACTAGCAAAGAAGAATTTATCCAGCATGAACGAAAAAGCCGCTACAATACGGCTCGCAGCTCCTCCCCACTTCTGACGAAGTGGTGACGTCGCCGAGCCCGTAAAAAGGCAAAACGGACACAGTCGGAAAAACAAGTACAAAAGACAAAAAGTAGAACGGTCACAGAAGCTAAAACGAATGTAGAAGACAGAAAATGAGAACTGAAAGAGAGATAAAAATGAATACAAAGCACAAAGAGCTTAGGCAGAGCAGCAATAGAGGACACTCAGGACAATAAGCACAGAATGCCAAGCACAGGGGCAGACAGGTATGAAGGACGAGTGCAGAGAGGAGGGAAGGAGATAAGGAGAGGGAAAGGAGAGAGGCCGGAAGAGTGCAGGGTTAATAGGGAGGCACAAAGACTGGAGAGAGCGAAACAGGCACAGAGGCAAAAACAAGTGCAAAAGACAGAAAAGCAAAATGGGCAGAGACGCTAAAATTAGTTCGAAAGACGATGAGGCAAAATGAGCAAAGAGGAACAAATTAGTACAAAACACAAAAAGGCAAAAGTGGCACAGAGGTGAAAACAAGTACAAAAGGGAAAGAGCAGAATGAGCACAGAGCAAAAAACAAATACAAAAGACAGAAAAGCAGAACGGGCAGAGGGACAAAAACTAGTATGAAGGATGAAAGGACTAAACAGAGCAGCAAAAGAGGACACTCATGACATAGAAGGCCCAACACAGGATCAGACTGGTACGAAGGAAAAGTTCAGAAAGGCGGGGCCTGCGGCAAGACGACTGGGTCCGGAAGAGCCTTCAGCTGGTCATAGGACAAGTCCAAGGTATGAGGGATCGAGGGCCTCTATTTTGTCACGTAATGAGAACATTAGTACATTTCACTATTTCAAACCATCTCATGTGAACAAACTAATTTTAATAAACAAGCAAAGACTGCAGGAACTGCCACATAAGAGCAAGTTTGTTACATTAACATTCATGTCCATTAACTGATATTTACCCTCATGAGAAGAAGTTGCTGACATCTAGACATAAGTCATTCCCTTCTTCCCCCTCACTGTCATCTTCATATGGCAAATCTTCAACCTCACCCTGGGCCTCCTCACTGTAGTGATCATCTGGGATGAATATAATGTTGAGCCGCAGCTCAATGTTGTGCAGCATATAAGGGAGAATTACAATATTACACATTTCTCAAATGAGTAGAGGAGTGCTCTACCAGACTTGTCTAGACAACAAAATCTATATTTCAGGAGCTCAAAAGCACGCTCCAGAGGTCTGCACATACTACCCTGTGCTTCATTGAAGCAGACGTTCGCTCACATTGAATTTCTCAGTTGTGGCAACAACCAAGGTCTATTAGGATATGCTGAGTCACGCATAAAACCTAACATATGAACATCATTTAAGCTTTTAAAAAGTTAGATTGCAAGGTTGACATAACAAGATTATTGGATTCTCACATACATTCACACAGAGCTCTAATCAACAAGCCAGGCCCTCATATTTCCAAGTTGTGCCGTTTGCTGTTGTATTCTGCTACTGCGCAGGACAAAAGGATCGTGGGTGGGACCGGTTGACAATAGGTAGGTATAATTAGGTGAACTATTCCATAGGAAAAGCGTTTTATGTGATGCTAATACCTTTTGGTATAAATCTGCTTTTTTTGTTGTATAAATCTGCTTAGTAGTTTGTGAGAAATTAAGGGTCAGAAATAATAGTATATCTGGACGGTTGGGTCTGCAAGAGGCTCAAGAGACTGTTTTGGGAACTGCAATTTAAAAATGCAGCATTCTGATTGATCCAGGGAGCGTTATTTCCTTTGAGCCATCTTGCTTCCATGGGGGTCAGACTCCTACGTGAGCGAGTGCTCTTATTGACTGCCAGCAACATCAGCAAAATGTTACGGAGACTCATTACTGGACGCAGGGAGTTAGTCCCCTGACCTGAAGTAAAAAATTCTAAATAATGTAAGGGGACAGGGTAGAGATATCCTGACACTAAAGTCTCAATTGGGAAAACCCAGAGGGACTGCCCCCTCGTGCCAAAAACAAAAATAAATCAGCAGAAAGTGGCCGCAATCCTGCAGGACTCCTGCAGAATTAAAAAAAATAAAAATAAAATGGTGGCCAGGCTGTAATTATTAGGTTTATGCCCTGGGTAGCCAACCTGGGGCTACATTTATAGAGGGGCAGGGGGCTCATGCCCCCCTCCCGAGTCAATAAAGGACCAAATGGGAGCATGTTGGGGGAAGGGGCTGTGCTACCCCCCTCCCTGAGCCACCGTTGGCCCCGGGGAGCCCACTCGTGCTGTCAAAATCGTTTTTTATATGGGGAGAGGATCTGTGTGGACCCACTCATGGAATGAAATTATTTCAAATGGGGAGGGGAGACACGGAGAGGGGAGCCACAGGATTCCAGTCCTGAGCAATTCTAGGCCCCAGGGAGCCAACCCCTGGAGCCAATTTCTATTAATCAATTAATAGCCCAAGGGAACCCATTCCCTGGGGCAGGTTTAAAAACTATGTCCCAGGGAGCCCACCATGGGACACAGTGGATTGCCCACCCACACCAGCACAGGCAGGAAAACCTGTGTCTGCTCTTGCTTGCGGAGAAGGAGCTTGGGAGTCTGTTCCCAGTGGGCGTGAGCTTTGAAAATGCCCGCACCTGCTGTGAGTAGTCTTTTGATCCGTTTCCCTGCCCACACGGAAGCAGGCAGGGAAATAGATCAAAATATTGCTCCCACCCGGAAGGAGCCGCATTAGTAGCTTCTCCCTCTGGGAGGGAGCAATGCTGGCTCCTGCTGCATGCGGGGAGTCACCTGGAGTCACAGGGAACTTGGAGCTCCTCCTGTGGCCCCAAAAAGTATATGGTGGGTGCCCTTGGTGGGTGCAAGGACACTAAGCTTTAAAAAATGCAGATTCTAGGGGATGGGGTCCCAGGGCTGATAGCAGCTTGGGAAGGGGGTGAGTTCGCCCCCCTCCCGTAACTTTGACAAATGGTTCTGAGAATGTGGTCCCTAAGGCCTAACAAGGCTTGGGAAGTGGGGCTGCATGGCCCCCTCATCTTTATGTAAATAAGGGTCTTTAGGGATGGGATCCTGCTAAACATGCCTTTATTTTTATTAATTGTCCTGGGGAATGGGGTTCACTGGGCCTAACAAGGCTTGGCGAGGGGGACCACATGGCCCCCCTCCCCTTTACTTAAATGAATGGCCCTACATTAAAAAAAATTAAGGCCCTTGGGGATGGGGTCGCCAGGGCCTAATGAAGCTTGGGGAGAGGGGCCATGCGGCCCCACCTCCCGTTTAAAGTATATATGGTCCTGAGACATTGGGTCCCCTAGGCCCAAAATAGGTTCAGGGAGAGGGGCTATGTGGCCCCTTCCTCTTTAAAAAAAGGCCCTTGGAGATGGGGTGCTGAGGGCCAGGCCATGTGGCCAACCTCCACCACCCATTGCCAAAGGGCGTGTCCGGTGAGGTATGGCTATCTTTAGGGGGGTGCCGACAGGGCATGGACACAGGCCAGGCCTTGTGGGCAACCTCCCACTGTGCACTGCCAAAGACCATGCACAGTGTTGGGTTGGATGCATTTGGGAGGATTGTTTTCCTCCTCCATATATAGTGTGACATGGTACTTCTGTTTTTTTCAGAGCTTTCCCTAATTCTCCTAACAAAAGGACAAAATGACAGTGACTTAGAAAGCTGAACCTGTAAGGAGTGTTGACTTGTGTATGATGGAGTGGTCAGTCCATATAAGTGTTGTGGTGGAGTTGTATTTGATGCTGTCACTTGTAGAGAATGGGTATGTGTCATATCTGTGTATATAAGTAATAGACATGAGCATTAAGTAACAGTGACATCAAACTCTACCTCAAAGTCTTTGTCATATGTGAAGCATTTCTGCATACATGAGCCTGGACTATGGGCTGCATATTGAAATTATCAGGTGTGACATTTGATAAGTATTGTAGGAAACGTTTAATCGGACATAAGGTAGAGGTTTTCATATGTCTTCAAATTGAAGATACTCACAGAGCCTGGGCCATATAAGCCTGAAATATTAATAGCAATTATACTGTGGTGTGTTGCATCAGAAGGGGGAAGGAGAAGTATGAAAATGAAGTCAGGTAATGGGTACATACATGTGCACTCAATCAACCTTGACAGTTAGAGCAACATTATCATGAAATGGATCAATTTTAGCTATAGTTGCGTTGTCACAGACATTAATATAGATTATATTACTGGTCAATGGTCATACTGTCCACAGACTCATGGTGCCAAGATACAATTGTGCTATGCACAGCCGCTCAATGAATGCCACCTATGAAATGTTTTGACTTATGGTTTTGTCTCATGAACATACAGTACACCAAGCTCATAAGTTATATTTTTCTTTCATCAGAATCCTCCTAAACAAGCGAGATAGACATTGGCCAGGAAGAAAGGTGGGATAGCAGATGTCTGCTGGGAGTCTGGAGGTGGTACCGCTGAAACAGAAGGGCCCGGAAGCGCAGAGGGTGATGGGGCTGGAGAGGAGAAGATGTGTTGGGTAGTCAACCCAACACCATCTTCTAGACTTATACCACTGTCCACCACCACCAGAAAGATCAGCACCCTCCATTCTATTCCCCCAAATGTTGGCCAACACCCAGCCACTAAAAGACCTGGGGTCTCCTTGCCCCAGTCACCTCTGCTCCTGCCCCAGTCCATTCAGCAGTGATGTCTGAGGAGGTTCATTATGTGCTGATCAAATTTTCAGTTGGGAAGACTGCACTATTGCTTGCCATCCAGGGGGGTTAGTCAACCGTAGACTCATCTATTGGCCTTCAAAGATGGCATCCATGGTGCAGTGTGTGTCATACAAAGGGGCATGGCATATCTAAAACCTCCTTCAGACATCACTGCCACCCCCAACCTATCCCTGGCCCTTACTCTCTGCTTCCTAACTCATCCTTCAGCACCCCATAACCCCACTAAACTTCTCTGTGACCGTCCTGACTTCGTCAGTAGCGGTCGCTCCCTTCAGCCCCTCGTCTCCTGTGCCTACTCTGCCTGGATACCGTAGCGCTGCTCTGCTCTGCTGCCTTTGATAGCGCTTGACTGGGTATCGTAGCGCTGCTTTGCTCTGCTGCTTTTGATAGCGCTTGACTGTGCGAGCATAACTTATGTAAAGTGCCTCTATTGCCTGCTCGCATTCTTTATGTAAAGGGCCTGATCGTTCTAAATCATATTGTGCCCCATTCCTTAAGCGCCTCTCTGCCCACAGCATCATTTAATATTATATTTCCCCCAACCGGTTTGCAGTTTTGTTTCTGCTGCCATTGTGGTTGTTGTTGTGCCCGGAGCCCGCCCTCTCCACCACGCACCCGCCTCCCAGCTGCTCCTCCCTCCCACTAAGTGGCAAGGCTCCCCTCGCCGATCGAAGCGCTGTGACCGTCCTGACTTCATCAGAAGCGATCGCTCCCTTCAGCCCCTGGTCTCCTGTGCCTACTCTGCCTGGATACCGTAGCGCTGCTCTGCTCTGCTGCCTTTGATAGCGCTTGACTGGGTATCGTAGCGCTGCTTTGCTCTGCTGCCTTTTATAGCGCTTGACTGGGTATCGTAGCGCTGCTTTGCTCTGCTGCTTTTGATAGCGCTTGACTGTGCGTGCATAACTTATGTAAAGTGCCTCTATTGCCCGCTCGCATTCTTTATGTAAAGGGCCTGATGGTTCTAAATCATATTGTGCCCCATTCCTTAAGCGCCTCTCTGCCCACAGCATAATTTAATAATATATTTCCCCCAACCGGTTTGCGGTTTCTTTTCTGCTGCCATTGTGGTTGTTGTTGTGCCCGGAGCCCGCCCTCTCCACCACGCACCCGCCTCCCAGCTGCTCCTCCCTCCCACTAAGTGGCAAGGCTCCCCTCGCCGATCGAAGCGCTGTGACCGTCCTGACTTCGTCAGAAGCGGTCGCTCCCTTCAGCCCCTGGTCTCCTGTGCCTACTCTGCCTGGATACCGTAGCGCTGCTCTGCTCTGCTGCCTTTGATAGCGCTTGACTGGGTATCGTAGCGCTGCTTTGCTCTGCTGCTTTTGATAGCGCTTGACTGTGCGTGCATAACTTATGTAAAGTGCCTCTATTGCCTGCTCGCATTCTTTATGTAAAGGGCCTGATCGTTCTAAATCATATTGTGCCCCATTCCTTAAGCGCCTCTCTGCCCACAGCATAATTTAATATTATATTTCCCCCAACCGGTTTGCGGTTTTGTTTCTGCTGCCATTGTGGTTGTTGTTGTGCCCGGAGCCCGCCCTCTCCACCACGCACCCGCCTCCCAGCTGCTCCTCCCTCCCACTAAGTGGCAAGGCTCCCCTCGCCGATCGAAGCGCTGTGACCGTCCTGACTTCGTCAGAAGCGATCGCTCCCTTCAGCCCCTGGTCTCCTGTGCCTACTCTGCCTGGATACCGTAGCGCTGCTCTGCTCTGCTGCCTTTGATAGCGCTTGACTGGGTATCCTAGCACTGCTTTGCTCTGCTGCCTTTGATAGCGCTTGACTGGGTATCGTAGCGCTGCTTTTCTCTGCTGCTTTTGATAGCGCTTGACTGTGCGTGCATAACTTATGTAAAGTGCCTCTATTGCCCGCTCGCATTCTTTATGTAAAGGGCCTGATCGTTCTAAATCATATTGTGCCCCATTCCTTAAGCGCCTCTCTGCCCACAGCATAATTTAATAATATATTTCCCCCAACCGGTTTGCGGTTTCTTTTCTGCCGCCATTGTGGTTGTTGTTGTACCCGGAGCCCGCCCTCTCCACCACGCACCCGCCTCCCAGCTGCTCCTCCCTCCCACTAAGTGGCAAGGCTCCCCTCACCGATCGAAGCGCTGTGACCGTCCTGACTTCGTCAGAAGCGGTCGCTCCCTTCAGCCCCTGGTCTCCTGTGCCTACTCTGCCTGGATACCGTAGCGCTGCTCTGCTGCCTTTGATAGCGCTTGACTGGGTATCGTAGCGCTGCTTTGCTCTGCTGCTTTTGATAGCGCTTGACTGTGCGTGCATAACTTATGTAAAGTGCCTCTATTGCCTGCTCGCATTCTTTATGTAAAGGGCCTGATCGTTCTAATATTGTGCCTCATTCCTTAAGCGCCTCTCTGCCCACAGCATAATTTAATAATATATTTCCCCCAACTGGTTTGCGGTTTCGTTTCTGCCGCCATTGTGGTTGTTGTTGTGCCCAGAGCCCGCCCTCTCCACCACGCACCTGCCTCCCAGCTGCTCCTTCCTCGCCCCTCCCCTTCCACTATCCATAATTGACAGATACATTCGCGCACAGCGTTCACGCGCAGCGGTCGCGCGCCATGCACGCCGAAGATGCGCCAAAGGTAAGCCAGTCTACGCCCGTCCGCGCCTGCACCGCGCCAAGGGCCAGACCCCCTGGTCCACGCAAACCCCACTCCTCCCGCATAACGTATGACACCGCCACCCTCCTAGCCCTTAAACCCGGACGTTCACCTCTATGCTGCGCAGCTGCCCCAGGACACACCCATGGACCCTTCGCTTGCCACTCCTGCAAATTTACCAGCATCATGACCCACACCACATCCACTAACCCCAAACACGGCTCAGACTCTAACCACCTGAAGTGCATCCTGCTGAACACCCGCTCGGTCCACAGACACGCCACCGAACTCTGGGATCTACTCGACACCACATCACTGGACGTCGCCTTTCTTACTGAGACATGGATGAACGCATCATCAACACCCGATATCGCCATAGCCATCCCGGACAATTACAAGATTATCCGAAAAGACCGCACCAACCAAACAGGAGGAGGCATCGCCATCGTCCATAAGAACACCATCAAAATCACGACCAGCTCCGACGATAACCTTACAACCGCCGAACACCTCCACTTCCAGATCCACACCGACCCCAGAACCACACTCAGAGGCACCCTCATCTACAGGCCACCAGGACCCCGTACACAATTCAGCGAAGACATCACTGACTTCATCAGCCCACACGCCCTCCCCTCTGAGGACTACATTCTACTGGGAGACCTCAACTTCCACCTGGAAAATAACAACGACAGCAACACCACCACCCTTCTTGACAACCTGACCAATCTCGGCCTCAAACAACTTGTTGACACCCCCACCCATGTAGCCGGACATACGCTCAACCCAATATTCACCTCCAGCAAACACATCTCCTTCGATCGCACCACAGCTCTCCACTGGACGGACCACAGTTGTGTTCACTTCAGCTACAAAACCACCTCGACCCACAACCCCCCACAACCTATCCCCCGAAGAAAATGTAACAAAATCAAGGAACTATTCAACATCGTCAAAGAATTCACCAACCCCACCGCAGCCTCAAATGACATCACTCCCTCCCAAGACCTCTGCGATTCGTTATCCTCCTTCTTCTACAACAAAATTGCCGACATACATAACAGCTTCGAAAACAGTTCCAACAAACAATCCTCTCCACCCCCCTCAGAACCTAAACCGCCCTCTCACAATCTCAGCGCTTGGAACCCAATCACCACTGAAGACACCATCCGCCTCATGAATTCCATCCACTCTGGCTCGCCAACCGACCCATGTCCCCACCACATCTTCAACAAAGCAGACTCCATCATCGCACCCCATCTCCGAGATATCATCAACTGCTCCTTCATCTCTGCCTCCTTCCCAGAAAGCTGGAAACATGCCGAAGTCAGCGCCCTCCTGAAGAAACCCACAGCAGACCCCTCTGAACTTAAAAACTACCACCCCATATCCCTCCTCCCATTCCCGGCCAAAGTCATTGAAAAAGCCGTCAATAGCCAACTTGCCGCCTTCCTCGAATCCAACAACTCCCTCGATCCCTCACAGTCCGGCTTTCGAGCCAAACACAGCACTGAGACCGCCCTCATCGCTGCAACAGACGACATCCGAACACTACTGGACAACGGAGAAACAGTGGCCCTCATTCTACTCGACCTCTCCGCCACCTTCGACACTGTCTGTCACAGCACACTCATACAACGCCTCAGCAACATCGGCATAAAAGGAAAAGCCTTAGACTCAGAGAGTCCGACTTCCCCGTTCAAATCAGAGGCCACCGAAGTTATCTGCGGTGTACCACAAGGATCATCACTAAGTCCCACCCTCTTCAACGTTTTTATGAGTCCACTTGCTTCCATCACGCGTCAACACAACCTTAACATCATCTCCTACGCTGACGACACCCAACTGATCCTTTCCCTCACCAAAGACCCCAACACCGCCAAAACCAATCTTCATGAAGGCATGAAAGAAGTAGCCGTATGGATGAAAGACAGCCGCCTTAAACTTAACTCAGACAAAACGGAAGTGCTCATCCTAGGATCAACCCCCTCTGCCTGGGACGACTCATGGTGGCCTTCGGATCTGGGCTCAGCACCCATACCCACAGACCACGCACGTAACCTGGGCTTCATCCTAGACTCTACACTCTTGATGACCAATCAAGTCAACGCCGTCTCATCCTCCTGCTTCAACGTACTTCGTATGCTCAAAAAAATCTTCCACTGGATCCCCGCCGAGACAAGAAAGACTGTAACCCACGCACTGGTTACGAGTCGACTAGACTACGGAAACACCCTCTACGCCGGAATTACAGCCAAATTACAGAAAAAACTCCAACTTATCCAAAACGCATCAGCGAGACTCATTTTGGACATCCCTCGCCAAGATCACATTACCGGCCACCTGAAAGACCTCCACTGGCTTCCCGTCAACAAGAGAATAACATTCCGTCTCCTCATCCACGCACACAAGGCCCTCTACAAACTAGGGCCCGAATGCCTCAATACTCGACTATCCTTCTACACACCCACCCGCCAACTAAGATCATCCAACCAAGGCCTCGCCACAGTTCCGCGTATCCAAAGATCCACCATGGGAGGTAGATCCTTCTCCTACTTGGCGGCCAAGACCTGGAACTCACTCCCCACTCACCTCCGCCTTTCACAGAACCACATCTCCTTCAGAAAAGAACTTAAAACATGGCTATTCGATAAATAATGAACCCCCTCCCCAAGCGCCTTGAGACCCTCCGGGTGAGTAGTGCGCTATATAAATTCCTGAACTTGAACTTGAACTTGAACTCTGTCCCTGCATCATCCAATATCTCCACACTCACACACAAACCCACAGGCACCCACACAGATAGTCTATTAAACAGACAAATCATACACAAGCATAAACATACAGACACTGAAACTAGTATTACACTCTCGACCTCCACCACACCCACAACCACCACCATCACACACACAGAGCCTCCACCACAACTTCTATAACCACCCCACCCACAATCACTACCGCAACCTCTACCAGCACCATTACCACACTCAAAATCACCACCACTACCTCTGCTACTACTAAACGAACAACCCACCACCACTACTATACTACTACTATCTCTACTGGCACTACACAGGCAAAGACCATCACACCCACAAGCACCACTAAAACGACAACCACCACTGTAACCTCATACAAACACGCAACTTCAGGCAAACGCACCACATCACAGAAACTATACACAATACAGAAACACAAACCCTCAGACAACCAAACACCACAGAAACCCAAACACTCAGTCAAGCAAACTTCATCACTCAAATACACATCAGAGAAACTCAAACCCTCAGACAAGCACACACTATCACCAAAAAACCCACAGAATTCCAAAGCCACCACATCCAAAACACCAACATATTCATCACAATCAAAAATTACAACCATATCACAGCACACACCCAAACTGCCCCAAAAGCAAATCCACATATTATCGAGACAATCCAGACAAATCCTCAGTTGCACAACAACACACATACAAACCCATCACCACTGCAACTTCTCCTACACCCTCTACTTGCTACACAACTCCTACACCCACCCTATACAACCTTATTCCTAAATCCCAAACTGTCTGTACTTTTGCCAGGCCCCAGAAGAAAAGGTCCATCCCTCCTCCCAACTGGTAAAAAGAGGTGCCTGGATCTCATCCTAATGTTCAAGGAGTGATATATGTCCCTTTGGCAGGCGGTCATTTGTGTGCCAGTGACTATGTAGGCCAGAATTCTATATGGGGTTGTGATCCACACCTTTTGGGCCTACAGCTATTGTTAGTGTTTATGTTTTTTAAGTTCTTGATCTTATTTTTAATGAAGAGAAGTATCATTAAAAAGTAGATTCCTGTAATTAGCAGTGTAAGCAGATCTAGGATATACTTCTCTTTCTATTGAATTCCTATGTGAAAGGGCCTGAGTAAAAAAGTAAACTTGCACGTTTGTGTAAGCTTATGTTTTTTCAATATTCAGAAAACTTCATTTTATTAGTTAATTTATGAGTGCAGAGACTGCAGTCGGGGCGAAGAACTTCGCACATGTAAGGATAAGAAAGGCCTATCTTTTTATGTCCGGAGTTCTCTGCCCCAAAAGGCCTATCTTTTTTGTTAATACTGAAAAAGTGTAAATTGACACGGCTGTGTATGTTTACCTCTGTAAATCAGGCCACATATGGTGGAGATACTTTGCTTGGAATTAATATTGAACTAGAAATTAAATATTGCCATAAACATTTTATATTTTAAAGTACAACCATCATGATAACATACAAAGACACGATGGACAGATTTTAACAAACTTTTCATATGTCCAAAATGTACCTGCATATATGTACACATATATGATTTAACGTTGCATTTCTAATGGACACTTTTTTTTTGCTTTGCCAGACATCACAATTATGATGTTATTTTTAAATGCTAATATTATTAGATGCCAAACAATTAACCGTATGTGCCACTTATGTGTATGGTCTCGCTATTAGCGATTTTAATACAATGACATATATGCATGAACACACACCTCCTGTAATACCACCAAGGTGGTTAGTTGTCATCCATTTTCAAGAGAAGGTATGCAGCATGTTGCCACATCAGGTTCATTGTGACTCTTAAGGTACAAGAGGTTGGAAAAGGTAGCTAACCCCATTTTATCTGCTGCAAACCACCAGCTCAGCCATGAAAGCTTAGCTACCCTGGAAACCGCAACAGAAAGCAACATCATGATTAAGAGGGTGGAGTTGTGACTGTACTCCTTTTGTCAGCCACTTTTCAGTTCTACTCCATTAACAGAGGAGTCTGCATGCAATGGTGAAATCAGGGGCCTGACGGACTTTCGGCCGTCAAACTGCCAGCACATAAATCAGTCAGGAGATGAACTCTTATGCCAGATGGATGGCACATCAATTTTCGATGGTCTGGACGTATCCGTCAATATATATATCAGCCCCTTAATAATTAATGATCACAGTTTTATTTTTTAAGCAATGAGAATGCTTGTTAGACCTCTCTCATGATATCTCTCAAATATGTGAGGGAGAGGCGTATATGGCAGAGAAGCCAAGCTATGGGACTCATTCCAAATGTATTTGTAATTTAAGTCCTCACTATCCAAGTTCATATAACTATTAAAGACTTTATTTGTTCATATAAGTCTGGACTGGTAGTTGCAAGCAACTAGCACCTCAGTGCCTAGAGCTGTATTACATCATAGTGCACCCACCATCCATCCATCTATCCATCTATCCATCCTTCTGATCCAGCAAAAGGCCATGGATGAACATTTAACAGTCAAGAAAAATTCAACGGCCGATATACACATTCAAATTTCCTGGCTGTTTCGCTGGGGGTCGAGTTTTGTAATTTCGCTTCAATCCTGAGTAATTAACTCACTTGTAGACTCAAATTTATTTGAGAAAATTATTCAATGTCTAACTAATCTTCACAGATCAACACTCTTCCTTTGGTCAATGGACCATTAGTTGAGTAGTTTATGGTGATATTAACAATTAACTAACTAATTTACTGATCTCGGTGAAATAACCACAGACTCTAGGCAAGATTCAATGAATTTTTATCTAAATCTCAGTCATAAATGAACGCTCAGTAGTAAAAATTCACAGTGCAAACACCATCAACTTTAATGGGAGAGAAAATTAATTTAGCAATGGATTTGAATTCATAGACTCATTCAACAAATCAATGCATTAGAAATGTATAGATATGGAGACAAAAGGCATAATAAATCATACATTTGCAAAAGGATATGCAAATTTGAGGCAGAATAATAGTTACCTAATGGTGATAACAGTAAAAACAACCCTCTGGCCAAAGGACTGGAGGAGGTCCCCTGATTAAGAATCAGGAGACAAAGACTATAAGACAGGATCAGGACAGGGCAATACTTATTAGACTTCTCTACAAACCCGGCGCACAGGGGCGCATCCCTCTCTTACACTCTCTCCCTCCTCGTTATTCTTCTGTAGTCTTCAATCTAATCAGGTTATCATTCAGGAGTGAATCTTCTCTGTCTGTTCTCTCCGTACCTTATCAGCAGCGACTTTCGCCACTCTCCCTCTCTCTCTGCATCGATGTCACTCTCGAATAGCTCGCACTCATACTTGCCTCTCCTTGCTTCCATTAAGTTACTAAATTTGAAGTCATTCTGGTTATAGTCTTCATTTCTGCATGTCCCACCCTCAGAAGTTGCAAATATGGATGGAATACGGACATTGATAGGGCAGGGGCAGGGGAGTTGTTGTCACCTCATGCTGATATATACTTTTTAATAATCTTCTATTTGTTTGACAAACCCTTCCCCTTTAGCTCATTCATAATTTAGTAATACTTTATTCCTATATATCAAATAACAATTTTAGTTGGCATCCATTTTCAAGAGAAGGTTGCCACATAAGGTTCATTGTGACTCTTAAGGTACAAGAGGCTGGAAAAGGTAGCTAACCCCATTTTATCTGCTGCAAACCACCAGCTCAGCCATGAAAGCTTAGCTACCCTGGAAACCACAACAGAAAGCAACATCATGATTAAGAGGGTGGAGTTGTGACTGTACTCCTGCGAAGGATTTCTGCTTTCTCTGTCCTTGCCGTTCGTCTGCTGTTTGGCCATCACGCTACTTCTCGCGGCCCCCGCTCCGCACGAGCCGCTCGTTGTCTTTGGAACTTTGGACTGCCCTGACTCCCTGGGAACCGGAGGGCTTTGGCTCCACTTAAAAAAAATGTATGAATTTGTATGATTAATTGTTTTCCCATTGTACATGTTCAAAGTTTTTTCTTTGAATTTTTTAAGTCATCTTTGTGTAAATTTTAATTTTTATTAAAAAGACTGTGAACGTTCAATTTTAGTGTGGAAATTTAGCATTTATTATAACTGAGGGTGATTGACCTGCAACCGCAGGAGTGAGAACGTATGATTGCATAGAGAGACGGTGTATGAAAACACAGTGAATCTCTAAGATAGGGCTTACCCAGGGACTTCTCTCTGACTGGTTGTCACTGTACCCTGTTCCCTGGTGATAGTGGGGTACTCTCTCTCTAGATATTTTGAAAGAACAGCCTTGTGCTGGAGAGTCAGGTTTTGTGTTGACTGATTAGTTTTTCCTCTAAAAAACTAACAGTAGGTGTTCCAGTCATATAATGGATACACTAAAGACCTTTGGCTTTAGTGAAGAACAATTGAATAAAATACTAAGTTCCAATAAAGGGGGTAGCAATATAACAGTAATCCCAAATGGTGGGGAAAAATGGAACCAGCTGGTCAATCTCAAGAAGAAAATTATCAGAACAGAATTGCATGCGGAGTTTATGACACAGTATGTTAGGGCTGGTACGATACCCATAGGTCTCCAGATACGCAATGAACCAGGGCTTTTTATTGATAATCCAAAATTCTTGGAAACCTGGACATTTATATGTAATAGATGCAGCAGAGATCTAATGCTCTTAATAATTGAGACAGCACAGAGTACTATCTTGATAGAGTTACAAGAAATGGAAGAACTAGAAAAAAGTCTCTTAGAGAGTAATGTGGTAGAAGAGGCAAAAAAGAAAATAGAAGAGATTAATCAAGATATGAATGGGTATTGTGAATACTTGACAAACCGCAAAACACAGAAACTAAGGAAGGACATAAACAAATTCACTCAGGAAGTAGTTTATCCCTTCCTTAAAAAAGACTACTATACAGAGAGACAAGAACAGAATAGGAGTGGAGGCCCAAGAGTCAGGTTTCAGCAAAGAAGACCGAGACATTTGAATTTCTCAGGAACATCTGAAAGCAGTGGGGAAGAAGAGGTCCATACTAGAGAGGAGGAGGAATACGCAGGCCCAAGTAGAGAATATGAAAAAGCTTTTTTAGACCAGCGCCCCCAGAAAACTCGGGGAGGCTTTCGAGGGAGAGGAAGAGGCCAGTACACGAGGAGACCAGCCCCAAGAGAGGAAGATCAGGAATACCAACAGAACCAGGCCCCTCAAGAGTACAAACGGACCAGGAACAAGGTATACTGGCGATAGAAAAAACTCCTATTATAAACCTATCCCATAGAACTTTGACAAGCATCGAACAACAAGTTCTAGGGATGGGCTTTAACTTTGTGCCTACAGCAGGTATTAACAAATTCCAATTAGAGAAAGACTTACGAGCATTTTTTCAAAAGATTCGTCTCCGACGTTTCTTTGAGAATAGGCCAGCTAGGGAAGCCCCTCAAGACTCAGGCTTAAGGACTAAATCCACATTCACCCCGAGCTTAGGGATGGTAGACAAAAATCTCGAGATTTTTGAAACAATGGTTAAATTAGAGATTGAAATCCTGCTGAACAAAAAACACTTTCAGGAACATAACATCACCAAAACCCAGAGAGATGCTATAGATTCCCTCTCCAATGACACGCAAATAACAATCAAACCCGCGGACAAGGGTGGAGGGGTGGTAGTCCTCGATACCACAGATTACGATCAGAGAGTGATGACCCTTCTATCAAATGAATTACACTACACTAGAGTGCCCCAGAGTAGACTCGACACATTAAAGAGAGATGTGGGAACACTACTCCAGCAAGCACGAACGAACGGGACATTACTGAAGAGGAATGGAAGTTCCTCAACAACATGAACCCAAAGACTCCGGCATTTTATGGACTGCCTAAAGTCCACAAGAGCTTAGATAACCCCCCACTGAGACCTATAGTGGCATCTATTGACTCTCTGCTTGAGCCTTTGAGTAAGTACGCGGATAGGTTCCTGAAACCACTAGTGGAAAAGCAGAAATCATATATCAGGGACACCTCTGATATGATAACAAAAGTAGAAGGAATGGAATTCGATGGAGAAAATGAAATCATGGTGACCCTCGATGTAGAGTCGCTTTACACCAATATACCTCAACATGACACCATTGAGGTGATTAAGACTCTACTCGAGGAGAATGAAATTACAGGTGGTAACAAGGAGTTCATAGTGCAATGTGTCTCAATGGTGCTCCTCAACAACATTTTCCTGTTTAAAAAGGACCTTTATATTCAACGTAAAGGGACCAGTATGGGCGCAACATGTGCGCCGAGCCTGGCTTGCATCTACGTAGGTGTATTTGAAAATAAACACATCTATAATGAGATCAGCCCATACTACGAGAACATCCGTAGCTGGGCACGTTTTATAGATGATATCTTTTTTATTTGGTATGGGACAGTAGAGCTCCTTCAAGATTTTCTCTCATGGCTGAACTTGGGGGACACGAACCTAAGATTTACAGCGGCTTATAGCAGAAACAGAGTAAACTTCTTAGACATTAGTATAGTAAATGAAGACATGCAATTAAAGGTGGAACTATACAAAAAGGAGTCAGACCGCAACACAGTGTTGCACTATAGAAGTTACCACCCCAGGAGCCAGAAGGACTCTATTCCCTTTGGAGAAATTGCACCACAATAGATGATTTCTACAGGCATGCGGGAGAAATGAAGCAGAAGTTTCAGGAGAGAAGTTACCCAAAAAAACTGATTACCCATTCCCTCAAAAGAGCCCGCTACTATGATAGGGACTGCTTGCTGAACAAGAAGGATAAAAAGGAAACCAAAGAGAAAATAGTGATGGTGAGCCAGTACTCGGTAGTGGCTAACCAAGTCAAGAATATAATAAACCACAATTGGAAAATTCTTAACGAGGGAGCTGAGACCCCATTACAACGTCCGCTGTATGCATATAGGACGAACAAAAACCTAAGATCAAGCCTAGTACACACATATAGGGACGATGTAATAGAACGTCAAACCACTTTAACTGGAACCAAAGCAATAGGGAACCACAAATGTGGTAACTGCTGCATATGCGAACTATGTATAGTGACTAAAAAAGTGGAACATAATGGAGCCACACAAGAAATCACTACTCTGAACAACTGCAAAACCAAAAATGTGGTATATATGATCGTGTGCCCATGTAACCAGGGTTACATAGGCGAAACGGGCAGAGAACTTAGAATAAGAATAGGTGAACATAAATCGGCAATAAAGAACAACAAGGAGAATGCGCCATTAGTGGATCACTGGAGAAAACATGGACACAATGAGAAAGATCTAAGATGGGTCATCCTAGAAAGAATCAGGGAACAAACCAGACTAGGGGACAGTAGGAAAAGGAGGAAACAACAAGAACAATGGTTTATGATTAAGTTCAACACCATTAGAAGTGGATTGAATTCTAGAGAAGAGTGGGAAACCTTGATATAAGTAATTTTATGGAGGGAAAAACAACGAGATATAACTTGTGATAAATATTAAATATGTTAAATAGAACAGAACATGCCTAGGATAATGTCCAAAAAGCAATAGAGTCACTAAAATAGGATTGCGACAATACTTAATCAATATGAAGTAGAGCAATGAGGAATGGATTCAGATAAAATAAGGGTATGTGCCCCCTGACACAAATAAATAAATACATGAAAAGGGTAATACGAGGCAAAGGTCTCTAGGGAAAAAAAATAGAATGACAAATATATGCGGACCACATAATGTTTTAATAAATGCCCAAATTTGTCTATATATTGACTGATACTGAAAACACTCTAAGCTCCATTCGTTAAAATACTATAAATAGTAAATCCAATAGTATCATATAGGACTACCCCAAGAGAATCCAGGATATATCCCTGACATATTCGGAATCAAAATAGACCGTCGATTCGGGATGGATCGTGATTCCAATAAATAAACAATATGTATGTACTAACTAAAATCCCAGATACCTGAACATTTAACACTCGGGAGGATAGCGTTTTTTCCTTAAAAATTACCACTCCAAGATGGCGACTAAACAAACAAAGGATTGGAGTGAGAGTGCGCATGCGAAGGACTGGAGTGAGAGTACGCATGCGCAGGCATCAGCTGAATACAATGGTCATAATTGAAACGTGTTTAAATACAGCGTGCCCGGCACAACGAAATAGAAACAGGACGAGGACGAGGCAGAATCGGGACCGTTAAAGAGACGAGGTAAGAGAAAGGGCACGACCAACGTAGACAGGGAGCCGGGACTTTAGCCCTCAGGCAGAAAGAAATAATGAATGCTTTGTCAGTAGACGAAGGTTTGATGTTATGCACTAGAAACAGGCTCAGGATACCAAACTGGGAGGGGGGGATGGTTCCGGTCCACACGGGGAGATAGGCTCCATTCAACAGGAACCCGCCCAGAACAAATAGGAGTTAGTTCCTGTGAATAGGCCGTGAATAATATCGAGGCCAGGCTGCTAGCGAGTGAAGAATTGGCTCCATCTAACAGTAACCCCTTCATAATAAGTACAAGTTAGTCACTGAGAAGAGGCTGTTTATAACATCCAGGCCAAGCTGCGAGCGAGTGTAGAAATAATTCAAAAGGGGTGAAGATACAAATTTGAGATGAGAAGATGAAATAAAAAACGAAGACAGAGAAATAATTGACTAAGACATAAGTAGGTGTATATATACATACATACACTTTTTTTTTTTTTTTTTTTTCCATGACAGAACATATCGAGTTGACTCACGGAACAACCCGGATATTATGCCCGTCCACGAGATATTTTAAAATTTGTTAGGTAAGAGAATGAAAAATGTTGTTAAAAAGTAAAATAGTGAGACCCCCTAGGAGGGTAGGCAGATCCTATGATAGATATATCCTGATAAATATAATTCTTCATCTAGACAGACAAAGAGACAGACGAACAAGAAGAGCGGAAGCGCCTCAATACAGCTACAGGGAAGTGGAAAAGACCCCCACACTTCGGACTCATTTGAATTAGAAGGTAATTGATCCCCATATTTGAGATACTTATAGTAGGAAGAAGGGGCATAATACAAAGATACTTACAGGTCATTATATCACTGTATTAGGAAGAATTCTACCTCGAGTAAGAAGTGATGAACTGAGGGGATAAACCTAAGAAATACCCGAAGGTGTATTTTCTAACATCCAATAGGTAAGAGTATGCATGAATGGAAAAGCAAATTTGTTAGATGATCTTAGGACGTGTGAACCAAGAATATGTAAGAATATAGTCCTATAGATGGTCTATTTTCCACACTAAAGAGGAAACGGAGGGATAGTAAATTCAGGAAATGTCCTAAATTTCGTTCTTTTTTAGTAATTTTATACTAGATATATGACCAGTATTGATGGTAATCATATGTCCCGGGGAAATAAGGGTCCCCGTATCATGAAAGATTGTAGAAACATAGTGGTTCTCGATCTTCGAGCATAATTTGAAGCAGGTGCTAGTGATACACTGAAATGTTGGCAATGACTTGAATAAAAGTCCTATGATACCAAAGTGGTACTGTGACGAGATCGAATAGAACAAAAACTGTGTCACACTTTATTACACAATAGTGATACCTTGTTTCTCTCCCCATATATTCACAGCGAGGGAGTTAATCAATAGTCCTTGATGCCGGTGACCCCAAAGAAACGGCAGTCCTGAAGAAGGTGCTACAGAATCAAGTGTCCACAGCACCGAAACGCGTCGACGCATTAATGTTTCCTTGTAGAATCCAAGTAGGGTCTAGGGAGCAATATATATTCACACACTGTTGATACTATTGACTGCACCGTGTGTATACATAAAAAGGACCATTGGATCTAGTTAATAGTGTGGCAAAGGAATCTATAGGCCACAGGTTAAAGGGGGTTTTCTTGTACAAAAAATTGTTGACTGTCATAATTGCTTTTCAAGTTGTTTGTGATGTATTTAGTTAGATAAATGAAATGGTATTTGCCTAAATGTTTATGATGAATTTTTTTTAATGAATTTGTATGATTAATTGTACATGTTCAAAGTTTTTTCTTTGAATTTTTTAAGTCATCTTTGTGTAAATTTTAATTTTTATTAAAAAGACTGTGAACGTTCAATTTTAGTGTGGAAATTTAGCCTTTATTATAACTGAGAGTGATTGACCTGCAACCGCAGGAGTGAGAACGTATGATTGCATAGAGAGACGGTGTATGAAAACACAGTGAATCTCTAAGATAGGGCTTACCCAGGGACTTCTCTCTGACTGGGTCCACTGCCTGCTCTACACACGGACAGAGGCGGGACTGCGAGGACCAGCCTGCCCAGCGGTGCTGATCGGGCGCAGCTGGTCCTCTTCCCGCCCCCTCCTGCTTAAAAAAGACTCTGCAGTGTCTGTGGCCGGTGGCTGCCTGCTAAGGATTTCTGCTTTCTCTGTCCTTGCCGTTCGTCTGCTGTTTGCCCATCACGCTACTTCTCGCGGCCCCCGCTCCGCGGGAGCTGCTCGTTGTCCTTGGAACTTTGGACTGCCCTGACTCCCTGGGAACCGGAGAACTTTGGCTCCACTGCCTGCTCTACACACGGACAGAGGCGGGACTGCGAGGACCAGCCGGCCCAGCAGCGCTGATCGGCCGCAGCTGGTCCTCTTCCCGCCCCCACCTGCTTAAAAAAGACTCTGCAGTGTCTGTGGCCGGTGGCTGCCTGAGAAGGATTTCTGCTTTCTCTGTCCTTGCCGTTCGTCTGCTGTTTGGCCATCACGCTACTTCTCGTGGCCCCTGCTCCGCGGGAGCCGCTCGTTGTCCTTGGAACTTTGGACTGCCCTTACTCCCTGGGAACCGGAGGACTTTGGCTCCACTGCCTGCTCTACACACGGACAGAGGCGGGACTGCGAGGACCAGCCTGCCCAGCGGCGCTGATCGGCCGCAGCTGGTCCTCTTCCCGCCCCTCCTGCGACTCCTCCCTCAAAAGGAGTAACTGCAACGCGCACGCGGGACGCGCGTGGGACTGAGCGCGGGGCTAAGCCCGGGCCAAGGGCGGGCCCGTTGTAGCCCGTTAGAGGCCGTGTAAGGCCGGGCTGGGCTACCCCCCTAACTCTTAACTTATTGTTGTACACGTAAGTAGGTGTTTAGTTTACCTGATTCTATACTTAACGGTAATATTAGGTAACACCTACTCTGTTGAGTTCTGTGGGCTAGCCATCTATACTAATAATCATGAGTACGAGAGGGTCCAGAAGCAAAACTGCTGCGGGGGTCTGCCACAATCTGGTACATTAGATAATTTTCTTCTAAGGGCTAATTCCTTCATCGATCAGGAAATTACCTCCTTGCAAAGAAGAGTATCCCAGGATCTAGTGTTTGCAAAAAGATCCTCTATGGGTGAGTTCGCCACAGCCAAAACTCCCAACCAATCCAAGGCACAGGCTATCTTAGCAACCCCTACAACATTCAATGCAGATATCCACGCCCATAGACAGAGCCAACCTGCTACGGTTGACCTATCAGTCTCCCATCTTTCATTGGACCCCCAACAAAGTGTGGATTTGAATAACACCCAAGACTTAGTTGATATTACCCCCCTACTGATCTGAGTAGCACCCAGTTGAAGGCCAGGAGGGAGGGAACCATTCCAAAAAAACGTATTCCCAAAAAACCTAACCCCAAAAATAAAAAACATAGGGGTAACCAATGTAGAAAGATCCATCTGGCCTCTGAACAAAATCTGGCTATACCCACTGACCCCCCTAGTACGGCCCCTACAAACGAAGTAACCTTCAGTGCCAACACTGAAGGTGCAGACATTTCAGACAGGATCAGCGTTAGGGATGATTAGGTAAACATTGCACTCCTACCCAGGATTGCTGAACTTTTCAAACTCTACCTCACCCCCATTGACACAAGATTAGCTCGCATTGAAAAACAGTTAGCTGATATGTGCGATGCCCAAAAAAAGTAAATCTAAGGGGGACCAATAAAATAGGAGGAATCAATACAAGCACAAATCCAGCTAAACCCACTGCCCCTGCTATTAAAAGATCACTAGCAACTGTGACCAATACAGAATCTTAGTCTGACTCCACCGTCACGAAGGCAATAGCACTCAAAACAAAAACCGGTGCTACATCGTTGACAGTGGGGCCCTCTATTCCTAGGGATAATACGTCGCAGCCAAATAAGATCAGTAATGGCAGTGGCCCACATAGTAGACGACCGGCCAACTTGCCTCCCGAGGCAAGTCCCTATGTTGTGGTCATGACGGGGGTCCCTGAACTGAGCGAAGCTGAAGAGGAACCCAATTGGTCCTTAAAAAATAAAGTCCAGTACTGGCTAAATAAAAATAGGCCCCTACCCCTGAACCTTACTAGTAAGATTTTGTCTGTGCGTAGGGTAGCATGGGTGGGATATGAGAGAAAAACGGTACAGGGTGATTGCATATTGGTTAATTTTGTGGATCCCCATACTGTTGATTACATATGCACCTGGAACACCCAGGAAAGGGATGAGGGGATTGCAACACGTCACCTCTCCTTCTTCTATCCCCCCAGGAGCGGACCAACACGCAACTGGAATATAAATAGCAATTGGCACACAGTTGGGCGTCCCTCAAGGAACGTTAATTGGGGCACCTGGGGTGTACAGGACTCTAGAGAAGAAGCACGCAGGGGCAATTGGGGTGGCCTATCGACCGCCAACAGGTATAGCTGCCTGGAGATGGTGGACTGACAGCTAACATCTACTAATTCTGCAGTGGGGGGGGGGCGGACCAAAAAGTCAACAGGGAAGTTACTGAAGGGCACCGTGAGCCCATTACTCCCAGGCTGAGCAGGGATTCCAGCCCTTGCATCAACAAAAGAATTTTCACCCCTAGTATCGAGAATATTCTGTATCCTACGTCCGGCTCGGGTGGTCCAGATGCTAATTGGGTGACTCATCGTCTCAATGCAGACCATTGCAATAGCGGCTCCATTTCCATCCTTTCGTGGAACTTGGCTGGTTTAGCTAACAAACTGGATTCCCCTGACTGGGGGGCACTAATAGATTTACAGGATGTATGTCTCTTCCAAGAAACATGGGCAAGAGAGGTCCATCGGTGTCCAGGTTTTGATACATTTGCAATTGGGGCGAATTGGAAGGGGAAGGGCCGCCCGTCAGGCGGATTACTCATTTGGGTGGCTTCCCACCTGGGCTGTAAAGCAAGGGTTTTACCAACTAACTCACAAGATGTCCAATGCGTACTTCTGGAATGGTCTGATCTAATCAAGTTGGCAATGATAAATGTCTATTCAAGACCAGTGGGCATAACAAAAGTCTCCAGCACTATCGAGGAACTAGCACTGTTCTTGAATACACTCCCCAAGGGCATTCCGTACGTGGTTGGGGGGGATTTTAACTGCCAATTTGAGCTACTTCCATCATTTTTAGAAGGAACATCTAATGAGGAAGAAGAACAGTGGGGAATCCCGAAATTGGCTGGACCACCTGTGAAGTCTTGGTCGCCATTAGCCATGCAAATTACTTGCTTAACCCTTGCGAATTCCCTAAGGGCCTGCAATGGTCGGGTCCCACCAAAACCGACTTTTAACAAACTCGGGTATAATTCAAGATTGGATTATATATTCGTGGAAATCTCAGAATGGGATAGAATTCTGGATTTTCATGTAATGCCTCGAGCTGACAGCGACCATAATGCGCTGATTCTAAAAATCCCAACCCCGGGCGTAAGTATACAAAATCAGGGTGGTGGTGACTGTGCGGAACCAAGATTGTTTTTTTTTTCAAACCGGCACAGAGTTCGCTGGTCTAAAATTGCAGGAAATCCCCAGGACATCTAGAGGCTATATGCAAAGGCTGTTCCTGTGCTGCAAAAAGTTGACAACCTTATGTTCCACCCCTTCTCACCTGAGGAGAACCATAGAGAACTTGGTGTACTACACCTACAGATGTGCACCACTTTAGCTGACGTCCTGTACCCGGAGCAGAAGCAACGTAAAGGCAATGGACGGGGGACTTGTGCCCCATGGTTCAACGCCGCCTGTAGAAAGGCCAAAACTGATCTGCTAGCGGCGATGAAGCAGCAGCATAATATCTCCCTGGTAATAACTAAGAGAAGGGAGTACAAATGCCTCATTGCCAATGCGAAGACTGAATGGGATCACGGTATTTGGGCAGACATGACTGAAGCGCTCAAATACCGAGACGCCAGGAAATTTTGGCAGATTGTCAAAAACGGGTCGGCTGACCCTACCCCTGCTATGGAGGCTAACATTGCACCCAGTGTGTGGGAGGACCATTTTAGATCTCTATACACTGAGGCCGACATGGACCCCAATCAGACTCAAGTAGATCCGATGACGGGTTCGACCCCTACGCCACTTCTGGACACGGACAAAATTAGTCTGGCTGAAGTTGGCGTAGCTATCGCTAGACTTGCCACTGAAAAAGCTCCTGGGTTGGACAAACTCCCGGGTGACCTATTTAAAAGTGAACCTATGATCTGGGCCCCATATCTGCAGGTTCTTTTCAACGCAATCCTGGAGGGGATGGCGTGCCTGTTACCTGGCTGGGGGTAGAGATTGTGCCCATCTTTAAGAGGGGCTCTTCTCTGCTCCCAGCCAACTACAGGCCTATCAGTCTAATAGACGTCCCCCAAAAGATCTTTGCTAGGCTGATCCTGGATCGTCTACTAGCCCATATCAGGCGGGTTTCAGGAACAAAGTGTCCACTGTAGACCAAGTCTTCCGACTTTCCATGATATTTTGGAAAACGGTACAGTTGGAGGGTGGCAGCCTCTATACTGTATTCGTTGACCTAAGAGCGGCCTTTGACCTAGTACCGCGCATGAAACTTTGGTCCGTGCTCTCTGGCCTGGGGGTCCCACAACACCTGTTAACCACGATTATCAGACTACATACTGATAATTATGCTCAGGTCAGATGTGGCCGGTAGGGGACACTCTCCAATAAATTCCCCGTTGACAGGGGGGTTAGGCATGGCTGTGTGCTTGCACCGACCCTGTTCTGCCTCTTTGTCAACGGGGTAATAGCGTACTTGAATGGTGCTGAGAATACTGATGCCCCCAAACTTGGAGGCAAACTTGGAGGCAGCAGGGTGCCCGCAATTATGTTTGCGGATGACACCCTGTTGCTCTCAAAGTCTCCAATGGGGCTCCAGCGAGTTCTGGGCGGTTTTGAGGCATTCTGCAAAGATCATGGTCTAGAGATCAATGCCCTGAAGACCAAATATATGGTCTTCAACCCCCCATCTCGAGTTCGCTCTAATCCATGCATTGGGTCTAATAAGTTGGAGAGGGTCCGAACCTTTGACTACCTAGGGATTACCATCAATGAAAAAATGTCATGGGTCCACCAACGGGAGAAAGCGCAACTAAAGCTGGCCCAAATAGCAGGTGGAATTACCAAGTTAGTCGTCAAGAATAAATCCACTTTTAAGCCGGTGGGCCCCGCTTTAGAGATTTACAGAGCACAAGCCAGGGGAGCGGCTATGTATGGTAGTGAACTCTGGGGCCACACGTGCAATCGTGATCTGGTAGTAACCGAGAACAATTTTATCAGACAACTCCTATCACTTCCTTCTAGCACTCCCTTGCTGCCTATTAGACTTGACATGGCCCTGAGACCTCTGGATGAAGACATGGGCCTGCGGCCACTGTTATTCTGGCGTAGGATTTGGACAGTTCCTGAGCTAGCCAACTATAGGGCAGAACTACAAGAAATTCTCGCTTTCCAAAACATCGGGAAAATCCCCTGGCTAAATTTTATTAAGAAAGAACTAACTAAATTGGGGATTCCTACCCTATGGTCTGACCCGCTAGGATCTTGTCCCGGGACTACACGGAGGCAGCTTATCATCCAGCACCAGGAAACCAAACTTGCTATCCATATGCAAGGAACTTCCCACGGCACCTTAACGTCATCTTTTTTAATAATGAAGGACAGATACAGGTTTGAAACTGCCCTAGACATTATAGCCCCAACATCAACTAGGAAACTGTATCTCCAATGGAGGTATGGTAGTTTACCGCTACGTGCCCTTACTAGTAAATGGGCCGATTCATCCCCGTCTTTCTGCCCCGGATGCAAATCCGACCAAGAAACTGATCTGCACATATTGTTTTTTTGCAAAGCGTATGCCCAGGCGCGGAGTAAATGGATTGTCCCACTGTGCAAAAACTTGGGCTTCTCCCGTTGCATGCAAGCTTACAGGGTTCTAAAGACTGATCTCTCTGGTCACATTGTCTTTGCTTTAGCCAAATATTTGGGGTCTGTCTGGCACAAGAGGAGATATCTTTTAAACGGGGACCTATAAAAAAACTGTCATAAACGAAAAATCCTGAGCCAGATTAGTTTGAGAATGTCTATATTTGTATAATGTGTTCTATGTTTTTATGCTTCTATATATCTTAATAGTTACTGGTTTTTTTACATTCAATGTTATCTGTACCTTTTATGGCACATGATGCCGAAATAAAGATGATGATGATGAATAATCTTCTATTTGTTTGACAAACCCTTCCTCTTTAGCTCATTCATAATTTAGTAATACTTTATTCCTATATATCTAATGTTGAAAATCAAATAACAATTTTAAATGCAGTTCCACAGTCGAGAATAATTTTCACAAGTTTTTTGTCCTTGAGCCTTGACAGCCGTTCAGCTACATGGTCATGGGGTCACATCATGACTTCACTGCGCGTGCGTAGCTTGCCACCATCTCGCAGCCATCTCTAAATCATTATGTGTAACAGGAGGCCCAAACATACACTATTAATAAAGGAATCATAAACAAAGGTTAATTTCTCAAATACATGATTTTCACTGTTCACCACCCACTTCTACTCTATCCCATGGTATTATCTCTTTCTTTAAGTGAAAGCATTAGCAGCAATAGCTCTCTTTATATTCAAGCAAGCATATGCCGGGCATGCGGCGCCTCAAGACATCACGTTAATAGTACTTGCACATGCGTGAGAGTTTTCCCTCTCAAAATGGGTTAGTCACGTTACTATCTACGCAATCCTAGTTTGTGCATGCGCAAAAGCATTTTCCAGTTTAAAACGGGTTTTAGTTGCGTTGCATTTTATTCTTTGTTACTTCAGCATGCATAACGCTCTTTCCCATATGTAAATGTTGTGCGTTTATATTAATTTTGTTTTCTTTACTATTTCTACCGATTAGAAGTGTTAATGAGGTATTGCTCCGAGCAAGTTTCGTTTTCTTGAATCCTTGCTCCATCCCTTCCATCTGTCCGCCTATCCATCCTTCTCCATCCATCAATCCAATTACACTACTTTGGTATATGATGGTTGTACCCTGGCTCCAATGACATCAGTTTTGATGAAAAAATATTTTGTGGCATGGAAAATTTGATGGGATATTCCCTGTCTCAAATACATGTTAGAGCATTGTTTTTGAATCTGGCAGCATTTCTCTGACCACAGAATTTATGATTAGGGATTTTTAATAAAGGGGCAAATGTATTAGTTACCATTTGTTTCTTGGCATACACAAGTGCTGAATGTTCTTACCGCATATTTTTTCTGCTGAATATATAGCAGCATTTAGTGAGGCTGAGAAATAAGACTACTGGATCCCGCAGGAGGTCATAGTATACTGGCTTAAATTGATGTAATGTATTTGAACTTATGCACTATTATGCCTGTATCTATTTTGTGTAATGTAATTCTACCACTAGCCATTATTACAGTTCGGGATCTGATAATTTGCCCCACCAAGTAAGGATGCTGCACTAAATCCTGCAACCTGCAGCACCAAAACAGCACCACTTCTTGAAGGTGTTCCAAATCCGCATCTTATAGTTACTTTTTGAAATTCTGGACAAATACAGACTAAAATATTGCTTTGTGGAACAAGTGGAAGTGAAATTTTTCTAAGTGTGAAGGTAAAATTTTGACGAAGGCCTCTGGCTTAGTGTATTCGAAAGGAGCTCCATTGCGTTCGGCATCAAACTGTGACTTTTTCCCAGTGGAGCACAACCAGGTGTCCCAAGTTGGCGCTATTCTTTTTGAAGCACTAGAAAGTGTTTATTCTTTAAAAAATCACATCTCTGGTTCCCTACATTGGATTTGTATTACATATTGTGTCTTCATTATCAAATGTATTGGTGTTTTTAAATTCTTTACACACCTGTCTCCTAAGTTAAGCCTGCCTGGTCATTGCCAGCTACCAAAGGTTGAGCAAGGGAATAATTTACTGATACCTTCACTGAACCTTTTATTGTGTTTCTGACCTTATCACTAGTGGTAGGTCCCTACTTATCACTAGTAATACACCACTTTCCAATACCATCCCAGGAGTGGAATGCCATTTTTAAATATGTGCGTTACTTATTGGTGTATTGGTGCCATTGTGAGTCAGGCGCATCAGATTAAATGTTTTGTGCGCTGTGTTTGTGGGGCTGGTGTTCTTGTGCTATTTGGAGTCAGAAGTATCAGATGAAGATTTGAAGGAAATTCAGCGTGAGTACATGTAGTCTTTCTGTGGTGTCAGTGGTCACACGCATTTTGCGCCTCTTCAGAGTGGATTCTTCAGTATTTACAGTGCGGAGTGTGTGGCACTACTCAGCTACCAGGTACTGTTAATGCTCTGAGATAGAAACACTTGAGATTGACCCTTTGGGGTGTACACACATTTTGCATGCCAACAGCACCTTTCAGAGTGTATCTTTCCGTCATTAACTATGGTGAGTGTTTTACACAATGCTAACAACCACATACTGTTATGCTCTAAGTGCAACAGATATTACGCTTTGGATTGGCACTTTGGGGTGTACTCCAATTGCTTCTTTTCCTCATATCGTTATTTAAAACTCTTCGTACTATTGACTTGAGATTATTGGTACTCACTCCTTTTGGAGTCCTTTCGCTCATTGTTAACCATGTAGTCTCCCAATTTACCACCACCACCTGTGTTTTTATCAGAAAAAGGAGAACCGTTGTTGTCCTGTAAGTGATGGAAGAATCTTTTGACTCATATCTGATAGTTGTGGGGGGAGAAAGATTCACAGCAGCCAGGAAAGCTTAGAAGTAATTCCTGTAGGGAATGCAGAGGGTGATGTTTGGGACACATGTGAAATGTCAGTAATAATTTTGGAGAAGCATTTTGAAGTTAGAAATAATATAGTTTTATAGTGTCACATTTTTTGCAAGGGATACATGAGAGTGTGGGGAACTATGTTGCATTTTTAAAGACACTGGCTCATACTTGTGATTTTGATCTTTTGACTGATTCTTTAATTCAAGATCAGCTTGTAAGTTGCACCAACAATGTGAGAGTTCAAGAAAAGGTAAAATCCTGAACTCCGGGTGGCAATTGATAAAGTAGAAGGTACGGAGAGCACCAGTTTCCGGGTGAAGGAGATGCGTGATGTTCCAACTCCTGCTGAGTGCAGTAACCAAACAGCTGAGTCTACCATTAATGGGGTGAGTCAAGTTGGTCTAATTCCCAAAACTAAATCAGGGGGGAAACAATTGTTGGGCAACAGTGACAACAAGAACTCTTGATTGATATGTTTCCTTTGTGGGGATTCTAGGCACACTGCAAACAGCCCCCAATGTTATGCTAAGAACTCCATATGTAGGTGGTGTGGAAAATGGGGTCATTATGCCAGGCTTTGCAAGGCTGAAAAAAATCAGTACCAAGGGGTGGACTTAATTGATAATGAGAAAAGTATTGTTTTAAATGTAAAAGCTGATCCTTGTGATATAGATGGTGAGCCCATTGTCATGCCAGAATGTGCAATCACCCTGTATGGATTGGAAGTGATGGTGTTGGCAGATTCAGAGTCACCCTACTCCATGGTGGGTGATAACATTTGGGAGAGAGTGTTCGGGGAACAGTGTATTTCTCTTTCTGAACAAGACATTAACCCAGTGAGTTATGGTGGCAACAAAATTGATATGTTGGGATACACAGTGATGAAGATAAAATTAAATGACAAAGAAACCACTGGTGTGGCTAAACTGGGTGATAACCTGATGGGTTGGTGTTACCAAAGGGTGTCATACTTAACCCTAATGGCTTGCAGAAAGTCATGACCTTGTCAGGTGAAAATTAGGATATATTTCAGCAATTTTCCATGGTGTTTAGTGAAAGGTGGGTCTTTTTAGGAATTTTGAACACAAGACTATACTGAAAAATAATGCTACCCCTTAAATGCATAAGGTTAGGAAAGTTCCAAAACTCATGTTAGAACCTCTTAAAGAGGAAATCAAAAGATTAATAACAGAAGGCGTCATTTTGGAGATCCTCTGAGTGGTTGCTCCAATGGTATTGGCCCCAAAAGTGGTGATAAGCTCATCCGGATGTGTGTGGACCTCACAAATTTAAATAGACACATCTGGGTTGATCGTCAACTGCTTCCAAACTCCTCAGAGGCCTTGACAACGCTTGGTTGTGCCTGTGCATTAAGTGCGATGATCCTATTGTTGGTGTACCACCAGGTTAAATTTCATGACGACTCCAGGCATCTCACATCTTTTGTTACTCCTCTTGGTGCCTATCGATTTATCAGGATGCCGTTTGGGCTGGTGTCAGCTGAATGTTTTCAGAGGGTGATGAAAAGAGTGCTGGATGGTGTGCCCAATATATTGTTCTTTCAGGATGACATTCTGATTTATGGCAAGGGAGGAGCATGGTGTTATGCTGAAAGTGGTGTTACAAAATCTGGTCAGGCAGGTCTTACGCTAAAAAAAGAGAAGTGCAAATTTCGAGTACCTTCAATGTCGTATCTGGGTCACACTATATTGGCTGATGGAGTCAAACCTAAATTCAAACTGGCAGACTTTATCCAGAAGGCACCTGCTTTGCAGGATAAAGATCAAGTAAGATCTTTCCTGGGAATGGCAGAAATCTTCAGCTTTGTTCAGAAGGTTTCTAGTTTGGCTCAGCCCATCAGATCACTGCTTAAAAAAAAAGGTAGCAAATGTATTTGGACGGCAGGATTGTGAATTGACCTTCAAGAATATCAAAGGAAGAATTAGTAACATTCCCACTTTAGGGCACTTTGATGTAAGTAAGAAAACCATGTTCACTACTGATTCCAGCCTCAAAGGTTTAGAGCAAGTGTTATTGCAAGTTAATGGTTGTGAAGAGAGTGTGGTTGTTTTTCGCTTCATGCTCACTGAAAGGGGAGGCAGAACAGTACTCGGTAGTAGAGAAAGAGGCCTTGGCGTATGTTCGGATGATAAACCATTTCAAGTTTTATCTTTGGGGTCTACCTTTTACAGCTTGCACTGATCACAGGCCCTTGTCACAATTGTTTGCTACAAGGACGGGTGATGAAGTTACCCCTAGGATTAAGAGATTAGTGGAAGTTGTGAGTGACTTTAATTTCCATGTTGAACACATTTCTGGAAACAAAAACCGTGTTGCTAACTGTTTATCCACACTTCCCATTGAAAGGCAGGCCAAAGTCTGGAGATGAAGGGAGACATCGTTTACAACCAATGCGCTACAACACATTCCATTACAGCGTGGTTGTTACAATGACCTCATTGTTACAATGTGAATCATTACAGTTCAAGTTATTACAATGACTTGCTGCAGTGAGCAAAAGGTGCTGGATTCACAATCCAACACCTTTTCAGCTGTTGCACAAACTGGAGTGGTGTGACATCCCAGTCGCCAACACAGCGACTGAGGGATGATGATTCACCCCTGTGATCCAATCTGTGTATGTTGTTTTATACTGGGATTTGTATGAATTTAGAAGTATGTGTGTGAGTAATATGACAGGTGAGGATATGAATGTGGTGCGTATGGGGATATATAATTGTGTATAAGCAAATTGAGCAGATTTCAAGTCATCCTATTAGAAGAAATGAGATATGTGTACTGGATTCATTCAAACTGTACCTAAAGCATTCCCTAATGAAATGTTAAAGATTAAAAACAAATGATATGTTATAAGTGAATGCTGTTTATTAGATCATGTACTTCAATGAAAAAAGTGGTTTGTTTTTATACTTAATGGACAAAGAAAATGAAAATAAAAACGAGTCCAAAAAAGGAAAATAATGTTTATGAGCTTGTGTAATAGATAATGACCCAGAGAGTAAAGTGATATAGGTCAAGTGGGAGTAATTGTAGTGTTTATTGTTGGTTCTCTCCCCCTCACTCCCAGACCTTCAGGCATACTTATAGGGGTGTGCCCCTATAAATTATATGATTCCTAAGTCCAGAGAGCCCCCTACAGCAAGTCATTGTAACAACATGTAATGTAATGGTTTGCGTTGTAACAACGCTGTTGTTGTAATGACCTGGTTGTAACGCAAAGCGTTGTAGCGCATTCATTGTAGAGAGATATATTCAGAGATGGGTCGTGTGAATCGGGTTTGTAAAGATGCCATTCAGAAGAAGGAGTGAAGAGAGGCAAGAGAAGGAGACACTGACGTTTATTGTTTAATTCATTGTGAGGGTGGCCTGAATATAGATCCATTCTAGAACATCTTTAGGAATTGAATTGGACTGGGAATTAGATTTTCAGGGGTGAAAGAGTTATTCATCCTAGGAATCTGAGAAAGATGGTTGTAAATTTGGCACATGAACGTCACCTAGGAAGAAGTCTCACCATAGCAAGGCTAAGGTAACTCGATTGGTGGCCAGTTTTACATTAATAAGCCGAGGAGGTGGTAAAGGATTGTTACTCATGTACCAGAAATGACAAGAGTAAGACAGTTGTTAGTGCACCCTTGTCCCCAGTTGCTGTTCCAAATGAGCCCTGGAAAAAAATGGATTAGACTTTGCTGGTCCTTTTCATCTTTTACCAGAGAATGAATGGTATTTCATACTGTAGGTGAACTACATGTCCAAATGAATGGTCCCGAAGTGTGTGAAGGCATTGGTTACCAGGGTGGTGATAGAGTTTTTGAAGGCAGAGTTCACAAGGGAAGGAATACTCTGTTACTTAGTAACTGACTGTGGAATCCAATTAACCTGAAAAGAGATGCATGCATTTTTGAAGGGACTTTCCATTGTGCATCTGAAAATGGCATTATATTCACCACAAGCCAGTGGCTTAGCAGAACAGATGAACAGGTTGATTAGGTCAAGTGTGCAAAAGGCAGTGGGTTACAGGATGCCTTTGGCAAAGGATTTAGATGAGTTGTGGTGGGCCCCACATAATGGTCCTAATTTAGTAACTTCCAAATCTCTCTTCTTGTGGATGAGGGGAAGGGTGGGAAATACTAAGCTGAATCCTGCTTCGATGAATGGTGGAATTCATGATCTGGTACAACTGTATAATGAAGCATATTAAAGTAGTTGCAGAGCACAAGATAAGGCCTTGAGGAAGTCTTACCAAAACAGATATGGAGAAAGGTATGATCAAAAGAAGTGTGTAAAGATTGTACCTTGGAATGTTGGTAAATTACCCTTAGGGAAAAAACGGCTTTGTGAGGAAAGGATTTCAAAATTCAAGGGACCGTTTTTTAACAAAAGGGTGAAGAATAATGTAGTGCAGTTTGATATTGGTGTTGTTTTAATTGTGTACAGATCGGTCAAATTGAAAAATCTCAGCGGTGATCCTTCACTGGACAGCGAGAGCTCTGACCATGTTCTATCATTGTACAATGATGGCAGAGTTTCAGTGGGGTGTGGATGCAGAGTTAGAACTGCACATAGACTCGGGTGGTGGGAGGATTATCAAATTGTCAAATTTTGGAATAAGGTAAACTAGTCATTTTCAGAGCATTACTCTGAACACATTTTGTACATTTTGTGTTGCTCACCTGTGTGTTTGTGACAGTAACATCTCAGATTATCATATTTATTGTGCTTTTGGAGGATCAATTTTCTTGGTAATTTCATGTATATCTATCCTATTGTGGTCATTGTAAGTGTAAGGGTGATGTGTTGTGATCTATGTCATTCACGTTGGAATGGAAGTGTTAGACAGAGGTACAAAATGCATTCTTCTCTGCAGAACAGGTATCAAAGGACAGGCAAAACACAGTCAATCCAGACTGGTCCTAATGACAGGAACCATGACTCGCTCAGTTCACGGAGGTGAAGTGTGCCCAGAGGGACTACCATGGGATCATGGTAATGGCACGCCAAGATCATTTTTTCCAACTCCTTGGTGACTGAGATGTCCATTGCGTAGCAGAAAAATGACAATCAGGATATTTGCTATTAGGAACAGTATTACCGGAAGTCCTCCAAAAATGCTTCTGAATACGGAGTGTATGAAGTTAGGAATAACTCTGAAGACTGTTTGAAAGGTGCTTAACAGTCCAGAACCTATGGTCTTAAATAGGTGTACAATACCCTTTATATCAGACATGTTAAAGATACATTGTACCATTTCTGTGAAATGGAAAGGGCAGTTTGTTCGTACTAGTGCCTGTATCTCAGCTGAGGACCTTGCGACTTAAAGATGATACGTTTCTCAGGCGGAGGTTAAGGGCACAGTTTGCTGTAGAAGCATGGCTTTCATTCGGCTCAGAGCATCAAACCATATAAAGGAAGCATTCAAAGAAGGCCATAAAGGAACCTCTCTGACTGTGTTGGTCAGTGTATATATTCTTGCATGCAACAAGTAACCCTGGAGATTACAGTGATAAGATATGTGATGCACTGAAGCATCCCGCAACAACTTTGATCACTCAGCATCAAGTAACTCCCATTCAAGAGCAACTTGAGTATCTGATTAACCACGGCAGCCATTTACCCTTTTAAGTGACAGGATAAGTTTGCAACTGAACCATTACAGGCCTGTGAAGCATGATGTCCTGGCATATGAGAGATCCACTCAAAACGTTCTCGCAGTTTTTTACCACTTAGAAATACTTCAATGTCCCTACTCCTGCATCAAAACCTGTATGGTAATTCCCAAGATTCCTTGATTAATTCCCTACCCATCACTTCATATCTGCCTGCCTGTTGTATTATAGGCAATACCGAAACTGGAAAGTTGTGACCGGTAATGTTATATGGCCATGGTTTAACCATTCTGTGGATGGTGATTCTGCCACAGTGAAAGGTAACTGGCCCAGTTTTTCAATACACATCATTGTATATTTTGCTCCCCTCTGTGCCATTGCTATCTGTTTTTTAGTTAGATTGTAGGCAGAGAACAACGATGTACTGTTGATAAAGCGCCAAGGCACATAACTTAAACCAATGATTGTAGCGTCCAGGTTAACAACATAATAGAACGTCATTGATATTATCTGTGTTGTAGTATAGACATATCCTGTTCTAGTACATCTATAGCAGAAGATATAATGTTGCCCAGTGAATAAATCTTGGATGTTAATGTGGTCATACCATTGTCAACTACAGCGAACGCCGTTTCTAGGTTAATTCTATCTATTTCAAGAAGTCTCTCTGCAGCTTCCAGTTGAGAGATTTTCCAGATTTCATTATAGACATCGTATAAGAAACGGTTCTGACGTGGCTTCCATGGACCCAATAACAAAATCCCTCAGATCCACTTCATCTAATAGCAAGGATAAATGCTGTTTCACCTGGGAAAGTGTTGAGGTTTTTAGCAAATCGAGGCATAACTTCCCAACACTGTATGATGTCACCACCCTTGGATGTTCTCTTTGTACATAGTGGTGGTCTGGCCTATGGATACTAAACCCTTCGGTAGTACCCCTCAATCTTGTTTGATATCTGTTTGTGTCTGTGGGCCAAACCAACCAAACCTTCCAATTGGGCCCTGATGAATTATACTATAAGATGTCATCTATTGTATCCCCTCCATATGATATTAAGTTTTGCCACCCCTCATAGTGTGATGGTGTGGGAATCTGAGGTACGTTCAAATCCTTGTTTTAGGCTATTCCAAGACAGGCAGTCTGTTGCACAGTTTCATTCAGAAATATTATCTGCTTTGGAAAGAGGCTGCTTGACATAATGCTTCTGTTCCCTGAACTTGCCATTCCTTTGAAACCCAGACTGATTTTATGTCTATAGTGTCCTTCAATAAGTCGAAACCCTGGTCAGAAAGTTGGTAAATAAAGGATGCAGAATAAATCTGTTTGGTTTTAGTCAGCCTATTTTTCTGTGCAGTTGTAAACTTATAGTAATATGAGGTCGGATCAGAAGTGTTAAACTCTGAAAATTAAGAACATTTCAGTGCTTGAGAAGGCAGTAGATTGTTCTAAATCAGACAACATAATATTTACAGTTTCAAAATCCCAATCGGCAGAAAATGCACTGGAGGTAATGATATTATTTAAAGAAATTTTGAATACATCAGGTATTTTTAAAAGTTCACTGGGACCAAATACATCATAATCAGCCTTTTCCCAAACTATATCATCAGGAATTGGAACAGCTGTAATGTTCACAGAGGACAGGACTTTGCTCATGATCAGAAGATGTATGGGGTTTCAGACAGTTACCAGTCATTGAGTAAGCAAAAGATGGTCACTAGATCGATCCAGAACAGAAAAAATATTATTCTAGTTATTATCCAGAGCTAGATCCAAGGTAATACTAGGTAATTCATTTTCAGAAAAATGTAGAAGTCATAAATGTGTTGCTTAGGGGAAACTGAAGCTGGCATTGGTTCAGGCTCACTGGGATCCAGAGAGAAAGTTTCAAAATCAATAAAGAAGCCAGATGCAGTTCGATCCATTTTTGGTAGCTCAGCAGATTTTTTTGAACTGGCAGATGTCTCTTGTAGAGGCATATATATGTAGACATCGGTGTTAGGCTATATTGGTATTTGCCTTTCATTTTGGTTTTGAAGTTCTGTTTCCAGAGCAACGAGTACCATTTCATTGTTAGAAATTCCATTACTTTGTATTGGCGTCTCTTCAAATGTTATGAGTCTTTCGGTCTGAACAGCCTGTATGATAGCGAGAGAAGAGCGTTGGCTTCCCAGGAGCCCATGAGACCTACTATTCAGTATTGACCACATAGTGTGGTTTGACCAAATCTGGGGAGATGAATCTCACTTCTTTTTTGTGATGGTAAGAGGCGAAAGAAGTACTGTTCTTGTACCTTTGACTGCCAGGACAGGTACACGTATTCTGTATGATGGCCTAAATTTGTTGTTGTCCACAATCTTTTCTCTGACCAGGCAGGTCCTGCCATGACTGATTTGACTTCCCCAGTGGCGGTGTGTTTTACTTGCACTTTGTTTTGTAGTGTGCGAAATTAATTGAGTTCCTATAAAACAGCCAAACGTTGATTGATGTCAAATTGTTTCTCATCTGCCACTGTGCTTTCATCATCAAGATCAGTTACCGACATTCTCGTCCCAAAAAGGACTTCATAAGGAGTGATACCTCTTGGCATATTGTTGGGGGCTATTTGGACCACGTATAAGTGATTGACCCAACTACCACCTGAACCCAATACCCTTGCTGTTGAAGATTGCATTAAGTCTCAGTTTTTCCTCTCCACAACCAAATTTCCCTCTGGATGGTACGGAGAGGAGTACTGCAATGCAACACCTAAACTTCCCATGGCTTCCTTGTAAGCTGTAGAGCTAAATGCGGGGCCACGATCAGAATGTAATGTGCCAAATGAGTACAGTTTGTAAACTACATCTGTTGCAGTAAGAGAATTATCCCATTGTATCTATCTTGGATGTAAGGCTAATGCATTTGGAATATTTGCCTTTGTAACAGCCTCTAAAGCTGGTACTGGAGTTACAACAATTATTAGTTTCCCCTGAGCCACTGCTCTTTCTCTCACTACAGAGTTCTGCATTGCTGTCAGACTTTTTTCTGCGGAAACAAAATGAATTTCAGCGTTTGTGTACAAGTATGATTTGTATGATATGGGTACTGTTTTGCCTTCATTGAAGGTTAGGTTTTTAAGTTTTTCAGAGATATAAGAGGTTGGAGCAGCACACACTTTTCTAAAAAGTTAGCTTCCAGGCTATTCCCTTGACTTGAAAGCTCATACCCCAACAATAAGACATTGAGGTGGGCTATTTTCGATTTTTTAAGTTTACATTTCTTTATTGTTTTACGCTTGCAACACTCAAATATAGTAGTGTGTGGCCAGCTACCAACCATCAAAGCTTTGGAATATACAGTCATATCAGGCAAGTCTAAGGCGAAAACTCGACAGTAGGTGCATCATCAGTCAGTGTCGCTTACAAGTATAATTCTAACCTAAGGAAAACAACCCCTTTAATCGCCCCTCCCTCCCATCTGACCAACTCCCTCCCCCCCGGTGTTCCATGTCCACTGCCTAAGTTTCCTGAGCCCACCCGTGACTCCTCCCCCCCTTCAGGCCGTCTCCCGGGACCCGGTGAGGTGCAGCAGCCTGAGATATCTGGGGCAGGTGATCTCCCTGAATTCCATGGCTAGTAGCGACAGAAAGGGTTGCCACAGTTCATTGTATTTAGATCCCTCCCCCGCCAAGGTAAGCGTTAACTTCTCCATAAGAGGACATGCCACAGACGATATAGCCAACTTATGAATGTCGGGGCATTGAGAGTGCGCCAATGTGTGAGTATGTTTTGTGTCGCCGACCCCAGTGCAATTGCTATTTGCAGGAAGGGAATTTCCCGCTAAGGTCGCGCTTCTACCGCCTGGTCTGGAAACAGCCAGTGCTTCTCTAACTACCAGCGTCTCCACTCCACCAGGTGTCGCAGCTGAGTGGCCTGAAAGTAGAGTTGGAGATCAGGAATCCCCTGCCCTCCCCCCTCCGGAGCAAGCGTCGTCAATACCCACCGCATTTGTGGCTTCCGACCATTCCAGATGAATTGTGCAAGCTCTGATTATGTCTGTTGTATCCAGCCCGCGGGCGTCCGGAGAGGGATGGTGCGGAAGAGATAAAGGATCTGGGGTAAAATGGTAATTTTGACAGCTGCAATTTTGCCAAGCCAGGAGAGGGGACAATACTTCCATCTGCCAAGTTCCCGGTGGATCCTCCTACTCAGGAGTGCATAGTTTGTGGTGATCACTGTAGGAAGAGAGGGGGCCAGCTGGATCCCCAGGTATGGAATCGTGTCCGTTGCCCATTGAATAGGAAGCAAGTTCTGCAGGTGTTCCCGGGTGGGCCATGACAAGGAGCGATCTAGCGCCACCGACTTGTCCGCATTCACCATGAATCCTGCCACCCGGGCGAATGCGTCTAAGTCCGCCAGACATGCCGGCAGCGCGTTTCTCGGATTGGCAAGTGATATCAACACATCGTCTGCATATAGGCAGATTGTGTGGACATATCCACCAAATTTTATCCCGGTAACATCTGGGTTCTGCCAGAGTCTCATAGCCAGCGGTTCCATATAGAGGGCAAAGAGGAGGGGTGATAAGGGGCATCCCTGCCTCGTGCCTCTTTCAATGGGGAATAGGGAGGACGTATGCCCATTCACATGGACCACGGCTGTAGGGAACTTGTAGCAATTGAGGATGTATGTGGGAAATCGCTCTCCCATCCCTTATTTTCGATTTTTTAAAGTTTAATATGTAGCCCTCAGCGGCGAACCCCAGAATAATGCTACTCACCCTGGTCAAGTGTTCCTTTAAATCACCACCAATCAGATAAATATCATCTATATAGAATGCCTCTCCATCCAAATTCTGTTGTAACTCTGTTACCCTAGCGGAGAAAAACCCAGGGCTATTTTTATACCTTTGGGGAGTTGAAAAAATTGACTCTGGGAACTTAGCACTCCGAATGCTGTCAAACACCTGCTTTTATGCACAATATTTTGGCAGAAAAATCCATTAGAGATATCTAATTTTGTTTTGAATTTTTTCCGCACAATGTTATTGATTAATGCGGCACTGTGTGCATTCTGTTCGGCAAATGTTTTAGTGCAGGTGTTCAGACGTCTGTATGCTACATCTAGACGGTAGGAATTATCTGGTTTTATTACAGGAAACAAAGGATTATTCATGGAGGAGGTGCAACTTTAAATTACAGCTTGGTATTCAAGTTCATCTAAGATCTCCCTGACCTGTTTTTTCACTTCCTCTTTTATTGGGCACTGTCTCTGTGGAGTTGGAGTAGATTTTACTGGGATTACATTGTAAGGTGACTCAGCATCCCAAAAAAAACAAAAGAAGTGATGGAGGGTCCGAGGGGAAATGTATTTATAGACCAAATAGTACCTAGTCCCCCAAACTGACAATGGAACACACGGGAGGTACTAGCAGTCTGAATTCAATATATGTGCTGGAACCTAATAGTATCCCACTTTATACTGAGACCACAAAGTTGATCCAGAGAAATGACATTGTTATACCAGGGAGCGTGAGACAGAGAAGATACAGAGTCTGAGGAGCTAGAAAAAAGTACCCATCAGCCCACTCAAAAGTGGAATCTCGTCATCTGGGTTTGTTTGTGTTGGAGAATGGTGTCCTGTAGGCTCCTCCTCAGAGAGAGTTTCTGAGGTTACCTAATTTCGGACCCAATGATCAAACATTCAACCAACGGATGACAGTATGTGAGCAGAGGGGGCAAAAGTTGCAGTGCTCAAAAGAAGAAAACAAGAAGGAAAATGATCCCCGTGATTTTAAAAATACCTACGTTGATGTCATAAGAAACTTTATTAGGTCTGACCATCAATGTGGTAAGGTTAAAAGCAGTGTACCGATAGCATGCAAGGAATTGCTATCCACCATGTATGTTAATGGGTCAACATGTTTCAGCCTTGAATGGCTTTCGTCAGGACCTATGATGTGCTACTGCAACATACTTTAAGTGATGTGATACGTGATCTACACACACTCTCCAAAAGAAAAATGGGTGTATCTTCTCCTGTATATACAATGTGGGAAACAAGAACAGAAAACAGAACAGGATTACAAGTATACACAACTGTCGCATGTATCTCTTTTCTCTGTGTAAGTTACATATTTATTTCAATGATTATCACTCACCCTATTTGAAGGGAGAAAAAACCTCACCTCACCTGGCAACTGCTCAGGATAGAAGGAGGCCACACACTAGAAATAATTGCATAGAACTGAAATTAACTCCAGAACCAGTCACACAAATTAAATTTTTTTCTAAAAAAAATTTTTAAAAAACATTTTCATTAGTGATACAATGAAGGCAATATGGCAAGCCCAGATTATGAGTGCATAAGGATGAAAAAGCGTCTGTTTAGCAAAAAACCAACCCGACATGGCTTAGCAGAACTGCCTTGCATGGTAACTAGAGCAGCTGAGTAAACATATGCCAGGGACCAAGGACGCCTTCTCCTATGCTGGGAAGTAAGTATTTCCAGTCTGAAAAGTCTATCTGAAAAAAGCCAAACCGCAGTCACTCACCTCTCCGTCGTTGCCTCGGGTTAAGAACTGAGCCGAGGGGGAGGTGGTGATCCAGAGTTGTATGCGGGATTAAGTCCGTGACTAGCGGACCTGCGAGGGAACTATCGAAAAAATGCTCCGATTGGTTCGCCGCATGAAAAAGTTCTAAGCCAATGGCAGCTGACCCTCGGTTACACAACTGGGGGAGGGGCTGTCCACGGCGGTCATATGATTGGTTTCAGCGAGGACTAACATGCCCAATTACATGCAAGGCTATTTGTTATTGTTAGCGCGTAGCTGCCTTGGGAGTCTGCGAGTCACGGATCTTAGAGGAATCAGTTAGGTGACTCAAGGAGGGGCTATGTACCGCAGTAGTATAGTTAGTTCAGCAGGAACCGCTGGAACCAGTTAACTAAAAAGGGCCATATTGTTGTCAGCTCGTAGCGGACTGTAAGTAGCGGACCTTGGAGGAAACTAGCAGAAATGAAGTTCTGATTGGTTCGCTATGTATTAGCGGTCTTAGCCAATAGGACCTGCCCGTTTGTTCGCCGAGCGTGTATCGCTTTGTTTATCTATCTGCGAGGACGGGCTCTAACAATCCCTTAAGTCAACAAGTGAAAGCATACAAACGAAACCAAAAACAGATACCAAAAAACATATACCAAAAAACAGATGTTCATACAGTCTCTGAAGGCTGATAACTGTATCTGTTGCTGCGCACATGTTATCAATGCTTAGAGGCACAAATAGAATGTGCAGAGCTAGCGCTCTGAGAGCAATACGTCAGTTGTGAGATGGTGATAATTAAAACCCCCGGAGCCCGTCTCTAAAAAATGTGGGTAGTAAAGGCGGGGTTTGTAAACCAGCAACATAACAGGCAAGGTATACGCGTGGCATTAGGCTTCACAAATATATATATATTTTTTCAAAAGATGGTATTCGAGTGAATACCGAGACTTGTACGTTTATGCTCATTCTTATAGGGAGACCCTCGTTAGTAGGATGGCAGAACAATTGGAAGACACTCTGCCCATTGGCATGTAGTCGAAAGCGGTGAACCCACACAAGGTGCTTAGGTGGAACGCCAGTGGAAAAAAACAAAACAAACCTAGTCATACAAATATGGAGTCTGGTCTGTCATGTTAGTAGGTGGCTATGGAGATTGAAACAGTAATGCCACCTAATGTTCAGAGACCCTAGTGGAAAGTCTGACGAAACACTTGGGGGCTACTCTGTTAATATTGTGAAAGGAGAACTTCTCGATATTGGAGAAGCAACTGGTGGGCCTCATTATGGGTGGCACCAAATCTCTATCAGCTGTAGTCGGTACCAGAACTTAATCAGCTGTAGTTGGTTGCAGAGATTGTATAGATGTATGCATTAAGAGTGAACTCACAACTGCATCCATGGGATGTCATCGTTTAATCCCTCCGTATCACTACGTAAGTTGTAGACCCATCTTTGTTCTTTCCTTAACAGGAAAAGGGAGACATCCGTGACGTGACCAGGTATGTAAGGTTGTTCTAAGATCAGCCACCTTAAACCATCAGGATTTATCTTTTTTTCAAGAAAGTGCGAGGTGAGCCGAGTCGCCTGTTTGTTGCGCCTAATCGTGCTTTTGTGTTCTTGTATGCGCAATTTGACTTTTCTTGTAGTCATTCCTATGTACCTCAAACCACAGGGGCAGGTAATTTGGTAGATGACTTTCTCGCTGTTACAATTGGTGTGGCGTTTGAGTAGCCATGGTCGAGTAGTGCCAATGTCGACTTCAAGAGTCTTCGTTGTTTGTGGACACACTGAACAATTCCCACACGGATGATGCCCTTGCACCGGCGGAAGGTTCCACAAGGTAGATGTGGATTCTTCGACATCTTGTCGAGGTCTCGTGTGGACCAGTGCGTCTTTCAGGTTGTTACCTCTTTTGAATGAGAAAAGTGGGAGAGGAATATTCTCACCTGAGCTATTCAGGATCCGCCACCTCTGTCTAATAATCTTCTGGATCTTAGAGGATGAGGTGTTGTACGTGGTTACACATACCAACCTATCCATAGGTGGTTTCCTGACTGGAGGTTCTAAAAGGGCCTCGCAATGATTATTCGCAGCACGTTTCAAAGAAGTCCGAACTAGAGTATTTGGGTAACGACGCATTCTCAATTTTGAGGAGAGATCTTTTGCTTCAAGATGGAAATCTGTAGTGTTGGAGCAATTCCTCCGAACCCTCAGGAACTGTCCGAACTGGAGGTTTTCCCAGAGGGAACGGGAATGGTGGCTGTCAAATCTCAGCAATGAGTTGCGGGCCATTGGTTTGCGGTAAAGAGAACTCGCCAGATGCCCTTCTTGTGGAAAGATTACAAGGTCGAGAAAAGAAAGTTCAGTTCTGCTATATTCTAGGGTGAACCTGAGGTAGGGGTTCTGACCATTAAGCCACTCATGAAAGAGCAAGAGGGATTGTACATCACCACGCCAGACAACAAAGATGTCGTCAATGTACCGCTTCCACATCATCAATTGTTGATGATGTGGGTTGTTGTTATTTAGTACATGGTGGGACACCCCCGCGCCGCACGGCCACCAGCTGCTGCGTGTGCCCCCAGTGCCTGCCTCTGCCTCAGCGCCGGCCTCGCTGCCGCCTTGAGCGATCCCCGTTGGTTTTCTCCCGCTTTTGCCCGACATTTGTGCTTGTTTCTTTGTGTGCCGTAAGATCGTCAGCTTAAACTGTTTTCTCCCGTTTTTGCCCGACATTTGTGCTTGTTTCTTTGTGTGCCGTAAGATCGTCAGCTTAACTGTTTTCTCCCGTTTTTGCCCGACATTTGTGCTTGTTTCTTTGTGTGCCGTAAGATCGTCAGCTTAACTGTTTTCTCCCGTTTTTGCCCGACATTTGTGCTTGTTTCTTTGTGTGCCGTAAGATCGTCAGCTTAACTGTTTTCACCCGTTTTGACCAGAATTGTTGCCTGTATTTTTCTGTGCCGTTGCCTCTTAGTGTTTTGACCCCCATTGTGCATTGTGCCTGTCTCCTTCCTGATTGCCCGCCTACCTCGCCGCCCTCCGCTCTCCCTCCCCGCTCCCGCTTCCCGCCACCGCCATTAGCCCCGCCCCTTTCTCTTCTGTTCCCTCCCCGCTCCCGCCTCCCAGCTGCTCCGCCCACCCGCGCACTTCGCCTTAAATGGCGACCGTGCGAACGCGCAGCGGTCACGCGCAGCGGGCGCGCCGATTGTGCGCCGAAGGCGCGCCAAAGGTAAGCCCGTCTGCGCCCGTCCGCGACCGGATCGCGACCAGCGCCAGGACCCCTGGTCCCCGAGGACCCCGACCGACCCGCCTGACGTACTCCGCCGCCACCCTCACCGCACTCAACACCGGCCGACTCCCAGATTGCCACCAAGCCACACCACGACGCACCAACGGACCTTTCAGCTGCCACGCCTGCAAGTTCTCCTGCATCCGGACCAGCCTCGCACCAGCACCCGCTAAGTCTAACGCCAGCAGCACCCACCTCAAGTGCATCCTGCTCAACACCCGCTCCGTCCACAGACACGCCATCGAACTCTGGAACCTTCTAGACGCCACAGCCCCTGACGTTGCCTTCCTCACGGAGACCTGGATGAACGCCTCTTCAGCTCCCGACATCGCCATCGCTATCCCAGAGGGCTACAAGATCGTCCGGAGGGACCGAAACGCCAACCAGATGGGAGGAGGCATCGCCATCATCCACAGGAACACCATCCGTCTCACGACCAGCACCGACAACACCCTGACCAGCGCCGAACACCTGCATTTCCAGATCCACACCAACCCGAACACCACCCTCAGAGGCACCCTGATCTACCGACCCCCCGGACCACGCACCCAATTCAGCGAGGACATTGCCGACTTCGTCAGCCCGCATGCCCTCCCCTCCGCCGACTACATCCTCCTGGGAGACCTCAACTTCCATCTGGAGAACAACAACGACCACAACACCAGCACCCTGCTCGACAACCTCGCCAACCTGGGACTGAAGCAACTGGTGTCCACCCCCACCCACCTCGCCGGACACACACTCGACGCAGTCTTCGCTTCCAGCACAGACATCGACTTCAGCCACGCCACAGAGCTTCAATGGACGGACCACAGATGCGTCCACTTCACCTTCAAGAGAACGACGACCCACCACCACCAGCAACAGGCCGCCCGCAGAAGCTGGAGCAAGATCACAGCAGACCAACTCGCCACCTCCCTGAGCCAGCACCCTCCTGCCAGCTCAGCGGACCCCAGCCAGGCCGCTGACAACCTCACAAAGTGGATCAGCAACTGCGCGGACGAACTCGCCCCACTGAGAACCCCGCCTAGCAGACCCGGCAGCAAGAAGGCTCCATGGTTCACCGACGAACTCAAGAGCTCCAAGAAGAACTGCCGAGCCCTCGAGAAAGTCTGGAGAAGGGAACCGACACCGGACAACAGGACCTCCTTCAAGCTGGCCACCCGGAAACACCACCAGCTGATCCGCGCCGCCAAGAAAACAGCATTCAAGGACAGGTTGGACAACAACGCACACAACTGCAAGGAACTCTTCAACATCGTGAAAGAGCTTTCCAACCCCAGCGCAGGAAACAACGACATCACCCCATCGCAAGACCTCTGCAACTCCCTGGCTTCATACTTCCACAACAAGATCGCGGACATACACAACAGCTTCAACAACCAACCAACGCACACCATGACCGAACAACCACCCCCCACCACCACCCTCCACGCCTGGACCCCGATCAGCACCGAAGACACCATCCGCATGATGAACTCCATCCACTCCGGATCACCGACCGACCCCTGCCCGCACCACGTCTTCAACAAGGCCGAGGCTGTCATCGCACCCCACCTGCGAGACATCATCAACACATCCTTCGACACCACCATCTTCCCTGAGAGCTGGAAACACGCCGAACTCAGCGCTCTACTCAAGAAACCAACAGCGGACCCCACCGACCTCAAGAACTACCGCCCCATCTCACTCCTCCCGTTTCCAGCCAAAGTCATCGAGAAGACCGTCAACAAGCAGATGGCCGCCTTCCTCGAGACGAACGGATCCCTCGACCCCTCACAGTCCGGCTTCCGAGCCAATCACAGCACCGAGACCGCCCTCATCGCCGCCACCGATGACATCCGAGCCCTGATGGACAATGGAGAAACAGCGGCCCTCATCCTCCTAGACCTCTCCGCGGCATTCGACACGGTCTGCCACCGCACCCTAGTACGGCGCCTCAGCAACATCGGAATCCAGGACAAGGCGCTGGAATGGATCATCTCCTTCCTCGACGGAAGAACACAGAGAGTCCGCCTACCACCGTACAAGTCAGAGGCCTCCGAAGTCATCTGTGGCGTCCCTCAAGGATCATCTCTGAGCCCCACCCTCTTCAACGTCTACATGAGCCCCCTGGCGGCCATCGTACGCAAACACAACCTCAGCATAATCTCCTACGCCGACGACACCCAACTGATCCTCTCCCTGACCAACGACCCCACCGCCGCCAGAGCCAACCTGCACGAAGGGATGAAAGAGGTAGCCGAGTGGATGACGACCAGCCGCCTGAAACTGAACTCGGACAAGACGGAAGTCCTCATCCTGGGCCCCTCACCCTCCGCCTGGGACGACTCCTGGTGGCCTCCCGCCCTGGGCACCGCACCCAAACCGACAGACCATGCACGCAACCTGGGCTTCATCCTGGACTCCTCCCTCTCCATGACCAGGCAAGTCAACAACGTCTCCTCGGCGTGCTTCAACATCCTACGCATGCTACGGAAGATCTTCTGGTGGATCCCCACCGAGACCAGGAAGATCGTCACCCAGGCCCTCGTCACCAGCCGACTGGACTACGGCAACGCCCTCTACGCCGGTACCACCGCCAAGCTCCAGAAGAGACTCCAGCGGATCCAGAACGCCTCAGCCAGACTCATCCTCGACATCCCACGAACCAATCACATCTCCGGACATCTGAGAGACATTCACTGGCTCCCCGTCAACAAAAGAATCACCTTCCGCCTCCTCACCCACGCACACAAAGCCCTACACGACCAAGGCCCGAGCTAGCTCAACAGCCGAGTCAACTTCTACGCTCCCAAACGCCACCTCCGATCAGCCAACCACGCCCTCGCCGCCGTCCCCCGCATCCGAAGAGCGACTACAGGAGGAAGGTCCTTCTCCTACCTGGCTGCCAAGACCTGGAACTCCCTACCGACCGACCTGCGCCTGACCCAAGACCACCTCTCCTTCAGGAAGAAGCTGAAGACCTGGCTGTTCGGGTATGTAGCGCGCTTTACAAGTGTCATTGATTGATTGATTGAGTGGGTCTCGAAATGGTGGACGTATATATTCGCCAGACTGGGCGCAAATTTGCTGCCCATCGATGTCCCTGATATCTGTAGATACAGGGATTCCTCGAAGGCAAAAAAGTTCTCAGTCATGGCAATTCTTGCCAGTTCCATTACAAAATGAATGGGTGTTACCATGTCAGAGGAAGCATTCTCAAGTAGTTCTTGTACAGTTTGTAACGTTTCGGTTTGAGGTATACACGTGTACAAGGATTCGACATCAAAGCTGGCTAGTATGTCTGAATTGATGTCAAATTGAACCTCAGGTAGTGTACGTAGAACATCTTTTGTGTCCTGAAGGTATGTGGGCATTGTTTTAACAATGGGACTCAAAAAAACGTCAACAAAAGTTGATAAGGGTTCCAGCAAAGATCCAATGCCCGAAATAATCGGACGGCCCGGCGGTGGTCTGGCCGATTTGTGGATCTTTGGTAGTGTGTAGAAATATGGAGTGATAGGACACTTGGTAACTAAAAAAGTCGCCTCTTGTGGGGTGATCCATCCTTCAGCGCTTGCTTCTTCCACCAGGTATTTGATCTCATTGGTGAGTCTAGCGGTGGGATTGTCAGCAAGGGGGGTGTAGAACTGTGTGTTGCTTAGTTGTCTGAGACATTCAGTGCGATACGCAGTGGTGTCCTGAATGACTATGGCACCCCCCTTGTCTGCTGGTTTGATCACTATTTTAGTGTCCTTAGAGAGGGTTTCAAGGGCAACTCTGTCTTTTTTAGAAAGGTTTTGGAAATTACCATTTTTGGAAAAATCAATAGATCTGAGATCTTGTAGTACTGCTGCCTCAAAAGTACCAACTTTAGATGGTACTTGTTGGAGTAGAGGCATAAAGGTGGATTTGACTTTAAGACCTGTGCTAGTGTCTTCAATCAGTGTATCTTGTTCTTTGTCTTTAAAGAAGTAGTGTAACCTGATTGTTCTGAAGAATCGTTCGATTTCTCCACGCATTAGGAAAGGTTCTCCGCTGTTGGTGGGAACGAAACCGAGACCCCTATTCAAAACTTCCTGTTCACTGGGGGTGATGACCCTACTGCTCAGATTAACTACCAAATCTTCAGTTGGTTGAGGTTCAATGTTCACTGACCTCGTTTGTTGTGGGTCGTTGAGGGATCCTGATTGTCTGCCCATTGTACTTGGCCTTGACCCTGACCTCTCCGTCTGCCTCGGTTCCAACCACGGCCTTGTCCCAAAAAAACCTGGTTGTCAAAATACTGAGGCTGCATGGGGTAGTGAGACATAGGTGGGGGAAACTGGGGATAGCCCCAAGGAGCTGGTGGCCACCATGATCCTGTTTGGTACATATTCCCACGTCCATTATATCTCCGATTAGGTCGATTACTACGACCTCTCCCTCTCGGTTGGTTGGTGTCTCCATTTTCTGAACCGGAAGATTCAGTACCTGAGGATGTGGCATATGAAGAACCTAGAGTGTGTTTCTGTTTGTTCGAGTCAGTAGGAGTGTAGTTGTCACTAGTATAAGGATACACTTTTTCATGTGAGAATTTCGCCAAATCTTTTTTAAATTTTTCTATTTTGGCAAAAAAGATAGGTTCCTTATACTCCTTATTGGCCTTATTAGAGTCCTCTTGTTGTTTTTCAAATTTCTTTGTTGTTAGCGTGGTTTTAATCTGACCTTCCAGGATTTGTATCTCTACTAGAATAGCGTCTGCAATTCTTTTGGCTGTGGTAATGATCAAAATAAGCCAGTCTCTTGTGCAGCGCCAGGCTATCAAGGACCAATCCTTAATGAAAGCCTTGTCTGTTAGAAATAGCCTAGGCGAATTTGTAACTATGAGACCTGTGGGTGAACATTTCCCATGTAGATATTCCGCCATAATCTGCCCGTGTATTATGGTGCGTGAGTGGCTCTTTTTTAGATTTAATACTGTATCCCAATCACCCACCGTCACAGGGACTGGGGTGGGAATTTGGTCTAGCATACTTGGATTTTCAGATAGAATGGATGAAAGAATTTCATCATCAAAGCCCAAGCCGCCAAAGTCTGCCATAGTATCACCATATGAAAATGCACAGTGCACTGTGGATATAGTGCACTTATTTGTAAACCAGGACCCGCAGCCTTGGCTGCACAATAAGACAAAAAAACCAAAAGAAGTGATGGAGGGTCCGAGGGGAAATGTATTTATAGACCAAATAGTACCTAGTCCCCCAAACTGACAATGGAACACACGGTGAGTGACTGCGGTTTGGCTGTTTTCAGATAGACTTTTCAGACTGGAAATACTTACTTCCCAGCATAGGAGAAGGCGTCCTTGGTCCCTGGCATATGTTTACTCAGCTGCTCTAGTTACCATGCAAGGCAGTTCTGCTAAGCCATGTCGGGTTGCTTTTTTGCTAAACAGACGCTTTTTCATCCTTATGCACTCATAATCTGGGCTTGCCATATTGCCTTCATTGTATCACTAATGAAAATGTTTTTGAAATTTTTTTTTTAGAAAAAACTTTAATTTGTGTGACTGGTTCTGGAGTTAATTTCAGGTCTATGCAATTATTTCTAGTGCGTGGCCTCCTTCTATCCTGAGCAGTTGCCAGGTGAGGTGAGGTTTTTTCTCCCTTCAAATAGGGTGAGTGATAATCATTGAAATAAATATGTAACTTACACAGAGAAAAGAGATACATGCGACAGTTGTGTATACTTGTAATCCTGTTCTGTTTTCTGTTCTTGTTTCCCACATTGTATATACAGGAGAAGATACACCAATTTTTCTTTTGGAGAGTGTGTGTAGATCACGTATCACATCACTTAAAGTAAGTGTTGCAGTAGCACATCATAGGTCCTGACGAAAGCCATTCAAGGCTGAAACATGTTGACCCATTAACATACATGGTGGATAGCAATTCCTTGCATGCTATCGGTACACTGCTTTTAACCTTACCACATTGATGGTCAGACCTAATAAAGTTTCTTATGACATCAACGTAGGTATTTTTAAAATCACGGGGATCATTTTCCTTCTTGTTTTCTTCTTTTGAGCACTGCAACTTTTGCCCCCTCTGCTCACATACTGTCATCCGTTGGTTGAATGTTTGATCATTGGGTCCGAAATTAGGTAACCTCAGAAACTCTCTCTGAGGAGGAGCCTACAGGACACCATTCTCCAACACAAACAAACCCAGATGACGAGATTCCACTTTTGAGTGGGCTGATGGGTACTTTTTTCTAGCTCCTCAGACTCTGTATCTTCTCTGTCTCACGCTCCCTGGTATAACAATGTCATTTCTCTGGATCAACTTTGTGGTCTCAGTATAAAGTGGGATACTATTAGGTTCCAGCAAATATATTGAATTCAGACTCAGCATCCCACCCAACATGGTTGCGGTATAATGCTGGAGCAAGTGCTATCGCCCACTTCTGCGAGTATGTATGTTTTAAGTATATGGGAACGAAGTCGGAAAAAGAAAGTAAAATAACCATTTCTTCCTTTGGGCATTCCAGAACAATTGCAGGCAGCCAATCTTTTTCAGCTAAAAGAATGTTCATGAGTCATGTTCTCTCAAAAGAGACCTTTACATTTTCTGGGTTTGTTCCACTCCATCTGTGTTATTTCATGTAACTTATGTTGGACACTTACTCGTGTATCCGGTGTCTTCACTGTGATATTTTCATTCAACTCCGCTGTCACCAGAAATTCCATCAGGTTCTGGCAAACTATTGCTACTTTTACTGCTCTGTCTAGCATCGTCAGGGCCCATTTCCCTTTCAGAAGTTGAGTCCTCAGAATTCTGGGCATGTCTAACTTTAAGACCTGCTACCTTCTTCTTTTTAATTTGAGGTTTTGATTTAGATTTTTCTTCTTTCTTAGAAGTATATTCTGAAGCACATTGTGTGTCTCTGGACTTTGTACGCTCTTCTTGCCTGTAATTCTGGCGTACTTCCTTCTCTGAGTTTTTGATGAACCCTGAAAGGAATGAGAGGAATGTGTATCAGTATCCTGCTACCTGTCAGTTTTTTTTATGTTATCACAATTCCCAACGTTGTATCTCCTTTCTGAGGGCTCCTGTTGAGGAGACCCACCCCTGGATTGTGATCTATTCTATTCTTTTGTTTTTGTATTGTCCCATTTCTTCTTGGAAGCATCAGGTGCTTGCTTGGTGTTATCCTTTTCAGGACCACCCATGAGTTGAGGTTTTTATGCTCTAGATCCCAAATTGTCTCTACCTATTCAGCATAGGTGTCTTCGATAACTTTATGTAATTCAAGTTCCTGTTATAAAGGAGTGAAATCCCTAAGGCGTTGGTGTATTGCCAATGCTGCTGCCTCCCCTTTTACATTTGCTAATATAATAGCTTATACCGGGAAAAATTACCTAATAATTTCATCCCTAAATTCAGAGCAGGTTCTGCTCCATACTCATTCTGTATTTGTCTTAATACATCTGGTATTACTGCTAATGACGGGATACTATGAGTTCTGGTATATATGGCAGCAAGCACTATACCCCAAGCGGTACAAACCACTATCTTCTGAGCTATCCCCATTGGCAAGCAAATTGTTAGTATTCTGTGTTTTTCTTGAGGGTTAGTGTGTGGAAATACTCCCTCTAAATATGTAATTTTTTTTAGCTATCCATAATAGCATTTGCTCACATTTAGAGGGCATTTTACACATAACTTTGTATAGCCTTTGTGGTGTTATTTTAGTTGTAGATCCCTGAATTTGTCCTGCTTGTGGAGCCCTTGCTGGCTGAAGTGAGAGTGTTCTCATCACAAGCTGTGTCAGGTTTCTGTAAAGTTTTAATATTTCTTTATGAAGTGGACATAAGTCTGCTACTGACATTGTGTCAATGTCTGGATGAAGTGCGTAGGCCACTAGTATTGCCAAGTCGCTCCATTTCTTCCGAGCAGACCGAGTCTCACTTTTTCTTTTGTGTGTGGGAAGGCACCTTTAAACCAGTTTATTGGCTCCTGGTAGGTGAGCAGAACTTCAATGTTCTCATATGGACACTAATTGTCTGGTGTTTTATCCTCAGTAGCAGAGTGAAATGTATTTGAATGTGCATCTGTTCATGGGAATTTAACCCAAGAATAGAATACCTCTGATCTGTATGATTCGTGTGCCTCAATCATGAATGTTACTGTCCCAGCCCTAACTGCAACTCCATTGTCTGCTAGTTTTAGAGTAAGGACAGTTCTAACATTTTCTGAAATGTTGATTTCCTCTTCTTGTTCTTTCTCCCTAGCTGCAGCACATTGCGCTGACTAAACAGCATCTTTGTCAGCCATTATTATGAAAAAAAATAAGTTTCAAGGAAACTGAGATAAGGTTTTATGCACAATAGGAACTATTTGTCTTTCAAGCTTGATAAACTACTGCCAATACATAGGATCTGCCTACTTAGCTGTGGCAGATAGTTCCCTTCTCACTCCAGACATCTCTGGTGAAATGTGAGTAGGGGTCTCTGAGAATAGCACAACTGAACTACTCAGATTTGACCATTAAATAAGTACCAAACCAACGTTGGCAATGCCATGTTGTGTAGTTCCTATAAACCTATACTGGATCTGCATGTTTAGATAACAAAGACTGTTGGATTGGTGTCCAGGCTGATTCCAGACACCCCCACCGGGTATGTTTGCATGTATACCAGCTAGCTCATAGTGCCACTAGAAACCCCTCTTAACAAGGAGAGAATAGTTCTTGGAAACTTTCAAACATGACAACTCTGTCCCAGTAGGAATCATGGGAACAATGCAGTACTTTTCGCTCAGTCACTCGTGCTCACTTTGTCTCAGAGAGATACCCAGAATAAACGTGGGGAAATTTTTCAATAAGCATTTATTGAACCAGTGGCATTCTAGTGTAAAATAGATGTACTGAAACAACCATAAGTCAGAAACAGATACAAATGATTATAAGAACTAACAAAGTAAAAGGATGGTAGATTTCTCCCATAGTGCTAAAACAATGAATACAGGCAGGTATTAAAAAACAGGACAGTAAAAATGCATACTCCTACGATGTGACCCTAACTATATGTACCTAAGTGTACCAAGCATGTATGTAGGTGTGTAGCTAAGAATCCCTCATGGAAAAAGTCAACCCCATTACCTGAAGTGAGAGACTGTGGTACTCTGTCTTGGTCTCAAGATGGGCACCCAGCAAGGGATGTCAAACCACTGCGAGCTAGAGTGTCTGCATGCAGAAACCTTAGCGCCTCGCGTCAGTGTGTCAGCATGGAAGTCCTTCTTCTCCTTTTTCTCCTCTGCCTTCCTCAGCATGTAGTGTTTATATACCGAAAGTGGTACCTCAGGGGTTCTACCTTGCTGTGTCATGTCAGACTTAGGATGACGGAATGACCCTTATACATAGTTATTATGCAGGAGATGGTAGTCCTGATGAGTTGCCAAGAATCCTCATGCATAATGAATGAGGCTAGTTTTCAGGGAAACCCCACATCTTGTGACCTAGATAACAGGTCAGTCCCAAGAACCGTCATGTAGTGTAATGGTAGGGGCGAATATAGGTGAAAGGTTAGCTTGCTACCTGAGCCTATTTTGGGATACCTATATGGAACATAACACCTTCACTGGACAGCAGGAGCTCTGACCATGCTCTACCATTGTACAATGATGGCAGAGTTTCAGGGGGGTGTGGATGCAGAGCTAGAACTGCACATAGACCTAAGTGGAGGAAGGATTATTACATTGGGAAATATTGAATGAAGGGAAATTAGTCATTTTCAGAGCATTACTCTGAACACATATATCTTATACATTTTGTGTTGCTCACCTGTTTGTTCATGGCAGTAACATCTCAGATTACATTTATCAAATGTAGCCTTGGTGGCGTATTGCTCTGTATTACTCAGTCAGTCAGTCAGTCAAGTACACTTTATTCGATTGTTAAAATCATAAAAAGTATAAAATAAGATGTACATACATTCCAAAAGCAAGATAACACTTGAATAAAACAAGTTAGCTACAGGAATTAAGAGGTACAATAAATATAAAAAAAAATCATTTCAATTCAAGGAGTGTGAACAGTACAAATGTTAATAAATTCATGTTCTTGTTAAACGACATTTCGTTCTTATCGCAGCTACCAGGAAACTAGCAACACTAAATATAACATAAGTGATACCTAGGAGCTGAAGGAAAATTACAGCAGGCCTTACATGAGTAAAGCATTCCTTCCTTAAAATAGGTAACACAAATTTAGCCCTTTCCACAGTAAAAAACCTGCAGAACATAGTAAAGTGCATTGTGTTTTGAACAGATCTATTGTCGCATTTACAAAATGGGGCTGCCTCCGGTTTCGCCCATTTAGGGAAGCTACCCAACTGGAAGTGAATTAAGTTAAAACGGAACTTAGTCAGCAAGAACCCGTGAAATGGTTTAGTGACAATGGCAAGATATGGTTCAATTGAGGGGGAATAAAGAAGCAAATAATGACTTCTGGCGGTTGGCTTCATCAGTTCCCTTTCCTCTCGTGCCAGTCTAGCCCCCTCCATGTAATGTTTTTTGATCATGTCAATGTCCTCCCTCCTAATACAAGAGGGTGAATAAAAAAGTTCCGGGCGACCCATCTCAGCTAAGGATCTTTTTATATACTCCAGCCAGGGCACCCTATTGGAATGATCTAAGGACATGACGTCAGCCATAATAGAATGGTTCAGGGATAATTCGCTGTTCAACCAAGTCCTTAGCCAAAAGATTATTGGGGCTAGCCGTATCTTGTCAGAAACAAAATTCAACCCCAGCTCCACATGTGTTGAGAAGGTTGTGATAGACTGTGGGACCGACAACAGTGATCTCAAAAACCTATTTTCCACCTTCTGGATGGTGTCGTCTTTTATGTAACCCCATAAAGGGGAACCATATGTTGCAATTGCAACGCATTTGGTGTTATAGATCTTTAGCATTGCCTGCATTTGCCTGGCTCCTAGCCTTTTAGAAAACCCCATAAGTGAAGCAGTTGATCTTGCAACTGCTAGGCCTCTTGCTCTGACCTGTGGTCTCCATGTTCCTCTCTCATCAAAGAGTACTCCTAAGTAGGGGAAAATGGACACCCTCGAAACCACCTCTTCTTTGCATTTAAAAATCATCCTTTTTCCTTTTCTACAGTTGAGGCCTACTACCATGGTATGGGATTTATTGGCATTAATCCTTAAATCAAGTTGATCCATGAAGGCCCCGAAGCCGTCCAACATACGTTGCAGATCGACACCAGTACGGGCTATAAGTACTGCGTTGTCCGCATATAAGAGGGCAGGTATTTTAGCCTCACCTATACGTGGAAGATCACCCTGTACCACCTCCAGATAACTGCTTAGGCCATTAATATACAATGTGAAGAGGAGGGGGGGCCAGGATACAACCCTGGCGCACCCCCCGCATGGGCTTAAAAGAGGTCGTGCATCTACCCTCATTAGTGACTCTGATTTTAGCAAACAATTCCTGGTGTAGTGATGCCATAAAATTTACCAGGGTCCCGTCTATACCCATCTTCAGGAGAATATCCCATAATTTGGTTCTGTTTACCAGGTCGAAGGCCGAGGAGAGATCCATAAAGGCCAAAAATAAAGACCCCTCCTTGGCTACAGTGTATTTAGCAAGTAGAAGATGTAAATTAGAACACTGCTCGACCGTGCCTCTCTTCTCCCTAAACCCATATTGGGCATTGGCTATGCCCCCGCTACTTTCCACACTATCCCTTAGTTTCGTCAGAAGGACTCTGCCGAGGATTTTAATTGCAGAATCTAAGAGGGATATGGGTCTGTAACACCCAGGGTCCTCCCTCTGACCCTTTTTGAAAATGGGTACTATGACTGAGGTGGCCCAGGAGATGGCGATAACATTTCCATTAGCGGCTGTAAAAACTTTGGAAAGCACTCCTGCCCATAGTTTTGGGGAGTGCCGGTAAAAATCTGCGTGCACCCCATCTGGACCTGGGGCTTTGTTTTTTGAGGTTTCTAAAAAAGCTGTCTCGACCTCGTCAATAGTAAAGACTAATGGGACATACTCAAGGGTTATAGGTTGGGGGCCCTGTATCCCGGCTGATGGGTCTCCATACACTGTTTTAAAATGGGCAAGCCACCTGTCGTCGGGGATGACACAATCCATAGGAGTGTTATCCTGACCGGAAAACAGGGGCTGGTTTATCACTTTCCAGAATAGACTACTATCCCGCATAACGTCGACTGAGAGTAACTTCTCCCAGGCCTCTTGCTTTAATGCTTCCTTGCGCTCTCTAATAGCCTGCTTATATTCCCTCCTTAGGTTAGATACAGCCTCCCTATCTCTCGGTTTACAGTTTAAGGCTGCTAGGAGTGCACTATGTGATTTAGAGCATTTGGAGTCAAACCAGCGATGTTGTTTATTACTTGTATTACTCATTGTTTTGCATTATTATATTTGTTGTACTTTTGGAGGATCCATTTTCTTGGTAATTTCATGCATGTCTATCTTATTATTGTTATTGTCAGTGAAAGGGAGATATGTTGTGATCTAAGTCGTCCAAGTTAGAATGTAATCTAACCTTTTAAGAAGTACATTCTTAGGGAGAGAATGTAGTGGGTGGTAAGACTCTAAGGTGGGCAGCGAGTGGTAGACACTAAGAGATGGTTCCTGCTCCTGTTGGATTCTTTCATCTGAGTGTGCTACACCTGATCTTCTTGTCTCCCATCAGCCAAACAGTGTTGGATGCTCTCCTGGGAACAGGATCACTCCTGTTCTTCTCACACAAATACACTAGTCCTCATATAGTTGTACGTTTGCAAATATTTTATAACTATGGACTCACATGGGGCCTTATTTATGAGAAGTGATGAATCCCTGCATGAAAGCAGTGATGCGTCACTTCTCAGTGCACCCCCCATGCGACATGATGGATGAGTCATATTTACTGTATGATGCATCATGTCGCAAGGAGTTACAGATACGTCAGTATTTCTGACGTATCTGTAGGCGCAAAAGTGACGCATTGCTGGAGTGTGTCACAAAAGTGACACAACTCCAACAATGTGTCCTTTCACATGGGACAAGCCCCATGTGAATGTGCCTGCGTCAGTCTTACGCCTGCTGTGAGGCAAGCATTAGATATTGACGCATTTGCATCCTAGAAGTGACGCAGTGAAATCTCATAGATTTCACTGCGCCACTTCTACGAGGCTCACTTGCGTCAGAACGCCCACCCTGCATACATTATACCTGTCACAGGTATAATGTGGCGTAGGGGTTTACAAAGTAACGCATCTACCTAGATGCGTCACTTTGTAAATATGACGCAGCATGGCTCATGTTTTACCCTGCTGGTGCCTCACAAAAAGTGACTCACCAGCGGAGCAAAAGTGACGCAAGGGCTCATAAATAAGCCCCATAGTGTTTGCATCATTCAGGCTTACTTTGCCACATATTCTCTACGGGTCTTATTTACAAGCCCCTTGCGCCATCAGCCCGTTACTTTTTTCCATATTAATAGTGGCGCACAGGCGGCACACAGGGCTTGTAAATAAGCCCCTACTTCTTTAAACTTCTAATATCTAATTTCTAGATAATAGTCCATGTAGAAGTCGAAACATGTATATTGATGAAAAAGAAAACATTTTGCAATATTACCATTTCCCTCTTTTCCTGTGGCGGACTCAGGAGTTCACCTCATGTCCCCATCATCTGAACGGGGTCTTGGAGATGATAGTGGAGATGTTGGAACCATGTGTACAATGGAGGAGCAGTCATAATATCCTGCTGTGCAACTACCTCAACTTCCAACTCTGCAATATTACCATTTAAGGGGAAAAACAAGTAGGCTAGAAAGTGAAGTCCACATTTTAAACTATGTGTTTCAATGTATGAACCCTTCATTAACCATTAAATACCAAAATTTTTCACATGTAAACAGTGATCTTTATATAAGTAGAAATATTTTACATTATTACTTGAAACTATATAATCAACGTATTCATTATTTAAAAACATGATCGTGGAGAGGTCAAGATCAAACTTTTTATGCGTGTTTAGCATTTTCTGTTCAAGCTTGTTTTTAAGCAGTTTTCAAGCAGTGCTGCTTTAATAATTCCCAGATCTAGTGATAGTAAATAAAACAGCCTACATTTTTATGCATTCTAAATACAGTACTTTCACAAAGTAAAAACCAGTGATTTTTTCTTGTTAATTTTAAAATCTGCTTTTACAAAGGCCTATTACCTAGAAGCAACTATGATTTGGAATTTGTTCTTTTCTGTCATATACATTGAAATTCAATTTCAAATATAGAAAAGGAAAGCAACTTGGTTTTATAGACATCAATTCATTCTTTTATGCTTTCTGCCTGATCAACTTTGTTTATATGCAGTGGAAAGACGGCCCAGTAACTCCGAACGAAATGTTAATTCGCAAAGGACTAGTAAAATCACAGATTTGTGATTTCTTATTTTTTCAGCACAACAGTCTTGTTCTGTTTTAATGCCATGCATGCAGCCTATTCTATCCCTATTGTTTCCAGCGCCTAAATACCTCTGAGCACAGTGGGGGAGAAGTAAGAGTAATGCCTATTGACTGCACGGCATTAGAAACCATTATGAAACATAACACTACAATACATAGCGAACTTAACAGACTTCCACTGGGAGAGAGAAAAACAGCATGCTTCACAGAGGGCAAATTGGGTCAGTCAAATCTAATTTAATTCGTTGACAGCACAACAGGGTTGCTGGGTAAGGGAAATGATGCCGACTTGCTGCGTTTGTATTTTGCAGGAGCATTTGCTTCAATTCTCATGATGTACATGTAATTTGAAGAATGGGTGGAAAAATGTGATTTTAAATAGAGATTTTATACATTAGAGTTTGCATGTGATAAATGGAAAAGACCAATATCACGGTGGGAATAGCCATAATTATCTCAAGAAGTGCATAATACTATTGGTTTCAAATTGCAAGTCTGTAACCTGTAGTAGTATAGTATAAAAATATTATAATAATAACTTAAATTATTTTTATTATTATTGTAATTAGTAGTAGTAGTAGTAGTTGTTGTGGTAGTAGTAGTAGTAGCAGCAGCAGTATTTTTGTTGTTGTTGACATAACTATAATTATTGATAATTTTAATTATATTATCTTTAATATTTCAACTAACATTATTGATGTGCCTGTTGTCGATGTTATTGCTGCACTGTGATTGTTGTTAATATTTCTGTTATCATTATTTTTATTATTAATGAATTGTAAAATTTCACCTCTGAAACAGTTCATATAGGCTTTGCAGGAGCACTACTCCCACCAATGCATAAGGTCATGACGTCCGGTCATCTTTTATTTGATCCCTGCACACACCTCCTCAAAGTGGAAACCCCTATAAAGTATTCACACTATAAATGTCTGTCACTTGCATGAAGTATTTTCCTTCCGAATAGGATGAGTCCCATGGCCTCCATGATTTCAGTGGTAGTTATAGACCGAAGGGCTACAAATGAGAATATTGCTTGTAGGACCATCATTACCTGGACATCCCCTCTAATAAAATTCCTGTTGGTGAAAGGCCCTCAAATCTCACAAAAATGAGGTGGGGGATGCGGAGTGTTGTGGTGGTCTCTTAGATCTCGTGCCTGTGTCTGGCATTCTGGAATGTCTGTGATTCAGAGAATGTGGAATGCCTGAGGTCAGACGAGGAGACACATGTGAAGGCGGTTGGTGGGGATTCATTATTCTAGCTCCATGCAATTTGGAGCTGCCAGGTTTGAGTTAATAAAGAACTGATTTACTCTGAAGAGCGCATGGATTCTACTAAATAATATGGCGACGAGCGACTCAAACCTAGAGAACATTGTATGAGGAATTGCCAGCTCATCAACAACCGGCGAGGGACGGAGGTTGTCATAGAACAGATTATGGGCTGATTCGCTACTAAATTAATACTGCAATAAATTTTTTTGTTACAGTCCTTAATCTGGGAAATATATATATATATCTTCTCACCAGGCCTTCGAGGTTCTGAACGGTTGAAGTGTGAGATCTCTTCCTGTCACGCTGATTGTGTCCATCAAGTGCGCCTCTGTTCTGAGTGACGTGCAGGCAGAGGAGTCCGCATGCTGGTCTCTGGGCATGTGCTGAACGGAACGCAGCACGCAATCAATGAGGCACCGGCCATTTTGGATTGGGCCTGAGTTAAATGTTAAATTTTAAATGTTAGTCAGACTTATAGAGCACACTATCACCCAACAGGCATCCTGGCGCTGAGGTATATTAGTTTAGCCATACACAAAGATTGCAGTAAAAAATTCGGTTGCTGGTAAAAACAGGTATATACAGCACCATTAGGAAAGAGCCAGGTCTTTAATTTCATCCTAAACTGCAGGAGATCTTATATCTGTCTGAGACTATTAGGTAGTGCATTCCACAGCCGGGCAGCTGACACACTAAAAGCTCTTCCTCCTAGTTTACTTCTTTTAAACTTAGGTACTTTTATGAGTTTAGCTGCGGAAGAGCGCAGACTTCTGGTAGGAACATACCAGTTTAACATGTGCTGCAGTGGTATAGGCCCCATCCCATGAAGGGCCTTAAACACTACTCACAATGACTTAAATTAAATCCTCTGCCCCACAGGGAGCCAATAAAGCTCCCTGAGAGCCAGGGAGGCTGATGATCTGCGTGGTTTCCTGAGGGCTAACTTGGCCGCCATAATCTGTGTTCTCTGAAGTCTCTCAATTAAATACTTCGGAACCTCCAGCAACAAAGCATTGCAGTAATCCAACCAACTCAGGATCACACGTTTAACTATTTGTGCCCTAGTAACATCTGGTAGCATTGGAAGGATCTTCTTAAACACCCTTATTAGGGAGAGGCTAATTCCAGCCGTTTTGTTAACGTGGGCTACTAAGCTCAGTCTTTCATCAATTACTACTCCCAAATTGCATACCACTTTAGAGGGTAATAATGGCTTGTCCACTGGCATCGGCCAGAAATTTGTCGGGAGTGGACATGGGATTTTGTTAGGTGTGCAACAAACAATCTCAGTTTTCTCTAAGTTCAATTGCAGGGAGTTCGCTTTAAGCCAGCGTGCAGTTTCCATGCGTACATGCATGGAAATTCTCGAAGGATGTTGACTGGTCACCCTCCAGCGACAGGATAAGCTGAGTTTCATCCCACATAGTACACCAGACAGACATTGTGGGATTTGATAATAGCGGTAGGGGACTCATGTAGATGTTAAACAATTAAGTTCAAATCCTGTGCACACGTTGCAGAGTAATAGGTCCTGGTGTCAGAACCCAACAATTGGGACAATATTCATGAGAATAGAAGTAATGAAGGTCAAACTCCAAATTTGTATGAAGATAAGATGTATAAATTAATCTTGATCCGTACATTTGACATAAACCAGCCAACACGTGTTTTGTCACACCGTGTAGAAGTTGTGACTCTTCAGGGCTGGGAAGGACATAAAGGGAAAGGAATAACTAATAATAAAGGGCAAACTGAAAAAACTGATCTACAAACATTAAATGGGTGATGGGGTGAAATCAAGAGCCACCTGTCAAACCGTGGAGACTCTATGGTGTGTAGAGGCACGTTATAATGACATCGTAAAACATAAAGACCACAATGTTTAGTGAGGTGATATTGGGTGTCGAAATTCTCAACATATAGGAAAAAGTCGACACTTGTTCAAGGCGCACTGTATTTTAGTCACTTATATGAAAATCCATAGTTCCGGGTTTCACTCTAAGAGAAGACAAAATTATATACAAAGTTCCGCAGTGTGTATCCGAGTGCCGAAAGTGGAACGATTGTGAGGTACTGGACGCAAAATATTAACAATTTCCGGTTTCGGGTAAGGAAAAACAAATCGCAACACTAGAAAATTCTAGGTTTAGGAAATCGTGGTTGATGCCCTTGACAACTTTCAGAACAAACACCAGTTGACAATAAGCGAATGTGGTCATTTTGACAAATCATTAGAACAGGTCCTAACAGTAGAACATGCAAAAAGAATGTACACAACGTCCGAAATGTGTTGGTTGTAGATACAGTACATGGCATGCTCGTAAAATCACATCATTATAGTGAGATGGGGAAGTAAGTTTAGGGAGGAAGAAATATACATAGTTGTAAATAGGCAGATGTAGAAAGAAAGATTAATTGGTGCTGTATCATGAGAAAAAGGGGGATAATGGTTGGGGCATATTACTCATGAGTCCGAAATTGGAAGTGAGAAGGACTAACAGAAAAGTACCTGTATGTTTCTTATATAGAATGGTGATTCTGTAGAGGGAAAAATTCTGAGTCAGGACAGGGAGCGCTCAATTGAGAAGGCAGTAGGGGTGGCAAAAGGATAAGGAGAGGGGTATGCTTACCGCAGTGCCGGTGTTAATTCAAACCCGGCTGCGACGAGTAGAGGATGAAGCTGATAATGGGTTAGGATAACAGATCCCTCCTGAACGATACGTAACAGACTGAGGACGGATGCGTCCCAAGTTAAAAATGCGGGAGTCTGAAAATAACAAGTGGAGGAAAGTAAGAGTCTAATCACACATGGTGTGTGTCCAAATCCTGCAGCGAGAGACTGAAGCCGTGGCTTACCTGTAGTGGTGTATACAGCACAGATCGGTGTGGCGAGCTACTCGGGAAGATCCAGGTAGTGGATCACTCGGCACAAATGGGCTTGTGTCTGTTAATATCATGAATCACCCTGATGGGCGTCGTGCGTGGCGTGGTGGGCTGGGCTAGAAGGGCGGAAGTGAGTGCCTTGCTATGGGGACTAGAGCGTAAGCAATGGAAAGTGAACAGTGGTGGGTAAACGTAAATGGACTCCTAAGATAGCACCACGTATGCAGTAGAATGGGCCACGCTGGGTCGGCGATGGTCAGAGGGGAAAAAAATAAAAAATATAAATGAAGAACTGAGACAGTACGTTACTGCATCAAAAGATGTACACAAACGTGCATGGGAGCTAGTGCAATAACTCCACCATACCAAGACTTATGGTAGGCGGTACAAAAGGGGAGTGAAAAGCTGTAATTAAATCCAGGGGATAAATGAATTAAAAATAAACAGAGAAAGGTCATGGGTGGTGTCAAGGGGAAAGAAGAAAGGGAATACAGAGCAAGTTTTGAAGATAGCTTCAGAAAGCAGAGACGATACAGAGTATTAAATAGCACCGACAAGTTCACGTGGGGTGCGTTAGCTAAAGTGCAATGAACAAAATATATAGGAACAGCCCATGGAGAAGAAATACAAGGCTGTGGTTAGTACATATAGTATTAGACATCATAAGTGGTAAATTGCAATTAAACAGTATACAATTCAAGTTGTTGAGGAGGTAGCACAAAAGTACAGTCAGTTAATACGTGTACAGAGGGATTAGGCACCTAAAAAGTATTGCAGTTCATGGTCAATGTTAAGCCCGTGCTTCACTGCTTGGAGGCACATTATCCAAGTGGCTACTAGTCTCCTGAGCCTCAGGTCACGATTGCCACCCCTTACACTGGGTTCTGTGACATCCATTCCAAAGAAGGTGAGTCTTTTGTTGGGTCCCTGTGTGGCACAAGTGTTGATGTGGAAGGACATTGGGTACCTAGCATCCCCATTGCGCATTGCCCTTACATGCTCCAATATTTGTTCTTTATTGGCTCTAATGGTGCTGCCCACATAGTATTTTTTGCATGTGCATTCCAATATGTACACAACATATTTGGTGTTATAGTTAATGTTTTTAGTGATTTGGTATTTGTGGTCCTTCCAGTCTGTGAATTCCTTGGTTCCATTGAGTGCCCATTTGCAAGCTCCACAGCATCCGCATTTGTGGAATCCTATGGAGTGAGTGTTGAGCCAGGAGGGAGCAGAAGTACTGTGTGGGACTGTGGGACTGAGTCTGTTTCTCAATGTTCTTCCCCTTCTGAACGTGATCTGTAGTCTTGCGGTAATGCATTCCTTGAGTGAGTTGTCGGTTAATAGTGTTTTCCAATGTTTGTTGAAGCTCTGTCTCATTATCATGCTTATTTCATTATAGTCCGTAATCAGTCTCACTGGTTGCTTGGTAGATGTTAAACAATATTGGACTGATTGCTGAGAACTGCAGAACACCATGCTGGATTCTGACAAAGGTCCGATTTATATGGTGGTAATGCTACTGCCTGTTGCCTGTTTGCCAGGTATGAGTGAAACCATTGTAGTGCCGTGCCCTCCACCCCTACATCGTTCAGCCTTGTTAGGAGGATTTTATGGTTAACCATATCGAATGCGGCAGACAGATCTAAAAGGATCAGTACAACTGATTGTCCTTTGTTTGCTCGCATTCGAAGTTCATCCAAGACAGTTACTAAAGCGGTCTTAGTTCCATGTCCCAAATTGTACCTCCTCTAGTTTATTATTACATTTTAAGAACTGCAAAAGTATTTTGCTGACCAGATGCTTCGTGATCTTCACAGGGTAGGGTAAAAGTGAGATAGATTGGTCTTTAATTATTAGGGCTCAAGTGATTGAGAGTAGCTTTCTTCAAAAGCAGAGTCACGATCGCTTGTTTCCAACAGGCCGGTACTGACCCGCTACTTAATGACTGTCCACAAATGACACAAATGAGTACTATTGTACCTAAAGATAGTGTGACACGACCTGTGTCAGGATCACAAAGTGGAGTGTGCAATGCACAGAACGGACGGGGTCATGCACTCCTGGATAAAAGGTACTTTATTGACTTACTACCCTAGGGGTAAATAATAGGACCATCTTCACGGTGACACGCACACCCTGTAATAAGCTAAGTTAGTTGCCTGTGCAAAAAAGGCAATTTCATTTACATGCACATGAGCTATTCCTGCTTAAAGATGTGCCATTAAACATTACTTGTTTAAAGAAACTACAGTGACACACATACTTACGTTGTGTGCTCAATTCCGTAGAGCTCTGGTGGATTGTATATGAGGAACTTTGAGGGGTTGTACGTAGAGTATCATAATGGCCACAATGAATCTTCCCACACCTCAAGCTTTTATGGTGAGGGATGGTGAGATAAATAACTTGAAATGGGAGGAGCAAAAGGATTACATCTATTTAATTAAATAGATCCATTTTAGGGGCAAAAGCATTACACCAGAAAAGAAAAAGAAAATATTACAACATTGTTTGGGACCCGGCAGACTTAAAGTGTACAATTGGATGGAGATAAACAACGTGTTCTAGAGATGAAAGGGGCGTCTTTGTTGCGGTCTGATTTCCCTTACCTGCCTGTATGCATGGTTCATGCTGTTGTGTGACATTTTACTAGTGATTTATCTTTTGGTTTTGCTCCTCTGGGGGGTCCTTCCTTTGATTCCATTCCGCGTGCTGCAGCTTTTCTTTCGCCTTGTCATGGTAGCCGGTATTGGTTTAGAAGACGATATGGAGAGTATTAGAGAGCCGCCTCCCTGATTCTCCTTGCTTGGGTTTGCTTCCGGTTCGTGTCCCGGAAGGATTCGGGATGCTGACCTTACTACGGAGCTCCTGCTGAACAGATTGGATTCCTGTTTTTTTGGCTTTACAAGCAGCAATAGGTTCCGGCTGGAACTTTATTGATTCCCCCTTCCTTTCACTGGAGTTTGGATTTGGGACTTCATCCTACGTTGAAGTCAGAGGTGCTAGGTGATTCCTAACCTCGTCGCCCGTGATTCTTGTTTTTTCTTTTTCCAGTGCACTGGAGGATCGTTATACAAACGGACTTCCTCTTTATGTTTGGATCTATATTAATAGATCAAAGGCGGATTTTTTGTGCATTTGTGCTTTTCCCCACATTTCTCGTATTTTACACAGTATTTCCCCCTGAACCTTGTGCAGTTTACATCTGTTTTGAGGGTCTCCTTCTACCCTGCTTGCATCATACCAAGAAGGAGACTCTTCTGGAGACTGGTCACTATTATAAGGGGGTGAGCAGGGGTTTATTAGATGGTTATGATCTGTGTATTACATCGTCCTGCTCTAAGGGGATTTGTCTTACTGATGTCTGTTTTTTCATCTTCAGTGTGACTCCTTTGGGGTGCCTTGGTGTGTTTGAAGTGTTGGTGCAGTCCCGAGAGAAGCAGACTTGTGTCACCACTGCCATCCTTGTTTTCTTTTCCTTCCTACCTTCCCCCGGTGCGTTGTCCGCCTGTGCTGTTGTCTTTGTAGGCACAGAAGGTCAAGATACAGGGTGGGTTAATGGGACTCTCTTCGTTCCCGCAGTACCTGTAATTCAGCTGAGTGGGGCTGGTACTAAAACCCAAGCCCACGAAAATTAGGCTGCCTGAACAAAGATGGACCAGGGTGATTCCGCGTCCTTACCTGGTGGCATGGTCCTACCCTACAGGACTTAGCATTGGGCCTTTCCTCAGTTCAGAGTGAAGTGGAGATTTACGACGAGAGAATCAAGCCACGCATTTAGAACTTAATGCTTATAAGTCTAGGGAGAGTTCCTGGGGAAGGGATTCGGGGGTTCCTAAAACACATGTACCTTTAGTACAACCAGCCACTATTCACTTTAATCGAGCTTCTTGCGCTTCTGGGGGTTCCCCTGTTTCCCATACTGTAAATACACCAATTCCAGTACCACTGGCTGTCCCTGAACAGTTCTCTGGGGATAGCAATACATATGGCATATTCATGAACCAATGCCATCTATACTTTATATGTAGACCCACAGCCTTCCCAGATGATTCCGCTAAGGTGGCTTTAGTTGTTTCTTATTTGGCTGGTACTTCAACTATGTCGTCTGTACCTTTAGTGGATAATGATGATCCTATTCTTTATATTTTTCTAGCCTTTAAGGAGCAGATACACTGTCTGTTTGCTAAACATACATTTATGCAGGCAAGCAACGCAGAGCTGCTTAAATTGAGACAGGGAAAACAGGATTTATTGGTGTATATCACTACTTTTAACCGATTGGTGTCTTTGACACACTGGCCTGCAGCAAAGAGGACTTCGCTGTTTTATCAGGGTCTCTGTGAGGAGCTAAAAGATGTCTCACCTCAGATAGTGGATCCCCCTGATGATTGCACAACGTTTATTGATCCAGTGGTCAAGTTGAATCACGGATTACTAGAAAGTCGGGCGAGAGAAATCGGATGCCCGTACCCTGGTTATTTACTAGTTGAGATGATCGTAAGGAAAAGGTTAGGGATTAAAATCCCCATGAAACCATGCAGATAGGAGGGATACGTGGTCCTTTGTCAAAGGAGGAAAAGGACTGGCGTTGAGTGCTTAATCTCTACCTGTATTTTGGGAAGAGTAGGCATTTTGCACGTGAATGTCCTGTGAAGCCATCTGTTGTGCCTTTTAGGAATTCTGTGACATATGCTGGGCCTGGGGAGACATTGGCATGTCCGGAATCAATGAGTAATATTAATCCCTATGATATGGCTGGATTAGTATCTCCTATGCCACACAATTTTACGATTACAGTCACCCTAGTGATTACCAACAGCAAGAGAAACACCTTTTCTGTTCTACTGGATTCTGGAGCAACGGATAATTTCATGGATATCCAGTTACACCAAAAACATGAAATTCCTTGCATTCAGAAAAAACAGCCAGAACCGGCGAGGGCAATTGATGGCACTGATCTCTCGTCGTTGATCACCAAGCAGATAGAACCCCTTGTTCTGATCTGCAAAAATTGTCATTCACAAACCGTGTGTTTTGATCTTTTTGATGCAGACACATAATCCCAGGATAGAATGGGCTAGACAGACGGTGACCTTGGATTCAATACATTGCCTGCGACATTGTTTTCAGGAGGCGACTGAAAGCATGTCTCCTTTGGTTTGTGCTTCGGTTTGTTCTATCGAGATACCTCGTATTCCAGTTCAGTTAATGTAGTATGTTGATGTATTTGAAGAGGTCAATTCATGTGTTTTACCACCACACCGTGACTTTGATTGTCACATAGATTTAGTGCCCTGTAGCCAGATTTATGCCTTGTCCAAACCCGAAACACAGCATTTTCGGGTTTATCTAGATGACATGTTGGCTGCTGATTTTATCAGGCAATCCTCCTCTTCGGTGTCCTCTCCCCTCTTCTTTGTACCTAAGAAGGGTAGAGATTTAGGCATCTGTATTGATTATAGGGAGTTAAACAAGGTGACGATAAAGAACAAATTTCCCCTTCCCTTGATATCGGTGTTATTAGACCAATTGAGACATGCTACTATTTTCACAAAACTAGACCTTCAAGGGGCACATCAACTCATTCGTGTCCATGAGGAAGACGGATGGAGGGCCGCTTTCCGCACTAAGTTAGGCTTATACGAGTATTCCTTTCTGCCTTTCGGTCTGTGTAATGGCCCGACGGCATTTCAGTTTTTCATCAATGAGGTGTTACAGGATCTTTTGGATATAAGTGTCATCGTGTATGTCAATGACATTTTGCCGTTTTCCAAGAATACCTTGGCTCATGATTCTCGTGTGACTCAAGTCTTGCAGAAATTACGTGACAACAACCATCTGTTTGTGAAAATGGAAAAATGGACGTTCCGGAATACTCAGGTAGAGTTTCTAAGTTTTGTCATCGCCTCGGATGGTATTCAAATGGATCCCAAAAAGACCGAGGCTATAATCATCTGGCCTGTTCTGTCATTAGTTAGGGATGTGCAGGTTTTTTTAGGTTTTGACAATTTGTATCACAATTTATATCTAATTTTTACGATATAGTTACTCCTATCACCTCTTTACTAAAGAAAGGGGTCACTTTTCAATGGACTCCGACTGCTCAGTTGGCTTTTCATACTTTGGTCAAAAAATGTACCTCTGCCCCCGTCTTGAAACATCCAGACCCTGCACTTCCATTTTATGTGGAGGCTGATGCCTCACAATATGCTGTGGGTGGGGTTTTGTCTCAGCTTGATATTGATATCACACATATGCATCCCCTTGCATACTTTTCTAAAACACTTCTACCAGCCGAAAAAACTATATGGTGGTTGAGAGGGAATTGCTGGCTATTAAGCTGGCCTTCCATGAATGGAGACACCATTTGTGGGGGGCTTGACATCCGGTAACAATATATACAGATCATAAGAATCTTATGTTCTTTTGCTCTACTCTGGCTTTGACAACGCGTCAGATTAGATGGTTGATGTTTTTGAATGAATTTGATTTTACCATCACATACAGGCCTGCTGCCCAGCAAGTAAAATCAGATGCCTTGTCCCGCATACATGTGGCTCCAGGATATGATACTATTCCTCAGGGTGAGAGACACTTGATTCCTACAGTGAGAATAATTGTTGTTGTTCCTTTGATGAATTTGTGGGTGAGATAAAGGGGTTGTTATCCTCTGTAGACAAGACACAATGGTTATCTGACACCTCATTCCAGTTGAAAAATGAGGTGTTATATCATGGTTCTCAGTTATTTATACCCCCTGAACTCAGGGATACGGTTCTAACTTGGTGTCATTCTTCTTCTCTAATGGGTCATCCTGGAATCACCAAGACATGGGACATATATCTTCATTGGTTTTGGTGGAACACGATATGTCATGATGTACAGGTGGTTGTGTCCTCTTGTCCAGTGTGTGCTATTAATAAAGCTTCACGCACCCTTCCAGTAGGTCTTTTACATTCATTGCCGGTTCCCCCTGCCCATTGGCATATGATTAATATAGATGTTGTTACAGATTTGTACTTGAAAGCGGGGTGTACCACTGTTTTGGTTGTTGTTGATTTGTTCACCAAAACCGCTCATTTTATTCCTCTACCCAAAGTGCCCACTGCTCAGGAGTTTGCTGAGGTATTTATAACACATATTTTACATTTGCATGGTGTCCCTACTGCCATTGTCACTGACAGGGAAGCATAGTTTGTGTCCCATTTCTGGAGGGAATTGCGTTCTTCTCTGAAAATGGAACTTCGTATGTCCTCGGCTTACCATTATCAAAGTGATGGGAAAACGAAGCGCAAAAATTAGACGATGGAACAGTATATTTGTTGTCTTCTTACCTCCCTTACTGGCAGTTGGGTGAAGTCTCTCCCCATTGCTGAGTTAACTTATAACAATAGCCTTCATTCTGCCTTGGGTGTTTCCGCTTTCTTTTGTTCTATGGGTTTTCATCCTCAGGCTATACCCATTCAGCCTTCTGGTAGGGTTCCTGCTGTAGACTCTTTGAGTATTGATTTAACAGCTATATTATGTACAACCCAGGAACATTTCCTGGCTGCCAAAAAGGAAATGAAGACCAAGGCACATAGACATCGTCTTCCGGCACCTGCGTATGCTCCAGGAGATAGGGTGTGGCTGGCATCTAAGAATTTGCAATTGTGGTGCACCCATAAATTGCAGCCTCGATTTGTGGGTCTCTTTTGGGTACTTCGGATGGTTAATCCGGTTGCTATGGATCTGGAATTGCCTGATGATTACCACATTTACATTGTGTTTCATACCTCCCTTCTGAAACCCTATGCTTCTACCTCTGTGGCCTTGCCACCTCCACCCCCTTTGTTGGTTAATGGGTGTGAAGAGTTCAATGGTCATTCCATTCTTGACTCCAGGAGATGGCGAGGTTGTTCGTTTTACTTGGTGGATTGGAAGGGTTACCCCCCTAAGGACCGTACTTGGGAACCAGCTAGTAACGCACATGCTCCTCAATTAGTGTGTTTGTTCCATTTATGTCACCCTGCCAAGCCTCGCCGTGTGGGGGGTCTAAGGAGAGGGTACTGTTACAGTCTGATTTCACTTACCTGCCCAGTATGCATGGTTCACGCTGTTGTGTGAGGTTTTACTAGTGATTTCTCTTTTGGTTTTGCTCCTCTGGGTGGGTCCTTCCTTTGTTTCCTTTCAGCGCACTGCAGCTTTTATCTCACCTTGACAATGCAGCCACTATTGGTTTAGAAGACGGTATGGGGATTATTAGAGAGCCACCTCCCTGATCCTCCTTGCTTGGGTTTGCTTCCTGTTCGTGTCCCAGAAGGAGTCTGGATGCCGACCTTAATACGAAGCTCCTGCTGAATGGATTGATTTCCTGTTTTTTTGGCTTTTCAAGCAGCAATAAGTTTCAGCTGGAACTTTATCGATTCCCCTTCCTTTCACTGGAGTTTGGATTTGGGACTTTAAGTGGATTTGTCTTACCAATATCTGTTTTTTCTTCTTCTTCAGCGTGACTCCTTGGTGTGTCTGAAATGTTGCTGCAGTCCTGAGAGAAGCAGACTTGTGTCTCCACTGCCATCCTTGTTTTCCTTTCCTTCCTACCTTCCCCCTGGTGCGTTGTCTGCCCGTGCTGTTGTCTTTGTAGGCACGGAAGGTCAAGGTACAGGGTGAGTGAATGGGGCTGGTACAATCTTCACTCAAGCATTGGCTGACTTAGATGCATATTGTGCTCCCACAGATTGCAAGGCTATTGAAAGATATCATTTTAATCACCAAAAGCAAGATCCTAATGAAAAAATAGAGGATTGTGTGGCTGCTTTACAAAAGTAAGCTTTATCATGCAAATTTTGAATTATTGAGGATGAATTGGTGCTTGACCAGGTGATTATGCACGGCAATAATCCACATTTGCTGGATACATTGTGGATCCATGGAGAGTCAAGTTTGCTAGAGGTTACATCGTTATCCGCAAGGCAGAACTTATGTTGAGATGTGCTAACCCAGTGGTTACTACTTCTAAAATAGATGGGGGTGATGACATGGTTAGATTTGTAAAAAAAAAAAAGAGTATCAGAAAATGACCTAGGATAGTTCTAAAAAAAATAGAAAATAATATCGAGAAACAATTTGTCAGAAGCAATGTGCCTGAATCTAAAGGAAGACGTTGTTACAGGTGTGGTAGCATTTCCCATTTAGCGTATGACAGAAAGTGTCATGCTCTGAACCAGAAGTGCGCTAAGTGCGACATCCAAGGCCACTATGGAAGAGTTTGTCACAGACCAAAATGTTTCAAGTGTGTAGTAGAAGAGTGTGACCAGGAGGATGTACAGTAAGGTTCTGACATGGAACATCTCCAAGTTCTCTGCATTTGTGAAGGTGAAAAAGAAGATGGGGTTAGAAACAGGAAAGAAACTTTGGGGCCGATTCACAGAACTAACCTGAGACAAAATCTTAAACTTACTACTTTTGGTATTCACAGAAGAAGTAGTAGTAAAGTTAGGATTTTGTCTTTTATGTGCTTTCGCTATTGTATTACACGGTCCAATCCAATAGGGAGCATGAGCCCCCCGGCCCGAAGTCGGTGGGAGGAGGAATTGGGAATACCCTCTTACCGACGACCAGTGGATATTCTGCTGTGAGCAGACAGGAGAGATATCTGCCAGCAGTAGATTTAGAATCATACACTAAATATGTCCACCGCCTCTACTACACTCCAGCATGGCTACACCACCTGCGGCTCCGAGGTAGAGATAGATGCAACCGTTGTGAATGGGAGGGAGCAGATTTTAAAACGCATGGCCTGGGACTGCTCGTCTATCCAACACTTCTGGTCGGAGATATTGAATGCGCTGGACTGTATGACGGGATTACACATACCAGACGATCCTCTGATGGTGCTGTTGGGCTACACCACACCCATTGCTGCTAAAGTGCGACACTACATTTCCCTTGCGCTTCTCTAATCCAAGAGATTAATTACCTGTTTACTGAAAAACAGAATGTTTTCAGTAAACGCGGCAAAACTCTGGAACTCTCTTCCAATCCCCCTCCGATCAGAACCCAACATTCTGCTTTTCCGGAAAAAATTAACAACCCTTCTTTTCAGTACATAATTCTGCCCTGCCACACACACCCGTTGCTCTTAAGCGCTAGGATGCCTGCGGGTAGCTATCGCGCTATACAAATATAAATCCAATCCATCCATCGGTGGGGAAGAGTAAGGGCACCAAAATTTAAGGATTGGCTTCAGGACCTTATCTATTGCCAAGAGCAACTTCATACCTATGCTGTGTACTTTCCCACCTGTACAGTATATTCTCTTCATATTTGCTGAACCACATTGCTGGCCTGAATAAGGATGTAGGCAGCGAGCTATGTTTTTGTACCTTTTTTTCTCCCTTCAATAAAGGTTTTTCAAAACTTAAAAAAAAAAAATGGATTTTGTCTTAAGTTAGGATTTTGTCTTAAGTTAAACTCAAGTTAAACTTAAGTGTGTCTTAAGTTTTGGTCTTAAGACAAAATCCTAACTTTACTACTACTAAATGCCTTCTATGAATAACAAAAGTAGTAATTTTGTCTCAGATTAGTTCTGTGAATCGGCCCTGATGTATGGACTGCACTATTAATAATATTAACAAGGATACATTGGTGAATATGTTCTGCAATAAATGGGCAATTAGTTAGTTAAACAGGACATTCATCCTGTGAGCTTTACTGGTGAACCCATAAACTTGGTGGGCTTCCAGAAATTAAGGTTTAAATTCAAAGGGAGGTCAGCAGAATGTAAATTGTATGTTTCAAGTTAGGGGCCTTGTGTCGTGGGATGGTGGGATCAAGGAGAGTTAGGCAATAAACTTGATCTTAATAGTTGCCTGTGTTGAGTGTGCGTGGGGATGGCATGGCAGATAATGATGAGGTAAAAACAATGTCCATCAGAATTACCAGGAAGGTAGGAGAACTGAAATGGTTAGTACATAAAATTGTCTTTAAAACGGATGCCCTACCATGTGCACATAAGGTGAGGAACATTCCCATGAGTATTAAAAAAGAGGTGATTGATGAATTGAACAAGTTGGTTGAGAGTGGTGTGATTGAACAGGTGAAATCCTCAGATTGGGTTTCACCTCTTGTAGTTGCAAGGAAAGCTAATGATCAGATCTATTTATGTGTATATCTAAGAGAACTGAACAAGAACATTTTTGCTGGCATGTTTCCTCTGCCTAGAATAAGTAAGTTAATCTCAGTGACTAAGGTTATGGTGTGTGTTAGAAATGGGGGTCTCTATTTGGCAGAGGGAGGTACCTTTGTCCAAATAGGGACCCTTTCTTCTAGTCAGGGTAAGGGGGATACACACTTTAGATAAGCCCTGCTCACCCCCTTGGTAGCCTGGCACGAGCAGACAGGCTTATCCCAAAGGCAATGTGTGAAGTATTTGTACCAACACTCACAGCGTGGCACAGCGGCCAGGGTGCCTGACACCGGACTACGGGGTTCACAGTTCAATCCCCAGTGCCGGTGGCAGGTTAGCCCAGCATCATGTGACTCTGGGCAATAGCTCGCTTAATCTTTGCTTAATCTTCCCAATGACCCCAAGCAACGGGACACCACTTCAGAGGTAGCTGTGCACTTTACAAATACTGGTATTTCATTTCATTTCACAGTAACACATTGAAAACACCACAAAAGGACACTGCACCAGTTAAAAAAAATAAAGTATGTTTATCTAAGCTAAACAAGATCAAACTGACAAAAATCCAACTTACACAGTTAAAAATATGACTTTTAAAAGGTTTTAAGAACGTGTACCATAGAAAACTATGTATGCATGACTTTTGACCAAAGTACCTGTAGTTGCATCAAAGTTCACCAAGCCAAACAGCTGCAGCGTCGGAAAACTAAGAAATGCAACACTCCTGAGACCCTGAGGAGGCAATGTGACAGTCCCGCTGCACGCAGAGGAAGGGTTGCATCGATTCTGGTTAGTACTGGAAGTGATGTGTCGATTCTTCGTGCCGGTTCTGGTCTGCAAGTGATGTGTTAGGGAAGCGTGGCGCACAGGTACGATACGTGGATCTTCGGGCTGCATCTGCAATCGATGCAACGGTGTTGCGCGGCGCTTTGTCGGTCCTCTTCTGCTGTGATCCCTCGATCTGTCGATTCTTGCCGCAATTACATTTAATTCTGAATTCAGGGGTACCGAACTCCATTTTTCTATCTTATTTCTATGGGCAAGATAGCCTTTCAATAGTGAAAAATTAAATTGAAGTATTTCACTATAGGACTTGTTACACACATCAGTACATGTCCTACCTTTCACATACACTGCACCCTGCGCAGGGGGGTACCATGGGCCTACCATAGGGGTGTACTATATGTAAGAAAAGGGAAGGGTAAGGCCTGGCAGGTGGGTGCACTGGCCAGATCGACATGGCAGTTAACAAACTGCACGCAGGCACTGCGGTGGCTGGCCTGAGTCATCTTTTCAGGGCTACTCATGTGGGTGGAACAATCAGTGCCGCAAGCCACTAGTAGCATTTGATTTACTCGCCCTGGCACACTTAGTGCACCTTACTAGGGACCTACTGGTAAAACAAATATGCCAATCAGGGAGAACCAATCACAATATCAATTTACACAGGGAGCACTTGCACTTTGACACTGATCAGCAGTGGCAAAGTGCCCAAAGCATCTAAGCCACCAAAAACTAAATCCAGCACAGCATCAAAAACACAGGAGGAAGAGGAAGAGGCAAAAAGTCTGAGAAAATCACGCCAAGGATGCCAGGTCCAACAGTGTGGTTCTCTACGATTGATTTGACATCAGCTTTCCACCAAGTCCCTTTGTATAGCAGTAGTAAACACCTTAACGCATTTATCACTCTGATAGGAATATTCAAATTTAAACGTGTTCCTTTTGGATTGGCCTCAGCTCTTGTTTTATTCCCACAATTGATGTTCCATTTTGTTGAAGATAAAGAAAACATCATCCTCTTTTAAGATGCCATTTTAGTTATGGGAAGAGATGTAAAGGAACATAGGGTGTTGGTAGAAGTTTTAGAAACATTGAAACATTACGGTCTTATGGCAGAGGAGTCCATATGTAAGCTTTGTAAGAATACAGATACATATTTGGGACATGAGATAATCTCTAAGGGCCCGATGTAGGTAAATCCCATTTACCGATTTTGAAATACCGAATCCTACCGATTCGGTATTTTAAAATCGGTAAATGGGATGTAGGTCCCAACATCTGGATTCGTTACCGAATCCTTAACAATTCATTAATTACCGATTCGGTAAATACCGAATCGGTAATGCCCATTCTTTCCTATGGGCTTTGAAGCCCATAGGAATGATTAGGCATTACCGATTCGGTATTTACCGAATCGGTATTTAATGAATTCACAAGGGTGCAGGGGGTGTCACTTTGACACCCTCTAGCACCCCCAAAACGGCCATGTGTGCAATGTGGCACACAGACATGCCCTAAGGGCACGTCTGTCTGTCACATGGCACATGTGTACATGCACAGATGTGCATGTACACAGGAATCGGTTTTTTACCATGGATTTGTATTCCATGGTAAAATACCGATTCTGTAAGCCATGTGCTGCCGGAACATAGGCTACCTACATTGCATTTTCGGTAATTTTACCGAATCGTTATCATTACCGAATCGGTAAATATTACCGACTCGGTAAATTTACCGATTCGGTAATGATAACGAATCGGTAAAATTACCGAAAATGTGCCCCTACATCTCCATAGCCCTTTACCGATCGGAAACGGCCGAAAATCGGTATTTTCGGCCGATTCCGATCGGTAAAGGGCTACCTACATCGGGCCCTTAATGTATTAGTCATAAAGTGGAATTGATTTATTCTATAGGAAAGGCCCCAGCACCACAGAGCAAGGACAAAGTTAGATCCTTTTTGGGACTAGCTGAGTTCTACTCAAAATTTGTACAACTTTTTCTGAGCAAATGTATCCCATTAGTCAGCTGTTGAAGAAAGGGTGCAAGTATGTTTGGACAGAGGAATACCAATGTAGTATGGAAACTGTTAAGAATGACATTTGTAATGCTCCTGCCCTATTAGGATTTAATCCCGAACTTAAGAGTGTCATTACCACTGAAGCAAGTTGGAAAGGTTTGGGCGCTGTACTCTTGCACGTACAGATGAACGCTGAGGAAGGTGAAATCGCCTTTGCTTCTTGTGCACTCACCCCGACAGAGGAGAAGTACTCCATTATTGAATGAGAAACATTGGGGTGTGTTGGGGATTCAAACATTTTAGGCATATTGTGTGGGGCACAAAGGTCACATTGAGAATGGATCACAAACCTCTGACTAAGGTTCTCACATCACAGGGTATGAGTAATGTTTCCCCTAGGATTTCTAGATGTTTATGCAAATGCTGGAGTACGTGTACAACCTGCAGGATGTGCCAGGAGTGCGCAATAGAATTGCAGATTACTTAAGTAGGTCACATTTGCCTTGTTTGGAGGGTGTTAAAAGTGACTGGGATGATTGTTTAACCCCTTAATTGCTGCCGTCGGCCAACGGTCGTCACGGCCACTACCTCCCCAGTGCTGCGCACGACCGTTGGACGTCCATTCAGCACTAGTTCCAATGGACAGCGCAGCACTGGGGAGGTTTATTTACAAGCTCTAAAGGGGTTAATCACAGCTATAAAGAATTACAGTGTCTGTTATGAGGAGTGGGTGGCAGACATAGGTCATGATGACATTTTATGCTCTGTGATAGAACACGTTAGGGAAGGTTAGCCAGAGAAACTGCATCTTAAAAGGGGTCTAATCCCATTTTGGATAATGAAGAATGAGGTGGAGGGCCAGTTATTGTTGAAAGGGGGAACACGTATTCCCCCCCAAGGAATCGAGAAGCACAGTGGTGGAGTTAAGCCATGAGGGCCACTTGGAATCTTGAAAACATTGTAAGATAGTGTATAGTATGTTGCAATTCAGATAAGTCTTTGGTCACATTTAATCCACCTCTTTACCCTATTAAAGTACCCAATATGCTGTGGGAAAAGGTTGGCGTAATTTTTTTCGGTCCTGTGTTGGACCCTCATGGTGCTAAGTAGTACATTCTGGTGTTAGTAGAACAGTTCTCCATGTGGCCTGAATTGATCATGGTCAGTGAGCTGACTCATAAACAATTATCAGATTTTTGGAAGAATTATTTTCCAGAGAAGGTTTACCCAAGGTGTTGATCTTGGACAAAGATGGTCAATTCACATCAGATAGATTAAAAGCATTTATGGAATGGACTGGATTGGACTGGGAAGTTGAACTTAAGAAAATGGAGTGTGTATATATAGGGTCACAGTGAACGACACTACAGGACATAGTATATTTGAGTTGATGAGGGGTTGGTCAGCTCGCACTAAGGACAACATTGGGTGGTTAGAAAACACCTCCATTGTCAGGTGGTCATCCAGTAAGGTGAAGGAGCACCTGGAATCTAAACAGTTAGGGTACAAGCTCAGATATGCTTAGTTACATGAAGCTAAGAAAGTGAACTTGAAAGTTGGAGACATAGTTAAAGTGAAAAAAGGAAGGTTGGTGCGTAAGGGTGAAAGCAAATATTCAACTGCTTTAGTAAGTGATGGTGAGTTTTGCATGCAAAGAGATGTGCTTTGTTCAAGGGGACTGGTGATACATTCACTAGGAGTGCCACTAGTGTTACAATCAAGTATGATTGTGTAGATGATGTGGTTGACAGAGTTGAGAGGGAAGGGATGTTCCACTTCTACTTGTTTCGCAGAATTCCAGGGAGGTGAGTGATTTATGCGAGGAAAGTAACTTGAGGAGGGGAACTGAGGAGGAGGTTACCCATAATAATATGAGGTCCGGTAGAGTGAGTGCCAAACCAAAATATTTAGAGGATTTTGGAATATCTGTATGTGTATAATTTGTTGACATTACTTAGTTTATGCAAAGGAACAAAGCGATATAATTGATGTGAAATGTAGTTAGTCTTTGTTAGTATGCACACTCTAATGTTAGCGTAATTCAAGGAGATGTGCAGTTCCTGTACAATGATTTGTGTATTTTGACACTTTTCTTTTGCAGGGTTCAAATCCTATTCTTTTCCTGTAACTTGTATTAGCTTTGTAAATTTTGTAAGGAAGGGGAAGTGTTGTGGTGGTCTCTTAGATCACGTGCCTGTGTCTGGCGTTCTGGAATCTCTGTGACTCAGAGGATTCGGATTGCCAGAGGCTGGGTGAGGAGATGCATGTGAAGGCTGTTGGTGGGGATTCATTGTTTTAGCTCTGTGCAAGTTGGAGCTACCAAGTTTGAGTTAATAAAGAACTGCCTATTGCGGGCGACAAGACGTATTGCGGGCGACAAGACGTATTAGCGGTGCTGCTGCTATCTGGTAGATTGCAACTTATCAGGGTTGTGAATGTGGATTTATTTTAAACCTTGAGCTGAGTTCATCCAAATATTTTGTATGACTCGTATCGTGGGATCCTTTATATAATTGTGGAGTGGTGACATCACATATTGATACACATTTTCGTCTATGACACCACGTCGTCCCAAATTGTTATGATATATTTGTCAAGCTGACTATGCTGACGCTATTATTCAAGTGAATCCAGTTACAAATTTATTTCAATCATTGTTTTGGGTATTCTTCTATTATCACGCAACGCTGTGTACTCATCTCATGAACAGATCATTATACATCTTCCAAATATTATCCATGCCTTGATGAAGTCTCTGTGGGAGACGAAACACGTGTTGGCGATATGTATGCTGGAAAACCTGTTTTTTATGAATTTTGAATAAAGAAGAATAACATTATATGAAGAGGACCTTTTTTTCTTGATTCTATATTGGATGATTGTTTACCCTTATACTATATGCTTTCTATGTTGTTCTATGGACTTAATTGGTGACAACTGCTAAATGTTCATCCATGCAAAGGTTACAAGAAAACTTAAATAAGCTAAACACTATTGGATGTGCTGTAATTAGAACCTCACCTCTAAGCATTGTCTTTGGTTACACACCTGTGTGCACCAATATAGTACCTTTAGGTAGTAGGTACTCTGAGTTTCTTAAGCACCCATTACATACTGTGATTATGTCCATTTACAATACGCATTTAACTAGTGATATGATGAAATATGTCTCTCTTTGAATGTTGCTGACTTTTCCATTTTCTGGACACTACTACCGCCTTCTGTTAAGGTGTTGAAGGAGGTGTTGATGACGTCTCGGAGTTGGGGTGCGATGGTGGAGTCGGCCTTGTTGAAGACGTGGTGGGGGCAGGGGTCGGTTGGAGATCCGGAGTGGATGCTGTTCATCGTGCGGGCTGTGTCTTCGGTGGTCACCGTGGTCCAGGTGCGGAGGGTGGCGGTGGGGTGCGTTGGTTTGACGGTTCGGTTCGTGGATGGTGTGTCGAAACTGTTGTGGATGTCGGCGATCTTGCGGTGGAAGAACGATGCGAGAGAGTCGCAGAGATCTTGTGAAGGGGTGATGTCGTTGTTGCCGGTGCTGGGGTTGGAGAACTCCTTGACGATGCTGAGGAGTTCCTTGCTGTCGTGGGCGTTGTTGTCCAGTCGCTCCTTCAGTGATTTCTTCTTGGTGGTGCGGATGAGCTGGTGGTGCTTGCGGGTGGCGTGTTTGAGGGCGGTCATGTTGTCAGTGGTCTGGTCGAGGAGCCATGCTTTCTCGAGGGTGCGGTAGGTCTTCTTGGAGTCCTTGAGTTCGTCGGTGAACCAGGGGGCCCTCTTGCTTCTGGGTCTGCTGGGAGGGTTCTTCAGTGGTGCGAGGTCGTCGGCGCAGGTGGTCAGCCACTGCGTGAAGTTGCGGGCTGCTTCGTTGGGGTCCGGTGTGCTGGCAGGTGGGTTCTGGCTGAGGGAGGTGGTGAGCTGGTCGGCGGTGATCTTGCTCCAGCTCCTGTAAGGAACCTGTTGCGGGTGGTGGTGGGTTGTGGTTTTTCTGAAGCTGAAGTGGACGCAGCTGTGGTCGGTCCAGTGGAGTCCGGTGGAGTGGCTGAAGGTGATGTGCTTGCTGGATGAGAAGACGGGGTCAAGCGTGTCGGTGGGGGTGTTCACCAGTTGCTTGAGTCCGAGGTTGGCGAGGTTGTCCAGCAGGGCGGCGGTGTTGCGTTCCTTGTTGTTCTCCAGGTGGAAGTTGAGGTCCCCTAGGAGCATGTAGTCGGCGGAGGGGAGGGCGTGCGGGCTGATGAAGTCAGTGATGTCTTCGCTGAATTGTGTGCGTGGTCCCGGGGGTCTGTAGATGAGGGTGCCTCTGAGGGTCGTCTTTGGGTTGGTGTGAATCTGGAAGTGGAGGTGCTCGGCGGCGGCGAAGGTGTCATTGAAGTCGGTCGTGATGCGGTTGGTGTTCTTTTGGATGATGGTGATTCCTCCTCCGGTCTGGTTGACGCGGTCCTTCCTGATGATCTTGTACCCGTCCGGGATGGCGATGGCGATGTCGGGGGCTGAGGAGGCGTTCATCCAGGTTTCCGTGAGGAAGGCGATGTCTGGTGATGTTGTGTCGAGGAGGTTCCAGAGTTCCACGGCATGTCTGTGGACGGAGTGGGTGTTGAGTAGGATGCACTTCAGGTGGTTGCTGCTGGTGCTTGGCTTGGCGGGTGCGGTGCCGGTTCGGAGGCAGGTGAACTTGCAGGTTCTGCAGGTGAAGGGTCCGTGAGTGCGTTTCGGGGCAGCCCGGCAGCAGGTGGGGTTCCGGCCGGCATTGAGTGTGTTGAGGGCAGCGGCGTCGTAGGTCTGTCGGGTCGTCTTGCGTCGGTGGGGGCCAGGGGTCCTGGCACTGGGCGCGGGCCAGGCGCGGACGGGCGCAGACGGGCTTGCCTTTGGCGTGCCTACGGCACACAATCGGCGCGCCCGCTGCGCGTGAACGCTGCGCGTATGCGCGGTTGCCATTTAAGGCTAAGTGGGAAGGAGGAGCAGCTGGGAGGCGGGAGCGGGGAGGACACAAAACAAAAGGGGGAGTGGCCAGGTGAACGGCGGGGGGAAGCAGGGAGCGGGGCGGGCAAGGCACAGGGGGACAACAGCAAAGTTAACACAGAAGGCAATAAAAATACAACAAAACCACAATATACCACGAAAATACGGCAGAACTGCTGGGGCAGGGAACAGCGAGGCAGGCAGCTAGGGCGGCAAGGCAGATGGCACAATGAGGCTGCGAGCAGCAGCGAGGGGCACACACACAGCTGGTGGCCATGCGGCGCGTGGGTGTCCTGAGAACAGGTCACACTCACCTGCGCCGCGCGGTCGCCATTTAAGGACAAGTGGGAGGGAGGAGCAGCTGGGAGGCGGGAGCGGGGAGGACACAAAACAAAAGGGGGCGTGGCCGCGTGAACGGCGGCGGGAAGCGGGGAGCGGGGCGGGCAAGGCACAGGGGGACAACAGCAAAGTTAATACAGAAGGCAATAAAAATACAACAAAACCACAATATACCACGAAAATACGGCGGAACTGCTGGGGCAGGAAACAGCGAGGCAGGCAGCTAGGGCGGCAAGGCAGACAGCACAACGAGGCTGCGAGCAGCAGCGAGGGGCACACACACAGCTGGTGGCCGTGCGGCGCGGGAGTGTCCTGAGAACAGGTCACACTCACCTGCGCCGCACGGTCGCCATTTAAGGACAAGTGGGAGGGAGGAGCAGCTGGGAGGCGGGAGCGGGTAGGACACAAAACAAAAGGGGGCGTGGCCGCGTGAACGGCGGTGGGAAGCGGGGAGCGGGGCGGGCAAGGCACAGGGGGACAACAGCAAAGTTAATACAGAAGGCAATAAAAATACAACAAAACCACAATATACCACGAAAATACGGCAGAACTGCTGGGGCAGGGAACAGCGAGGCAGGCAGCTAGGGCGGCAAGGCAGACGGCACAACGAGGCTGCGAGCAGCAGCGAGGGGCGAGGGGCACACACACAGCTGGTGGCCGTGCGGCACGGGGGTGTCGTGTAAACCAGTTTGTTTAGGGCAACAAGGAATTTCATGGGCAGAAGCAACTTTTCAGGGCTTTGTCCATAGTTCTCTTTAATAAAGTGACTGGATGAGATATGTCCACTGGAGCCAGTTCAAAGTCGTTGTTAAAGCAGACTTCACTGCTTCAGTTAGTTTTTCTTGCAGTATCCTAAAATGAAGGGGCATATTTACAAGCCCCTATTGCCACCAGAATTTTTTTTTTACATTGCGGTGGTGTTACGGGCTTTGACTTATGTACAAGGCAGTGTTAAGCCACTTAACATTGCTTAATGCTGCCTTGCTGATAAGGCAACCTTTCCTGCTACACTTAGTGTGAAAGGGGTGGGCAATGGCTTTTGCGGTGGGTGTTACGCTGCACACCCATTGATTTTGAAACTGCCCCATATTTATAAGAGTGGCATAAAAATGGGGCAGCATCAACATTAAGACCAGGGAAAACCTGGTCTTAACAGTTTGCAAAGAGGAGAAAATGCTTTATTTCTGCTTGTTTTTGCTGTTTCTATGTGTGCTGCATTGTGCAGCACATATAAAAACAGCAAAACCCCATGCACAATTTTTTATGTGCAGGAAGGTGTCCCTTCCTGCACATAAACAATCGATCTCCACAATGCAGGCATCCTTGCACTATGGTGCCCGGAAACCTGGTTTGGTGCTAGGCAGCTGAAATTAGTGCCAGTGCAGGGGGAAATGCAGAGCTGCACCGTATTGTTATAAATATGGTGCAGCCCTGCATTTCCAAAGCGGCAGAGCGTGGCGTAAAGCCAAGAAGGTTAATGCCGCGCTCCGTCACTTTTTTGTAAAATTTGTCTCACAACTTCTTCAATTTTGAAAGACATTTCAAGTTCATTGGAATTTAACTATCCCCATGCATAATAATTTCAAAATAAATGCCTTCTATGACAGAAATAATTGTATATTTAGGCAGGGTGGTAGCTGGAGTCCTTCTGCGTTTTCTTTTAAATTCTGAAAGTAAAACTGAAGGTGGAGCAGCCTATCGGATCTCAATGAATTCCAGTTAAGTAGCGATGAGGGAGGGTGAAAAACGCTGATGTGTCTTCAGAGAATTAAACTGGACATCAGTCAGTTAAAAATAATTATGAATGTCCAGACAAGGAATTTTTAACACAGTGCATTCTATGGAAGTTCAACGGTGTTGGAACCATTTTCAGACTTGGGGTGATGCTATCAATGTTACATAACTAAAGTTGCAGGGATTGTGAAAAATCTGAGCGTCACACAAAGAACAAGTGTAGCAAATGTACTCAGCTGGAGTGATAAGGTGAAATTTGGTTCTTTTTTGCTTTCTTAGCTGCTAATGTATTCTGAAATATTTACACAGTTCATTTTCTGCTATTCAAATGTTTTGTGTGTTATCAGAAATGCCATCATAAGGCCTTTCCATTCACACTCCCTCCAAACAGAAAAATTAAAATAAACACCAAACTCCATGTTAAAAGAGTAAGCAGCGTTTGTCAAAAGACACAGCCTGACATAGCCTGAAAGTTAATGTGTCTTTGAAGCGAGGTAAATGTAACTAAATAAAAACAAAGGGACCTATTTATGAAAAAGTCTTACAGTATAAAACAGCAAGTCACCTTGCTGAGCTGCACTACGTGACAAGGAAAGCAGTGCTTAATTTGTGCCAGTGGTTTCCGGTGCTTAGCACCACCCCTCATTAACTGGGCCAGAACTATTTAATTTTTCTCCCCTGTATGATGAGTTCAGTAATTATTCAAAATAAATGTACTACCTACCTGTCCTTCCCTCCTTCTGTCAAGATTCGTGTCTGACTGGTATGTCCAGAGCATGGGCCACCCAGGTTCAGGAATGTCGCCCCCATTGGTCAATTGCAGTTAAATGCGGGCCCGGCTGATTGGTGCCGTGAGCTGGGGTCGAAGCAGGATGCGTCCTGAAAAGTTCAGGTTTGTCTCAGCCACAGGACATACTTCATGCAATGTTGGACTTTTTGGATTATAGCACTTAGTGTAGTAGATGCTATTATTATAGCACCCACGGTTTCTAGGGCTGAGGTTGTTCAACCACAGTTTACACATACATAAACAATGAGTTGGCTGCCAATAATCTTATGTAGATAACAGAGTACAATCTTAAGATCTCTGCTTGCAATTGCGATTGGGCTAGCTCAACTTTTATTCTTTCAAGGCAGATGTCTTCAGTTTAGTAGTAATAACAACTGCTATTTAGAGCGTTATGAAATTTGTAAATGACTCTAAATAAAATACATAATCATCTGCCAATTGAATTGCTTCGTTTTTTTTAGCTCTTGTTGCAGGTCCCAGGTTCTTCTCGGGTCGAAAAACAAGCAAAGAAAATGGGTCTACATGATAGATGCTTGAGTAAAATCGGACAACTTGTATTATGAGTGTTCAATAAATGGTGCTACAGTTGGAGTAATTAAAAAATGCATAGATTATTATTTTAACAGGTCACACGGTGCACTGAAATGAATCCAGCTGAAGCAGACCAAAAATTATACATTTTTACTTTGCAAAGTTGATGCTGGTGGCCAGGGTAGGCCCACAAAAACACAGTGCAGTTTTTGTCAGACCTCGCCTCGGTGTGCACTGCACTGTATACTCCCAGCACACACCCGCACCATGATTGCTGTGCTGCATGATAGTGACAGAATAGAGGGAACTTACTGGGTAGGGGCTAGCACTGCCGGCAGATCAGGCCAATCTGAACTTTAGATGCCCGCCCTGATTGTTCAGAAGATTGGAGCATGCAACATGACAGTGAGTGATTGACTGTGACCAGACCAGCCAAAATCACATGATTAACATTTCCTCTAAACATTGCACATGCTGCGTGCCACTGCGTGGTGGGGCTGCGTGTCTGGGAGTCTGTATTGTATCATGCACAGTGCGAACTGCACATGCATGTGTGTTGGGATAGGATCAATTTGCCAGTGGTCTGTATCTGTAAGTGCCTCCGAAGCTGTAGGTCGCAGGTGAGACGAGTACTAGTTAGTCATTATAATATATCAATAATGTTTTGTTCTCCGCAGTGGGACCGGGCTGGTGCTGCTGTATTCAGGCCAGGAACCAGGGGTTGCAAGACTTGAAACATTATGATATTGCGACTGACGGTGAGCCTGCAAGTGCATTGCATGCCATTGATGCTTTTTCAGTACTGATTGGAGGGTCCGGTTGCTGCAAGGGAGAGGTGAGGCCAGCAGGGTGTCCTAAAAGGTCTGTGTACTAGATTAAATGTGACACTTAGGGGCCCATTACGATGGCGGGCAGACAAAGTCCGCCCGCCACCGTAACGGTAAACAGGACCATCCGCCAGAGGTGCGGCGGTCTTGCTGTGCCCATTAGGAAGCGACCGCCACAATGGCGGTCGCATCCTGCATATTTAACATTGTGACAGGCTGTGCTTTGTGCAGCACCCATTACAATGCCAAATATGCATGTTGTGCATTGGCCTGCACAATGTGACAAGCCTGTGTGGTGCCTGCCACCTTGTGCATGCCAATGTAGGGGTTACCATAGGTACCCCCAAGTGCAGCCTCCCCACCCCCCCGGGGGCCTGTAACGGGCCCCAACAGTTGAATTTCTGCATGCCTTTCCATGACGGAATCTTCGTCATGGAAATGCATTGAACCGCAGCCATAATAATATGGATGGCGGTGCCTGCAAGGCACCGCCACCATATTGTGTCTCTTTTCTGACCGGTCGGCAATCCGACCCGCGGAAAAGCGGCAGGCAGTCTTTCCGTCCGCCGCGGTGCCCCACACCATACTAATATGGCGGGCGGTGAACCAGGGATATTTGGCATGCGGATCGCCACTGCCGGGCCGCCCGATATGCTAATAGGCCCCTAAGTCCTCTGTGGAAGTGGTATGATCAAAGTCGCACATAGCAAGGGGCCCTGTAAATAATGTCATTCGGGTAAAGGTTTCGTGGTAAATCACATGTGTGGTGAAACAAGCTGACAAATGCCAGTGTTGTAAAGTTCCCAGTGAAAGGATTAAGTTCTGCCCATATGGTAAAGAGCCTGATGTGCAGAAAATGTCTATCTGGTGAAGTAAGTCACTGGGTTTGGTTTAAGATCCTGTGTCGCAAATGTGTGTGAAACGGTCGAGCCCTGGGCATGTATTCAAAATGACACAAAGGGATGTACAAAAGTTCCCCGGGAAGAGTGACAGAGAGGTGTGTGTGTGCTAGTGGGTGGGGGGAATCCCCTAGTTGGAACTAGAACCCTCACACACCCAGCAATGTCTGACGGGCTCCCGAAACCGGGGCTCTTTAAATTTATTCTCGTAGTAGACTCCCTTGGTTTAATATGTGGACTGACTCACCTTTTTTAACTTAAAACCCACGTCACGACCACACTCCCCAGGCCCTCTCACACACATGCACCATATGGCGGGAACAAAAGATCTCCGATAAAGAGCCCCGGTTTCGGGAGCCCGTCAGACATTGCAGCGCCAGTCTGACGAGGAGCAGAGCCCATATGATGAAGCATGACACCTAGCTTGCTGGGTGTGTGAGGGTTCTAGTTCCAACTAGGGGATTCCCCCCACTCACTAGCACACACACACCTCTCTGTCACTCTTCCCGGGGAACTTTTGTACATCCCTTTGTGTCATTAGTCTGTAGGACGAGTACACTGGACCCCGTAAAATATTGTCCTAGCTTTGTTCCCCTCCTTGTATTGACATGTATTCAAAATGTCTTTGTTCCTTCCATGTGGTAAATATTTGAGTGGATACAAGGTCTCTTGTGCTGTAAAAGTATTTCAAGTATAGTACAGTGTTACTATCCTTCAGAGAGACTGGCATTGAAGCACTTGTGCGTCTCAAGGTGCTGGGACCCACTTTATCCATGCAGTGACACTGACAGTTCACCAATTGTTCTTCAGAGACTGGTCTCAAAACACTATGTGCTCCCCTGAGGCTCTATCAGTGAAGTGACACACACCCATTGTTCCTCACACAGCTGGATCTGTAGTGGGCAAATATACAGTGGTTACTAAACTTTTAAGGAAAATCAAACATTGTTCGTATTCCACAGCAAGCATCTCACTCTATTGTTTGCTTCTATCCTGAAAACTAGGACAGTGCCATCCGGGGATAGGATTATCTATGTGGCAATAGCAAAAGTATGGAACAAACTGTGCCTCAGATGCATCCCTTTTCGTCTTTGCAGGTTTTTTTGTGAAAGCTTTAGTTTTTAATCTTCACAAAGTTTGTGCAAGGCTCTTTAGCATCAAAGGAGTTTGTTGTGCTATTTTCTTTACAGTGCCATACACGCATCCTTTATAAATGAAAATTGCATACCATAAAGTACCACAGATCCTGACTCAAGTATGCATTTATTTTGTCAGAGTTTTTTTGCCAGCCAGTATTTGAGTTCAAACCTACAAACAACTGCTAAAGTAAGATTCTGAGACTCAAGAGCTGCAAACAGAGTGACTTGAGTATTCACTTATAGTGCAGCAGCACATGAGGCCCTGGCTATAGGTGGTTGACAACTGTGCCCTACGCAGATAGTGCCCCAGAAGTTGTGACATCTTGAGACCAAGGGCAAAGACCTCATGGCCCGGCTGTGCATTTCTTCTTTTATGCTTGTGCTCCCTAAGTCTTAGAAGATCCCTAGAGCTTTGGGCATATGCCTCCTTCAAAATGTTCTCAGGGGCAGGGGAAAGCTACTATCAAAACCTTACTTGAGGAAGGCTCCCTTGCTGAAATTCAGATTGAGTATTACATTGGGCTCTCAGTAGGGCCTGCTTGGGATGTAGGTGGAGCCAATAGAGTAAATTGTTGGGGGCCGGTGGAAGAAGTGGGTGGAGTCAGGGAAGTAGTTGTGGTCTCCTAAAACAATTGTGCACCTGGACTTAATATTTTGCTAATTAAGCCCTGGGTGTCAGACAGTACATAGAGATGCCTAAAAGCAATGTGATTCACATACATATCGCTTATCAGAACTGATTAAAGAGAGTCATTATACCACAGTGTTGGTTGAAGTGATCCAAGAAGAAGTCCCCGGGGTGTGTTAATGAAGCCGTCCATACTTGAAGTGGCACACCACTAAAGCTCCTGAGTGGGGCTCAGAACAACTCTAAAGGTCTCCAGAAAACTGAGGGGCTCCAATGGAGACCAAGAGAGAGATGAAGGTTCCACAGACTGGCTAAGATGGCCCAGAGGCCAGCACAGCACAGGGCTTTAGAGATGTTATGGATGAAGCGGGTCATAGTGGATAGCAGACCATATCAGAGAGAAATCCACCTTCAGTGTCATCCAATCTCATGAATGGTTACAATGCAGCCGCCTTCTTGAAACCACCACCTCCACTCGATAACAACAAAAAGTAAGATATTGGCAACATATGGACTGCTTGGATAGAGACGTTTGATGATTTTATTGATTCAATAGAAGAAGCAGATAGCAAAAAGATGATCAAATACCTTAAGAATCTTGATGGTAAGGGTGTAAAAGAAGTTATAAAGAAATGCAGTGATTACAAAAGTACATTTTTCAGTCAAGAATGACAAAAAGTTGGTGAAACCATCAATTAATTTGTTGAGAGTAAGTTCAATTAATTTAATGATGAAGAAGCTATGTGTCACACAGTTACTGACGGATGCCTGTCAGATTCATTCAGATAACAAATGCTGAGAGAAACTCTAAGTTTGGAGAGAGTTCTCATGGCTGCCAGAGCTGATGAGTATGTTGGTCAAAGAGCTGCTGACATGGAAGCTGGAATTCCCAGAGTGAGTCAGTCATGAATATGAAAAGTAAGCCAAAGCACAAGGCAGAGGGACATTGAGTGATAGCTCCATGGCAAAAGAAGTTGTGTTTCAGGTGTGATTTTTGTTTCCACACGAAGGAAATTTGGGAACCTTTTGTAATGGTTTGCAAGGCAAAGGACAAAGTAAGTGCATCACAACTCAAAGACAAAATGGCTGCACAAATGCTTCAGAAGTGATGCAAGGCCAAGTGACCACACCTGTTGAGGCAAATGGGCAGCAGATGAAGTCGATATTCATCTAAATCATCGTCAAAAAGTTCTTCACTAATAATATCAAGAGAAAGTGAAGATGAGGGTTGTAAAATTTCAATGTTTACCTCTAAAAAATATAAGCATGTTGGACTGTCAGCTTGTGAAGCGAAATACAAATCAAAGAAAAATCAACATGAAAAAGCAAAAACATCATTCAAAATCGTCCGAAGATTACACTGAAAGTAAACAGCTGTCCAATACCTTTTATTATAGACAGTGGTGCACTGATAAAAATAATCCCTGAGGAGAGATACAATGAACTATCTCCCTTGGCATGACTTACGCCATTGAAAACTAAAGTATATACATGGGCTGCATCAATGCCATTAAAAAGTCTAGGTTCATTTGAAGCAACGATGAAAATCAAAAAAACAAAAGTACAAGCACCCAGTCATGTACTTGAAGCTACTGCGTCAAGCGCCTGTTTACTCAGTTTCGGCACATCTGCTGGTATAGGACTGATAGCAGTGAATTATAACATGAATGCTCATCACAAAATAGCAAATCATTTTCCAGTGTTGTTTCATTCTTTAGGAAAACTCTAGACTATGAAAGTACAACTGCACATTAATAAAGACGTCCGTATGTCCTATTGCTCAAAGTCACAGACAAACTTTGTTTAATTTACTTGAAGCCATTAAAAAAGAACTTGAATCATTAATCAAACTTGATAACATTGAGCGTTCCTCTGGTCCACCACCATGGGTTTCTCCCACAGTAGAAGTACCCAAAAAAGACAGTGAATGAACTGTACGTATCTGCATTGATATGAGTCAAGCAAACAAGGCAATTGAAAAAGAAGGACATCCAGTTCTGCGCATTGCTGCAATGATAACATACTAGAATGGTGAGAAAGTCTTCTCTCACCTTGATTTGAATAAAGGATATCATAAGTTGGAACTCAAGGAGAGCTGCAGGTACATTACAACCGTTTCTACATATATTGGTCTATTCCAATTAAAAAGACAAAGGGCCTCATTTAGAGGGTTCCTGCACTGCCGTAATGTCACTTTTTGTTACGGTCCGCCTCGTACACTGCAAGGCCAAATCTACAAGGCCACATAAAGCCACCCTGCGTGGCTTTTCATGTCCCTGTAGATATAGACTGTGGCTCGCTGCGTTGCCTCACCCTGAGATAGGGAAACATGTCATGTGTGTTGCAGTAGGTGTTCCTATGTAACACCCATGGCATTTGACACATTCCCAGATATATGAGACTTTGTAAACCATTGGAATGTGTCAAAGGCCTGCACTTTCCCAGGGATGACGTATGGGAGGCACAACAAGGTGAAATAACATTATTTATTCCTGGTTATTTTTCACTTATTATATGTGCTGCAATCAGCAGCACACATAGAAAGAGAACATCATCTCCATTGATTGTTTTTGTGCAAGAAGGTGTTTTTCCCTGCACAAAAACAATCACCCTTAAAACGCAGACACACTTGCACCATGGTGCAAGGGTGCCTGAGTTGGCACATGGCAGCCATCTGTGCACCAGAGCATGGGGAAAGGACAAGAATGCGCTGTTTCTGATAGATAGGGTGCATTCCTGCCCTTTTTTTTTACGTAGGGGAGCGCAGCAGGAAGGTCTGTGGTGCTGTCCTATGCCAAAAAATTGTAAGTGAGGCCCTAGGTTTCAGGTGTGTCATCAGCTGCAGAGCTGTTTCAAGATGTCATTCTATGTATCATACTGCCTGTCATGAATGTGGTTAATTATAATGATGACATATTGGATTTTGGAGCTACACAGAAGGAGCATGATAAAGCTCTCACGCAAGTGTTTCTTTTACTTGCAGATGCAGATTTGACTTTGAATGCTGAAAATTTTGAATTCCATAAAACTAAGCTAGCAAAGTTTGCTCATAATTTTTCTGATGGAGCTATGACACCCGATTTACTTCGACTGCCTGTCCTCAGTTTCTAAAGGCAAGGTTGTGATGTGATCAAAGCACCACAAAGACTCATCGAAGAGCTATTATTGTATATATTTTTTTAAATGTTACATTTTTTATTTAACACAGAGGCAGATGTAGTGTCATGTGAGTTAGCAATAATGGAACACCTTTGGCTCCTAGTGGACTCTATAGAACTGTGACATGAGTCTTAGAGCATAGTGAAGGGAATTCGGGTTTAGAATGTTGAGTTCATGGTTACACACAGACAAATAAAGGGATGTTATACTAAGATTTGTGTGTGGCATAGTCATTAGCGGTACCGAGGTTGGAGAGGATGCTATAAAGTTTACTACCTCTGTAACACTGCAGCCCTGTGGAAGAGTCAAAGCTTTCTGACAGCAGAGCCTGCTGCACCTCCATTGTCAAAACCCTCATACTTCCCCAACTCTATTTGGTTGAAGCCTCAGGGGTATTTGTCTGTTTTCCTACCTAGTACTCTAGGCCTCACATGGTGGTGGTGGGCAGGAAAACTCAGTGATGGTAGCCCTACCCTACAGAAAACAGGGTTACTACAACCGTGACATGGCAGCCCTGTGACAGGGTGATGACTTTCTGAAAGGGGAGCCAACTAAAGCTCCACAAAACCTGATGATTCCCAATCTCTAATCAGCTGATGTGAATCACAAGTATCCTGGGGCGGAAGCCACGTCAATTTATGGCAGAGCTCCCACTTCACAAAATTTTAAATGAGGCCTCTAGAAAGGTAAGAAAAATAGATTGACAAATTATTTTCTAGATATACCTCACATGTTGGTTCAACGGTCCTTCAGAGAAGATATGTAAACACAAGGAAAACCAGGAACAAGACCTATCTGACATTCAAAGGATCCGTCCATTGAAAGAGTTTCTTGATCTATAACATCGGCATATTTCTGATAATAGTCATCTTTTGTTTGGGTACTGATATCAGATCTATCTTTTGATTCCCTTAAGTTCAGGCCAATTCAGGTGAAATAACTTTTACAACGAGGTGGTAAAGATGAAAATGTTCCTTACATTAGGGTAGTTCACAGCATTCCCAGAAAGAGATGAAGCTGATTGAGGAAATGGAAACATATATTTTTCATACTGTCCTTGCCTGACGCATAAGGACATCTTAGTATTGGACACATAATGGGACCAAATACAGCAGAGTTCCATCAACAGCCCTCCCAATTTCAGTTTGGCATTTTTGGATCATCAGTAATTCTATTGTCCACAATTACTGAATATCCTAAAAAGCCATCAGTAGATCATGACTCTACTGGGTCTATCTGCTATATAGCAAAGAAACAACAACCATGACATTTACTGTTATGCTCTTAAGAATGTTGAACATACAGCACATATATGAAACAAAGCTACTGAATATATACCCCTATGGTTGGTGAAATTGTTTACTTTTCTGTTGAAAACATCTTGGGACAATTTAGTCCCTTGAGGCAATATTACAGAAACTCCATTTTCCTTCTTCATGCCTTGTCCCTGTTCCTTCCTATGAGAATCTCGAATGCATTGTTTTGATTAAAGGGGCATTCTCTGTTGTGACCTCACTCGTGGAGGTTGATGAAACTGAGAGGGTATGATTTGATAGCCATATTTTCTCATTGTTTTCACATAGGTAACTATGGGGCATATTACCAAGGGCAAGGATCGCCGCTTTTTCAGCGAATTGTGCCGAGAAAGCGGCGATACTGCTAGAGCCCTATTAACAAGGGCATTTTAAAGCCTGGCGCAAGCCTACTTTGCATGTCGGCGATTAACATCGCTAATGACATGCAAAGTGGACGTTCCCACGTCCAACCACATGTAAAATGTGGTTGGAGGTGGGAACACCCTATTACCCAGGCAGGCGTTGGGAGAGGGAGACCTGCGATAAACTCGTTTATCGCCGGTCTCCCAACACCTGCTCTGACCAGGTGTTAGGGCATTGATAACATGGGGGAGTGGATCATAACGCTGAATCCACCCCCCCTATATTATCAAGGCACACATTAGCGCATGAAAACAACGTTTGTTTTCATGCGCTAATATGCCATATCGCCGACTATCGCCGGATTTCAATTCGCCTACGTGATACGCATTGATAATTGCGCGCTAAAACGGCGATGAAATCCGCCGATAGCCGGCGATATGGGGATGTGCATTGTGCGTTTACTAACGCACTTCTTGGTAATATGCCCCTTAATGTGACCGCTCGAGCCTGCCCAGGCGAGGTCGCCCCACCTACGCCGCTCCTGCCTGCTGCTGCCAGCACCCTGCCCTGCTGCCCTGCTGATGGCTGCGCTCTCCTGCTACCTCCGTTTTTGCCGCTGCCTGCCTGCCATCCACTGCGTGCCTGGTTCCCCTGTCGCCTGCTGTCACCCCGTTTATTTCTGTACCCCTGCTGTGTGCCTGTTGCCTCCCCTGCCCGCCGCCTGTTCACTCTCTCCTCCTGTTACCCTCTCCCCCGCTTTGGCTGCCCTCCCCCTCCGGGGTGCTCTTGCCACCTTCCTCCCGCCACTGCCCTCTGGCGACTCCGCCCCCCCTCCTGCCCATTGGCCGCCCCGCTCCCGCCACCCAGCTGACCCGCCCTCCCGGCTCCTCACTTATGACGCCCCCTCAGCGACTGCGCAGCGGACGCGCGCAGCGGGAGCACCGAATGAGCGCCGAAGGTGCGCCAAAGGTAAGCCCGTCTGCGCCCGTCCGCGCCTGGCCCGCGCCCAGCTCCAGGACCCCTGGCCCCCACCAACGGAAGCCGACCCGACGGACCTACAACGCCACCGAACTCAACGCACTCAACACCGGCCGATCCCCGGCCTGCTACCGAGCCACACAGAGACGCACCCACGGACCCTTCAGCTGCCACTCCTGCAAGTTCACCTGCAACCGGACCCACGCCACACCAGCACCCACCAAGCCGAACTCCAGCAGCACCCACCTGAAGTGCATCCTGCTCAACACCCGCTCCGTCCACAGGCATGCCATCGAGATCTGGAACCTACTCGACACCACAGCCCCAGACGTCGCCTTCTTCACGGAAACCTGGATGAACGCCTCCTCAGCGCCCGACATCGCCATCGCCATCCCGGACGGCTACAAGATCATCCGGAGGGACCGCGTCAACCAGACAGGAGGAGGCATCGCCATCGTCCACAGGAACACCATCCCCATCACGACCGACACCAACGATACCGTTGCACCCGCCGAACACCTGCTCTTCCAGATCCACGTCAACCCCAGGACCACCCTCAGAGGCACCCTCATCTACAGACCCCCGGAACCACGTACACATTTCAGCGAAGACATCGCCGACTTCATCAGCCCGCACGCCCTCCCCTCCGCCGACTACATCCTCCTCGGGGACCTCAACTTCCACCTGGAGAACAACAACGACCACAACACCACCACCCTGCTGGACAACCTCGCCAACCTCGGACTCAAGCAACTGGTGACCACCCCCACCCACTACGCCGGACACACACTCGACCCGGTCTTCTCTTCCAGCAAGGACATCGCCTTCAGCCACGCCACGGGACTCCACTGGACGGACCACAGCTGCGTCCACTTCAGCTTCAGAAGGACCACGCTCCACCATCACCAGCAACAGGTTCCCCGCAGAAACTGGAACAAGATCACTGCAGACCAGCTCGCTACTTCCCTGAGCAAGCACCCTCCCACCAGCACAACGAACCCCAACCAAGCGGCCACGAACCTCACGAAATGGATCAGCGACTGCGCAGACGACCTCGCCCCGCTGAAAACCCCGCCGAGCAGACCCGGCAGCAAGAAAGCACCATGGTTTAACAACGAACTCAAGAGCTCCAAGAAGAACTGCAGAGCACTCGAGAAAACCTGGTGCAGAGACCCAACACCGGACAACATGACTGCCCTCAAGCTCGCCACCCGAAAACACCACCAACTGATCCACGCCACCAAGAAAACCGCATTCAAGGAACGACTGGACAACAACGCACACAACAGCAAAGAACTCTTCAACATCGTGAAAGAGCTCTCCAACCCCAACGCCGGAAACAACGACATCACCCCTTCGCAAGACCTCTGCAACTCCCTCGCCTCCTACTTCCACAACAAGATCGCGGACATACACAACAGCTTCAGCGCTCAACCGACGCACGCCACGACCGAACCACCGCCCCCCACAACCACCCTCCGCGCCTGGACCCCGATCAGCACCGAAGACACCGTCAACACGATGAACTCCATCCACTCCGGATCTCCGACAGACCCCTGCCCTCACCACGTCTTCAACAAGGCCGACGCTGTCATCGCACCCCACCTGCGGGACATCATCAACACCTCCTTCGACACCACTACCTTCCCGGAGAGCTGGAAGCACGCCGAACTCAGCGCCCTACTTAAGAAGTCATCAGCCGACCCCACCGACCTCAAGAACTACCGCCCCATCTCGCTGCTCCCGTTTCCGGCAAAAGTCATCGAGAAGACCGTCAACAAGCAACTGGCCGCCTTCCTCAAGACGAACTGCTCCCTCGACCCCTCGCAGTCTGGCTTCCGGGCCAACCACAGCACCGAGACCGCCCTGATCGCAGCTACCGATGACATCCGAGCCCTGCTCGACAACGGAGAAACGGCGGCCCTCATCCTCCTGGACCTCTCCGCGGCCTTCGACACTGTCTGCCACCGTACCCTAGTACAGCGCCTCAGCAACGTCGGAATCCAGGAGAAGGCACTGAAGTGGATCATCTCCTTCCTCGCCGGAAGGACACAGAGAGTCCGCCTCCCCCCGTTCAGATCGGAGGCCACCGAAGTCATCTGCGGCGTTCCTCAAGGCTCCTCGCTCAGCCCAACACTCTTCAACGTCTACATGAGCCCCCTCGCAGCCATCGCACGCCAGCACAACCTCAACATCATCTCCTACGCCGACGACACCCAGCTGATCCTCTCCCTCACCAACGACCCCGCCACCGCCAGAGCCAACCTACACGAAGGGATGACAGACGTTGCCAAGTGGATGATGAACAGTCGCCTGAAACTGAACTCGGACAAGACAGAAGTCCTCATCCTGGGATCTTCACCCTCCGCCTGGGACGACTCCTGGTGGCCCCCCGCCCTGGGCAGCGCACCCAAACCCACAGACCACGCACGCAACCTGGGCTTCATCCTGGACTCCTCCCTCTCCATGACCAGACAAGTCAACGCCGTCTCCTCGTCGTGCTTCAACATCCTGCGCATGCTACGCAAGATCTTCCGATGGATCCCCACCGAGACCAGGAAGACGGTCACCCAGGCCCTCGTCAACAGCCGTCTGGACTACGGCAACTCCCTCTACGCCGGAACCACCGCCAAACTCCAGAAGAGACTCCAGCAGATCCAGAACACCTCAGCACGACTCATCCTGGACATCCACCGCCGCAGCCACATCTCCGGACACCTGAGAGACCTGCACTGGCTCCCGGTCAACAAGAGAATCACCTTCCGGCTCCTCACCCACGCACACAAAGCCCTACACAACCAAGGCCCAGGATACCTCAACAGCCGCCTCAACTTCTACGCTCCCAAACGCCAGCTTCGATCGACCAGCCACGCCCTCGCCGCCGTCCCCCGCATCCGAAGAGCCACCACAGGAGGAAGGTCCTTCTCCTACCTGGCCGCCAAGACTTGGAACTCCCTTCCGACCCACCTCCACCTGACCCAAGACCACCTCGCCTTCAGGAAGCAGCTGAAGACCTGGCTGTTCGAGCAGTAGCGGACCCCCTCCCCCCAGCGCCTTGAGACCCTCCGGGTGAGTAGTGCGCTATATAAATGCTTTGATTGATTGATTGATAATTCTTCCACTGGCAAACATCAAAGACAAAAAAACAACTAAGTAGTAGGCGTGGGGGAAATTTAAAGTATGCTGGGTCAATTCTGGTAATGTTGGCAATTTCATGTTATGCTTCTTCTGCAAAATTCCCGAAATTACGCCATTATGTCGTGACGTGTAACTACACGACAGTACATCGCAAAATGAAAGTGCTTGTTTGTAGCAATTTTGTTGTTTCGTGCTAGAAAATAGCACCAGATTTCTGCGCATGTATTGAATGTAATTTTCATGAAGTTTCACGTTATTATTCAAAAGCAAATTATGCAAATGTTGCAGACACCTACTAAGTAGCACTTCCTAAAATAAAACAACAGAATCACAATGCCTACTTCCTGCCCCCAAGGGCCCCACGTTACTGTTTGAGCACTCATGGTCGAGGACCACCCTACCTAACCATAGACAGCAGAGTATTAGACTAGTCATATGACAAGGACCCAAAAACTGGAAAAAGAGCAGTACATAATTAGTAGTACATTAGTATTGTACCTATAATGGTTCTGCCCCAAGAAATGATGCTGGCTCATTTGTCCCGTCCACAAAATTGCAGTGCCAGAGTGCACCCTCGAGCATAAGGTGCCCAACTACCAGAACAATGCACTACCTGCGAGAAAAAGACATGCTGTAAGTAAAGCACAACTCAAAAGTATATTGATATTGATATACACAGCACTGGCAGTGCCAATAGTGGCAAACACTGCAGTACATGCGAGTGGGCTAAAGTGACCATCGTCGTCCATTGAATGTACCATAAATCATCTGGGAAAATTGTGTGCTGGCATGGCGAGCAGTGTGCTCCCCTCCCCCTGCATAACACAAAGTACGTGACAGCCCATCGAAAATGCATAGGATACTTATCTCGAAAAGAAAGAAGCAGAAAAAAGAGGACTTGGTGGCTCCATTATTACCGCCTGGAATGGGTTCTGATTAGTTAACTATAATTGAATCTGCAGGGAGCCTATCATGGAAATAACGTTTTTCTTAGGGCGTTGTTAAATTTAAAGCAAGATACGCGAGAATATGATATGATGATTTGACCGTAAAATGTCTCCCATTCACCGGCGTATTCTTTGCGAAATGTTGATTTGTGCGGTGTAGAATTTGCTCTGAAACTCAAGGAACAACTTGATCTGTTGGCACGCCAGATAAACGCGAACAGAACGCGTTGAAGAAGTCTGATAAGCCTGATCAAATGACATTGTTTCATGTAATTTACTCATGTGATGAGAAAGCTGTCTAAATGTTTTTATGATCTCTGTTCTTTTAAGTGTGACATTAATATCTTTATATCTTCAAGGGAAGCATCATTGATACGAACATGGTAAATTAAGCATTGTGAAACGGCGAACGGCACTCCACTTGACTGAGCAGTGAGCATGCTCCAGAGTTCTCAGAAACAAAAACTGATTCTAAATGGGATTAGTTCGCTCCAGGAGTTTCAGAGCCACTCCGCAAATAGAAACCTCGCTCAATAGTATTGGCCTCTTTGATGGCTATTATATTTCAAAATGATAGGTGCTGGAGACAGAAAAAAAACGGAAAAACAAAATAATTGTTCTCGTGCTAAAATCGATTACCGCTGCATTACGTGTTGTGTCTCGGATATCGCTAGACGGTAAAACTAGTAGCTGCAATAACCACAGCAACGATTCGTCAACGTTTTCTGCACAATGTTTTTCTTCTTTTCAGAGCAAATAATCGTGGAAAGTAGTATTTATAGTTTAATTGTATACATACCTTTAACTTGCAATGCCATGCATGCTTTGATTTAACCAGTCCCATGAAAGACGAAACTGTCAGCAAGTATTTCATCTAAACAAATTGCACCGAACTCCATATTTATGGAAGGGCTGTTGTAATGAATGAAATGCTTGTTTATGGAAGGGCCTAGTGGGAAATATTGTAGGGTTTTTCTTTGTTTTTTGTTTAACTTGTTATTGGGATATCCCTTAGTTAGTTTTAAACTTACTATCAGCACTTATCATTTTCTGGATCATTTTCCTTTTCTCTGTGTTTGCATTGTCTTCCCCACCCTATTGCTCCACCTCTAGCGTTGGTATGCACAGAGGTGTTGCAGCAGCCCTATGATTAAGCATGCCACAATTCATTTTGGGTGAGGGCATCAGGGGCGGCCTAAGGCGTGTGCAAGCTGTGCACCTGCACAGGGCCACCAAACCCCAAGGGCCTCCAAGCCAATATATATCCTTAATATAATAACCCTCTGAGGATGGATACATATTTGCGTGGCGGCCCCTGGGAGTAATTTGAGGGCCTCTGGCTCTGTTCCACTTCCTAACACCTTGACCCCCCTCCTGAGCTCCGGGGGGCTTCGCCCTGCCCAGACCCCCTCTTCTGGGGCCCCCTACCTAAGCTCCCTGCCCAGGGCCGCCATGAGCCTAGAGCCTCCCCTGAGGGCATGTTTTACAAAGCATTGCACTTTGCTACTCTTTACACTTAACCTTTTCTTAAAAAATGCGACTCTGATGTCCTTACTACTTTACGTGTGATGAGGTTTATCCAGAGGAGGTTGAAGTAAGGTCTACCTCATTCCCCTTTTTCTGTGTGAAGCTTGCTCGGGGTCATTGTCTGATGAGGACAAATGAATTCTAATCCTCTGATTTGAGGGCAGATGGGCTCCACCTTCAACCACCAACCTAAATTAAGCACTTCTTTCTCTTCACCTCACTCCATCTCTTTCTGTCTCTTTATTTCCCCTTTTGCCTGCTACAATTAACCTCAGGGAGCTGGGGAAAGAGACCGAGCACTCGGAGCCGCTCTAGCCTTTAAAACCCGGCGTTCAGTGACTCCAGGCCACTTGGGAGCGCCGGGAGGGATGAAAGGCCTGTCTGGTTCTGTTGCCTTGCTTTGAATGTTTCAGTGCAGGAAAATGAAAATATGTACTAAAATAGATAGGAGTGATGGTGTCAGAAAGGGCCTGGATTCAGAAACAGTGGAGTCAAGAGTGGCGGAATCAATGAGCTTTCTTATGTCCTGCCAGTAAATGTGCGTTATTTTTGTGAACTGTAATGCCATAGAGAAGTAGACAAGAAGAAATATAGTTAAAAAAAACTACTCTGGCTGCTCCCAATTTTATTGACAAACATATATTTTAATATATTTTATGGTAGTAAACACTGTCCAAAAGTAGTTATGTGTTTCCAGCAAGTCTCAGGGTATAACAGAAACATGATTGCTCTTTTGTGTAATGCACTTGCTTCTGTTTTATGTGTGAAATCTGTGGTTCATAGTTTGACTCATAAAGTAGCTTAGATCAATGTGCCTGTTGCAGAGCACTACATTTAACAGCTTTCTAGCCTACTAAATATCTTAGTGGGTTAATAGGTTTGTTGCAGAGTTCCCATCTTCCATCTGCACAGGACATAACATCTCTGGTTTCCCGCCAACACCATCTTCAAAAGAAGAAGCTAAACAAGAGGATTTAATTTCCCATCAACCATCTTCAAAGAAAGTGACATCTCTGGATTTCCCATCATATATCTGCACAAGAAATGACATCACTGGTTTTCTGACCAGGGTACCCTATGCTGCTCCCCTCTCACAGGACATACTTAAGGGCGGCAGCAGCAGAGATGGGTAGGGGAAGGCCAAAGGCATGCCCGTCTGTGTCCACCCACGCCTGGACCACACCCAGTGCAAGGAACTTTGGTTCTCCACTACACACCACTATCCTGCCATCTCTTGCGTGATCTCAAACCCAGCTGCCACTTGCCACATTGCTGCCGCATTGCACCACACAACATGGAAGGGGTGTTCACATGCTCTCTCCCACACCCTAGACCCACCAATCCTGCACCAACAGCACCCCACTAGCTGAAACTTACACAAACCAGCCACCCGTTCACGCTCAAACAGACCAAACATCACCCACACAACACGCCACAATCACACGCATGCTCCTCAACACCCACTTGCTTAGCAGACATGCCACAGAGATATGGGACGCACTCCACGCACCCGTCTGGAGCTGATCTTCTTCTTGGAAACATAGCTAAACCCATCCTCTGCACCAAACATAGCTACAACCATCTCCACAGACCACAAGATCACCAGGCAAGACTGTCAGCACAAGGCTAGGGGTGGATTTGCCATCATGTTTAAAGATACCATCAGCTGCACCACCTGCATGGATATCTGTACCAGATTCAAGGAACACTTCGTGTCTATGCTACACATCACTGCCAACTTCTCCTTGAGCAGAATCCTTGTATCATGACCTAAATCACCTGAACTAATCTTAACAGTGGGCTCACAGACTTTGTCTCACCCCTCATCAACAACACCAGCATCTTCATCCCCCTCAGAGACCTTAACTTTCACTTAGAAGACTGCACTGAGCCAAACTATATGGCCCTTCTAGAAAACCTTGGAAAACATAGCTTCACTAACCCCCTAGGTACACAGAGGAATCCAGGGTGTCAAAACATAACTGCAAGCAACTGGAGCACAAATGGAGAACAAGTCAAGAGACCACAGATAAACACATCTTCAAATCAGCCATAAGATGCTACCACCAGCAGATACGGAACAACAAGCACACAGCTCTTGTAGATTGCATCGATGCCGGCAGCAGCAAGGAAATCTACCCCATCATTAAAGTTTTCACTGTGCATCCTGCTATATCCAGCAACATCACCCCCTCAGAAAGACCTATTAAAAAAAGCTCTCACCTCAATATATAGACACTTTAACCCTTAGCCAGACCCTATAACTGTTGAAAACCAACTTGCTAACAGGGCTGAAGACCCACCATCGAAACCAGTGTTATCACGACGACAAATCACTTAGAGGCCTTATCTGACCATTGTACCCAATATACCTACATCAAAGGACTGCTACTGGTCAGTGAAGCACTAACACCCCTCCTCAATGCCTCCATGACTCAGTTACATTCCCAGACACCTGGAAACCATCATGTCCTTGCGCAAGAAACCATCAGTTGGTCAGGCACACTTTCCAACTACAAACCCTTCTCTCGCCTAGATGGCTCAGCAAAGGTATTAGAGAAACTAATCAACGGATGCCTCACTGACTCCCTCAGTTGCCTCCATCTCCTCTACACCACACAGTCTGGATGCAGGCCAAAAATATCACTCATCGCCTTCATAGATGGCATCTGCATGATTATTGACAGAGGAGACGCAACAGTCCCCATTCTCCTTAAGCTCGCTGAAGCATGTAACGTGGTCTCACACCACATCCTCATCAGACGCCTGCATGAGTTTAGCATTTAAGGACATACTTTCCACTGCATCTGCTCCTTCTTAATGGATAGAAAACAAGCTGTCTGCCTGGTACCTTACTCCTCAGAAGTCTGCAAGTTCATCTGTGGAGTGCAGCAAGGTTCATTGCTCGGTCCCACCCTTGTCAATGCATACAGGATCTCTCTGACCTCTTCATCCATGTACACCACATTCTCTCATATGCTGATGACACACAATTCATAATTTCCCTCTCATAAAAGACCCCCAACACTAGAAACAAGTTCACCTTCTGCATGATTGAAGCTGATAACAGGATGAAAGTCAATTGTCTCAAGCTTAACATTGACAAGACAGAAAAAGTGATCTTCTACAAAAACAACTCACCAGGGGACTCCACTGGAGGCTATCTGAACCCAGACCCACACCCAGCACCCATGCCAGGAACCTCAAAATGTTTATCAACCCCAAACTGGACATGTCATCACAAGCCAACTCCACCATTGCATCCCGTTTCCACGCCCGTAAGATGCTGAGGAATATCTTCAAATGGATGACATACAACACTTGAAAACCTGTCACTCATGCCCTAGTCATCACCAAGCTGGAATTGGGAACCCTATCTATGCTGTGATTATCAAGCAACTCAATAGAAGTCCAAAAACCATCCAGAACTCAGCACCCAGACTCATCTTCAACCTCCTACACAGAAAACACATCACGCTACTCCTCATAGAGCTCCACTGGCTTCCGATAATGAAGCACAATCATCTAAAACTCCTCACAAGGCACTACACTCCTTCAAAGCACTATGCAACCTAGGCCTCGCCTAGCTGAACAGTTGCATCTCCTTCCAGCAGCTTCCCGGGTACCTCAGCTGCACAGGACTCCTACTTGCACACATGCCACACATACACAGGATAAGATCAGGAGAAAAGGCATTCTCTTACACTACTTTTAAAGCATAGAATGGCCTCCCACTCCACATTAGACCCTTCTCTTCTCGTCTTAAATTCTGAAAGAAGCTGAAGATCTGTTTTTGCAATAAAACCCTTACCATAGGCAAGGCTAGGCACATACCTGCTCAGAGTCAGGATACCCTTGCGGTTAATAGTAAGCTTTACAGATGCAACCACAATAACATAGTATAGCATAGCATAACACAGCATAGGATAGCATAACATAACATTGCATAACACAGCATTGCATTGAATAGCATAATATAACACAACAGCTTATGTGGGAAAATTAAAAATATGTTTTGTGTCCTCTATAAAAAAGTCAGTGGGAGGGTGATGTGCATAAAGGAAGTGAATGTGTATGAAGCAAAACTACCTACTAGAGGACTGCCTGAAATGTATTGTGTTTCCTAGTTGTAGGTTAAAAGAGAGATGGGGTTAATTATAATCCCTGGTGGAGGTTGACATTTTCCTGCCTATTCAACCCTCTAATGAGGTGTCAGCGGCATTCTTCAGGACTGGGTTGCCCCCCTCTCTGCTTGAAATGAATAGATAAAAGAAATATTAATGTTATTTTACACCTTGCATCTGAGGAGTTGTAAATGTCAAGGGTGTCCTTCTGGTATTTGACAAGTAGGTCAAACATGCTTAGAAGTTAAATTGCATCCAGAATCTTGGAGACTTGGATCAGAACTCTTAATGTAGTGTCTGTCTTGGCTCAAAGATGTCTCAGTTGCTTTTACTTTTAAACTTGAAAATGTTGATCTTAGAGTGGGGAATGGTGCAACTATGGTTCATTCTCCAACCTAAAAATATTGTGTTACATGTTGGACTAAAGGGGTTGGGGGAAGACTTACTATGCCAAACTAATCAACACTGAAGAAAGTGTTAGACTTTAGGAAAGCCAGATTTACTAAATCACTTCAAACTAAGCAAAATTGGTGAAATTGTTTAAAGAGCATTGAGGCTCTGAGGGGTCTGACTTAATATTTCCACCCTAAACTAAGGGACCTTTAGGAAAGTGTTGGACTCTGGGCGTTCAAAGAAACTATGCCCATTCCAAACTCATCAACACCAGGGAAAGTACAGGTCTTTTAGGGGAGAATGGGTCCTATTTACTATTCTCACCACAAACAATGCAAACGTTTATGGGAAACAAGTATTAAACTAGATAGTTGAAAATGACCATTACAATATGATTCATTTAGGACATCATAGAATAGAAAACAATCCAAATTACAGTAACTTACAAAATACAACATGCACAAGATATATAAATTAAGAAAATGAAACTTCTCATGTATACAAATAATTTTTAAAGCTGAGTACAGAAAAAAAATAAAACATTATACAAACTAAACAATTAATTATTATTTTATACTAAATAATACAAAAATAACTAAAGTTAAACATGTAATTATTCTAGAAATCATTTTTCAAATATTTTAAATTAAAAACTAATATGAAAAAATAGTACATTAATTTAATAAATTAAAACAGAATAGAATGTCAGACAAATGTGTAAAAGTTTAAATGTTTTCTTAAAAACACTACCTATCCCGAAAAAAACAGCAATCTGAAATATATATAACACTAAAATATAAAATATTTTTTTAAGTTAAACATTCAATTAAATAATTACATCACAGATATTCGAAAACATTATGTTACAAAACTATCCCAAAAAACTTTAAATCATAGTTACCCCAAAAATGGTTACACAAAAATTATAACATTTTAAAAATCATATCTAACAATTAAAAATCCAACAAACAAATATCTCAAAATATTAATTCTTTCAAACATCATTACCCACCAATGGCCACTATAAAAACCCAGCAACCCACAAAAAATCAAATGGAAAATGTTATATAAAAAGTAACAATAAAAGTTTAAACGAAACATAAATACTAATGCGCCCTCAAAAATGCATTAAAATCCATGCTGGTAATTGATATTCATATGCAATCAAGAAGAACTAGCTACTGATAAGGAGCAAGAGAAACTGTGTAGTTTATCAGGGAAAGAAAAACTTTTTCTTATGAAAGCCCTCAGACATGCTTCATCATCAGACCCCACCCGGTGGCACCAAGTGTGCCCCGGGTGTCCTATGACTCCTGTTTACAGCGGAGTGGGTTTTTGGGGAGTGAGTATGCTGTGATTGTGTGAGAGTGTAAGTTAAAAACTGTCCTCGGGTCCCATTACCCACAGGGGTTGTTTAATAAGTGGGCCTTTGACAGTGATAAAAACAAGGCGGTGGATGTGTCTGGAGTTAGCAATGGTCTCTCACATCCATTGTGGTCGACATGTTTCAGCTAGGCCTTGAAACTGATCTGGCTTTCTTCAGGACCTAATGTGCATAAAGTGTGTGGTCAAAATAAAGTTTAAATGACCAATTTTGTGCTGCACTCACTAAGATGCAATATAGACAAGACAAGACAAACAAACACAAAGTTTTCACGTTAGCTGCTTTTATGCATATTAGGTTTTCTGCACTCAATGCCGTTGTGTTCGTGTTATACTCGGAAAATAGCGATTGGTGCAGTTTCAAGATGATGGTACATGGTTTTACCGATCTCGGTCGGAAGGGCACCGAATCAGGTTCGGCATTAGCGGATCCGATTTGGATGCTGAATTTCCGCCCGAGTCGTATATGGGTACGGACGTCGACGTACGATGCGAACAAGCATGAAATCTCCATCCGAATCGTTTCCCGGTCCGAAACGCTCCGTACGACTCGGTCGCAAGCAAACCGTGGCACGCAATGGAGATGTTTCACAACCGAGCTAGTACGATGCTCGATTCGGACAGCCGGATCGAGTCGGAGCGTCCGGCTCACAATAGCTCCCGGAGTCGGACTTCGGTGGTCCGCGTCGGACCCCCAGTCACCCGCAGCCTTACGACTCAGGCACAGGCATGTACGGTGCGGATGGCACCGACGCGTAACCGCTGTAGGGGGCGCACATGTCCGTGACGTACCCAGTCAATGGGAGCCCATGTTCTCGTCATATGACCGGCTCCCATTGACTTCAATGGAACTCCAACAGGACCGAGTCTGACAGCATACGGCCGCATCCTACTTGCTCGGTCAGACTGCAGGAGCCCGGATCGGTCAGAAAACACCCCGGATCCAGCTCGGTCTGAGTGCTTTCCGACCCATATCGGAATCGGCCCCTAAGTGGTGAAATTTAATAGCAGAATCTAATTGCGCAATAAAATTGAATGGTGCCCATGAGTATAGTCCTCTTACTCTTGTGATTTACAATGTGAACCTCATAAGTATCCGGCAATGGGGTCTGGCTGATAGTTACACTCTGGTAGGTACAAAAAAGACACGTGCAGGGTATGGTAGTGTCATTTCATAAGTCAGCCAGAAGTCCCTCTAGGGTATTGAGGTTCGTAATCCCCACAAGGCCCCACTTACTTCATCACAGGTCCGGACCCTCGCTACGACCTACTTGGTTGCTTCAGATCTCCGTCGTTACTGAGTCCTCAGTTGGAGTGGGCTTTAAATATCATCTAGTGCCGCTATGGCTCAGGTGCAAGTGATTTCAATCGGGCACAATTTGTGTCTGTGGAGGGAAAGATAGAAGACAGACAGCCGAGCTCTTGCTGTGCGTTCGTGGGTCTTATGACGTAACCTGGAGGTGTGTTCCGTAAATGTGAAGGGGCTTGAAAAAGTTTAATGACATAATCGTCGCTGTGGTTCTAGAGAGATCTGTGGAATTAGTATAAAAATATAAAAATAAGCATGCAGCCTCACTGTATTAAAAAGGTCAGTTGCCTATGTGCTGCAGTTTGTTTACAGAAAGTTAAGCATTTGGTGCATTATACTCAGAGGGTACCATCAAGGGGTGGTACAGTGGGATGTCTACGCTTGTCAGTCGCTGGTTGGATTGTAGAGGGCTATCATACCAGAAACTGTCTGTAACATGCAGTATGGTATTTTTGTTAATAAGTGCGCGCATATGGGGCTGTGCCGATGTCAAAGCTTTTCACGTACCGTGCATTCATTCCTCAATAAGTGTTCATGTAAGACTGTGCCGGTGGGCACGCCATATAATATCTGACACATGCAGTGTGTTGTTACTTCATTGAGTGAACGGATGTGAGGCTGTGCCGGTAATATAATGCTGGCCGTGTTATGGTGCTCTTTGTAGAACATAGAGAGCGTCATGCAGGTGGTGCATGCAGTGCTGCCAGCATGCTAGCAATGTTGCGCACTAGTCTAAGGCTTAGTTGGTCAGGCTGTGCCAAGGGATATTGTCATTCAATCCATTTAGCTGGGTTGATAGACGGTAGATCCAGCATTGTTCTTTATTAAGTAGAAACTTATCATTTTTAATGTTGTTACATTCAAAGCTTTCTACCACTGTCCAAGACATGTCGTTGGGAGTGTACCTTGTAGTAGGTAATGATTTGTTAGTCTACTGATGTTCGTCTTACAGTGGATCGTACTGATTCTAGTTTGCACTTTTCCACGATTCTAGTTTGCACTTTGCGTGTCGTCATGCCTATGTAACGAAGTCCTCATGGGCATACGATCAGATAGACTTCATTTGCAGAATTACAATTAGTGTGTTTCAATTGGGTTCAATATTGAGTGTCTTGGAGGGTCGTGTCAGATGACAGACAATACAATTACCGCATGGGTAATGTCCAGTTATATAGGGAAGACCCCAGACATTGAGGACTGATTTTGAGGCTGTGTTTTTGGGTGTCCTGGGTCGTGTTGCTACCAGTCTGTCTTTCAGGCTGTTTGCTCTCTTGTATGTGAAGAGTGGTTGATCCCAAGTTTTTGTTCCTGAATTGAAAATGCGCCAGTTTTTGCGTATTATTTTGGATACTTTGTTGGACGCCTCATTATAGGTGGTGACACATGCATGGTTGGGCTGTGGAGTCCTCACATGTGGTGCCCTCCAAGAGTGCATCCCGATGCTGGTTTCGGGCCCGTTTCCTAGTGGTTTGCACTATTTTCTCGGGGTATCCCTAGTCACCTAGTTTCGCTGATAGTGTTGTTGATTATGTGTAATGGTCAGATATTTGGCTACAGTTTCTTCGTATACGAAGAAACTGGACAAAAGGGAGATTTTCTCTTAAAGGCCAGGGGTGGAAGCTATCAAATTGTAGCAATGAGGTCCAGGCCGTAGGTTTGTAGTAAGTAGAAGTCTTGAGGGTGCCAGCCTCTGCTTCTATGGTAAGGTCCAGGCTTGACTGGTAGAGCTGGCTGTACTATTGAACCTTAGGTATGGGTCTCGTGCATTGAGCCAGGTAAGGAAAGAGACCAGTGACGTTGGGGAACCCAACCAGATCATGAAAATATCATTGCTGTAGCGACGCCATACTTTGATGTCATGAGTATATGGATTGGTGGCTGAAAGTACATGTGTTTCCTCAAAATGGTGGACATATAGTCCTGCCACACTGGGGCCAAAATGCTCCCCATTGACGTGCTGTTCATGTGGAGGTAGAATTCGCCTTCAAATTCGAAGTAATTCTCTTTCAGTGCAAGTTCTGCACATTTTATGATGAAGTTTCTCAGTATGTCATGCATGAACCTTCTGGGTGGTGTCTTGTGGGAGACTGGTATAGAGACTTTCGATATCCAGTCTGCCTGTGTCCTGGCTCCATGTTTATTTAATCTATACCTGGCTGACCTAGGAAAAAACTCAGCCAAATCGTAAGTCAGACTCCGAAGCTTGGAAACACCCCAATGCCAATCATCCAGTTTGCTGACATCATTGTTCTTGTAAGCGGAACCCCAATTGGTCTGCAAAGGCTGATAAATGCCCTATATCTCTATCTGAACGAAGAACATCTGGAATTAAATAGAGAATAGACAAAAGTAATACGTCTCATAGAGCGAAAGCCCATTAAATTTAGCTGGACTTTTAACCATCTAGCCATTGGGGTACAGCCACACTACCGGTATTTGGGGGTCACCCTAGGCAACGACAACTCAAAAAAAGAACACTCTGCGGTGTTAAAAGCCAAATCCCAGATGCTAATTTTCGGATATAGGCGACTCCTCCAAAAACTGGGTGGTCCAAACTACACTCATCTTTTAAAAGTAATGGCCGCTCAGATTTTACCTACATTATCGTATGGTCTTGTTACATGGCTTGGAGGGGAGGCTGGTTTACTAAACACCTTACAGACTAAAATCTACAAAGTCGTATTCAAATTACCGAAATGTGCCTCGCCAGCCCAGGTGCGATTAGAATTTGGTCTTCAAAATCAAATCTTTAGGTCCAAGTCAAGGTTTGTTAAATTCTGCCACAAACTCTGCGCTGCTGATCCAGACTCATTAAACCATCTCTGTTGGCAAGAAATCAATTTCGACTCCACCCAGCCCAGGGCCACCCATCTGCAGACTTGCCTTTCAGATCTTGGATTGCTCGAAGCATGGAGCAAAAAAATTGATCAGGCTAGTTTCTGCAAAACTGCAAATTCAAATGCCAAAATAAAGTTATTATTGGAAGATAAACAAACACTGACCCATCGACGCCATGCCTGGACAGTCATTTCTTCCTATTCACGTCAACAACCCCAGGCATACTTGGCAACACATTTCAGTCAACACCTAAAAAAGATTCTTATTGATTTCCGTATGGGCCTTCACGAGTCCAAGGATCTAAGTCCCTCTTGGAAACCCCATGATGCTTGCTTAAAATGCAGACTCTGTGGTTACCAAAACGAATCTTTGATTCATTTGTTTTGTGTGTGTCCGGCCCTCATGGCGGCTAGAAGAAATTTTTTACGGGATATCCTAATCAAAATAGAACATAAGAACATGTCGCCAAGCGGTTATAATCTGGCTGGGAGGTTCATCGCCAATTCTGACATGCAGTGGTCTTAGATTTATGATAGAGACTGGGAAGCAGCTGCAGGTCCGTGTTTGATCGTTTAAAACATGTATTATCCCCCATGCTCACTCCATAAATCTCTACGTTGTTAGTGGGGTGGTCCGACGTAGAGTTTAAGTTTTAACTGTTTTTAACTTTGATATAAATCGTCGCTTTTGATCTTTTATGCAAAATGTATTGCGGACATTCGCTAATTGTATTTTTTCTAATTGTAAGGATTTTTATTAATTCAACAATAAATATTCTGATTCTGATTCAGTCTCACCAGTAGTTGGCAGGTGGGGTCAATCCTCTGATCTTTCAAGATGTTAAGGAGGTGTTTTGTGTCTTTGATGTATGTTGGTGTCTTCTGTACCAGAGGGTTTAAAAATAAATCACAGTACCTAGACAGGGGTTCTAGAAGGGAATTGATCCCAGAGACAATTGGTCGTCGCGGCGGTGGTCTGGTTTCTTTGCGTATTTTAGGTACAGTGTAGAAACATGATACCTTGGCATGTGCTGGTTCTCTACTGCCTGTTTTACTACGGCTTTCATGGTTGCTTGTAGTGTCTTGGTGTGGTCTTCCCTCAAGCGTTTGTAATTCTGTGGGTCATTAAGAAGCCTTCGGCACGCTAGTAATTTATATTTTACATTTTGATATTATTATTACAAAATTAATACAGTAACCTTACCTCTGATATTCACTCCCTTGATGTACTAGTAAGTATGATTTTTTTTTTTTTTAATGCAGAGTTTTATATAGCGCAAACTAGAACCGAACCGAATCAGTTATCAGAGCGCTTTACATAGCACCAGTTACGTTACATGAGGACACACTTTCATTTTAGGCACGGGGAGATTAAGTGATTTGCCCAGAATCACAGGGGTTTTTTGGCGTCGTTACCGAGACTCGAACCCAGGTCCGAGGTCGAGCGCCTTAGCCGTTACGCCAACCCCTCTCCCCAATATTATAACTTTGACATTTATACCATACTAATCTCCCATCGATATTTAGGATGTACACCTGACTAGTGCAAGGATGTGTTTGTGTAATAAAAACTCGCCACATCCATAGTCAGTCAGCATCTATTTTACGGGTGCTGATACAGAATATCGAGTTGGAAATGCTGTGAATCAGAAATATAGACAGCAAGAATATCGTGGTCAAGAATATCAAATTTAAAGTAAAAAATATTGTTTTTAAAAATATAGAAGTCATTAATATTGTTTGCAAAAATATAGATGTTTTTAAATATTGATTAGGGTTAAAGGGTGGGAAGTAATTTATGTTTAATCAATTAATAATTAGTTGTTAATTTATATTAACTAATTAATTGATAATTAATCATGGTAATTATGTGATTTTTTAGGTGTGGGTTGTGTAGTTTATGGGCTAAAGGTTGGGGAGTAATTTATATTTAATTAATTAATAATTTGTTTTTAATTAATTAATAAATTAAACTTTAAATATAGAATTCATGCAATTATTTTCAGGTGTGGATTGTGGGTTTTATAGGGGTAAAGGGTGGGAAGTAATTTTTGTTTAATTAATTAAAAATTAGTTGAGCATTACTACTAATGTATTAATTTATATTTAATTAGGGCATTTGTTATTTTTTTGTGTGTGGTTTTATTGTTATAGGGGTACAGTGTGGGGAGTAAATTAATTTGACTTAGTTTATAATTAGTTGTTACATGCTATTACTTTTTTAATTGAAAATAGGTTTTAATTGTGTAAATAATGTTTTACAGTTTAATTTTAACTCTGGGCTGTGTGGATTATAGGGGTAAAGTGTGGGAAGTTGAATAATATATATGAGTTTTAATTTGTTTTTTAATTAATAATATTTCTTTAATAGGTAATTAATTATGTTAGTTGAGGAAGTACAGTTGTTTTAAAATTCAGATGTGAGTTGTGAATTGTGTGGTGTTATAGGTTAGGAAATAAAAAAAGTAAATGTATGTAATATTTAATGTTTTTGTTTCTATTTAATTTTATATGTATTTGTTTGGAAATTGTTTCTTATTTAATCTAATATAATATTTGTAGGTTTTTTACAACATGTACCTAACACTATAATATGTTTTCTAATTTAATTTAATCATAAATATATTTTTATTTGAATTTTTAACATATTGATATATTTGTTAATGTATTTTGTTTTTTAAATATGCTTATTGTTACAATTTTGTTTGTTTTTAATTGTGAACTGACTGGAGTGGGAATAATAATTGTTACTCCTCTGAAATCAAACACTTTCCCTACTGTTGCACTCACTGCTGTGGGAATAGTAATTGTTACCCCTCTGCTATCCAACACTTTCCTTACTTTACAATTATTGGAGTGGAAATAGTACATTTTATCTCGCCACTATTCAAAACTTTCCCTACTGTTGCACTCACTGGAGTGGGAACAATAATTTTTACCCCTTCGCTATCCAACAATTTCTCTACTGTTGCTCTTACTGGAGTGGGAATAGTCATTTTTACCCTTCAGCTATCCAACACTTTCCCTACTTTTGCACTCACTGGAGTGAGAACAGAGCAATTTTTGCCCCTCCGCTATCCAACACTTTACCTTCTGCTACACTCACTGGAGTGGGAATAGTAGTTTTTACCCCTCCTCTATCCAACACTTTCCTTACTGATATATATATATTTATATATCAATACATATACATATATATATATATATATATATATATATATATTCACTGAAAAAACGATAGGTTAGAGACCATATATAGTTAGCTGGACATTTTATTGACATAAAACCAATGAAATTCCATATATAGTTAGTTGCACTAACTATATATCGCGCTCCCGCAATCCACTGCTGATGATGTCACATATTACATCATTCATGACATGGTCAGTGACATCACTGATGACATCACTGATGACATCTCAAATGACATCACTGATGACATCACTGATGACATCTCAAATGACATCACTGATGACATCATCTAGTGTCTGTGTGTTTTTGTAAAGTTTAAATATGTTTTACATATTGAAGAATGAGTGGATGTATGGAAGACTGAGTGTGTGTGTGGCTGGCTGGGAGGTGTGTGACTCTGTGCATATCAATGTGTACTTGTATCAGTGATTGTATAAGAGAGTAAGTATGTGTTAGTATATGTGTGAAAAGTATGGTGTTCTGTGTTTAACTGTATAGATGAGGAAATCGAAGTGTGATTGATTCTTCACAGGACTGACTAGGTGTATGAGTGCATATGATAGTGTTGTAATAATGAGTGACTGTATGTATGAGTGATTGTATGGGTGAATGAGTGAATGTGTGTGTAGACGTAGGAATCAGTGAGTGCGTATGTAGTAACTGGTATTGGTGTGTCATGATGTCATCAGTGATGTCATTTGAGATGTCATCAGTGATGTCATTTGATATGTCATCAGTGATGTCATCAGTGATGTCACTGAAGTATGGTGTTCTGTGTTTAACTGTATAGATGAGGAAATGGAAGTGTGATTGATTCTTTACAGGACTGACTAGGTGTGTGAGTAACTCCATGGATGAGTGACAGTGTGTGAGTGTCTGCATAGGTGTATGAGTGCATATGATAGTGTTGTAATAATGAGTGACTGTATGTATGAGTGATTGTATGGGTGAATGAGTGAATGTGTGTGTAGACGTAGGAATCAGTGAGTGCGTATGTAGTAACTGGTATTGGTGTGTCATGATGTCATCAGTGATGTCATTTGAGATGTCATCAGTGATGTCATCAGTGATGTCATTTGAGATGTCATCAGTGATGTCATCAGTGATGTCACTGACCATGTCATGAATGATGTAATATGTGACATCATCAGCAGTGGATTGCGGGTGCGCGATATATAGTTAGTGCAACTAACTATATATGGAATTTCATTGGTTTTATGTCAATAAAATGTCCAGCTAACTATATATGGTCTCTAACCTATGGTTTTTTCAGTGAATTTTCAAGGTTTTGTAAATGCAAATTCCTAACTATATATGGTCTATAACCTATGGTTTTTTCAGTGAATTTCATTGGTTTTTTAAAAGCTAATATCTATAGCTGTAAAATATATTCTTTATTACGTGACGTATCACGTAGCCACGTGAGACGCCTCATGACGCGTCGCATAACCGTGACGTATCGGCTCTGCAGCGCAAACAAAACCCGTAACGTAAGCGTGCCGGAGCACGCTTACAGATATATATATTTTGTTTTAACCTTAATTAGACAAAATCCACACGTGCACATATCTTGAGGCCTTGCAAAGGCACATCAAACAAACAGTCCCTACAATTTTGCCAAGTTTGCTGGAAATCTATTCCCTTAATTTTTTTTTTACTGTTTCTCTTGGTTTTCCCCTTGTTACGCTTACCGGGACGCTACCCGGTACGCGAACCGGACGCTCCAAAAACACAAGATGGCGGACTCCCGTTACGCTGCCGGTTAGCTGCGAGGTTCGCGTACCGGGAAGCGCCTCTACCGCGAAAAATCGCGGGGGACTTTAATATCCCCCTCATCAATCCTAGGGGGTCAGGAGGTGTTTACCTTGCCCCCTTTCCTTCATTTCCCCCTTCTTTTTTCACCACATCTTGTCTCTCGAACCTACCGAGAGACAAGATGGCGGCCGCTCCGGACTGTTTACAATGTTGACAGCTACGCTGCCGGTTAGCTGCCCGGTTAGCTGCCCGGTGAGCTGCCCGGTGAGCTGCTCGGTTCGCGTACCGGGACGCGCCTCTACGGCGTAAAATCGCAAAAAAATTTTTTTTTTTTTTTTTTTGCCCCGCGGGGCACTTTAATATCCCCCTCATCAATCCTAGGGGGTCAGGAGTGGTCTACCTTGCCCCCTTTCCTTCATTTCCCCCTTCGTTTTTCACCACATCTTGTCTCTCGATCGTACCGAGAGATAAGATGGCGGCCGCTCCGGACTGTTTAGAATGTTGACAGACACCGGAGAGCCAATCAGCTTCGCTTCGCGAAGTTCCGTTACGCGTCAGGTACGCGAACCGGGGCGCTAACCGGAGCGCTGTCACAGATATATATATTTTTTTAAACGTTAATTTCTCAAAATCCACTGGAGCACATATATTGAGACATAGCAAAGGCACGTCGGGCAAACCATATCTGCAATTTTGCCAAGTTTCATGTAAATCTATTCAGCCGTTCGAGCTAAAAGTGAGTCCAACCGCCCTATGGAAAAATGAATGGGAAAAACGCGTTTTGGGACCCCCCTTTTTTCTCGGCCCCCCCTTGACGAAACCCCCCCAAATTTGTAGGAGCTGCTCAAAAACAAAATGTGCCATTTTCCTGAAAATTTCAGCCAATTCCGTCCACAAACGCCAAAGTTATTAGACATAGAATTTTCAGAAATCCCATAGAGAAAAAATCCTAACTATATATACCCACTGGCTATCGCCAGTAGGTAATATACATATATAAACATATATAATCTGCATATCTATATAAATATAAATGCATGCATACATATACATATATGCATACATATGCATGTTATTTACATGAAAGTTTTAAAAACACTAATAAAAGCAAAGCTAAAAAGCCACCTCATTACAAACAGAATGGCTTTAACTTAAACGAGGGCGAGATCTATTGCATTTTCAATGCTTGTTTACTTTGGTTCTATCAAGAAGGCATTCAGATGTGTCACACATTTGCCATAAATTCTGAATGTTAGCACTCTAGTTGCTCATTAGATCACTGTAGTAAAGCTAGTGCTCACCAGGGAAGTCTGCTGCTAATCATGGTTTGCAGCCATTTTCCCGCATTTTTTATCCCTCAGACTTTCAGTCCGCATACCATTATCTCGCAAGGTCATTGACCTCGCATACCATTATCCCGCATTTTTTCAAAACGCATGTGCATTTATCGCGCATGCCTTTACAAAGAATTACGTTTTAAAGGCATGTATGGTAAATGCATTTGCGTTGTGAAAACCACGATGACGAGAGAGGTAAGTGGGTTTGTGTTAATTTTTTTGTGGGTTAGTGATTGTGTAGTGTAGTGTAGTGTTGTGTAGTGTAGTGTTGTGTTAGTGTAGTGTAGAGTTGTGGTGGTTGTTTAGTGTAGGGTCATGCTGGGGGTAGTGTTTTAGGGTTTAGGGTTGTGTTGTAGTGTTTGCGTAGTGTAGGGTCATGCTGGGGGTAGTGTTTTAGGGTTTAGGGTAGTGTTGTAGTGTTTGCGTAGTGTAGGGTCATGCTGGGGGTAGTGTTTTAGGGTTTAGGGTTGTGTTGTAGTGTTTGCGTAGTGTAGGGTCATGCTGGGGCTAGTGTTTTAGGGTTTAGGGTAGTGTTGTAGTGTTAGCGTAGTGTAGGGTCATGCTGGGCGTAGTGTTTTAGGGTTTAGGATAGTGTTGTAGTGTTTGCGTAGTGTAGGGTCATGCTGGGGGTATTGTTTCAGGGTTTTGGGTAGTGTTGTAGTGTTTGCGTAGTGTAGGGTCATGCTGGGGTGTAGTATTTTAGGGTTTAGGGTAGTGTTGTAGTGTTTGCGTAGTGTAGGGTCATGCTGGGGGTAGTGTTTTAGGGTTTTGGGTAGTGTTGTAGTGTTTGCGTAGTGTAGGGTCATGCTGGGGGTAGTGTTTTAGGGTTTTGGGTAGTGTTGTAGTGTTTGCGTAGTGTAGGGTCATGCTGGGGTGTAGTGTTTTAGGGTTTTGGGTAGTGTTGTAGTGTTTGCGTAGTGTGGGGTCATGCTGGGGTGTAGTGTTTTAGGGTTTTGGGTAGTGTTGTAGTGTTTGCGTAGTGTAGGGTCATGCTGGGGGGAGTGTTTTAGGGTTTTGGGTAGTGTTGTAGTGTTTGCGTAGTGTAGGGTCATGCTGGGGGTAGTGTTTTAGGGTTTTGGGTAGTGTTGTAGTGTTTGCGTAGTGTAGGGTCATGCTGGGGGGTAGTGTTTTAGGGTTTGGGTAGTGTTGTAGTGTTTGCGTAGTGTAGGGTCATGCTGGGGGTAGTGTTTTAGGGTTTTGGGTAGTGTTGTAGTGTTTGCGTAGTGTAGGGTCATGCTGGGGGTAGTGTTTTAGGGTTTAGGGTAGTGTTGTAGTGTTTGCATAGTGTAGGGTCATGCTGGGGGTAGTGTTTTAGGGTTTAGGGTAGTGTTGCAGTGTTTGCGTAGTGTAGGGTCATGCTGGGGGTAGTGTTTTAGGGTTTAGGGTAGTGTTGTAGTGTTTGCGTAGTGTAGGGTCATGCTGGGGGTAGTGCTTTAGGGTTTAGGGTAGTGTTGTAGTGTTTGCGTAGTGTAGGGTCATGCTGGGGGTAGTGTTTTAGGGTTTAGGGTAGTGTTGTAGTGTTTGCGTAGTGTAGGGTCATGCTGGGGTGTAGTGTTTTAGGGTTTTGGGTAGTGTTGTAGTGTTTGCGTAGTGTAGGGTCATGCTGGGGGTAGTGTTTTAGGGTTTAGGGTAGTGTTGTAGTGTTTGCGTTGTGTAGGGTCATGCTGGGGGTAGTGCTTTAGGGTTTAGGGTAGTGTTGTAGTGTTTGCGTAGTGTAGGGTCATGCTGGGGTGTAGTGTTTTAGGGTTTTGGGTAGTGTTGTAGTGTTTGCGTAGTGTAGGGTCATGCTGGGGGTAGTGTTTTAGGGTTTAGGGTAGTGTTGTAGTGTTTGCGTAGTGTAGGGTCATGCTGGGGTGTAGTGTTTTAGGGTTTTGGGTAGTGTTGTAGTGTTTGCGTAGTGTAGGGTCATGCTGGGGGTAGTGTTTTAGGGTTTAGGGTAGTGTTGTAGTGTTTGCGTAGTGTAGGGTCATGCTGGGGGTAGTGTTTTAGGGTTTAGGGTTGTGTTGTAGTGTTTGCATAGTGTAGGGTCATGCTGGGGGTAGTGTTTTAGGGTTTAGGGTTGTGTTGTAGTGTTTGTGTAGTGTAGGGTCATGCTGGGGGTAGTGTCTTAGGGTTTAGGGTAGTGTTGTAGTGTTTGCGTAGTGTAGGGTCATGCTGGGGTGTAGTGTTTTAGGGTTTTGGGTAGTGTTGTAGTGTTTGTGTAGTGTAGGGTCATGCTGGGGGTAGTGTTTTAGGGTTCAGGGTAGTGTTGTAGTGTTTGTGTAGTGTAGGGTCATGCTGGGGGTAGTGTTTTAGGGTTTAGGGTAGTGTTGTACTGTTTGTGTAGTGTAGGGTCATGCTGGGGGTAGTGTTTTAGGGTTTAGGGTAGTTTAGTTGTTTAGTGTATGCTAAAGGCATATTCGTTCTAAAAGTTTTCGTTATTTTAATTTGCGGCCTAATAGTACATGCGGGATTTTTTTTGCGGACTGATGGTATGCGGGATTTCGTCATATATTCGCTAATCATACTTTCTATGGCAAAATGAACCCCCTCATTTTGTTCCTTTTTAAATTAAATGTTTTAAGAGTTACCACTTTATTCCAATCAAGATGGCTTCAGGTGTGCCATACCTTTGTAATAAGTAGGACTGTTAGCACTCTAGTTGTTCTTTAGAACACTCTGGGACATTCTGTCATTGGGCTATAGTTGGGCTACATCTGGCTGATATTTGGGCTACATTTGTTTTTTTTTGTCTCTGGTGGCCATCTTTGGGCTACATTGGGCTACATTGGGCTACATTGGGCTACATTTGGGCTCCAACATATATATAGCCCAATGTAGCCCAATATATATTTTTCAAAGTTAATTTTCGTAAAAACCACTGGAGCCTATATCTTGAGACATAGCAAAGGCACATCGGGCTACCAGTCCCTACAATTTTGCCAAGTTTGGTGTAAATCCATTCAGCCGTTCAGGCTAAAAGTGAGGCCAACCGCCCTATGGAAAATTGCATGGGAAAAACACGTTTTGGGACCCCCCTTTTTTCTCGCCCCCCCCTTGACGAAACCCCCCCAAATTTTTAGGGGCTGCTCAGAAACAAAATGTGCCATTTTCCTGAAAATTTCAGCCAATTCTGTCCTCAAACGCCAAAGTTATTCGACATAGAATTTTCAAAAATCCCATAGGAAAAAAATCCTAACTATATATACCTACTGGCTATCGCCAGTAGGTAATATATATATATATATATATATATATGTATATATATATCTATAGATAATTTAAAAATTATAACATACATTACAATTAATAGTTTATTCATTGTTTTAAAGGATAGATATATGAATTATTGTGTGTGTTTAACTTTAAATGTAGTTTAATTATTATATTTTTTATATTTATATTAAATCTACTTTATTTTCTTATATCCATTTTATTATTTACATATTTAATATTTATTATTTTATTTCATATATATATATATTCACAGAAAAAAACATAGGTTATAGACCATATATAGTTAGGAATTAGCATTTACAAAACCTTGAAAATTCACTGAAAAAACCATAGGTTATAGACCATATATAGTTAGGAATTAGCATTTAGAAAACCTTATTTTACTCACACAAAACCATTGAAATTCCATATATAGTTAGTTGCACTAACTATATATCGCGCACCCGCAATCCACTGCTGATGATGTCACATATTACATCATTCATGACATGGTCAGTGACATCACTGATGACTTCCCGTTAGCTGACCTTGATGCCGCGAAATAGACCGCGAGCCGGTAAACGTTTCTTTACCGCAAGTGCCGCGTTAGAAAACAACATCGTGACGCCTCCCGTCCGCATGACGTTCCACGTTGTCGCGTGATACGTCATATGACGTGCTACGTTAGCGAACTGGTACGCGAAGCGAGTCGCAAAGCGCAGGTTTCTGGAAGCAAACCGTGAGGCCCTGCAAAGCGCTTAACGTAAACACAGCAAGTCATGTGACTTGGTAATAACACTTTTCATTGGTTCATTTCACTTTTGGTTTCCTAATGATGTAAGACTGGGTCATATAATCTAAAATGAACACTTTTGATTGGTTGAGAACTCTTGTTTTTCCCAAATGATGAAAATCCCTCCTTCTTTCCTCACTCTGACTTTCATCATTGTGAGAGAAAGACCCTTTGTGATCACTGAGCAATGGCTTCTTTAGTAGTTTCAGCTGGTGCTTCCCCACCACCTCCACCACATCCAAGGAAGAGTGGACCACCTGCTCAAGTTATAATTCAACAAGAAGAGGAAGAAGAGGAACAGGACGACGAGCACGAAGAGAGGCAGTTTTTGCCTGAGCAGCCCAAGACGTCTCACCGGAAAGAAAACTTCATTTGGCAATTTTTTAAAATTCCCAAAGGTCAGAAAAAAGTAAATGCAAGATACGTAACTTGCCTTATATGTCAAGATAGACTGTCCAGAGGAACCGAGAAAAAATACAGTTTCGGAAACTACACAATGCATCGCCATATGACTAGGTGGCATCCTAACAACTACAGTGCTGCACAGTTTCGGAACGACCTAGATAATCTCCCTATTATGGCCAGAAGATCTGTTGTACCGGAAGTAACGGGACCAGAGGGCAGGGAGATGGTGCCAAATATACAAATGAAATTTGGTGAAGTAAAACACATCTGCGTATTTTGCGATGGATTCATTTCCTACGGAGAAAGAAGCATCACTCTGATCAACAGAGCTATTGACTATCATATGCAAGTTTGTACGAAACGCCCAAAATAATAAATACTTCTTTTTTTGTTTTGTTGCTCCTGTTGAGCCCTTTACAATGAATCGTTTTCATTGCCCCCTCCAAGAAAAACCCCAAAAAATATAAAACTGTTTCAGAATTCAAAAAAAATGTTCCGAAAAATAATAAAAAAAATATAAAACAACAAAAACAATAAAAAAAAAAGTTCTTTTCAGAACTACCTCCCCGTTATTAAAAAATTGGTACAATATTTGGAACTGTGCCAACCTCTATTTCTCTTAGTTCGCTTCCCAGTTCGTTTGCCGGTACGCGAACCGGAAGCGAACCAAAAACAGTAAGTATAAGGGAAGGAAACAGACACTTATGTTAAAAGAAAGACAGCTATAGGGGAGTAAACTAGAGATACTATTACCCGTAATCCACTGCTGATGATGTCACATATTACATCATTCATGACATGCTCAGTGACATCATCAGCAGAGGATTGCGGGTTTTTTGGCAACGTGCCTTATCCACGGTTTAATAACGCTGCCTTTTGCTTTATATAAGTTTTCAAATTGTATGAAATATATACCAATAGGTCGTTATGAACCTTTAGGTAGTGCTTTTCTTCATGAGGTCTGGTCGCTTCCATACACATACAGATGTTTCAAAGATGATCAAGAAGTTTATCTGAATGGAGAGGAATGCACTGAGACGCCAGATCATTCACTAATGTGTAGGCACATACAGTTACACGGTTCATGCAACAAACACCGACCAAATATGGCTTGCGTGTTGCAAGGCACGCCAGTTCCTGCTATCATCCCCACGTTCAAGTTGTTGGAAAATGGTAGTTATTTGATGCTCAATAATGAAGATTGTTCTGAGTTAATTAAAAGTATTCCTTTTATCGTAACAGTAAGTGAACGGGTTATTTGCTGCAGAAATGTTCTATTTCCTCCCACACATGAACATAGGGAGTTTTCAATCTGGCCACAAATACCAACCTTGGGAGCACATTTCAACGGCATGGCAAGAATAAGAGCTCTTTTGTCTCAGACAGAGGTGGCCTTGAGTTCGGCCCGTGAAACTTTCGTGCTTCACATAGCGAACACCCGTACAGAGGTGCAGACCCTTTTCAATTAAGATTTGCCTTTCAATTTCAGCAAGATGGTTCCGACTATCTTTAACGCATCCTCCACAAAGGCCCTGGCGCACTTTTTTAAAGTTGTTACCAGTGGTCTCGTGACTTCATTTGAGAAAATCTTTGGAGTCATCCCTGCTTCCTTTCATTATATTTTCTCCACTCTGCTTCGTGGATTGGCATTTTTACTTGCATTACCAGCGGACGCTCTTGTGCTTTTTTACATTTTTAAATATGGATGTCCCTCCTATGCAACCTCCCACCCTGCAGATGCTGACACTGTTCCGCAATCGCATGCTAGAATATTATGGCACAATGCCGTTGGCGATATTAAGCACGGCATATGGATTATCTTTTCGATTCTCCTACTTCACCTGTGTCCAGCCTGTATTTCACTGCCTGACCTGTGATTTCGATTGGGCCATTGATTTGTGTCTCTGCGGACCGGTTTCTCCTGACGTCGACTTTAATCAGCTGATGACTCCTATCATTACTCACGAGTTGGTTTGTCCTGGCGAAAGGATTATGGCTGTGGCATTGATGCATGGACTACTTGGTCCCTGGAATTTACTGGCGGCAGCACAGTCTTTCTTGGAACAGAGCTTTCTTGAAAACCCACCGAGCTGTCCTCTGATGGTGATAGAGGATCCGGTGCTGGGAGAGCACGTATGTTCTTTTCCGCTTTTAAATTGGATGGCTGAACTGTTTTCGGATGAAGACGGTGACTTCCTATTGGAGGCTGTTGCAGCTTATTTTGCATACACAGTTATGTCATAGACCTTTTTCATGTTTGATATGCTGAGTACTAGCATTTCATTGACAATTCATTGACTTATTTGTCAAGTTTTTATTATTTACCTTGCCTATTGGCTTAAGACTCGATAAAGTACTTGGCTGTTTTATTTTTCTTTAGCATTAAATTTTCCTAGTTTTTAATGCTTTACCTTGCGGACCGTCCACATATAAACTTGCAATCTACTCTCATGAGATGGCACTTCTATTATCTTATTCAGTTCGTTTCCGGATCATGGGGAGGTGTCATCTTGGTCCTGGATATCTTTACACCGTGTTAAGTTAGCATGGGCTCATTACCGGTTTAAACGCCATTTTTCCTTTTTTGCAACTTCTGCACACGACACTTAGTTGTTGCTTTAGCTTTCCACCTAGTAGTTCATCGTGGTTTACATGAGAATAATATGTTATTGCTCTACTATCTGCTTTGCTTGTTAAACTATATCTGTACAGCGAGTGCTAAAGTTTCAAGAACAACACGATACAGAATTGTTATGAGGTCTGATCTCCACGACTTCATACTCATAACATAAGTGCAACTTCTGCCAATTCTGGGCATGAGACGGGTTTTATATTGCTTTGCCGAACACACATACACAACAGTTGATGCGGTTCACATGAAGAGAGAGCTGGTGTATGCTGATGTGATTCCTTCAAATCTAAGACACTAAAGTATGGGCACGCCCTAAACCAACACAAAGAGACCTTCTTAGCAAATAATATAATATGTGTATTAGGGAGGGTGAGATATAAGCAGCCGCGGGCCGTGGAGGGAGTTACGGTGAGGCAGGGAGGCGGGGAGGGGGAGAAGCAGGGTGGAGCCCTCTCTACCTTGCCCCTCCCCCTCCCCGCCTCCCTGCCCCACCGTAACTCCCTCCACGGCTGCTTATAAGTGTTGCTAACTCTTATTCATTTACAGCATGTTAACATACTGTCACCATTCGCTTTTTATGTACTAGTAACTATGCTGGTAATTTTGCTACTGATAATATGTGTACTTGTATTCTCCACCCTGCTTCTCCCCCTCCCCGCCTCCCTGCCTCACCGTAACTCCCTCCACGGCCCGCGGCTGCTTATAAGTGTTGCTAACTCTTATTCATTTACAGCATGTTAACATACTGTCACCATTCGCTTTTTATGTACTACTGACTATGCTGGTAATTTTGCTACTGATAATATGTGTACTTGTATAATCTAAGATACTACGCCTCAGAAGACGGCATTAGTAAATAAACATTTCAAATACACATGTGTTCTTCTTAACTCCATGTTCTGGTTTCTAAGAAATATATAACGACCGACTGTTCATGAGTTCCACGTATCCTGAGGTACTATAAGTTCATATTCTGGATTGTCTAAACATTGAGAGTTTGTTATATCCAATGTGACACTGTACCTAGCTTGCTAAGGAGTTTTTGATTACTAACGTGAGTTTTGGGACACCCTAATTCGCCGAGGTTCCAATCCTCTGTCCACAGTTCTGTGTGAGAACAGAAACCCTGCGACAGGGGCACCCCCGACCCTTGCTGGAGCTTCATCACACTTGCGATACAACTCCAGCAATGCGCCACCTTTGCGGCACAGATACATCACGCATCTGTGCTGTTTTTGCCCCATGATGCGCCGCATTGTAAATGCAGCACACCATAGGTGACGGAACAGCGGCACAGAATGACTAACACATCCCTGGTGATGCGCCAGTCATCATAAATGTATCCCTATGCTTCTTATCTTGTTAGAGATGAACCGCCATATGTATCATCAAAGTTTTTTGCATTTCCTAAATAGCGAACTTTAAGGAATAAATAGCGATTCTTTACCATTCCTAGTTTGCGATTAGCTATTTGCTAATTACAAATTACCCATTCATTTCCTTCATTTCCATAGGGCGGTTGGACTCACTTTTAGCTCGAACGGCTGAATGGATTTGCACAAAACTTGGCAAAATTGTAGGGACTGGTAGCCCGATGTGCCTTTGCTATGTCTCAAGATATATGCTCCAGTGGTTTTTACGAAAATTAACTTTGAAAAATATATATTGGGCTACATTGGCCTATATATATGTTGGAGCCCAAATGTAGCCCAATGTAGCCCAATGAAGCCCAATGTAGCCCAATGTAGCCCAAAGATGGCCGCCAGACACACAAAAAAACAAATGTAGCCCAAATATCAGCCAGATGTAGCCCAACTATAGCCCAGTGACAGAATGACCAATCCGCTTCGCAAACCTCCGTTACGCGAGGCGGAGCGCTGTTACAGATATATATCTTTTTTTGAACGTTAATTTCTCAAAATCCACTGGAGCACATATATTGAGACCTAGCAAAGGCACATCGGGCTACCAGTCCCTACAATTTTGCCAAGTTTCGTGCAAATCCATTCAGCCGTTCGATTATTATTATTATTTTTTTTTTTTGCCCCGCGGGGCCCTTTTAAAACCTCCACATCAAACCTAGGGGGTCAGCGAGGATCTACTATTCCCCCTTATGGTCATTTGCCCCTTCGCTTTGGCCTCCTCTTGTCTCTCGATCCTACCGAGAGACAAGATGGCGGCCGCTACGGACTGTTTGGAATGTTGACAGACGCCAGAGAACCAATCAGCTTCGCTTCACAAAGCTCCGTTGCGCGAAAAGTACGCGTCCTGGGCCGCTGCCCGGTCCGCTGTTACAGATATATATCTTTTTTTAAACGTTAATTTCTCAAAATCCACTGGAGCACATATATTGAGACCTACAAAAGGCACATCGGGCTACCAGTCCCTACAATTTTGCCAAGTTTCGTGCAAATCCATTCAGCCGTTCGGGCTAAAAGTGAGGCCAACCGCCCTATGGAAAACTCAATGTTAAAAACATGTTTTGGGACCCCCCTTTTTTCTCGGCCCCCACTGGACGAACCCCCCCCCAAATTTTCAAGGGCTGCTCAGAAACAAAATGTGCCATTTTCCTGAAAATTTCAGCCAATTCCGTCCACAAACGCCAAAGTTATTAGACATAGAATTTTCAAAAAACCCATAGAGAAAAAATCCTAACTATATATACCTACTGGCGACCGCCAGTAGGTAATGTATAGTTTGATATTTTGTACAACTATATTTTTAACATTCTATATTTTTGCATCAATATTTTTTACTTCTATAATTCTAACATTGATATTTTGTCAGTGAAACTATTTTATGCTCTAGTGGACCTACTAAGATCCCAGTATCCACTGTGTCTCAAACAAGGGCTGGCCAACACCGGAGTAATCTGTAGGTTGAACTAACATCTTAATGGGCTCGCCATTTATTGGAAAAAGTTCTAGTAGACAGTGGCGTAGCAAGAAGGGGCTCCTACTTGTGGGCGTCGCGGATTGACAGCACCCCCTGCTCTTTCTTGCTTTGTGACTAAGTACGCTACTGCTAGACGAGTGTAATGGCAAGGCATGGCCAGCTTTTCACACAATGTCACACATCTGGCCCAGATATATGTTTTTTATTGCTTTTTATTTCTATCTTGATTATTTAGATGAACTTCATTAAATTAGATAAGCATTGAACATGAGGTAATTATTGGTTGTGTTTAGGCTTTATGGTGTGGGTGTACAATTTAGGATGAGTCATGGACAGAAGTTACGTTCTTCATACTTCTTCTTCCAGGGGTTTTTCCATTACTGTCCTGAAGACCTTTACGCGAAACTGAGAGGACACCAGGTACCACAGCGTGCTTTGTGAACTCTTTCTAAAGGGACAGAGAACAAGTGCAGGTAAAAAAAGAAATTTAAAAAAAGCTGCTTCCAATTTCACACAAGCAAACCCTTTCACTTGGGTCAAGAAGAAAAGGCCTTAAGTCCTGCAGTCCTTTCATCATCACACTTCTCCAGGACATTACACTGAGGTGTCACAGCAAGAAGCACCTCTGGCAAGAACGTCAACACAATCACAGATATCAAACCTGCTTGTGTGTGGAGAAAGGCCATACACAGTAGGGCTGTAGTTCTTTCAATGGAAAAAATGCTTAATACAAAAGAAGCATTGAAATGACTGAAGGCTGGCCAACAAATCAATGCCACTTTAAACTGTTTCTTCGTGGATCCGGTATAACCTCTGGCTGGCTGTTGCTTATTAATAGAAAATGCGGGGGCCGCGAGGAGAGGGGTGCGTGGTTTCTACTGTGACTAGCGCAAGGACAGAGGAGAATATGTCAAATTATAAGCATGCGTATTTGGTGTACCATAACAGAAATCTTTGGGGGGATCTGATTACCAGCGGGAACCACTCGTGCAATATTATGTAATGCAATAATGAAAGGATAGATGCTTGTGGTATGTTCACTAAGTGAGTGAACATGACAATTGTCCTTAAGCAGTTAAAAGTGATAGGTAAAAAACACAACAACCTAAACATGTTAACTTGATATGTTACAAAATCTTAAAAGCTTTTGGGACAAAAGATGACAGATTTCAAGAAGACGAAATTGTCAGTAATCTAAAGCCTACAGCTCGTAACACTTTTTCCAAGCAATACAAAGCTAACAATAACTGAGTTGTGTTGTGATGTTGTGATGTGCATGTGCACTGATATCACCAGTGGCGGCTTGAAGAGGTAACGTTGTGGGGCAGTGAGGCGGGGCGGGGCGGGGATGGGTGGGTGGGTAGTGTCGTCCGACATACAATGGCAGATATTTATTTATTTATTTACGTTCACCTTTGCTGTCCTATGTCGGACTCCACAACAACCCACCCAGCCCCCCCCCTCACCACACCATTACCTCTGCAAGCCACCACTGGATATCTCTGATACATGCACTCAAAACAATGAAACATTCCATCAAACAAGGTGACATAAGTGGCTAAAAAAAAAAAACAGTAGCTGTTACCCACCAAACTCTGTAGAAGTATACCTGTTCAGAATGACCACAACCAATGTTGATTGAAGGACTAAACAAGGGGCAGTCTGGGAAACAAGAACCATAATGTACAGACGGGAGGACAAAAAAAACGCTTGTCAACTGAGGAAGTAGATATGCTCATTGATGAAGTTAACAATACAGAAAGAAAGTCTTTGAGAATTGCAAATTTGTTCCTGAGAAAAAGTTGCATTGTGAGAAGATATCCTAGCAAAAATCAAGGCAGTTGCACTTACCAAAAAGGGCTGTTGAAGAAATTAAAAAGGGACACTAAGGGCTTGATTTAACGTTTTACTTACTGTACTTGGGGGGATATTTACTATAAAATGTAAGAGCGTGGTGTTACTCTACAATTGCTAACGCCGCTCTTTGAAATTTTTTAAATGCAGGGATGTGCTGTATCTACAAAAATATGGTGCACCCCTGTATTTCACTTGGTGCTGGACCTCAAAAAGCTGCCTAGAGTCAGCGCAGGTACCCTTGCACAATGCTAGCAAGGGTGCCTGCGCTGCAGGGGTGATTGCTTATTTGCAGGAAGGGAGACTTTTCGGCACATAAACAATCTTTAAAGGCGATTTGCTGTTGCTGTGCCGAATGCAGCACACATTGGAAGTGGAAAATGCAAATAGAAATTAATAATTTCTCCTCGTATCGCCATCCTAAGACCAGGTTTTAGCTGGCTATAGTTTTTTGTGCTGCCCCATCCTTGTAAATATGGGTTAGTGTCAAGAAGCACTGGGTGTTGCATTGTAATGCTTACTGTAGCACCAATTGCACGTACTTCCACACTCTGCCCAATATCGATTCAGTACTGGGGCCGACCGACTTCCTGTCAGCGTTCCCAACCCAGCAATTAGGATGCGACCGAACACTGTTTAGTCACACTCCTATTCTTTGCAATGGGAGCATGCATTTGGATCAGAATGCATGTTCTCATTGTAAAGAGAAGAGGTGCAGTTTATCCCTACACCCAGTGGCAGGCTGTGGCAGTTGCTCGAGGGAGTGCTGAGGGTTGTGGTGGGGGGGCAGGCTGGGGGCTAGTAAACTTTGGCATACGGCCGACTGGAGTTAAGTAAATAAATTAATAAATAAAATGAATTACATTGTGCCCGCGGAATTGCATTGCTGCATTGCAGCGCGCACAATGTAATTTGTTTTATTTATTTATTTACTTAACTCTGGTTGGCTTTTTGCCAGAGTTTACTACCCCCCACCCGGCCCCTCCCCGGCCCCACTCCACCGCCCGCTGCACTCCCTCAAGGAGCTGCCACTGGTGGCAGGCAACTCCAGATGTCTGTCACAGGGTTCAGGAATCAACAAGGGGGCATCATAGGTGCCGCCTCGGCCTCCAACCAGTGACCATGCACCCATGGGGACCCTGCTCCCCAAAGTCAACTTCGGACAGCCTTTCTGTGTTGGGAAGGCCGGCACAGAAAGGCTGTCGTAATCTGATATTGTAAATCTTCGGGGGAAAGAACTGCCTTTAGGATTACTGGAGGCTTTCCGAATGGCAAATGGGCTCTCCAAGCCTATTCGAAGCCATTCGGAAATCCAGTTCAGATTTCTTTCCGACCGACTCCACCCAAGTGCGTTGGTCGGAAATGAATCTGAACAGCTGATTACAATGCCTTAGGAATGGCTCCGACCGAGGGTCGGCGCCGTTTAGTATAGCATCGTAATTGACCCCTTAGTGAAGCGTGAAAAGGGGCCTTATTTACAAGGTGATGTTAGCCATGTTAAGGGGCTTAATGCCACTTCATAAATAAAGAGAATGGAATATTGCCAACAGAACTCCACTAAAAGTGACATTCTGCTGGCAATATCCCCTTGTAAATATGCCTCGAAGTCCGTCAGAGTAGCGTAGGACATTTCCTCCACCATCCTGATGGACTACCATCTGTCAAATTTAGAAATGAACGCCAGTCCAGTGACCATCCCTGTACGTTGAAGGGTATTGCTATCACAGCAGTTCCTTTAAATGTACAAAAAGGTTGGTGGATGGCCGTCGTCAGAGTTGACAGTCGTTCACCAAACATATAACATTGTTTTGCTTTTCAGAAACTAACTCCCATAGTGAGAGTTTGTTGCTGAAAAAAAATAATTAAATGACCCTTAAATTATGGAAGTTTTCCCCAATGGACAGTCCCTCACTGCCAGGTTTTTCAAGCAGTTGACTGACAGTAAAGAGACCGGCTTACATCATCCACCATAGAAAGGGCGAATGGTGTAATGTAGCCCTGGGGGTAGTTCCTTGAGGGGCGGAGTGCAGTGTGAACTGCAGTTTGTGCTAGTTTACCTGCAGCTCAGGTACAAAATCTACCCGAGTGGCAGCTCGCGCTCGCAAATTTACAGTTTGCGTTTGCAAACTTACTGTTTGCAATCCCAAGCGGGGAAAAACTCTGCTGCACATCGCAAAGGGGAGTTTTCTGCACTCCATGAGCTCCGCGGAGTGCAGAAAACTCGGCAAACTCAACGCAGTGAAGTTCACCGCCCAGGCCTAGTGTAATGCCCTTTCTCTGGCAGTTCGTACTCTGCTGGGTCATCATAGGATGTTTTCTTTCACTGGAGCCCACGGGGTATCCTTTGACAGAAAACTTGAGATCTGACATCTCTAAATGAGAGTTTGACGAACATCGTGCTTTGTCTCATTTGCGATGGACTACCTTGTCCGTCAAACTCTAAACTGGACCCTAACAGCCTAACATAGAACAAAGGCCAATCCGTACGAGAAAATAAAACTGAAAATGCAGGGTAGAGGAGCAGGTAGACAATATGTCATTAGCTGTAATGAGCAACCTAAAGCCATGCTTACAATTACCTTAACCTCATGGCTGCTGGAGCGATTCCCCTGCAGTGCTGGGCCGTAATAAAAACGGGTGTGGTCATGACGAGCTCAGATCGTCATGAGCACCTGAGAGGTATATGCCATGACGAGCTGAGCTCGTCATGAGCACCGAAGGGGTTATTGTGTATCACACTATACCAAATCCAATATGTACAATGAATGTTTATGTGATTTTGAGGCATACTAATGCAATGTGATTGTCTTTCAACATGCACAGATAAGCTCAGTGAAAGATGACATACAGTATTAATACACAAATGTGACATCAATGATCATTGTGTCTGCCATTGATCCAGATAATTGGAAACTCCACTCCTTCTACGAGGCCATTGTCCAAGGCAGTGCTTTATCCATCATGTGTTTTAGTACATGCACACCCCTTGTAAAACCTATGGGGTCGATTACGAGATTGACAGTGCTGCAGTGGGACCGCCCATCTGCCGCACCGCCAAACCAATCTGATAACCGCCTGCCAAATAATGACTTTTTTGTCATTGGTGGGCAATTCATATGGCGTTAACACAGCAGTGCCTATAAAATAAGTCGCGCAATGGGAACATCAAAAAAGTTCCAGCACGGCATGGAGTGAAAAGTCAATGCCGTGCTGGAACATCTGTGCATGCACACAGCACGTTCTGCCCCACTGTGTGTATCCATAGGGTGTGGGGCACAAGGGGGCCCTGTAGAGACCCTTTTGTTTCCTCCCTGCCAGGGTTTTCATTGAGGAGAAACCACCATAAAAACCCTGACGGAGAGGAAACTCGTAATATGCTTGGCAGGACCACAGTGGTCCTGCCAACTGCATGGATGCCCCTGGGCCAACGCGCCACCGCCACCGAATAGTGGTTCCCTGGGGTAGTGGGCGGCATGACCACTGGGGTCATAATGTGGTGGCTGTAAGACTGCCACAGCCGCTTCCCCACTAGTCGGACAGTCTGAAGACCACCAGACTCATAATTAGGCCTTTAGTGCAACATGTGACACATTACAGTGCTGCATCTCCAGTAGTCAGGTCAATGTAAACTCTGGGCATTGCTTCATAAAACAAATGGCAAAAATTAAATTAAAGCTGCAATGGAACCAATAACTCATGAAATGCATGATGAAACAAAAAATTACTCTTGAACTTCCCCTCCTGTGTAATTGGAACTAGTACAGCATCTAAAGTCACACCACCTACTGAAGACATTGGCATGCTATCGTCAGTAATTAAGTGTGATGTTCCTGCTGAAGAACATTCAAACATCACCTCAGGTTCAAACAAATACTTCCATAGCATCACATTTCGTTAATAAACACCTTCCACATCAACTGCTAGGAAAATTGTGCCCCCAAAATTGACACATCAGGATTTTCACAGAAACACAAGAGTATCTCATTTATTTTGACAAGAGAACTATTGTGTTAGGGCAGAAATGTCCCCTTTATGGTGTACAGCTGTGTTTCCTTACCCAAGTGTCCAACTGCGAGTATCTGGTGTCCTGTTTTTTGGATATTTGTCCCCAGCCACTCGATAACCTAGCATGTGCATAAAGATCTAGGTCTGTGAGTGCAGTCCTTGAACTGTCCTAGATCTGAAAGGATGCACTAGGATAACTAAGAACACATATTATTTAGAAGAGCACAATACATGTTGCAAACCTTGAATGTAAAATCATGTCTAGCCAATAGGAAAGGATCTTCCGATGGTCTGTCGTCTTCTCTGTCAATTCCCATGGTAAATGTCCATGTTGACATAATGTTATCTGAATGTTGCTACAGCGTATCAATAAACATTACATCGAGGAAGGTTCTCATGAGAACCTTTGCAAACCTACCCCGTTAGCTATTCAGTGTGGTGTGTAACATTGGCCTTCTCTATGAAAATGAAACATTAATATCCAGCATGTCCTGGTTAGATCATGAAACTCAAATCTATAGCAAGTATTTCTTTTCACCAATATTTTTGTTAATTATAAGCATGTGGCAGAGAAACTATCTATCTAAAATATGAATAAGTCATATGGTGTGAGAAATTAAAGAAATACATTTTGCAGCCGACAGCACATTTCATGAAGATGTCAGGTTCTGCAGTTCAATTATAACGTTAACATTTCATTTACAAAAAGGCATTTATTTTGTTATAGAAAGGAAAGAATAAAGAGAAAAATATTGAAGCCTAACAGTGAAAGCACGACAGAGATGGGAGCTTTCTGAAGAATTAAGCAGCAATTTTACTTTTTGAACGTTTAATAAAAGCACATTTTTTAACCTCTATATTGAAATGGATTTTCTACATTAATGTTAAGGCACATTTCTACATTGTCATGAGGTTAATGTACGTCAAAAATGTTCAACTTACACAGAGACGACCATGCTGTGAGGAGCATCACTCTAAACAAAGGCTGAGTGTGAAAGTCAGCCTGGGATAGGAGTAGTGACTCAAACCAAAGTGGAAGACCAATAATACATAGCTCCTGCTGCTGTCCCTGTATAAAAGTGGGATCTGTTGATGCACTTGGTCCAGTTCCAAGTTCTCTCTGACCAAGGTGGGGATCTCCACCGAATACCCAGAGGACCCCTGCACAACCATGGCTGGTGTCTACCTGACAGCCAGCTTCCCAGAGGTGAGGAAACATCATCAGAAGTCTGATCTGAGTAGAACTGTCTCAGGTCCCGGAACACCTGGACGTGACTTTCCTAAGATATGGGGAAAAGAGGGAGCCAACCCTGCAGGAGGAGCCAACTGCCAGCATTGTTAACAGTGATTGTCCCCCGAGCTGTGGATCTGTCCACCAGAGACTCAAACAAAAGTCTGACCAGTTTGCTCTGGGTTCTGGACCTGCCACCCTAGCTGAAGTTGAAGACCTGCAACACTGCCGAAGTGTGAATAAGCAGCTTACCCCAATGAAATATGCCTGCTGCTGGCCTGTGGCACTTGTCTTAAGTGTTAACAAATGGATGGCTGCTCTCAAAGCCTGTGGCATGTGCCAAAGTGTGTCTGAGCAGCAAGCGTCACTGAAAAATTGACTACAAAACCCACACCTGGCCCAAGTGTGTCAGAACATACTTGAGTGGTTATCTTGCAGCACCTTCCCAACATGTCCCTGAGTGAACTAAACTGCTGTAATAGAAGCGGCTGCCTCATTGCACTTGCCCACTATGTGTGCGAGTGACCCTGCAGTTCTATAAGGCGCTGACTGGAAGTGTTCCTGATAGGACTACGTTGCTGCAGCTGAACTGTATAGTACCTGGAAGTGGTCGAACGTTTGCCACCTGGCTTGAGACTGAAAGCAGACTACAATACTGCCTTGACCTACAGAAAGGTCTGCTCGGCTAAGCCACTGACTCATCAATCAGCTTGAATGGAGAACACCCCTGTCAACTAGGCCTGGGTGGTAAATTCCATTCCACTTGCGGAATTGGGGTAATTTTGCGTTCCGCGGAGAACGCGAAATTGCCCAAAACTCTGCGTTCCGCGACTTTGTGAAATTTTTTGCTTGTTCGCGTTCTCAAAATGCGTTTTCGCAAGATATTTCCCCCCGAGCACGCAAACAGCGATTGCGCACAGGGAAACAAGCAATTCCACGTGTTCATGGAATTTCTGCGTATTCGCCGAAATTTTTTTCCGCTGCGCGGAGATTTGCGTAACGCGATTACGCAAATTCTGCCCACCCCTACTATCAACACCTATGGTCCTTGCTGACTCATAGTTTATCCAGAAAAGGGCTGTTGTTCCAAAGACAGCCACAGTCCTGTCTGCCACTGCCTCTGTACTTACCGAGTGGCCCTTCATCTGCTTCGGGGATCGGAGCAGAGGGCTGCAAACCTGCAGTTGATGTGTCTTCCTCCCACAGGGACTAGGACTAGGTGTACACTGAGGACTGCTAAAGGCCTATGGTAGAGACTCATATTTAGTGAGTGAGAGAGATATGGCATATGACTGTCCAGGGGGGCACTGTATCTGTGCCTTAGACCCATCCCAGAGTTACTTAAGTGCTGAGAGAGAGTGAGGAGGGGTAGATGGGGAGCAGAGAGAGTATTCTTGCTTTAGAACAGTTGTCCTGTGTCAATTGTATGATGAAATATCGTTAACAAAAATACTAGTGACAGAAATATTGCCAAACAATATTGAGTTCACAAATAATGACTTAACATATCATGCATGTGAAGTTTAAAATATTGTCAAAAAAAGATTGCAATATCATCAGAAAATAGGTAAGTTGATTGAATATTAACCTTTCTAGTCTATGTTAACTTTAAAAGATAATAGGGAAAACATATTAAAAAGTATACTTTACAAACATGAAATAATAATATGTACTTTAAGATAATCGCAAACAAATTAATGCAACATTTAAAAGAATAAAAATAGTGTTTGAAAAAGTAAGGAAAACTTACTAATAATAAAGTATTTTAATTGCTAAATTACTAAAACAGTACATAATAATAAAAAAAATACAGAATAACAACATTGCATTAAAGAATAAATTACTAAACAATTGCTGAAATAAAAATATATATTTCAAATCAATTTTGAAAAATCTGATAAAAAATTACATTTGGAGTGTTCATTTTCACATAATCTCACTTTAGTTTGGCCAATAGTAGGGTAAGTGTTGGTGTTTGGAGGGATCAGATTTACTATTGCCACCTCAACATAAGAAACAGTAGGGAAAGTGTTGGGTTTTTGAGAGGTCATGCTTACCATTCTCACTCCGACATAAACAACAATAGCAAAAGTGATGGACTTTAAAGAGGTCAGGTCTACTATTTCTATTCCAATCGAAGCAACAAGAGAGAAAGTGTTGGGGTCTGATTATGACTTTGGAGGTGTGGACCACCATGCCACCACCCCTCTCCCACACCGGCAAAGCAGACCACCTCCCGCCAGGCAGATTATGAGTTGTCTCGTGGTCAGGCGAGTGGGTGGCAAGGCGTTCCCATTGTTGTGCCCATAAGAAAGGCACTGCAATCGGAGCTTCAAAGGCCATTGCTGCATGGCATAAACTATACAGTCTATGCCATGCAGGTAAGGGGGTACATGCACACGGAGGGGCACATCATGACCCTCCTGCATGCATCCCAATGCACAGGGCCAATAGTCCACTGCCAGCATTATCATGGCAAGCTCAACGCCATGAAAAGGCTGGGGGTGGGGAAACTCGTAATATGCTTGGTAGTGCTGCAGCGGCAACACTAAGCATATTGCTTCCAAGACCAACAAGCCACCACAAGGAATCTCGAATCACTGGTGGTTGTGGTGTTTATTTTTATTTATTGTATTTATTTTAATTTATATAACGGCACACAGCTACCCCCAAGGGTCTCCTGGCGCCAACAGAGAACAACAAAGGGAGAGAAGACCTATTGGCTGAAAAGCCAAGTTTTAAGGGATCTGCGGAAACACAGGAGATCGGGTTGTAGGCGGAGAGACAGTGGAAGAGCATTCCACAGAATGGGGCCAAGATGAGAAAAGGAGCGCCCTCCCATACGAGAAAGTCTAACTCATGGAACTCGGAATTTCTCTTGAGTAGAGGATCTAAGAGTACGTGAGGGGACCTAGGGACAGGCCAGCTCTAGTACATAGTCTGGGGCCTTAGCATGCTTAATACGGAACATATAAGTGAGGGCCTTGAACTTGACCCGTTTCTCTATTGAGAGCCAGTGGAGGTCGGCCAGTGACCTGGAAGTGGAAGCCGTTTTGGGAATTCGACAAAGTAATCTAGCGGCAGAGTCTTGTACTCACTGCAGTTTGCAGGTTACCTCTTTGTTAACACCCAAAAAGAGAATATTCCCGTAGTCCAGCCTGGAGGTCACCAGGGCCTAAACCACGGTACGGTGGGCATGAGATGGAAGCATCCAGTCGATCTTCCTTAACCATTTCAGACTGTTGAAGCAGGTGGCAGCAACCTTGGTCACTTGTTGCCGCATGGAGAGAGAATCATCCATAATAAAACCAAGGTTGCGCACCTGGGTTAAAGGCTGAGGTAGCGTACCCATTTCTGGTGGCCAATGTTGAGGGCCCCAGAGACCACGGTCCTTGCCAAGGATCAGAACCTCCGTGTTATCACCGTTAAGTTTTAGGAAGTTGCTGTTCATCCAAGCCATGACTTTACTGAGGCCAGATCTAAGTGCCGAGGGCTCTGATTGTTTGCCAGCTGAAAGGGAGAAGAGTATCTGGGTGTCATCGGCGTATGAAAAAAGCGACAACCCTGATTCCTCCACTAAAGCTGCCAGTGGTCTGATGTAAATATTAAATAACAGGGGACTAAGGGTTGAACCCTGGGGAACCCCATATGGCAAAGGATGGGTAGATGAAAAAATCTGAAAAACGCGATCGGCAAGGAACGAGCTAAGCCAGCTCAAGTCAGTCCCAGTGATGCCTACGAGTTGGAGGGCCTTTATGAGTATGGTATGAGAAACCGTATCAAAGCCCGCGCTCAGGTCAAGTAACACCAAGGCCATGGTCTTGCCCTCGTCGATGTCGTGTCAAAGCGCTTCTGTGACCCCAAACAGCGTAGACTCAGTAGAGTAGCTGTACCTGAAGACAGATTGGGTAGGATGTAGCAGCCCATTTGTCTCAATAAACCTGGATAAATGTCCATTAATATGTCTCACAAGAATCTTTGAGAGAACAAGTAAGAGAGGGATTGGGCGAACATTAGAGGGATGGGCCGGATCAGCATTCATTTTTTTAACAATGGGACCACCATAGCATGCTTCCAACTCAGCGGAACAGTGGAGGTCGTTAGAGAAGTATTAAGCAATTGGAGAACGTAATTAAGAGAGGGAGGATCAATTTGTCGCAAGACTGAAATGGGCAGAAGATCGCAGGGACATCCCGATTTAATATGACTGAGATGGTGTATAAGTGTCTCCAAGTCCAAGAGTGGCCAAGATTCGAGGGTGGGCACATTTATCAAGTCAATGCAATTTTCATATGAGGCGGCAGGGCAATCCGCCACCATAGTGGGTAAAAGGGAGGAGGAAGGGATGGAGCTGACCAATGAGGAGTAGATGATTTCCACTTTATTTACAAAAAATTGCGCGAGGTCTTCGCATTGAGTAGAATCAAGGACGGGAGGGGGTTGTATGGTAGTTGAACCAGATAATTCTTTCACCATATTAAACAAGGTCTTGGGATAGTTTTTAGCCTGTAGGATAGATGTGGAAACATAATTAGCACGTGCAGCCCGACACAGAGAGTGGTAAGCCCGTTTGCTAATATTATAGGCAAGTTTGGCTTCAGCTGTGTAGTTCTTGCAGCACAGGCGCTCCAAGTTTTTACACTTGGTTTCTCCTTCTTTAATTCGTCGGAAAACCAAGGGGTCGGGGGTCGGTGGTTATTACACTTTCTGAAAGAGGTGGGGAGACAACTATCAAGGTCTGATTGAATCTATCCTTGAAGTTCTACCAGATCTAGAGCCACATTATTGTGGAAAATGGGGCTATTTATAGACAACAGTGAGTTAAACTTAGGATGTCCAGCTTCGACCAATTCCTAGAGGGCTCAGCAGTGGTGTTGCAGTTTGTATGGGCAAGGCGGGGGGTTTCCAGACAGAATCCTACTAAAAAGTGATCCGTCCAACAAAGCGGGGTGGCCGTAAAACATTGTAAAGAGGATAGGTTAGAGAAGATAGGGTTAAGGAGATGACCAGCATTATGTGTGGGCCCACTATTAAGAAGAAACAAGTTCATAGCGGCCACATCAGAGGCAAAGGTGCATGCAATATTACAGTTTGGGTCCTCTAGGTGGAGGTTGAGGTCACCTAGGATAGAAAAATTGCAGGATAGAAAAGGATAGGATAGAAAAGATTGCAGACATCCACAACAGCTTCGACAACCTACCCGGAAACCAACCCACCCTACAATTTGCTGAACATTCTCCCCCCGTGAATACCCTTAACAACTGGAACCCAATCTCCACTGAAGACACAATCCGCCTGATGAATTCCATCCACTCAGGATCCCCCACAGACCCATGTCCTCATCACATCTTCAACAAAGCAGACGCCGTCATAGCACCGCACCTCCGAGACATCATCAACTGCTCCTTCAACTCCGCCACCTTCCCGGAAGACTGGAAACACGCTGAACTCACCGCCCTTCTGAAAAAACCCACAGCGGACCCCACCGAACTCAAAAACTACCGCCCCATCTCGCTCCTTCCATTCCCGGCCAAAGTCATCGAGAAAGCTGTCAACAACCAGCTCGCCGCCTTCCTCGAAGCCAACAAATCCCTCGACTCCTCACAATTCGGCTTCCGAGCAAAACACAGCACTGAGACCGCCCTCATCGCAGCAACAGACGACATTCGAACTCTACTGGACAATGGAGACACAGTCGCCCTCATCCTCCTCGACCTCTCCGCAGCCTTCGACACAGTCTGCCACAGCACCCTTTTACAACGCCTCAATAACATCGGAATCCAAGGAAAAGCACTTGAATGGATCACCTCGTTCCTCTCCGGAAGAACCCAGAGAGTCCGCCTCCCACCTTTCAAGTCCGAGGCCACTGAAGTCATCTGTGGCGTACCACAAGGATCCTCACTCAGCCCCACCCTCTTCAACGTATACATGAGCCCCCTCGCGGCCATCGCCCGCCAACACAACCTCAACATCATCTCTTACGCGGATGACACTCAACTAATCCTTTCTCTCACCAAAGACCCCAGCACCGCCAAAACTAACCTACACGCAGGAATGAAAGAAGTTGCCGAATGGATGAAACAAAGCCGTCTGAAACTGAACTCAGATAAAACAGAAGTCCTCATCTTAGGTACATCCCCCACTGCATGGGACGACTCCTGGTGGCCGGAAGCCCTCGGAAAAGCACCCATCCCGACAGACCACGCACGGAACCTAGGCGTCATCCTGGATTCTTCACTATCTATGAACAGACAAGTCAGCGCCGTATCGTCTTCCTGCTTCAACATTCTTCGCATGCTCAGAAAAACATTTCGCTGGATCCCCTCCGAAACAAGGAAAACAGTCACCCATGCTCTGGTCACGAGCCGACTGGACTACGGAAACACCCTCTACGCAGGCACTACCGCTATACTCCAGAAGAAACTCCAACGAATCCAAAACGCCTCAGCCAGGATCATATTAGACATCCCACGCAACGAACACATCTCTGGTCACCTTAAAGACCTCCATTGGCTACCCGTCAATAAGAGGATCACTTTCCGACTGCTAACCCACGCACACAAATCACTCTACGACATCGGACCAGAATGCCTCAACTCACGACTGTCCTTCTACACCCCCTCCCGCCAACTACGTTCTTCCAGCCAAGCCCTCGCCACGGTACCTCGCATCAACAAGACCACCATGGGAGGCAGATCCTTCTCATACCTAGCTGCTAAAACATGGAACTCACTCCCCGCTTACCTTCGCCTTACCCAGATCCACCTAGCATTCAGAAAGCAACTTAAAACGTGGATATTTGACAAGTAATCCCCCTCTCCTTTCTAAGCGCCTTGAGACCCTCTGGGTATGTAGTGCGCTATATAAATTTCTCTGACTTGACTTGACTTGACTTGACTTGACTTGAAAAATTAGCTGCCTGAAGCAGCAGAAGGGAAACAAAAACAGGAAACTTTGTTGCCCATGAGCCAGCCGAACCTGGGGGGCGGTACACCAGTATACCAGAAAAAGTGAAGTGTGGAGTCAAAGTAAGTTTGAAAACAGCGGCTTCGCAGTCGGGATTCGGAAGTGCGTCGAATTTACAGCAAAATTTATTGTTAAAAATGATGGCGATCCACCCACCCACCCTGCCTTCTCTATCCTTCCGCACAATGGCGTAATTCGGGGGCACGGCTCTGGCCAGGTCGGGCCCTGAACAGCTGGTAAGCCATGTCTCCGTTAAGAATATGGCATCAGGTTGTAATTCCAATAAAAGGTCAAAAATATCTGCCTGGTGTTTAGGAAGCGAGCAACAGTTGACGCTGAGAAAGGAAAAACTGTTAGAAAGTCTCGGCGTTCCTTTCGGGGCGCAATGGGTAAGCTAGTGGACTGTGTTATCAGGCTTGATAGCCTTAAACCGATTCATCAGGGTGGACGTTAAATGTGAAATTACAGCCAGGGCAGGCGATGCAATTTTCCTCTGTCTCAAGACAGGTACACAGGGGATGAGAGTAGGGACACAGATTAAGCAGCTGGGTGAAAGAGAACAGTAAATCAGTGCTAAAGCAGGGAGCAGGGATTTGGGCCCCGGGTCCCGGCCTGGCGTGGATGGGCGCAGACGTGCTTGTCTTTGGTGCGCCTTTGGCGTGCCACCGGCGCGCTAGCCTCATAGGCTTCCTTTAAAGGTCCCGCCTTGGGAAGGGAACGCAAACACTAGAGCGTCCCTTGCCCCAAGATGGCGGCCGCGATTCGCACAACTAGGAATTGAGTTAAAAAATCTAAATGCCGGGTTCCCCTGTGACCTCCCTCCACTTGAACAGTCCGCTCTTGACTGCGGTGGACCGGGGTGGCCGCAGGTAACGCCGCACAATTCCCAGCAGCAGCAACACAGGGTGAGGTGAAACTTTTAAAAAGACATACAAGTCTGCTTTCCCTTAACCTGCCCACCGCGATTAATAAAACCGAGTTCAAAATAGCATAAGCAAAAAATGGCAAACACAATGCAAATAAAGGATTTTTAAAAGTGTTAAAAAACTTGTAGCAGCAATCAATCAGAAGGCGACTCGCCGCGCTAAGTTGTTCAGAGTAAGTGTTTATGTGGAGATATGACAGTTGTATTCATAATAAGGCGGTCGGACCACTGGTGAGGCTGTCCCCGACTGCCACTGCACTACCACCATGGAATCAGCAGTCCATTGAAATCATATCAGGTCCTTGGATTTTATAGGTGGAGGTCAGATTTAAAAATTCATATCTCAGGGTAATCAATAATAGGAAAAGTGTTGGAATTTTGAGGGGTTAGATTTACTATTTCCACTCTAACGTAAGCAACAGTAGTGAAAATGTTGGACTTTGTAGGGGTTTGGGTTACTCATCCCATTCCAGTATAAAGAACATTAGGGAAAACATTAACCTTTAAAAAGCTCATTTTCAATTCCCTAGCCTAAATTAACACACTATAAATTAGATGTACGTCAAATAAATGAACATAAAATTTACTTGCAAAGATATATAAAAAATATTGCTAATATTATATATTTATATGAAGGTTCAAATACTTAGTAAATTATTATATACAATTACACATATAATAATAATCCACATTTGTAAAGCGCACAATCACCCGTAAGGGTCTCTAGGCGCTGGGGGCCGTCGGGAAGATTAAGCAAGCTATTGCCCAGAGTCACATGGTGCTGGGCTAACCTGCCGCCGGAACCGGGGATCGCACCCTGATCCCCAGATTCCAGCGCCAGTCGCCCTGGCCGCGGCGCCACACCTCTCCATACAATTAGTAAACAATTATAACAATAAAAACTTAAAAATAGATTAAAAATACTTTCAGTCATAGAAACCTACAAATGAAATAAAAAAAAAAAAAAATAAATAACATTGCACCTATTTTTGAAAAATAATGTAAAAGTAACTATACAAAAAAGTTAAACGTATCATAATAAATTTTACTCAAAATATCAAAAACAATTAAATATTAACTCAATCAATTATCTAAGTAGCCAAATACAAATTAGAAGATCACAGTGTAAACATGATTTTTGAACCAACTAAACAATTATTTACATAATCAAATGATTAAGAAACTAAAATGAATACATATAAAAAAACACTAAAAAAGTGACATAAAAAAGTAACACTTATTAGCAAAAAAACACACTAAAAAATAATTATATAGACATATAATTAAAGCAAATAAAACTCAACTAAATATTCCAAAAACGATATAATGAGCAACTATATTCAAAATACAATATAAAACACTTAACATAACAATATCCTTGCCTTCTTTATTCTTTTCCACCATATTATTGTTATCACAATATTTTTAACAAATTATTTGTCTTACAATAATTTTGTCAAAATTTTTCTGGCACAAAAACCATGGTCCTGAGTGCATTGTGTACTATTATGTTTTAATAAGTATTAAAGTATTCCTTTGTTTTTTTACAAAGATGAGCATTGAGCTAGACGATAAAGTTTTTACACTGCTGGGTGTTATTGTATGCTGGGCTTGTTGTACCTTGACACTAACACATGAGAAGCCTGTGACTGCTCATCATCGCTGTCAATGTTAGGTGCTTATGGGTTTCCTTGGCCCGGTTTTCAGAGCCATAGCCACTGAGGATCCAGAACATTAGAGGCAAATGACCACAGCCCCCAAAGCTGAGACCTAGTAGCCCTGTGGTCTTCCAAACATAATCTAATTCACTGAATATCAGGCCTAACTGCAGCTGTTGCTGAAGACATCCTAGAACACCTTCATCCTGATTTGGAAGTGATCCAATAGAACGAGGCACCATTAAATGTATTGGTAGAGCAGGTCAAATACGCTACCACCTTCATGGCAGGTTTGTAGATACGAAAGTCATCAAAGAAGCCCTAATGGATAATCCAGCACTGAAGAATACTACTGAGGAATCCCTTGAACACGTGCCTACTGTTTATCAAAATGCTGTAGTGCAAATGCCAGATGACATGAAGATTTCAATAGATCACATAAAAAATAATAATCAAAGGACTCATTTCAGACAACAAATGGGAAGAAGCAGCAGTCATGCAAGTACGATAACTGTGTTTGCCAAGGGTAGCCTGAGCATCTATAGCTACATACAAACCTAAATGTGAATGAGACATTTCCATGGCTTTTAGTGCATTGGAACCTATGCTTTTAGGTCTCATCGTAAAAATGCTGATATAAGCTACATCCGAATCATCAACAGGGGGGAATAGGAAGGTAATTTCAATGTGTAATATTCACAATTGATATTGATACAAGTTTCCATACTCTATAAGACAAACTTTCCTGACACTTAACTATTTTGTTTGGGGGCATGGCCATGGCTGGGAACCGGCAAGACGTGTACCATTCCAGCTCCAGAATTGGTGCTCCTGATGGGACATTTATGGGCCCCACAGAAGTTGTGTGGCCCCCAGACCACATGTGGGGGCACTGTTGACGTTGCTGGCTTCCCGAGGTTGGCGGGAAGATCTTGACTGCTTGCTGATTGAGGAAGTTGGGCCCGGTAGCTTTGCAGAGTAAATTCCAAGATGGCGGCCTGGCTTCCTGCAGTGTATCTGGAGAGGTGAGCAATTGAGCGCGTGCCTGGAAAAGTGGGTGAGCGGTGCTTCTAGAGGGGCTGCCTGCACCCACTGCTCACACTAGAGTCTGATGGTTGATATGTGGTGAGTGGGCAGCCTGCAAGATACCTAGGGACTGCCTGGTGAATAACTACATTGGGGCTTGATGTCCCTACCCCTGGAGAACCACCCGGGGGTTGGAGCCACCTTGAAAACATCCATACACGGGAGGCTGAGTTGCATGCTGGCTCCTGCGCCTATGGAAATTTCTAGTGCAACTTGCGCAGCTGGCATAATATGCCTATTTGCGAAGGCCTCTCTACTCAGCTTGCACTCATGAGAAAGGTTGTACTAGCTCTATAAGTGGAACCCTGAACTATAAGCACATGCCCTCATTGCATTATGGCCATTGCCAAACAGAAGGCTTCAAAAGCAGCCTCCATTTGAGATATACAGCTGAAACCCCTAGAAGGACAACACTCATTGCCGGCTGCTGTCCAAAACAGCCTCCAGAAGCAATGGGGATCTCCTTAAACTGCTGACGGAGTTCAACAAAGATCTGGCACCCTGGTGAGAAGACATTGTCGAGTCCTTCTCGGAATTGCACCACTCCATGCAACGCATGCGGTCATATCTCAAGCACGTTGAAAACTAAGTGGCTGTGATCTCTGATGAGCAAGATGAGTTGGTACATAGAGTGACTGCCATTGAAGTCCGCCATAAAGAATTTCTGGATCAGGTGTATGGCATCGAAAACTGGTCCAGCAGAAATAACATTTACCTATGTGGCATCCGGAAAGGAGAACTAAATAGCAAGCTCACAGAATATGTCCAAGCCTGATTCCAACACCTTCTCCAAGTTCCATCTAGGGACCCCCAAGAATCAACCGTTACAATAAGGTGCTGTCAGCACCTTAAACAACAAAAATGGAGCCTGCCATTGGATGTCCTCATCAGGGTTAATGTATTCGCCATTATGAGGGCTACCAGGCTACAAAAGTCCATACAGTTCCAGGACGCCACAATCTTCCCTTTTTTGGATGTTTCAGTGCTTACACTGGCCATCGCAGAGACTTTGCTCCCATTACACCTGTGCAGAAAAAATATCCTTTATTGGTTGGGATACCCCTTCCATCTTCTTTTCACTTATAATGACACCCACAAGGGTTCACAGAGTTAACAGAGGCAAAATAAATGTTGATATTGTCCCCTGCCTCTTGATCATCTGCTAGAATGGATTACCCAGACAATGGAGATGACAGAGGAGATTAGTAGACCCCTATCACGGTGAGAATCGGAGGGGATTGGAATTGACAGAGGTGCCAATGCACTAAGGTACCCCAACCAACCACATTGAAAGAAGAGTAAAGTGTTGTGTCTCGAGCCTTGCCGTGTTGTGTCTCGAGCCTGTACTATCTCTTCCTGGCTCGAGCACTACACAGCTGTGTTCCCGTGCTCGTGAATTGTTGTGAATTGAAAATAGGTTGAAAATTCCTTAAGAATGTTAGGGGTTGTGGGCAGATTTGGTGGAGAGAGCTGACCGGTGGCTGTGTCCGCCATTCCTCTGTTATTAGGGGTTATGTCCATGAATAAAGGATCTTCTACTATTCAAGACTACGAGTATTCTTCGTAACATTGGCGACGATGACTACATAACCCCGGATGAACCCGCGCAAGGAATAATTTTAATTCCGGATTTGTGCTTTTGGGACTGCAATTTAACCTGTTGAAAGGAAAACTTAAGGAGGAATTTGAAAGGAAATGAAGGAAGCTCTACCACTTTTCGTTCCACTGATGTACGTTACAAAAAAAGAGTTTGTTGCTTCGTAATTGCTTCTCGTTGATGGTACTGCAACTTAACTCCCTCTTCGAAAATGTGGATTTCTTTATTTGAAAAGCAGTCTACGCGGAGAGCAAAAACTTTTTTTTTTTCTTGTGTGCTAGTGTTGGTTGAAACTAAGTGAAAACATCTTACCTGTACGGCGAAGATCGTTGATCCTCGCATCTTTTGACCCTGGTAGAGTCCAGTGGAACGTTGCACACCTTGAGTTCGGCAGAATCTGGTGGAAGCTTCTACGGAACAGTGGAACGTCACACACCTTGAGTTCGGCAGAATCTGGTGAAGTTTCTACGGAACGGACCTTGAGCAGGCATTCGAGAGCATTGTATTCTGGGAAGTTCCTGTCATTACGTACTGGAACTTCACGTAACCTACGTAGGTCTCGCAAAGAGGTTAAACAACGTGACGCCATCTTGGATTCACATAGAGGACGCTTCGGTTGGATTTTCATGTTCAGTCTTCCTTTTTTCCTGATTCAGCGATACGCACGCTGCGTGTCATAGTAATTGAGGTACTGTGTTTTAGCAATAAAGGGAATCCTCTGCACACGGATAATTAACTTTCCTCATCTGCGATACGCTTGCAGCGTGTCTTTATTATTGGTGCTCTTTGGTGCTCATGCATAGTGTATATTTCTCCTTCTTCACATCATATGATTTGTTTCCGTGTATGGTTATTTCTAGTAATCCTTGTTTAGAGCGCAATTTAATAACGCTATATACATATATATATTATATTTAATGATGTTCTAGACATTCAAATTGTGCAGATATCTTTACAGTTTCGCTAGAATGTCCACCACTACAATGAATTTACCAGCCCCCCAAGCGTTCTTGATCAAAGGCGGGGCAGTGTCTAGTCAGAGATGAGAGGAATGGAGGGATTACTTGATAAACTATTTAGATACCTTTGAAAGCAAGGAATTGATTCCAGGAAGGAAAACAAAGATACTTTTACATTGTCTTGGTCCTGGTGGGTTAAGAGTGTACAACAAAATTGAGAAAAAAAAGGTTAGTGGAGGTGAGGTCAATGTCTTTTCGCAAGCTATTGGCGATCTCAATGCTTATTTCGCACCAACGGTCTGTAAGGCTGTACACCGGTTCAATTTTTATCATAAGAAGCAGGAGTCCAATGAAAAAATTGAGGACTACATTGCTTCTCTTAGGAGACTTGCCTTATCCTGCAATTTTGGAACCATCGAAGAAGAATTGATACGTGATCAACTGGTTATGCACTGTAATAATCACAATTTACAGGATAAGTTATGGGTGAATGGGGATGCTAGCCTAAGAGAAATTTCTGCGATAATCAGCAAAGCAGAATTGACCTCGAGATGTGCTAAGACTGTTGTCAGTAAAGCCAAAGGTGATCACAGTGACGAGATAATTAAAATTGTTTGAGCTCCTGTTCAGCTTAATACAGAGAAAAACAAATACAAACCTAATCTTAAAGTGAAGAGTAAGACAAGAGATGTCAGCAATGTTAAAACCTTTGATGTTAAGGAGGCTTGTTTTTGTTGTGGTAGTTTATCACATCTTGCACATGACATAAAATGCCCTGCCTTAGGCCAAAGATGCGCTTATTGCAAAATGTTGGGACATTTTGCCAGAGCTTGTAAAAATAATAAGAGCGTGAAATGCGTTTTAGACGAATGTGATGATGATAATGATGGTAACGAGGCTGATTTAGGCGATAATATCGTTTGCTGTGTGAGTGATGAGGAATCTTCTGGTTCAAAGAAGATTAGGAAAAAAATGGTTTGTGATATTGTAGCTGATGGTGTCGTGGTGACACTAACAGCTGATTCAGGTTCCCCATACACAATCATAAACAAAATGAGGTGGGATGAACTGTTTAGTTTTAAATTTGGTCAAGTATTAAATGCCCCTGACATACATCCTGTTGGTTATACAGGTAAACCCATTGGTCTGATTGGTTTCCGCAGTATGGTCTTTGAATTTAAGGGGAGAACCGCCACATGCAAACTCTATGTCTCCAAAGCAGGACCCTGCGTTCTAGCATGGTGGGACCAGGGAGATTTAGGAATACTTTTCGATCCTAATAGCCCTGACCCAGTCCTATACATTAACCAAGGTTGTTTCCAGGATGTAATTTGTAATGATATTTATGAGAAATTTCCAAGGGTGTTTTCCGGTAAGGTGTGAGTGCTTAAGGGTTTCTCGCATAAAATTGTTCTTAAGGAGGGTGCTGTACCCCGTATCTATAAGGTCAGAAATATTCCCGTGAGTGTGAAGGACGAAGTACAACTTGAGATACAAAAACTTGTGGACAGGGATATAATTGAGTGTGTAGAATCCTCAGATTAGGTCGCTCCCTTGGTGGTCGCAAGGAAGGCCAATGGCAAAATTCGTTTATGTGTGGACCTTAGGGTGCTTAACAAATGTATATTTATTGATGTTTTTCCTCTACCCAAAATTGCTGAGTTACTATGCCATACTAAAGATATGGAATGGTTTTCCACTATCGACTTAACCTCGGCCTATCACCGAGGTCCCCTTCATCCTGATAGCAAGCACTTAACGGCCTTTGTCACTCCTTTCGGGTTATTTCAGTTTAAAAGAGTACCGTTTTGTTTGGCATCGGCAGCTGCTATGTTCCAACGCATCATGTTCACTTTATTCAACGGGCTTAAGTGCGTAGTTTTTTTCCAAGATGATATTCTTATCATGGGTAGACACAAAGATGAGCATGACCAACGATTGACAAAAGTTTTGGAAATTCTGGATACTAAAGGTCTTACCGCAGAAAGTTCAAATTGCAGGATTGCTAGAAGGAGCATAACCTATATTGGCCATGATATTATCGCATTTGGTATCTGTCCCAAGTCCGAGTTAGTAGAAGCCATCTTGAAAGCTCCTATTCCCAAAAATAAAGATGAGGTGAGGTCCTTCTTAGGACTCGCCGAATATTACTCGAAATTTGTACACAATTTCGCAGAGAAAATGTACAGTATCAGGCAGTTATTGAAGAAGGGGTGTAATTTCCATTGGTCAGATGAGTGCCAAAAGAGCATGGATAATATTAAGAAGGATATTTGTTGTGCTCCTGCACTCAAGGGCTTTGATTCAAAGTTGAAGAGTTTTATTACTACTGACTCCAGTGGTAGAGGAATTGGCGCTGTTCTTTCCCAGTTGCAGCAGGATGGTTCTGAATGCGTGGTTGCGTTCGCCTCAAGGACGTTGTCTGTTACTGAATGTAATTATTCGGTTATAGAGAGGGAGGCACTGGGCTGTTTGTGGGGTTTGAGGCATTTTAAACAATTTATATGCGGAACTTGTGTCACCTTGCGTACGGATCATAAACCTCTTACAAAAGTTCTTACTTCATCTGGTTTAGATAATGTGTCTCCCAGGATTTCAAGGTTCTCTGCGCAGCTTCTGGATTTTGTGTATGAGGTAGTCTATGTGCCTGGTGTACGTAATAGGATTGCGGATTTTCTTAATAGGAGTCCTCTTCCTGTGACTGATAAATGTGTGGACGATTGGGATGATTGGTATGTTGCCAGTATTTTTGGCAGTGAGGAAAAGTGCATAACACATAAAGAATGGCTTGAGACCATGACATCAGATGCGGAAATCCAAGAGCTTTGCAAATTTGTAAAGTTTGGGTGGCCAGAGAAGCACAGTATTAAGAAGTCTCTAGTGCCTTTCTGGGAAGTCAGGCAAGAACTTTCTGTAGAGAGTGAGTTATTACTAAGGGGAGGCAAACTAGTTCCTCCCTTGGTTTTGCGTGAAAAAGTTATCAACCTTTGTCATGAGGGGCATTTAGGTATTGTAAAGACTAAGAGTAGAATACAACAGGAATATTGGTGGCCGGGTATTGATAGAGAAATTGAAAGAGTTGTTCGGGAATGCTGTGATTGTATCAATTCCGACAAGAGCTTAGTTACTTGTAAGACCAACCTACATCCTATTGTGGTCCATGAGATGCCTTGGGAAAGGGTCGGAGTTGACATTTTTGGACCTGTGAATAATGTTGAAGGTGAACAGAAGTATATCATTGTACTTGTGGATCATTTTTCAAAGTGGCCTGAATATAGTGTTGTTGATAGGATAGATTTGGAGAATGTGTTAAGGTTCTTAGCTGAAGTATTCAGCAGAGGGGGCCTTCCCAAGGACCTGATTTCTGATAATGGTGGGCAATTCTGTGGAAAACTATTTAAGAAATGTATTAAAGACTCTGGCATAGTGCATAGAACTACCTCTGTTTACCATCCTGTAGGACATGGTAGCGTGGAACACTTTAACAGGGTCATCAAGGGAATCATTGAGTTGTGCAATAGTAATAACAAAGATTGGGTGGATGAGTTGAGAAAGACTGTTTGGGCTTATAGGATCACCAGAAATGAAGCTTCTGGATTTTCACCATTTGAACTTATGAAAGGGCGTTCTCCTCGCACAAAAGATAACATGGGCTGGTTCAGCTGTACTAAAAGAGTTACCTGGTCCCCCAAAGAGGTGAGGAACTCACTTGTGGAGAATCAAGGACATTGGAGGGAGAAGCTCTGCAAGAATAAAAAATGTGTTGCTCTCAATGTGGGTAATACTGTCAAAGTAAAAAAAGGAAGGATTGTTCCCAAGGGTGAAAGCAAATACTCTGCTCCTCTTAAGGTTGTTAAGGTGTTGTGTCATTCTGCCCTATTAAGTGATGGAAAAGTGTGGAATGCGAACAGAATTGCACTGTTTAGGGGTGACATTAATTCTCCTTCTACAAGTAAGAGTTACGATTGGATTGAAGATACATCAGAGTTCCAGGGCGCTGACAAGGTTGTGGATTCTTTTTCGTGTAGGAGTTCCATGGAGTACTCTAGTACCATGGAACATTTGTCATCTGGGCATGATATGTGCGCTGATAGGATGTGTGATGTTGTACGTCCTACGCGTATTTGCACAAAACCTAAAAAGTTGGAAGATTATATTACTTGACTTCTGTTTATTTTATGTTATTTTATTTTTATTTTATTTTCTTGTTGTTGTTGTGAAGGGGGGAGAAGTGTTGTGTCTCGAGCCTTGCCGTGTTGTGTCTCGAGCCTGTACTATCTCTTCCTGGCTCGAGCACTACACGGCTGTGCTCCCATGCTCGTGAATTGTTGTGAATTGAAAATAGGTTGAACATTCCTTAAAATGTAAGGGGTTATGGGCAGATTTGGTGGTGAGAGCTGACCGGCAGCTGCTTCCGCCATTCCTCTGTTATTAGGGGTTATGTCCATGAATAACGGATCTTCTACTATTTAAGACTACGAGTATTCTTCGTAACATAAACCACCTGATGATGCAGATATCTGCTCAAACTATACCTGGGGATGCAGGTTGACTAAGCATTGCCTCCCATGAATCTCATGGGCATGGCCAGGTGTTCCCTGGACAGAGGTGCCTGCCAGCACCTGCGGACACTGTGGCCCCACCCTTGACTTGCTCTTCCCCAAGACTACAACACATCGTTATACTACTTTGTGATGGGATGGGTGCTATGGAGCTAGCCCTGTTCCATATGACAACAAACATTTTATACTCAACAGAGGGACACGTTTGTATACTTCTCTCTTCCATGTGTAGCATGAATTTTGTTTTCTTGTTGATGGCTGCTTGTTTCATATTGTTAATACATGTAGTATGCCAACTCACGCTTGATTTTCACCCACTATTATTCTGGTGCTTACCTATACTCCCAAGGTGCATGTTTATCTGCCCCTAAGCTTCATTTTCTCATGGTGCTACCGATGTCACAGCAGACCTCATCCCCAAAATGAAAAACAAAACAATTTTCACCTTAAATGTTAAAGGTCATAACTCTTCTTTTAAGGACTTCATCTTCCATTACATTCATTGTATGGGGCATATTATCAAGGACGGCGTTAAAATTATCACCGGTTTAGCGCCAGAAAACTGCCGCTAAATCGGCGATAATGGGCTTGATAATATGCCCTTGAGAAATCCAATAGAAGTCCATGTTCTGGTGTGAACATGGGCTTCTATTGGAATTCTCCAGGGCATATTATCAAGCCCATTATCGACGTGCTAGCGGCAGTTTTCTGCCGCTAAAACGGCGATAATTTGAATGCCGTCCTTGATTTTATGCCCCAATGCCCTAATGAAGAGAAGTACTGCATTTACGTAACCACAATGCAGAACATTGCCCACTCGTCCAAGGGTCACATTGTCCTAAGGGGTAACCTTTACTCCATCCTTCACCCAAAATTAAACAGGACCCCTGCGTCCCGGTCCCATTCCTTTGGCGGCTGTCTATAATGATATCACTGAGCATGGCATAGTTACTGACACAGTGGTAGATTGCCAGATTTCCCTTTTACTAAAACCACAAAAGGAGCATACTCTACGTTCCTGTTATTGACCTATCGCATTACTAAAAACTGATGTAAAAATCTTTGCAACCATAATAGTCTCCTGGCTGCATTTGGTCTGCAATACCCTAATTTACCCACAACAAGCCAACTAGGTATATTTAAAATTGCCACACCAAGGATAACACCAGAATAATTGCATCTCTTATCAAAGTGGTAGAGAGGACTAAGAAGGCTTTTGATTGGACCGATTGGCATAATCTCACAAACCTTCTGAATTGAATTCCTATAGGCCCCAGTTTGAAACGCATGATCCTGGCGAATTTCCACTGACCAATGACGAGGCTGAAAGTAACCGTGGATTTGTACCCGCTTCCTCCAAACATGCGAGGTACTAGGCAGGGCTGTCCGCTCTTCCCACTGATTTTTGCCCTGGCTATGGAAGCCTTTATCCAGATGCCCTATATGCTGATGATGTGCTTAGTTTTTGAACTGGGTTGGCGAAGTGAGCTAAAGAATGATGATGGGTTAAACCCAGATCAGTTGAATGGGGTTGAGTGCTTGCAATGTTTGACACTCCGTCCATCATCCCCTTTGGTTTTGCTTTGTTCGCCCCAAGTTGGCAGGGTATGTCCAGACGTGGGTCCCTTGCACACTTTGCCACTGGATTCAAGCTAGCCTGGCTTATGATGGCTGATTAGCCAGAAACCGGCCCCAGGGTGCTTGTTTCCGGTCCAGGGAAGACATGGCTTGGCAGTTCATGCTGGACTGTTCCCATGAGGCACAGTGTCAGACTGATTTGCATATGGCCATGTCTGAAGTGGGGTGGCGGAGTGATCTAAAGAATGATGATGGATTAAACCAAGATCAATTGACTGGGCGTGAGTGTTTGCAATGTTCAACACTCCGTCCATCATCCCCTTTGGTTTTGCTTTGTTGGCCCCAAGTTGGCAGAGTATGCCCAGATGTGGGTCCCTTGCTCACTTTGCCACTGGATTCAAGCTAGCCTGGCTGACGACGGCTGATTAGCCAGAAACCGGTCCCAGGATGCATGTTTCCGGTCCAGGGAAGACATGGCTTGGCAGTTCGGGCTGGACTGTTCCCATGAGGCACAGGGTCAGACTGATTTGTATATGGCCATGTCTGAACTAGGGTGGCGGAGTGAGCTAAAGAATGATGATGGATTAAACCCAGATCAATTGACTGGGGGTGAGTGCTTGCAATGTTCAACACTCCGTCCATCATCCCCTTTGGTTTTGCTTTGTTCGCCCCAAGTTGGCACGGTATGCCCAGATGTGGGTCCCTTCCTCACTTTGCCACTGGGTTCAAGCTAGCCTGGCTGATGACGGCTGATTAGCCAGAAACCGGTCCCAGGATGCTTGTTCCCGGTCCACGGAAGACATGGCTTGGCAGTTCAGGCTGGACTGTTCACATGAGGCACAGGGTCAGACTGATTTGCATATGGCCATGTCTGAACTGGAGTGGCGGAGTGAGCTAAAGAATGATGATGGAATAAACCCAGATCAGTTGACTGGGGGTGAGTGCTTGCAATGTTCAACACTCTGTGCATCATCCCCTTTGGATTTGCTTTGTTCGTTCCAAGTTGGCAGGGTAGGCCCAGACGTGGGTCCCTTGCTCACTTTGCCACTTGATTCATGCTAGCCAGGCTGATGATGGCTGATTAGCCAGAAACCGGTCCCAGGGTGCTTGTTTCCGGTCCAAGGGAGACATGGCTTGGCAGTTCAGGCTGGACTGTTCCCATGAGGCACAAGGTCAGACTGATTTGCATATGGCCATGGCTGAACTGGAGTGGTGGAGTGACCAAAAGAATGATGATAGATTGTATGTTTGGATCTACTTTGAGTAGTCACCTTAGGTGCACCTAATGGTAGCAGGGGTGCTGTTTGCTGTAACACCAGATGAAACTCTAACTTGGCTTCATATTACAGAGAACACGTTTCTGTTTAGGAATTGTGTGGTTACTCTTTCACTGCTACTTTTGTGATAGAGTGAAACAGCAGCTGGAGATGACAGAATATAGAAAGTGAAACAGAGCCTGTAGAAGAGTAAATACATAGGGGCAGATTTATGATAACTGGTGCATCCCCAGGGATGCGCCAGTTATCTTGCGCCGCTGCTCCGCCACCCATGGTGCGCCGCATTTACAATGCGGCGCACCATGGGGCAAAAACGGCACAGATGCGTGACGCATCTGTGCCGTTAAGGTGGCGCATTGCTGGAGTTGCGTCGCAAGCGCGACGCAGCTCCAGCAAGGCTCAGGGGTGCCCCATCTTTGCAATGCTGCGTCAAGACCTACGCCTGCTTCAAGCAGGCGCAGGGTTTTGACGCAGCATTGGCCTGAAAGTGACTGAGTGAAATCTTATAGATTTCACTCAGCCACTTTTGCGATGCGCACCTGCCCTGGAACGCCCACCCTGCACCGGAACGCCCAAAAGCGGCGCAGGGCTTTACAACGTGACGCATCTGCCTAGATGCGTCACGTTGTAAATCGGTCGTAGGGATGCGCCACGTTTACGCCGCCTTGCGTGACGCAACAGCAGCGTAAACGTGGCGCAGGGGCCTCATAAATCAGCCCCATAGAGTAACATAGCATCTTGAGAAGAGGAATACATAGACGAAAAGTAGGTGGCTAGTCAGCAAGAGTGAGTGGTTACTTAAAAAAATATCACAGTGAATCATCTAAGGCTTACACTGGGCATGGTCCTATGTTGAATGGGTCTTGGAAACTGGTGCAAACTGTAGTGGCCCCAGAGAGCTTTACCAATTCTTTACTGCTGAAAGAGCTCATTGAGTGCCAATTCCATCTCAGCCACCTGGAGCCCCACCTTTACTGATAACAACAAAAGTGTTGAACTATTGAGACTGAGACATCATATTACGATGGGTGGGACAAAACAGTCCCTGGTATTCACAGAAGCTGTACAGCAACAGCCAGGTAATTCCTCAAGGTGAAGAAGAAATTGCAAGAACTTCGAATCTAATAAATGCTGGTGCTCCTTGGAAAGCTTAAGGTGATAGCTGAGTGCAAGACAAACATTTTCACTAATGTGACTGCTGTGTGAGAATTGCCCCTGCCAGGCCAAGCCATGAAGGCCAGGACAGACACCTCTTAAATGTTATGTTCAAGTTGGGACGCCTTCGATGACACAAATCCTTGAAAACCAATATTCTCGTGTCACATGTGAAGAGACTCCGAGTGGGGCAAAAATGCCACCAAAGCTAGAGACACCTGCGAACAAAGCTACATTTGTGTACTACCCCCTCATTTCAACGTGTTAGATTTAATTACTGAAAGCATTAACCTGAACCACCTCTGATGAATAGTACTGTGCATTGTCTTTGCTTGTTAGAATGGGTAATGGCATAGATGGGAGAGCTTCAATTGATTGCTTTATATTTCAAATTGTTGTTGGCTTGGGTTGTTTGCTGGGCCCGGTTCCTTTTAACCTTGGTCCACAAACATTTGCAGTTATGGTTACAACATGATTTTTAGATGTTTATCAAAACAGACATGATTTGGAATCTGTCTTATGTAATCCTGGAATTCAAAGAGATGGATAGGGGATCCAACGCAGACATAATATTGCATACAAAATTAACATAAATTCATGACTTGGAATGTGAGGGCAATGGCTTCTATTAATACACTATTGTATCTGAAACAAAGCACTTTACAAGTGGTGTTTATGCAATAAATGTATCTCTCAAGGTGGAAGCAAGCAAGTTGCATAAAAGATGAAGAACCCAGATGTTCACCAGGGGTCGTTTCTCCTCTGCATGCTGGGTCCTGATTTTGGTAAAACCCGAAGTCCCAGAAAGTAGCCAAAATAAAAAGTGATAAGAAGATACATCAGGAGAGGGGGCGTGGCCAGCGGCCGAAAAAGACAGACTCTTGCTAGCTCAGCAAAACTGAAGAGGGGGAAATTCGACAGGCCACATAGTGTCCACTGCGGTAGGTGGTGGTGAGTACCCCCTAGCAGTGGTCCCAGTGACCGTGAGTCTAAAATGGCAATGAACATAGGAGGTCAAAATGTGTATCAACAAAAAATAGAAAATTTGCATTACTAAAGACATAAGAGGGGGGCAACTAACTTTGGGTCCGGAACAAAACATCCAACTACAGGAGGGCGAACAAGAGCAACCACACTCCAGGATGTATTAGCAGCCATTAATGGAGTCCGCACATCCCTTGAGGGCGGTATTGCAACTGACATATCCCTTTTTAGGACGGACCTATGCAAAATGGACTCCTGGGTGAAAGAAGTGGAGGAGTTCACACAAGAACTTGTCACAGATGTATCTTTGTTGGGAAGACATGTTTCAGAACTACAACGAAAGACCGAGTTAATGGTGGCCCAGCTGGACGACTACGAAGGGAGGTTGTGATGGAATAACATTTGCATTTTAGGCATGCCAGAGAGGGCGGAGGGGCCAGCAACTGATCTCTTTGTCGAAGAATTGGTCAGCAACTACTTAAAGCACTTTTTCAACCACTTCTCCATTGCGAAAACCCACTTTGTACCGTATGGTAAACCTTGGCCGGGGGTACCTCCACGACCTATCCTGGTGAAAGTGTTTAACTTCTGTGATCGAGACCATATCCTTCAGCTGGTCAGCTGTGCCCCTCCTCTCAGATTTGAGAACAGTACAATAGGCTTTTTTCCTGACTTTACTTCCAAAGTACAAAAACAGAGGCGTTCCTTCTAGGAGGCAAGAAAGGCTCTCAGGGAGCAAGAGATCAAATACACAATGTTGTTCCCCGTGAATTTACGTGTGGAGGCAGATGGCAAAAGCTGGTTCTTCACAAACTCCGCCGGGGTAATGGATTGGCTTGACGAATGGCGGAAAGTGGGAGAACAAGGGCCTCTGGGGCAAAAACATTACTTAGAGCAGCTGATAACGGCCGCTTAGGGGACCCATTCATCAAAGAGATGATCTAAATTGAACGGTGATGCTCACAAAGACACAAGAAGTTTAGACACAATTCAATTTTAATAGACAATCTCCCGTTGAGGGTTGTGCCGCCACCGGGTATGCAGGGCGGAATGTGAGATTGATACAGCCAGGCACTAAGTCAATGTTTTTTATGATCTTACTGTCATCTGGGTCGGGACTGAGCCACTTTGAGGACCTGAGGAAACACTCTCCGGGACTGTGATGAGTATACTCTATGATATATACTGGTCCCTTTGGCTAAAATCTAAGCTCCCACGTGTAGGGATGGGAGGAGTGGGTCGGGCCCACGTTTCCCCACTTCAGGGTTGGGAGGGCGATGGGCACTCTGCACTGTTGGGGAAGCGGGTCATTGGGCTCCGTTATGCAGGGAGGCAGGGAGGGGGTGGAGGGAGTTTTGGGAGGGGGGCAGTTCTGTTCCTAGATCTAGTTTTGCATTGCCCTGGGCGTAGTGGACGTAGCAAGGCTACGCGTAGGGCCTCGGAGTTGAGAACATACTCCCTGGAACTCCGATACGCTGCACTATGCCACCCGGCTCCAACCCCCTATTAACAATTATTTATAAATTACATAAAAGTAAAGAAAAAACACTTACCTGGACTGCGTCGTCCCCAGGCTGCCCTCCTCCTCTTCCTCACCGACACAGCGATAATTGTGAATGCACACGCATGCGCTCGTCACAGTGTTACCAGGGGGCAGTCCACTTCCCGAGGCCATCCCATTAGAAGATAGGTTGATTCTTGAACCCATGAGCAAAAAGAACATTTTCCTTACATATAAAAAATTGATCAATAACCACCCAGACCCTTTAGTACATCTGCGGCAACAATAGGAGGCGGACCTGGGGGGGCTCGAGGAGGATGATTGGCGTGATGCCTTGACCTCCCCCAGAGAGGTGGCCATCCCCACGAGACTTTGACTGGTCCAACTTAAGATCCTGCATGGAGCCTATCTTGCTGCGGGCTTTTTGGTTAAAATGGGCGGATCCTTTTTGTCTCAGAAAATGTCATCAGGAGGGGACCTTCTTCCACACTATCGAGTAATGCTCAGCGATCCGGTCATACTGGGAAACTCTCACTAAACATCTGAAGAGGGCTTGGGGGACAAAATTGAGGGCCACCCCAAAACTATGTCTGCTAAATATATGGGATGCCACGGACCCTACTAAGACCGAGAAAACATGGGTTTCACTGGGATTAGCCATTGCAAAAAGGAACATTGCACAAAAATGGGGCGTAAGGGTGGTGTCTAGTATCAGAGATTGGGCAGTTGACATGAACAGAGCCATGATAGCTGAAAAAAGGAGTCTTCAAACACAGGGAATGTCCCAAAAAATGGGATCGCAAGTGGGCAGCTTGGAACAAATATAGGGGGGATATATGTCTGTCTCCAACAGTGCAGCTGCGACGTTGTGAAGCGAGATTGTATGATGAATTTGCTACCATGAGGGCATCATCAAACTAGGGGTCAAGATGTTATTAATGTAATGTAAACCAACTTATACCGATTGTATGCTGTGGCAGAAATGTATTGCTGTGCTGTTTGTTACATTCACCAATAAAACAGTTTATGAAAAAAAAGATACATCAGACTCAAGGGGTTACTGAGCAGAGCCTACAAATAATATTGGTCTGCAGCTATGTTAGTACTGTTTCTGCCGCAGGTAATGCAACACTTCATTACATTGGGTGATGGATATGCACTCTCCATGAAGGGGAAAAAAGGTCCTTCCCCCATTACCAGCAATTACCAGTTCCTTAAATGAACAGGCAATGCATGACTAACTGATACACGAATGATGAGAAAAGCATGATGGACTACTTGCATTCACCTGTATACTCATTACACAAACAAATAGACAGATTCCTTTCATGAATAGGCAAAATAGGTGCAGTCTTCGATGCAGAATATTTGAGTAATACCCTTTCAGGGTGCACCTCCTCGCTTATGTTGATTCAGTGGTGAAGGCTGATTACCTGGGCTGTTTTAGCAACTGCAGGCAGGTACAGCGCTATACTCAGCCTTTTGCGAGTTTATTTCAGAGGTCATTGACCATTACTCTAGGAAATATGAGGGCTCTGTCAAAAGAGAGCCATGAATGTGAATGGGAGGAGTTCAAAGCCATGATCTGGAGACAATTGTCAGAACCCCTAAGCAGACTGTAGGTGCTGTCTTGGTCCACAGAGACAAACTGCGCAGATCAAATCAAAGAAAACACTTCCAAAGAGTGGTTTGGCAATCTCTGATTCACCGGCGGAATTCCAAGATGGCCGCTGGTGAGTTAGCAGTCTAGTTGTCGGGTCTTTCACAGGTGCTGAAGTTGCGGTGATGTGCTCGAGCTCGGACTGCTGCGCACTTCACTTCAGCAAAGAACCGAAGCGGTCGAGTGTTTGGGGTTTTCCGAATGTGTCTATGTATCCAGACAAGTAAGGTGGAGATTTAGGCAATAAATAGACGTGCATGGAGGAGAACGCATCTTTCGAGTTCCAGTAGTTCACTTACCTGGGCTATTGGAAAAGAACTCTTCGAGTGAATTCTTGTGAGGAAACGCCACAGCAATTATCCTGACGAAAGAAGGAAAGAGATAAGTGATTAATCAAACAAATAGTAGTTTATAGACTGTGAATTCAAGAGTTCAAAGAAGAGAATTTGAATATCTGAAAGACAATACTTACCTTGAAAACGAAGTGAAGTGGTATCTAAGGAAAGACAAGAAGACATTTAGTTAATAGGTGTAGAGTTTGGTAAACATATTAGTCGAGCTTGTAAAAACACTTTAGTTAGATCTAAAAAAGGAATTAGAGAGTTAGTTAGGTCATATAATTCTTGGAAATAGGGTAGGAATTCTACAGTTCATTTGATAAGAGCATTTGAAGGAGAAGGCAACAGCGATATAAGGTGAGAAACTAGATAATAAAGAAAATAGCAATAGAAAGAAGAAAGGTGACATAAGAATGAATGTTGTTTATCTTTTGAACAGTTCTCACATACAAGAAAGAAAAGACAGAAGCAATACAAGACAAGAATCTAGGTTCATATTTAAAAGAATGTTATAAGGAGAGGTTACTAATGAAATAGGTGACAAATGAGATATAGTAAAAAAATTTGCCATAGAGTTAAGAGAAGCGACACAGAAGTAAATGTTGTTTATTTAAATAGCTTTCGCATACCAGAACGAAAAAAGAGAGAGAGAGAGAACTTTCAAGAAAGAAGAGAGGCAAGGTCACTGGAACAAAAGGTATTAATAGATATGAGAGAAAGGAGAAAATAGAGTAGATAGGGTATGAGTTAATGTTCTTACTTGATATAATTTAAGGTCATCTCAGAAGAAGGCCTGCTGGTCGGACAGAACAAGAGAAGCCGTAGAACAGTTCCAGTGCAGTCTCTTCTGAATATTTGTTTTTTCTTATTTTATCCACTCCCCTTCATCCCTTAGGGTTCCCTTGGGTCAGGTTTTAAAAAACTGATTCTGGGACATTCCTTGGAGGGCGTTGGGAACTAGCATCTCTGTTCCTGTGCAAAACTAGATGGTAAGAATTCCACTTACTCTTCTGATAGAGTGAAGTGCCCACGTTGAAAACTTGCACCCGAACAGAATGGCAGAGGGTATTAATTTGCAAACTCTGGGTACAGTGTTAGACGCAATTCAAAAGGAACTGGTGGCTGTTAGAGAGGATAATCAGAGTCTTAGACAAGAGATTCTAAAATCCTGAAAAGAAACCACAGAGTTGGCTCAGAGAGTAGGACAACCACTAGGTCCAGGAAAAGGAAACGAGAATACCCTAGCGGAAGGTGCTAATAGACTAACATCACAAGTAATTCAATCCTTGTCCCCAGTTATTCCTCTAGCCCCCCTGAACGCTTTAGTGTAGACCCCCAGAAGGCACAGATATTTTTGACCCAATGCTCACTTCACTTTATGTGCCTTCCTTCCATTTTTCCAGATGCGCAGTCCAGAGTTGCATTTGCCTTGTCATACCTGAGCAGAGACGCGGCATCGTGGTCAATGCCATTAATTTCCAGAGATGACCCCGTTCTGAAAAAGTATGACGAATTTAAGAACGAATTCTTGCGAATTTTCGATAGACGAAGAATTTCTCAGGCCGTTGACAACGAGTTGTTGGAACTGCGTCAAGGCAATCGAGATTTAGTGGCTTATCTGGTCCAGTTTAACAAGCTGGTGGTTGAAACAAACTGGCCAGAAAGTGGACTCAAGACCCAAGATGGCCGACAGGAGAGAGCTGATGGGATGAGCTCTGGGGAAGAGGGATCACAAAAGTGCATTTCCCGACCCAAAGCGACCCCCCCCGGACCCCTCCTTGGACGAGCCCCGCAAGCTATCTACTCCGTTGTCAGCGGGAAGAAGCTGACCAGAGAGTCGCGATGAGGGAGCCTCCAGAACCCTCATCGAGAATTCGGACTGCCGCAGGTGAGCAGACCGGCGGGCCCCGTTGAACCCGGAGCGCCCCTCCCTGTAACTCCCAACTAAAGTAGGAGTACAATCAGCTTACAACCAGACGAACCGGAGTAACCCCCGGAGCCCCCTCCACGGCTCGGCTCTTAAGGTTGTGCTCCGCACAGAGAAGACACTTCCCGAGGAGTTCCCAAACCGACCTATCAGGAGTCCCCTAATCGATCTAGCAGGCTATCAGACCTCACCGGATCACAAATTCCTTCCTACCCGTTGCCCCCGAATAAGACTTGCACTACCAGCCTCCTCTTACCGAATGCGGCAGAAGCCCTGTGCTGGTCCCGGAAACTCGGAAGGAGCAAAGGAACCGCGAAGGACGGCATCTCGCTACAATCTGCAGTAGACATTCTTCTTTTATGAGGAGACCGCTCCTGCCATAGCGTCTTCCTCTGATTCCACAATATTCTGCCGAAAGTTTCACCCGTCCTCCGTCCTGCTCAAACAAACTCGGGACGCCTGTCCCCAAGATGGCCGCCATCCACCCATAGTACCGGCAATTTCGGCGCTCTAAAGGACCTGAATTGAGCAACTTCCACTTTCAACTCGCCGACTTGTACCTGATCCCCCCAGAGTTATAAACAAGGCAACCTGACCAAGAAATTCTCCGGGGGAGATAAACACTCTCTCCTTTCTCGACCTAGGACCGCCTGACCCTAAAATGGGCGCCAACTTCGACTAACTGTAGTAACATAAGGCGCCCTCTCTCTGGATCTCCCTAGCAGAAGAATTGGAGCAGTCGACCACCCTCTTGCATACCTTCAAGAGCAATTAACAACAGGTGAGGTTGAGACTACCACCACCTGCATTCACCAACTTAGCAACACTATTCCAGGCAAAAGGGAAGTGCCTCAGTTCTCCAAGCTGTCCTTTTACTATTTAGCCGTCTGCAGCATATTCACCCCCATTACAAAGCCCATCACCCTCTACACCCCTCTTAGGCAGCCTGTCCCCCCTGCCGACATCTCAGTCCTCACTATCGTGCAGGCCCCTGCCTTACTGTTTCCTAGACTACAAACTAACCCGCCACGACTTAAAGAACACAGCACCTTCGCCCGGTCCCCTTGCCTGGATCCTTCGCCCCCTGTTTCGCATTTTGCGACTCCTCACGTATTTTGGATACTCCCTCTCCTCTCCTCTATCCTCTCCTCAACCGCTCCAAGATGCCCCCATCCATACACTCCTACGACCACCCTTGCCCTACCACAAATTACCTAACTCCACATGGACATAACGCTTTCGCCATTTCCTACCCCCATAGACTTTCGACCAAAGCTAAAAAACACCTAAAACTGAAAACTATCAGACAAGTCCCCGAAACCCTTATCGTAGACACGTACCACTGCTCTTCTAGAGGCCAGATAAAAATGGACCTCATCTTTTACACGGTCAGACCCGACCACTGGATCAAGAGCCTTAACACCCACCTCCGAGTCGCCAAAACCACCATCACAACACTCAGCCGCAAACTTACCATCTCTCTGCAAAATCACCAGTCCTTGACCGGCTCCATTTTCACAACCATTTTTAATAATGGCACCATATTGATTCAAGCTAAAAATGAGAACCTCGAGTTCTTCGACTCCCTTTTCCTCACGCTAAAGAAGACCTCCGCTCCTACCCTGCCTCAAGCTCGGACCGCCTATCAGGCCAAACCCCATCCCCGAACTAGCCACAGGACCCAGTGCAAGCACCCCCCTCATACCACCCACCCGCCTATGATTGCCAACCCGCACCAACCGTCCTCCACCAGGAATTTGCCTATCGCCGCACAACCCTACCCTCCCCCCACCCAGACTCAACACATTACAAGAGATCCCCACCCCCCTCTCCTCCCACAACAGTCCCAAAACCTGCCCATCGTCACCCCGCTACCAGAGCTTACCCCTCCGACCGCCCACTCTCTCCCCTCCTCCAATCATAAACCTCACTCTAGAATTGAGCCCTATTCCCACCCACAACTGGGGAATCCCCCCACTACCGCTTCTACCCACTCTCATTCCCCTCCCCAATGGCTACTTGGCCCACTCTCCAAACCCCCCACACCGCAAACTTCCTCCCATCTAGAAAGTACGCCTCCTCTCACCCCTACCCCCCCTTAAAATCTTCCCCTCGCAGGACTCACCCGCACAAATCCCTCATACCGAGCCGACTCCTATTCTCCCACGCCCTCCGTTATTTAATAACCTTTCCACCTCATGCGCCCTCACACCCCCAACACAGAACACCACCCTCCTTCCCCTTTCTACTCACGCTATCAATATATCGCAACGCCTCTCCCTTCTGGAAGCTCAGCTCGAAAAGCTGATCCGAGGCATGAACGATACCCTTTCTTCCCTAACCGAAATCGAAGTGCCCATCCTACACCACGCTCACCACCTTACCCATGCCCTTCCCAGTCTGCCCAATTCTCCTCCTCCCATTCCGTCCCCCACCTCCACCAGATTGCTTCCACACGTCCCTTTACCAGAGGCAGAGAAGCGAACTGACAGACCGAGTAGAGCAAAACCCTCCCTCTCCACTCAGGAAGCGTCCACTCTCGCCTCCTCCTACGCCGACCTCACGACCCCCAACTTGAGCGCCTCTCAGCAGACACAGAGAGAGTCCCCTCCCACCCTGACTCTGGTCCCCAGACTATTCCCTTCACCCAAATCCTCCATCCAAGTTATTACAGGAATGGGTAGGGAACATCCTCCCATTAGACTATTCTCTTCACCCAAATCCTCTATCCAAGTTATTACAGGAGTGGGCAGGGAACATCCTCCCATCAGACTCCCTAGACCCCCGACACACCTAGCCCCGCTGACCAGAGCCCTTCCCAACAAGACGACACCCAGCGAACAACCCAACATCAGATGTATGCTCATTAACAGCAGATCCGCCTCCAAACACGCAACTGAATTAGCTGAATCCCTCTTCTCACACGACATCGACGTAGCCTTCATCACAGAAACCTGGCTCAACTCCGTATCAGCCCCCATCATGGACATGCTTGTTCAACCGGGATTTTTAATCACCCACAAAGACCGACATAAACAGAGAGGTGGAGGTGTAGCTATCATTCACAAGACCAACCTCGACATCACGGAAAGCGCACCCTACCTATACAGCTCCTTCGAATGCCTCTCTATTAGCATCAAATCTGACGTAAAGAGACTAACACTCTGCCATCTCCTCTATCACCCTCCAGGCAACTCAAAGGAATTCGAAATGCAATTATCTGACCTAATCACCCTTTGCGCCCTCAACAACGCCAATAACATAATCCTGGGCGATCTCAACATTAGATGGAATGACACTAATAACCCGCTCATTCAATCCCTCAACAACCTCCTGTTAGAAAACGACCTGACACAACACTGCTCTGAAGAAACCCATTACAGAGGAGCGATACTTGACGCAATCATTGCGGACAATCACACAATCACCATCGACTACATCATTCCAGTTGACTGGTCAGACCATCACCTAATTCTTTTCCACATCAACCAACCAGCGCCATCCAGACTCATAAAACAGGCTCCGCCCAAATGGATAAGGAATATTGCCCAAATCCCTCAGACCACACCAGAAGATGAACTAAACACTCTCCTCCCGAACTCAACGGAGCACCTCTCAACCACCGACCTGACCTCTCTCTACTACTCTAACATGACGACCACCCTCGATCGCCTGGCGCCCCTGAAACTAAAAAAAAACAGAAACATTTCATCGAGATCATGGTTCACCACGGACATAAATGACGAAAGAAGACTTCTCAGATCCCTTGAAAGAACCTGGAGGTCCAACCCATCCTCTCTTCATCGCGAACAACTCAAGTCGGCTCGCAGAAACTACAACAATCTCATCAAGGATAAAAAATCTTCCTTCTTCTGCTCTGCTCTTGAAAACGCTAAAAACCGCCCCAAAGAGTTCTTCAACATCATCAGAAGTCAAACATCCAAACCCAGCAAATCCGTTTCAGTGTCCTCTAAAAACCAATGCGACAACTTCGCTAACTTTTTTAACGAAAAAATCGTCAAGATTGACCTCTCTCTTAGCACAAATCTTTCTTTTCCTAGAGGATCCAATACACCAGAACTGTCTGACAGCACCTCATTGTTCCCACCTACCCAATGGTCTGTCTTCACGCCGATTCAGGAATCAGAGATCGTCACCCTGATCTCCAACGCCAAACCATCTTCCCACTCCCTGGATCTGCTTCCTATAAACCTGACCAAAGCCAAGAAACACTCCCTAGCCCCAATTTGGTGCAAAATCATCAACAGTTCGCTGAGCACGGGAATTATCCCAGACTGCCTCAATGTCGGCCAAGTCACGCCGCTACTAAAAAAAACAGGGTTGGACTCAGAAGACATGAACAACTTTAGACCCGTGTCAAACCTCCCTCTGTTATCAAAAACACTAGAAAAATGTGTTCTCCCACAGCTAACCCAACACTTAGAGAACATCAAGCTCCTTGACCCCCACCAATCGGGTTTCAGAAAAGGATGCAGCACTGAAACTGCCATCCTTAACATCATAGACGATTTACACAAATCGCTGGACTCCGACCAATGTTGCCTTCTCATTCTTCTAGACCTTTCGGCTGCATTCGATACTGTTGATCACTCGCTGCTCTTAAAAGTCCTTCAAGAAAGAGCAGGCCTGGATTTGACGGTTCTGGACTGGTTCGCCTCCTTTTTACACAATCGCTCCCAAAGAGTAAAAATCAAAAACTTTGAATCTGACCCCCTTCCCGTCAGCAGAGGAGTCCCTCAAGGGTCAGTTCTCTCCCCTCAACTCTTCAATGTCTACATGGAACCCCTTACCTCAATACTCAGGAATTCCAACATCCCCTTCCACCTCTACGCTGATGACACACAACTCTATCTGGAAACCACCTGTATGGACGACATCCTCAAACTCAACGACACGCTCAAAGACGTTCAACAATGGCTCTCACAAAACCACTTAAAGCTTAACCAAGAAAAAACTGAAGTCCTTCTCATCTCCAACAGAGACGAAAACCCCCAAATTGAAGAATGGCTTAAAGCCATTGACGCCCTCAATGGCACCCTTAAGCCAAAAGACTCAGTCAAATCCCTAGGTATCACCTTAGACCCCAAACTAAACATGAAAAAACACATTGCTAACTCCGCCAAAAGCGCTTTCCTCAATCTGAAACTTCTTTACAAAATAAAACCATCCCTTCCTCCCAAGGACCTTCAACAGGCCACTCAAGCACTGGTGCTCTCCAGAATTGACTATGGTATCGCAGCCCTGACCGGTTCAGCCAAATCACACCTAAGACCCTTGAAAACGACCCTCAATGCCGCTGCGAGAATGGTCACAGGAACCAAGAAATTCGAACACATTTCCCCTGCGCTCAAAGACCTGAAATGGCTCCCTATTGAACAACGAGCCAACTTTCGAACAGCATGCCTTACACACAAAGCCCTCCACACAAGCCAACCGGAATACTTGGCTGCCAAACTCAAAAGGGCTGGCCAGTCCAGGACCCTCAGAAGTTCCAACTCACTTCTTCTCATTCCATTGAAACCGCGGAAACGCAAAACTTTAAGCAAATGCTTTGCAGGCAATGCACCCAGGATTTGGAACGCCATCCCTCCTCACATCAGAATGACCGCCCACTTCCCAAAATTCAAGACTTTACTCAAAGCCCTCTTCCTGGAAGCCACCTGAACTGTAAGAGATGCTCATATTACCACCATCTTGTGTAATCACTATGATCTGTATGTACTTTGTTATTTGAAAGCCCCTTGAGTGTTCCAGTTATCAATCTTCCCTCGCTGATAAGGCATACTCTTGTGCATGATGTGAAGCGCTCTGATACCTTCGGGTCCAGCTAGCGCTATACAAAACTTTTAATAAATAAATAAATAAATAAGAAAGTAAAAGGTCTGCAGTGTTCTATCGTGGTCTACGTGACAAACTCAAGGATGTCCTAGCACAATTACCAAATAGACCTACTGAAATTTCTGAATTTGTTAATTTGGTGTTGGAAATTGACTTTCGCTAAGGAGAAAGAAGAAGCGAAAAGAGAAAAGATTTCAAACCAGTTGTGCCCAGATTTGAAAGAGCAAGGGTAGAGAATAACCGAACAGGAGAAGGCCTATCAAATCCAGAGCCGATGCAGATTGGAACTATCATGGGTCTATTAACGAAAGAGGAAAAGGAGAAAAGGAGGGCAGGGAACCTGTGCATGTATTGCTGCTCCAAAGAGCATTTTGTAAGAAATTGTCCGAAGAAACCCAAGACATCATTTAAACCAAAGGAAAACTTGCAGCACCACCTGTAGGAGGAGTTGGACAGGTGGATGCAAATCAAGACACAACTCCAAAAGAACATCGCTTGGCAAATACCCTACAATCCTCTTCTCCCCACTTAATTTTGTCTGTGATAATAACATTTCGGCAAATCACCCTAACGGAAGTTTCGGTAATGATAGACTCTGGGGCTCTCGGAAACTTTTGTGATTTAAAATTCGCCGCAAAAATTGGTTTACAAGCGATACAGAAGGCTAAGAGTGAACCTTTGCGAGCTGTCGACGGTACCAATCTTTCATCGGGACCCATTGTTATCCACACAGAGCCAATGCAAAAATGATCTCAATTAATGACCATGAAGAAACAATCCAATTCAATTTGATCGACGCACCTCAGTTTCAGTTGATTCTAGGGTTACCACGGTTGACGAAACACAACCCTACTATCAATTGGAGTGCACAAACTATAACTATGGACTCTGTTTATTGTAAGGAGAACTGTTTTGGAGAAAACAAGAGAAGCTGCAAGACTAGTCCAGCTCACTCCTTATTTATGAACGGAGCATCAGTGTGTGTTATAAATTCTCAGAAAATTCCCCCAGAATACCAAGATTTTGCAGACGTTTTTGACGAGAAGGAAGCTGATCAATTGCCTCCCCATCGGGCATATGACTGTAAGATTGATCTGGAGCCGGGAGCTAATTTGCCTTGTAGCAGAGTCTATGCTTTGACCGAAAAAGAGCATCAACATTTGAAAGAATACCTGGATAAATATTTGGCGAACAGGTTTATACAGCCATCTCAATCACCTGTGTCCTCGCCTTTGTTCTTCGTACTGAAGAAGGAAGGGGACTTGCGGAACTGCATAGATTATCGCACGATAAATAAAATCACGAAGAAGAATCGATATCCACTTCTCTCATCTCGGTCTTGTTAGATCAAGTAAAAGGAGCTCAAATCTATACTAAATTGGACCTAAGAGGAGCCTACCATTTGATCAGGATGAGAGAGGGTGACGAGTGGAAGACTGCTTTTAGAACAAGATTCGGATTGTATGAATACCAAGTCATGCCCTATGGTTTTTGTAACACCCCAGCGGCCTTCCAACATTTTATTAATGATATCCTCAGAGAATACATCGATCAATGTGCAATAGTATATATTGATGACATTTTAATCTACTCTGACGACAGAAGCAAATATCCAGGACAAGTGAGAAACATTTTGCAAAAACTCAGAGAAAACCGATTATTTGTAAAATTGGAAAAATGTGCGTTCAATGTCTCCAAGGTGGAGTTCTTGGGATTCGATCTCTCACCAACAGGAATGGACGATAAAAAGATTCAAGCAGTGGTTGAATGGAAGTCCCCAGCCAGTGTGAAGGAAGTACAGAGTTTTATCGGCTTCGCCAACTTTTATAGGAGGTTTATTAAGGAATTTTCACAGAAGATATTACCTCTTACTAGCTTGTTGAAAAAAGGAATCTGTTTCAAATGGACAGACGAAGCTGAAGAAGCCTTCAGGTTGTTAAAGAAAAGTTTCACCTCAGCTCCGGTACTTCTGCACACAGATCCTAGAGAACCATTTTATGTTGAAACAGATGCTTCGGACCAAGCTATAGGTGGAGTTTTATCACAACGACACAAGGAGACAGGACAATTACATCCGGTGGCCTATAAATCCAGGAAATTAACACCAGCAGAAGTAAATTATACGATTACAGAAAAAGAGTTACTGGCAATCAAGGATGCATTTAAAGAATGGCGACATTACCTTATGGGAGCTAGGCACCAAGCAACAGTTTTTACTGATCACCGGAACTTAAAATTTTTAAAATCCGCAAGAACGTTAACACCTAACGTTAACACCTAACGTTAACTCAGGTGGTCACTGTATTTTTCGGAGTATGATTTCGTGATTACCTATGACCAGGGACACAGAATGGAAAAGCGGATGCTCTGTCTAGGTTGGGAACAAATATCGACAAGCCTCATGAAGAAAGTCAAACTATAATACCAGATTCAAAGATCGTTTGTGTCACCACACCCCTTTCTGTGAAGGAACAGATTATCCACAGCATGAGTACCGATGATATGCAAAGATGGGTTAAAGAAGAACCTAACAGAGAAATTCTAAATCAGCTTCCGTATCACAAAGGAACCTTATACTTGCCCACTAAAGAATTACAGCATCAAGTAATGCAAGAGTGTCATGACAGTCTCCTAGCTGGACATGAGGGTGAATCCAAAACGGAAGAACTAATCAAAAGGCACTATTGGTGGCCACGAATGGGAGCCGATGTTGAGAATTATATCAAGGCATGTGAAGTCTGCGCATAAGGAAAATCGGAACGACAGGCCCCTAAGGGTTTGTTACAACCCTTGCCCACACCTCCTGGTCCCTGGCACACTATCACATCTGATTTAATAGTAGACTTGCCCTCTAGCCAAGGTTATAATACCATATGGGTGGTGGTGGATGCGTTCACTAAAATGGTACATTTTATGGCCTTAAAGGGAATTCCAACTGCCAAACAGTTAGCCAATCTATTCATTACACACATAGTCAAGCTACATGGCATTCCACGTATTGTTATATCAGACCGAGGTTCGCAATTCTTACCTCAATTTTGGAAGGCTTTTCTGACTAGTTTGGGAATAGCGGCCAGATATTCCACTAGCTACCACCCCGAGACTGATGGTCAGACCGAGAGTGTTAACCAAGAATTAGAGCAGTATCTCAGGTTATTTCTGTTGAAACAGGATGTTGATTGGTCAGATTACTTATGGGCAGCAGAATTTGCATACAATAATGCTAAAAATGTGTATACAGGCTATTCCCCATTCTATCTAAATTATGGGAGGCACCCAAATGCTACCCTGACCCATACAGAGATCTCAGTCCCAGCAGTGAAAGATCTTGTAACTCATATAGAAAAGGTTCATCGAACTGCTATCAAAAATCGAGAACAGGCAAAAGAGAAATACAAGGGTTATGCAGACAGGAAAAGAAGAGAAGGGCCAAAATTACAGGAAAATGATGAAGTACGGTTAAGTACTAAAAATCTGAGGTTGAAAGGAAATAGGAAGTTTCTACCTAGATTTATAGGCCCTTATCCAATAGAGAAGCAGATAAACCCTTAACCTATCATTTGAAATGACCAGAGAAATGGAAAATTCACCCTGTCTTTCACGTTTCTTTGCTGAAAAAGACTTCACCAAATTTGTGAATAAATACACCACCTAAGCCGGTCCAAATCGAATCAGGAATTGAATACGAACTCAAAGAGATTTTAGATTCAAAAAAGATTCGAGGACAGCTGCATTATTTGGTAGATTGGAAAGAGTACGGTCCAGAAGAACGATCTTGGGAATGTTGGTCTGATGTTCATGCTCCTCGATTGGTGAAGGTCTTCCACCAAAGATATCCAACTAAACCCAGAATGGAAGGACCTCCTTTGTTGGGGAGTACTGTCAGAACCCCTAAGCAGACTGTAAGTGCTGTCTTGGTCCACAGAGACAAACTGCGCCGATCAAATCAAAGATAACACTTCCAAAGAGTGGTTTGGCAATCTCTGATTCACCGGTGGAATTCCAAGATGGCCGCCGGTGAGTTAGCAGTCTAGTTGTCAGGTCTTTCACAGGTGCTGAAGTTGTGGTGATGTGCTCGAGCTCGGACTGCTGCGCACTTCACTTCAGCAAAGAACCAAAGCGGTCGAGTGTTTGGGGTTTTCCGAAGGTGTCTATGTATCCAGACAAGTAAGGTGGAGATTTAGGCAATAAATAGACGCGCATGGAGAAGAACGCGTCTTTCGAGTTCCAGTGATAGAGTTCACTTACCTGAGCTATTGGAAAAGAACTCTTCGAGTGAATTCTTGTGAGAAAACGCCACAGCAATTATCCTGACAAAAGAAGAAAAGAGATAAGTGATTAATCAACCAAATAGTAGTTTATAGACTGTGAATTCAAGAGTTCAAAGAAGAGAATTTGAATATCTGAAAGACAATACTTACCTTAAAAATGAAGTAAAGTGGTATCTAAGGAAAGACAAGAAGACATTTAGTTAATAGGTGTAGATTTTGGTAAACATATCAGTCGAGCTTGTAAAAACACTTTAGTTAGATCTTAAAAAGGAATTAGGGAGTTAGTTAGGTCATATAATTCTTGGAAAAAGGGTAGGAATTGTACAGTTCGTTTGATAAGAGCATTTGAAGGAGAAGGCAACAGCGATATAAGGTGAGAAACTAGATAATAAAGAAAATAGCAATAGAAAGAAGAAAGGTGACATAAGAATAAATGTTGTTTATCTTTTGAACAGTTCTCATATACAAGAAAGAAAAGAAAGAAGCAATACAAGAAAATAATCTAGGTTCATATTTAAAAGAATGTTATAAGGAGAGGTTACTAATGAAATAGGTGAGAAATGAGATATAGTAAAAAATTGCCATAGAGTTAAGAGAAGCGACACAGAAGTAAATGTTGTTAATGTAAATAGCTTTCGGATACCAGAACGAAAAAAGAGAGAGAGAGAGAACATTCAAGAAAGAAGAGAGGCAAGGTCACTGGAACAAAAGGTATTAATAGATACAAGAGAGAAAGGAGAAAAAAAGTAGCTAGGGTATGAGTTAATGTTCTTACTTGATATAATTTAAGGTCATCACAGAAGAAGGCTTGCTGGTCAGACAGAACAAGAGAAGCCGTAGAACAGTTCCAGTGCAGTCTCTTCTGAATATTTGTTTTTTTCTTATTTTATCCACTCCCCTTTCCCCCCTTGGGGTTCCCTTGGGTCAGTTTTTAAAAAACTGATTCTGGGACATTCCTTGGAGAGCGTTGGGAACTAGCATCTCTGTTCTTGTGCAAGACTAGACGGTAAGAATTCCACTTACTCTTCTGATAACAATGCATCAGAACTTCCAAAGGAGCAAAGGCTATGCAACTGAGGAAGCTCATACTCATTTAAATACAATGTGTACACCTGTATGATGCTGAGGGGAGGCAGAGTGTCAAGTAATATGTAATCACAAAACAGGGCTACCTCTGCTATAGACTCAACTAGGTATACCAACAGCCTGCAACCAAATGCGTAGGATGCATTAATCCTCACAGTAGCTGTTAATATTTTTTTATCAAAAGTGTCCTCATAAGCACTCAAAATGAAGAGCCACCTGCTCAACCATTATGAGCATTCAATGCTATCAAATTAATTGTCATTCGATTATTACAATTTAGTGACTTTGTGTGGAACAACTTTTAAAGCGAAAAATAGCCGGCACTAGTAATGAAACATTTGGGTGAAAAACTTTACACAATACCCTTGTAATGAAGTCCAAGTTAATAGGGCGCAAAGTGTGCCCTCTTAAACCATCTTCACTAGCCACCTGTCAGGTGACAAACCCCAAGTTAATTGGGATCAAAATATGTTGACCCAACCCACCAAGTAAAAGTAGACATTTTGGAAGAAGAAATATGTAAAACTGAACTTATATTTCGTTTCCCTTGGGGCTGACCTTTAACAGTGTACCAGATAACCTTTTGCCCAAAAACCTATGCAAAAAAAAACAGTTTGGATTTTAAATAGTTGGAAGGGTCGATTTTGGATTTAACCTATCAATCAAACAAAGTGCTGCTTTTACCTCTCTTTGAATTTTAACTGGTTTTGTGACCAATTTGTGCACCTGTCATTTCGGATGATATGAAGAAGTCCGTACACTTGTAGCCTCTTATGGAAGCCATCCTACATTTTTATATGCTGATGATATCTTTTTATGTAGCTGTAATCCGGAAGGTCAATACGGGGAGGTCATTGAGAAATTTGAAACCTTTGAGAGAGTGTCCAGTTTAAAAGTAAACTGGAATACGTTGTATCTGTTTCCCCTGCCCTGAACAGAGACAGAATTTACTTCAGGGACACAACCTTCAGATACCAGAGTATGCACATGTACCACCAAGACCTAGGGCCCCATTAGGATGGCGGGGGCGATCCGCCCGCCATACTTGCAGGAATGACCCCCGCCATATTATCATGGCTGGGGGGTGTGCGGCGGACGGAAAGACCGTCCGCCGCATTTCTGCCCCGGTTGCCTTGCGCCCGGGGCGGAAAAGGCTGCAATATGGTGGCAGTGTCTGTTTGACACCGCCAGCCATATTGCAATGTGCGCTGGGGAATGCTTTTCTGTGGCGGCATTGCTGCTACGGAAAGGCATGCGGAGTCTACCTATGGGGGCACGTTGTGGGCCCCCAGGGACTCCGGTGGGGTGGGCGGTGCACATGAGGGGTACCTATGGTACCCCCCTGCATTTCAAAGAACAACGTGGCAGGCACCGCGTGGTGCCTGTCACATTGTGCTTTAAAATGCACATGTATTCTTAGCATTACGGTGGGCGGTGCTTTCAGCACCGCCTGTCGCAATGTTAAAAATACAGGATGCGCCCGCCACTGTGGCGGGCGCATCCTAATTTCCCCCATGGGACCCCCGCCCTTATGGCGGGCGGTCCCATTCTACGATGGGATGGCGGGAGGACAAAGTCCGCCCGTCATCCCAATGGGCCCCTTAGACTTTAAAACAAAGTACATGTGAATGAGATTCTGGAATAGACTACCCCTCTTGGTGAAGACAAGGGATGCTCAGGCTAAAGATGATGATATTGCTCTGACAATTATATTTCTTTACCATTATTCCAGTAATATTACCATCACATTATTATAAGACCTGAATTTTAGTCTGACAGTGTTGTTGCAGAATGATGTCAGGCATATGATTGCTTTGGACAAAACAGAACTGTCTTCTCCTCCCCAGGCATTTTGGTAGCCTCAGATTTTGAATTAACTTATATAGCAGGTCAACTCCAAATGATATCAGGTGAAGGACCTCCAGCTCAAGCTCCAGAGAAGCAGCTAGTATTGGGGTTGACAAACTGGTAATTTTGTAAGCATGCTTCTTAGAAAAAAGACCAGTCTCCAAACTGATGATAGTGGGTAGGTAATGATGGCACCACATATACCTCACTGATACTGGCACAGAATTGGTGTACTCTCTAACATGGCCATTAGGCCAGTTCAAGAGATTGGGGTAAGAGCCTGGGTTTGACATGGACCTTTGCAAAGTAGGCAATATGTTTCAGTTGTACCTACTTCGTAAGTTTGAAGATGTAGGGAGACATTATAGTATTGAAATGAGGCCATTTCCTGCCTTATGGCTAACTGACCAGAGCTGTGAGATTATTCTGGAGTGCATGATACACCAAACCCGAATATAGTACCGACTAGACTATAAACAATGCTAATATTAGGCGTCAATGGCAGGAAAAAAGCCTCAATACTAGATAAGACTTTACTTAACAACACTTTGAGACCATAGACAGGCTTGAGACCAAGATGGGAGAGAACCCTGGGAAAGATATTGCAGAAAGTAAAAGGTACACAGCCTATGTAGCCAATGTTTTAAGAAACAGCAGATTTAAAATAATCCAGTTCAATTACCTTTATAAGTCGTATCTCACACTGGCCTGGATATGCCGCATAGCTAATGTTGAAGGGAGTTGCTGTCCTAGATGTCAAGCCACCACTGACATTTTTATAGAAATGTTGATGGTTCATTCCATTGTACATTCGTTTATCAAATTCATACAGGTTCTTACATAGCAATGCCTAAAAATATACTGTATTGAAGGTTTTCAATGGTCATTTTTGTTTTTCACTAAGTGGCTTGCATCAGATTAATTATCATTTACTTTAGGAATAACAATCAACAGTTCGAAAATGAGTAGGATTTGTGTCAGGTCAAACATACTGTACTGGAGCTTTAAGCATTGCAGTGTAAATGCATATAGTAATAGCTGATATGATAAGGAAATGGAGTTTGAATGTTATCGTTTCAGGTTGCCTAGATGCTGAATGATGAAGGATTATGACTCTTTTTTTTACACTGCTGATTAATAGTCACAACAATATTTATAGAAGATGCAATAGGATTTTCGTGTGAATATGTCTATTGTTTACTTCCAGGTTGATAAAGCCATAATGCCCGGTCCTATAGCAGAGGATGCATGCAAGAAAACTATTTCCAACAAGTACCACCTCAGAAAACCTTGATCCCAACTAGGTAATTTTTGGCCTTCCATCCTGTGGTTCATTCATTATAGGCCCTAATAATCCCAAATCTATTAATCTGTACGTATATTTTAGCCTTGCTGTGAATGTTGGATCATACCCAACAGGCATATCTCTGGGGCCGAAGTCAGGAAACCATCTATCTTCAGATTCTTATCTTGAAATATTGTAAGCGAGTAAAGAGAATTTTCCTGATGTGTGTGTTTGAAACTGAACTTTCAACTATTATTTGCAAATGTTTTGCATTCTAAACACTGGATTAGAATTATCTGTACTCTTAAGACTGAGGGTCTATGCTTTACTGAAAGCTCCAGTGAAGGAAAAGTATTGATTCTTAAGAGGACATCCAACCTGTGTGTGTATGTGTGTGTGTGTATGTGTGTATATATATTACCTACTGGCGGTCGCCAGTAGGTTTATATAGTTAGGATTTTTTCTCTATGGGTTTTTTGAAAATTCTATGTCTAATAACTTTGGCGTTTGTGGACGGAATTGGCTGAAATTTTCAGGAAAATGGCACATTTTGTTTCTGAGCAGCCCCTGAAAATTGGGGGGGGGGTTCGTCCAGGGGGGGTCGAGAAAAAAGGGGGGTCCCAAAACGTGTTTTTAACATTGAGTTTTCCATAGGGCGGTTGGCCTCACTTTTATCCCGAACGGCTGAATGGATTTGCACGAAACTTGGCAAAATTGTAGGGACTGGTAGCCCGATGTGCCTTTTGTAGGTCTCAATATATGTGCTACAGTGGATTTTGAGAAATTAACGTTTAAAAAAAGATATATATCTGTAACAGCGGACCGGGCAGCGCTCCAGGACGCGTACTTTTCGCGCAACGGAGCTTTGTGAAGCGAAGCTGATTGGTTCTCCGGCGTCTGTCAACATTCCAAACAGTCCGTAGCGGCCGCCATCTTGTCTCTCGGTAGGATCGAGAGACAAGAGGAGGCCAAAGCAAAGGGGCAAATGACCATAAGGGGGAATAGTAGATCCTTGCTGACCCCCTAGGTTTGATGTGGAGGTTTTAAAAGGGCCCCGCGGGGCAAAAAAAATAAATAATAATAATAATCGAACGGCTGAATGGATTTGCACGAAACTTGGCAAAATTGTAGGGACTGGTAGCCCGATGTGCCTTTGCTAGGTCTCAATATATGTGCTTCAGTGGATTTTGAGAAATTAACGTTCAAAAAAAGATATATATCTGTAACAGCGCACCGCTTCGCGTACTTTTCGCGTTACGGAGCTTTGCGAAGCGAAGCTGATTGGCTCTCCGGTGTCTGTAAACATTCCAAACAGTACGTAGCGGCCGCCATCTTGTCTCTCGGTAGGATCGAGAGACAAGAGGAGGCCAAAGCGAAGGGGCAAATGACCATAAGGGGGCATAGTAGATCCTCGCTGACCCCCTAGGTTTGATGTGGAGGTTTAAAAAGGGCCCCGGGGGGCAAAAAAAATAAATAATAATAATAATCGAACGGCTGAATGGATTTGCACGAAACTTGGTAAAATATTAGGGACTGGTAGCCCGATGTGCCTTTGCTAGGTCTCAATATATGTGCTTCAGTGCATTTTGAGAAATTGACGTTCAAAAACAAGATATATATCTGTAACAGCGCTCCGCTTCGCGGAGATAAAATTATATCTGTATTACCTAGCTGTTGCTAACACCAGTTAGCGACGGCTAGTAGGAGATAGCGACCATCTTGGGCCCCACTTTGCATGTGAGTGATATTTATCACTAATGACATGCAAAGTGGGCATGCCAAGATGTTAGCGACTGGAAACAGTCGCTAACATCGCTATCTCCTATTATCAACTTTTGGAAATATTCGAGATAAGCGCGAATATCTCCAAAAAGTAACAGCTGCCCTGAGCAGTTCTTAGCCATGTTATGCAATGGGAGGTGGATAACATGGCTAAGAGCATTAGCTCGGTAATGCATGAATATCGCTGAGTTTTCAGCGATATTAATGCATTGCGGTCGTTTTTTATCGTATTTGCGATAAACCTTGATAATAGCAAGGTTTATCTGCGATAATTTCTGACGGTAAAAAAATCTTTGCAATGCATCGTTAGGGATAAATATCGCTTAACTTTGGTAATATGCCCCAACGTCTGTTAACGTTCGATTCGAAGGAAATCAGGAAGTGTTGAAAAACATTGTCTGCGCCATCTTGTCTTTTTTCAAATGCCACACTTTTGTCGTGCACGGCAGCCATTTTAGATGCCTTGACCAGACCCACTCTGTGCACGCTGTCGATCCTTAGCATGGCTCCCCACCCTCGCAAGCATCTCACCCAGGCAGTGGTCACCCCCGCTCTCTGTCTTATGCATGGGTAATAAACCTCCCCCCATCTGCGCTGCTCTTCCCTGAGAATCACACCCTGTGCCCGCCCGACACCTCCCTTTCGCCCTATTCACTACCGCACCCTCTGACACTCCTTTTCCTCTGTGTTCGATTGTCCAGGCCGGTCCTAGGCTATCAGCTAGCCCTGCAGATGTAGTTTATGGCCACAGCTGTAAAGAATCACCCCTCTTCAAAGGAGTTATAGTAGATCAAGGCCCACACTCGATGAGATCCGTCACAGCAGAAGCGTTGCTATTATCTGAAAACCATCCTGTATTGTGATTGGGGAGGGGACCGAGCGTGAAGCGGAAGATTCCAGGGATGACTCTTTGTACATCAAAGTTTTTACAATTATGTGTCACATTAAAAATATATAGCACTCCGACAAAGTAGTAAGATTATAAAACTTTAATAATTTATAAATATATACAAGAAAACAAAAATAGTAATAACATATAAACATTTTTAGGGAAAAACAACGAAGTAGCGGTCGGCTGTGCGAATAGTCCCAATGCAGCACAACGTCCAGATTTCCGGCGTGGGGCGTCGCGGGGGGTGGGTCATCAGTAGCAAACTGTTGTGCGAATAGTTCCAAGGCAGCAGAACGCGCCGAAATCTAGATGACACGAAAGTGATGTCTAGTAAGTTGCCACCCAGCAAATAACGGCGTGGGGCGTCGCGGGGGGTGGATCATCAGTAGCAAACTGTTGTGCGAATAGTTCCAAGGCAGCAGAACGATGGCACCAAGGTGATGTCCAGTAAGTTGCCGCACTGGTTTTGGTATCCTACAATGCTGCTCCGAATAACGGCGTAGGGCGCCCCGGGGGAGGCGGCGTGAACGGGCCTCTCCAGGTGGAGTGTCATCTGTTGTAGTGGAGCGCCCCTTTACCGTTTCAGTTGCCATTCCGTCCGTTTTTGGTCCACTGTGTCAAAAGCCGCAATTCAGCTGAGTTGCGCCCACTCTTGCGGTGCAGCGATAGGCGGCTGTCACAGGACTCTCAAAATGGCGGCAGGCTCTTTCCTTTTTGGGCCTGGTCCACTGAAATGGCCCTGGGACACCTTGGAAATCGGACGCTTGTCTGCTAGGTCTTGGACCCCATTCTCGAAAGCGTCCCCTCCGCCTTGAGAATTCATCAAAAGTTTTGGGGGCCCCGACTCCTGCAGGCTTCTGGTGGGGAGCGGCTGCCATGATTGCTCGCGGAATGACCACGACGGAGCTACGAGATGGTGGTGCTCTCATGCTGACGCCAGTTTAGTCTGAAACATCCAGAAACAAGGTGGGGCTTTCATCGTTTGGGAAAAAAAAAAAAGTTTTCATCCAATGAAAAGTGTTGTTTTTAGGTCATATGATCAAGCCTTCCATCATTAGGAAACCAAAAGTAAAATGAACCAATGAAAAGTTTTATAAACAAGTCACATGACCTGTTATGCGGCATAGGGTATAAAATGCGGAGAAAATACGTTGGCACGTGAGGCGGCGTCAGTAGCGGACCGATGTGCGAATAGGCCGAAGGCAATACAACGCGCCAAGATCCGGATGGCACCGAGGTGGTGTCTAGTAAGTTGCCGCACTGGTGTGGCCATCCTACAATGCTGAAAGTCGGCGTGGGGCGCCCCGTTGGCCTGTGAGATGGCGTCAGTAGCGGACCGCTGTGCGAATAGGCCGAAGGCAGCACAACGCGCCAAGATCCGGATGGCACCGAGGTGGTGTCTAGTAAGTTGTCGCACTTCTGTGGCCATCCAACAATGCTGAAAGTCGGCGTGGGGCGCCCCGTTGGCCTGTGAGATGGCGTCAGTAGCGGACCGATGTGCGAATAGGCCGAAGGCAGCACAACGCGCCAAGATCCGGATGGCACCGAGGTGGTGTCTAGTAAGTTGTCGCACTTCTGTGGCCATCCTACAATGTTGAAAGTCAGCGTGGGGCGCCCCGTTGGCCTGTGAGATGGCGTCAGTAGCGGACCGATGTGCGAATGGGGCCAAAGGCAGCGCAACAATATTTTCTGACTGACACCACAAGGCGCTGAGATGCCAAGATCCGGATGGCACCGAGGTGATGTCTAAGTTGCGGACTGATGTGCGAATGGGGCCAAAGGCAGCGTAACAATATTTTTTGTATGGAAGATACCACTAGGCGTTGAGATGCCAAGATTCGGATGGCACCGAGGTGATGTCTAGCAAGTTGCTGTACTGGTGTGGTCATCCTACAATGCTGAAACTCGGCGTGGGTCGCCCCATTAGCCTGTGAGATGGCGTCAGTAGCGGACCGATGTGCGAATAGGCCGAAGGCAGCACAACGCGCCAAGATCCGGATGTCACCGTGGTGGTTTCATAGTTGAGAGGCACTTCATCTGCAGTGGGGCGCCGAGATCCGGATGGCACCGAGGTGATGTCTAGCAAGTTGCTGTACTGGTGTGGTCATTCTACAATGCTGAAAGTCGGCGTGGGGCGCCCCATTAGCCTGTGAGATGGCGTCAGTAGCGGACTGATGTGCGAATGGGGCCAAAGGCAGCGCAACAATATTTTCTGAAGAGAAGACACCAAAAGGTGCTGAGATTCCAAGATCCGGATGGCACCGAGGTGGTGTCTAGCAAGCTATGCAGTTGAGTTGTGTGCGCACTTGCGGCGAATAGGTCGAAGGCAGCATAACAATGTTTTTTGAATAGAAGACACCACAAGGCGTTGAGATTCGGTTACCACCGAGGTGATGTCTAGCAAGTTGCCGCACTGGTGTGGCCATCCTACAATACTGCTCCGAATAACGGCGTGGGGTGCCCGAAGGGGGGGGGAGCCGGCGTGAATGGGCCTTCCTAGGTGGAGGCTCGTCTGCTGTAGTAGGGGGCCCCTTTACCATTTCAGTTGCCATTCAGCTGAGTTTCGGCTGCTCTTGATGCTACAGCGACAGGCGGCTGCAAGAGGACTCTCAAAATGGCGGCCTGTTCTTTGGATTTGGGCCTGGTCCACTAAAATGGCCCTGGGACACCTTAGAACTCGGACGCTCGATTTTTTTTTCCTTTCCTGTACATGCAAAAAAAGGTAAATGCCCGGTACGTTACACGCTTCATCTGCCACGATGAACTCTCCAGAGGAACCGAAAAAAAATATAGTTGTGGTAACTATACCATGCATCGTCATATGGAGAGGTGGCACCAATTAATTATAGTGCTGCATAAAAGAGAGATTTGGAGGAGAACCCCTGACCTGCTAGTACATTCATCAAAGAAGTGGCACTGAGAGCTTCAGAGGCAAGGGAAACGGTCCCAAATATTTAGAAGAACTTTGGAAAGATTAAAATGACATGTTTAGATTGTGGCAAATTAATTTCATGTGGACAGATGAGTGTTACTCTAATAAATACAGCATATAAACATCATCATAGTCGATGGTTGGTAGAGACATTTTGACTATATCCTGGACCTGCCCGTCCTCGCCCAAAATGGCGCCGGAATAAATGGGACTCGTAACTCCTTGTTGTGTACTGGTTGCAGAACCTTGAAATCACGAGATACGTATGCAGTTTTGAAGCACATGGCGGGCGGGGACGAGAATTGATTGACTATTTCGACATCCCTATTGATATTAAGTTCTGATGTGTTATTGATTACTGTACTGTTGAAAGTTCGAATTAACGTCACCCATGGTACTTGCCCGCAAATGTATATCTAGATAATTTTATTGTAACTGGCCCTGTCGTATTTTAATTATAAAATGTACGTCCACCGATTCCGTAACTGTTAGACACCTTAGTTCTTGCAACCTAATGGCCCGCCCGTTACGTTCCTCTACAGTGTAAATGTCTATTCATCATATACGATTACAGTTTGCTCTGTGGCAGGCCCACGTGGTTATAGGCTCGTATTTGTATAATGAAATTTTCACAATAAAGGTTTTTAAAAGAAAACATGGTAGTAGTATATACATTGGTAAAGTTTTTAATAATAGTGACTGTTTTAGAATCATTAAAAGGCAAGTGAAATAAAGCAGACCAATTACATGAAGGGTAAAAGGTATAATACGAAGGAACGCAGTAAAGATAAATGGTCAAGGGCTGTTGTGTTTTCTATTCCTGCAACATAAAGTGATCGATAAGAATCTCATATTCAGGCGTATCGGCGACTAAGACAGCAGGTCGACCCTCTTTTGCTCAACGGCTCCGTCATGGGACGAAGAAACGCTCTTTTTCTCGAAAAAAGAATATATTTTACTTGCAGGACAGTTGTAAAATTTCCGGGAAAGTACATTAGCCTGGAACATTATAACATATATTTAAGAAAAAATAATGTTCGGAAGTAATGAAAAGCGTAATTTTTAGGTCATATGACCAAGCCTTTCATCATTACAATAAGAAAAGTAAAATGAACCAATGAAAAGTTTTATTAACAAGTCACATGACTTGTTATGCTTACGTTACGCGCTGCGCGCCCCGGATGACTTCCGGATGCGCTAACGCGGCGCGTCATATGACGCATTACGCGACAACGCAGGTCCAGAATATAGTCAAAATGTCTCCACCAACCAGCGGTCGGAACACAACCCCTTTCAGCAGGCTAAATAGTTCTGTTAAATGACAACAGAAGGGACAGGCAACAAGAACCATCAGTCAAAGAGGGGAGGGCTAGTTCTTCTCTACCGGGTTACATTGGGGCGCTACCGGAACTGATCGAATTGGTAGTCTACAGTGGTTCTGGATGTTTCAGACTGAAGCTGGGGTTAGCATGAGAGCAGCACCATTTCGTAGCTCCGTCGTGGTCATTCCGCAACCAATCATGGCAGCCGTTCTTTATCGTTATTTTGGGCGGGGTGGGTGGCGGAGCCGAGCTGTTTTGCAGCCATCATTGTGTGGAGTTCAGTTCATCTCACTAGTTTTGTATTTGTCATGAGGGGTTGTTCCTAATGTTTCTATTTTAGCGAGGTCAAAAAGAGATCCCATTAGTGGCCTGCTGATTTTGCTCGATTCCTTTTCTTTTTTTTTACACGATTTTTCGTTATCTGCAAAGACTAAACAGAGTATTGCGACTCTGTGTTTGTTTGTAAATAGAGAATGAACCAAAGAGAACTAATTCTAAAACAGTAAATACTTGGATAACAATCAATCAAATGGAGAGAGAAGCAGGCACGACGGATTACAACGGGGCAAAGGCCTGCGTTAACTACCTTTCACTATCTGCAAAGAGAGAGTACTCCTAATAGAAATGAGGGGGGGGGGGCACCATTCAAAGCAGATCAGTGTGCATAAACACGAAAATGTTTTCACTTACCACGTACTTGACATTCGACAGCTTATGATATTTGCTATTAAAAAACCATTGAAATTCACTGAAAAAACCATAGGTTATAGACCATATATAGTTAGGAATTAGCATTTACAAAACCTTGAAAATTCACTGAAAAAACCATAGGTTATAGACCATATATAGTTAGGAATTAGCATTTAAAAAACCTTATTTTACTCACACAAAACCATTGAAATTCCATATATAGTTAGTTGCACTAACTATATATTGCGCACCCGCAATCCACTGCTGATCATGTCACATATTACATCATTCATGACATGGTCAGTGACATCACTGATGACATCACTGATGACATCTCAAATGACATCACTGATGACATCACTGATGACATCTCATTTGACATCATTCTTGTGCTAATACGATAAACCTCTTCAGACTCTAATATAACCTTAGATACACTCAGTGTATACAGACACTCACACACTGCCACTCATCCATGGAGTTACTCACACACCCAGTCAGTCATGCAAAGAAACAATCTCACCTCCATTTCTTCAACTATACAGTTAAACACACCTTACTTATTGAAACATATACTAACACATATTTACTCTCTTATACAATCCCTGATACAAGTTCACAATGATCGATACAACCACTCACTCATTCAGTGGCTCTCATGCACAGTTATTTATATATGCCAACTCTCACATGTACTGTGTTTTACATATGTACTTACTATGACATGTAGCATTGAGATATCCATTCACTCATCAATACACTCATGCACACAGTCAACTGCCCATGTAGCTGTTTCCACATGCACTCTTGAACTCATACACCTAGTGAATAAACTGCTCACACATCTATGCATAGAGTCACACACCTTCCAGCCACCCCCACACAAACTCAATCTCCCATAGAAATACTTGGGTAACCAATTAATAACACATATAGCCTCTCGTATAGCTAATGATCAACACATGCAGCAGTTTACAGAACAACAGACATAATGATGCACAAATTAAGACAGTTTAGTTACTAACCCATGCATTCAGTGAGACACATTTAATCACTCACTCATACAGTCAGTCACGCACCTACTAAATCCTTCATCCAGACACTTATACATCCACTCATTCTTCAATATGTAAGACATATTTTAACTTTACAGAAACATACAGTCACTGGATGTTGTCATCAGTGATGTCATCAGTGATGTCATTTGAGATGTCATCAGTGAGGTCATCAGTGATGTCACTGACCATGTCATGAATGATGTAATATGTGACATGATCAGCAGTGGATTGCGGGTGCGCAATATATAGTTAGTGCAACTAACTATATATGGAATTTCAATGGTTTTGTGTGAGTAAAATAAGGTTTTTTAAATGCTAATTCCTAACTATATATGGTCTATAACCTATGGTTTTTTCAGTGAATATATATATATATATATGTTTGAAAGTTCAGTTTCAAGCACACACAATATCAGGATAGTTCTCTGTAATCGAATATGGCCATAGTCCAAACCTATAGGAAGCAATACATCTTTACAATAGAAATCCATTGCAATGTACTGCTTGTGACATCACAAATTACATCACTCATGACATGTTCAGTGACATCACTCATGACCTGCCCCTCTCCAGGTGCCATATATGGCCCTGGGGACCGCCATCCACCAGGACCAGCAGATGCTATCTCACAGGGTGCCCACCCCCGGGACATAGCTGTCTGCTTTAGCTTGGTGGAAGCTCACAGGTCCCGCCAAGCTAAAGCAAACACTCCAGTTCCAGCAGTCAGGAGCTGTCAAAACGTTCCTGTAGGAAGCTGGCTCTCTAAATAGTTACTAAAATGAAACTGTGCAGAAAGTCCAGTGTATCCCCAATAAGTGTGAAGAGGTAAAAGCAGATAATTCTAATGCTCTTTTTGTGGTGGTGTGTGCGAGCAGTTAGGCTTATCAGAGGGTAGTGCTTTGCATTTGTTGTCAGTCACAGAGGCAATAAATGAGACACACACTCAAGAATAAATCCAAGACCAATAGGTAAAAAATAAAGTCCTATCTTTATATATATTTAGAAACCAAGAACTTTGTTCAACAGTGAATAAGTGCTTTGCATATCGATTTTTAAATACATGTAATTCAAGACACATATTCTTACGAGTTTCAAGCAACATAGATTGCTACCATCAGGCAGAGACTGTAGCAATCAGGGAGAAGAAAAACAATAACATATTTACCGTTGCAGTCAATTGAAGCACCACTCAGTCACAGAGATTTGGGGGACATCGGTCGCCCAGAGTTCAGGGGAACTTCTGCTCCAGGGGTGTTGGAGTTTTGGAAGTCCCAGGGCTTTGGCACAGCAGGCAGTTCTGGGTTACCTGGGTCAGAGGTGGCAGAGTTCTTGGGATGCAGAATCTGTTCTTCACCAGCGGCGTTCAGCTAGCGATGTGGTGAGGGCCATCGTTGCAATTGGGTCAGTCGTGCACCAGTTGCTGCTTTCATGTAGTCGACACCACCAGAAATAGGGGAACAAGCTCAAAGGGGCGGGGCTGTTTCTTGCGCCGGTCACAGGTATTGTGAGGACCACTCAGATGGGTGGGAGCGTTGAAGGGGGTCATTTACTGGACTTGTGACCAACAAACCTTGGATGCTACAACTTTTGGTTGATGAGGTGAATCGCGTCAACACGGTCCGTCCCAGTGTTCACCTCGTGGCGGCCTTCAATGGCGGCGTGCCGGGGTCTAGTATGACTAGTCCAAAGGGAGGTCCCGAGCAATTGGAGAAGGCTGGCAGGGCTCTGGGGTTTCTTGGAGGCTGCACAGGTTTCAGGTAACGACGGCAGACCACAGTTGTCAAGTTCTTTCGCAATTGACAGGGTTTGGTGCCGGTTTCTTCTTCAGCAGGGCTCAGTTTCTTGATCAGCAGTATGTCTTCTTCTTTTGTCTTCTTTAGGTCCATGGAATTTGAGATTCATGTCTCTGGAACCACCTACATACTGAAATGAGGGGCTCTACAAAAGGAGACAGGTAGTAGCCAATGGGCTACTTACCTTCATGGTGTCTACTACACCCTCTAGTGACCACTTCCTGTGGGAAGGGGTGCTACCCTAACCTTGATTGGAGGTTTTCTCACCATCTCAAAATGGTGGCATTTCAGGAGAGGGGTTCACCTCACCTAGGGGAAAATGCGGACAGGGGACCCTCCTCATCATCTAACTAATTTTCCCACCTTTCCTGCTGCCAAAAGTGGAGCAGGAAGAGGACTTGACCTCCCCCACTGTCTGGGGGTTCCTGGGTTAGATTTCAATGGTGGCACTGCCTTTAAAGCTTCCAGCTGAAATGCCTACACATAGAATATAGCTGGCCCTGCTTTAGCACTTAAGGTATGTAATAGGGGTGACTTATCTATAGCTTTTGCAGTGCATGGGTGGAATGGCACACAAGGCACTGTGCCATGTCTCCTCTTCAGATTTTCCTGCACATGACCCGCAGCCTGCAATGGCACAGTGCATAGCATTGGTCAGGGTGTCCTGTGGTGGCACAACCAGTGCTGCTGCCCCAGAGGACCATATTCAAGATCCACGCTCTAGTTACCAGGGGATCCATTAACTAGGGACTTACAGGGTAGCTGAAGGTGTGCCAACCACGGTGTAGTGTTTTTGGAAAAGGATCTGTTGTGTACAATTCAAAATCACATATGGCATTAGGCAAAAAGTGGGTCTAACCATGCAAGAAAGAGGCCCTTTTCTAAAGGTCTGGTCTACTGAAAGCGAAGGAAAGAGGTGAAACAGATTGCTTCTGCATGGAGGGAGCTGTCTTTCTATCAGCTCCCTCCATGCAGCAGCAATGCCAGCTCCCAAAGGAGGCGGGGAGCCGACTAGGACGAGGGGGCATTCAGGCTCCATCCATGCTCCCTGGTAAAAAGAGTTGAAAAAGGTTAAAAAAAAAAAGGTAAAAATGAGCAGATACAAGCAGAATAAAGGTCAGAAATTAGCTGAAAGAGGCAGAATAAAGGTCAGCAAAGAGCCTGCGCTTCTCTACTGTTTAGCCACTGGGTGGGCCAGGTCCTGGGGGCATCCTGAATTTTTAAAATAGGAGGGGGGTTCACACGGCCCCCCTCCTAGGCTCTTTTAAGCCCCAGGGGACAATTACCTCCATGGGCTTTTCTAATATAATGGAGTTGGCTGTGTGGAACCCCCTCCATGGGCTCTTTTGAGCCCTGGGGACCACCACCTCCATGGGGCTTTATTTCAAATTTTGAGTGGGGGCGTAGGGATACCCCTCCTCAGGTGGGTTCAAGCCCCATGGACCACTACCTCCTTGGGGCTAAATTTGAAGTAATGGAGGGCTGTGCGGACTATCCTGGGCCCCAGGAACCACCACCTCCCCACGGCCTGTAATATTATTAAAACTGGGAGGGAGGCTATGCAGCACCCCTCCTGGGCCATATATGGCCCCGATGACCACCACTTACCCTGGGCCAGCCGATGCAGATCAAAGGAGGTGGGGCCATATGGTCCCCCTTTCCTGGAGCCATATATTACCCTGGGGACCGCCACTCACCAGGGATGGCTCCTGCCTATGTCCTGCTAAGTATATATATATTTATGCCTCATATTCAATAGCCTACCTCCCTACTCTTTGTTTTGCCTTTGAACAATACCTTCTTCACCATTTTATGATTGAAGGACTTATACCCTTCCACTCCTTACATTCAGGGACTATTTCTTTTTATTTTAGCATTACTTAGGAGTGAATGGGTTGTCTTGCTCAGTTTTTTCTACCCTGTATGCTGCCTCCCTTTTGACACCTCACCGTTTGTGCATTTTCAGTGTTGCTCTCCCATCCTCTAATTCATCCATTGCTTCTTCCACCCCATCCTCTCCCCCTCCAGCACTTGTTTATTTCTATCCCGCCTTTCCTCTCCACATTTTTGCTTTATAATAATTTTTTTCCACTATTGACGAGGGCCCAGCAACTGCCACTTGCTTTCTGGATGCACTTTTCAGTAAAGGTGCTTTCATGTTTCTTTCATTGTATTTTTATTATTTATCGCTGCAAGATTGGCACCTATGTCACAATGTATGCAAGCTAGGGCCACCATAGTATCATGATTTTCGATGTTGCACAGCATTGTCAATATATAATTTCAACTTAGCCACTTTCTTCTTTCAGAAGATTCAGGCCATTTATTCCCTATTCTCTACAGGTAGTGACGATACGGGTTTCACCTCCACAACAGATTCTGACCTCCCCATTTCTTGTTCACTGGACACTCTTCCATTTCTTGACTCCAGTACATTAGACAAAATGATCCCTAAAGTCACCTCGGTATCTCCTAACGACCCGGCACCTCCGCAGACTCTAGTTAAGGTTATTGATACCATCCGCCCGTTCATCTTGGAGGTCCTCAATGCCTCTATCACCTCCAACTCCATTCCAGCTCCATGGAAGTGTGCGATGGTCAGGGCTCTGCTGAAAAAGCCTACGTGTCTCTCAGACGGGGTTCCGCCCTCAGCACGGCACTGAAACTGCCCTTTTGGCAGTGACGGAGGCAGCGAGAGCTATACTGGACCGGGGAGGAAAAACAGCCATCATACTTCTCGACCTCAGTGCCGCGTTCGACACAGTTAACCATGCCACACTATTACATCGTTTGAAGGGTATGGGTGTGTCGGGCGCGGCCCTGGCATGGCTGACTTCCTTCCTGGATGAGCGATTCTTCCAGGTGTTTGAGGGCGAGGTGGTATCTTCCAAGCATCCGCTTAGCTGTGGGATCCCCCAGGGCTCCTCCCTAAGCCCCACCCTTTTTTATGTTTATATGCAACCTCTAGAGAAGATAGTCCACCCTTTTGGTATGCGTATTGTCACCTACGCCGACGACACCCAATTGGTGGTTCCCTGGACCACACTGAGGGGTCGTCTAACACCCTGGGCCCTGGGCCCTGGGCCCTTGTCAGAGGCTGTTGCTAAGTGGATGCAATCCCCCACCTCAAACTCAACGGGGAGAAGACAGAGATCATGTTATTGGGCAACCCCTCCTTGACCTCTTTGGCCTCCATCTGGCCCACATGTCTCGGCTCTCCCCCTCCCCCAAACCTCAGATAAAGAGCCTGGGAATCTGGCTTGACAAAGCGCTGGACTTCTCGGTCCAAGCCACTAAAACTGCCTCCACATGTGTTGGGCTAATGAAAATGCTCCGCAAAGTGCTCCCTCTTCTCCCATTCCTGGCGAGAAGGGTCATGGTGCAGGCCCTGATACTTTCTCGCCTGGATTATGGAAATGCCCTATATTTAGGAGCCCCGGCGGTAGTGACCAATAGGCTCCAAGTCACGCAGAACTGCGCCGCCCGACTACTATTTAACATTCCTCGCTGGCAATCAGCGAGGAATGCACTAAAAGAACTCCACTGGCTCCCAGTGGTTGCCAGAGCGCAGTTTAAGGCCATGTGCATTCTGCACAAATCTTTCCACCGAACTGGCCCTGCCGTTCTGTTTCCCTTAGTGGTGCCTTATGCGCCATCTAGAGCTCTTCGCTCTGGTACACTGCATTTGGCAACCACAACCAAAATCAACAAAGCCCGCTGGGGCGGCCGCTCCTTTGCCCACACGGCTGCGAGGCTCTGGAACTCTCTCCCTCTAGCCCTGAGAGAGAATAACAACCGAATGCTATTCAGGAAAGCTCTGAAAACTCATTTGTTTGCAAAAGCGTGTTGACGTACCCGGTAGCCCGCCACAGTAATCAGTCTAAAGCGCTGCGAGGCCTACGGGTAGTTACGCGCTATACAAGTGCAATTTTTCATTTCATTTCATTTCATAACTGTTGGAAAATTGCCTTCTCTCAAGGGTCATCCTAATTTCTTGCCTTCATCCTCATCTTATTTGGATCTCATTTGTGTTGGGTTTAGGATTCTGAGCACTTTATCACCGCTGATCAGTGGCTAATCGGTGCTAGTCCATGTGGTCTCTCCTTAAATTGTGGTAAAAGAGGTGTATACATTTGACATATTTAGTTTACTTGTAAGTCCCTTGTAAAGTGACATACTGTATATGCAGAGCCTGTAATATAAATGCTACTATTGGGCCTGCAGCACTGGTTGTGCCACCCACAAAAGTAGCCTTTCAAACCTGTCTCAGGCATGCCATTGCAAAGTCTGTGGGTGCAGTTTACTGCCACTTTGTATAGGCATTTACAACTACTTGCCAAACCTTAAACTCTCCTTTATTACGCATAAGTCACCCCCAAGGCATGCCCTAGGTAGCCTGATGGGCAGGTTGCTGTGTAACTAAAAGGGAGGACATGTACTTATAGGTTGTACATGTCCTGATAGTGACAAATAGCTACATTTGTTTTTTTTCATTTTGCTGAGGCCTACCCCGCTCACAGTGTAGTGCTGGAAATTCGATAAAACAATTTTAAGCTGTAATTACTGATTAGAAAGGAGTAACTGCATCATGTGTCATTTCTTTGGAATGGTAATGATAAACCTACTTACTATTCAGAAATGCTACTTTTATAAAGTAGACATTTCTCTGCTCTTACTGCTCGGTGTGCCTTGCAGCCTGTCTGCAATACGTCTGGGGTTGGTGACAGCTCCAATTTATGCATTCCCTCTAGACAGCCACAGACATGGAATTTGTGGGTGTGATAGCGAACTCATCTGTATTCATCTACATTCTGATAGCTCTTCCTGGGCAGTCAGAGGGAGGAGGATCTATCACGTATACCTGAATCGGGAGTGTCTTGTGTACCACACAAAGGGCTGATTACCACCCACAGATATCCTGGCATGCAGGGCTGGGATGAAAGGGTAAACATGTGCACTTCAAGGGCCTGCTTTTGACCTCCCCTTCGGCTTGGTCAAAGACAGAGGTACCGACGGACATAGCGGGGCCTCCCACACCGAGCAGTTGCCGGGCGAGGTGAGGTCTACTCCCACATAAAGCTGGGAATGGATGAACACCCTACATCTTCTGGATATTGAAACAGTCACGTGTACTCCAGGTCTTTGGTAGGGGTATCGTACCAGTTTTTATTAATTACATTTACACTGAAATTCTTCTTCATTGCAGTAACATTTTTCAAACTAGGCCCTGAAGAAAGTCAGGTTAACATTAACCATTATCGCTGAAACATGTCGACCCTGATCCTATTGCCTTGAGATAGTTATTATTTCAAACTATCTGTTTTTTTCACTTCTTTTTAATCTTGGCATTTGGCAAACACTAAATAAAAGATGGTCGTGTTTTCCGGTAGCTATTTTTAACCCGCACTTTTTCATGCACTGCACTTTTCAACATTTTTCAGCACCACTCTACTGAGAACTTAGACAGTTTAGTGTCCTTTAGATGCAGTGTGAGCAAAGTCCCCCTCATTGAGGGGTGCACTTCACTGTATCTATATATTTCAGTCCCAAATGACGATGCTCCGCCAGTGAGGTGGGCTGATGGGACGTGTCTCAGTATAGTGGAACTGAGTCCATTGGGGTTTTTCTAGCTTAACAGTCTCACCATTGTGTTGACCAGTGTTCTCCTAGTTTTGTTATTTGTTCATTTTATGGGGGTTTGGAGTTCATTTGGTCATTAAAAATAATTCCCTCTGGCCCTCTTTTCATATCGTGGTTTTCCTGCTTTGAAGTCGCCTCAACTTCAAGGGCACACATGGGTACCGGTACTGGGGCTCTGACCCGATCAAGACAGTATGCTACTGGAACTATGAAGAACTCTGCCAGGAGTAAAGACTGTTGTACTACAAGGATTGTCACTTTGCCTTACTGCTGCTCTGAAGGAACTGGTTCCTGCCGTGCTGAGCTTTCCTGCTGCCTACTGATCTTTGCCTTGCTGAGGACAAGGACTGGATCCATCTCAATTGAACCCAGAGTGACTCCAAGGGCTTGCTGGCTTGCCCCCTATTCCGAAGTCTCAGGGCCATCAAAGACTTTCTGTAACTCTGCAGCAACACCTGGACTCTGCTTTCTGTGAGTCTTGCCTCGCCAAGTTGTGCCAATTCAGTCCTGAACCCTTGAAAGGGGATTATTCCTTTCCAGAACCATCAAAATTGATGCAGTGACAACTAAGCGCTGATCTGAACCCACACATTGCCCTTCAATGCTGACACAGGAGCTGATCGATGACATCGCCTCGACGGACTGCGCATTACGACGCTGATGCAGAGCCTTTATTGTAAAGGGTTTGACACTGAAGCCCTCTTTGACTGTGTGGATTAGCGCGGATGCTTTGCCTCCATCCACGCCGTCGACCACAGGATTGATGACGGCACAGCACTTCCTTGATACCTTGCATCGAATCTTCTACCTCGACACTTGCTCCATCCAAGGTACTTTATGCGAGGGACCTGTCTAGATCCTGTACCCAGATCATTTAGGGCCCAATTCCGAGTTTGAAGGTGCAGTGGTGGGTCCGCCCCTAAGTCAGAATGCCGAACCCCTGGTGGGGCCACTCGCCCAGATTACAAGTTAAACTTGTGTCAGGCAGGCTTTTTTTAGTGTTACCATGGCAGTTTTTTTAAAAACAGGCACCGCAATGAGAACGCCAAAAAGAGTTCCTGTATGGCATGGACTCAAAAGTCCATGCTGTGCAGAAACTGGTGTGCATGCACCCAGGGAGGCATATGTTGTGTTCCCCTGTGTATATACACAGGGTGAGAGGCACAAGGAGGCCCTGTAGGGCCCCCCTTGTTTCCTCTCCGGCAAGGTTTTCATGAAGCAGGAATCACCATAAAAACCCCGGTGGAGAAGAAACTCGTAATATGCTTGGTGGGACCACAGCGGTCCCGCCAAGCATATAGCAGCCTCTAGGCTGCCGTGCCACCTCCAGGGAATGGCAGCAGCGTTGGTGGTCCCGAGTTGTAATTGGGTGGTAATTGGGTGGTCGGGAGACACGTTATCAGGCACTTAGTGTGTACATAGTTTACCCTGACTGTGATTGCGGTCCCCACCCGGTCAGGGTTCATACCGCTGCCAACTAGAGACCCAATTTCTAAGAATAATAATTTTTTTCTTTTGTTAATGCATTGTCTTCTACCAACATGAACTGGTATTCGCAAAGCCAATAGCTCACCGGTTGTTTTTAAAATGTGAGATCTAGTGGCTTTGCCAATGTTTATTTCTGTACTCAGGGCAAGGACACTTAGCAGTGACTAACTGTTAGTGTAGTCACGAGTTTGCAGCTGTTTGAAGTCCTACAATCAAGTGTACATTTTTCTCTTCTTTAACCCTATAATTGTTCTTTATTAATTGCTCAATATCTATCTTTCATTTTGGCTACCATACAACATAATTGTTACAAATATTGGTGTTTTTTCGAATAGTCCAGGGATATCCTTTAAAGGCCTGAGAGTCAAAAACATAAAATATTCTGGAAGGATTCCACAGGTGCGCACATTGTGATACAATTAGACATCCGCATTATCGGGGGAGGGGGGTAGTAGGGGTGGCCAGTCACTGATTGGAAAACCGAATAGGATGAGCACTCTCAGCTTCCATTTGAAAGGCCTTTGAGCCTCCTGATCAGGCCCTGTTTCATGAATGGTGGCTTCAAGCACTGCTGCAGCTGCAATTTATTTAACTGTAGGTTGGATACAAGGCCGGAATGGGAACAAAATAAGCCCTGCTAAAATGTTCAATTAATCCTGCCCTGTGCCTCCTCTCCCAGCTCGTTTTGTCTTTTCTCTCGCTCTTTCCTCTATCTCTCCTGAAGCACCAGCTGTGCCAGCTGCAATTCACGTGGGAGAGCTCGAGAAAATAGCAGAGGTGACAGCAGAGGCTCTCTGTCTTCAGAAACTCCAAAGGGCCCGGCGCACGAGGAAATGCCCGATGGCATCAATGGGCACTCGGCTGGATATAGCAGCAAATGTCAGCTAAGACTCGCATTTATGAAGCGGTGTCAGCAGATCTGTGAGAGGATCAACTGAAATGTGTGGATTGAAGGAGCAAGAGTGCAGCACTGAGAGATAAAGCAGCACCTACGCAGTGATGACGTTTTAAGAATGATCAGAATGAGACTGATTCTAGATCTGGTGACGAGAAGTATGAGTAGTAAGGTAAGTAAGAAATAAGGGTAGGACAGGGCGAATATTAATTAGTATTAGTGAGGAGCTAAGTGGGGGGAAGTGTTTATTTCTGGTGTTTTAATTTAGACATGTTATTGAAAATAGACGTGAATTTTTCAGAGATGTACAGAAAACCTTTTATAAAAGAATGCATAAATGATTCAATATAGCACAATACAGCAGTAACACATAGGCGCCGGACTTTTTTTTAGGATTATCTGTGTACTTAAGATGGAAACATTTGTTGAATGTACCCTGCTGCGTCGCAAAGTACAAGTAACAGTATTTCCCTTGTACTAGGTACCTTCAAAAAGTATGCTTCTACTTTAATATTTCTTTACTCATCCCCCATACGAATATGCTTTCGGGTTGAAATCTCCTCTTCTAATTAAATCAGCATATCTTTCTTGTCTGGTGAGAACACAGGTATTTGCATATCAGCGTGGTCCAAACCTCGCTTCCAAAGTGCTGAACAGCAGCAGCAGTAGGAGCTTAAAATCAACAAGGCAGCAGAAGGGGCGTGGCCCGACTGGTGACAGGCAAGAATTGTGCTTGAGACCAGGTCCTGGTGTGCCAAATGGAAAATAAGGAAAGTTGGCTGCTGGGGACGGAGAGGGGCGCGAGGCTTCCAGTGGAGCTGGAACACCTTTTAGAGTGGGGATGCTCCCATCAATGTTACAACACTGAAGACATAATGATTGTAAAAAAAGCCACTATTTTGCACAAAGAATAAATGTAGCAAATGAGCCATGTCCATTCAGCATGAGAGTAGGAAAGGTGTAGTATGTAGCTGGTTGTGCATTTTGCAGCTCACAGTCACAAATATATACTACTAAAACATGATCTGATAGCTCTCTGTCATTTACAGCCAGCACATTTTCCATTGAAATGGCCATTTAATTTGCACAGACACTCAATTTTACCAATAAAACTATATACTGCACAAATTATATTGTGTGGAAAACAGGTCTTTCGGCAGATATTTATAATTTGTGCATCACCAAGTGTCTTGATTTGTTTTAATCCTGTTCAATTCTTTGTTTCCTTCAGGCTTCAGAATTAAAAGTGTGTTTTTCTAGCTGCTGATCTATTGCAAAATATTTGTACAGCTCATTTACAGGTATTTAAATGTTGTTGTGTGTTTGGAAAAAATATTATATCCTACAGCCATTCCTTTCAAACTCCCTGTACGATAGAAAGATTGTCACATAGCTCATTTTACTAATTTATCTCTCTTTCACTCAGATAATGAAATGTAAACATCAATCACCACATAAAAGAATATGCACCAATTTGTAAGAAGACACAGTCCGACATTTGACCTTTATTTTTGACTCTGCACAGCAAATGTGACAAGATAAAAAGTAAAATTTAAAAGCATCTTTATTTCTCATCCTCCTTCTGAACTTCAGCATTGTTATTTTGATGGTGATGCAGCACCCCGCACCCTTACTTTCAGCACCTATAACTCCCACCACCCCGATAGCGGACAAAGACATAGAGGACCAGGGCATTGGAGGCTAGTGATGTTGGAGCAGCTCTCATCTCCAAAGAAGAATAAAAGGCCACACTGGAGGTGGCTGTGTAAAGGAACACCCATGGGTAAAGGATGCATGTGACTGGACAAAGGCACAGTGCTGGAGCAGGGGTGTAAGAGTTCATAGGGAAACTGGAAAAGAGAGAGAAGCCGGAGGTTCAGGAAATGGGAAAGGAACTTGGGCAAGGGCCAAGATTGGACTCTCCTGACTGATAGAGGCTGTGCTTAGCACAGACAGGTAAGCAAACAAGCACCAAGGTGCTAGGAGGTCGAAACATAGGAACAGATGGAAGGGAAGAAGAGGTGACCATTCATTATGAGCCAGGGGCCTGGCGGGTACTGACATAGGGTGACATCTCCCCAAGAATAGGAAATACAATGGTTGGGAGCTTGATGTTGAATGGGGAGAGGCATATCAGTGTGCACCACCCCGGGAACAGTTGTAGCTACAGATAGTTGTTGAAGGCAGCTCTTTGAGACTGCTCAGGGTGACTGGAGCTAAAACATAGAAGACCGAGGGATGTCTACATTCCCACACTCATAAAATCAACAAACAGGATGGAAAAATAAAGAAAGTTGTATTCTGAAGAGCATAACTCCAAATCCCGCTGGATTCGATATACGAAAAGCCAAGTAAGTTGCTAACATTAAATTGGCCCAACCCTTATCGTTCTTGGACTTTTATGAAATTTCTATTTTCTTGCCTTAGCCATTTGATGCATGCAGCCTTACTTTGTGTCACATGACCGGGTGTGGATGACAGTTGGGCTTTGTGTATTCCTCCTCGACAGCTATATACAAAGGGAGCTTAAGTGTGGCTGGATAAGCCATCACTGGCGGGATAGGAGGAAGAAGCTGATCACAGCCCCACTTACACTTGAATAGGCTGTGTCCTGCCCTTACACAAAGGGCTGCATACTCTCTGTAATTAATCTGGAGCCAGGGCAGGGAAGGCAGGACATCTGTGCACTTCAAAGGCATGCCTCTAGAAGCCTCTCCCCACTTCAAAGGCACAACTGTGTTAAAAAGAAAGACCAGCAGGTAGCAGGTAAGCACAACGGGGCAGCAGTTCCTTTAGAGCAGCAATCCAGCAGAGTGGCAGTCCTTGTAGCAGCACAGCATACCTACCTCATGGCATACTATCCACAGGTCTAAAAGTGTACTGAAGATTTAGTGTCTGAAGTCCTTTGAACCAAGACCAAGTTGCTAGCACAACTGTGTGAGCTGCTGACAGGCTGTCTCTTCACACAGCAGGCATCTATCGCCTATCAACCGGGAACACCAGCACATCCATCTGTGGTATCCAGTCTGCTCTCCGCACCACGCTGACTATTGCTAGCAACGCCCTCCTTGCTCCCTGCCGCCCTCTCCAATGCGAACAGGACTCTTGGCAAAAAACTTGAGAAGGTAAATCTTCAGCTGAAGTAATATGGGACTGTGTCTGACCCGCGCTCCATCACGGTCTAAACGTTTGACTTTCACCGGAAACAACCCTTATTACTAACCTCGTTAGATCCGAAAAACCCCTTTCCACCCCTTAATGCTACCCTTCCCTGAACCCTGAAAACCATTTACTATTCCTTAATAGAACCCTTCTGTGAACCCAAACACCCCTTGACTCCTTTTTTCCATAAAATTCCCTGGACCTAAAAACCTCTTACTTTCCCTTATTGCTACCCCTCCTTGAACACTAAAACAGCCCCAGTATCTTAACGCTACCCTTCCCCATACCCTAAAAACTCTTTAATATTCTTTTACGCTACCCATCCCTGAACCCTAAAACCCTTAACTCCCCCTGAAGATACCCTCCCCTGAATCCTAAAAAACCCTTCTTAGCCCTCCACCTTTACCCCCCATTCCCTGGCTCCAAGTACACATTCCTTTGACCTATACGGGCAATATAATGTTATATGTTTTGTATAGCCACTGTGTTTTGTTCGCTTTTTCAGAATGACAACTTTCTTGATGCAACCTTTTTCCAGTCTACTTTTTCATGCGATAGTTTTACTACAAACTAAACAGTTGATGAAGAGATTAACTTCCTACAACCAGTGAATACAGTACGCAGCTCCCCTTTCTTTTTAGTTTTGTCAGGTATTTGTTTTTTTCTACACGTTTAAATTAAATTGTAAGCATTTTTTTAAATTGAGCACTGGGAGCACTAAGTACTGTGCCATCTTTTAGACTGTCATTTACTGACCTATTACAAAATATTAAACCTGCATGTATGACTTTAAGAGGCTAACCTGTTCTTACCATTTCTAGAACTATTATGTCCTTAAGTTGTATTTGTTCTAAACAACTTTATTCTTAAATAGGTACACTGAATGAGTACCAGGAAACCACTGTTTCTCTATTATTGACTGGATTGCCCAGGTTCTTTTGGGCTTATCGGGTCGCTCTTGTTTCCTCTACAAAGTGGAAATATTTAAGACATTTTTCTCTGTACTGGGGATCCATATGCTCAACTGTAACAGAAACAAGCATCCTAGGACCGACTGCAGGGTATCACCCCTCATCAGCCAGGTTAGCTTGAATGCAGCAGCATAGTGAGCCCAGGGCCCATGTCCAGGGGGGAATATTTGCTTTGTTCCACATTCGGTCCATCATTTGTGTGTCTTTTGGAAAGAATGGAGGACTGGGTAGGTGCCAGGTCAATTGTGCACCTAGAAAGGCGGGGGCTTGAGGGCTTAAATATAGGTCCAGAGCTTCGGGACTAGGTGAAGCTGTTAAGCACATACATGCTTCCAGAGGTAAAGTTTAATGTTGTGACATTACAGATCCCTGCCTCTTCTCCTACTTTAACTTGGTGGTGGAACCCCTGGCCTGTTGAATGAGGGTTTCATGTGGGACTCAGACCAAGAGGATAGATTTTCTCTATATGTGGATGGCACTCTTTCCTATGTAGCAAACCCGATCTGTTTGATACAAAGTCTGCTAACAATCTTCTGCAAGCTTGGAACAGGCTTAAGGTACAAAAGTGACTGGCTGAAGTCCACACTATTTAGTACAAAAAGAGAGAAGCTTGAATGGCGGACTATTGTTTCTGCACCTCACGCTAGTTTCATATGTTGTCAAGGTCCTGCAAAACAAGCCCCGGCACCAGCCGTCAAGTGATGCCTCTGTGTTCCAGATCCACCACTTGACGGCTGGTGCTGGGGCTTGTTGTGCAGAACCTTGACAACATATTAAACTAGCATGAGGTGCAGAAACAATAGTCCGCCGTTTAAGCTTATCTCTTGTTTTACTATTTCTTTGGACTTTTTTGCACTCACAGCTTTTTGTTACTTTTCTGTATATATATATACACAAAAAATATGGCATAATTTAATGATAGAAGGGAAGAAATGGTACAGGAGTTATTTGGAAAGAATGCAAACACACAACCACCAGGCCAGAGTGTAGAGAGCAATTTGGGTCTCCGAGCGCTGTTCCTCAAATAAGAGTGCCTTAAGAAACAGGAATTAGTCCGCTGGTGGGATGGGTATACTTTGCAACAGTACATAGATCAGAAGAAGACCCCAAGAGGTCTTCGTATTCTAATCTTCTCCACTTTTGAGGATCTCAGTGATGACCTCCTCAAGGAATGGGAGAGCAATCTTGAGGGGGCATCATTGGTGATGATGCAGATCCTTATACGACATGCAATCGAGAAAGGGGCCCAACTACTTTTGAAAATTGAAGCAGTGGAACGGGAGATTGAGGCAATAGACAATAAGGACCTCATTGACAAAAACTATGAGATACTCTAGAAGGTGATTGAGGAACATCAAAATTACCATAAGGAAAAGAAAATGCGCAAAGTAAGACGGGATGATGGGGATTAAAAAGAAGATCGCATATACACCTTCGCCAAAATGTTCAACCAAATCACTGGTACAGAGGATAGAAAAAAGGCAAGGAAAGAGAGCGATGATGCAAGAACAGCAAGCAGTATTTCGATCTCCTCAGCAAGCAGTGTTGCATAAAGCAATACCACTAATGACCTCCCTTTAGGGGAGGGCACTTCCTTTTAGAGAGAACTAGGGAAGCTACGAATCAGTGGGAAACAGGGCAAAAAGGACCTAAATAACCCAGGAGAGGAAGGCGTAGGTGCAAGGGTGGTGCAGAAGGGGGAACAGAAGGAAATCTGAGGATGTCAACCTGTTCCAACAAGAAACAGAGATAGCAATCAGCTCGAATAATGAGGTTGGCACATAAGATGTATTGCATGACAGTGATTTGAAAATTGTTCATCTCTCTGTTGGATTTGGCACTTTTTGCTGGGTCATCCCTGAACTTTTTGCTTTCCTCCTGTATTTTGTCTGATCTGTTTTTGTTGTTTTTATGACTCTGGACACTTTACCACTGCTGATCAGTGCTAAAGTGCATATGTTCTCCCTATTGTTAAATATTGCAGGAATTTGTTAGCATGAGCTGAAAGCCATTTTGTATTTCTGGCAGCCATCTTGTTTGCCATGTGCTGCCACAGGCTCGCCATGTGCTCTGTTCTTCCTCAGTGTTGACTGTTCTTGTAATCTGCCTAGAAATGAACTATATTTAGCCTCTTCCACCTACGCACATGCTCAGAAGGGCCTAGCTAGGAGAATGCACCTGCTATTCTAGTATAACTGTCAGGCTATTTTTGCTGCTGTATGGAGAAGTAACTCTCCTTCCACTTTGTTGAGCAAGCAGATCTTGTATGCCCATCTTGGGAATTTTGCATGCTTACATGAGCCAGGACTGCCCCTTGGTCTTATGCTGACTATGTAACCCTAAGCATATATAAGGCCCCTGTTTTCTGTACTCCTTAGACTGCCTCATTCAGTTGCTAAGGCTTCTGCGTGACGTAGTCTCCCTCATCTGAGGTGAACAAATGCATTCTTTTTATATTTCAGCTTCCGTGGCAATTTCTTCTTTGTTGGTTTAAAAGGGCCAAGTATCAGTGGGACCCCAGAGAAGGTTTATATTTTCTACAAATGGCGCTCCAACGTGGACCTCATCAGAGAATTGGCTATCTAAGGAGTGATCTTGTCAGGAGACAGAAATCTACTGTGGAGGACAGGACAGGACTCTACGAAGGAGGTACTCTGTGCACAAAGATTCTGGGGATTCTCGGTCTCTGCAGCCCAGTATATTTCTGGTCTTCTTGATTTTGATCCTCCACATGATGTCACTCTTGACTGAGAACCTTTTTGGCGTGAGTATTCTAAAAAAAACGACAGTTGGCAGTTAGAATTTGGACAACCATTTGATTGGTAAGAGTCGTTCTGCGGTACTTGCTGTTGGTTTTGATGCCTTGAATTGGTAAGGTAGTTTAGTTACACTTACTGTGGCTTAGATTTGCGTTGGCCAACGTTTGATTAGTATGTATGTAATATGTAAATTGCAATTTATGTAGGCAGGTAATGAGGAGTTTTTTCTCTATTTGAATTTGTTTGAACGGCGCAACGTATGAAGTGTACCTTAAGGGCTACTTTAATTATAATACTGCATATTTTGCATTATTTTTGGCATGCCTGTTTCAAGCACACATCGAAGAATGTGTTGCTTTTTGGAGGTACCATAGTGAGATGTGAAGTGAATTAGCCGGCTCACTTGAGGGAATACCTAAATAGGTTTAGGTATAAAAACGTATTTCTTCCTTGGTGATTCTGTATCCCCATGGAATTCAAATATGGACATAATACAAACAAGGATCCTTTTCTACGCACATTTATGAATGGAGATATGCAGAGCGATTTTTTGGTGTTCTGCCAGACAAAGCTAGTGAATTGAGTGTATTTTGGCTTCTTGAAAATAAAATAGTTTGGTGGGCTGTTTTTTTTGCAGTCTTTCGGAATACTATTAAGAAGCTCTTCTTGTAAATATGACTTACGACTAGTATTTACAAATGGTTTGGTTTAAGAACAGTCTGTGGGCTGTCCTTTGTTTCTGTCTTAAGTGTTGATCTGTGGGTTAAATGTGTGTTTAAATGTCTATGTGGTTTGTGGTTTTCACATTAGTGATACTTCTGTAAGTAAATAGCGATTGCGCTCTTTGTGTAAGGATTGCTAGCCTTAAGCGCGCTGTATTATGTGATTCTGAGTGTTTAACCCATTCTGTATATGTCTGGAATGAGCTCAATATGTGTGTTTGTGTTTTCTTGCTGTCATCAGTCTGTTATGCAAAATGTCATTTAATTAATATTAAATAAAAATTAAATCAAAATCCAGAAATGAACCATATGATATGCTAAATAACTGCATGTTACTATGAAATTGATAAGAGTAAGCAACTATGCACATGTACAAACTCCTAATGCTTAAAAGATAACAATAGAATTCACGTTGAATAGGAATAAAATAGGCCTAAAAAAACCCCGAAATTGTGTGTTTTTGCAATAAATAAATAATTATAAAATGTTACAACATTTTCCTTAGATACATTGTGTTAGATATACACAGGCAAACACATCATCTGAGTAAATTGGATGTTGCTGAACTACACACACATTTTAGAACTAGAAATGCTGCAGTTTTAAATAGACTGTTACAACAGCTGTGTTTTAACTGCCGCTTCGCAGCAGCTATTGTTTTGATTGTAGGCCACGGAGAGGAAGGGCTGTTGATTCATCTAGGATTTTGTCAGGGCAAGCACTGGGTAAAATCTTGCATTTCAGACTGCTGTTTTAAAAAGTTACAAAAATCAGATTCATTATTTTGGATAACAGGAAAACATTTAAAGTAAGGATTTCCTTTTCTAAAGCCTTTTTACATAAGTATATCCGTGGTTCTGAGTTTAAATAATGAATGTCCTTTTAAAAAAAAGTGGCGCAAAATGTTAGGCTTCTGTGCTTAGGCTTATGAATGAATGTGTCTAAATACTCATACTGTGACATCCTAGCATTAAAATTTAATTTAAGTTGTGTTGTACCGCATAATGAGGATATTTGCATATGTAATTTCACTCTGCGCAGGAGTAAAAAACTCATTTTTATAAGGGTATAAATGATATTTCTGATGCCCGAATCTCTGGGATTTGTAGAGAACATTCTGAGGATGACTATTATGCAAATAAATTATAGGATATTCATTTTTTAAGTGCCCCAAATATCAAAGTCGAAATTGGGCAACATTCACTATTTAAACAGCATTTTTTCCATTCAGAGCAGCTTTTAAAGTCCCTTAGGCTTCAGTAAATGCATACATTTAGGTATAATACAAATAGCTGACTTCAATATTGTTAGACAAGTATATTGCACACTGCTTACAATTGGAAACATGTATAAAAAAACAGCAGAAGTTATTAAACTGACCAACAGGGTCAGCTTTCTGTTTTCAGGGTGTCTTTGAATAGGGAAAACTGCATGGAAAATTCGCACACAGAATAGGACAGCTGGGAAGAGTTAAAAGTCAGTTCTATATTTAGAAGCCTGGCAGGGCTACCAGAGCAAGGTCTGCATTGACATTTTGACATCTGAAACTTTTTGAAAGACAAGATGGCAGCGCTGGGAAAGAAGGAGGAGTTGTGCTTATTTATTTTTTGTTGGCAAAAGCAAGTTTTTATACACTCATATGAATATACCACAATACAATTGTACATGTGAGCGTGGCCATATATACAGCACTAATGCTTTTAGTTTGGTGCTTACTAGTGCTGATTTTAAATAATGACTGTCCTTTTAAAACAAAAATGGCGCAAAATGTTAGGCTTCTGTGCTTAGGCTTATGAATGAATGTGTCTACATACTCATACTGTGACCTCCTAGCATTAAAATTAAATGTAAGTTGTGTTGTACCGCATAATGAGGATATTTGCATATGAAATTTCACTCTGCGCAGGAGTAAAAAACTCATTTTTATAAGGGTATAAATGATATTTCTGATGCCCAAATCTCTGGGATCTGTAGAGAACATTCTGAGGATAACTATTATGCAAAGAAATTATAGGATATTCATTTTTAAGTGCCCCAAATATCAAAGTCGAAATTGGGCAACATTCACTATTTAAACAGCATTTTTTCCATTCAGAGCAGCTTTTAAAGTCCCTTAGGCTTCAGTAAATGCATACATTTAGGTATAATACAAATAGCTGACTTCTATATTGTTAGACAAGTATATTGCACACTGTTTACAATTGGAAACATGTATAAAAAAACAGCAGAAGTTATTAAACTGACCAACAGGGGAATGGGTCAGCCTTCTGTTTTCAGGGTGACTTTGAATAGGGAAAACTGCATGGAAAATTTGCACACAGAATAGGACAGCTGGGAAGAGTTAAAAGTCAGTTCTATATTTAGAAGCCTGGCAGGGCTACCAGAGCAAGGTCTGCATTGACATTTTGACATCTGAAACTTTTTGAAAGACAAGATGGCAGCGCTGGGAAAGAAGGAAGAGTTGTGCTTATTTTTTGTTGGCACAAGCAAGTTTTTATACACTCATATGAATATACCACAATACAATTGTACATGTGAGCTTGGCCATATATACATCACTAATGCTTTTAATTTGGTGCTTACTAGGGCTGAGCCAATGGGATTTAGTTTGAATTCATTCGCCCTCATGTTTCACTTGTACATTTGCTAAAAGGATTGGGGGTTGGGTATGCCTGTTTTTTTTAGTTCTCCTCAAAAGTGCTATGTACCTCCTATAACTTTGTGTATGGCCAGTTGCTACAAATAGGGGTTGATAGTGTTGACAGAAGTGAAAACTGTTTCAGGTTTCCTACTGTCAAAATGGGGGAAGGAGGCTAGCTCCTCTTCAAATTAAGGCTAGGTAAAATGTATGTTGGTCTCTCCTTTTCTCAATTTATTGTAAGCATGTCTAAATTGTCCGTGAAATAGCAATGAGACACTTAATAAAATGAATAAGTATATATGTTATGTTACTGCCCATCCTGTTTGATGAAATAATGACAGGATCAGTAGTCTAGATTGTTGTTCCCTTATTTGACCTTTAAGGGAAATTAAATGTGGGTAGTTTTTGTTCTACAAGTCTTAAGGTGATAATACAATTATTGTATGTTGTTCCATGCTACATAGTTTTGCAAGGGCATTGCTACTTTTTTATTAGCTTTTTATTAGCTAGTCAGTGTGAATAAACTGACAGTCCTTATTAAAGCTGATGTAGCATAGTTTGGATCATGAAAAGTAGAACGCAGGGAAGATGCCCATGTGATCCTTAGCAAAAAAAAATGTTTTGAAGGAAATGTTGTTTTATAGATAAGAAACTCCTGTTAAATTAGCAGTTTTAGATTTTCCTGCTGCTCCTATAACATGAGAGCATGGTCCTAAGCGTACAATGTAGGTGCTTTTATTAAGAAGAATCAATTTAGAAGTGTCTGCAGTCCTGTACAAGTAATGTAAAGTTTATGAGCAAAAGTGTAGAACATTTCCTTTTTTTAGGGTTTTCAGATTAGTACACAGGAATACACCAATGTAAGGATTTAGGGTATGTCTGTGTTGTTTTTCTCTTTTCCTCACAATTTAGAAAATGAATACAGACTTCCTTGGCTGCTTGGGTTTGGGTGATGTATTAGGCTTGTCAGTTCACCAAAGAGTTCCTTTTATACTTGCCAATAGGTCTAGGCTGTTGTTTTTTTTTACTCTCACATAGATAGATGGAAGTGGTTCTTGGATGCCTTGCTAATATATGCGGCGTCCCAAGACTAGGAAATATTCTGACACTATCCTCTCTGTTGATAGACTGTTTCTGTGCCTTGTCTAAAGACCTTTTGTTCTGTCCGCCAATAGATATTTGCTGCTTTACAACCATTGCCAGAGGGGCCCGTACATCAGATTCAGCCTGGGGAGTCAGCGTCAGCACCAGTCGAGCTTGAAGCCAAAGTGAAGGTAACCAGCACAGGAATTGCTGGCAACTAGGACCTCAGTGAAGGCGGAAGCCCTGAAATGAATTGTGTACCCCTGCGACTGTCTTGGGCGAAAGACAGGGTCACAAATCAGAAAGGAGAAAACGTGGATCATGCCCAGCTGAGAGTCATAGACCGACCAGAATGGCGAGGAGGCTTTGCTTGAGGTGACCCCTTTTGAAACAAGGGCTGCTTCAGAGATCCTAGCATCAGGCCTCTGAATCCTGGTCCTAAAGTGAATGCAAGTTTGCTCCTTTGTTTGTTGCTCAAGAGATATCTGGGTACACTGGATGCAATGTGTGGCCCCAAAGAATGAGCAGTGCGCCAGCAGAGCAATGCTGGAGTTAGGGAAGGACTTGAGATTAGGGTACAGGTGCTGTGTCTCTGGTGCATGTTAGATTGAAGTGAAGAAAACTGGTGCACTGCCTGAGACACTGGACAGGATCGCTAAGAGCATTTGCCTCGTGGGTGACTGCCCTATCCTGAAAGAAGAGACTTTTTCCTTGAAACTGGGCTGTGATTCTTGAGTTGCGAGTTGTGCAGCTCCACCGTGGAAACAACAAGAGCCTGCCTGTGAGGCTCAAATGGACACAGGGAGAAGACTCCCCTATGGCTTGGTTGTACAGCGGCTTCAGTTTCCCCAATGACTTCTTCTTTTTCTTGTTAATAATGTCCCCCTTTAGTCGTCCCATTTTTGAGGAGGAGCAGCCCTTTGCAGCTCTTCGTTCTAATTCTTATGGCCCTGTGTGGTCCTCCTGGTCCCAGATATGATTGATGTTCTTGCCCTCATCAAAGGAAAATGGACAAGTAGCCCTGAAAATGTTTACTAGATGGTTTTAGGATTTGCTTTTGCTTAGGACTAAAAAAATGATAATTCTATTTGTAATAGTGGTCATTTTACTTACTGCTGCTATCTGTATGTTAATTATGACGTAATGCTCCGTTCCCTTTGTATTCCTGCTTATACTTTATATATACCCACTTAATGAAATGTTTAGAATGGAAAATGCCCACCTAGCAATTAATTAGGATATTGATACATTTATGAACATTAATGTGCAAATGATTTCTGTGTTCCTACTGGATCATAGGAATGTCTTTAGCTCATGCTAAAAGGACTATCTGTTAAATATTGCAGGGATTTGTTAGCATGAGCTGAAAGCCATTTTGCATTTCTGGCAGCCATCTTGTTTGCCATGGGCTGCCACATGCTCGCCATGTGCTCTGTCCTCCCTCAGTGCTGACTGCTCTTGTAATCTGCCTAGAAACAAACTATATTTAGCATCTTCCACCTTCGCACATGCTCAGAAGGGCCTTGCTAGTTGAATTCACCTGCTTCTCTAGTATAACTGTCTGGCTATTTTTGCTGCTGTATGGAGAAGTAACTCTCCTCCCACTTTGTTGAGCAAGCAGATCTTGAATGCCCGCTTAGGCATTTTGCATGCTTACATGAGCCAGGACTGCCCCTGTTTTCTGTACTTCTTAGACTGCCTCATTCAGTTGCCAAGGCTTCTGTGTGACGTAGTCTCCCTCACCCGAGGTGAATAAATGCATTTTGTTTATATTTTAGCTTCTGTGCCGATTTCTTCTTTGTTGGTTTAAAAGGACCAAGTATCAGTGGGACCCCTGAGAAGGTTTCTATTTTCTACACTATTGTAAATTGATGTATGGATTAGTGACTCCATGATTGGCTGATTTGGTTTACTTGTCAGACCCTTAGTACAGTGCACTGAGTGAGGGCCAAATGCTGCTGGTGGGCTAGCTGCACTGGTTGTGCCACCCACAGAAGCAGCCTGTAAAATGTCTCAGGTCTGCCATTACAGAGCCTGTGTGCAGTCTGGTACTGCCATGTTGACTGGGCAAGTCCACCCACTTGCCAGTCCCTAAACCGTCCCTTTTCTACATATCAGACACCCCTATGGTAGGCCCAAGGGCAGGGTGCATTGTAAGTATAAGGTAGGACATGCACAGGTGTGTGTGCCATGTCCTAATAGCGAATTACAGCCATTTTTGTTTTTCACTATTGCAGAGCTACCTGTTCTCCGTAGGCCAGAATGGGCAGTTAGAATATTACATTTTATAATCCTAACTGACTCAGGAAACATGGTAGAAATTCGAGTTTAGTATGCCTGGCCTCAGAATGATAAAATGCACCTTTTAGTGAAGTTGGTTTTAACATTCTGTGTTTGAAAATACCACTTTCAGAAAGTAGTATTTTCTAGTCTAACTATCCAAAGCCTACCTCTGCTAGGTTGTGTATTCCTTGTCTGGAGTTTGAGTGACAGGGCTGGGGGATTCCAGGAGACAGAATGAGTCAGCCCATTGGTGAATAGAGAGATCTGCATCTAGAATAGTGGGAGGAGTTGCACCTGGGATCTGAATAGGACTGTGCCTGCCCCCCACAGTGCTGGCTCCACCCCGTGTGGTGCGTCTGATGTCTCTGCCCTGCACTGTGAAAGGAGTGAAGGAATCATATCAACAAAGTGCTCCAGGGCTGTACTTTCCCTCCACAATGCTGGCTCCACCTACTGTGGGGCTGTGACGGGGTGGACGCGGGTCCACCTGGCTTACCTGTCTCACCTCTCTTTGAACAGCATACAGGGGCCTGGCGGGAAGCCGAGGAACAGGACGACTCAGACTCGGACGATACTGGTGGACCCTGTTACTTTAACTGGGCGGAGCTGGACAAAGACATCGTCACTGGACACGCCCCCTCGACTCAGGTAAAAGACGCCCAGGAACACACTCAGGTGTGTTATGCACTCGGAGGAGGCGGAGGTGAGAGCGACGAAGAGAGAAGAGGAGAAGAGGACGAGCGGAGATTGAGGACGGCGACGGAGGAGAGGCGGGAGCGGAGGAAAGAAGAGGAGGCAGGAGGAGAGACGAGAGACCATCGGAGGCAGGAGGCAGGAGGAGAGACGAGAGACCATCGGAGGCAGGAGGCAGGAGGAGAGACGAGAGACCATCGGAGGCAGGAGGCAGGAGGAGAGACGAGAGACCATCGGAGGCAGGAGGCAGGAGAGGAGACGAGAGAACGTCGGAGGCAGGAGGACGAGTTGGGACTGGAGGAGAGAGGACGACGGGGAAAGCCAGGAGGCCATCAGGAAGGCTCTTCGCCCAGCCACACTTCATCGAGGGAAGTGTGGCTACCAGAGGTACGGTCACGGCTTGCGGGCTGGGCGGGCTTTAAGTGGGCGAAACCACCATAGCCTTACCACACTCACATCCTATGCACTACCCCCACCCTCACTACCCAGCACCCTAGAGCCGAGTTGTGCACGTGTGAGTCCTCACTCCCTTTCCCTGTGTTAACGGTCCGACCAGGAGCCTAAAACGCTGTTGTTTTTCTTTACCCCCTGACGAGACGGCCCGACACCGTGGAGGAGACGGACCGGACTCCCAGTCCCAGAAGACACCGGGACGAGAGGAAAACAGCGTCGGAGAAACGCCTACAAAGACTGACGGAAGAGGCAGAGACAGCACTTCCCTATTACCGGAAAACCATAAACCGCAAACGCACTTTCAAGTTAATAAAGCCAGCGTTACCCAGAATCCCGGTGTCTGTGAGTCTCCTTGAGGGGATATTACCCAGCGCAGCAGCCCCGACCACTCCCATACCTAAGGTCCAAGTCCCGGGCGACCCTGAAGTGCCACAGGGGCAGATGATGTTTCTTCCCTGAACTGTGAAAGGAAAGAAGGACGCATGTAAACAGAGTGCTCCAGAACTGGTTTGGACTAGGCAAAGGCCCCTCTGCCCTCAGAGGACAAAGAATTTTGGGTTATAAATATTGGGACCGTGATCCCAAGAAATTAGATCACTTTTGGACAAAAAAGAATAAACTTTTGCTGAGGAGAGGAACCTGAAGAAACTGAGGAGAGACTACCCCTAAGCTGAAGTGCTGCTTGGGGGATTGGCCTGCAGTGGTTGCCTGACTGCCAAAGGCAGGAGAAATGAACTTTTATGCACTCTATTTTCAACTTGTGAAGGATCTCCAAGGGCTTGGAACCGAGCTTGCCTCCTGCTGAAGTCTCAGGGACAACAGACTTCAACCCCCAGCTCCCCAGAATTCCTTGGGAAGTGCCTGCTGCTGTTTTGGGCCTTCTGAGGGACTGCGTGTCGCAAGCTCAAGAGTAAGAAGCCTGTTGTTGTCGCTGCTGCTGCTGTCGCATCTTGTATGTCACCGCTGTAGCTGTTGTATTGCACAGCATCAAGAGAAGGGTCTCGTAACCAAGAGGATGCGTGTCACCATCGCTGCTGCTGCCGGCACATCTTGGATGTAGCCGCTGTAGCTGTCGTATTGCACCACATCGAATGAAGTGTCTCGCAACGAGGAAGAAGATTGTCGCCATCGCTGCTGCTGCTGTCGCATCATGGAAGTCGCCGCTGTAGCTGTCGTTTTGCACAACATCAAGAAAAGCGTCTCGCATCCATGGAGAAGCGCCGCCTACGGAGCTGCTATTGTCGCATCTTGGAGGTCGCCGCTATGGTTGTTGCATTGTGCGTAAGCCTCTCGCAACGTCGGAGGAGAGTGTCGCAGCAGAGGCTGTTGCCGTCGCATTGCTGAACAAGTGTGTTGCCGCTGCAGTTGACGCATCGAACCAAGACTTCTCGCGTCATCGGAGAAGCGTGTCGCATCTGGAAGATCTTCAGGTCTTTATTTCTTTGCACCAGAACTTTGCCGCATTTCCATTGCTGCAACATTGCTTGTTGTGGAAGTGTCTCGCATCGAAAAGAACTGAACTGAACTAAGCTAAAAACTACCATCTTAAGTATAGTATTGTGAATTTTTGTCATTTATGGTGTTGTGTTAAGTCTATATAAAGAATACTTATTTTTAATATACAACTGTGTGGTGTCCATCTGTAGTGTTGTCACTGGGTTACTGTATGTGGTCACAAATGCATTAAACACTGCCTCTTAGATGAGCCTGTCAGCTCATGCCAAGCTACCAAGGGGGTGAGCAGGGGTTATTTTAGGAGTGTACCCCCTTACCCTGACTAGAGGCAAGGGTCCCTGTTTGTCACACGTACCTACCTGTGGCAACTAGAGACCCCAAATCCTACACTCTCCAACAGACCACTTGATACTGATGAAGAGAATTTATTCTGTAATGGTCTTAACTTCTGTCCGATCCAGGAGGGTAACTTGGTAAACATAAATGTAGACCTGTTTAAATTGATCAGATGCCATCTGTAACTATGTCCAACTACACACCTACACCCGCAGCACACTGTAGCAGATGTGAAAAATATACAATGGCAATTGTCTCTGGAGGGGGATGAAGAAGTTGGCAAACCATCCATCCTTGATGAATTGAATACAACTGAAAATCTGGCCAAGAATAGTGGCCTTAAGCCGAAATCTAAATTCACCCCCTCAACATCTTACCATCCTAATAATAATTTATTTTTTGAAAAAGCTACTGAAGCACTGTAAAGACTGGAAACCCCAAATAGATCTAGGTGTAGGCCCCCTCAAAATCTGACCTTTGGTGAAAGGAAGTCACTCATAAGACTACAGAGTGATCACAACATTGTGATCAGGGAGGCGGACAAAGGTGTTAATGTTGTTATGATGATCACATCGGAATGCATGGGTGAAATAAATTGACAACTTGGCAATAACAATTGTTATGAACGGGTTGGGACCAACCCCATGGGTGAGCTTACCAGGGACATCAACATGAAATTAACAGAATGGAAAAACATAAGGCTTGTAATCTGGAAATGAATACCGGTGTCTGAAAGTGGAAAGCCCTAAATTCTCCTGTATTTATGTATTACCCAAGATACATGAGGAGGGGGACTTTCCCCCTGGGAGGCCAATCTTATGAGGTGTGGGCTTCCCGACTGAGAGACTATCAGAATACGTGGATCTGAAACTGCAGACATGCGTATTTAATTTGCCCTCTTACATCCGTACAGTAAGGACATCTTGACTAAATTTAAAGACCTCAGTTGGTCTGCAGACCTACTTTTTGTGACTCTCGATGTAGTCAGTTTGTATACATGCATCGAACACAGATATGGACTCTTGGCAGTCAGATCCTTCCTTGACAAGGAGGGGGCTGCTTGCTATGAACACAATGGAATGGTCCTTGAGGTGATCGAGTTGATCCTCACTAGGAACTACTTTCTCCACAACGGTACATGGTATCATCAAAAGCAGGGTACTTCCATGGGTTCCAGGTTTGCTCCTTTGAATGCCTGCCTCTTTATGAGGTGGTATGAGAGGAAGCATGCCTGGGCAAATGTGCCTCCCCTTGGATTGAACACATTGTGTTCTGGGGGAAGTACATTGATGACATCATTTGTCTGTGGTCGGGATCTGAGACCTCTCTCCGAGATTGTTTTGCATACCTTAACAATAATCCCTATAACATGAGCCTAACCATGAAGTTTCACCCTGAAAAAATTAACTACCTTGACACACATTTCTACATAAAGGATGGGGTGGTACATAGCTCCCTTTATCGCAAAGAGACAGCCTGTAATAGTGTGCTGCATGCTAGCAGTGCACATACTAACACTGTGATCAGAAATATCCCTTATGGGGAGATGGTAAGAATCCGGTGCAACAGCAGTGAGGAAGGGACCTTCAATAAGAACATCACTAAGGCAAATATTGGATTTGGAGCTAGAGGCTACAATGGTAATATCCTTGACATAGCAGAAAAAAGGGATGACACCCTGAAATGGGAAACAACCCTTTCAGATCAGACATCATGTAAGAGGGACATTGGGAATGATAGGAAGGTTCACTTCATAACACAATACACAACCCATAGTTATGAGATCTTCAGGTTGCTTAAACACAATTGGCATCTCCTACAGGAGATCCCTGCCTTAAGGGATCAATTAGTAACAATCCATCAAACATATATAGAAGTGGTACCACCCTTAGAAATAGACTCTGTCCCAGCTAAGCCTACTGGATTCTACATTTGCAGCTGCTGCAATGTTTGCAAATTCAGAGTAAACAAGGCTAAGAATTTCATTCACAATGGGTCTACCTTTACATGGTCAGACAGTTTATTAACTGTAAAGCGACCTTTGTGATATATGTAATTGGGTGCCCATGCAATTTGATATATGTTGATAGCACTAAGAGAAATCTCAAGCTCTGTATTGAGGAACATTTGGAGGGCCATTATGAATGGCAAACTGAGATACCCCTGGCAGAACATTATGTCAAAACCCACCCTAGAGATAGCACTTTCTGGTTCTATGGCATAGATCAGGTTGAATCAGGATGGAGGAGTGGCAACAGGAAGCTTCACCTGAGACAGTGCAAAGCCAGGTTGATATGCAAATTGCGCTCCATCACATACTGATAATGAGATGCATTTTTTCCTTAAAGATGACCGATAATTCCCACCACCCACCGCCGCTTAACAGCGAATTTTGATGTTCCATGACCACGTTAATTTTAATCTTCTCAGTTAACCATACCAGTTGGTATCAACAGCCATCTTTATGTTCCATTACCAAACAGTTTTTATTCTGTTTTGTCAACCATCCTAGTTGATATTTTACTGCCTATTTTAGGAAACACTGACCATTATGGATGAGCTGTCATTTCCGCTTGTTAATAATTTCAAGTGGCACTCATAATGCTCATTATGTAAACCTGACTGCACTGGTGTCATCCAACACTCAGGGTTGTTCTTTGACTTGATCTTGTTTGCAAATCCTTTATTATTATTGACCATGTTAGGGTCGTATGTGCTTCCCCACATTTGCCCTTTAGTCCTTTTTACTATTCAATCATACTCTTTCTCAATCCTGTCTGACCTTGTGCTTTTCTAAGTGGTTTTAGTAATAAAATGTCATTATTTTATTTATTTATTTATGTGTTTTATAGAGCGCGAATTTGACCCGTTAGGGTATCAGAGCGCTTTACAGGAAAACATAGTACAGAGTAGGCATAGCATCATCCAGTTACGGATCGAATGAAAGAGGGCAGGGTGCAGGGTACATGAGGGAGAAAGGGCACGTATTTACAGAATGAATATCCAAATACTCAAGATGAGATAACATATTTACTGATTACGTTAACCAACATTCGCGACAAGGCCCCAGGTTTCTGATGGGGTGAGCTAGTTAATCTGATGGGAGGCAATAGATGGCTATAGAGCAATGCGAGATATTTGCTCATGAGGAATGGTTTGGCATCCTTTTTGAAGCGAGTCAGAGAGGGTATTCTTCTGGTCTCCGGTGGGAGAGAGTTCCATATTCTTGGAGCAGCCCCGGAGAAAAAACGATTGTAGTTTTTTTTTTTCGAAAGCGTGCAGGTTGGAGCAGGAGGTCACTGGCAGATCGGGAGTTTCTGATTCCTCCGGAAATCACAAGTTTCTGCCTCAGATATGCAGGGGAGCTAGAATATAAGGCCTTGTGCATGGTGCATTCTACTTTGAGCTGTATTCTGGCCTCCAGGGGAAGCCAGTGGAGAGCTTTCAAGTGCGGGGAAATATGGTCATATTTCCTCGTGCCGGTGAGTAGTCTGGCATCCGCATTGAGGCAAGCTTTTAGAAGTGCCAGGGAGATCCTGGGTAGACCCGAGAGGGTAGAACAGCCATATTCCAGTCTAGAGATGACAAGTGCTTGGACTGCCATTTTTAGATCGAGAGTATCGAGGAAGGGTTTTAGTTTACTAAGATAGCTCAGGTGGAATCTGGCTGATTTGGTCATTGAATTGATGTGGTCCAGCATGTTCAGATTGCTGTCGATGGTGATTCCCAGGGATTTGGCCGAATCCACGATGGTTGGTGGGCAATTAAAGGCTGTGATAGCCTTCATCCATGATTGAATCTCAGGGTTGGTGTTAGGCGGGGCGATCAGGAGAAATTCCGTTTTCTTTGCGTTGAGTTTGCGTTGATTGGATGTGAGCCATTGGACAGTGAGTTTCAAGGCTTTGGTTCAGGGAGAGGATCTCTTCGAGAGATGAGGTTTTGATTTAGATCTGAGTGTCATCAGTGTACATATGATAGGAGATATTAGCAGTGCGTAGCACTTCAGTAAGCGGTTCCAAGTAAAGATTGAAGAGGGTGGGGGAAGTGTTGATCCTTGAGAGACTCCAGCCGTGACAGGGGATGGTGCTGATAGGTTGCCATTGAAAAGGAATCTCCGGGAACGGTTATGGAGGAAGGATCTGAACCGCTCTAGAACAGTGCCATCCAAACACATCCCGAATTTGAGGGGCTCGAGTAGTTTTCATGGTTGACCGTGTCGAAGGCCGAGGATAGGTCCAGGAGGATTAGGAGACAGGTTTTGCCTTGGTCAAGGGCTTGGAGAGCATAATCAGTGATGTGGAGCATAGTGGTTTCGGTGCTGTGCCCTAGTTTAAATCCAGATTGGAAGTCATAAAGCAGGTGGAAGTTGTTGAGGTGTTAACTTAGCTGCTGCTGTACACATTTCTCCATCACTTTGGCTAAGAGGGGATATTGAAGATGGGTCTGAGGTTGTCAGGGGAGGCCGGATCCAGTGACAACTTTTTCAGAATGGGGAGGACTTGGCCGGCTTTTAGAGAGTCGGGCATCATTCCTTGCCTGAGAGAGGCGTTAATTATTGTAGTTCAGCTAGGAATACTGGATTGGGCGACGGCAGCTAGACAGTTGGATGGAAGCGGGTCATTAAAATGGGTATTAGGGTTTAAGGAAGATAGAATTTTGGACACTGAGTCCTCGTTGTAGAGTTTGAAGTCAGTCCAGTGAGCATGGTTTTTGGGTGAAGCCTGTGGGGGCGACGTGTCTGGAGGATGTGGGCCGAGAGGTGTTTGGGGGTATGTGATGGAGTTGAGTTCATTTCCAAGGGCTGAGATTTTGGCAGCGAAGAAGGAGGAGATTTCCTCTGAGGATATAAGAGACTGGGGAGTTTGAAGAGCTTTTGAGGTCTGTTCTTGGCCTTCTCTAGTGCAGTTCTGAATATGCTTTCACTTCTGGCCCAAATCAGGACACTTCACAAATTTTTCCATTTTTGTATCTCTGTAATCTCCTTTTGGATGTGGCATACACGTTGGTGCGCACTCGCAGATCTTGATTATTTATTTGTGTCGTTTGCCATACCACCAAGTAGGTTAATATATCTCGGTTTCACTTTTGACTCTTTACAAGGCATGGCTGTTATGCCTTGTTTATTCATTGAGAAGCTGTGCCATTTCGTGGTTTCAGTTCAGTCTTATACTGCTTGTCATTTTAGTACCCACTCTAATATGGCGGCCATTCACGCTATGTTCTTCGATTGATTTTTTCTTTAATGCCCTAATATTACACTGATTGTCTTTCTAATTCTCACTCTAACATGGCGGCCATTCACACTATATTCTTCAATCAATGTTTTCATTAATGCCCTGATATTCAATGAATACTCTAAACATCCACCCTCCATAGTAGTTTTATGTAGATAAGCTGCCACCCGCAATTACACAGTCTAGGCTTTCGCTTCTCACCCTCCCACTCACAGTGCAGTGGTGGGTAGATCGGCCAGGCCTTTTCAGGAAGTACAGCTTCAAAAGGGAACATGGCACAAACGGCCCTTTTTAGCGACTCCGAAACGAATAGTAGATTCCGGTTAGATAAGGAGAATGAGGGGTGATTTGTTCTTTGCAATGGTCTTCATGGCCATGTACTGCCTCAGGAGGGGGTGTTTTTTGGACAGGGATCCAGAGGGGCTAGAGCCCACCAGCTAGTTTGTTGGGGAGCAGCGCCTATGGTGTTGTCTCTGCCCATTGGGTGACTCATATCTCCATTCCATTACTTTTAATTGGACCTTTCGCTGCTGTCCCTGATGTAATTTTCGGTCCTCTTTATGCCCTGTGTTTACACTACAACACCGGTGATACCTCTTGGTTTATTTTCAGTTATACACATATACGGGTATGTTCGCATGCAATGTTAAGCCTGGCCTTCACCACTCTTTACTTTGTACTCATGGTTAGAGGGGTGAATAACAGGGAATCTGGCACCGAACCACTGGATATTTTCCTTCTACTTTTAGGGTGCTCCATCGGCTGCGTCCTCCATGACGATTTATGTCTTCAGAAATGGAGGGATGATTGTAGTTCTGTACAACTGTTCCTTCTGGGTTTTTTTAAGCTGACACTTGGTTGACCATTTTGTGTGTTACCTTTGCACAACAAAAGTTGCATCATACAAGTACTTTGGGTCTTGCCCTTTTGCCTCACTAATTTTCATTATGGAAATCTCTATTGATTCGGATTAACATAGCCCTTTCTCATTTTTTATGGAGTTTAGATCCTCGCATTTAGCCTGATTTGTCCCTGGGAATTCATGTTGTGCATCCAGTGCAACTACCTGGAGCACCAACTTTGGACATTCTCTTTATTATCTTCAGTTAACTCCCTTTATCCACGGTGAGGGCGCATTACCTGTATTTTTATGTTACTTTCAGCCCAGAGGAAGTTCTCCAGGTGAGAACGAAATGCATTGGCTGAGTTTAATGCTCTCTTATCGTATGAATAAATCAATTTGAAATAAAGACTTTGTAAACATTATACCGATATATTGGACTTCATTGCTTGGCGCACGCCCACCACTTGCTCCACTCTATTTGGTACCTGACCATGGTAATGAAAGGGGTTGGTCACAACCCACCTGATAATCCTCAATGAAGGATTCAAGTACCTGAAAACTTAGGTGAAAAGGGATAGAGAGGTATTCCTTGAACAGAATGAAACATGAGCCTGGTTAGACTTAAGGAAAGCATGAGACACTGGTGGAAGCTGCCGCTATTGATGATGAGACGAGTAACTTTGTTAAAAAGTATTTCTCTACCACACGTCCAGTATGTAATCCAAACAAAAACCTTATTATGTGACATAGGCCTTCTTTAGGGAGCTGGATTGAGAATTAAGGAGATTGTTGTGGGATGGAAAGAGTCCCTGAATAGTGCAATCACCAGTGTACAGGATAGTGTACATTGGTGGGATAGCCCTTTCCAATAGTAGACATTATTGTTGGACATTGCAGCTAGTGGCGTTCAATGACGGGGCTTCACAAATAAGCATGAACCCACAGTTAGGCTGGACAGGCAGAGAATGGAAGAAAGATTATTTCTCCATTACCTATATACTCATATAATGCGAGAAAGTTGGGAATGATTGGGAACACTATTGCAGGTTACTATAACAGTGGTCAAGGTATGGCAAATAGGCACAAGAGCACTGGGCTGAGAAAGGTGAGAACCAGGAATACACTTTTACGTGCTGAAGAAATGTCCGGAAATGTGATGTGACCGCAAGGTTTCCTGGGATCATACATGCACTTCCACTTTGGAGAACGATCTAGATGCGGATGGACTGAAGGACACCATCCACCTGCAGGAGGATCACAAATTGAATCCCTCACAGTACATATGTACCTACAACTTAAACATGCAACAGATACTTTAGAGGAATATTGACCATCTGTTACAGAGGAGACGCCCCTGGAAAGAAGGGTTCTTGGGAAAGTACTGGGGAAGAGTGCAGTTTTGCTAATTCGTAAAAAGCTCACAAATGCAATCCTGGATAACTTGCAGAAGCTCAGGGAGAAGGGGCAGAGAGACCTAGGTAAATTGAAGGATGAAGACTGGGAGGTCACACTAGGGCGCTCAATAGTAGTGGTGATACGTACCAATTTCAGGCTGATTCAGCTCAAAATACTACATAGAGCATAGTGTCGCAGAAGATGACTACATAAGATGAGCCCATCTCTGACAGGACTCTGTGAAATGTAAAACTGCTGAGGGAAATATAATAAATACCCATGGGGTGCTGGGTGATAAAGATCTTATGGAATGAGTTAAGTGAAGAATTGTCAGAGACTGTGGCAAGAAAATTCAGATGTTTCAAACAACTCCATATTGGAGATACCAGGAAAGAAATGTCTAACTTGAGGCAAGCTGATATGCTGCACCCTGGGATTCACAGTGTCAAAACGGAATAGCATGAAGTATTTGAGAAGCCAAACGTCCTTACTAAAGAACTATAGTGATGGGGAATGAATTTGCACATGGTAGCAGAAAATGTGATATGAAAGGGGAGTGGCTGTCCAGGAAAGTGTCATAAGATATGGGGACCGTGCAGGGAACACATGGGGCTGCCATTGGAAGAGTAGCCCGGAGTTAGACAAAGAGAGTGGCAGGACGACTTCTGAGACAGACACCAATGGATAGAAGGATACCTACAGGGGGATAATCTAGGCAGTTCCTCCATGTGGGCAGAGAGCGTCGCCCCACTGTTATCTCGCAGTGCGAGAAGCAGAAACATAAAGTGCTAAAAATACTATTTTAAGTTTCTGCTACTTGCACTGCGAGAAAGCAGAAGAAGAGTCAGGGAGGAGTGGCTAGCCCAATATTGTGGGCACCGACCAAACAAGTCATGCCCACTCTCCCTTTTCTACATGTGGGCTGCATGCAGCCTGCATGGAGAAAACACCCTCCCCATGGACGGCTGTGCCATTGCAGCATTGTGATTGGCTATGGGGAGGGGAGGGAGGCTGCCTGCTGCTTCTACTGTAAGGATGACGCAACGCTGGACCGGACCACCAAAGGTAAGGTTTTTTAAAATGTAAAATGACTGCCCCCCGTGCTACCCCCTCCCGGCGTAACCCCCGCTTCCCCACCCGTGAGTCAAGCCAGCCATGAAGGGACAGGGGAAGGGATGTATAGTACTCCACTGAGAAAGAGTACATGTGCATGTGATGTTTATATACATTTTAAAACAAAAGGGTTTCCTTATGCACAGATAGGTGCTGATGTGATTTAAAAAATAATTGAAAAGATATTTAAAGAAACATTTCAAAACTATTCATGACTTCGTACCACAATAATTTATTGTCCATTCTATTAACATCCATTCTCTTATTTCACTGTATACATGACCTGCATTTAGGTAAACATCTAAAACAATGTGGACATTTTGAAGGCAGACTTACTGAAGGCAGATCAGAGAAACGATTTAATGCTGCTTTATTTGAACATTACTACAATCTGTATGTCTTTAAAACTTGTAGTTTCTTGGCCAGTTGTCTTCACCAAGGGGTTACTATCTTGCAGGTATAGGTATTTGGATATTTAGCCATTTTAACTCTTCTGCAACATCCAAAGTCAGCAAATTCTAACACAGTTGGGTTCCTCTGAGGAGCTGTCAAGAAAGTGAAACGTCATTATATCAGGAAGTTAAATTGAATGAAAATGTAACTGCACTAAATGGTTATGCTAAAGGAAATAACCTTGTTGAGAATAAATCTGTATTTTACTTCTAAATGCAGATTGAAACAAGAAACAAAAAAGGCAATGACTAAATCGACCACAATGCTATGTATGAGCCTTTACTGTAGGCAGGCATTGAAGGTTCACATTTAGGCGCTGTTCTGTTTTGCTTTGTTTGCATGCTACGATAATAAACATTGTTGTCATTAAAAACATATAGCTGTCTCCAAATTACATATTCCCCACTACAAAAGGAGAAAAGAATAAGAATATGCTCCTGGAATGTCCATGGATTTAAAGAAATGGAACAAGACCAGGAGACCATCTCCTTTTTGGGTAAATTCAACATAATTCTCCTACAAGAAACATGGAAAGTAACAGCAAGACACATAGCAGGATATGAAGAATTTCATGTAATGGCAGAAAAAAATGCTAAGCATGGACACCCAAGGGGGGTCCTGTCCATATACATAACAGTTGAATATGACTGAAAGTAGAGGAAGTGGATCCTGGCGAAAACTGGATACAAGTCATAAAACTGGAATGCAAACATCCCTCAAACGGAGTTGGGTGGAAGTTACTGGTTTTAAACATATACATTCATCCCGAAAAGAAAAAGAAAATCGAAAAATTGTCAAACTTGATAAACATAATCAAAACATTGCAGGTAACACATCAAAATTACGAGATGATTGTCTCAGGCGATTTCAATTGTAATTTGACAGGGAGCAATGAGTAGAACCCAAAAAACATTTCAGGTAAACAAGCGGAAGCACGACCTGGTATCTCTGGGATTTGTTACTTTAAACGGAAATACGAATGGAGACCAACAAGCAGGAATTACCTTTTGTTGTGGAAATAAACAATCCACCACAGGCTACACAATAATCAGCAAGGATCTTGCACACTTGGTCGATCATTTCCGCATTATAACACGGTCGGAGAGCGATCACTTCCCTCAAGAAACAGTATTACACCTAAACCTACAGCAAAAAGAGAGTACAGCATCCTTAGTCACAATACCAGAAGTATATAACTTAAGGAAACTTAAATGGAGAGGAACAATTATCAAAGAGATAATGGATACAGTGAATAAGCATGTAGAGAATACTGGGGCTCTGGAAGTACATCTATTGGCACAAGATTGGGAGAACTTGCATACGTCTTTGTTAGATAAATTTCCAGCAAAATCAGTAGGCAAATGTACGTATGGAGCCAACAAGGAGCCATGGTATAACATACAGCTGAGAGATCAAAAAAGAAACCTCGCAAAGGAGGTAAGACTAAATGCCGTAGCAAATAGAACGGGAATAGAAAGAGATAATAGCAAGATCCTAAAAATGAGAAAAGATTACAAAGAAGAGTGTAGAGATGCAAAAAGGATATACACAGAAAAACTATGGGAAGAATTGCTGTGGGCAAGTAAATTAATCGAACAGCATTGAATTTTGGGGCCTAATTAACAAACTAACTAAGGGAACAGGAACTCAACAGAATGTAGGAATAAGCGAAACAATTTGGTTGCAATATATTGACAAACTGTATAACACCCAAACAGGGCCACATACGTGGGAAGAAGCAAGTATAGATGAAATAAAAGGAAAAGAACTGAAATTAGAGGCAATTGCTCTAAAAAAAGATGAACTGAAAGAAGATCTAACCAGCACGGAATCGGAAGACCTAATACCATTGACAACAGTAAAATATACAACATTTTTTATAAAAAAATTGAAAGCTGAAGGCGCCGCAGGGCCAAATAGGCTGGCAAACGCCCTTTTTAAAAAAGGCCCCGAATTTTGGGCCAATTATCTCACACCACATTTTAACCAATTGTTTTGTGAAAACAAGATGCCAAAGTCTTGGAGCGGAAATCTTTTTCATCCAATTTACAAAAACGGTAGCAGAACAGAACCTGGGAACTACAGGCTCATTGCCCTCATTGATGCAGAGGGAAAACTTTTTGCTTCTTGCATTTTACGTTACTTACAGGAGTGGACAAAGGAAAATAGAATAATCCCAAAATTTCAAACAGGCTTCAGACAAGGCATAGGCACCATCACAAACCTCTCAGCACTGACGATCTGGATAGAAAAAACAGAAAAGAAGAAGGCAGGATTACTGGCATGTTACATCGACCTGAAATCTGCTTTTGATAGAGTGCCACGCGATGGTCTATGAAAGAAATTGGAAGCATGGGGACTCCCCCAGATACTGATAGACACAATAATATCTTTATACAGTGAAACATGGGCCACAGTAAAGCTTGGAGATGGAAGAAGAATATCGTCTAGAATAAACATAACCAATGGATTAAAACAAGGCTGTGTGCTCTCACCATGTTTATTCAATTTATACTTAGCAGATCTAAATAACCACTTGCTACAAGTAAATGGTCATCCGCCAAAATTGGCAAATGAGCCAATTCAGTTCCTGCAATATGCGGACGACATTGTGGTGGTGAGACAAACACCAATAGGGCTGCAATGGGTCATAAACAAACTAATCGACTATTTCGAATCTGCTAGGCCTGGAATTAAACAAAACAAAAACGAAGGTGGTGAGACCAAGGCCAGGAAAATATAAATGGTACGCAAAGAATACACAAATTGAGGAAACAAGTTCATATAAATATTTGGTATTAAAGTGGGCAGAAACATCTCCTTTGTGGATCAAAAAAGGGATATAATAGCTAAAGCCCAATCATTAATCTTCGCCTATAAAGAGCTTTACAAGAAACTGGAATGCCCTTCACATGGGCACCTTCTAAAAATAATGGCAGCACAATTGCTCCCAACTTTATCCTATGGACTGGAAATATGGCATGGCCAAGAAATTAACACTTTAAACGAACTACAGATTAAAGTGTACAAAGCCGCCTTTAACCTCTTTAAAGATTCATCTCCAGCACAGATACGCTTGGAATTTGGCCTCCAGAACCAAGAATATCAAAGGAAAGCAATTTTTGCAAAACTTAGAGCATCGGAAACGGGAACGCTGAACAACTTATGCTGGACGGAAATAAAGACACAATTTGATCAAAGAAACCCAAAAACTTGGGGTGACTATCTGCGTACTGCCCTGGAGGCATTAGAGATCGAGGAAGCTTGGAACAGCAACTTGGAAAGAACAACATTCAATAGAGTGTGTAACACCAGGGCTAAATCACTATCTTTTGTGGAAGATAAAAGAAGATTGCCCAAACGTCGTCATGCATGGGTGGTAATAAATTCATACACAAGACCAAAACCACAACCCTACTTAGCGGCCCATTTCCGTCTATCACTAAAAAGGAGGTTCATGGCATACAGATTAGGTGATTACTACTTGAAGGACCTGGTCCCCACCTGGAAAAGTAAACAGCAAGCTAAGACATGCCGTCTATGTGGGTACCATACAGAAACTTTATGCCACCTAATGTGCGTTTGTGAGTCATTAAAAGAAGAAGGAAGGAAGTTGATGAAAACAGCCTTAAATGGCTTAAATATTCGTACTTGCAGACAGGCGGTAACAAGTTGGATGGGTGCCTCATCGAACATTTTGATATGCCGTGGGGTAAACATTATGGTATTAGTAGATAACCTACTTGCGAAAGTGGAAAAAGATCAAAAGCTTGGGGCTGGAAAGGGAATTTTATAGAAACTGTAAATATTTTAAAGGATTATTGAAAATATGTTTTCTTTTAATTCTGAGCGTTACAAATTTTTACTGTGTGCTTTATCATTGTGACAAATCAAATAAAGTTATCTTTTTACTGACTTGCACTACAAATATCCAGATGCTTATTTTATCGTGTACATATAACAGCATCATTGTAACATTGAGGTGGTGTTCGCTTGGTATCGCATTTCCTATTAAAATATTATTTCACTCTTCAGACAATATGTGGCGCTAAAATCCAAAATGGCGCAAGCCATATCTCGACTGATTACTAATATATGAGGGTAGCTTCAAACCTATCTCAATATGAACATTCTTTTGCATCAAAACTTCATTATTTAGTCTTGGAATTATTCATTGATTTACGTGAAGGAATTGAGTGATGTTACATGCTGCGAATCTGTATCTGCTTGTAATTCAAGACAATAAACAGAATGCAGAATGCTTTAATAAAACGAAATTACACTTGACTGGTCCCCATCTTTTTGACAGACAAGCAGGAAAATGTTATTACGGGATTGTTTTCATCTCCTTTGATTCCTGTCTCCCGCAGAGTTCAACAAGCAGCCATAATGTCTTTCATACTCTTTAACCTTTATGTCCACCCACTGGGCGCCATAATGGGCAGGTCTGGAGAAAATGAGCTTAGTGTGCATATGACATGCATCTATATTTTCCCTTGTCAGTTGTTGACATCAGTTCCAGCTGCTTCCCTTTAGTCCGAGAGAGGTTGGATTGTAATTAGTTAATTTTTATCAGACACAAAAGACTAAAATATAGGGATTCGATTAAAATTGAAAAGTGATGGTTATATTTTCTTTCAAAATATACAAATGCAAGGGGTGTTGCGTGTTGTTCACTGTGCTATGTCACCCCATCCTCCTTTCACCAAAACTCCACCAACTGGCGAATATAAAGAAATGTATTCGTTTTTTCAATTCTTTACTGGAGACCAAATAATATAGAACAGTGTGTAACTAACTTGTTTCAATAAATACTTTTCTAACTAAAATACACCTCTTTGTTTGAATTTGTAAATAAATAAATACAAAAAGCTAATCGTGAAAGTCATAAAAGTAGTCTTGCAAGGTGCATTTTGCATGTGTGTGGACAATGCATCCGGTTACAGATGTAAAGTGCTGCAGAATGTTGATTCAAAAGGAATTTGAGCATACATAAGGCACGTGGATTCTGTCCGTGGATGGATGGCATGTGAAAATGTGGCTTATAAATGTTACATGCATTTGACACATTCTACATGACCGCTGTCAATATAAAAATGTACATACTACAATGTAAGCACAACATGGCACACAGAAAGTCGACTTAGTGGGATGCATGCACACCGACTGAAACACATGTTTAATACAACTTATGCCAATTGGTGCCGTGCTATGCATGCACACGTTCTGTCTAGAGCTACAAATAGGGAAAACAAGTCTAAAGTGTGGTATGCATCAGCAGAATGTGAGCAAATGTGCATTATATTACATGCATGTGTTTGTGTGCCCATTAAGAATCAAACAGTGGCTGAAAGATGACTACATCAGACTTCCCTTAGTTACACATCACCAAAATGCTTGAAAATCAACCCATGAGAGCGAACAGTTTCATTCCCGAGAAAGTTGGGATTCCCATGGCTCTGTGCTTTAGAAATACTATCCGCAGTTGTAAACCACTAGACAATTGTTAGGGCGTGCAGCCAGAGCCAAGATATTGCAGGAAGGGGAAACATAGATGTCTACAACAGAAACAGCCACAAGAAACCTAGGAGGCCAGAATATGTCGGTTGACCTCAAATGATGTTCATGACAGGGGAGCAGGACCTCTAAAGCCAGAAACCTGACTGATAGGAACGAACTTCAAAAGTTGGTGTTTCAGGCAATAGATCTCTCCATTTATGCTGCATTCATTCAGCAACAACAGCAGAGAGCTAGCTCGAGGGAGTGAATATCTGTCAACCAACTATGGGGCATATTATCAAGGAAACGCGATAAATATCGCATTTCCCACTTTGCGCGATTCTGTTTAACACTTCATATCGCCGGATTTAATCGCCGAGATATCGCATTATTATCAAGGCATATCTCCACAGCGATTAAATCCAGCGATAGCGGCGTGAAACAGAATCGCGCAAAGCGGGAAATGCGATATTTATTGCGTGTCCTTGATAATATGCCCCATTGCCTCAGCCGTACAATCCACCCGCCATTAAAAGTATGGCTAAGTCAGTTTCTGACCAGGCGTTACAAACCTGTGATAACCGCGCTTAGTGCGGTTTATTTTATTGCATCGCAGGTTTGCTTGAGGCTTGATAATCTTGCACTGCCATGTCAGTGCGGATTTCAAGGGACAAATGAAAGGGAATGCCTACTTTGCATGTCATTAGCGATATTCATCGCTGACATGCAAAGTGACGTTTAAAGGGATGCTTAAACAAGGAAACACGCGTTAGCGTCCCCTTGTTGATACTGCGATAGAATTATCGCAGCTTTTCGGTCGAAAACGGCCGCTAAAGCTGTGATAATTCTCTTGATAATATGCCCCCACCTTCGCACAAAGGATGGGGATCTGAACAGTGAGAAACACGGACAAATATTTGTCAAATTCATCAAAATGAGGATTAAGGACCAGAGTTGAAAGAACATGTCAGCCAGAGATCGATACTATTTGGGGTTAAAACAATAGAATAATCTGTTAGAGAAACACATTGACAGGCATCTTATATTAGGAAAGTCGTAAAATGTACAACACAAGCAAAATGTGAAAAACACATGTTAACATAACTTCAATCGCCAATCACATACAATATGTACTCAAGTGTATATCTGCATTCATATTGCAGTATCAGCTAAGAAGCCAGAAGTAGCCATCAACCAGACAGGATAATGCAGTAAACCATCTGTGGCATTCAGAAACACAGGTTGAACCGAATGCTCATTAAAACATCTTCTGTAATTGATAAACCATGAAAACACACTGTGATAGACACCACCATAGCTGAAATGGCAGTGATTGCGAAGCAGAGCACGAACCTGAGGAGTGGAGGAAATTATTTTAACCCGTTCGGTGCTGATGACAAAGCCAGCTCGTCATCAGCGTTACCTGCGCTGCGCGGATGACGAGCTGGCTTTGTCATAAACAAGCCATTTTTCTTTTTTTTAGCGCACAGCGGGAATACGCGGTAGCGCTCATGAGGTTAAAATAAAATTTGATTTCCTTACTGCATATGCAAGAAAGAATCCTTATTAATGCTGCAAACATCTATATATGTGTGTTTGTTTGTGTGTATGTATATTTATATATATATATATATATATATATATATATATATTCACTGAAAAAACCATAGGTTTCACACCAGTTATAGTTAGCTGGAAATTTTACTCGCATAAAACCATTGAAATTCCAACGTTATAGTTAGTTGGACTCACTATAACTTGCGCGTGCAATGCACTGCTGATGATGTCACATATTACATCACTCATGACATGGTCAGTGACATCACTCATGACATCACTGATGACACCATCCTTGTGACAGAGTGACAGACCTCCTTTCACTGTAATGTAACCCTTGAAACACATATTCAAAAATAGAAACTAAAATTTTTTTAAAAATGGAGATACCCATACCAGTTACAACAACCAATTCAATAATTCCACCATTTATATACACATGCACTCATTCACCAACAGTTCTATATAGTCACTCATACATATACTCACTCATCATATGTAGTGATACACCTATACATCCTGTTACACACCGACAGTCATCCAAAAGTTACTCTCACACATACTCACACATGCAAGTAAACTATTGAGCATCCATTTATTTGCATATACAGCTATACAAACACTACCACCTTACTTCTAATGAAACATACACATACTTACTCTCTTAAACAATCACTTATAGAAACACATACTTATTTAAACAGGAACTCTTACAATCTCTTACTCTCACATATACTCACTTATATACATCAATATTCACATATACTAGATTAAAACATATGTAGTTACTGATAAAGACACTAGTGAGACAGTCATTCACTCACTAACACACACATATACACACTCATCCACCCATACAGTCCTGCACATATGCTGTCTTCAAAACACATACAAAGAGAGAGTCAGTCATTCATGCATCTATGTGCCAAGTAATACCCCCACCAAACCATACAAACACTCATACTGATACTAAGAAAAACATCTAATAACCCATATACATACACATGTAGCTACTCACCAACCCATGCAGCCACTTATACACAAAGTGGAACACTAATACATATATTTAAATATTTAAACATTACTCACTAATATATGTATTCACTAAGATACACTTAATGAGCCAGTTAACCAATAATTTTTTTTTTTAAATCCATGTAAACACTTATTTAAACATTTGTTCTTCCATCAACTTTTACATATACATATATAACACATATTTATTTTTCAGAAAGACACACATTCACTGGATGGTGTCATCAGTGATGTCATGAGTGATGTCACTGACCATGTCATGAGTGATGTAATATGTGACGTCATCAGCAGTGCATTGCACGCGCAAGTTATAGTGAGTCCAACTAACTATAACGTGGGAATTTCAATGGTTTTATGCGAGTAAAATTTCCAGCTAACTATAACTGGTGTGAAACCTATGGTTTTTTCAGTGAATTTAATAGGTTTTTTAAATGCTAATTCCTAACTATAACTGGTGTGAAACCTATGGTTTTTTCAGTGAATATATATATATATATATATATATATATATATATATATATATATATATATATATATATATATCTATATATATATATACGCTGCGAGGACTCGAGCCAAACTGCTGCTGCCTCCTGAATAAATAAGATTAAAACATAGCGATGCGTGTGGTGTCTTCAAAAACGAGCGTCTTTGTTCTTCAATGTGGTGTGGCCTGCTCTGGTCACGAAGGCAACCCCACTGCTTCTCAAGCAGTTCCATGTGCTTTCATTAGAGGCACAAAAATGGAGCGACGTACCTGTTCAGTGCGGCGTCACTAAGCAGCAGGCTGGACGTGGCCGAAGCAAGCGACCTGATGGAATTTTAATGAGGAGGGCAATATGAAAATGGCATTTACTAATGAACTACAAATACCAAGATTTAGAGCAAAACCAAATGCCCAGTGGGGTGGGACTAAGACATTCAACTATCACCTGCTCAATAATCACGCACGTTTCCTGATTCCCCCAGAAGCGCCAAGCCGGTGAACAAGGAATAGTCTTCCGAAACGCGTATGGCACTAAAGGCGCAAGACTACGCTGCGAGGACTCGAGCCAAACTGCTGCTGCCTCCTGAATAAATAAGGTTAAAACATAGCGCTGTGTGGGGTGTCTTCAAAAACGAGCGTCTTTGTTCTTCAATGTGGTGTGGCCTGCTCTGGTCATGAAGGCAACCCCACTGCTTCTCACGCAGTTCCATGTGCTTTCATTAGAGGCACAAAAAAGGAGCAACGTACCTGTTCAGTGCGGCGTCACTAAGCAGCAGGCTGGACATGGCCGAAGCAAGCAGGAATTTGAACAGGTCGGTCGTCATATCGTCCACCTTCACCTGTTGGAAATAACTGTGGAAAACAACGAGCTTCCAAACTTTCTTCCCATACACTAATGGGACTTCCTTCGGCTTTTTTCATCTGAAACAAGTGAATAGCATTCCCCATTACTTCTTTGGAATGCAAAGGATGAACAGTATAATGTTCATATATTTCTTCACTTCTAGACACATCAACTTTTTCAATTTGGCAGGCTGAACAATCACTGTCTTCTTCTGCAACTGTTTCCTCTGCTCCAACACATACATGTTTGTAGTACTCATTGTTTTTGACCAAATACAACGTTGCCTTTTTGACTTTCCTATCATCCACTAAATCTTGCCAGATTTTCTTACTCTTTGTCGGAACCCCATTAACTAGAATAACCAGAGGTTCCTCTTCCACTTTTTCTACACCAATTGTATCAATATTTTTCTTGAAATCTAGAGCCAAATAAACAACTCTTCCCTTTAATCCTCTCTGTAAATCTGAAGGAGGCAATTTCCCTATCTTAGGCTCCATGCGAACAATAGCCTGAAAAGGATGCACACATTGAATCAGAATAGACTCATAGGTATTTAAATCCATCAATTCAGAAGGAATGTCTACCAACTCCAGATTATTATGAACAGCTCTAGCAGGCATTCTGTTTTCATTTAATTTATTATAACAATATTTACAAATATGTTGATCGGAACCCAAATCAAAACAATTTTCTACCAACAAATAAGTTGCAAAATCCTTCCACTCATTATTATTTACCTTTTCGCTTTTTACATATAAATCAACTAATCTAGTCTGATGCTTATAATGAGTTTGTCGACAACACACACAACTAAAATTTGGCCTTTCACTTGATTTCACCTTAAACTTGGAAATTTCCTGGTCAAACTTTTCTGTACTTGAAATCTGTACATTGTCTTCCACATTACCTTCTATTACTGTGTCAATTTCTACACTGTCCTCTTTTTCACCAAAGTAACTTAACTCAATTTCTTCACAAATGTTTTTCACATCTAATTCAGTTCCATGCAAAAGAGCACTGTTTAACTGTTTAAGCTTAAGTGCTGGACTTTTTGCGTAATACACCATTCTCACTAATTTCCTCATTTTAGTATGATGCACTGCTAACATCCTAAAATGATGAAAAACACTCTGACATACTTTTCTAGAAAGACAAGCCAGTGAATGCCCATGCAAACCTGTGTTTTCTCTCACTCTGCAAGGATCTAAGTCTTGCAACCTCTTCATTTTCTGTTGTAGACTTTTCTTACTATATGTCCGTAAGAAATTACGAAGCAAATCGATTGAATCCTGTTGCACACTACAAATACTACTACACTTCCAAGTGTAAACAGGACCCTTAGTACGTCTCCCTAAAACTTCATCAGCTAACACCTCCTCTGCATCTCTATACACAAGTTTCTCTTTTTCAATCGGACAACTGTCTTTCACCTCATATGCTCGACCACTGGTGTCAACTGCATGCACCAAAACATTCTCCTGGAAGTAACTCTCCTCATTAAAAATTGCTCACAACTTGAACTATGCATCCATTCTCCAGAAAAAACGTTACAAAAATTAGTCCAATTAATTATTCTTTTGCATCTACTGTTTGATTTCAATCAATTGGCTTGTTAAGTATCCTAATTCTATTGATTACTAAAATAAATATATTTTTCTTAACTTCAAAAGCCTTATCAACAATATTCTCTACACTTTTCTTTTTCTTGTTAAAAGCAGCTCTCTGTTTACCTTTCTTAATATTTTTTAACAAATTTAAAACTACCCTATTGCGAAACATTCGTCTACGAATGTCCTTAAATTGGTTTTGCCTTCTATTCCTATACATACTGTTCTCTCCTGCTCCAGTATTAATATTTTTGGGGGACCTCTCCTTCTTTTTCAAATTTGCTCTTTCCTTCTGTATATTCACATTTCCATTAACATTTTTTTTATCTACATATGTTCAGAAAAAAAGACTTAGTTGTCTTACCAGGAGCTTTTCTTGTGTTTTTTGAAGTATTTGTTGTAGGAGAGTGCTTTAATTCCGTTGCTGTTTTTGATTTTTTCTACTTGGCATCTTTCCTTCTCCTATGCCTTGAGGGCATATTTCCTTACTATTGAAATCTTGATTTCAATCTGTGGTAAAGATAAAAATAACACATTATAGACCACTATTATCAAACAACAAAGCAATGACAATAAGTAAACAATATAAACACTAGTTTTCAACATATCTAAGTTTATACCACATCAACTATGTAACTAGGAGTAAGACAGAGACAAAGAGCTAGAGTGAGTAACACAAAAAGACAGAGCGAGTCAGACAAAGAAACAGGTAGAGGGAGTAAAACATAGAGAAGGAGAAAGACAGAGAGAGTGTATAATATGTTGTAAGACAGAGAAAGGATGTAATAGGGAGAGGGAGTAAGTCAAAGAAAGGGAGAAAGAGTAAGTCAGAGAAAGGGTGTAACAGGGTGGAAGACAGGGAAAGGGTGTAAGAGGATGTAAGACAGAGAGAGGGTGTTAGAAGGGGAGAGGATGTAAAAGAAACTAAAACAGAGAGAGGCTGTAAAAGGGAGAGAGAGAGAGAGTAAGTTTGAGAGAGGGTGTAAGAGGAAGTAAATCAGAGAGAGGATGTAACAAGGAGTAAGTCAGACAGAGGGTGTAATAGGAAGAGAGGAAGAGAATAAAAAAGTCAGAAAGAGGGAGAGAGGGTGTAAAACAGACAAAAGGTGTAATAGGGAGTAAGTCTGGGAGAGAATGTTACAAAGAGAAAGGTTGTAAGATGGAGTAAATCAGTAAGAAGATGTAAGAGAAAGTATGACTTACGAATTGCTGTAAAAAAGAGAGAGAGGGAATAAATTAGAGACAGGGTGTAAGAGAAAGTAAGTCAAAGAGGGAGTGTAAGAGAGTGTAACACAGAGTCAGGATGTAAAAAGGAATAAGTCAGAGAGAGGGTGTTAGAAGGGGACAGGTGGAAAAATAGAGTAAGTCAGGAAGAGAATATAATAGAGACTAATACATTGTTGATAGTGCTTGGTAAAGAAATGTTGGTGCATAAAGGAATTGTATTTTCTAAATGAGTGAGGTTTCAGTAGTGTAATGAAATGCTTATACATATGACCTGTGCTCTGTTTTGTAAATGTTATTTAAAAAAAAAATCGTGCACATGAATTGGTTTTACATTATTGACAAGGATTAGATAGTATCTGCATGATTAAAAAAATATATTAGTACATTTCACAATCATGTCACCTGTGTTTCCTCAGATTAGTAAACAGATTGTGCAGATGAGGTGAGGCCTGTACAGGGGTGCAGAGGAGGTAAGTCCTGTGTCCAAGAGTGCTGTGGACAGGACTCACCTCCTCTGACCCCTAGACAAGCCTCACCTCCTCCGTGTCCCCTGGACAGGCCTCAATCTATTGGGTATACTAGATGGTAACAGGATGCAAATTACGCTCCCCGGTATGCTTTCCAGTGCGCTCCCCGGTACGCTTCCCGGTGCGCGTACCGGGCGCTCACCCCGCGAAAATAAAAATAAAAAATGTTTGGGGGCCTATATGGGCCTCCTAAGCCCCCCTCAGAAAACCTAGGGGGTCAGGGAGTGTCTACCATGCCCCCTTTTACCCATTCCCAACGTTGTTTATCCTCCATCTTGTGTCTCAATTCTTCCAAAACACAATATGGAGGACTCCCGTAGCTCTGCCGGTGCGCGTACCGGGGAGCGCATCGGTAAGCGCTCCCAAACACTTTTTGAAAGTTAATTTACATAAAAAACACTGGAGAGACTTTCACCAAATATAGAATAGGCCCTACTACATACCAGTCCCTACCATTTTCCCAAATTTGGTGGAATTCCATTGAGCCATTTGGGCTGTAGCCCTATCTAAATATCCTGAGGTAAATTATATGACAAAAACAAATATAAAGTGTTAGAATTTACAACCAATTAAAATGTTACTTTCATTTGATTGGTTATGTACATGAATATAAATGAAAAATGAGAGGGAAACACGGCCATTTTGACTACAACTACCTGAGGTACATCTTTAAAGGATATTCTCATAAAACTTCAACAGCTTTCTGTAAGGTAAGTTGTTAATTTGTAAGGGGCACTTTAAGTTAATTTGTAAAAATGTTTTCTGATAGTTATTTACTGTCCCTCTGTTATAGTTATAGATTGAGATAGGCTTCTCTGTCATAGTTATGGATTGAGTTAGGCTTCTCTGCTATAATTATGAATTTACTTGGGCTTCCTCACATGCACTTTTTTATATTTCTACTTCCTGCCTGATACCATACACTGCCCAAAGACAGCTTTACTGTTAAAAACTCAGAAGTACCTGTCTGAACTTAAACCCAACAGTGCCCTAACTCTACTGATATAGTTATTTTTTATGTAATTTACAGCAAGAAAATGGAAGGAAAACAAGACACAATTAATATTTCTTTCGAAATTGTGGTTGAGAAAAATCCTGAGGAAGATATTGATGACTTGGAATTTATGGATCAGTCTCTTGACAAAGAACTAATTGACTGTGTTGAAAGCATAGAATCATGGAATCAAAATGAGGAGATTCCAGATGATCTAATGTTGAAAAATCAGAACAATAAATTTATATTTAATAATAAAAAATTGTTCGAAACATTATTCATTTTTATATGTAATTCATGAAAGAGTACCAAAATGATTATAATATAAAATGAGACTTATAGTATACTGTGCAACGTTTTTGTGCTTTCATGACAGACTATGGTATGGATTCCATATACCACAATAACTTCTGTAACTACAGAGGAGACGGTGTACATTGAATTTAAGACTCTGCATTGGTACCTACATGTTGGTACTTAAATCACCCACACAACACAACAACTCTATTCAGAGCTACCCTATCTCTAAGCACTTTAAATTATTATTTTACTGTTTCACTGGGGTTTCCCCATGGTACGCTCCGCGGTACGCTCCCCGGTGCACGTACTTGGTCATTTCCCCCTTTGTTTTTGCCACCTCTTATATCTCGATCCTACTGAGACACAAGATGGCGGCCGCTCTGGACTGTTTGGAATGTTGACAGACACCCGAGAGCCAATCAGCTTTCAGCTCGCGAACTCGCGTAGCGCGCTGGTACCCGCCCCGGTGCGCGCACCGGGGCGCACTTACAGATATATATATTTTTTTTAACCTAAATTACTCAAAATCCACTGGAGCACATATCTTGAGACATAGCAAAGGCACATCGGGCTACCAGTCCCTACAATTTTGCCAAGTTTGGTGGAAATCCATTCAGCCGTTCGGGCTAAAAGTGAGTCCAACCGCCCTATGGAAATTATCTCGGCCCCCGCTTGACGAATCCCCTTCAAACTTTCAGAGAAATTCGCGAAGATTCGTCCACCGGCGCCAAAGTTATTCCCAATAGAATGTTGCGGATTTCCTATGGAAACTAGGTCCTAACTATAACTACCTATACTGGCGGTCGCCAGTAGGTATATATAGTTAGGATTTTTTCCCTATGGGATTTTTGAAAATTCTATGTCTAATAACTTTGGCGTTTGTGGACGGAATTGGCTGAAATTTTCAGGAAAATGGAACATTTTGTTTCTGAGCAGCCCCTGAAAATTTGGGGGGGGGGTTCGTCAAGGGGGGGCCGAGAAAAAAGGGGGGTCCCAAAACGTGTTTTTCCCATGTTAATTTCCATAGGGCGGTTGGCCTCACTTTTAGCCCGAACGGCTGAATGGATTTGCACCAAAATTGGCAAAATTGTAGGGACTGTTAGCCCGATGTGCCTTTGCTAGGTCTCAATATATGTGCTCCAGTGTATTTTGAGAAATTAACGTTCAAAAAAAGATATATATCTGTAAGCGCGCTCTGGGCAGCGCTCCGGTTCGCGTACTTGACGCGTAACGGAACTTCGCGAAGCGAAGCTGATTGGCTCTCCGGTGTCTGTCAACATTCTAAACAGTCCGGAGCGGCCGCCATCTTGTCTCTCGGTAGGATCGAGAGACAAGAGGAGGCCAAAACAAAGGGGCAAATGACCATAAGGGGGCATAGTAGATCCTCCCTGACCCCCTAGGTTTGATGTGGAGGCTTTAAAAGGGCCCCGCAGGGCAAAAAAAAAAATATATATTATTTTTTGGGCGTGGGGAGCGTCCGGTTCGCGAACCGGGAAGCGTTCTGGGGAGCGTACTATAAGGAAAAAAGAATGATAGACTTTTCAAATACTGTATGTTAATTGATTGTTGGTTTTGTTGATTATTTTTTAATTTCTTTATTTTTTAAGCAATTATTTATTATTGTGATTGTGTTTCAAAATTTAATAAACTTTCTAACATTTCACTGTCTGAAATGTCATTATTTTCATTGAACATAGTTTGTAATCTCTGAGGGTGTAAAATGTCCTCATTTTGAAGGAGGTCGTCTACTGCTTGCACACATTGCAGTAGTTCTTGGTCCCAAGTTTCATCCAGAAATTCTATATAATTTGGATCAATTATTTCTTGGCTGCTCTCTTGCAGGACAATTTGAAATGAAACTTTGTGTTCGCCTTCCATTTTGCCTGAAATTTGGATAAAAAAAATATATATTAGTAGAGATAGGGCACTGTTGGGATTAATTTTAGATAGGCAGTTTTTATCAGTGAATTTATCTTTGGGCAGTGTATAGTATCAGAGTGGAAGTAGGAATATAAAAAAGTGTATGTGATTTAACGTAAGTAAATTCATAATTATACAAGAGAAGCCTAACTCCATCCATAACTATAACAGAGAAGTCTATCTAAATCTATAACTACTACAGAGGGATAGTATATAACTATCAGAAAAAGTTTACCATATTAACTTATAGTGCACAATATACTTCAGTTTTTAAAATAACAACTTACCTTTACAAAGAAGTTGAAGTGATTAGTGAAAATCCAATTGAAATGTACACCAGGAAGTAGTAGTCAAAATGGCTGTGTTCCCTTCTCTTCTTTTAAATATATTCAGGTATATAACGAATCAAATGTCAGGTAAAAAAAGTAGAAAATGAAAGTAAAATTTTCATTGGTTGTCAATTCCAACACTTCAGATGCGTTTTGTGAAGTAATTTACCTCACGGTATTTAGAGAGGTCTACAGGCTAAATGGCTAAATGGAATTTCAATCAAATTTGTGAAAATGATAGGGATTGGTATGTAGTATGAGCTAATCTATATTTGGTGAGAGTGTCTCCAGTCGTTTTTCTGTAAATTACTTTCCCACCTTTTTTGATGGTGCGCTTCCCAGGGAGCGACCCGGTACGTGAACTGGCGAGCGCCCCGGTACGCGAACCTGAAGCGTAACAGGAGTCCAGCATTTTGTGTTTCAGTCGACTTAAGATACAAGATGGAGGGCAAATAATGTTCAGAATGGGTAGAAGGGGGCACGGTAGACGTATCTTGACCCCCTAGGTTTTCTGAGGGTGGCTGAGGAGGCTTATATGTGCGAAAAAAACATTTTTTTTTAAAATTTCGTGAGGTTAGCGTCCGGTTCGCGTACCGGGTAGCGCCCCGGGGAGCGTACTTTGTTGAAAATTAGTGAAAAAAGTTAGAGAAAAATAATAATTGTGAGTGATCAGATGTAGGGTAGCTCTGAGAAGAGCTTTTGGGTTTATGGTACATTTAGGTACTTATAAGTAGGTACCAATGCACAGTCTTAAATTCAGAATGAAAATTCTGTTGCCCTCATCTGAGAAGTGAACTCCATCTCCTCTGTAGATATCTTGCATGTAGAAACGCAAGTTATTGTTGTACATGGAGCCCATTTCATGGTCTCTCATGTAAGCTGAAACAGATTTGTTTACATGCTTCCTCGACTTCTCAATTTGTGGACAAAATTGGTTTGACCACCTCCATTTCTGTCTTTGGCATATATTTGAATATACCAAGGCAGTTTGAGGAAAAAGTGCCATCAATTGCTCAAAGGTGTCCTTTAAAAGCATTTCCAGACCTACCCCAGTCAAAGTGCCCAAATCATTACCTCCACAGTGCACAATTAACAGGTCAGGTTTTGGCAAATGCATAAAGGTTTTCACCAATGGTATCAATTGGTGACATTTTAATCCTCTGTGGCCAAACCACTTAATTTCCACATCTTGTAAATTGAGGTTAGGTAAATTTCTGTTATCAGCATACCTCTGAGCCCAGTAGATGTAACTATGTCCAACAATCCAGACAGAAAACATGGTGAGAGAAGGTTCTGCTGCAGTCAGATGAAGTGTGGCAGTGAAATGGCAGTTGAAAAAATAAGAGTTTAAAATGAAAAAAATTGTGGAGTTTCTGTGTTAATGAAGCAGTAACAGTGATTGGTTGATTTTGATTGCTGAAAACAGAAAGTTAGGGTGCATGGATGAGTTCTTTGAAAGATGTATTTTGAATGGTCAATAAAAAATCATTAAATGAAAGATTGCACTGGATATGCAGGTGCACTGAGAGTTCAATTGAAACATTGTTGTGTGAACTTGCAAACACCAGAGGTCTTCCAAGAGGTGGTTGCTATGCAAAAAAGGCAGAGAGGGCAGAGGGGGGAAGTGTTTTGATTTGAAAAAAGTGAGGGAAGAGTTTTGATTGGGTGACATGAGAGATATGTGTGAAGAATTACAGCATTTCTGTGCTTTTGATAGCTGCAGACTCTGGAGTGCATACCTTTTGCTCTGCTGAAGACAAATTGGTGTGTTTCTGAGACTGTTTTGAAACTCATAAAGTATTTGCTAAGGTGAGAAAAGATTTCTTTAATTTACATAGAGAATAGTGTGCTTTAAGGAGAAAATTATGAAGAAAGTTATGTTTTTAAAATGTTGCTTTGTCTCAAGTGTTTTACAAATAGATTGTGTTCCTTTGAGAAATTGTAATTGGAGAAAATGTGAAGTATTAGTACTGACAGGGTGTTTTTGTGCATAGGAGCTGTGGAGTGTTTTCAAATTATGACTTGAAAATCGTTTTTGAGGAAAAGGAATGGTTTTAAAATTTATGACAAGGACATAATGGTGTATGCTTCTTTATAAGGCATTTGAGTGTCTCTGATGTTATTTTTCCCATTTTAATGTAAGACCTTTCCCTGTGGAGCAAATTCCTTGTAAATATGCTCCCACCTGTGCATGGCAAATTTAGATTTTGATTGTTTGCGTTACATAGCCATGTTAAAAGTGACCCAAACATGCTGCAAAGGCAATCAAAAAACGCTTTCATGTGTCTTAAGGACATTTTAAGTCATTTCCCCATGTGGAGTGTTTTCAAATTATGACTTGAAAATCGTTTTTGAGGAAAAGGAATGGTTTTAAAATTTATGACAAGGACATAATGGTGTATGCTTCTTTATAAGGCATTTCAGTGTCTCTGATGTTATTTTTCCCATATTAAATTAAAAGACCTTTCCCCGTGGTGCAAATTCCTTGTAAATATGCTCCCACCTGTGCTTGGCAAATTTAGATTTTGATTGTTTGAGTTACATAGCCATGTTAAAAGTGACCCAAAAAAGTTGCAAAGGCTTTAAAAAAACACTTTCATGTGTCTTAAGGACATTTTAAGTCATTTCCCCGTGGGCAGTGTTTTCAAATTATGACTTGAAAATCGTTTTTGAGGTAAAGGAATGTTTTTAAAATTTATGTGCGCCATATGCCCCCAAATTTCTTTTTCAGGGGTGCAGCAGGTTGTTCTTGAGACACCCCTGCACCCTTGGAAAAATTCCTAATTTGCGATTAGCTAATTGCTAATCGCAAATTGCACCTTCATTCCTATGGGCCTCCTGGCCCATGGAAATGAATGGGTAATTTGCAATTAGCAATTTGCTCATCGCAAATTAGGAATGGTAAAGAATCGCTATTTATTCCTTAAAATTCGCTATTTAGGAAATGCAAAATAGTTTGATGATACATATGGCGGTTCATCTCCAACAAGATAAGAAGCTTAGGGATAGATTTATGATGACTGGCGCAATGAAGTGGACATCACTTACTTCATTGGTAGGCCTTTACATGTATTATCTCTTCTGTATTCTTCAACAAGCGTAACTTTGATCTGCAACCCTGAGTAGGCCTCACCTTAAACAAACCTCTGGATAGGCCACACCTTATCGTCATCCTGAATTAATCATTTAAAATGCTAGAGACAGATTTATGATAGGTGTATGCCTCTTTTGCGCCACTGTGCGTCACTTTTGTGACGCAGTGGCGGTGCAAAAGATTTGCTATGTGGCGACAAAATTACAAATTGATGCATTTAGGCAGATGTGTCATGCTGTAAAAAAAACCGTGCCACCTGAAACCGATGCAGCAGTGATGCAAAAGATACACCATGTAGCAAGACAGGCCTCACTTGGGGCCATATGTATCAAGCTAATTAGCATTCGCAAAGGCCGAAATTCTGCGAATTTCGGCCTTTGCGAATGCTAATTAGACAAATGGTATGTATCAAACAAGTTTGATGCAAAATAAGGAATAGCAAAATTTGCTATTCCTTATTTTGGCTTTAAAAAAACACTTTCATGTGTCTTAAGGACATTTTAAGTCATTTCCCCGTGGGCAGTGTTTTCAAATTATGACTTGAAAATCGTTTTTGAGGTAAAGGAATGTTTTTAAAATTTATGTGCGCCATATGCCCCCAAATTTCTTTTTCAGGGGTGCAGCAGGTTGTTCTTGAGACACCCCTGCAACCTTGGAAAAATTCCTAATTTGCGATTAGCTAAAGCACCTTCATTCCTATGGGCCTCCTGGCCCATGGAAATGAATGGGTAATTTGCAATTAGCAATTTGCTCATCGCAAATTAGGAATGGTAAAGAATCGCTATTTATTCCTTAAAATTCGCTATTTAGGAAATGCAAAATAGTTTGATGATACATATGGCGGTTCATCTCCAACAAGATAAGAAGCTTAGGGATAGATTTATGATGACTGGCGCAATGAAGTGGACATCACTTACTTCATTGGTAGGCCTTTACATGTATTATCTCTTCTGTATTCTTCAACAAGTGTAACTTTGATCTGCAACCCTGAGTAGGCCTCACCTTAAACAAACCTCTGGATAGGCCACACCTTATCGTCATCCTGAATTAATCATTTAAAATGCTAGGGACAGATTTATGATAGGTGTATGCCTCTTTTGCGCCACTGTGCGTCACTTTTGTGACGCAGTGGCGGTGCAAAAGATTTGCTATGTGGCGACAAAATTACAAATTGATGCATTTAGGCAGATGTGTCATGCTGTAAAAAAAACGTGCCACCTGAAACCGATGCAGCAGTGATGCAAAAGATACACCATGTTGCAAGACAGGCCTCACTTGGGGCCATATGTATCAAGCTAATTAGCATTCGCAAAGGCCGAAATTCTGCGAATTTCGGCCTTTGCGAATGCTAATTAGACAAATGGTATGTATCAAACAAGTTTGATGCAAAATAAGGAATAGCAAAATTTGCTATTCCTTATTTTGGCTTTAAAAAAACACTTTCATGTGTCTTAAGGACATTTTAAGTCATTTCCCCGTGGGCAGTGTTTTCAAATTATGACTTGAAAATCGTTTTTGAGGTAAAGGAATGTTTTTAAAATTTATGTGCGCCATATGCCCCCAAATTTCTTTTTCAGGGGTGCAGCAGGTTGTTCTTGAGACACCCCTGCAACCTTGGAAAAATTCCTAATTTGCGATTAGCTAATTGCTAATCGCAAATTGCATCTTCATTCCTATGGGCCTCCTGGCCCATGGAAATGAATGGGTAATTTGCCATTAGCAATTTGCTCATCGCAAATTAGGAATGGTAAAGAATCGCTATTTATTCCTTAAAATTCGCTATTTAGGAAATGCAAAATAGTTTGATGATACATATGGCGGTTCATCTCCAACAAGATAAGAAGCTTAGGGATAGATTTATGATGACTGGCGCAATGAAGTGGACATCACTTACTTCATTGGTAGGCCTTTACATGTATTATCTCTTCTGTATTCTTCAACAAGCGTAACTTTGATCTGCAACCCTGAGTAGGCCTCACCTTAAACAAACCTCTGGATAGGCCACACCTTATCGTCATCCTGAATTAATCATTTAAAATGCTAGGGACAGATTTATGATAGGTGTATGCCTCTTTTGCGCCACTGTGCGTCACTTTTGTGACGCAGTGGCGGTGCAAAAGATTTGCTATGTGGCGACAAAATTACAAATTGATGCATTTAGGCAGATGTGTCATGCTGTAAAAAAACTGTGCCACATGAAACCGATGCAGCAGTGATGCAAAAGATGCACCATGTTGCAAGACAGGCCTCACTTGGGGCCATATGTATCAAGCTAATTAGCATTTGCAAAGGCCGAAATTCTGCGAATTTCGGCCTTTGCGAATACTAATTAGACAAATGGTATGTATCAAACAAGTTTGATGCAAAATAAGGAATAGCAAAATTTGCTATTCCTTATTTTGCGATTGCACTTAAGGATTTGCAAATTTTGCGATTCCTTAAATGCAATGTATCAAACAAAAAATATGCAAAAAATGCCATTAAGGATTTGCAAATTACCACCAACTTCTAGTTGGTGGTAATTTGCAAATTCTTTTCAAAAAGCTTTTTTTCCAAAAAACAAAAGGTGCCATATGACGCCCATACATGCCCTTAGGGCATGTATGTGCGCCATATGCCCCCAAATTTCTTTTTCAGGGGGTGCAGCAGGGTGTTCTTGAGACACCCCTGCACCCTTGGAAAAATTCCTAATTTGCGATTAGCTAATTGCTAATCGCAAATTGCACCTTCATTCCTATGGGCCTCCTGGCCCATGGAAATGAATGGGTAATTTGCAATTAGCAATTTGCTCATCGCAAATTAGGAATGGTAAAGAATCGCTATTTAATACCGATTTTGTACATACATACCGTTTTGCATTTCCTAAATAGCGATTCCTTAAAATTCGCTATTTAGTAAATGCAAAATAGTTTGATGATACATATGGCGGTTCATCTCCAACAAGATAAGAAGCTTAGGGATAGATTTATGATGACTGGCGCATCACCAGGGATGTGCCAGTCATCCTGCGCCGCTGTTCCGCCACCCATGGTGTGCTGCATTTACAATGCGGCGCACCATGGGGCAAAAACGGCACAGATGCGTGACGCATCTGTGCCGTAAAGGTGGCGCATTGCTGGAGTTGTATCGCAAGTGCGATGCAGCTCCAGCAAGTCTCAGGGGTGCCCCATCTCCACAATGCTGCGTCAAGACCTATGCCTGCTTCAAGCAGGCGCAGGGTTTTGACGCAGCTTTGTCCTATCTGATTGTAAATGCGGCACACCATGGGTGGCAGAGCAGCGGTGCACGTTAACTGGTGCATCCCTGGGGATGTGCCAGTTAACATAAATCTGCCCCTTTACATTTAAGTATGTGCAGGGGACACAGAGTCGGTGAGGCTTATCCAAGGTTAAGAAGAGATGAGTCCTGTTCACTGAAAAATTGGACATAGGCTTCACCTCCTCAGCATCGCTGGACATGGCTAAATAATAGCTGCAAAATGTTACTCTTGTTAAACAATTTTACTATTATAATCTCTGAGATTTGTCTCTTACTCTGCAACATCTCATTGTTGTTATCTTTCTTTAAAGATAAAAACAACATCAACATGAGCGACAATCAGCAATCAGTTGATTTCGACCTCATCATTGAACTCGTAATTGAAACATCAGTGGATGTTGATCCCTTGGATGATTTAAATCCTGAGGATGAAGAAGAACGTGATGAGGATGCAGATTTGTCAGAATTGTATGACATAGGATGGGAAGCTGACGTGCTTGAGCCTATGGAACTATAAACATTTATTTTAAAAATGTATAATAAATGAAAAGTAAAAATGTAAACCGTTTCATTTAAAAATAAAGACACCTTCAAAAACAGGTTATGTGTAGTGTCTTCAATAAAATATTAAAATATGCTCATAAAGTTAGATCAGATTCACATATAAAACAGCACAGGTAAAATGAATATAAATTCCATTTCTTTTCTGCTATTTCTGTATTCTAAATTTGCCAAGCACTAAAAAATCTTCTATGTAAAAATGTCAAGTAGTGTGTTAAGTTTTTGATGACTGTTATTGATTTACTGTTTGGTAATAGTGGTTAATAACATTTTTTATTATATTTTACCACAGATTCAACTGCAGATCATTTCAAGATTTCAGCATGCCAACCAAAGACAGACTGAGAAAGGCTGCAAAACGTCAAAGACAGCAGGTCAATGAAAAAAAGCAGCAGTCCTCTAACAAAAAGATTTGTCAAGTCACCAAGAAAGAACCGGGTAAGAGTACAAAAACATTCATAAGAAATATCTGTAGTAAAAAAAATATTACTACAGAAAATGTTTCAGTCCAGAAAAAGAGAAGCAATTTAAACGGAAAGGAAAGGCCAATGAAAAATGTTACTGCTAGAGCAAGAGATAACTCTGTGCATGATAGTAGAAGGAAACAACAGTTTAGGGACATTCGTAAACGAATGTTCCGCAACAGGATAATTGGCAATTTGTTAAAAAATATTAAGAAAGGTCAACAGAAAGTGCTTTTTTATAAGAGAAAAAAAATAGTTGAGAAAGTTATTGATCAGGCATTTGAAATTAAACGTAAGTTATTTATTTTGATAATCAATAGAATTAGGAAGCTAAACAAGGCAATTTATGATTTCAAAAGAAATAGTAGATGGAAGAGAATAGTTAATCGTAGTAATTTTTGTGAAGTTTTTTCTGGAGAATGGATGCATAGTTCAAGCTGTGAGGCATTTTTTAATGAGGAGAGTTATTTCCAGGATAATGATTTGGTGCATGCAGTTGACACCAGTGGTCGAGCTTATGAAGTGAAAGATGGTTGTCCAGTTGAAAAAGAAAAACTTGTGACAACAGAGACAGAAGAGGTGTTAGGTAATGAGGTTTTAGGAAGACGTCCTAAGGGTCCTGTGTACACCTGGTAGTGTAGTAGTATTTGCAGTGTGCGACAGGATTCCATCAATTTGCTTTGTGATTTTGTACGGTCATTTAATAAGAAAAGTTTGAAGCAGAAAATGAAGTTGTTGCAAGAATTAGATCCTTGCAGAGTGAGAGAAGTGACAGGTTTGCATGGTCATTCACTGGCTTGTCTTTCCAGGAGAGTATGCCAGAGTGTTTTTCTTCATTTCAGGATGCTAGCAGTGCATCATAATAAAGTGAGGAAATTAGTTAGAATGTTGTATTATGCTAAGAGTCCAGCAATTATGCTTAAACAATTATGCGCTGCTCTTTTGCATGGTTCTGAAATAGATGTGAAGAATATATGTGAAGAAATTGAGTTTTGTTACTTTGGAAGTAAAGAGGAGAATGTTGAAATTGACCAAGAAGAAGAGGGTAATGTGGAAGATAGTGTACAGGTTTCCAGTACAGATAATTTCCAGAGGGAAATTGCGACGTTTCAGGTGAAATCAAGTGAGAGGCCAAATTTCACTTGTGTGTGTTGTCGACGCACTTATTATAAGAATCAGACTAAGTTAGTGGATTTATATGCAAAAAGTGAAAGGGAAAATAATAGTGAATGGAAGGATTTCACAACATACTTGATGGTAGAAAATTGTTTTGATTTGGGATTGGATCAACGTGTGTGTACTTATTGTTGTAACAAATTAAATCAAAACCAGATGCCTGCTAGAGCAGTTCATAATAATCTGGAATTGGTTGAGATTCCTTCTGAATTGAAGGATTTAAATACTTATGAATCTATTTTGATTCAAAGTATCCATCCCTTTCAGGCTATTGTAAGAATGGAGGCAAAGACAGGGAAATTGCCTCCATCAGATTTACAGAGAGGATTAAAGGGAAGAGTTGTTTATTTGCCTCTAAATTTGAAGAAAAACATTAACACAATTGGAGTAGAAAAAGTGGAAGAGGAACCTCTGGTTATCTTAGTTAATGGGGTTCTGACAAAGAATAAGAAAATATGGCAAGATTTAGTGGATGTTAGGAAAGTTAAAAAGGCAACATTGTATTTGAAAAATAATAATAAATACTATAAGAATGTATATGTTGCAGAAGAGGAAGTAAGTGAGGAAGAGGATAGCGATTTGTGTGCTGGTCAAATTGAGAAAGTAGAACCCTGTACTAGTGAAGAAATATATGAACATTATAGTGTTCATCCTTTGCATTCCAAGGAAGTCATGGGGAATGCTATTGAGTTGTTTCAAATGAAACAAGCCAAAGGGAGTCCCATTAGTGTTTGGGAGGAAAGTTTGGAATCTCTGTGTTTCCCACAGCTTTTTCCAACAGGTCAGGGAGGAAGATATGATGAGCGACCTCATCAAATTCCTGCTTCTGAATACCGGACTTTGCGATTGTATGCAGGAGATGCTAGGTTTCGACAATGCATTCCCTATTTGTTTCATCTCCTGTTTGAAAGCGATCTGTCTGGACTGTCATATGCAGTGAACCACATCTTGAAAAGTGGTATACACATGCAAAACATCTCGGCAAGTGACTTTATGGATAAAGTCAATGTCCAAGACAGTATTTTGGATTCTCACCTGATTAATCTCATGGCGTGTCAGCGTGGTACTAATGAGTACTGGTACCGTCGTCATGGTGATTTAAAATGTATGCTGAGGAACTTAGGAACTCCCACATGGTTCCTCACTCTGAGCTGTGCCGAGTATGGCTGGGAAGACTTACTTGAATTTCTACGAGAGGCAAATGGAAACATCGAAAACATCGAATTCAAGACACCCGGAGAACTGTGCTCTTTGGATCCAGTCAATGTATGCAGGTACTTCAATCATAGATTTGAAGCTATGATGTCTTTCATCATGAATAAGAAGAATCCACCTCTTGGAGAGGTGTTGGATTTCTTCTGGCGAAAGGAGTACCAAGCAAGAGGTGCTCCTCATATACATATGCTGCTGTGGATCAAAGATGCACCTAAATTTGGAACGGATCCAGAAGACTCAGTGATGAGTTTCATACAACAGTATTCTACGTGTGCTGTTCCAAACGCAAAGGAGAAGAAAAGCCTAAGAGAAAAAGTTCTACGTTTCCAAAGCCATCGATGTGGAAAGTACTGTCGTCGTAAATTCCGAAACAAGGACAAGTTCTACACCAAATGTCGTTTCGGCTTTCCACGACCGGTGATTTCTAAAGGAAGTGTAAACAGTTTGATGTCTTCGCTGCGACATAATGTGATGAAGAAATCACCTAAAAACACATACAATTTGAAGAGGAGCGAAGAGTCCAAGTACATCAACGACTACAACCCGGTGATTTTGTCCATGTGGAATGCTAACATGGATATACAGTTTGTGGCTGATAACTGTATGGCTGTGGCTCGGTATGTGACATCTTACATCACCAAAAAAGAGAAGACAGAATTGAAGGATATGTGGGAGGACATTTCCCATGAAAAGAGCCTCAGTAAGAAGTTGTACAGTTTCAGTCTGAAGATGTTGTCGCATCGAGAAATCGGAGCTTACGAATGTTCTGACCGGTTGTCTTCAGCAAGTCTCTATGCCAAATCCAGGAGTATCGTTTGGGCGAGTCTTGGTCTTGCTGCAACGCGTAATCGAGTTCTGAAACCTGTGCGGGAAATTGAGTATTTGGCGGAAAAGGAGCCAAACAGTACCGACATTTTGAAGACCAACATGTTGGATACATATTATCCAAATCGGAGCAGTCACCTCGAGAATGTTTGTCTGTATGAGGTTCTTCAAAATTACATATTCAAGAGGAACATCAAAGAAGATACTGAGAAAGGAGTGTATGCTGTAATAGGAAGTGAGGGATGTCTGGTCAAGCAAAGAAAATGCCACTTGGTAAACCATCGAAAATTGAGTGGCGAATCTCCTGAAAAAAAGGAGTTTTTCTATTTAGCACTTTTGCAACTTTTCAAGCCTTGGCGTGCAGAAGAGGAACTGCTTGGAGATTTCCTCTGTTACAAAGACTCTTTCAATGCTGCCATGGAGACCATAGAATGTCCTGCTTTTCCCAAATATGTAGAAATGTTGAATGCGGAAATTGAGCAGTAAGCAACGATTGCAGCCGAGATTGCCAGAGACAGTTCTCAGGACAGTCAGAGTTCTGCTTCATTGAGTCAGGATCCACTAGGAGGACCTGTTGAAAATGAAGCTGCCACTGCTATGAATGAAGTGGAAAGAGCCATGGCACATGCTCAGGAGGATGCGGTTAACTTAGAAGAGTTGGAAAGACAACTCAACGTTGAGCAGAGGAAAATATATGACGAAGTTACCATGCAAATTGATCATGGATTAAGTCATGAGAAGAAAGAGTGCTCATGTACGTCGTTGAAGCCTGTCCGACTGTACGTGAGTGGAGAAGCGGGAACTGGAAAAAGTTTCCTTATTAAAGCAATTTCATGTTATTTGCATCGCTGTCTTGTGTTGTCACCGCTCCAACTGGACTGGCAGCACATAACATTAAAGGGATTACTTTACATCGTTTACTGATGCTGCCAGTGGAGCATGACAACAAATTACAATATCACAAGCTATCTGGAGATGCTTGTTGTGAAGTTTCAAGAATCTTGAGGAAAATGAAACTTCTTATCATTGACGAAGTAAGCATGGTTTCCAATGTCATGCTTGCCTTTGTGCGTTTGAGAATGCAAGAAGTTCTCAAAACAGAGTATGATGTGTTATTTGGTGGCAAACACATCATTGTTTTCGGAGATCTTCTGCAGCTGACACCAGTGAAAGGGCAACCTGTGTTCAAAATGCTCACGCATGAAGATACCAGGAAGTGCCTAGGGAGCATTGGCAACGTCAATATATGGTTAAACTTCAATTATGCTGAACTGCATGAAAATATGCGTCAGGCGAAGGATGAAGTTTACAAGACTATTCTACAAGATGTTAGAATTGGAAAAGTGACCGAGCATGGGAAAGAAGCTTTACATGCACGATTACTGTCAAATTTATATCCAGAACAAGATGTTGTGCCTGAGAATATTTTTCAGAAAATTACTGGGAAGAAATCTGGAATATGTTTGATGCTAACTCTTGCAGAATGTGCCAAATTCAACAACAAAATGTTGCATTTAGAAAAGCAAGAGATTGTGAAACTGGAAGCTATTGACAGAGTAGAGCATATGGGATCAACAATTATTTTGTCTGAGAATTTGAAAACAAAATTGGATTCATTAGAGAAGACTATATCTAAAACTGCAGGTTTTGAAAAGACTCTGAATGTGTGCTTGAACTGCCGTATAATTTTAAGAAGGAATTTACATGTTGAAAGAGGTCTGGTAAATGGATCAATGGGTAATGTTGTTGATTTTGTAAAATACAGAAATAGAGATGGAATTGAATTTTTAAAAATTAAATTTGATGGCATTGAGGAAGTACAGGTAATTGGTCGTTGTTCTGCTAGATTTTTGCTTGTAAAAGACTTATATGTTCGCCGTAAGCAGTTTCCTGTTTGCTTGGCATATGCGGTGACAATCCATAAATCACAAGGTTTAAGTGTAGACAGTGCATTGGTGAATATTGGCAGTTCTGTGTTCAAGGAGGGTATGGCATATGTGGCATTGTCACGAGTTAGAACTTTATCGGGATTGTACTTGATTGAGTGTGATGTCACAAACATTTGTGCGGATCTAGATTGTGTTAAGGAATACAATAGGTTAAGAAGAGAGTATGCGCCACATTTGCCTCAATATCCTTTGTTTGAGAAACGTGTGGTAGGCCGGAAACGAAGAAATGTGACCAATACTGGGGAGGTTGTAGCAAAAAGACGAAAAGTCGATGAACCTGAAATTATAAGCAGAAACAAAAAGGATTCTGTTGAAGATGTTGTTGGTTTTCAATTTGAAAACAGTTCTGGTGTCAACTGCTATGCTAATGTAGTGGTTAATGTTTTGTTTTCTCTAGAAAATGTAAAAGAAGAGATTGTGGTCAATTCTGGTCAAAGATTTTGCAGTTTGTTAAATTCTGTGTTAGAGAAATGTAGCACTGATAGAACAAAAATAGAAAGTGTGTCTGAAATTCGAAATCTGTTAGACAGATGTTCAGGCCAAACACAATTCTCTCAAAATATTCAGCAAGATTGTCAGGAGTTTTTAATGTATATGCTTGATGTATTGCATGCTGAAGGTGTAGATGTAGATCACCTGTTTGGGCTTTCTTATCAATGGCAGCATGACTGCGAGAACTGTAGGGTATCAAGTACTACTAGTGTAGACTCAGAAAGATTTATATATTTAACTTTGCCAGACAGTAAATCAGTCTCTTTTAATAAACTAGTAAAAGCAGCTGATCACAACATGGAGTGTAGCCAATGTAAATCTGAAATGATGTCCACATTATTTATACGAACATATGGCCAGTATGTTATTTTAATGTTCCAACGATGTAGGCCTGATGGAACAAAATTGACAACTTTAATTAAAAATTTTGTGGCTTCACAGTTGTCAATATCAGGAAGGACTTTTGTAACTGCAGCAATTATATATCATGACGGTCCTTCAATAACATCAGGACATTACACAGCTTATTTAAAGTCTAGAAATGGCTGGTCATTCTGCAATGATTCTGTTTTAATTTTCAAAAAAATATTGCTGTATGACCTTAAAAACTCTTACCTGGTGTTTTTAAAACAAAAATTTTAGGGAAAGAATCTCGGGATGTGCTCTGAGGAATTTCAAGAAGTTCTAATGGCTCCTACACGATTTGGCCTTGAGGATAAGTGTAGTACAGAGACATAACTTCTTACCATAACACTGGACGTCATGGAGAAATAACTGCACTTTGAATGAATTCAGAAAAACTGTTTCTTTTTATAAGCAAATTGAAGCAGCCAATCAAAACATGGAGTAGAGGGAATGTAAGTCTGCAATGCTGTCTACTGTTTTATATTGCTTTCTGATTAAAAGTGATGTAGAGAATTAAATATTTGTAGTAGTCATAGAGATAGTGTAAGTCTGCTTCATAGTAAGCAGTATCAGTGTCATAGGAAATGTAGAACATGACTGAGCAAGAAGGGGAAGATATTACTAGTCCAGGATTGTGAAAATGATCTTCAACATTTTAATTGTGAAAGTTGCGGAAATACAACATGACGGGATTGGCTTACAAGAATTCTAAGAGTTATAAATGGCTCTGACATGATTTGGCCTTGTGGAAACGTGTGGTAGAGAGCAAGAAGTCATTTATTGTATGTAACATGTTTTTCAAAACGATGGAGGTTTTCTTTCAGAAAGTGGCGGTCTGAAAGTAATAACAGCACAACAGAGTGTAAGCTGTTCATAGGACATCCTTCGACGTCATGGAAAGTAAGTTAACTTTAAGGAGTTCTGAATTTTGATTTGTTATGTTGTATGGGTTTTTTAAACACAATCATTTTGATTGTGTTTTTTTTTCCCCGCTGTTATATGATGAATACCTTCAAGTCACTGTTTTTAGTGAAATTTGATACATTCTGAGAACAGCAAAAATAAACCATTTAACATTGTCGTGTTTTGGCAGCTCCTGAGTTAGCGTTTAGCACAGCTACACGGTCTTTTCTGTTAACTTGACCAAAACGAACGGGGGCCATTTTGAATCCCTCTGACTTCCGTTTTCTATGAACACGCTGCCTCGTGGTCAGTGTGCCCTTTTGTCCTTTCTTGATATTCATGGTCCCTTATTCTGCTCGGCAACAGGCTATTTTTAGTACTGGTCAAGCGCACATGCGCATCATGCATTCACTGGTCACTCTTTAGGAATGTTGGTACTAACTGACCAGTACTATTTAACTCCTCCCACCTGCTGGCTGTGTTCCAAAAATGACCTTATATGTACCTAAAATGTGTAACTTGTGACCGCCTATCTTTTTATTGCTATTAAATTGTATAAAAGAGGTCGCGCACCAATGTTCGGTGTGCTACTACTTACACTGCCGAAGGGTGCGGTAGGAATGTATCACCACCCCATGGGGTCTTAATAAACTTGTCTTTTACCTTTTCCAGTGTCCGTGCCAACTTCTATACTAAGGTGTTCGAGAGCTTAGCAGAATATGTAGGCCTGATTTGAACCCAACACCACAATTGGCGACCCAGATGGGACTCATCGGCGACTCGGATGCCCGAAGGAGAGGTCGTGACGAAGGTCAGGAAACTCGCCATGGACGCGTACGCTGCCACTTAGTGACCCGAGTCTTGGCACCCACGGTGTGTTTTTCCTTCCTTCCGATCTGACCTTCCAGGTGGCGCCGGTCTCCGACTGAGATTCTGATCTTGGATTGTCGTGATGTGCCGTTTTGGCTGATTTGACCACAGAACTTGGCAGTTGGACTTTGGACGTTTGAAAATATTTGGTAAGCTTTTGATTGGTGAGGTAGTCTACTGACACTTACTGTGGCTTTTTGAATTTTGAATTTGAATTTGAATTTGTTTGAAGTTAGCTAACGTTTGAATCTTTGAATTTGAATTTGAATATGTGAAGTGCACCTCACATAGGCAGGCATGTAGGGATATTTCTCTGATTTATTTGATTTGAACGGTACACCGCGTTAGGTGTCATTTTTGTAGTATCGCGTTCTCGTGGTACTTTTTGAAACATGCCTGTTTTTAGCACACTCCGCAGGATGTGCTGTCCTGAAAATGGTACCAATTGTCGAGTAAGTAAAAAACAGCTGGCTCCCCCAGAGGGGACTCCGAATCGTGAAATGTATGTCAAATTCGGTATTCCACCAATAATGTATAGTACATTATGGCATAAGTATACTAAGACTGATCGTGAATTACAGTGGCCACTATATGGATCGTTTGACATTCGAAAGGTACAATATGTGGAGCAGTGTTTGTTTCAGCGAAGGTCTAGACAAGATATGTTTGATTGTGTGCGTATGTGGGAGAAAGAGGTGCGTGAACGAGTGAAGCGTGAGGAAGCCTTGGCGGAGAAAGTGCAGCGGAAGGCTGCACATGACAAAGCTTTACAGCTACAGGAGAAGGAATTACAGGAAAAGAAAGAGAGGGAGAGACGAGAACGCAATTTACAGGTTAATGGTCAATTCCCTATCAGGCGTCCTCTTTATCCAGTCCTTACTAATGAAACAGATGATTTTTCATTACTAGATCGTTGTCCGCCTCCGTATGTCGCATCTACGGCTCCGAACGAGGAATCAGACGAGGATAGTGATCGAACACAGCGTACCAGGTTACATGCAGAACGAACGGCGGAATTACGTTCGTTTGCACGAAAGCTAAATATTAATACTGTTACTGTTTCTGACATTACTGCAAAAATGGAACAGTGGTCTGATCAGGAGCGACTGTATTTTTTCATTTTGGAGATGAAGTTGTTGAGCGGTACAGAAAATATTCTCTCGAGTTAGAGCCAAAGGAGATATCCGAGGGTCGTGAGAATTTTCGTAAAGGTCTTTTTGTTCTTTCAGATGCGGACGACTTCTTCAAGCGTTTGATTCAACTGCGAAATGAGGCGACACGACTACGGGAGTTGGCAAAGTCGAAGAATTCGTCTGCGTCCGGAGCGACGGGGATATCCAAAGAATGCCCTATCTTTGAAACAGATAAGATCGCTGCGATTAATGTTAGACCTATGCGAGAAGCTGCGCCTTTATATGTCCCTCATAAAGGGGATGGCACAGATGATGATAAAAGATCCAAAGATGCGAAAGGGTATTTTGTATATAACTGGGTTTATACGCCTTGGAATAGAGCAGATGTTATGGCGCTTAAGAATGCTTTACCTGATCCCCGTAAAAATCCTGCGGCTTTTTATGAAAATGTTGAAAGCGCGATTTCTTCGTGTATTATGACGTTAGTTGATATTGACCTGTTTTTCGGGTTGATATTGCCTCCTGATATGTGGAGAGCGATTCGTAAGTTTGATGACCTCACGACTCTCGGGGCCACTTGGAAAGATCTTGTTCAGGCTGATTTAGATAGAGAACCAGCATGTAAGCCGTGTCAATTAATATTAGACCTTCCACAGGCCATACTAACAAAATTAAAGACTCTTGCTCCCGCTAAAAAGATTGATTGGACTATGTTAGCTTCTTGTACACAAAAAATGGATGAATCGGTTTCTGATTTTTTCTCTCACTTCGAGGAAGCGTTCCATGATTATAGTGGTCAATCATTGACAGAAGATACAGGCAGGCACTTATTCGTTGATAAGTATGTGGCTAATCTCCTACCGGAGATTGCGAAACGATTAAAAGCGAGTGAAAGTTCATGGACCACAGCAACCCCTGCTTCTTTATTGACTATGGCTCAATATTATGAACGACAGGAATTGGAGGCAAAAGAAAGTAGTGAAAAGAAGGCGAAGGATTTGAAGACGAAGGTAATGTTAGCTCGGGTTTAGGCTACGAGAGGGAACAATAGAGGAGGGCGAGGATCGTACAGTAATACTCCTCCCCCTCGTTCTGACATTTCTGTGAATCAATGTGCATACTGCAAACAGTTTGGGCATTGGATTGCAGACTGTCAGGTGTTTCGAGAGCAGCGTAATTTGAGGGGACGAGGAAGTGGGAGGTCTAGAACTAATTATGGGGGGTGAAGAGGAGGCTATGGAACGACTGATCGAGGAGGTTATGGCACGAATGATCGAGGAGGATATGGAGCAAGGGGTCGTGGTCAGACAGATTATAATACGTTTGATAATCGTAATCAATATCAGATAAATGAGGGTGGTTCTGCTGAGCCACGGGATGAGCACTATGCATAGGATTGCGTAGGATGGGGTGTGGAATCGGTTGAGGTACCAGTTGATCAAAGGGGTCCATATATAGAAGCACATGTTCTGGGTTCTACTGATCAATTTCTGGTCGATACAGGAGCTACTCGTAGCGCCTTGTCCAAATACTTGGTTCCAAGGGCTCCCCTGTCTGGCGAGGTAATTACAGCTATAGGGTTCGATGGAACACCTACTTCTAGCCCACTGTCTCAACCAGTTGCATTTCATGTTGATAAATTTGCTGCCCCTTGTCCTTTTTTGTTGTCTCCAAATACACCAGATAATATTATGGGACTCGAGATGTTAAAACACTTTCGAGCCACTATTCGCTGTGCCCCAGAAGGAGTGCGAGTTGTGTTGAATGAGAATTACCCAGAATTAGAGCGAGTGTGTTTTCTCCATGAATCTGAAGTACTGGCCTCCATACCGAAAACGTTGTGGGCCACTTCCGATACGGATGTGGGGCAGATGATAATTCCTCCAGTACGTATTACTGTAAAGGAGGGAGTATCTCTACCACGTGTCCCACAATATAAGATTTCCCGAGAGGGTGAACTTGCTTTAATACACATTGTCAATGATTTGATTTCGGCAGGAGTAGTTGAGGAAGTCCCCTACAATGTTTGCAATAGCCCCATTTTACCGATCCTTAAAAGGGGTACAGATGCTAAGGTTTACCGTTTCATTATTGATTTGAGGGAAATAAACAAGATAGTAGTGCCTCAATACCCGGTGGTGTCTGACATCACCAAGTTGCTTACGTTGGTTCCATCGACGGCAACTACTTTTACAGTCATCGATTTGAAGAATGCTTTCTTTTCGATCCCTTTACATTCTGATAGTCGATATCTATTCGGCTTTACATTGAACAATAAATCGTACAGATTCTGTCGAGTTCCTAAAGGCTATACTGAAAGTCCTAGCATTTATAGTCAGGCATTAAAAAGACAGCTTGATTCCTTTGAATTATTACAAGATGGAGTGGCTCTTATTCAATATGTAGATGATATCTTACTTGCTGCAGACACGCCAGAACAATGTGAGAAGAGTACCTTTTCCTTGCTTTCCTTCCTGGCCAAACATAATCATAAAGTTTCGAAGAAAAAGCTGCAATATTGTAGACCAAAGGTGACCTACCTCGGTCATCTTTTGTCTAAGGAGGGCCGTGCATTGACACCAGATCGAATTCAAGCAATCCTAGACACTCCAGTTCCTCGCACCCAGAAGGATGTTCGGGCCTTTATAGGTTTGACGTCTTTTTGTAGGCAATGGATATTGGGTTTTTCACATATCGTTAAACCATTGTTGGCATTGTTGTCTAAAGATACACCGATCCCCATTGAATGGACGGATGAATGTCAGAATGCTTTTGAACAATTAAGACAAGTTCTTTGTTCTGCACCAGTGTTAGGTACACCTGATTACACGAAGATTTTCACATTGTATGTACACGAGAAGGATGGGTGCGCATTGTCAGTGTTAGTGCAGACACACGGAGACAAACAGAGGCCTTGTGCATACTTCTCGGCGGTACTCGACCCTGTGGCTCGAGGATTGCCTGGATGTTTTCGAGCAGTTGCAGCAACAGCAGTTGCGATACGACAAAGTGAGGGAATAGTTTTGTCACACAAATTGTTGGTGTTAGTTCCCCATGCGGTAGATGCGTTACTGAATCAAACGAAAACACAGCATCTAACCAGCGCCCGTTTGACAGGATATGAGCTAACATTGTTGGCGCCGCACATCACACTAAAACGATGTACGACACTGAATCCTGCTACTTTACTGCCGGATCCTGTTGCTGAGACTCAGAAGGAAGAACAACATGATTGTGTTTTTCTGACTGAGGAACAGACAAAGGGTCGTATCGATTTACAGGATACACCGTTTCCAGATGTAGATGGGGAACTGTGGGTTGATGGATCGTGCGTGAGGTTACCAGATGGTACGACTGCTGCAGCCTACGCGATCACGACACTTAAGACAGTTGTAGAAGCAGCACGAATACCCCAGAAGTCGGCTCAAGCAGCTGAACTGATAGCCTTAACGAAAGCATGTGAGTTAAGTGCTGGACTATGTGTGAACATTTACACGGATAGTCGTTACGCTTTTGGAGTAGTGCATGATTTTGGCCTACTCTGGAAGGAACGAGGATTTTTGACTTCACACGGAGTACACATCATGCATGGAGAATTGGTACGCGATCTCCTGAATGCACTGTTATGCCCAAAGAAAGTTGCAATAGTCAAGTGCAGTGCACACAAAAAGGTGACGGACAAAATAGGGCAAGGCAATGCTTTCGCAGATCGCATTGCGAGAGAGACCGCTATGCTGCAAAATAATTTCCCCATGTATGTGGTGAAGTCACAAGCCGAGCGGTGGCATGATGCTAGAGAATAAATATTAGATATACAGAAGTCAGCATCTGAGGCAGAACTTATGAAATGGGCCACTGAAGGAGTATTGGATGATGAGGGTTGCTGGCGTAGTAAAGATATGGAGAGATGGAAACTACCCATGGCCTATTTACAAACAATGGTGCAAATGACACACGGGCTGGCACACATTGGAGCTCTCGCAATTACTAAATTGCTTACACGAGTTTGGGAAAATGCTGATATTGCAAGCACGGCTAAGAGAGTAGTACAGACTTGTCTGATATGTTTACAGCACAATCCTGGACAAGGGACTCATACTCCCAAAGGAGGGTTTGTTCCACCTACTGCACCATTCGAAGTACTGCAAATGGATTACATCCAGCTGGAGCACTGTAATAATCTCAAGTATGTCCTAGTGGTGGTGTGTGCCTTCAGCAAATGGATTGAGGCTTACCCTACGAAAGACAATACAGCATTGACAACAGCTAAGGTGTTACTCAAAGAGTACTTCCCGCGCTATGGTGTTTGTAAACTTATGTGGAGTGATAATGGTCCTCATTTCATCGGGAAAGTAATCGAGTACATCCTGAAAGGATTGGGAATCAAGCAACGATTCCACGCAGTCTTTCACCCACAATCAGCAGGTTTGGTCGAGAGATACAATGCAACTCTGAAACTGAAGCTAGCAAAGATAGTGGCATCCACATCTCTGAAATGGCCGGATGCTTTGCCTTTGGCATTGCTGTCCATTCGATCAGTCCCACATTCTCGATCTGGCCTCACACCCTATGAAGTGGTGTTTGGAAGGCCGATGAATATTTGGGGAATTCCAAAACCTCGTTTAATACATGATGTGCCTTGTATAATGATGAACGATTATTTGGCACGATTAACAAATGATTTGCTTTCTATTCATCAACAGGTTCGAGAGGCGCTCCCAGATAACTCCACTGGTGAGGCTCACGATCTCCGCCCTGGGGACCACGTGATGATCAAAGTATTTGAGCGATCCAGCAGTTTGGAACCGAGATGGCATGGCCCTGAACAAGTGCTGCTGGCTACGCGAACTGCTGTGAGAGTCACCAACAAGAAGCGGTGGATACATTCAACGCACTGCCGACGTGTCTCTCCGGATCTGGTGAGCCCTGTGGTGCTATCCGACTACAGAAAGATTTTGGATACAGAAAAGAGCCCAGCTGTCACGCCTGATGAATTGGAGGGAGCCTTCCCGGACCACGTTGTTTCTGATAAAGTGAAGTACAATCTACGTCCCAGGAAATAAGATTCCCTTTTGTGTTTTTGAAACTGGTTGGTAACCGCTCTGAGGTTTGTGAAACGGAAGCCGGGAATATCAAGGGGGGGGGATCAGTTCTACCCAGTGTAGCGACACCCGTCTTGAATCCCGGAGAACAAATCAACGGCAGCCTCGGTCCAGAACCATCGTTTTTATTTTTCCGCTTAGTGTTGCTTTTGAAGAATATTGTTTTGTGAACTATGGCATCTCCTTCGACACGAAAAGGGAGAATTCTTGGTGCTGTTTTTTTTGTCTTGACCGTAGTGGTGATCGCAGTATTAGCTTGGACTATAGAACTATTGTTTCCTGTACGAGAACATTTGCTGCCCACCACTCCGAGTCCATCTGAACATTTTCATTTTACTTTGCCTTTTCACGAAGAAAGACATAGGCAGACTTATTTGAATAACAGTTTTATTCAGATTTTGCATCATACTCATAACATGACCAACATGTCCAATTGTTGGGTATGTGGAATGTTGCCCGGACATCAGAAGAAGGGAGGAACACCACTCATTCCTCTCCCGTTTTCTCATAATGGTTCTTGTCATGCTTGGTACACTCTTCTCTTCACTTTGCGATGGCCAACGAAAGGTGGACTACTTTTTCGATTGAATAAAATATGCTATAACGATAAAGAAGGCTATCCACATGCTGAAGGAACTAAATTTGAATGGGAAGAGTATCGTCCGGACAATGTTTCTACACCTCGTGTATATACGAATCAAAGATTTATAAATGTGATGAATTTGCATATGATAACAGTCATTGATACAAAAGCAGATTTGTGTATTAGAAATAAAGGTACAATCCCTGTAGGTCGCAGTGAATGTAATATTACACTTACCTTTGATACACCGATTGGAATTGCATTTGTAGCTTCACGTAACACATATTTCATTTGTGGAAATAAGGGATACCATCGTCTACCATTGGGATGGTTGGGAACATGTTATATAGCTTTTGTATTACCACCTGTGTTTATTGCTCCTCCCATGTATCACAATGATTACGTTCTGTACCATGATTTCGTGCTGAACAGAGTTAAGAGAACATTAGATCTTGATGAAATTGATCAGACTGATACCACTTTACAACAATATGTAGATTTCAACTTGGGGTTATTTTCATTTGTAGGAGCTGCACTGAATAGCAGGAAAATAAGGCGGCTTACACGTGTGGTGGAAGCTGTCGCCAATGAAACTGCCTCTGCTTTAGGGAATATTACTGAGGAATTGCAAATTACCAGAATTGTAGCGCTCCAGAATCAAATGGTTTTAGATGTGATACTAGCTGATAGGGGTGGAGCATGCCGCGTCATCGGGAGTAGTTGTTGTGTGTATGTGCCAGATAATTCACCTTCTGTGTATGATTCAATTACGAAATTACATAAGATAGCTGCTGAGATCCATCCAGAAAATGGAGCATGGACCTTTTCTGGGTGGTTCTGGACTCTGCTTACTACTTGGGGTTGGAAATTATTAACGATTCTCTGTGTCTTTCTTGGAGTACTATTTACCCTTTGTCTATGTATTCAATGCGGCCCTACGTTATGTTCTGTATGTATCACAGCCTGTATTCCGTCCAAACGAGCTATTGTTAAGCAAGAGAAACTGATCAACGACGAAGTATTGAAACTAATGGCTATTAACATTGATGATGAACATTCTGATTATGTTCAGTATGAGGTAGCTTTTGCTAAACGCTAAAAGGGCCGTCTGTCGTGTTTTGGCAGCTCCTGAGTTAGCGTTTAGCACAGCTACACGGTCTTTTCTGTTAACTTGACCAAAACGAACGGGGGCCATTTTGAATCCCTCTGACTTCCGTTTTCTATGAACACGCTGCCTCGTGGTCAGTGTGCCCTTTTGTCCTTTCTTAATATTCATGGTCCCTTATTCTGCTCGGCAACAGGCTATTTTTAGTACTGGTCAAGCGCACATGCGCATCATGCATTCACTGGTCACTCTTTAGGAATGTTGGTACTAACTGACCAGTACTATTTAACTCCTCCCACCTGCTGGCTGTGTTCCAAAAATGACCTTATATGTACCTAAAATGTGTAACTTGTGACCGCCTATCTTTTTATTGCTATTAAATTGTATAAAAGAGGTCGCGCACCAATGTTCGGTGTGCTACTTCTTACACTGCCGAAGGGTGCGGTAGGAATGTATCACCACCCCATGGGGTCTTAATAAACTTGTCTTTTACCTTTTCCAGTGTCCGTGCCAACTTCTATACTAAGGTGTTCGAGAGCTTAGCAGAATATGTAGGCCTGATTTGAACCTAACACCACAACATGTATAATTAATTCTGTACTGTTTGCATTTATGATGTACATTTAGAACTGTGTAGGAGGCATGGAGAAGGAGAGGCTTCTGTAAGTGTCAAAGTTGTTGCATACAGTGCTCATATTCTACGTAGTCTTTCATATGATAGACTACATTTCCACAATGAGATACCTAAGCAAAGGAAACACAGGTGATATGATTGTGGAATGAGCCAAAAAAATTGCACGTTTTTCAATTATATTACCTGTGTTTCCTAACATTACACATCACATTGTGTAGATGAGGTTTAGGCCTGTTCCTGGAGAGAGAGGAGGTCTGACATTTGTTCAAGAGTGCAGTGGACATGACTCACTTCGTTGGTAGGCCTCCACATGTATTATCTCCTCTGTATTCTTCAACAAACCTAAATTCCATCTGCAACCCTGAGTAGGACTTACCTGAAACAAATCTGTGGATAGGTTACACCTTATTGGCATCTTGAAACAATCATTTAAAATGTTAGGGTCAGATTTATGGTGGCCGTGCGCCTCTTTTGCTCCATTGTGGGTCACTTTTGTGTAAAAGATGCACCATGTTGCAAGATAGGTTTCAGTTCATCTCCAGCAAGATACCATCAGTTTAAAATGTATATAATTAGCACTGTGTAGGGGGCATGCAGAAGCTGAAGCTTTTGTAAGTGTCAAAGTTGTTGCATGCAGTGCTGCACTTCTGGGTACTGTTTAATATGCTGCACTACATCTGCACTATGAGATACCTAAGCAAAGGCAACACAGGTGATGTGATTGTGAAATGAGGAAAAGAAACTCCACATTTTTCAATTACATCACCTGTGTTTCCTAAGTTTACGAATGACATTGTGCAGATGAAGTTTAGGTCTGTCCACGGACACAGAAGAGGTCTGGCCTTTGTTCAAGAGTGAAGTGGACATGACTTACTTCATTGGTAGGCCTTCACATGTATTATCTCCTCTGTATTCTTCAACAAGCATAAATTTGATATGCAATCCTGAGTAGGCCTCACCTTAAACAAACCTCTGGAGAGGCCACACCTTATCGTCATCCTGAATCAATCATTTCAAATGTTAGGGACAGATTTATGATAGGTGTATGCTTCTTTTGCGCCACTGTGCGTCACTTTTGTGATGCAGCGGCGGTGCAAAAGATTTGCTATGAGGTGACAAAATTACAAATTGATGCATCTAGGCAGATGTGTCATGCTGTAAAAAACCCGTGCCACATGAAACCGATGCAGCAGTGATGCAAAAGATGAACCATGTTGCAAGACAGGCCTGACTTCATCTCCAACAAGATAAGAAGCTAAGTCTTCTGTAAATGTCAAAATTGTTGTATATACTGCTCAACTTCTATGTACTCTTTGATATGCTAGACTCCATCTGCACTATGAGATACCTAACCAAAGGCAACACAGGTGATGTGATTGTGAAATGAGGAAAAGAAACTCTGTTTGTCCTTCAATCTTTTCCCTTGTCTTTTCTAATTTTTAAATACATGTTTTAATATTTTTCAAATGTTTGTTCTCTCTTTCACAGATTGAAAGTATAAAAACAAAAAGTGAGTAAGTTAACGACAATTATAAGGTAAATGTTTTGTACTCTTTTCGTTACATTTCTATCACCTTCTTGCTTGCATGATTTTTTAAGATTTGGCTAATAACCTATCCCTGTAAAGCTATGTTGATCTGTAGGTTTTTTATTCTTGTATTGCTAAATTGATTGTGAAGCTCCTTTTATTGTCCAGTGTCAAATGCTAAATGTTTAATGTTTTTATCAAATTGCTATACTGTAATGCAATGCTTTTATGATATGTTTTTATATCGAAATAAAGCAATACAACAACATTTCTATCACATTCACCTACTAGTAGTTCGACAGCTTCATTTCTTTAACCCTCAGTTTCCTGCCTTTGCTACTTCCCTCATTCCTTTCTCTATTACCTACTTACTCTACTCCTTCCACTCCTTTTCTCAGTCCCTCTCTTCTCATAGTTCCTCACTCTTCTTCACTCACTCCGTCTCTATTACTCTTAGTGTCTTTGACTGATCACTATTTCACTACTTGTTCATTATGCTTTTTCTGTGTAGTTGAAGCACACTGAGGGGCATATTATGAACACAGCCAATAAAATTATTGCTGTTTTTATTGGCAGAAAACTGTTGCAAAAGTGGTTTTAGCGGCAGTTTTCCGCCGCAAAAGCGGCTTTAGCGACACATTTCTGCCGATAAAAGCTGCAAAACTTTTATTGCCTATGTTGATGATATGGCTCTATGTTATTTACATTTCTTTGCTGTTTCAATTAATCTTTTTCTGTTATTTTTTCTTTTCTGTTTTCTGTTTTTTCTCTCTGTTATTCCACATGTTTTAATCTTATTTTGAACATTCACTCACATTCTCCAAGAAACTCTTCTTTGTTATTGTTCTACTCTCTCTTTTTTTCTTTCACTTCCTTATCTATTTTGTTTTTCACAATTATACCCTCTTCCATCTTTTCTTCGGTAAATAGATCTATTAAACAGTATCTCTGGTTTACTCCCTATAGCTGTCTTTCTTTTAACATTACTCTCTGTTTACTTCCCTTATACTTACTCTTCTTTTTTTTTTTTTTTTTGGTTCGCTCCCGGTTCGCGAACCGGGAAGCGAACGGGGAAGCGAACTAAAAGAAATAGAGCTTGCCAGAGTGCTAAACATTCTAGCAATTTTTTTTTGAAAGGGGAGGTAGTTCTGAAAAGAACTTTTTTTACATGTTTTTGTTGTTTTATATATATATTTTTTTTTCTGAACATTTTTTGTATTTTTTGTATTTTTTGAACAGTTTTATGTTTTTTTGTTTGTTTTTGATGGAGGGGAAACAACAAAAAACAGGCATTGAAAAGGGCTCAACAGGAGCAAAAAAAAATTACTGTCTGGGGCGGTTAGGGCAATTGTGATTTTTATAAGCTAGGTTTATTAAGTTAATGCTCATGTTACCACATGACAGCAATGCACCGCAATACAAGCAGGTAAATTTGATATGAACAAAGTTCTCCTGAATGTTTGGCACGGTTTCCCGTGCCTCTGCTCCTGTCAACGATATCTGTGATGTTGACCTGGCCACAGGAGTTGTTGTTGGGTTATCCTGCATGTCACGCATCTCTGCTTGGCTGTAGTTCAATGGATGCCACCTGCTCATGTGACGATGCATGGTATAGTTACCGAAGCTATACTTTTTATCAGTGCCTCTAGATAACTGGTCTTTACAAATGAGGCAGGTGACATACCTAGCATTTACTTTCTTTTGCCCTCGAGGGATTGAAAAAAACTGCCAAATAAAACTGGCTTTCCGATGGGAAACCCGGGGTACCTCTTGTAAGAACTGTGGTCTTTCTGTCTCCTCTTCCTCTAGTTCATCCTCTTCCTCCTCTGTGTTGCTGATGAACTGGGGAGGTGGTCCTCTCTTCCCATGAGGAGGTGGAGGTGGTGGTGGGGGTGCACCAGCTGAAGCAACTAATGAAGCCATTGCTCAACTATGAAAAATAGGTCTTCCTCTCACAAAGATGAAAGTCAGAGTGAGGAAAGAAGGAGGGGTTTTCATCATTTTGGAAAAACAATAGTTCTAAACCAATGAAAAGTGTTATTTTTAGGTCACCTGACCTAGCCTTACATCATTATGAAACCAAAAGTGAAATGAACCAATGAAAAGTTTTATTAACAAGTCACATGACCTGTTACGCTTAAGTTACGCGCTGCGGAACGCGCCCCGGATCGCTTCCGGGGAGCTGCGCTTCGCGCCTCGGTTCGCGCTCCGGAGCACTTCCAGGTGCGCTAACGCGGCGCGTCATAAGACGCATTACGCCGCAACGCGATACGTCACGCTTTCGCGGCGCGCCCCGGATCGCTTCCGGGGAGCAGCGCTTCGCGCCGCGGTTCGCGTACCGGAGCACTTCCGGGTGCGCTAACGCGGCGCGTCATAAGACGCATTACGCGACAACGCGATACGTCGCGCTTCCGCGACGCGTCACGATGTTGATTTCTAACACGGCAGTTGCGCAAACGGAACGTTTACTGGTTCGCGGACCGGGTCGCGGCACCACTTTAAGCTAACGGGAAGCTTCCCGGTTCGCGAACCGGGAGCGAACCAAAACATAATAATAAAAAAAAAAATAATAAACATATAAAATAAATGTTTTGATTTAAAGAAGAATACATTTTACAGCTATAGATATTAGCTTTTAAAAAACCAATGAAATTCACTGAAAAAACCATAGGTTATAGACCATATATAGTTAGGAATTAGCATTTACAAAACCTTGAAAATTCACTGAAAAAACCATAGGTTATAGACCATATATAGTTAGGAATTAGCATTTAAAAAACCTTTTTTTACTGACACAAAACCATTGAAATTCCATATATAGTTAGTTGTACTAACTATATATCTCGCACCCGCAATCCACTGCTGATCATGTCACATATTACATCATTCATGACATGGTCAGTGACATCACTGATGACATCACTGATGACATCTCAAATGACATCACTGATGACATCACTGATGACATCTCAAATGACATCACTGATGACATCACTGATGACATCACTGATGACATCACTGATGACATCTCAAATGACATCACTGATGACATCACTGATGACATCTCAATTGACATCACTGATGACATCACTGATGACATCTCATTTGACATGACTGATCACATCACTGATGACATCATTCATGTGATAATACGATGAACTTCTTCAGACTCTAATATAACCTTATATACACTCAGTGTAAATAGACACTCACAGACTGTCACTCATCCATGGAGTTACTCACACACCTAGTCAGTCATGCAAAGAATCAATCACACCTCCATTTCCTCAACTATGCAGTTATACACACCTTACGTATTCAAACAGATACTAACACATATTTACTCTCTTATACAATCCCTGATACAATTTCATAATGATCCATACAGCCACTCACACATTCACTGCCTCTTATGCACAGTTATTTATATATGTCAACTCTCACATGTACTGTGTTTTACATATGTACTTACTTTGACATGTAGCACTGAGATATACATTCACTCACCAATACACTCATGCACACAGTCAACCACCCATAGAACTGTTTCCACATGCACTTTTGAACTCATACATCTAGTGAAGCAACTGCTCACACATCTATGCACAGAGTCATACACCTCTCAACCATCAACACACACACTCAGTCTCCCATACAAATACTTGGGCAACCAATCAATAACCCATATAGTTACTCATATAGCTACTGATCAACACATGCGGCAGTTTACTGAACAACAGACATGATGCACAAATTAAGACAGTTTAGTCACTAACCCATGCACTCAGTGAGACATATTTAAACGCTCACTCATACAGTCAGTCATGCACCTACTAAATCCTTCATCCAGACACTTATACATCCACTCATTCTTCAATATGTAAGACATATTTAAACTTTACAGAAACATAAAATCACTGCATGTTGTTATCAGTGATGTCATCAGTGATATCATTTGAGATGTCATCAGTGATGTCATCAGTGATGTCACTGACCATGTCATGAATGATGTAATATGTGACATGATCAGCAGTGGATTGCGGGTGCGAGATATATAGTTAGTACAACTAACTATATATGGAATTTCAATGGTTTTGTGTCAGTAAAAAAAGGTTTTTTAAATGCTAATTCCTAACTATATATGGTCTATACCCTATGGTTTTTTCAGTGAATATATATATATATATATATATATATATATATATATATATATATATATATATAAAATCCAGTAGATAGTTATAGTTAGGACCTAATATTTATAGGAAAACCGCAACATTCTATTGGCAATAACTTTGGCGTAGATTAATGAATCTTCTTGAAATTTTCCAAACATTTGGCCAGCTCAGTTCCGCTCCTTCCCTGAAAGTTTGGGGGTGATTGGTTAAGCGGGGTCCGTGAAAAAAGGGGGGGCCCAAAACATATTTTCCCCAATGCAATTTCCCAAAGGACCTTTAGTCACGGCTACGTATTGTGTTCTCACATTTTGGTATCATTAGAAAATAGTCATTGGTTATGTGTTTCCAAAATGAGTTTAGTATTAATACTAAAATGCAGTTATGAATGTATGCTTGATGTTTTTGAAGACAAATAAGTATATGTAGTCTTGCAGTGACACTTCCACCAGTATGATTTCCTACACTACCCAAACACCACTGCACTACTGTAAATCCTTAATCTACCTCCAGCATGACTACTTACACTACCTATTCACCACTTCATTACCCTAAACCTTAAATCTACCCCAGCAGAACCTCCTACACTTCCCAAACACCAGTTTATTTCCTAGAACCCTACCCTACCATGACCCCCTACACTACACAAACACCACTGCACTACCTTAAAGCCTAAAACGCTATCCCTAGCATGATACCCTACGGTACATAACCACCACTGCACTATGCTAGAACACTACCCCAGTATGACTCCCTATACAACCTAATCAGCATTTCACTACTCTAAAGCTTAAATCTATCACAACAGGACCCCTTACACTACCCAAACACCACTATAGTATCTTACTGCTGTATTTATAAGAAATATTGTTATTTGCCTAGAATCACACAGGTAGTCTGTGCATTTAGGAATTATTCTGAGAGAAGCATTTTGGTAGTTCATGTGTTTCCCTACATGTAATTGGTTAAAAACATATTGCGTTCTCACATTTTGGTAGAATTAGAAAATAGTCATTGGTTATGTGTTTCGAAAATGAGTTTAGTGTTAATAGTAAAATGCAGTTCTGAAATATATGGAATGCATGCTTGATGTTTTTGCAGACAAATAAGTGTATGTAGTCTTGCAGTGACACTACACCCAGTATGATTTCCTACATTATGCAAACACTACTGCACTACTGTAAATCCTTAATCTATCTCCAGCATGACCACCTACAGTACCTAATCACCAATTTACCACCCTAAACCTTAAATCTACCCCAGCAGAACCTCCTATACTACCCAAAGATCATTTTATTTCCTAGAACACTACCTTACCATGACCCCCAACACTACACAAACACCACTGCACTACCATAAACCCTAAAACGCTATCCCTACCATGACCCTGTACACTACATTAACACCAACACACTACCCTACAACACTACCCCAGTACGATCTCCTACACTACCCATTTACCAATGCACTACCCTAAACTCTAAAACACTATAACAGCACGACCCACTACAGTACCCGAACACCACTGTACTACCCTAAACCCTAAATCTACCCCCAGTGCACCCACGTACACTACTGAATCACCAGTGTAGTACCCTAAACTCTAAAACACTGCCCTAGCACGACCCCCTACACTAATGAAACTGTTACACTACCCTAAACCTTAAGTTTACATCAGCACAACATCCTACACTACTGAAATAGCACTGCACTACCCTATAACAGTACCTTAGCATGACTCCCTACATAGAGAAATAACACTGTAATACTGTAAATTCTAAATCTGTACTGTTGCAAAATCAAAGTGACTGTTTATGTACCATGTAGTAATCTATTTACTATAGTAAAAGTGATCCAATTACGAATTCACTCAGTGTATTTCCTTATAGTAATGTAATCATTTAGTAAATATGAAATGAAATTTGTACTTGTAAAGCGCACTTATACCGCAACTGGGGTGTCTTGGCGCTGTACGCACACCGCTGTGGAACCCTTCCTGGCTTTTCCATGTGAAATGTCCACTCCTGGGCCCCCCCAAGGTGAAGCCGCATCCCAGCGCTGTTGGGGCCGTTGTGTAGATTAAGCAAGCTATTGCCCATAGTTGCAGAGTGGGACCCATGATTAGAATAGGCACCAAGGCGAAAATTATCAGGTTCCAGGAAATTGAGCCCAAGCCCCCGCGAGGTGGGAATTGAACCCTGGTCCCGGGCCAGACCTCTGCATCAGGGTCTGCCGCTATAACCATTGAGCCACACTTCTCCACTAAATATGCATGTAGTCATACAGTGCTTCAGGTTCTAGTGTTATGGAGTGCTTCAAACTGCTATGCATTATGTATGTAGTGCTCGTAACACCTTCCCAGTTGTGCTTCAGGCCTACAGTTTTTAGTCAGAATTTGAATGAAATGTGTTTGTATAGTAATACAAATTTATAATTTTTTAAAGTTTTTATGAAATAATTATTTGTTTATTTTTTACAGATACTGATTTTCATCATTAAAAAGTTATCATGCCGCAGAAAGAAAGAAGAAGAAAAAGTCAGAAAAAGCATTTATTTGAAAAAAACTCAACCACAAGTATTGGAAGACCAACATAATGTGACTGAAAAGACAACAATTTCTGGTAAGACTATAAAAGACTTCATAAAAAACATTACTAAATTCAGAAAACAAATGGAAATATGCTAAGCAGTGAAAATGTTCCAAGCACAAAAAAAGTGCAAAGAATAGGAAAGGCAAAAAAGACAATGTAAAAACAAAGGATACAACTTATAGTAAAAGAAGAGAAAATCAAAATAAAGAAATTCGCCGAAAATTATTTTACAACAGTTGTCCATAATTTAATGAAACACACAAAGAAATATAGAAAGAAAACACAATTTTATAAGAAGAAGCATATCGAAACCATTGTTGAAAAGACTTTTGAAGTAAAGAGAAAACTCTTCATTTTAGGATTGAGAATTCGATCACTAGATAAACAAATCCATTTAATGAAGGCCAAAAGTAAGTGAAAAAGAGTAATTAATAAAACACATTTTTGTGATATTCTTTTAGGGCAATGGAAACATAGTTCAAGTTCTGAGCCTTTTTTAATGAAGAGAGTTATTTACAGAGCAATAATGTGTTGCATGCAGTTGACACCCGTGGTCGAGCTTATGGGGTTAGAGATGGTTGTCCAATTGAGAAAGAGAAAGTGGTTCCCAGAAATGCAGAAGAAATGATAGCTGATGACGTTCTAGGCAGACGTCCTAAAGCCCCAGTGTACACTTGGGATTGCAGTAGTATTTGTAGTGTACGGCAAGAATCTATTGATAAATTACGCAATTTCTTACAAGCATATTGTAAAAAAAGTGTTAAACAAAAGATTAAGCTGTTGCAAGGACTAGACCCTTGCAGAGTGAGAAAACATACTGGTTTGCAAGGTCATTCTCTAGCTTGTCTTTCTAGGAAAGTATGTCAAAGTGTTTTTCACCATTTCAGGATGTTGGCAGTACATCATACTCAGTTTCAGTTTAAATGCTTTTATTCGGTTTGTATGCACAACCATATAAGCAATCATTAAAATACATTACCGTTGTGGTTATCCTTAAAATAAGTTCACAGAATTTCAAAGCAGCATTAATAAAATTCATGTAAAAAACAGATATACTTTGTTACAGAATGTGCAATTATCGCATATTACATACATCACTGCAAAGTGGAATTTAGTATTTCACATTTAGGGAATTGAAACCTTATGTGCAAATTTCGGGATAAAGTGCAATATTCTGGTGTGGCATTCATAAGGTAACGCAATTATTTCATAGCAACATGTGCAAAAATGGAAGAAATCCTGCTTAAAAGTGGCATGTACTTCCTATCTATGCAATGTGCAAATGATGCAATACAGTACCCTAAAGAAAAAAAGGGGGATAAACTTTCCTCAAAATAACGAATATTAGCAATTAAAGCATCCTGTGCAAATTCCACAATAAAGTGCCACATACTAACAACATATATTTTGTGCAAACTTGCAATAACTATATATATACTCAGAGGATAATAGATTTCCTGGCAGCTATACATTTTAAAATATGTGAAGCAACATAAAAACAGATGTCTGCGCCTTCTAAATAAAACATTAACTTCATTGCATTTTTAGTGGTTCGAACATTGTATTTTAAAAAGATAGGTTTCAGATAAAACTTTCTTATAGAAGAATAACATTTACAAAACATTAAAAAATGGCAACAACTTTGTTTGGATGTTTCATCACATGGACAAACAAAATTAGTGTTTTTTTTCATGGACAGAAAGGCCACAAGGTGATGAACTATTCCTAGCCTAAGGCGCGTCAGAACAAAGCGATGGGAGTTTCTTGTCACTTCAGTTAAAAATATTTGGAGGCCGTTTATGAGATTTAATTATTGATAAAATGTAAAAGAACTTTGCTTTTCGTTCAATCTCTCCCTGGCCTTCCTGTTGTATGCTAAAAAAGTTGTTTTTACCTCCTTTTTTGATATGGATGCTGCATAATCTGGCTCCAGGAAAATATTGCAGTTAAACAGGAGGCTATGTAATCTATCAGTGTGAAGTAACAGCTTAGGGCATGGAAGCAGCTTAGGGCATGGTAATAGCACCTTCGTGACTGCATTATCTACTTCCTTCTGAAGAATCCCTTTTAGATCATGATTCTGGGCTGCAACACAACCAGGCAAAAGTCAATCAATATCTTCTAGGGAGTCAAAGGACTGGAATCTATTAAAAGTTGGGACCATAAAACTTGGCTGCAACTTTGATGATGGTAAAATTGTGTTGGAATTAAAGTTATAATTACAACTTGGGTTGTCATATCTTTTGGTTACCATCAGGTGCCTTTAAAAATATCCTAGGGGGAGGAGGGTTGTATTATACTCCCAGTGTGATGGAGGAGGGGCATTAGCAAGTGTATTCCGTGCCCATCCTGGGGATCTAAAGTTTATAATTATACAGTCACCCCTAAAGCTCTTCTGGAGGGGACAGACCCATCCTACTCTTTGTGTTAGCAGTATCTGATTTACCTCATCCATTGGAAAACCACAGTTTTGGATAGCCAATACAAGGTTTTATTTTTTAGTGTTTCATGATTTTCTATTTGGGTTGTCCTTAATTTTGGCACATTCACAAGAACTGCTACATAGGCACCGCATTTGGGTGGCAGATTGATAAATGTAGGAACCTTGTTTGTAGTGGAATGCACAGAATCTATATTTCCTAACTTGGCAACTTCCATAGAGAATGGTTTTTCCGTGTCAGGGTTGGGGCTAGTAATAGGTGTATTACCATTGGGAATAGTTAGTGTATTATCCTTGGGAATAGAGATACCCTTGTCTGTTTCTCTGGGGCTCAAATCTTCTTTTTGTGGCCCTCTGTGATGATCTTACTCAGTTTGGGAGGTATTAATAGACTTCTTCTGCCCAGGTTAATAGTTTCACTGTTTTTACCACTATTTTGGTCCGACCTAAGACTATCTCGCTGAATCCCCATGCTGATTTTTTCCAAGTTGCTGCTTAACTTATGTACCTCTCTGTCTAGGTTGTCAACCTTTTCATGAATGGGCCTAATCAACTCAATTAGTTTATCATATATGGCCTTTATATCAGGGGTACTATACGGTGCTTCCAGATTTTGTTTAGATCTTGTAGTAACCATATTGCCCTGTTAAGAATTCTTTTATCCTTTTTTACTTTCGGGTTTCCCTGTCCTAACATTTTCGTTTTGTTTGGGGGGTGGGCGAATATATGGGGAAATATCCACAGCGGAAAACCTCGTGTATTCGAGATGCAAGAATGTTCGTCTTCAAGATCAATAGTACCTTCAACTAAGCCAGTATCCGGGATATCCTCGTTATTTGGACTAGACTGTTCGCTTATATTAACCTGATCGCCTGACATGGTGCTTGACCCCATTGAGTCAGAGTCAGAGTCAAAAATACTTTATTCGATTAATTAAAATCATAAAAGTATACTACAGGCACAAAAAATAAAAAATAAAAAAGACATGCATACATTTATAAGACAATACTATTCAATACAAAAAAACAAGCTATTTTAAAAACATTAAAAAACAGTTAAGAACATTTATGCAGGGAAAAAGTCAGGTTCGATTATTACTTTTTTCTTGTAAACAATAGATCATGTACCTTAATTAATCCATCATTTTTGGTTCTGAAGATAATTTCATTGTCATTCCCCTGTTACTTTGATTCTTCAGGGAACAAAGATGTACGACACATAAGGGAAAAGGTTGATCTAAACCTTGCTATTTACAGAGTACATTCAGTGAATGAGGTATTCAATAATCTAAGCCGTTTGGCTCTCATTGCTGCTACCAAAAAATTGGCAACCCCAAACATTACAATAGGGGTCTCCATAAGTTGTAGAAACAACAGGGCGGGTTTCACTTGCATAAATCCCCTGTGCCTCAAAAGTGGTAGAATATATTTTTCTCTCCCCTCCGTGAAGAAAGGACAGAAAAATACAAAATGAGTCAGGTCTTGGTCTGTAAAAGCATCCCATTTGCATGGAGCGTGATCCTTTGGCTTATTCCATTTCGGGTATTCACCCAGAAGGAGATGCATCTGATTGAAACGGAATTTCGTGAGAAGCCACCGGTGATATGGCCTGTTTACTACCATCAAATAAGGCTGAATGGACATAGTTGAGAGTAAAATGTAGTGAGCCCTTACAGTGTTTTTCTCAATTTCCTGGGCTTCACGTTGCATGTTTCTATATTTTGGAAAGTGAGCTTTAATCCATGTAACATCATCTTTACATAGCTTTTCCGGATTACTATACAATTCAGTACGGCCCAATTGAGTAGCAACAGATTTGATATAGTTCAGCCATTTTATATCTTTAACTCTGTCTCTCCCCATGCAGTCCCTGATGATTTGGCGGTTTAGAGTCAAGCTGGGGTTCAGCCATAGTTTCACCCAAAGAAGTAGTGGGGCCAGGTTAAGGGTGTCCTCGATGTATCCTTGCCCTAATTCCGACAGGACGGAGAAAGTGGGTGTAGACTGTGGTAGACCCAATAAAGAGCGCATGGACCTATTCTCTTCTTTCTGTATCGGGACTAGGTCCCTATATCCCCAAATCCCAGCCCCGTATCTAGCCAGGGCCAGGGTTTTGGCTCTATACAAGGTGAGTATGGCTTCAGTAGGTTTCCCCCCCAATCTCTTTGCAAAGCCCAATATGGCTGCAAATGACCTTTGTATAGCCATAGCTTTATTTACAATCTGTGGGGTCCAGGTGCCCAAATCATCAAAAATGACACCAAGGTATGTAAATGTTTTAACTTTGGTCAATATCACTCCATTACATCGCAGGGTTTTTGTAGTTTTCTTTCCTTTCCCTATAGACATAACGTGCGACTTTTCCATATTTACAACCAAATCTAGTTTTAACATAAAAGCCCCAAAAGAATCAAGAAGCAACTGTAAACCATTAGGGGTTCTGGCAATGAGGACCGTGTCATCGGCATACATCAGTACAGGCAGAGGTGACCCACCCATGTTAGGTATATCTGGAGTAGCTGTTGATAAAACTGAATACAGGGAGTTGATATACAATGAAAATAACATGGGGGCCAAAATGCACCCCTGTCTAACCCCTCTTGCTGATCTAAAACCAGCGGTGCATTTACCATCCATTGTCATACGCACTGATGCAGTCAAGTCACTGTGCAGGTAGGCTAAAAAGTTTACCAGTACAGGGTCCAAACCCAACTCTGAGAGAATCGTCCACAGCTTCGACCTATTTACTAGGTCGAACGCTGTGGACAAGTCCATAAAAGCCAGATGGACCGACCCCCTAGCAGCGACAGTATATTTACAAATGATCATGTGTAAATTAAGACACTGTTCCTCAGTGCCCCTCCCCATTCTAAATCCATATTGGGTGCTGCATAAAATTTCATTTTCCTTTTCCCACATGTTAATTTTATTTAAAATGACCTTGCCAAGAATCTTAAATGACGAATCAAGTAACGATATCGGTCTATAACACCTAGGGTCACCCCTTTGCCCCTTTTTAAAAACTGGGATGATGACCGAGTGTGACCAAGAAATCGGAATGTCAGACGTGTTCATACATGCTAAATTAAAAACATTTGCAAGTACTAAGGACCAGATATAAGGGTGTGCTTTGTACATATCGGCGGGAACCCCATCCGGGCCAGGGGCTTTCCCGCCAGCAGTATTTTCCATGGCATTAAGTACTTCTTTGACCGTTACCCTTAGTGGTGTGTCTGTGGTTAAGGAATCTATAGGGGTAAAAGGAATAGTGGTGATCTTACTTCCATAGATGGTTTCAAAATGGTCTAGCCATTGTTTCTCGGTGATATTCACCTCTAGTGATTCATTCTCTCTACCATTAAACAAAGGAGAGTTCACTATAGACCAAAATTTGGCACTATCCTTTAGTGTTAGATTGTCATATAGTGCTTCCCAAGCTTTATCTTTTATTTCTCTTTTTCGGGCCTCGGTCGTACTCTTATATTCTTTCCTTAATTGGGACACTTCTATTGGATTACGTGGCTTGCATTTTAGGGCTTCTAGAAGGTTTTTATGTGCCTTGGTACATTTAGCATTAAACCATCCCTGTGCTTTGCATAACTTATTAAAGGATTTGCATGTAAGAATCTCTGCCACATTTTTACATATGGTTTCAAAGGCTTTGATGACATTCCCTCCTGTGGTCAATGGATCTCTGCATATATTTAGTTCAACACTTAGTTTATCACACAAGTCATTAAAAAAATCCTCAACGTTAATCCTGGACCATTTAACTCGTCTACCTTGGTCATGAGCCCGGATTGCGGTGGGGTAGATTGACTGCTGACCAGTATTTATTATGGTAGGATTAATATTAGTCAATTCCATAATGACTGGATTATGGTCACTAAATGCTGACAAAATGGCGTTATACGAGATGACATTTTTGAGAATACTAGGTGACCCAAAGATAAAATCAATGATAGTATTACTACCTCTAGCACTGTAAGTTACCACTCTGTCTTTTGGATTTGCAAAAGCGGGTTCTGACATATCCAAATTTATCAGCAATTCTTCTAGAGCACCCCCTTTTGCAGAGTGTTCGAAGTGCGGGTGAGTCAAATATTCATCTTCCTGAGGACCACCATTATAACAATTTAGATGACAAAGGTGTGTATTAAAATCACCAAAAAGTATATAGTGAACAAAAGTAGATTGACTCTTTTTATAATTATTTAAAAATTCTGCCAACATTAGGATATTTTCACTTCCTTGTGACCCTTCTGTTGAATTATAAAAATTAACATAGAGGATTTTTTCCCCCGTATTCATCAAAACCTCTAGGATTAAACAGTTAGGAGAGTTGACATTTATAATTTTCATCGCCCCCATGTGACTTACCGAGATTAAGAGTGCTAAGCCTCCCTTACTTCTGCCCCTATTTGACTTTTGTACTGCTACAAAGAACGATACATATCCTTCTACCCAAAAGTTACAATCAGTGTCCCAGGTTTCTTGTAATGCCACCACATCCTGTTGTTTAATAATTTCCAGCCATTGTGCATCTCTCCTTTTGGCTTGTAGACCGGAAATATTCCATGTCATTAGATTCACAGTTCTGTTGACCACATTATTTCCTGGCTGTTCCTCCACCCCCTCCTGGGTGGTCAGTCAGATGTTAGTGTTGAAGTTTGTTAAGACATCAAAGCGGTTTCTTAGCTCCAAGCCAGGGGGCAAAGCCACTGGGTGTTTGTTATCTTGGGTCAGTTGGTTGCTTAGTGGTTGGGTTGCCCAGTTAGCTAGTTGTACTTTATGTCTTGGGGTATTTTTTCTGTATGTTGTATCGTGAGTAATTAATTGTGTTAAACTGGGGTAGAAAAAGCCCAGTGGGACCGCACGTATTTGTCCTTGGGTAATGTTGGTGGCGTCCCAGAAAAGTCTTGTGCAGACATGTGGATTTCTAAAGTTGATAATAACACAATCATCAGAGAAGCGTTTGGCTGTCAGCCCCAGCCAGGTAACTCTTCTCGCCAGGCTAATATGTGCGGAAACATCACTAGGACCTGAACAGTTTGTATCGCACCAGCTCTTAACGTTTTCCATAAGTGTTAGCTGAGTTTCAGGTACTCCCGGGATTAGCCTTGGAACGTTAACCAGTACTGCCACAAACGGGGTTGCCTCTGGGGGTAGATTTACCATAGGTTTAGGATATTGTCCATTACCCGTTCTGTTGTTAGAAGTTTTATCAGCAACCTCATCATTTGCTTCGTTAGTGTGTTTAGTTTTAGAGTCCGAGGTGTTCTGTCGGATAGAATGCAAAGTTTTATCGACAGTTTTAGATTTAATTGGCGAACTCACTTTTGGAATAAGTGGCAAATGTACTGGATTGGGCATGGTGTCAGCGCTATTGGTCTCCTCCATAGGTTGACTATGTTGTTCTATAGTCTGTAGTGGATCTAGAGCAAGGCGCTCTGTTACCTTTTGAAGCAGCAAAGAGTTCATCCTCTCACATCGGCTCATAATACCTGATACACAATCTTTTAGGGTTTCTACTATATCACTTGAGATCTTGATCAGTGTTGATTCGATGGTGTCAGTTAAGACCCTTTCTATCATAACTTTAATTGAGCCTTCGAGCTTAGTTGATGATTGTCGTGATGTAATATTGCCTCTATGTTGAGAGGATTGTGTTTTGTGAGGTCTTGCTCTTTTTCTGTTTTTAGATCTTTTAGGATCCCCCCCCAAAGTTTGGGAACACACAGGGGTGTCAGATACCACTATTGGAGGCTCAAAGAGTACTGAGTTGTGGCCATCGGGTAGAATATCATGGGGACTAGTGATGACAATATTAGGTTCTAGGGGTATCCGTGACTCGTTGTGCTCAATGGATACCCCCTCCAGGCCGAGTTCACGTTCTTTCTCGGCAATTTCTTTATTAAGCTTCCCCATAGCAGATGTTAGGTAAGTCAGAATACTTCCTGGTGCATTAGTTTTACGTGCAATTTTAACTTTGCTTGTGCCCCCTGTGATCGAGGTCTGTAGTTTTCTCTTACCCATATTTGTGCTGTAGATGTTAGGGGTCCGGCCTGTCCTGACCTCTGGCGTCCCCTGACGGCCACAGACGGCCCGCCCTCTGCCCGGGCTCCGCCCGACGCCACCCGCACGCGTCCCGCGACGCGGAGGAAGCCTCCCGCTGAAGTAGCGGCAATACCGGAAGTCCCCGCTAGGCTCCCTGGGAGCTGTAGTCTCCAGCCGCAGGCCGCCAGGTGGAGCAATGCGGCGCGGCGAGACTGCAGCGGTAGGAACCCAGGAGCCTTGAAGCTGGTGTCAGGTAGCGTGTTGCGCGTTCTCCTCCTTCCTCAGCACCTCTGTAAGTCGAGTGCCTCTCCCCCGCTCCACCGAGGAAGCCTCCCGCTGAAGTAGCGGCAATACCGGAAGTCCCCGCTAGGCTCCCTGGGAGCTGTAGTCTCCAGCCGCAGGCCGCCAGGTGGTGCAATGCGGCGCGGCGAGACTGCAGCGGTAGGAACCCAGGAGCCTTGAAGCTGGTGTCAGGTAGCGTGTTGCGCGTTCTCCTCCTTCCTCAGCACCTCTGTAAGTCGAGTGCCTCTCCCCCGCTCCACCGAGGAAGCCTCCCGCTGAAGTAGCGGCAATACCGGAAGTCCCCGCTAGGCTCCCTGGGAGCTGTAGTCTCCAGCCGCAGGCCGCCAGGTGGAGCAATGCGGCGCGGCGAGACTGCAGCGGTAGGAACCCAGGAGCCTTGAAGCTGGTGTCAGGTAGCGTGTTGCGCGTTCTCCTCCTTCCTCAGCACCTCTGTAAGTCGAGTGACCCCATTGATAGGCATCTCTTGGTGCGGTCAATTTCTTCTGTAAGAACACTGACAGCTTTTCCAGGTAGGGGTCTATGGTATTTCAGGCGTTTTCTAGCAGAGGTTTTGCCTTTCTCCTTGCCATAATTGACATCTATCAGCACTCGTTCCTCAGTATCAACAGAACAAATAAGCAGGGGTATACAAATGACAATAGTTCTTAACCCAAAGACAAAGTTTACGAGGCTTTGTAGTGTGGTGCAATGTTCAGGGGCAGATAGCAATTCCCAAGGAGCAATTGTTTGGGGGGGTAGCCCGGCCCGACCTCTTTCGGCCTCAGACGGCCTAAGATGGCCCCGCCTTGTCCCGGGCTTCTCCTGGGCGCTGTCCGCGCGGGTCCCACGTTGCGTGGGGCGGGAACACTTTAGTGCTGCAAGGGCGTCGCTGCTTTCGCGTCGGTAGGCCTGCGCCAAACAGGGGATTCTGGGTGCTGTAGTTTTGAAGAGCCGTTCCCCTCATGACTTCAAAATGCCTCGCTCTCCGGTCAGCTCCCTCTGCTCCCTCCGCTTCTGGTTCAGGTGAGCAAAAGGAAAGCCGTTCCCCTCACGGCTGAAGAAACAACTGTCAACCCAGGTGAGCGCGTCCCGCGTTGCGTGGGGCGGGAGCGCTTTAGTGCTGCAAGGGCATCGCTGCTTTCGTGTCGGTAGGCCTGGGCCGAACAGGGGATTCTGGGGGCTGTAGTTTTAAAGAGCCGTTCCACTCACGGCTTCGAAATGCCTTGCTCTCCGGTCAGCTCCCTCTGCTCCCTCCGCTTCTGGTTCAGGTGAGCAAAAGGAAATCCGTTCCCCTCACGGCTGAAGAAACAACTGTCAACCAAGGTGAGCGCGTCCCGCGTTGCGTGGGGCGGGAGCGCTTTAGTGCTGCAAGGGCATCACTGCTTTCGCGTCGGTAGGCCTGGGCCGAACAGGGGATTCTGGGGGCAGTAGTTTTAAAGAGCTGTTCCCCTCACGGCGTCGAAATGCCTCGCTCTCCGGTCAGCTCCCTCTGCTCCCTCCGCTTCTGGTTCAGGTGAGCAAAAGGAAAGCCGTTCCCCTCACAGCTGAAGAAACAACCGTCAACCCAGGTGAGCGCGTTCCCATCATACTCAAATGTGGAAGTTAGTGAGAAGATTGTATTATGCAAAAAGTCCAGCACTAAAGTTAAATGAGTTAAACAGTGCTCTTTTGCGAGGATCAGTATCAGATGTGAAAAAGGTTTGTGATGATATTGAGTTTTGTTACTTTAGTCCTGAAGAAGAGCATGCAGAAACTGAGACATTAATGGAAGAAAATGTTGTAGAGAATGTTGAACATACTTGTACAAAAAATTTTGAAAAGGAAATTACAAAGTTTAAGGTGATTTCAGGTGAAAGGCCAAATTTGTCTTGTATTTCTTGTCGCCGAACTCACTACAAAAATCAGACTAGGAGTGTTGATCTGTATTTAAAAAGTGAAAAAGAAAATAATGATACGTGGAAGGAATTTTCAACTTATTTGTTGAACTTATTTGTTGGTAGAGAATTGTTTTGATTTGGGGTCTGATCAGCGTATTTGTAAATATTGTTATAACAAATTAGATGAGAATAGAATGCCTGCAAGAGCTGTGAATAATAATTTAGAGTTAGTTGCTATTCCTCCAGAACTGACAGGTCTCAATACCTATGAGTCTATTCTCATTCAATGTGTGCACCCGTTTCAGGCTGTTGTTGGTAAGGAGCCTAAAACAGGTAAATTGCCTCCTCCAGATTTACAAAGAGGATTAAAAGGAAAAGTGGTGTATTTACCGTTAGATTTAAAGAAAAATATTGAAATTATTGGTGTAGACAGTGTAGAAAGTGAACCACTAGTTATTCTTGTTAATGGTGTGCCAACTATGAATAAGAAAATCCGTCAGGAGTTAGTGGATGTTAGGAAAGTGCAAAACGCAACACTGTATTTGATAAAAAAAAACAATACATACTATAAGAATGTCTATGTAGGAGAAGAAGAAATAGTTTTAGCAGATGATACTGAAATGTCAAGTCGACAAATTGAAAAAGTGGATATGTTAAGATGTGAAGAAATCTATGAACATTACAGTGTGCATCCACTTCATTCAAAAGAAGTGATGGGAAACACTATTGATTTGTTCCAAATGAAAAAAGCTAAAAAAAGTCCCATGAGTGTATAGGAAGAGAGCTTGGAAGTTCGTTGTTTTCCACAGTTGTTCCCAACTGGAAAAGGAGGACGATATGATGAACGTCCTGTGCAGATTCCTGCATCTGAATATCGGACAACAAGATTATATGCAGAATATCCAAGATTTTGACAATTTATCCCTTATATATTTCATCTTTTGTTTGAAAGTGTCTTGTCTGGACTTTCATGTGCAGTCAACCATATTCTAAAATCTGGAATACATCTGCAAAATGTATCTGCAAAAGATTTTATGGATGAAGTGCACCAGAGAGATGATCATCTAGAATCTCAGCTCATTAATTTGATGGCATGTCAGTGTGGGACTAATGAATATTGGTACCGTTGTCATGGAAAACTGAAATGTATGCTATGGAACAGAGGAACTCCAACATGGTTCCTTACCCTGAGCTGTGCTGAGTACGCTTGGGATGATTTACTAGTATTTCTTCGAGAGGCAAATTCGAATATAAAAAACATTGAATACAAGACACCTGGAAAATTGTGCTCTTTTGATCTGTTAATGTATCCAGGTATTTCAATCATATATTTGATGCTATGATGGCTTTTATCTGCAATAAAAAAAAATCCTCCTCTTGCAGAAGCTCTGCATTTCTTTTGGAGAAAGGAGTATCAAGCAAGAGGTGCTCCTTATATACATATGCTGTTATGGATTAAGGACGCTGCCTAATTTGGAACAGATGCGGATGATACTGTTTTGAGTTTTATTGAACAATATGCAACAGGTGCTGTACCCAAAAGCACAGAAGAAAACAACTTAAGAGCACAAGTCCTACGATTCCAAAGCCACAGATGTGGAAAATACTGCCAACGAAAGTACAAATGTAAGGACAAGTTCTACACCAAATGTCGTTTTGGATTTTAATGTCCTGTAATATCGAAAGGAAGAGTGAACAGTTTTATGTCATCTTTGCGGCATACTATCACAAAAAGTCTCCAAAAAACACCTACAACTTAAGAAGAAATGAAGAGTCAAAATACATAAATGACTACAACCCAGTCATTTTGTCCATGTGGAATGCTAACATGAATATTCAATATGTTGCGGACAATTCCATTGCTGTCGCTCGATATGTAACATCTTATATTGCAAAATCAGAAAAGCCAGAATTGAAAGAAATGTGGGAAGAGATTTCTCACGAGAAGACTCTAAGTAAGAAATTATACAGTTTCAAGTTTGAAGATGTTATCGTATCGAGAAATCAGAGCATATAAATGCTCAGATAGGTTATCATCTGCAAGTCTACATTCCAAATCAAGAAGAATCCTTTATGTGAGTCTAGGTCTTGCAGCAATTCGAAATTGAGTACTGAAATCTGTACAAGAAATTGAATATTTAGCAGAAAAAGATCCAGAAAATACAGATATTTTGAAAATGAATATGTTGGACACATATTACCCAAACAGAAGTCATCATCTTGAGAACATGTGTCTCTATGAAGTGTTGCAAAATTTCATTTTTAAACGGAATACTATAGAGAACATCAATGATGGAAAATATGGAGTCATTGGTTCCGAAGGATGTTTGGCGAAACAAACGAAAAGAAATTTGATTAATCACAGGAAGCTGAGTTGTGACACTGCTGATAAAAGGAAATTTTACTATTTAGCTCTTTTACAACTATTCAAACAATGGCATTCAGAACTGGAATTACTTGGAGATTTCCAGAGCTATGAAGATTCCTTTAATGCTTGTAAAGATAGCATACAATGCAGTGCTTTTGCAAATTATGTGAAAATGTTGAACGATGAAATTGATCAAGAGGCTACAATTGCAGCTGAGATTGCTAGAGACAGTTCTCAAGACAGTCAAAGTTCTGCTGGGCTGAGCAAGATCCACTAGGACAACCAATTGTTTAAAACGAAGCAGCAATCACCATGAATGAGGTGGAAACAGCAATGTATCAAGGTCAAGAAGATGTAACAAACTTAGGAAACTTGGAAGAAAAACTAAATATTGAGCAAAAAGAAATATATGAGCATGTGAGACAACAGATTGACCATGGATTACTTCATGAAAAGAAAGAGTGCTCATATACTTCATTTCAACCTATCCGATTATACGTGAGTGGATAAGCTGGAACAGGAAAATGTTTTTTAAATAAAGTAATTACAACTTACCTATAGAAAACAACTGATTCCCATTTGTCTTGTGTTGTCACTGCTCCAACTGGGTTGGCAGCACACAACATTAAAGGAATTACTTTACATCATTTACTAATGCTACCAGTAGAGCATGACAACAAATTGGAATACCATAAGCTATCTGGAGAAGCTTGTTATGAAGTTTCAAGAGTCTTGAAGAAAATGAAACTTCTCATTGTTGATGAGGTAAGCATGGTACCAAACGTAATGCTTGCCTTTGTGTATTTAAGAATGCAGCAAATTTGTGTTGTGTTATTTGGAGGAAAACACATCATAGTTTTTGGAGATCTACTGCAACTGACTCCTGTAAAAGGACAACCAGTTTTTAAAACACTTGCGCATGAAAACACCAGAAAGTCTCTGGGTAGTGTTGGAAGTGTGAAGAACTCAGAGAGTCCGCCTCCCACCATTCAAGTCAGAGGCCACTGAAGTCATTTGAGGCGTACCACAAGGATCTTCACTCAGCCCCACCCTCTTCAACGTATACATGAACCCCCTAGCGGCCATCGCACGCCAACACAACCTCAACATCATCTCCTACGCTGATAACACTCAACTGATCCTCTCACTCACCAAAGACCCTAACACCGCCAAAACCAACCTACATGAAGGAATGAAAGAAGTAGCCAAGTGGATGAAGCACAGCCGTCTGAAACTGAATTCAGACAAAACAGAAGTCCTTATCTTAGGTACCTCCCCCTCCGCCTGGGACGACTCTTGGTGGCCAGAGGCCCTTGGAAAAGCACCCATCCCGACGGACCACGCACGGAACCTGGGCGTCATCCTGGACTCCTCACTCTCGATGACTAGACAAGTCAACGCCATTTCATCATCTTGCTTCAACATTCTTCGCATGCTCAAAAAAACATTTCGTTGGATCCCCACCGAAACTAGAAAAACGGTCACCCACGCACTGGTTACAAGCCGCCTGGACTACGGAAACACCCTCTACGCCGGTACCACCGCAAAACTTCAGAAAAAACTCCAACGCATCCAGAACGCATCAGCCAGACTTATACTAGACATCCAGCGTAAAGACCACATTTCTGGCCACCTGAAAAACCTCCACTGGCTCCCCGTCAATAAGAGGATAACATTCCGCCTCCTAACCCACGCACACAAAGCACTTTACGAACTTGGGCCCGAATGCCTCAACACACGACTTTCCTTCTACACCCCCTCCCGCCAGCTACGCTCCTCCAACCAAGCCCTTGCTGCTGTACCTCGCATCAACAAAACCACCATGGGAGGAAGATCCTTCTCCTACCTGGCGGCTAAAACCTGGAACTCACTTCCCACTCACCTTCGCCTCACTCAGAAATACCTAGCATTCAGAAAGCAACTTAAAACCTGGATATTCTGTAGTGTAGTTCCTATTATCCCAATAGGCTCTGCGCATTGGAATAATATCTTCAATAGTATAGACCTAGGGCAGAGGTTAACTAGGTCTTCTACTGACGATATTAGACTTAAAGTTTTTGGTTTTGCCAGCTAGCTCAGAGTTCATTAGAAACTTTCTCGAATAGGCAAGGAGAAGTTTAACCTCCCTGGATAGACAAGAAGGGATTTAGTTTCTGACAACCATAGAACATGACAACTTTGCTCTCCCCTAATCAAGAGTGTATCTCTAGAGTCGTGTGAAAACAAAAGACAACTTATTTCACTCAGTCAGTACGTGCATTCTTAGTTTCACCAGATTGTAGAGAAAAGGAAGAGACGGGCGTGTTCAATAAAAGATGGTATTTATTGATCAGTCTCTTTTCTCGTACAAGAGAAATGAATCGATATTATTGCGATACTTATGGTTAAGTAAAGTGCATACAATAAAAGCAGGAGTATAAAATAATACTGCAGAAGCATTGATATGGTTTCTAAGCCATATGATATTTAAAACTGATAAAATAGATACATACATATATACATTTGACTAATCGTACTCAACTGGTGCTTCTAACCACGCCTACTCCAGTGTACCTGACCTAAGCCTAATACGTGGGCGGGAGTAGATAAGTAGCAGTTTAAGTTAAGTTTGTTTTGCCAAGGGACTGACTCAAGAATTCTCTGCAAGGGGTTGTTCAGTTCTGTACCTGAGGTCTAGAATGATTGAGGGCTGGTATCTCTCGTCTCTGGTCTTGATATTCCAGCTGCCTGCGAGGGCCGCTTGGAAGCGCCGGAGCTGGATTTCTCGGCAGGAGAAAAGCAGCGTCTCTTTCTCAGCGCGTCAGGAAGGCGGGGCAGCGCGTGTGGGCTTCGCTCTCTGCTGGGCTCCTCAGCACGTCTCGCTGCTCCGATCTCGTCACCACCGCGTGTGTTTGCTTAAGGCAATGTCGGTAATATTTATACCTGTAAGGTGCCGAGATTGACGTAAGGATGGACATGGATACGTCAATAAGGATGTCATACGAACAGGCTTGTTCGCACATTCTTTTGCTGAAGTTCTCGGTGAAATCAAAACAATGGCCGCAGGGATTTTCCCAGGTTGTCATAGGTTTGATTTGTTTTGAGAACTCCGTATGCCTTATCAGGGGCTGGAGGAATAGTGCTTGCCTAATTAGATGGCAAGCGTTATGACCTAATCAGATAACGCGTTCATGTGCCGTGGTGTGGCTTAATCAGATAACGGTTTTTTTGTACCGTGGGATGGCTGCTAGTTAATTATTAACCAGAACAGGGTCAGGAATAGGGGGATCGATACAGAACCTATAGGAATACATCACACCCACTCCACGCAGACTATGTCCATATTTACAAGATCTAGGCATAGTAAATATACTAGTAGAGCACGTGTATACCGTACCACCCCAAAATACATCCATATGCATTTTGAAAACATGAAATATACGAAAAGATATATATATGCATTATATGCACTCAAGCAGTATAACAAATGCTAAATAAATCACGCATATTCATACATCATTATTAATAAAATATGAAAATTAACACATGAAATGGCTCTTAATACAGAAGAAAAAAAAAATGCGAGACCATTTCATCACAAAATAAAATATTTATGAACATGCCAGAGGGCAGCTAATGTCTCTAAAGTTCCTAAAATAGAAATTTAGTTCCCTAAGAATAGTTTCTACTTTAAGCAGAAGATAAGTGTCCCGAAAAACTGCAAAATATTTTGGGGACGCTGAAAAAATTATGTTCCGCTGTCCGTAAACTGGAAAAAATTGTTCATGATACTTTATTATCAAAGTTGAAGGCCAAATTCAGGGTGTTGGGAACGCCGTGTGCTAGCCTGCTCAAAAGTCATTATTTCTGCTCTGGTGAGAACATCATATCATTTAGACTCTCGAAAAAACTGTCAACAGCTTCCTGCGAAAGTTCCATTAACTCGGAAAAAGATGTTACCATGCATTCATGAGCATGATTGCCTTCATTGATGTTTTGATCAGCATAACTGACAGAAGGTCGTACCTGATCGATGCTGCTTTCATCTTGAACCTCACTACCCCTCAATCGTAGTGGTGAAGTCTCCACGAATGCCGTCATCAGGATTGGTAGCCGCAGGGGACAGCACAATGCATGAGCCGTGACCGGACCCAACAAAGTTTCTGCATCCATTGGCGCATCCGATTGTAGCGTCAGACAGGTGTCTAACACGCATTCTTCTCCGCATAGCAAGCACCTTAATACAGGTAAAACACAGCTTTGCCACATTGGTCTAAATGAAAGAAACCAAGTCATGTTTAGGTCTCTAAGCCGCGACATTCCAAGGATTTTAGATATCCGGTCCCGGTATCCAATGGCTAGGATTGTTTCTTCCCTTGTCGCAGGTGTTTTGTCTGTGACACGGTTTGCCATAGCGAAATAACAGAATCAAAAATAGGATTCCTGCCACTAGTCCCAAAAGGAGAGGAAGACCACCAAAGATGGAATGGACAAAGTCCGGAAAAATACCCAGAATGGCTTTAAATGGTGTTAAAGCCCCCGAAAACACTGTCTTAAATACATTTGAGACTCCACTGGTATCAGAAATATTTAAGATTTCGTTCAGGATTTCTGCGAAATGTATGGGGGAATTAGTTGATAACAATGAATGAATCTCTGCCGTTGTCCTTGCAACTTGGAGATCATACGTTTCTTTTGATGACGTGAGCCTGGTCGGCGTCTGAAGGAGCACTGTTTTCATTCTGCTTAAAGTATCAACTCGAATGGAAGCAATTTTCAAATTCGGCCATAACCTTGCCTCCCTGTCTGGCATTGCGCTGGGGAACAATACTCGTTCACAGCACATAACCTTCGCAGTCGTAGTTATGAGATAAGCAATTCCGGACACCAAGCTACAACATCTGCGGTCTACGATTATAATGTAACTCCCGTTCGATAGTCTCCTAAAGAATGGTTCTATTTGTGTCGCAGGTGTGCCTAGCTGGTGACATGAAAGGTTATTTGAGGACCCTTCACAGGCTCCGTGTAAACTAATACCATTACACAGAAGTGTACCGCTTAGTGACATGGCACAATTATTGCCACTAAGAAACACTTTCCGGCCTTTATTACTGACACAAGCATGTGAATAGGGCAAGTTCCATGTTGACTTAATGTACCCATTACCCAATTTTTCGTACATGCCAGCCTGTATATATTTTTGGCAATATTAAAACCTGAAAGTAGATATTGGAATATTAATTATTCCATGTATTATCCATTCACTTACAGGTCGTTCTGACATTGTCAATGGTACTCTCTCGAGTTTCTCAATGCTCAGGATTGTATAATCAGCACCCTTCTGTGCCATCCTGATTTGTTTATCAGTAAGGTTAAAGATATTGAACAGTGACATTGTGTTGATTAAACGCCAAGGCACATAGCCTGAACGCAGATTTTGTAACGTCCAGCCAAGTTGTACAATAGAACGCAATTGAGACTGACCGTGTTGTAACAACAGTAAGTCTTGCGATATTATGTCGATTGCTGAAGACACAATGCTGTCCAAAGAGTATATTCTGGAGGACAGAGTCATTAACCCATTGTTCACTACAGAAAGTGATTTTTCCAAATTAATACGGTCAATTTCCCGTATTCTCTCTGATGTTTCAATTTGAGTTATTTTCCAGGCTTCGTTATAAGCTGCATATACAGAGGCTGCTATGAAGCGTTTTTGACGCTGTTTGCGCGGTCCCATAATGAAATCACGCAAGTCAGCACCATCAGTAAGTAAAGTCAGGTGTTGCTTAATTTCTGCCAGTGTGGATGTTTGTAGCCATTGAAGGCAGAGCTTGCCCACACTGTACGTGGTAATTATCCCTGGGTGTTGTCTTTGGGAATATCTAGGGTCTGGCCTGGTCAATGTGAACCCTTGGATTTTGTTCAGGAATCTGTCTTGACAGTTATTTGTATCTGTGGGCCAGATCAACCACTTTTTCCAATCAGGATGTGTTCTGTTTTGGCTTAATATATGGTTTACGTCTATCTCAACATCTATAGAGCTATTACTGTTCATTGATGGCTTTGGAATAGACGGTTTGTTTAAGTCTTTGATTTTGGCTAGGCCAAGACAGGTAGTTTGTTGAACAGTGTCATTCAAAAATATAATTTGTTCTGGGATCATGCAGGCTCTAAACAATGATTCTATACCTTGTACTTGCCATTCCTTTGTACCCCAAACACTTTTTACTTCAACATTTTTGTCCCAGTAATCAAAACCAAATGTACTCATTTGCTCAAAAAACGAGTCTGAATATATCAATTTAGTGTTTGTAAGCATGGTCTTTGTACCTGTCTTATTTGATAATTTGAAATAAAATGTTTCTGCATTGCTTGTGTTGAACCCTGAAAAATATGAATATTTGTCATAAAAAGTTCTTGAGCTACCTTTTGGAGGGGTTGCACAGTGTTCCCATTGATTATAATTCAAAACATTTCTAGGTTGTGCAGATTTATGCAGATAATGATTACTATAGTGATTATAGCAGAACATGTTATCATAATTAGACGAACCCTGCAAATAATCATGTTTTGTAAATTTAGCAGACATCACTAGGTCAGACATCATATTATTAATGCTTTCAACGTCCCAATCATCAGCAACTGAGCTTGGTTTTACAAAGTCACTCAATGAGATCTTGATTTGATGTGGATACTTCAGGATTTCAACCGGACCATAGATTTCATAATCAGTATTGTCCCATGCTACCCCACCGGGTATAGGATTGGCTGTGAAGTTGACTGAAGAAAGTTCTCTTTTCTCGACGTGTGAAGACGTGTGTGGTTTGAGGACCAGGTTGATTTTCTGGCTTGCTGTGTCCATTTTAGCATATTTTCCCTCAATGAAGTGTCCCAAACATAGTACCATGATGAGCCAAAGTATGAGGATTATTGCACCTAAGGCCACCCAGAATTCAATCCATGGAGAAATCAGATAGGTTTCTTTTAGATGTTGAAAAAGTTCCTTAGCTTTATCTTTAAAGGTTTTTGTTGATGTTTGTTCCTTTGATTCACTCAGGTCTTCAGATGAATCACTGAAGTTGATGAAGTAACCGGATGCCGTTCTGTCTATTGTTCCTATTGTTTCAGGATTGCTGTTTGCTTTATTAGTGTGTTTTGTTGCAGCAGCATAGTCATTTGTTACTTCATTGTAGATTGGTGTGTCTCTGCTAAATGTTTTTATTTGGGTTTTTAGAGGTTTAAGTTCCATAGCATTGTTGCATAGTCCTTGTTGTTGTTCTGTTGGCATTTCAAATGTGAGTAGCCTCTTAGATTGAACCTCTGTGTTTGTAGCAAACCTTGGTATTCTACTACTTATCGGGAGTCCACTTGGCCTACTGTTTGTTATCGGCCACATGACTGTGGTTTTATCAGGTCGATTGATACAACCCTGTTCTCCTTTTTACCAGCAAGGGGCGGTAGTACTACTGATCTTGTCCCGTTGATAGACAAGACAGGAACTGCTTTTCTGTAAGAAGGCCCAAATTCCTTCTTTACCGCGATCTTTTCTCTGACTAGATCCCCGACTTTTGGAATCCAGACAGGTCTTGCTGGGACAGGTGGTTTTTCTTCAGTGGTCGTTGGCTGTTGTTTCAACTTTATGTTGCTCAGGTCTTTCCTTGTTTCGTTTAAGTCCTGTAAAATAGCCAAACGATCTTTGATATCAAAGCTTTTTTCTTTAACCACTGAAGTCTGACTGTCAAGATCTAAGATCATCATTCTAGTTCCAAACAATAATTCGTACGGACTGAATCCCCTCAGAGAATTTCTTGGCAGGTTATTTAGACTACGTTGGACACTTATTAGATGTTTGACCCACCCAGCTCCCGAACCTAATACCTTCGCTGTTATAGATTGCTTTATGTCACGGTTTTTTCTTTCTACGATTCCGTTTCCCTCGGGATGAAATGGACAAGAGTCCCGCAATGCAATGCCCATGCTGGTCATGGCCTCCTTATAAGCTCTAGAGCTAAAAGCAGGACCCTGGTCAGAATGCAGCATGCCAATTGCGTATGTGCCGATAAAGACTCGCAAATCTTTTATAACAGTTCTGGCGTCAGCCGATCGCTGGGGCCACATCCATATGAATCTCGTGCATGAATCCACTGCAACCAAGATATATTTATAGTTACCATCCCTTTGTAAGGGACCACAGTGGTCCAGGTAAACACAGGCTAATGGTTTATCCGAGATTAGAAGGGGCGTCTGCGCTGGTCGTCTCACTGTTGATACTTTCATTTTTTGACATATTTCACATTCTAGAACATAGTTCCGTGTTTGTCTTCTCATTTGTGGCCACCAGTATCTCTGTTTTAATAACGATACTGTGGCTGAGACGCCAGCATGTACAGAAGCAAGTCCTTCGTGTGCCGCTATTATTAGTCCTAACCTATGTTCCATGTTTGGAATTGCCCTATCCCCCACTCCAGGGATTCGAGCAAACGGAACATTGTTTGTATCAGTTATATATGAGTACTTTACTGGAAAGCCTTTCGGGAGTGTTTCTATCGAATCTTTTTCTGTAGCGCTGACAGCTTGCAATATATCGCTGTCTATTTTTGTTTTTGACCGTGTGATGGCAGCTACGGAAGCCGTTTGCACAGCTGCCTTCGCGGCCTCATCAGCCAATGAATTCCCTGCAACGTGAACGCCATCACGTTGATGACTCAGTGTATGTATCACGTGAGTCTTTGGTAGTTCTTTTTGCAAATGAACTACTTCTTCCCAAAGCATTTTATGCTTGATTGTGCCTCCTTTTGCATCCTTAAAACCATTCTGAAGCCAGATCTGCAAGTATTCATTGTAAGACTGAACGCAATAATACGAATTGCACACTATGAGTGTGGGGAATTCTCGATCCGTATTTTCAAGCGCCATCTTGAATGCCAGTAGTTCAGCTCGCTGAGCTGTACAATCTCCCAGAGATTGTGTTTTAGTGACCGCTGGTTTAAATTTCCCTTCGTGCCAGCGACCTTTAACAATTGCGCACGCAGCACTGTAAGCTTGTTTACCCCCTACTGCGGGTTGTGCTGACCCGTCTGTATATATTATACAGCCGTAATGTTCTAGAGGCAGAATTTCGATTGGCGGAGGACATTCAAATTCGTATTGGAGAAATTCTTCTGTTTTTAAGTTGGGATCAAATTCGTATACCACGTCTGTTGCAGCAAGAGAATTAGCCCACTGTATCCACCTTGGATGGAGTGCTTTAGCATTCGGAATGCTTGCCTTTGTTACCGCCTCCAGGGCTGGTATCGGTGTCACGATGATTATTCGTTTACCTTGTGCTAGGGCCCGTTCCTTTGCTACAGCAGTCTGTACCACGGTCAGAATTTTTTCCGTTGGACTAAATTTCATTTCAGCCTTTGTGTACAAGTGTGATTTGTATGCAATTGGTACCTTTTCTCCCTCATTAGAGGTCAGGTATGTGAATCCGCATCTTCCTGGGATGACTCGAATCACAAGATTGCGTGTGTTGTCACGTGTTTCTAATTTTGTTTTAATTAACATGTCTGTTTGTAAAGATCTCAAAATTTCTGTGTGTTTTTGAGTCCAATTGATTCTTTTAAAATCTAGTTTTATTAGATCATAAAGGGGTTTAACCCTTTCTGCGTAATTTGCAATGTATGTTCTTCCGAAGTTTAGGAAGCCTAGAATTGATTGTAAGTTTTTAGTGTTCTAGGAGCTTGGAGTACAGCACATTTCTCTAGGAAATTGTCAGCCAGGCTTTTGCCTTCACTTGATAATTCATATCCTAAAAACAGGACTGTTAGATGGGCAATTCTTGATTTTTTAAAGTTGAATTTGTAACCCTCTGCTGCGAACCCAAGTATTATGGTGTTCACTCTCTTCAAGTGAGTATCCAAGTCATCACCTGTTAGGTAAATGTCATCGACATATGATAATGCCTCGTCATCGTATGTTTGTAGTAATTCTGTTACTCTCTTTCAGAATAATCCTGGGCTGTTCTTGTGCCCCTGGGGTAAACGGCAGAAACTTTTTTGCGAGCCATTTACCGAGAACGCAGTCAAATATCTGCTCTCTGGTGCTATATTTTGACAAAAGAATCCATTAGAGATGTCTAATGTTGTTTTGTATTTTTTGCGCACTATGTTATTCATTAGTGCAGCACTATGCGAGTTTTGCACTGCAAAAGTTTTGCAACATGAGTTAAGGTGTCTGTAATCCAAAACTAGACGATATGAGTTGTCTGGTTTGGAGACAGGAAACAAAGGATTGTTCATTTGTGAGGTGCAAGTTTCAATTACCCCCTGGTATTCAAGTTGATCTAGGATCTCTTTTACCTGTTTTTTAGCTTCTTGCTTAATTGGGTACTGCCTCTGTGCAGTAGGTTGTGATTTTAACTGGATTTTGTGAGGAGGAGAGTCCTCATCCCATCCTACATGATTTTTATATAAAGCAGGAGCTTGAGCTACTGCCCACTTTCTAGCAAGTGTATATTTTTTATGAATTGGAATATGATTTGAGAAGGCAAGCATAATTATTTCTTCGCCATGAGGACACTCCCTGACAAACTCTGGTGGCCAGTCTTTCTCAGCTAGAAGGATGTCATAGCCCTGGGAGAGATTATCCCAAAGTAGTCCCCTTATTTTTCTAGTCTTATCCCCTTCTATACGTAATGTTATTTCATATATTTATGAGGTTTGCTAACTCTGGTATCTGCAGTTTCCACCTGAATGTATTCATTCGTGTCCACTGTCTCCAGATGATTCATAAGGACTTTGCGAGCTATGCTCACTTCTGCTGCGCTGTCTAGCATTGTCTGAGCCCATTCTCCGTTTTTCAGCTGTGTTCTCAGTATTCTCGGCATCTGTGATTACTTTAATACTGGCTACCTTCTTTTTTGGAAATTGTAACTTTTTATTTGGATGAGCATTTTCCTTGTCTTTGGACTTGACGTGCTCTTCCCTGTGTTCTGATCGTCCTCTTCTTTCCGATTTCTGCGAGGAAGTCTGAAAAGATTGAGAGGGACGTGTATCATTATCTTGATATCTATAAGGTTTCTTCAGATTATCCCTATTTCTAAGGTTGTATTTTTTCCCAGAGGGCTCACTTTGGGGAGACCTGCGTCCTTGGTTTGGAGATCTTTCTCTCCGCCGAGGAGACCTTCCTCTGGACTGGAATCTTTTTTCTTTAGGATTGGATTGTTTGTTTCCATCCCAGCTCTTTTTTTGAGTGTTTAAATTATTTTTAATAAATGCCTTTTCAGGACTTTCAATCAGTTGGGGTTTTACCGGTATTCCACCCAGACTATCTCTTCCTAGTTCTTCATAGGATTTCTCTATGATTCTGGCAATTTCAGTTGGTTGGTCTGCTATGTCTGTCTCTTTTAACCTTTGGCGGATTCCACGTTTGCTGCTTCTCCCTTTATGTTGGCTAATAATATAGCCGAGACCTGCTTGAAGTCTTTCAGTAATTTCATACCAAGAGTTAAAGCGGGTTCTGGACCATATTCATCTTGAATCTGTTTTAGCACATCTGGTATTACTGACATGGATGGTACACCATGTGTTTTTGTGTATATGGAAGCAAAGACTGTACCCCAAGTGTCACAGTCCTCCACGTGTGGTGCGATTCCCATTGGAAGACAGATAGTCAGAATCATGTGTTTTTCTACCGGGGTGGTGTCTGGAAACACCGCCTCTATTTGAGTGATTTTTTGTGCTAGCCAGAAGGGTATTTGTTCCCGTTTTGCGGGTACTTTACCCAGACAGGACTGTATGTTCTGTGGTGTAATTTTATTTGTGTTACCCTGATGAGGGTTCAGCTGTGGAATTTTACTTGCTGGTTGGACTGTTGAAGTCCGCATTACATATTGGACTAATTGTCTATGTATTTTGATTAGTTGTTTTAGCTGTATTAAAAGATCTGGTGCAGGCATTTCTTCAATGTCTGGATGTGGTGTATATCCGGCTAGGACCGGCCACGTTGCTCCTGGTCTACCTAGTGGACCGAGCCTGGTGATGTGATTATTATGTTTTAGGGCGCCTTTAAACAAGAGCAGGTGCTCTTGGAATTTGAGTGGTACTTCCACCTCCTCGAAAGGAGTGTAGGTATCCGGTGGTTCCTCTATTTTATAATAGTGGAACTCTTTTGTTACAGCGTTTGCTGCTGGAAAGTTTATCCATGAATAGAATACCTCTGTCTGCCGATATTCGTGTGCCTCAATTACGAATATGACTGTACCACCTCTCGATGTCAGTCCATTTTCTATAAGTTTTAAGGTTATAGATTTCCTTATGTTGACCGGGATGAGTATTATATCCGGGTCATTTTGTAGCAGTGTATTATCAGCTACTAGGAGTTCAGCTGCTAGTCTAACTGACTCCCTTTCATCATCACTGTCTACCATTTTACCGACAGGAAGGTTATTCTGCTTGTTTGCAGATCAGGTTTCTATGGAAACAAAGATTAGATGCACAATATTTTGGAACAGTGTATCCTTCAACGTTGACTAAACCAAGAACCATACATAGGAGTCTCCTCCTGCGAGGTTTGGCGGATATAACCTTTCACCCACTCCAGACGTCTTTGGAGTATTATGGGAAAAAAAGGGGGTTCTGTGTGAAAAAGCACGACTGAGTTACTCTAATGTCTTGCGTTAGTTTTATCGCCTATCCAAACGTTGGGCACCATGTAGTGTAGTTCCTATTATCCCAATAGGCTCTGCGCATTGGAATAATATCTTCAATAGTATAGACCTAGGGCAGAGGTTAACTAGGTCTTCTACTGACGATATTAGACTTAAAGTTTTTGGTTTTGCCAGCTAGCTCAGAGTTCACTAGACACTTTCTCGAATAGGCAAGGAGAAGTTTAACCTCCCTGGATAGACAAGAAGGGATTTAGTTTCTGACAACCATAGAACATGACAACTTTGCTCTCCCCTAATCAAGAGTGTATCTCTAGAGTCGTGTGAAAACAAAAGACAACTTATTTCACTCAGTCAGTACGTGCATTCTTAGTTTCACCAGATTGTAGAGAAAAGGAAGAGACGGGTGTGTTCAATAAAAGATGGTATTTATTGATCAGTCTCTTTTCTCGTACAAGAGAAATGAATCGATATTATTGCGATACTTATGGTTAAGTAAAGTGCATACAATAAAAGCAGGAGTATAAAATAATACTGCAGAAGCATTGATATGGTTTCTAAGCCATATGATATTTAAAACTGATAAAATAGACACATACATATATACATTTGACTAATCGTACTCAACTGGTGCTCCTAACCACGCCTACCCCAGTGTACCTGACCTAAGCCTAATACGTGGGCGGGAGTAGATAAGTAGCAGTTTAAGTTAAGTTTGTTTTGCCAAGGGACTGACTCAAGAATTCTCTGCAAGGGGTTGTTCAGTTCTGTACCAGAGGTCTAGAATGATTGAGGGCTGGTATCTCTCGTCTCTGGTCTTGATATTCCAGCTGCCTGCGAGGGCCGCTTGGAAGCGCCGGAGCTGGATTTCTCTGCAGGAGAAAAGCAGCGTCTTTTTCTCAGCGCGTCAGGAAGGCGGGGCAGCGCGTGTGGGCTTCGCTCTCTGCTGGGCTCCTCATCACGTCTCGCTGCTCCGATCTCGTCACCACCGCGTGTGTTTGCTTAAGGCAATGTCGGTAATATTTATACCTGTAAGGTGCCGAGATTGACGTAAGGATGGACATGGATACGTCAATAAGGATGTCATACGAACGGGCTTGTTCGCACATTCTTTTGCTGAAGTTCTCGGTGAAATCAAAACAATGGCCGCAGGGATTTTCCCAGGTTGTCATAGGTTTGATTTGTTTTGAGAACTCCGTATGCCTTATCAGGGGCTGGAGGAATAGTGCTTGCCTAATTAGATGGCAAGCGTTATGACCTAATCAGATAACGCGTTCCTGTGCCGTGGTGTGGCTTAATCAGATAACGGTTTTTTGTACCGTGGGATGGCTGCTAGTTAATTATTAACAGGGTCAGGAATAGGGGGATCGATACAGAACCTATACGAATACATCACAATTCGACAAGTAATCCCCCACCCTTCTTCAAGCGCCTTGAGACCCTCTGGGTATGTAGCGCGCTATATAAATTAATTGAATTGAATTGAATTGGATTGAACATTTGGTAATTTTTTGAATACAAAGAACTGATTACAAATATGCGACAGGCAAATGATGTTGATTATGGAACTATTCTCTAAGATATAAGAATTGGACTACTGACAGAACATGGCAAACAAGCTTTACAAACTCGATTACTTTCCAATTTGTTTTCAAATGAAAATATAGTTCCTGAGAAAATATACATGGAAATTGCAGAAAAGAAATCTGTAATTTGCTTTAATGCCAACACTGCGTGAGTGTTCTATATTCAATGAACAACTTTTGAAACTGGGAAATAAAGAAATAATAAAAATGGAAGCTATCGATAAAATAGAACATGAAGGAATCACTATTATTTTGACGAAAAAGTTGAAGACAAAATTTGATTCTTTAGAAAAATCAATATCTAAAACTGCTGGTTTACAAAATAATCTATATGCATGTAGGAACTGTCAGACAATTTTAAGGCGTAATTTGGATGTAGAAAAAAGGTTTAGTTAATCGAGAAATGGCTAAGTTGTGGATTTTGTTAATTATCTGAATAAAGATGGTATTGAATTCTTAAAGATTACATTTGATCAGATTGAAGAAGTGAAACAAAGTGGTGAATACTCTGTTCGTTTTTTGCTTGTTAAAGATTTATATGTCAGTGGAAAACAGCTTCCATTTTCTCTGGCATATGCAGTGACTATTCATAAATCTCAAGGTTTAAGTGTTGACAGTGCTTTGGTGAACATTGGAAATTCTGTGTTTAAAGAAGGTATGGCATATATTGCTTTATAGCGAGTCAGAACATTATCTGGTTTGTTTTTGATTGATTTTGATGATACTAAGATTACTGCAGATGCCAACTGTGTCAAAGAGTACAATAGGTTAAGAAGAACATATGCTCCTCATTTAGGTCAATATCCTGCATTTGAAATGCATGTGGTTGCTAGAAAAAGAAGGTATGAGGATATCTCTACTGAAGGTGTAGAGAAGGGAAAAACAAGATAATGTTGTGATTGCAAGCAAAAACAAAAAGGACACTGTTGAAGAGATTGTTGGTTTTCAGTTTGAAAATAGTTCTGGTGTCAACTGCTATACTAATGTAGTGGTCAATATTGTTTTTTTCTTGAAGGTTTGCAACAGCAAATTATGGAGAATCGGGATAAAAGATTATCAGCCTGATTCATGAAGGTAAATGCGCTCGCAAAAGGGCCAGATTCTCAGAATCTGGCCCTTTGCGAGTGCAATTTTTGCTTTTGGGATTCACAATCCCAAATGCAAAAATCGCTAATAAAGAATTAGCAAACATGCGAGGATTAGCATTTAAGGAATCTCTATTAGAGATTCCTTAAATGCTATTCATGACACATTTAAGAATTGCGAATTAGCAATTTTGGGCCACTATTTACCGAGAGGTCAGACCTCTCGGTAAATAGCAAAAACTTAGAAAAATGCTTTTAAAAGCATTTTTCTAAGTTGCATGTTGCACACACACATGTCCCTTGGACATGTGTGTGCGCAACACCTGTTTCAATTAGCATTTCAGGGGTGCTACAGGGTGTCCTTTGGACACCCCTGGCACCCTTAAATTAGCTATCTGATTTGCGAGTAGCAAATTGCTACTCGCAAATAAGGGATACTCCCCATTCATTCCTATGGGCCTTTTGGCCCATAGGAATGAATGGGGAGTTATTCCTTTTTTTGCGAGTAACATATTGCTACTCGCAAATAGAGAACATGTAGGAATCGCTATTGATTTAGCAATTCCTACATGAATGCCGTTTTGCGTGTCCTCAATAGCGAGTCGCTATGATTCGCTATTAGGGCCACGCAAAACGGCCCGTACATGAATCAGGCTGTATGTTCCTTGTTACATTCTCTTTATGAAAAATTAAGAACAGATAAAAGTAAAATACAATGGGGCAGATTTATGAAGGCCTTGCGCCGCCGGTGTGTCACTTTTTCCCATGTTAAAAATGACGCACCGGCGGCGCAAGACCTTCATAAATCTGCCCTAATGTGTTTCTGATGTTCGTAATCTTTTGGATGTATGTTCTGGTTCTAGACAATTTACACAAAATATCAAACAAGATGCTCAGGAATTTCTAATGTATATGCTTACAGAATTGGAAAATGAAGGTGTAGATATAGAGAATATTTTTGACCTTTGTTATAAATGGCAACATCACTGTGAAAATTGTATGTATACATATAGCACTAATGTAGACACTGAAAGATTTTTATATTTGACATTACCGGACTGTAAATCAGTGTCTTTCAGAAAATTAGTTAAAGCTGCAAATTAAAACATGGAGTGTTGGCAATGCAAATCAGAAATGTTATCAACATTATTTATCCAAAGATATGGAAAGTATATAATTTTAATGATGCAAAGCTGTACAGCTGATGGAAGTAAATTGGACACTTTAATAAAACATTTTGTTGCTACACAACTATCAATATGTGGAAGGACTTTTGTAGCAGTAGCAATAATTTTCCACAATGGTTCTTCAATAACATCAGGACATTACACTGCATATCTCAAAAGTGAGAAAGGCTGGAGTCTTTGTAATGATGCTGAGTTGGTTTTCAAACAATGTTTGTCTTTCGAATTGCCAAACTCCTATCCAATATTTTTAAAGCCAAAGATTTAGGAAGATAATTCAGCCTCTGAGGAATTTATTGTCATCATTTCATAGGATTATCATTGGACAATTTAAAAACAAATTACTATAAAAATACAATTTGGCCTCAAGGAAATGGATCTCTTTGAATTATGGACTTATTGTCGCACATTGTCTCGGTGTATAACTTTAACTGACATTATTTATAGTGTTTATCAATTTAAGTTATAACATTTTCTTAGCAGTAATCATTTTGTATGCGTGTGATTTGTATTATCTAGTAGTTTACTATAGATGTATTATTGGTTTTTTTTTAAAAATCTAATTGATTGTTTTTTTTTGGCCCGCTGTTATGTGATGAGTACAATTGAAATCACTGTTTCCAGTGAAATTCAATATATTCTGAGAACAGCAAAAAGGCAAAGAAATTACTTTGTAAAATGTTCAAATTATGCTGTGCTGTTAAAAATGTATTATTATATGTTATAACTATTTTTTCTTTTTTTACAGATCTTATTTTTAAAATATCAAATTTACCACCATTTAGATTATAAAAAACAAGTGAATAAAATGTGTACTGTTTTTTACGTGTATTACTGTTGACGTAAGTTTTAGTAAATCTTAAAATGCTCAATGGACTGTGTTTCCACACAGTTGAAGAAAAGGAACATGGATGGACTAGATTTCTGTCAGAAAATTGTAATGCAAAAAGGTATAAAATAGGGGACAGCTTCAGAACACCTGTCTGTAAGATATATGGTATAGTACAGAATAGACTAATATGGTTGTTTTGCAGGTCTTAAAATTTCAGAATTAAAAAAAATGAAACTCTTTAACTTAAACCACATCAGTCAGTGTTTTTTGCCTATGTCATATTAGATCTAACCCTGGGCGAAGCACTATGCTACGCTCGCGTAGTTTGCGAAGTTTGCGCAACTTCGCACTACGCGAGCTGCACGTAGCACAGTGCGAACACGCGTAGCGTAGCGTAGTGCAGCGGTCATTTTTTGCTTGTTCACGGTCCTCAACGTCATGTTCGGGACCGCGAGCAAGCGAAATGACATCCCGATGAGACTCTCAACGCGGGGAGGTCAGGTTTCTCATTGCGAGTGGTCGTGCATGCTCGCAACCGCTCGTGATGAGAAACTACCAGTTCGCGTTGAGAAAGCTGCCGCTCGAGTAAAAATCTACTCAAGATGCCGTTTTCAATGATTGCACAGTGCCGGATGCTTGTTCGCACTGTGCAATCATTGAAAATGCATCTTGCACAGTGCGAACATGCTACTACGCAGCTCGCGTAGTGCTACGTGAAGTTCGCGTAGTGCGAAGGACACTTCGCGTAGCTTCGCGTAGCGCTACTTCGCGAACTACACCCACACTTAATTAGATCGCATCCCTTCCCTTTAGTAATATATATGTCCTATCAGTTTCCTAAAATGTAAATAGTTGTAAATGTATGTTATTCTTTGTTATTAGTATACAAATGTACTCCTATAATGACAATTGGCCTAGCCATTAACTCTCTTTCTTATTTAAAGGTGAGGAAAAGGCATTCTGTAACCCTTTTCTTTTCCATGTAAATATAATCTCATCATACACAGTGCTTTGCGGTAAAAAGGTGTTCCATAGGTTTTGCTGTGCGTGTTTGCACAGAACACTCATAGAACAAGACACATCTCCAGATTTATCAGAAAACATAAATCTGGACATGTTTGTGAATGCTACACCATTCTCCTATTGGTGTAGCAAAGCACAACGAGGAAAATTGTTTTTACTTCTCATTTTTTCACTTTCAATATATGCTGCAATGCACAGCATATATTGAAGGAGAAACATGCCTTTACTGATTGTTTTTGTGCAGGAAGGTGTCTCTTCTTGCACAAAAACAATCTCCACATGACTCGGACATCCTTGCACCATGGTGCAAGGGTGCCTGTCTCACCACATGGCTGCAGTTGGTGCAGCTGTGCAGAGGGAAGCACATTGTTGCAACATATTTATGTACATATGGCACATCCCTGTGCTTCGGAAGTACCAAAGCACGCTGTAGTTAAACAGTTTACAGTGTCATGCTGCATCACTTCCTTATAATTCTGCACTTATGCATTCACCACACATCAGAAATCTACTTTTACAGTCAATTATGCAGTACACATACATTCATCTCAACTTTCACACACTAGCATACTAGTTTACTCTAAAGATTCCTTGGCCCTTTTGGATTCATTATCCGCATGTGACCTTGTACAATTGGTCAAACATCCTACCCACCAGGCTGGTCATATATTGGATGCGATATTCTCCAATGATGACAGGCTCAAAATAGAGGTGCCCTTGCCACTGGCCTGGTCCGACCACTTTGCCGTCTCCCTGGAGCTGCAGATTGCCCCGTCACCGGCAAAGACTGGGGCTCCCAGTAAATTTATATCTAGGAGGAACTTTAGAAACATTACGAGCGCCTCGCTGGCCCCATTGATGCATAATTACAAAGCTGACCTCTTTGAGGAGGTGAATCTTGCCGCCTCGGAACTGTACAATACCATCAGAGCAGCAGTTGACGTGCTGGCTCCCCTGTCCTCGTGCTATTCCGTGAGGAAAAAACCTTCGGCACCCTGGTTCTCGGAGCCTCTTAGGCTCATGAGATAGGGTTGCAGGAAGCAAGAAAGGGTGTGGCGGAAGAGCTGGATTATGAAGGAGAGGGACAAACATAGGAATCTCCTTAAGGAGTATAAGAGGGAGACTATCAGAGTGAAGCAAGAGTACTTTGCTAACCTGACAGTCGCTCTTTCCTCTCCTAGGGATCTTTTCAAAATAGTGGACACGCTCTGTACGTTACAGATGCCGGATACCGTTGTTAGTTCCCAGGAATTCTGCAATATAATCGCAGGTTTTTTTCATTCAAAGATCGCGGATATCTACTCGGATCTTGAGTTACAAAGATCCGCTATCCCTCTCCCGCCCGCTTCTTCCGTTCTGCTCTCGAAGGAGGCTCTACCCAACATTTCAAAGACTCTGTCTGAGTTCCCGCCTATATCGTATCTGGAGCTTGATTTGCTTTTGAATAAGATAAAGTCGGGGTCCCCACTCGACCCATGCCCCCTTAAAGTCCTGAAGGAGTGCAGAGACTGTCTATTGCCCTCAATGTTGGACATCATGAATAGGGCTAGGAGTGAGGGCATTTTTCCATCCCAATGGAAGAGTGCGGTGGTCAAGCCCCTTTTAAAAAAGCCTACACTTGATCCCGAGGTGTTTAAGAATTATCGCCCCATCTCTTTGCTTCCAGCACCGGCAAAGATGATGGAGAGTTATCTCAATCAACATCTGGCGGACTTTCTGGACTCCTCGGGTCTCCTGGATCATTCCCAGCATGGATTCAGGAGGTACCATAGTACAGAGTCGGCCCTTACGGTTGTTTTGAATAACATCCGTATGGAGGTAGACCAGGGACACACCACCATCCTGGTCCTTTTGGACTTGACAGCCGCCTTCGATACCCTGCCTCCTTCGATTTTAACATCTCGCCTGAAGGAGATAGGGGTGGAAGGGAAGGCTCTGAGTCTGTTGGCCTCCTTCTTGGATCAGAGAGTGCAGGGGGTCAAGTTGGGAGAGTTCTTATCTCCATCCCTTCCAGTGCAATGCGGGGTCCCACAGGGGTCGACATTAAGTCCGACCCTGTTTAACATCTATGTGACCCCGCTTGCTAGGCTGGTAAGATCTTTTGGGATGGAGGTAGTCTCTTATGGTGACGACACACAGATCTTGGTGTCCCTTTCCCATCTGGGGAACTTGTCGCCGTTCAGTTTTAGGAACTGCATGGAAGCAGTCTCCTTGTGGATGATTCATAATTCACTTAAACTGAACGGCGAGAAGACTGAGATCTTGGTGTTCGGCCCTAACCAGAACATCTGGTCACCCGATTGGTGGCCGCCCTCTCTGGGAGCCTGTCCCACGCCTACGGTGTCGGCACGGAACCTGGGAGTGCTGATTGACCCCGCTCTCTCCTTGACCTTGCAGGTAAATAGAACGGTTGCTACCTGCTGGGGTATTATTAAAATACTCAGAAAAATAAAACACTATCTGTCTCCTCAGGCGTGGAAGCAAGTGGTGGTAGCTCTTGTCGCTTCGCGACTTGACTACTGTAATGCATTATATATTGGCATAAACAAGAACCTGCTACAGCGTCTTCAGACCGCCCAAAATGCGGCCGCCAAATTTGTTCTGGACGCCTCCAGATCAGCGTCAGCAACAGCAGCCAGGAAGGCCTTACACTGGCTTCCCATCGAATCGAGGATTACATTCAAAATCCTTTGCCTTACCTACAGTGCTCTCTTTGGCAAAGGTGCTGGGGGTGTTAAGAAGCTGCTTCTACCATATGTACCGGGTAGAGACCTTCATTCCTCCTCAAAGAATTTGCTGGTGGTACCTCGTTTCCGCAGGAATAAGTGGGGTGGTAGGGCTTTTTCCTCAGTCGCTCCTAAGCTATGGAATACTCTCCCTTGCGAAATTAAATCTAGGCCCTCCGCTCTGTTGTTTCGAAAGGCCTTGAAAACTTGGCTTTTCGCTAGGGTGTACCCGTAGTTGCTTTATATTTGTTTTCATGGTTTTGTTAGGCGCCTTGATGCCTTCGGGCTTAGTCGCGCATTATAAGATTTCTTTCATTTCATTTTCATCTTTCTTTAACCAGAGTAGTTAGTTCTGAAAAGAACTTTTTTTTTCTTTTTGTTGGTTTTTTGTGTGGATTTTTTGAACAATTTAGTATTTTGTATTTTGTTGTTTTAAACAGGAAAAAATGAGAACTGGGAAAAGAGAACTAAAAACTGGGAGGAGAGGAGAAAAGAAATCTAACAATGATGGTTGTCAACAGCTTGACACACCAGATCCACCGACTGCTCTCCATATGCTATCAGCCATCCACATTTTACACAGCTCATTCTAAGTTTCACAAATTGGGGACGAATATCAGGGTGTTTGGTAGAGGTTGTTGGTGTTGCTCCACTCGTACTCGGGCCTTCTGATGAAGCAGGAGGAGCCTTTCTTAATCTCCTTAACTCCTCCCTTGCCAAGTTGACCGGATGCTTAGATTGCAAGTGCTTCCGCATACTTGCAATTCCGCATGAGTACTTTTTGTTGGGGTCTCCCCTTGAAGGCACTTCATTGCATATTCGGCAAGTAACTTTTGTTGCATTCTCCTTTTTTAAGCCTGGTGGAAAGGTGAAAAATGTCCAGACAATGCTGGTATATTTGTCCTTTGGTGGAGGTTCAAGAACAAAGTCTTGCTCTGATGACTTCTATGAATCAGAGGAGGATGGTGGATTAGCAGCCATAGTATCTTTAAATGAATCTCTTGTCCAAAACAGAAAGAGCAGCAGATCTTCTCAGGAGGTCTATCCCTCAGAAAAGTTCTAATAACAGTGATTGAAATGGGTGGGGTCCTATAATAGTTTCAATAGGAAGTGTGATGAACCAATCAAATCTCTGTTTTTAAAGTCACATGGGGGCGCCTAGGATGTGCGTAGGATGTGCATACTCAGTACGCAGCCTGATTGCATCGTGCTCGCGTCCAGCAAGACTTCGCGAAATTGCATTAAAAAGTTATGTACTTTTTAAGAAAGTTAAAGAATAATATGTTTATAATAACCTCAGATAATCTCTTGTCTTAATATTTATATTAAATATCTATAAATAAGTTTTCCAACATTAAACAAATCGCGGAAGCCGCACACCCACCGCGTTTGATATGCATATGACGTCACGCGTTACTGCGCGTCTGTCACATCACGTTATATGTACATCTCGCGTATGCGCTAGGCGTCGCGCAAAGGTCGCATAGCAACCGCGTTAGAAAAGTCATATCAGTCGCACACCCTACGCTGATCCTAGACAGCGACCCTAAAATGGCGGACACGTTTTGCGCAGTAAATATTGTAAGTATATTATGAACAATATATAACAATGAAAAAAAAGTATTTTTATGTAAAAAAATATATTAAGAAAAATGTGTAATGTAATTTCAAAAATAACATCTAAAAATAAAAAGATTAAAAAAATGTAGTTAGAAAATATAAAATAACAATAAATATTTTTAAAAATTATGATTTAAAAAATCTTTGAAATTCACAAAAAAACCATAGGTTTTGCATATGTTATAGTTAGGAATTAGCATTTACAAAAGCTTTGAAATTCACTGAAAAAACCATAGGTTTCACAGACATTATAGTTAGGAATTAGCATTTAAAAAACCTTTGAAATTCCCTGAAAAAAAACATAGGTTTCAGACAAGTTATAGTTAGTTATTAGCATTTAAAAAACCTTAGAAATTCGATGAAAAAAACATAGGTTTCAGGGGTGTTATAGTTAGCTGGACATTTCACTCATATAAAACCATTGAAATTCCCCTGTTATAGTTAGTTGTACTAACTATAAATCGCGCGCCCAAAATCCACTGCTGATGATGTCACATATTACATCCTTCATGACATGGTGAGTGACATCTCTGATGACATCACTGATGACATCTCAAATGACCTCACTGATGACATCACTGATGACATCATCCACGTGACAAGCTGATACACCTCATCATACAGTAGCATAACCTTTCAACACACATTATAAAATATGGAGTATCATGTTTGAAACCAGTGACACACCAATACAAGTTTCTAAAAACCCACTTAGTGATTCCTACATCTATACACACATCTAAACACTTACATATCCATTCAGCCATACATGCTAACAAATATCAAAAGAATACTATGAAATATACTTATACACCTACATCAACATTACACACCAGTACACATCCTATTCACTAATGCAGAAATCCTACTCACTTATGCAAACACTTGATCATACTTATATTTACTAAGGTACACAGTTACACAAACACCACTTTATTTATTCATATAGTTAGAAAGTCATAATTAGTGTCTTATAGAATCACTATTACAAGCATACAGTTATCCATACAGTCACTCATACAATCACTGAGTCTAAAGTATACTTATTTATATACAACAACTGTCACATACACTGCCTTTTACCTTTCTACTTTCTTGGACATGTATGATTGAGAAATATATTTACTCATCACCACACCTATAAAGAGATTCACTCCGCATACAATCTTAACCTCATACGCATACTAAATCAACTATTTACACATCTTTGGACAGTTACCTACCCCCACTCAATCACACACATTCATTCACTATACCATACAAATACTCACTTAACTAATTAATAAATAATATAGACTTTCAAATACCTAGTAACCAATATATGTAGTACTTTACGCAACAAGAGATAGAGTGATATAGATATTCACACAGTTTAATCACTATCCCTTATATTTAGTGAGACACTTTAAATTCGTCACTTAGACAGTCAATCTCATTGGTACTAAATCCTCCATTCAGACACTTATACATCTTCTCACTCTTCAATAGAGATTGATATATATATATATATATATATAATACTTATTTAAATATCAAACCAAACCACATTCACTGGATGATGTCATCAGTGATGTCATCAGTGATATCATTTGAGATGTCATCAGTGATGCCACTGACCATGTCAAGAATGATGTAATATGTGACATCATCAGTTGTGGATTTCAGGCGCGCGAGTTATAGTTAGTACAACTAACTATAACAGGGGAATTTCAATGGTTTTATACGAGTGAAATGTCTATCTAACTATAACACCCCTGAGACCTATGTTTTTTTCAGTGAATATATATATATATATATATATATATATATATATATATACTAGCAGCCCGTCCCGACGTTGTCCAGGTATAAAATAGAATGTGTTTAATGTGTGTATTTGGCAAGGGCAATTTATTTTAAAATATCGCGGTAGACAAAATGTTTTGTTTCATTAGAATAGGGACGGAGAAGGCCCAGCTGCAGCCCTGGTTGATGTTAGCAGGCGCGTGTAATTGGTGTAGTGATACGCCGCCTGAGCCTGGCTACAGCCCTGGTTGATGTTAGCAGGCGCGTGTAATGTCGTTGAATGAGATAGTTATCAGCCGCGGGTAATTCCGTTTAATGAGAGAGTTGAGTGACAGCGAGTAGGAGAGGCTGCAGTAATTGTCCGCGCAGACACGCTCATTTGCGTGTTTCCCCGCTTGAGGCCCAGATGCAGGCCTGTTTGATGTTAGCATGCGCTTGTTCCCCCGCTTGAGGCCCATCTGCAGCCTTGGTTGATGTTTTCAGGCGCTTGTAATTAGTGTACTGATCCGCCGCCTGAGACAGGCTAGAGCCCTGATTGATGGTAGCAGGCGCGTGTAATTTCGTTGAATGAGAGAGTTCAGTAACAGCGCGCAGGAGAGGCTGCAGTAACGTTACTTACCAGGCCTCCAGGTGAACGCGTTTGTCACGCCCCCAGCACACAGCCACAGCAGACGATCTTCTGATTAATGTACGACCCACATGTCATGAAGGGCGGAACGTAGCACACGCCCCCAGCGTGCCCCTTGATGCGGCGCAATTGCGTTCACATGGCATGAAGGCCGGACACACGCCCCCAGCATTTCTCACGCCCCCAGCGTGCCCCTTGATGCTGTGCAGCAACGTAATTGGCGCTTGTATGTACGACTCACATGGCATGAAGGGCGGACGCACGCCCCCAGCGTTTGTCACGCCCCCAGCATTTGTTATGCCCCCAGCACACGCCCACAGCCTACGATGTGATGGCCGTACCACACGCCCCCAGCGTTAGTCACGCCCCCAGCCCACGCCCACAGCACAACGCAGACACACCCACAAGGGACTACTTTGCTGGCACGGTTATTTTACCTTTTAAATGTATAGAGGAGTTGGCCTAACGGCAAAGGCGCTCGACATCGAACCTGGGGATCTGGGTTCGAGTCTTGGTAACGACGCCAAACATCCTGTGATTCTGCGCAAATCACTTAATCTCCCCGTGCCTAACAAAAATGAATGTGTGTCCTCATGTGGCAAATCACTTAATCTCCCCGTGCCTAACAAAAATGAATGTGTGTCCTCATGTAACGTAACTGGTGCTATGTAAAGCGCGTTGATACCTGATTCAGGTCGGGTCAAGTTTGCGCTATATAAAACTCTGCAAAAAAAAAATATATATATGGTGGCCGTCTGTATAGCCTATGTCCTTCTGCTGCAACTGCCCTTTCCAAGGCTGTATTGGGTGTTGTGATTGGTGCTGTGGTTACTGAGATTACCCGCCTCAAAGGTTTGGGCTCTCTCTTTATAATATTAGTATTAGTATGGATATATATATATTGTCGCTCCAAGGTTGTCCACCTTTGAGTAGCACACGAGCAGCAGCTTGATTTATGTATGGGTGAGGACGGAGATCCGCTTGTAGATGCGGCTCCGTAATGGATCTGCCTGACGCATTTCAAAGCTCCATATGCTTCTCTTCAGAGGCTTTAACGGAAGCAACCTCTAACAAACTTCTCCATTATCCATATGACACACCCACAAAAGGGAGGCTCAGATGAGACTGTGTATTATGGGAAGTGTGGTGCGGAAAGCACATAATCAAGTCCTGTATGGACCCCGCAAGTGGGTCGGTCCTCGATCTCGTGTACGGCTGCTGTTTCACTTCCGTGACCCCCAAGGATAACGGGGTGGTGCATACTCCGTGGCTGGACGGCTGTGTGTAAATTGTCGCTCCAAGGTTGTCCACCTTTGAGTAGCACACAAGCAGCAGCTTGATTTATGTATCGGTGAGGACGAACAAGGAAAAAGTCTGTCGAGGATTTAATTTTACTTGCTCGTGGTCGCCAACTTGACGTTGAGGACCACGAGCAAGCAAAAAATTACCGCTGCACTATGCTACGCATGTTTGCACTGTGCTACGTGCAGTTCGCGTAGTGCAAAGTTGAGCAAACTTCGCAAACTACGTGAGCGTAGCGTAGTGCTTTGCCCAGGCTTACTCTTGATGCTGAAGAATTTTTTCAATTTCAGTTTCCGAACATATTTGAAAAAATCAATCCATGCTTGTGTGTAATTGAAATTTGTGCGTTTGCAATATGTTAATCCTAGGGATAAAATCCTCGTTTCTTCCTCACTCAAAGCTAGATTTGTCAAATTTATGACACTCGATGAGGGTACTACTTTTTCCAGCCTCGCCGTTGGTAAAATTCCTTCTCTTTCTTTCCAGATCTTAGCTCCATGCCCACCCCGTCATCTTTTTCGTTTCCTTGATTTTCTCTTTTTTGATTTTGAAAAATTTCAGTCTTGTACCTTGAGTCCATTCCTGGTATAAAAAACCAAACTCTTTAATCATAGAGGGGGGGGTTTAGTGTGGTTACTGTTTGACTCATTCCATCTTCTGAGACTGTTTCCACATCAAAGCTCGCTAGTGAACTTGCTTCCGAAGTGTCTCCCTTTTCAGCTTGCGCCATAGTGCTCACTACATGTTTCCCAATGGCGCCATCGGCTTTGGAAAGCCTCTGTTTGCGAATATTATCAAAACGGTGTGCGAATGTATAAATGTGCCCACGCATGTAACCTAGCCGATCACGTTGAAACTTTGTGGCTTTCCTTTGTGTGATCGTTTGTTCATACTTGGTCAAGCGGCCATTCAACTCTGTTTGAAATTTAGTCATTTGGCTTCTCCCAGGATTTTATTCAGCTCTTTATCAATTGTGTCAATCTCAATCAATATTTTTTCTCGATCCTTTGTAGCATATTTGATTAGGATTTTCATAATATTATCAGATGCTCTCGCATTGTTTGCCGCCCATTCCCCGAGCATTTCCAGATCGAGCTTCTCATAAGTGGGGGCTGTTAATACTTGCAAGCCTTTGGGAATCCTCCCAACATCAAGTTATTTACTGAGCAATTTAATCTCCTACCACTTGGAGATTTCATTGCGGTGTAGCTTTTCAAACTTCCGTTTCAACATTTGCACATTACTCTTAGACTCCTACACACTGGAATCCACTCTGTGTTTTGGATCTTGCATTATTTCACTTTGCTCGCCGAATACAGTGTTCGCGGCTGCTTCCCAGCTCCTCATCAAGGCATTCATTTCATATTACCAATTTACAGGGGCGACTGCTATCCACATCACAATTTTGCTAGAAAACCCTTTTCCCGCTCACTTAGCGTGCTCTGCCGGGTTTCGTTAATCCCGTTCTGCTCTCCCCGCTGCCTGCCTGTTAAAGACTGTAACTCCGTGTCAGATTCCTTCGGCCACTCGGCACATCGGTCTAGGTCACTTCACACGGTGCAGGAGGGCTTCCTTGAAGTGCTTGAACAAACACACAACCAAATTGCCAGAATGTCGAGGATGCACCTTATCGAGGTCGCGTCAGTTCCGCCGCTATTCCAGCATCAGCGGCTAAATACTCCAACCAATCCCGATTTCCACTTGAAAAACCGGACACCGACACAAGAGTAAGCAAGTATTTCTTGTTATCGCATGACGCATTTCAGCACACCTGCCTTGTTCACATGGGCAGCCATTAAAAATAAACAAGTTTTATATCAGAACATTTCAGTCACATGATCACCTTCACAATAGAAGCAGTAAACAGAATATACAATTACACGCATAAAGTTAAAGGTGGAACAGAATCGTTCACAGTTATTCTCCTTCCAAATATGCAACATAATTCACATCTTCCACATTTTCAATGCACAGTGAATAACACATGGTTACATTTTTAAAACAATTGATAAAACCGCCTCAAATTGTTTTCTTAATTCCTTTTCTGCATAAATTCATGCACAACTAAAAGCAACCGTGCATTCTTTTTTATTTCATTCTCTATGCAATTTAAAATGTGTGAGTCTTTAAATCATTCATGGAGGAGATTTGTTCTGTTTCCAATTTTACACCAGACAAAATACATATACAAAATACATATATATCCACCAAGTTTGCTGTACTCTGCAGTTCCCGACCTGCGGTGCTGATGCCTGCAAACGGTGACAGCAGACGTTAATTATACGTCTGGAATCCTCGTCAATTCCCAAAATGTACAAAACAAGGAGTGTCACACCAGGAGACTGCACACATTTTTATTGTGCACCAAGATCAAGGATGACGCGTTTCGGCATGTAGCCTTTTTTTAGTAACTTCCTGTACAGCAATCTCCTATAGAAATAGACATCATTGTTCATAGACATGAACAAAATACTTGGTGTTACCACCACAGCCGTGATACGAAAATAAGATAATATAAATGTACATTAGCAATAATATTCATTTGAGGCATCCAAATATAACCTTCAAAATTAATACAAATTTCAATTCGTCATTGTGAAAAACATTTGTAGAACCTGTTTTTTGGTATGTTTAGTGGACAGCGATTAATAAAGTTTGAAATTCAAACCAAGTGACGGACTGTGCATTTCAATCTCTTGACAAGTGCCAAAGTAATATCACCATTTATATGAGCGTAATATAACTGTCTGCATTCCGATCTTGCAATTAATCCAATATGATATACAGATATGGATGTAAGCAGTATTCTATTATGTAATATATATAAGCTCTTATTTAGTCCGGCCAATCAAAATGCCGCCCCACATCATTTAAAGTATTAAATTATCATCATTTCATAGCAGATGCACTATATACTTCAATCAATGATCCAACTGGTATTTCACAATTAATGATTTAAGGATAGAAGACACAAGGCTCATGGTTTGTGGTAATGTACCTATATTATTTCAACAATTCATAGGTATGTGTCATAACCTATTGACATCACTCAATTCCTAATTATGTACTCGATAATTGTCCGATCAAACATCGGGTCCGTAAATCCTAGCCAGACTTTTAGGAATAAGCTGTACAACTGTACAAGGTGCCTAATGTGAATGTAATGTTGTATGTGTGAATGTCAACTAACACTAGTGAAGAAATATTGGGGTACAAGAAAGACCCTTATTGGTCCGACTTAGCCAACTATAAAGACACGTTGTGGTAGGGCACAAAATATGTGCCTGTCTCTTCCACTACGATATCATGGATTCTCGCTAGGCGGAATGTTCATGTATTCCCATTTGTTTTTAAAAATGAAGTGAAAGGTGACTACAGTGTGAAATAATTAAAACAACAGTGTGGACGGAAGGAGAGTATCAGCAGCCAATGAGTGTTGTAGGCTCCTCCCCGTTATTTAATTCCTGGGAAGGTCTTAGTATGTAAATCGATAATGTATTTTGACTCCAGGATTTGGAGATTTCTCTCCATGTCTCCACCCCAAATATGTAGAGGGATTCTATCCATTCCAAAAAATCTGAGAAAAGTATTGTTACTGCTATGTTTCTCTGCAAAGTGCCGAGCAACCGGATAATTAAAATCATGGTTGGTCACTGCGCGCAGATGATGTAAGCTCCTTATTTTTAGTGGTAGTTTGGTACTGCCCACGTACCGGAGGCCACAAGGGCACTCCAGCACGTAGACAGTAGAATCACTGTTGCAATTGATCATTTTCGTAATACTTCTTGTGATGCCTGCCCCTGTTATGAATGTTTTGCAAATTTTTCCATTTCACAGGCCTTGCAAGTACTGCAAGTTGTGAAACCATTGGGTGCTGTCAGCCAGTGCATCTGAGTGTCCTGGGGATAGCTATGTACTAGACGATCTCTTAGAGATTTCGGTCATTTGTACGTTATCTGAGGTGTCCTACCTATGTGTTTGCCTAATATGGGGTTCGCTACCGGAAGATTCCAATGTGCTTTCAATGCTTTTCTCAATGCTACAGCTCCTCTACTGAAAGTGGTTATCATTCTGAGCACTTCATTGTTCTCTTGTTCAGAGTTAGGATTTTTTCTGACTGGTGGATTGAACAGTAAATCCCTCTGTGTCTTACTTTTAACCTTATCTTTTGCTTTTTGTAACACTTTTTCACTGTACCCCCTACTTTTAAATCTGTTCAACATAGTTTGCTGTTCAGTTAGGAAACCTTCATTGGTGCTGCAATTGCGGCAAGCGCGCAGCATTCCCCCATATGGGATGCTTTGTATCAACAGAGTGGGATGATGACTAGCCACATGTAAGATGGCATTTCCGACTGTCTCCTTACGAAACAGGTGGGCCGTTATGCTGCCTTCCACAATTTCTACATAAATATTCAAGAATTCGCGATTACTCAAGCTGATTTTGTGTGAACTTGAGATTTAAATCATTTGCCCCAATTCCTGAATAACTTCCAAAGCTAATGATTCTGGTTGTACCAGATCAGAAATAAATCATTGCAACAAAAATGTGTGCAGTCTCCTGGTGTGCCGCTCCTTGTTTTCTACATTTGGGGAATTGTCAAGGATTCCAGGCATGTGTGTGTGTGTGTATATATATTTGTGCTATTTTGTTTCAGTGATTTAATAAACTCCAACGTTGATATACACCCACCTGGAGATTTGTCTACACTGCTGACTTGACAATACCACAACGCTGATGCACACACCTTCTTCTACATCCTGTGTGCTTTCACAATGGTGCTGACATTTGGATTAAGGGTGTCTTCATTACACTTTATTTTAGCTCCATGTTTGGCACTGATAAGTATAACATTAACTATACTCACAAGGAATTTACTGTAAACTTATTCTCTGTTGGTCCACAATATATTCAAGTCATGCAAAACGTGACTGCAGCTCCATTTTTCTTACAATCTCCAGGAGATACTCCTATCAAATGGTCCAAATGGAAAAAAGTGTTCAAACGCTATGCTTGTGTTTTCAACACATCTCTAAGCGTTGAGGAAAAAAACGTTTTGCTCATGCATTGTCTTGGATCAGAGGGTCAAGATCTTTTTGATCATCTCTCAGATGTTCCAGACAGTGCTGCAGCAAATATGAATGAATTTGAGCTGTGTATTTATAACCTAGATGCACATTACTTGCCTAAGGTCAGTACTATTTTATAACGTTACCATTTTGGTAGACGCATTTAAAAAGAAGGAGAAAGTATTGAAAGTTATGTCACTGATTTGAGACGCTTAGCTTTGACTTGTAAGTTTGATACACACATTGATGAACATATACGTGACCAGTTTATGCTTGGGTGTGCGTCTGAGAAAGTACGTGATGAATTATGCCTCAAGGATGAACTCTCTCTAGATGAAGTCCTAGTTATAGCCAAAAGAATAGAGCATTCCTTGCAGTGTGTCAAGGAAATAAAGAAAGATCTGAATAAAGATGTTTCAGTGGTTAACACAAATTTAACTTCCAAGTCAAAAAGTCTCAGGTAAAACCTCAATCTAGAGACAAACCTACTAACAAATCTAATATTAAATTTAGTAAAGAAAACAAATGTCATAGATGTAACAGTACTGGACACAGGAAGAAGGATAAGTCTTGTCCGGCTTTGAATGCCACATGTACTTATTGTAAAAAAAGGGGTCATTTTGTTACCGCCGGCAGAATCAAAGCTTTTAAACGAAGTGTCAATGAGGTTTCACATGATGATGCTAATGTTCAGCATGATTTTGAATATAGACAGATCTTAGTTCAGGTCGGAAGTGATGGACCTTTGGATTTTATACTTGTGGAAGGTCATAAAACAAAAGTGTTGTTTGACTCTGGTGCTAAAATGTATTTCATTTCTAGTAAATTTTTCAGTGATAACTTAAGTTCTAAAGTTAACCTTTAAAAAGCTGATATCCACCCTACTGCGGAGAACCCATTGAATTGAGAGGTTATTTTGTGAGTATAATGGAGTACGAAGTCATTTTACTTCTGGTAAAATCTATGTCTCCAAGAAGGGCGACAGTATAATTAGTTGGTGCCATCAAAAACATCTGGGTGTCATGTTAGACCCCAATAGCACTCTTCTTATCATTATTAAAGAAAGAGGTGCTATAAAGTCTGTAGATCACTCTCTCTTATCTGTGGATCATTCTTCCTTACCAACCCAGCTGATGGAAGAGTATCCGCAAGTTTTTGGGGACAAGCTAGGGTGTTTAAAGGGTTATTGTGATAAGATAAAATTGTCTCCTGGATCTGTTCCAGTATCTAGTAAAGTATGAAATGTTCCTTTCACTGTTAAAGATGAAATGTTAAAAGAATTAGAAAAATGTAAAGGTATCATTGAGGAGGTGGAAGAAACATCATGGTTGGCTCCGGTGGTGGCTGCCAGGAAAGCCGATGGGTCTCTGAGATTAAGTGTTGATCTTAGACAGCTCAACAAATGCATTCTTTTAGATAAATATCCACTCCCGAATATCTCTGAACTATTAAGCATGTTGTGTGGTGCAAAGATTTTTTAGCACAATTGATTTGACATCCGCATACCACCAGATTTTACTTGACCAGTCCTCCAGAGAGCTAACTGCTTTCTTTATACCTTTTGGAACGTTTAGATTCATAAGACTTCCTTTTGGTTTAGTCTCTGCCGCTTTTGTCTTCCAGCGTGTTATGGAGAAAGTAGAAAGTACTAGTTTATGTTCCTGGAGTCTGTGTTTATAAGGACGATATTTTGGTTTATGGGAGTGATGAGTTATAACATGGAAAGAGAGTCGGACAAGTGTTAGACAGACTCACAGCTCACAATCTTACTATTAAACATGAGAAGTGCAAATTTGGTCTTGACAAAATTGATTATTTGGGTCACATCATAACTGCCGATGGAGTAGTTCCCAAGGCAGTTAGTTTACACCATCAGAGATTTAACTGCACCCATCTCCAAAGAAGAACTCATTTTTGGGGATGGCTGAATATTATAATAAAGTTTATCAAAAATGTTGCAGATGCCACATTCAATATGAAGAATTTGCTTAAAAAAGGTGCTAATTTTTTGTGGGATAAGTTGTGTGAAAAAGAATTTATTGAGAGAAAACAGAAATTGCAAAGTGCACCTAATCTTCGTAATTTTGACCCTACTAAATGTTCCATCATTTCTACTGATACCAGTCTTAAAGGTCTTGGTGCTGTCTTATATCAAGGTGGCACATGTCCTGAGAACACTATCATGTTTATTTCAAGAAGTTTAAAAGGTGCTGAGTCTAGGTATTCAGTAATCGAGAGGGAAGCTCTTGCGTTCTATTGGGCCATTAACATTTTTTTTTTAAATTGTTTGGGGGACGTCCTTTGTAGTAAGAACTGACCACAAACCTTTGTGTGAGATTTTGACAAGAATAGGTATTGGATCTGTTTCTCCAAGAATTTCCAAATGGATTGTTGGTTTACAAGCTTTTAACTTTACAGTCAAACATTTTCCTGGTTCTGACAATTTTGTTGCGGACACACTTTCATAACTAGTTCCGTTTCTCACAATTATACTGATCCAGCTTTTGATCACCCTCATGATTTTGTTTGTGAAGTTGATTATAAGGTAATTTCACATGAACGTTGGTTAAATGCCTGTAAGGATGATGAAGTCATTCAAAATGTTTTTAATCTGATTAGTGATGGTTGGCACCATATGGAACAGGGAGATTTATCAGTAAAAGATTTTTGGACGGTGAGAGATCAGCTCTCCTGCTGTGATGGATTGCTTCTGAGAGGTCACAGATTAGTCCCACCTTCATCTTTGAGGAAAGATTTATTAGATTTAGCTCATGAAGCACACCTAGGTATCTCCAAAACTAAAGAAAGAGTAAACTCTAATTATTGGTGGCCTGGTCTTGATCTCCAGATAGAGCACTTGGTTAGAGAATGTGTTCAATGTTCTCTTAGTGAGAAAAGTCTGAAGATCAGGATTCAACCTATGGAATAACTAAAATACACTTTCACATAGGTAATAAGCAACTGGAGAACCAGTTTACACAACAACTGACAAAGTGCTACAGATATTCACACAGTTTAGTCACTATCCACTATATTTAGTGAGAAAATATACATTGTTAAAGTAAACAGTCAATTACACTGCTACTAAATCTTCCATCCAAATATTTATTTTTATATATCCGCTCATTCTTCAATGCAAATTGCTACATATATAATGCATATTTAAATACCGAAACAAACAACATTCACTGGATGATGTCATCAGTGATGTCATCAGTGATGTCATTTGAGATGTCATCAGTGATGTCACTGACCATGTCATGAATGATGTAATATGTGACATCATCAGTAGTGGATTGCGGGTGCGCGAAATATAGTTAGTCCAACTAACTATATAGGAGCAATTTCAATGGTTTTTTAAATGCTAATTCCTAACTATATAAGGCCTGAAATCTATGTTTTTTTCAGTGAATTTCAAAGGTTTTTTAAATGCTAATTCCTAACTATATAGGGCCTGAAACCTATGGTTTTTTAGTGAATTTAAAAGGTTTTTTAAATGCTAATTCCTAACTATATAAGGCCTGAAACCTATGGTTTTTTCAGTGAATTTCAAAGGTTTTTTAAATGCTAATTCCTAACTATATAAGGGCTGAAACCTATGGTTTTTTCAGTTAATTTCAAAGGTTTTTTAAATGCTAATTCCTAACTATATAAGGCCTTAAACCTATGTTTTTTCAGTGAATTTGCAAGGTTTTTTAAATGCTAATTCCTAACTATATAAGGCCTGAAACCTATGGTTTTTTAGTGAATTTCAAAGGTTTTTTAAATGCTAATTCCTAACTATATAAGGCCTGAAACCTATGGTTTTTTTCAGTGAATTTCAAAGGTTTTTTAAATGCTAATTCCTAACTATATAAGGGCTGAAACCTATGGTTTTTTCAGTTAATTTCAAAGGTTTTTTAAATGTTAATTCCTAACTATATAAGGCCTTAAACCTATGTTGTTTTTAGTGAATTTGCAAGGTTTTTTAAATGCTAATTCTATTAGCGGATAACGTTTAAATATATTAATATCCTAGTGGGACCACGTGAGCAGCCCTAGGGGGTCAGGGTGTTTCTACCCTGCCCCCTTTTTCTGTTCTACACGTTTGTTTTTCTGCTTTCTTGTGCCTCAGTCTACCGAGCACAAGATGGATGCCAACACTTCCTGGTTAGAAGTGTTGACAGCTTATGAGCATGCAGCTTTCTCAGGAAGGCATGCTGATTGGCTGCCACTGTCTGTCAACACTAGCACAAGATGGATGCCAACACTTCCTGGTTAGAAGTGTTGACAGCCAATGAGCATGCAGCTTTCTCGGGAAGGCATGCTGATTGGCTGCCACTGTCTGTCAACACTCCAAACCAGGAAGTGTTGGCAGCCATCTTGTGCCTCGGTAGAACCAAGGCACAAGAAAGCAGTGAAACAAAGGTGGAAAACTCGCAAAGAGGGCAGGGTAGAAGCACAATTACCCCCTAGGCCTGCTCAGGGGGTCCCACAATGACCCTCCCGGTCCTCCTTGCCTTGGGTGTCCCTGTGGGACCCCCTGAGCAGGCCTGGGGGGTCAGGGTGCTTCTACCCTGCCCCCTGTTTGAGTTCTACACATTTGTTTTTCTGCTTTCCTGTACCTCACTCTACCGAGGAACAAGATGGCTGCCCACAATTTCTGTTTTGGAGTGTTGACAGACAGTGGCAAATATCAAAAAGAAGGGAGGTCTCCTTATTAGTCCAATCCGGGACAAGGAGGAATGACTTACAGAAACTTAAAAAGTCCCAGTATTCAGTTTTTGAAAAGACCTCTTGTATACGCCCCTCATAACTCAAGAAACCAAAATTGATAACAACCTCACAAAATGTACAATATCAAACATAAAATGAAAACATGAAATCAAAAAAGCAGTTTTATAAAAAAAATTACAATTTATTACAAGTAATTGAATTGAATATTTGATAACAATAATGCAGTGCCATTCATTAAAAAGGTTTAAAAATGTGTCCATACACATGAAGAACAATTTAAGATTACAAAGTTCAAAAGTTGTCGAAGCAGCGTTTCGGTTTTTACGATAGCACCTTCATCAGGACAAGGTTCTATTTAAAAAAAACATAGTTAGAAACCAAGCATTAATCTTTGAGAAAACTTTCGTTTTTATATTCTAAGGCACAGAAATATACAAACATATTTTTGGGTTGTATCACACAATATTTTTTACACATTTATAAAATCCTGGTTTATTGTTATAGTTATTGAATTATATGAGGTTATACTTCTGGGCTCGAGTGAGAGTGACCTATGTCACTTTGAGGTAGCATGTAAATATAATTATGCATACCTACTATAGTTCGTTCAGCCTCTCATTTAAATTCGAGGATTTTTTTGATACGTGATGCCTCGAGGGATAAAGGCTCTGTTCAGTAAAAAATGCCACAGTTTCCTTGCTGGAGGGAAGATAAATTAACAAAAATCATCTATTAGTTAGATGGCCGATTTTATCAATTGCGTCTTTTTTCTTTCACTTTGAGGGGCCTCAGTTTTTAGCTTGTCCACTAATTCGATATTACCTTTGAATTTCGGGTGTTTCTGTGGTAAGGATGAGATCGAAGGGGGGCCACCGTGTTGTTTTAGGTGTATCTCTATAGAGAAACATGTGTATACATTAGGGTCATTCAAGTCGCTCACTGTTAACAATCCTTCATATCTTCTCGATTATAAAGTCTTACTAACCTATTGTCTTGCGTGTTTATTCATCAAGTGCTAGTCATACACAGCCAAGATTACCGCAGTGATCTGTAACATCAAATTAAAAATCTGATATTTAAATATTTGTGATATTACAACCCCTCTATGGTCTAATAGATACATAGGATATGGTACTTACCCTCAAAATAGGGATGCTGAGCCCTCTAGGTACCGTGACTGGATTCCTTTTAATTCTACCAGAGCTGTACTTTGAGTTGCGGCCTTTTGTTCAATTGACCTGCATTTGATTAAAATATACAACTCTTCACCATTTGTATGACTCTGAGATTTAAATGTCAGTGGCTCAATTAGCATTGTGGGCTGTTTCCGCGTATATTTGATGCCTTGTTTCATGGTACACTACTATATTGTCCATTTTTATAGATGGATCGTCACTTTTTTAATGCCTCCCTCTTTTTATTTTCAATTTCAAAATCACATAGTTTATGCAATTTAATGACAAAAAAGTAGGGAGAGACCCACCATTAAGAACGGTTAAAGTGCTGTTGCTTTATTGAAATTTTCAAATTTGAAAATATTATTAGCACCACCCCGTCTCTTCCGCCCATTATTTTATGGGCATTATTTACGGTTTCCTTCAAGAGCCTTATTCGTTTAGCTGCGTAACAACAGTCACGGATTACATAACGAGCATATTTAACATTTACTCTACGTTTTTAAACTGGGCACTATTAATTTTGCAAAGTGTCTGCAGATATAGATAACTCCTCGGACGCCATTTAATCACGGCGTTGTGCTATCTGACATCCTTGTGTATATTCCCGTTCTGGCTTAGGCTAGTAGGCTTTAGCACAAAGCAAAGCGTGTGTAGGGGTCTTACCTTATTCTCGTACATCGGCCTCCCTGCTCCCCTCACGTCTCCTGGTAACCGCGTTTCAATAGAAATTAGCCACCAGTTTCCTGTTGAGCTTTTTAAACAAATTCTCGCAGCAATGTTTGGGCGTATTCTGGCGGGAGGCCGCCATCTCTTTAACGTCATAGAGATGCGCCGCTTGCCCGAGGACTACAATAGTAGTTTTAATCACGATCAGCTTCCGGGGGTGAGACGTCAAAATATTTACCAACAACTTTATTTAGATGGAAAATATGGACAGTTGTTAATGCTTCGCCGTATTTTGTAAGCCATCCCCTCTTTGTTAGGGACAACACATGCTATATGTTTGTTTATTATTTGATTTCCTTCTTGATTACGTAACAACACCGCAAGTGTCCCACGTTTTAACGATTTAGGTAATGTGGACTTGTAAGGGTACATTTCGGGGTTTAAACAGCTATTCTACATCTATTCCTACCATTAAATCAGATAATGGCAGCATAAATGGATCCCTGTTGTTAGTACCATTCAGAATATGATTAGGGGTTATTTGATTCCACTGAAATCTTACTTGTTTATTGAAATTTGTAGTTATTATCAAACATTGGGATAATACTACCAATCCTAATGTATGTTTAAAACGTATCCCATGGGGCATAAGTCTGGTTAGATGATCTTACAGTAGGATCTGACAATCTACACAGTCCTATAGGATGCGTTCCCAGTCCTCTTTGGTATTAAGTCCATCTCTTACTGAGTTGAATCTGGACATAAAGAATTGTTCACGCTTTTTGCGTTTGGTGTCAGTGTTACCTCCTCTGCTGTTAAGCGTGGTGAGTTCTAAACCGCACCATCTCAAATCATCAATGCTGTGCCCTGCTGTCCTCCAATAATCTGTCAGGGGGCACCTTTTTTGTTACAACGAATGGCAGATTTATGCTCATTAACCCTCAACCGGATTTCACGGGACGTTTCACCAATGTATATTCAATCACAGGGGCATTTGATTAGATATACTAAATTTTTTGATCTACAATTAATAAATAATTTTATTCTGTGCTTTGTTTTATTGTGTTCCACGCAGTCCCCTTTAATTATATTTGTACAGTTTGAGCAATTACTGCAGGGAAACGTTCCCACCGGGAGTGGGGTTCTATTAATGCTCAATTGGGACACCTTATTCTCCTCCCTGTAGGTGTGTACTAGGCTGTTTCTGATAGTCGGGTTACGTCTGAAAGCAAACATGGGTTTAGGGACCTTTTCTTTGTTCTTTTTGGTCACCAAATTCCAATTGCGATGTATTATATTTTTCACTTTGTTGCTTATTCCACTGTAGTTACTAACAAATACTAACCGTTTATCAGTTGGGGTTTCTTTAGCCTTTTCTTGGAAGAGATTTTCTCTGTTAAAATACTTCGCTCTTTTAAATGCCTGTTTCACCATCCGTTTTGGATAGCCTCTATTCAAAAATGTCATAGTGAGGATCTCTGCATGTTTATTAAAATCACGATTTTGGGAACAATTACGTTTCAGTCTTAAAAATTGTCCGAAGGGAATATTATTTTTTTGGCAGGGTGGGTGATGACTCTTGTAATGGAGCATCGTATTTCTATCAGTTTTTTTGGTAAAAAGTTCTACCTGTAAACTACCTCCTTCGTGTTTTATTATAATGTCTAAAAATTCACATTGATGTTGATCATGGAGCACCGTAAATTTGAGATTGCTATCTCCTAGATTTAAGCAGGAAATAAATTCTTTTAAAGTTTCTAATGGTCCGGTCCAAATAAAAAAAACGTCATCTATATACCGTGACCAAACTGAAATATTTTCATAGAAGGGGGCGATGGGGTTGAATATATGTGTCTCCTCAAATTGTGCTACGTACAGGCATGCCAGACTAGGAGCACAGGTGGCTCCCATGCTGGTGCCTTTAATTTGTTTAAAAAAATCTTTATTGAATAAGAAAATGTTGTTTTTCAAAACAACAGTTACACACTCGATAATGATGTCAAGGGTTACGAGGTATTGTGTTTCTGAGTTAAAGGATAAGTGCTCTATTTTTTTGATGATGGCGGCTGTGTCTTTAATATACGCTTTCTGTTTAGTCACATGTGGTTGTAGAAAGATGTCAACGTATTTACTAAGTGGCTCTGTTAGTGATCCTATACTCGACACAATGGGCCTCATCGGTGGGTCTGTAGGATTTTTGTGGACTTTTGGTAGTCCATACAATGCTGGGACTGTTGGGTTATTATTTAATAGAAATCTATATTCCTCCTCGCAAATGATATCATCTTCTTTTGCGAAGTCTAACATTCTTTTAATCTTGCTCTGAAGGTCAGACCACTCCTTCCTGCTAGATTTTTGATAATGTTCTTTATTATATAGGAGTGAGATCATTTTATCATTATATTGTGTGGTTGACAACACTACTATGCTACCGCCTTTATCTGCAGGTTTGATAGTTAACATATGGCAGTTCTTCAATTTAGTGAGGGCCTCTTTTTCCTCTTTACTCAAATTAAAATCAATCCAGTTTTTTTGATCAAGTAAATCTGAGACACTTTTAGTTACAACTGTTTCGAAAGCCTCAATCTCTTTATTTACTTGTCCAATCTGGGGAGTCCAGGTAGATTTGGGTTTAAGGCCGGATGTATTAAGAGAAGGTGCCCTATCTCTGTCTTCAAAGAATGACTGGAGTCTGACTTTTCTAAAGAAAGTTTGAAGGTCCCTATCTAGGTTGAATCTGTCAACAGGTTATGCAATCGCATATCCTAACCCTTTCTCGAGAAGTTTAATTTCTATGATGAACAGTTCTGTTTCAGAGAGGTTAATCACAGGGGCTTTGTTTAAATGTCCCAGGTTTTCTGACTCCTGGTATGAGGTCTCTGTTGATACTGAGGTTGAGGGGGATATTTGCCTCTCCCTCTGCCTCTCCCTCTCTGTTGGACAAAGTTCTGTCGCTGTTCTAAAAAAGAGAGGGAATCTCTATTCGTACTTTTTGTGGTTTCCTTATCTTTACTGGTATTCCTATTGTCACTCTGTATTTCTGGTTCGCTATCAGAACTGGTATACGAAGTGTCAAAAAATCTGACCTTCTTCTTCTGGAAATTCTGGCCCTGGTGTTGTTGCCAGGGTTTGCGATATTGGGGTATCTCTCTGGGGCTTGCATAATAGTCTTTCTGTAGGTATGGATAAACAAGTTCAGGATTATATTTAGTGACATCTTTTCTGAGTTTATTGCTTTTCTTATTGAAAAGATAATCTCTATAGCCATCGACATCTTTCCGGATGTCTTCCAGCTTTTTTATGGCATCCTCAATTGCCGTGCTCTCAGTTAGCTTCTGTTCTAGGTCTTTCAGATCTTGTCTTTCTATAATAAGTATGTCTGACACTGTCTCTATTATTAAAAGCATCCAGTCACGGCTGCATCGATTGGCTACAAGGGTCCATTTTTCTATGAATTTATTGTTCCCAATAAATGTTCCAGGTTCATTTGTTACCTGGAGTCCCTTGGGGATTATCCCATTCTTGCAATAATCAATTAAAAAATCAGAATGTAATTCTGTTCTTATTATCTTTTTCTTGGTATTCCATAAGTTGCGCCACTCTTCCTCATCAGTATTATTAATTTGTACAGATGAGATATTTTTAGTAGTGCCATTAATTATTTTATTAAATTGGTCCTCGCTGTAGCTGAGGGTTTTTATGCCTTCCATATTGGCTACTCTAAGGTGAAAAACACCTCCCCGGTTGACAAACCGTCAGTCACAAATATCAAAAAGAGGTGAGGTCTCCTTATTAGTCCAATCCGGGACAAGGTGGAATGACTTACAGAAACTTAAAAAGTCCCAGTATTCAGTTTTTGAAAAGACCTCTTGTATACGCCCCTCATAACTCAAGAAACCAAAATTGATAACAACCTCACAAAATGTACAATATTAAACATAAAATGAAAACATGAATTCATAAAAGCAGTTTTATAAAAACATTTACAATTTATTACAAGTAATTAAATTGAATATTTGATAACAATAATGCAGTGCCATTCATTAAAAAGGTTTAAAAATGTGTCCATACACATCAGGAACAATTTAAAATTACCAAGTTCAAAAGTTGTCGACGCAGAGTTTCGGTTTTTACGATAGCACCTTCATCAGGACAAGGTTCTATTTAAAAAAAACATACAGTTAGAAACCAAGCATTAATCTTTGAGAAAACTTTCGTTTTTATATTCTAAGGCACGGAAATATACAAACATATTTTTGGGTTGTATCACACAATATTTTTTACACATTTATAAAATCCTGTTTTATTATTATAGTTATTGTGTTATGTGAGGTTATACTTCTGGGCTCGAGTGAGAGTGACCTATGTCACTTTGAGGTAGCATGTAAATATAATTATGCATACCTACTATAGTTCGTTCAGCCTCTCATTTAAATTCGAGGATTTTTTTGATACGTGATGCCTCGAGGGATAAAGGCTCTGTTCAGTAAAAAATGCCACAGTTTCCTTGCTGGTGGGAAGATAAATTAACAAAAATCATCTATTAGTTAGATGGCCGATTTTATCAATTGCGGCTTTTTTCTTTCACTTTGAGGGGCCTCAGTTTTTAGCTTGCCCACTAATTCGATATTACCTTTGAATTTCGGGTGTTTCTGTGGTAAGGATGAGATCGGAGGGGGGCCACCGTGTTCTTTTAGGTATATCTCTATAGAGAAACATGTGTATACATTAGGGTCATTCAAGTCGCTCACTGTTTACAATCCTTCATATCTTCTCGATTATAAAATCTTACTAACCTATTGTCTTGCGTGTTTATTCATCAAGTGCTAGTCATACACAGCCAAGACTACCGCAGTGATCTGTAACATCAAATTAAAAATCTGATATTTAAATATTTGTGATATTACAACCCCTCTATGGTCTAATAGATACATAGGATATGGTACTTACCCTGAAAACAGGGATGTTGAGCCCAGACAGACAGTGGCAGCCAAACAGCATGCAGCTCGTGCACAAGAGGTACGCATACGGGTAAGCGTACGGGTAAGTGTACGGTGAGCTCATATAGATATATATGTGTTTTTGAAGTTACTTTTCATAAAAACCATTGGAGCAATTTTCACCAAATATAGCAAAGGCACTTCTGCGTACCAGTCCCTACATTTTTGCAAAGTTTGGTGTAATTCCGTTCAGCGGTTCGGGCTGTAGCCTTGTCAGATCGTCCTATGGAAATTAACATGGGGAAAACACGTTTTGGGACCCCCCTTTTTTCTCGGGCCCCACTTCATGAATCCCCCCTAAACTTGCAGGGAGGGAGCGGAGCGGAGCTGGCCAAAATTTTGGAAAATTAATATATATATATATATATATATATATATATATATATATATATATATATATATATATATATATTCACTGAAAAAACCATAGGTTATAGACCATATATCGTTAGGAATTAGCATTTACAAAACCTTGAAAATTCACAGAAAAAAACATAGGTTATAGACCATATATAGTTAGGAATTAGCATTTACAAAACCTTATTTTACTCACACAAAACCATTGAAATTCCATATATAGTTAGTTGTACTAACTATATATCGCGCACCCGCAATCCACTGCTGATCATGTCACATATTACATCATTCATGACATGGTCAGTGACATCACTGATGACATCACTGATGACATCTCAAATGACATCACTGATGACATCACTGATGACAACATCCAGTGACTGTATGTTTCTGTAAAGTTAAAATATGTCTTACATATTGAAGAATGAGTGGATGTATAAGTGTCTGGATGAAGGATTTAGTAGGTGCATGACTGACTGTATGAGTGAGTGATTAAATGTGTCTCACTGAGTGCATGGGTTAGTGACTAAACTGTCTTAATTTGTGCATCATTATGTCTGTTGTTCTGTAAACTGCTGCATGTGTTGATCAGTAGCTATATGAGTAACTATATGGGTTATTGATTGGTTGCCCAAGTATTTGTATGGGAGACTGAGTGTGTGTGTGGGTGGCTGGGAGGTGTATGACTCTGTGCATAGATGTGTGAGCAGTTGATTCACTAGATGTATGGGTTCAAAAGTGCATGTGGAAAAAGCTGTATGGGCGGTTGACTGTGTGCATGAGTGTATTGGTGAGTGAATGGATATCTCAGTGCTACATGTCAAAGTAAGTACATATGTAAAACACAGTACATGTGAGAGTTGACATATATAAATAACTATGCATAAGAGCCAGTGAATGTGTGAGTGGCTGTATGGATCATTGTGAACTTGTATCAGGGATTGTGTAAGAGAGTAAATATGTGTTAGTATATGTTTCAATAAGTAAGGTGTGTATAACTGTATAGTTGAGGAAATGGAGGTGTGATTGATTCTTTGCATGACTGACTAGGTGTGTGAGTAACTCCATGGATGAGTGACAGTCTGTGAGTGTCTGTTTACACTGAGTGTATCTAAGTTTTTATTAGAGTCTGAAGAGATTCATCGTATTATCACATGAATAATGTCATCAGTGATCTCATCAGTGATGTATTTTGAGATGTGATCAGTGATGTCATCAGTGATGTCATCGGTGATGTCATTTGAGATGTCATCAATGATGTCATCAGTGATGTCAATAGTGATATCATCAATGATGTCATTTGAGATGTCATCAGTGATGTCATCAGTGATGTCATTTGAGATGTCATCAGTGATGTCATCAGTGATGTCATTTGAGATGTCATCAGTGATGTCACTGACCATGTCATGAATGATGTAATATGTGACATGATCAGCAGTGGATTGCGGGTGCGCGATATATAGTTAGTACAACTAACTATATATGGAATTTCAATGGTTTTGTGTGAGTAAAATAAGGTTTTGTAAATGCTAATTCCTAACTATATATGGTCTATAACCTATGGTTTTTTCAGTGAATTTTCAAGGTTTTGTAAATGCTAATTCCTAACTATATATGGTCTATAACCTATGGTTTTTTCAGTGAATTTCATTGGTTTTTTAAAAGCTAATATCTATAGCTGTAAAATGTATTCTTCTTTAAATCAAAAAATATATTTTATATGTTTATTAATAATTTTTTTATAATTTTTTTGTTTCGCTCCCGGTCCGCGAACCGGGTGGCTTCCCGTTAGCTCAAAATGGTGCCGCGACCCGGTCCGCGAACCGGTAAACGTTCCGTTTGCGCAACTGCCGCGTTAGAAAACAACATCGTGACGCGTCGCGTCAGCGTGACGTATCGCATTGTCGCGTGAAACGTCATATGACGCGCCGCGTTAGCGTACCCGGAAGTGAACCGGTACGCGAACGAGGCGCGAAGCGCAGCTTCCCGGAAGCGATCCGGGACGCGGCGCAAAGCGCGTAACGTAAACACAATAGGTCATGTGACTTGTTAATAACACTTTTCATTGGTTCATTTCACTTTTGGTTTCCTAATGATGTAAGACTAGGTCATGTGACCTAAAAGTAACACTTTTCATTGGTTTAGAAGTATTGTTTTTCCCAAATGATGAAAACCCCTCCTTCTTTCCTCACTCTGACTTTCATCTTTGTGAGAGGAAGACCCTTTGTGATCACTGAGCAATGGCTTCATTAGTAGCTTCAGCTGGTGCATCCCCACCACCTCCACCACCTTCAAGGAAGAGAGGACCACCTGCTGAAGTTATCATTCAGCAAGAGGAGGAAGAAGAAGAAGAAGAGGAACAGCAGGAAGAGAGGCATTTTTTGCCTAAGGAGCCCAGGAGGTCTCATCTGAAAGAAAACTTTATTTGGCAATTTTTTAAATATCCTCGGGGCCAAAAAAAAGTCAATGCACGGTACGTAACTTGCCTGATCTGTAAGAAGGATTTGTCCAGAGGGACAGATAAGAAGTACAGTTACGGGAATTATACTATGCATCGCCATATGGAGAGGTGGCATCCTATCAACTACAGTGCTGCACAGTTACGTGACCAGCAAGATAATCCCCCTTCTATGGCCAGAAGATCAGTTGTACAGGAAGTGACGGGACCAGAGGCGAGGGAGACGGTCCCAAATATACAGATGAGGTTCGGGGAAGTGAAACAAGTGTGCGTGCGTTGTAACGAATTAATTTGCTACAGAGAAAGTAGCATCACTCTGATCAACAGAGCTATCGACAATCATGATTGTCCAAAACGCCCCAGAGAATAAATTCTTTTTTTTTTTGTTGCTCCTGTTGAGCCCTTTACAATGAATCGTTTTTGTTTCCCCCCCCAAAAAAACAAAAAAAATATAAAACCGTTCAAAAAATACAAAAAAAGTAAAAAAATGTTCAGAAAAATATATAAAAAATATAAAACAACAAAAACAATAAAAAAAAAGTTCTTATCAGAACTACCTCCCCTTTATAAAAAAATTGGTAGAATATTTAGCAATCTGCCAACATCTATTTCTTTTGGTTCGCTTCCCGGTTCGCTCCCCGGTACGGATACTGTTTAATAGATTTATTTACCGAAGAAAAGATGGAGGAGGATATAATTGTGAAAAACAAAATAGATAAGGAAGTGAAAGAAAAAAAGGAGAGTAGAAGAATAACAAAGAAGAGTTTCTTAGAGAATGTGAGTGAATATTCAAAATAAGATTAAAACATGTGGAATAACAGAGAGAAAAAACAGAAAGCAGAAAAGAAGAAGTAACAGAAAAAGAATAATTGAAACAGCAAAGAAATCTAAATAACATAGGGGCATATTATCAACATAGGCAATAAAAGTTTTGAAGCTTTTATCGGCAGAAATGTGTCGCTAAAGCCGCTTTTGCAGCAGAAAACTGCCGCTAAAACCACTTTTGCAGCAGTTTTCTGCCGATAAAAACAGCAATAATTGTATTGGCTGTGTTCATAATATGCCCCTTATTGTTCTTCAACTACACAGAGAAAGCATAATGAACAAGTAGTGAAAGAGTGATCAGTCAGAGACACTAAGAGTAATAGAGACGGAGTGAGTGAACAAGAGTGAGGAACTATGAGAAGAGAGGGACTGAGAAAAGGAGTGGAAGTAGTAGAGTAAGTAAGTAATAGAGAAAGGAATGAGGGAAGTAGCAAAGGCAGGAAAGTGATGGTTAAAGAAATGAAGCAGTGGAACTAATAGTAGTTAAATGTGATAGAAATGTAACGAAAAGAGTACAAAACATTTACCTTATAATTGTCGTTAACTTAGTCACTTGTTATTTTTATACTTTCAATCTGTGAAAGAGAGAACAAACATTTGAAAAATATTAAAACATGTATTTAAAAATTAGAAAAGACAAGGGAAAAGATTGAAGGACAAACAGTTTTTCAACAACTTTGACACTTACAGAAGCTTCTGCTTCTCCAGGCCCCCTACACAGTCCTAAAGATATACATTTTAAACTAACAGTATCTTGATGCAGATGAAGTGAGGCCTATCTTGGAACATGGTGCATCTTTTGCACTGCTGTTGTCTCACAAAAGTGACGCAATGGCAGCGCAAAAAAGGTGCACAATCATCATAAAACTGTTCCTAACATTTTAAATGATTGTTTCAGGATGCCAATAAGGTGTGTCCTATCCAGACGTTGGTTTCAGGTGATGCTTACTCAGGGTTGCAGATGAAATTTAGGCTTGTTGAAGAGTATAGAGGAGATAATACATGTGCAGGCCTAATAACGAAGTGAGTCATGTCCACTGCACTCTTGAACAAATGTCAGACCTCCACTGTCTCCTGGAACAGGCCTAAACCTCATCTACACAATGTGATGTGTAATGTTAGGAAACACAGGTAATATAATTGAAAAACGTGCAATTTTTTTTGCTCATTCCACAATCACATCACCTGTGTTTCCTTAGCTTAGGTATCTCATTGTGGAAATGTAGTCTATCATATGAAAGACTATGTAGAATGTGAGCACTGTATGCAACAACTTTGACACTTACAGAAGCCTCAGCTTCTCCATGTCTACTACACATTTCTAAATGTAGATCATAAGTACAAAAAGTACAGAATTAATTATACATGTTAAATGGTTTATTTTTGCTGTTCTCAGAATTTATCAAATTTCACTAAAAACAGTGACTTGAAGGTATTCATCATATAACAGCGGGGAAAAAAACCCACAATCAAAATGATTGTGTTTAAAAAACCCATATAACATAACCAATCAGAAATCAGAACTCCTCAAAAGTAACTTACTTTCCATGACGTCGAAGGATGTCCTATGAACAGCTTACACTCGGTTGTGCTGTTTTTATTTTCAGCCCGCCACTTTCTGAAAGAAAAGCTCCATCGTTTTGAAAAATATGTTACATACAATAAATGACTTCTCGCTCTCTACCGCACGTTTCCACAAGGCCAAATCGTGTAAGAGCCATTTATAACTCTTGGAATTCTTCTAAGCAAATCCCGTCATTTTGTATTTCCGCAACTTTCAGAAAGAAAACGTTCAAGATCACTTTCACAATTCTGGACTAGTAATATCTTACCCTTCTTGCTCACTCATGTTCTACATTTCCTATGACACTGATACTGCTTACTATGAAGCAGACTTACACTACCTCTATGAGTACTACAAATATTTAATTCTCTACATCACTTTTAATCACAAAGCAATATAAAACAGTAGATAAAATTATATCAACCCCTAGAATCATTATACGCCAGTTACCTACCCTAAATTCTCTTTTATGAAAACAGAAAGTAAGAATATTTTTAAATTAAAAGGCAACATTGTATCGTAGTCAAATGGGAATAATTTCCGAAACAGCAAATTTTTTTACATTTTCAATAAGCTGTGTAATAAGCGGATCTGTCAAATGACCATCATGCCATATAATAGCTGCAGTTACAAATGTTCTTCCTAAAATCAACGACTGTGTAGCCACAACATTTGTAATTAAAGTTGAAGACTTACTTTCATCAGGTTTATATAGTTGGATTTTCAAAATGACATTATAATCAAATATTTGGACCAATAATCTAGACAGCATTGCAGACTTACATTCCCTCTACTCCATGTTTTGATTGGCTGCTTGAATTAGCTTATAAAAAGAAACAGTTTTTCTGAACTCATTCAAAGTGCAGTTATTTTTCCATGACGTCAAGTGTTATGGTAAGAAGACCGTTTGCTTTGGGAAATACTCTGTTGTCCTTCAACTAATCTGTGCCCACCACTTTCTGTAAGAAAATCTTCTTTTTTTCCAGGAACTATTGTCTCTGTACTACACTTATCCTCAAGGCCAAATCGTGTAGGAGCCATTAGAACCTCTTGAAAATCTTCAGAGCACATCCCAAGATTCTTTCCCTAAAATTTTGGTTATAAAAACACCAGGTAAGAATTTTTAAGGTCATACGGCAATTTTTTTTTGTAAGTTAAAACAGAATCGTTGCATAATGACCAGCCGTTTCTAGACTTTAAATAAGCTGTGTAATGTCCTGATGTTATTGAAGGACCATCATGATATATAATTGCTGCAGTTACAAAAGTCCTTCCTGATATTGACAACTGCGAAGCTACAACATTTTTAATTAAAGTTGTCAATTTTGTTCCATCAGGCCTACATCGTTGGAACATTAAAATGACATACTGGCCATATGTTCGTATAAATAATGTTGACATCATTTCAGATTTACATTGGCTACACTCCATGTTGTGATCAGCTGCTTTTACTAGCTTATTAAAGTACACTGATTTACTGTCTGGCAAAGTTAAATATATAAATCTTTCTGAGTCTACACTAGTAGTACTTGATACCCTACAGTTCTCGCAGTCATGCTGCCATTGATAAGAAAGCCCAAACAGCTGATCTACATCTACACCTTCAGCATGCAATACATCAAGCATATACATTAAAAACTCCTGACAATCTTGCTGAATATTTTGAGAGAATTGTGTTTGACCTGAACATCTGTCTAACAGATTTCGAATTTCAGACACACTTTCTATTTTTGTTCTATCAGTGCTACATTTCTCTAACACAGAATTTAACAAACTGCAAAATCTGTGATCCGAATTGACCACAATCTCTTCTTTTACATTTTCTAGAGAAAACAAAACATTAACCACTACATTAGCATAGCAGTTGACACCAGAACTGTTTTCAAATTGAAAACCAACAACATCTTCAACAGAATCCTTTTTCTTTCTGCTTATAACTTCAGATTCATCGACTTTTCGTCTTTTTGCTACAACCTCCCTAGTATTGGTCACATTTCTTCGTTTCCGGCCTACCACACGTTTCTCAAACAAAGGATATTGAGGCAAATGTGGCGCATACTCTCTTCTTAACCTATTGTATTCCTTAACACAATCTAGATCCGCACAAATGTTTGTGACATCACACTCAATCAAGTACAATCCCGATACAGTTCTAACTCGTGACAATGCCACATATGCCATACCCTCCTTGAACACAGAACTGCCAATATTCACCAATGCACTGTCTACACTTAAACCTTGTGATTTATGGATTGTCACCGCATATGCCAAGCAAACAGGAAACTACTTACGGCGAACATATAAGTCTTTTACAAGCAAAAATCTAGCAGAACAACGACCAATTAGCTGTACTTCCTCAATGCCATCAAATTTAATTTTTAAAAATTCAATTCCATCTCTATTTCTGTATTTCACAAAATCAACAACATTACCCATTGATCCATTTACCAGACCTCTTTCAACATGTAAATTCCTTCTTAAAATTATACAGCAATTTAAGCACACATTCAGAGTCTTTTCAAAACCTGCAGTTTTAGATATAGTCTTCTCTAATGAATCCAATTTTGTTTTCAAATTCTCAGACAAAATAATTGTTGATCCCATATGCTCTACTCTGTCAATAGCTTCCAGTTTCACAATCTCTTGGTTTTCTAAATGCAACATTTTGTTGTTGAAGATGGCACATTCTGCAAGAGTTGGCATCAAACATATTCCAGATTTCTTCTCAGTAATTTTCAGAAAAATATTCTCAGGCACAACGTCTTGTTCTGGATATAAATTTGACAGTAATCGTGCATGTAAAGCTTGTTTCCCATGCTCGGTCACTTTTCCAATTCTAACATCTTGTAGAATATTCTTGTAAACTTCATCCTTCGCCTGACGCATATTTTCATGCAGTTCAGCATAATTGAAGTTTAACCATATATTGACGTTGCCAATGCTCCCTAGGCACTTCCTGGTATCTTCATGCGTGAGCATTTTGAACACAGGTTGTCCTTTCACTGGTGTCAGCTGCAGAAGATCTCCGAAAACAATGATGTGTTTGCCACCAAATAACACATCATACTCTGTTTTAAGAACTTCTTGCATTCTCAAATGCACAAAGGCAAGCATGACATTGGAAACCATGCTTACTTCGTCAATGATAAGAAGTTTCATTTTCCTCAAGACTCTTGAAACTTCACAACAAGCATCTCCAGATAACTTGTGGTATTGTAATTTGTTCTCATGCTCCACTGGCAGCATCAGTAGACGATGCAAAGTAATACCTTTAATGTTATGTGCTGCCAGTCCAGTTGGAGCGGTGACAACACAAGACAGCGATGACTCAGTCCTTTCCTTCAAATAACATGAAATTGCTTTAATGAGGAAACTCTTTCCAGTTCCCGCTTCTCCACTCACGTACAGTCGGACAGGCTTCAACGACGTACATGAGCGCTCTTTCTTCTCATGACTTAATCCATGATCAATTTGCTTGGTAACTTCGTCATAAATTTTCCTCTGCTCAACGTTGAGTTGTCTTTCCAAGTCTTCTAAGTTAACCGCATCCTCCTGAGCATGTGCCATGGCTCTTTCCACTTCATTCATGGCAGTGGCAGCTTCATTTTCGATAACAGGTCCTCCTAGTGGATCCTGACTCAATGAAACAGAACTCTGACTGTCCTGAGAACTGTCTCTGGCAATCTCTGCTGCAATCGTTGCTTCCTGCTCGATTTCCGCATTCAACATTTCTACATATTTGGGAAAAGCAGGACATTCTATGGTCTCCTTGGCGGCAGTGAAAGAGTCTTCGTAACAGAGGAAATCTCCAAGCAGTTCCTCTTCTGCACGCCAAGGCTTGAAAAGTTGCAAAAGTGCTAAATAGAAAAACTCCTTTTTTTCAGGAGATTCGCCACTCAATTTTCGATGATTTACCAAGTGGCATTTTCTTTGCTTGACCAGACATCCCTCACTTCCAATTACAGCATACACTCCTTTATCAATATCTTCTTTGATGTTCCTCTTGAATATGTAATTTTGTAGAACCTCATACAGACAAACATTCTCGAGGTGACTGCTTCGATTTGGATAATATGTATCCAACATGTTGGTCTTCAAAATGTCGGTACTGTTTGGCTCCTTTTCCGCCAAATACTCAATTTCCCGCACAGGTTTCAGAACTCGATTACGCGTTGCAGCAAGACCAAGACTCACCCAAACGATACTCCTAGATTTGGCATAGAGACTTGCTGAAGACAACCGGTCAGAACATTCGTAAGCTCCGATTTCTCGATGCGACAACATCTGCAGACTGAAACTGTACAACTTCTTACTGAGGCTCTTTTCATGGGAAATGTCCTCCCACATATCCTTCAATTCTGTCTTTTCTTTTTTGGTGATGTAAGAGGTCACATACCGAGCCACAGCCATACAGTTATCAGCCACAAACTGTATATCCATGTTAGCATTCCACATGGACAAAATCACTGGGTTGTAGTCGTTGATGTACTTGGACTCTTCGTTCCTCTTCAAATTGTATGTGTTTTTAGGTGATTTCTTCATCACATTATGTCGCAGCGAAGACATCAAACTGTTCACTCTTCCTTTAGAAATCACCGGTCGTGGAAAGACTAAACAAAATTTGGTGTAGAACTTGTCCTTGTTTCTGAATTTACGACGACAGTACTTTCCGCAACGATGGCTTTGGAAGCGTAGAACTTGTTCTCTTAGGCTTTTGTCCTCCTTTGCGTTTGGAACAGCACATGTAGAATACTGTTCTATGAAACTCATCACTAAGTCTTCTGGATCTGTTCCAAATTTAGGTGCATCCTTGATCCACAGCAGCATATGTATATGAGGAGCACCTCTTGCTTGGTACTCCTTTCTCCAGAAGAAATCCAACACCTCTCGAAGAGGTGGATTCTTCTTATTCATGATGAAAGACATCATAGCTTCAAATCTATGATTGAAGTACCTGCATACATTCACTGGATCCAAAAAGCACAGTTCTCCGGGTGTCTTGAATTCGATGTTTTCGATGTTTCCATTTGCCTCTCGTAGAAATTCAAGTAAGTCTTCCCAGCCATACTCGGCACAGCTCAGAGTGAGGAACCATGTGGGAGTTCCTAAGTTCCTCAGCATACATTTTAAATCACCATGACGACGGTACCAGTACTCATTAGTACCACGCTGACACGCTATGAGATTAATCAGGTGACAATCCAAAATACTGTCTTGGACATTGACTTTATCCATAAAGTCACTTGCCGAGATGTTTTGCATCTGTACACCACTTTTCAAGATGTGGTTCACTGCATATGACAGTCCAGACAGATCGCTTTCAAACAGGAGATGAAACAAATAGGGAATGCATTGTCGAAACCTAGCATCTTCTGCATACAATCGTAAAGTCCGGTATTCAGAAGCAGGAATTTGATGAGGTCGCTCATCATATCTTCCTCCTTGACCTGTTGGAAATAGCTGTGGGAAACACCGAGCTTCCAAACTTTCCTCCCAGACACTAATGGGACTCCCTTTGGCTTGTTTCATTTGAAACAACTCATAAGCATTCCCCATGACTTCCTTGGAATGCAAAGGATGAACACTATAATGTTCATATATTTCTTCACTTTTAGAGGGTTCTACTTTCTCAATTTGACCAGCACACAAATCGCTATCCTCTTTCTCGCTTACTTCCTCTTCTGCAACATATACATTCTTATAGTACTTATTATTTTTTTCAAATACAATGTTGCCTTTTTGACTTTCCTAACATCCACTAAATCTTGCCATTTTTTTTATTCTTTGTCGGAACCCCATTAACTAAGATAACCAGAGGTTCCTCTTCCACTTTTTCTACTCCAATTGTGTTAATGTTTTTCTTCAAATCTAGAGGCAAATAAACAACTCTTCCCTTTAATCCTCTCTGTAAATCTGATGGAGGCAATTTCCCTGTCTTTGGCTCCATTCTTACAATAGCCTGAAAGGGATGGATACTTTGAATCAAAATAGATTCATAAGTATTTAAATCCTTCAATTCAGAAGGAATCTCAACCAATTCCAGATTATTATGAACCGCTCTAGCAGGCATCTGGTTTTGATTTAATTTATTACAACAATAAGTACACACACGTTGATCCGATCCCAAATCAAAACAATTTTCTACCATCAAGTATGTAGCGAAATCCTTCCATTCACTATTATTTTCCCGTTCACTTTTTGCATATAAATCCACTAACTTAGTCTGATTCTTATAATAAGTGCGTCGACAACACACACAAGTGAAATTAGGCCTCTCACTTGATTTCACCTGAAACGTGGCAATTTCCTTCTGAAAATTATCTGTACTGGAAACCTGTACACTATCTTCCACATTACCCTCTTCTTCTGGGTCAATTTCAACATTCTCCTCTTTACTTCCAAAGTAACAAAACTCAATTTCTTCACACATATTCTTCACATCTATTTCAGAACCATGCAAAAGAGCAGCGCATAATTGTTTAAGCATAACTGCTGGACTCTTAGCATAATACAACATTCTAACTAATTTCCTCACTTTATTATGATGCACTGCTAGCATCCTGAAATGATGAAAAACACTCTGGCATACTCTCCTGGAAAGACAAGCCAGTGAATGACCATGCAAACCTGTCACTTCTCTCACTCTGCAAGGATCTAATTCTTGCAACAACTTCATTTTCTGCTTCAAACTTTTCTTATTAAATGTCCGTACAAAATCACAAAGCAAATTGATGGAATCCTGTCGCACACTGCAAATACTACTACACTTCCAGGTGTACACAGGTCCCTTAGGACGTCTTCCTAAAACCTCATTACCTAACATCTCTTCTGCCTCTGTTGTCACAAGTTTTTCTTTTTCAACTGGACAACCATCTTTCACCTCATAAGCTCGACCGCTGGTGTCAACTGCATGCACCAAATCATTATCCTGGAAATAACTCTCCTCATTGAAAAATGCCTCACAACTTGAACTATGCATCCATTCTCCGGAAAAAAATTCACAAAAATTACTACGATTAACTATTCTCTTCCATCTACTATTTCTTTTGAAATCATAAATTGCCTTGTTTAGCTTCCTAATTCTATTGATTATCAAAATAAATAACTTTCGTTTAATTTCCAATGCCTGATCAATAACTTTCTCAACTTTTTTTTTCTCTTATAAAAAACCACTTTCTTAATATTTTTTAACAAATTGCCAATTATCCTGTTGCGGAACATTCGTTTACGAATGTCCCTAAACTGTTGTTTCCTTCTACTATCATGCACAGAGTTATCTCTTGCTCTAGCAGTAACATTTTTGATTGGCCTTTCCTTTCCGTTTAAATTGCTTCTCTTTTTCTGGACAAAAACATTTTCTGTAGTACTACTTTTTTTTCTAGAAATGTTTCTTATGAATGTTTTCGTGGTCTTACCCGGTGCTTTCTTGGTGACTTCACGATTTTTTATTGTAGAGGACTGCTGCAGTAAATGATGGACCTGCTGTCTTTGACGTTTTGTAGCCTTTCTCATTCTATCCTTAGTTGGCATTCTCAAAATTTGAAATGATCTGCAGTTGAATCTGTGGTCAAATATAATAAAAAATTTTATTAACCACTATTACCAAACAGTAAATCAATAACAGTCATCAAAAACTTAACACACTACTTGACATTTTTACATAGAATATTTTTTAGTGCTTTGGCAAATTTAGAGTACACAAATATCAGAAAAGAAATGGAATTCTTCTTCATTTTACCTGTCCTGTTTTATATGTGAATCTGATCTAATTTTATGAGCATATTTTAATATTTTATTGAAGACACTACACATAACCTGTTTTTGAAGGTGTGTTTATTTTTAAATGAAACGGTTTACATTTTTACTTTTCATTTATTGTAAATTTTAAAAATAAATGTTTATAGTTCCATAGGCTCAAGCAGGTCAGCTTCCCACCCTATGTCATACAATTCTGACAAATCGGCATCCTCATCATGTTCTTCATCATCCTCAGGATTTAAATCATCCAAGGGATCTACTTCCACTGACGTTTCAATTACAAGTTCAATAATGAGGTCGAGATCAACTGATTGCTGATTGTCACTCATGGTTGATGTTGTCGTTATCTTTAAAGAAAGAAAACAACAATGAGATGTTGCAGAGTAAGAGACAAATCTCAGAGATTATAATAGTAAAATTGTTTAACAAGAGTAACATTTCGCAGCTATTATTTAGCCATGTCCAGCGATGCTGAGGAGGTGAGGCCTATGTCCAAGTTTTCAGTGAACAGGACTCATCTCTTCTTAACCTTGGATAAGCCTCACCGACTCTGTGTCCCCTGCTCACACTTAAATGTACAAGGGCAGATTTATGCTAAGTGGCGCATCCCCACGGATGCACCAGTTAATGTGCACCGCTGCTCTGCCACCCATAGTGTGCCGCATTTACAATGTGGAGCACCATTGAGCAAAAACAGCACAGATGCGTCACGCATCTGTGCCGCAAAAGCAGCACATTGCAGGAATCACGTCATAAGCGCGACATGTCTACTGCAATGCACAGGAGGAAGCCTCACATTGCATGGTGCATCACTTCTTATGCCTGTTTCAAACAGGCGTAAGGATTTGATTCAGCAATGCTATAAAGCTGACTCAGTGAAATCTTCTAAATTTCACTGTGTTACTTTTACAGGGCTTTCATGCAAATTAATGCATACCTTGCAACAAAACACCTATATGAGAACTGACGCAGGTTTCATGTGGCACAGGACTTTACAGCATGACACATCTGCCTAGATGCATCAAGTTGTAAATATGTCGCCACATAGCAAATCTTTTGCACCACCGCTGCGTCACAAAAGTGACGCACAGTGACGCAAAAGAGACATACACCTATCATAAATCTGTCCCTAACATTTTAAATGATTGATTCAAGATTACGATAAAGTGTGGCCTATCCAGAGGTTTGTTTGAGGTGAGGCCTACTCAGGGTTGCAGATGAAATTTACGCTTGTTGAAGAGTACAGAGGAGATAATACATGTGAAAGCCTACCAATGAAGTAAGTCATGTCCACTTCACTCTTGAACAAAGGCCAGACCTCTTCTGTGTCCGTGGACAGACCTAAACCTCATCTGCACAATGTCATTCGTAAACTTAGAAAACACAGGTGATGTAATTGGAAAATGTGGAGTTTCTTTTCCTCATTTCACAATCACATCACCTGTGTTTCCTTTGCTTAGGTATCTCATAGTGTAGATGGACTCTAGCATATCAAAGAGTACACATAAGTTGAGCAGTGTTTACAACAATTTTGACATTTACAGAAGATTCAGCTTCGTATCTTGTTGGAGATGAAATGAGGCCTGTCTTGCAACATGGTGCATCTTTTGCAACACTGCTGCATCGGTTTCATGTGGCACGGGACTTTACAGCAAGACATATCTGCCTAGATGCATCAAGTTGTAAATATGTCACCACATAGCAAATCTTTTGCACCGCCGCTGCGTCACAATAGTGACGCACAGTGACGCAAAAGAGGCATACACCTATCATAAATCTGTCCCTAACATTTTAAATGATTGATTCAGGATGACGATAAGGTGTGGCCTATCCAGAGGTTTGTTTAAGGTGAGGCCTACTCAGGGTTGCAGATTAAATTTATGCTTTTTGAAGAGTACAGAGGAGATAATACATGTGAAAGCCTACCAATGGAGTAAGTCATGTCCACTTCACTCTTGAACAAAGGCCAGACCTCTTCTGTGTCCGTGGACAGACCTAAACCTCATCTGCACAATGTCATTCGTAAACTTAGGAAACACAGGTGATGTAATTGAAAAATGTGGAGTTTCTTTTCCTCATTTGACAATCACATCACCTGTGTTTCGTTTGCTTAGGTATCTCATAGTGCAGATGGACTCTAGCATATCAAAGAGTACACATAAGTTGAGCAGTGAATACAACAATTTTGACATTTAGAGAAGATTCAGCTTCTTATCTTGTTGGAGATGAAATGAGGCCTGTCTTGCAACATGGTGCATCTTTTGCATCACTGCTGCATCGGTTTCATGTGGCACGGGACTTTACAGCATGACACATCTGCCTAGATGCATCAAGTTGTAAATATGTCACCACATAGCAAATCTTTTGCACCGCCGCTGCGTCACAAAAGTGACGCACAGTGACGCAAAAGAGGCATACACCTATCATAAATCTGTCCCTAATATTTTAAATGATTGATTCAGGATGACGATAAGGTGTGGCCTATCCAGAGGTTTGTTTAAGGTGAGGCCTACTCAGGGTTGCAGATTAAATTTACGCTTGTTGAAGAATACAGAGGAGATAATACATGTGAAAAGCCTACCAATGAAGTAAGTCATGTCCACTTCACTCTTGAACAAAGGCCAGACCTCTTCTGTGTCCGTGGACAGGCCTAAACCTCATCTGCACAATGTCATTCGTAAACTTAGGAAACACAGGTGATGTAATTGAAAAATGTGGAGTTTCTTTTCCTCATTTCACAATCACATCACCTGTGTTTCCTTTGCTTAGGTATCTCATAGTGCAGATGGACTCTAGCATATCAAAGAGTACACATAAGTTGAGCAGTGTATACAACAATTTTCACATTTACAGAAGATTCAGCTTCTTATCTTGTTGGAGATTAAATGAGGCCTGTCTTGCAACATGGTGCATCTTTTGCATCACTGCTGCATCGGTTTCATGTGGCACGGGACTTTACAGCATGACACATCTGCCTAGATGCATCAAGTTGTAAATATGTCACCACATAGCAAATCTTTTGCACCGCCGCTGCGTCACAAAAGTCACGCACAGTGACGCAAAATAAGCTTAAACCTATCATAAATCTGTCCCTAACATTTTAAATGATTGATTCAGGATGACGATAAAGTGTGGCCTATCCAGAGGTTTGTTTGAGGTGAGGCCTACTCAGGGTTGCAGATGAAATTTACGCTTTTTGAAGAGTGCAGAGGAGATAATACATGTGAAGGCCTACCAATGAAGTAAGTCATGTCCACTTCACTCTTGAACAAAGGCCAGACCTTTTCTGTGTCCGTGGACAGACCTAAACCTCATCTGCACAATGTCATTCGTAAACTTAGGAAACACATGTGATGTAATTGAAAAATGTGGAGTTTCTTTTCCTCATTTCACAATCACATCACCTGTGTTTCCTTTGCTTAGGTATCTCATAGTGCAGATGGAGTCTAGCATATCAAAGACTACGCAGAAGGTTACAACTGTATGGAACATGGCTATGTAAGTCAAATAATCAAAATCTAAATTTGCCAAGCACACATGGGGGCGTATTTACAAGGACCTTGCACCACAGGGAAAGGTCTTAAATTAAAATGGGAAAAATAACATCAGAGAGACTCAAAGGCCTTATAAATATGCCCCAAGCAACCTATGAAGCTCTAGCATTACATATCAAGAAACCTAATTGATTTCAAAAATCGTTTTTAAACACATCATCTAAATAAATTATATACCTACATTCATCAGGAAGTGACTTAAAATGCCCTAAGACACATGAAAGCGTTTTTTTTTAAGCCCTTGCTCCATTTTTAGATCACTTTTAACATGGCTATTTAAGTCAAATAATCAAGATCTAAATTTGCCAAGCACAGATGGGGGCGTATTTACAAGGACCTTGCACCACAGGGAAAGGTCTTAAATTAAAATGGGAAAAATAATATCAGAGAGACTCAAAGGCCTTATAAATATGCCCCAAGCAACCTATGAACCTCTAGCATTACATATCAAGAAACCTAATTGATTTCAAAAAACGTTTTTAAACACAACTTGTAAAGCAATTATATTCATACATTCATGGGGAAGTTACTTAAAATACCCTAAGACACATGAAAGCGTTTTTTTTAAGCCCTTGCTCCATTTTTAGATCACTTTTAACATGGCTATGTAAGTCAAATAATCAAGATCTAAATTTGCCAAGCACAGATGGGGGCGTATTTACAAGGACCTTGCACCACAGGGAAAGGTCTTAAATTAAAATGGGAAAAATAACATCAGAGAGACACAAAGGCCTTATAAATATGCCCCAAGCAACCTATGAAGCTCTAGCAGTACATATCAAGAAACCTAATTGTTTTCATAAATCGTTTTTAAACACATCAACTAAATCAATTAGATACCTACATTCAAGGGGAAATGACTTAAAATGGCCTAAGACACATGAAAGCGTTTTTTTTAAGGCCCTTGCAACATTTTTGGGTCACTTTTAACATGGCTATGTTAGTCAAAGAATTAAAATCTAAATTTGCCAAGCACAGATGGGGGCATATTTACAAGGACCTTGCACCACAGGGAAAGGTCTTAAATTAAAATGGGAAAAATTACATCAAAGGAAGTCAAAAGCCTTGAAAATATGCCCCAAGCAACCTATGAAACTCTAGCAGTACATATCAAGAAACCTAATTGATTTTTAAAAATGTTTTTAAACACATCTTGTAAAGCAATTATATTCATACATTCATGGGGAAGTGAGTTAAAATACCCTAAGACACATGAAAGCATTTTTGTAAGACCCTTGCACTTTTTTTGCATCACTTTTAACATGGCTATGTAACACAAAGAAACAAAATCTATTTGTAAAACACTTGACACAAAGCAACATTTTAAATACACAACTTTCTTCATAATTTTCTCCCTAAACCATACTATTCTCTACCTAAATTAAATGAATCTTTTCTCACCTTAGCAAATACTTTATGAGTTTCAAAACAGTCTCAGAAACACACCAAATTGTCTTTAGCAGAGCAAAAGGTATGCACTCCAGAGTCTGCAGCTATGAAAAGCACAGAAATGCTGTAACTCATCACACATATCTCTCATGTCACCCAATCAAAACTCTTCCCTCACTTTTTTCAAATCAACACCCTTCCCCCCTCTGGCCTTTCTGCCTTTTTTGCATAGCAACCACCTCCTGAAAGACCTCTCATGTTTGCAAGTTCACACAACAATGTTTCAATTGAACTCTGAACTCTCAGTGCACCTGCGTATCCAGTGCAATCTTTCATTAAATGATTTTTTCTTGACCATTCAAATTACATCTTTCAAACAACACATCCATGCACCCTAACTTTCTGTTTTCAGCAATCAAAATCCACCAATCACTGCTACTGCTTCCTTAACACAGAAACTCCACAGTTTTTTTCATTTTAAACTCTTATTTTTTCAACTCCCATTTCATTGCCACACTTCATCTGACTGCAGCAGAACCTCCTCTCACCATGTTTTCTGTCTGGATTGTTGGACATAGTTACATCTACTGGGCTCAAAGGTATGCTGAGAACAGAAATTTAACTAACCTCAATTTACAAGATGTGGAAATTAAGTGGTTTGGCCACAGAGGATTAAAATGTCACCAATTGATACCATTGGTGAAAACCTTTATGCATTTGCCTAAACCTGCCCTGTTAATTGTGCACTGTGGAGGAAATGACTTGGGCACTTTGACTGGTGTAGGTCTGGAAATGCTTTTAAAGGACACCTTTGAGCAATTGATGGCACTTTTTCCTCAAACTGCCTTGGTATATTCAAATATATGCCAAAGACAGAAATGGAGGTGGTCGAACCAATTTTGTCCACAAATTGAGAAGTCGAGGAAGCATGTAAACAAATCTGTTTCAGCTTACATGAGAGACCATGGAATGGGCTCCATGTACAACAATAACTTGCGTTACTACATGCAAGATATCTACAGAGGAGATGGAGTTCACTTCTCAGATGAGGGCAACAGAGTTTTCATTTTGAATTTAAAAATGTGCATTGGTACCTACTTATAAGTACCTAAATGTACCATAAACCCAAAAGCTCTTCTCAGAGCTACCCTACATCTGATCACTCACAATTATTATTTTACTCTAACTTTTTTTCACAAATTTTCAACAAAGTACGCTCCCCGGAGCGCTACCCGGTACGCGAACCGGAAGCTAACCGCGCGAAATTTTAATTTTTTTTTTCCCGCACATATGGGCCTCCTCAGCCACCCTCAGAAAACCTAGGGGGTCAAGATACGTCTACCGTGCCCCCTTCTACCCATTCTGAACATTATTTGCCCTCCATCTTGTATCTTAATTCGACCGAAACACAAAATGGTGGACTCCCGTAACGCTGCCGGTTCGCGTACCGGGGCGCTCACCGGGAAGCGCTCCATCAAAAAAGGTGGGAAAGTAATTTACAGAAGAAACCCTGGAGACACTTTCACCAAATATAGATTAGCTCATACTACATACCAATCCCTACCATTTTCACAAATTTGGTTGGAATTCCATTTAGCCATTTAGCCTGTAGACCTCTCTAAATATCCTGAGGTAAATTACTTCACAAAACACATCTGAAGTGTTGGAATTGACAACCAATTAAAATGTTACTTTCATTTTCTATTTTTTTTTACCTGACATTTGATTGGTTATGTACCTGAATATATATAAAGGAAGAGAAGGAAACACAGCCATTTTGACTACTACTTCCTGGTGTACATTTCAACAGGATTTTCACTAATAACTTCAACTTCTTTTTAAAGGTAAGTTGTTATTTTAAAAACTGAAGTATATTGTGCACTTTAAGTTAATATGGTAAACTTTTTCTGATAGTTATATACTATCCCTCTGTAGTAGTTATAGATTTAGATAGACTTCTCTGTTATAGTTATGGATGGACTTAGGCTTCTCTTGTATAATTATGAATTTACTTACGTTAAATCACATACACTTTTTTATATTCCTACTTCCACTCTGATACTATACACTGCCCAAAGATAAATTCACTGTTAAAGACTGCCTATCTAAAATTAATCCCAACAGTGCCCTATCTCTACTAATATATATTTTTTTTATGCAAATTTCAGACAAAATGGAAGGCGAACAGAAAGTTTCATTTGAAATTGTCCTTGCAGAGACCAACCAAGAAATCATTGATCCAAATGACATTGAATTTATGGATGAAACTTGGGACCAAGAACTACTGCAATGTGTGTAATCAGTAGATGTCCTCCTTGAAAATGAGGACATTTTACACACTCAAACATTACAAGCTATGTTCAATGAAAATAACGACATTTCAGACAGTGAAATATTAGACATTTTATTAAATTTTGAAACACAATGACAATAATAAATAATTGCTTAAAAAATAAAGAAATAAAAAAAAATCAACAAAACAAACAATCAATTAACATACAATATTTGAAAAGTCTATCATTCTTTTTTCCTTATAGTACGCTCCCCAGAGCGCTTCTCGGTGCGCGTACCGGGCTCTCCCCACGCAAAAAAAACAAAAAAAAAGTATTTTTTTTTTGCCCCGCGGGGCCCTTTTAAAGCCTCCACATCAAACCTAGGGGGTCAGGGAGGATCTACTATGCCCCCTTATGGTAATTTCCCCCTTTGTTTTGGCCTCCTCTTGTCTCTCGATCCTACCGAGAGACAAGATGGCGGCTGCTCCGGACTGTTTAGAATGTTGACAGACACCAGAGAGCCAATCAGCTTCGCTACGCGAAGTTCCGTTACGCGTCAAGTACGCGAACCGGAGCGCTGCCCGGAGCGCGCTTACAGATATATATCTTTTTTTGAACGTTAATTTCTCAAAATCCACTGGATCACATATATTGAGACCTAGCAAAGGCACATCGGGCTACCAGTCCCTACAATTTTGCCAAGTTTCGTGCAAATCCATTCAGCCGTTCGGGCTAAAAGTGAGGCCAACCGCCCTATGGAAATTAACATTGGAAAAACACGTTTTGGGACCCCCTTTTTTCTCAGCCCCCCCTTGACAAACCCCCCCCAAATTTTCAGTGGCTGCTCAGAAACAAAATGTTCCATTTTCCTGAAAATCTTAGCCAATTCCGTCCACAAACGCCAAAGTTATTAGACATAGAATTTTCAAAAATCCCATAGAGAAAAAATCCTAACTATATATACCTACTGGCGACCGCCAGTAGGTAATATATATATATATATATATATATATATATATATATATATATATGACTTACAAGTTGCCTCGTAAATATTTTACCTACTGGCGGTCGCCAGTAGACAGTTATAGTTGGGACCTATTTTCCATAGGAAAATCTCAACATTCTATTCCCAATAACTTTGGCGCCGATTGACGAATCTTTGTAAAATGTATAAAACCTATGGCCCGCTCCGGTCCACTTCTATCTTGAAAGTTTCAGGGTGATTCGCCAAGCGGGGCCAAGAAAAAAGGGGGGTCCCAAAACGTGTTTTCCTATGCAATTTCTCATAGGAAACTTTAGACACGGGTTTAGCCTGAACAGCTGATCGGAATTACACCAAATTTGCCAAAAAGGGAGCCCTTGGTTCAGAAAGATCCCTTTTTGTTAAATGGTGTAAATTCATTCAGTAGAACCGAGGCACAAGAAATCAGTGAAATAAATTCACAGAACACGAAAAGGGGGCAGAGTAAAAACACCCTGACCCCCTAGGCTTGTTTAGGGGGTCCCACAAGGACCCCCAGGGCCCCCATTTTATTTATTTTTTTAAATCAGCAAAATCCGCACCGGATGCCCGGTTCCAGCCACGATAAAAAAAAAATTAAGTGCAGGCTCCTGCGCTTTGTTACAATTTAGCCCCCGGGTGGGCCAAGTCCCAGGGGCAAACTTGAAATTGTAGTGGGGGTCAGACGGACCCCCCAGCCCTGGGGACTGCCACCCCCAGGGCTTTTCAAAATGTTGTTGTGCAGGGGCTCATAGCCCCCCAGCCCCGTGGACCGCCACCCCCGGGTCTTCAAAAATATATGGGAGGGGGGCTCAAAGGCCCCCCAAGCCTCGGGGACTGCCACCCCAGGGGCTTGATTTTTTCAAATAAAAAAACCTGTGTGGGGGCTTCAACCCCCCTACACGCCCGGTGACCACCACCTCCCCGGGGCACTAAATAATAAAATTGGTGGGTCCGTGACGTACCCCCAAGCACCGGGTACCACCATCCCCCGGGGCTTTGTACATTATGGGAAGGGGGCTGCCTGCCCCCCTCCTGGAGCCCTCGATGGCCCTGCAGTTTCCCGGGGTGGCCACCCGCGGACACTGCAGTTTGCTCTGACAGGGCGGGAGTCTCGCGGCTTCCGTCCTGCCATAGCAAACTTACTTTGGGATTTGGAAGAGAGAGCAGGAAACCTGCTCTCTCTTCCAAAAACCAAAGCAGATTGCTTTTCTACACGGGGAGCTACATCTTAGCAGCTCCCCATGTGAAAAAGCAATTCCGGCTCCCGCAGGACGGAAGCCGGTGGTACCGTGGAGGGATTGGGGACCCCCCACGGTCCCCAATGGATAGGGCTGGCCCCGGGGGATGGGGTCCCCAGGGCTGTAAGTGGCCTGGGAGGGGGGCCACGCAGCCCCCTCCCCGTAGAATAAAAAAATATATTAGGCAGGCCGCACGCGGGGGATGGGGGCCACGGGGCCATAATAGGCCTGATGAGGGGACCCCTCGCGGGCCCCCTCAATTTTTTTTTAAGCAATGCCCAGGCCCCGGGGGATGGGGTCCCCAGGGTCAGAAGTGGGCCGGGGGGAAAGAAAATAAATAAATAAATGCCGGCTCCGGGGGATGGGGTCCCCGGGGCCAAAAGGGGCCTTAGGAGGGGGGCAGCCGCCCTCATTAATTAAAAAAAATGAAAAATGGCCGCAAAACATGAAAAGGGGAAAGGGTAGAAACACCCTGACCCCCTAGACCTGTTTAGGGGTCCCCAATTTTTTTTTTTTTTTTTTTAATCTGCAAAGTTTGCCCAGAATGCGCGGATCCATTCGTGAAAAAAAGTGCTTTGTTACAATTTAACCCCCAGGTGGGCCAAGTACCCGGGGCAAACTTGATATTGTAATGGGGTACCCAGAGGGGCCCCCCAGCTCTGGGGACCACCACCCCCCGGGGCTTTTCAAAAATTTTGGGGGGGCTCACAGCCCGCCAGCACCAGGGACAGCCACCCCCCGGGGCTTCAAAAATATATGGGAGGGGAGCTCAAAGGCTCCCCAAGCCACCCGAGGGCTTTAAGAAAATATTTGTGGGGGGCTCATGCCCCCCGCAGCCCGGGGACCGCCACCTCCCCGGGGCAATAAATAATAATATAGGGAGGTCCGTGACGGACCCCCAAGCCCCGGGGACCACCCCCTCCAGGGCTTTGTAAATGGAGGGAGGGGGCCGCGTGGCCCCCTCCTGGAGCCCTCAATGGCCCTGGGGACCGCCACCCCCCATGGCCTGCTCCTGCAGTGTCCTGGGGTGCCCATCCCTGGGACACTGCAATCTGCTGTGGCAACCTGCTCGCTCTTCCAAATACCAAAGCAGATTGCTTTTCCACATGGGGAGCTGCATCTTAGCAGCTCCGCATGTGGTAAAGCAATGCCGGCTCCCGCAGGGGGCGGGGAGCCAGTGGGGCCGTGGGTCGATTGGGGACTCCCCACATTGCCCAACAGATAGGGCCGGCCCGGGGGATGGGGTTCTGGGGGGCATGCAGCCGCCCTCCCCTTAGAATAAAAAAAAACTATCGGCAGGCCGGGAGGGGGGATGGGGTCCAAGGGCCAGAAGTGGCCCCGGAGGTGGGCCATGCAGCCTCCCATAATTAAAAAAATAATTAGCCATGCCCCCTGGGATGGGGTCGCAGGGCCGGAACTGGCCACGGGAGGGGGGCCCATGCGACCCCCCCTTTCGTAACATTTTTTTATTTTTTAAAAATGGGGGTGAGGCCCTGGGGGATGGGGTCCCCAGGGCCCATAACATAGAAAAGACATAAGCTGCCTCAGCAGACCCCCGTGGTTTGTGGAATCCTTTTTGCAAGGTACTGAATGGTTGGGTGAAGGGCAGTGAAATGAAGGATTACTAAGGGCTGTATAATATGATTTCTAGAGACCTCATCTCAGTTTTTGTTTTACAGATTGGCACCAACACCTGGTGAATAGTAAGCTTACTGATCCCAGGGAGCACTGTAGGGAGTGGATCAGCACCAGGATCCATATGAAGGTGTCTGTGGGGAACTCCCAAAAGGGTGGCCAGAGTTCCCACCAGAAGAAAGAAGAGGAGATTTAAAAAAACAAGCAAGATTTCTTTAAGGGATCTCAAAGTATTCCAAGGAAAAAGATAACAATTGCCAAACTACCGCCAGAAAATGCATTTGTAGATAAGAATACCAGTAACTTTGTCTCTACGTGCTATGAGTGCTACCAGTAAGGGCACATAAGGGAATGTCAAGTGAACCAGGAATGTCCCGACATGGTTCCTGGGCTCACTGTGCCACTGGATCAAGCTAACCAGGCTGATGAGGGGTGATGCTCTGGAACTGGTCCCAGGATACTTGTTTCCAGTCCAGGGAGGACCTGGCTTGGCAGTTCGGGCTGGAATGTTCCCATGAGGCACAGGGTCAAGAATAATTTGCATATGGCCGGACATAAACTTGCGTGGTATGGTAAGCAAAAGAACAATAGATTTAACCCAGATCTCTTCACTAGGGGTGGACGTTTGACATACTCTGCATTCTGTCCATCATCTGTGTGTCTTTTGCTTTCTTGCACTTAGTGCGCCTAATGTGCCCAGACGTGAGTCCTGGGCTCAATATGCCACTGGATTCAAGCTACCCTGGCTGATGAGGGGAGGTGCCCCGAAACGGGTCCCAGGATGCTTGTTTCTTGTCCAGGGAGGACCTGGATTGACAATTCAGGCTAGGCTGTTCACATGGGGTACAGGGTCAAGACTGATTTCCATATGGCCTGGTCTATACTGGGGTGGCTTGGTGAGCAAAAGAATAATGAATTTAACCCAGATCTCTTGACTTGGGGTGAATGTTTGATTTTCTCTGCATTCCATCCATCATCTGTGTGCCTTTTGCTTTCTCGCCCTTAGTGTGCTGGGTATGGCCAGAAATGGGTCCCGGACTCACTGTGACACTGGATTCAAGCTAGCCTGGCTTATGAGGGGTGATGCCCCAAAACCAGTCCCAGGATGCGTGTTTCCGGTCCAAGGAGGACCTGACTTGGCAGTTTGGGCTGGACTTTTCCCATGAGGCACAGACTCAGGACTGATTTGCATATGTGCAGGCCTAGATTGGGGTGGTATGGTAAGCAAAAGTATTATGGACTTAACCCAGATTTTAAAACTGGGGTAAATGTTTCGTTTGCTCTGCATTCTGTCCATCATCTGTGTGTCTTTTGCTTTCTCGTCCTCAGTTTGCCGGGTATGGCCGGACATGTGTCCCGGGCTCACATGAGGCACAGAGTCAAGACTGATTTGCATATGGCCGTGCCTAAACTGTTTTAGCATGGTAAGCATAAGAATGATGGATTTAAACCCAGATCCATTGGCTGGGGTTGACTGTTTGATTTCCTCTGTATGCCACCCATTATGTCTGTGTCAAGTGTACCAAGAGGGCACAGCGCCCCAGTGGTCGGCCATCCCAGGGGTTGGCCAGTGTAACGCTTGGCGATGAGATTCCAGTCAGTTGGGGGTTCTAGGTGAGAGCTCCTAAGTGTCCCTGGATGACAGAGTGATGGTGTACAAAGTCCACATTCCTTCCAGTGGGCAGAAGGCTGACGCTCTAAGAGACACCAAAGCCAGTATGATTACTGTTAGGTGTCATCTGGTGTCCTTAGAGTAGGTGCTACCCAATAAAGTTTACCATTTTATAGTAGCAGACAATAGTAAGAGCCACTACCCAGAGTTTCTGGTTCCCTTTGAGTGGAGGGAGAGCTCATATTATTTTAAGGTAGCTGTGGCTTTGCCATGGCTGTGGATTATTTTCTAGGGAATGTTATGTTATGTTATGTTATTATGGTTCTTCTATAGCGCAACAGCTACTCCAAAAGGAGTGTCCCGGCGCTTTGGCGAAGGAAACCTTCAAGGGCGACAACACAACACAACAGCAGAGGAAAGCAGCAGGCCTATCTAGTGAAGAGCCAAGTTTTTAAAGCTTTTCTGAAAGACAGAAGGCTGGGGGTCTGTCTAAGAGAAAGAGGAAGCTCGTTCCAGGCATGAGGAGCCAAGTGATGAAAGGAGCGGCCGCCCTGTCTAACGCGTTTAATGGCCGGGACTACCATTTTAGACAGAGAGGCGGACCGTAGAGCTCTGTTGGGTTTATAAAGAAACAGACGTTTCCTGATGTAACTGGGGCCAATAGCATGGAGGGCTTTAAAGGTCAACGTCAAGCTCTTAAACAGAACTCTCTTGGCTATAGGAAGCCAGTGCAACTCTTTAAGCAGATCAGAGGCACTTGCGCGTCTAGGAAGCCCATAGATGGCACGGGCAGCTGAATTTTGGACTACTTGAAGTCGCCTCACAAGATATTTAGGAAGTCCTAGATATAGGGCGTTTGCGTAGTCCAATCTAGACCCAACAAGTGCTTGAACAATGACCCTTCTGTAGTTGGTAGAAAGCAAGGGGAGAAATTTTCTGAGCATCCGAAGGATGCCGAAACATTTCCCCGAAAGGCTAGATATTTGGGGCCCAAAAGTTAGGTCATTATCAATAATGATTCCTAAATTCTTAGCTTTAACGCTTGCCTTTGCAGGTGGAAACAAGTCTTGCGGCCACCAGCTTTTCCAAGCTGGCTCAGTAGCATAGCCAAAGAATAGCAACTCCGATTTGTCGGAGTTGCATTTTAGACCATGCTCTCTGAACCAACCGAAGATCGCCTCTAAGCAGCTTCTGATGCGGGTCCCGTCGAACACCTCGTTCTTGTTATGGGTAAACAAGAGTTGGGTGTCGTCAGCGTAAGACACGATCTGGGCGCCAAAGGACTCCGCCACCTCTGCAAGGGGGGCCAGAAAGATGTTAAAAAGCAGGGGGCTAAGAATAGACCCCTGAGGGACCCCTACTTCCAGAGGTGCCATAACGGCGGGGTGTGGAGGCGCCCAGATCGTTTGACATGGAGCACACTGCCTGGATGGAAGTGGAGCTCGGGTCCCATCTGGAAATGTTGTGGTTGTCTGAGTGGGTCTGTGTGACCACATGGTCCATGGCTTCCTAGGAGGGGAGTCAAGAGAGCCTGGAGTAATGCCCTATCAGCTGCAAAAAAGGGAAGTGTATTGGTCGTGGGAGACCAGCTTCCACAACACAGGTGTATGAGGCACCAGAGGAGGCCACACCGGAACCCACCGGAGAGGATATTTGTACTGAAGGAAGTCAATGACATACACCACCTATTAAGTAATCTGTCTAATAAGCTTTAATTGAGACACAACCTGTCGTCAGTCCTCCACAAGGTGGTGGGGATCAACTGCCCACCTTGGAATACTCGCAGATTTAAAATCTAGCTTAGAACCCTCAACATGGGACGTTTGTAAATTCCAAGAACATAACATGACATGCATTATAACACATCCCCTTCCCCTGTTATACAAATAATACATTAAAATATAATAAAGGAAAACAAGAAGAAAAGAAAAAATGCATAGAGAAATCAATGCAAAACACCTCTTAGGATCTGTCATAGTCTTCACGATATATAAGTGGTCTCCGAACTCTTGAACTCCTCAAATCCCTTAAATCACCTTCCCTCGGTGACTCAAAACTCACTCCAGCCTCATGATCACTGCCAACTTCAACATCTCTCATCAGCATCACACCTGAACATCCTTCATCCTCCTTCCTTGCACAACCACCACCTTTCTGATATAAAACCACATTCCTCAAATTCCACCTCTCTTCGTTATACAACACCATCAAAAACGTTCCCAATCTGTTAGCATGGGAAGGTCCCCTAAGCTTAGAAAGTCCCTTCAGAATGCTCCCTGACTTTATCTTCACCCAATCTCCAATGCCAATTCTCATTTTACTCTTACTCATGCAAACATCACTTCCATGTCCTTCATTCTCGACTCAATCCTTCAACCAAGCAGGATCTAACTCAGTTCCAGGCATCTGCCCACGCATCTCATAAAATGGAATCCTGTGGGTAACATTTTGAGTAGTGGTGCAATACGCTTTACCATGTCACTTAACATCTTCCCCACATCACAATGGTTGACAACGCCCATTTGTATAGTCCCTTTCAGCAACTTGTTTACCCACTCCACCAAACCATTCCCCTGTGGGTTGTACAATGAGGTGTATGAATGTCTTATACCAGACCATTCCAGAAAAGTCATCATCTCGTGCGGTCAGAGGAGACCCATTATCCGTTATTAAGACCACAGGAACACCCTCTTCCTCAAAAATCCTCTCCAGTACTGAGATGATACTCCTCGTGGTAACATCCCTCATAAACCTGACCCTTATCCACCCAGAATAAACATCCACTACCACCAACACAAATCTTAACTCAACAGGCATATCCACCATAGATCCAATGAAACCCAAACAAATTATATGACAGGGCTTTCCAGGATCTTCAATGTGCCCCCTTCACCCTTGCTATCTGACCATAGTCTTTTCTCTCTTTCCTTGCAAATGCAACAAGCTTCCACCCATCTTTTCACTTGGTAAGCAAGACCTGGCCACCAAAATTCCTCGAGACTTCCTACTAGTTAACCCTTGACCTAAGTGGCCCTCGTGTACCAAATCAAACAACCTACGACGCAACTCTATGTGGGAACAAAGTGATCACCTCTCATCAAAATGTTTTTACTACACAATGACAACCCATCTAAAACTTTTAAATATGGTCGACACAGCTTATGAGAACGTACTCCCTTTCGTGGCACCCCACCACACAAGATTTCTCACTTCTTTGAGAACACCATCCAAAACATCTCCTACTACCATTCCACCAAAGTGAATCCTCTCAGACCACACTTTACGGCATCTTGCACAGAAGCCACAGCATCTACCTTCTAAGTTCCGCACCACCACATCATCAGCACTTTTCCCAACTCAAATGTAATCTCCCACCCTTGCACAAATTCAATCACATAGGAATATTTCTGAAGTCTTGCTGCCAACCTAACTAATCTCGCAGACCCTTTGACTGTCCTGGGTGACAATATCTTGAGCAAAGGTTTGTGATCAGTGTGCATCAAAAAAGAAGCACCCCACAAATACACTCACAAATACTCAGCACCCCAAGCAGCGGCTACTGCCTCCCTTTTAATGACTGAATAATTCCTTTCTGGTTGGGTGAGTGTCCATGATGCAAACACAACAGGTCTTTCCTTTCCACCATGCACTTGCAATAACACTACCCCCAAACCAATTACACTTGCATCTACAGTCAAAATAGATTCAATTTGTCATCAAACAGTGGTAAAATTCCAGCATCACAAATTTCTCTTTTTATGTTTTCAAAACACACCCGTTGCTCCTAAACAAAACTCCCTCCCTTGTGAAGTAGTTTTGGAAACCCTCTGTTTTGTCTGAAAACCTGTTGACAAAATTTGCACAATATTCTATAAGTCCTATAAAGATCCTCAATTGATCTTTTTCTGTCCAAGCAGGTGCTAGTCTTATGAAATCTAACAATGATCGCTTAGGTTTGACTCCGCCGACAGGTAAGGTATACCCCAAGTACTCTATTTGTTTTGTCAAAAATGTGCACTTTTCATTCTTGAGTGTCAACCCGAACTCACCAATTTTTTTTCACACCAACCTCAAAGTGATGTTATGCTGTTCCACAGTCTCTCCCATGATCAAGATGTCTTGAAAATAAATAACGTCTTGCATTCCCTCTAAAACCTTAATCATCATTTGCTGGAACACACTCACAGCCGATTCTAACCTGAATGGCATGCAAGTTAACTGGGAGGTACCTTCTGTGGTGATAAAAGCTGTCAGAGCCTTTGAATCATCATGTAACTTGATCTGATAGTAAGCGTTCCTCAAATCAAATTTTGAGAAGTACTTACCACTCTGAAGTTACTGATGTCCGTGACGATCTCCTGGTTAAGCGATCTAAGATCCACAAAGAATCTCAGACGACCATCTGATTTTTGAGTAATTGCCACCAGAGAAATCCATTGAGAAGCTTTTACAGGCTCAATTATACCTTCACTCACCATATCATTCAACAATTCCTAGACCCCATCCTTCACTAAAAGTGGTACCCTCCTCAGTCGATGCTGTCTTGGCACAGCATTGTCTTTCAATAAAATCTTGTGCACATACCCCTTGAGACACCGTAGGGGTTTGCCAAACACTTCCACCGTTCCCTTCAACACATCTGTTAAAAGCACATCTTCCACCACCATTATCTGATTGGTGGCTCTCGGGTTTATAATTATATTGAGATCAAATTGGTGCATCCAAACCAAATTTGGTGGCCCACGCACGTCAACGTACACTTTACCTTTTGTGGACCGCATCCCAAATTGAATGCCTCCTTCCATGTACCCTATTATATCAATAGGTTCACCTTAAAAACCACATTGATTGTTATCCCTAGGCTTCAATGACACATCACCCCAATATGCTTTGAACAAATGTCTAGGGATGATGGTGTAAATTGACCTAGAGTCAACCATAGTGTCTGCACAAAACACCAACATCCTGTCCCCATGGCATCCATCACCATAGCAACCATCCCTCACCTCCCCCACTACTCCTACCCTTGATCTGCTATTCACATTCTAACCTTTACACACCAGTGAATAATATCCCAAGCGTTCACACCTTCTGTACTCACATATGAAATGTACTACCACAACGAGAGCACTCCTTCACTTCCCACTTTGACACACATGATGATCATCCCTTCTCATCCTTTTATTTCAATACACAAACCTCATCCTCCCCACCATGAGTATTACCATTGACCAACAAGATATTTCCCCTTTTTCTCAACTGTTAAGTTCCTTCATGCACTTTTGCGATTCCTAAATGACCTTCGCCATCTCAATTACCTCTCGGAGTGAGGGGTCTTTTGCCACTCACAATCTTTTTTTTTATTTTCCTGTCTCTACATTGTACAATGAGCTGATCGCAATTCAACTGACCTGTCATCACACCAAATCGACATTTAATTGAAAGTTCCCGGAGTCTTGCCGCAAGCTCATCAATGGAGATGTGTTCAGCTTGAGGGTGAGTGTAAAACATATACCGGAGCACGACAAAGTTCACCTCCTTTGCAAACCTGGTTTCAAGATGATTAGTAGTCAACTTATAGACATTAGAAATAATTTGGCCCTTTGGACCCACTGCTACCGATAGATATTTGAAAACTCTTGGACCCTCATTACGAAGTACACTTAAAATAATGCTTTCTTCCTTGCCGCTGAAAACTCCTGACCATCCTATTCTATAATGTAATTCTCCAGCATCTCTATATAATCTTCCCATGGTAAAGCTGGAGTTCCAGGTAAGTTCAAGAAAAAAGAAGGCGCTATGGTGTTGCTATGAGAAGCCATAATTATCTTTAGGATACACTGTACAGGGTATAGTAAAATATTGTGAATTCCTTTCGTGTGCAGATCACTGATAAATCTGCACTGCAGCTCAATGTCACCTGGTAGCAGGCTCCCCAGATAAATATTTTCAGTGTTGAGAAGTGTGCAGATCAGCGAGCAAAGATGTCTGCATCTTCACCAATCACCGGTGATATCTGCACAAGCAGATGCCAGCTCGTGAAAAACTAGTAATTTGATGCTTCTCACAAGAGGGCCCCATACAACGTGCTACACTGCGGTCCAATGATGCCTATGCATCCAGTTCTGGTCCCAATAAAGACGGCACTATACAGTGTGACTGACATTCCATTCCATTAACGTGAGACATTGCAATTAGCATGGAGTGTCCATCAAGAAAAGGCGGCAAACTCCGTGGCACACTTGTCACCAAGATGGTTCTGAACCATCCCATCATGCTCAAGACACCAACCTAATGGTAAGCCCTCTGAAATGTACTAAAAAGTACCTGGGCATGTGGCGTTCAGCCACAAGGAAACCAGTGCTCAGCCTCCCCCGCCTCATGAGTCTAACATATTTGTTCCTCTCCAGAATTTCTCTTCCTTAGAATAGCTGGGAGCTATGCACCACTCGGATTCGGGAAACAGGAAACCATAGGACCACCCCGGTTGTGTCTGCTCTGCTGTCCTTCCAGATTTTTAAATCATTGCCAAAATGTACTGAAGGAAGTCAACACTATACACCACATATTAAGTAATCTGTCAAATAAGACAAAGCTGCTGTGAGGTGCCAGGGATCAACCACCCACCTTGGAATTCCCTCAGCCTCACAATCTAGCAAAGAACCCTCAACATGGAACATATGCAAATCCCCAAGAACATAACATGACTTACATCATAACAATATTGCCTCCATAAGTGACCCCCCTGAGCCTGCTGGATGGCAAGTTGCAGGTGGACCCTCCAATGGGGAAGTTCTGCAAGCTATAGAGAGAATGCCCAACCCTAGAAGGTCTGAGGTAGAAGGTGACACCTCAGGAGATCATCTTATTTACTGGAAGAGCAACCTCTTTTATAGTGAGCCTAAGATACCCGATTATGGGGCAGCATGTGTGCTGGTGGTACCAAATTTTAACAGGATCTCCCTATTGGGTCTGGCTCACAAGATACGCCTGCAGGACATCGGGGGCAGGACACAACCTCTGCCAGGCTTGTTACCCACTATTCTGATGAAGATATCCTCTGATGCTTACTGAAGACTTGTCTCACATGCCAGACCAGTGGTAAGACAGGGAAGAAGCTCAAGGCTCCCCTGAATTCGATGTCAGTTGTTGACACACCTTTTGAGAGGATGGGTATCAACAATGTTGGGCCCCTGAACCACAATACTGCCCTGAGTAATGGTTTATCACGGTTTTGGTGGACCATACCACCAGGTACCCAGAGGCCTCCCTCTGGCAACTATAACTGCACCTACAGTGACTAGGGCCCTGATGGGGATTTTTGCCTGAGTGGGTTTCCCCAATGAAGTAGTGTCTGGCAGAGACATAAACTTCAGGTATGCATACATGAAGTCTATGTGGGAGAAATGTGGGGTAACCTACTAGTTTTCCACATCTTACCATCCCCAGGTTAACAGCAAGACCCCTAGGGAATGATTATGGGCCTACCTGCGCCCATGAAGTGGAGGTAGGTAGTTCTCTTGCCATGCCTGCTCTATGTATATGAGGGGTACCACAGAATAGAGTAGGGTTTAGCCCTTTTGGGCTTCTCTATGGTTACCCTATTAGGGAACCTCTCAGTTTGGTGAAGGCGGCCCCTCAGGATGTGGTTAGGCACCTACTAAACCTCCACAATCAAATGCAGAAGGTCTGAAAGGAGGCTTCTGAGAACTTAGAATCTAGCCAGGAAGAAATGAAACATTGGTATGACCAAAGGGCCACCCTGGTCGCGTTTTAGCCAGGCCAAAAGGTGTGGTGATGGATCCAGTTAAGCCTATGGCCCTTCAATTTCAATGGACAAGGCCCTATAAGGTGATTGAGAGAAAGAGGCTGGCAAACTACCTGGTGGACCTCAACATCCCCAGAAACCCCTTAAGGGTCCTTCACCTCAATTGCCTTAATTCCCACTATGAGAAATCGGAGGTGCTGGTGCAGAGGAGATATGTCCTTTTCTTACCCCCCAAAACTGAACTTTTTAGGGTGCTTGAGGAATAAATGTGTTAGGTTCAGTTCAGATTCACAATTACAATGCAAACTATTTGATAACGCAGTAAAGCTCAGAGTCGATAGGTAGGATTAAGTGTGGATTAATTACAATTTCAAAGCCAGAGTAATGTAAATCAGTCTCAGAAACATTGCATAAAAATACAAATTTATCAAAGGGAAGCTGAAATGGTGCATCAAAGTTACCCTTAATAGCAAGTAACAGATGAGGACTTCAGTGGTGATCGTACAAAGTATAAGGAGGACAGTATGGTGGAGGGATTGAAAGTTTCGGTCCTCCTTGCTATTATGCATAAGGGATTCGAAGTTCCTAGCTAGCCTACACTAAAGAATGCTAAATGAAATCCCAAATAAATCAATCGCCTCCCTTCATGCTTTCCTATATTTTTCACACAATGGGAGTTTATCCATTTATTAGGTCATTGTACCAGGCACCCGAAAAGGACAGAAAAACATTGCATTGATACCCTTGTGTAAATACATGAAGATAAATAGACAAAGATTGCTCAATGTTATTAAAACACACACATCTAAATATGCATGAGAACTGCAATTCATTGTTACTGCAAAAAAAAACATTAGTTAACACATATATAAATGTTGAGATTAGATGGCACATGCACTTTCTATATTGATTTAAGTGCACCTCACTTCATTAGTCCCATCAGACCATATAAATGCATGAGGCCCTAAATATGCGTATATGTGGCCTAATCAATAATTGATGAGGATGGAGCCAAATTTAAGCTGCTTTAGAGGTCACCATGATGTTGCCCTTGGAGTCATCACTGTGGTGTTCTTTGTTCAAGTGATGTAGGTCCAGCCCTTTTCACCCAGGCAGAAGAGCAGCTGGCAGCAGTAAGCACAGCAAAACAGCACCACAGCAGTAGTCCAGTAGAGTGTCATGCAGCAGAGTGACAGTCCTTCAGCAGCACAGCAGTCATCTACCTGGTAGAGTATTCACATGTCGAGACGTGTACTGAAGAGTTGTTGTCTGAGGTCCAGTATTTATACCCAGTTGTGCTTTTGCAGTGAGGAGAAGCTTCTAGAGGAATGCCATGGAAGTGCACAGGTTCCCTTTCTTCCGGACCCTGGTTCTAGACTCACTGCTGGGGGTATTCAGCCCTTTGTGTGAAAACAGGACACAGCCTATTTAGGTGTAAGTGGGGCTGTGCCCACCTCCTCCCTCCCATCCTGTAAGTGATGGACCATTCAGTCACACCTAAGCTACCTATTATGTGTGGTTGTCTAGGAGTAATACAAAAAGCCCAACTGTCACCTACTGCCAGTCCTTTGACCCAGTGACTGGCTACCAGCACCAAATAGCTAAAGCAAGAAAATGCCAGCTTTCTAAAATTGGAATTCCAGAACTACAATTCATAATTCGACTTCAGCATGTTAGGGTTTTAAATTCCAATTCCAAAGACACCAAACTGGTTACCTGCTCCCATTTGTTAATTACACTTATACAATTTAATAATGTAACTCTGATGTCATCCTATGGGAGAGGTAGACCTTGCAGTAGTCAAAAACTAATGTAAGGGTTTTTCACTACCAAGACATATAAAACTTAAAAGTACATGTCCTCCTTTTGCTTTTAAATACACTGCATCCTGCCCTTGGGGCTGTCCAGAGCCAATCCCTAGAGGTGACATATATGTATGATAAATGAAAGTTTGGGCATGAGAAAGGATTTATTTTGCCAAGTTAAAATGTTAGCTTAAAGTGCACACAACAGGCTGCAGTGGCAGTCTTGATACATGTTTTAAGGGCTACTTAAGTGGGTGGCATAATCAGTGCTGTAGGCCTACTAGTAGCATTTAATTTACAGGCCCTTTCCCAGGTGGTGCCACTTTCATAGTGACTTACTGGTAAATTAAATATGCCTATTGGGTATAGGCCAGGTTAACATGGTTAAGGACAGAGCACAAGCACATTAGCCCTAGACAGTAATTGTAAAGTGCACAGAGTAGATACACACAAATGCCCTTTTTGTTCAAAAGGGGCGAAAACAGGAGGCTACTGGGCAAACAGGGCAAGCTGGCCTCCAACCAACATATATAACACAACAAGAAGCTACCCTGATTTTAATGTCTGATCCTTAGTGAAAGTTAAGGCACATTTTGCCCATGATTCAGTTGGTGTTGGACATCTCAAAAAAATGTATGGACTAGCCTCATACACCACGAGTTGTTATGATTCATCATATTCTGTCCTTGCCCTTTAAAAACTGTGTTTGATAAAGGGCGGACCTACACCTGGAGACAGGGAGGCACTTCTAAAACTAAGTGGGGACCCGTGCTGAAAAAAGTGAGTGAGTGATGTCTAAAAATCAATGCACAGTCCTGCGTGCAATTTAATGATGGTGAATGTGCTTGATATTAAAAGAAATTATGGAGACTAGGTGGTTTCGTACCCCATCTCCATATGTGTTGCCAACATGTTTCTGCCACTAGGGCCTGGAGGGTCCATGGCATTCATCAGGGCGGGAGTGAGAAAGAGGGCTCCTATCCTGTCTCTAAGAGATAGAGATAAAAGCACTTGCGTAGGCTGGCTTCTAGTCCAACTCTACCATGGTCTTTATTCAGAACTCCTGCAAAACAATGACAATTCACAGCATAAGTGGAACAGTTCAAAATGCATTCATACTAGTTAAAAGAGAATCAGACACGACATGCACTCGGTATATTAGAAGTGCATGTGCTGAGCACAAGTGTCACTGCATACGTGATGCTCAATAGTAAAACAGACCTGTGGGCCACTACTCTTGTGGAAGCTGTGCAGATTGTCAATTCACTCACCCCACCAAAGAGGTCAACATTAATATAGACAGACCAAGGTCCTTGAAGAGTTTGACCAACTGTAACATTGAGAACGTGGTTTACCTTGTAAGATGCCCCTGCAACTTCCTATATGTAGGCATGACACTACGTAAAGTAAAGGTCAGAATTAATGAACATCGCAGCACCATGAGATGCAAATAAAAGCAACACAAAACTGACCCAACACGATCTAGAGAGGGGTCATTGTGACAAAGCTCTGGAGTGGGCAGTACTGGAGAAAATGCAGCCAGGAAGTCCCAATCTACAAAGAAAATTGCATATTCAGGAACAGAAGTGGGGGTACCGCCTAAAATCAAGTGAGCATGGATTGCACAATGAAATACCATGGATCCATATGAGTTAAATCCAACTAGATGTAGTGTTTACATGAATGAACCAACAGTCAAACCAGAGAGCAACACTGTTATGTGTCCAATTTCTCATAATGTTTCAGAATCCCACATTTGCAGTGGCCCAGTCCACATGGTACAGAATGTAGACTCCCATGACCATTTATTACATCCCCGCATGGTACTAGACGCATAAAAGTAAAAGAAGAAGAAAGTAACCCCATCTGCCCTCCTGGGCCCCAAGTGTAAATATGCTCTCAATTATATCCATGTAAAAGCTCCCCATGAATGTTGTTTATAGACTGGCCACCACTCTTTTATCCTCCATGAGTGTGGACCGCTCGCACTTTAAAACAGGGAGGCTGAGAACGGGTTAACACAGGGAGCACCTTGCTGCATATCAAAACGCATGCACGACACTCTGCACTTCCCAAAAGTTGCCAGCGCATGCTCACACGCCTCTCAGGAAGCATCCAAGCAGGATTAGTGCACAAAAGCATACCGGCTGGGTTATGACGCCAACACCAAGCTATAATTCTACAGATATCGGAAACACAACGCAGTCCAAAAGCGCCAGGCGTAGCCTCTGGCGATGCCCCAGGTGTATTCAATTACCAAATTGATTAACAATTAAGCGCAGTACAGCTCATATAAATACGGCGCTACCTCCCTGAACCATTCACCAGCAGGGGAGCAGTGAGAAAGGACAGTAGGAATAACGAGAGGAACACACCTTGGAGTAGTACGGGAATTAATGGATGTATGATTGAGGAGTATGGTGGTATAGAAAACCACTAAGAGTGTATGTCGCAATTTGCATATCTCTAAACCTTAGCACTTTTAACTCTTTTTCATTAATTTAACCTGGCATTTAGAGTTTGATTACAGGGGTCCCTCTACCCCTCCCTCCCCATGGGACATCCCTACACCTACAGTAGGGTAATAGTGTGAGCTGGTCTCACAACTGTTTTACTACTGAGAATCAGGTATTTTATGTTATGTTATGTTAATTATTTTATTAAGCGCAACTGTTACCCTTGGGTGTCCTGGCGCTAACTGCTGTCCTGATGAGGGGAGAGACTGAGGAGGAGACTACAACAGCCAGGTCTTCAGCATTTTCCTGAACAACAGCAGATCGTTGCTGTTCCTCAGAAAAAAGGGAAGCTGGTTCCACACCTTTGCAGCACCTACCACAAAACTTTTCCCACAACAGCGAACTCTTTTTACAAGTGGGACTTTAACCAGTTTTTGAGCTGATGAACGTAGCGGTCTAGAAGGGGAGTACCATTGAAATTGTTCCTGCAGGTAGCGTGGTCCTTGATTATGAAGTGATTTAAAAACTAGACATAGAGATTTAAATTGCACTCGTTGCCTTACTGGTAACCAATGAAGTCTGCGGATTTCATTAGAAATCGGGGCACATTTTGGTATTCCAGATAGCAGCCTAGCAGCGGTGTTCTGCAGCATCTGGAGTCTATGCGGCAGACTCTCTTGTATGTTTAAATAGAGGCTGTTGCAATAGTCCAGACGTGACATAATCAATGCTGTAACCACCGTCTGCCGACTCTCCTTAGGCAGAAAAGGAAGGATTTTCTTAGTAGTCCTGAGAGTTAACATGGTAGATGATACAATGGCGTTAACTTGCCTTTTCATGTCCAGTTTATCATCTAAGTACACTTCCAAGTTTTTTACTTGCTTAGAAGGTGCTGGGAGGGGCCCCAAAGAGTCAGGCCAGCATTCAGGGGTCCACAGGTTGAGATCATTCCCAAATAGGATGACTTCAGTCTTGCCTGAATTTAATTTAAGGCAATTACTGATCATCCAGCAACCGACTGCCTCCATGCAGTTGTGTAGCCTGTGGCTTATATTCCTTTCTGATCCTGGGAGAAGTGATACCACAATCTGCATATCGTCTGCGTAGGAGGTAAGATGGAAACTAAAAGATCCAATCATTGGAGCCAGCGACGATACGTAGACATTAAATAGGGTTGGACTTAACAATGACCTCTGTGGTACCCCACATGGCAGTTGGAAAGGAGGGGAAGCAAAAATCGCCTAACGCGACTATTTGCTGACGGTCGGAGAGAAAGGATTTTCCAGGCAGCCTTCTCTACTCCGCAGGCTGACAATCGGTCCATCAAAATATCATGGTAGACCGTGTCAAACGCTGCGGAGAGGTCCAGCATAATCATCGCAGCTCTGCCCGCCTGATCCAAAGTTTTCCTGATCTCATCAGTGGACTTCAGGAGGGCTGTTTCAGTGCTGTGGCCCTCGCGGAAGCCATATTGGGTAAAGTCAAGTATTTCAGCATCTTGAAGGTACCTACTCAAATGACTGTTAATCCATTTTTCCAGCATTTTAGTGGGAAAGGGAAGGCGGGAAATCGGTCTAAACTTATGGACATCTTTAGGATCAAGATTAGATTTTTTTAGGAGAGGAATCAAAGAGGCTGTTTTCCAGCTAATAGGGATCCTACCTGCTTCAATTATTGAATTAAAAAGAGGGCTAAGGGCTGCAGCAAAAGTCAATGGGCCAGTGTAGCTATTTTGATCGGACAGGGGTCGTAAGGGGATCCTGACTTATTTTTTGCAGAGGTTTGACAGTATCAGTATTGGTTAACAGGGGGAATTCTATCAGAGAGTTCCGAGTTTGAGGGGCAATCTTCTTGTCAACACAGGGTTTTAGTGGAGAGCTGCTATTGGCTCTATTAAAAGTTGAGAAGATTTCCTCAACTTTGTCCAGGAAAAAACTAGCGATCTTGTCGCATAGTCCCTGGCTCTCTGCCACTTGTGGTGCTTGTGGATTTGCCAATTTACAAACAATTTTAAATAATTCTTCAGCTGAATTTTCAGCTAGTTTGATTTGGTCAGCAAAAAAATCTTGTTTAGTTGTAAACAATAGTTGCTTATAAACCTGAATGCTTTCTTTATACTTAATTTTGTCCTCCACCTTATACTCCTTCCTCCACTCCCGCTCGAAATGCTTACAGATGCCTTTCTGGGTTTTTAATTTAGGAGTATACCATGGGGCAGAGGGGTGGTATATGGATTTTTTGGGAGCAAGCTTATCACAAGCCTTAATGACCCAGGCATTAAAACTAGTTGTGGCCTCTTCCTCATCACCGATAAAGGAGGGCAAATTAGGCTCCAGGAGATCTGACAAGTAAAGTTAGTAAAGTTTTTTTTATTGCGCAATTAATTAAAATCATTGCAATGTACACACACTAGGTTGACCGTTACATATTAAGGGTGAAAAGATGCACAGAACAGTTAAAAACAGAGAAATTATAAATTAATAAAAGAGGCGTGCAATAATGTCATCGGGAGATGAAATAACTCAAGCTGGGTCGGAAAACAAATTAGAGGAATTAATTTCTAGAATAAACTTAACAAAACGGGCCGCCAACTGCGGCGTGTCTCCCCTCATGCAAGCGTCTAGTACTTCCTGGCAGGTCCTGATGTTAAGAAGAAGCCAAATAGGACACAACCAGAAGTTTCTTTGGACTCTGAGTTTTTGGCAAATGCACAGTATATGGATAAGGTTTTCCTCATCCTGCTTGCAAAAACGGCATTGAGACGATGCCTCTTTCCTGTACCCCTGGCCAAACTTGTATTCCATCAGTGGGATTAAACCAAAACGGAATCGCATTAATTGAAGTTTTATGTGAACTTTCATAGGAGCTGCCAGATATGACGGAAGGATTTTCTGGTTGTATAATTTAGAAACCCAGGGGCCATGAGAGAGCTGAGTGACCCGTTGCTCGTCGTGGTCGCTTGATAGAATTTTTGCTTGTTTGATTAGAAGTTTTGTTTTCGCCGCAATGGGCAACAGGGTTGACCATATGTCCTTTGCTTTGAGGGATTCTAGGCATGATGTCAGATATTTATTCCACGGTGTTTTGTGGTTGCTGAGGACTAACCATATACAGCTCTTTAAAGAGTGAGGGCTAGCATGCTTTGTTTTTAAACAATAGTTAATGTAGCGTGCACTCATTATCCACCTCTGGGAAGATAATGAAAATTCTTTCCGAATTTGGGCATGGGCAGTTGAATTTGGCAGCCGAAAAACCCAACGGTAACAGGACGATTGTGCTCTGTCCAACCAATTATTCATTTTGTCCTTGAATATTATTGCACCAAAGGAAATAGTGGGGAGTAGTTTTGCGGTAATCAGTTTTATTAATGGTACTAGATTTTGAGAGTGCAGAGCACTTTTCGTTCTTATAAAGGCCCCTTCCAGACTACGGGCCACGGCCTGCATTTCGGTTGTGTGCTCAGAGGGTCTCCCTTTGTGGTCAATCCACACCCCCAGGTACTTATAGGCGGTGACAGTTTCCAGTCTTTTCCCTTCAATGTACCACGTGGTCTTTTTGGTTTTTCCAGATGATATTATCATTGCTTTAGTTTTCGTCACGTTTATCTCAAGCAGGTTCATATTGCAGTACTGAGCGAGGGAGTTGAACAGTCTCTGGAGACCAACCTGAGTTTGCTCTAGCAGAATGGTGTCGTCTGCATATTGAAGAGTTTGGATCTTTCTTGACTCTATTCTTGGAGGGAAAGCACGAATGCGTGACAACCATTCGGGAAGATCCACGAGGTACAGGTTGAAAAGCATTAGTGCAAGAGTACACCCTTGCTTTAAACCTCTGGTGGTGTAGATTTTATTGGAGGTCGACCAACTCGCTGTAACTCGAACTTTGACCCAGGTGTCAGTATATAGAGCAATTAATGCTTTCAGTAACGACTGTGGAATACCCCATATTACAAGTTTTTCCCATAATTTTGGCCGGCTTACGCTGTCAAAGGCTTTTCGAAAATCGATAAAACCAAGATGTAGGGTTTTACCTTTTGCGGCTAAGGTGGATTCCATCAAATGGGCAATGCATATCAGGTTGTCTTCAATGTGGCAGCCTCTCTGGAAACCGGTTTGAGTGAAGGGGACTAGGTTGTTGGTTTCCGCCCACGAAGTAAGTGCAGTTAAGAGAGTGCTAGCATATGCCTTCCCGTCCACGTCCAAGAGAGCTCTCATCCGATAGTTATCAGGATTAGAGCGCAGTCCTTTCTTATGAAAGGGGACAAGAAGCGATCCTTGCCAAGACGCCGGGATGGGGCCACCCAGTATTCCGACCTCGAAGAGGGGTGTCAGTATCCGGGCCCATTTTCCAGCCGAGGCTTTAAATACTTGGGTCGGAATTCCGTTAGGTCCTGGGGCGCCACCCGAGCACATATTCCGGTTATGTCAACCGTTAGTGTATTGACAAGGGTGGTGTTTTCTTCCTGGTTAACTGGTTGATCGAGAAAGGCCGGGCTGTTGGTGATCTGGCCATATGGAGCTGTGTAGAGCATTTTAACGTAGGTTTCCCAGTCCGCCGGGGAGATGTTAGTTGCGGTAGGTGGTTTGGTGGTTTTACTGGCCTTATTAACCCAATTCCAGAATTTCCTCTGATCTTTAGATTTTATAATCTCAAAGGCTGTTACCCAGTGCTGGTCTTCCTCCAATTTCTTTAGGGTAAAGCGTTCCTTCCTATAAGCTTCCCGCGCATCTGTGATGTCCTCCTTCAAGAGTTTGTGGTCATTTTCGTTATGAACAGTTTTTCTTTGTAACTTGTTTGGTTTACTCTTGGCAGTTCTTGTATGTTGTTGTTGCACTGACAAAGTTGTCAGAGTCGGAATGTCCCTAGGACGGTTGTTTGGTGGTTTTGAGGCGAAAAGGTCTCTAAAGTTGGTCAATATCGCTTCCCAAGCGGGAGCTGTCACCTTGATGCAAGCAGCAGGGGAACCTCTGGTCATAAGCTTGTCCACCTCCATTTCGATTGCATCTTGGTTACTTACTGACCATCGGAGTTTCCTCACACTCTGCAGGCCTGAAGCAGCCCCTATTGGATTTATGTTAGGACAATGTAGTGGCCCGAGGGCAATGCTGCATGTTAAGATGGCGTGATCGCTGTCTGAGGACGGTGTTACCAAAAATTGGGACACCAGATGGAAGGCCATTAGCGATATCCATATGTAGTCTAGGGTGGCCATTCGAGAGGAGGAAATGTGTGAGTAGGCGGCCGGTTGATCTGTAGCCATCCTTCCATTGAGGATACGCAGGCCGAGATGGTTCAGTTTTGTTGCCAGTTTTATTCCATTCATGTCCTTTCGCTGATACTGGGATTGTATCTCCGGAATTGCCCACATTGCGTTAAAAGATGTTATTTGGGAGGATTGGGTAGAGTCAATTTCCATTAAGTTTGCATTGAAGTCACCCATTATCAGCCACAGGTCAGTTCGATAGAGAACTTCGAGGTTGTTCATTAGTGGTAGTAACGTGCTCAAGGTGGGCTTGCGCCTCTTTTTGTTGGATTTAAATAGACGCAGCCAAGGATCATTTTTTGCTTTGAATTCCCATTTGCCTGGCTCTCAATCTCCATGCTGATAAAGACATGGTCGCCGTCCCCACTATGGAGCATTTCAATCTTCGTTGTCAGGGAGTTCTTCACGGCAATCAGCACTCCCCCGGATGCGTGGCCGCCCACCTTGGAAGGTGTGGCAATGGATTCTATTACAGTAAAGTCTTCCCAGATGGTATTTTCAAGAGCCCAGGTTTCTTGTAGGGCAAAGATTTTGTGGGTCTTCAACAGACCCGAAGTTAATCGCTTTGTTTTCTCCTGTGTGAGGCCCCGAATATTCCAAGAGCATATGTTTAATTGATTGACCATCTCATGGTTAGCTTTGTGGCCATACACAGGTATTGGTGCTCTACCCTAGCACCTGAGAGAGCCAAGACCAGTCTTCCCATTTATGAGATTTTAATATGCATTTCCGTGGGCCGCCAGCTGTGGGGGCAATTACTTGCAGTGGGTTCTCAGTCCATGAGACTGTTTTCGGCTCTTGCCGGGAGCCCCGCAGCATCGAAGATGACTGGGGTGTATACTTTGCATGTTTTTGTTCCAGTCTGGTATTGGCAGACATAGCTATGTCGGAGAGATTTTTTAAAAAGGACGGGTTGGTGTTAATATAAGGGCTAGCCTGGATGCCCCATTCGTTCAGTTGTTTTTTGTTCTTCATTAGTGTGGCCCCACATTCTGGATTAAAGAAGGTTACCAGTGTGGACTCATTTCTTTGTCCTAAGACAGGGTCTATGAAGTACACTGTCTCAATATCCGTTGAGTTCACGCTTTCTAGACCCGGCAAGTGCAGGCAAAGTCTGAGAATATTACCTCTATTTAGGATATCCCATTTTCCCTGGGATTCATACTCCGGATAGAGCAAAATTTTCCATGCTGTTGTTGTCCAAGGCAAGGGTCTTGAGGCAGAGAAACTGGTTGATACTAGGAGCGTCAGAGAAAATGCCCGGGGGCTCTGTGTTAGCTTGTGCGCTTGATTTGATCATTAGAGGGCGGGGCATTCTTAGTGGCTCGCCGCTCATTGAGGGTTCTTGGGGGCTGGGCATTTTACTGTCAGAACTATCTGCATTTGCGTTAACTTCGGGCTGGTTTTGTTCCTCTCCCAGGCAAGGCGATGGGGAGGCGCCCACCGCTTTTCCTTCTTTAGGACTTTGGTCTTTGATAGCGGGTTTGTGTACTGCGGCAGTTGTAAGCAAGAAACTATTGTCAAAGGGTTTTGTTAGACCATCATTTTGCTTGAGCAATTACCGGGAGACTTGTGATCTACTAGTGGCTGTGCGCAATTCGGTGGAGTTTCCAAATTTTCTTTTTTTTCTTTTTGGAAGGTTGCCAATTTTTCTGCCTCATTGATCAGCTCAATTGGGGACTTGCCCACTTTTGTTCCAAGCCATTGTGTTAGTGTGTTGCCCTTTTTTTTGCTTTGTTTAGTTTCTTCAATTTCTTCTTATTTTTTCTGGATAGGTAGGTGCTTGCTTTTTGGTCGTTATCGGCCTTAGTAGCAGGCGTATAGTGATTTGATAGGGTAAGTGGATGTGCTTCAGTATTGGGGTGCGTGGTTATTTTTGTGGCATTCGGTGTTTGTGAACATAGGTTGCCAGCAGAGACCGGGGGCTCAAAGGGGAGCTGTTCAAAAGGAGTGTTTGGTGTCAATTTAAACGGAGGGTGTTCCAGTTTTAAACTGGTATAGTTGTTAATAAGACGAAGTGGGCTGTTAGAGCATGTTTCTGATCGCCTTTGGGTTTCCAAGATTCGAAAGTGAGTGGGGGGGATACTAAGACTCTGTGGTCTAGATTGGGTCTTCACCCTCAGGTCTTCTATTAACGTAGACATTATTTCTGGTAGAGTTTCAAGTTTATTCAATAAATGCTCGCAGATACAGGTTTTTTGGCCTTGATTTGGGTGTACAGTTACGTTTACAGTTGGTTCCATGCTCAGAATCGTTTCTGGCGCATGATTGTGGTTCATGCTTGTTTGGGCTCTACGTATAAGCGAATTTAGTTGATCCAGTTTTAAATCGGTTCCAATTATGGAGTTGGCCACCAATTGAAGAATGGATATCTGGGTATCAAGTTTGTCAGCGTGCATGTGGGCCGCACAGGTCATAGAGCTCAAGGTTCTATTGGTGACTGACAAAAGTGCCTCAATTTTTAGCATTCCGGGGTTGGGTTGGGGTTGGATGGCTCCGAGCCCAAGGTCTTTTGGGAGAGAGTTGTTTGCAATGGCGGGGTTGTGGGCCGAAGATGAATTGGTGGACATATTGATTTGTTCATTTAGAAAGTTTTTGTTTTGACTTAAGATAAGACTGTAATCTTTAGTGCCAGCGTTATAACTGCTGCCGGTTGCTGGTAGCCCTTTTGGTGGGCTTACTTTGATTGCCGCCGCGAGCAGATCACTATTTCTGGTGCAGGCAAAGTCTGGTACCCAAGTGAGGAACGGAGTGGACGTCTGTGACGGAAGATCGAAACTGTGCATTTGAGAGGAGTCATTCAGTGGACTCTTCAACAAATTTGTCACGCCGTCGCCTACTAGGCCGGATTTCAATGGCGAGGGCCTTACTGCTTTAGTTGGGGGGTGGTGCGTTGAGACCCAGATTATAGAGTCGTCTTTGCCACCTGACGGATTCTCGACGTTATAATTGCAGTTTCCATTCTCCCACTTAAGGGTCGGAGGCTCGTTCTTAGGTGCTAAGGTGGGGGTTGAGCTCTCAGTAGGCAGCGGAGCGAATGGTATTGGCGCTACCAAGGGGCATTGAGTTCCAAGTGGTTTATTTGTGTTTAGCCAAAATGGTTGGAGCTCTGGTGGTGGCAATAGAGGCGACACATCATGAGTAGGATGCCTTGATGATGATTTTTCCGGTGCACTGGCAGAAGCTGAGGTCTTGCGTTGAATAATTATTTCAGGGTAAAGGGACGTCGAGTCGAGGTGAACTGGCGACGCTGGTGATTTTTGGGGAGGCACTCCATGGATACCATGATGAGAATATGGGGCAGTTTGGTTTAATTTGCTGATCCGGAAAAAGTGCTCTCTGATATCAGCAGTGCTGTTGTTCTTAGTTTTCGGTGAGGTGCTGCAAACGAGCAGGTTGTGGATGGTTAAGTAACATTTTATCGCCCTTTAAGTGTCCTGGTGAGGTCTTTGAAGGTCTCGCGGCCACCTCTTCCGCTTGCTCCGAGTGCAGTTGGCGGGGGGGAGATTGGGGGCCCCTTCCCGTCTTTTGTGGATATAGCAGTTTAGACTTCTGGCGCTTGGCGGACTTGTGAGGACGGTTAGTATTTAATGGTTGAGAGCTACTCCTAGTGTGCATTGAGGTGAAATAACAGGTAAATGAGGTGTCGGGAAAACCAGTGTCACTTCAAATTTTAAAAATAGTTACAAAAGGATTGAAAAATGGGGTGATAGTTGATAGGTAATAGACAACCACAATTTTTCGGAATCTTGAAAGGCTCTAGTGCGCTGCGTTTAAAAAGGTGCTTTTTTGACACTTTAGTCACGTCAAAAGAGGCTCTTGAGGAGCTTTTTCTAGAAAGCCTTTCCGGTAAGGTGGACCGCAATAGGCAGCAATAGGCAGCAATAGTAGGTAACAAAGCAAAATGACTGGCGAGCGGGGCGCACGGGGACAGGCCTCTGGCAGGGATAGACCTAGTCGGCCCTGCCTGGCTCACTGCCCCCCGGCTCTTACTTAGCAGCTGCCTCTAACGGCAGCCGCGCTCGCGTGTGCCCAACCAAGCTCTCACCTCTCGTGTGGCTTATCGATGGTGGATGGTGGATGGCTGGAGACTCAAGGCCTCTGGTGCAGCTTTCAGGACTCTTGGAGAACGCCAGTCACCAGTTGCCGAGGTGTGCTGGAGCAGAGTTAAAAAGCAGAGTTGAGATGCAGCAATTGCAGCATTGTGCTGCGGAAACGATCAAGCGCCGCGGGGCTGGCAGACGGATTCCACATGCCTCGTGCCTCCTGCCTCAGCCCTCATCCCAGCCCATCCCTCGCCCCAGCCCTCACGTCCTTGCCCCCCCGTAGATGTCCGCGGGTCTGGACGAAGCAGGACGGGGAGGAGGCAGGGTCACCGCGGTGTCGAGGCGGGAGACGGGCTGCGGGAAGCTTTGGGGCTTAAGGGAAGTTTGCTCGTTTGTTTGTTGATCCCGGAGCCCGTGGTGCGATGCTACGGTGGGGGCTAGTCGTGGCTTAGTCGTAGGTTGGTGGAGCGGGGATCTGACAAGTCTTTACCTTCCATACTGTTCTACCCCCGCATGTATCAAGGCTTTGTTAAGAGCTTGTCATGCATCTGACTATCAGGGTAGGTGATCTTGAATAGTATGGTCTGACCACGCTACTGGTCGCACCTCTAAGACCGACATATGTGCATAGTTTTGAGAAAATCCCATCCAACATATGCCCAGCAGTATGGGTAGCCCCTGCAACTAACTGCATTAGGTCCAACCCATTCATAAGTTCTAACAGCTCCATGTTGTCCGAGTCTGAAGTAGCCTCCAGGTGAAAATTAAAAGCACCCATTATGGTAAACGATCTGTCACTTATGCCTTCCTCCATAAGGTTACTGACTAAATTGAAAAACGGCTTCCTAGGGCCCAGAGGTCTATATACCAGGACCCCTCTAAAATTCACCTGATGTGAAAGAGAGAGGGTGAAGGCCAAAGCTTCGCACCCCCCGCTTGTAACCGTTTCAAATGTGGCATTAATGGAGCTGTGATATATAACTGCCAGCCACCCTCCTTTCCTAACCTGCCTATTCACTGTATGGCAGAGAAAACCTGGGGGCGAGGCCTTCATCATGTCTGGTCCTGAGGCTGCATCCGTCCAGGCTTCGGTGATAAATGCCACTTTCACTCCTAGGTCCTCTATCAGGGTAGCACATTCAATACTGTGCTTAACTAGTGACCGGGCATTAAGCAAAAGCCCTTTTACTCCCTGTGTACTATCACTCATAGCACACGCCCGCTCTGATAACCCTCTGGTAATTTTACTGAATAATGGCACGGGGAGACTAATGTTACATTGAAGGCAAATAGTAGGATTTTCTGGTGCTCTTTCATCTAAGGAAAGACATATACAGTCTGATTTCCTGCCCAACCTGTTTAACTGTACTAGCCTTTTTCTAGAATATGTTCGTATCGTTGATTTGCCTGAAGGTGAACGGGCAGGGGTCCTGGCGCTTGGCGCGGGCCAGGCGCGAACGGGCACAGACGGGCTTGACTTTCGCGCGCCCTTGGCGCGCCAGCGGTGCGCACGTTGTGTGCGCACGCTGCTTGCTCGCACCTTAGCTCCTTTTACGTGTTTCCGGGCCAGCAACTAGAGTGCTGCCGCCCGAGATCCCCAAGATGGCGGTCCCGTGTCGCCTTCAGTGAAATGACCGTGACCGGCAGTCCCCTCTACATGCAGTGCAGTATGCTCACCACATGCACTTCTAATACACCGCGTGCATGTCGTTACGTCTGATTCTCTTCTAACCAGTATGAGTGCATTTTGAACTGTTTCACTTATGCTGTGAATTGTCATTGGTTTGCAGGAGTTCTGAATAAAGACCATGGTAGAGTTGGACAAGAAGCCAGCCTAAACAAGTGGTTTAATCTCGGTCTCATAGAGACAGGATAGGAGCCCTCTTTTTCACTCATGCCCTGATGAATGCCATGGACCCTCCAGGCCGTAGTGACAGAAACATGTTGGCAACACACATGGAGATGGGGACCTAGTCATTTCTTTTAATATCGAGCACTCTGTATCCCTAAATTTCACGCAGGACTGTGCCTCGATTTTTAGACATCACTCTCTCATTTTTTTCAGCACAGGTTCCCACTTAGTTTTAGAAGTACCTCCCTGTCTCCAGGTGTAGGCCCGTGCTTTATCAAACACGTTTTTTAAAGGGCGAGGACAGCCAATTATGAAGCATGACACCTAGTGGGGTGTGAGGCCAGTCCATACATTTTTTGGAGATGTCCAATACCACCTAAATTATCGGCAAAATGTGCCTTAACCTTCAATAAGGATCAGAAATTAAAATCAGGGTAGCTTGTTGTTGTGTTATATAAAACGTGCCACAGTCCCAAGACCAGAAAAATAAACAGCAAAAAACTAAAAGGGGTGGTAAAGGCAAAACATTTGGGGGTGACTTTGCAGAGAGGGCCAGGCCCAAAGCTGTTTGAGTAGAGATTCACCCCCTCAAACCGTAATCCAATTTCCAACAGTTAGTGAATAGCATTTTGCGGTACATGAGTAGTACAGCAATAGTACTCCGTTCTTACTACAAAATGCAGCATGTAAATAAACTCCTATATCGTTTTGCCCATTTTGCATCAGTGTATCTTATACTCTGTGTAATACAATTTTAAAATAATAATGTACATATTCACTGTGATTTCTGTTACTGATTTGGACTTTGTAGCACTATATAAATACACTTCACTATTCCTCACTGAGCCAACCAAAATTAAATTCTGTGAGTATCTGAATACATAGGCAGACATTTGCAGCAATCACATTAACCAGTTGAATGTTCATAACATCGAAGAGTTCATTTACCAATTAGTTTAACTTGCATTTATTTTTCCTTTTATGTGTGTGCGTTACATTTCATATGCAGTTACCTGAAGGTGAAAGGCCGACAAGATAGTTACAGAATATCTTGTTCAGTTTAGCCACACCTCTGCCCCTCACCACAATCAATGACTGCCTTCATTGCAGTCAAAATCACTTTTCCAATATGTTTTTTGATGGACCTCTACTGCTGTTGCAAATAATAAGTTGCACTCATGCACAACTTGACTTTTTGTGACTGAGCAGTTCTATTGTAAATGGATACATTCAATATATTTCTAAACTGCACCTGTGAAACGTCCTCAACTACATTTCCACAGCTACACATGCATCGTGGTCACTACATCGTGGAAGCAATCACATCTTCATTGACTGCTTCGTTACTTTTAATATTGTTGAAAATGCTGTAAATGAATTTAATTTATATAAGTTAAAAGGTTGCCAATATAAAGGGCAACATTGCATTTCAAAAAATATACAAAACAGGGTGTTCCACGGAAATATGATGTGTATTAAATTCAAATTCAATTAAATATTTTAATATCATATTTACGATCAACTAATTCCATGTAATGCCCAGAAACAAAAAGAGAGACGTTTGAATAGCCAGAAGTTGGCAGTGGGCAGGTAACACAGAAGCTAAACGAGATGAGATGTTAGAGCACCTGCTAAGGCCAAGACAAATCAGCATTTTGCACTAAATGGAATGAAGAGCAGAGGCACTGAGGTCCTATCAAATAGAGTGAATTTCGATAGACAAGAGAGGAAGGATTGTAGCCTGAATAATGGTTGTACTGGAGGATGCCACAGCCCTTACGCCATGGCTCAAGAAATCTTTCTATCCCCTGTAGGAGGATTGCCAGATCTGCCCTCAATCTGCTGACCCCACGGGGACAAAATAAAAACCCACCAGAAGCCAGTGAATGTTTTTTTGTGACAGGGCTGGGAGGGGCCTTTCCTGTCATTAGGCTGCTGCTTTAAACCCAGTGGTTGATACATTTTTTCATCCTCCCTGGGAGCAAAACGTAGGGGGTGGGGCTTAACTGAACGTGCTAGTTCCAAGGGTCAGAAAGCAATCTGGAGCACCAGGGAGTAATTTTGTATTTGAAGAGGGTTAGTCAGTGGTGGCCCACCATTGAATCGGGCCACGTTCCCAATTCCAGGACCCAAATTGTTTTACTGCCCCTTCAGAAAAAACAGCAAATTGCACCACCCAAGGGAATGCATAGGTCATTAGATATGAGCAGTTATTTCCTCTAGAATTTATGTACATGAAAATGTGGTAGCTTGAATATAAATGACAATTAAGGTTTCAGTTTTATAAAAGGGAAGGTAGCAGAGTTACCATGAAAGGGAGAAATGAAATAAATCAATACACCAAGTAACTATCTGCATGCTAGATTTTGAGACATTTTTATAGTCTAAAGTATTTATCTTTTTTTTGTTTCTTTTGTGTATTTCTGAGCTGTTACACCTTCAGTTATTGAATGAATTGAGATTGGAGGTATTGCTTGGATTTTTGGAGTGTTGTGTCTACCTTGGTTGATATTTAGTGATGGAGAAGGGTTTTGCAAAAATAAAACCTGCTTGAATCGAGTACCCCAATAATACGTACTAACAGTAAGTAGACATAGTGCACCTAACGTGCATCCACATAAACACAGGGGAAATGCTTTGCGAATACCTGAATTTTCATGTATTTACATAGTAATGCGATAACCTTGGTGTTTTAGAAGAAACAATGGAGTTGCATGAATAGGCCTCAAGCGTTTCAGTTATTGCATGTCGCATTCTGCTTGAAAAGTAATGACTAATGCCGCTTTTCGCACTAGGCTTATGCTATGTAACATTAACGGAAAGTAGTGAATGGTGGGAGGTAAACAGTAATCGTTCAATTATCAGACAATTATTAAATGTTCATTTCTATTTACTTTAGGGTACTGGAGGAAGACGCCATCTTATTTAACTTAACTATGGTGGGAGAGGGGAACTGTTAGGAGCAATTTTGTTCTGCCATGAGGAGAAAAAGATAGGCTCTGCCCTGCAGATGACAAGAAGGAGTGAAGGCCAGTGTGTCCGCCGCCTTCCAACTGCTGCACTTGAGCGTGGGACCAGAGATGTCCTCTGCGAATGACATTGATTCACAAATAAAGAAATGTACAATTTGTAAATGATGTGGGGAACAAGTGAATAAGTTGAGATTGAGACCATGGGAACGGTTGTACACAATAAAACTGTTGATTAAAGGGTGAAATCATGGTGATGTGACAATGCCACCTCCCCTGCACATCAATCCCTGTACGAGTTAGAGAGTAAAATGCCATGTTTCAGGGATGGACATGTCAATTTAGACTATAATTAGGGTGCCTTCAGGGGTGTGTCTAGAAGCTTAGTCTGACAGGACAGAAGAGGGGAGATGCATCGCCGTCCGTCGGCTTGCAGAGAGGCCTAGCTGTTCCTATCCTGTCCTGTTCCTGACCTAATATCTTGCATTTCCTGATTACCCTTTGGGGAACCTCCATCATCTCCTGTGTCCAGGGGGTGGTTTTTCCTACAGACGGATAGGTTTGTATTTAGCCTATATTGTTCTCAGAATATCAGCATTAATGAAAATTGTCTCTGAATAATTTGTCTCTCCACCTATCCAATCCATCAACAGTATATTGATATGCATTATTTTAGATGAACCTATTGTCTCTTCATCTATCCCACTGTTAGGTATTATATTGTTTGGCATAATCATTTTGTTGAATCCTTTGTCTCTTACTCAATCCACTCCTTCAATGCATAATGAGTCTGTATAAAATGCATTATTTCTCCTGTCGTGAGGTTCGGTGTTTGTAATTGTGACCTGATGCAGATGAGCATTTACCATGAATTCTGAGATAACAACTCATTTTTTAACCTTACAGAGAGTCTGTAATTAATTTTGACAAATGGTTGGTGAGTGAGTATTTATCATTACCAACTATTTAACTAATTGGTCCATCGACCAAGTAGAAGAAGAGTTGATATCAAGATTAGTTATTTAGCGGATGTCAAATGAGATCTACAAAAGAAATAAGTGATGAATGAAACAAATTGACACCAGCACATCAGCAATACTGGGTATGGGCCATTGTAGTGATTTGCTGAGTATTGATCCCAGATCAATTATTGGTATTGGCGCTTGATCAGTGTAGTTTTGAGAGAAGTTGTACTATGCCTTTTACTAGCCTGCCATACTATGAACAGTTTATGAAAGCAGTAATCAAAGTACACAATGAAGAGCGTCTGTCCTTTGCACAGGGATTTATGGAGGCAGCCACTTCACACACCTCAAATGTTATGTTATATTGTTATATAATTACTTGTAGCGCGCACTGTTAGTCGAGACTGTCCTGGCGCAAATGCAAAAAGAAAAATTGATGGACACAATGCAGAACAATGTCATACATTCACCCCAGTACAGAGACCCGTGCCTAAATCCATCGTTCTTTTGCTCACCATGCCTTTCCAGTTTGGACCCAGCCATTTGAAAATCAGTCTTGTACCTGCACCCAGTGGGAACAGTCCAGCCCGAACTGCCAGGCCAAGCCCTCCCTGGGCTGGAAACAAGCATCCTAGGACCGGTTTCAGGGTGTCACACCTCATCTGCCAGGACAGCTTGACTCCAGTGGCATGGAGAGCACGGGACCCATGTCTGGGCATACCCGTACTACTCGGGGTGACATATGCAAAAAGAACAACTGATGGACAGAATGCAGAACAATTTCATACATTCACCCCAGTACAGAGATCTGGGCCTAAATCCATCGTTTTTTTGCTCACCATGCCTTTCCAGTTTAGACCCAGCCATATGCAAATCAGTATTGACCCTGCACCCAATGGGAACAGTTCAGCTCGAACTGCCAGGCCAAGTCCTCCCTGGACTGGAAACAAGCATCCCAGGAACAATTTCAGGGTTTCACCCCTCATCAGCCAGGATAGCTTGACTCCTTGCTCACTGTGCCACTGGATTCAAGCTAGCCTCGCTGATGAAGGGTAATACCCAGAATCCGGTTCCAGGATGCTTGTTTCCGGTCCAGGAAGGCTCTGGCTTGGCAGTTCAGTCTGGACTGTTCCCATGAGGCACAGAGTCAAGACGGATTTGTATATAGCTTGGTCTAAACTGGGGTGGCATGGTGAGAAAAAGAACAATGGATTTAACCCAGATCTTTTGACTGGGGGTGAATGAATGATGTATTCAGCATTCCGTCCATCATTTGTTTACATAGCACTTTTCACCCTAAGTGGGATGGGTATGCCCAGACATGGGTCCCTTGCTCACTGTACCACTTGATTCAAGCTAGCCCGGCTGATGAAGTGTAATACCCAGAAACCGGTCCAAGGATGCTTGTTTCTGGTCCAGGAAGGACCTGGCTTGGCAGTTCGGTCTGGACTATTCCCATGAGGCACAGGGTCAATACTGATTTGCATATGGCTGGCTCTAAATTGGGGTGGCATGGTGAGCAAAAGAACGATGAATTTAACCCAGATCTTTTGACTGGGTGTGAATGTATGATTTATTCAGCATTCCATCGATCATTTATTCGCGTACCACTTCACACACCTCAACTCACTAACTGACTCACCAAAGTCACACACTCCAGCTCACAAGCTTGATACACCACAAGATGATTCATTCAGAGATTGGGAGTGGATGGGTTAATGTACCTCAAGAAGGAAATCACATGATGTTTTTAAGCAGCACTGCATCATCTGTTAGTACTTGCTCTTTATCTCCAACTGACTTGCCCTCCCTTACCAAATTCTCAGTACTGGAAGCTAGTTTCACATATGATGCCTACTAGATCACACTTCACTCTGTTTCAGACATTCACTCTTAGTACATCGGTGGCACAAATACTTATTGAAGAGATCAGACTTTCTCTTATGCTATGCTTATTTCATATAGGTGCCAATTACAATGTCACATTCCAACATTTTCCTATCGGAGCATGTGCCATGACCCTAAACCAGCCATAGTACATGCTTGCATAGGGAAATGTGATGTATTAATCCCTGCACCCCATGGCAGGCACCTCAAGGTGCCTGCCATGTGGACTAGGGATTCACAGGGGGGGCACCATAGGTGCCTCCCTGGCCACTAACCAGAGGCCACAAAGGAAAGGGTCCATGCTAGGGGTCTTCAAAAACGTTTTCCTGACAGAGCCACCTTGAGCCCATCGGTAGCCAGCCAGAATGATCGACCGTTTTCAATTTCTACTGGCTGAATCAAAATCAGCTTGTCGGATTTGAAACCAACGATGTCGGTTGTAAGGCCTCCGACCTTAGGTCAGAGGCCTTATGGCCAACATCATAATAGGACCCTAAGTGTATTGATTCTGACAAAGCCACAAGGAGGCTCTCGCCCAACTACTAATATATATTTGTAGACCATGTGGGAGGTCTTGTGGCAGAATTTGTAGGAACTCCTGAGTCTGCCTGTCCTGAAGAGGACTAGTAGATGAGTTGCTCATAAGTGGATATTAAACACATGAGCAAAGGCTTGGCACATGTGCCAGAACTGACACATGCAGAGCATCTGCAATTACAACACAATGTAGATTGACATGATTTCCATCAGGCATGATGTTCAAAAATGCATAAATTATGTTCAGAATCTGCTACTATTTTGTAACAGGAAAGCTTTTAGAGGGAAGCTTTCATGGAGAGCAAATGGCTGTCTGTGACATGGCTATGATCTGCAGACCATAGGTTTAAACCTGTCAAGGCCAACTCAGCCTTGCATTATTTTGAGGTTGATAAAATGAGTACAATTAAATTGGGTAATAATAACACTAGTTGTGTGGTATTAAGTGATATATAAAAAACAAGTTATCTTTATTACCAAAACTGCATAAATTGAGCATTGCTAAACTCCTATAATTTTCATAGTGGTATTTTTGAGTGACATGAGCTAAGAAGTGAGGTGTGCAGTGGTGGCATATTAGTGTGCAGTTTCATAACAAATGTGTATGTGTATGTGTATAAATACCCATGCAATGATGTGATGGGATGTGTTAATATATAGAAGAAGAAGAACACCTAGGAACTTAAAATTTCCATCTGGAGTGAATTCACCCTTGATTGTGGGAAGGTGCTGAATGGGAGGGTTTGGTCAGTTCCGAATAAAATATTGTACTTATGACAGTTTGGTACGAAACACATTGAAACAGCTCTTTACAGAATGTAGTGCTTATGATAGTTTGGCTCAAAATGGAAATGGAAAACTCTGTGTGTATTTTCTAATGAGGCTTGTTGCTTTGTAATAATGAAATTATTTTACTGAATAGATATTTTCTCTTGCCCATATATGACTTTGATGTGATTTAAGAAAATGGACGCCTGGCAATGTTGAGTATTATTAGGTTGTTGTGCAGGAGATTCCTAAGCAGTTATGGCAGTTGCTTATCTAATGTGGCGCTGCAGCAGTTGGAGAAAGGAAACCATTAGAAGTACTGTTCAAATTAAGGTGCTGTTTCAGAAAGGTACGTGTTACTAGGTCTTTTTACTGTTGTAGTGTAGGCATGCTAGGCCTAAAATGTATTCTAAAATCAAAGATATACTTATTTTAATCTCTATCCACCTGTCAGACTTCTTTGGTCCTCCGATGGATCTTGTTCTGTGCTGAAAGGGACTGAAATGCTCGGAGGATGAGCAATTATCAAATGAGGGCCAGGAATAGGATAATTGCCACATTCAAAAGAATAACATTTAGAAAACCCATTCATCATCTCAAGAGTAACATCCCTCAAATGATTTACCCACAGGAAAAAGATAAGTCAGAATCAAGAAAATTTAGTTTACGTCTAAAAATGTTAGTATTTCATTGAAGGGTAAAGAACATTAAATTAAAACAGCATGCTTTTCTAGAGTTAACTAACACAAAATTTACTAAAGTAATATCAAACAATGCGAGATCCAAGATGACAGTGTAGGAATCTTTCTCTTCTGAGGGAGGTTGTAGGTGTTTATGGCATACGGATCAATAAGAAGTCAGTTAGGCCTCTTACAAACCCTTATGGAAAATCAATGAGTTCCGAATGACCAGTTCCAATTGCACAAGACAGTAACCTGTCTCAGTCTGTCGCTGCAACATCAAAGTCACAGCAACCTGACGTGAATGTCTCAGCCGAGATGGCTCCACTATGCTAACATACCAGGGGGCAGCCAATCGCAATATTACATCACCGATCACTTTGTCCTTGCACGTCTCAAAGCTGCAAAGTGGGTGAGCCAAGCCAGATCTGTGTTTCTAACCAAAGTAGTCAAGTCACCACTTTCAGTTCCAAAACCTGACCAATTATACTCCATCAATTCCGGGAAGACCCCCTTTGGAATCATTAAATTGCTAGACCACACTGTCCCATTTGTCGTCTTTGATAGTATGAGATGATGCAGTAGGTGAAAAGTATACAATCCATAAAGATTTTTGAAATACAAATTTTGTAGTCTCCTTAAAAGCACTGTTCCCTTAGTCATGTGAACAATGAGATACTCAGAAAGTAAGCAAAATCATGCTTTGTTATTTGTGATAGTTCCCAGCCATCTGTTCTGGCATTGGTCAGTTTTGTTCGGAGAGCTGTCAAATTGTTTAGTAGATGTCAAAGGAAGCAATTGAATGTTAGAGCACAAGTGGCAACTTTATGAAAACTTTCTATAGGCTTCAAACTATTCAGAAAAAAGAAAGGATAAGAGGCAAAGTTTGTGGCGCACAGCTCGATTCACAATGCTAAATTATGAATCTCTCATTGTATAACACAAAGTATTAATCTCTCACATAAATGTATTAATACATATTTCAATCAACTCCTAATTAATTCATGTATTTGGTACTCATACATTTTGAAAATGTTATTTTTTCACACATATATAATATATACGTTTTCTTTCCATGTATGTTATTACGGCATACATATTTTAAAAGTGCAATTGAAGAAGATTCAAAGAAACTGCTTTAACTGAACCAGTGTGACACCTAGTTTTCTTTTGTTATTTTCAGTGCACACATTACACATGAAATACTATTTATCTCTAATATGCGAAATGTTAATTTTTGCATGTAGACTCTCTTTGTTATTATTACTATTACACTATTCAAATCATAAAATCAATGTAATTAAATTTGTTAAATTTCACATATATTTAAAGGTAATCAGAGAACATAACATGAACTTATTCTAGCATTCTGCATGCTTTTAAAATGCCGTATCTAAATCAAAATTACATTTTGTCATTTTCCAGAAATGTCGAACTTAACACACATTCGTCATCATCTATGTAGTGACCGATCCTGCTTCCTGCAGACGAGGTTGCTCCCCAAGCTGCCCCCCGCCCTGCCTGCCCTGCAGCCTGGTATCGTAGCGCTTCGCTGCGGATCTTGCAAAACTAATCTACTCATCTATATTGCTAGACATAGGAGCGCGCTAGACTGCCTTAATTGTTCGGCATTTTAATTGATTTGCACATCGAAGAGCTAGACTGCCTTAATTGTTCGGCATTTTAATTGATTTGCACATCGTAGCGCTAGACTGCCTTGACTGCTCTATCCTTGTATCCATTGAGACCTCGTAGCGCTAGATTGTCAGAGTGCGCTGTTAATAACATTGCATTTGCCTGCTTGTTAATTTAAAGGGAGCCACTACCATTTGCTTCGCATTGGATTAGTATCAGGTCTTTAGGCTGCCTGCCATTTTGTTTTTGTTGTTGTTGTTGTGTGACCCCCTGCCCGGGTCTCCGCCCCGCTCCCGCCTCCCAGCTGACCCTCCCTCGCCCCTCCCCTCCCACTACCCATATATGACAGAAGCATTAGCGCGCAGCGTTCACGCGCAGCGGTCGCGCCCCATGCACGCCAAAGGTAAGCCCGTCTACGCCCGTCCGCGCCTGGACCGCGCCCAGCGCTAACCCCCTGGTCCTTGCAAACCCCAATCCTCCCGCTTAACGTACAACGCCGCTTCCCTCCTGACCCTCAACCCCGGACGCTTTCCACAATGCTGCCTAGCCACCCCAGGATACACCCATGGACCGTTCACCTGCCACTCCTGCAAGTTCTCATGCATCAGAACCCACACCAATTCCACTTCCCCCAAACACAGCACCGACTCTAACGACCTGAAATGCATCCTGCTGAATACCCGCTCGGTGCACAGACACGCCACTGAACTCTGGGATCTACTCAACAATACATCACCGGACGTCGCCTTCCTTACTGAAACATGGATGAACACCTCTTCAGCACCAGACATGGCCATAGCCATACCGGACTATTACAAGATCATCCGATAAGACCGCACCGTCCAAACAGGAGGAGGCATCGCCATTGTCCATAAGAACACCATCCGAATCACGACCAGCTCACACAATAACCTCACAACCGCTGAACACCTTCACTTCCAGATCCACACCGACCCCAAGACCACACTTAGAGGCACCCTCATCTACAGACCACCAGGAACACGCACACAATTCACCGAAGACATCACTGACTTCATCAGCCCACATGCCCTCACCTCCGAGAACTACATCCTACTGGGAGACCTCAACTTCCACCTGGAAAAGAAAAATGACAGCAACACCACCACCCTTCTGGACAACCTGGCCAATCTCGGACTCAAACAACTTGTCAACACCCCCACCCACTTAGCCGGTCACACGCTCGACCCTATCTTCACCTCCAGCAAACACATCTCCTTCGATCACACCTCAGCTCTTCATTGGACGGACCACAGCTGCGTCCACTTCAGCTTCAAGAAGACCCCGACTCACACATCCCACAACCTATCCCTCGAAGAAACTGGAATAAAATCACCACCGACCAACTCACCACATCACTTAACCAAAACCCTCCCGCCATTTCATCGGACCCAAACCAAGCCGCGACCAAACTCACACAATGGATCACCCTCTGCGCTGACAAACTAGCACCCTTGAAAATCCACCAGATCAAACAAGGTAACAAAAAGGCCCCCTGGTTCAACGATGACCTTAAAAAATCAAAGAAGTTGTGTCGCACCCTCGAGAAAACATGGACAAAAAAACCCAACCACTGACAACCTAACCACCTTCAAGGACGCCACCCGCAAACACCACCAACTGATCCGATCCACCAAGAAATCAGCTCTCAAGGATCGACTTGACAACAACGCCCACAACAGCAAGGACCTTTTCAACATCGTCAAAGAATTTACCAACCCCACCGCCAGCACCAACGACATTACTCCCTCCCAAGACCTCTGCGACTCTTTATCCTCTTTCTTCCACAACAAAATCGCCGACATACATAACAGCTTTGAAAACCAGTCCGAAGAACAACCCACTCCACCCATATCCGAACCAAAACAGCACTCTCACAACCTGTGCACCTGGAACCTAATCACCACTGAAGATACCATCCAACTGATGAACTCCATCCACTCAGGCTCCCCAACCGACCCATGTCCCCACCACATCTTCAACAAAGCAGACTCCATCATTGCACCACATCTCCGCGATGTCATCAACTGCTCCTTCAACTCCGCTACCTTCCTGGAAAGCTGGAAACATGCCGAACTCAGCGCCCTTCTGAAGAAACCCACAGCAGACCCCTCTGAACTTAAGAACTACCGCCCCATTTCACTCCTCCCATTCCCCGACAAAGTCATTGAGAAAGCCGTCAACAGCCAGCTCGCCGCCTTCCTCGAATCCAACAACTCCCTCGACCCCTCACAGTCAGGCTTCCGAGCTAAACACAGCACCGAAACTGCCCTCATCGCAGCTACAGACGACATCCGAACGCTACTGGACAACGGGGAAACAGTCGCCCTCATCCTACTTGACCTCTCCGCCGCCTTCGACACAGTCTGCCATAGCACCCTCATACAACGCCTCAGCAACCTCGGAATACAAGGAAAAGCTCTGGACTGGATCATCTCATTCCTCGCCGGAAGAACCCAGAGAGTCCGCCTCCCCCCCTTCAAATCAGAGGCCACCGAAGTCATCTGCGGCGTACCACAAGGATCTTCCCTCAGCCCCACCCTCTTCAACGTATACATGAGTCCACTTGCACCCATCGCACAACAACATAACCTCAACATCATCTCCTATGCAGACGACACCCAGCTGATCCTCTCCCTCACCCAAACACCGCCAAAACCAATCTACACGAAGGAATGAAAGATGTAGCTGAAGGGATGAAGAACAGCCGTTTAAAACTAAACTCAGACAAAACAGAAGTCCTCATCTTAGGATCATCCCCCTCTGCCTGGGACGACTCTTGGTGGCCACCGGCCCTGGGCAACGCACCCACACCTACGGACCATGCACGAAACCTGGGCTTCATCCTGGACTCCTCCCTCTCAATGACCAGACAAGTCAATGCCGTCTCATCGTCATGCTTCAACATCCTTTGCATGCTCAAAACAATCTTCCGTTGGATCCCCACCGAAACAAGAAAGACAGTCACCCACGCACTAGTCACCAGCCGATTGGACTATGGAAATACCCTTTACGCCGGAACCATAGCCAAATTACAGAATAAACTCCAACGCATCCAAAACGCCTCAGCCAGACTCATACTGGACATCCCCCGTCAAGCTCAAATTTCCGGCCACCTGAAAGACCTCCACTGGCTCCCCGTTAACAAGAGAATACCGTTCCGTCTCCTCACCCACGCACACAAAGCCCTAAACGACCTAGGACCCGAATGCCTCAACACACGACTATCCTTCTACAAACCCACCCGCCAACTACGATCATCCAATCAAGCCCTCGCTGCAATTCCGCGCATCCACAGAGCCACCATGGGAGGAAGATCCTTCTCCTACTTAGCGGCCAAAACCTGGAACTCCCTCCCCACCCACCTCCGCCTTACCCAGAACCACCCCTCCTGCAGAAAGCAGCTTAAAACCTGGCTATTCGATAAATAACGCACCCACCATCCCTCAAGCGCCTTGAGACCCTCTGGGTGATTAGTGCGCTATACAAATTTCAGAACTTGAACTTGAACTTGTAGTGTAGCATCACAAATCATTGTCTTTCTAAATTGTCGCAAATTCACAAGAGGAAAACCTCTGCTCTTTTAATTGCCCCTTTGATGGAGAATCAAGCCATCACACTCTTATCTTTACCTTCTCTGGTGTCACATTTATAATGCTGATGTCTTCAAACGTTTTAGCCTAGATTGTTCTAAGGCGTTTAGCTCATCATAGTAACCACACTGTCTCTCTTCTAGTTCAATTTCCTATTTCTTTCTTTTCAATCTTCTAGTTTCTTTCTTTGTTTTCATGCGTTTATAAAATTATGATAAACATTATTATTATTAGTAGGCAGATAGCAATAGTTAGTATGGGTGCTAATATTTGTCCCACTAAACTACCTCCCAACATTGCAAACCTACTTCCCACAGAAGTAAACCCTTTCCCAATTGACCCAAATATTTTCCTAAATGGTGAATGTTGCCGATGTATCCCCACAAATCTTTACTTCTGTCAGGGATATAAGTACAACACTGTTGAACCTTCAGCATCCAGCAGACCCACCCCCTTTTGCAAGAAGGACGTCTAATACAAGTCTGTTTTGCAACACCATAGAGCTGATAGCAACCATTTCAGAAACCTCCAGCTGAATCAGTTGATAAACGATCAGCTACAGTAGAAAATATTTACATTTTGTGAGAATTTAGAATCGTCCCCACTCATGGTATTATTGCACCAAAGATATCGCTGATGACCTCAGCAGCACTTACTCCCCTTGTATGCTTAAATTCATTGTTCCCTCTGTTTCGTCCACATGAAAATTGTTTGGAAAACCAATACCCATATAGCAAATTCCATACCAGTGTTTTGGTAGGCCGTAATAGGCATTTTTCTCAGAAATGTAATATATTCTAGGAAATACAGAATCTACTGCTCCAGTGCACAAACCTAACCCTCCCACAATTTGGAAGGTGTGATCACATTCACTGGAACCAACACATTTATTGTTAAATTCAGTTCTGCATCGTATTATGCATAGCTTTCCTTTATGTTGGCAATTCAGAGCAATTGCAGATTGTGCATTAACCTCTTTAATTTTAGACTCCCAGTGTGCCCAAGGGGGAGTTTTTGATTGACTTGCAGCCTTTTTCTTTATTTGCCCACGTCTATTTTCAACTGAATTGATAAAATCCATTGCCATTACTCACGAGGTAGAGGCAAGATGGCGGTTTGACTCGAACCGCAGCAGCAGCAGCTCGCCTGAGCTCCGATAGTTTTATGGAATACACAGGGTTCTCCGGCCGCGAACACAGGCTGCATATCCATCAAACGGCTTAATTTTTCAAGCACGCATCAGTACGTATCAGTGCTTCGACTTTCACCTCGTACTTGCTACAGCAAGGGGATCGAAGTTCAAATAACTTCAAATAAAAACTTAAAAGAATGGCATGCGATCCCTTTAAGGACTTATCGATTTGTCTCTTCTGTGCTGCAGGGATACAGCAGCGATCTCTGTTTACCTGCCTCAATCATGCCGTCCTGAGGTCTCTCTGTACCGCTCTGTCTACAGGCTGAGTCAGGGCTCAGCGCGTCCCTTACTCGCTGGGGCGGGACGTGTTCACGCAACCACAGGATTCCATTTCCCCCCGCGACCCAGACTCAGTAGTTTGCGGGAAGGCACTGCAATCCTCGACCTCCGCTCCCAATCCCCGACCTGAGGCTCCCAACATGCCCCCGAAGACGGCCTCGGCGGTTTCCTCGGCAGCTGCTCGTGCAAATCTCGCAAAAGCAGCTCGAACAGCCAGGGAAGAGATGGAGCGGACCCTGAACGACGGAGCCGGGCTCGACAGTGCTTCTATCTCGACAGAGAGGCGCAGGGGAAAAGTCAAGAAACCACTGTTAACGGAGGGCTCACCAAGACACGAGGCTCTTGCTGCTAGAAGGAAATTGACCCCCCAAGCTCAGCTCTCTCCAGGTGGCTCAGTGATAGATTTGCTAAGGCGCAAACAGGGTGCTCTCAACAGGAATCAGTCTGCCACCCCGACTCTGACCGAGCTTTCGAACAACAGTGAGCTTTCTATCTCACCACCACATCTGACTCTACAAACTGTGAGTACTTTGAGCACTGCGAGTACTGGGTCTTTGACAGTGACTAGTGATGTTAATGCTAGAAATGACTCTGGGGATCCGCCTGGCCCTACTCAGAGTTCAGAGGTGAATGAGCAGAATGAGTTGGGAGCTGAAGGCCTCTGTATGTCTTTCTCAGGTGAAAGTGCAAATATATTGGGGGTTGAACATCAAGATGAATCAGAGGCTCAAACCGAGGGTCAAGGCTTGATTGATTTGGGTGGTACAAATACCTCTTTGTTGGAGCAAACACCAAACAACGCCACGATGAGCTTTGAACCATCTACTGCCAACTTGTTAAATACAGCCTTAGAACCCTCCTTATCCTCCTTACCCCCTGCTATCTATGCATCTGACCTACCACCAACTATAATACAGGAAGTATGCAACACTGCAGACGGGGACAAAGAACCCTCTGAATTCTACTCATTCTCCGATGAAGCGGGGATAGAGTTAGAAACGGATGAACCTGAGACCGAATCAGACCCAGAGCTTTCATCTGATTTAGAGGAGCGACAGGACTCAGAGTATATATGCAGTTCCTCCGAAAGCTCTAACGAAGATCACGCAAAAACCAATACCATTCGTACCAAACCCGGCGCAAGCTCCGGACCGGTGCACAGTGGTATTGAGGGGGATTACCTTCCCTCGAAACTGTCTCTTTCCTCTGCACATGAGCCTGACCATCCTAACTCTAGCGAGTTTTCTTCAGCAGCTGTAGAAACCATTTTGCAAGCTATTGCAGCCCATAGGGAAGAGACTACGTTAGAAAGTAAAAAATCTAGAGCTGCACTACGAAAAGTTCAAACGGTAGTCAGAAAGCTCACCAAGTCCTGCACTTCATTTGGTGAGAGAGTGACTGAGATCGAGTAAAGAGTGCTTCACAATGAGAATGAGGTGATGGTCAATACTGAGAAAATTAAATTGCAAGATGCTGAATTGACAGATATGCAATGGAAGCTCGAGGACTTTGAGAATAGGCAACGCCGCAGCAACTTGCGTTTTTTGGGAATCCCAGAAAAAATTGAGGGTGAGAACATCCGTACATTTGTAGTACAAATACTTAGAGACTCAATGCCTGAACTAAAGGACTGGAATTTAGATTTGGAAATACAACGAGCACATCGAGTTCCTTTTAAACCACCTACTAAGCCTGGTGCATACCCACGCGCCATACTAGTATATTTTGGGAATTTTTTGCTGCGGCAGATAGTTGCAGAGAAAGCCAGACCCGATCATAAATTGAAGTTCAAAGACTGTTCTTTTTTCACAAGACCTGACTTTTGTCATGCAACTGTTGAGCTGCGATGGCGCCTACGCTCATTGATCAAGCCATTTCAGGATAAAGGAGCTCAAGCCTACTTGAATAATCCTGCCAAACTAAAAGTTGTACGAGCTGGACAGACCTCCTTTTTTACTTCAGAGATTAAAGCTAAAGCTTATCTAGATGAGATACAGTAATTTGACTATTGAGTCTTAAACCTTAGTGCTGGATCATTTTTTTTTTTGTTGTTATTTGTTTCATGTCGCACTAGGCTTGTTCTGTTCGGCGACCCTGTGTTGATTATATATACTATATACACTCTATATGTTTAAGTTGGTAGCTCAGGTACTGCTCTGCTCCTCATCACCCAGACTCTGGTAGAGTCTGAATGCCTTGTGTTGTGGGGGGGCGCGTGGGGGGAGAGTCCAGCAAGGGTGGTAGGGAAGGGGGGGGGGGGTGGAGAGGGGGCGTGCATCAAAAATAAAAAATAAACCAGACCAGATAAAAAGATACACAGCTTGTATGGATTACTATAAAATAAATTTAAAGCAAAAGGAGACCTCATTGTACATTGTTTATATGCAAACATGCTCAAGAGTTATATATTGGCAAACATATAGCTTTGATAATGGGTAAGCTAACGATTCAAACAATGAACGTAGGGGGGTTATTGACTACTAATAAACGACAACTCCTGGCCGAATTAGTCCGTTTAAATCCTGTTGATATTTTATGTCTCCAGGAAACACATATACCCTGGGAGAAAAGATCTTTGCTTAAATTAAGGGGCTATAATTTATTAACTAGCTCAACACAAACCTCAAATATAAGGGGTGTAGCGATTTTGGCAAAAACACATCTCGGGACAGCAGTTCGGCAATTGTCAGACCCGCACGGCAGATGGGCGGTGGTTAAACTGGCCCTGGGAATTATAATCTGCACCATTTACGGTTCTAACCAAGATGAACCAGCTATTTTTTAATTTTTAGAAACAGAGCTCCCTACTTGGCAGGGCCCACTTATTATTTGTGGCGACTTTAACATCTCTCTTAAAGTCCAATCTACTGTAATCCCTCTTCAACAGAAATATTTAGGTCGTAAACCCAAGGTTTTCAAAGCACTTCTCAGATTGTCCAATAGTTTAGGATTAGCTGATTTTTGGAATTATTCAAATAAAGATGACCCTGGATATACCTATTTTTCGAACCCTCATCAGAAACATGTTAGGATTGATTTTTTTTTGTATCACACGAATTCCTAGCACATTCTTCTATTAGTAAACAGCCAAAGATTATCTCGGACCATAACCCTCTTATCTTTTTAACAAAAATACCTGACCTTAACAGTCAATCTAGGTCCTGGACATTTGATCGTAAATTGCTGATGAATACCCAATACATCTCTCATATAAAATACTGGACAACACAATTCTTTGAGGCCAATCGCTTTAGTGCTTCACGGAATACAGTTTGGGACTGCTTCAAAGCTTCTCTTAGAGGCGAAACTATTAGTTTTCAAAATCATGCTAGGAAACAGCAATTTAATGACTTTAATTTAAAGATGCAAGCTCTAGTGGCAGCAGAGCAAAAACATATCTTACAAATATCTAGAGGTTGTGATGCAAATCACGAGATGTATCAGGTCATAGCTCTAAAAACAGAGCTCAATTATAATCTTAGTCAGAATGCGGCCCAAACTTACAGAGTACATAGGAAGGAAGTTTATGAGAGTGGGGAAAAAGTTGGCAGACAATTAGCATTACGCACACGTCAGAAGACCTCCAATAACAATATCACCGCTATTCATGATAGTGGTCAGGTCTATACCCAAACTGAAGATATTGCTAAGCAATTTCAACAATACTACCAGAAATTATATTCTGAGGACACTGTGTATACCGAAAAGGACTCTGCTACTTTCCTACATAACTTACTTAATTTTCCAGAAAATGAAACACGTCTTGACGACGCTTCCCGAAGAGATCTAGAAAAAGAAATTACGATAGAAGAAGTGCTTACCGCTTTATCAAGCATGTCCCCCGGAAAGGCTGCAGGCCCTGATACAATTCCAATTGACTTATATAAAATATTGATCCACCATCTAGGGCCGCTTCTCCACGATTTATTCTTAGGTATTCAATACAACGGGATACCTCCTGAATCCTGGAATGAAGCATATATCGTTGTCTTCCCAAAGAAAGGTAAACCCCCGGAACTGGTTACCTCCTATCGTCCAATATCATTAATCAATTCGGACTCTAAATTATACGCCAAGGTATTGGCTGTTAGGTTGAGTAGCGTCGTTGAACATTTGGTCTCCCCGTGGCAGCATGGTTTCATCCCAGGGAAAGGGACTACCAACCATATTAATCGAGTTATCACTTTGTTTGACTCCATGTCTGCTACGGGTGGCCGGATGTCGATGATCCTGCTCGACGCAGAAAAAGCCTTTGACCGTGTCTCCTGGTCTTTTTTATGGGCGGCTATGTCGCGCCTCAATTTCGGCCCCAAATTTATAAAATCTATTAAGACTATGTATCATTCACCCAAAGCTAAGATTCAGGTACCAGGGTCTGTCTCTGGCTATATCAGTATATCCAGGGGCACTAGGCAGGGGTGTCCTTGTTCCCCCCTATTATTTGCACTATACATAAACCCTTTAATTTTAAAACTCCTAGAGACTCATTTAATTAAGCCTGTGGTCTGCCGTCAATCCCAAACAAAAGTGTTAGCCTACGCAGACGACATAGCCGTTGTTACTCCTGATCCTTCAGAGGCTATTATTACTATTGAAAATTTGACTACTGAATACGGTAAATTCTCAGGGTATTCTCTTAATAAGGGGAAAACTTTAATTGTGTGTACCAACAACATAGTCTGTTTGGACCCTAGGGTCGTGAATAAAGCTATATATTTGGGAATTGTGATTAGTCCAGATATTAAAAACATAATTAATTTAAACTTTGACCCTCTCCTAGATAGAATTAAAAATGACCTTGATCGAGTGAATTGCCTATATCTTACAATTATAGGCAGAGCCAATTTTTTAAAAATGAACGTCCTACCTAGGTTTCTTTATTTGTTCCGTGCCATTCCATTAGCCATTGATGATAAGATCTTAAAACTGTTAAACTCACTTATGTCTAAATTCATTTGGCAAAACGGTAAAATTAGGAGGTCATACAAACTGCTGTCTTTACCTTTAGATAGAGGAGGTCTAGCTATACCTAACACTACTCTTTATCATTGGGCTGCTTTCATACAGATCTTTGCTCCCCTGATCAATCCTAAATGTTTAATTGATAACAATGTTATTACTTCAATTCCATCTATTTATGAGCTTATTATGGGGAGTAATGCTGAAGGGTTGTTCCTGCGATATACTGACTCCGCTTACTACAGAAATTATCGCTGCTACACAACTATAACCGATGCTTTTAAAGTCTGGAAAAAGATTCACAAACATATGCATATTAGTAATATCACCAGATATACACCTTTGTGGCATTCGTCTCTCACTTCCAATATTGGATTCGATTCCACAGCAAGAAAATGGAAACTCCTGGGTATTTTAACAGTTCATGATTTTCTGTTTAAAGGATTTGAAACTACCTTTCTGGACCTAAAATTAAAATATAATCTGCTTAATGGAGATTTCCTTAAGTACGCTCAACTGTTCGCTAAGCTTAAAGCTAATATTTCAACTGTGGACCTGTCAAATAATGAACTATTGGACCTAGTGAGTAGACCCAATATAAGAATTGGCACCCTGTATGATACCTTTATGTTTAAAATCCTGGACGATCTTGAGAAAATTGAAGCTAATTGGGCAACGAAGTTTGAGAATCCCGATGTCGATCTGTATAAATGTATTGAATTATCTAATTGCCTTCTTATGTCTAGTAACCTTAAAGCCCAGTCATATAAAACCTTGTTTAGTTTGTATTACACCCCGGCTAAACTGTACACTTGGGGGAAAAGAGAAAATGACCTCTGTCCTAGATGTGCAGGTGGATCCGCAGATAGTATCCATATGTTTAGTAGCTGCTGTAAGCTCGATTTAGTAAAAAGTATGATTTCAGATTATTGGTTGACAATATTTGGCCACAGACTGCCTGAATCTGATTGTCTATATTTAATGGGCTTTGATGGGTCCCTTAATTTCTCTAGGAGTGAAAAAAGACTTGTCTTTATTGGTACGGCTATACTAAGAATAAATATTTCCGCCTGTTGGAAAGATACTATTCCTCCTAGTTTTCAAATGTGGCTAGCTCGCCTCCTAGCGGTATGTAATTACGAGACATCGATCTATACTACCAGGGGATTGAAAGCTAGGAAATTGGGCGAGGCTATTTGGAGCCCTGTATTACGTTGGAGGGATGGTATCAATTCAACTTTAAGTGGTAGCCAGTAATGTTTCTTTTCTTTTTGGACTTTTTATTTTTTTATGTCATGTCATACCGTTATTGGTTTGCCTCTGTCTATTTCTATTTTTTTGTTGTCCGTCGGCTGAAAATACATTTACTGTTCTTTATTGTATATTTCATGAAACGCCGTGTATCCAATGTCTTGTTCTGGTTTAAATAAAAAAAAAAAAAAAAAAAAAAAATGAATTGATAAAATCCTTCTTCTATGTTATGTAAAAGGCAGGTTAAAATATGTCTGTGTGCATATGTGCATAAAGTGTATCCATAGTTTGTACAGGTTGGAAAACATCACCCATTATTTTAGCCATTTGTGTATCTGGTACAATGTTCATAATTTTCTTAATTGATCCTTCAGAGAAAATGAAGTCATAATTTGAATAATAACATTGAAATTGCCCTTTGCAATAAAACAAGCTGGTTATTACACTACATGAAATTCCATAGGTCACGGGTAGGTGATGGTAGGTCACCCCCTCTGAGACTGAGGTAGTTAGTTATGTTAAATTATGTTATGTTAAATTAATTTATTGAGCGCGCTAACACCATTAGGTTCCTTGGCGCTATGCGGAGAGAGCAGGAAAGAGAGACGGGCGATAACATAACAGGGGAAACCAGCTAATGATATGCTTCAGTGAAAAGGTGGGTTTTAAGGAGAGATCTGAATCTAGAATAAGGAGAGGAAAGCCTAAGAGAAAGAGGTAAGGAGTTCCAAAAGGACGGGGCTAAAAATGAGAACCTGAGGCCACCGTGTCTCTTCCGCTTAAATCTAGGGACGGACAGTAGAGCCATCTGAGATGACCGGAGGGTGCGGGAGGGGACATACTGATGGAGCAAGGAAGAAATGAAGGAGGGACTATGGCCAGTGAGAGATTTGGAGATGATGCACCCAAGCTTAAATTTATAGCGGGCAGAAACCGGTAGCCAGTGGAGACTTTTTAAGAGGGGTTGGACATGTTGATCTCTGGGCTGGTGGAAAATCAGGCGAGCAGCCTGATTTTGTATCAGCTGGAGTCTCCTGAGTTGGTATGCAGGAATGCCTACGTATAGTGCGTTGGCGTAGTCGAGCCTAGACATAACCAACGCCAGCAGAGCCAAAATAAGGGCGTCAGTGGTGAGTAGGCGGGAGATTTTGCGTATTTTCCTGAGCTGGAAATGGCTAGAGGAAACTACAGCGCTGATCTGGGGTGTCATAGATAGATCGTTACTAATGACAACTCCCAGACTTTTTGCTGAGTTGACGGGACAGGGGGGGCTGCCAAGACTGGCAGGCCAGAAGGAAGAGTGCCAGGGATTGGAGGGTCCCCCGACAAGCACCAGCTCGGTCTTGTCGGGGTTCAGTTTCAGATGGTTTGTGCCCATCCAATCGCTGATAAAACAAAGAGTGTTTTGGAAAGTGGAAATGGATTCCTCCCCGGAGTCGATAGTGAAGACCAATTGAATGTCATCCGCGTAATTAAACGCGGAGACATTAAATCGGCGGAGGGAGAGAATTAACGGGGCCAGATACAAATTAAAAAGGAGAGGGGATAAGGAAGAGCCTTGTGGGACACCACAGGTCAGCTCGACCTGAGAAGCAGAAAACTGGGACAGCCTGACAGCTTGATGGCGGTGGGTCAGAAAGGAGCGTACCCAGTCCAGGGCAATGCCCTGGATGCCAGCCTCTCTGACACGGTCGACCAAAATGTCATGGTCGACCGTGTCAAAGGCGGCCGACAAGTCCAGAAGGACCAAAGCCTGACAGGTGTTAGAGTCGGCGCCCCTGCGTAGTTCATCCATCACAGAGAGGATGACTGCTTCTGTGGAATGTGCAGGTCTGAACCCAGCCTGTTGGGGGTCCAGGACACAAGAAACAAGGAGAGGGATTGCGTAACGTGGGACTCTAGGATTTTGCTGAGGAAGGGAAGGAGAGAGATTGGGCGATAGTTGCTCATGATGGACGGGTCAGCCGTAGGTTTCTTCAGGATAGCAACCACCTCAGCCCGTTTAAAGGATTTCGGGACCACCCCCGTGGTTAAAGAATTGTTTAGGAGGGCTAGAGGGGGATCCGGGCAGGAAGTGAAAGCTTCTCGCAGGGCCGATGGGGGGCAACAATCACTGGGGGAGCCAGAGGATATTTTAAGCAAGAGGGAGAGAAAATTATCGTTTGAAATGAGGGGGAACTGGGTTAGGGTGTGAGTATGGGGAGGATACAAGGGGTTTGGAAGGGAGGAGGCAGATGGGGCGTGAACAGATATACTAGTTTTGATTTTAATAATTTTGTCCACAAAGAATTGATTCAAAGAATCGCACAGAAGCTGGGAAGGGAGGGGGGCAATGGTGACTCTCGCCGGATTGGATAATTCCTCAACAATAGAGAAAATATCTTTGGTCTTGTTAGTGGAATTCAGGATTTTGTTGGAAAAGTAGCTGGATTTAGCCCGGGCTATAGCAGACTTATATTCCCTCAATTGAGAGGAAAAAACAGCTTTAGTCTGGGGGGTATATTCTCAACGCCATCGTCTTTCGGCCTGACGAAGGCTGAGTTTCAGTGCCTTGAGTTCCTCGGTGAACCACCTGTGGGCGTCATGACTACGCCGCGTCTTGACAGGTTTTAAAGGTGCCACCGAGTCAGCGGCGGAGACAAGCCATTGGGTAAGGTTGTCGGACTAAGAGTCAATAGAAGGGGTAGATTCCGTGACAGACAGGGCAGATAAGCTCAAGAGGGAGATGAATTTATTAAGGTCGGCCTTATTCCAATTGCGTGCCAGAAAGTTGGAATCTCGAGTAATATTAACAGGGGGAGGTTTGGCAAGGGAAAAGGTGATGAGTAGATGATCGGACCAAAGACAGGGGAGAACGAGGGGAATGGAAATGTTTAAGGAGGAAGTCCATACTTGGTCCAGAATATGACCTTTGACATGCGTAGGTGTGTGGATATGTTGGGTGCAATTGAGACCCAGCATAAGATCAGAAAAGGCATGTGAATCGGAGGATTCTTGAGGGTCCGATGGCCAATAATTAAAGTCACCGAGGACCAGAACATTGGAGTTGTTAATGGTCAGCTGCGAGATAAGCTCACCAAACTGGGCTGAAAAATTTGGCATAGGTTGGGGAGGGCGATAGACTAGGACACATATAAGAGAGGACCCAGGTTGCTCCAACCTGAGTGCCAGACAGTCAGTCAAAGGAATGCTGGGAGTGGCTACAGGGGAAAACCGAATTGGGTGCCTAATGATGGCTGCAACCCCGCCGCCCACTTTGCCAGAGGGGCGGTTGGCTTGCAGTATGTAATATCCCGGGGGAATGGCCGCCAGGATATCAGGGGTGGAATCATCTGTGAGCCAGGTCTCGGACAAGAATAGGATGTCAGGTTGTTCCGACCCTAAGAGATAGAAAATGTCAGATTGATGGCTGACCAGAGACCGGGTGTTAAGGTACATCACCGATAGGGGGGTGATAGGGGCAGGTCCCGAGATGGAAGAACGAGACTTGCCGGCCAGATTCGAAGGCCGGTGGATGGGAACTGGAGGAATGATCTCAGGAAATGTTATCCTGGGTGCGGACAAGCCGCAAATAACGTGCTTAACAGAGGGCTCGGGGGGAGGGAGAACGGAATCGTGGAGAGAAATAATAAATGAGCGGGAGTGAGTAAGGCGGGGGGCAGAATGATATGCCCCATGCCCCAGCCTGCCGCGGACGGGCGCAGACGGGCTTAACTCAGGCGCAAATCTGGCGCGCCTACGTCGCGCCCGCTGCGCTCGTCCGCTGCGCTGACACATACCGGTCGTTTAAATAGGGGCGGGACGAGGGAGGAGTGTAGGGAAGCTTCAGGCAGATTGGAGCCCAGACAAAGATGGCGCCCGCTGCAGCTGGGAGCCCGAGATAGCAAACAGCCCCCAGCCAGCCGCTCCCCTCTGGAAATGTAAACAGGAATTAGTTACCTGCACAACTTTGAAGGTAGGGTTAAATATACAGTTTTAAAACAAAGTGCGCTAAAAAACGCCACCGCTCGCAATCAGCGGGGGCTAGATGCAGAATATACTAGGAGAGGCTCTCTCTCGGTCTCACTCTCGCAATGTCGGCAAAACAAGCCCTCTGCCACCGGGCTGCCTGCCAAACACCGGTAGAGGAGTAACACACGCTCCTAAATAGGGGCGGGACGAGGGAGGAGTGTAGGGAAGCTTCAGGCAGATTGGAGCCCAGACAAAGATGGCGCCCGCTGCAGCTGGGAGCCCGAGATAGCAAACAGCCCCCAGCCAGCCGCTCCCCTCTGGAAATGTAAACAGGAATTAGTTACCTGCACAATTTTGAAGGTAGGGTTAAATATACAGTTTTAAAACAAAGTGCGCTAAAAAACGCCACCGCTCGCAATCAGCGGGGGCTAGATGCAGAATATACTAGGAGAGGCTCTCTCTCGCTCTCACTCTCGCAATGTCGACAAAACAAGCCCTCTGCCACCGGGCTGCCTGCCAAACACCGGTAGAGGAGTAACACACGCTCCTAAATAGGGGCGGGACGAGGGAGGAGTGTAGGGAAGCTTCAGGCAGATTGGAGCCCAGACAAAGATGGCGCCCGCTGCAGCTGGGAGCCCGAGATAGCAAACAGCCCCCAGCCAGCCGCTCCCCTCTGGAAATGTAAACAGGAATTAGTTACCTGCACAATTTTGAAGGTAGGGTTAAATATACAGTTTTAAAACAAAGTGCGCTAAAAAACGCCACCGCTCGCAATCAGCGGGGGCTAGATGCAGAATATACTAGGAGAGGCTCTCTCTCGCTCTCACTCTCGCAATGTCGGCAAAACAAGCCCTCTGCCACCGGGCTGCCTGCCAAACAGTTGCATGCATACATAAAAATCTCGAGCATCCATAGTATCTACGTACTCATACGGCCACTTAATAAAGACATTTAGGGTGAAATCATCAATAGATCGATTTCGATGCAGAGTTTTCACACTTAGGGGCCGATTAGGATGGCGGACGGACTTGCGTCCGTCCGCCACCCCAGAGGTGGAGGGACCGTCCGCAGGGGCAGCGGCGGTCCCTCCGTGCAAATTAGGATGTGACCGCCACCCTGGCGGTCACATCCTGGATATTTAACATTGCGGCGGGTGCTGCTTCAAGCAGCACCCGCCGCAATGTTAAAAGTGCATGTTTAACATTTACATGCACAAAGCGGCGCCTGCCGCTTTGTGCATGTAAATACTGGGGGGTACCATAGGTACCCCCCAATTGCACCCCCCACCCGCCTACACCCTGGGGGCCCGCAACGGGCCCCCAAAATCAAAGTACACATGCTTTTCCACGGCGGAAAAACCGCCGCGGAAAAGCATGTTTACAAATGCTTCCTAATTTGGCTGACGGTGTCTGATAGACACTGCCAGCCAAATGAGAGCTTTTCCGCCGCGGTTGTAATCCGACCGCGGCGGAAAAGCTGCGGACAGAAACCAAGACCCACCAGCCATCGTAATGCGGCGGTGGGTCTTTGGTGACTCCGCAGAAGATTTTCCGCCTCCTCCGGGCCGGAGGTGGCTTCCGCCGGCCCGGAGGAGGCGGAAAATCCTCCATCATAATGAGGCCCTTAATGTGTTGGCTACAACTCTGTCATTCTTCTCTTCTAATGGTTTAGTAACGGTAGCAGGTTTAGTAACATCTTTTATGTAGACATGATGAGGAACATTCAAGATGATAAGTAGCAGAACAATAACTTTAGAGAAACCAAAGATACCAAGTTTGGATTTCCCAATTCTCCAGAAACAGACTCCATGTCTCCGGTTAAATTTTGCTGCGGATACTTAATATAGCGTTATGTTTGTAACAAATATTTGCTATGAACTCATTCGTGAGTCTTCTTTTCTTTTTCTCTCACTGTTGCAGTTCACAGGTTTCAGCTTTTATGGAGTATACCAGTGCATTTTTGTCTCTTCAGATTTTTGTAGACCTTTCCATTTCTATTCCACTTTGTTACGGTCCCTTTGTTATCATGAGTTTTCACTGTAGTTTTTTTTCTTCCAAGCTTTGGCTGATGCTAGATAAGTCTATTCAGGTGCAGTGTATCTTCAATTTGGTACCTGAGCCCCTTTTGACCTTCTTACTGTTGATCCATCATCATCAATGTCACTGTGTTCTGATTGACTCAACACTGTGTTCTGATTGACTCAAGACTTCAATACCAGTTGGGGGTACCCTGCCTTCTGTCAGGATTTGTCTTAATCTGTTGGTTCTTTTGAGCCAATAGGCTCCACTTATCACTCGCATTTCAATTGCAATGTTCACATCAACTGGGTCAATATCTCACCTAGTCAGGTCCCTGTCTCCATGACCCTCAGTATCAACAAGGACTTACTCTCTCAGCCCATTGCTTGAACCCGTGCTTCAAGGCCCAGGAGCTGGCACCCTCTATTGTTTGACTGACCTGAGTTGGATATCTCACTGTGACCACCGGTACATCCACTACAGATCCTGCATTTTCAAGTGAACATGATATTCTGCGAGTGTGGGCAGCGTGGACCAAATTAGGTAGACCACCACATTTGACAGCAGTGTGGTAACAAGGATCACTTGGTATGCCCCACGCCACTGAGGCTCCAAAACACCATTTGCAAACATATTTCTTCACCAGGACCCAGTAACCCGGGCTAAGGTTGTGACACTGCTCCTGTTGAGGTGAGATGACAGCTTCCCCAACCTCCTGAAACACAGAACATACCACATCAGCTAATACTTAACAGTAATCGAGCACCAAATCATCAGTATATTCACTAACTGATTTACTGGGCTTGCAGGCTGTCTCATAGCCCTCCCTATAACGATTTTGTGTGGGTACAGTCCAGTTCTTCTGTCTGGGGTACTTCTCAAACTCATTAACACCAAGGGCAAAGCATCAGGCCATTTCAGAGATGTGGACGCACACACTTTAGTTAATCTGGATTTCAGCGTTTTATTAACCTGTTCAAGCACTGCAGATGATTCTGGTCGATATGCACTGTGTAACTTCTGCTCAATTTGTAATGCTGCACATAAAATCCTCAGTGCTTCATTATTAATATGAGTTCTTGTATCTGATTCCAAAGAAGTCGGATAATACAAAACGCTGTATGAGCTCTCTTAAGAGTAGTTTAGCTACAGTTAAGCTATCATTATGTCTTATTGGGTAGGCTACCACTCAATGAAAAAACAAGCACACAATCACTAGAAAATATTTCCAACCATTGCAAGGAGGCATTTCGGTAAAATCAAGTTGCATCCTATTTAAGGGTCCTCTAGATCGCTCCACATGACTCATTGTGACTAGTGTTTTCTTGCCCACATTTTGCTGTTGACACACTACACAGCTTTGACAAATAATTTCTGCAACTACTTTAAATCGAAGATTAAACCAGGTTTGCTGAAAAAGATGAATCATAGCATCTCACCCAACATGTGCAGGACCATGATAGTTTATTGCCATAGGGGAAAGTAAACTACCAGGTAGAACTGGTCTTCCATCCTTGTACACCCACATCTCATACTCTAGTCTTTGTGTGCACCCTGCCTTGATCAACCCTTTTCTGTCAGTTTTTGGCACTTCATTTTGCAAGGCTTTTATTTCTTCCTATGTTTTCAAAGTTGACAACATCAGCCTACATTCAGCAACATCAGTTTTCTCTTTTAAAGGATCTCCTTTGAAAATTTATAAATTTAGGGTGAAATAGTGCATGGTGTCGTCTGCATAGAGGTTACCGACCGTTACGTAATCATTTCCCTGTCGATGGGCTAGGTACTCTACCACCGCAATTTGGACAAGCAGTTGTAATGACAGCAGTAGATTTTTCACTCTCTCTTCATTTCGGATGGGTGAACCTGAAGAGGTCATAAATCCCCGCTGAGACCACAACTGCCCAAAATCGTGGATGACTCCAAAGCCATATTGGCTGTCCGTAAAAATGGTAACTCCCACCTGTTCAGTAATGCCGCAAGCAAGTGTTAAACCAACCAACTCAGCAACTTGGGCAGAAGTGTTAACAAGTGTAAAAAGTACAAAATAATGAAGTAATACTACAAAAAAGAGATCTGCATTATGCCGCATAACTTACCTTTTCTTGCTGCATAACAACCCTGCCACATAATTTAGCCTTCCCCCTGATGCAAAAATTCCAATGACCCTGAGTATAGTTTAAGAGCGCCTGGTCTGGAAAAGCACAAACTCAGAATTTCAATCATAACAACATGTTTGGGGGTTCTCTTTAATAAAAAGAATTTATTTTTACCCAAATGAACCCTTTTTGCAACATTAGGATAATGAATGGCTGGGGGAAAGATCATAAGACTCTAATCTATACCTTGCACTTTGCATGTAACTCTTTGATTACAGTTAATAGCTCACTGTTCCATATTAGGATTTTAGCTTATAAACCGCAATAACAAAAGGATATCTCTGACAAAAACAGTAACCCACTGACCTATTTTCATTACATGCACTTTGTGATCTGCATGGTACAAGTTCTTTGCAGCAGGAATATTAACCCTCTGCACTACTGTAAGATGAGTCAAAACTTCCACTAGACAAAACTCCGAACTCCAACCTCTTTCAAGCAAGAAAAAAAATACTGAGTAATCTTTACATTTTTATTGTTGCTTGAAAATTGCTGGAAGCAAGGAACACGGCAGCAGGTGCTTTTAAAACAGTAATGTACTTGCAAACACGGTGCCCCTCCCACCATCACGCAAGTCAGGGCCTGGTGCAGTGGCACCAGTCGCACTGCCCTAGAGCCAGCCCTGACTAACCAAGCAATATTTCATACAGACTTTGAAGAACAGGCTTTCGGATACTGCCTTCGCAGCTTTTAGTTGAAAGAGGTAAAGGAATATGTCGTACGATGTAGTCTGCCACCGCGGCTCCTGCCAGTGCAGGACTACCCCATATGGAGAACCAGTTGACGTTGTCTCCATCTTCAAGAGACAGATATCTGTATATCTCAAAGCCCTTGCTGTGCATGTCATCTCTTCACAGATTTCAAAACCACTCTTTTATGTTCTCTTTTTTTCTTTGTTCTGGTTACTAAACGCCTATTGCACAGTCTGTCGAACCACTGCTTTTGTTGCTCACTGTGCATTTGTTAACTATAGCAGAACACACATAGCATTACTTCTAATGAACTGCCCTGTCCCGAGAGGCCCTCGGGAAACAAAAGCAGTTATTCTGAATTGCTCTACTTGTTTGCTGCATGAAATTTTAAATCACGCGTTCGTGCTGTCATATCTCTCCCACCAGAGGGTTGGGAGCGAGGCTCGAATTTTTCTGTGTTAGAAAAGGCCCTGAAGCATTCTTAAGCATGGCTAAGCTCATACATCTTCACTGACAGATGAAGAACTTTCCCTGCTTGATGTGGCACATACTCTGCAGCTGCCGTCAATGGAATAGGGCTGCACTGTGCAACTATGACTCCATGTTGGGATTTTAAGTTGTCTGTGCAGAGTTCATGTCCATATCAGCCAGTTTCTAAGCACACTTATTTGGTATACATTTTTTAAATTGTTCGTACACATTTGCATTCACTCCTAGTTAATGTATCCAGTGCCAATAATATTTCATGTGGAGGCTGAGTCCCAAAATACAAGTAAAAAAAAATACTTTGGTTGGTTATCCCTTACCATAAAGTGCATTTAAAAAATGTTAAATGCATTTTTTTTCACGATGTAGTTTTCACTTTCAAAAAGTTACAAAACATATTTGATTACTCCTTACCCTAAAATACAATTAATGTGTCCAAAACCGGTTGGTACATGACAGATTTTTTTGCTAAGCCTTTGCTACTGGACAATTTATTTCTTAGATTGGTGACCCTCTGGTGGTATCACAGCTACCACCACTAATAAATAATGCATTCAATATAAATTTGCATTGTTCTCTGAGGTGGAATAAATAATCATTTTAACATAAATATGCATTGTTATCTGGGGTGGAATAAATACTCCATTCACCATAAATTTGCGTTGTTCTCTGAGGTGGACTTGGAGTAAGAGTATACGGCTAATGTACATGTCTTTAAAACTGTCCTTTCCTCCCAACAGACCTGCCACCGAACGTCTCCACCCTTGGATAACTCATGTTCAGGACTACCCCACTCACTGTTCCACCAACCCCTTCACTGTCATAAGGTCTGTATCCGCCGTGACTCGTTGTTACAGCGCTACTCTACGTTGTGGAAGGGAAGTCTACCTAAAAAATGATTGCATTTGAAAAAGTGACTACCACTATATCATCAAGGTAAGCATACACGGCGTTAAAAATAGTAAATTTATACTTCAATTGATTATACTGGCTGTTGAAATAGTGGGCGCAATATTTAGTAGGTCAGTAGTTTGACCATCATATAGGGCTATACTTCCCTATATGCTCACAAGCATCGTAACCTCACCTATCCTACTTGGTTATAGCTGTATTGCCGGTGGCCTTCGCTCGTAGATAATTCCATTGCTAAAGTATTCTATGTCCAATGTTCTACTTCCTGCAGCATTTAGAACGTTGCTTCTTTTGTATCTACACTTTAGCTGTAAGATAATTTCCTCTGAACAGTATTCTAGGTAGGCCCGTCAGCAGTGTGAATGCAATATAACTGGGGTACTTAATCTTTTGACTTCTTTGGACCGCCATTTAATCATTTTAGGAATCCGGGTACCCCCAATGAATCATTATTGGAATCTGGGACCACCACTGAGTCATTATTGGAATCTGGGGACCCCCGGGCTAAGCAATATCGATGATCTGAACCATAAAACAATACACAAAAATATGGAAACAAGCATTTGTTAAACACACAATGAAATATTATATTTAATTCATAAACAAACATGGAGAAAAAAACTCAGCATTTTAATAGCAAGGCTGGAGCTTTGTAAATTCAATTGAGGTCGCTCATCCTCCATGCTATATTCTATTTGACTGCTCCTGTGAATAAATCTGAGGATACCAACTTTTTGTTTATAATCAAGTTTATTGGTTTTAATGTAAAGAGTACAAACACAGCTAGATTGACAGAGTACATCTCGCCCCAGTGTATGAGGTGTGTTTTACAATCCCCCTCAATTAAAGACACTGAGAAATATAATTAGGATACCAACTTAATATTTAGCCTCCAATATGAAATTCCTTCACATTTACAGAACGATAAAAAAAAATCAGTTCTGCTTCTTTAATCATTTATACCCTTTTAATCTGTTAATATTCTTTAACTTTCTAAGCTATAGCGGACCCCTGAGTAGGGGTCACGAACCACAGGTTAAAAACCAATGCTATATAAAATTGCATAAATAAAAGAAAATAGCAAATACATATATAGAGTAGAACTATACACCCTGACCCCTATGGGATGGTGTGCATGGTTGGCCTTCTTGAGCTAATTCACTATTCAGTGCCTGTGATTGATCATTGTTTAAATATTATTATTTCAATTTTTAAGACGGTTAACTGCAACTTTGTAGTTGACCGTCTCAGTAATTTATGTCATGGAGCACTGCATTTTTGAATTTGATCTACAGTTATAATTGTACTTATCTAGCAGTTAGAATATATTCCTCAGAGCCTATGTTATGTTTCATAGCTTCTTTTCTGCTTTCAGCCATAACCAATGCTGAATTCAATCAATTAAAAACAATCACTCTTTAAAGTTAAGTGTAACTGATAGGTGGGAAGACAGAAAGAGAAAGACAGAGCCACGTCAAAGAGGTAGGGATCTGCCTGGATAGTCTGTTTTAAAGGTATATATAGCCCAGTTTGGTTGGAGGGCTAGGGCAACTCAAACATGTAGGCAGCTAAATCACACCTTCCTTTCTATAGGGGCAGTGGAGTGTTATGTGTATGTACAATCTAAAAGGGGTAATCAGAGAAGGCCTGTAATCGATAGGGCAACACATACAGGGCAGAGATGCTATCAAATGAATAATAAAATGCTAAATGGCAATAACTGAAACTCATGACAACAGCATTGGCCATGCAACTTTTAAAGACAGGAATGCTGCCTGCTCCTGTATAAATACACCGCATGAGCAAGAAAAGAATTGTGAGAGCAATTGTGGTTGGCTCAGATTTCCCCTACTCCTGCTAGTCTGAAGGAGGCCTACATTTTGAGCTGTGGTTAACATCCCAAACCTATCTCACGCTCCCAAAGTGTCTCAGTGCCAGTATGACAATCCTTTGTCAGCTCATGGCTCAACTATATGGCAGACTGTAACATTAGATGACAAAGTAGTTGGAAGGTTGCAGATCTGACAAAACAAGTGTTAATTGTCCGGCCCATGTTATGTTTCTCTTCTCACAACATCATGTAAGCCCAGTACTTGTCTTTGAACCCAGTGACCTGCATTTGCTAGCTTATATGTAGAGGCATCCTCTTGAAATTTTAGAATTTCCTTCCTGACAATATCCAATTTCTTGAATTGTAGAGAATGGTATTTCAGGTTGTCAGAAAGTGCCTCTTTTTGTATGGTCACTGCCGTTTTATGTGGATTGATGCGGCTGACTTTTTAACTCAGCACACTGGGCATTACTTTCCAATTCTCAGTGCATATGCTCTGACACCTAAAGCACCGTAAAATTGGCTAACTTTAACCTGGCATTTTTAACCTCCAAGTAAGTCCATGGTATATGGTTATAGGAATTATGTGATTTTGTGTCAGTGGCACTTACTGCATAATTTTGGTTCTGCTACATTTGCTACATTTGCTACATAATCCACCAGTGTCACATGGCCGATAGGGACATTGTCGACAACACTAAGTTAGCATGAGCCCTGCAGCCATGATACACAGCTTTTGCACATGTTACTACATGGCTTTATTTTTGCAAGACTCTGTTTATGTCTTTCACATGAGAACTGTCTGCTGTGGTTGGAGTGGATGAACATTGGTGAGAAATACACACGAACAGCCGTGCCTATACACTCATGTGATATCACATTGAATTTCATATGGAGTAACAAAAGGGGAGGTTCATCTTTTAGCCATAACTCTTTCCTAATATCATCATGTGCACATCTCAAAACAAATTGGTCTCGTATTCTCTCATCAAGAGTTTGTCCGAAATTGCACGAAGATGCCAATTTTCTGAGAGATGATACATACTCTTCAACTGTCTCATCCTTATTCTGTTCCCTCAAGCCAACGTGATACCACTCCATTATTGTGCTTAGTCTTGGCAAGTAATGACGATCTAATTGTAATATAGCAATTTCATACTCATTTAGATTTCTTTGATCTGCTAAAGGCAAATCTGGCAAGTGTTCCAACACATCCTGCCCTTAACCACCCAGACAATGTAAAAGAAGAGCAAGTTTCCTTTCTGCGCTCAAATTTGGTCCACAAACCCTAGCATAGTTAGCAAAAATCTTCTTCCACTTTTTCCATTTAACATTTGGTTCTCCAGGGCTAACTAAGAAAAAAGCTGGTTGAGTAACATTCTGCATTTTTCCTTTCCCTTTTTTTTTTGTTTGTAACAAGGAGTTCTACTTTCCTTCAATATTCTTTTCCTTCCTTTGTTCAAAAGAATCCTCTTTTTTTTTTTTAGCCCTTTTTTAGTTCTTTCGCTCTCAACATTACTTTATCTGCTTTATTATGCGTCACAATGAAACAATGGAATGTCCCTCGTAGTTTGTTAATTCCATTAACAAAATCCTTTCCTTCGTGCACACTGAGTCATTGTCCTCACGTTGCTTAGTAACAGTCAGTCAAGTCAAACAGAACTTTGAGACGCATGAGCTGAAACGCAAGACAAATGACAAAATGTGTAGCCGAAAGCTCGACTCAAGCACTACGTTGATGACGCAGAGTTGAAACGCAGCGCTGAAACGCAACGTAAGATAACGTAGAGTTGAAGCGTACAGAGTTGAAACATACAGCTAGAAAGTAGAGTCGAAGCGCACAGTCAATCAATGACTCAACGTTCGGTTGTGCTCACGCTCCCTTCTCCAATTTAATATGCGCTCGCGACTTCCATCACCCAATTCGCCTTAAAATAAACGCTTTTAATCGTTTTAAATGTTCGCTTTAAAATTATCCCCACCGCTCTCCTCACCATAAAGTACACTGCCTTCAAAACTGTCTTTACAGCCGCTGGGAAGTCACCGTTTCTCTTCTTTAAATTCAGCCGCTGGAGGAGGGGTGATTTCAATTCTTTTCCGTCGTGTTGAGGTTATCCCATCCTCATCGCGAAATTAATGTGGTGTACACCACATGAAAAGGAGGAAACAGGAGACTTCAAGTATGGATAAGTGGGTTTATTGACCTCATCCACCAATGACTAACTCACAACTGACTCCCAGAGAAGCCTTCATTCCAACAGAGAATCTCATACAGGATTCCACAAGTTAAAGGTACAGTGAACATTTATAGTACAAAATGGCACATTATCACAGTGAGCAGTTCAGTCCAAAAGGCGAGACCCTAGGGGGAGTTACATTTGTAAAAAGTACTGCATAATTTTGATTTCTCTTTGTTCCTTTCTCTCTCTCCACTTCCCTCAGACTGTGAATTAGAATAATTTTGCATATAAACGTTCAATATGCATTAATAAAAAATAAAAAAATAAAAAGGAAGCTTGGAATACCAGGTATAGTTAAAGAGTAAGATTGGGTTAGATGAATGTTAAAAAAAAGCTATTGCCTTTTCTTAAATAGCCCATGGGGATGATCAGGGTATGTTTCTGGACAAAATGCATCAGCCCACCATTATAAGGGACAGAATTACAAAGCCCCTTTGTGGTTGCAAATCCTGCTAGTCTCAAAAACCGTGGGTGTGTTGCCACAGAGTGCACAAAATACAAACTTTTGATGGAAATGAATGAGCTAACACTTATAAACCAGTAAGAATATCTAAGGAAACATTTGAACAGGGGCGGCTCCTCTGCTATGGTGGAAGAACGTTGCCCCACTGCTGAAAGGCAGCAGGCAAAATAATAATAAAATGACAATAAAACTATTTTATTGTCATTTAATTTTTCACTTCCAGGCACGGAGTCTAGGGCGATGCAGGCCATGTTGCAGCGTCACACAGCAGGGGGAGGAGGAGTGGTAGGCACTCAAAGAACATGTCGGTTTGGCCTGCCGTTTTAGTATGGCCAAACCGAAATGCGCACTTTCATATCTCCAGGCTGTACCTTGGAGATATCAGCAGTGCTCAGGGGCACAGGCTCCCAGTCCCTGCTGCAGAGTAAAACTGGTCCGCTCCGCCCAATCCCAGTGCTTCTCTAATGTTAGGAGTAATAGCATGAGAGCAGAGCTAGGATTGCTTGGGAAATATGGGAACCTGTGCTCATGAGAATTGCAATGCTGGGAGCAGAGGAGAAGTGGGGCATGGGAGCAGACGATCGAGCCCGGTGCAGTGAAAAGTAAGTGTACATTTCTTTATTTTTGGGGAATTTTCCCCCCATGCTGCACCCACATGTCAGATTAGCAGCAGCCGCTGCTGCATTGGAATGTTACCTCTGTTGTGCTTTTAAGAAGGGTACCTTCCTTTTGAGTTTAGTGAGTCGTATCTTCACAAAATATATTTTAAAGCATTCATTCACTGGAGCAATGCCATTATATTTTGTTGCTTTCTTCAGAAACTGATCTTCATATACAAATAATACTCAGGTTGTCGAGCCTATAGTACGTTGTCTTTTTAATGCGCTGATGCTGCTCGAGCTCTCTTTTTTTCTAGTTTTTCTTACGTACAACTAACAATGTTCTATTGTCAATTCATGTATTAACTGACAGATTTATTTACTTACAATTCTCCATAACAACTCAGTGAACTATGACGAAGTGAAAGATGTGAGAGACATTCACAGCGCAGTCTATTATTCATCAAAAAACGTTTTTTCATGCTGTCTGGTTATAATCAACAGAGTAAAGATTCTCTACACAATAATATTTTTGAAATTATAATATTTGCTTTACAACACACTTCCTTCCTAGATAAGGATCAGTGACATGCTTTTTTTAAAAGAAATATTTAATGCATTTTTCTATACAAAACACATGCATGGGTCTACCTCTGTTCAAATAGGTGAATAATCTCACATGTTCCGTCATGTCTTTGTGTCTTTGTGTGATGAGCTGTAATTGGAATCTCTGCTAGCGTATCACACAAGAGATGTTCAGGTAGTGTACTTAGGCGCAATTGTCTTTACCTAAGAGATTGTGAATTAGCATAGTAAGTGGCAGTTGAAGATCACCCTCTGGATTCAATTTAGATGGAGGGGAAGCCATCATGCTCTCCATTTCTGTAAGTGTGCTCGTAAATGCAGAGATAAACCAGAGTCAGCCAAGCAGGTGGAGCCTATGATTTTCTAATGATTCAGCACAGGGACTCAGGTCAATTTAAATTTCTACAAGTCAAACTGAACAGAGATTGCAATCCTTCACAAACATTCAACCTTTTAATATGCCAACAAGGCACTGGTGTATAAAAAATATATAGAAGCTGAAAACCCTATTATTTGCCTGCTTAGCAATGCTGCTATCCTTGATGTAAATTGAGGGGAATACAGAAATGAATCAACGAACACTCATTTTATTCAGTGCTGTATGCTTACAGCCCCGTATTAATGCGCTCAGGGACAACCAAGTATTTGTGGGTGATGCCAGATCCTGAAGAGATTAAATGCACACATGCAAATACAAGGAGTGGATCAAAGCAAAACAAGTTCAGTAAGAAATTTGGAAACGTGGCCAAGCAAAAGCATAACATCCAAAGCAACGAAGGGCAGAATAGTTATCAGGGGGAGCAGCAAGTACTGTGACAACACAAAAATACAGAGGATAATGCCAATTATAGACAGGTGGATGGGGAGACATTAACTACGGTAATAAAAGAAGTAGTTACACAATACATGTTTACAACATAAGTGGAAATTAAATTGGGTTGTGGGAAAATGTGGCAATCAGTGCCACTTTAAAAAAAAATCGTTTAAATGGAATTTATTATTAAATATGGAAAACGTGAAGGGTAAGATTAAACATACATGAAGGCAACAAACATATTAAATACTGAAAAAAAACTCTGGTGCTGTCCCTGCTTGCGAGCGACTCTAGTGATTCACTAAGGGAGAGATTTACAAAGCCCTTTTGTAGTTGCAAATCCTACTATTCTCAAAAACCGTGGGTTTGTTGGCACAGAGTGCAAAGAATACAATTAATTGATGGAAATGAAGAGCTAACACATATAAGCCGGTAAGAATGTCTAAGGAAACATTTAAACAGAGGCTAAGGCGGAGGAGCGTCAGGTCTGCGGATGTTTTTGAAAAGGATGGAGTGCCAGACCATAAAGCAGAGAGATGCTCTGATGCCTGTTAGTGTGTGCTTCGAGAGGTCGACTCAATCACATAGTATGTGCTATCATTAAATCAGTATACCTTCTGGAAATATTTGATAAAGTCGTAGTGCTGTTAATAAGTTATAGCACTTTAGTAAGGAATGTGTTCTTTCTATTTAAAAATTCGAGTTCCTAATTTGTATCGAATAAAATATAATGCAAAAAATGCGCGATGGGCAACAAGTGATCAGGTGATTTTGCAGCTTATGTTTTCTATAGTACACAAGAAACTACACATTGAAATTTGCAACTGCCTGTGCATACATACATTCTGACATGATTATATGAAGTCTATTTCTGCAACTGCAAATCACGTTAATAGATATTTGTGTTACCAGCCTTCATTAGGATCCTGTTAGAAAAAATGCAGAAATACATTTGAACTGTTAAAACTAGGCTACCCACAATGATCTGCTATCTCTGGTGTGTAAAATGGAGTTCTTCTGGCAGCACAAAACAGAAAGCATGATCAATATGTAGGTACCAGTGGGTACAAGCCGATGATTTCTACCTTCTGTTATAGCATATAGCAATGACATTATAGTGCTTAATTTGTAAAAAAAAAAAAAAGTAAGTGGCAGGTCCCTTCTTAGGTGGCCATTGAAGCCTGTACCACATATTGCCTCTGTCAGCAATGCCAATATAAGTACCAACACAATTATTAATGATTGCACTCCTACAAGTGTGATCATTCAGTCTATTCCAGGCCTTCGAAGCTATAAGAATTGCGTGGAATAGTCATTTTTCAATTAATATTGAATTAAAAAATACTGGTGTTATACTCATCTCAAAATTAGACAGACTGTGCAACCATGTGGTGGAATGCCATTAGTGTCAGTGTGAAGAATTAAGTACCTTATTACGATGATGGTCGGACGAGTGTCCGACTGACATCGTATCAGGATGGAGTCAGGCCGACACGTAATCGGCAGCTCTACCCACCTCATTATGATCCGACCGCCAGGAAGGTGGCCGAAAACATGCATTTTTCAATTGTGGCTTTTGCTGCTGCCCGGAAGAGGGCTGCAGCACAGAAAAGGGCTGCAGCACAAGCCACAATTAAATAGGGCATGTTAACAATCATCCCTGCACCGTGTTACAGGAACCACACAGTGCCTGGTACAGGGTGCATGGGTGTTTGGGGGGGCACCATGTGTGCCCCCCCGGGTCCCTTAGCAGAGGCCCAGGGAGGATGGGGCCTTGCTTGGGATCCCAAAACTCCCTTTCTGTCTGCCATTTGATGGTGGAAGGCAGAGGAATACGGGTATCGTAATCCCTACAGTGGTGTCTGAGCTGGCATCATCCCTATCATAGGGATTACGGTCCCACCGCTGCTCATATGGGCTCAAGAAGCACATCGGAGTAGAGGTGGGGCCATAATCCCTACCGTGTCTGAGCAGGCATCATCCCTATGGGGATTACTGACCCGCCGCTGCTCATACGGGCTCAAGAAGCCCGTCAGAGCAGTGGTGGAGTAGTAATCCCTACGGTGTCTGAGCAGGCACCATCCCTATTGTAGGGATTACAGCCTCACTGCTGCTCCGATGGGCTCTTTGAGCCCGTGGGAAAAGTATTGGTTGGTCTCTCTGTCTAATGCCTTTGGCTGCTGGATCATAATCCTGTGGTCACACTGCTTCAGTAGATGTCAGTTGGCCATCCACGACGGCCTGTTTGTGGCGGGCCCACCAACATCATAATGAAGACCTAATGCCGAACACTGGAAACCACCAGCTCAAAATAAGCACTGGTGACATAATATGTAGTAGATATGCAAATAGTTAAAGAGTGAAATATCAAATATGGAATTTATTCCCATAACAAATTTCCGCTTCACGTTTATTCCCATATTAAATGTTCACTTCATGCAAGTCAAAGTGTTGTGGAAGGACTGTGGGTGGCATGTGTTGTTGTGCAGTGAAGGTTGTCGTAAGTTACTGTTTTGTGTTGCTATTTTGCAGAGTTGTGTTTTTTAGCTATGCTGTGATTTTCGTTGTGTTGTATTTTTGCAGTGTTATTGTATTGTTTTGTATTGTGATGTGCTATGGTGGTGGGTTGATTTGTTTATTTTTTGTGTCATCATTATCATCATTTGTCTTTATTTCGGTTATAGAAAACCATAAAAGTACACATAGCAGCATAGATTTAAAAACATGGCAGAGGGGGCGTGGCTACGCATTGCGGAAGATGGCGGCGTGGTCCCGGAGCTCTGGAGCTCCGGAGCCGACCCTCCCCCCGAAGCTCTTCTCGGCAGCATCTGCAGTCGCCCAGCCTCGGCACATAGCTTAAATGTGACCGTAATGTGAGGTGAACCTAGCGCCCTCACTATTTTGGAGATTGCGGCTTTTTCGCGGACTTGCTCGTTTCGGTCGGGAATTTCAGTCCCGACCGCCATTTTGTGCACAACACGCCTCTCGCTATCTGAGGCACAATCACTACCATAAACTGTCTGTGAATGTACTGGGGCAACTCCTATTTTTGTGGTGAGTCTTTTTTAATGTGCACTATTGAAAAATGCCACATTTCCTCTTTTATGGAACCTGAAATTAATCTTACTTCTTCAGCCGCCATTTTGTGATGCTGTGTGCCTCATACCTCAAGAAATGTCTGACGCACTCTTCACTTTGACTTTTTATTTCAACTCAACTGCTATATAACGGCCAGGCTTGTTTCTGCTTCATTCTCTTCGCTCCTGAATGTTTTTGCTTTCTCAAAGTGCTTTCCTCTTTTTCATCACTGCTCAGTGTTCTTGTATGGGGAAACTCCGCAACTTGAAGCTTGCTACGAGTACTAAGTTGCCTTCCGGATCAGATTCTGACTCCCCTCTTCAGGATATGGAAGGAGGCAAGCCGTCAAAACCTGACGTTTCGCATGGAGCTATTCCTAAATCTCAGAATGGTGGGAAAACACCTCTAGTTTCCGGTAAACGTCTCAAGAAGGATCCTCCTGCTCCTGAGAACGGCGCCTCTTCTTCTTCCATGGATATCATCCAAGAGGAAATCCGCGCTCTCAAACCCTTCATGGAAGCTACCACTAAGAACATGCAAGCCATGCAAGACAAATGGTCTACTTTGAAATCCCGTGTTCTTATACTAGAACAATCTTCGGAATCCCTTCACTACTCCTGCTCACGCATTTCCTCACTGGAGACTGAGGTTCTTTTGCTTAAGAAACAGTCAGAGGATTTGAAAAACAGAAATCGTAGGAACAACCTCCGCCTTTACGGGCTTCCGGAATTGACGGAGGGGTCTAACCCTACTGCTTTCTTTCAGACTTTTCTTTCAAAGATTTTGGATACTCCAGCTCTAGACTCCATCAACATCCAAAGAGCTCATAGCCTTGGTCCTCGAGTTTCTTCTAAGCCTAGAGGGGTCATCATGCTATTCCTTCAGTACACTGATCTCCTACAGGTTCTTTCAGCTGCGAAACTCAAAAAACAAATCATGTGACAAGGTCACCGTCTTAATCTATCTCAGGATGTCTCCAAGGCCACAGCGGATAGACGGAAAAGATTTCTCGACCTACGTCCTCAGCTCAGAGCTCTCAATGCAAGATATGGTCTTCTTCACCCGTGTCTCTTCAAGGTTACCTACAAGGACAAAACCACCACTTTTGAAGACCCTGCTGTTCTTCAAGAATTTCTCCGTCAACAGAGCCCTGATGTTATGGATGTTTCCAAACCGCCCTGATTGAACTTACAGTCTCTTCTGGTCGAATATCATTAATGTTGTTGTTATTAGTTCTCTGAATCTCTTGTTATTGGTGCGATTTTTCTTCTCTATTTTTATACTTATTGTCCTCTGACCGGTATCAGATTTCCCTTGTTCTTCATAGATTTACTCTTTTTCTCCTCTTACATTTACAGACACCACCCTTTCTTCTCCCTTTTTTCATCCGATGTTTGCATGGTGTTTGTACGCTGCCTGTGGATTTGTGATTACTACGGTCTGGCGTCCACTCTTGGTGATGTCGCTGTCATCTTTCTGATACCTACACCCCCGTTTTCGTTTGCATTTCCGGTACCCGTAAGTATGTCTTTCAGTCGTTCGTTTTGGACATGTACTGTCTTCTTGTTATCTATTGTTCCTGTCCCCTTTCTCCTTTTCTTTTTCTCTGCTTGCTTTCAGTCATTTTCTTCCTTCTCTTTTCTCTCTTCTCCCACTTTCTATCTTCTTTCTATTCTCTGGTCTATTTCTTCTCTTTTTTCTTCTATGTTTCAGTGTTTTTTCTGTAGCAGTTTTTCCCCTCTTCTCTCTGCATCTTTCCCTTTTTTCTTTATTTTCTCTTATCCTTTTCTCTTTATCATTAGAACTTCACTATTCTCAACTAACTTTGTTTATTTTTTATGCATTAATAGGCATGTTGCTGCTAGTTGTTTTTCTCAACTGTTCCATTCCGTGTAACGACATGGAACGTTAAGGGATTGACTAATCCCATTAAAAGGCAAAGAGTTCTCTCACATTTGGCAAGACTTAAGACTGATGTTGCCCTCCTTCATGAGACGCATCTTGCTGAGGTAGAGGCTCTAAAGCTCAAGCGTTGTTGGGTGGGTCATGTTATTTGTTCCCCCACGGCAACTAGGAAAAATGGTGTTGTAATTTTGTTGCATAAAAGTTAAACGTTTCCTCCATCGTTCATGAATATGATGTTGAAGGCCGTTGGGTTCTTGTTACATTACTTATAGATAATATTCCTCTCACCCTTTTTAATGTGTATTCCCCTACTGGGATAGACAGGTCCTTTTGGCCCTCTATCTCTACTAAACTGTCCTCCCTTTCTGGGGACTACATACTTCTTGGAGGAGATTGTAATCAAGTTATTGACCCCTTCCTTGATCGACAGTCAAAAGTCAAATTTGTTCCCTCTCGGATGCACACTCAATTTGTTAATTCTTTTCAAAGTGATGCTTTAGTAGATATTTGGAGAGTGTGTAACCCAGATGTTAGAGAATATAGTTTCTACTCCCCTCCTCATCAGTCCCAATCCCGCATTGACCATATTTTTCTTAGTAAATCCCTATCGCAACATGCTATCCGCTCTGTAATTGGCTCCATCCTGCTTTCCGACCATGCTCCAGTTTTTGTAGATCTTGACTTAATCCCATTTTCTCCCCATTCTGGAAGATGGCAGTTCAATAATGCTTTGCTTCTAGAACCCACTTTTTTTTACCGAATTTACTGCCTTTACCAAAGAATTTTGGGGCAGATTTATGAAGGCCTTGCGCCGCCGGTGCGTCACTTTTAACATGGGAAAAAGTGACTCACCGGCGGCGCAGGGCCTTCATAGATCTGCCCCTTTTTCTTTTAAACCATACCCCTGATTCCCCTTTTGTTACGGTTTGGGACTCATTTAAAGCAGCCTCTAGGGGTTTTATCATCAATTTTGTGGCCAGACGGAAGAAGCTCCGAGAAGCTAAGTCAGAGAAAATATTAGCTGATATTAAAGCTTTAGAACTTGCCTATTATGCATCTAAATCTGACTCTTCTCTTAAATCACTCATTGAGGCAAAGATTTCATTTAACAAATACACAACCGATGCTGCTTCTAATAGCTTACTAAAATGTAACTCCAGATATTATGGCGGTAAGAATAAGATGGGGAAACTCTTGGCTAATTATTTAAAAATACGAAAGGAACGCACAAAGATTGAATCTATCAAAACCTCTTCTGGAGAATCTACATTTAAGGATAAAGATATCCTCACAGAGTTTGTCAAATTTTACGATAATCTTTATACTCCTGAACAAGTTCCGAAGTCTGACAATCTCCTTTCTTACTTTCACTCTCTTCCCTCTCCTTTAATTTCCCATGTTGATTTCCATTCCTTGGAACAAGACATTTCGCTCTCCGAAATTTCCCATGCTGTTTCTAAATTACGTCATGGTAAATCTCCGGGTCCCGACAGTTTTACTATTGAATTCTACAGTCATTTTGCCTCTCTTCTTCTTCCCAAACTCCTACTTTTATTTCAAACCCTCCTTGGAGCCGGTTCCTCAAGTGGTTCTTTTCAACAGGCTTTAATTTGTTTGATTCCCAAAGATGATAAGGATCATACCTTATGCAAAAATTACAGACCAATCTCCTTAGTCAATACTGATTATAAAATTTTAGCCAAGATTTTAGCATTATGCATGGACCCTCTTCTACCAGACCTCATTGGTGCTGAACAATCGGGGTTTGTCAAAGGACGTCTCTCCTCCGACAATTCACGTGTTTTCCATAATATACTTGGCAAAGCTTCCTCTTTACCTCTTCCCGTCGCAGCTATCTCTTTAGACGCGGAGAAAGCCCTTGTCCCGCTGCAGACCTCAAACATATGCTGTTTGACTGCCCTCCTACTTCCCAGTTCTGGCCTATAGTTTGGAAACAAATACAGAAAGTCTTTCAATTCCAAGTTCCCTTTACCCCTACACAAATTTTTCTCGGTTCCCTCTCACCAGAACTTCCCCTTTCTTCCAGCCACTATCTTCGACTCGACCTCTTCATAGCTATAGCTTTCCACACCATCACTTCGAACTGGAAACAGGCTGCAACTATTTCCTACCAATCTTGGTGGAATGCGGTTTGTTTTCATCACCGTTTGGATACCAATTAGGTATCCCCTTAATCCCTGGCTATTAAACGGGACTTGATCTGGCTTCCTTTAGTAACATACCTTTCTTCCTCTGCTCCTGTACATTCCTCCCCTGATCCTAACACAGTTGAAGTACGTAAACCCCCATGATTTTCTTATTCTTTGATTGCTGTAATTACTAAGTTTCATCGTATTATATTTTGCCTTTTATTTAAGCTTAAGTGCTATTCTTCATCATTCCTCATGCTTCTTATGCATACCCTACATGAAACCATTAATGTATTGCTTATTTTGTATATCTATTTATTGTAACTCTTCCCTTTCTCTCCCCCTCTCCTCCCCTCCCTCTATTTTTCTTCAATAAATCAAACTTAAAAAACAAAACATGGCAGAGCATAAGCATTTCAATTCAGTGAAAACATTAAAAGAAAATTCCATTTCCAACGAACAGGAACATAATAGGTCCTTTCTACAAAACCTATTATCTAGCAGATAAAAATATACAAAAGCATAAAAGACACATAGGGCCAGATGTAGGTGGGCAAATACCGGTCGGTAACGGTGAAATTCGTTAAATTTCACTGTTACCGACCGGTATTTAGCCATGTGGGATGTAAGGAATCAGTAATACCGATTTCTTAAATACAACGTAGGTAGCACTTAAAACAGTGCACCTCAGCCTTAAGGAATCGCTATTTACCTCTAACTTCAAGTTGGTGGTAAGTAGTGATTTCCTTTCAAAATGCACTTTTTTGCTTTTTGAAATGTGCCATGTGGCACACATCCATGCCTTTAGGACATGCATGTGTACCACATGTGCACACATGCACATTTCAGGGGTGCAACAGGGTGTCCTTTGGAACCCTGGCACCATTTAAATACCTCCTGGTATTACCGATTCGGTAATACTGAATCGGTTATACCAAATGTCTTCACATTCATTCCTATGGGCCTCCAAGCCCATAGGAATGAATGGGTAGGTATTCGGTATTACCGAATCTCAATTACCGATTCGGTAACAATGAATATTAAGAATTCGGTATTTTTTACCCAATTCTTACCTACATCTGAAATACTGATTTCTAAATACCGAATCAGTAAAATTCGGTATTTAGGAATCGGTAATTCCCTATTACCTACATCGGGCCCATAATCACTTAAAAGGAGTCATAAACCCATGTGCTAGGGTATTTTATACCTCTTTTTCTGAGGTGCCATACAGACTTTAAGTAGCTAGCAACCGAGTTAACAACACAGCTCCTAGTATCTGACCTGCATATTCTCAAGACATAGTGCCTTTCGTCAAGCCGAAGGATGAGGCACAGAGGGATAATACAGTGAGCACACTGTTTGGTGTAAGCACCACAGAGAAACAGTAGGTGCTCGTCATTCTCCACTGAATGACAACCCATGAGGCAGAGATTGGAGAAGTTAACATTATTCCTCCAAGAAGAGGTAAAAGGAGCAGTTGGTAAAATCCCCAATCTAAAGTTGGTATAAAGAGACCTAGAGAATGGCATATTCACATGGTCCATAAAACCTACAAAATGAAAGCCACATTTAAAAGACAGGTACTGATCTGATAGACTGCCAGAGAGAGCAGCAGGAATATTAAAGCCAAGGACAACCTTCTAGTAGAGGTCTTTCATGAGACCTCAGGAGCTGCTGGTCATTGATGATGGTTGGAGGCAGAAATCAGGCAATCTTAGTTTAACCAGCCATACTTTGATATGAGCTAGCCATTGGGTCCTAAGGGTCAGGTGATGGGCAAGGATTTCTGCAAGGCACTCTGTATGGTGCAAGTCGCTCAGTTGCCCATATCCTTGCCCAAAACAAATAGGTTTAAGTTGGACTGTGTCTGACTTTTGCCTAACATTTAGGTCACACCTTAAGAGGAGTAGTGGAGTACCTCTTAGTAGCTTCAATAGAGATCTTAAAAATGAATTCTTGCCTTTATCTAACATGTCCCAATTGCAAATCCCTAAAAATGAGAATCGTAAATAGCGGCACTGAAGTCTTGCACCCTATATAGTTTCGGTGCCTGAGAAATAGGATGGAGGGGGCTTTCTTAGCAAATCTGATGATAGACCCGGCCTTATAACTAAGGGACAGAAAGCTTTATCCTATTTGGCCTGACCAATTACTGGAGTTAGACAACCTCTCTCCTTGATAGTCAAATTCTGTCCTTATCCAATTTGGCTTCATCTAGAGGTACATTCCCTCTGACTTTCTTGCTTTGTCTGAATATCATATATTTTGTTTTACACTTGTTTATTTCAAGGCTGTGGTATTTACAAGGGACATTAAGACATACAGAAGTTTTGGATAAGAGGAGTGTATCGTCTGCGTATTTCAGAGTTGGTATTTTGGAGTCAGCAATATTTGGAGCGTCATTCCCACAATTAATTAAATAGGGTATACTTTCATTAATGATTAATAAAAATAATGTGGGAGACTGGGCACACCCTTGCCGAACACCGTGGCCTGTTGGAAAGTTCTCTGTAGTTTCTCCTACCAGGCTCTGGGATAGTTATCGGTGGTCAGATTCCGATTCAACAACAATAGCCCTTAGGGAACCCCGATTTTCATGAAGACCTCCAAAGGTTTTGCCCTTGGGACAAGGTCAAATCCTACACGAAGGTCAATGAAGGCGACGAAGAGCGCCCGCCGTTCCAGGTCGCAACGATCCATTTTAGGTTTCAAAAACTGAAAAATCTGGTCCACAATGTTAGTTTTGGGAATTAATCCAGCTTACAGGTGGGATAGGGTCTCATTGATCTAATCCAATCTCAAAGTCTTACCAAGAGTTGTTTACTGTATATTTTGTGGATGTTATTGATCAGGGATATGGGGCGGTATTTAACAGGCTCTGCCTTGAATCCTTTTTATAAATAGGCATCATTTCATCCCGTCTCCATGAGTTAGGGATAGAGGCACCCACTTACATTGCATTAGGCAGGATATTTATATAGGGAGCCCATATCAGAGGTTCAGCACAGAACAAGTCCGAGGGGATCCTGTTAATGCACATGAGCTGGGTAGCAAGCAGTGTAGCAATGAAGAAAATAAATCAAGATCCAAGCTTGCAGCAACAACAACAGCAATGTTGGTGGTCCACTTACCTTCTCCCCAGGACTTGCTGGAGCCCCTGCCTCCACCCACACAAAGAATGGCCGCAGAAAGACTTGAAGACTTGTAGACTGGTAGAGAGACTGGTAGATGCAGGTTGGAGAGGACGTGCCGTGGAGTGCACACTGAAGGACTAAGATGTCTTTTGTCTAATATGGACCCCCTCCCCAGCTGTGCCCTTTCGCATTTATTCCCATCTCAGATCCACTGTATTTATCTATCCACGTAGAGGAAGCAAGCCCCTCGGATTGAAGAGGTAAAGCCTCAGATACTCAACACTTGTTTGCCATAGTCATTCTCCTCTTCTTATGTTTCGCTTTGCTGTGGTGCATTGCCACTTGTAAACTGTGAGCTTGTTAGGTGTGCCATCTTCATCTACATTGTCAACACCCTAACCTCTTCCTTGTCAAGTATTAAGTTATTTGGAGTCCTAATGCCTGTTTCCCTATTCATCATGTTGACCTCCTGATGTGATACCTCTTCCCTTGTTGGTTGTGCCATCTTCATCTGTTTGTCACCACTCCTTATTGTTGTCCTTTTCTCTCCCTTAAACTAGTCCTTGGCCATAAGGATTCTTAGCTATGAGGGCATCAAACCAATGCAGGAATTACTGGTGAATTCGAAACCATCTTTTTCTCAGTGGTGGAAATAATTGAGTAAAACGGGCTGTGTATATCCTGCATTGCCAAGTTTTCAGTCCTATCCTGGGGTGAGACTCGGCCCCCCAGCCTCCACCTGTGCTCGTGTGAGTGGGAGGGGCCTCACTCCCCACAAAACCAATGTTGGTCTCCCACAATGCAGGATGCCAGTGGGCATGCCCAGGCCTTACCCGAGCAATGCCTGGGCCAAGGGCCGGCCCATCTGCGCCCTTCAGTGTCTGGTAGCGGCTGGGCTGGTCCCAGTCTCTTGGTATTTGCCCATTTTTGTCTCCTTGTAATTGAACTTGGACCGGTCATCTGCGAAGAAGTGTTCCAAGACTCTGCAAAGTTTCTAGAAGGTACATTTGTTCCGACTCCAAGATGGGAAAGAGAAAAGACAGTCATTTAGACCTAACAAGTAAAATGGTGAGGTCCAATCCAACTGAATTAAAAGCTACCTGACATCTGTTATGGGTGCTATTGAAAGCAAGATTGGCAGGGCGAGGCAAGGATGACTCAGCAATAAAAAAGACTGGTTCTACTATCTCTAAAACCACACATGCTGATCAAACTGAATCTAAGCAGAAAGGCTTTGTTAATCAGACCACGTCCAAGTGTTTATAGTGCGCAGAATCATTACCTTTCGGAGAGACCCCTGAATGCACTCCTCACTTGATTTCTAACCCTTGTGCGGTCACAAATAGGTAATCCTTATCTACACTTGAAGTCATATCTCGGTTAGACAGTCCCCCATGCATGTAAAGTAGACAAGACTTGAATAAAGATGAACCACAAATGTTCATCCACCCTAAACCTCTACCCATACAAAGCTTAAATAAAAATAAAAATCCAGGGAAAACACATACAAGAAGGACTCCCAAGGGAGATATTGACATAAAGAAACCTTAAAAGAATTATTCAGTTAGTTTTAATCAACTGGGTGAACAAATCATGTTCTGGGACAATTGAAAAATTAACCCTACTAGAGGGAAAGATTGAAGCCATAACATTGGTTAAAGAAAGGCTTATAAGTAGAGTAGAGGCACTGAGTCAAGTCAAGTCAAAGAATTTATATAGCGCACTACATACCCATAGGGTCTCAAGGCGCTTAGGGAGGGGAGGAGGGTTACTTGTCAAATATCCAAGGGAACTCTCAAGGAACTCGAAGGGCAAATATTGGGCTTTTAAATAAAGAACATGTCAACCGACAAGTAGAAGAATAAAGCAATATGCAAGTCCCATGCTCTGAAACCCATTACCATCTATTCAGGCCTCAGTTAAGCAAGCGGTACGAGAATCACGGGAAACTGATCATAGGGTGTCTAACACATTAAATAGTGTTAATCAACCTGACCCAAAGGATATACGACTCGATATTCCACCAACGTGTACACCTTACATAATAATATTGGAGAATGTTCCCTCGCTCCGGAAGGCGCAGTATGAATCACATGTATGTTTAGTAAATAAAGTCTTCTTCTGGCTGAAGAGAAACTCTAACTGGCCAAGTGATCTTTCTGAGGAAATTATCTCCACAAGAAGAGTTAACTGTTTGAGTTTAGCCCCAAAGTCTTCCCCTGGGTATTGTATAATTGTAAATTTCAGGAATCTGAGTCTGGTTAAAGCTCTATTACATTGTATTTCTCTGAGGGCGTCAGAACACAACCCCTAGGATATTTCTATCAGCCAAGAGCCTGTGTTTCGACTGAACACTTAAACAGACCACCACAGCTAAGCTCCAAAACAGCTGAAATAATTTTTTCAAGATCACAAAACAAGCTCCCCCTGTCAAATAGATTTGAGGTTCTGTCTACCTTGGAATTACAGATTGACCGCCAATGGAACCGGAAGGCATAATTACAAAAAAACACTGTGTAATACCATCTTCCCAACTCCACTCTGTGTCTAATCCGGGAACCACCCGGGAGGAGGGTTTTAGTATGATCTCATGGAACATTGCGGGTCACCGCTCCAAGATTGACAACCCGGACCAGAAAATGCTGGTAGAGCAACACACAAGTGTTAGACCTGGCACCTTGGCGTGAGTCTCCCTTCCACTTTTTGCTGATGTGCCTCATGTGTTTCGCTGGTGTTAGCTGCTCAGGGCACTGTGCCACTGCCATCCAGTGCCACAGTGCAAGTGCTCCCTCCACGAAGTGTATATGTTGATTGGTTTCCATGATTGGCTTATTTGGTTTACTGTCAGACCCCAGTAAAGTGCACCAGGAGTGCCAGGGCTTGTAACTCCAAATGCTGCTAGTGGGCTTGCAGCACTGGTTGTGTCACCCACAGAAGCAGCCTGGTAAAATGTGTCTAGGGTCTGCCATTGCAGAACCTGCGTGCAGTCTGGTACTGTTATGCTGGCTGGGCAAGTGCACACACTTGCCTGCCCCTAAAACTCCCCTTTACTTCATGTGAGTCACCCCTATGGTAGGCCCAAGGGCAGGGTGTATTGTAAGCATAAAGTAGGACAAGCCCTGATGTGTGTGGCATGTCCTAAAAGTGAATTACAGCCATTTTCGTTTCACTATTGGAAAGCTACCTGTTCTCATAGGCCAGAATGGGCTGCTGGAATTATTACACTCTATAATCCCAGCAGGCTCAGGGAACATGGTAGAAAGTCAAGTTTAATATGCCTGAACTCAGCATAATAAAATACATATTTTAGTAAAGTTGATTTTAATATCCTGTGTTTGCAAACACCACTTTTAGAAAGCTGGTGTTTGCTTGCCTAACCATTTCAGTCCTCCTCTGCTCTTATGTGTATCTGCTGTCTGGTTTGTGTGTGTGACAGGGCTGGGGAATTCCAGGAGACAGGCTGGGGCTGACAGGTGGTGAATAGAGAGATTGCACCAGGATGGGTGGGGGGAGTGCCCCTTGACTCTGAACAGGGCTATGCTCTGCCACCTCAATGCTGGCTCCACCCCCTGGGGAGCGTCTAATGTCTCTGCCCTGCACCTTGTAAAGAGGGAAGGGAAGACTGTCAACAGAGTACTCCTGGACTGTACTTGCCACCACAATGCTGGCTCCACCTCCTGCGGAGCATCTGATGTCCCTGCCTTGCACACTGAAAGAAGAGGCCAAAGTCTGCAAAACAAAGTGCTCAAGGACTGAACTGGATTAGGCAAAGGCCACCCTGGCCTGAAAGAACAAAGGATTTTGGGTATAAAAGTAGGAGCCCTGCTCCTAAGAAATCAGATCCTGCTTTGATCCAAGAAGAAATCTCTGCCTGAGGAGGAGGAACCGGGAAAGCTGAAGGAGGAGTACTGTCCCTTTCCTGGGGGACTGGCCTGGAGTGGTTGCCTTGCTGCCAAAGGAGAGAAGGAACCTACAAAGACTTGTTTATTTTGCTGAAAAGACTTGTGCTTCAAACAAACGATCTCCAAGGGCTTGGAAGCGAGCTTGCCCCCTGAACTGAGCCCCAGGACCATTGGGTTCTTCTCCCGCCTTCGCTGAGAGCTGCTGGACTGCCTGTGTCCGTGCCCCGCTGAACCCGTCGCCGAGTGCGCATCGCCCCCCCTTCTTGTTGACGCCTGGAAACCCGTGCTGCATGCCGCCCTGCACCGTGTGTCTACGCTGATCTTAAAACCATAGGTTTCACTGTACTTAATTGGGCCGCTCCGCACCGTGCTTCACTTTCCCCCAATTTGAGCCACACCGCCACCAACTGCAGTCGCCACGGACTTACACAGCCCGTCATCCAGTGAGGTACGGTTCTTACGTTTGGAGCGTACCCAACCGCACCGTACTATCCTCCTCTGGGGCCACGCCGCACTGTCAAAGCCGCCTGGTACATCGCGTACTGGCTGCTGAGTGCCGCACTGCCGCCCCAGGGAAACAGCCTCACCAAGAAGGTACGGCTCAAACGCCTCGCTATGCCACGGACTCTGCTCAGAAGACCTGGACCATCTGCCGCGCTTCCCTGAGGTCCCGCTCCTATGCTGCACATCACAACGCCTGTTACGAGCTGGACTTGGACCAGTGAAGCCACCGACCAGCCTCCTGAGTGCGTCTGCCTTTGTCCCCGCATTGCCCGTGTCGAACTCAACAATCCAAGAAGGTACTGTGTGCGCATCGCACCAAAGGGTGCACGTCTCGGACCAGATGGTCCGCATTGATGTTAGACTTGTTGTGCTCATTTTTAACCACCGAAGAGTCGCCCTGGAGGTACGAACCGCACAGAACTGACATTAAGCGTATTTACAAAGAACTCTTGATTCCAAACAGTATTGTGGTAATTTGCAACGTTATTGTGGTCTTATATTAAGTCTGCATAGATATATACATAAAGAATACTAATTTTTTTAAACAACTCTTAGACTGGTGTCCATTTGTGGTGTATACCTAAGTTACTGTATATGGTCATAAATGCTTTGCCAATAACGCCCTGAAGTTTAGCCTTGTCTGCTCGCACCACACTACCTAGAGGGTGAGCAGGGGTTATTTTTAGGAGTAAGTCCCTTGCCCTGACTAGTGGAGAGGGTCCCTGTTTGCCACAAGTACTCACCTGTGCCAACCAGAGACCCCCAAATCTAACAACAAGTATCTCCTGCCAAGAGACCCGGCTAACAAACTCACCCTATATAGATGGATATGCCTCCTCGTGTCACAGCTACTCAGTCAAGATCAAGCCGATCTAAAGGAGGTCTGATTACTTTTGTATCAGTGACTTTGACAGACATTACGGTTAGAGAACTTTGTACATCCCTGTATTTTCAGCTGCTTCGAATTACCCTGCAAACGTCATTTGATTTGCTTTTAATTAACTATTACAATAATGTATTTGATCCAACTGTGACCAAGATTATAGATGGCCGAGAGGATGCAATATCTCAAGCCCAATGTGATCAATCAAAGGATCTTCAAATAATCTGGGCCGGGGAATTTAATATAGGAATTTGTGACCCTCGAGTTCAGGCATCATGTTGTATCTGTGATAAGATGGATCAGCCCCTGGTGTACTTCAAACACATGCCATATGGGGAATCACTGAATAGAGTTGTTTTTGACATGAACTTGATTGTTGTCCTAGATCTGGACATGACTGTCTTACCTATCACAATTTTCTAAAAGCTGTGTGGTAAGGGCTAGCTGTATAAGCAATCACAATCCCATGATATTAACTTTAAACCTAGCCCTGAATAAAAAGAGGGATACGAAATTACAACACTGGGCTGTATATAATAAAAATAAGGGTGTGAACATTATATGGGAGAAAATCGACAAAGCGGCTTTGCTTAGAGATTTTATGGCAAATAATCAGGCACAAATTGAGATAGTCCTCCCAGACTCTGCTACCCCAGAGGATGTTATACTGGCTTCTACACCACCTGTAATGGCAGTATGGCAGATAAATTAACTAAATACATCAGTAGAACACCTGATACCCTAAAATGGTTTAATAGTGCCTGCTCAGAAGCTCATAGGACACTAAGGCTTGCTTTGTTAATTAGGAAAAGGAAAATATATCTGAAGGATAAGATGTGGGAAGATTAAAAAACTTCCTCTATATTAAAAGACTCACATCCCTTTTGGGAGGTTGCAAATTCTTCCTCCTTGCTTGGTGATTAAATGTTCAAACTAGATACCACAGTATTAGCTAAAGATTCGGTAGATCATTTTTGAAAATATTTTCTTGTACCACTTAGCCAGCAAACATGGTTTGTGCCTTAAAAACTCCCTTTGATATACGAGCAGCCCAAGCCCTGAGTAACTCAGTTGAGGTAGTGATGTACTCCTAGCAATAAAGAATAGCTACCAAGAGAAAGCCCCAGGACCGGAAAGAATTCCAGTTGATCTATATAAATATCTACCAGATTTTTGGGCCTGTTAATAACTAATGTGTTAAAATCTGCTACAGTGGAACCCTTAGTTAAGACATGGCAGGAAGCCATTATAGTCCCAATTTTCAAAAAGGGGGAATGAAAGCCAACCTAATTTTGAATAGCCAAATTTCCCTGCTGGATATATCAGTTAAAATCTTGGGTAGGTTTATTCTGGCAAAATTAGAACTATGGGCGCTTGAGTCCCAAGCGGTCTCGATCTATCAGTTTGGATTTAGGCCATGACTCAGAACTATGGTGCAGACATTAAATCTGGCACTAATTGTCCAATAATATACAAAGGCACAAAAGGGTTGTGTACACTTAGCCTTTATGGACTTAACTTGTGCCGTTGACACAGTGGACCGTTCTAAATTATGGTCAATAATGGAACATTTAGGGATCGATGGAGCAATTGTTACCTTGCTTAGTAGGCTCCACGAATACACATCAACCTCAGTACGGTATAATAGCAAGGCGGAACTAACAGTAGAATTCCCCTCTGATATGGGGGTTAGACAGGGTTGTGTTCTGGTCCTATTTCTTTTCTTGTTATATATTAAAGGGCTAGGAGAACAATTATGTAAGGTGGGGAAGGAGACCCAGAAAACTAACTCATGCTGAATTCCTGTATTACTATATGCAGACAATGCTGTCCTGATAGACAGGACAGTTAACGGCTTACACATTTTGCTTGATACCTTTAATATTTTTATGAATGATTTGGAACTAAATGTTAATTGTTTTAAATCATTCATAATGAAATGTGTACTGTAAAACATGAGATTTACAATTTCAGCATATAGGACTGTCACTGAGCTTAAGTTTAAAAATGTTCTTGGGTGTCTGGTATGTCCTATTTATTAACATGAGATTTGTTTGTGATAGTATGGGAGATATTTTATTCGAGAATGGGGTCAGATGAATTTTCCCCCAGTCAAATTGGATGCTACCGGAGTTGAGTTCAGATTCTCACTTTGCTTCACATTTCCTGTGCGATTTGCAGGGACTGGGGGAAAGAAGTTTATATATCTTAGAAACTGTGTGCCCAGACTTTACTCGCTGTGACATTTTGGAGACTATTGAAGGGCCAGAGGGTTTAATAGAGAGCATCAAAAGGAGAGATTTTAGTTTTAAGAATTTATAAAAATCGCACGGTTTTAGTCCGTGACGGGCCTGAAGGTCGGAAAAAGGCAGTGGTAGTGTACCTATAAAGAGATTTTTGACTAGATTACTTCCGCTTTTAGACCAATGTTCCCAATGTAGTGTCCTCCCATCTATCTTTAGGCTCAGGTTGTGCCACAGGGAGGTCAAGTTAGATTTATTGATTTTAATTGTGGAAAACTGCTCCATTCGCAATAGGGCTCTCTTTGTATTAAGCAAAATGTATTTTGAGTGGGGTAAAGCAGGAACGTCCACCGTTAGGAGAGTGGACAGAGGCATATCGTTGATGATTGACCTTTCTATGTCCAACCAAACTGGTGTGTAGTCTGTTTGAAGGATTAGCAAGTTAGAGCCTTGTTTGCAAAGATACACTGTTTGATAGTTCCTAAAGTTTGGGAGGCCCAGGCCACCTTTTTCTTTGGATAATTGGAGTTTATTCAATGATATTCTGGGCATTTTACCTTAAAGGAACATATTAAAAAGTTTATAGATCCTATTCAGGAAGTCATTTGTTAGCAACATTAGTAGCATACTGGCTAGATAGTTAACAAGAGGGGTAATCATCATTTTCAATGTCTCAGCTCTCACCCACCAGGTCAAAAACTTGGGGGACCAACCATCAAGCAATGTGGATATTTTCTTTTATATAGGGCATTCTCTTTGGTTTTTAAGGTGGTGATCAGATCTTTCTCAAATTCCAGGCCCAGGTATTTGAAGCATTTAGGTTGCCGCAGGAGACCTGAGTCACCAATAATTTCTTTATCACCAAGGTTGTTCAAGAGTTTTACCTCTGTCTTGTCCTTATGTAATTTGTAACCAGAAACGGTGGCAAAGTCATCTATTGAAGACATTAGAGCCGGGATGGCAGTTTCCGCATTTTTAAATACCACTAGTACGTCATCAGCGTAAGCTGTTGTTTTGACTGTACAATTGACAAAACATATCTCTGAGATCTGTTTGTTATCCCTAAGGTGGTATAGGAAGGGTTTGATTGCGAGTAGAAATAGGGAAGGGGAAAGAGGACAACCTTGTCTAGTTCCTTGTTCTAATTTGAAGGAGGACCAGAGGCAGCCTCCCGCTTTTACTCTGGCAGAGGGATTGGAATAAAGTGCCATTACCATATGCGTAAAGTTCTTACCCAAGTTGAATTTATCCATTGCTGCTTTCAGATAGAGTAATAAGACTTTATTATTGAAAATTTCACAAAAGCCCTCTGAGATAGCTTACATTTCTCCTACTGTCTTTTTCACTACTTTAGGCATAATTTTGATTTCTGTCTATTTTGTATAGATCTATTATTATGTAATGCTATCCATGATTCTGTCATCTTCTCTATGACAGCCACATATTGGTGTGAAAATAAATATCTCTAATCCTACACAATGGATGATACCAGTTTTTGAAAATGCTCAGGAGTGGTACATTCGCTTGTTTTTGTTGTATATACAGTAGGAGAAATGTAAGATATCTCTGAGGGCTTTTGAGAAATTTTCAATAATTATGCCTTATTACTCTCCACGTTATCATCACACATCAGTTTCTCCTCCTCCCACCCGTTACAAATTAGAAAATAACAGGTCCCGAAGAAGATGGATTACTAATTAAAATATTCCATTGAAACGTACATCGACCAGTTAGAGTGAGACACACCAGCTATCTGCACATCAATCGAGGGTTGATTTTATCACCGGATCCTTCCATCAGTGCATGCAGTGTTGTTCTGGGGTGTAGAATATGAGTGTGTTGTGTGTAAGAGTAGAAAGAGGTGTGATTGTGTGTGGGGATGTGTTGAATTATTTTGTTTAGTCGTCTGTTATTTTAAATGTGTTGAAATAGATTGTGTTATATGTATTGTATTTGAATAATGAAAGCAGTTATATTTTTGTATAAAGCACAGAGTGCAAGCAGAAAGAGATGACACTTCTGATACCTATTTTGCATTTGCAACACAGCAAAGCGCACCGTTCACATATGAGATGGCTACTGTAGGTATTGATTTTAGGAAGGTAAACAAGGTACCAGTATAAAAAATATACATCAAAGTATACATTACATATATAGATCCTCTCATGCAGTTATCTCCACACTGTGTATGAATGGCCCTGCGGGACTCGCTGTAGGAGGCTTCATTTAGAAAGGGAGGCCCGGCACTTGAACAAAGAAAACAATAATACGCAACATGAATAAGATAGCAAACAGTGAAAATTAAAGTAAGAAAAACAAGATCCAAGACCCTACCTTCACCCACCCTCACCCCAAACCCTCCCACCCCACTCTGAAGGTACGTAACAGGCATGGTGACAGGGGAAGATAGCTCCCCTCCCATGGTAGCCGACAAGGATCTGATGGATGCATGGGATCATTGTGTGGCTTAAGAGTAATAAACTTTAACATTAAGTAACTAAACCTGAATGCTGAGTGCTGAGTGAAGTTAGAACCGTTGTATGGAACATTGTATTGCATAATGTGCCGTATGTATATTGCTAATTAGCAGTATAACAATAGTTTAGTAGTATAGCACCTTATGAGCAGTATAACACCTTATGTAGTAAGTTTTTGGAGTTACCCAGCATTTTTGAATATCTAGCAAAAGACATTTTTGGATATTTACTCGGTTGAACATTAACATTAACATAAACAATTTGCCTGGATACCTGAGATCAGGAACAGAGCATAGTTACATTAGATTATTGTAGCAGTTATATGAGCAGTATAACACTTTATGAGGCACGTTTTGGAAGTCACTCAACAGTTCTGAGTATCTAACGAAAGACATTTTATGGATATTTACTAGGTTGAACCTTAACATAACCAATTTACCTGATTACCTGAGATCAGGAACAGAGCACAATTATATTAGATTATTTTATGGATATTAATCGGTTGACCCGTAACATAAGCAATTTACCTGATTACCTATGATTATGAACATAGCACAGTTACATTAGATTATTGCTGACTATTGACTATTGTTGTACTGCTAGAATATTCCTATACAGGTAGGCGGATCACCTTAGCTTAAGGATAGAAAATACTAGCCTGTGAACCCCTGAGCATGTGGTCTAGCTCAAGAGCATGCAGACAGTCACATCTAGACATTTGAGCATTAAGCTAGGTTAAGGTGCTCAAGAGCCTGTGGTGGAAGACCCCGGGGTTGCTGTGTTCATTGAGGGGTCATCTGGTCATCTGGTCCATCAAGGAATCTTTTTAGATGTAGGGGGTCTGTGAAAAAGTGCGGAGACCCTTGAATCACTACGCGAAATCTTGCTGGACCTGCAAAGCCAAATTGGTAGTTCAAAGATCGTAGTCTTGGACGGAGTGCTAGGAACCCTTTTCTAGTGTCTACCATTTCCTTGCTGTAATCCTGAGAGATAAAAATTATTTTGTTTTTCCACAAGATATGGTTGTTCTTGCGCATAAAGGCCAGGATCTGCTCTACATGCTGGTAGCGGAGAGGTTTGCAAAAAATTGGCCTTGGTATTTTCTGGTCTGACGCAATTCTAGTTGGGACCCGATGGACCCTATCAAGTTCCAGGCCTACATGAACCAGTTTTCGAAGAAGGTGATTCCTCTCCTTCCGGTATTCGGAAAATTCTTAGATTCCCTCTTCTGTTCCTATCTCTGAGCCCTGACAGCCGTTTTGTTAGTGAGTCTGTAGTGGTGGTCAGGTTTTTGAGGGATTTACATACTTTGTTTTCTGTGTCCTCTAGTTGGCTAATTCAGTTCTCCATTTCAAATAATCTGACATTAGTATCTCTAATGTCCTTCCTGATCGCAGAGAATAGAATTAAAAAGAAAAGTAGATTTTGGAAGGATGATCATCTTTATTAGATTAACCATACCATATATATTTAATGGAAGATTAGCCCATCTTGCAAAGCCCCCCTACCTCCTGACTCACCTTCTTCCAATTAGCTCCTGGGATATCTTCTAGCTTGTGTGTTATCAGGACTCCAAGAACTGTCATTTGGGTTCTTGCCCCCATACTATCATTGGCCTGATTCCAGGCCATCACTTCCGTCTTATCGGCATTGACCTCATTACACGACCTTACCAAAAACTTGCGCTCTCTCTATTAGGTTTCACTGTTGCATCTGACCAAGATTGGGGTGCACTTTCCCCTTGGTAATGTATTGCATTAGAAACCTCCTTTAAGAATGGGATTAATTCCTCTATGATTTTGATATATAATTCCACTTGAAGGCCATCAGGTCCAGTCGCTTTCCCAATGTCTTCCTCAGTGATCTCCACCTCAAGGACCCACTTCTGTTCACTCGTTATTAGCGGAAGTTCTATTGGCTTTAGCAATGCCTCTACGCAGTCTTTACTTGGCTGTATATCCTCTTGATATCCTTTTGAGTTATCAGGACTCCAAGAAATGTCATTTGGGTTCTTGCCCCCATACTACCATTGACCTGATTCCAGTCCATCACCTCCGTCTTATCGGCATTGACCTCATAACACGAGACCTTACCAAAAACTTGTGCTCTCTCCATCAGGATAGGGATCGCAACCTGCGGATTGATAGCATACAGTCAGATCATCCGCATACAATGCAAGTTTAGCCACAAATCCAGAAGTCTTAAAATGGGATTATCGCAGGATCCGTCCTGATCTGCTGCGCAAAGGGCTCAATATACAGATTAAAGAGCAATGGGGATAGCGGGCACCCCTGCCTTGCACCCCTAGAGATGCGAAACCAGTCAGACAGTTCTCCATTAACTAACACCCTAGCTTTGGGGAGGCAATAGAGATTCTGTATAGTTCTCACTGCATTATTTGGGAGTCCTAAGCTCTTAAGGGTCTCCCATGGATATGTCCAGTGCATTTGGTCAAAAACCTTTGCTGCATCTACTGCAGCAACAGTCAAATGTAGTCTCTGGGCCTCTGCCATATGTATATCTCCCACCATCAGATATGTAAGTTCATTTAACTGCCTTCCAGGACTAAAACCTCTCTGGTCTGCATGTATTATGCCCTTAATAATCTGCACAAGTCTCGACGCTATTATCCCTGAAAAAATTGTATAATACGAGTTCAGAAGTGATATTGGCCAATAGGACTCTTGATGGGTCTTTATTAGGTTTCAAAATTAAGGCCACTATTGCATATGATCAAGATTGGGGTGCACTTTCCCCATGGATATGTATTGCATTAAAAACCTCCTTTAAGAATGGAATTAATCCCTCTATGATTTTGATATATAATTCCACTGGAAAGGCATCTGGCCCAGCCGCTTTCCCGATGTCCTCCTCAGTGATCTCCACCTCAAGTACACACTTCTGTTCACTCATTAATAGCGGAAGTTCTATTGGCTTTAGCCATGCCTCTATACAATCTTTACTTGGCTGTATATCCTCTTGATATAAACTGTGCATGGTGATGGTGATGATTTAAGGAGAGGGTCACTGGTGTGTGGTCCGAGAGAACTCCAGGGGTGTGAGTTACATCCTCCACCTCACTGTACAACTCCTGATCTACCAAAAAGTAATCAATGGCCATATTATTTTCTATATTGCTATGCGGTTATCTGGAACTCCCTTCCGGTTGAGATCCGACTCTTGGAGGATCTTTTACAGTTTCGTAGGGCTATCAAGACTTTTTTGTTTTAACTGTTAAGCAGGGTCTTGTTCATATCTGTTTTCTTCTGCTCCTGCTGTTAACGGTGTTGTGTTTCACCTTGCCATGCGCCAGGACGCTCCTTTGCTGGAGCATCTGTGCGCACAATAAATACCGATAACATAACATAACATAACATAAAAGGTAAAACCCCTTCCTATCCTGGCCCTCCTATGCCAGACATCTACCAGATGGAATTCCATCGTCACATTTTTTAAACAGGCATGTGATTTAGGGGAGCTGACATATTTTGTCCTGAACCCATCAAAGTTTCCTAAAGGAAGCCTCACACTCCTTACGTTCCAAATGAGTTTCCTGGAGCATTACAATGTGTGCCCCGCTGTTCTTAAGATAGTCCACAACTATTGCTAATTTCCTCCTGGATCTTAATCCATTGACATTCAAGGATAAACCTGGATTTTATCCATGTTTGTCTCTCCAAGCCCAGCTCCTATAACACCTTTCCTGCAGAGACTCCTGTTTGGTCAACACATGCTGACAGAGCCTTTGAAGGACCTTAAGTTGTTTATTAGTTACCGCAGTGAGGACACATTTTTTCTTTTTTTCCCATGTTCCCACCACCCTATGTGCCCCTCTCACCACCACCCCGGGGGAACACCCATTCCTATCTCTGGGCGATAAATCCACCCTCCACGACCCCCCACCCCAGAGAGAGATTTCAAAAGTGCATCAAAAAAGAGACAAAGAAAAAGAGCCAGTTGAACTGATTCTTAAACCTGTGCTTAAATGAAACTTAAATGTTAAAACTACTATATTTCCACAATTGTTTACTAAATCATTAGAGACTAGGGCTAGATGTTGTAGCTAGGACAGATGTTCCCTGCATCTGTGTTAGAAATGAATCCACCTCCTCTGGATTGCTGATTTTCTGCATTTTATTTTGCCACATAATCCTCAACATAGCAAGAAACTTCATCTGGACCTGAGCCCCTTTACTTCTCAGGTCGTTCATCTTGAAGTCTAACTGCCATTGTCTCTGCGCAGTTCTCTTCCCTAAATCTGATCTCACCTGGTAATTACAGTCCTCAAACTTCAGATATTTCTCCTTTAATCCACGCCCCAAAACCAACTCTTTAACAGTGTGTGTGAGGAAGTTTAGCAGAATTTTCCTAGGGGCTTTCCTGTTAGGGTTCAATCTGAACAGGTCTCTGTGAACTCTTTGAATTTCATTGAAAAGATCTATATCTGGCCTATCTTGCAATATTCCATCTTTTAATAGTTTGATAATAAAGCCCTTTATATTCCCTTTCTCAGCTCCTTCCGGGATAATAAGAACTCTCAAATTGTTACGCTTAGCGTAGTTTCAAGGCACTTCAGATTGTCCTGTAATCCTTTATTTTGTGATTTCAAGATCTCTAAATCCTGTGTGTTTTGAGAGACTCCTGCTGATAGAACCTTCAACTCACTGTCAAGAGCTTCAGTACGATGTACAATACTGTCTAGCTTCTCTTCCAGCACAACAATTTTTTCCTGAATCCCTCTTTGGTTCACCTCTGAGATCTCACATTTCTTGAGAATGTCCTGCCTCAGATTCAGTATGATAGTCTCAAGCTGATTTTCTGACTTGCTTTCTCCATCAATAGTAACTTCTGGCAGGCCCAGGCTTTCTGCAATGGGAGTCTCAACGGTCCCAGTAGTCCCAGCAATCACCTGTGGTTGAGTCAGGCTAGCCCCATCCTGGTGTCCATCCAACCTGTCCTCTATCTGATGTTCAGCTGCCAGGCTTTCTAATTGAGCAAAACTATTACTAAGAGGGACTACCACTAAGTCCTCTGACCCCAGATTGGCCTGTACCAGTCTTCATCTGTCTCCACCTCCCTTCTGTGCAGGTGCTGTACCCCTTGTCTGCTCTATGATCTTAAATTAGGAGTTAAGTGAGGGGGAGGGTTTTCGAAGCGATCGCACAACCTTCCCCGCTTTCCTGGTTGGTGAGACTTTTGGTACTTTCATGGACTGCCTGCTCCTTTCCTCTCACCCCCTTGGTTTTCTTCTCGGATCAGACCTCAGTTGGTATCTATTTCTCACTTGTGGAGTTTGTGATGTGGTGACTGGAACATCCCCTTTACTCACGCCATTGTCTTTACCGCTCTTTAAATTGACATTTAAGGCATTTAAGACTTTGCTATCTACTCCTAACCCTTCAAACAAACCATTAGGAGTAGATGAGGTTACAGTGAGTACCTGTGCTGGTGGTACGAATAAATCCTTCTCCATCAATTCCTGCTCTGTCAGTACTGGTTGCAGCTTTTCAGCGCTTCCCTCTCTCTCAATTTCCCCAGGGGGCAAGAAACAGAGTTTACCCTCCACAAACACTCATTGCCGAGATCTGTAGCCTCTGCTGGTACCTCACAGCACCGCTGCTTCGGCACTGTGCTGGCTCTGCCTCCCCGATCTGAAAGCCGATCATTGCTGCAGCCCGTGACCGCCTCCACAGAACTGAAGCCCGGCCCCAGAGGTCGAGTCTCGGTCCTGTGCTCGTTCCCATCCATCAGCCTGCCACACCCAGCCCGCGGGGAAAAAATTCTCGCTCCACAGCCTAAAAAAGATGTAGAGAATTAAGAAAACCAGCCAAGAACTTGCCCGGCTAGCCTCCTCATGCCTCCATATGTTCACAGATGATTTCTTTGTAAGTAGAAAGCTGCATCCGCCCGCGACTCTCTCCCTTCACTTTGGGAGCTTGCGCGACCAGCGTCAGCCTGCCGCCATGTTCCCCCTTAGCTAGGTCATCGGTCTGCTCCTACATTTAGGGCCCATTGAAAAAGGAAGTGTCAATAAAGTACTGGGCCCTTTTGGAGAAAGAAGATAACAGCTGATCGGTGCAATGTAGCCCGTGGTCGGGCGAGTCAATATTTAAACCGCCTGCAGGAATGTTTGAGCCACACCCCCGAGCGTGGCAGCAATGGTTTGGCCCTGCGTCTGCGCGGGCCGGCACGCAAGAGTATCAATAAATAGCCCAGGGCTCTGGGCATGGTTTCAGTTAGTTGCTGGCCACCACACTGACACCTGTGTGTGCAGCACCAGTCATTTGCGCCCCCCTTCACAACACTACACTGGGGACGAGATGGTCTCTCGCGCTCTGGTGCCTCTGTGCTTGCTTCTGGCACGGACGCTGAGAGAGTGGCCCGCAGTGCTCCGCGCGGCCTACCTCGTCTCCCCGGCGCCACCCATGCGGTGATGTGGCCCTGCATTGCGGGTGGCTGTGCCCCATCGCCCCTCCTGCTCCCGGAGAGTTCCCGGTGCCGGGCGCCGCCCTCTCAGCTTCGGTAATCAGCTCATGTCTGCGGCGGTGTCGACGCCCAGCCTCCTCTGCGCCAGCCACGCATGCGCACACTCCCTGTCAGGGCCTACGATGTCTCCCGGCCCGCGGAAGGGCTGCATCACTGCCGGTAAGTGCGCACCTCGAGCCTGCACGCCACAGACGACGCCCTGCCCAGCTGCTGCCCACATCTGCCACGTTTGGCGACTCTATCAGACATTATGCATTTGTTCTAGCTACGCCCGCATTGCATTTGAGTAGGCGCCCACGCCACGGGACCGCCAAGGACTTTTGGTGCAGGTACTTTCATGACTCTCCCTCCTTGTGGTGGGACCACGTGCCCTGCCCTGGTCGCCCAGCCTGCCACGCCCGCGCCCATGTGCGCGCCTGCTGGGCATACTTGGAGGTCTGACTGCTCGCCAGGCCTGCTGCTCCCCACGCCCTCGGCGCCCCTTTGAGCCCATAAAGTACTGCTCTACTGCACGAACACACAGAACCTGCGGCCATGTCTACTGTGCCACACCTGGAACCCTTTACCATCACAGGCCCCCCTCCATCCCAAGCAGCAAAGTGGAAAAAATGGGTGGAAAGGCTGGAGAATTACTTTGAAGCTGAAGAAATTGCAGCTCCGCGGCGGCGTGCCATGCTGCTCCATCTAGGGGGTGCAGACATCCATGAAATCTCGAAGAACGTCAGGGAAGGCAGCCCGCCCGCCCAGAAACTATGCCTCAATGCGCAACGCAATTACCGCGTATTTTGAACCTTTCACAAGCACTGACTACGAGTGGTTCCTGCTCCGCCAGGCCCGCCAACTCCCAGAGGAGTCCGTCGATGTCTTCTATGCAAGGCTGAAGAGACTAGCCAGCACATGCACCCTCCCTGATGCAGACAATGAAATCTGCGCCCAATTCATCCAGGGCTGCGCATCCTCGAAACTGCGGGAAAGAGTCCTGCAGGAGGACGACATGCCCATCTGAGATATCCTCATACTAGGGCACACAAAAGAATTGTCTAAGGCAGGGCTGCCATATGGAAGCCAAACCCGCCGTTGAAGTAAAGGTGGAGCCAGTGTGCGCCTGCAGACCGATGCCCCTGACACCTGCCTGAGGCCTCCCCGGCGAGGGACTCCCAAGCCTGCCCAATTTCCCCATGGCTGAGCTTGTGCGTGGTGCGGAGGCCCTACGCCCCACGAAGAAACATGCCCGGCACAAGGGAAGACCTGCAGCGCCTGCGGAAAAATCAATCATTTTGCGAGTGCCCCACCAGCAGAGACATTGATGACGACGGAGCTAACGCAGCCTCTGTCCATGTTGTTCGGATGCTAAACACCCTGGCAACCATGCCGTCTGTGGCACCCATGTGCACCATCAATGTGCAAGACCAAGTCGTAGCTGCCCTGATTGACACAGGAGCGACAATCAACCTGATGGCGGCCAAAGTGTACCGGACACTGGTGAATCCCCCAGCTCTCCATCCCACCAGAGTGCAAGTGTACGCCTACGGAACCAGGCGCCCACTTCACCTGTGCGGAGAGTTCCGGGCGGACCTGTCCCATGACGCCGCCCACCAACAGACTAAAGTCTATGTGTCTCAGGAAGGTGCAGGATTCCTGTTGATTCCTGTTGCATGGCGCGCACCAAGGCATAGTGAAGTCCAAAAGTCGCCTCCGGAGCAAACTATGGTTCTCAGGCCTAGACCGAATCGTCAAAGCTACCGTTCAACGGTGCCCCTTGTGTCTGGCGACCAGCCTGCCAAGTCGCCCAGCGCCAGTGATCACAGAGGACGGCCCGAAATCTCCGTGGGAACGGGCCAGTGCTGATTTCGGTAGCCTCCCTGGTGGCAAGCACATGTTCGTGGTGGTGGATTACTTCTCACGATATCCAGAGGTGGAGAATGAGATCCTGTCCTCCACTGCAGCCTCAGAAGTCATCCAAAACTAGAGAAGATAATCGCCACCCACGGCCTCATGGGTGAACTGAGAACCGACAATGGCCCGCCTTTCAATGGCACCGAGCTGGGCGAGTATCTGTCTTCCCACCGGATCAAACACCGCCGAATAACCCCAAGGTGGCCCCAAACGAACAGGGAGGTGGAGCGGCTGATGCGGACCCTGAACATGACTATCCAGATAGCAGTGGCGGATGGGCAAAGTCTGGAACTAGAAGAAGTGCACACACTATCACAGTAGGTGCATCCCTGTATTTGGGCACACTTTTAGGTTCAAACATAGACTCCTCAATGCTTGATGCAAATGTCTTCTCTTTATTTTCTTAAATTCACTTGATATTCATTTCATATCCGTTATGTATTAATTATAACAAACTTTTTCTTTTCATATTTGTATCCACAATCATCAACTTTCTATTCTTCAAAAAGGAACATCTTTCATCCCTACAGTTAAAACCAATCTCTTAGAATTGGATGTCAGTACGTATAAACTTACACGCAAGTTACGTCTCAGACACTTTTTTGAAAACGTATTACCTCCCAAAACAGAAGTCAAGCAGGATCAACTCATGGGACTACGACCATCAAGTACATACATCCCTCCAGTAAGCCACGAATGTATTGACACATTTGAGACACTTGTGAAATTAGACCTCGCCAAAATTAATTTCAACAAAAAAATTAGATCTAACCTATCTAGGAAAGATGAAGACACTTTGAAAAACATTGCTAATAACAAAGAAATTAAATGCATTAAGGCCGACAAAGGCGGAGCATTAGTGATTGTAAACACGTCTATGTACCTAACAAAAATTCGAGAACACATTGAAGATTCAGAAACCCACATGCGATTGGAAAATAATCCCACAAAGGCCATTAAACATACACTAAAGGAGATTCTATCAAAAGCACGACAAACAGAAATCATTGATGAAAGAACTTACAAATATCTGTTAGTTGAACACCCCAGGAGCCCGTCTATACAAATGACTCCAAAAATACACAAATGTTTGAGAGATCCTCCATTTAGGCCCATTGTGTCAACTAGGGGGTCATTGCATGAACCCATAGTAAAGTTTCTAGATAAATATCTACAACCGTTTGTGCAAAACATGAGAAGTTACACAAAAGATACCACAGAGTTTCTACTAAAGTTATCTAAAGTCACCATACAGGATAATGAACAAATCTTTATGTGCACAGCAGACGTCAAATCACTATACACGTCCATTCCCCACGGGGGAGGAATAGAGGCCGTGGAGAAATCCCTTGCCAACAGTGAGATTGAAACAGAAATGCAACAATTCCTAATGGAGCTAATGGTATTCACGCTATACCATAGCTACTTTGAACACGACAAGGTATGGTACAGGCAGCTATCAGGAATGTCGATGGGCAATTGTGCAGCACCGACGTATGCTAATCTATACATGAAAGAGTTCGAGGAGAAGTATATCTATGACAACGACATATGGACCAACAACCTAAAAATGTATATGAGGTATATAGATGACCTATTCTTCATTTGGAAGGACACGAAAGAAGGTCTCATAGCAGCCCTAACTGAACTTAACACCAAAGATGACAGAATTGAACTAACGTGGTCAATTGAAGAAGACACCATCACATTCTTGGATGTATTGATCTCAAAAACACCCACAGGTTTCGAAACAGACATCTACAGGAAAACCACTGACCGCAATAACACGTTGCACTTCACAAGCTTTCATCAGGGAGCCTTAAAAAACCATCTTCCATACTCCCAAATGTTAAGAGCGAAACGCATTACATCTGACACGGAACTAGGTGAAAAACGCATTAAAGAGATGGGTGAGAGATTTTCAGAAAGAGGATACCCAAAACACATCATAAATCAAGCAGAAAACAGAGTGTCAAAAATTACTAGAGAACAGGCATTAACTAAAACCACCAAACCTAAAGAGGACAGAATCGTCTTAGTATCTAAATTCTCCACAACAAGCTCCACATACAAGAAAATCATTTTACGACATTGGTCAATCCTTTCTACTGAAACTGAATTCAATAACATCTTCAGCAAACCACCAATTTTTGCATACACCAGAGGAGAAAATATCAAAGAAATACTATCGAAACAAACCAGTATGAAAGAAAAAACAAGAGGAACCATCCCATGCATGAATTGCAACAACTGCAACAATGTCATTAAAGGGGATGCCATCACACATCCAATGAGAGGCCAAACCATCAAACTCCGTGTAAATGCTACATGTGACTCTATGAACCTAATATACCTTCTCAAATGCCCATGTGGGAAAATCTACATTGGCAAAACAGAAAGAAAAATTAAAACACGGTTGAATGAACATAAATCAAATATCCGAACAAAGAATGTGAAATCCAATGTAGCGGTACACTTCATGGAACAGCATCATAACATCGCACAGCTGAAATATATGGTCTTAGAAGTCATTGAGAAACGAAAGGGAAGGGACAACAACAGATTCCTACTCCAACGCGAAACGGCATGGATATACCGTTTACAATCAATGAAGCCCTTTGGGCTTAACGATCGGACTGAACTCAGTTGCTTTATATAAGTACAATTAAGAGACTCTGACCAGACATATCTTTGCTGCCCATTTATACTCATCATTGTACATATTGCACAATGTAAAACACAACTGCACAATGTAAAACATATTTTATTTTCATTCATTATTTCATTATGTTATTCCATATACTATGCCATTTGAAGTTGCGAAACTATTGGTCATCCGCCTCACAACTTTACACACTCCTATCATGACACTCGGATATCATAGTCCCTTTTTTATGTTCACTTGCGCCATGAGACCCGAACCATGTGATTATATCACATGACTGACACACCACAGCCCGGAACCAAACACACCCCGACCGCCATCGCCGCTGATCGTGAACCGTGGATACGCTTTTCAACTTAGGAAGCACCTTATGCCTAAGTAAGTCAAAATGTGTTTAACGTTCGACTTTATTTGAACCCGCCAACCCACCACGGAAATTAAAACCTGCTCTCTTATGTTCGCTACAGATAGAACCCGATCATGCACCCACACTGAAACCTGAGTAAGTACAACTTACTAGTCTGTTCCACCGTACCGGCTTCACTTTTCGTTCGTTTCTTTACGTATTGCACGTTTTTGCCAGCATGCACAACACACCACACGCTGTATATATTTGCATGTATGCTTGTAATACTAACGTAACAGTCAAACAGTATGTTTTTATGGAGTAACATTGCTGCATCACAAGAAATGTCCCGTTTGTTGTTTTTTTGCTCACAGAGCTCCTGGAAAAAGGGCATTGGCCCGAAATGCATTGGAGCATTCAAATATGATTGTGGATACAAATATGAAAAGAAAAAGTTTGTTATAATTAATACATAACGGATATGAAATGAATATCAAGTGAATTTAAGAAAATAAAGAGAAAACATTTGCATCAAGCATTGAGGAGTCTATGTTTGAACCTAAAAGTGTGCCCAAATACAGGGATGCACCTACTGTGATAGTGTGTGCACTTCTTCTGATTTCATTAACTAACGGAGCAGGACGGCCCGTCACCTGTAGGAGCACCTAACCATATTGATAGTGAGTTTAAATCAAAAAAAATTTATAAGAACCTTTGAAAGTTGTGCAACACCCCAATTATTGAAGTCTATATACAAAGGCTGGAACTAGCCCTCTTCCAGTTTTTGCGAGAGTATCGCCTGACCCCTCACTGCACCACGGGAGTACCGCAGAGTCGCCTTTGTTTTGGCCGGGTATTAACGGACACCATCCTACACCACCCTACCTGGGCAGCGTCTCCAGCTCCCCCGAGCCAATCCATGGAGCGCAGAGCAAAGACAAACGCCGAAGCGACCAGAAGAAGAAGGGCCGTGGACAGTCCCATTGGTGTTGGCGACAGAGTGCTGGTACGTGACCGCCACCCAGGAGGGAAGTTCCGTCTACCCTTTGAGCTAGACCCCTGGACAGTGACAAGAGTCAAGGGCACCATGGTCACCGCCTCCCGAGGAGGAGAGAACATCACCAGGAACATATCATTTTTTAAAAGAGCCCCGGTGGATGACTGGGACGAGTTCCAAGAGCCCCCAGGGCCTGACCCCAACACGTCTCGAGGTTCGGAGGAAGCCGAGGAAGACCACGCCACTCCACTGGCTCCAAGTGGAAGGAGCGACCAAGACACCTGGGACCCGGAGAGTCTCTCATCACAAGAGGCGCAGAGTAGTCAAGGCACGTCTGAAGTGGACTGTTCTGATGACATGTTCCAGACCCCGCCGGACGGGAGGAGCCAGAGCTGATATCACCTGCGTCCCCATCCCAGGCCATCACAGAGGTATCGAGACTTTGTTGTCCGCTGCCAGCCGCTGAAGACGAGCCAACCTGGTCACCTGCAGAAACCAAGTAAGACTGTTCCAAATGTTGAATGGACTTGCAGAGACTTTCAGAGTGTTATGAAGTGAATATTGCATTGTTCCGTATTTTTGTAATGTTTTTATATTTCTGGGTAAAGGAGGAATGTAATGTAACCCGTGGTCGGGGGAGTCAATGTTTAACCCGCCTGCGGGAATGTTTGAGCCACACCCCCGAGCGTGGCAGCAATGGTTTGGCCCTGCCTCCGCTTGGGCCGGCACGCAAGAGTATCAATAAATAGCCCAGGGCTCTGGGCGTGGTTTCAGTTAGTTGCTGGCCACCACGCTGACAACTGTGTGTGCAGCGCCAGTCATTTGCGGGACCCCCCCTCACAACACTACAATCGGATGTATTCGTTTTTTTGGGAAGAGAGATACGTGGAAGGGGACCTAATGCAAGCATTGCTATCTTCCTTCTCCATTCTACAGGCATTGGTGCCTAATGACAAACTACCTATTTACAATACATAGGGTTTATTGGTCACCGGCTAGGCTCTCAAGAGTGACTTAGGAATTAATATGTATGGCCCAAGTGTGCGCTTCCTGTGTCAGACGACCTTCACATGTTCATGCTGTGTCAGAAGATTGCTGCTTTTTGGATGTCAGTGTGCAATTTCATCGAGGAAGTGACCACTCATCAGACAGAGGTACTCCCTCAGCTCATATTGTTTGGGCTATGTTCAGAAGCAAGTCTACAGGCAAATCCCGTCATAATAAACGTTGTCTTTTATGTGCATTTATTGGCGAGTTGGGAGATTTGTAAATTATGGAAATCTAAAGACTCCCCCTTGGGGGTTGACTATTTTCAGAAGCATTAAGCTGATATGCCAGACTGGCATTGCTTGAGAAGCTAGGAGCCTGGAGAGGGTTTGGCTACCATATACAGCTTGGAGACAACAGCTAAGTGAGTCCAACGATTAGGCCTATATGTTGCGGCGCGGGCTCCTCCCTGTTTCTTTATCAATATGAGAGTTAGAGGAATGTAGAAGCACCTGTATTCTTTGCCCTCTTTGAGAGGTAAGAGCTTTACTAGCAAGAAAGTTGACGGAATGAGGAAACAAAAACACCATGACATCCACATCTGATATGCAAAAGGAATTCTCTTAAAACAAACCCTTTTGAAATAACTTGATTCAAAATATTTTTACATTAAGGACCTACCATTATTGCCCAGGCATATTTGATACTTAAAATGAAATGTATTAATAGGTTTGTATTCTAATAGGCATTTATGTTTGCGTCATTGCAGCTCAATAGTACAGCTTAAAATTCTGTAAGCCCATCCATTTTTTCTTTTGGAATTTTAAGAAAGTGAATCGCCTTAGTGACTATAATATATACCTAAAGAATATTTTCTATAGCGGAGTCAAGTTTCTCAAAGAAGGTATTAGGAGCCACCTGAGGGATCAAGTGAAAAAATACAGCATTTTAGGTAAAATGTTCATTTTAATAAGATTGCAGATTCTGCCAAAGATGTAGGTAATGGTTTCTAATTGTCAAGCATTTAAACATATTTTTAAATATTGGTTCATAATTTGGCTTGACAATTTCGTCAATGGGACTGCTAATCTTAATGCCTAAATAAGTTGCTTCTTTAACAAGCTACTGGCCTACTCTGGAAATGTAATAACAATTGTTTGCTTTTTCAAGGTTGAGCTTGTCCAAAACCGTCCAAAACTTCTCCAAAATGCATGATCTCTTATTCAATTTTTCAAAAAGAGCAACAATTTTTTTGAAAACTAAGCAGCAATGTCATCCACATATGCGGAGACCTTTATCCTCATGCTTTAAGTAACAATTGACTCTAGGATGGAATTCATGAGAATATGACAAGGATAGGTCTCAAGATACATTTTGATTTTTGAACACCATCAGCAAAATAGGGCATGCTTATTGTAATAGTGTCCAATATGAGCTCCATGGTTACAATTCTGACTCTTGGGTTTGGGTATCAGGATTCAATCAATCCTATATATCTTATAAGAAATCCCTTTTTATTCATGACCGACCACTAGAATCTTCAGATAGTGTAGTCAAAAGACTTTTGGGATTAAGTAGGCTCACACAGGTCTTATATTCCAGTGCATTAGCAGCTTAAACATAATGATTGCAATATTAATATGGACTATCCTGTCCCGGAATAAACCCATGGTTTTTAGAAAAAAACTTACTCTGTGTTATGATTCTAGATTGTTTTATTGCCAATGTTTTTGAATATATTTTAGCATCTACACTAATCAGAGAAATAGACTGTTATGAGCCATAATACTCTTTAGGCTTATTATTTTTCTGGGGAAATAGTACAATATTACCTTGGTTCCAGAAATGGCATACACGCCAACCATCATGTACCCCTGTAAAAATCCAATATAAAGGTCTTAACCAAAAACATTTTCTGCCATATAAATTATTCAATGTAAGATGATTGTACATTCCAAATGTCCAAGATGTGGTCACAGATGATATCCATATGTGCGCTGAGTGTTTTTATTTGCCTGAGTTTTGGAGTAATGTGGGTAGAATTGTCTCTGCTCCTCTCGAACAAGAGCTGTGTATACAAAGTATGGTATTATGCTTTGCACTTAGCACACATCCCTTGGGATTGTAGTGATTTTTTCTTTAGTGCTGTATCAATAGTACACTTATTCAATGCATACAAATGGATGCCAAATAATGCCCATTGAATTGATTTGTGGTGGCTGAAACAAGTTAAACTTGGTTTAGCTGACTCTCTTGCAAACTTTTCAGGCAGTCGCTTAAGTCTTCCCCTCTCACTAAGCAATACGGTTTCAAGTTCCATCACTCTTTTTCCTTCCATAGAAACTATCCATCCTCCAGTTGACTTCATAGATAATCTTTGGGCACACCACAAGGGGCTCAAAAAGAAGTGCTAGGAGTTATGAGGGCTTGTGTCTTTCATACATGAGCAACTTTGATATGTTGCCTCCCCGGGCGCAGCCTAAGGTGTTGCCTATGCCAACGGAAACTGCTTATGCTACTGCTTCTTGTACATGCTCATTGCCACCAACTGTCCAGCTCTCCATGCCTATTATGTCTAGCCACCCTATGTCCCAAAGGGCAACCTTTCCATCCAAAGATTCAAGTACTTTAATTCCTCAATTGGAACATGCCATTTTCATGTCAAAGGTTCCCAAATTACTCCCTCGCTCCATTGAAAACAGGGACTCATTCATAAACAAAGTCTTGCATTGGATTCAAAATATTAGAGACTATTCTTCGGTTGTTCATTATGATACTGTGTATGCAAGACATTTTGAATCATATGAAGCTCAATATGATTTGTTTGAGCTCAAACATACACCCTAGAGCTGGTAGAGGGGCTAATTGTATTAGATCAGTGCACACCTCACCCTCTAGCGTCAGAGATCTACTTTAGGTTGAGGCTTCCAGTAACTGGTAAGATTTTCATCAGTAGTGCACGATCCTGAGCGATTCAGGAAAGTAGAGTTCCCCCTGCCTATCCTATTCACAACAGCATATCTTTGGTCGACCGACTGCCCGGCTTACCTGCTTTCCCATTGGCAGTTAAACCACTCTTTGCCTCTGATAGGGTCAGGCTGACTCCCACTAGGGACACTATGGTGACCATTTGAGAAGATAGTGTCAGGCTGATTTCCACTAGGGACATTATGGTCACCATCTCCAATGCTATAGAGAAGAATGTCTGTGATTGGCCAGTCCAAGGGACAACAACATCATCCATGAATCCGTCCCCAACCCTTCCTCCCAAAATTCCTCAAAACTTTTACAGTTACTTAATTGGAATATAGTTAGTATTAAAACAAAATTGGTGAATGAGGACTGGTGAGGATTTCTTGATGACTTTCATATTTGCACCTTGCAAGAGACCTGGGCAGTCACCAAGGACCATAGACAGGGTTTTATTACGTATATCATGGAGGCAATACACTCTGCTGCATTAAGGCTATCTAGAAAGCTTATTGTTTGGATTAAAATAGGGCTTGATCGTTTAGTAAAGGTGATCAGAACTGACGCCCTACACCTGCTTGTACTCAAAATAACATTGAAGGAAGTGATCCCTCTACTTATTAGTCTACAGTTACAGTAGGTCATTCTCCTTTAACAAACCATCACAGACCCTAACATATTTTAATTCATTATTAGAAGATTATGGGGAAGGATATCATGTGATTATTGTGGCTGATTTTGATACCTGTTTCGAGCTCCAGCCTGATATGCTAGAGCTGATAAGGGTATAGGATGAATGACAGGGAATCCCTGTATATCCCAATTCCAGGACGAAGGTCAAGATGAGCAAATCTGCATTACAGGTTGCAGATATAACTGTGTCCTACGGATTAAGAGTAGTAACAGCCGATCAACTTTGGACTTCAAAGCTTAATCAACTTTTAAGAGGGGTAATTATCAAAATACCATTGATTACATACTATTAGACGTAAGGATCTGGCATGAATTGCTGACATGTCAGTCATAGAGCGCCATGATAGTGGCTACTTCCCTCTTCTTTTGCATCTGAAAGGAGTTCAGACTTGGGATACATCTTGCCTTGAGCTTATAACATCTGTTGTAACAGTCCTGACAAAAATTGGCAGAATGAGAAATGAGCAGCCTTAGCTAGCTACTAAAAGTGCCCTAAAAGAAATCTATGAGTTCATCAGTGCAGCGCTGCATATACTGAAAACCCAGGACTGTACAACTTCCCAGACTCTGGCTGTACATGAAGATCTGTTTGAAACTATTTGACAAAGAGGTTTAGGCCCACAACAACTTTCTTAAGACACATTATTGGTTCAATCATCATTGTAGGGATGGCAAAACAGCTTTGACAAACGTTTTAAAAAGCAAACCAAGGACCGATATCACTATTGCTAGATGAGAATATACAAAGGTTATTGAGACTAGCAAATGCCAGTGGGAAGATCAATTCTGAGATGACCTGCTGGAAGTAGCAAAAGAGAAGGATTTCAGACAGTTCTGGCTCTTGGTCATACATGATGTACGTAGGGAATATGCTTGTCCAGAATGCCATCTCCCTGCAACAGGTGGGTTAAACATTTCCCTGTCGTTTGTGCAGACCCATCATGCATGGAGAGGCATAATAACACTAGGACTGTCTCCAACTTTGAAGGCACCGAAGGTGGCCCACTAGTATTTACATTGAAAGAAGGTCTGAATGCAATCGAGGCTCAGAAATCAGTGAAAGCTCCTGTGTCAGAACTGGTAAAATTCAGTTTGGTTCCTCAGGAGCAGTACCCTCAAGAAGCCCACCTTCCAAAAGCCTTGACTCAAGCTTAACTGCACTGAGTATCAAAGTGGTTAGGCGGGGGAAGGAAATTAGGGTGGGTACTGCGGGGAGGGAGACATGGAACGAGACGTTGTCCTTGATTAACTTTCCTTTCATGCTTCATAAACCTTTTGACTATATTTAACATGGGTTAAGCAATGACAAGATACCTGTAAAAGAAAAGCAGGTTATGCATAGAACAGTTGTGTACGTCTTATCAGGCTTCACTGGCAATTTCTGTTCCTATAATTCTCAAGGATACAATGTTATGGCTAAACAATCATGTGTGAAAACGAAGCACACATTCATATAAAAAGCCACTTGTTTTTTAGACACAATGTTTCCGTAATGATGTGCTTTAACCACTGTTAAATATCACAGTGGTACTACCAACAACCTTTTTGCAATACACAACAGGTTATATATGCTAATGAGGCAGATTAATATTCAGACGCCCAAGGGGGCACTTCCGCGCTATGTATCAGAGTTCAAAGTATGCGAATGTCCAGGTAGCGCTTCAGCACGATGTGAACAATGCCAAAGTCATCAGGTATGCAAATGCCCCCAAGAGCGCTTCAGCGTAATGTGCCCAGTTGCCAAAATCACCAAACATGTAAATGACCAAAGAGTGCTTTAGCGCGATGTACAAAAATGCCAAAATCACCAAACACGTAAAACAGTGGCAAAATTACCAAACATGGAAATGACTAAAAAGCGCTTCAGCGTGATGTACAACCGTGGCAAAATTACCAAACATATAAATGACAATGACTAAGGAGCGCTTCAGCGTGATATACAACAGTGCCAATATTACCAAACCTGTAAATGCTCAAAAAGCACATCAGTGTGATATGCAAGTTTCTTTCAAAATGCAAAATAACAAAAATAGCACATAGGTCCTTTCACGATGCTGTTGGTTAAGAAAGAATGATCCTACCTGATTGTACCGGAGAGAGGATCTACAATATTGGAAAAGAAAACAGACGTCTTCTTGCTGCAACCGGAATCTTCTTTGAGCAACCGGATAACAGGAACAGCTGCTGCTCAATCTCAGGGTTCTCAATAACCAGCAATGAGAACAGGGTGTGGCCCCTTTTTAATGGGCTCAGGAAGAAGCTTCAGATTCCAGCTCACAACTCTAATCTACTGGAGCTGAGAAGGGACAATAGGCCTTGATTACATCAGAGTCGGCAACAAATATTGGCACAGACAAGTGGCAAAGTCACAAAAAGCATTGGTAAAAACAATAGAAAACAGTAAACAGGTGCCAGACAATGTGCACCAGGAAACTAACGTGGCAGAATCATGACAGTCAACCCCATCAAAAGTGCTCACACCCCCACTGATGTGGGAGCCCTCTGGATGCTGTTTGTGAAATTTCTGTAACAAATGTGGTGCATGAATAGCATCACTTGGTTCCCATGAGTCTTCATCTGGACGATAGCCTTTCCATGAAAACAAATAACACAATTTTCTTTTTATGCGTTTACTACCCTTTATACTGTGTACTTAATATTCTTCATGATCTCCAACGAGGAGAGGTGCTGGACCAGCTTGTCATTTGGTCTTTGCTGGTTTTAACAACGAAGTGTGAAACTCAGGATAGAATTTCATGGAACTTGGTAATTTTAATTTAAATGCTACTGGATTTAGTCAGTCAAGTAATCTTTATTTCGATCGTAGATCATAAAAGATACATAGTAACCATCCAAATCATTACTTAAAAACACTGTCCAAATAACACTAATAATAAATACAAGTATAAAAATTTTAAAAAACTGTCCAGCATTAAAAATACACAAATATACTATTCATAGGTGGTTTCCACAGGTAAGAATTTTTTCTACAGATAAGATCTTCTCCTTCGCCACATGGCATCAATGAAGCGTGAAACTGAGAATACAACTGGGGTAGAAGTATTACTCTTAAGTATTCTGACAGTCTCTTTGTAATGTCTAAATCCCAAGTTTTTGCAAAGTTGAATGAGTCAACGTTGCCGTATGGAATTATATGTCGGGCAAAAAAAGAAAACGTGGGACTCAGATTCTTCTATGGCCCCACATGCTGGGCATTCTACTGATTTGATGGGTGACCATTTATTGGAGAAGACCCTGAGCGGGAGTGTTCAATATCTAAATTGTAGATAGTATTTCCTCGATGTGGAAGATAAAATTTCATCTAAGAATGGTTCAACTATATAAGCATCTTTCAGATTAAAAAACTGAGCAGTAAGTGGGCCCAGAGAAGAATTACCAAGGATGGCCTCTAGTCTATTTCTTCGGTCCAGCATAACCAATTCAGCACGCGACAACTGTGTGCAGACAACAGCAGGATTAGACCAAAGGCCAAGTAGGTCTAGTCTCGCACACTCCTTTTTTATGAAGACAAACCAAGTTATTTTCTCCGACCCAGGGAGGGCTAATACCTCTTCCAAGGCCGATCTAAAGTGAATTAATTCAGGGGTCACCCACAGCCTGCGCCAGTAGATTATAGGGCGTTGGGCAACTTCGTCTTCTAAAGGTTTAATACTGAGGTCCATTCTCAACGGGGTGAGGGGGGTACTGGGTGGGAGAGACAGCAGAGATCTCAAAAAGGGATTTTCCGTCTTGCTAATACCGCCCACCGGGCGATGACCCCACAGTTCAGCTCCATATAGTATTGCTCCCCTTGCTTGAGCTTTATGAATTTCAATAATTGATGCAACTGGCTTGGTTGTGGACTCTCGGTGTAATTTTAGAATACCTCACGTAATCTAGGCAAGTCTAAGTTTGGCCTTTGCTAATTGGGGGGCCCAGTCCATTTTGTCCGTAAGAGTGATACCAAGGTATTCAAAAACAGTGACCCTGTCCAAAGCTATGCCATTCAAAGAGGGATTGGGACATCGGGTCTTAGTTGGATTACAGACCATGATTTTGTTTTTTTCTGTATTAATCTCCAACCCCCTTATATGACAAAAGTTCGCAAAGCTGTCCAGGGCACGTTGAATTCCCATGGGTGATTTTGACAATAGAAGAGTGTCGTCTGCAAACATTAATGCCACCACCTGTTTGTTTCTCAGTTTTGGGGCATCAATGTCTTTAACACCTTTAAGGTGGGCAATCAAAGCATTAATGAAAAGACAAAATAAGGTCAGTACCAACACGCACCCCTGCCTAACTCCTCTATTGACTGTGATTTTAGTTGTAAGGCTACCCCATTTACCACTCCTAACTTGGGCAAAGTCATCAGAATAAAGTCTAGTAATGATGTTAAGGAGATCAGTTGGTACCCCCATATCCTCCAAAACGTCCCACAGAATTTTATGGGGCACCAGATCAAAGGCTGTTTTAAGGTCAACAAAGATAAGTAGAGGCCTCCACCCTCTACTCTCACGGTCTTCCAGTAAAGTAGTTGGAGCCTTAATAACTGGTCGACCGTGGAGGTCTTTTCCCTAAAACCTGCCTGGAAAGGGCTAAGAATCTGTTGTTCTTCCATTCAAATCTGGAGCCGATCGAGAATGATATGTGAGAAAAGTTTTTGACTCACATCGATCAGACTGATCGGGCGATAATTGAGCTGAAGAAGTGGAGAACCTTTTTTGAAGACTGGTATGATCTCAGCACCTACCCATGTAACAGGTAATTTGGTACCCTGTAGAATAGCATTGAACAGCAAATAAAGATAAGGGACCCAGATCCCAGTTTGATCTTTATAAAGGTCGCCGGGGATTTTGTCACGGCCAGGTGCCTTACTAGCTGGGAGCCTATTTATAGCTAACTCTAGCTCCATCATAGTTATTTTTGGCTCTATAGATTCGTTGGTAGAAAAAGCCAAGGTGGAAAAGTCCTGGTAGCTATTTGGGAGCAGGTTCTGGAATGGTAGCTGGTCGGGAGGATCTACTAGAAGAGTTTCTTCAGCCGGAGCGGCATATAGGTTCTGATAGTGGTCCACCCAACTCTCCGGTGCTATATTTGGAACAATATCAATTTGACCTTCCTTGCTACCAGAGCGGACTATGGACCAAAATTCTCTCATGTCCCTATAGCCAAGTGCATTTTTTATAGCATTCCATTTAGTGTTCGCCCACATCTGTTTGGCCTCAGAAATGCACTTTCTTATACTCAAGTCTCTTGGTTTTTATTAATGATCTATTAGAGGCTTTGATTGCAGCCAAGAGAACCCCCTTTGCTATCTTACAGTTCGAGTCATACCATGTATTCATCTTCTTATTTTTCCTAGGTTTTCCCATTGGAGGATTAAGTAGCAAGGTGAGGGCGGTAACTAGTCCCACGAGGATATTAAAGATTTGGTCAGTAGATTGGTCCTGCCCCAAGTCTAATAGGGCACTTAAATCATCAAGAGCCCGAAGGACAGTTTGGTAGAGGGAACTCATCAGTTCAGGAGAACCCTTTACCATTGGCCATTTTAACCTTCTTCTATCATTAGATAATACTAGTGACTCCCGATTTTCCTCTCTTAGGCCCATATTTAAACTTATCTCGGGAAGACTTAATTAAAAAACCAGGGCATTATGGTCACTATCATGGCGAGGTAGGACCACAAAATCAATGACCTTAGACCAGGTGCTGGCCTCAACCAGAATATAATTAATAAGGGAGGACTGCCCTGGACGATTAAAAGTATTCTTACCCTCCAAATCAGATTTTGTGCGGCCATTGCATGCTCTCAGGGAATGGGCCAAAGTAATGGAATTCAGTTGGAGAGCTATTGGTGACAATGCCCTTATCGGAGATATTTGCAAATCAGGAATGGATCACAGAGAGTCCTCAATACTAGAGATAGGTTTAATCAGACCCGGGAGTGGCTCAAACCGGCAATTGAAGTCTCCTGCAACAATCAAAGTGCTCGCCCCCTTAACCGTAGGAATAAGGTTGTCAAGGGAATCCAATGTTAGAGATTCTTTACCCAGCTTAATGCGTCTAGAATAAACATTGATAAGGGTCCCACAAAATTTTGACCTAAAAGAAAGTCTAATGCATAGGAGATCAGGCAAAGGGGAATTTAATTGGGTCACAGTACATCCCAAATGGGAGCCAATAAGAATAGTCAGGCCCCCAAACGGTCTTCCCCTCTTACCAATAGATGCCAGATTATTAATGGACAGGTAACCCGGCCAGTAGAAATTTTCCCTAGACCACGTCTCCTGAAAAAGACAAATATCGAACTTATCTATCAAGAGACCCCAATCAGGGCTAGCCAACTGGTTGGCGAGCCCTGCCACATTCCAACAGAATGGACATTTTAACATCACATATCTGGAGCCTGCCACAATTTTCAATTGGGGTCCTGTTGCCCAGAACTAGGCCATCAGAGGGACTATCACTCTTTTCGGGTTCACAGTTGATGGTTTCCATCTCCATAGTTTGCAAAATAGAAAAAACATAGGGTGTCGGATGATGGCCTTCGGAAATACCGTCCCAATTGTGACAGTTGTTATGTAACCCAAGTCTATAGGGATTGAACACTGGGTGGAGGGTTTTTCCATATGCCTAGGTGGGAATTGAGCAATATTTAAAAAAAAAACACCCTGCCAGTAAATCAAAATCCTCCAATGGGGCTAACCGGGTAGATACTGGAATGTTGTAGAGCGATGGATTTGGATATGGAGTGGTGGATGAAATGTAATAAGGCTTGGCCCATCAATCTGGGTCAACTAGGGGGCACGGGAAACCTGCCCTCCATGGTCTTTGGTAGAAGAAATCTAAAGTAAGGGCTCTAATAGGCATGGAATGATTAACAGGAAATGAGGATTGTGCCATTAAACTTTGGATGGTTTTTGGGTGCCTAAAGTTGATGATCACACAATCTCCAACAATAGACTTCCCAGTAGGGCCCACCCAAGCAACCCTCCTTACCAACAAGATTTCACCTGCCTCATCATATGTGAACTGCTTATTTTTCACCAACCAGAACAGAATCTTATTGCGAAGTTCAAGCTGGGATTCTTTATGGCCTTCCTTAAGTTCTGAGATTCCTGCCAGAATAATTACGTAAGGAACAGCCTCGGGGGGAGGTTAATTATAGGAAGAAAGGATTGCTGAGTCACACCACTTCCACCCCCTGCGTTCTCCTCCGCAGAAGTCAAAACGCTTGAGTCACCATCAGTTGGACTTTTACAAGATGAAGTATGACGGGCAGTCGGCAGCTTCGGCAGTTTCGAATTGTTCCCCTGTACACTTAGGGGGGCATTAAACGTGCGGGTCCTTGGCCAGAAAATGACAACCCTCTATCACCCGTTAAATTTCTAACTACAGAAATAGGAGGAACCTGATTTTGGGGCCCTTTATCAGCTTTGGGTAACTTAGTTATCAAACTCGGGAGTGGGTCCGGGGAAATAGAAGGCCCAGCATTGAGTATACTAACAATAGGGTTAATAGTGGCTTCATTATTGGAAAGTATTTGTGATGGGTTTTTAGGAAATGGAACATTTTTAAGGTGCTGAAGAATGGAAGCAATCTGTTCCCCTACCATCATTCTACACTGGGACAACAAGTCTACCACTAGAGCTTTGGCCCAGAGGGAGTAGGTCTGGTCTATTGGGGACTTACTAGTGTTAACTAAAGTGGTGCCACTTTTTTTTGTCTTTTCAAGACCTCTGCCAGGCCCACCCCTAGACTTTTCCCTTTAAGGCCCTGGTTGCTACCCGAGGTCCTTTTTCTTGGCAGACGGGCAGTGGGCAGATTGTCCTCAGATCTAGACACAGAACTAGGTAAAGTGATATGTTCATTACTGTCCGAAACCATATTTGGGCTCCCAATTAGTTCAAATAGGTTCATTGAATCAGTAGGGAGAGGAGAGGTAGATGGAAAACCGTCAGGTGTGGTTGAAAGACGTTGTTCGGTCAGTTCAATTTCGGTGGTGACCACTCCTATCGCCTTTTGAAGCATTACGTCGATTGCTGTGGGGACTGGAGGTGACGGAGGGTTAGCCTTGGGAACAGTGCGCTTCCCCACACAGGCGTGTTTCCCTTGCGCATGGGTAGGGGGAATTGGTGGGGCCATTACAAAAATATTAGTGCATGCAGCAACAAACAGACCTATAACGGATTTTAATAGGGATCAAAGTACCTCCAGATCCAGACGATAGGACAAAGGCCCAGAACTACAAAGGTTAGAGGGGTGGCCCAGCCCAGTCTCCTCCGGTCGATGACGGGCAAGGACAGGCCCGCCCTTGGCCCGGGTTTCGCCAGGACGCCGCCCGTGCGTCACACGCTGCGGGGGCGCTCTGCAGCTTTAAAGCGCTCCGGGCGCAGGCCGGAGTGTCACGAGTGCGCCTGAGGCCCTCGGGGCTGCTGGGAATTGTGGTTTTCCCCAGTCACACTGGCCGTTGCCCTCACGGCGTGGAAGGGAGAAGTTGAGCGCCCAGCCGTTGCCCTCATGGCTCCTGTCCTGATGCTGCTGGTGAGTTGCTAGTTTCCCCTGGATATACACAATTCTCGATTTCAAACGGTCCAATAAATCGTGGATGGAATTTATATTTCTTTTTTAACTGAAAATTTCTTGTAGAGAGACAGGCGAATTGACAAGTCTTGTACCTTGGTTCTACTTTTCTTTTTCTATCAGCAAATCTTTTATAGTTGTTTTTTGCTTCCTGTAAGTTTCCTTGTAAATGTTTTATAATAGCAGTCATTCCTTGTAATCTAGAGTCCAAAGATGGAATATTAGTGTGAGTTTGTGATAACAGCAATGGAACGTAATGTGGATGACAGCCATGATTCGAAAAAATAATGACATGTTTGTGAAAGTGTGCTTTAAATTATTGCAAGCGAATTCAGTTTCCCAGAGGAGATATACCCATGAACCTTGTTATTTAAATAAATAGCATTATAGATATTGATTTAATAACTGGTTCACTCGCTCTGTTTGGCCATTCGATTCCGGATGGAACCTTGTGGACAAGTTTCTTTTTATCTGTAAAGTGTTGCACCAAGCTTTCCATACTTTTGACGTAAATTGCGCCTCTTGATTGGAAGTAATAGTGCAAGGCAAGCCATGTAACCTTACTAAATTTTGAACCAGTAAGGTTACTAACTAAGTTGCTGTTGCCATTTTCTAACAAGAAATAAAGTGAGCCATATTTGACAGTCTGTCAACCACCACTAAAATGGTGGTTTTCCCTTGATCCTTGGGTAAGTCCATAATAAAGTCCATGGATATATCTTCCCAGAGCGGAATTGGAGTAGGCAGGGAGGGGCTGCAATAATCATTTTTTTGCGCTATGATCTCCTTTAGCTTGAGTACAAATGTCACATTGAGTTACATATTGGATAACATCCTGTCTCCAGGTAGGCCACCAGAAATGTCTTTGGACAAGCTCTTGGGTTGTTGCTAATCCTGGATGTCCAGCTAATGGTTTTGTGTGACACCATTGTAAGACTTGATTTTCTAATGTTGATGGAATGTATAGGAGTGTTTTTTGAAATGGTAATCCTTGAATAATAGTTCTCTTTTTGTTTTTATGTTCCCAAATTAAGATCTGTTTTAACAGCATACTTTTTCTTATGTCTTGAAAAAATTGCTCAGACATGGTAAGTCTGATAATTTGTTCTTTTGGAATTATGGATGGAGGTATAATTGCCTTTTTAAGTTTTTTCTGCTGCTGTTTCGCATCAAGATAAAGCATCTGCTTTGTTATTTATTTTGCCAGGTCTGAATGTTATAACAAAATTAAATTCTGCAAAGAATAAGGTCTACCGTAACTGTTGAGGTGTCAAAGCTCGAGCACATCATAAAAATTGGAGCTTACGATGGTCCGTATTAACAGTCACCGAATGTTTTGCACCTCGAAGATAATGGCGCCATTCTTTAAAGGCGAGACGAATAGCCAACAGTTCGTTTTCTGCCACTGTATAGTTCATCTCGGCAGGTAAACTTTTTTTGGATAGGAATGCAACGGGATGTAAATGGTTAGTTCGCTCAGCCGCCTTTTGAGATAGAATTGCCCTAATTGCAGTGTTAAAAGCATCTGCTTCAATTATGAAAGGCTGATCGATGTCTGGAAGATTTTAAGTATGGGCGAATTCTGTGAATTCGTGGTACGCGAATTTGTGCGAAAGCATACTCGCGGTCTGCAAAATCCGTGAACTTTCGCGAGATTGTGGATTTTTATTTTTTGCGTGTTCGCGGAATTTTTCTCACCGCGGCTACCGCGAACTTACCCATGCGGTCATATATGAGCGCGGCCATCTTGTTTTCACTGTTCGCGTTGCGTATTTCTGTTTCCGGTTGCTAGTTGCATGCTCGTGTTGCGCTTTTCCTGTTCCGGGCCACAGTTGCATGTTCGCGTCCGTTTTTGCATGCTCGCGGGGAAAATAGCGCGCGAACGTACCCATGTGGTTGTAATGGGCGCTGCCATCTTGTTTTTCATTCATTGCTATGGTTCTGGGCATGCCTTTTCTATCCAGCTTCAATCTTTGAAATCCTTTGTTTTTTAAAACTTTTTTTTAATCTTTTTTACTCATTATCCATCTCTTTATTTTTGTACATCTATATATTTTTTTTTTCTACTTTTCGTTACTTTAATAATTACTTTTTCTTTTAACTCTCTCTTTTCTTTTATTTACTTTTTCCCCTATTCTTTCCTCTTTTTCCTTTCTTTAACCCAGGACCATGGCAAAGGGATCGGGCAAGTCCAAGGGGAAGAGTCCCGCTCCCACACCCCGCAGCCGGCTCCCTTGCTGGCATTTACAGGGGGAATCTGTAAGTCCCAGGGAGATTTTCAGCGTGGTGGAGGTGGTAGCACTGGTCTTCTTTGTGTAGCGCTACCTCCCGAAGACCGCCGCAGCAGGAGGCAGGCCCGGTACCGGGTACGGCCTCCGGGAGCGTCGCCAGCTATGGGGTACACCTACAACCAGGTGACGCACCAGTGGTCCGACATAATGGACCGGGAACAAGACCTGCTCGACCTGCTTGGAGTCGAGATCCCTGGGCTTGGTGAGCACTAATAGCTATTTAATAACTACCTTGTTTTCTTCTGCTCTGTGTTAAATTGCAAATATATGTTTTTTTCCAAAGAGCAAGAAAGCTGCAGATTACATTGCAGGTAAATTATGTTTCAAAAGCTTCTGTGATTGCAGGTGATCGCCTGCTGAGTGGCGGTGCTACTATGCTTACTTGTTTTTCAATTTTGTGCTCATTTGGCCTGAGTGATTATGACTGTACTTTACAGAACTGCGTAATGCTAGAGACTAGAGACTCAAGTCCAGTCCTTACTTTGTATTCCTGCCACTAAGAAGAGATAGTGGTGGTGGATTGATAGGTTGACTATAATATGACTTGTCATTTAGTAGGACATTTTTTAGTAGTCTGCAATCATGACGGACTGTGTCTGTCACTTTGCGTGCTGCTGAGTGCTGCCAGTCCTAGTAGAACCTTTTTGTATTTGGTTTAGTGAGTTACATAACTTTCCAAGTAGACAGTCCGCAAATCCAGCAATACTAATATCCTAGTAGACCACATCAGATAGGTCAATAAATTTAGTGCAATTCCCCGAAATAATTTGTTATTGTTTTTTTGAAATGTTTGATTTCATTGACAACAATCATCCATGTTTGTGTCTTTCTTTCATGGATATCAGCTCCTCTCAGGGGCAAGAGGACAGAGGTGGCGGTGGCGGTGGCGGCGCCGGCGGAGCAGGAAGGCCTGGATCGGTCCACCGAGGGCTCTTCTGCTGGACCCAGTAAGTTTTCCTGTTAGTATTAATAATTATACTTCCCTAACTTTTACAGAACTTATTTATTCTAAACATTCAACATAATTCTATTTTTTCCTAAATCGTCTTAGATCTTCTTGTAGACTGTTTCTATATTCTTATCCTGCCTCTACTATGACTCTCTGTGCTACTACTATTTATTATTATTAGTCTGTCTGTGTAGCTAGCTAAGCTTGCACAGTTGGCAGAAGGTGTTAAACAAAACTCCTATTCAGCAATAGCTCTAGGCACTGAGTGCAATCCTGTGTGATGTACTTAATATCTATTGAAGTCTTCTTAATGTTATGCTTTGACAATTCCCAACAATAAAATGTCAATTGCCACCAAGAATAAGATACTAGTTTACTTTTTGATTGGATAGGAGGACATACTACTTCTGTTGCCGGGACTATTCTACACATACAGAACTATGGACAAGAAATAGGGCATTGGTGATAATAGGCGCAGTTAGACTTTCCACAAACCTCAGTCATAAAAGAAGTTGAACCTCCAATCTCCTTACTGACTAGCTAGTGTGTCAGAGTCAATATTTAGCTCCCGAATGCAGCGATGATCCCCAATGATTATACAACCCAGAACATAAGACTACGGAGTCAGAGTCCTGACCTCTCAGAGTCACGGAATCATGCTTGCAAATTGCAAACCCTTTCGCTCACTCACTCATGACCAAAAAACCACAGAGTCTATGTAAGTTTTAAAGCTTTATTAAAAAAAACTAGCTCTGTGTGTACTCTGTATAATCATTTTCAATTGTGCATTATATAAAAACATTTATTAAAATTAAATCAACTTCATAGAAGAGAAAAGGTGAACTCTTGAAAACTGAACAGTGGCTGATTTTACACATTAATTGTGGGAGACCCCTCACCTGGTTGGAACTTAAAGTACTGGTGGTGAGGATGATGAGTAACATATTGCTCTTGTTCGTAGAAGGGAAGCTTTTGTCTGTTATGAGAAAAATGGTGCGTGTTAAAAAGCAAGCATTCATCATGTGTGCCAAAAAGTGTAGCATGTTATGGCTAAGCATAAATAAAGTTTCTACAGCTTGAATAAATATTTTAATAAATACTGAGAACATTTTACGGCTTATTTCTTATTAAGGTATCGGTGTCGCAAGAAGTAATTCTATCTTGCCCTATGAAAAATTACTTCTAAATGGAAGAAGGTGTCCAGAAGGCTAATGAAAAGCCCCTCGAATTGATAATAGAGGAACATATTACAAATATTATGAAAAGTTTTTACTAGTGAGGTATGTATAATTAATAAATACACCCAGTAACATTACAGTGTAGCTACAGTCTGTAGCTTATAAAATTCTCAACTACTGTTTGTGACCTTGCATAACTCAAAAACCCAGAAACCATTGAAACAATGTGCCCTGATACACTGTTTAGATTAAGAGATGTCATCACTATTATATCATAATAAATATTGAAGCAATGTAGATAGGGAAATATATATGTAAAAAGAGTTATATGATTGTTGTATCTAATTTTATGTTCTCTTTACTGAATAGAACCTAGTCCTGATGAAGGTGTAAATTCAAAAACCGAAACGCTGCGTCGACAACTTGTTTTTAATCTGTCTTTTGTGAAATTGTCCTTTTATTTATTGTTGGATAAACTGTATTTTATTACTATTCATGTGTATCAACACATTTTTTAATTCTATCAAGTGGCACTGCAATCAGCAAATTATTTCTTGTACTGTATGTAATAAAATGCATAAATTTGATATAATGAATTTGTTTGTTGGTATATTTTGAGGAATTGACAATGGGGTTTATTTTTGTAAGGGTCTTGTGAGTTATCAAGGTACACAAACAACACCCGATTGTGCGGTATTATTAGGGATTTGCTTATTCTCTAAGCATAAATAAAAACACTCTCCCCTTCCAAAAGGGGAATTTTTAGTTTAGACTAGAGAGTCACAAATAATTAAATTTGTTTATGTAGTAACATTTTGTTTGTTTTCATTCCTAGACACAATAGGGAGTGGTGTATATGGCATCTAAAAATATGAAATGTATTTTCTAGGCGGAACACCATCGGCACAGCCCACCACCAGTGCTGGCCAGCGCAGAGGTAGTCACTCCAGGGGCGGATGCCAGCAGGAACTGCTGTGGGGGATGCCTCGGTAGTGGCGGGCAGTGGTAAGCTATTATATTCCTTACTTATTGAGATTGCAGAGTAGGCTCGCTGCAGGGGTGTATATGTTGTACAGTACAAGTACACTTTACTGTTAAGAAGACTTAGAAATTTAGAACTAAGTTTTTGTCAAGGAGGTAGAAGACAGTCACCCTTGACTTCGCATTAGCAATAGCATTAGTGGCGGGAGTTGATGAGTTACCAATGGCCGCCTCTAAATTTGACTTCAAGTCTGCTGTGAAGGATGAGCGAGTTAAATTAATGACTGGCAAAGAATGATACGTGTTTTTGAATGCAGGCACAGGTGGCTGAGAATCTGATGCATGGCCGGTTGAAGGTTGAAGCAAGGATGGGTGGAAGGAGAAAGAAAAGAGGACTGCCTAGGTGGGTGGAACAGAAACAATATGGGTGCGCAATATATTCTTTGGGTCAAATTAAAATGCAAGTCAAGCACGGATGCATGAGTGGCGGTTTACAAAATAAAATAAAAAGGGTGTTTTTCGGTGAGAAAAAGTAAGGTTTGTCCAGTTGAGACATTAAGAAGAATGATTGACATTTACTTTAAATGGATGGATGCCTGGATGGTATCTTCCTCATAGATAGGATAGGCGTATATAGAGTAGACGGAGTAGACGGTCACTAGATGAAGAGTGTTACTTTGAAGAGCATGTAACACTGCACGTCTGTGCCAGAGTAGCAAAGCTGAGAAAAGTAGAAGGTGTAATTTTTCAGAATACTCCCTTGACTAACAGTAGTTTGCAAGCACAGCAATATATTGTGTATCTATATTGTATAGTTCACATTATCAAGTCAAGTCACAAGCTCCTTCCTCCGGCAATTACGGGGACCACTCACTACCTATGTTAATAATTTTTTTTTCACCTGTGTCATTCATGTGTGGCCTGTTGGTGTTCACTAAATCAATAAAAACAAAGCACCTAAAGTCATCCTTTATATAAGCAAATATCCTGTGAAGGGATAGATGATCATATTATCTTCTTCATTTTCCTTTTGTAGTAGTGAAAGTTAAATTAATTGAGCAGTAGCCCTTGTAACAGAGTATGGCCAGTGCCACCCGTAATAGAAAAGTAAGAGCTTCCCCACCTGCATGTACTGAACTGGTAACAGTAACGCGAGTCTGCGTAATCATGGCTTGCGTCTGTTTTTCTTGGGTGCAAGCAGACTGCGCTGGCATTATGCCGGCTTCCACAAGTTTACATACTAATTTCGCTAAACAAGAGAGAAGAAGACTGGTGTACTGTCTGAGTCTAATGTAGTGAGTCCATATAGTGCTAGTAGAATTCCTGAAACTCCCACTAATGTTAGAGCAGAGACCGACGAAGTGGGAGGTTAGATAGATACATGCCACAAATGTTATGCACTGTGCTTGCAAGTTGCTAGTGCTACTGTGACACAACTTTCAGTTGAATTATTTTGTGTTAATCTTAAAGAGTATTGGTTACAGTATTTTTTCCTTTCTTCATATCGATACTCCTTCTAAACTATCAAGGAAGGAGTTGGCTATCCGGGTCAGGCAACGGAAGCTGGAGGCAATTGTTGCCAAATATCGGCGGCTGGTGGCTCAGGAGGAGGATGATGACTCTCAGTCAACATCAACAACAACAGCTGCATCCTCCTCCGCTGCCCCTGGGTCATACAGCCAGCGCAATCCTCCAGTGGTACGGCGCCGTGGTCCGGCAGCCACCCGCTGCCTCCGTGCAGCGAAACCAACAGCTGCCCCTCACATTACCTGCAAGGCTCGTGTGCACCGACTAACCCTGCGAGTGGCCTACCTTGAGCAGGAGGTGGAGAGGCAGAAATCCCTGCTCAAGGCCCCCCGGAGAGAGCTACGTGACCACCTGGCCACAGGACACCGCTGGCCAAAGTAGAGAGAGACTGTCCCTTGCGCCTTTTTTAAAGACTTTTGGGGGAGGTGGGAATTGGGCGTCAGGGTTTTTGGACTTTTAGGGACATTTCATGGACATTGGTTGGGGTTAGGGAGGGGGGTGGGTCAGGTCTTGTGGGATAGTTTATTTTTGTTAGGGTCGAAAAATAATTCTTTATTTTCCACTTAAACGTAGCATACACATTTTTACTGTTTTGTGGGGGAGGCAAGGGGGGTTAACTGTACGTTTGTTTTCCTCAAACTTAACTGGATGGTTGATTCAAATTGTCTAAGTAATCAGCCACATTTGTACAAAAGTGCCACTGACAGAGTTAGTGAATTCTTTTTTTTTTTTTTGCAGAGTTATATAGCGCGAATTAGACCCGAACCGAATCAGGTATCAGAGAGCTTTACATATTTTCCAGTTACGTTACATGAGGACACACTTTCATTTTAGGCACGGGGAGATTAAGTGATTTGCCCAGAATCACAGGAGGTTTTGGCATCGTTACCGAGACTCGAACCCAGATCCCCAGGTCCAAGGTCGAGCGCCCTAGCCGTTAGGCCAACTCCTCTCCCCAATTCAATTGTCCTACTACTTTACCAGTACTACCGTCATTCTCTCCTCTCCTCCTACTCCATTATTCTTCCTCCCCCAAAATGCTTATCTTACCTGTGATTCGTGTTTGAGAATAGGGCTAGGCAAAGGGCTGGCTGCATGGCAAATGGCGATTAAGGTTGGCTATGGAATCCGGTACAGATCAAATGGCATCGTTGTGGTGGTAGTAGTAGTGATACATACTGGCAGTAGCAGCATATGAAAAAAAAGGAAATGAGACATTGAGTGGCCTGAGGAGCATCAGAACAGTATGATAGTATATAGTACAGTACACAAGAACAGTGCCATAAATTGTAGCCTAAGCAATTCTAAAGTATTCAATCAAACGTTAACCACTAGTTGCGTGGATTATGGCTACTACAAGAACTAGTACTGAAGGACACAGCAGTGTAAGCTTTCACCATGTGTAGGAGGATGTTGTTGTTGATGAATCCACTCAACGGCGGACGTGAAATTCTGAATTGATTTACAAATACTCATGGGTGTGTGTCAAGCAGAATAAGAATATATCCTTGGATTCCTTGACCTGCCTTGAAATTGATTTTCTGTTGCTTTTGACCTTATCCTCCCCAGCAAGCGTGTGGAATTATTGGTGTCATTTAGTCACACCTTAATGAAAACCACACAGCCCGGGGGAAGAGGGTTAGGGTTTGAAAAATGGATGGGAATGGGGGTTTTTGGGAAAGTTTTTTGGAAAGAGAAAAAAAAACACAGCATGGACAAACAACAAATGAAGAAAAACAAATCTTTGGATACGAACATATCCATAAATCTTTTAAGGGACATAAAGGAAGTGCATGCATTAAGTTGTTTGCTAAATGGATGGTTAGGTTACTGAAAAGTATTACTTATACTATAACTTGCTAAATAGTACTAAACAATTAGACAGTATAGGGCGGCAGTAATTACGCAATTTCACTTGCCTATCTGCCCTCAGGGAGAATAAACACTTAGTAGTACATTACATTAGTTTTAAAAATAGCAAAGAAACTTATCAAATAGCTGTAGGGATGAATTTGAAGCAGAGAGCAAACGCACAGAGTCGCACTCATAGAAGTTCACAACAATAACATTATTTAAAAGATAAGGACAAGTGAAGTGGATACTGTAACTCTATGTTGTAGTTGTCCTGGTCAAATTGGGAAGTTGCATGCATCCAGCCATTCCTCTTATTCGCGGTACTCCTCCATTCCATCGGACGCTCCGTCGATCAATCTTGGTGACGACACTGTCCACTGCCTGCCTGGCGGATGCGGAATTGCGTATTGCTGTGGTAAACCTGAGTTAATGCTTTTCCCATCACACAGGGTAAGTGACGGCCTGTAATTGTTGATGGAAAACAGAAAGGGATATTAAAACACCCCGGAGGAAAAATATAAGGTACGTTGTGTAGTGCAAAAATAAAACTTTCACTTTCAGAGGCGACAGTATTACATACATGCATCATTTCTAAAGTGCCTACACTGAGTCTCTGTTTCCAGGATAATAATTAGCACACAGCAGGCCAGTGCCATGCAGACGGTCAAGGCAGGTACCACTACAGAGTGAACCAACCTCCATGTAGCATACCTCTTTGACACAGACAGACAAAGCAGATCTAATTTTATACAGCAAGCCACATAGCAGCAATTTTACATGAACCGCTGTCTGGACTCTGGCATAACACTACACTGGATCGACCACTCCATACCACGACTAGAAAGACATGTAGTTCTGCTATGATTGTTGTTGACTGGTTTACCTGTTTGCCACTCACAAAATGGCCATAGTTCTTCCGTAAATCAACAATGATGATCCATCCATCCCAGTGAGTGACTGTGAAGATATTATGTAACTTTGGTCATCATGACTCATCATCATCATGGTGGTGGCAAACTAAATGTTGTTCATGCAGTCACAGTCTACACACCGTGAGACCAAGGACATTTTCTATATTAAAAAATGCAACGTAGTGGCCCCTGCAGTAGAAGTGCAATTTGCATTAAACAAGGTAAACAGAGTAGACTTGAGTTACATTTAGTGTGTGAAAGATTAAATAATAACAGAACACATAGGATTAATTTAATGCACAACAAGCAAACAGCAATTGCTTTTATCAGAGCCAGACAGCCAGTGTTGTCCACTGCATGCCATCTCATCATTCATTACCTGTTCCACTTTTTGTCAGCATCTTATTCTTAAGTGAAGGACCACAGGGCAGCCTCTCGTGTCAATTTCAGAAGTAACAGTCAGCATAGTAAGTCATTCCAGTCCCACTTCTTTTGAGGGGACTCATCTACGAAGCAACAGTTTCTTGATTCTGCGTAATCCGGCCATCTGCCTTGAGGAAAATGGATAGGGGGAGTCTGGAGGAGGAGGATAGAGGAGCATGACTGAGTTGTGAATTTGTGAAATTCAGGAATGCAGACAGCGGCACCTTTAATATGGAAATAAGACAAAGACAGTGGTGCTGATGGATTTGTTGTGATTAGAGTTTTGTTTTGCTAAAAGTTGCAAAACAAAGAAAGACACACAGAAATAAAAGTGAATAAGGATGAAAAAAAAAAGTAAGTATTTCAAGCCTAGGTGTCAGGGAAGTAGAGCTCGTCCTCAAACTCTGTGAATTGAACCGGGAGTAGGTCTGCTAACAGAGAAGAACTTCCATCACCTAAGTCGGTGTCGTCTTCTTCCTGCGTGGATTCATGTATTTTGTAATCTGGTGGTACAAAATATTGATTCATCTTGATCATTGTTAACCTCTCCACATTTTTGGGCGAGAGGCATGTCCTTTTTGAAGTTACAATGGCACCAGCAGCACTGAAAACACGTTCAGAAGACCCGCTTGCGAGTGGGCAAGACAAATAATTTATAGCCAGCTTGGTGATCAGTGGCCCTTGAGGCCTTTTCCCATACCAATATACCAATGGATTCTGATCCAAGAAGACCTCTGTTGGGTCAGCTAGATAGGCCAGAACCATCTACTCAAGGTCCTCCAGGGGTGCTCCACATTGCGTACCATCTGTTGCCTTTGCATCAACCCTGGAACAAGCAAATCCTTGATGAGTTATCCAATCTGTTTCTGACAATATTATGGCTGGGCCTGGTGCAGGTGATGATACGGTTGCTGGTGTTGTTAACGGCTCTGAGGGAAAGTGACTGCCTTCGGCCGCAGAAGTGGACCTTGACGCCGGATGGCCTGCTGCTTCAGTAGTACTTGTGGTGGTTCCTTCAATTTCCTGCCGCTCTTTTTCTAACCGAGTGGCTGACAGAGCTATCCAATGTTTGTACTTGGAAACATCTGCTTCAGAAAAAGGAATGAATGTATTGCTGGCCAGTGCCCTTTTGTACCTTGGATCCAGAATATGGGCACAAATGTAATGTTGTTCTGAATGTATTGCTTTAAGCCTTACATTGTCCACTAGGCGGCTTAATAAGCTCTCCGATATGCGTCTTATTTTTCCGCATTAACTCGGAACGTTGAAGACACCGCCTTCAGTTTGTGTTCTAGCATGCGCAGCAATGGGATAGCTTTGCCCAAAGTACAGTCCTCCCTGCTGACTTCACGGGTGAAGACGTCAAAAGGACGAAGCATGTCTATCAGGCTTTTAACTAGGTCCCATTCCTCCCCCTTTAGCCTCATGTCTTTCATAGAAGCAGCCCGTGCGTGAAAGACATACTCATTGATTACCAAGTACTGCTCAAACAGACGCTGTAGAAGGTTGAGTTCCAACGTGTTGCTACCTCCTGGATGAGTTCTCTGACTGGCACTCTACGGTCACGTTGAATGATCCTCAGCTGCTTCCGGGCCTTAAAAGAATAGCTGAAATGTGTGCAGATTCTTCGGCAGGTGGTTAGGTACTTGCTGACTGTGTTTTCTTTTTTAAAGAAATCTTGAACAATAATGTTAATGCTGTAAGACTTCATGCAGCAACGAGGGTTACGCTGGGCGTATGGGAGAGGGCGACCAAGGTAATAGGTTGGACTCATACACCGACAAAGCAGACCCCAATATGGCACTGTGCATGGCTGAAGGAGTTGAACAAGCTGCGAGGGTTTAAGAGGTGGGACGATATTGGTATCTCCGTGCTGGGGGATTTGGTGAAGAGGGGAGAACTAAAGTCATTCCAGGTCTTGAGGGAGGAATATAGTTTGCACCAAACACAGCACTTCAGATATGTGCAACTACGACATGCATGGTGGGCAGAGGAGGCGCTCGCCTCGTCCCTTCTGGAGTATGCCCCTCTTGAAGGGCGTTTATTGCAGGAATGCATTCCCGGTAAAGCAGTTTCCCTGACTTATAGAACAATGATCAATAAAATGCCAGATGGCCTGGTAAAGCTCAGAGAAGCGTGGGAACAAAATCTAGGGAAGATGGATATAGTGGATTGGGAGACAGCCCTAATGCATCCACGGGAAGTCACAATTAAATCTCGTCTGAGACTTATTCAATATAAAATCCTATACAGGGTGTACTATGACAGGGCGCAGCTACATCGCTTGGGCCGGGCTAGAGACACAAACTGTCTAAGATGTGGCTCAGGGCAGGGAGACTTCTACCATACTGTTTGGACATGTCCCATAAAACAGGCATACTGGGCCACGGTTCTGGTGGAGCTGGGAGAAGTGCTGGAGGTCGATGTGACGTCGGACCCCAAATTGGTGCTGCTGGGAGTAACAAATGACGTGGACTTGAGTCGCCACTCCTCATATTTGTAGTGTTGACATTAGTGGTGGCTAAGAGGGATGTGGCACGGGCATGAGGGGCCCCTACGCCACCGAATCTAGATGACTGGAGAAGGGCAATGGATCTGTACATGGCAGCAGGGAGAGTAACATACAAGGCTAGAGGATGCCGAAAGAAATTCAACAGAGTTTGGGGGAAATGGCGCCGATACCATGGGCTGGATGGGGGTCTGTAAACTAAGGTGGGAGAGGTACCCGGCTACACTGGCTGAGGACGGGGCGGAATTGGGAGGGGGGGTTTATTTCCACACTTTAGGGATATGTGCACAAACAAGTTATAGTCCTGTCAAGGTGATGAGGGGATCGTGTGCAGGCGGGAGGGGGGAGGAAGGTGGATGGTGGGAGGGAAGTGGAGGGTGGGTGTTTGTGACATGCCTGTTTTGTTATGTTCCATAAAAATGCAGATAAAAATATTTAAAAATAAATAAATAAATAATGTTAATGCTGTGCACCAAACACGGCACTCTGAAATAGTCACCATAAGCCATGGCCTTAACTATATTACTACCATTTTCCGTGGAAACATAACCAATCATGCGCTTTCTTGGATGCAGCCATTCAAAGACCTTACAGTTAAACTCCTCCAAAATGTTTACTGCAGTATGAGATTTCTCCATGGCAAACATGGCTTCTGTTGCATGTTTCCGAGTAGCTTGAAAAATTGTGACACTGTCAACACCTGTAGCTATCTTCTCTCTAACCCCCGCAAAAGAGACCCAGTGTGCAGTGATGCACATGTAATCAACGGCTTGGCAACTGGTCCACATGTCTGTTGTCAGGTGGATAGTGTGAACAGCACTCTTCTGCAAAGCTGCTGATGTAGTGCTGGGACCGCAACTCTGGCAAAATAGGACCGGCTAGGAACCTTTCATTTAGGACAGACTTTTGCCACAAAAGAAAAAGGGAGAAGGTCCAGCGCTAACATTTTAGCCAGCATTGCATTATACAGACCTGCCGTTGGGTGGTTGCGTTCAAATGGCGCCTCCGACCAAAACATGTTTTTAATGGTGGTCTGGATCCTTTTCATATGTGATGATGATCCAGACTTCTTCAACCCAGTTAGGCTCATTGATGTACTTTTTCGCATTGGTGTCTCTACCAGACTCTTACTGTGCCTCCTAGATGTTGCTGGGGTATGGGCGCTACCACTGCAGTGCTGCTGCCAGGGGTACTGTGTGTACCAGAAAAAATGTCTCTCGCTTCTTCACCTCCCCCCTGCATGATCAGCTCCTCGTCATCAGATGCAATATCAATGGCTAATGTTGCATTTGTACTTTTGGCTTTCCAGGTGCGCCTCCCACTGGATGCTGTGGTGTTTTTGTAGATGACCTCTCTGGCCTCCGGTACCATAGTTGGTACCAAGCTTACCCCAACTAACTACTTGTTTACAAATCGAACAAATAACGTGGTTTTCCGCCTTTTTGCTAATACTAAAGATGTCCCAAACTGGGGAGTTGAGATTTCTGGTGGTGGTGGTGGAGGTGCCACTTTCAATGCCAGATGAAGTGGAGGATGGGCGTGGCGGAATTTGTCTCTGTTGTGCACTTACAGCACCACTACTTGAGGTAATGGAGGCCGAGCTGGATAGAGGTCCACGCCGGCCCTTCTAAAAAGAACATATGAAAGCTGTAGGTCGTGTTGGTGTAGTAATTACCTGTGTTGGTGGTGGTACCAGTGCCACACCGCCCACCTCCCGTGCAGCATTTCGGGATAGGGTAAAAATTACTGTCTGCTGCATGCCCGCTGGGGCTGGAGTGACGACTGTGATGACTAGGTCGTCATCGTCAGACTCTTCATCAGCAGCAGAATACACCACTTCTACTTCTTCTTCGTCATCACCCATAACTGAAAGCCTTGTGGGAAACTTCCTTTTACCTAGCTTTGTCGGCTCATGGCGTGCTTCCCTCTCATACTGAATTGGTGAGTGCCAATCAAGATCTAGATCATCAGAATGAAGGGGGCTTGAAGAAGAAGTTGTACTAGTAGCCCTCCTTTTCCTTGCTGGGGATCTGGAAGACAATGGATCATCAAAAGTGACTTGCTCGGCTAATACCTCTGCATGAATCTCGATTTCCTCATGTGCCGCTACTTCTGGAGTAACAAGCATTGTGGGCAGTTGTGTCTCTCCTTGAGCCTCTCCTTGTGCCTCTCCTTGCGCCTCTCCTTGCGCCTCTCCTTGTGCCTCTCCTTGTGCCTCTCCTTGTTGCACCTGTGGTTGTCGTTGCGGCTCTGGTTGAGCACTCGTCAGATGAGTTACACCCTCCATTGATTGGATGCTACTTTGCGATGAGGCCAACGCCAACATCACTGGTCGATGGTGAAAGAGCAATTAAAGTGGCTGCCTCTGCGGCACTCATGGGCTTGGTCCTAACTTGGCGTGGTGGCACTGAGACCAAAGAAACAGAGGTGCTGCTCCCAGCTTGGTCCCCGGCGGACAATGCTGCTGCAGGCGTTGTTTTATTTCCCTAAGTTCCCAGTCTCCTTGGTAAGGGGCGCCACTTACTTCTTCTGCTCCTTCTTACTGGCAGTGGCACTGGCAACTTTCTACTTTCTTGGTAGAGGAGCTACGGCCACCTTTCTTTGGGCCAATCTTCTTCAGATGTCAGAACAGCAGGACGCAGTTGCACAAGTTGCAGAGGAGTTGTCTGTGGCCACACGTGACGTCACGTGACATTGTGCACACACCGCAGAAGGACTTCTTCCTGGCACTACAACAAGTGATGATGATGAGGATGATTCCTGGTCCTCAGTCTTTGTGCACCTAAAAGCAAAGAAGCCAGAGGAACATTAGTTAAATAAATGTTGCATATGTCGTGCTTCAATTAATACTATTGCAACTAGGCATTTATTATTATTAACACAACACACCCAAAAATGGAAAGACCCAAAATAAAAATTGCAATTCTAATAAAAAATGGATGTTTAAATTAATAGAAGAGAGACCACACATAACCCTAGGCCTACTGGCCCGCAACCACAAGCTTGCCGGCCTATGGCAAAAACTGGCTGGCCTCAATATGCCCTCCACCCACATGGCCAGGCCCTGGAGCAGGCCCCAACAACACCCAACAAATCGAAATACACACAAAAATCACCTCAATCCAATGCCATCGATGCCCTAAATGAGGTTTAATTTCAAGAGACCCCACATAAAGACTTGGTCCATGCACCCCCCTGAGTACCTCTGGGCATAATGGAAGAAATCAAGGCTGACTGGGTGCAGGCCTATGGCACAAAGCACACTGCCTGGCTTCAAAATGGCCCCTAGACTCCCACCCACATGGCCAGGCCCCTGGACCAGGCATCAAAATGGCCCCCACCCACATGGTCAGGCCCTTGACCAGGCCCGAACAACACCCAAAAAATCAAAATACACACAAAAATCACCCCAATCCAATAGCATCCATGCCCTAAATGATGTTTAAATTCAAGAGACCCCACAGAAAGACTTGGTCCATGCACCACTGAGTACCCCTGGGCATAATGGATGAAAGCAAGGCAGACTGGGTGCAGGCCTATGGCACAAAACACATTGCCTGGCTTCAACATGGCCCCTAGACCCCCACCCACATGGCCAGGCCCTGGACCAGGCATCAAAATGGCCCCCACCCACATGGCCAGGCCCTGGACCAGGCATCAAAATGGCCCCCACCAACATGGCCAGGTCCTGGACCAGGCCCCAACATCACCCAAAAAATCGAAATACACAGAAAATTCACCACAATCCAATGCCATCCATTCCCTAAATGATGTTTAAATTCAAGAGACCCCACAGAAAGACTTTTTCCATGCACCACTGAGTAACCCTGGGCATAATGGATGAAAGCAAGGCTGACTGGGTGCAGGCCATTGGCACAAAGCACACTGCCTGGCTTCAACATGGCCCCTAGACCCCCACCCACATGGCCAGGCCCTGGGCCAGGCATCAAAATGGCCTCCACCCACATGGCCAGGCCCTGGACCAGGCTTCAAAATGACCCCCATCCACATGGCTAGGAACTGGACCAGGCCCCAACAACACCCAAAAAAGCAAAATACGCGCAAAAAAAACACTCCAATTCAATGCCATCCATGCCCTAAATGATGTTTAAAATCAAGAGACCCTACAGAAAGACTTGGTCCATGCACCACTGACTACCCCTGGTGTAGTGAAAACAAAATAGGGCTGGCTCTAATCAGCAAGGCTGAGCCTATATAGCAAATAACAAAAGGAGATGCCAGTGCTGATAATATTTACTTAGGGCTAGGACTAGTCCTCCGCAGACAGAAAATTAATTCCAGAAAAGGGTACTGCTGTTTAGTCGCAATTTTATTTTGTAGAAAATCAACAATTTGTTATAAAATTTATCTTTACATTAGAGAAGAAAACATTGGAAAAAATCAAGAAAAGGACGGACACATCAAATTACATTCAATTAAACACATCAAACATTCAAAACTTCAATCATGTCACATTCACAACACATTCAACACTTTCAAACATGACTCAAGCATACCACATATTACTGCTGCAAGAGAAGAAAAATACAAAACTTGGTCTGCGTCAATTAAGCGAAAATTCAAAACAATTCTTTGAAAATCGTACAAACCGTAAATTTTTACATTTTTGGACATTCATTACGAGTTGATACAAATAGGTAATGTACAAGAAATTGTAAGGAGTATGCAGGTGGACGTAACTCCTATACACATAAGCAGACCAGTGAGATATTAGGCCTACGCGTTTCAAATCCCCTTTATTTCGTCGGAGATTCTCATCAGTGCCTAAGGCAACTGAAAAGAAAGAAGAAGAACATACACAGAGGTGTTTTTTAGAGAAGAATTAAAGCGATAGTGACATGTGAAAAAGAAACAAATGCAAAAATGCATACACTGTTATAAATAACGATGGCATGCACTGTTGAAAGAAGGCATTGGCATACATTGTTGAAAAGTACTGCACAACAAGAGTCTCAAAACTTAGTGAATCATCAACTGGAGAATATCCCTAGGCTGGAGGGACACTATTGTAAAACATCTTGTCGTGAAAAGACTGCATGGTGGTCCTTAGATGACAAGGGGACCCCTGCACTAAACTGGAGGTGTTAAATGCAACACAAGAGATCATAAGATTGGGTATTACTTACCACTAAAATGGCTAGACAGAGAGCCTATGGGGGTCCAGATAAAAAGAGCTTCTCTATGGTACAAAGCCTGAGAATAAAGAATGAAGTCTAATGGGTCAGTGGGAAATAACAAGACTGCAATACTAGCAGACAAAGGCCTAGGAAGGTAACTTACCGCCCCGTGAAAATCAGTGAACACAGGCGGCAAAGGAATAAGTGTGTCCAAGTAAGCAATCTGTAAAAAAATGGAGAACCTTTTTAATGGGAACCTAAACACACAATGTGAGGGCAGATAGAAAAAATCGGGTAGACATAATGCGGACAAGGTCGGCTACCTTGGAGTGAAATATATGCCACAGTCGAGTGAACCATGAAAGGGGACGTCGACTTATAAGATGAATGGGACCATCGTGGTCATACTATGGCAGCGTTTCGTACTTGCTAACATACGCTCTGAGTCCTGTAGGAAGTTAAAAGTTTGTAAGTATTAGGGGTGGATATGGAATTCATAAAAGAAGGAAAGCGTAAAAGCAATCAAAGGTGTACGTCACCTGGGAGAAGCGGTCGAAAATGAAAAGCTTCTGCCGATTTAATCCAAGCTGCAACGAAGGGGTGGCATCGTCAAAACATGCAGACTGAATCGCGTGTGCTATAGAGGAAAGGAACTACAGTTGGTTGGAAATAAAACAGAGGTTGGGGAAGGTCTCACTACGGCCCTGTCAGATACAAGCAAGAGACCGGGGCCCACGGGGAAGCTAGTACTAACTCTTACCAGGAGGAAGGAGTCCAAAGGTTTCTTCTTCGCGCTGGAGCCGGGTGTCGTCGGAATCGACACTGATCACTCGCGCAGGCGCGTTACCCTGCCGAGTGAAACTCTCCCTTTTATCGCTGAGAGAGCACTGAAGCCTCAGGAAGGAGGCGGTTCTACGGACATACGCTGACTCAAGCGGGGGAGCCACACATGGGTAAACTGGCCAGGAGGGTGGGGATTTAATGCATATAATGCATAGAAATGAGGCCCAAAGGTGGGGTTTCATACATGGAAAAAATGAAGGCATCGACGGGAAAGAAAATACTAAGGAATGTATTAAAATTGGATCTCAAGTGCTAGTGGATTAGTAAACCTAAGCGGTAGTGCAGGGTGGCAGATATATTATATCAAAAAGATGGTTCATAATTTGAATATTTCGGATAGTTCATTTAGACCTGACACGGCCGTGTCGAATTTCACAATTAACATTGCTTCCCTTTTGGATAGTTGGAGGCTCAAGTCGCCTCCTCGAGGGTCTTTTTCTATCCTGGAAATAACTGTCCATTTGAACTCATTGAGTCCATGTCGCGTTCTAGTCCAGTGATTTACCAGCGGGGCGTTTTCAACATTTCTCTTCAACCTCGACTTGTGTTGTGATATGCGTTGATGCACTTCTTGTTCTGTTTTGCCGATGTACAGGCAATCACACGGGCATTTTATGCCATAAACTACAAATTTAGATTTACAATTACTGAATACCTCATTTTTCCAGGATATGCCCTTATGCTGGAAAACAGAGCCCTGTATGGTGGTTTCGCAGCATAGGCATGTACCACATTTGTGGTGACCTAGTATAGGTGCCAATCCCATCATTTGGTGGAGTGATGGTTGGATTTGAGTTGGCATGGAGGCTCTTCCCAGATGGTTTGCGACACTGTTCTCTCTTTTAAACGCAAACAAAGGTGGATCTCTCAGGCTTTCATCTAAATTTTTCACCAAGTGCCAGTTTTGTCCAATGATGCGTTTCAACTGGTTGGCATTCGGGCAAAAGGTGGTGACACAGACCTGGCGCTTCTGTTCTGGTTTCTTTTTGCGCTCCAGTAATGTTTCACGGGGGGTCCACCTAGCTCTTTTCATACAATCCTTCACCAGTTTTTTGGGGTACCCTCGGTCGCAAAGTTTGGAAACAAGTTTTTCCGCATGGTGGGAGAAGTCGTTCTCATATGTGCAGTTTCTGCGCACGCGCAGAAACTGCCCATAGGGCAGATTTTCTCTTAAGCTTCTCGGGTGATTGCTATGGAAAAGTAGCGCCTTATTGCGATCTGTACGTTTTATAAACAGAGTCGTTGCCAACTTGCCAGCTTTGGGGAACACCTCAACATCCAAAAAGGCGATTTTGGTTTCGGAGTAGGAAAGACTGAATTGAATGTCAGATGTTCTGGTATTGAGCCATTGATGGAACAAGGTCAGATTGTTAATTCCTCCAGTCCATACCATAAAGACATCGTCGATAAAATGATACCATTTACCAATATATTCTCCGAAAGGGTTATTGTTATGTATGTACATATCCTCGTACATCGACATAAACAAAACTGCCAGCTCTGGGGCAAAAGGACACCCCATTGCCACCCCCTTTACTTGGTAATAGAATTCTTTGTTGAAACAAAAATAGTTCTTCTTCAAAGCGAAGGAAGCTAAGTCGACCAAGAACTTCGTGGGAACTTGCATAGGTCTAGGGCGTGAATCTAAAAAGAAAGAGAGCACTGCCACTGCCTCATCCTGGGGGATTTGCGTGTATAGTGATGTCACGTCGAGAGTGACTAGCAAATCTATCCCTTCACGAAAGGTTATAGTTTCCAACTTGTTTATAAAGTCGGTTGTGTCCTGTAAGTATGATACAACTTGGTTCATAAATTGTTTGAGAAAACAATCAACGTACTTCGCAATAGGTTCCAAGAGAGAACCACATTCTGCCACGATGGGTCTCCCTGGGGGATTACTATGATTTTTATGCACTTTTGGCAGTGCATAGAACCAGGGTACCTTTGGGTGTTTAATTTGTAGGTACTCACATTCTTTCTTGCCAACAAACCCTTGATCAAAACCTTCCTGGATAATCACAAAAAGTTGGCTTTGTAAATCATTTGTAGGATCTTTGTCGATTTTGCGATAGCAACTGGGGTCGTCAAGTTGCCTTCTTATTTCATTGGTGTAATCTACAGTATCCCATAGTACTATAGATCCACCTTTATCGGCTTGCTTTATCACAATTGTGGGGTCGTTTTTTAGGGCCGCTAAGGCTGACATTTCGTCTCTCGTTGTATTGAATTTAACGAACTTTTTTTCTTTTTCCATATTGGAAATAGCAGAAAGTACACTTTTTTCGAAAATTATCAATTCTTTGGGAATCATATTACCAGAGGGGCAGAATGTTGACTTATTTCGTAAGCCTGTTACCTCAGTGGCTTGTGGTATAGGATTTTCCAGAAAAAACATTGTTAGCCTAAGTTTTCTGCAGAATTCTATGAATTCTGTTTTCATACGTACAAAATCGGTTCTTTTAGAAGGAACAAAGGATAGTCCCTTAGACAAGATATCCTCTTCTGCTTTGGTTAATGCTCTTTGTGAGAGATAAAAAATTGGGGATATTTTTAGTTCTTGTAATGTTGTCGACGGGTCTTCATTTCCCATGGAATCGTTTATCTCACTCGGGCTCTGGGTCTCGTTTGGCCTCTGCCTAAAAAGAATTCTGACCCTGACCTCGATTTTGCTGGTTGGGGTTCCAGTTTCTATTCCTATTCGACTGATTGGTATTACCACTGGTGTCACTATAGTTGCCTGAAGAAGAGGAAGTCTCACCGAAAGAAATGAAGTGCTTTCTAGATCTACCCTGATTATCTGGTAAGTATCTTCTAGATTCCTGTTTGGTGTAAAAGTCAGGCTGCAAATAAGGATATATATTATCCAGTGAGAAATTTGTCTTATCCTTTTCGAATTGATTAGTTTTTTGTGTTACAGTGTAGTCCTTAAACTCTTGGATTTCCTTTTCCACTTTCTCCAATAATGATTTAGCATCCGATATTGTGGGGTTAGTGCTAATCTCAGCTTCCAACTTGGCTATTTCTTCTAATTCAATTTTGGAGAGTCTAACAGCTGTCTCAACAGTAACGACCATAAGGTCCCTACTACACTTTGTTTCAATGAAGGAAAAGCTTTTTTTGAAAATGGGATCCTCGGTAAAGATTACCGGGATGTTTTTGATCTGAAGGCCACCTGGGATAGTCCCTTCTCTCAGATGTTGTAGAAGGAAGTGGCCGTGCAGGTCAGTCCTAATCTGCTTCTTTTTGAGACGCAAGAGTCTTTCTGATTCGTTCTGCGAAGTTGCAGACACACTCAAGGAGACGGAAGAGAAAACTGGGGGATCAATAAGGAGACTCCTGATATGCTCTTCGCTGTATGCAAATGTGTCCTTATCTGCCATTCCAAAGAGGAAAATGTGTGGATAAGTGGATAGTTTAGTGAGACAAAAGACAGGGAGGCAGGAAGTGCGAGCGATAACTAAGAAGAAATAAGAAGCTAGAGAACAAAAGTAAGAAGCAATCAAAAACGATCTAAAAGCAGTCGCAGGATCAACCTTAGATCTGGAGTTTCATATATTAGTGGTATACAATACACACAGTATCCAAATTAAATGGAATCACACAATTACCTCGCGGACAGGCGTCCGCTATAATGAAGTGAAAACAAAATAGGGCTGGCTCTAATCAGCAAGGCTGAGCCTATATAGCAAATAACAAAAGGAGATGCCAGTGCTGATAATATTTACTTAGGGCTAGGACTAGTCCTCCGCAGACAGAAAATTAATTCCAGAGGTATTCAGTAATTGTAAATCTAAATTCGTAGTTTATGGCATAAAATGCCCGTGTGATTGCCTGTACATCGGCAAAACAGAACAAGAAGTGCGTCAACGCATATCACAACACAAGTCGAGGTTGAAGAGAAATGTTGAAAACGCCCCGCTGGTAAATCACTGGACTAGAATGCGACATGGACTCAATGAGTTCAAATGGACAGTTATTTCCAGGATCGAAAAAGACCCTCGAGGAGGCGACTTGAGCCTCCAACTATCCAAAAGGGAAGCAATGTTAATTGTGAAATTCGACACGGCCGTGTCAGGTCTAAATGAACTATCCGAAATATTCAAATTATGAACCATCTTTTGGATATAATATATCTGCCACCCTGCACTACCGCTTAGGTTTACTAATCCACTAGCACTTGAGATCCAATTTTAATACATTCCTTAGTATTTTCTTTCCCGTCGATGCCTTCATTTTTTCCATGTATGAAACCCCACCTTTGGGCCTCATTTCTATGCATTATATGCATTAAATCCCCACCCTCCTGGCCTTTTTACCCATGTGTGGCTCCCCCGCTTGAGTCAGCGTATGTCCGTAGAACTGCCTCCTTCCTGAGGCTTCAGTGCTCTCTCAGCGATAAAAGGGAGAGTTTCACTCGGCAGGGTAACGCGCCTGCGCGAGTGATCAGTGTCGATTCCGACGCCGCCCGGCTCCAGCGCGTAGAAGAGACCTTTGGACTCCTTCCTCCTGGTCAGAGTTAGTACTAGCTTCCCCGTGGGCCCCGGTCTCTTGCTTGTATCTGACAGGGCCGTAGTGAGACCTTCCCCAACCTCTGTTTTATTTCCAACCAACTGTCGTTCCTTTCCTCTATAGCACACGCGATTCAGTCTGCATGTTTTGACGATGCCACCCCTTCGTTGCAGCTTGGATTAAATCGGCAGAAGCTTTTCATTTTCGACCGCTTCTCCCAGGTGATGTACACCTTTGATTGCTTTTACGCTTTCCTTCTTTTATGAATTCCATATCCACCCCTAATACTTACAAACTTTTGGGTTAAACTTCCTACAGGACTCGGAGCGTATGTGAGCAAGTACGAAACGCTGCCATAGTATGAACACGATGGTCCCATTCATCTTATAAGTCGACGTCCCCTTTCATGGTTCACTCGACTGTGGCATATATTTCACTCCAAGGTAGCCGACCTTGTCCGCATTATGTCTACCCGAATTTTTCTATCTGCCCTCACATTGTGTGTTTAGGTTCCCATTAAAAAGGTTCTCCATTTTTTTACAGATTGCTTACTTGGACACACTTATTCCTTTGCCGCCTGTGTTCACCGATTTCACAGAGCGGTAAGTTACCTTCCTAGGCCTTTGTCTGCTAGTATAGCAGTCTTGTTATTTCCCACTGACCCATTAGACTTCATTCTTTATTCTCAGGCTTTGTACCATAGAGAAGCTCTTTTTATCTGGACCCCCATAGGCTCTCTGTCTAGCCATTTTAGTGGTAAGTAATACCCAATCTTATGATCTCTTGTGTTGCATTTAACACCTCCAGTTTAGTGCAGGGGTCCCCTTGTCATCTAAGGACCACCATGCAGTCTTTTCACGACAAGATGTTTTACAATAGTGTCCCTCCAGCCTAGGGATATTCTCCAGTTGATGATTCACTAAGTTTTGAGACTCTTGTTGTGCAGTACTTTTCAACAATGTATGCCAATGCCTTCTTTCAACAGTGCATGCCATCGTTATTTATAACAGTGTATGCATTTTTGCATTTATTTCTTTTTCACATGTCACTATCGCTTTAATTCTTCTCTAAAAAACACCTCTGTGTATGTTCTTCTTCTTTCTTTTCAGTTGCCTGAGGCCCTGATGAGAATCTCCGACGAAATAAAGGGGATTTGAAACGCGTAGGCCTAATATCTCACTGGTCTGCTTATGTGTATAGGAGTTACGTCCACCTGCATACTCCTTACAATTTCTTGTACATTACCTATTTGTATCAACTCGTAATGAATGTCCAAAAATGTAAAAGTTTACGGTTTTGTACGATTTTCAAAGAATTGTTTTGAATTTTCGCTTAATTGACGCAGACCAAGTTTTGTATTTTTCTTCTCTTGCAGCAGTAATATGTGGTATGCTTGAGTCAAGTTTGAAAGTGTTGAATGTGTTGTGAATGTGACATGATTGAAGTTTTGAATGTTTGATGTGTTCAATTGAATGTAATTTGATGTGTTCGTCCTTTTCTTGATTTTTTCCAATGTTTTCTTCTCTAATGTAAAGATACATTTTATAACAAATTGTTGATTTTCTACAAAATAAAATTGCGACTAAACAGCAGTACCCTTTCTGGAATTAATTTTCTGTCTGCGGAGGACTAGTCCTAGCCCTAAGTAAATATTATCAGCACTGGCATCTCCTTTTGTTATTTACTGGCTAGTGTGGCTTTACCACGCACCCCAAAATTTAAAAAAAACTTCCACATATAACAGTGAGCGATTCAATTCCATGCCATCCATGCCATAAATTATATTTAAGTTCAACAAAACTCACAGAAACAGTTGTGTCATGCACCCATGACTAACCCTGGGCCTACTGGATACTGTGCCTACCCACAATATATTTTTTTTAAAGTTGTGAAAAAGTTCATAAATTGTAGTTGCAGCAACTGCAATGCCCCAAACAAACATCACCAACTTACTTGTAAAATCTCAAATCCAAAAGTGATCCAAACAATAAGTCCTCAAATACAAATATCCAGCAGTAATCCTTCCAGCTCCAGATCCAAATGAAAAGTGACCAGGACATGAACAAAGCACTGGGAGGAGCCTGCTGGACAGGAACAGGAACTTGGAGACTCTGGGGCACTACCTTCCTCCCACCCCCCCAAAAATAGACTCCTTGCACAAAAAAGTGGAGCCAAATGTCAATCTGAGGAGTTATTCTGATCCAATTCATCATTTTCAGAAGGTTCATGCTACCAGCGATAGATTTCTTGTGCAGAATTGCAATTTTTGTGAATTCGGGAAAGCGAGCTGTTCAAATCTCCCGCTGGATGTCAGCTGCGAGTCGCATCTAGGTATTCGCAATTGTTTACTCTCGCGATGCATGATTGCGGGCCCTTATGACATATTCGCGTTCTCAAAGTCTTGCAGTGCAACATGGCGGGACTCCATGACATACTCGCGGTTGAAAAGTCTTGCGCGATCACGCAGCCAGATCCAAAATGGCGCAGCGCACGTAAACCGGGAGGAAAACAACTTGGCGAACTCCAGAATCACGGTATGTCAATGCCGCGCGCGCAAGATTGTATTTTGAAGCACGACCAAGCAAAACAAATTCGCCAACTAGCGAATCGCGGATTTTTGGGCAATTTCGCGTGATTCACGGACCGCAAAATTGCCAAAAATCCGCAAATTCCGCGAGCGGAACGAATTTTCTGCCCATACTTGGAAGATTTAAAACAGCGGCTGTTGTAAATGCAGTTTTAAGGGTTTGAAAGGCTGATTTGGTTTCTGGTGTCCATTGGAACGGAACATATTTCCTTAGCAATTTTGTTAAAAGACTTGCTTTGCTGGAAAACAGCTTGATGAAGCGGCGATAAACATTTGTGAATCCTAGAAATCGCTGGACATCTTTCACTGAGGTTGGTTCTGGCCAGTCTAATATTGCCTGAACTTTTCTGGGTGCCATTGTGATTCCTTGAGGTTACAATATGAAACCTTAGAATTCCACTTTGTGGCTGTGGAATTCGCACTTAGATAGTTTACAGAACAGGCCAACAATGGTGCAGGGTGTTTAATACCAGTTTTACACGTTTCTCATGTTCCGAGACAGACTCTGAATAGATCAACAAATCATCAATGTAAGCAATGACAAGCCTGTCAAAAAAATCTTGTAAGACATCATTTATAAATTATTAAAATGCCACAGGGGGCGTTGTATAAGCCAAAGGGCATTATGCAGTATTCGAACAAGCCAAAAGGAGTTAGAAAAGCATCTTCCACTCGTCTCAGGATCGGACACATATGAGATGTTATGCCCCTCTCAGATCCAACTTGGTGTAAATAGTTGCTGATTTTACCTGGTCCAAGAGAACGGGGATAAGTGGCAAAGGATATTGTTTTTCAATTGTGATGATCTTTAAAGCACGATGGTCAATGCACGGGCGTAATTCCACATTATTTGTGGGCACGAAAAACAGAGGGGACGCGGCCGGAGACTTGGATGAGCGAATGAAACCATTCACGAATGTATCTAGGTAGTCTCTAAGATGTTGGTTCTGTTGTTCAGTAAGTGCATAAATCCGGATCAGGGAATCTAGTCACCAGGTACAATGTCTATTTCACAGTCATATGTTCTGTGAGGGGGAAGGATCTCAGCAATTTTCTCACTGAATACATCTCGGAACTCTTCATACATTGCAGGTGATTCTATGTCCTGCTCCGCAGCTGTAGCAATATAATGAGCAGTACATTTGGTATGATCTTGAACTAAGAGTTTGGCCGCATTTTCTTGTGGGTGTAAACATTCCTGGTGACACCATTCCGACTGAAAAGTAACACGTCTCTTAGGCCAGTCTATTGTGGGATTATGGCTGGTCAACCAAAGCATCCAGAGGATGACATCAAATTGGGGAGCATCAATGATATCAAAGGATATTTCCTCCATGTGCGTTTAATCCTGAGTAAAACATGTTATGCTTACTTTAATAGTAGAATGAGTAATCAGTCCCGATGGTAATTGTTTGTCATCTACCGCATGAACCAATTCTGGTTTTGTTTTTACTAAGGTAGGTATTTCTAATTTTGTTGCGAAAGCGACATCGATAAAGTTGCAGGTGGCTCCAGAATCCACCATGATCACTGCAGTTTTAGGCTCTTGCTGAGAAATGGTGAATTGTACATTTAATACTAGATGGGGAACGGAGTTTTGCAATGTGTTTGCAACAGATTGGTCAGGAGGCAAAGATTTAGTACTTGAGGAAGTCTCCTGGCTGTTCCCCGAGTATTCTAGTTTCCCACTTTGGTTGCAGTTGTATTTGACTTTGCTAATCAGTCTTTGACAAAATGTCCTTTTTTGCCGCAATATAGACATAGCGGTACAAAAGGGGGTGGTGATGGACGGAGCATCTGAACCAATCAAACACTCACACCCAGTCAACAGATCTGGGTTTAATCCATCACCGTTCTTTAGCCCACTCTGCCAGCCCAGTTCAGACATGGCCAAATGCAAATTAGTCTGACCCTGTGCCTCATGGGAACAGTCCAGCCCGAACTGCCAACCCATGCCTTCCCTTGACCGGAAACAAGCTTCCTGGGACCAGTTCTGGCTGTTGGTTAAGAAAGGCATGTTCCAACCTGATTGTAGCTGAGAGAGGATCTACAATCTGGAAAAAGAAAACAGAAGTCTTCTTGCTGCAACCGGAATCTTATTTCAGCAACCAGAGAACAGGAACAGATGCTGCTCAAGCTCAGGGTTCTCAATAACCAGCAATGAGAAGAGGGTGTGGCCCCTATTTAAAGGGCTCAGGAAGATGGTTATTTTCTTCATTTGAAAAGTTTTATATAGTGATGGCTAGACCCGGAGATATCAGAGCGCTTTACATGAGGACAAGCAACTTTTTCAGAGCATAGTTACCTGTTACATATTTACAAGTTATACAGTAACAGAGCATAGTTACAAGTTGCTGGAGCGTAGTTACATGAGTTAAAAACATTCATGTAAGGGAAAAAGCAGGCAACGGGAGAGATTTAGGGGGAGAGGAAAAGAGCATGGGAGGTAGACAAAGAATGAAAAGAGGGAAAGAGGTGAGGGGATGAAGGAAACACAAACAGGAGATGAGGAAAAACAGTGTCCGACGTCCAGAGTGCTCTGATCCCAGTGGAAATTGTGTCATTCCAACACCTCAGCTGTATGTGGCTCCCTTTACACTGTGGACTCTCTCAGAGAGGTCTCTGAGACTCCAGGGCATAACTACTGGATCCTTCCCCAACAAGAGGAGAGGGACTGCTTTGGAAAGGGGTGCTATTCCCACACCACCGCTGTGTGTGGCTCCCTTGATGCTGTGGACTGTCTCAGAGGGGTCTTTGAGACTCCAGGGGATAACTGCTGGATCCCTCCCCAACAAGAGGAGAAAGGAGTGCTTTGGTAAGGGGCACACACCATGGTAGTAACTTTAGGGATAATAGTGTAATGTGTTGTAAAATAGTATTAGAATGGAGGGGACAGTTCCAAAGTTTGCAGAATTGTGAGCAACCCCTCGATCCTACCAACAGTCCTCTTGGCGGGAGTGAATCTGAAGAGTAGTCCATGGATAGTTGCCATCTTAAGGTCAGGCAGGTCAGAAATAGTGGATTAAGGCGCTGGCTAGACCCGGAGGTATCAGCGTGCTTTACATGAGGAAAACAGCGTGTTACAAGTTGCAAAAGTTTAACAATAATTACAGATTGAATAAATATACAACCCAGGAGTAATTTAACAAACAAGAAAATAAGGGTCAGAAAGACCAGGGAAAGTTGGTAATCCACAGGAAGGAGACAGCAGCGGGGAAGAAAACGAGACAAATGTCTGAAGTCCGGCTGGGTAGGTGATGGCACAGTGGTGTGCCAGAGCCAATCTCCCCTATAACTGTCGGAGAAGCTCCACCAGGAGTCAGCCATGTATGTGTTTTAGGCTCTGCCAGAATAGAGTGAGGAACAGGCGGTGATCAAAAGTGTAGAATCCAGGAGCTGGCAAGGATGGCAGGAAATGACAAGGAATGTGGTTTGGTAGCCATAGACTGAAGAGGGGCAGAGGACAGAAATATAAAAACTTCAACAGAGATAAGTCCTCAAAAGGCCACTCATGGGGACATTGAAGAAATTGAGTCTTGGTGCCATTTTAGAGTCTGGCAAGTCCCAGGTAAGAAGTGATACTTAAGGGGGACTGCTTAACCACGTGACTCAGCCGTTCATCTTGTCTCTTGTACTGAGATACTGAGGCCCTTGTGCTGAGCATTCCATTCAAACTGTAAGCCAGCGTTCCTGCACTGAACGGGCTGCCCCAATGCGTGATGCTGACTGTGGGAGAGGGACCAGTGTGTTCAGGTTTGGGCCTTCGGAGGGTGGAAACGGGCCGTGAGTCCCAAAGAGCAGATGCTATGCTAGGAAGGATAAGGGGGAGAGGGAGATGCTGCTTTTCCCCCGCGCTTAAATTTCATGTCGCTTCAGCAGTGTACTAGGCCCTCAGAACAGGGTGTGGTCCCTATTTCCTTCCAGATTCCAGCTCACAGGTAAACTGCTGGAGCTGAGAAGGGACAATAGGCCTTGAGAACATCATAGTCGGCAACAAGCATTGGCACAGGCAAGTGGTAAAGTTACAACAAGCATTGACGAAAAAAATAGAAAATAGTAAACAGATAACATCATAGTCTGCAACAAGCATTGGCTCAGACAAGTGGCAAAGTCACAACAAGCATTGGTAAAAACAATAGAAAATAGTAAACAGGTGCCAGACAAGGTGCACCAGGAAACTGACGTGGCAGAATCATGACATCCTGGTCCTGACAAAATCCTCTCTGATTTATATCTGAACCCTTGATTTGGGGCTCCTATATAAACTTTCTACCCAATGTTCTAGTGACCTCTATTTAGCTGTAGAGATTGTGGTACGGGATTAGCCAGACCAGTGGTAATCTCTTGCAAGAGAGACTTTGGCAAAGGCACAGGTTCAACAACAAGTGAAAGATTACCGAGGTGAGAGCAGTGAGAAACGTGCCGGGAAAACCGGGAATCCCAAACCTGCAGCTGCAGGGATCAAGCCCGGGATTCACCGGCTACCAGGACCGTGCAAGGGGTCAACAGGTCCCGTATCAGCCCAGTGTCAGCAGCCAGCAGGGAGTGCGCCGCCACAGTCACAGGCCCACTGGTCCCATATTCCTCACCCTTGCCAGCTGCAGCTGCTAGGGTACAGGAGACCAGGGGGGGAGTCCCTGTGGGGTAGGCAAATAGCCAGCCGCCACCCCTGAGACTGCTTGCAGCATCCCACCCCTTCTCCCCCTTCTGTTGCGCACTGCATAAAGGTACTCAAAAGTGTCCGGACGACCACTGGCACTGCAGTAGCAGCAGGCTGTGGCAGAGGAAGAGTAACAACATCCTAGAGCCTCCCCTCGTTGGAAGAGGGCAACCAGTGCCGAGTGCGGCCCGTGGGGTCAGTAACTCGAAGGACCCAATACTCCTAAAGACCCCCTGGTCACCGGAGGAAGTCCCTGGAAGACAAGCAGCCCGGAGGCAGCTCGGAGAAAGAAGACAGGGGTCTGACTGGAGGCAGTAAGGGTCACAAGGTCTCAATAGAAGAGAGAGGTGAGGAAGGGAGAGTCCCTAAAGCCACCAAGTTAAAGCCGTCAAATTAAAGTTACTCCTATCGCCACGCAACAGACACCTTGGTACTTTGAGGCACCAATAGAGTCCAGGGCCCTTAATCAGCATAGAGGAAGTCCAAGGAGTAAGGCAACACCTGCAGTGGTTCCTCCCAACCACTAATAAACAGGCCCTCCCAGTTGTAGGATGTCCAAAAAGAAGCCTCCTCAGCGCCTTGAATATGTTCCCGCAGGAAAAACCCCTTCAACCCAAGTGTCACCCAGAAACCTAAGGAGCACACGGAACACAGCCCAGTGATCCCCTGCCCGAAGTCGCTCTAAAGACCCCAACTGCAGGCCTCAAAACTCAATTTCTATATAAATGCTCCTCCAATGGTGGGAACCCCCCCATTCCGACTGAACCATCAGTATGTCCCAAGGCCAGCAAAGCGAAGGAGCTCCCTCTAGGGAGCCTCCCTAACTGCACACCTACCACAATACAAAACCCACGAACACAAATCAGGAGACGTTGGTCTCAATCCTGCCCCAGGTCATGCTGCTCCCCTGGAAATGAACATAAACTCGCACAGGACTTATAAGCCAACACCAACTCCCCCGCATCAGGAAGCCACGAGCAGGCTGTTACAGCTCAAATACAACACTAACAGCAATTTACTCTGCAGTCTCCCATCCAGCCCAGCCCTTCAGAGCTCTAAGGTTCTGGACTAAGTAAAACAGAAGTGCCTGAGTGTAAACAAAAGCTAGAGTACCTATCACCAATATTTTTACAAAACTTGGAAACCAAGATAGAAAGAACATTGGATCTCACCCCAAAGTGGATCAGAATGACTAGGGAAACCAGGCGTTTCCCCCCACTTAGCCAATGCCTTCAAAACAGTAACTTTATCAATGGCTAGGAACCAACCTCAAACAGCAAAATAAATCATTCCACAGCAAGGACACTACTCTGGTAATCAACCAAAATGGAGCTGCAAAATGACCTTCTATCAACCATTGCCCAATGCCTAGTGGATCTGAGCAACAAGATGGACCTTATTGAGAACAAATTTAGCAATAACAAGCATAGTTGGTCCTGTACCCGCTCGTGTGCAGCACTCATCGACAAATGGGCAACTCTCCCCAAAATTCTAACAGGTCTGGTAGCTTCGCTAAAGAGGTCAACAGGGAGCACCACCAATCTACTGAACAACAGTTGCTCCATACCAACAATAACCAGTATTGCCTCTCAAACGAACCCAACAATAATCAACCCTGGCACCCCCTTAACAAAGCCCAGCGATCAAATTCCACCCTTGGCCATAATTCCTTCTACCAGCTCATCAAGACTAAGGAGGTCATTAGGATGGCGGGCGGACTTTGCCCACCCGCCATCCTCACAGGGATTGGGACCGCCTGCCATAAGGGTGGGGGTCCTGTGATGGGGATTATGATGCGCCTGTCACAGTGGCGGACGCATCCCTCATTTTTAACATTGTGGTGGGCGGTGCTCTCTGCATTTGGGATGGCAGGTTAGAGAGAAGGGACATATTCAACTTCGAAAATACATCGACCAGCACAGTAACACTGGTCAGACAAAAGCTAACAGAGTGGCTGCCATTAAGTGGGTCAAACACACAAAACAGTTAATCTTTAACCATCAGAAAACATCATATATCAATCCTCAACAATCTTCCCCAGCAACACGCTAGGTCCTCAAAATACTTAACATTACAGAGGCCAGGGTAACTGACTTAATAAAAAAATGAGAACAGGTGGTGCCCCAGGACCCAATGGGGTCCCCACATCAGTGCTTAAAGCCTCACATGTATACTGGTCAGGACAGATAACACCAATCTTCAAGCATGCCTACGTCACTTCAACAATTCCATTGTCATGGAAAAGTACCATTCTCTTCCCTATTTATAAAAAAGGGGACTGTACGAAACCAGAATACTACCGCCTTATTGCTTTATTAGACTTAGAAGAAGAAGACGCGTATGCAAGAATTCTACTGAAAGAACTAGAAGCCTGGGCAAAAGACAATAACATTCTTCCCCTCTTTCAATCTGGTTTTAGGCCCAAAAGCTCTACCACGGTTTACATCTTAGCATTGGGTCACCTGTCACATCAAGCTACACTGCCAGCACAATCACCTTTTTTCTGCTGTTTTGTAGATTACAGCGCAGCATTTGACCGGGTGGATCGAGGGCAACTGTGGGAAAAACTAGACTTCTGGGTAATCCCCCAAAAGCTACTAGAGGCAAATACAGCATTACATCAGGGGACCTGGGTCCGCATAAAGACCAGCCAATCCACTGTAACAGGCAAGGTGCCAACCAACAATGGCCTGAAACAAAGCTGCGTCCTCGCCCCCCCTTCTCTTTAATCTTTATACAGCAGATCTGTGCAAAGCCTTGGAAGGCGCATGTTTACTAACACGAATGTTGGGGAAAGTGCTGCTCCAAATCCTCCAGTATGCCAAAGACATTGTAATAATGGATCACACAGGGACTGGTCTACAGAAAGCCTTTAATGCTCTCTACAGGTATAATCAAAAGAACAACTTGATGGTGAACCAGGAGAAGACCAAGATATTCATATTTGGGAAGTACCAATAAAAGAAAACAGCTCAATTGCGCCTAGGAGACCTGCAAATTAAAACATGCACAAGTTACAACTACCTTGGCGTCAGGCTATCAGAAGGGGCAAAGCCAGTGGCCCTCCTAAGAAGCAAGGGGGCCGGCATCACTTTCAGTCCGAAATGCCTAAACCAGGACTACACAGTCCAACTGCAGAACCCATCCTGAAAGTTCTGAGAGCAAAGCTTTTCCCCTCTCCAATTTATAGTCACCTAGTATTTCCTGGCGCACTCAACAAGTTCCTCATGAACCTCCAAATCTCCGCTTACAAGAAGGTTCTAACTCTTCCCGACAGGCCAGGAAAGCCAGAGTGAGACTGGAGCTGGCACTCGCCCGCTCGGATATCATTTGACATAATAAAATACTACATTAGTACTTCGCGTGCCTCAGCACCCTCACTGAAAGCTCAAATTAAAAAAATTCTTGAAGTTGCTGGTTCCCCATGGCAGGTACAGTTGTCAGCTGCCACAAGTCCACTTGAAATTGACGTTCAAAATTTGCCTAACAAGGATATCCCGGTCACAGCCTGGAAAAACACAGTGAACGCACAGGTTAAGAAATTATCATTTGAAAGGGACCTGGAAAGTTTACGCTGCCATCCCAATCTTTCTACGCTGGACGCTTCTTATATCCTGGGAAAACCTCAGACTTACTTTGAGCAAGCTTAGATAGTCCAGGCCCGGAAAAAAAACACTTACATGAGACTTCTCGCACTGCCTATCACAGACTTCAATCCATCCTGGGCACGGCAGGACAACTCAACCGCTTGTCATCTATGTAGCTATCAACGTGAATCTTGGCTTCACCTGCTGTGCTGCTGCTCAAAGATGGCAAGAGTGTGGCACTGCCTGGTATTCCCAATTTGCAGTTCTCATGGCCTTAGACACTGCAGAGAAGTCTCAGACCTGTGCTTTTCCGCCAACACAGCACAAACTGCTGCCAGACTAGGAGAATTTATAGATACACTTCGGGCCGCACTGACACATACCATTAAAGCCACAAGCTGCAACGAGTTGGTCGCCAAGCTTGAGAGTCAATGATCAAAATGCTTGCACAGCAAAATGACAGTCCTGCGCCCACAATATTATCAGAGTCCTGGCTCAGATTTCTCCCATCACAAATCCCAGGCACACAAGGGATCTAAAATTATCAAGATTAGAAGATTAAACATGCACCCTGCACCGAAACGAGGAAAATAATGCTCTTTTAAATGTTTAGTTATAATCAATGTTGGGACAGTTGACATAAAGGTTTTATTTAGCACTGTTAATGAACATTAGTTATTGGGTAAAAGGCCCACCTAAAGGACGAGCAAACTGGGTCCCCAGATGTAGGTGCCATCCTTACGCACTTGCACTCTAGTTCTAGCTCGGACTATTGCTTTTACGATTTTACAGATATTAGCAAACCTAGTTACCCCAGTTGGAGTCTGCATGGCAGATATCAATTCCAAAGTTTTGTTTTTTGTTTTTATATTGCAATGATTTTAATAAATTGAACAATAAAAGAATCAGACCACCAGTAGGTGATCGAATACCTTACTCCTGGGAAGGGGCAGAGACCAACACTTTCCAAGCAGTTATGAGCCCATAAGCTTTATTGATATTATCCAAAAAATCTATAGCAAGCAACTCTAGGTAAAACTCTGGGAATGGATATGGGCCGAAAAAGTACTGTCACACTTTCAAGCTGGGTCTATAGGCAAGATAAGCACGATTGATGAAGTCTGAAGTCCTCAGTTACTTGACTATAAAATGGAAAACCAAGTACATCAATAGGGGGTTACTTTTTGTTGGATTTGTATACTTGAGGGCTATTTTTGACCTCATCTCAAAGTCTTGGAGATTCTGGGGAAAATGGGGGTTCCTGCTGGCCTAGTCTTGTTAATCCAACACCTATATTCAGGAAATGTTGTTATGGTTAGCTGGTGCACGGGTGGGGAGACCACAGACGGAATTCCGATTAGAAGAGGTGTGCACCAGGGCTGTGTCATGGCTCCTATTCTCTTCTTGTTATTCATGAATGGCAGTATTCCAAACATACAGGAATGTGAGAATGACGCCCCCACATTTGGTGGGCTGAGGTTACCAGGTCTGCTATTTGTGGCCCAAACTCTCCTTATGTTCAAAACTGCATGGGACTTAAACATCCTGCTGGGTAGGTTTTGTCTATTCTGTAAAGATTATGAATTAGAAATCAACAACAGTAAAACTAAATACATTGGGGGCCACCCTAACGGAGATCGGGACCGCCCGCCTAAAGGGCGGGGGTCCCGACATTGGCATTAGGATGGGCCCGCCACTGTGGCGGGCGCATTCCTCAAGTTAACATTGTGGCGGGCGGTGCTCACTGCACCGCCCGCCACAATGTTAAAAACTAATGCACGCATTTGCATAATCGAGGCGGCAGGCTCCGCGCGTTGCCTGCCGCTGCGATTATGCAAATGCAAGGGGGTACCACAGGGACCCCCCGTGTGCCACCCCCCTTTGGCCATCACCCTGGGGGCCGACAGGGGGCCCCCGCAGCAATCACCGCCTGCCTTTCCGTGGCGGCATTGCCGCCACGGAAATGCCTGACAATATGCCCCTTGTAATATGGCTGGCGGTGTCTAACAGACACCGCCACCATATGTAAAACATTCCACCCCGGCCGCAAGGCGACCGGGGCGGAAAACAAGCGGGCGGTGTTTTTAACCGCAGCGGTCCCCCCCGCCATCCTAATGTGGCGGGGGGAATTGGGCAATGGATGTCGGGTGGATTGTATTCAGCCCGCAGAAAAAACTCAAGTCGAATGTGGTCCAAGAAGGAGTCACATTTGTTAGGGTCGCTCAGTTTGATTGTCTAGGGGTAAGATTTAATGAAACTTACAAATGGATGGGCCAAAAGACAAAAATATCACTGACATTGAAACATAGAGCTGGGCCAGTCATTAAGGTTGCCATCAAGGCTTCTTCATACCCAATTTCCCTGGCCTGGAGAGTTATAAAGCCCTAGTTTGTGGGACTGCACCTCGCAGGGCCAATTTGTATGAGCAGTTGCACCCTTGAAAAAGATTAAAACTGCGTTATTAAAGCCCTTTGAGGGTCTCAAAGAGTGCCTCTTTACTCCTGCTCAGATACGACCTAAACCGTATAAATTTTTCAGCTACTGCCTTTGTAAAACCTATGTTATACTGGATCAGGATTTGGACGATAGAAGAATAAGAACCCTATAGAGATTGTCTTAGGGAGATATTTGGCCAACAATTGGGCACATATGATCTCCCAGCTAATTCACATCAATACCTGGTTGACCTTGTTGGGATTAAGAGAAAATTGGCTGTCCCATTCCACAATCCAAAATTGTACTTGAGAAATGGTTAGCACCCATTACAGGGAATTTGTTTACTGCTACAAAACTTCAACTGTTGTTTCAGGCAGTCTAACGGACTCCTATTTGTCTTTTAAATGCGCACCAGGATTTGAATAATTTGTGGATTACATTAATGTCCCGTTCTCACAAGCCCTTTTTTCATCAAATTCAGGGTAGTGGTCTTGCCAACATCTTTCTTTACTGATTCTTGTTCTGAAGGTACCATCTCTTAAACCTTGTGTCCTATGGGCTGCAATGTCAAAGAGATTGACAAGCATTTATTATTTTTCTGCAGTGCCTATGTTAAGCAGTACACTCACTGGATTATCCCTCTTTGTCGGCAATTCAGGCTTAGAGAAAGACATCACACACTAAGGGGCCGATTAGGATCACAGGCAGATCGCCACCGCCCACATGGCGGTGGCGATCCGCCCGTGATCCGACTCCGCCTGCCACCCATTTGCCCCCCCCCACCATATTACTATGGCGGGGGACCGCGGCGGTCGAAAACACCCTCCACCGCTTTCCCGCCCGGTCAACGAGTTGACCGGGTGGAAAAGGGTTTAATATGGTGGCGGTGTCTGTAAGACACCACCAGCCATATTACCATGGGTGCGGAGAGATGCCTTTCGTGGTGCGGGAATGGACTGCGGAGGCCCGTTGCGGGCCCCCAGGTATCCTGGGGGTTGGGGGTGCACAAGGGGGGTGCCTGCTATGTTGTGCATGGAAGTGCACGACATGCCTTCCTGGTATTGTGGCAGGCAGTGCTGAGTGCACCGCCCACCACAATGACAGGAATGCAGGATGGGCCCCCCAGTGTGGTGGGCGCATCCTAATTGCCCCCACGTGGCCCCGGCCCTTATGGCGGGCGGTCCTGTTTCCTGATAGGGTGGAGGGCAGACAAAGTCCACCCACCATCCTAATAACCCCCCAAGAGTCTGCAAGTAAGACAACAGGAGCAGTATTATGTACAGAGTCTCAAAGTTCCTAATCTCTATTGGTTACATTAGGGTGAAGCGTGTCAGCGAGAACTCACTGTCACAAGGGCACTCCCCTTGATCTTATGCATGTTTTTAATGATTCCATGCACTCTGGACATTACCTTTTAACCTGGAAGTTTTACAGTATCCATCCTGATGGCATAGTGGACCCATTCTTGATCCCAATTCTTGGACTTTTATTGAGGTTTTTGTTGTCTGGCATTGGAGATAGCAGGGAGGTATACCATATTGCATCTGTTTTCAAAGGAATGTATTATGGTTCTGAGGTGGCATAGTGGGCTAAAGAATGGTGATGGATTAAACCCAGATCTCCGAAACCGATACCAAAACCGCCACCACCAATACCATCAATACCAATACCACCACCACCGATACCAAAACCGCCACCACCAATACCACCACCACCAGTACCACCACCACCAATACCATCATGGCCAATACCGCCACCACCAATACCATTACTACCACCCTCATCACCACCAATACCCCCAATATCACCACCGCCAATGCCAATACCACCACCACCATTACCAACACCACCACCTAAGTGCCTCTTGCTTAGTTGCAATAGCAGGGGCACTGTACGAGACCTCTGCTGCAGCCGAAACCACCCCTACCTCCCTCCATGCCTGCCATAAAGCACAGCCCACCCTGCACCAGGAGGGGAAGCCAGGCTCCCATTACAGCTGGAATGTTTTTAATTAGGTCAAAGACAGCAATGAAATTATGCAATGCCACACCGCACACTCAAATCTTGGAGAGGGCAGGTAATAGCCCCCCGCTCTTCCTCCTGAGCCGCAACTTTGTAATCACAGAGCGAAAGGTGTTGGAGCGCTTTGTTAGTGTTTATAGCTCGGATTATATGTAACTCTCACTTTACACTTTGTGTCTGTGTAATTTACAACACTTACACTTCCTCTTCACTGCACTATTTATCACTACTTTGAAGACGTCACAGGCTAGTCTCTTCCTTTGATATTCACAATGTAACAAGCATTCGAGAAGGCCCCTTCTTGCAATGCAATCAGTTTTGCATTTGCCAGAGTTTAAACTATTCTTATTGTAAATGATAATGCCTTTTATTTATGTTTTAAAACCCAAAACATAAATAAAAGGCATTGTCATTTACAATGCCAATAGCTCAAACTCGTGTGAACGTGAGACCTATTGCAATGCAAATGCTTTTTCAAATGGTTTCCACCTGGATAGGCCTTTATCAAGCAAGATGGAATCTTCCAGATAAAAATAGTACTGTAACTTTGTGGAAAAGTAAATTTTGCCATGTTCTGTGTCCCTACGCCTCATCCATCATATGTTATGTGTGCATGATCAATATGCATATGTTATTCCCCATTTCTGATTAAAGACGCAACTACAGTTGTGTCCACCTCTAGTATGATAGTTTCCAGTCCTCGTGAATACTACGAATATCAGGCCTATGTAAAGTAATGTTGCCACGTTTCTCAGTGTGCACGTTATTCAATTATAAAGTCTCCGTTTCCAGGCCTCAAAAGGGCCCGGACCACAGATTCAGCTCCTGTCTCCTAAAAGCCTCGCTAAGGAGCGATACAGCCCCCACCTGTATCCTCGACCCTTCACTTACTTCCTGCCTTGCAGTGCCCGGTGCACCCCGGCTCTGCCTCTGAGTCTGCCAAAAGTATGTTATAGTTCCTGCTATCAGTTCAGTCCTCCTCCTCTGCATTCCTAAGCTACTGAACTGCATCAATAGTTTCCGTCATTGTCTAGCCTTCTCGTCTCCACGTTAGAGAAATACTGTATTTAATGGTCATTTAATATTCTTCACGCACTACATGTAGAATAATGCATGGTCCAGTCTTAGAATCAAGTTAGCTTTTCCCCTCATGACTTCTAGTTTATATCAACATGTTCCCTAAACATTAGATACCAGATAGGGTTTAGGTACATGTCGCTCCGACCCTCCAGACTCTAGTCTCTGCTCCTAGCACAGAGTTCGTAGCCCCCAGCTTCTCCTAGTAACACGTCATTGCCAGTTTTCGCGCACCATTAGGTTAGAGGTCCCGGCTCCTTAGGTAGCCCCCTCCTATGTTTCCGCCCATTCATGACATATTCTGTTACGTTTTGCATCACATGTCTATGTATACGCCCAGTTACACCTCTTATTACTGTTATCTCTCGCGACTGCTACGCGTCACGCCTTCTACTCCACCCACTGTTACGCCTACTGCAATGTACTGCTATGTGTTTGCGCTATGTATATAAGTCAATGTTTTGTTATTAAATGTTAGCGCGCTCATCCCAGACCCAGCCCCAGCAGCTGCTGGGATCCTTTTGTTCTGCTGGGTCACCCTATGCAGGTTGTCCTGATCCTGTCCTTATGCTGTAATAAACCTGCAGAAACTCCTACTACCTCGAATCTTGACTCTTATTTATTGAGCTATCTGTTATGCTATAAGTCTAGTCAAAAATAGGGTATTATTTATTTATTTACCACATAATGGCGCCCGAATAGGGACTTGCCCTTTCCCCACGCGTCGGTGAAGCCACGCCGACCCCCTGACCCTCTGCAGTCGTGACGGAACCATACTGGCCAAGTGCAGATATTTCTGCTTCAAGTATCCCTCAGGCCCACGGAGGAGACGGAGGAGGCGGTCCAGCATCCGAACGAGACGGTGGAGGAACGCGGCGAGTCCCGACCAGAGCCCAAGCTGAGAGTCCAAGGTCCGAGGTATCCGGAGGCCCACCCGTAACTGAAGTCCGAAGTCCGAAGTTCGTCGTCGTAGTCCAGTCCCGTCCGAGGCCTTCCGTTCCGTGCTGCCCGGTGAGTACCATTGCTGGGGTAGTGTCTAGACAGGGTCAGTCTAAATTGACTCCTGGTCCGTGGGTTGGTGGTACCCAAGCCCACAAACGAAGTGTTCACCTAGGTGGATACGGGTCTTGATGCGTTCCTTTATGGGACCGGTATGTTCCGTACTGTTATAGCAGTGCATCCAGTAATTCTAGTCTGTTCCGTTCTCGAGAATTCTGTTCTGTTTCTGTTTTCAGTTTTTTCAGGTAGTATTCTGTTCGAACTGTTATTTATAATGTTGTTTAATGTATTTCCAATGTCGTGGTATGCCTGAATTGTTTTTCCTAATTGTTATTGTTTTTCGTGTATTGTATTGTGTTCCGATTCAAGTTTAGAATGCCGCTCTTTTCCAAGTTACGTCAGTTAAAAACTAGAAAGGGTCTGCTGGAAGCAGCAGTTCCTGTTCCGCCTAGGGACAGTCCAGGTCACTTTATGTATCAGAAACATGGCATAAGCGCCATATTGTATCTAGATTTATGGGTAGAGTATACCAAACAGTTAGAAGAAAAGTATAGATGGCCCGTATCGGGTACATGGGATGCCGAATGTATCATGCGAGTAGAAGAAGCATTATGGAAAAAGAAAGCCAGACAGTCACAGAAAGATGCCATCGAGTTATGGCGTAAGGAAGCGCATAGAAGAACGGAAAAGGAAGTCAGAAAGTCAGAGTTAAGTAGAGAATCCCAAGAACGAGCCCATGAAAGAGAATTAATCGAGATAGGTGAACAAGTTAAAGCCGAACAGTCAGACAGACAGAGGCATGCCCTTATTAAGGGTATGTATCCTCTTCTTGCCGAAGGAGTGCCAAAAGCGACCCCAGAGGCATCCAGTAACTTCCCGCCACCATTGATTCCGACCAAGCTACGTCACAAACCGACCGCAGCTGATATTTTTATTTCGTCCTATTTGGACGACACAGTTCCAGAATATGCAAATCCAGTTCGCGCTCCACCTGTCCCTGTAAATCAGGCACTTCCCGTTCCTCCAGACACCGGAGTACCTGTGACGGTACCCCCGGGTCAGTCTGCCATACAAGTTCAGCCCACGTTACAATTACCGACCCTGCAAGCACGAAGAATGTCAGTCGACGATTCTAGTCTAGGGGCCGCAGGAGGAGGTCCTCCTCAAACCCCGCCGCCACACAAGCGTTTATCAGCACTCGAATTGCATGCTCAAGCATCACAGCGTACTCCTAAAAGTAATAAGTCTGTTACAGAAATCAGACAAGCCCTTGCCGAATGTGTCTATGACACAGTCCCAGGCGAGTATAATATGGTTTTATATTCCGTACGCGTAAGAAGGGTGACCGAGTATCTAGTCACCTTACCAAATATGAAAGAAGATCTAGACAGAATATATCGTTTCATCCGTACAGGGGATGATCCAGAAAGTATTGGCGAGATTATGTCCCAAAGGAAAGCCGAGATTCAGCTCATGATATTAAAGTTCCTGATCAATTGTCTAATAAGAGAACAAGATTACCCGTCTAAAGATCCCGCCGAAATGAGAATCCTGACAAGGTGGAGTGATAATATAGCCGAGGGTAAGCACAAGACCATTAGTGCCATGGAAAGTATGTACAAGAAAATTCGTAAAGAAGTAATAAGGTTACACGAACAGCGTAAAGCAGCACAAGTAAGCGAGAAAGAAAGTGTCTCTGATCCTGAAGAGGAAGACGAGAATCCCGCCAGAATAGCGTATGTAGGAAAATCCAGATTTCCAGATCGCCATTTACGTCCAGAACCTAAGTCTATGTTTCATCATCCAGCACCAGAACGAGGCTCTCTAGAACAAGTATTTCAAGCTACCGATCACATTCTGAAATCACGAGTCGGTTATAGCGAATTAAGTACCATGCACGAACAAGAACTAGCCCGATCAGCAGTCCGATGGATTACTGATTCTACCACTTTTCCAGACGAAATAGTGGCACAAATGTTTCTGAAACTGCCCCCAGCCGAGCAACGACTGGTGGGTATGTATATGATCCAGCACCTCATTACCCTGTATGAGGGTCAACATTCTGATCCAGGCCCGTTACATGATATCCTGAACGAGTTACTCCAGTACAGATGGAGAGGTCTAGGTACCGATTTAATTAGTGTCATTCTAGAACAGCGCCACAAGTATAGAACGTTCCTGAACCCGCATTTTGTTCATGTCTCACCCCCGGAAAGTAAACCATTCTACATAGACAGACAGAATCCGCTACGAGAAGTCCACCCAGTCCAAGGGGCGGGTGGCGTAATGCAACGAGTGTTTGTATACACTCCGATATCAAAGATGGAACTTCTTGAAATGAAGAAATTAATTCCCTGTCATGACAAAGATCCAGCAGGGTTCCATCGAGAATTAAAAGACATGCTCCGTATGGGAGAATACACTTACCCAGATATCATTAAAATGTTAAAAGTCCTGCTACCCGCAGGGGTGTATGAAAAGTTAAAGGAAAAAGAATGGGAGGTGGGAGAGAAAAAGATCGATTGGACAGCTCTAGAAGCTGAAGACAAGGCACGAGTACCAGGTACCGGTCTTGGAGATAAATGTAAAGAATTACCAGAATTATTGATTCAAGTTTTACCCAGATTATTGACAACTAGGAAAGAAGACTGGGATGCAATCTCAGCCTGTAAACAGAAACAAGATGAGGATATTAGTGATTTTTATTCTAGATTCGAAAAATGTTTTAGTATTAACAGTGGTCTCAAGACAAGTAGTGAGTCATACCCTCATCTTTTCGTTACCAAATTAGTCGAGAATTCAAGTCCACAAATTAAAAATCGAGTTTTGAAAGTCGAAAGCACCTGGCAAGCAAATACTCCGTCCCAGATGCTCCAGATGCTCCAGTACCACCAGAACAGAATTAGAGAAGAGCAAGAACACGAAAGAAAACGTATGAAAGACACGAAAATGAAAGTGCTAGTTGCACAATCTATTTCTCAAGACAGTCAGAAGAGGGGTCCGAATCAAGCCAGTCATCCTGCGGCTCCCGTTAAAGGGAACTGCAACTATTGTAAACAGCCAGGTCATTTTATAAACGAGTGTGCAGTTCTGAAGCACAACATAGCTACTGGTAAGACTAAAGAAAGACCACGTCCGCCGAGACAAGAACAAGTTTCACAGACTCCTCAGTTACAGAATGCACCACAGACAGTTACAGTACCGCAGCCTATTGCTGCAACACAGCACGTTACATCGCAGATGTACCAGTATGCACAGTCCGAGTATCCAGAGTATCAGTCATATTCATGAAACAGCCTAGAGGGGGAGGTAGGCTTGCCTCTCATCGAGATACCTGTAGACCAAGAAGGTCCCTATGTTCATAGTCAAGTATTAGGGAAAGACAGAAAGTTTTTGATCGATACAGGGGCAAGTAGGACCACAATTAGTCACGCCGAAGTTCCAGGGGCTCCGCTCTCAGGCTCAAGAAATGTTTCCCTTGGATTTTCAGGAAAACCCATAGTTAATGAGATATCAAAGCCAGTTACTCTAGAAGTAGGTCCATTGTCCCGTACTACTGATCTGTTACTTACTAAGTCATGTCCAGAAAATCTATTAGGCATTAAGACATTGAAAGAATTAGGTGCAGTTATTTGCTGTTCCCCAGAGGGAATACGTCTGTTCCTACGTGACTTTAAGGGTCACTATGTATTACGAGATTTTGATTCAAGATTGTCTAATGTTCCGCAGCATTTATGGGCGCAAGGTCCAACTGATGTAGGTTACATGCAAATCACACCCTATCGTGTGACTCTCAAACCAGGTGTAGTGTTACCACGAATCAGACAGTACAGATTGCCACCTGAGGCTGTAGCAGCCTTATCCCAAATTATTGACGAGCTCATGGCTCAAGGAGTAGTTGTAGAAACTGACTCCAATGTATGCAATTCTCCGATCATTCCAGTCATGAAACGTACTGATCCAAATGCACCCCCAGTATATCGATTAGTGATTGATTTACGAGAGCTTAATAAATGTATTATTCCTCAGTACCCAGTTGTCCCAGACATTTCTTCCCTGTTAACAGCCATTGATTCCGAAGCCATGTTTTTCACTGTTATTGACCTCAAGAATGCATTTTTTAGTGTTCCAATTCATCCAGACAGCCAGTTTCTTTTCGGATTTTGTTTAAATGGAAGGAGCTATATGTTTACACGCGCTCCTCAAGGTTTCACAGAAAGCCCTAGTATTTACAGTCAAGCACTCAAGAGACAACTAGACAACATTCACATGCCAACTGACACTGCCCTGCTCCAGTATGTCGATGATCTACTGATCACAGCCCGTTCTGAACGTGACTGCGAGCGTGCATCACTTACAGTTCTGTATTTTCTAGCCGAGATGGGGCACAAGGTGTCACCTTCGAAGCTTCAATTCTGTGTCCAGCAAGTGGTATACTTAGGACACTTGCTGTCCAAGAGGGGTAGGCAGTTGACACCCGACCGTATCCAGTTGATAGCGAGTCTTCCCCAGCCCAGAACCCAGAAGGAGGTACGTGCTTTTATCGGCCTTACTTCTTATTGTAGACAATGGATTCCCCAGTATGCGTTTCTAGCCAAGCCACTGATACAGTTAACGACACAGGAGGCAGCCGTATCGACTGTCCTCCCTTGGACATCTGACCATACACTTAGTTTCAACGAGTTAAAGAAAGCCCTATGTCAAGCTCCAGTTCTAGCTACACCGAACTACAGTAAGCCTTTTACACTTTTCGTTACAGAACGGGAAGGTACAGCATTATCTGTTCTCACACAAGATCAAGCAGGTCAATACAAGCCCTGTGCTTATTTTTCGAGCACATTAGATCCAGTCGCCCAGGCGTTGCCTGCGTGCCTCAAGTCAGTTGCAGCCACAGCACTAGCTATCAGACAAAGTGATTCTATAGTTTTAGGACACTCCCTGACAGTACAAGTCCCACATTCAGTAGAAGTTCTTTTAAACCGAACCCAAACTCAGCACTTGACAATTGCACGTTTAACAGGTTATGAATTGACACTGTTCCAGCCACACATAGAAATTAGACGCTGCAACGTCCTGAATCCTGCTACACTGTTACCATCAGTTAGTTCAAATCCAGACACACATGATTGTGTGGAAGTAGTTAACATTACGACAAAGCCAAGACAAGACCTGACAGATATTCCGTTACCAGATCCTGACCTGACACTTTATGTGGATGGTTCATGTATGAGAACTAGTACAGGAGAACTAGTCGCCGCGTATGCAGTGACTACTGACACTGAAGTTATTGAAACACACCGTATTGATACTCTGTCCGCTCAAGCAGCAGAGCTAGTCGCTCTGACACAAGCCTGTATACATGCCAAGAACCTGAAGGTTAATGTTTACACAGATTCACGTTACGCATTCGGAGTTGTACACGACTTCGGAGTGCTCTGGCAGGAGAGAGGTTTTATGACTTCTCATGGAACCAAGATTCAGCATGGTCTCCTTATTCAAGCCCTGTTAGATGCCATACATTTACCGACATCTATTGCTATCATGAAGTGCAAAGCACATACGAAAGTTACAGACATTATTTCCCAAGGTAATGATTTAGCAGACCGCACAGCCAAGCTTACGGTACAGACTCCAGACATTCCAGTTAATCAGACACATATTCCAGATCTGACTACATGCATGACAGTTAAGGACCCTACTCAAGATGTCATAGATATCCAGTCACATGCTACTCCCGATGAAATCAAGAAATGGTCTGTACAAGGAGGGGTCCAGACAGATCAAGGATGGTTAACGAAGGGTAGAGCCACATGGTTTCTCCCCGATTCTATGGTTCAAGTCATTATCAATACCGCACATAGTCCAGCACATTTAGGAGAAAAAGCTATGTTAGACAGTATCCAGAACATTTGGTTCAACAAGCATTTACGAGCTGCAGCCAAGCAGAAAGTCCGTACCTGTATGATATGTTGTCAGTTTAATCCAGGTAAAAGTGTCCCGGTGGAACAAGGTGGTTTCCAGCCCCCTGACCACCCTTTTGAGGTCCTCCAGATGGATTATATTCAAATGGAGCGATGTCGAGGTTTCAAGTATGTCCTTGTAGTTGTATGCGCTTTGTCCAGATGGACAGAAGCATATCCAGTCCCAGATTACACAGCCGCGACCACTGCCAAGCAGTTGGTTCGTGAATTCTTCCCTAGATATGGACTCCCTAGAGTCGTATATTCTGATAACGGCCAGCCATTCTCATCTGAACTCATGAAACACGTGTCCCTTTTGTTAGGGTACCAGTGGAAGTTCCATTGTGTACGCCATCCAGAAGCAGCTGGACTAGTCGAAAGGCATAATCAGACTCTGAAAATCCGCATTGCAAAAGTCTGTAAAGACAAGGGTGTGGACTGGTTAGTAGCTTTGCCAGTCGCTTTATTTTATATGCGCATGGTCGCACATTCCAGATCAGGTCTGTCCCCGTATGAGGTCGTTTTCGGCCGCCCCCCTAATATGTGGGGTACTCCTAGACCCCGAAGTATTACCGATGTTTCATGTAATATGCTGACAGATTACCTAGCTTCCTTGATGTCTGCCCTCAACTCATGTCGTTCACAGGTTGCCGCCGCATTTCCAGACAATACCGAGGTGGCACCGCACGAGATCGTTCCAGGCTCCCTTGTGATGATCAGAAATTTCGACAGGTCAAGTCCGCTGGAACCACGTTGGAAGGAGCCACGTCAGGTCCTCTTGACCACCCGAACTGCCGTCAAGTTGGAAGGCAGGAAGGGGTGGGTCCACCTTTCTCATGTAAAACTTTTCAAAGGACCGAAACCAGTCTTCAAAAACATTTCCAAGAACATTTCCCAGGATTCGAAGGATTGCCAGAACATTGTTTTAAAGGACTGTCCCGCACAAGACATTATTACAACCCCTCCCTTGTTAGAGAAAACTCCGCAACAGGAGTATAAGTTAAAGCTCAGGTCTAATAAGTCAGTCAGTTTGATTGTATAAGTCCTCCCCTAGGTGAAACGGTTAGACTGTTTCTGACATGTATAAAATAGACCCCCATAGTGAGAGAGTCAGTCAAAGCTCAATCAAATGTATCGTTTTTCTGAGTTTCATATTGTTTCTTAGCATAATGATTTCCTGCACCAGCTACGCACTTTTCCTGTGCTTTCCAGTTCCTCATGTAAATATGTCTGCTAATGCTACAGTAGAGCACACGTTTAGTGATCTGCCTCCTCACGAATATGCATACCGCCTCGCCATGCGTAATAACACATTTATCCGTATGTTACATTATTCACACCAGACCAGCAATGCCACTAATTGTTGGGTGTGTGGTCGACTCCCCCCTTTCCAGACACCGAAGGGAGTTCTGCCACTCTTTCCTTATCCATTCTCACACAATGGTTCGTGTGGAGCATGGTCCACGTTAACGTCATCCTCAACAGATATGTCTTTTCTTAACAGTACATGTTTCCCAGACAAGCAAGGTTTCCCCCACAGAACAGGTTTAGATTTAGAAAATGAAGTATATAATTTAGGAAATTATTCGTCGAATTTCATGGTTCTGAATGTTCAGTCTGATACTACTCCAGACTCACCCGCTATTTCAGTACTACCAGTCAAAGGCGAATTATGTGTCCGTAGTTATGGTTCTGTACATATAGGACATAGTGATTGTACTACTGTTATCAAGTATAGTGACAGTAGGAAATCTATTTTCAAAGCTTCACGTCATTCTTATTTTATTTGTGGTCAAACTGCATATGTCCGTCTGCCCCTCGATTGGGAGGGAACCTGTTACATTGCTTTCCTACTGCCACCTGTTTTTCTAGCCCCACCTGACTATCATAGGAATTCTTTCTTAGTACACACTAGACACAAGAGAAATCTCCCGATTGTCGATTATACTGAAACCGCCGCAGAGCAATTCATTGATATAGATAAAGGTGTTTTCCCTTATTTAGGTACAGTTGTAAATAGTAAGCTCATTCGTAGGTTAACAAGAACCCTTGAAGCAGTAGTAGATGAGACTGCCTCCGCTCTAGGTAACTTAACTGAAGAGCAATCCTTTATGAGAATTGTCGTTTTACAGAATCGTCTCGTCCTTGACGTCATACTGGCCGATAGGGGCGGGGCCTGTAGAGTTCTCGGATCCAGTTGTTGTATTTTCATTCCAAAAAACGCGCCGTCTGTTTATTCAGCTATAACCAGACTCCATAAAATTGCCCATCTGTTACACCAAGATCCAGGCACCTGGACATGGTCCGGTTGGTTCTGGAATGTAATTTCCGCATGGGGATGGAAAGTCCTGTCCTTTCTAGGTATTGCAGTAGCGATCATATTTAGCTGCTGCCTCTGTATACAATGTGGCCCTGCGATTTGCAGCATGTGTGCTACCTCTTGTATTCCCCGTCCCAAGCCCTGTTCTAAATCCCGTTCCAAGACAATTCGAGACGAGCAAATGGTACTGTATGAAATGATAGACGGTATCATGAATATTGATGTTTCCTGATGGAAACGTAGTGACAAGGAGGGAATGTGGAAAAGTAAATTTTGCCATGTTCTGTGTCCCTACGCCTCATCCATCATATGTTATGTGTGCATGATCAATATGCATATGTTATTCCCCATTTCTGATTAAAGACGCAACTACAGTTGTGTCCACCTCTAGTATGATAGTTTCCAGTCCTCGTGAATACTACGAATATCAGGCCTATGTAAAGTAATGTTGCCACGTTTCTCAGTGTGCACGTTATTCAATTATAAAGTCTCCGTTTCCAGGCCTCAAAAGGGCCCGGACCACAGATTCAGCTCCTGTCTCCTAAAAGCCTCGCTAAGGAGCGATACAGCCCCCACCTGTATCCTCGACCCTTCACTTACTTCCTGCCTTGCAGTGCCCGGTGCACCCCGGCTCTGCCTCTGAGTCTGCCAAAAGTATGTTATAGTTCCTGCTATCAGTTCAGTCCTCCTCCTCTGCATTCCTAAGCTACTGAACTGCATCAATAGTTTCCGTCATTGTCTAGCCTTCTCGTCTCCACGTTAGAGAAATACTGTATTTAATGGTCATTTAATATTCTTCACGCACTACATGTAGAATAATGCATGGTCCAGTCTTAGAATCAAGTTAGCTTTTCCCCTCATGACTTCTAGTTTATATCAACATGTTCCCTAAACATTAGATACCAGATAGGGTTTAGGTACATGTCGCTCCGACCCTCCAGACTCTAGTCTCTGCTCCTAGCACAGAGTTCGTAGCCCCCAGCTTCTCCTAGTAACACGTCATTGCCAGTTTTCGCGCACCATTAGGTTAGAGGTCCCGGCTCCTTAGGTAGCCCCCTCCTATGTTTCCGCCCATTCATGACATATTCTGTTACGTTTTGCATCACATGTCTATGTATACGCCCAGTTACACCTCTTATTACTGTTATCTCTCGCGACTGCTACGCGTCACGCCTTCTACTCCACCCACTGTTACGCCTACTGCAATGTACTGCTATGTGTTTGCGCTATGTATATAAGTCAATGTTTTGTTATTAAATGTTAGCGCGCTCATCCCAGACCCAGCCCCAGCAGCTGCTGGGATCCTTTTGTTCTGCTGGGTCACCCTATGCAGGTTGTCCTGATCCTGTCCTTATGCTGTAATAAACCTGCAGAAACTCCTACTACCTCGAATCTTGACTCTTATTTATTGAGCTATCTGTTATGCTATAAGTCTAGTCAAAAATAGGGTATTATTTATTTATTTACCACAACTTACTTAATCACAAATCAATCAAACACTTTATTTAGGTTTGAAGCACTATAAAAGTATAATAAAAAACAGTCAAATCATATAAAACATACAAGAGTAAGAACATGTTTCATTGCAGTCCATACTATGATTCAGAATGCCAGAAACCCATCCTCGGAAGCTTGTTTCCGGTCCAGGGAAGACATGGCTTGGCAGTTCGGCTGGACTGTTCCCATGAGGCACAGGGTCAGACTGATTTGCATATAGCCATGTCTGAACTGGGGTGGCAGAGTGGGCTAAAGAACGGTGATGGATTAAACCCAGATCTCTTGACTGGGTGTGAGTGTTTGATTGATTCAGATGCTCCGTCCATCACCACACCCTTTTGTACCGCTTTTGGCCGCCATAAGTGTGGCAGGGTATGCTCAGACGTGAGTCCCTTGCTCACTTTGCCACTGGATTCAAGCAAGCCGGGCTGAAGACGGCTGGAATGCCAGAAACCAGTCCTCAAAAGCTTGTTTCCGGTCCAGGGAAGGCATGGCTTGGCAGTTCAGGCTGGACTGTTCCCATGAGGCACAGGGTCAGACTGATTTGCATATAGCCATGTCTGAACTGGGGTGGCAGAGTAGGCTAAAGAACGGTGATGGATTAAACCCAGATCTTTTGACTGGGTGTGAGTGTTTGATTCAGATGCTCCGTCCATCACCACCCCCTTTTGTACTGCTTTTGATCGCCATAAGTGTGGAAGGGTATGCTCAGACGTGAGTCCCTTGCTCACTTTGCCACTGGATTCAAGCAAGCCGGGCTGAAGACGGCTGGAATGCCAGAAACCGGTCCTCGGAAGCTTGTTTCCGGTCCAGGGAAGGCATGGCTTGGCAGTTCGGGCTGGACTGTTCCCATGAGGCACAGGGTCAGACTGATTTGCATATGGCCATGTCTGAACTGGGCTTGCAGAGTGGGCTAAAGAACGGTGATGGATTAAACCCAGATCTGTTGACTGGGTGTAAGTGTTTGATTGATTCAGATGCTCCGTCCATCACCACCCCCTTTTGTACCATCATACGGAATGCAGCAATACACTATTAAGTGGTTGTTTTGTCGGCAACGTGGCGTATCGAGCAGCAGGATATGTTCTACTTGTGTTTCCAAAATTAAAGGTTACGTCGCATGGGGAGTTCTTCGTGGAGCCAGCCTGAAAAAAGAAATCTGAACATTGCTAATACTGGATGGTCATTCATAAACTATTTTTTCCTTTGGATGTTTGGACTGGGTGGTGCAACCTACAGTTGATAAAAAAAAATATTAAATGTAATTTCCAATATTAACATAATTAATATATAAATGTAAATATATTAATATTAAAAATGATAATAAAAATGATTTTATTACACATTAATTAACAGTATAATATCCACAACACACACCTACAATTATTTATTAATTAATCAATATAACATTATTTGCTTACCACCTTTTGCACTATTTACACATTTGAACACCATAACACAGACTCAAAATTAATTACACAATTACAATTGATAATTACTAATTAATTAAGGGAAATTAATGTAAAAATATTTAATAATTAATTACTAAAAAATTAATTACTTACCACCCTTCACACTATTTACACATATAAACACCGCAACACACACCTAACATTAATTAAACAATTAACATAATTAAATAATAATTGATTAATTGAAATTAATTAACAACTAATTATTAAACTAATACATTAATCAATTAACACATTAATTATTCAATTCATTTGATATAATTAAATTACTTCCCAACCTATTCCCCTGTAAACCCACAACCCGCTACAGAACTAAAAAGGCAAAATTCAAATAAACAAAAAAAAATAAACTACTATAAATTATTCTATATAATTAAATTACTTTCCACCCTATTCCCCTTTTAAACCCACAACCTGCTACGGAACTAAAAACAAAAAAATTAACTTTAAATAAGTGACTAGTAACATTTCAAAACATATAATAAAGTGACAAACAATTCTCATTAGAAACACTAAAATACATAACATTATTAATAATTTGATATTTTTGTCAGGTATATTTTTGTAAACAATATTTAAGACGTCTATGTTCTTGAAATCAATATTACTTACCTGTCAGTCGATATTCTTGTCCACTATATTTTTCTTGTCGATATTTCTTCCCCACAATATTTTTGCGTGTATATTTATGTCCCTCAATATTTATACGTCGATATTCCTGCTCTGCACCGGTATTGGTGGTGGTATTCGTGTTGGTATTGATGGTGGTATTCGTGGTGGTGGTAGTATTGGTGGTGGTGGTATTGGTGGTGGCATTGGTGGTGGTGGTGCTATTAGTGATGGTGGTGGTATTGGTGAAGGTATTGGTGGAATTGGTGGTGTGGTATTGGTGGTGGTGGCATCGGTGGGGGTATTGGTGGTATTATTGGTGGTATTGGTATTGGCCGTGGTATTGGTGGTGGTGGTATTGGTGGTGGTAGTAGTATTGGTGGTGGTGGCATTGGTGGTAGTGGTATTGGTGGTGTTGGTATTGGTGGTGGTGTCAGGGGTTAGGTTGGTGGTGGTGGTATTGGTGATGGTGGTATTGGTTGTGGTATTGGTGGTGGTATTGGAGGTGGTGGTATTGGTGGTATTGGTGATGGTGATATTGGTGGTACTGGGGGTGGTGGTATTGATGGTGGTAGTGGTATTGGTGCTGATGTTGGTGGTGGTGGTGTTGGTGGTGGTATTGGTGGTGCTTTTGGCAGTTTTGGTGGTGGTATTGGTGGTGGTGGTATAGTGGAGGCGGTGGTATTGATGGTTGTGGTGGTATTGGTGGAGGTGGTATTGGTGGTGGTGCTGTTGTTAATAACATAGGCTTTTGAAAACAACCAGTCAGCTGACTTTAGTACAGATGGCATGTAACACAGATGTGCTGTTGTCAGCTTCAGCCCATTAGCACAGGATTATGCGCTACCTGGACTTCACACAACCTTTCTAAATTCACTTTAGTTTGGGGGTTGAAACAGACACAAGATAATGCTGGGTTATAGTAATTAAAAGTAGGTACCTGTATTACAGAGGCGGCCGTGCAGCTTAAAAAAACACAGCAATTTCAGCTGAAGCAGCGCATTTCCGGCCTGCAGTAAGAGAAACTCCATAAAGTAAACAGTGCTTACAGACTAAATAACATGTCCTGTGTACCAACCAAAGTAAAGAGAGGGTACAAAGGATGAAGAGACCGTACCAAGGAGGGACTAACAAGCCTATTAATGATTACAAAGGCAGCATTTATGAAAGACAATGACACAAGCCAATGACAAATATGGGAGGGAATGTGTGCTGCTTCTCTCCCATACTGTACCACAGCAGTCTTGAGTCTGGAGAATTAATTTTTCTTGATTCCTTTACATTTCTGACATGTGTATGCCTCTTTTTGAATTCAAACAATAGCATATATTGGCAATATGCCCACACTGTTCTGTGAATTCTAAATATCTGTAACTGTACTTACATATTTTTGATTATATTTTTCCTTATCTCTTTCTAAATAATTTAAAATAAAATGGTGAAAGTGGTCACCAGATCAGATGCTAGTGTTTGCATCTTTATCCATCCTATTTTATTAGGAATGCAGCTGTAATTATTCAAGATTATTCTAGCAAACAGAGGGTGAGGTGAATGGCCTCAAGGGTTATCCCTGATACTCCTTCCCCAGTGCAATATCTGGGCGGAATTGCAGATAGGAGTGATATCATTGAGGCTCCAACTTTGAAATGTATGAGATTTTGGTGAACCTCAGTTCAATTGCAGAGTGGAGTGTAGTTCATCAACATCATCAAATTATATTTGGCACTAATGCCATAAAAGTACATCATAACATGTTCAAACAGTCATTCTCACAGCAATAAACAAAAAAAGATCTCAATTAAACTTGATTTGAGACAAATAAAATGCACCTTTCATGATCAAGAAAAATCAGACTCCCTATAACCACCATAGGAACCAATCGCTAAAGTAGTAAAGTGCAAACGCATAAATGTAAACATGAGGTGAAGAGATGGACTAGTTAAGAATATATTTTCGTAATAGGTAATCTAGCTGCTGTGGTTAATACTGGTTGCCAATTGTATGTGATTTGAAATTTAGGGGGAGTAAAACAGGAATAAAAATTCAAGTTCACATCTATTTGTAAAGAGAACTAAAAATCATGAATCGAACTGTACTTTGGTGTGAACGGTAGTCACTTGGGCAGTTGGGAAGGTTTTCAAACCATTCTCCCTGATGGGGGGGAGCCAAAAGAGAACGCTAAAGAACCCAAACATAGCCCAGTTAAATACATGTTGTTCTGAGTATTGTTTACATATGTTAGATAAAACTCTAACTCGTATTTGGGGGCTAGCGCCTTATAACTTGCCAAATAAGACATCTTTAGAGCATTGGACCAGCGTAAACAGCTGCGTTGGTCATAAATAAGAAACTTTATTCGCGCTCTGGCCGCATGACATAGAGTTTGGGGTTTGTAAAAAACGTAGGAATGATCAGTCATTAAAAAGTGCTCTTAACGTAAGCTAGCCTGGGAATATTATCCATCTTGACCAAGCAGTCTGAAAGTATGCTTTTAATAAGAAGTAACTCGGGAGACTGCACATAGCAAAAGGGGAGCCAGCCCAAGTAAGGGGCATATTATCAAGAATGGCGTTAAAATTATCGCCACTTTAGCGGCAGGAAACTGCCACTTAAGTGGCGATAATGGGCTTGATAATATGCCCTTGGGAATTCCAATAGAATCACATGTTCACACCAGAACAGTAATATGTATAGTCATATGTCTATGGAATCAGGTGAGAGAGATTGCACAATTGCAAGTATATTGAGAGGTTTAAGCCTTAAGGCTCAACTGTGTATCTACAGGATCTTAACTAGCTGGAAGGCATTACATTTGTTGCTGTTTAGCTTTGCTATTGCAGCGTTCCGCCTCCCTGCAGCGCTTGTCTGTTTGAAGCTCTTCGTTTTAATGACCCGTTTTACCTGCTAGGTTAATTTTTCTGTTAGTCACTTAATCCCCTGCTTTTAAAATTGTGGCCTCGCATACTTGCACTGCTGACACCCTAACCTGCATTTAAAAGAATACCTCACCGCATTTGCGGGTCCTTGCCCCTGACTCGTGGTGGCCATATTGAGGTGAGCGTTCCTTGGTGCGCTCTAGTCCTACTTCTGTTTCGCTAGGCGGACATAAAGGTAGGCAATTCTGGGCAGTTCGCTCTATTGCAGCGTTCCGCCTCCCTGCAGCGCTTGTCTGTTTGAAGCTCTTCGTTTTAATGACCCGTTTTACCTGCTAGGTTAATTTTCTGTTAGTCACTTAATCCCCTGCTTTTAAATTTGTGGCCTCGCATACTTGCACTGCTGACACCCTAACCTGCATTTAAAAGAATAACTCACCGCATTTGCGGGTCCTTGCCCCTGACTCGTGGTGGCCATATTGAGGTGAGCGTTCCTTGGTGCGCTCTAGTCCTACTTCTGTTTTGCTAGGTGGACATAAAGGTAGGCAATTCCGGGCAGTTCGCTCTATTGCAGCGTTCCGCCTCCCTGCAGCGCTTGTCTGTTTGAAGCGCTTCGTTTTAATGACCCGTTTTACCTGCTAGGTTAATTTTCTGTTAGTCACTTAATCCCCTGCTTTTAAATTTGTGGCCTCGCATACTTGCACTGCTGACACCCTAACCTGCATTTAAAAGAATAACTCACCGCATATGCGGGTCCTGGCCCCTGACTCGTGGTGGCCATATTGAGGTGAGTGTTCCTTCGTGCGCTCTAGTCCTACTTCTGTTTCGCTAGGCGGACATAAAGGTAGCCATGCTGACGCGCAGCGGCCACGCGCAGCGGGGACGCCAGACTGACGCCGGAGTTTCGCCAGAGTTCAGCCCGTCTGTGCCCGTCCGCGCTGAGGACGGGCTGCGGGCTGGCTGGGACTCTGTGCTACCCCCTTTTCGCTCGGATGATACCAGGTATTCAATATCAGACCTGATGGCACTTAGACCTGCCTCTCTGCCCTGCTTTCACCGCTATTCACCTGAGGGGATTCTGCACTCCTCTAGATGCTGGGCCTGTACAGCCCCTCTTGATGCATCCTGCATAAGTACTGTAACTCCTCATTTCTCGGCGACACTACCTTCTGTAACTATGAGATCGGGATTTCTGGTTAATGTTCGGTCGCTCATCAAGCATAACATCGCCTTCCATGATTTTGTTGTTGAACGACAGCCTGACTGGGTGTTCATTACAGAGACCTGGGCCTCAGATACCTCAGGACATGACCTGATCTTGGCCATTCCTTATGGGTATTCCCTTTACAGGCAGGATAGACCCCTGCGTAGAGGAGGAGGTATTGCCATTCTCCTTAAATCCTCCTTTCCCTGCCTGACAAAATCTCTTTCAATGCCCTCTGATCGGTTCGAAGCCCTTTACTTCTGTATTACCCTTTCTCCATCGGTCTCGTTTTCAGGAATCTTGGTATACAGACCCCCTGGTCTTAGAGCCAGTTTTCCTTCTGAATTACTGACACTATTAGAACCCTATTTTGGAAAAGCCGCCTTTACCATTCTAGGTGACTTTAATTTTCACCTGGATGAGGCTGACTCAAAGGACACCATATCTCTTGTTGACTCGCTTGCAGCATGTGATCTTGCCCAGCTTGTTAATTGTTCCACCCATAAGGCTGGGCATATACTTGATGGGGTATTCTCTAACGATGCCAGGCTTTCTACCGGCCCCCCATTTCCTTTGGTATGGACTGATCATTTTGCCGTGCCATTGGAGTTTTCGCTTCCGGCTACATGCCCTATCAATATGGAACCCGCCCCATTCATCCTAAAGCGAAACTTTAGGAAAATCTCGGATGAGGCCCTTGCTCCCTTTGTCTCTACCTCCGAATCTTCATTTCTAAAAGATGCAACTGTTGCAGCTCAAGATCTGATGGACTCTATTGCCAATGCAGTGGATCAACTTGCTCCCTCATCTCTGTGCTATGCTGCTCGTCGGAAACCCACGGCACCTTGGTTTTCTGATCAGTTGCGACTCTTGAGGCAGGGTTGTAGGAGTAGTGAGAGAAACTGGAGGAAATCTTGGGACTTGAACGACCGGGAGGCCCATAAGTCGGCACTGCGGGAATATAAACGGAGAGTGGTAACAGAGAAGCAGGAGTACTTCTCCAACCTCACAAGTTCCCTCTCCTCTTCTAGGGAGCTCTTTAAAATCGCCGACACTCTATGCTCCCTGCAATTACCAGATCCCGTAGTCAGTTCGCAAGAACTCTGTAATAACATCTCCGATTTCTTTCACAATAAAATCCTTGATATACATACCTCTTTGGAAGCCCAATACCAAGCGCTGGATCAAACCGTTCCACCTGTCATTTCCAACCTGGACTCCCTAGGCACAGATCCCCCCTGTTCCCTGGTAGAATTTCCTCTTTTATCTTTGGAGGGTTTGAACCTTTTGCTGGATAAGACTAAATCTGCTTCCCCCCTGGATCCTCTACCTCTGAAAAAACTTAAAGAGTGTAGAAACTGCCTCCTTCCTCCTATGCTTCAGATAATGAACAAGGCTATTATCCAGGGCTCTTTTCCATCGGTATGGAAGAAGACTATTGTGAAGCCTCTCCTCAAGAAGCCATCCCTCGATCCGGCCCTTCTGAAAAACTTTAGGCCGATCTCCCTTCTTCCTGCCCCCGCCAAGATGCTTGAGGCGCATCTTCATTTGCATCTGTCCTCTTTCCTGGAGTCATCTGGATACCTTGACAACACGCAACATGGCTTTAGAAAACACCATGCACCGAGTCCGCTCTCATCTATGTAGTCGATAATATCCGACGCAAAGTGGACTCTGGTCTTACCACGGTCTTGGTTTTGTTGGACCTCACGGCCGCGTTCGACACCCTTTCCCCGGCCATTCTTACATCTCGGCTTAGGGAGGCTGGTGTCGCAGGGTCGGCCTTGAGTCTCCTCAACTCCTTCCTGTTGGAAAGAGAGCAGAGAGTGATGCTTGGGAACCACCTCTCCCCTGCCAAGTCTTTGCAGTGTGGGGTGCCACAAGGGTCGGCCTTAAGTCCGACCCTGTTCAACATCTATGTGGCTCCCCTTGCAAGACTAGTAAGATCGCAGGGGATGGAGGTGGTGTCCTATGCAGACGACACCCAGATAATGGTGTCACTGGCTCACTCCTCCGTCAGGTCATCTGCTGCCAGTTTCAGGGTATGCATGCAGTATGTGGCAGACTGGATGACTATAAATTCCCTGAAACTGAACGGCGAAAAGACGGAGGTGTTAATTTTTGGGAAGGACCAAGATGCCTGGTCTGATGAGTGGTGGCCACCTTCTCTTGGCATCTGCCCCACTCCCTCCCAATCTGCCAGAAATCTGGGTGTAATATTCGATACCTCGCTCTCTATGACCTTTCAAGTCAACAGGACCGTGGCCACTTGCTGGGGTGTGATTAGGATACTCAATAAAATCCGTGGGTATCTTTCCCCCCAGGCTCGTAAACAGGTTGCAGTTGCCTTGGTAGGATCTAGATTAGACTACTGTAATTCTTTGTACATTGAAGCCAATGAAAGTCTTGTTCGCCGACTGCAGATAGTGGAGAATGCTGCAGCTCGGTCTGCCACTGCAGCCAGGAAAGAACTTCATTGGCTCCCTGTTCACCAAAGAATTTCTTTCAAGACTCTGTGTTTGGTCTACAGAGCCCTGACGGAAGGCCCCTCGAGCGCCATCGGCTCCCTTCTCACGCGCTATGTCCCCACACGAGATCTTCGTTCCTCGGGACTCTGTCAACTGGTTGTTCCTCGTGCTAAACTAGTCAGATGGGGAGCTAGAGCTTTCTCCGTGGCTGCTCCAAAGCTCTGGAATTCTATCCCTATCCTAATAAAAACCCTTCCCACAATTGAGACATTTAAAAAGGCTCTTAAAGCCTGCCTTTTTAAGAGGGCATATCAATGAGAGAAGGCTGTAGAATGGGGGATTTTGCTGATTTATTTGACTTAGGCGCCTTGACGCCCATGGGGCTAAGTTCGCGCATTATAAGATTCAGTTCATTCATTCATTCATTTATCACAGATCAAGCTTCACCAACTGTTTCAACTGTTAAGGTCTTGATTTATGATTAGAGACTATGGTGCTCAATTATGTATGGAAGAATGATTACTGGGATACTGTTGTCTAGGCCTGGGCAGAGTTCACAGAGTGACAAAAAACTCCGCCAAGCTACGCGGAGTTCCGCGATTGGCAGAGTACATTACCTCACGCCGTTCACTTTGATTTTTAGCGCTGGGTGTTTCTCCTGTGCTGTAAAATAAGTGCGAACGGCATCAAGTGCAGCGCAAGAGGGTGCTACTTCTTTCTGCTGCTCGATTGGAAGTTCTACTCAAGCGGCAACTTCCTCAATGCGAACAGAAGGTTTCTCAACGCGAGGGGTAGCAACTATTTGTAAACGCCCGGGTTGAGCAATCTCCCTGGGAAGCTGGCTCCACGGGGCAGAGTTCATGAACTCTGCTGTGCGCGGAGTGTGAAAAACTCCGCAAACGGAGCGGAGATCACCACCCAGGCCTACTGTTGACTGATGAATTTACCTGTGGTTTAGTTTCCTTTACACCTCTTATTTTTTAATGTTTATAGAATTCTTAAAATGAGAACCAGAAACGTTGATTGGCTGCTTTAAACAAAAGAATAGATCAAACTTCCTACATTGTTGGAGTAGAATGAATGTTGATTTTTTTAATTCAGGACTTCCCTGTGAAGTTGGAGGACATTACCTAATTTCAGAAGACCTTCAAAAACCAAAGACCTCCAAAGTTTCTGGACAATCCTATGCTCCATTAGTATAACTAAGACTCACTATAAGAAAACAGAAATTGACGGGGGTAAAAAACACCAATGCGAAGTACATTAAAATGATGATGCCAGGAATAAATAATAGTCTGCCTGGGACATATACATTTTTAGTGACAGAAATAATATGTCCCAGGCAAAAAAACGCAGAGGTGAAAAATATAAGGTAAACGGCCCATGGAAAAGATTAATGTCATTTAGATACAAAGAAGTGATATTCTGTTATCTACAGGGTTCTGTTGCTATAATACATCCCTTTATACTTCTTGTAGCTTCTAAACGTGGCACAATCCTCGTAACATAGTCCACGTCAAGAGAAAAGACTTGAAGAAATTGATAAACTTTAGTCTGTATCCGCACTACAGGTAATTGAATGTTCTCACTAATAGTAATATAGTGAAAATATGCAGAAATGTGGGGAAAGAAAAACTGCATAGGTGACATATAGGTTCTGCAAATGGTGACAGGTAGCCTTAAGGGGATGTGAATAGACCTAAAGAAAGTAAGCAAGCTGTGTTGTAGCAAGAAGATAGACATATAATGACATTAAATCTGTGTTGTTTAATTTATAGATACTCCAAAATATTTATGTTTGTCCTGATGAAGGTGTAAAGATTGAAAGACACCGAAACGCCGCGTCGACTTGTTTTGGACATTTTTAATTGTAATTGATTAAATGTGAGACCTTCTTACAAAAGGTTTTTTAGTTGGTTTTAAGTTTATTTTAGATTGTAACCCAGTTGGGAGGTTTGAATAAATTTCAAAATTAATTTTATTCAGTTGTATGTGCCAATTACTTAATCACAGTTTATTTCTGTTGCTTACATATATTGGATTGTTGTTTAGGTCACCCCTTGAATTGTGCAGAAACCCCTCATGGATAATTTCCCTCAGCAATTAGAGGCTGCCACGTACTACAGGGACTCTCTTGATACATGTTTAATTCCCCCTCCCTGACATCCGTCACTAGGGGATCCTCCGTTTTTTTGAGTCTTGTACGCACAGCTTGTTAGCTGGGAGGTATATAACCTTATTCTTCTATCATTGGTATGGTCCGATAAAGTGCGCCTAATTGATAATGGATGCTTTTAAAACATATGGCTTTTCAGAAGAGGAATTTAACAAAATCGTTAATGGCACATCAAAAAACTTTACATCAGTTACTAGCATTAATAATGATGTGGAGAAATGGCGTGAGCTCTGGAACAACAAAAAGAAATTGGTTCGTACAGAACTACACGCAGACTTTCTTATTGACTATCTTAAGAAAGGCATAATACCAAATGGCTTACAAGTCAAGAACGAACCAGGAGTCTTTATACGCCATCCTAAATTTATAGAGAACTGGACCCTGATTGCAAATAGGTGCAGCAGGGACTGGATGTTGCTAATAATAGAAACCGCCAATACCATCCTGATAGTAGAAAGGAAAGAGTTAGAAGAATTAGAAGCCAAACTAGATAGCTCCGCATATGAAGATGCAAAGAAAAATTTAGAAGAAATACAAAGGGATGTGACAGGATATAGGGACTTCCGTTTTGGGAAAAAGATCACTAAATTCAATAAGGATGTAGCTAACTACAATACTGAAGTAGTTTACCCTTACACACTAAAGGACTTTTTCGACCGTCCAAGAGAGAACTTTCCTAATAGAAACCATTGGCAACAACCACGTAGAACATACCCCAAAAAGAGAGTTGGCTTCAGCGACTCCTCTTATACAAGTACAGACTCTGAGAATGAGTCTAGAGTGGAGAAAAACAAAGTAGGAGAGGCTAGTTCTACTCCAACACGTGATTCGTTGTCTTTTTTAGGACAACGGGGTCGAGGAAATTATCAAAACCAATCGAGAGGGAATGGGAGAGGGAAATTTTACCCTCAACCTCAACCACAGAGGAGATATTACACACGGAGTCAATCCAAGTGGGATTAAACCAAAAAGCGGCTATCATAAATCTCTCAAACATCACTCTAACTACCGCAGAAAAGGCAGTTCTAGAAAAAGGGTTAGGATTTGCCATTAGCACAAAAATAGATAAGTATAATTTGGAAAGAGACCTACAGGGATTCTTTAGAAAGATAAGACTCCATGATTTCTTCAAAGATAAACCCCCAAGAGAGGGCCCTAGGAACAAATCTGGCTTAAAACCTAAGTCCGAATGGACCCCAAACATAAGTATGATACGTAAACAAGTAGATCTCTTTGAAAGAGCAGTAGAGAGCAACATCACTGACCTACTAACTCATCCAATCAAAGGACTTGGCAACTTGAACAGGGAAGAGAGACTAGCTCTAAAAAATTTGGAAAACAATCAGAATTTTACTATCAAACCGGGCGATAAGGGAGGGAGCATAGTACTCATGCAAACTGAGGATTATAATAAAAAAATTATGCTCCTCTTAAATAATTCTGAACATTACTGTAGATCCAACAGACAAGAGTGGAATGCATTGACCCAGAGGGTCAATACCCTTCTAAATTACGCTAAGGAAGATGAGATTATCTGCATGGAGGAATACAAATTTCTCAAAAACGAAGCTCCGATCATTCCAGCCCTATATGGGCTTCCTAAAGTACACAAAAACATAACTAATCCCCCTATGCGACCCATAGTGTCTAGCATTAACTCTGTCACTGAACCCCTAAGCAAGTATATAGACAAATGTCTCCAACCGATTGTCACGAGCCAGAAAGCCTATATAAAAGACACCACCCATATGATTGATAAAGTTGAGGGCTTACCGTACGATGTTTCATCTCAATGGTTGGTCACCTTAGACATAGAGGCCCTCTACACAAACATCCCTGAGGATGACACCATCAAGATGTTAGAGGGCCTCCTAAAAATAGGTGATGAAGTTCTCAATGAGCATGCAACCTTCATCATAGAATGTGCTGAAATCATTTTAAAAAATAATATTTTTTTATTTAAAAATGATTTTTTTAAACAAATTAAAGGGACCAGCATGGGTGCAACCTGCGCCCCGAGTCTGGCATGTTTATATGTGGCAGCCTTCGAGGAAAAACACATATACAATGACATGGCACCATTCAGTGAAAATATAACATGTTGGTCGAGATATATCGACGACATTTTTTTCATCTGGAATGGGACTGAGGAGACATTAATAGAATTCATCTCATGGTTAAACTTGGGTGACAAAAATCTGAGATTCACCTCAAATTACAACAAAGAAACCATAGAATTCCTTGATATTAAGATCAGAGTAGAAAACGCAGCCTTAGGGGTGGACCTCTACACAAAACCATCTGATAGAAACACCCTTTTACATTATAAAAGCAATCATCCTAGAAGTCAAAAGGATAATATACCATTCGGACAATTTCTGAGAATAAGACGAAATTGCAGTAATATTAAGGACTTCGAGAAACATGCCAGTGCTCTGTCAGAGAAATTGAGGACTCGAGGATACCCCAAGGGTCTAATTAAGAAGGCATACAAGCGTGCAAGATATTGCAATAGAGAAGCATTGTTTGAAAATGACAAACAGAGGACTAACAGAACGAAGGACCAATTAATTTTTGTTACTAATTACAGTAAAGCCAGTAACAAAATAAAAAAGATTATCAATCGTAATTGGTCTCTTCTGAATGACAGACAAGGAGGGAACATCCCAAAACCAATGTTTAGCTTCCGTAGAAACAAAACTATAAAGAACTGCTTAGTACACACCTTCAAAGAGAACAAATCAGAAACACATGCAACCATCCAAAAGACCCCGCTTCCAACAGGAAATTTTTCTTGCAATATGTGCTCGAACTGTGCATCGCAAATCAAAGGGAATACCATCTCCCATAATGGAGTAAATCACAAAATTAAAAGTTTTCTAAACTGCAGAACCAAGGATTTGATTTACCTGATCAAATGTCCATGTGACAAAGTTTATATTGGAGAGACATCCAGGGAGATCAAAACACGAATAACGGAACATAAATCCGCAATTCGCACTAAGAAAAAAACTGCCCCCCTAGTAGAACATTGGTTGACTCATAACCATAATGTGGATGACTTGAAATGGTGTGGGGTGGAAGCCATCAGTCATAGCATTAGAGGTGGAGACAACAACACTAAAAGAAAGAAAAGGGAACAATTCTATATGTCCTTATTTAACACTTTTAGAACCGGTTTAAACAACAGAGAGGAATGGGAAAGACTTATTTTATAATATTCAATAGAGCCTCATGAATTAACCAGTAAGGTTAGCCAGCCGGTATACAACTAGATATTGCAGCTCTTGAGTGGAGGATACAAATAGATTGTGTTTAAATTGAGTTACTCGTGAAACAAATGATGTTGATTATTGTACTTTGTTAACTATACATCCTGTTTAGTACATTGATTGTAGAACTATCTATTTTTTCTCTAAAACTATTCCCTACTCAGCAATCACTGTATGAAAATCTGTTGTTTTGAGTCCAGCACCCAGGTTTATATTGTTGATGCACATATACAGACCAAAATATTGAAATGAATATGCTTATAGTTTTACATTGAAGCTTTAGAATCTATGATAACTATGCCTTCTACTATATTACCAAATTGACAGCCCGTCCAGACATGATATGTTATTTTGTACATGTATGTATAAATATCCACAATAGTAGATCACGTGAATAAGGTGCACATAAGCTCCCAGCAGTTGGCATAATACACTAATTATATTGTGTAATTTTGTTTGTGAGATAATCTATGTATGGCATTGTTCTGTGTATTTATTTTTGACTGGGTGACTTGGCAATCCGTTATTAGAGAGATGGTATCTTTTACAATTATGAATATATAAAAGTTCCCCAATTCAAAATGGCCGAACCATCAGAGAGAGGTCGCTTAAACGCGACCTATGTTAAATCATTTAACATCCCAATCCAAGATGGCCGCACTAGTTTCAAAAACACAAAAGGCTAAAACTGAATGAAAAAAGAATACCAAAAAAAGAGAAAAATAAGTGAGAGAGCTAAGCTTTCAAAGTAAGTACTTGGTATGCTTGCCTCACGCATAAAGCTCCACACGGTACAGGAATAACTAGGTCATCTCCCGAAGTTGCCCGAGAACCATTTCCGGGTTGACTCTACGGTAATGTGGCAACCGAAAATTGGATATGACCGGAGAATAGGTGGATAGGCGTCTATATTTTATAATGTCGAAAGAAACGACGAAATCCAAAGACTTATCGTATTATTAAGGAAATAAGTTTCGAAATCGAAAACAATTCCAGTTTAACTTCCGGGTCAGGATGGGTAGAATCAGTATAAAAACGCCGATCTAGAAAGTGATTTTACCCTTTGAATATATACGAAGGCGAACGCACGGAGGAACAGGGAGGCCGTCTGAAAAACTACAGGTACGCAAATGTAGAGAGTTCTTAGTTTAGAATAGCGTGGAAGGGCGGTATTATTACCATTTTGTGAATGAGAGTTTTTCCTCTATATAGAAGGGGAATTCCAGCCTTTTAGAGTAATAGACCTCAATTTTCGAAAACTATTGGTCCAAGATTGGCACACTGAATGTGGGATGGCCACATACATCTAGAGACAGCTCCCAGAGTGAAGCCTTCCTATAACCACCGGGCTTTGACTGGGATAAATTTAAGATGTACCACATAAGAGTCTATATAATCCTTACTAAATGTACCAGAATAGATGACTCTTGATCATGCAAAGTTGAAAAACAGAGAGATGTTGAAAATAGAAATATACTTCTCTTGTACAAAATAAAAAATAGCGAAATCACAAATGAAGGAGTAAACAATATTAATCAGGTGGAAATAAACTTTTTCCTTATAGACATCGCTGCCCTGAAAATCTAGATTACCAAGTGGAGGTGCACAATTCAAGGAGCACACCGTCATATTTAACCAATCCCGGGTTGGTGAGTATCTCTTGGAGGGACTATAAGTATTCCCCTCCTCCTAAAACCCCCCCTGCCCTATTTTCCTTTTTCCTCTTCCCCACCACCGCAACCAAACCCCCCCCCCCCCCCCCCTTTCCCTTAAAGGTAGCTGAGGGAAGACATGTATTTATTTATCTACACAGGGCAACAAATAAATCCTGACTCAAGAGATCCTTCTCACCAATAAACTGTGGTTCCTCCGTGCAATGAGAAAACGCAGAGGTGAAAAATATAAGGTAAACGGCCCATGGAAAAGATTAATGTCATTTAGATACAAAGAAGTGATATTCTGTTATCTACAGGGTTCTGTTGCTATAATACATCCCTTTATACTTCTTGTAGCTTCTAAACGTGGCACAATCATCGTAACATAGTCCACGTCAAGAGAAAAGACTTGAAGAAATTGATAAACTTTAGTCTGTATCCGCACTACAGGTAATTGAATGTTCTCACTAATAGTAATATAGTGAAAATATGCAGAAATGTGGGGAAAGAAAAACTGCATAGGTGACATATAGGTTCTGCAAATGGTGACAGGTAGCCTTAAGGGGATGTGAATAGACCTAAAGAAAGTAAGCAAGCTGTGTTGTAGCAAGAAGATAGACATATAATGACATTAACTCTTTGTTGTTTAATTTATAGATACTCCAAAATATTTATGTTTGTCCTGATGAAGGTGTAAAGATTGAAAGACACCGAAACGCCGCGTCGACTTGTTTTGGAGATTTGTAATTGTAATTGATTAAATGTGAGACCTTCTTACAAAAGGTTTTTTAGTTGGTTTTAAGTTTATTTTAGATTGTAACCCAGTTGGGAGGTTTGAATACATTTCAAAATTAATTTTATTCAGTTGTATGTGCCAATTACTTAATCACAGTTTATTTCTGTTGCTTACATATATTGGATTGTTGTTTAGGTCACCCCTTGAATTGTGCAGAAACCCCTCAGGGATAATTTCCCTCAGCAATTAGAGGCTGCCACGTACTACAGGGACTCTCTTGATACATGTTTAATTCCCCCTCCCTGACATCCGTCACTAGGGGATCCTCCGATTTTTTTAGTCTAAGTATTTTTCATACATTTCATCCTCACTCTGTCTATCTGCAAATGAAAATTCACAGCAAATCCCATTTTAGGTTAGTTACTTCAGTTCAATTACATGACATAGCTTGGGTAGGCAGCCATCTCATTCAATGCATAGCTCAGGGATAAGACTGCCAACCGTGGCTTTCCACCACCACCAACTTCTAGTGAGTGTGTTGACTAATCGCATGTGTAACCAGCAGGTCATTTGTTTAGTCGTATTCCCTTCCATTTTTAAATAAAGTTTAATTCTTGTACTCATATTGCATTTATGCAATGCTGGCCTCTATTTAACACCATTGTTAAGTGCAGAGAAATTAGTCACTTTGTATTGTGTTATATACATATATATTATTAGTCTGTTATCAGTAACCTTGAGCCAAGTGCACTGTTTTGAAAAGAGCCTCCCATACTGGTGGCCACTTTCAAGACTTCACCTGCTGGTAAACAGACACTCACATTCTTCTTTTTTCAACTCCCTCAAATGGCCTTCAAGAGGAGTAAGGGGCACTGCAATATAACTGCTGTTGAAAATACAATGGAAGGCATATGTGAGCAGAGTGCAGCATTACCATGCACTGCCCTATGAAGACGGTATAACCAATAAGCACAGTGCCAATAGATCAGACATTTGTATGACAGAGGATAGGTTCTTTGCACGGTGAATAAATGTAAAATCTATTGTCGTTGCCAATACAGGCTTGCTTGGCAGCACTGGGTGAGCAAGCACCGTCAAAAGCATCTGTTAAATTGAAGTGAAGGAAAAGAACAGCTGATTTCATTTCAGCAACATTCATTTTCAGGTAGATTTGCCAGCTCTCGTTTCCCTGTGATACCTGGCTGTTTGCTGACTGGCTGCAGATGTAAAATAGTACCTTATACATGCCAATGGAGGTGGAAGGATACATTCAAATAGTCGACAGTGAAATGGCTGAACTAAGATGCTCCTATGGGATGATCAAAGATAAAGCTATTGGCTAAATGTTTCCAGGGAAAAGGAGTCAATGGGAGAGGGAGGCTGACTCAAAACCACTTAAGCAAGTATAGAAAGACATTAGAATCGCCACAAATCGCACAAGCAAGATATACATCAAACCTGAAAAAATATATTGCAAGGCACACATGAGAACACATTTTGGAATTTTCCAAAAAGCCTTTGTTTTTTCCCAGGCATGAAGGGGGCTGGGCACACCGTAGGCAATGCAGTTGCCGACGTGTCTGCAAGGAACACTTGGAAACATAAGAATCAACACTTGGGGGTCTCATTTGTTTTTTTTCATTTGTTTTTACTATTGCCAGAAAAGTCCCTTTGTGACATTTTTGTCGTTGTGCCTTCTTTTTAGTTACAATCGCTGAGGGAAATTATTTTATACTGAAGATATATATGTACATTTTGAAGACCCGCTAGATAAAGTGCACTCACCCAGAGGTAGCCACGGTTACAAGTATTTGTGAAGGTTGACCTCAGTGTGATGACGTCATGTCTTCCATTTCAGATTCATTTGTTTTCTAGGGCCCGAAAGTCTAGATTTTAGGACAAGCACACGTCAGACTCTAAAACTATGCAAAGCTCATTTTTGCTTCCAGCACACATAGGTATTAAGTGGATTTATTCCAGGGCTGTTTCCTCTAAAAGCAATACAAAGTGTTCTTCTCACCTCATTTCCTTAAATCCGTTGGACGAGCTTTCTAATCAGCCTTCACCCCCACACAAGAGCTTTCCAATCTGTACGAAAGGAACAGAAAATAATCAAGCCAGCATGACTCTTTTCCTCCCTCCGGGAAGATTATCCATATTCCACTCTCTGTAATGGTGTGTTGCTGTTAAATATATTGGCACATGGGCTGGCTTTCCAATTACCACTCGGAGACAGACACGCCTTTGGACCTGTAACGGTGGAGGCTGCTTTTAATTACCTCAGGGCTCTGCTTTTAATTACCAGTGAGAAGAGTTATTAAAAAAAAAAAAAGCAGACCAAAAAAAGAAAAATAACTTGAATTCTTAAATCATTTAAGCATTTGCTTACTGTGGGCGGGCTAGGTAAAAACTATGTGAAGTGAGAAGATCAGAAAAAAGAAATACTACAAATAATGGAGAAAAAAAATGAATTCCTCCTTGGAGATATTTGAAGCATGATGCGCGTGCCCCGATTTTCAAAACGAGAGATGTTTAAATAAGGTGCGCGCCTAGGGTTGAAATGAAGTTGCTCCCAAGAACGCCTGTCCCACAGCTTAGCTTTTATTCAAGGCCTTTGGGGAAATCTCAGAGTACAAATAGTAATTAAAGACAAGGAGAGGAGAAAAGAATGGAACATTTTAAGCTATAGAAGCCCACAGTGCGAGGAGGGTAGCGAGTAATTAAACTGCGAAGGAGAAACACGAAGTACACATTCATCATTCTGTCCAGCGTCTTAAGGTAACAAACCCTGATAGTACATAGTAATATCAAGAGCCGAAGAAACTGACCAGAAATGGACTTGTTCATTGCCAAGCAGCAGATTTACCTGGGGGAACATAAACCAATTCCATATCACGTTCAGATAATGAATGAACTAGGGTGGCCACAAGGGACTCGATGAGCAGGGATTTTATGTGGTTAAAGGTAAACTTAATTTAAAATATGAATAACAACTCGCAATCATTTAATTAAAAGATGCGTGCATACCCACAGCTGCCCTTTTTGTGACAACATGTTTTAATTTATATATTTATTGGTTTTATTCAGCACAAAAGCATGATTGTTCAAGCTTCATAGCACACTAAATCTGCTTACAAATTAAACAAAATTGTTTAAAAGCGCATTTTGATCCTACAGATATTTTACAGAATAAACAAAACCGGCCTAGAATAGCGAAAATTATTAAATGTAATAACACTGTTACAAATTAAACAGAGTCAACTACAGAAGTAACCATGAGCATCAAGGCAAGGTTAGTGGAAGTGATATGACTCACCTGATATTTCGGAGGCTTAGTAAAAACTAAAAATAGTGAAGTGTGCTCTAACAGGCACATGCATCAAGCTTTAAAAAAATGGTAAAAATTGTGAATCGCTAAAATATACCTTTTGGGATCGCAAAGTACCCTGCAGCAGCAATGCATGAACTTAAATATAGCGAAAACCAATGTTTCCACAAAATTAAAGAATCGCAATTTATTCTGAGAATAAATTTGCGAATCTTTAATTGCGTCCACCAAATAGCGAATCCCAATTAAAGAAACGCAAATAAATGCATGAATAATCACAATTTGCGATTTAACAGAAAAACGCAAATTTCCAAGTGCAAAATAAGAAGGATCACAACCAGGTGGTAATAATGAGTGCAAATCAGATACAGCTGAAAGTCAACAGAAACTTACTTAAACACACACAGATTGAGCCTGAACACTTCACAATGGCCGGGATTTACTGATGGCGAGAAGGATGAGGCTCCAGGCTGCAGCACACAGAAGGAGGAGAATACAGGAACACATCTTCAGAGTCCGCATTACTTTGCTAGGACAGACAGAAGATGAGATATCCAGCAAGTATAGGCTCAATGCAGCAATGATCCATGATTTAATCAATGAATTGGATTCCATTCTGCAACGACAGACATGTAGGACCAATGCCATACCATGTGCAGGTCCTATGCTGCCTGCACCTACTGGCATCAGGCAGTTTTCGGGGGGTCATAGCAGTAGCTGGAGGTGTGTCTCACAGTGCACTTCCAAGAATCTTCAAAGCATTCCTTGATGCCATGATGTCCCGGTTCAACTCACACATTAGTTTCCCACAACCGCACATGACCTCACCTGGACTAAACAAGAATTTTACCAGATAGCCCACTTCCCACAAGTCTTAGGTTGCATTGATTGCACCCATGTGGCAATATACCCCCCTGCAGGAAATGAATACATATATAGGGATAGCAAATATTATCGTTCCCTTGACATACAGGTAGTATACAATGCCAAAAACATAATAGCTGACATTGTGGCGCAATTCCCAGGAAGTGCACATGATTCCTATATTTTTCGCCAGAGTGGCATACACACTTGTCTTGTCAGGGGTGAATTTGGAGAGGGACATCTGCTAGGTAAACATGTGTTATTAATGCTTACAGACATGGTATGTTTACAAATGTAATACTGCCACTGACCCTTTGCTTACTTCCATGTAGGGGACAGCGCATTCGCCTTGCGTAATTACATAATGACGCCGTACCTCAATCCTACAACTGCCAATGAACAGAGGTATAATGCTGCGCATATATTGACCAGGAACATCATAGAGCACACGTTTGGGCTGTTGAAGAGCCGCTTCAGATGCCTCCATAAAACCGATGGCGCCTTACACTATAACCCTGAAAAATGCTGCAAGATAGTAGCAGCATGTGCCATGCTTCACAATATTGCCACAAAGGGAGGCATAGCATTTGAGGTGTCTGAAAGCGACTCGGAAGACGACAACCACCCAGGGCCACACCACGGTGCAGCACATGGGGCAAGCGGAGCCGAAGGCCGCAGAAGACGCATGGAAATAAGACAAAATTATTTCTGAGGTGAGTAATGATGAGACAAAACACGGATATTGCTGTCAAAGTATGTTTATCTTAAAAAATAATGACTTGAGTGTTGAAGCACACAGCTTATGTGCCCAGTAGCACAGGAATAGCAGTAATGTACATAAATGTCTTTAAATCAAATCATGACTTGAAAGTCAGTCAAAAGTGTTGTGTCTGTCAATGGTTACCGCACCATATCTGTATGTCAGTGTACATGGCAGGCTATCGCTTCCTCCCACGCACACCAAGAAGCCTTTCAGATGCTGCATCTTCATCCCTCATGTTGGCAGCAGAGAGGGTACTTGTGCCTTCCTGCAGTGGTAACAGGCATAGACAGACTGATCATGCTTGAGGCCTCCTCACTACCTCCTTCCAGTATGACAATATTTGACTCAATTGGGGCAGCTTGGATCATTTCCACTGCATTGGTCACTTGGCCCAGTGCCTTTGCCACATCCCCACTCCAATGGGACATCTCAGTTTGCATGGTCACAGGCCTACGCGCCAGCAGTGCAGTGGCTGTTGCCGGATCACTGACATAACCTCGACAGACCGAATATCGACTGGACAAAATATCGCTGACTAATTATCGACAACAAAATTATCGATTGACTATACTTAAACAACAAACATCAAAAATATCGATTCCACAATATCGACTACTAAAAACAACGACTACAACAATATCGACTGACAACATTATCGATTTCTAAAACATCGATTATTACATATTTATATAACAACAGTCAAAATATCGATTACAAAAATATAGATAGCAAATTTATCGATTTTTAAAAATATCGCCATTAATACATCCTAGAATAAATGACTTTATTATTTAATAATTCAGTCATACTAATCATAATAATTCAGATATTGTTAATATAAATAGATCAAATATATTATATATTTTCATAACATTTACAACACACAATAAATACAAACATACATTTTATAATACATAAACAATTTTCCGACCCACTACACATTTCTTACAGCTAATTATATATATTCCTCCACTTTACAAATATCAAGATAACATTACCTATACAAAATAAGGCCTTACACATTCAATAAACGTTAATTGGCGTCACCCATATAAGGAAAGCAATTAGCATAACAGAGAAAAAAATTCAAATCCACAAATAAAAACAGACTATCAATTTAAACAACCAATCCTATTTCTGAAACAATTAAACTAATACTATATAAACGAGATCATAGCAAACTAAAAATGCAGTATACATCTCCTAACTAAAGGAAGACGAAACTCTGCAGGATTTCAGAAAGAAAACTGATTGACTTCAACAGAAAGAGAGCTACACATATCTAAAGTAAGTACTACTACATTATTAGTCAGCGAAAATGTAACTCTCAAAGCTCACACCTATATTTAAAAGCAAAATACCTCAAATATATGTATTTTTTTTTAGCACTCATCCTACAGACAAAAAGAAAAAACAGAAGACCTACACAACACCTGGACATCAAAAGTTACATATAAATAAGTAAGTATATATTAGAAATGTAAATTCGACATTTAATAGATAGGTAACTAAATAGAAAGTAGCTAAAAACGTCTATCAAAATATCATAAATAGTAATAAAATATTTCTACACATTTTCTCAACTGCCACAGGTACAAAAAGATATACACAGAAAATAACAGTTTGAAGAACATCAACACCTGGAAATAACGACTTGAAATCATCAAAACATTTACAGGTAAAATAAAAATGTATTAAACTGTATAATGTGATTAGAACATTATTTTTTCTAAAAATGTAATGACATTCTCTTTTAATTACGTCCTAGCACTACAATACAATCATGACTGAAGGAGCTAAATTCATTTATTCACAAAAAGGGAAAATGCTTCTTTGTTACATGGGATATGTCTACACTCAAGAGAAACAAAAAGATTTGAAAGTGTTTTGGAAGTGTACGAAATATTATGCCAACAAATGTTATGGTAGAGCTATAACTCAGGAAACTACTGTTACTTATACTAAAGAACATAATCACCCACCCAATGTAACAGAAATAGAGATTAGACAAATGCTAGATTCCCTTAAAGAAGCTAGTACTAGTACTGATCAACCAACAACTGCTATTCTGAAACACCATTTAAGTGTACTTCCCCAACATGCTTCTAGCCAATTACCATCTATCGAATCCCTTAAAAGAACAGTAGCTAGACAAAAAAGAGCAACATGCACTACTCCTCCCACACCAAAAACTTTAGAAGAAGTCCAAATTCCCCCTGAACTCTCTGTAACTCACAATAAAGAAAATGTTATACTCTATGACAACAAATCAAAAGATAAAAGAATTATAGTGTTTGCCACAGCAAACAACATGACTAAACTTACCCAATGCCAAACTTGGATGATGGACGGTACTTTTTCTGTATGCCCCAAACCTTTTTATCAATTATACACCATCCATGGTCATTTCCAAAATGCAAATATTCCATTCCTTTATGCCCTTCTACCAAACAAACAGCAAGCTACCTATCAAGAAATACTAACTGAAGTCAAGCAACATACTAACAACTATTTTCCACAAAAAATTATCATTGACTTTGAAAAAGCAATGATAAACAGCATCCTTAAAACATACCCACACACAGCAATACAAGGTTGCTATTACCACTTTAATCAATGTATCTGGCGACATCTACAAAAATCAACCTTGAGTATCCAATACGCCACTGATAGCACATTTGCTTATCAAATCAAAAAACTCATCGCCCTAGCCTATGTTCCACTAACAGATGTAACTGAGCACTATAACTTATTAATAGACAGCCCCTACTATAAAAGAAACGAAGATAAACTAAGCCCTATGCTTGACTACTTCGAAGACACATGGGTAGGAAGGCTACATAGATCAGGCCATAGAAGACAACCCAAATACCAAATAGCTTGGTGGAATGTCTACCTTAGCACACTAAATAAGGAAGCAAAAACAAACAATGCAGTTGAAGGATGGCACAATGCCTTCCAAGCAACTACAGGCCGAGGAACGCCTACCCTTCACAAATTAATACAATCCTTACAAAAAGAACAAAGTTACCAGGAGCTCCGAATGGAGCAATCAGTAACTTTGATCGGACCTAAACTCACCAAAGAAACTAAAAAAAGGTATAACACACTCCAAAGTCAAGTTACCTTCTATCCAACTAGCAAAGGACTAGAATATCTATCAATGATAGCAAAAACAATTCTTTAAAACATTACATAACTATACACGTTAAATTAAACATTTTTTTCCTAAAATCCTTCATTATAACATGTAACAATTTGCAATTAAATTATCAAATACATAATATTAACACATATAAAATGTATTTAGATAATGTATTTACAAAATGTTACATACAACGTAAGTAAAGCAAAATTTAAAACAGTTTCCCCACCCATTAAATGTTCTGAAAATACTTACATTTCTGTTGCAGCTTCAAACGTAATCCAATTCCAAGCAATCCATACGACACCATTCCAAAAACCCATACAATCCATGGAAGCCCAAAAAAAAATGCAAAAATACAAGCAAATCCATAGCGACTCCTTTCCACTTTAATAGACACGAGATACGATAGAAAACCCGAAAAACAGTAATGCAGAAAAAAAAACGCTCCAGGAAAACTTGAAATCCCAAAAATTTGTGTGCAAAAATAAGAGTATATAATACTCGTCACACTGTTCTGATCAAAAAAGAAGGAAGTCCTCCAAAACAGCGAAACGCGACGATAACCTAGAAAAAATAAAATACATACCCACCCACACAAAAACGCCCATACATATATAAATACACATATTTGTACATCAAACATATTATCTTAGTAACATTTAAACATATTACCTCACCTCACACACCTACAACAAAAACGCGGTAAAAATCAAATATCGTACACTCTACCTAACACCGAACACACAATCTTCTCTTAGTAACTCTACCTACATAAACCTAAACACAGCACACATACACTAACAATAACTTCATTAACTTATAAAAAACAATTAAAACAAACTTACCCTCTCTAACGCGAAGCAGCATCCAACCGCGATCTGTTGAAGCACCAAATAAGCCTAAGTAACATTACGCGGTTAAAAAGTAGTCCCTGTATACAGCTAAATGCTCTTTAATTTCTATATTCCAACACTTAAAAAAATACACAGAGTATTATATTAAGTGTAAATAATTATTTAAATTGTATAAAATTATTTCATAAATATTCATTACTTTGAAATAATTATTCAACTGTTATGTGATACTTTAAATAATATTTTATGATTTATAAATACATTTAGCAAATAATGTATATGTAAAAAAAAATTGCATATATAAGTTTGTTACAAAGAATTTGTTATTAAAAATTGGAAATATTATTTTAAACATTATGTATGTGTATAAAACATTTTTGGGGTGTTTATGTATGTAAAAATTAATATTATAAATATGTTCAATATTCATAATAATAATTTAAAAAAATATAACATGACTTGGTAAAAAACAAAAATGTTACTGTTACAAAATAAATGTACATAATTTTAAATGACAATATATTCAATGTGTATCTGAATACATTTTTGTTATTAAATAAAAAGTACATATTACCAATTTGTTTCTTAAACTATTTAAATGTGAATATATGTAAAAAAACATAAAATTATGTTAATATCATTTATGTGTTAAAAACATATATATGTACTTCATATATTTTTTAGGATAATAAAAACTGTGTATTAAAAAATTTCAATAGAAATAAAAAATTCATCTCTACTTACAAATATTTTTTTGTATGTTAATAAACAGTTTTTCATTTATTGCATTTAACCCTGTGTATGTTTCCTTCTTTATTATTGTAAATAAATATTAATTGCATATGAAATATTCTATTTAAAAATGCCTTATACATTTTAATATTTTTAAAAATGTATTAATATTTTAAGTACTACAATAACAATAATTATAATGAGAAAATAAAAGTTCTATGTAATGTAAAAACTTTATTATATTATCCTACCAATAATAAGTATTTATTTAAAAATTGTTTTCTTATTTCCACTGCACCAATTATAAACTCACAAAACCATACTACACATTAAAACCATACAAATTACTATTCCCATTTCACCAATTGTAAAGTCATGGAAGTTGCTGGACACTGAACCCATACTAATTACTATTCCCACTCCAGTGGGTGCAAGAGTAGGGAAAGTAAATACTTCATATATTAATAAATTAATGAAAAAATCATATATATATATATATATATAATATTTTTAATAAATGATTACCAAATAAATTTCACATAATACTTAATATTTTAAAAATACTAAATAACTATCATTATTTATCTTACTTTCCTATTAATAATAATTTACAACTAATTACCAATAATTTATGAGATAATTTAAAAATTATTTTTCAATTTTTTTCTATTTAATAAAATTAAATAAAACATGTATTAACTTTTAACACATACTTTTACAACGCGTACCTTTACAACGAAACTTTAACAAAGCAAATACCATTACACCACATTAATGTACAACACATATTTGTACAAAATAAATACCTTTACAACGCATAACATTACAACATAACTATTTATAATTATATAATATTGTGTTTAATGTATATTAATAGAAATATTTTATATAAAATGTATTAAAAATTAACTAATTTAATAGACATTTAAATTTACCTTATTTGTACCCTGTACCCCTCTAACCTAAAACCCCAAACTGACCCAGAACCCTAAAAACACCCCTTTACCCACAAACTTGAAAACTGACCCAGAACCCACAAAATACCCCTTTAGCCACAAACTCAAAACTGACCCTGAACCCTAAAATTACCCCTTTAACGACAAACTGAAAACTGACCCAGACCCCTAAAAATACCCCTTTACCCACAAACTGAAAACTGACCCTGACCCCTAAAAATACCCCTTTACCCACAAACTGAAAACTGACCCTGACCCCTAAAAATACCCCTTTACCCAAAAACTGAAAACTGACCCTAACCCCTAAAAATACCCCTTTATCCACAAACTGAAAACTGACCCTGAAACCAAAAAATATCCCTTTACCCAAATACTGAAAACTGACCCTGAACCCTACAAATACCCCTTTACCCACTAACTGAAAACTGACCCTGACCCCTAAAAATACCCCTTTACCCAGAAACACAAAACTGACCCTGAAACCTACAAATACCCCTTTACCCACTAACTGAAAACTGACCCTGACCCCTAAAAATACCCCTTTACCCACAAACAGAAAACTGACCCTGAAACCTAAAAATACCCCTTTACCCAAAAACTGAAAACTGACCCTGAACCCAAAAAATAACCCTTTATCCACAAACTGAAAACTGACCCTAAAACCAAAAAATACCCCTTTACCAAAATACTGAAAACTGACCCTGAACCTTAAAAATACCCCTTTACCCACAAACTGAAAACTGACCCTGACCCCAAAAAATACCCCTTTACCCACAAACAGAAAACTGACCCTGAAACCTAAAAATACCCCTTTACCCAAAAACTGAAAACTGACCCTGAACCATAAAAATACCCCTTTAGCCACAAACTTAAAACTGACCCTGAACCCTAAAATTACCCCTTTACCAAAAAACTGACAACTGACTCTGCACACAACATATACCCCTTAATACCCAAACACTAAAACGACCTCTTTACCCAAATATATATATATATATATATATATATATATATATATATATATATATATATATATATATAATTATATATATAATTATATATATATTATATATATAATTATATATATAATTATATATATTATATATTATTATATATATAATTATATATAATTATATATATATTATATATATATATAATTATATATAATTAGATAATTATATATAATATATATAATTATATATATAATTATAATAATATTAATTATATATATAATTATATATATAGAATTAACATATTTTATTTAATTAACAATTATTTAATTATTAATACCAATTAATTAATTAACATATTTCATTACTTATAATTAAATTACTTCCCACCCTATTCCCCTATAAACCCACAACCCGCTACATGACATAAAAAATTACATTTTACATTATAAACAATTATTCAATTTATTAAAATAAATTACCAATTAAATTATATATAATTAACATATTTAACTTAATTGACAATTATTTAATTATTAATACCAATTAACTAATTAACATATTTAATTACTTATAATTAAATTACTTCCCACCCTATTCCCCTATAATCCCACAACCCGCTACATGACATAAATTATTTAAATAAGCATAATTATCAAATAAGCAATTAAATTAAAATATTTACCAATTAAATATTATATATTTAATTAAATTGTAATTTAACGATTAATTAAATATTAATACCAATTAATATTTTTACATATTTCATTAATTATATTTAAAATACTTCCCACCCTATTCCCCTAAAAACCCACTACCCGCTCCTAGAAATTATTATAGTAATTTAATAATTTTTTTAAATTATTAATTATTTTTTACATTAATTCTATATAAATAAATAAATAAAAATAATATATTTTAACAAAAAATGTTTTTATTAAACATTAAAACAGTGTACATTTAACTATTAGATATTATATATATCCATATTAAGAGTCGATATCATGACAGTCGATAACACAACTTTCGATATTTTTAAACTAATAAACAAATCGATATTTTTTACTAACGATATTACTTACTCGATATTTTATCTATCGATATTTTTTTCCATACATAACAATCGATAAAAATTATATCGATATTACTTACCTCGATATTAATGCCATCTCGATATTCTCTAGTCGATATTATGTCCATTCGAAATAAATGACTCGATATTAAGACTGTACACCGCTGTTGCCACCCTGTTATTGGATTTTGCATACACGTTCAAGCGCTGCATCAGATAGCGATGGTGTCTCGTCTGTAACACATGTCCCTCCTGCATCACCCTGGTCAGTTCTTTCACGCAATCCGTCAGTACTGCTAAATTGGCTGCCGTCTTTCTAATTAGTATTATACAGAACAAGGGAACCCAAAGGAATTTTAGACAGGGACCTTGGGCAATTTCATGTTATAGAGAACAGTGGTCCCTATTCAGGGGGAATACAGTGTGATAGATAACCATACACTAGAATAGAATGTATGTTTTTTGTCCAGCCGGACAAGAATTTATTTTCATAGTATTTTTCAAAAGTAATATCAAATAAAACATTCAAATGACAAGTGGGCACAGCCGTGACCCACAGAACACAAGACAGAACAATGAACACAGAATTGGCCAAAAGGCAAGCCAAAATGGGTCTGTACACTTGTACTCAGTATAGACAGACACAAATTAATCATTTAACACCGTTGCACAATGTGTTATAGCTTGAGTCTGGTGCATAGGGTGTTTGGGTGTCGACGACGTTTCGATGCCAACATTAAATCTAGGGCATCATCTTCAGGACAAACAAATAATGCATTGCTGTCTTGATAATAATGTATCACACCTTTCTAACGATTCTTTACATACAAACAAAAGGAAGGGGAGAAAAAAGGGGGATGAAAAATGAAAAGGAAGAATTTTAACCACATTTGACTACAATATACTAGGCATGTTTTCAGCATAATGTTTGTGACTTAGGTGCTTGGATTTGCGTGATCAGTCCACACTGGACAAAAAACATACATTCTATTCTAGTCTTTCTAATTAGTGCCTGCACTAAACATGTGTTTTTCACCTGCAGGATGCACCCGGAGCATCTGTCCTTCAATACCACCCCAGGCATCATTAGGTTGGTCCTCCAGCTGTGTGATACATGACCTTGCTCTAAGCCGCCGGCCTCCGGCAGTGCTACTACGGAGCTGTGTTTGAGGAGTAGGCGTGGGTGTCTCTTGCGCCTGGCTGGCCACTGGTGTTACATGTGCCTCGTTCTCAGATTCCATTGTCACCAGTGGTGGGACAGTTTCCCTGCTTGTGGTGGGGGCCTGTGATTGATTTAGGGGCACCACAGGTGTGTCTGTCGCTTCTACTGTGCTAGTTTCCTGTGTGTCATGAAAGTAACTGTCTTCTGCATCCTCAAGTTCTGCATCAGTGAGTTAAACAGTGCAAAACAGCATTAATTTCTGTTAGTGATGTAATGTCACAGAAATCATGATTTCCCTATAAATAAATATTTAGCTATTACACTAATTTTGAGTTGGTTTATTCCTATTCGTGTGTTTCCCATAGTACTTGCCTGACCTGCCTGCATCTCCGATAATGCACTTTGATTTTTAAACAAAATGTGTACTGGATTTTCATTATGGACACGGTGCTGTACTGAGCTGATGTAATACATTTTAAATTAATGACATTTGACCACATGCATGCATCTTACCTTCAGATGTGTTTGCCGCTCCCGAGGTGTCTACCTGTGGCACCCCAACAACAGCTTCAGGGTGGAGTGTCGACTCCACCAGGTCCTCCATGGGTGTGATGGCAGTCAGTGTCGGGGTTCCCCCTTCTGTCTTCCTGGCTTCCTTAAGCCAGTCGGTAATGCGTTCCTTTGCACAACTGCGCAAGTCGTACCATCTCTTTTTTTAAATCGTCGATGGTACGGTGTATGACCCCAACAGCGTTCACTTTATTTTGGATCCGGATCCATATTTTCTGTTTCTCCTGCTCTGCCACTTTCAATGATAATTTTCAAAACAGCTTGTCATGGCTGTTTATCACACCCTCAATTAATGTGTCTATTTCCTTGTCAGAAAACGTGTTTTTCCTCTTCCTGGCACTTTGGCTGTTCTCTCCTGTTGCTGTATCCATTTTGTGAAATGGGCAGGTGTTGTTCCAAATGTAACCTGTTCAGCTCCTGCAGTCAGTTCCCTCCTCTCACTCTGATTGTGCACTGAATGAGGCTTGGGCTGCTGACTTCCTGGTAGTGATGTAATCAAGATGCATCAAATGTGCGACTCCACTATTAGCGATTTTGCAATTTGCGAAGTCGCAAATAGCGAGTTTCCAATTTGAGATCTCGGTATTTGTGATTGTGATTTATTGCAAATTGCTAATATTTCGCTATTTTTTTAATGCATCAATTTTTGCAATTCTTTATTTGCGATTACTTATTTCTCGCAAATAAGGAATCGCAAATTTTCACATTGTCGCATGTGCCTGTTAGAGCCTGGATCACTTTCTTCTGCTGCCGCCTTTATGATGATCTTCATTACTCTTCTGGCCTTATTACAAGTACGTTGGTCCTGGGACCGCTGTGCTCGCCGTGGCAGTCTGACCACCACCACCCATCTTCCCTATTATGACCCCATTCCTCACTAATGAGTTGATTAGGTCAATCAATCAATCAATCAATCATTAGATTTGTAGATTGCTACTTGTCACAAGTGAGGGTATCCAGGTGCAGCCGGGCTCTAGTTGAATAGCTGAATAGCCAGGCCTCCAGAGACTTTCAGAACAATGAAAAAGATGGGGAGGGTTGTAGATGAATATGTTGCTCATTCCATGTCTTTGCTGCTAAGTAGGAGAAGGAGCAACCTCAGCTATGTTGGTTGCAGGGGGTGAGGGCTAAAGAAAGGGACATGGAGCGGAGGAGTCTGGTGGTGAAAGTTCAGGTAGGGGAGTCCACAGATGTGTAGAACCTTGCATGCATGGGTCAGGAGCTTGAATTGGCATCTTTTCTGTTCAGGGAACCAGTGGAGTTCCCTGAAGTAGGGGGTAATGCGGGTTTATCTAGGAAGATCCAGGTCGAGTCTGGCTTCAGCATTCTGGATGGTCTGTAGTCGGTGGAGGAGGCGAGCTGCGATCCCTATGTAGAGGGTGTTGCAGTAGACCAGTCAGCAGGAGATGAGGGCCTAGGTGCTGGTGAGTCTTGAGCGATAAGGCAGCCATGTGAATATCCTACAAAGCATGCTGTGGATGAAGATGCAGTAGGAGGAGATACAGTTGACCTGAGTCTTCATAGTTGGCTTGTTATACCGAATGATGCCTAGGTTGCGAGTGTGGTTAGTGGGGGTAGGCATAGGTCCAAATTCTGAGGGCCACCAGGTTGCGTCCCTTGTGGAGCTTTTTTTTCTCCAAAAATCTGTATCTATTTCTTGTCTGTATTGAGCTTCAGGCAGCTGTCCTTCATCCAGTTGGTGATGTATATCATGCATTCGTAGAAGTAGATCCTGGTGTTGGTGGTGTCTTCAAAGAGGGAGAAGATGAATTGTGTGTCATCGGTGAAGGATATGATGTTGAGTCTGTGGGTTTTGGCGATGCTGCCCAGAGGTGCCATATAAGTGTTGAAGAGGGTGGGGCTGAGCGGCGATCCTTGGGTTACTCCACAGATGATTTCCTTGGGTTTGATGGTGAAGTGGGAAGCCAGACGATTTGGGATTCTACCGGTGAGGAAAGAGGCGATTCATCTGAGAGCAGTTCCTTGGATGCCTATGTTGCACAGCCTTGTGATGACAGACCAGAAATGCCTATAATAGGAACATCCTCAAATCTGAAAAAGATTTTTTCAGTTCAGAACTGGGGAACGCCAAGAACAGACCTTGCAAGCTTTTTGAAATGGTCAAACACCAACCTAACAACCTGGCTAAAACCTCCAAAGAAACCCCTAAATCTCTAATAAAATTGCAAGGGATTTTCCTCCTTCTTCTCCGAAAAAATTACTGCCCTAGGAAATGAACTTAGATCTGATAACTACTCCCAACGCCCTCCAGAACTGCCTCATCGTTCCGTGCTGACCCCCCAGATATCAACCAGAAATCAAGCGCACAGGTCGAATTTGAAAGTTTATGAAGACCATTCCATCATAAAAATTCTAACCTCCTTAAACCCAAACAACCACTTTAATGACGCACTCCCCTCTAACTGCTCAGCCGCCACCTCCCAATAAATCATTCCTAGTTGGACTGTAATAATCAACACCTCCCTTCTTCAGGGGCCTTTACCTGACTCTCTAAAAGGCAGTCAAATAATCCCCATCTTAAAAAACCTACACTGAACCCTGCTTCCCCTGACAACTTTAGACCTACATCATATATCCCACTCCTACCTAAGTTCTGGAGAAATGTGTGCAATAGCAGTTGAGCAAACACATCACCAACTTCAAGATGACTTCCAAGGCCTGGACACAGCACTGAAACCACCATTCTCCACATCATAGATGATGCCCTCCAAGCCCTTGAGCAAGGTAAAACCTGTCTCCTAATCCTCTTAGATCTATCCTCTGTTTTCGATACGGTCAACCACGAAAAACTCCTCTAATGCCTCCAACTCAGGATGTGACTGGATGGCCTCGTTCTTAAATGGTTTAGGTCCTTCCTTCAGAAATTCTCTCAGAGATTCCTAATTATCAGTAACTTGTCCACTCCCTCTCTGATCACAGTCGGAGCCCCCCTAGGATCAACCCTATCCCCTACCTTCTTCAATCTTTACCTCGAGCCACATGTATACCGATGAGATGACACCCAGATCTACATCAAAATCCCTTCTCCTGTTGAGTTTCTTTCCCTGAATGAGGCCTTGATGCTGACTGTCCAATGGGTCACCTCTAACCAGCTCAAACTAAATGAAAAAAACAGAATTTCTTCTAATCTCCTCACCCAAAACCCACCCTGACATTCAGAAATAGACTAAGGCGATCACGGCTTTAAACTGCCCACCGACCATTGTGGACTCTGCCAAATCCCTTGAAATAACCCTAGACTGAGCTTGAATATGCGTGACCACATCAACTCGATGGCCAAAACCACCAGATTTCACCTGAGCTATCTTAGCAAACTGAAACCTTTCCCGACACTCCAGACCTAAAAATGGCAGTCCAGGCACTAGTCATCTCCAGATTCGAATATGGATGCTCTACCCGCTCGGGTCTACCCAAGACCTCCCTAGCCCCCTAAAAGCCTGCCTCAATGCTGCCGCCAGACTCCTAACAGGTTCAAAGAAATTCAACCACATCTCACCACACCTGAAAGCTCTGAACTGGCTTTTTCCTGTGGTCAGATTCCAACTTAAACTGGCTTTTATCACTCACAAGGCTCTGTACACTACATCCCCTGCCTTTCCCTCCCTAAAACTCGTGGTATCCGGAGGAGCCAGAAATTCCCGGTCCGCAAGAGACCTCTTGCTGAAGCCTCTGCGCTTTCAAAAGAAAAAAAAATAAAATCAGGCTTTCTCTGGGGCCACACCAAGAATATGGAACTCACTCCCACCCACCATTAGAAGAACTCCGTCTTTGGCACGCTTTAAAAAGGAGGCCAAAACCTTCCTAATGAGCAAATGCCTCTCCTAATTCTTGCATTGCAGTTACCTCAGCGATTTTGTTTTGTATCCTATTGCTGCCACACCTTGGACTAACTGGATGCTATCCACCCGGCACCTCCGGGCATCCCACCCTTAGACACTTGGACCTCTCGCTCTTGAAAAATATATGTACCTCTTTTTATCCCAAATGTTTCCACTCCCCCTCCCAAGTCTTTTGTATACAACTTGTTAATCCTGTAAAGTGCTCTGATACCCTAATGGGTCAAGTTAGTGCTCTATAAAACAATAAATAAATGAGTGTGTGGTGGGAGACCATATCAAAGGCTTCAGAGATGTCTAGGAGGATCAGATCCACATCCCTCCTCGGTCGAGTAGGGCTCTGATGTCCTCAGTAGCCAGGATGAGGGCTGTCTCTGTGTCGGGCTTCTGTGGAATCCGGATTAGGAGGAGTCGAGAAGGAGGTTCCATTCCAGATGTGAGGGGAGTTGTTGGTTGATATCTTTTTCTAATACTTTCCTGGGAATAGGAGCAGGGAGATGTGTCGGTCGTTGCTGAGTTCGCTGGGTTCTGCCGATGGTTTCTTTAGTAAGGCATTGACTTCTGCATGTTTCCAGTACTCGGGGAAGGTGGACGTGGCAGTTCAGGTGTTGAACAAGATGGTGAATACATGACTGATTCTGGCTTCAGCAAGGTTGAAGATGTGGTGAGGGCTTTGGTCGGTTGGGGTCCTAGAGTGGACTGCGTTCATGATGGAGCTGGCCTCATTTGGTTAGTCGAATGTATGTGGGGGTAGCAGGGTTGTTGCGTTGCTTAAAGATTTTGGTGGCCTGGGGCTGGGGTTTGAAGTTTCATAGACATTGGCAATATTATCATGGAAGAGGTACGAAGGTTGTCACAGGGTTCCTGTGATGGGGTAATGTTTGTTTCCGCAGAGGGGTTGGAGAATTCTTTTATGGTGTTGAAGAGTTCTTTGCTGTTATTGGAGCTTGATTTGATGTGTGAGGCTAAGGTCTTTTTCTTCGATTCTCTCCACTGTCTTTGGTAGAGTTTGAGGGCTGTCTTGAAGGTGGTCTTGTACGTTGTTTCCTTGCTGGTGCGTCATCTCCTTTACAGTTGTTTACAGTGTCATTTTGCGGTTCTGAGGTGTTCAGTGTACCAGCTAGCCAACTTGGTTGACCTTCTGTTGGTGTTGTGGCCAATAGAAGCAATGCTGACAGTGCAGTTGATGGTCCAATTGTTGAACTTTCTGACTTTCTAGTCTAGGTTGTTGGAGGAGATGAAGTGGGTGGTGTTGAGGGCATTGATGCATGAGTCCTTTGAGGATTTGCTCCAGTTGTTGGGAGGGGCATTGGGCAGACTGGGGTCAGAGGTCCATGAGCTGGTGATGTCGAGGGTGGACAATGAAGTGGTCAGTCCAGGTGAATTCCATGGTCTGATTGTACCTGATATGGTTCTTGAGGTAAAGATAGGGTCTAGCATGTGGTGTGCGTGGGGTCGTGGACAAGATGGGTGAGTCTGATGTTGTTTATGCTGTCGAGGAGGTTGGTAGTGTTGATATCATTGTAGTCATCGAGATGAAGGTTGAGGCCACAGAGGAAAATGTAGTTATTAGAGTCTATGGCAAGGTGAGCGATGAAGTCGGAGAAAGCTGGATATGGTCCTGGGGGATGGTAGGCAAGGGTGCCCCTGGTGGTGGTTTTGCAATCTGAGGCAGAAGTTGAGGTGTTCCATGATTGGGGTGATGTAATTTTTGTTGGTGCACTGGACGTATACCTTTTGTATGATGGTGATCCCTTTCTTCAGGCTTGTTGATCCGGTGGCCGATTTTGTATCTTTCAGGTATTGTGATGGTGATGTTAGATGCTGAAGTGGGGTTGAGTCAGATCTCAGTGAGGAACAGGACATCCTGTGTGAGGGTGCAGATGAGGTTCCAAATCTTAGTGGTGTGTTTGCACAGTGAGCGTGTGTTGAGAAGGGTGCATGCAAGTTGGTGTTTTTGGTCAGCTGGTGTCTGTGGTGTGTTTGGGATGGGGCTGGTCAGTTGGCTGGTGTGTGCACTGTGCCAGGTGAAGCAGCAGTGGGCGCAGGTGAAAGGTTCTACCATGAAGCGTGGGTAGGTGCAGTGACAGAGTTTGTTGCTGGGTTCAAGGTCGAAGGTGTAGAGCTTGGTTATGGTCTCTCTTTGGGGGATGGAGGGCCAGGCGTACTGGTGCTGGGCATTTCCCAGCCATGGACGGGAGAATATGGCCTATAAAGGCTATAAAGGCTATACTTGAACAGCATTCCTCATGAAATCTCAAGTCTCCAAAAACTGAAGGCCGGGTTAATGGGAGGGAGGAAGGGGCGTGATGAATGAGATGAGGACAACAGGACAGAAAGTAATGAAGATTACCTGTAAGTAACATCACATTACTCCCAGGTCCCCCTTGTCTTCACTCTATTCATCACTAACGAGGAATACCAATGCAGTCTCAAGCCAGCTTCAAATGCAGCAAACCTCCATAAAAATGGCAGAGACCACTATTTCAAACAGCTTGCGAAAATCAAAACAAGGAAGACAGCAGTACTCCCATAACAAAATTGCCACTATCAGACAACACATTATGCAAACGAAAATGGTGACAAAGGTGTTTGGTGTCACCCAAGTGGCTGCATGACAAATCTAAGCAATGGCTCTCTGAATCTCTGCCCAGGAGGCCGACATCCCTCTGGTGGAACGCCCTTTTACCCCCTTGGGAGGAGGAGATCCTGACAAAGAATACACCAAGAATATCACCTGCTTAATCCAATGACTAAGAGACAACAATGAAGCCTTCTTCCGCTTGTTGGAGGACCCAAAGGACACAAACAAAGAATGTGAACAACAAAAGGCTTTAAATCTATCAATATAAACCAAAAGTGCTCTCTTCGCATCCAACAACTGTCAGTGAAATTCCCCCAAAGTTAAATTTTCCTCAATCAAGACAGGTACTCTGTGGCATTTACTGGAGGGACCTGGTGGGTTAGTTGCCCCCAGGGACCCTCAGGATTCAAGTGGACTTTATCCCCACCTTAAAACGCGCCACAGGGTGCATTTCCACAATTGTCACATCAGACCCTGCCCTACCCCTGCACCACTGTGCAAGCAAGCGTTTTCAGTTGGGGGATTAATTCCCCTTCAATCCAGAGGGTCCCTGGGGGCCAAATAGCCCACCAGGTACCTCCAGTAAGCGTCACAGTGCTGCATTGCAGAGAGGTAGTCTGAGGGCACGCCCCTTTTTACACCTCTCTGCAACGCAGCTCTGTGGAACTTACTGGAGTTGCCAGGTCGGCTTGTTGGACCCTAGGGAAACTCAGGATTCAAGGGGACCTAATCCTGCAACTTAAATGCACCATAGGGCGTGTTTGCACAGTGGTGAAGTCAGTAGGTGGGTACTAGCCCACCAGGTACCTCCAGTAAGCGCCACAGAGCTGCGTTTCTGAGAGGTATAAAAAGGGGGGTGGTCTTGGAACACCTCTCTGCAAAGCAGCTCTGTGGTGCTTACTGGAGGTACCTGGTGGGCTAGTTGGCCCACAGGGACCCTCAGGATTCAAGGGAACTTCATCCCCCAACTTACAATGTGCTAGGGGGGACGTTTGCACAGTGGTGCAGGGAGAGGGTGGGCCTGATATAGGAAGTTAGCAATCCTGCTGTCAGGGACTTACTGGTAGTTGGCTGCCAAGGTTGGCATTGGGGGCTAACTACTCCTTCTGTTACCTCCAGTAAATCATACACAGTGGGATTGCTAAGAGGTGTTTGAAAGCCACGCTCACCTTTCTCCACCACTCTGCAAATGCGACTGCTATGTTATAGTTAGAAATTAGCATTTAAAAAACCTTTGAAATTCACTGAAAAACCATAGGTTTCAGGGATGTTATACTTAGAAATTAGCATTTAAAAAACCATTGAAATTCACAAAAAAAAAATAGGTTTCAGGCACATTATAGTTAGAAATTAGCATTTAAAAAACTGTGATGTATTCCTATAGGTTCTGTATCGATCCCCCTATTCCTGACCCTGTTCTGGTTAACAAATTAACTAGCAGCCATCCCATGATGCAGAAACCGTTATCTGATTAAGCCACACCACGGCACAGGAACGCGTTATCTGATTAGGTCATAACGCTTGCCATCTAATTAGGCAAGCAATATTCCTCCAGCCCCTGATAAGGCATACGGAGTTCTCAAAACAAATCAAACCTATGACAACCTGGGAAAATCCCTGCGGCCATTGTTTTGATTTCTCAGAGAACTTCAGTAAAAGAATGTGCTAACGACCAGTTCGTATGACATCCTTATTGACGTATCTATGTCCATCCTTATGTCAATCTCGGCACCTTACAGGTATAAATATTACCGATATTGCCTTAAGCAAACACACGCGGTGGTGACGAGATCGGAGCAGCGAGACTTGCCGAAGCCCAGCAGAGAGCGAAGCCCACTGGCGCTGCCCTGCCTTCCTGACGCGCTGAGAGAGAGACGCTGCTTTCTCCTGCCGAGAAATCCAGCTCCGGCGCTTTCGAGCAGCCCTTGCAGGCAGCCTGGAATATCAAGACCAAAGACGAGAGATACCATCCCTCAACCATCCTAGATCTCAGGTACAGAACTGAATAACCCCTTGCAGAGAATTCTTGAGTCAGTCACTTGGCAAAACAAACTTAACTCAAACTGCTACTTTCTACTCCCACCCACGTATTAGGCTTAGGTCAGGTACACCGGGGTAGGCGTGGTTAGAAGCACCAGTTGAGTACGATTAGTCAAATGTATATATGTATGTATCTATTTTTATCCATTTTAACTAGCATATGGCTTAGAAACCATATCAATGCTTTTACAGTATTATTTCATAATTCTGCTTTTATTGTATGCACTTTACTTAACCATAAGTATTGCGATAATATCGATCCATTTCTCTTATACGAGAAAAGAGACTGATCAATAAACAACATCTTTTATTGAACACGCCCGTCTCTTCCTTTTCTCTATAATCTGGTGAAACTAAGAATGCACGTACTGACTGAGTAAAATAAGTTGTCTTTTGTTTTCACACGACTCTAGAGATACACTCTTGATTAGGGGAGAGCAAAGTTGTCATGTTCTATGGTTGTCAGAAACTAAATCCCTTCTTGTCTATCCAGGGAGGTTCAACTCCTCCTTGCCTATTCGAGAAAGTTTCTAGTGAACTCTGAGCTAGCTGGCAAACCCAAAAATGTAAGTCTAATATCGACAGTAGAAGACCTAGTTAACGTCTGGTCTAGGCCCATACTATTGAAGGTATTATTCCAATGCGCAGAGCCTATTGGGATAATAGGAACTACACTACATGGCGCCCAACGTTTGGAAAGGCGATAAAACTAACGCAAGACATTAGAGTAACTCAGTCGTGCTTTTTCACTCAGACCCCTTTTTTCCCATAATACTCCAAAGACGTCTGGAGTGGGTGAAAGGTAATATCCGCCAAACCTCGCAGGAGGAAACTCCTATGTATGGTTCTTGGTTCAATCAACGTTGAAGGATACACTGTTCCAAAATATTGTGCATCTAATCTTTGTTTCCATAAGAAGCCTGATCTGCAAACAAACAGAATAACCTTCCTGACAGTAAAATTTCAGAGAGTGATGATGAAAGAGAGACAGCTAGAATAGCAGCTGAACTCGTAGCAGCTGATAATACTATGCAAGAAGCAGACCCGGATATAATACTCATCCCGGTCAACAAAAGGAAATCTGTAACTTTAAAACTTATAGAAAATGGGCTGACACCAAGAGGTGGTACAGTCATATTCGTAATTGAGGCACACGAATACCGGCAGACAGAGGTATTCTATTCATGGATACACTTTCCAGCAGCAAACGCTGTGACAAAGCACTTCCACTATAACAAAATGGAGGAACCTCCTGATGAGTACATTCCTTTCGAGGAAGTGGAAGTACCACTCAAATTTCAAGAGCACCTGCTCTTGTTTAATGGCGCCCTAACACATAATAATCACATCACCAGGCTCGGTCCATTAGTTAGACCAGGAGCGACGTGGCCGGTCCTAGCCGGATACACACCACATCCAGACATCGAAAGAATGTCTGCAGCAGATCTTTTAATACAACTAAAACAATTAATAAAAGTACATAGACAATTAGTCCAATATGTAATGCGGACTTCAACAATCCAACCAGCAATTAAAATTCCACAGCTGACCCCTCATCAGAGGAACACAAATAAAATTACACCACAGAACATACAGTCCTGCCTAGGTAAAGTACCAGCTAAACGGGAACAAATACCATTCTGGTTAGCACAAAAAATCACCCAAATAGAGGCGGTATTTCCAGACACCACCCCGTTAGAAAAACACAGGATTCTGACTATCTGTCTTCCAATGGGAATCGCACCACACGTGGAGGACTGTGACACTTGGGGTACAGTCTTTGCTTCCATTTACACAAAAACGCATGGTGTTCCATCCATCTCAGTAATACCAGATGTGCTAAAACAAATTCAAGATGAATACGGTCCGGAACCCGCTTTAACTCTTGGTATGAAATTACTAAAAGACTTCAAGCAGGTCTCGGCAATACTACTAGCCAACATAAAGGGAGAAGCAGCAAATGTGGCGATCCGCCAGAGGTTAAAAGAGACAGATATAGCAGACCAACCAGCTGAAATTGACAGAATTATAGAAAAATCCTATGAGGAACTAGGTAGAGATAGTTTAGGTGGAATACCAGTAAAACCCCAACTGATTGAAAGTCCTGAAAAAGTATTTATTAAAAATAATTTAACAACACAAAAAAAGAGCTGGGATGGAAACAAACAATCCAATCCTAAAGAAAAAAGATTCCAGTCCAGAGGAAGGTCTCCTCGGCGGAGAGAAAGATCTCCGAACCAAGGACGCAGGTCTCCCCAAAGTGAGCCCTCTGGGAAAAAATACAACCTTAGAAATAGGGATAATATAAAGAAGCCTGATAGATATCAAGAAATTGATACACGTCCCTCTCAATCTTTTCAGACTTCCTCGCAGAAATCGGAAAGAAGAGGACGATCAGAACAAAGGGAAGAGCACGTCAAGTCCAAAGACAAGGAACCTGCTCATCTAAATAAGAAATTACAATTTCCAAAAAAGAAGGTAGCCAGTATTAAAGTAATCAACAATGCCGAGAATACTGAGGACACAACTGAAAAACGGAGAATGGGCTCAGACAATGCTAGACAGCGCAGCAGAAGTGAGCATAGCTCGCAAAGTCCTTATGAATCATCTGGAGACAGTGGACACGAATGAATACCTTCAAATGGAAACTGCAGACACCAGAGTTAGCAAACCTCACAAAATATATGAAATAACTTTACGTATAGAAGGGGATAAGACTAGAAAAATAAGGGGCCTATTTTGGGATAATCTCTCCAAGGGCTATGACATCCTTCTAGCTGAAAAAGACTGGCCACCAGAGTTTGTCAGGGAGTGCCCACATGGCGAAGAAATAATTATGCCTGCCTTCTCAAATCATATTCCAATTCATAAAAAATATACACTTGCAAGAAAGTGGGTAGTAGCTCAAGCTCCTGCTTTATATAAAAATCATGTGGGATGGGATGAGGAATCTCCTCCACACAAAATCCAGCTAAAATCAACACCTACTGCACAGAGACAGTATCCAATCAAGCAAGAAGCGAAAAAACAGGTAAAAGAAATCCTAGATCAACTAGAATACCAGGGGGTGATTGAAATTTGCACCTCACAAATGAACAACCCTTTGTTTCCGGTCTCCAAACCAGACAATTCATATCGTCTAGTTTTGGATTACAGACACCTTAACTCATGTTGCAAAACTTTTGCAGTGCAAAACTCGCATAGTGCTGCACTAATGAATAACATAGTGCGCAAAAAATATAAAACAACATTAGACATCTCTAATGGATTCTTTTGTCAAAATATAGCACCAGAGAGCAGATACTTGTCCGCGTTCTCAATAAATGGCGCTCAAAAACAATTCTGTTGGTTACCCCAGGGGTACAAGAACAGCCCAGGATTATTCTCAGCGAGAGTAACAGAGTTACTACAAACCTATGATGACGAAGCATTATCTTATGTCGACGACATATACCTAACAGATGATGACTTGGATACTCACTTGAAGAGAGTGAACACCATAATACTTGGGTTCGCAACAGAGGGTTACAAATTCAACTTTAAAAAATCTAGAATTGCCCATCTAACAGTCCTGTTCTTAGGATATGAATTATCAAGTGAAGGCAAAAGCCTGGCTGACAATTTCCTAGAGAAATGTGCCGTACTCCACGCACCTAGAACACTAAAAAACCTACAGTCAATTCTAGGCTTCCTAAATTTCGGAAGAACATACATTGCAAATTACGCAGAAAGGGTCAAACCCCTTTATGATCTAATAAAACCAGATTTTAAAAGAACCAATTTGACTCAAATACACACAGAAATTCTGAGATCCTTACAAACAGACATGTTAATTAAAACAAAATTAGAAACATGTGATAACACACGCAATCTTGTGATTCGAGTCATCCCAGGAAGATGCGGATTCACATACCTGACCTCTAATGAGGGAGAAAAGGTACCAATTGCATTCAAATCACACTTGTACACAGAAGCTGAAAAGAAGTTCAGCATTAAAGAAAACATTGTTCATGCAGTTCAAACCGCAATAGCTAGAGAAAAAGATAAAGCTGACGGTAGACGTATCACAGTCAGAACAGCAGAATCAGCCTTTGAGGCATTAACAACCCCGTGTAATTTACCAACAACAGCATTGAATCCGGAATGGATACAATGGGTGAATTCCATTACAATGGACAAAGTAAAATACTACTTTGATCCAGAACTAAAGGAATTAAAATATATAGAATATGAAAGAACATTCCCTCTGCCAATCGACATTCTGCCATTACGACAGTACGCTTGTGTAATCTATACAGACGGACATGCTCAACCCTCCGTTTGGGGAGAACAAGCATACAACCCCCACATGTGAGATTACAAAAGAAGTGTGGCGCGGAGGTAAACTAAGACCTCTATTAACAAAAACACACTCAGTAGAAACTAATTCAGAACAACAGACTGAAATAATAGCATTGAAAATGGCGCTAGATAATGCAGATCGCGAATTCCCGACACTTATAGTGTCCGATTCATATTACTGCGTCAAATCATATAACAACGATTTGCAGAAATGGATCCAAAACGGTTACAAAGATGACACAGGTGCAGCAATAAAGCAAAAACTGCTTTGGGAACAAATAGTTCTGTTACAAGAAGAACTACCAAAGACTCACGTGATACACTCACTGAGTCATCAGCGTGATGGCGTTCACGTTGCAGGGAATTCATTGGCTGAGACAGCCACAGCGGTAGCAACTAAATCGGCTTCCGTAGCTAGAAAAAAGCGTACAGTGAAATACATTGACGGTAAAACAGTGCTGGCGGTGAGAACGTCATCAAAAGGCGACTGCTCAGCGTTACCGATCAGTTACCCACTCAAATATACATACATAATCGATGCAAACTCCGTTCCTTTTGCTCGAATCCCTGGAGTGGGGGATAGAGTAATTCCAAACATGGACAAGAGAACTTTGTTAATTGTAGACGCACATATAGGTGAGGGTCTTAGTCATGTCAAACTAAAAGATTCTTTGGAAGAACTACAATCAGTGTACTGGTGGCCAGGCATGAGCCTGCAGCATCACATTTTTGTACAAAAAATCCCGGACTGCAACAGAGATCGCAGCGGCGAGAGAAACGGTGTAATACCATGGCGTTTCACTCGAGTAGGGCTAAAACAATAATCAATAAAACCAGTGTAAATAATGCGTCCAGTTAACAAATAAAGACTAGTTTCCACTTATAATGTAGACCCCAGCACTCGGCTGACGTCGGGACTGTTATAAAATGATTTGCGAGTCTAAATGGCATATACGCTAGGAGCATGCTACGTTTGACCAATGTTTTCACTTTAGCCCTCAAGCCTGTGGGGAAGCATGGCCAAATGAGCATAGCACAGCGGGATTCTTCTCACTTCCTTCCTGAGGGATACGGGATGGTGTAAAGAAAAAACCAAGGCATAAAGCAATCTATAACAGAAAGGATATTAGGTTCGGGAGCTGGGTGGGTCAAACATCTGATAAGTGTCCAACGTAGTCTAAACAACCTGCCAAGAAATTCTCTGAAGGGATTCAGTCCGTACGAATTATTGTTTGGGACTAGGATGATGGTCTTAGATCTTGACAGTCAGACTTCAGTGGTGAAGGAAAAAAGCTTTGATATCAATGATCGTTTGGCTATTTTGCAGGACTTAAACGAAACAAGAAAAGACCTGAGCAACATAAAGTTGAAACAGCAGCCAACAACCACTGAAGAAACACCACCTGTCCCAGCAAGACCTGTCTGGATTCCAAAAGTCGGGGATCTAGTCAGAGAAAAGATCGCGGTAAAGAAAGAATTTGGGCCTTCTTACAGAAAAGCAGTTCCTGTCTTGTTCATCAACGGGACAAGATCAGTTGTACTACCGCCGCTTGCTGGTAAAAAGGAGAACCGAGTTGTATCCATCGACCAGGTAAAACCACAATCATGTGGCCGATAACAAACAGTAGGCAAAGTGGACTCCCGATAAGTAGTAGAACACCAAGGTTTGCTACAAATACAGAGGTCCTAACTAAGAGGCTAATCACATTTGAAACGCCTACAGAACAACAACAAGGACTATGTAACAATGCAATGGAACTCACACCTCTAAAAAACCCAAATAAAAACATTTAGTAGAGACACACCAACCTACAATGAAGTAACAAATGAATATGCTGAAGCTGCAAGAAACAGTAATCCTGAAGCAATTGGAACAATTGACAGAACAGCATCCGGCTACTTCATAAACTTCAATGATTCCTCTGAAGACCTCAGTGAATCAAAGACACAGCCATCAACAAAAACCTTTAAAGATAAAGCTAAGGAACTTTTGAAACAACTGAAAGAAACCTATCTGATTTCTCCATGGATTGAATTTTGGGTGGCCTTTGGTGTATTTATCCTCATACTTTGGCTCATCATGGTACTATGCTTGGGACGCTTCATTGAGGGAAAATATGCTAAAATGGACACAGCAAGCCAGAAAATCAACTTGATCCTCAAGCCACACACATCTTCACACGTCGAGAAACGAGAACTTTCTTCAGTCAACTTCACAGCCAATCCTATACCGGGTGGGGTAGCATGGGACAATACTGACTATGAAATTAATGGTCCGGTTGAAATCCTGAAATATCCACACCAAATCAAGATCTCGTTGAGTGACTTTGTAAAACCAAGCTCATTTGCTGATGATTGGGACTTTGAAAGTATTAATGATATGATGTCTGACCTAGTGATGTCTGCTAAATTTACCAAACATGATTATTTGCAGGGTTCGTCTAATTATGATAGTATGTACTGTTACAACCACTATGGTAACCATTTTCTACATAAATCTGCACAACCTAGAAATGTTTTAAATTATAATCAATGGGAACATTGTGCAACCCCTCCAAAAGGAAGCTCAAGAACCTTTTATGACAAATATTCATATTTTTCAGGGTTCAACACAAGTAATGCTGAAACATTTTATTTCAAATTGTCAAATAAGACAGGAACAAAAACCATGCTTACAAACACAAAATTGATATATTCGGACTCGTTTTTTGAACAAATGAATACATTTGGTTTTGATTATTGGGAAAAAAATGTTGAAGTAAAAAGTGTTTGGGGTACAAAAGAATGGCAAGTACAAGTTATAGAATCATTGTTTAGAGCCTGCATGATCCCGGAACAAATTATATTTTTGAATGACACTATTCAACAAACTACCTGTCTTGGCTTAGCCAAAATCAAAGACTTAAATAAACCGTCTATTCCAAAGCCAACAATGAACAGCAATAGCTCTACAGATGAAGAGATAGACGTAAACTATGTATTAAACCAAAACAGAACACATCCTGATTGGAAACAATGGTTAATCTGGCCCACAGATACTAATAACTGTCAAGACAGATTCCTGAACAAAACACAGGGGTTCACATTGACCAGGCCAGACCCTAGATATTCCCAAAGACAACACCCAGGGATAATTACCACCTACAGTGTGGGCAAACTCTGCCTTCAATGGCTACAAACTTCCACACTGACAGAAATTAAGCAACACCTAACTTTACTTACTGATGGTGCTGACTTGCGTGATTTCATTATGGGACCGCGCAAACAGCGTCAAAAACGCTTCATAGCAGCCTCTATATATGCAGCTTACAACGAGGCCTGGAAGATAACTCAAATTGAGACAGCAGAAAGTATACGGGAAATTGACCGTATTAATTTGGAAAAATCGCTTTCTGTAGTGGACAATGGGTTAATGACTCTGTCCTCCAGAATCTTTTCATTGGACAGCATTGTGTCTTCAGCAATCGACATAATATCGCAAGACTTACTGTTGTTACAACACGGTCAGTCTCAATTGCGTTCTATTATACAGCTTGGCTGGACGTTACAAAATCTGCGTTCAGGCTATGTGCCTTGGAGTTTAATCAACACAACGTCACTATTCAATATCTTTAACCTTACTGATAAACAAATCAGTATGGCACAGAAGGGTGCTGATTATACAATCCTGAGCATTGAGAAACTCGAGAGATTACCATTGACAATGTCAGAACGACCTGTCATTGAATGGATAATACATGGGATAATTAATATTCCAATATCTACTTTCAGGTTTCAATACTGCCAAAAATATATACAGGCTGCCATGTACGAAAAATTGGGAAAAGGGTACATTAAGTCAACATGGAACTTGCCCTATTCACATGCATGTGTCAGTAATAAAGGACAGAAAGTGTTTCTTAGTGGCAATAATTGTGCAATGTCACTAAGCGGTACACTTCTGTGTAATGGAATTAGTTTGCATGGAGCCTGTGAAGGGAACTCAAATAACCTTTCATGTCACCAGCTAGGCACACCTGCAACACAAATAGAACCATTCTTTAAAAGACTCTATAACGGGAGTTACATTCTAATTGTGGATCGCAGATGTTGTAGTCTACTGCCCGGGGTTCCTTATCTCATAAGTACGAGTGCGAAGGTCATGTGCTGTGGACGCTTATTGTTCCCCAGCTCCTTTCCAGACAGGGAGGCAAGGACATGGCCTAACTTGAAAATTACTTCTATTCGAATTGATACTTTAAGCAGAATGAAAACAGTGCTTCTTCAGACGCCGACCAGGCTCACGTCATCAAAAGAAACGTATGATCTCCTAGTCGCAAGGACGACTGCAGAGATTCACTCATTGTTATCAACTAATTCCCCATACATTTCGCAGAAATCCTGAATGAAATCTTAAATATTTCTGATACCAGTGGAGTCTCAAATGTATTTAAGACAGTGTTTTCGGGGGCATTAACACCATTCAAAGCCATACTGGGTATTTTTCCAGACCTCGTCCATTCGATTTTTGGCGGACTTCCCCTCATTTTGGGACTAATTGCAGGAATCCTATTCTTGGTCCTTATATTTCGTTATGGCAAACCATGTCACAGACAAAACACCTGCGACAAGGGAAGAAACAATCCGAGCCATTGGATACCGGGACCGGATATCAAAAATCCTGGGACTATCCCGGCTTAGAGACCTGAGCATGACTTGGTTTCTTTCATTTCGACCAATGTGGCAAAGATGTGTTTTACCTGTATTAAGGTGCATGCTGTGCGGAGAAGAATGCGTGTTGGACACCTGTCTGACGCTACAATCGGATGCGCCAATGGATGCAGAAACATTGTTGGGTCCGGTAACGGCTCATGCAATGTGCTGCCCTCAACGGCTGCCAATCCTGATGACGGCATTCGTGGAAACTTCACCACTACGATTGAGGGGTAGTGAAGTTCAAGATGAAAGCAGCATCGATCAGGTACGACCTTCTGTCAGCAATACTAATCAAAACGTCAATGGAGACAATCATGCACATGAATGCATGGTTACATCTTTTTCCGAGTTAGTGGAACTTTCACAGGAAGCTGTTGACAGGTTTTTTGACAGTCTCAATGATATGATGTTCTCACCAGAGCAGAAATAACGACTTTTGAGCAGGCTAGCACACGGCGTTCCCAACACCCTGAATTTGGCCTTCAACTTTAATAATAAAGTAGCATGAACAATTTTCCCTCCAGTTCACGGACAGCAATTTTTTAGCAGCCCCAAAATATTTTTACAATTTTTCGGGACACTTATCTTCTGCTTAAAGTAAGAACTATTCTTAGAGAACTAAATTTCTATTTTTAAAAACTTCATAGACATTAGCTTCCCGCTGGTATGTTCATAAATATTTTTGATCTGTGATGAAGTGGTCTCGAACTTTTTCTTCTGTATTAAGAGCCATTTCATGTGTAATTCTCATATTCGATTAATGATAATGTATACATATGCGTGATTAATTTAGCATTATTCTACAGCTTGAGTGCATATAGTACATGTGACTATTTTTTTTCCGTATATTACATAATTTCGAAATGCATTATATGTATTTTCGCGTGGTAAGGTATACACAAAACTCTACAGTATGTTTTACTATGCCTAGATTCGTAAATATGGCCATAGTTAGCGTGGAGTGGGTGTGATGTAGTCCTATAGGTTCTGTATCGATCCCCCTATTCCTGACCCTGTTCTGGTTAACAAATTAACTAGCAGCCATCCCATGATGCAGAAACCGTTATCTGATTAAGCCACACCACGGCACAGGAACGCGTTATCTGATTAGGTCATAACGCTTGCCATCTAATTAGGCAAGCAATATTCCTCCAGCCCCTGATAAGGCATACGGAGTTCTCAAAACAAATCAAACCTATGACAACCTGGGAAAATCCCTGCGGCCATTGTTTTGATTTCTCAGAGAACTTCAGTAAAAGAATGTGCTAACGACCAGTTCGTATGACATCCTTATTGACGTATCTATGTCCATCCTTATGTCAATCTCGGCACCCTACAGGTATAAATATTACCGATATTGCCTTAAGCAAACACACGCGGTGGTGACGAGATCGGAGCAGCGAGACTTGCCGAAGCCCAGCAGAGAGCGAAGCCCACTGGCGCTGCCCCGCCTTCCTGACGTGCTGAGAGAGAGACGCTGCTTTCTCCTGCCGAGAAATCCAGCTCCGGCGCTTCCGAGCAGCCCTTGCAGGCAGCCTGGAATATCGAGACCAAAGACGAGAGATACCATCCCTCAACCATCCTAGATCTCAGGTACAGAACTGAATAACCCCTTGCAGAGAATTCTTGAGTCAGTCACTTGGCAAAACAAACTTAACTCAAGCTGCTACTTTCTACTCCCGCCCACGTATTAGGCTTAGGTCAGGTACACCGGGGTAGGCGTGGTTAGAAGCACCAGTTGAGTACGATTAGTCAAATGTATATATGTATGATTCTATTTTTATCCATTTTAACTAGCATATGGCTTAGAAACCATATCAATGCTTTTACAGTATTATTTCATAATTCTGCTTTTATTGTATGCACTTTACTTAACCATAAGTATTGCGATAATATCGATCCATTTCTCTTGTACGAGAAAAGAGACTGATCAATAAACAACATCTTTTATTGAACACGCCCGTCTCTTCCTTTTCTCTACAATCTGGTGAAACTAAGAATGCACGTACTGACTGAGTAAAATAAGTTGTCTTTTGTTTTCACACGACTCTAGAGATACACTCTTGATTAGGGGAGAGCAAAGTTGTCATGTTCTATGGTTGTCAGAAACTAAATCCCTTCTTGTCTATCCAGGGAGGTTGAACTCCTCCTTGCCTATTCGAGAAAGTTTCTAGTGAACTCTGAGCTAGCTGGCAAACCCAAAACTTTAAGTCTAATATCGACAGTAGAAGACCTAGTTAACGTCTGGTCTAGGCCTATACTATTGAAGGTATTATTTCAATGCGCAGAGCCTATTGGGATAATAGGAACTACACTACAAAACCGTAGAAATTCTCTGAAAAAACCAAAGGTTTCAGGGACATTATACTTAGTTGGACATTTCACTCATACAAAACCATAGAAATTCCGCCGGTATAGTTAGTTCAGCTAACTATAATACGCGCCCCCGCAATGCTCTGCTGATGACATCACATATTACATCATCCATGACATGTTCAGTGACATCACTGATGACATCTCAAATGACATCACTGATGACATCACTGATGACATGATCCACGTGATAATCTGATGCATCGCCTCACACCTGAATATATATTCTTTTATACACCAACTGTAAAATACAGACTACCATTTACGAAACCATCAACACACCAATACCAGTTACTACATACACACTCACTGATTCCTAGGTCTATATACATATCCACTCATTCACCCATACAATCACTCATACATGCAGTCACTCATCAATACAACACTATCATATGCACTCATACACCTATACCTATATAGACACTCACACACCGCCACTCATCCATGGAGTTACTCACACACCTAGTCAGTCATGCAAAGAATCAATCACATTCCCATTTACTCACCTATACAGTTATGCACGCACCACCTCACTTATTCATACAGATACTAATGCATACTTACTCTATTATATAATCACTGATACAAGTACACACTCATCCATACACCCACTCTTACAATCACTGACTCTCATGTATAGTCATTTATATACTCCAACTCTCACATACAATCAATCAATCAATCATGCCATTTGTATAGCACACTACTCACCGGGAGGGTCTCAAGGCGCTTGGGGGGAGGGGTATGCTACTGCTCGAACAGCCAGGTCTTGAGTTGTTTCCTGAAGGCGAGATGGTCCTAGGTCAGCCGAAGGTGTATGGGGAGGGAGTTCCAAGTCTTGGCAGCCAGGTAAGAGAAGGTTCTTCCTCCGGCGGTGGCTCTTCGGATGCGTGGTACGGCTGCGAGGGCGAGGCTGGTGGACCGTAGCTGGCGGGTGGGCGTGTAGAAGGTCAGGCGGTCGTTGAGGTACTTGGGGCCCAGGTCGTGGAGAGACTTGTGTGCGTGGGTGAGGAGCCGGAACGTGATCCTCTTGTCGACGGGGAGCCAGTGCAGGTTCCTCAGGTGGCTGGAGATGTGGCTGCGTCGGGGGACATGATGAGGAGACGGCGTTGACTTGTCTGGTCATCGAGAGGGAGGGGTCCAGGATGAAGCCCAGGTTGCGTGCGTGGTCGGTTGGCTTGGGTGCGGTGCCCAGAGCTGGGGGCCACCAGGAGTCGTCCCAGGCAGAGGGCGAAGATCCCAGGATGAGGACTTCCGTCTTGTCCGAGTTCAGTTTCAGGCGGCTGTCCTTCCTCCACTCGGCGACGTCTTTCATCCCTTCGTGTAGGCAGGTTCTGGCGGTGTCGGGGTCTCTGGTGAGGGAGAGGATCAGCTGGGTGTCGTCGGCGTAAGAGATGATGTTGAGGTTGTGCTGGCGTGTGATGGCTGCGAGAGGTTTCATGTAGATGTTGAAGAGGGTGGGGCTGAGTGAAGATCCTTGCGGGACGCCGCAGATGACTTCGGTGGCCACGGAGCGAAACGGGGGGGAGGCGGACTCTTTGTGTTCTTCCGGCGAGGAACGAGATGATCCACTCCAGTGCCTTCTCTTGGATACCGATGTTGCTGAGGCGCTGGACTAGGGTGCGGTGGCAGACCGTGTCGAACGCAGCGGAGAGGTCCAGGAGGATGAGGGCCACTGTTTCCCCCTTGTCGAGCAGGGTCCGGATGTCGTCGGTGGCTGCGATGAGGGTGGTCTCGGTGCTGTGGTTGGCTCTGAAGCCGGACTGCGAGGGGTCGAGGGATCCGTTTGTCTCGAGGAAGGCGGTCAGCTGTCTGTTGACGACCTTCTCGATGACTTTAGCAGGAAAAGGGAGGAGCGAGATGGGGCGGAAGTTTTTGAGATCGGTGGGGTCCGCTGTAGGTTTCTTCAGGAGGGCGCTGATCTCGGCGTGCTTCCAGCTCTCCGGGAAGGTGGCGGTGTTGAAGGAGGCGTTGATGATGTTCCGGAGTTGGGGTGCGATGGTGGAGTCAGCCTTGTTGAAGATGTGGTGTGGGCAGGGGTCGGTCGATGATCCGGAGTGGATGGTGTTCATCGTGCGAGCTGTGTCTTCGGTGGTCACCGTGGTCCAGGTGCGAAGGATGGCGGTGGGGGCGTTGGTTCGACGGTTGGGTGCGTGGGTGGGGCCCCGAAGCTGTTGTGGATGTCAGCGATCTTGCGGTGGAAAAACGAGACGAGGGAGTCGCAGAGGTCTTGTGACGGAGTGATGTCGTTGGTGCTGGTGCTGGGGTTGGAGAACTCCTTGACGATAGTGAAGAGCTCTTTGCTGTCGTGGGCGTTGTTGTCCAGTCGTTCCTTCAGGGATTTCTTCTTGGTGGTGCGGATGAGCTGGTGGTGCTTGCGGGTAGCGTGTTTGAGGGCAGTCATGTTGTCGGTGGTCCGGTCGAGGAGCAAGGCTTTCTCGAGGGTGCGGCAGGTCTTCTTGGAGTCCTTGAGGTCATCGGTGAACCAGGATGCCTTCTTGCTTCTGGGTCTGCTGGGAGGGTTCTTTAGTGGCGCGAGGTCGTCGGCGCAGGCGGTCAGCCACTGTGTGAAGGTGCGGGCTGCTTCGTTGGGGTCCGTTGTGTTGGCGGGTGGGCTCTAGCTGAGGGAGGTGGTGAGCTGGTCTGCGGTGATCTTGCTCCAATTCCTGTGAGGTACCTGTTGCGGGTGGTGGTTCGTGGATCTTTTGAAGCTGAAGTGGACTCAGCTGTGGTCGGTCCAGTGGAGTCCGGTGGCGTAGCTGAAGGTGATGTACTTGCTGGAAGAGAAGACGGGATCAAGCGTGTTGCCGGCGTAGTGGGTGGGGGTGTTGACCAGTTGCTTGAGTCCGAGGTTGGCGAGGTTTTCCAGCAGGGCGTTGGTGTTGCGGTCCTTGTTGTTCTCCAGGTGGAAGTTGAGGTCCCCGAGGAGGATGTAGTCAGTGGAGGGGAGGGCGTGCGGGCTTATGAAGTCTGTGATGTCTTCGCTGAATTGTGTGCGTGGTCCCGGGGGTCTGTAGACGAGGGTGCCTCTGAGGGTCGTCTTAGGGTCGGTGTGAATCTGGAAGTGGAGATGTTCGGCTGCGACGAAGGAGTCGTTGGCGTCGGTCGTGATGCGGATGTGTTCCTGTGGACGATGGCGATGCCACCTCCGGTCTGGTTGATGCGGTCCCTCCTGATGATCTTGTACCCGTCCGGGATGGCGATGGCGATGTCGGGTGCAGAGGAGGCGTTCATCCAGGTTTCTGTGAGGAAGGCGACGTCCGGTGATGTAGCGTCGAGGAGGTTCCAGAGTTCCACGGCGTGTCTGTGGACGGAGTGGGTGTTGATCAGGATGCACTTGAGGTGGTTGCTGCTGGTGTTTGTCTTGGCGGGTGCGGGGCAGGTTCGGAGGCAGGTGAACTTGCAGGTGCAGCAGGTGAAGGGTCTGTGGGTGCGTCTCGGGGTGGCTCGGCAGCAGGCGTGGGTCCGGCCGGCATTGAGTGCGTTGAGAGTGGCGGCGTCGTAGGTCAGTCGGGTCGTCTTGCCTCGGCGGGGAGGGCCAGGGGTCCTGGCACTGGGCGCGGTCCAGCCGCGGACGGGCGCAGACGGGCTTACCTTTGGCGCACCTTCGGCGCTCAATCGGTGCTCCCGCTGCGCGCGTCCGCTGCGCGGTCGCTCTGGGGGCGTCATAAGTAAGGAGCCGGGAGGGAGGAGCAGCTGGGTGGTGGGAGCGGAGCGGCGAATGGAATCACAGGGGGGCGGGGCCACAGGGAGGCAGCGGCAGGAAATTCCAAGAAGCAGCGGGCAGCGGGAAATTCCCAGGAGCAGCGGGAAATTCCCAGGAGCAGCGGGCAGCGAGCGAAGGAATCTGCAAGCAGGAGGCGGCAGAGGCAGGCAGGAGCGGCAGCAGTGAGTGGGGCGACCAAGCCTTGTGGAGGGCTGAGCGGTCACTGCCTTTTACATATGTAGTTACTTGGACATATACCACTGAGACATCCATTCACTCACCAACACATCCATAGTTACACACACACCCACCCATGCAGCTGTTTCCACATGCACTCTTGAACCCATACACCCAGTGAATCAACCACTCTCATATATATGCACAGAGTCACACACCTCCTACCCACCCACACACACACTCAGTCTCCCATACAAATACTCAGGCAACCAATCAATAACCCATATAGACACTCCTGTAGCTACTAAACAACCCATGCAGCAGCTTACACAACGCAACGACAGACAGACTTATCCAGACATTCACATAGTTTAGTCACTAACCCATGCATTCAGTAAGACACATTAAATCACTAATTTATGCAGTCAGTCACGCACCTACCAAATCCTCCATTCAGACACGTATACACCAACTCAATCCTTAAATACACCTTGGCATATATATAAACATATTTAAACTTTACAGAAACTGGATGATGTAATCAGTGATGTCATGATGTCATTTGAGATGTTGTCAGTGGTGTCATCAGTGATGTCACTGACCATGTCATGAATGATAAAATAGGTGACGTCATCAGCAGTGCATTGTGGGGTGTGAGTTATAGTTAGCTGAACTAACTATAACGGCAGAATTTTCTGGTTTTGTATGAGTAAAATGTCCAACTAACTATAACCTATGTTTTTTGCAGTGTGTATATATATATATATATATATATATATATATATATATATATATATATATATATATATATATATATATATATATATATATATATATATAATTGTGTATATATATATATATAAATACTTGTGTATATATATTATAAATATATATATATATATATATATATACATATATATATATATATATATATATATATATATATATATATACATATATATATACATATATATATATATATATATACACTGAAAAAACCATAGGTTATAGACCATATATAGTTAGGAATTAGCATTTACAAAACCTTGAAAATTCACTGAAAAAACCATAGGTTATAGACCATATATAGTTAGGAATTAGCATTTAAAAAACCTTATTTTACTCACACAAAACCATTGAAATTCCATATATAGTTAGTTGCACTAACTATATATCGCGCACCCGCAATCCACTGCTGATGATGTCACATATTACATCATTCATGACATGGTCAGTGACATCACTGATGACATCACTGATGACATCTCAAATGACATCACTGATGACATCACTGATGACATCTCATTTGACATCATTCTTGTGCTAATACGATAAACCTCTTCAGACTCTAATATAACCTTACAGACACTCACACACTGTCACTCATCCATGGAGTTACTCACACACCTAGTCAGTCATGCAAAGAAACAATCTCACCTCCATTTCCTCAACTATTCAGTTAAACACACCTTACTTATTCAAACATACACTAACACATATTTACTCTGTTATACAATCCCTGATACAAGTTCACAATGATCCATACAGCCACTCACACATTCAGTGGCTCTCATGCACAGTTATTTATAAATGCCAACTCTCACATGTACTGTGTTTTACATATGTACTTACTATGACATGTAGCATTGAGATATCCATTCACTCATCAATACACTCATGCACACAGTCAACCGCCCATGTAGCTTTTTCCACATGCACTCTTGAACTCATACACCTAGTGAATCAACTGCTCACACATCTATGCACAGAGTCACACACCTCCCAGCCACCCCCACACAAGCTCAATCTCCCATACAAATACTTGGGCAACCAATCAATAACACATATAGCCTCTCGTATAGCTAATGATCAACACATGCAGCAGTTTACATCACACCAGACATACTGATGCACACATTCAGACAGTTTAGTCACTAACCCATGCATTTAGTACGACACATTTATTCACTCACTCATACAGTCAGTCACACACCTACTAAATCCTTCATCCAGACACTTATACATCCACTCATTCTTCAATATATCAAACATATTAAAACTTTACAGAAACACACAGTCACTGGATGATGTCATCAGTGATGTCATCAGTGATGTCATTTGAGATGTCATCAGTGATGTCATCAGTGATGTCACTGACCATGTCATGAATGATGTAATATGTGACATCATCAGCAGTGGATTGCGGGTGCGCGATATATAGTTAGTGCAACTAACTATATATGGAATTTCAATGGTTTTGTGTGAGTAAAATAAGGTTTTTTAAATGCTAATTCCTAACTATATATGGTCTATAACCTATGGTTTTTTCAGTGAATTTTCAAGGTTTTGTAAATGCTACTTCCTAACTATATATGGTCTATAACCTATGGTTTTTTCAGTGAATTTCATTGTTTTTTTAAAAGCTAATATCTGTAGCTGTAAAATGTATTCTTCTTTAAATCCAAAAATATATTTTATATGTTTATTAATAATTTTTTTTTAAATATTTTTTTTTGTTCGCTCCCGGTTCGCGAACCGGGAAGCTTCCCGTTAGCTCAATTTGATTCCGCGACCCGGTCCGCGAACCGGTAAACGTTCCGTTTGCGCAACTGCCACGTTAGAAATCAACATCGTGACGCGTCGCGGAAGCGCGACGTATCACGTTGTCGCGTAATGCGTCTTATGACGTGCCGCGTTAGCGCACCCGGAAGTGCTCCGGTACGCGAACTGAGACGCGCAGCGCAGCTCACCGGAAGCGATCCGGGGCGCGTCGCGAAAGCGCGACATATCGCGTTGCCGCGTAATGCGTCTTATGACGCGCTGCGTTAGCGCACCCGGAAGTGCTCCGGAGCGCGAACCGAGGCGCGAAGCGCAGCGACCCGGAAGCGATCCGGGGCGCGTTCCGCAGCGCGTAACATAAGCGTAACAGGTCATGTGACTTGTTAATAAAACTTTTCATTGGTTCATTTCACTTTTGGTTTCCTAATGATGTAAGGCTAGGTCAGGTGACCTAAAAATAACACTTTTCATTGGTTTAGAACTATTGTTTTTCCCAAATGATGAAAACCCCTCCTTCTTTCCTCACTCTGACTTTCATCTTTGTGAGAGGAAGACCTTTTTTGATATTTGAGCAATGGCTTCATTGGTAGCTTCAGCTGGTGGACCCCCACCACCACCACCACCTCCTCATGGGAAGAGAGGACCACCTCCACAGTTCATCAGCAACACAGAGGAGGAAGAGGATGAACAAGAGGAAGAGGAGACAGAGGGACCACAGTTTTTAGAAGAGGAGCCCCGGGTTTCTCATCGTAAAACTAGTTTTATTTGGCAGTTTTTTTCAATCCCTGAAGGGCAGAAAAAAGTTAATGCTAGATGTGTGACGTGCCTCATATGTAAAGAGGACTTATCTAGAGGCACCTTAAAAAAGTATAGCTTCGGCAACTACACCATGCACCGTCACATGCAGAGGTGGCATCCATTAAACTACAGCCGGGCAGAGATTCGTGACCTGCAGGACAACCCACCAACTCCTGTGGCCACGACATCAACACAGGTATCTTTGTCAGGACCAGAGGCACGGGAAACCGTGCCAAACATTCAGGACAACTTTGTCCATATGAAGATTACCTGTTTGTATTGCGGTACATTACTGTCATGTGCCAATATGAGCATTAACTTAATCAACAGAGCATTTGAAAATCACAAGTGCTCTAAACGCCCCAGAAAGTAAAAAAATTTTTTGCTCCTGTTGAGCCCTTTCCAATGCCTGTTTTTTGTTGTTTCCCCTCCAAAAAAAACAAAAAAAACATAAAACTGGTCAAAAAATACAAAAAAAATAAAAAATGTTCAGAAAAAAAAAATATATAAAACAACAAAAACATTTAAAAAAAAGTTCTTTTCAGAACTACCTCCCCTTTCAAAAAAAATTGCTAGAATGTTTAGCACTCTGGCAAGCTGTATTTCTTTTGGTTCGCTTCCTGGTTCGCTCACCGGTACGCGAACCGGGAGCGAACCAAAAAAAAAAAAAAAAGAAGAGTAAGTATAAGGGAAGTAAACAGAGAGTAATGTTAAAACAAAGACAGCTATAGGGTCTAAACCAGAGATACCGTTTAATAGATTTATTTACCGAAGAAAACAGGGAAGAGGATATAATTGTGAAAAACAAAATAGATAAGGAAGTGAAAGAAAAAAAAGAGAGTAGAACAATAACAAAGAAGAGTTTCTTAGAGAATATTAGTGAATGTTCAAAATAAGATTAAAACATGTGGAATAACAGAGAGAAAAAACAGAAAGCAGAAAAGAAGAAGTAACAGAAAAAGAATAATTGAAACAGCAAAGAAATGTAAATAACATAGGGCCTTATTATCAACATAGGCAATAAAAGTTTTGCAGCTTTTATCGGCAGAAATGTGTCGCTTAAGCCGCTTTTGCGGCAGAAAACTGCCGCTAAAACCACTTTTGCAGCAGTTTTCTGCCGATAAAAACAGCAATAATTTTATTGGCTGTGTTCATAATATGCCCCTTAGTGTGCTTCAACTACACAGAAAAAGCATAATGAACAAGTAGTGAAAGAGTGATCAGTCAAAGACACTAAGAGTAATAGAGACAGAGTGAGTGAACAAGAGTGAGGAACTATGAGAAGAGAGGGACTGAGAAAAGGAGTGGAAGGAGTAGAGTAAGTAGGTAATAGAGAAAGGAATGAGGGAAGTAGCAAAGGCAGGAAACTGAGGGTTAAAGAAATGAAGCTGTGGAACTAATAGTAGGTGAATGTGATAGAAATGTAACGAAAAGACTACAAAACATTTACCTTATAATTGTCGTTAAATTACTCACTTTTTATTTTTATACTTTCAATCTGTGAAAGAGAGAACAAACATTTGAAAAATATTAAAACATGTATTTAAAAATTAGAAAAGACAAGGGAAAAGATTGAAGGAGAAACAATTTTTCAACAACTTTGACACTTACAGAAGCTTCTGCTTCTCCAGGCCCCCTACACAGTCCTAAAGATATACATTTTAAACTAACAGTATCTTGATGCAGATGAAGTGAGGCCTATCTTAGAACATGGTGCATTTTTTGCACTGCTGTTGTCTCACAAAAGTGTCGCAAGACACTAACATTTTAAATGATTGTTTCAAGATGCCGATAAGATGTGTCCTATCCAGAGGTTTGTTTGAGGTGAGGCCTACTCAGGGTTCCAAATGAAATTTCGAGTTGTTGAAGAGAACAGAGGACATAATACATGTGAAGGTCTACCAATGAAGTAAATCATGTCCACTTCACTCTTGAACAAACGCCAGACCTCTTCTGTGTCCGTGGACAGACCTAAAGTTCATCTGCACAATGTCATTCGTAAACTTAGGAAACACAGGTGATGTAATTGAAAAATGTGGAGTTTCTTTTCCTCATTTCACAATCACATCACCTGTGTTTCCTTTGCTTAGGTATCTCATAGTGCAGATGGAGTCTAGCATATCAAAGAGTACACAAAAGTTGAGCAGTGTATACAACAATTTTGACATTTACAGAAGACTCAGCTTCTTATCTTGTTGGAGATGAAGTGAGGCCTGTCTTGCAACATGCTGCATCTTTTGCATCACTGCTGCATCGGTTTCATGTGGCACGGGTTTTTTTTACAGCATGACACATCTGCCTAGATGCATCAATTTGTAATTTTGTCGCCTCATAGCAAATCTTTTCCACCGCCAATGCGTCACAAAAGTGACGCACAGTGGCGCAAAAGAGGCATACACCTATCATAAATCTGTCCCTAACATTTTAAATGATTAATTCAGGATGACGATAAGGTGTGGCCTCTCCAGAGGTTTGTTTAAGGTGAGGCCTACTCAGGGTTGCAGATCAAATTTACGCTTGTTGAAGAATACAAAGGACAACATACATGTGAAAGCCTACCAATGAAGTAAGTCATGTCCACTTCACTCTTGAACAAAGGCCAGACCTCTTCTGTGTCCGTGGACAGACCTAAACTTCATCTGCACAATGTCATTCGTAAACTTAGGAAACACAGGTGATGTAATTGAAAAACGTGCAATTTCTTTTGCTCATTTCACAATCACATCACTTGTGTTTCCTTTGCTTAGGTATCTCATTGTGCAGATGTAGTCCAGCATATGAAACAGTACCCAGAAGTGCAGCACTGCATGCAACAACTTTGACGCTTACAAAAGCTTCAGCTTCTGCATGCCCCCTACACAGTGCTAATTATATACATTTTAAACTGATGGTATCTTGCTGGAGATGAACTGAAACCTATCTTGCAACATGGTGCATCTTTTACACAAAAGTGACCCACAGCGGCGCAAAAGAGGCGCACGGCCATCATAAATCTGACCCTAACATTTTAAATGATTGTTTCAAGATGCCGATAAGATGTACCTATCCACTTACCTATCCACAGATTTGTTTCAGGTAAGTCCTACTCAGGGTTGCAGATGAAATTTAGGTTTGTTGAAGAATACAGAGGAGATAATACATGTGCAGGCCTACCAACGAAGTGAGTCATGCCCACTGCACTCTTGAACAAATGTCAGACCTCCTCTGTCTCCTGGAACAGGCCTAAACCTCATCTACACAATGTGATGTGTAATGTTAGGAAACACAGGTAATATAATAGGAAAACGTGCAATTTTTTTTGCTCATTCCACAATCATATCACCTGTGTTTCCTTTGCTTAGGTATCTCATTGTGGAAATGTAGTCTATCATATGAAAGACTACGTAGAATGTGAGCACTGTATGCAACAACTTTGACACTTACAGAAGCCTCTCCTTCTCCATGCCTCCTACACAGTTCTAAATGTACATCATAAATGCAAACAGTACAGAATTAATTATACATGTTGAATGGTTTATTTTTGCTGTTCTCAGAATGTATCAAATTTCACTAAAAACAGTGACTTGAAGGTATTCATCATATAACAGCGGGAAAAAAAAAACACAATCAAAATGATTGTGTTTAAAAAACCCATACAACATAACAAATCAGAATTCAGAACTCCTTAAAATTAACTTACTTTCCATGACGTCGAAGGATGTCCTATGAACAGCTTACACTCTGTTGTGCTATTATTACTTTCAGCCCGCCAATTTCTGAAAGAAAACCTCCATCGTTTTGAAAAATATGTTACATACAATAAATGACTTCTCGCTCTCTACCACACGTTTCCACAAGGCCAAATCATGTAAGAGCCATTTATAACTCTTGGAATTCTTGTAAGCCAATCCCGTCATTTTGTATTTCCGCAACTTTCAGAATTAAAATGTTGAAGATCATTTTCACAATCCTGGACTAGTAATATCTTACCCTTCTTGCTCACTCATGTTCTACATTTCCTATGACACTGATACTGCTTACTATGAAGCAGACTTACACTACCTCTATGACTACTACAATTATTTAATTCTCTACATCACTTTTAATCACAAAGCAATATCAAACAATAGACAGCATTGCAGACTTACATTCCATCTACTCCATGTTTTGATTGGCTGCTTCAATTAGCTTATAAAAAGAAACAGTTTTTTTGAACTCATTCAAAGTGCAGTTATTTTTCCATGACGTCAAGTGTTATGGTAAGAAGTTATGTCTCTGTACTACACTTATCCTCAAGGCCAAATCGTGTAGGAGCCATTAGAACTTCTTGAAATTCCTCAGAGCACATCCCGAGATTCTTTCCCTAAAATTTTGGTTTTAAAAACACCAGGTAAGAATTATTAAGGTCATACGGCAATTTTTTTTGAAAATTAAAACAGAATCGTTGCAGAATGACCAGCCATTTCTAGACTTTAAATAAGCTGTGTAATGTCCTGATGTTATTGAAGGACCGTCATGATATATAATTGCTGCAGTTACAAAAGTCCTTCCTGATATTGACAACTGTGAAGCCACAACATTTTTAATTAAAGTTGTCAATTTTGTTCCATCAGGCCTACATCGTTGGAACATTAAAATGACATACTGGCCATATGTTCGTATAAATAATGTTGACATCATTTCAGATTTACATTGGCTACACTCCATGTTGTGATCAGCTGCTTTTACTAGCTTATTAAAAGAGACTTATTTACTGTCTGGCAAAGTTAAATATATAAATCTTTCTGAGTCTACACCAGTAGTACTTGATACCCTACAGTTCTCGCAGTCATGCTGCCATTGATAAGAAAGCCCAAACAGGTGATCTACATCTACACCTTCAGCATGCAATACATCAAGCATATACATTAAAAACTCCTGACAATCTTGCTGAATATTTTGAGAGAATTGTGTTTGACCTGAACATCTGTCTAACAGATTTCGAATTTGAGACACACTTTCTATTTTTGTTCTATCAGTGCTACATTTCTCTAACACAGAATTTAACAAACTGCAAAATCTTTGATCAGAATTGACCACAATCTCTTCTTTTACATTTTCTAGAGAAAACAAAACAATAACCACTACATTAGCATAGGAGTTGACACCAGAACTGTTTTCAAATTGAAAACCAACAACATCTTCAACAGAATCCTTTTTGTTTCTGCTTATAATTTCAGGTTCATCAACTTTTCGTCTTTTTGCTACAACCTCCCTAGTATTGGTCACATTTCTTCGTTTCCGGCCTACCACACGTTTCTCAAACAAAGGATATTGAGGCAAATGTGGCGCATACTCTCTTCTTAACCTATTGTATTTCTTAACACAATCTAGATCCGCACTAATGTTTGTGACATCACACCCAATCAAGTACAATCCCGATAAAGTTCTAACTCGTGACAATGCCACATATGCCATACCCTCCTTGAACACCGAACTGCCAATATTCACCAATGCACTGTCTACACTTAAACCTTGCGATTTATGGATTGTCACCGCATATGCCAAGCAAACAGGAAACTGCTTACGGCGAACATATAAGTCTTTTACAAGCAAAAATCTAGCAGAACAACGACCAATTAGCTGTACTTCCTCAATGCCATCAAATTTAATTTTTAAAAATTCAATTCCATCTCTATTTTACAAAATCAACAACATTACCCATTGATCCATTTACCAGACCTCTTTCAACATGTAAATTCCTTCTTAAAATTATACGGCAGTTTAAGCACACATTCAGAGTCTTTTCAAAACCTGCAGTTTTAGATATAGTCTTCTCTAATGAATCCAATTTTGTTTTCAAATTCTCAGACAAAATAATTGTTGATCCCATATGCTCTACTCTGTCAATAGCTTCCAGTTTCACAATCTCTTGGTTTTCTAAATGCAACATTTTGTTGTTGAAGATGGCACATTCTGCAAGAGTTGGCATCAAACATATTCCAGATTTCTTCTCAGTAATTTTCTGAAAAATATTCTCAGGCACAACATCTTGTTCTGGATATAAATTTGACAGTAATCGTGCATGTAAAGCTTCTTTCCCATGCTCGGTCACTTTTCCAATTCTAACATCTTGTAAAATATTCTTGTAAACTTCATCCTTCGCCTGACGCATATTTTCATGCAGTTCAGCATAATTGAAGTTTAACCATATATTGACGTTGCCAATGCTCCCTAGGCACTTCCTGGTATCTTCATGCGTGAGCATTTTGAACACAGGTTGTCCTTTCACTGGTGTCAGCTGCAGAAGATCTCCGAAAACAATGATGTGTTTGCCACCAAATAACACATCATACTCTGTTTTGAGAACTTCTTGCATTCTCAAATGCACAAAGGCAAGCATGACATTGGAAACCATGCTTACTTCGTCAATGATAAGAAGTTTCATTTTCCTTAAGATTCTTGAAACTTCACAACAAGCATCTCCAGATAGCTTGTGATATTGTAATTTGTTGTCATGCTCCACTGGCAGCATCAGTAAACGATGTAAAGTAATCCCTTTAATGTTATGTGCTGCCAGTCCAGTTGGAGCGGTAACAACACAAGACAGCGGTGATTCAGTCCTTTTCTGCAGATAAGATGCAATTGCTTTAATGAGGAAACTTTTTCCAGTTCCCGCTTGTCCACTCACGTACAGTCGGACAGGCTTCAACGACGTACATGAGCACTCTTTCTTCTCATGACTTAATCCATGATCTATTTGCTTGGTAACTTCGTCATATATTTTCCTCTGCTCAACGTTGAGTTGTCTTTCCAAGTCTTCTAAGTTAACCGCATCCTCCTGAGCATGTGCCATGGCTCTTTCCACTTCATTCATGGCAGTGGCAGCTTCATTTTCGATAACAGGTCCTCCTAGTGGATCCTGACTCAATGAAACAGAACTCTGACTGTCCTGAGAACTGTCTCTGGCAATCTCGGCTGCAATCGTTGCTTCCTGCTCGATTTCCGCATTCAACATTTCTACATATTTGGGAAAAGCAGGACATTCTATGGTCTCCTTGGCGGCAGTGAAAGAGTCTTCGTAACAGAGGAAATCTCCAAGCAGTTCCTCTTCTGCACGCCAAGGCTTGAAAAGTTGCAAAAGTGCTAAATAGAAAAACTCCTTTTTTTCAGGAGATTCGCCACTCAATTTTCGATGGTTTACCAAGTGGCATTTTCTTTGCTTGACCAGACATCCCTCACTTCCAATTACAGCATGCACTCCTTTCTCAGTATCTTCTTTGATGTTCCTCTTGAATATGTAATTTTGTAGAACCTCATACAGACAAACATTCTCGAGGTGACTGCTTCGATTTGGATAATATGTATCCAACATGTTGGTCTTCAAAATGTCGGTACTGTTTGGCTCCTTTTCCGCCAAATACTCAATTTCCCGCACAGGTTTCAGAACTCGATTACGCGTTGCAGCAAGACCAAGACTCGCCCAAACGATACTCCTAGATTTGGCATGGAGACTTGCTGAAGACAACCGGTCAGAACATTCGTAAGCTCCGATTTCTCGATGCGACAACATCTTCAGACTGAAACTGTACAACTTCTTACTGAGGCTCTTTTCATGGGAAATGTCCTCCCACATATCCTTCAATTCTGTCTTTTCTTTTTTGGTGATGTGAGATGTTACATACCGAGCCACAGCCATACAGTTATCAGCCACAAACTGTGTATGTTAGCATTCCACATGGACAAAATCACTGGGTTGTAGTCGTTGATGTACTTGGACTCTTCGTTCCTCTTCAAATTGTATGTGTTTTTCGGTGATTTCTTCATCACATTATGTCGCAGCGAAGACATCAAACTGTTTACTCTTCCTTTAGAAATCACCGATCGTGGAAAGCCGAAACGACATTTGGTGTAGAACTTGTCCTTGTTTCGGAATTTACGACGACAGTACTTTCCACAACGATGGCTTTGGAAACGTAGAACTTTTTCTCTTAGGCTTTTCTTATCCTTTGCGTTTGGAACAGCACACGTAGAATACTGTTGTATGAAACTCATCACTGAGTCTTCTGGATCTGTTCCAAATTTAGGTGCATCCTTGATCCACAGTAGCATATGTATATGAGGAGCACCTCTTGCTTGGTACTCCTTTCTCCAGAAGAAATCCAACACCTCTCCAAGAGGTGGATTCTTCTTATTCATGATGAAAGACATCATAGCTTCAAATCTATGATTGAAGTACCTGCATACATTGACTGGATCCAAAGAGCACAGTTCTCCGGGTGTCTTGAATTCGATGTTTTCAATGTTTCCATTTGACTCTCGTAGAAATTCAAGTAAGTCTTCCCAGCCATATTCGGCACAGCTCAGAGTGAGGAACCATGTGGGAGTTCCTAAGTTCCTCAGCATACATTTTAAATCACCATGACGATGGTACCAGTACTCATTAGTACCACGCTGACACGCCATGAGATTAATCAGGTGACAATCCAAAATACTGTCTTGGACATTGACTTTATCCATAAAGTCACTTGCCGAGATGTTTTGCATGTATATACCACTTTTCAAGATGTGGTTCACTGCATATGACAGTCCAGACAGATCGCTTTCAAACAGGAGATGAAACAAATACGGAATACATTGTCGAAATCTAGCATCTCCTGCATACAATCGCAAAGTCCGGTATTCAGAAGCAGGAATTTGATGAGGTCGCTCATCATATCTTCCTCCCTGACCTGTTGGAAAAAGCTGTGGGAAACACCGAGCTTCCAAACTTTCCTCCCAAACACTAATGGGACTCCCTTTGGCTTGTTTCATTTGAAACAACTCAATAGCATTCCCCATGACTTCCTTGGAATGCAAAGGATGAACACTATAATGTTCATATATTTCTTCACTAGTAGAGGGTTCTACTTTCTCAATTTGACCAGCACACAAATCGCTATCCTCTTCCTCACTTACTTCCTCTTCTGCAACATATACATTCTTATAGTACTTATTACTTTTTTTCAAATACAATGTTGCCTTTTTGACTTTCCTAACATCCACTAAATCTTGCCATATTTTCTTATTCTTTGTCGGAACCCATTAACTAAGATAACCAGAGGTTCCTCTTCCACTTTCTCTACTCCAATTGTGTTAATGTTTTTCTTCAAATCTAGAGGCAAATAAACAACTCTTCCCTTTAATCCTCTCTGTAAATCTGATGGAGGCAATTTCCCTGTCTTTGGCTCCATTCTTACAATAGCCTGAAAGGGATGGATACTTTGAATCAAAATAGATTGATAAGTATTTAAATCCTTCAATTCAGAAGGAATCTCAACCAATTCCAGATTATTATGAACTGCTCTAGCAGGCATCTGGTTTTGATTTAATTTGGTACAACAATAAGTACACACACGTTGATCTGATCCCAAATCAAAACAATTTTCTACCATCAAGTATGTTGTGAAATCCTTCCATTCACTATTATTTTCCCTTTCACTTTTTGCATATAAATCCACTAACTTAGTCTGATTCTTATAATAAGTGCGTCGACAACACACACAAGTGAAATTAGGCCTCTCACTTGATTTCACCTGAAACGTCGCAATTTCCCTCTGAAAATTATCTGTACTGGAAACCTGTACAATATCTTCCACATTACCCTCTTCTTCTTGGTCAATTTCAACATTCTCCTCTCTACTTCCAAAGTAACAATACTCAATTTCTTCACAAATATTCTTCACATCTATTTCAGAACCATGCAAAAGAGCAGCGCATAATTGTTTAAGCATAATTGCTGGACTCTTAGCATAATACAACATTCTAACTAATTTCCTCACTTTATTATGATGCACTGCTAGCATCCTGAAATGATGAAAAACACTCTGGCATACTCTCCTGGAAAGACAAGCCAGTGAATGTCCATGCAAACCTGTCACTTCTCTCACTCTGCAAGGATCTAATTCTTGCAACAACTTCATTTTCTGCTTCAAACTTTTCTTATTAAATGTCCGTACAAAATCACAAAGCAAATTGATGGAATCCTGTCGCACACTGCAAATACTACTACACTTCCAGGTGTACACAGGACCCTTAGGACGTCTTCCTAAAACCTCATTACCTAACACCTCTTCTGTCTCTGTTGTCACAAGTTTTTCTTTTTCAACTGGACAACCATCTTTCACTTCATAAGCTCGACCACTGGTGTCAACTGCATGCACCAAATCATTATCCTGGAAATAACTCTCCTCATTAAAAAATGCCTCACAACTTGAAATATGCATCCATTCTCCGGAAAAAACTTCACAAAAATTACTACGATTAACTATTCTCTTCCATCTACTATTTCTTTTGAAATCATAAATTGCCTTGTTTAGCTTCCTAATTCTATTGATTATCAAAATAAATAACTTACGTTTAATTTCAAATGCCTGATCAATAACTTTCTCAACTTTTTTTTTCTCTTATAAAAAACCACTTTCTGTTGACCTTTCTTAATAATTTTTAACAAATTGCCAATTATCCTGTTGCGGAGCATTCATTTACGAATGTCCCTAAACTGTTGTTTCCTTCTACTATCATGCACAGAGTTATCTCTTGCTCTAGCAGTAACATTTTTCATTGGCCTTTCCTTTCCGTTTAAATTGCTTCTCTTTTTCTGGACTGAAACATTTTCTGTAGTAATACTTTTTTTACTACAAATATTTCTTATGAATGTTTTTATGGTCTTACCCGGTGCTTTCTTGGTGACTTGACAAGTTTTTTTGGTAGAGGACTGCGGCATTATTTCATGGACCTGCTGTCTTTGACGTTTTGCAGCCTTTCTAAGTCTTTCTTTGGTTGGCATGCTCAAATCTTGAAATGATCTGCAGTTGAATCTGTGGTAAAATATAATAAAATTTTTTATTAACCACTGTTACCAAACAGTAAATCAATAACAGTAATCAAAAACTTAACACATTACTTGACATTTTTACATAGAACATTTTTTAGTGCTTTGGCAAATTTATAATACACAAATAGCAGAAAAGAAATAGAATTCTTCTTCATTTTACCTATGTTTTTTATATGTGAATCTGATCTAATTTTATATTCAAGTCTGTTTTATTTTTTAAACACAGCGATGAGCCTACAACCTCGTATCGAGGCCGGCCGCGTAAGATGCAATTTTTGAGTGCGGCGGCAGAGCGGCATATTTTAATATTTTATTGAAGACACTAGACATAACCTGTTTTTGAAGGTGTCTTTAATTTTAAATCAAACAGTTTACATTTTTACTTTTCATTTATTATAAATTTTAAAAATAAATGTTTATAGTTCCATAGGCTCAAGCACGTCAGCTTCCCACCCTATGTCATACAATTCTGACAAATCGGCATCCTCATCATCCTCAGAATTTAAATCATCCAAGGGATCTACTTCCACTGATGTTTCAATTACAAGTTCAATGATAATGTCATAATCAACTGATTGCTGATTGTCACTCATGGTTGATGTTGTCGTTATCTTTAAAGAAAGAGAACAATAATGAGATGTTGCAGAGTAAGAGACAAATCTCAGAGATTATAATAGTAAAATTGTTTAACAACAGTAACATTTTGCAGCTATTATTTAGCCATGTCCAGCGATGCTGAGGAGGTGAGGCCTATGTCCAAGTTTTCAGTGAACAGGACTCATCTCTTCTTAACCTTGGATAAGCCTCACCAACTCTGTGTCCCCTGCTCATACTTAAATGTAAAGGGGCAGATTTATGTTAACTGGCGCATCCCCAGGGATGCACCAGTTAATGTGCACCGCTGCTCTGCCACCCATGGTGTGCCGCATTTACCATGTGGAGCACCATTGAGTGAAAACAGCACAGATGCGTCATGCATCTGTGCCGCAAAAGCAGCACATTGCAGGAATCACGTCGTAAGCGCAACATGTCTACTGCAATGCACAGGAGCAAGCCTCACATTGCATGGTGCATCACTCCTTAGGCCTGTTTCAAACAGGCGTAAGGATTTGATTCAGCAATGCTATAAAGCTGACTCAGTGAAATCTTCTAAATTTCACTGTGTTAGTTTTACAGGGCTTTCTTGCAAATTAATGCATACCTTGCAACAAAACACCTATATGAAAACTGACACAGGTTTCATGTGGCACAGGACTTTACAGCATGACACATCTGCCTAGATGCATCAATTTTTAAATATGTCGCCACATAGCAAATCTTTTGCACCGCCGCTGCGTCACAAAAGTGACGCACAGCGGCGCAAAAGAGTCACACACCTATCATAAATCTGTCCCTAACATTTTAAATGATTAATTCAGGATGACGATAAGGTGTGGCCTATCCAGAGGTTTGTTTAAGGTGAGGCCTACTCAGGGTTGCAGATCAAATTTACGCTTGTTGAAGAATACAGAGGAGATAATACATGTAAAGGCCTACTAATGAAGTAAGTCATGTCCACTTCACTCTTGAACAACGGCCAGACCTCTTTTGTGTCCGTGGACAGACCTAAACTTCATCTGCACAATGTCATTCGTAAACTTAGGAAACACAGGTGATGAAAGTGTTTTTTTAAAGCCTTTGCAGCATTTTTGGGTCACTTTTAACATGGCTATGTAACTCAAAGAATCAAAATCTAAATTAGCCAAGCACAGGTGCGAGCATATTTACAAGGAATTTGCACCACGGGGAAAGGTCTTTTAATATAAAATGGGAAAAATAACATCAGAGACACTCAAATACCTTATAAATATGCCCCAAACAACCTATGAAGCTCTAGCAGTACATATCCAGAAATGTAATTGATTTCAAAAAACGTGTTTAAACACAACATATAAATCCATTGTATACCTACATTCATGGGGAAATGACTTAAAATGTCCTTAAGACATATGAAAGCGATTTTTTAAAGCCTTTGCAGCATTTTTGGATCACTTTTAACATGGCTATGTAACTCAAAGAATCAAAATCTAAATTTGCCAAGCACAGGTGGGAGCATATTTACAAGGAACTTTCCCCACAGATAAAGGTCTTTTAATTTAAAATGGGAAAAATAACATCAGAGACACTCAAATGCCTTATAAAGAAGCAGACACCATTATTTCCTTGTCATACATTTTAAAAGCATTCCTTTTCCACAAAAACGATTTTCAATTCATAATTTGAAAACACTGCACATGGGGAAATGACTTAAAATGTCCTTAAGACACATGAAAGCGTTTTTTGATTGCCTTTGCAGCAATTTTGGGTCATTTTTAACATGGCTATGTAACTCAAAGAATCAAAATCTAAATTTGCCAAGCACAGGTGGGAGCATATTTACAAGGAATTCGCACCACGGATAAAGGTCTTTTAATTTAAAATGGGAAAAATAACATCAGAGACACTCAAATGCCTTATAAAGAAGCAGACACCATTATGTCCTTGTCATAAATTTTAAAAGCATTCCTTTTCCTCAAAAACGATTTTCAAGTCATAATTTGAAAACACTGCACATGGGGAAATGACTTAAAATGTCCTTAGGACACATGAAAGCGTTTTTTGATTGCCTTTGCAATATTTTTGGGTCACTTTTAACATGGCTATGTAACTCAAAGAATCAAAATCTAAATTTGCCAAGCACAGGTGGGAGCATATTTACAAGGAATTTGCACCACAGATAAAGGTCTTTTAATTTAAAATGGGAAAAATAACATCAGAGACACTCAAATGCCTTATAAAGAAGCAGACACCATTATTTCCTTGTCATACATTTTAAAAGCATTCCTTTTCCTCAAAAACGATTTTCAAGTCATAATTTGAAAACACTGCACATGGGGAAATGACTTAAAATGTCCTTAAGACACATGAAAGCGTTTTTTGATTGCCTTTGCAGCATTTTTGGGTCACTTTTAACATGGCTATGTAACTCAAAGAATCAAAATCTAAATTTGCCAACCACAGGTGGGAGCATATTTACAAGGAATTTGCACCACGGATAAAGGTCTTTTAATTTAAAATGGGAAAAATAACATCAGAGACACTCAAATGCCTTATAAAGAAGCAGACACCATTATTTCCTTGTCATAAATTTTAAAAGCATTCCTTTTCCACAAAAAATGATTTTCAAGTCATAATTTGAAAACACTGCACATGGGGAAATGACTTAAAATGTCCTTAAGACACATGAAAGCGTTTTTTGATTGCCTCTGCAGCATTTTTGGGTCACTTTTAACATGGCTATGTAACTCAAAGAATCAAAATCTCAATTTTCCAAGCACAGGTGGGAGCATATTTACAAGGAATTTGCACCACAGATAAAGGTCTTTTAATTTAAAATGGGAAAAATAACATCAGAGACACCCAAATGCCTTATAAAGAAGCAGACACCATTATTTCCTTGTCATAAATTTTAAAAGCATTCCTTTTCCTCAAAAACGATTTTCAAGTCATAATTTGAAAACACTGCACATGGGGAAATGACTTAAAATGTCCTTAAGACACATGAACGCGTTTTTTGATTGCCTTTGCAGCATTTTTGGGTCACTTTTAACATGGCTATGTAACTCAAAGAATCAAAATCTAAATTTGCCAAGCACAGGTGGGAGCATATTTACAAGGAATTTGCACCACGGGGAAAGGTCTTAAATTAAAATGGGAAAAATAACATCAGAGACACTCAAATGCCTTATAAAGAAGCAGACACCATTATGTCCTTGTCATAAATTTTAAAAGCATTCCTTTTCCTCAAAAAAGATTTTCAAGTCTTAATTTGAAAACACTGCACATGGGGAAATGACTTAAAATGTCCTTAAGACACATGAAAGCGTTTTTGATTGCCTTTGCAATATTTTTGGGTCACTTTTAACATGGCTATGTAACTCAAAGAATCAAAATCTAAATTTGCCAAGCACAGGTGGGAGCATATTTACAAGGAACTTTCCCCACAGATAAAGGTCTTTTAATTTAAAATGGGAAAAATAACATCAGAGACACTCAAATGCCTTATAAAGAAGCAGACACCATTATTTCCTTGTAATAAATTTTAAAAGCGTTCCTTTTTCACAAAAACGATTTTCAAGTCATAATTTGAAAACACTGCACAGCTCCTATGCACAAAAACACCCTGTCAGTACTAATACTTCACATTTTCTCCAATTACAATTTCTCAAAGAAACAAAATCTATTTGTAAAACACTTGAGACAAAGCAACATTTTAAAAACACAACTTTCTTCATAATTTTCTCCTTAAAGCACACTATTCTCTATCTAAATAAAATAAATCTTTTCTCACCTTAGCAAATACTTTATGAGTTTCAAAACAGTCTCAGAAATACACCAATTTGTCTTCAGCAGAACAAAAGGTATGCACTCCAGAGGCTGCAGCTATAGAAAGCACAGAAATGCTGTAATTCATCACACATATCTCTCATGTCACCCAATCAAAACTCTTCCCTCACTTTTTTCAAATCAAAACCCTTCCCCCCTCTGCCCTGTCTGCCTTTTTTGCATAGCAACCACCTCCTGGAAGACCTCTGGTGTTTGCAAGTTCACACAACAATGTTTCAATTGAACTCTGAACTCTCAGTGCACCTGCATATCCAGTGCAATCTTTCATTTAATGATTTTTTTTGACCATTCAAAATACATCTTTCAAAGAACTCATCCATGCACCCTAACTTTCTGTTTTCAGCAATCAAAATCCACCAATCACTGTTACTGCTTCATTAACACAGAAACTCCACAGTTTTTTCCATTTTAAACTCTTATTTTTTCAACTGCCATTTCATTGCCACACTTCATCTGACTGCAGCAGAACCTTCTCTCACCATGTTTTCTGTCTGGATTGTTGGACATAGTTACATCTACTGGGCTCAGAGGTATGCTGATAACAGAAATTTACCTAACCTCAATTTACAAGATGTGGAAATTAAGTGGTTTGGCCACAGAGGATTAAAATGTCACCAATTGATACCATTGGTGAAAACCTTAATGCATTTGCCAAAACCTGACCTGTTAATTGTGCACTGTGGAGGAAATGATTTGGGCACTTTGACTGGGGTAGGTCTGGAAATGCTTTTAAAGGACACCTTTGAGCAATTGATGGCCATTTTTCCTCAATTTGCCTTGGTATATTCAAATATATGCCAAAGACAGAAATGGAGGTGGTCGAACCAATTTTGTCCACAAATTGAGAAGTCGAGGAAGCATGTAAACAAATCTGTTTCAGCTTACATGAGAGACCATGGAATGGGCTCCATGTACAACAATAACTTGCGTTACTACATGCAAGATATCTACAGAGGAGATGGAGTTCACTTCTCAGATGAGGGCAACAGAATTTTCATTTTGAATTTAAGACTGTGCATTGGTACATACTTATAAGTACCTAAATGTACCATAAACCCAAAAGCTCTTCTCAGAGCTACCCTACATCTGATCACTCACAATTATTTTTTTACTCTAACTTTTTTCACTAATTTTCAACAAAGTACGCTCCCCGGAGCGCTACCCGGTACGCGAACCGGAAGCTAACCGCGTGAAATTTAAAAAAAAAAATGTTTTTTTCCTGCACATATTGGCCTCCTCAGCCACCCTCAGAAAACCTAGGGGGTCAAGATACGTCTACCGTACCCCCTTCTACCCATTCTGAACATTATTTGCCCTCCATCTTGTATCTTAATTCGACCGAAACACAAAATGGTGGACTCCCGTAACGCTTCAGGTTCGCGTACCGGGGCGCTCGCCAGTTCGCGTACCGGGGCGCTCCCCGGGAAGCGCTCCATCAAAAAAGGTGGGAAAGTAATTTACAGAAAAACGACTGGAGACACTTTCACCAAATATAGATTAGCTCATACTACATACCAATCCCTACCATTTTCACAAATTTGATTGAAATTCCATTTAGCCATTTAGCCTGTAGACCTCTCTAAATACCGTGAGGTAAAATACTTCACAAAACACATCTGAAGTGTTGGAATTGACAACCAATGAAAATGTTACTTTCATTTTCTACTTTTTTTTACCTGACATTTGATTGGTTATATACCTGAATATATATAAAGGAAGAGAAGGAAACACAGCCATTTTGACTACTACTTCCTGGTGTACATTTCAATAGGATTTTCACTAATCACTTCAACTTCTTTGTAAAGGTAAGTTGTTATTTTAAAAACTGAAGTATATTGTGCACTATAAGTTAATATGGTAAACTTTTTCTGATAGTTATATACTATCCCTCTGTAGTAGTTATAGATTTAGATAGACTTCTCTGTTATAGTTATGGATGGAGTTAGGTTTCTCTTGTATAATTATGAATTTACTTACGTTAAATCACATACACTTTTTTATATTCCTACTTCCACTCTGATACTATACACTGTCCAAAGATAAATTCACTGATAAAAACTGCCTATCTAAAATTAATCCCATCAGTGCCCTATCTGTACTAATATATTTTTTTTATCCAAATTTCAGGCAAAATGGAAGGCGAACAGAGAGTTTCATTTCAAATTGTCCTGCAAGAGAACAACCAAGAAATAATTGATCCAAATTATATAGAATTTATGGATGAAACTTGGGACCAAGAACTACTGCAATGTGTGGAAGCAGTAGATGTCCTCCTTGAAAATGAGGACATTTTACACACTCAAACATTACAAGCTATGTTCAATGAAAATAACGACATTTCAGACAGTGAAATGTTAGACATTTTATTAAATTTTGAAACACAATCATAATAATAAATAATTGCTTAAAAAATAAAGAAATTAAAAAATAATCAACAAAACAAACAATCAATTAACATACAATATTAGAAAAGTCTATCATTCTTTTTTCCTTTTAGTACGCTCCCCAGAACGCTTCCCGGTTCGCGGACCGGGCGCTCCCCACGCAAAAAAACAAAAAAAAAATTTTTTTTTTTTTGCCCTGCGGGGCCTTTTTAAAGCCTCCACATCAAACCTAGGGGGTCAGGGAGGATCTACTATGCCCCCTTATGGTCATTTCCCCCTTTGTTTTGGCCTCCTCTTGTCTCTCGATCCTACCGAGAGACAAGATGGCGGCCGCTCTGGACTGTTTAGAATGTTGACAGACACCGGAGAGCCAATCAGCTTCTCTACGCGAAGTTCCGGATCGCGCCAAGTACGCGAACCGGAGCGCTGCCCAGAGCGCGCTTACAGATATATATCTTTTTTTTAACGTTAATTTCTCAAAATCCACTGGAGCACATATATTGAGACCTAGCAAAGGCACATCGGGCTAACAGTCCCTACAATTTTGCCAAGTTTCGAGCAAATCCATTCAGCCGTTCGTCCTAAAAGTGAGGCCAACCGCCCTATGGAAATTAACATGGGAAAAACGTGTTTTGGGACCCCCCTTTTTTCTCGGCCCCCCCTTGACAAACACCCCCCAAATTTCCAGTGGCTGCTCAGAAACAAAATGTTCCATTTTCCTGAAAATTTCAACCAATTCCGTCCACAAACGCCAAAGTTATTAGACATAGAATTTTCAAAAATCCCATAGGGAAAAAATCCTAACTATATATACCTACTGGCGACCGCGGACCCAGATGGAAAATTGCAAATATTATTTATTAAATCCTTGTGCAGAAACACACGCCGCCATGACGCGTTTCGGGACCTCAGCCCCTTGATCACATGACATGGTCTGGCATTCCACCAATCAATTTAAAGTGCAAGTGCGTCATCTGCTGACCCCTCAGCCTGTGGACATAAAAAACAGACTTCAGCCTGGTTTAGGAGAAAATACACGATACATTGCATGTAAAATTTCAGTGCATATAATCATCAGTCATGGTCCATCTGTGCTGATTAATAACACGTAAAGGTGAGAGATGAAACATTTAAAGAAAATTATGGCTTTTTCAACACATGTTGACTCTTTGTCCTCATATCGACCTTCCGTGTGTTCCCATTAATTCAATTGATTCCAATATAAAATCAATTAAGAGAATAAATTAATATTGTATAATGCATGTTAAAATCATGACAAAAAAATATACATTTCATAAATTCTGTGCAAATTTCGCTATATGATGTGCAAATTTTGCAAATGGGAAAAGAACAACAAAAGTATTTTGATGAGGAATACATGTTTGAGGACCATTTCTCAAAAATAAAGCCCAAGTGGACATATCAACTCCTATCACCACTGCGTCCACACTGCTGTTTACTAAGGGACAGCTTCTAATGCACTTTAAACTGCTTTAACTTCTTCCTTGTGTCTCAGTGAATAACCATTGCTTCCCAGAAGTTAAAAATCACACTGTACCCATCACCATAAAAATTATCAGTTAAAAAGACCATCAAATGTTCTACATTGTTTCATATATATACATCGTACACTCTAAGTTCATTACAGTCCAGACGTTTTTTGCTGATCAGCATAACCCCCTAAAAATTCCATATTTTAGTACAGGCATGAATGTAAGTCTTCAGTTTGGTTCAGACCATTAGGAGTCTTTGAATTGAGCTCTAAGATGTACCGAGTCTCCAGTATTCTAAGCCGGGCTTCCCTATCACCTCCTCTTCGAAGGGGTGGAACCATATCTATGGCATAATATTGGAGACACCCAACGTTACCCCAGTGGCATAAATTTACGTGTCTAGCAACAGGGTAAGTTTCATCCCTGTTGTTGATTGCCCTTAAGTGCTGCAGAATGCGCTTGTGGACCTGCAGTTTCGTGCTGCCTACATATCGCAGACCACAAGCGCATTCCAACACGTAAACTACAAAATCTGACTTGCAGGTGATTTTCTTCTTAATACTCTTCACCTCATCACTAAAAGGCGTCGTGTATGAAGTACGACTTTTCCCTATTTTACACGCCTTGCAGATAGCACATTTGATAAAGCCCTTGCTTTTCCCCAGCCAGTCATCCTCAGCCACTTCAGGACTACTGCTCACCAACATATCGCTCATAGACCTGGCCCGACTGTATGTTAACGCTGGCCTATCAGCTAGGATCCCCCCAATCACCGGATCTCCCTTGATGACCTGCCAGTTCTTGCGAATTATGTTGTGTATCTCTTTGTGCTGTCGGCTGTAAGCTGTTATCGACCTAGGCTGACCGGACTCCTTATCCTCTCGTGCTTGTGTTGATTCAACACTGGTACCCCCATCATGCCCGGGGGGTTTGTTGGCTCGTCTCATTGCTCCCTCCACCATTTCTCTAGAGTATCCTCTCTCCACAAATCTTTCCCTGCTTGCAGTTTGGGCTCTAGTACAGTTTTCTACCGTACTGCAAATCCTAATGATCCTTAGCATCTCCCCATAGGGGATGCTCCGAATCAGGTGGGCTGGGTGATGGCTCGTGGCGTGCAAAACCGTGTTGCCCGCTGTCACTTTCCGATGCAGATCTGTTACTATCCTTCCGTTAGCAATGCTAACCTCCACATCCAAAAAGGCAACTTTTGTACTGCTAATCTGACCAGTGAATCTTAAGTTCAAATCGTTTTTGTTGATATCCGAGATGAACAGGGATGCATCGACCTCTGACCCTCTCCAAATGATGAAGAGGTCGTCTATGAACCTATACCAGGCTATGATATTCCTAGCCATTATCTTTTCATAGGTCCCCCCAAGGACCTGCTCCTCCCAAAGCCCCATGTGCAAGCACGCATAGCTTGGGGAGAAGCAGGCCCCCATCGCAACTCCCCTCAGTTGTTGAAACACCTGCTTTTGAAACAGGATGAAGTTGCTTTTAAGGCATATCTCTGTCATTTCACTGATCATACTGTTATGTTGTAGCATACAGGCCGGTCTTCTCTTCAGATAATGTTCCACCGCCCGCAAGCCATCAACATGGTTTATACTCGTGTACAAGGAAGTTACATCCAGTGTTAACAGCAAGTAATCTTCCTGCCACACAACCGATCCAATTTTGTCCAAAAAGTCCCCAGTGTCTCTGATGTACGAGGGCAAAGACCTCACATCTTCCTGCAGGAAATGATCAATTTATCGGGAGGTATTCTCAAATGTACCTTGTCGGGCTGAAATTATTGGCCTGCCCGGTGGCTTGGATAAATCCTTGTGGACCTTTGGAATCATATAGAAGACAGGGATTACTGGATAATTAGACTTCAAGAACTTCTGCTCATCCCCACTCAGCAACCCCATGCCTTTCCAAGAGTATAATCTGGTGTGGAAGGCGTCCCAAGCCGCTCTAGCTGTCTTCCAATCACTCCTACAATAACAGTTCCTGTCATTGAGTTGATATAGAGCTTCCTTCATGTACATTTCTTTGGGCCATAGGACAATGTTGCCCCCCTTATCTGACTGTTTAACAATTACATTATTGTCTCCCTGTAGTTTCTTCATTAGACTGCCATACGCATTGTTGCTCTTTCTGCTCTTGGCATCTTTAGCCAAGTACACCTGATGCAGTTTCTTCAAGTCTGATGTTACCAGATTATTAAATACCTCTATGTTGTCAAAGGTTAGCACCGGGTTGAAAGTTGATTTAGCTTTAAAATCTGTTACCGCTGGGGCATTTGTTATCATCTGTCGTTCTATGTTGGTATCATCCAAAGTTCCCCCTTCTCTATTGAGTTCTTCCAAAGCTCCATACAAGCCCACCTCTCCTGCAGACAAGGGGCTACATCCAAATCAGTCATAATACCAGCTTGTGATGACGTGCGCGCTTTAAACTTGTTCAACAAGAACAGCTTCTTGAGTTTCAATTTCCTGATATATTTAAAAAAGTCCATTCTAGTGCGCGCATAGTCAAACGTGCAGGGTGGGCAATAAGTCAAACCCAGTGATAGTGTTTTGGTTTCACTGGCAGTTAAGTGTATATTGGAAAGATTGATAATAGACATTTTACTGCTTACTTGTGTGTTCATCGGCGATTCCATCGTTTGCGACCCCCGACCCTTCTGGGGTGGCTCCCCTGTGCCGCTTTGCTGCCCGACTCCGCCTCCGCCACTTGACCTTTAGCCAGGGCTACTTCCCGAACGGCTGAACGGAATTACACAAAATTTGGAAGAGAGGTAGAGTTCGGTTCACAGATTGTGCTTTTTGTTAAACGGTGTAAATCCGTTCAGTAGTTTCTGAGAAAATTACAAGTAAAATCGTAGCGATATCCAGCGACAGAGTTCTACACGCGGACGGAGATCCGTTCAATTATGAGCGCGAGCTGCATGCTGATTGGCTGTCAACTGTCTGTCAACACTCGAAACCAGGAAGTGTTGGTGGCCATCTTGTGCCTCGGTAGAACCAAGTCACAAAAAAACTGTAAAACAAAGTTGAGAAATAAGGAAAGGGGGCAGGGTAGAAACATTCTGACTGTATAGGCTTGCTCAGGGGGTCGTACATGGATGTTTAGGCTCTATTTTATTTTTATTTAAAAAAAATAAAAAAAAATTGCGGGGTACGCTTTCGGAAATCCGTACAATTACGAGCACGAGCTGCATGCTGATTGGCTTTCAGCGCTCCAAACCAGGAAGTTTTGGCAGCCATCTTGTTTGTCGCGAGAACCGAGTCACAAGAAAACAGTAAAACAAAGTTGAGAAGTGAGGAAAGGGGGCAGGGAGGAAACATCCTGACCCTCTAGGCTTGCTCAATTTTTATTTTTTATAAAAAATCGCGGGATACTCGTACAGGGTGGAAAAGGTGAAAAAAACTAGAAGTCTGTTTTATTCATTAGGTCCCAGGGGGGCAAATTACGGGGGCAATTGTTTTCCATAATGGGGGGCTTGTAAGGTGCCCGGAGCACAGGGGAATGCCACTCCTCTGGTTTTATTTTGAAGTGTGCGGGGGGCTTACAGTCCTGCTCCCCGCAGTCTCGGGGAGCGGCACCCCTCGGTGCTTTAAAAAAAAAATTGTTTGAGCTCTCCCTTCCTCTCTCCCTGTACACGTCGCGGGGAAAGCCACCTTTCTGGGGCAGTAATATGTAAAATGACCTTCCAGCTCCGGGTACCTGTACTGTCTGGGGCTTTTTATTAATGTTGGGAGGGCGTCGCACGGCCCCCTTACTGGAACCCTTGATGTCCCTGGGGAGCACCATTTCCCAGGGCCTGCTCTTGCAGTGTGTCGGGGTGCGTACTCCCGGGACACTGCTATTTGCTATGGTAGCATCAAACAAAACAAAAGCCAATGCTGGGACTACCTGTTCACCAAACAAAATTCTTCAAAAATGAGCTGTTTTGAATTAAACAATAACAACCTGTTTTTGATTTAACACCATACGGGATTTATTCTCTTTTAGTAGAATTTCTTTTCTTTTTTAAGCACACTATTTTTCGTGCATGGAATTTGCTATGGTAGGGCGGTACTCCCACTTTACCATAGCAAACCATTTTTCTATTTGAAAAAGAGAGCAAGTTAATCTGCTCTCTCTTTCAAGTAGGAAAGCAGATTGGTAGAACGCGGGGAGCCGTCTGGGATCGTGGGGGCATTGGGGCTAAAAGAAAAAAAAAGAGTTTTTTTTGAGAACCAGGGGGCATATTATCAAGGACCGGTGATAAAATTATCACAGTTTTATCGGCAAGAAACTGCCGATAAAACAGCGATAATGGGCTTGATAATACGCCCTTGTTAATTCCCATAGAAGCCCATGTTCTGGTATTAACATGGGCTTCTATGGGAAATAACAAGGCCGTATTATCAAGCCCATTATCGCCGTTTTATCTGCAGTTTCCTGCCGATAAAACGGCGATAATTTTAACACCGGACCTTGATAATATGTCCCTAAGTTTACATGTCAAAGAAAGAGCTATATTTCTATGATAGTATGTAAATCTTTCCTTTTTTTTGTGCAACAGTTGTACTCTCTACGCATGCGCAGCCTCGTTTCCAAGCCCACGTTTTTTTTCTTTTTCTTCATGTTCAACAAGCAAACCTTTCTTTATTTCAGGTATTAAATTTGCCGCTTTCTTTTCCCGGGTCCTGTGTGTCATTCGCTGCTGTACTTTTGTAATAAATTAATAATCATATTCTATCTATATTTATTTGAAATGTAGTGTCGAGCCGCCAAACGTTGATTACGTACTCCGTCCACCACCATTTTAGTTGTTTTTCACCGTTATTTTTATTATATCTGTTACTTTCATTTTACCGTCCTATTTTCTCTGTAATCAATGAGATTTCCTGCCAGAGACACCACGGTGTTTGTCCTTGGCCTCTGATGTTATCAGACTTGGTCACATGTATACCTACGAACTAATTTGAAGCACGTAAGCCACAGCCATTATAACGCGTGTTCGTCAACAGAAAGACATTATTATGATTATGGCTTTATCATGCGTGGTAAATGTATACTAGTTGAAAAAGCATGCGTGGTAAAGGCATGCGTGGTAAAGCTATAAGCGCGCTAATGGCTTCGTGGTGACGATCACGCATGTTTATGACCGAGTTGTAATGGCTGTTTCTCCCCAATGGACAGTGCAGCAACCGGTTCTGAGTGTGGTGGACTCCAGGGCAGTATGCGGAGGGCCACGCAGCCCCTCATACAATATATAAATCTTTGTGGGGTGATTGTTTACGTGGTTTGAATGGCATGATTGAGGCCCACACATTTAATTTTGTAAAGGGGTTGGTTTGCACGGGAAAATGTCACATGAGGTTTGTAAATGTGGTACACATTGTTTAGTATTATTTTGATTTCTATTCTAAGTTGTAGTCTATCCAGAGGAAATATAACTCAGTACTTTTCAATCCTAGTCTTGAACATCTTACTATAGTATTTCAACATTATTTTTATTGTGGACCATCATACCCCCCACACAAAATAAAAGAAGTATGTAGTTTTTTTAATTAACTTTTATTAAAACAATAACTGTAAACAAAACTTAATTATAACTACATTAGAAGCAACTAGAAAAATAACTTTTAAAAAAACAATATTATAAACAAATTGTGAAATGGACTCCAAAAGATATCCGATTGTTAATCTGCAAAACAAAAAAGAAAATTAGAGTTTAGAATTAAGTAGATGTAAGTAAATGAGCTGAAGCATTACAAGTCAAGGTAACGCTACAGTTTTATGAGTGCAGTGTGCCTGGTGCATTTCACTTGTTATAGTGCCGCGTTCAAGTGGTGTCTATATGGAAGTGCCTACTGCGTTTCTAATGCATTGCAATGAAGGCTTTGTATATGTAGGCCTCTGTGCTTACCGTTGTATAAACACTGCGGACAAACACTTCGGCCAGTGGAATTCACAACTTCACTTTAGGTGTTCTTCTACATGTCCAAGCAGACAACAGTGTTTATATGTTTAAAAGAAATTGAGAAATGATGTCACAGAGAGTGAGAGAGAGAAAGAGAGAGAAAACAACATTAAAACTGTCTTGCATAGTCTGGAGTTGAGATTTTATCTTGAAAAGTCAGACGTAGATTTACAAGCTCCTTGCGTCACTTTTTCCCATGTTAAAAGTGACAGAAAAGTGGCATAATAAGCTTGTAGATCTGTTTGTCAGACTGTTGTAACCTATCTGTTGTCACTGCTTGGAGGTAATTATAAATTTCTACACAGTGAAGCAGCTGCAGACTACCTAGTCTCTCCTTTCACAAATAATTTGTTGTTGTTTCGGAAACAAAATTCTTTGTCACCTAGTGCCATTGGGGTGATTGAAAGATGGTGCTCTACTTGTGGAAGAATCATAGCATTCGGTCAATTTAAATGACTCAAAACCCAGATTGAATCTGTTATCTCAATAGCATAGAGGATATTAGCCCACAGCCTCAAAGAAATCTAATTACAGTAAGTGCCAAAGAACCAATGAAACCAAAAAGGTCCTCTGTCACTTACTGTAATTAGATTTCTTTGAGGCTGTGGGCTAATATCCTCTATGCTATTGAGATAACAGATTCAATCTGGGTTTTGAGTCATTTAAATTGACCGAATGCTATGATTATTCTCATTATTAAAATTATGTCTAGGACCATTTGTTGTCTGTACTGCTAAATACCCAGGTCCTTTGACTACATTGGGTCAACCCCTGTTTTATAACAGTCTACTTGTGGAAGAAGCCTTCACTGTAATCAAGACAGTTAACTACTTCAATGCAGAAAAGGTTGTATACAGCATAGTAAAGATAGTAGCGTCCAAAACTTTAAAAAAGAAAGAGAAACGATGTGAAAGATTAAGAAAGAGAAAGAGAAAAAAGGACATTAAAACATGGGAGACAGGGGGGGTACTTGAAGGCAGAGGCGCAAACACAGTCAAACTTTTCAGGGGGGGGGCTTAAGTTCAAGCAAAAAGAAGAGTGGAGCTGCAGGGGCTGTAAGCGGGGGGACCTCAAAGCCTCATTAACAAGCAAAATGTCTTTAAAAGACCTGTGACGTACTCGGGTGCGACTGTGTGTGGGCGCAGGAAGGTATGTCATCCTAGCTGAAGCCTTGTTAGCCCAATGTGTGTTTTGCACGCCTGCTGCGTACTACAGATTCTCTCCTTTTACAGATAACTTGTCGTTGTTTCAGAAACAGCCTTCTTTGCTCACCTTGTGCTATTGCCGTCGTCCTTGTTACATAATCCATCGTGAAGTTGTACATCTAAAAGAAATTAAAAGAAAGATGTTATGATTGGTAATTGTTGCTATATTAATTTGGAGTTAGATAACATTGCGCTTTTATAGACTTTCATTGTCATATTTCTACAAACCAGGGGTCATATTATCAAGGACCGGTGATAAAATTATCGCCATTTTATCGGCAGGAAACTGCCGATAAAACGGCGATAATGGGCTTGATAATACGCCCTTGTTAATTCCCATAGAAGCCCATGTTCTGTTGTTAACATGGTCTTCTATGGGAAATAACAATGGCGTATTAGCAAGCCAATTATCGCCGTTTTATCAGCAGTTTCCGGACGATAAAACAGCGATAATTTTAACACCGGTCTTTGATAATATGTCCCTGTTTGTATTGTGAATATATTCCGGACATTTCAGCGATTATAAAAATGTTACTGCTATTGGGAAAAAAAATTAAACATGTAAATTAATACATTATATAGGAGTGCGTTTGTCTAAAATATTAAGTCGCATTTTTGTATGTAGTCAGCTACAAGCCTTTGACTCCTTCTGATGCGTACCCAAGTCTCACTGCTCACCTTTTGTGGAAACGACACTTTCTTCATGATGTAGTCACAATCTCCAACAAAGAAGTCTCATATAGGGTGGTGAGTCTTGACATCTCTATGGCTAACGACATACTCGTGCTCCCATCATCATCATCGCAGGTTCTTCCCCCGTTCAGTGCTTCGGGCACCACTAACTCAGGGCCCGATTCACAGAATGAACTTAAGACTAAATCCTAAACTTACTACTATTTGGTATTCACAGAATGCACTTACTACTTTCGGGATTCACAGAGTGAACTTACTACTTTCGGGATTCACAGAATAAACTTACTACTTTTGGTATTCACAGAATAGATTTAAGACTACTAACTCTAAGTCCGAAATCGGGGAGTAAATTCCGGCCCGGAGGCGGAGCTTCCGGCTTGGGGGTGGAGCTTGCAGCCCGGAGGCGGAGCTTGCGGCCCAGAGGTGGAGCTTCCGGCCTGGAGGCGGAGCTTGCGGCTTGGAGGCGGAGCTTCCGGCTCGGAGGTGGGGATTTTTGCCAGGCTGAAATCTCCAACTCCGGGCCGCAAACTCCGCCTCCGGGACCGAAGCTCCGCCTCCAGGCCGAAAGCTCCGCCTCCGGGCCGCAAGCTCCGCCCCCAAGCCGGAAGCTCCGCCTCCGGGCCGGAATTTACTCCCCGATTTCGGACTTAGAGTTAGTAGTCTTAAATCTATTCTGTGAATACCGAAAGTAGTAAGTTTATTCTGTGAATCCCGAAAGTAGTAAGTTCACTCTGTGAATCCCGAAAGTAGTAAGTGCTTTCTGTGAATACCAAATAGTAGTAAGTTTAGGATTTAGTCTTAAGTTCATTCTGTGAATCGGGCCCTCAGTGACCAAAGAGGCCATGCATGTAGTAGTGGGCCCCTTGTTCGGTGCTTTGGGAACAACTCTAAAATGGCGTACAACACGTGCGCTACGTCTTTTTTATAGGGAGGGTCATGTGTGTAGTGACGAATGTGCTGGATGGGTGTGGTGTGGTGTATACCAGCCATGAGGGAGTGTGTTTGCCGATCTGACAACTAGAGCTGCAACTAATAAATCACTACAATGGAAATGTGGGCATTGTACTGTTGTTGTGTTTACCTGGTAGCGTAAGAGTGGCTTTCTTTTTTCTATGTGACGTTAGAGTCACAATGTATGTAGCCTATTTTGTGACGCATTTTATTGTACAATGCGTTTGAAAAACTAGTTGTGGTAGGGTGCTTTTAAATTAAACTGTACTCTGCTTACGAGTTTGTTGAGTGTAGAAGTATATATCTTTTTTTTCTATTTTCTATTCTATCATAATTGTGCTGACTTTTCTGCTTTAGCGTGCAGTACTATAATATTTTATAAAATGTATAACTGTTGAAATCAAGTTTGAAAGTAGAATGTAAGCATGTAAGCTGCTCTCTGTGACGAATAGCAATGCCGGCTCCCGCAGGAAGTGGGGAGCCGGCTGTCGTCGTGGAGGCCTTGGGGCTGTTCCCACGGTCCGCAACGTTAGATTTGAGCCCCGGGGGATGGGGTCCTCGGGGATTATAGAAAATTAGTGATAAAGGCTATTTCTTTCATGGTTGATTTATCATACGCTTACCAAGCACGTATGGACGACGTACCGTTGGAAGATTGGAAGTCATCCCATAAGCGTACCTAAGCAATAAAAATAAAAATAATTTTAGATATTTATGAAGTGTATTTGTTTATGTGTTGTGTGGCTCTAAAAAGAGCCCTTGTGTTTATTGGGAGATTTTAGTACCTACAAGTAAGTACTGATGCAGAGTCTTAATTTTATGAGGAAGACTCTGTTCCCGTCATCTGTAAAATATGCACCATCTCTCCTATAGATGCCATGTAAGCATGGGCTGAAAATTCGTTCCGCTTGCGAAATTTGTGGATTTTTGGCAATTTTGCGTTCGGCGAATCGCGAAAAATTCGCAATTCACAAGTTCACAAATTTTTTTTGCTTGTTCGCGCTTCAAAAATACAATCTTGTGCGCACTACATTGACTTTACTTTCATTCTGAGTTTGCCGAGTTGTTTTCCTCCCATGAACAAGATGGTCGCGCCCAAAAACGACCGCATGGGTAAGTTCGCGGTAGCCGCGCTGAAAAAAAAACCCACGAAAACGCCAAAATAAAACAATTCGCAAGTTCGCGAATTCGCAAACTTCGCCCATACTTAGGCTTATTGAAACACAGATTGTTGTTGTAAATGGACCCCATTCTATAGTCTCGGAGAAAAGCAGAAACAGATTTATTCACATGTTTCCTAGCTTTTTCAATCTGCTGACAATAGTGGTTGGACCAGTTCCATTTCTGCCTTTGGCATATATTAGAATAGACAAAGGCAGTTTGGGGGAAAAGTGCCATCAATTCTCTAAAGGTGTCCTTCATAAGCATTTCCAGACCTACCCCAGTCAAAGTGCCTAGGTCATTGCCACCACAGTGCACAATTATGAGGTCAGGGTGTTGGAGATGTAAAAAGGATTTCACCAATGGCATCAATTGGTCCCACTTTAATCCTCTCTGTCCAATCCATTTAATGTCTACATTTTGTAAACCTAGGTCTTTGTGAATTCTTTTCTGTTGTGCGTACCTTTGGCTCCAGAAAATGTAGCTGTATCCCACATTCCACACTGTAAGCGTTTTGTAGAGAGGTCTGGATGCACTCTGATGTTCTCTGTAAATGAAATGGCAGTTTGAAAAGTAAGATTTTTCTAAAATGGTGGACAACATGCAGTTTTGAAAAAAGAAAAGAAATGATTGGTTGTTTGACAACATTCTACAGGAAACTAGGATGCATGTTTCTGTTTTTTAAAAGCCTTATTTTTATTGGTTAAGTAAAACTGATAGAAAAGAACGCTACATAAGATAAGCTGGTATATTCTCAAGTCAAGAATACTTGCTGTTTTAATTTGCAACAATGTATAATGACGTTTTCCCCTGTGTGCTCGATTAGGTGTTCCCTGAAGTGTTTCTATGGTAACTGGCAGATTGTGAAATGGGGGAAGAGTTGAAAGTTTTGTCAGTTGGAAAGGGTGCAAAAGTTCAAGCAATATAAAAGTGTGTATCGTTTTGATTTAATATGGGAATAAATGTGATTTTTTTATTTATTTGTATATATGTGTGTAGATTCAGTGTGTAAATTGATCGGAAAAATTTGCTATAGGACTTCCTGATCCCGTATGACTGCTTAGGGGGATATACAATGATCCCCAAGGTCAAAATCTTTGATGGCCTTTGATGAGCCTCCGAGGGCCAGCTCCTGTAGTGTTACAGGGTGCCTATCCCTGGGACACTGCTGTTTGCTATGGTTGGGTGAGAGTTCTCTTTGAAGTAGGAAAGCAGATTGTTTTTCATCCAAGAGAGCATTATGTAAGCTGGTTTCTCTGACAAAAAGCAATTGCGGCTCCCGAAGGACGCAGGGAGCCGGCTGGGACCGTGGGTGTTTTGGGGCTCCCCGCACGGTCTTGAACGTTATATTTGAGCCCCAGTGGATGGGGTCCCCGGGGATTGTAAAAACTTTGTGATAGATGCTACTTATTTATTTTTATGGTATATTTAGTGTGCGCGTACGGTGTGAATTCTGAAAGTTGTTCCATAAGCGTACGTAAGCAAGATAAATCAATTAAAAATAAATATTTTACAGATATCTATCAAGTTTATGTGTTTATATCTTGGTTGCTTGTAATGAGACCTCTTCGCTTTATTGGTACTTAGAAGTAAGTGCTTATACATAGTCTAAATTTGTTGAGGAGCAGTGTTTTATGCAGTGCAGAACTTTTGACCTCTGTTGACAGTTGACTTTTGCATGATTTGTTGGGTGTAGGGTGGGAAGTTATGTCAGTTGGAAAGGTTTGGAATGTTAAACCAATCGAAATGTGTGTTTCGTTTTGAATTAATGTGTAAAGGATTTTAATTGGTTATTTATTTGTATGTATGTGTAAAATGAGAGGGAAAATGTTCCATTTCATGGTTCTGCTGGAAACACTGAACTAGAGAGATTCTGTATAAGAATATCCACTGTGTGAGTGGTATTCTTCTTAATCTACAAATCAATTTGAAAGATGAGTTGATAAATTTTATGGGAATATATGCGGTGCATCTTTGTACATTATTGTGGAATTATGGGGTATATTATGAAGACAAGCGATAAAATTATCGCCGCTTTATCGGCAGAAAACTGCAGATAAAGCAGCGATAATGTTATCGTCTGTCTTGATAATATGCCCCGAAAATGTGTCCGTTGACTAATGTTTTATAGTAGTAAATGTGTTTTGCTATAATGCATGCTGTTATGTTTTTTTGTTTAATATCGCTTTGTGCTTCTGTGTACATCAAGGGATTATGGGCCCTATTATCAATAAAGGGCGATACATTATCGCCGCTTTTATCGACAGGAAACTGCCGGTAAAGCGGTGATAATGGGCTTGATAATATGTCCTTGTGAATTCCCATAGAAGCCCAGGTTATGGTGTTAACCTGGGCTTCTATGGGAATTCACAAGCAGCCGCGGCCCGTGGTGGGATTTGTGGTGGGACAGGCAGGCGGGGCTTGGGAGGGGCAGGGTGGGCGTGATAAACAACAGAATCTGGATGATTGCAGGTAAGTAAACAATTAAATTAATAAAAACAAATTTCGTTCCGTGCCCAGCATCGCGTTTTGCGATGCAGGGCGAGCTATGAAATTCATTATAAGGGTCATCCCTGGAGTTTTAGAAAGAGAAGAAATAAGTATTGATGACTTATTTGGACTGAGTTGCACCTGGAAATATTACAGTGAAGATTGCTCTAATACGTCTACCACTAAAATCTATTCTGAGCGATTTCTGTACTCAACCCTTCCAGATTCCAAAACTGTGACTTTTGACAGATTGATCAAAGATGCAAACCAAATTATGACCTGCCCAAATTGTAAATCATATGTTATGTCTACATTACACTTGTGGAAAAGTGGAAAATGCCTTATTTTCATTTACCAATGAAGCAGGGAAGATGGATCTAATTTGGAAACTGACATTACAAATTTCAAAGATGGACAAATATCAATTTCTGGAAGAAAATATACTAATATAGATATAGATATTATCTTTCACAAAGAAGTTAATGTAACATCTGGACACTTTCTGGAAAAAATAATGTATGGTGTTTCGTTTATGTGGGTCATCAGTGCTTTAGACATTATTCGGCCTTTCAAGGGTGATGTCTTTAAAAAGTTCTTCAAAATTCAATTGTACTTTTATCTTCCACAAAGCAGTTAATACAACATCTGGCTACTACACTGTTTAATTAAAGAGTGAAAATGGATGGGCACGATGCAATTACAGCAACCTTAAATTGAAACAAAAACAGCTTTTCAAACTACAAATTTGTCACCTTTTGTTTCTTCAACCAAAGTTCGACATACTATATCTGGAATAAAAGTAATGTATGGCATTTCGACTAGGTGAATCATCAGCGTTTTAGACCTCATTCAGCCTACCAGGGATGATGTCTTAACAATTGTCTCCAAAATACAATTCTCCTTCATATGTATTAGTAGTATTGTACTAGTTATCATAATAAGATAATTCTTTTTGGACAACGTGTAGGTTAGTTTAGACATTGTAGGTAAAACAATTGATTAAGGGCCTTATTATGACTATGGCAGTCCACTTGACTTGACAGCCGGTACCCTGCAGGAACCTGCAATATCGTTCCCATTGCAGTGGCTGTTACAGCTCTCCTATGAGCAGTTAAACAGTAACCGCCGTGGGCCAAGCCGCAGCAGGACCGCCCGAACTGTATTCCAGTCGGAACTCCTGTCTATTCAGCACCTGCTCTTTTCTTTTACTCTTTCAAATATTGGTGCTTTTCCCATCATTTGCCAATCACATTGCTTCAGGTGTCCTTTAGAATCAGTTGCCACACCCTGTAGAACATTTTTTTTTTGTCGGACCAACTACAAGCAAAGAAGTAATAAATTCAATAGGAGTTTTTCACCATCTCCTTCAGATAACAGAAAAGAGTGTCAAACCATGTGAAGTACTCCTTCTGCGAGAAGACCCTCCCCAGAAGTATCTCAAACAAATACTCATGTGGCATTACAGTATGTTGACACATGTAAAGAGATATAAATCCAACCTCTGTTTAAAAAGAAAAAGAACATACATATAAATTAGTAATATATTTACAAAATTCCAGAAACAAAAACAGTTCACATTACTTATGCTGTAACAGTATATCACATTATAGTAAAATAATTCATTTTGTATTTTTTCTGTTCTCAGTTTTTATACTTCTACACCATAAACAATGTAGCGTATAAAGCTTAATCCTTGAAAAATGGGGAAAAAGCAACCGCATAAATTGTAGCAAAAAAAGCCCAACTGTAAGTATATCACTGTAAAGTATATCACGACAAATATGTGACACACACTTTGCACTCACTACAAACACTAAGGGTCTTATTATGACTTTGGCAGTGCGAGAGTGTGCTGCCATGCCAATACCCTGCTCCTGCACCACCAAAGCTATACCAAAGGGAGGAAGAGGTTGGCGCGGAGGCCAGGGCGACTGACTCCGGAATCTGGGGATCATGGTTCGATCCCCGGTGCCAGCGTCAGATTAGCCCAGCACCATGTGACTCTGGGCAATAGCTTGCTTAATCTTCCCAAAGGCACCCAGAGCCTAGGACCCTTACGGGTGATTGTTTGCGCTTTACAAATGTTGATTATTATTATATATTTAGACCACCCGCCGGATTCCGACTGGAATACAGGGTATACTCAGATGTGAGTCCCTTGCTCATTGCACCATCAGGATTCAAGCAAGCCGGGCCGATGACGGCTGTAATGCCAGAAACCGGTCCCCGGAAGCTTGTTTCCTTCCCAGTGTAAGAATTGGCTTTTGTAGTCTGGTCTGCCCTGTTCCCATGATGCACTGGGCCAGGGACAGACTAATTTGCATACAGCCAGGTTCTGAAACTGGGATGGTGCAATGAGCTAAAAAACGGTGTTGGATCTAGCCCTGATCTCTTGACTGGGTGAGAGTACTCTGCTTAATTCAGAGACTCTGTCCATCACCACCCCTTGTTGTAATTAATTTTGTCCACCCTAAGCGTGGAAGGGTATACTCAGATGTGAGTCCCTTGCTCATTGCACCATCAGGATTCAAGCAAGCCGGGCCGATGACGGCTGTAATGCCAGAAACCGGTCCCCGGAAGCTTGTTTCCTTCCCAGTGTAAGAATTGGCTTTTGTAGTCTGGTCTGCCCTGTTCCCATGATGCACTGGGCCAGGGACAGACTAATTTGCATACAGCCAGGTTCTGAAACTGGGATGGTGCAATGAGCTAAAAAACGGTGTTGGATCTAGCCCTGATCTCTTGACTGGGTGAGAGTACTCTGCTTAATTCAGAGACTCTGTCCATCACCACCCCTTGTTGTAAATAATTTTGTCCACCCTAAGCGTGGAAGGGTATACTCAGATGTGAGTCCCTTGCTCATTGCACCATCAGGATTCAAGCAAGCCGGGCCGATGACGGCTGTAATGCCAGAAACCGGTCCCCGGAAGCTTGTTTCCTTCCCAGTGTAAGAATTGGCTTTTGTAGTCTGGTCTGCCCTGTTCCCATGATGCACTGGGCCAGGGACAGACTAATTTGCATACAGCCAGGTTCTGAAACTGGGATGGTGCAATGAGCTAAAAAACGGTGTTGGATCTAGCCCTGATCTCTTGACTGGGTGAGAGTACTCTGCTTAATTCAGAGACTCTGTCCATCACCACCCCTTGTTGTAAATAATTTTGTCCACCCTAAGCGTGGAAGGGTATACTCAGATGTGAGTCCCTTGCTCATTGCACCATCAGGATTCAAGCAAGCCGGGCCGATGACGGCTGTAATGCCAGAAACCGGTCCCCGAAAGCTTGTTTCCTTCCCAGTGTAAGAATTGGCTTTTGTAGTCTGGTCTGCCCTGTTCCCATGATGCACTGGGCCAGGGACAGACTAGTTTGCATACAGCCAGGTTCTGAAACTGGGATGGTGCAATGAGCTAAAAAACGGTGTTGGATCTAGCCCTGATCTCTTGACTGGGTGAGAGTACTCTGCTTAATTCAGAGACTCTGTCCATCACCACCCCTTGTTGTAAATAATTTTGTCCACCCTAAGCGTGGAAGGGTATACTCAGATGTGAGTCCCTTGCTCATTGCACCATCAGGATTCAAGCAAGCCGGGCCGATGATGGCTGTAATGCCAGAAACCGGTCCCCGGAAGCTTGTTTCCTTCCCAGTGTAAGAATTGGCTTTTGTAGTCTGGTCTGCCCTGTTCCCATGATGCACTGGGCCAGGGACAGACTAATTTGCATACAGCCAGGTTCTGAAACTAGGATGGTGCAATGAGCTAAAAAACGGTGTTGGATCTAGCCCTGATCTCTTGACTGGGGGAGAGTACTCTGCTTAATTCAGAGACTCTGTCCATCACCACCCCTTGTTGTAAATAATGGAATACAGTTCGGGCGGTCCTGCTGCGGCTTGGCCCACGGCATGTACTGTTTAACTGCTCATAGGAAAGCTGTTATAGCCACTGCAATGGGAACGATATTGCAAGTTCCTGCCGGGTACCTGCTGTCAAGTCAAGTGGACTGCCATAGTCATAATAAGGCCCTTAATCAATTGTTTTACCTACAATGTCTAAACTAACCTACACGTTGTCCAAAAATTATTATCCTATTATGATAACTAGTACAATACTACTAATACATATGAAGGAGAATTGTATTTTGGAGACAATTGTTAAGACATCACCCCTGGTAGGCTGAATGAGGTCTTAAACGCTGATTATCCACCTAGTTGAAATGCCATACATTACTTTTAATTCAGTCATCCATACAGCCACTCACACACCCAGTATCATACTCATATAGCTGCTCACGCCACCAGTCACTCAACCATATACCTATTCAAATGGCCAGTAACTTACTCATACAGCCACTGATTCAGGCACTCAATCACTGATAATGCCACTCCCACACCCAACCACTCACCCAGAGAGCCACTCAGTCACCCAGTCACTCACTCATACAGCCAGTCACACACCCAATCAGTTACCCGTGCAGCCATTGACACACCCAGTCACTCACTTATACAGATACTAGCAGCCCGTCCCGACGTTGTCCGGGTATGAAATAGAATGTGTGTCATGTGTGTATTTGGCAAGGGTAAATTATTTTAAAATCTCGCGGTAGACAAAAAAAATTGTTTCATAAGAATAGGGATGGAGAAGGCCCAGCTGCAGCCCTGTGTGATGTTAGCAGGCGCGTGTAATTGGTGTAGTGATCCGCCACCTGAGCCCAGCTACAGCCCTGGTTGATGTTAGCAGGCGCGTGTAATGTTGTTGAATGAGAGAGTTATCAGCCGTGGGTAAATCCTTTTAATGAGAGAGTTGAGTGACAGCGAGTAGGAGAGGCTGCAGTAATTGTCCCCGCAGACATGCTCATTTGCGTGTTCCCCCGCTTGAGACCCAGATGCAGGCCTGGTTGATGTTAGCAGGCGCGGGTTCCCCTGCTTGAGGCCCAGCTGCAGCCCTGGTTGATGTTATCAGGCACATGTAATTAGTGTACTGATCCACCGCCTGAGCCCGGCTAGAGCCCTGGTTGATGGTAGCAGGCGCGTGTAATTTCGTTGAATGAGAGAGTTCAGTAACAGCACGCAGAAGAGGCTGCAGTAATGTTACTTACCAGGCCTCCAGGTGAACGGGTTTGTCACGCCCCAGCACACGGCCAAAGCAGACGATCTTCTGATTAATGTACAACCCACATGGCATGAAGGGCGGAACGTAGCACACGCCCCCAGCATGCCCGTTGATGCGGCGCAATTGCGTTCACATGGCATGAAGGCTGGACACACACCACCAACATTTCTAACGCCCCCAGCGTGCCCCTTGATGCTGCACAGCAACGTAATTGGCGCTTGTATGTACGACTCACATGGCATGAAGGGCGGACACACGCCCCCATTTTTTTCACGCCCCCAGCACACGCCCACAGCCCACGATGTGATGGCCATACCACACGCCCCCAGCGTTAGTCACGCCCCCAGCCCCCGCCCACAGCACAACGCAGACACGCCCACAAGGGACTACTTTGCTGGCATGGCTTTTTTACCATTTAAATGTATAGAGGAGTTGGCCTAACGGCTAAGGCGCTCGATCTCGGACCTGGAGATCTGGGTTCGTGTCTTGGTAACGACGCCAAACATCCTGTCATTCAGGGCAAATCACTTAATCTCCCCGTGCCTAACAAAAATGAATGTGTGTCCTCATGTAACGTAATTGGTGCTATGTAAACCGCTCTGATACCTGATTCAGTTCGGGTCAAGTTTGCGCTATATAAAACTCTGCAAAAAAAAATAAAAAATATGGATGGCTGTCTGTATAGCCTATGTCCTTCTGCTGCAACTGCCCTTTCCAACGCTGTATTGGGTGTTATGATTTCTGCTGTGGTTACTGAGATTACCCGCCTCAAAGGTTTGGGCTCTCTCTTTATAATATTAGTATCGATTCACCCACTCAGTTACTCACTCACACTGCTACTGACACACCTACTCAATTACTGATACCGCTACTCACACACCCACTCACTCATCCACTCCTAGATAGTGTGCAGAATTCACTCATCTGATGGAGATGACTCCCATATCACCGGAAAAGGGTAAAGTCTGGTCCAAAGACAAACTTTGAAAGAATGTTCACTTAGTCTGAAATGCATAATGGGAGACTTTGCCTTCTTCTGCCCCCTCCTTCTTAGGATAGAACTTTCTTTTAGGGTTACATTCTTGCTGCTGTTGACACTTTTGTACCTTGAATTTGGCTGCATCAGACTGCTTCAACGAAGAAAATAGCTTTTTCTCTTTGAACAGTTAATGGAGCTTCTCCTTCAATTCTGTACCAACAACTGAATGCTGGAAAGGCAAAATTAAAGCGGAGGACTTTTGGGAATTGATCCAGCGGCCTATAGGAAATATGTCATAAACTACGTTACCCAATTTCACAACCTACTTCAAAAATCACAACTCAAATACATGGACCCATTAATCAAACATGACATATTTTGACCAACTGAATCATGTGGCCTAATTAAACTTATATACACTTTATATACATTTATATACATCCGCGGAATATAGATGACATCATTTGAACAACCCTAACTATTTAATTGGCCACCATGGCGATGGCATCTAGCTAATGATAACCCACACTCCTGAAATAACAAGACCAACTTGTTTCAAAAGTAAGATTTTATTAGCTATTTATTTGAATTTAGAGAATATATAGTTTTATTAATGCATTTTTATTAAAATCATTGTAAGCATAATTAAAGCATCATAGTAAATTCAGATTAAATGCAATGACTTAAGAGTTTTGGCATTTTTCAAAACCTAAGTCCCTAACTAAGCTAAATAAATGGAAATAAAGTAAAGTCTTTGATGTCTCTTACGTGCTCCAAGAGAAGTCCGACAGCACGACACCCTCATCCAAAGGTTAGAAGGCAGCAGCGTGACCCAACCACGGGGCATGGATCTTTATACCTTTCTGCGCTAAATTAATCTAAGTAAAAGTAAATCTTTCTGCAAAAGTCGATGTCCCATTGGTCCGTGGATGACAAATGACATGTCACCCCATATTTCAAAACCTCAATTCCGTCATATTCTTAAGGACCATTGTCTCTATTGTACGAGCTCCGAGGCTTCCTCTGGTTGCAACATTTTTGTAATAGTTTTCACTGGTCTCATTTCACTTCCTCGGATGCCAAGTTATCAAATGTTCCTTCTGCCGGTTCCTGGCCTTGGCCACGTCCGACCAGAATATTGTCAGAGCCTCATCGTAGTTCAGCAAATGTTACTTTGAAGGAAATGGACATCTCATGCTCCGTGCAGAAATTAAATTCATCTTTTTAGTAAACTCGAGAAACTAGGCCCAAAGCAGTCAATTTAGTTTCACTAGTGTATAAACAAACACAAGAAAATAATTAATGAAAGAAATATTATTCATTCTGTTTCCACCCTTTGTTTGCTAATTATTTAACCCACCCATTAGTCTAGTGTTACCTAGCAATGCAAACAAATAAAGCAGGGGGTCGTTTGCTGCACTTTGTTTCCTGTTGCCGTTTGGGAGAACAACCTACACCTTGCGGTACCCGCTTCGCGGGTCCCGCTGCGCTGTTGCTGCCACCGGAGCCCAGGAGTCACAGGCACCAGCTGGGCGAGTGAGCGAGAGACAGGGCTGCGAGCGAAGGAACCGGGACTCGCTTTCCCAGGAGTCCCGGCAATCCTCCGGCCTGTCACCTGGCCCCCTCTCCCTGACCGCCCCGCCCAGCTCACCTATTTAAAAATCCCCGCCATCCATTGCCATTGGGGTCGTTTGCTGCACTTTGTTTCCTGTTGCCGTTTGGGAGAACAAGCTACACCTTGCGGTACCCGCTTCGCGGGTCCCGCTGCGCCGTTGCTGCCACCGGAGCCCAGGAGTCACAGGCACCAGCTGGGCGAGTGAGCGAGAGACAGGGCTGCGAGCGAAGGAACCGGGACTCGCTTTCCCAGGAGTCCCGGCAATCCTCCGGCCTGTCACCTGGCCCGCTCTCCCTGACCGCCCCGCCCAGCTCACCTATTTAAAAATCCCCGCCCTCCATTGCCATTGGGGTCGTTTGCTGCACTTTGTTTCCTGTTGCCGTTTGGGAGAACAAGCTACACCTTGCGGTACCCGCTTCGCGGGTCCCGCTGCGCCGTTGCTGCCACCGGATCCCAGGAGTCACAGGCACCAGCTGGGCGAGTGAGCGAGAGACAGGGCTGCGAGCGAAGGAACCGGGACTCGCTTTCCCAGGAGTCCCGGCAATCCTCCGGCCTGTCACCTGGCCCGCTCTCCCTGACCGCCCCGCCCAGCTCATTCCAGTCTTACGCCCATATAATCCAGCGAATTACGCTGCGCGGGAGCGCGCGGGAGCGCCCGGGGCGAAGCCCGGGCAAAGGGCGGGCCCTCTGAGGCCCTCGTAGGCCAGAGTAGGCCGGGCTGGGCCCTTTCTCTAAAATTTACACCGTGAGTTCCGGTTACAGGTTAGTTAATGGCTACCCTATCTGATGAGGGGACACCTGGGAAGAAGGGCAAACTTCGCAATGGGTCACTAGACAATTATTTCCCCAAGGTACTGTCCGAGGGTGAGAAGGAACTGACCATGGCCGAACGCAGGGCTGAGCGGCGTCGTTCAATCGAAAGTTTGAAAAACAGATCTTTTATTGACTCTGTGCCTGTTTCTTTGTCCACCGAGGGGGACTTAATTGACCTTGGGAGGGAAACCGTTAGCCAAGAAGGCTTCCCACTTCTACTGCGTGACTGCACCTCTTCCCCTGGTATGTCCCTCGACCCTATTGTGATTGACCCTCCCTCCCAGACTCCATGCCACACTGTTCTTCCCCCGAAGCCTAAGACAATGAAATCTAAACAACTAGTGGTAGCCCAGATACACGGCCCACCACCAAATAAAAAAAGAAGGAAATCAAGGGTGGGACAAGGCAAAGTTAAAATTTCCCATTTAGACTTTGGCAAAGGCCCTAAATTACCCTCAACACATGTAAGGGCTACTATGGAGGTTGCAACTATAGTACCACCTGAGGCATCTTCACCGGTGGTTACTCCGTTTGTTGAGGTCCCTAATATAGTGGCCTTAGATATCAGTCAGGGGCCTTTATCTACAAATATACCGACCTCTTCTCCATCTATAGGGGAATTCGAACTTTTACTGAGGTCTCTGTTGCTACCCGTGACTGAGAGTCTTAAGAAAGTCGAAAATAGATTGACCCTAATAGAGGCTGCCATAAATAGTATGGCTACGTTGACCAAGGCCCAGGGGAGTGGGGGGATACAACCTAAATCTTGCACAGGGGTTTTGTCTAACCAGATTGTAAAATCCCCAGTTGCTACCCCCTCGGCTCCACTCCAGCCGTCTAAACAGTCGTCTCAGCATCAGGGTAAGGATGTGCCTGTCATTCTAAAACAAAACCCCACAAAGAACGCGAATATCTCTGTATCTGGGACAGAAGGGGGCCCTCAAAGGCCAGCGACAAAAGCTCCTACAGTTAACAGAATTGAGAGACAGGGGGAAGGGGGTTGCACTAGAGGCCCCTTAACTAGGGTACCACATGTGGAGATTCCACCTCAGGCGGTGCCCTATGTAGTAGTTATGACCGGGGTTCCCCCACTAGTAGAAAATAAGAAGGAAGGTTACGCCCAACTGAAAAATAAAATAATTCATTGGTTGAGGACATTTAGGCCCATAGCCCCAAATGTGGATGGTGACATTGTACATGTCAGACGGATTCCTTGGTTGGGCAACAGAAGGAAAGATATTGACGGGGATTTAGTGGTGGTCAATTTTAGAGATCCACGGGCAGTAGACTACATTTTAAACTGGCCATATGCAGGAGGGGGAAACTCTATTACCCCTAGGCCTTTAACCTATTTTTATCCGAGGCCGGTTTCTTACCCCCCCAACCACTGGGAAGAGTCTTATGCCCCGAGGCCCAATCCTCAGTTTGTTTACAACAGTACTTATCATGTAAATGGCCAGCATCAGTTTCAGCCTAATGGTCAGTTTGGTTGGTCTACGATTCCACAGAGACATCACCTAAGTCACAATAGTGCAATGGAGCATCTTAGACCCTTCACCCCCTTAGATACTTTCAATAGGTTCTCGCAGCTTACTGGCATGGAGGACTGCGATTGATGTTTACAGCCTAAGGTGGAGGGATGTGGTCGCCAAGGAGTGGTTCCCCAGCAAGTAGGAAGTATTTGTGACAATTTCCAGGAGGTAAACACAGACGACTCTAATATCATTCACTCGAATATGGCTCTTCTTGCTGCCCCGGGTATGTCTATTGCTGTTGACTGTTTTGTACCTCTTAGGCAATCTAGTTGTGTGAGTAATAGTCACCAATCTAGTTGTGTGGGAAAAATTTGCACGAATAGTATGGATTTGGGGGGGGTGACCATGGGTGGGCCCTTGTCAGTGCACAAGGGTCCTCGGGTAATAAATCTGATTTCCTGGAATGTAGCTGGGCTAAAAAGGAAGTTAGACATCCCTGAATGGCATGCATTCATTGAGAAGTTCGATGTCTGCCTGTTTCAGGAAACTTGGTGTCTGTTACCAATTGATAAATCTGGTTATACTACTTTCTTTTCCCCAGCGATAAGCAGAGGGAAGGGTAGACCAGCAGGAGGTCTTCTAGCCTGGTTAAGAACTGATTTAGATTGGGACATGGTTTCCAATGACACTCAGTGTAATGACTTAATGCACCTTTCTTCTAGGGGTCACATCGAGGGGATTAGGCTTGAACTTTTTAATGTGTATGCTAGAGGGGCTGCGGGGGATAATACATCTGCAACCATAATGAGCCTAGATTCTGCTCTAGCTAATTGTCCTCCTTCAGCCAGAATTGTGGCGGGTGGTGATTTTAATTGTACGTTCGAACCCCTTCTTGGTGATGATCCCCTAGGCACTGAGGAGGATGACTCCAGGTGGTCTATCCCCCCCTTGACGGTACCCCCCATTCGGAAATGGTCTGCCAGGGCAATCCAATTGAATGCCCTCACCAGGGAGCACAAATTAAGAGCCCTCAATGGTAGGACCCGGTCTGACATATCCGGCGCAATGACTTTTAATAGGCTATCGGCCCCGTCCAGAATAGACTACATTTTAATGAGCGTTAGTATGTGGTTTGACCTTATTGATATGGAGGTGGTACCCACCCTGGATAGCGACCATAACCCGCTTTGCAGCAAGTTTAAATGGGGCAAAAGTAAAGAGAAAGGGGTGAGTGCGCCGTTGAAATTAACCAAAGAGATTATCCCTTACGGAAACAATCGTAGATTGAAATGGGATAAGGCTCAGTTAAATGTAGACCAACTAGGGGCCATTAAATCTACCATCGAAGACCTGCACAGGGATTTGGAGGCAATGGAACGGGTGGTTGCTAGCTCCCCGAACCTTTCCTCAAGCCTCGATTCTGCTTACAAAGGCATGATAGATCAAGTGAGTCACTTTTTTATCTCTAAAAGGAAAACCTCTAGACCAAACAGGACCCCCCCCCCCCCCATCTCCAGCAATCCATGGTATTCGGCGGACTGCAAGAGGAAGAGGAAAAGTTTGTCAGTTGCCTTGCTCTCAAGGAATCCTACTCTGGTTAGAGCGGCCAGGAGGGAGTACTTGAGAGCAATAGCACTGGCAAAGCGCGATTGGGAGGAGGAGCACTGGAGGGATATAACAGACGCTGTGAGCAGGAGGGATTCGACGTTATTTTGGGATTTAATCAATAGAGCTAGGCAGGGTAAAACCCAGCCTTTAGCAACCCATATAACTAGCCTGCAATGGTTTAATCACTTCTCAGCTCTATATGGCGGCAGTGAAGATACAACTGGCTCCTTGGTTGCTTGTGGGGAGGGAAGGGCACCTGGCGGGGAGACTGAGTGCTTATTCACGGCCTCTGAAGTAGTGGCAGCAATTAAACACTTGACCCCTAAGAAGGCAGCTGGGCCGGATGGGATCCCTGGGGACCTTCTGATCGCTGAACCCCTGGCCTGGGCCAATCTTATAGCTACCATAATGAATTTGTTAGTAAGGGGACACCCCGTGCCAGATTCATGGAGGGGTGCCGAGGTGGTCACAGTGTATAAGAAGGGGGCAAGAGATGACCCTGCCAACTACAGACCGATTAGTCTGATAGACATAGTCCAGAAAGTGGTTGGCAGGGTCATTATCTCCAGGGTAGGCGACTGGATGGAGGAGGAATGTATTCTCTCTCATCTCCAGGCCGGATTTCGCCAGAGGGTGGGCACGATGGACCAGGTCTTTCGTCTGTTTGGGATCTATTGGAAGGCAGTTACCATCAAGAAGGGCAGCCTGTATATGGCCTTCATAGATCTCAAGACGGCCTTTGACCTGGTCCCTCGTGCTAAACTGTGGGAGACTCTGGAAAGTATGGGCTTCCCTGGCTCACTCCTGAGACTAATTGTAAGACTCCATGAGGGGACATATGCTAGGATCAGATGGGGTACACAGGGCCAACTGACAGACAGGGTACCAGTGAGGAGTGGAGTCCGTCAAGGGTGTGTCATGGCCCCGACTCTCTTCTCCTTGTTTGTGAATGGAGTGGTGGACCATCTGAGAGGAGAAGAGACGGATGCCCCAACCCTGGCGGGGGAAAAGATTCAGACTCTGCTCTTCGCTGATGACACCTTACTGATAGCTAAATCCCCGATAGGCCTGCAAAAACTTTTGCAGCGATTCAGCTCATTTTGTACAGATAGAGGCCTAACCATCAATACCACCAAAACCAAACTGATGGCCTTTTCGCCCTCCAAAAATGTTAAAAATAATTTTCTGCTTAACGGGACCCCCCTGGAGTTGGTCGAGGCATTCGACTATTTAGGGGTCCGGATAAATAGCCGAATGACCTGGAAGGATCACCTGGCTAAAATGCTGTTGGGCCACAAAAGAGTGTCGGGGGTGACCTTGCGAGAGTACCGGGCATCAATTAGTAAACCAGTGTCTCCGGTAATGGCCATCTATGAGGGCCAGATACTCCCGGCTGCACTATACGGCTCCGAATTATGGGGGTTCGACAATGTTAATGAGTTAACCTTAGCAGAAAATAAGTTTTTTAGAGATGTGGTGGCCCTCCCTGTCTCCACCCCGCTGATCCCCCTGCGGTTAGACCTTGGTAGACGTGCCTTAAAGGATATAGTGAGGCTGCGCCCACTGCTCTTTTGGGTCCGCCTAAGAAGGACTAAGGAGCTGGGCAAATATGCCGAAGGTCTGGATGACCTAATTTTACTTGATACTGGGTACAAAATTGGCTGGTTGAAAAATGTGAGGCTATTAGTCTCACAATTGGGTTTGAGAGATGTATGGGAGTCCCAAGCTCCCCCACCCGAAATGGTGATCAAGAAACTATATTGGGATTGGGTTCAGGCCGAAGCATCACGCAGTATAACAGGGGGTTCACTTACTGAGTGTTTTCTTGAGTTCAAGTGGGCAAGGAAATTTGAACCCCTCTTTGACCTTATAACCAAGCCGCTAGACAGGGCCCTCTATTTAAAATTAAGGTACGGCACACTCCCGGTACATGAATTTACTTCAAGATGGTCCAATCAGGTTGGCCCCTCACGATCTTGTCCCGGTTGTGCGGCTCCCAAAGAGTCTGTGGCCCATCTCTTTTTTGCCTGCCCCGCGTATAAAGTGGCTCGGAAAAACTGGCTGAAACCAGTTTTGAAAGGACTGGGGATGAGGTGCCATCGTTCGGCCCTACGAGTGATTTCAACGGATTTATCATCTACCTCATTGATATGCGGGGTGGCAAAGTTTTTAAGTAGTGCCTGGCTTACTAGATCAAGATCTCTGGGAATGATTGCCAGGCCACTATCTACTCAGAGCGGAGTTAACTGAAGCCACCTACTCTGAGTTTCCGGAGTACTTTTGCCCGTGGTCTTATTAATTGTGATTGTGCTCAGTTATATTCTAATTATGGTTATCCTCTGTTGCTGTTAGTACTAACTTGATGAAATGTATTTTAAAATGTATATTGTTGTCTTTTATGGTGAGCAATTTTACCGAATAAAGATTTATTACTACTGCTACTACAAATAAAGCAGCATTTTATATTTACCAGTCTTCATGAAATCCACGATATTCTTTATGCACCTATAGAGAGTAGAATGACACCACATAGACAAGGAAAGCAAAATAAGCACATGCCACTTTTAAATTCAGCTGCAGTTAGTCATGACATGACAGAAATGACAAAATTAATTTATTATTTTTGCACGAACAAAAAGATGCAACAGTAATGCACATTTATGAGCACACATATGTTAGTGTTCCCGTGTGTAAAAAGTTTAATCTGAGTTGAATTAATATAAACACATCACAAATCATTAATAGGATTATTTTATATTATGGAAATGTGACTTTGCGAGTTGGAATAAAAAGTAATTCTCTATCTCGCTCCATCAGGAGCATTAATGTCTTTCAGGACGAGATTATGCCATGCTGCTATGCAAGTCCCACTAGTCAAAGTTGAAGCCCGAGCCACATAAAATACAATGTCTGACATGAATTCTACCTGTTTTTCAATTTAATCCAGCAAAGAGGAACAATTAGAAGAGTCCTCCACTGCACTAAACAGTTTCTTTATGTCAGAAAGCAAATACTCGGAAACATAAGAACCATAAATCCCAGCTCAGAAAGCCAAATGAGAACAAGAATAAACCTTTCTGAGGGCAGGATCCACCTCCTTATCAGTCACATCCTTGATAATAGCATCCCCAGTCAAGGAGGTCTACCCACCAGACTCACACCAAAAGAGTCGAAAGGAATGGAATCAGGTAAATTTACTTTAAGAGGATAACATTTTTCCATATATCAGGGGAAAATTATTTCATCTGGGTCATTCCTTCCATTCCTTCTTAAGTATATTTAAAATGAAGGTATGCATAGGAAAATCCATCTGTGATGTACTCTAGAATTGTCTCAATAAACCAGAAGAAGAGGTTTCCGGCCCAACATCTTCCTGGAAACCCAAATTATCCTTGACATGCCCAGCGATTCAGGGAAAATGTATTTTCTGATGTAGTTGCCCCTTTAATCCTCTGACTCCTGAATCTCCTAGGAGGTAACAGGAGAACATGCCCTGAAAGAATCCTGCTGTGCTTTCTTTACAGGGACCAATTCCAGCAGAGTCTCTCTAATGAGGCTCTTCAATCACTCCCCAGAACCTCTAAAAAACAGTATTTCATCAGAGGGGAACAAGAAGAAGAGCCTAAGGTAGAGGAGACCTCATGCTTTCTCTTGTGAAAATGCTTGCCCATTCTGCCATCAAATCAACAAGGAAAACATGTAATTAACCGAGGATACTTCAATACAGGCCTACCTGCCTCCACCGTCTTTATACTCCTCTTCCAATACCAAGAGAAAGATGATCAGTCTTCCACATGTGCGTGAACCTCCTGCATGCACGGTCCAATGACCCCGGAAGAAACTTGCAACGCATCAGTAAAAGAAGACAAGGAGGACACCGAGCTCCCCTGTACAAACTGTCTAAACCTCCTGCACCTCTCACAACAAGCCCCTCAGCTTAGAAGAAGAGCTTGACTCTCTTCCAGCTCCAGCATGCTGAACAGGAAGGGAGATCACCCATGCACGTCAGCTAACTGAGCCCAGCAGGGTCCGCCTTCTCAGTCTCCTTGTCCCTGTCTGTCCCACAAGACAGAAAAAAAACAGGAGGAATGCTGGGTAAGTATAGTCTTTATAGGCACCAGCCTTATGGGAAGGGCATATACTTAAAGCATTCTTCTTGATCTTATTATGCCTTGCGAGGTGGAATCACCTAATTAGTGAGGAATGGGACGAGGACAAGGGGGAACTGAGAGTAATGAAGATTACTAATAAGTAATGCTAGATATTACGTCATTTTTAGAGTTTTATATAGCGCAAACTCTTACCAAAGATATTAGATATCAGAGCGCTTTCCATGAGCACCAGTTTTGTTACAGATGGACACATTCATTTTTTTGTTAGACGCAGGGAGATTAAGTGATTTGCCCAGAATCACAGGATGTTGAGTATCCTTGCCGAGACTCGAACCTGGTTCCCCAGCTTCAATGTCAACCACTCTAGCCGTAAGGTTACATCCTCTCCTCAAACAGTTCTGAAATGTTCTGCTTGCATGTCCCAGTCATTACTCCATGAAGTATATCAAAGCAATGCAAGTCCTTGTTGATAACAATAGTGAATGAGCCCAACCATATGAATCACAAAGCAAAGAATATGTGCATCACCTGGTGCTTTAATGAAATTCACATATATACCTAACATATTCACTGGTTTTAGATCCCCAACAGCAACCCCAACAGATCCCCAACAGCAACATTTTTCTCATCATGATTCCACTGATGAAGGTGGAAATGGTGAAAAGAACTGACAGGAACTGCCAAAGGTGCTGCTTTATAAATGGTTTCAAGAGGAACGCCATTCACTTCCGTACTCCAAATGGCCAGACTTCTTTTGGACTTTCTTTAAATATACTTGAGTAGGGGGGTCACTTTGTCATCATGTGTGCCAAAGATATAGTTGATCTTATCCACATACTTACTGTCAATGATGAAGCTGTTTTCCTTGACACGAAACTTTAAATGTGATAAACAAAGCATAACTTTGTGTAGAAATCACCAGAGACTTTATCACATCTAACAAGTGCAATTTCTCTTCCTCTGAAGAAAATGATGTGGGGGAAAAAATCAGGATTATGGACTTTTAGGGAGAAACACAGGGCCTAACCTTTAAAGCAGTCTGTCATAATAGTTACACAAGGAGGACAACATAGTAAAGCTCTTAAACCCGCTTGCCATTTCAGCAAATGTTAAAGCCAGTAAAAGAATCATGTTCATGGTAAAAAACATGATATAAATTGGCTCAAGAGGTTCAAAGGGATGTACTTAAAGTGCTTTCAGTACCAACAGTATATCCCACAGAGTAGTTCAAAACGTATGTCGCGGCCTCTCTAAATAAAGGCAAACTTTTGAGTAATCGTGAAACAAAATATTCTCCTTCCCCTAAATTATCTCATGAATATATAAAGGCCTTAATGGATGCCCCCTTGGATCTTAATATGTCTAGTGAGAGGTTTCTGGAAAGACCACTGCTAAGAATAGCAGAGTAGCAAATAGTTGGGTATCTGAGAATGGCCAAAGCACTATGACTGAACCTTTCCCTGGTGTTTTCAATAAGTTTTTAAAGTTAAAGCCTTAGGACACCTTTGAATTGCTTCAATTAAGTAAGAAAGAATTCCACTCCTCTGCCTCCGGATAATGACAAAACACCCTTTATCAGTAAGTGATGATGACAATGACTCGCTGGGATAAAATTGCCATGGACTTGGCCAGAATGAAACAGCCATGATCATCTCTTGGGACTGACTTTTCATCCTATGTAAAACATTTGGGGCCATATTTATGGCACTGTTTGCATCTCTCTTGCACCACGCAAGGTGGTGCAAGAGTGTCGCACGTCTAAAGTCATATTTTTGAAGCCACACAAAGCCACTTTGTGTCAGTTTGAATGGCTTAAAAAATATGGAGTAATGCAACCCATGGCAAATTGCATTACTCTGCGTAAGAGAGGTGTTCCATGAGCGTTGAGTGGGTGTTCTCATGCAACTCCCATGGTTTTAAACGCATTCCCAGATTTACCAAAGCTGGTAAACCTGGGAATGTGCCACAAATGATACGCCTCCCCAGGTGAGGTGTAACGAGGAGAAATATCTTTATTTCCCCTTGTTTTTTCCTCTTTCTGCATTTGCTGCATTTTGCAGCATTCTGCATCACAGGAAGGTTGCCTACCACACAGGCACCAACGTTCAAGGGTGCCTGCAGTCGCTCTAGGCTGTCAAAATGGTATCAGAGGGGACATGATGGTTAGTGAGGCCTTCACTGCCATTTGTAAACAAATATCTGTGAACTTAATGGCCCCGGTAAAAAGGGGGCAACTAATGGCCGAGAAATGGTTTGATACCACCTGTTCGAGGGCACATAGCCTCTTAATGAAAGCCATTAAACAGACCCCACAAAATAGGGGCTATACTTAGAAAGGATTATAAATTAGCTGTAAGGGCCAGGAAAAAGGACATTAGAAGGGAAGCTTGGGAGGGCTTGATGTTGGTTGATGTCTTAAAGAATAGCCGCAGTTTTGGGGAAATTGTAAATAAACAATTTTTTTCCAAACACGGCAACAATGTGGCAGAATGTAATATCACTGAGGCACAATGGTTAGAACATTTTGAGGCTATATATGATACCCCTACATCGTCTGATCCAACCCCTTGGGCTGTTCCAAGAGATTCAAACCAGCCTTAGAATTTTAAAGAGGATGAAGTAGTTTTGGCCATTAAGGCCATGTCTAGTAACAAGGCCCCACGCCCAGACGGTGTCCCAGCCAATTTATATAAAACACATCCAGTCTTCTGGGCACAAGTTTTGACAAACATTTTTAATACTGCAGCAAAGGGGAATTATCCACCATCCTGGGCCATGTCTATTATAGTTCCTATATTTAAAAAAGGCAACAGAGGAGATGCCCGATGTTATAGACCAATCTCCCTAATTGATTCGGCCGTAAAGGTTCTGGGGGGGGCGGTCTTAGGTAAAATGAAAGGATGGCTAGATGAGAATAATGTAATATCAAATTCTCAATATGGTTTTAGAAGTGGCAGGGGGACTCAAGATCAGTGCCTTAATATATCCCTGTTAATTGGCAAATATACCTTAGCCAAAGGGGAGTACTCCAGCTGGCATTTATGGACTTATCATCAGCTTTCGACCTGCTAAACAGGTCAAAGCTCTGGACCATCCTCCTAGAGATGGGGATGGAAAAAAGTCTTGTTCACTTCCTAGCTGACCTGCATCAGAACCTTACTGCGCGGGTGAGGATCGACCAAGATGGGAACTGCACTAGGCACTTTAGCTCTGGGCGTGGAGTACGACAGGGTTGTATTTTAGCACCTTTGCTTTTTACTCTTTATATTAATAATTTAGGCAGGTTTTTAGATATAGCCAGTCTAGATGTCCCCAAAATTGGTCAGGAGCGTTGCCCGGTGCTTCTGTATGCTGACGATGCTGTTTTGTTATCCCGCACAGCAGTCGGCCTACAGAAGCTGCTGGTGGGATTTGGTAATTTTATGAAATCCCTGGATTTAAAGGTAAATATAGCATAGTCACACGTAATGAGTGTAGGTCGCCAGAGTAAACAAAATTGCCGGGCTTTTTATTGTGAAGGCTCTGAAGTTACCAAGGTAACTTCTTTTATGTATTTGGGGGTTCTCTTTGATGACAAAGGTACATGGGCTACTCAATATAATCCTAAGGTCAATGGCATGGCTAGGGCAATTGCGGCCGTAAATGGATTTGCCAAATGGTTAGGAACCAAACCTGTTGAGCCTGTTGAGCCATTGTGAACATCTACAAAGCTAAATGTATCGCAATTGCCACATATGACTCCTCTATCTGGGGATATAGAGCCATGGAGGGGATACAGCTAGAGGAGAATACATTTTTACGGGGTATAATATCGGTTCCCCAATCAACACCCACCTATGCTGTACATCAGGAACTGGGGGTGGGTTATATAACCGATACACTCAGGTTGGCGCCAGTTATTTTTTGGCTTAAATTGTGGCTTAATCCCGAATTAGACCTTAATCACAGACTGATCAGGGATTGTCTCACTCTGGATGGTGTACATCAGGTTAGGTGGCTTGTTTATGTAAGGGAAACATTGGTAACTGTTGGTCGACAGGACCTTAATGATGAACCTTGGTTGATCACGAAAATGGATCCCAGCGGGGTGAAGAAACAGCTTTTAAATTTGTGGGCAGTACAACGGGAGGAATTGGAGCTGAAAAAGTAACTGGTAAGAGCCCATTATCTTTTAAAAACTATGCCGTCGATGGAACCTTACCTGAAAACTGTGACTAGGTTTTTCCATCGTATACTCCTTACACGCCTCCGTTTTAATCTAATTCACCTCTCACTGGGAAATTCCAAGGGGTGGCGCAGGCTGGAAGAACTAGGGCCATGCACATGCGATAATTTTTCAGCCCAGGACACAATGCATTTAATAATGTTCTGTGATTTGTATAGTGACATCAGGAAGAGGTTTCTTTTTCCCTTACTAAAAAGAAAGGGTTTTATCCAAGTTAAGCCAGCCTTATTGTACTTACAGCTACTAAGTGACCCCAATGAGATCTTTTATATAGCCAGTTTTCTTATGGCAGCTGTCCGGTTGAGAAATAGCCGTGAGAAGAGCCCATAATTAATGAGGTTTTAATTCTGATTTTATCCTTTTAAATTTGGTTTTCATGACTGGTATTTTTTAATGAGTTTTATATCAAATATCTTGGATGTATTGTTACTTTTGTCCTGTAAATGCACTTTACCTGGCCAGTACTGTATTGCGTTCTTTGCACATAGCCTGCCCACTGCCGGATTGTATCACACTGTGGACACTTTATATTGTATTTTTGCACATATATGTATGTATGTATTTTGTGTCTGTACTTTTATGGTTTTAACTTAACCGAATAAAGTGGTTTGACTGACTGGTATCAGTGCAAGGGGAAAGAACAGGAATGTGCCATATTAGATCAATATGGTGCATTCCTGCCCTTTATTGTGACGCAGGGCAGAGCAGAAAGGTGACTTGCTGCGCTCCACCACAAGATTCATAAACATGGCCCTTGGAGTCGTTGAAAAGGGAGCAGTGGTGTAATATAAGCCCCTGCGGTGCGGGGGGCCCTGAGCTCCAGGGGGCCTGTTCAGCAAAAGTGCTAAGTGTTTTGCCAGGGCCCCTCCTCGTACTTTGCAGGCGAGCCCCCTCAAGCTTTGTTACTCCACAGAAAGGGAGTTAAAGGATATAAGAGTTTCTGGGCCCATTAGACTATTAGGGCAACCTCCCATTATTCTACATCCTTCGGAAGCCTGGAACAGAATCTCTGGGCTTGTTTCTCGCTTTCAATTGCAGAATATTGAGTTATGGCAACTCAAACCATCTTTTGGAAAATTTACAGCAACAGGCTAATATCTTGGAAGAGGAATTTCGGCTCCCACATTGTCTTTCCTCTTGATATGTACCGCTCTCAGGAATAGGGCTTGTCTCTTTGCCCACATGCCTATCTGCCCAGATAGCCCCCAGGGAACTTGTCCTTTTCTTCCTTGATGGTTTACATCTGAAACTGTTAATAGAGTATCTCCGCTTATCGGAACATTTTCTCAAAATCAAAATCTGGAAATGTCTCAATGCTTATTCCACAATAGCCATTTCCCTCCAATTGGAGAATCATATAATCTGATACTGACCCTTCCCAGCATAGCCCTTCAATACTTCTTCCCATTACAAGGAATTGTAATCTGTTGTTACAATGCATGTTTCCCAGGCTTCAGATTTTGATTAGTTTGCAAAAAGATCAGTCCCTTCTTTTACTAAACCAGAAATTTCGAAGACCAGTGTGCATTCAGGTATAGTAGCACTGGATACAGATGCAACTATGAACTTGGACCCAGAAACGTGTAAGACACCTTCATACCTTGCAGGCTTAGCCAAAGCTTACCGGAGATTACAGTTGTAGGAACAGTCTTACCAACTCCTGAATCCAAAGCACTTTTTCCTTTGAGAGATGCACCATTCCTTTCTCCAAACAAATGTCGACTCGTGCATTTGGACCAGTTGGCATTTTTCCATGTTCAGGAGAAAGCCATGTCACTCCAAACAAGACTTCACTGACTCCAAACCCTCCAGTGCCTCTCTCTCATTGATCCATGAAGAAGCCAGTTAGAGGTATACATTTCACCCCTGTAGATGGAGTACAGCCATAAAAGGTGCCACCATCTTCAGAAATACATGGGGACAGAGTTCAACCGACAGGTAGTTTTACACAAAACCTCAGGAATGTCTGATGACATCTTTCATTCAGCATGGTAAAGTAAGCTTCCATGAGGTTGATAATTATCTGGAAACAGCACTTGGCAACAAAAGGAATGATCATCTGCAGAGTCTCCATTATGAATGGTATTGATTAAATCCATGTATTTAGGGATTTCTAATCTATAACAATCTTGACTCCCTAAAACCGAAGAGGCTCTGAAGATTATTGAGTATATTCTAATATTCTAGGTCCCTTCACCAGAACTAGCACCACTGCTCCTTTCATTTGAAGCTGCTGAATATTTATCTGAAAGCAATTGTCTTCTCTAGACACTTTACCCATGGTGTTGCTATAATTCTAGAATCTGGAGAAAACAATATGTATCCTATCAGAAAGCCTCTTCAAACTTGAATCACCAACTCCTCTGAAATAGGCTTAATGCACTTTCTTTTGAATCACTGGATTCATCCCCCTCCCTGAAGGGATGCAATAGAGGATTCCATACATAGGATCATGGTTACTTACCTGGAAAACTTGACTTGTGCTTCTGATGGAATAATAAGGCCTTTGCGCCAATGGAGCTGCTCCTTCCTCACAGGACCAGCAGAGTCGTTCAACCTGGTACCTTTCCACTCTATGGCCACCAGTCTGATCAGTGGAGTCCACAATAGATCTTTGCTCAGCCCAGAATTTTTCAACATATGAATGACTTGCCATCATCATAAGATCCCATAGCATCAACATAATCTCAAACGTGGATGATATCCAACTCATCCTTTCCCTGTCAGAATACACGCCCAACACCCAGACCACCTCACCACCTCTATGTCCAAATTTGCCAACTGGGTGAAGGTCAACTGTCAAAAGCTCAACTCTGACAAAAGAAAGTGGTACTTTTGAAAAAGGACACCACATTTTTTACTCTAGCCTGGTGGCCGAAAGAACCTGGACAAGTTCTTAAACCCCCCCCAATCAAGGCTGGAACCTCAGCATAGTGGCTTCTTGATGACCAATCAAGCCAACCCCTTTGTATCATCCTGCTTCCACATAGTCAAACATCTCAAACGAACCTTCCAGTGGCTCCCACTCAACAGCCGGAGAACAGTCACTGCTCTGCACCACAAACAAACTATACTGTCTTCTAGTTTAAAAATGCACTCTCATCAAGCTTTTCGATCACACATGCAGGGTGCTGCCCAGTCTTGGTCCCACCTATCTGAAACCAATCTGCTTCCACATGCCACCCAGAACCCTTGGCTCTGCCTGCCTCCTGCTAGCTTACACCACCTCATATCCGCAGAACTAGAGCTGGGGGTGGAGCTTTATTGCACCTAGCTCCTAAAGCCTGAAGAAACCTCCCCCTGTTCATCAGAGCAGATTTCACAAGAAACTCAAAACCTGGCTCTTCAAGTGGTTCCCAATAGGGACCAGGCACACATACTGGCACCAGGATACCCCCCTGTGGGTGCCATGCACCTCCTACAAATACATGTAACATAACAAAACATTTTCCTATACGAATCTGCAAATATCCTTGAACAAGAAGCTGCTGCTGGCCTCAGAAACCCTGGACAACTAAAGTGAATTTAGTAGCGTTCTGAAGAACTGCTGCAGAAATAGATTTTGTGGAAAGTGTCTTTTGGATCTTCCAATATCCATCAGCATATGCATGGAGCAAGGGACTGATCTGATATGCTGCCAGTGGAACGAGCATCGAAGAGCACGCTAAGAAGGCTTTCATGCTTGGTTGAGGCTTTGCCATTCAAGCCACACCTTGATAATTTCAAGCCAATGGTTTGACCCCTTTAAGCCAGAACTCGAGCCCAAGTGTTGGGTTTGAACCAAAAATGTAGCTCGCCTGCAATGTTACCACTTCTTGGTTCAACCTGCAGGACCCACAGCGACGTGCAGGACATTTCACCTTTTTTTTTGAGTCATGATTTCAAGACCTTAGAACTGGACCACATCTGGATGAAGTGTTGAATTATTGCAAATTTGAGTCACTTACATATGGATTTTAAACTGTTGAAGGGCATCCTCTGCATGATGTAATGACCTGAAGTCAGGTGGTCACACTTAGAACAACTATAAAACAAGAGTAGCTCTAGTGTAAACAAATTACATTTTCGTGTATGCTATATAAGGTTGAAGTTGTACTAAAAAGCAGGACAGTTGAGAAGGCGCATTCTTTATATGATTGTCGGCTGCCCTGAAGTTTATCTGCAACTTTTGTGAGAAACCTTCTACTTTCTGTCCAGGTCAATGTAGCCATGTCAGAGTCTGAATAACTTTGCATATATAACTTTTCTATTTTCAGAAAAGACTGTTTTACAGCTAAACCACTCGTAAAGTTTTTTTTTACTAATTGAAGAAGCTTATGCTCACTTAGATTATTGCGAACACAATGTCCTTAGCACGTTTGGGAAATGTACAAATGACTTGAACAAATATATAAATGTCTGTTTTAATACCTACATGTTTCAGTTCCAGATGGGCTCTATTCAGTTCCACTGTTGCTAAACGCTGTCTTTGACAGAGTTCGAAACGAGGTCTCAGTTTTTACAGCTTTACTTTAGAAAAACACCTCAAAATAATAAGATAAACGTATGTCTCATTCCCCTTTGGAAGGCTACACTAAAATAATCTGGAAATATTGTTTTGCGAAATAAGAATGTACTTCTTCAAATCATTGGCTTGCAAAATATTTTTAGAGCGTCAACCTTATTGTTTGTTTTGCCCTGTACATATTTATTTCCGTGGTGAAGCATTTACGACCAGATGTATGATAAGATTGGTCACAGGAAGAAGTTTTAAATCGAGCCCTGGCATTTTGCGACCAGTTTCTAATTTTACAATACACCCTATGGGCTAACAATTTGGATTGCAAAATCTTCAGTCAGAGGGGGGTCACATAACTACCTGTCGAAGGAATATTAATTGGCATGTTGCTATTTGCGACCCACTGTGATTGCCTACAAACACAGGGATTGTGGCCCTCAGATTAACTAAAACCACCATCTCTTCGTTTGTAATTCCAGAGGGAAGCTTGTGTTTTTAAAGGAATTGCTGCTGGTTTAAAAAAATGAAAAAAAGAGTTTCCCATTTGTGTAAACATTGGGGGGGGTCAGCTGTGGTCTGCTGGGTTACTGCCTACTCCCTTGAACACTGCTGACTTGATTTCTAGAGGGAAAGGTTGCCTTGAGAATAAGTTGCCTGTCCATTGAGGGGGTTGGTGACTAATCAATGGTTTGCTTCCACAATTGCAGTTGCAAGCCACTGAGACATAGCATACTGAATTGTAATTAGGAAGGAACACCCCTTTCATACCACTTTCTAATTTTGTAATGGAATGGGTCGCTAAGGCCATTTTGCAAGTTGGAAGTACATTTTCAACTTGAAAAATCATTCTATGCTTGCTAACCCTTTCACTTTCTGAATGCAAAATAGGTTTAGTACATCAGTACCTTCTAAGATTTCCAAATTGAGTGCCAATACGGAGATTTTGAGCACCACTATCACTATTATTGTGAGAATGCAACTTTTGCGAGAACTGTTTTAATTCTACTTCAGAAATTACTGTTGTCTTGGGAAGACCTACAATAATTTGCACTTTTCTTGGGTAGTAGAAATTGGGCTGTATATTCACCAACTGCTTTGAGTGGAGGTTCAAACCCTTTCATCTCGTGTTATCTGTTATCTCTGTATGTCCAGAAAATTGGGGGTTATTTAAATTTGCGCGGATGTGGAACAGCTGCTAAAAAGTGGTACATATCCCATGCACAGTATTATGAGTGTATTGGTTTCAAATGGATTCTAATTGTGGCAAACTGGACATCTGCCACGTTTAGATAGGTATCCTGCTCCACCGAAGTCTAAACAGGGTTCCTAGTCAATGGCTTGATCCCTTTTCTCTGTATCACTGGAGGTTGTATTCCCAGTTATTCTCAGTCAGAGCTGGAATCTTCCCACAGGCCCCCAGTATCCGCCCACGACGGATCCCCCCAATTAATCTCCCACCAGACTGTCAACCATTTGTTGCAGTCATGGTTAATGTGCCTCCCCTAAAGGATGGCCAGTTGGAAAACCATCAATCACTCAAGAACAAGTGTATACACTGGCTGAAGGCAAATAAACCAATCCCCCCGGGTATGGACGGCATTATTTTAAGTGTCCGTAGAGTGGGATGGGTAGGGCAAGGGAAAAAAATGCTGGAAGGAGACTGTGTAATTATAAACTTCCAAGACTATAGAGTGGTGCCATCCATTTGTACTCCTATTAAAAATATGGGGGCCCCGGGGGTGAAATTGGTAGACCTCTCGTATTTTTACCCTAGGCATCTTGTGAGCCCAATTGGAGGAAGTGAAAGTTCTCTTAATTCGGGCCAAAACTGGGCCGGGGTTGTAGGAGGCGATAGGGAGAAACATATGTGGGCAATTGGCCCCTGCTGACTGGAATCAGTGAGGAGAGCAGAACAAGTAGAAGCACCACCCACCCAAATAAACCTTGTAAGTGGAATGGGAGACCCTACAACAACTCCACAAGATCCCTGCTCTCCTCGGTTATATAGGGGGAGCCCTATGGATAGGGGCTTTCAAGCGCCCAGCGACTATCCAGCTGTGACGGACCTAGTCTTTAAGGTTTTCAGCTGGAACATCGCAGGGATTGCTGGAAAACTGGCCCTCCCAGATTTTACTGCGTGGGTCGACAAGCACTCCTTGTGCCTTTTTCAGGAAACCTGGAGCTTGATACCGGTCCATAGGGTGGGCTTTTCCTCATACTCCTCTCCCGCGCGGGCCTCGGAATCTGGGAGAGGCCGCCCAGCGGGCGGCCTTCTTATTTGGGTCGCGGCATCTTTAAACTGTAGAGTGGTGGACTATCCCACAGGTTCCCCGGACATACAAAATATTACCCTTATAGACCAAAGGGGAAGAATTGTTCTAAACATCTTTAATGTGTATGCTCGGGGTACAAAGGGTGGGAGAAAGTCTCCTGTGATAGCTCTTCTCGAGACCCTGCTAAACAACACCCCCCATAAGACCCGCACCCTGGTTGTTGGTGATATGAACTGCACGTTCGAGCCTTTGGGCTCGGATGTTTCCCTCGACCAGGATGAGGAGGATGCCAGGTGGGGGATCCCGGCTCTGGACATCGCACCGATTAAAAAGTGGACGGAAGTGGCGCTCCAAATATACTCCCTTACTCTTGAATTTAATTTAAGGGCAGCGAATGGGAGGACTTCCTTGGATAGGGGGGGTGCACATACCTACAACAGACCAGGGCACACCTCTAGGCTGGATTATGTCCTAATAGACGTGTGCTTATGGCCTTATGTGAAGGACATGCAGGTGGTCCCTTCGACAGAAAGCGATCACAACCCTCTCTCCCTAGAAATGGAACACTGGTGGCAACCCCTAAGGAAGGCCAACTTTAAAGAGGCACTCGTACCACTAGATTAATCTGAAGTCTCCCCATGTGGTAGAAGAATTAAATGGGCGAAACTGGTCCTATCCGAGGCGAAGGTTGGGGAAATTCAATCCCATCTAAACCGCGCGGTAACATCTTTGGAATCCTCGCTAGAAGGGGTGGGTAAAGTGAGTGGGTTATTTCTCTCTCTGATTGAAGCCCTAACCAATGTCTTTATCCTGTACTCTAAAAAGCCGGGCATTACAGGAACTAAAAAATTTTTTGAGGGGTGGTATACCCAAGCCTGCAGGACCCATAAGACAAAGCTAGTTGAGGCAGTTAAATCTAAATCCCAAAGTATGATCCATGAGGCTAGGAAGGCTTATAAAAAGATCCTTAGTTCGGCTAGAAGGGAGTGGGAAGAAAAATACTGGGAGGACCTACTCCAGGCTAGCAAAATCAGGGACTCAGGGGTGTTTTGGAATCTCATAAGGAAACGGACCAAATCCGATGCAGCCATGAGACCCTGCAGCATCCCGCCTCAAAGTTGGGCAAAACACTTTGGGTCTTTATACCTCCCACCAGACGGGGAACTGTCTGTGGGGATGGATCTCACGCTAGCTATCGAACCTCATGCCTATGACCTTTTCACTCCCTTAGAGATTGAGGGGGTTATAGGCTGGGTGGCACCACGCAAGGCACCGGGCCCGGATGGCCTTCCGGGTGATTTGATGAGGGCTTACCCAACGGAATGGGGAAGGATCATAGCAGCTCTCCTAAATGATATTATGAGGGGAGGAGTAGTACCAGAATCCTGGAAAGGGGCGGTGGTAGTCCCCATTTATAAAAAAGGGTGCAGGGAAACCCCGGGAAACTATCGCCCAATAAGTCTGATAGACTCCACCCAAAAGATAGCTGGCAAAGCTATCCTTGGTAGGATCCTCCATTGGGTGGAGGAGAATAAAATCCTATCAGACTTTCAGGCAGGTTTCAGGGCTGGTATGGGGACTATAGAGCAGGTGTTTAGGTTGTCCCTCTTGGGGTGGAAGGTGGTGGAACTGGGCAAGGGCAGTCTTTACTTAGCCTTTATAGACTTGAAGACTGCCTTTGATCTAGTTCCCCGGGAAGAGCTTTGGAGGGTCCTTTGTGAGTTGGGGCTACCACCTTACATCTTGTCCCTTCTTATAAGCCTTCATGCCCACACTTTTGCACAGGTCCGTTGGGGTAATAACGGAGAACTCACGGAAAAAATACCAGTGTCTAGGGGCGTAAGACAGGGTTGCGTCCTGGCGCCCACCCTATTCTCGTTATATCTGAATGGGGTGGTAAAACACCTTCAACAAGAACCAGCTGACGCCCCCTGTCTTGGAGGTGTCCGCATCCCAACCCTGCTTTTTGCGGACGACACGCTCCTGATTTCGAAGACCCCACAAGGACTACAGAAACTTCTAACACGATTCCAGGAGTTCTGTGTTGCAAAAGGGCTAACAATAAATGTGGACAAAACCAAATACCTAGTTGTTAACCCACCTAAAAAATTGGGCCGCCCACCTACACTTAACTCTATTCCCCTGGAGAAAGTAGCCGAATTCGACTACCTTGGCATTCGGATTACGGACAGGATGACATGGGCAAACCACATTGAAAAAATGGTCCTTAACCACAGGAGAGTAGGAGGAGCTCTCATGAGGGAATACAGGGCCTCAACTAGGAGATCACTTACCCCAGTACTTGACATCTACAAGGCCAAAGTAGCGACATCAGCCTTGTATGGGGCAGAACTGTGGGGTCACTGCCGTCTGGATGCCCTAGTTACTGCTGAGAGCAAGCTATTAAAATCCTTCATCGCTCTCCCTCTGAGCACACCGTCAGTACCTGTGAGGATGGACACGGGATGTAAAAACATTAAAGATCAGGCCCAGCTTCGCCCGCTCCTGTTGTGGACACGGATTTGGAGGTGCGAAGAATTAAAATCCTATGCTGATGCACTGAGAGACATAATGAGCCAGGGGGGTTGGGCCAAAATAAAATGGTTAAAGGACACCAAAAAGCTGTTGGAGAATATAGGACTAGGGGATTGTTGGTCATCCCGCTCAGCCCCTCCAAAAGAAGTTGTCAAGGCGCTTTTTTGGAAATGGATTGCTGAGCGTCTAATCTCTAGCCCAAATCACTGCAGGTCCACTGCCACCTTTTTACAAATTAAAGACACTGTGGCCTTTGAACCTTATTTGGACTTGATTACTCTCCCCTTTGACCGTGCCCTTTACTTTAAATTTAGAGTTGGTTCCCTCCCGTTAGGTGCCCTGGTATCGAAATGGTCAACAGCGGATCGCACTTCTCCCAACTGTGCATGTTGCCCGACTAAGATTGAGTCTATTGTGCACGTTTTATTTGAATGCCCGGATTATGCAAGGCCTAGGAGCTCTTGGCTGAAACCACTCTGCCGTAACATGGGCACACGCAGTCATTTAGTAGCCTTGCATATCCTAAGCACGGACACTTCCCCCCCAATAGTCTGTGGAATAGCTAAATTTTTAAAGCAGTTTTGGCATATTCGATGTAAGAGATTGTCAGTAGCTGTTTAATTCTTGTTTTAGCTAATTTATTAACGGACTTTATATCCTTTTATCACTCTTAAACATTCTAATATTTCTTACTGACTTCTTATGGCATAAACTTTTTTGTATACTGTATTGATTGTATTATGTATGTGCTTATAAGATATCTCTGAGTATCGAATAAAAGCTTATGACTGACTGACTGACTTGAACTGAGAGACAGTGAAAAAGTTAAGGAGCCACCTTGCTTTTTTGGATTCACCACAGCACCAAGGTCTGAAGTGGAATGTCTGGAATGGAAGGCCATTCACAATGCCGGTTATAGAGGAGAGGATTATAGTAGACCAGTGGTACTCAAAGCTGGTGGCCTGGCAGACCTTTACTTGCAGCCTGCAAATCTCCCTCTGGGGCCCCTAGTTTCAGCAGAGAAAGCTGCTCGAGGTCAGATATTTAGTTAATTCTGCTAGCCAAGCTGATCATTTTGTGATTCTGGGCTTTGTTTCTAAAGTTAGTTCAACTTGTTTTATGAGCAGGGCTGCCCTCCGCGGCGGCCGGATCAGATGGGCATGGTGGGGTGGTGCGGTGCTGCAGGGCGCAGCAGGGGGAAGCCGATGGACGACGAAATAGGTATTATTTTTGTATTTAATGATATCTATTTCGTTGTCTGTCGACTCCCCCCCCCTCCCACCCAGCCCCGCCCACACCCAGATCAGTGCCGGACTGCCCGTTGCGAACACCGGGCAATACCCAGGTGCGCCGCAAGGGTGGGGCCAGTTTTGGGCCCCGAGGGGCTTTTTGTTACAGGGCCGTTTATGTAGCATAGCTACAAAATCGGCACTGTAACAAAATCAGCCGAAAACCGGCCCCGCGCAAAGAGGTCGGTCGCACCCCAACCTCCCGGCCGAGCACTTTGCCGGGCCTGTTTTGGTTCCCAGTCCAGCCCTGACCAAGACCCATCCATCACGTTTACCTGTGCCGGCAGCCACTGGCTGCCCTGCTCATAGAACAAGCTGAATTGACATTTGAAACAAAGCCCAGAAATCGGAAACGCTATTAAAACGATGTTGCAAAAGGATGTTTACGCTTTTCTGGTTATGGGCTTTGTTTCAAAAGCCAGTTTAGCTTACAGTTTCAGCAAGGCATCCCTGCTCGTAGGCATCCCTGGTCATAGGTGAAAGCTTAGCTGAGGGGACAGTGTAGGTTTCATAAAAAAGGTAAGGAATCTGATCATGAGTTCAGTGGGGCAGGGTCAATAAATGTGGGTAGGGGGTCAGGCAGGCAGTTAAAATGAACAAAATATTATAATATTCTGTATCTATTTTTGGTCTCATAACCTACAGGTAACAGAATTTAAAATGTGCAAAAAAAGATTTGAAAGAAAACATTTTCAAAAAGTATTCTTAAAAATTTGTTTTTTTCCCAGTTAAAACAGTCTCTCTCTGTCCGTCTTTCTTTCTCTCTCTCTCCTCGTCTGCCTTTTCTCACTCTCTTCCCCTTTCCTCTTTTCCTTTTCATTTACTTGCTATTTTTCCTTCCTTTTTTGCTCTCTTGCTTGAGGTCCTTTCTGGTGCAGTTGCATCAGAGATCTATAAGGACTTGGGTGCTGTATCCTTGCCGGCAGCAATATATAGCTGGCAGCTTGGACGTACCTTCACCACCCAAAACTGCTTCGTTCCCTTGTACACCTAGACCATTGTGTGTAGCCCTGTGCAGCAACTTCTCAGGCAGTATAAATACCCAAAAGCTAATTAGGACTAAATTGAACAGGCGTGCTCTTTGGTGAGATACAACTGTACATTTTTGGTAGTTAAGGAGGTGTCTGACATTGATATATATGAACTTTGGGGCTCCTTCACTGGTGGTTACCAGACACAGTTCAGAGATTGAGGTAAAGCTCCAAATGATCTCATCTGATGATGGGATTGAGTACAGGAAACCTGATTGTACCACAGGATTGCCCCCCGAGGTTTTCAGAAAGATTTTCAGTTTGAAAGTGGACTGGCATGCTCGTGATTTTAGGGTCACAGGAACACTTACACATTCCTGTGCCCCACTATGTTGGTTTGCAAAAACACACAGTGCCCACATCACAATTACTCATTCAATATTCAAGAAGGGTAAGAAACCAGTTTATTGTAACCACCGTTAGACAGCATTACTCAGTGTCTATCATTTTATCAGCTTTTCTTCAAATTTTCAAAAAATCATAACAGAATAAAGGACTACGTATTGGAATATTTACAAGACTAAATACACTTTGTACATACATCAAAAAACAAACATTATTTACACACTAAAAAACGTTTCTGCATCAAACATTACAAAAAATTATAATTACATCACAACCAACAAATATTACAATAAAAAACATGAAGAAAAATGATTTCCAAGGGTGTATAAGCAACTTAATAGCTTGTAAACGCTTAAATACTGGACCAGCCGGTCCTAGTGTCGTGAAGTTGACAATTTATTCCAACCCAAGAAAGACTGCCGACGCGTTTCAAGAACCAGGCACAAAGTCACTGGTCTATCATCAGGGCTGTTTATTCTTTGTATCAAAATTGTTTTAAAGAGGGGTGTGATGGTTAATCTTCTTGTGGTCCAACTCGCTAGTTATTGTGGTGGCCAGACAGAGATGTCTTATTTTTTGTTAACTGCTGTAGCACGGTGAATTTTGCTTGTACGACGTCACCATCAAGGTATAATTCTTACTGAAGTATCTTGTTCTTAAAGATTTAAAGGGAGAAACCATAGTCACCGTCCTGCTCCTCTGCCACAGCACGCCCGCGCTCGAGTCTGCTTTCTTTCAATAAATCTTTATATATATATAGGAGATCTCACAATATATTGGGAACACTAAAGTTTCTATCTGGATGTATTTAGCTATGAAAGCTCCCACAAAATCAGTGGTGGATGTGTGATCTTCTGAAGGCAATGCAGGCTGTCACCACAAGGCTACATTACTGCAGTTTAGGTGGGGTTAACATGGCTCAGGTTGTGAGGAGAGTGAAAGGGCACCCACAGGCACAGCCTGATTATATTTTGTTCACGCTGTCTGGTTCCCTGTCAAACAAGCTTGCTTACAGGCCCTGAAAGGCTTTGGTGGTTTTACTCCCGGCAGGTGTATCTGTTTGTCCTCGAGCTCAGTTTGGCTCCTCTCCTCACTGGTAATTTCAACATTTTAACATGGAGGCACAACACGCCAGCAAGGTTTCTCCATGGAATTAGACTTCCTCTCTGGGAAACAGGGAGCCACAACATGTGTGTTCCCGTTCTGACATGTTGTCTTCCCCTCAATTACTGCTGCAGAGCTTCAGGATGAAGCCAAGGCAAACACAAAGCACTGGTTCTGAGGGACAGTAATTATCTAGATCCGGAGGCAGCCATGGGATAGAAGCCAAAGCACAATCAGGTTACCTGCATTCATAAAATACTTTCCCCCAGTGCATCTTTATGAACACTTTCCCAGGCTTCTTACACTGAAGGTAGTAAATGACCAAGGGAGTGTGATTTTTGGCACATCACAAGCGAGACATCCCAAGTGGGAATGAAATATTTCTGCTCAGATCTAATAACTGAGCTGCTCAGGCAGACACACTGTTTGCCGACCCATATTGTTGTAAGTCATATGTCTGGACTCATAGTGGTTTGCAGCTCAAAAACTAGAAGTAGATGAAAAGCCTACAGGTGCAGATGCCTGGTGCTAAATGAAGGATAGGAAGGCAAATAACTACCAACAGCTGATGCAGGGAAGCACCATATACTATGATTACACCCATGTCCTTGCCAGTGACAAATATCTTGCATTCCACAGCTTCCATGGAGAGTAGACCTAAGCGCAACACCGCATCAAAGATTCCACAAATGTAGGTACCAGTTATGAAGGACCAAACACATTTACATGAGAAATTCAGAAAACCTTCTCCCAGGGAACAAGCAAGAGAGACTTGGACCCATACATTATAAATCAGTCACAAAACGTCAGTCTCCCTTTAAACCTGTGAAGGCACAATAGTCACCATTCATTATAGAAGGGGTACTCTTTCTAGACCAGAACAAACTTATTTTCTGCTGGCTGGGGGGGAATAAAATACCATTGTGGAACAACTTGAATTGGCTCTCAGGTGTCCACTGGAGAAAACATATTGGTTCAACAAAAAATCTGTGTGGGACATGAATGCTTGATGATTTCTCTGCCCTGTCTCTGTTGCAATTAACACAAAGTGTGCTTTAAATATTTCAATGCAGAATCCGCAGATGAGACAAGGATTAAAAGACATCTCCTCTTTGGTCTTGCTTAATGAACTGATTGCATTTACAGAAAAAATATGGCCTAGATTTACAAAACTGTCATGGAATGCAGCGAGGCACCCAAAGATGCTGCGTTGTGGTGCATGGCAGGGAGAGTGCAGGAAAGTGCCAAATCTCTGTAGCTATGGCACTTTCCTGCTTTCTCCATAGTGCCGGTGCCAAATAAGGCAGCCGAGTGCCACACACACAGGTGTCTGCATGGGTCTAACATAGGTTCTGTACACTGAAAAGAGGACCTACATCCAATAACTCATACAAGCCCACAAGACACCAATGAAACCTTTTATTTTCAACAAAGAATGGGCAGGGATGGACCTCACAGGCATTTGGCCATGCCCTCACTCAAAAAAGCCCAAACAGTCTTTCTGCCCTGTGAGGTAGGTTTACGATGTTTATCCCCAAGCTGACACCAGGAGGGGGGGCAGAAAGACCACTAGACACCAGGGATATTAGGAAGGAAAGAAAATATCCTATTGTCTGGCTTTTCTCCCAGCCTGTAAAGTACCCAACTTGATTTTCGGTACACCTGGAGGGCAAATTGGGCAGTTAATCCGAATCTGCCCGCAGGATAGTGGAAAGTCCACTTGACACCAGGCTTTTTGGAGTGGTGAAGGTTACCCACTTTGTCATCATCCCATGCCGCACCCCAAAAAAGCCCCCAACAGTCTTCATGCCCCCCAATCTGCCCCCCCTCACAAGTACAGAAAGCCCAATAGACACCAGCGAAAAAGCTAAAAATTAAAAAAGAGGTGTGATGGCCCACCTTTGCCCATGGGGGAAGTTTTGACAAAGGGGCAGCAGAAAGAGTGAAATGTCAATTTCCTCTCACTTACGCTGTTGAATAGCTGCACTATTTGGTATCTGGGTCAGCTGGCAACCAAGGAAACCCAGATATTTCTCAAAACTATAAACATTTGAGAAATACAAAGCTTTCTGGATATACCCATGGGTTTCACATATGTTTCCACCACAAACTGTCTGTTGAAAGCACAACAAATAGGAAAAATGAATTGACAATTAGAAAAAAGCAAAAACTGTGATACAAAAATGTTTTTTTTTTTTTTTACAATTCTGCTTTTTCCTGAAAGGTGAGAAGATGGTGATCTTAGTACAGTAAACCTTTTGTTGATAAAATTGCTAGTAAAATAAACCATACTCTCTCTGTCACAGCACGTTTTCCCATTAAAAGAGAATATTTTGCTATATTTTGGGTATTTCTTCATTACTTCCAGGGGAAGCCCCAATCCCTGCGCACCTTAAGAATTCACTATATGTGAGAAAAAAAATAGAAAATTTGATCTGGATACCTTTTAAGTGGGAACAAAGTTATGAAGGGTTAAAGGCAAAGTGCTCCAAAAATCAAATACAGGGCCCGGCACTGGAGTGGGAAGAGCCTCAGCAGATAAGGGGTTAATACACATAAAGGCGTAATAAAATGTATTGTAAAAAATTTATTTTTTTCTGAAAAAAGTCACACACACAAAACTATATATAAGTTGTATCCCAGATTGTGACATGTTCAACCCAAATGATATTAGGGTTAGGGTTGGGGTAGCAAAAATTCATGTAATTAACAAAATGTAATATAATTAGCAAAAACAATGTCAATACAAATAAAGACTTGTAATTAAACATTTAATCATATGTTAAGTTTCAGTAAAGATGTGCTGTGACCCATGCCAGAGCTTTTATATTCATTACCATCTCCAAATGTATTTCCTCTGTTCACTATTTGGTCATCACATTAACCTTTGAGATGACAAGCTTATAATAGTATTGTCCTATTAGAATCTGGAAATTATGTGATCTGGATAAGCTTTTTTATTAGTCCTCATTGCCATGAAGTAAATCATGTGGACTGCTTCGCCTGAGCTATGTACTGTATCGTATGGCTGTGATTGGTTTTGTACTTTTTAAAAAGGTGTTGACAAATGCTCCCATTTGTATACCAATGAGTGGCAACCTCCTGAATGAAGCAATACATAACTTAACTTTTACTTCTTCTCAAAGAGCTTCTGGAATTTATAAGGGTGGCTGAGTTGCCTGGAATATTTGCCATATACGGCAATTATTCTCTTTTTGAAAAATCACATTGGGGGTGGAGCTTGCATGTCTCCAAGATGGCGGCTCGTTAAAGTTGCTCCTTGGAAATTGGGTCACGCTTTGCTGTACTGCTAGAAATAGCTAAATAGGAAAGAAGGGTACATTGCTGAAATTGTGGATACTTGCACAGATAATTTCCATTGGTTTGCCTAAAAGAGAAGTAGGGGCACGGAGCTGAGGATGTAAAATTATTGAAGGTTAAGGGTAGTACACGAGTTTAGAGACCACTCACTAAAGGTGATATATTTTCTTATTGGGGCAACCTATACCGCCAAATGAGACACAAAGCAAATTTGTGACCAATGGCTTGTGTTCTTTTTTTATAGTTACAACGTTTTGGTAACCCTTGTCTTGTTATAAAATAAGAGGCTTATGGTGAAGATCCAGGAGAAATGTGATATGTTTTATGTTTCAGGGGGCCCTACACGCCTCAGTGGTTCGAAAAGCACACGTGAAAGAGGCTGTTAAAAATTAGTACATGATGATGAAAAGATTTTGGAGAAAACCCTAACGCAATTACCCCGGACTTGGGACTGCTTAGTAGCAGATTGCAAAGAGAGGTGAGCAATGGGCATCTTTGCCTATGTAACATAATCTTAGTTTGTAAACCTCCAATATGCGAGGACAATGAGGATACTAATTGTGAATCTTTACATTGGTAGTAGAAAAAAGAGCTGGATACTGTGCTGTAGAAGTGTGCAATAATCACCTGATTGATAGAATAAATTGTGTTAAGGTATATGCCTTTGAGTCATGTTTATATCTGCGTGCGGCTTTTGGGCTTCTTTGATAATTTATTAACCCTACATGTTTGGTTGAAGTGGCGAATAGCATATTCCACTTGTGTTTTTGCATTTAGTGCAAAGAGCCATCTGAAGTGCTATTGAAGATATAAACTCCCATAAGAGTAAATGTTGGTGAGTTGTTACCTGCTGAAAAAATATAGAAACGGTGTAGAAAACCAGGAGGCAATATTTTTTCATGTTGCAGAGTCTGAATAAAAAGAAATGTAGTTAAAACAAATGGCACTACCAAAGACCAGTTCAAGTCAGGATTAAAACAGGTATACCACATGCTGAGATTAGTTCAATATTAGACTATAAATGGAAGAAACCTATTCAAAATTAATTAAATGATTAGTGATCTGCCTGAAAGTAGAAGACCTTTCAGATCTAAGTAGAAGAGAGTTATAGATCAAGACAGATATCATATCTGAAGTAAGTGATAGTTATGAAATAATGATTCAACCATGGGTAAGGAAGTTAGGTAGAGGATACATTTACTCATGTTAAAACAATCATGGTAATTATTTAAAGATAGACTGTTGTATATATATGAACTGTATATTAAAGAATATATATTTTTAAAAGTCATCAGGGTGAAAAATAATGTTTATGCTGGATTTTAGAAGGGATTTGTTGAATTATATGTAGGTGCATTTAGGCCTAATTTTATTTTCGTTATCATAATTTTTTGAATGTATATATAATGTTCATCAATTGCTTTTAACTGAAGGTCCAATAAGCTTGGAACTTTACTAAAATGTTGTATGTAGATTGATGTCTGCCTTTTGTTGTAAAAATTAATGTTTGACTGTTTTTCTAATATATTATTTGTCTGTATGTTTCTATGTTTAAACAGCCCTGAAGAAATCCCATGCGAAAATAAAGGGACAAAACGCGTAGGCTGTTGCACATTTTGGAATTGTCAACCTGAAATATTATGAAATTAAAGATTAAAAGAAGAGGAAAAAGAATCTGATTGAGAATGTGACTTTTGTGGTGTATGGTTACTAAATGTCTTCTACTGTCATTTTACCTAAACATTAGTAATTTATAAAAGTTGTGAATTATAAGAGGAACTTTTCAGACAGTGTAGAATCTTACTGTGCTCCTCACACCTGTCGAATCTAATACCACACCACCCTTGGAAGGGTCAACATGGGTAAAACGTACAGATGACAATCTAAACTCCAATTTGAGCCACGTTAAACACCCCGGAACAAAGAGGCTCCCGTTGATGCAGTGGATTCTGGCTCGGAGTCAAAAGATCCCAACATGGATCCAGACTTAAAACAGATCCTGGTGGTGATGCAAAGCTGTTTGTCAAAGATTGATGAAAAATGTGATGCCCTCTCTTTCTGGATGGCTAAAAAGATTATGTAAACAAGTAGAGAGGTTAGACATTGTGGAAAGAAGAGTGTCTGATGCTGAAGATATAATAACTGCAAAGGCAACAGCAAATACCAGAATGGATACACTGCTTATATGCTCCAAGTCAAAAGCCAAAGATTTGGAATCTCATTCTAGGTGTAACAACATAAGTATCATAGGCATGGTTAAAGCAACAAACATCAACAACATGGAACAGTATGTGGTGCAACTCATTATAGCATTGCTAGGCAAAGACATTTTTTCAGATATCTTTGTTGTGGAGTGCGCTCATCGCTCATTGGTTCCGTGGGCCAATCTCCACCCAAAAATTGCACTGCTCCTAAATTATAGGGACCATGATGCTGCCCTCAGAAAGGAAAGAGAGTTGAAGGTTTTGAGATATGAGGGCATGGAGATGTCCATATACCCGGATTTCATACAGCAAGTACAAGAAGCTTGCCAAAAGTTTATTCCAGTTAAGATGAAGTTATGTAAATTACAGACCCGGAACAAATCCTCCAGTTCCTTAAGCACAGGGAGGGCACCAGCTCTCTTAGGAGCTCCTCCAGGGCCTCACCTGGCACGGATGATGACTACCTAGACACGGAGAGCAATTAACTAGCCGGTGGTTTTGTGTCTGGTAGATTGAGGATTTGCTATGTTGGATGGCCATCGGGGTGCTCTGGCCGGGGCACTGTGCACCTTTACTTGAAAACTTGGGAACTTGGGGAGACTGTTGCTTTATTTTATTTGCATGTGCGTCTATTGTGTAGGGTATTGGGCAACCTATGAGGTCTTCATTTGTCTCTACTTGATGCACAGTGGAACGTAATTCACAGGCCACTTAACCGATGTCATTGATGGGGCAATTGTACATTTCAGTGAGATCTTCTAGGGATCTTTTTCAATTAGTGATGGGTGCGTTATTTATTGAATATGTAAAACGAGTAAGGCCCGGCCACTTGCGGAGATGCTTGGCCGATAACATCCACCACCCCATGTGTGCCCCACAATATGTAGTGTTTTGTGTTTTTCTTTTTCTTGGGGCATTGGCTGGGTGGGACAAGGTTGGGATGCTCAATTTGGGTTGGCATAGAGTGGGAGGGGTTGCTTGTGGAATAACTGGTTTAGTGTTCCTTTTGAAATGTATTTCCGTATTGTGGCTGGTTGGTCATGACTGGTATACTTACATTGACAAGGTGGTATGGCGACATAGTACACACTGAGACAGACCGACGTCCCTGCCCAAGAGTCAGGTTTAAGGAGAGAGAAGTGTATTACGGGGCTTAACAACCATAGAAAGATCCGGAAAGTAATGACATATCTTAAAAGACACAATGTGGATGTCGCTATACTGCAAGAGAAAAACTTGACCCCAAACAGTAGTATCTTGATGAGACACAAGCTCCAATGGCACTATTTCTCAGCAGGGTTCACTTTCCACACCTGTGGGGTGCTTCTATGGACTAGTGGTAGATCTGGTATAACTTTAAAAGAAAACTATGCTGATCCAGATGGTAGGTTCATAGTTGTCCGCTGTCAGAGGGATGGGGTGGGCACTCAGGGCACGCCTACTCCAATACTGTGACTTACCTCAAATTTAGGGAGGTTATTTCAATTGTGTCTTGGATCCCAACTGCGATCTCTTGAAGGGCCCACCTCATTAGCCCTCGGCTGCCGCTAAGGCTATTATTGATATAGGTAACCAATTGGGCTTAATTGACATATAGAGATACCCCTCCCCAACGACTGCGTGGTGCACACATTACTCTGCAATACACAATATCTATACTCGGATTGACTTCTGGTTGGTGGCTGAAAGCTTGGACTCCTGTGTTACTCATTGTGAATCTCTTCAGAGAACTTATTCAGATCATGCACCTGTTGTATTAAACTTGGCTCTTCAACTCAGGAAGTTCAAGGTATTACCCTGGAGGTTTCCACCATATTCCTTACTTGATTCAGTCTTTAAGGCTGAAATGACGCTAATGACTGAGGAGTTTTTTCATAATTATATGATATGGTTGCTTGCTTCACTATGGTCTGGGAAACCTTTAGCGTTTAAATCCGAGGGGTGACCATTTCAAAACATGCAGGGGTACTTAAGTATTTAAGGAACAGGCTGTCATATTTGGAAAAGGAAATCGGATCATTTGCGCTCAGGCTATACTCAGATACTGAAAGACATCAAAGAGAAGCTAGTTGAGTATAACAATACAGCTGATAGTAATCAAACACCTCTGCAAATACGCCACCGCAAGGGTGTATGAGGAGGAAGAACACCCTGGTGCTGCACTAGTGGCCCTAATGCACCCCAAAAGGGAGGCTGGGGTGATTCTGGAAGTTTTAGATGACGAAGATCAACCATCGCATGATACTGAATGCATTGCCGATAGGTTTTATAGATACTATGCTGAGTTATATGCCTCCCACATTCCACCTGATACAGAGGTCATTGCTGATTCTCTGGAGCATATACACACAACATGACTTACTGCGAAGCACAGAGAGCATCTCCTGGCTCCCCTCAACCTCTTAGAGATACACTTTGCTCTTAAAGACATGTAAATTTCTGGCGCACCAGACATTGATGACCTAACTGTGGCCTTTTATAAGGCCTTCCAAGAATTGCTCATACCGTTATATGAGAGAATGGTAGAAACTGGAGAGAAGCCCTCAATGAGAAAATCTTTAATCGTAACTCTCTTAAAGCCAGGGAAACCACCTAATGTTTGCTTCTCTTACAGGCCCTTGTCACTCCTAAATGTTGACACCAAGATTTTGCAAAGTCCTTGTGAATAGGCTGGCTCAAATTGTTCCGATAGTTGTCCATCCGGAGCAGGCAAAATTCGTACCAGATCGTATCTTGTCATATAAACTTAGAACACTGTTGGGTGTTGGGTCATTAAACAAGTTGACTCTGCAGTGAAGGCTGTGGCAATTGTTTTAGACACGGAACCGGCATTTGACTCTGTAGAATGGGCGTTTTGACGTGTTTCTTCACCTGATTGCAGTGTTCTATGCTGCCCCCGTGGCCAGGGTTAAAGTACTCCCCCCTCTCAATCACAAGGGGCACCAGACAAGGCTGTACCCTATAACCTTTATTACATATCTTGATTGCTGAGCCATTGGTGTGCGCCCTTAGGGAATACCATAATCCCAGGGGAGTGCGATTTCCTGGTTATCGCCTCATAATTTTGACCTACGTTGATGACACCCTGCTGTATGTATGCGATCCGGAGAGAAACCTCTCTCCTATACTCATGGAAGTGGTTCGGTTTGGAGGTCTGGCGGGGCTTCGAGTGAACTGAGGCATGTCCATTATTTTCCCATTAACTCCTACTATGATCCCATGTCTCTGGATTTCCCTTTACAGTGGAAAACTTATTTAGTGTGTTACCTCGGCATACAAATTCATACTGATCCAACTATTGTCATGTTAGATAAATATAGGAGAGCAATACAGGCGCTTGAAGAAGATGTTGACCGCTGGGTAAAATGCCCCCTTTCTTTAATGGGACAAATAAGGTTGATGAAAATGGTGTTCCTCCCCAGATTTCTGTTCCTTTTCCAGCACATTCCAATGCTTCTGCCGCAATCTTTTTTTGTCACCCTGTGCTCTTTGATGCTTAAGTTAGCCTAGGCTGGCATGCAACCAATGGTTAAATGGGAGGTTCTTACCCTACCTATCGACATGGGTGGATTGAATGCGCCAGAGATTGAACTCTATTATAAAGCAGTGCAGAGCTCGCGTGCTCATTATTGGCTTCATGGCCCCCATGACCTCCCCGCATTTGTACATAGAGAGGGATGCTGCTGACTCGCACACCCTACCTCAGACTCTATTTCATGACCCAGTGAGATGCCACAGTTTATTTGACTTCCTAAACTCCTCGATTGATACTTGGCGGAGTCTATTGGTGCAGCAGTCCAGTTCCTTTCTGAATCGCTCACACATGCTATTAAAGTAGTACTCATGTTGTCTATAGGGAGGGAGAATTGTATTACTGGTCTACACACATTAGGTATAACGAAGACGGGGGATTTCTTCTGAGATGGTGTTGTGGTTGGTTGGAAGTCAGTACTTGACAGGAAACACCCGTCGTCAGCACTTACCTAATTTCAATATTACAGAGTCCGACATGCACTACGAGGTCTAATGGGGGTGCTCCTGAAATGCCAGTGCTTTCCTCTCTTATCCAGACGGAAGTTCCTAAAATGTTGGTGTCTAGGTTATATGCATGCACACAGGAGTTCAGAAGGCCCGCCATGATGAAGGTGCGCTTAGATTGGCAGAGAGATCTTGACAGGATTCTTGATGATTAATGTGCCCTGACTAGGGGAATATACCTCAATGGTAGGCACCAACTGATTCACTTTAAATTTGTCAACCACATGTACTGTACGCTAGAGAGACTGTATCGCTATGAGTTAAGCAAATCCACCAACTATTGGTGTTGCCATGCACCGGGAGAAGGTTTTTGCAGGCAATTTAGCTCTACCTACCTGTATTAGAGTTTTGGGGTAAGATTTTCTATGAGCTGTGTGAAATAACTGGTGCTTCCCCAGAGCCAGGCTCAATGCTGGGATTTGATAAACAGATGGATAAGAGTGTATGGAGACTAGTTGCTATGGGTCTGCCTCTGGCTAAGCCCCAGGTAGCACTGCGATGGGAAAGGGGTCTGGCACCCACCCTGACTGATTGGCATAAAGATTTGGTATATTGCAGGGGCGTGGCTTGGCGCTCATGTAGACGGGAGAAAATTCCGGCCCTGGACTCCCATAGATAACATTATCCTGAGCCTTTGGAAAAGCAGGGAAATCTGCGGCTGTCCAACCTGGGAAGCAGCGGCTGTAAACTGAGTTGGCGATTTGCAGTGTCCGGCCGACGAGGGGCTGACGATCCTGAGGAGCGGAATCCAAAATGGAGCCTGCGGTGTGAGGCGGAGATCGCTGCCTGATACCCGACCCAGCAAACTGGGCCGTGTGGCGGGCGGGGATTGCTCGCGTCGAGGGGCAACAAGCACCCGGGGTGGAGGGTGATGACCGACCCCTTATGTGGAGCTTCACCTGACTCCGAGCTTGCAGTTGCGTAACTGGAATCCAGGCGGGGCACGGAGAGGTGCAGAGCGAGACACCACATCCAGCTGCGGCTATGAATGGCGGCGTATGGCCGACAAAGTAGGATGGGAGAGGAGAGAAATGCATGCCCAGCTGGTATTCCCCTGATTGCCTGAGACCCGAGAGTGGAAACGGGAGTGAGGATCCCGAGTGAGGTGCTTGGGCGCAGAGGGAAGTTTCGCCTGAGCTGCTGCGGGAGGCCGCATTAGAGGGGAGAGGAAGCATTGGGAGCCACGAGTGCCAGGCCCCCAAGACATAGTGAACCATGATAGGAGACAACCGGAGAGGCCCTGCCGATGGATGAGGCCGACTGGGGGCGTGTCAGGCACATGCAGGAAATTGCCTCTTATTCCATGACCTGTTTTGAGCTGTAGGTCATGCGCTGCTGAGAACTTTGATATGAGTGCTGCAGAGCACAGTTAAAGTTAATGTTAATTCAACTTGTTGAGCGCACGATTACCCGGGGGTGTCTTGGCGGCCATCTTAGTGGGAGGAGGAGGCCCTGAAATTTTTTGCGTGCGGTCCGTTGATACACGGGCTCAGCATCTAAGAGACGAGAGTGGGGCATCTGCTTGGGGCTTATTTAGTGGAATGGGAGCTGTGTGGACCCTAATGGTAGGCATGTGCCCTAGAGACGAGAAGGCGCCACACTCTGACAGAGAATGGAACCTCGACCAGGTGGTGAGATCACTGTGCAGTACAGCGATGACTGAACGAGGGTGCGAGCATGACCAGCTGCGCATAGAGTACCTGAGTGAGCAATCATCATCGGCATAGTGGCCAGGCAGAAAGGGCAAGGCGCCACAACACCAGGAGAGCGAAGCATCCCAGTGGATGAAGAGGATGAGACTCTGGATTCAGAAAGGGATGCACCCACCTTGAAGATTACCCTGGCAGATATAATGTAAGCCATTGACGCCCTCCTAAGAGGCGCTCGAAATTAAAATAGACTCCATAGGCACGGATCTCAATCTCCTGAAGGATGACCACCGTCGGCTGGTGGAGAGGGTCACTGACGTGGAAAAAGTACTAGCGAACGTCCCTGCGGAGGTGACAGAACTAAAGAAATCTCTCACTGAGGTGGCGGGGAAAGTTAAAATATTAGAGATGTGAGCAGCAGATAGTGAAGGGAGATATTGTCGCAATAATTTGCGCATCATAGGGGTGCCTGAGAAGGAGGAAGGAGAAGATATAGTGCAATACTTAGAGGTTTTGATTAAGAATGAGGTAGCCCCTGAGGGACTCTAGCAGTTTTATGCAATTGAAAGAGCGCATATGGTACAGGCCAGACCTCCCAGGCCAGGAGTGCACCTGAGACCACTTAGTACTCGTCTGCTCCATTTTCGAGACAGGGACTATATACTCAAGCAGGCCCGCCAAGTGAAGGGCATACAAATTGGAAATAGCAGAGTGATGGTGTTTCCTGATTTCACTAGAGAGGTACAGCAGCAAAGATCCACATTCCTGGCAGTGAAGAGAAAGCTACGACAAATGTAACTCTTGTATGCAATGCTGTTTCCTGCTAGATTGTGATTTGTGGGGCCTAAAGGAGTGCAATTTTTTCTAACGCCGCAGGAAGCCAGGGATTGGGCGGACAATGTCCCTGGACAGAAATCGGGAGGCAGTTCGCCGAGACCGCCTGTAGGAGATGGCGAACCTAACTGAGGACAATCGAGAGCGGTGACCCCGACAGAAGTTCAAGTGAAAAAGAAGAAAGGTCATCATGGCGGTGGTGGAGCTTAGCCAACAGGGGTCCAGCCCCAGATCGATGAGGAGTGACAAAGAGGATGGCCATTCAGAAAGTTCTCCAAATATGAGCGTAACAGAGATTAGGAAACAGAAATGCCTGTTGTGACACCCCGCACCGTGGATGAGCTGGGTTGATCTGGGAAATCTGGGACTTTGAGACTACAGCCTTGGGCGAACTATATCCTTTTGCAGAACATCTTCTGTGCACACTGTGGAGGAGGAGGGCTGTGGTTAATAATACCCTCAAAATATTATAAATGAGGAGCTTTGGGGGAACCAACAGATCGTACATGAGGGGAGGTCCGGGTGGTTGGTTATCCGAGGCTGAGCGACAGCCATTACACCCACATCGTCAATATAGTTAGTAGTGTTTGGTTGGGAGGGGGGTTACTTCCACCTGTCCTGGGGAAGGGGAGTTGGGTAGTTCAGTTATCTGGGGGTTGTGCACTGGGGACCGGGAGTGTCTTGGGTACGTATGTTCTTAAGAGTGGAACAACGACTCTTCGATGGGACCCTCCATAGATTGTAAATGCATATCCTGGATTGTGCGGGGGATGAACTTCATGACAAAACATCATAAAATACATGCATTTCTGGTGCGCAGAGGGGTGCATATTGCATTATTGCAGGAGGGGAAACATCACTTACAACGCAACTTTTACAACGTGATGCTTTTACATCGCAACTTTTACAACGCAAACCATTACAACGCATTGCGCTGGGGGCGCTCTAGGATAGGGAATATATTTAATTTACTATCTAACACCTTCCCTACTATCCACGGGGGACTGGAGTTGGAATAGTAAATTAAATAATTCACCATCCAGCGCCCCAAAGCACTATGCGTTGTAATGGTATGCGTTGTAAAACTCGCGTTGTAAAAGCATGCGATGTAAAAGCATGTGTTGTAGTGTTGTACATCCTTGCAGGAGACGCATATCAATGCAACAGAAGGGGCTGCTTTAAAACGCAGGTGGAGGGGACAATTGTTTTATAGAAATTACTCATCATTTGCCAGAGGAGTATTGGTATGGGTGAGGGCAGGGATACCCTTCCAATGCACAAGGCAACATGACCAAAACGGAAGGTATGTGGTAGTCCTGGGTAAGCTGGAAGGACGAGATGTAACGATTGGGAGTATATATGCCCCAAACATGAAGCAAGCTTCATTCTTGGCAGATATGTCTAGGTCACTAGCGCATCTGCTGACGGGATCGGTCCTCCTGGGGAGACTACAATAGTGTTGAAGATGTTAGGCTTGACAGATCTCACACCCCCTACATGACTCACCTAGTCATAGGGTGGCACGGGCAAGAAGAGATTGGCAACAGCAATGGGGGTTGATAGACTCTCGGAGGACTCACCACCCCGAGGAACTGGATTATTCGTTCTTCTCCCCTATGCATGACCTACACGTCAGATTGGATGCTATTCTGAGCACCCCTGATTTCCATGGCCATATACAGACTAGCGAATATTGTGCACGTACAATCTCGGACCACAATCCTTTGTTGATCTGCCTCAGTTGGTCCAGGATTAGAGCAAATATCCCTACATGGCACAGATGCATTGGAGGATCAGGTGTACCAATCTGAGATCCCCACAGCCATAGAACAGTGTTTTGCGGAAAACGAAGGAACGGCCTCCAATCTTATGAAGGAGTAGGAGGAATTCAAGGTGGTGCTTAGGATGCGCTTTATCTCTGTGGCGGTGGGAGTGAGGAGAACTCTTCTAAGGGAAACAGTGGATGCAGAAGAGAGGTTGAGACGGGTTGAACATGAAAGACCAGGGAATGCAGAAAAACAGAGGGACATATTAAAGGGCAGGTAAGAGGTGGCGGGATACGTAGAAAGACTGCATTGTTTTGATCAGAAGAACTAAATAACAAGGGCCCTTGCAGAAAGAGACAAACCTGGGGCTTTGCTGGCCTGGCTGGCTAATCCAGCCAAGAGGGGATCTGCTATTTTGGAACTGAGAGATGACCAGGGAGGGGCTTTATACCGCCTGCAAGATAGCAATCAGCATTTCTGTGACTATTATGCTGGACTATATAAAAGTAAGGCTTCCCCTACGGCCGCAGAACTGGTGGAATATGTAGAAAGTGTTGAGTTGCCAACAATAGGTGAAGAAGAGGCAGACGCACTGGGATAGGAGATAGATCTATGCGAGGGATGGGGTGCGGTTAAGGCTATGGCTAGAAATAAGACTCCAGGTACCGATGGGTTCCCTATAGAATTTTATGCTACATATATAGACTTGCTGGGCCCCCGACTGGTAGCGCTGTATGACCAGGCAAAACAAGAGGGTGCATTGCCGGGAACCACTAGGGAGGCCTTGTTTGTCCCATTGCTGAAATCAGGTAAGCAGGCACACGACAAGACTGTAGATAGACCACTGTCAATGCTAAATCTTGACTATAAAATCTTGAGCAGGATACTGCCCACATGGCTTTTACCACACATGGCGAGTCTTATACCTTATGACCAGGCTGTATTCATACCAGCAAGGAATACAGCAATGAATGTGAGGAGACTATTAAGAGTATTAGGAGCTGACACCTATTGCAAGGAAAAGGTAACTATTCTGACAATAGACATCGAAAAGGCGCTCGATAGTCTCGAATGGCCGTACCTATTTAGTGTGAAGTTTGGTTTCGGCTTAGGGAAGGAATTTGGGGCATGGACAGCCCTACTCTATAGAAACTCAACAGCCCAGGTTAGGACAGGAAAGGTTATCTCAGAGGGATACACAGTAGAGAGAGGGACACAGCAGGGATGCCCATTATTGCCCCTGTTGTTTGTATTGTATTGTATTGTAAGGGGAATTTGTAAAGCGCGCTAACACCATGGGTTTCTTGGCGCTGGTTGAGTACTGAGGGACCAGAGGGATTTAACCGGATTGAGGGAAGAGCCATGTTTTTAGGGATTTACGGAAAAGGGTAAGAGAGTTAGAGATTTTGAGAGAAAGGGGAAAGGAGTTCCAAAGTTTAGGGGCCAGGAATGCAAATCTCCGGCCTCCAGATCTGCAAAGTTTGACAGGGGGGATGGAGAGGAGGTGGAGGTGGGAAGATCTCAGGTTCCGTGAAGGGCAATAGGACCTGATAAGGGATTTCAAAAAGGCGGGACAGGAGCCAGATAAAGATTTGAAGGTGAGGCAGCCGATCTTGAAGGCCGCCCTCGAGATGACAGGGAGCCAGTGCAGTTTAGAGAGAAGGGGTTTAACGGATTGCCATTTCGGAATCCCAAAGGCCAGTCTCGCCGCTTGATTTTGAACAGATTGTAGTCTGGAGAGAGATGTTTTGGGCAGACCGTGGTAAATAGCGTTCGAAAAATCTAAGCGGGAGAGGACAAGGGCCATGATTACTTGCAGAAGGGCTTCAGGAGTAAGGAGATAAGCCACCTTCCTGATCCTGCACAGCTGGAACATGCAGGAGGAGACTACTGTCCCCACTTGGGGCCCGAGGGAGAGACCGGAGTCATTAGTGACCCCTAGACTTTTTACCGAGGCCACAGGGGTGGGGGGGGGGGCCAAGTTCTTTCGGCCAAAAATGCGGGCCCCAGTAGGTAGAGCTCCTACCAGCAAGATTGTTTGCAATAGCCATAGAGCCGCTGGCTCCTAAGGACATGTCTGAGAATGGGTACCACAGCCTGGAAGTAGAGGGACATGTCCATCATATAGCTTTGTACGCGATGATATGATTCTGTTTTTGAGAAATACTTAAACAAAATTGGAGTGTGCTAAGAGATTGTTGTTAGACCTGTAGAGAGTAGCAGACCTCAAGGTGAATTGGAGGAAGTCAAGTTTGTTCCCTACTATGCTGGGCGGGAGAAACCTCAGTTGGTGGAGGGGATTGAATGGGAAGGGAGGTGCATACCATATCTAGGGGTACAGAAATATCATGATAAGATGGATCTCCTAGAGGGCAATGTGGGGAAGATCATGCGGGGAACGAAAGCCAATTATGAATTTTGGGGAACCCTCCCCCTTTCAGTGGCAGGCAGAATGTCCTTGCTAAAGATGGTGACTCTCCCGAGACTCCTCTACATTTTTAGAGTTCTGCCAATATGGATACCTGCAGAATGGTTCAGACAGCTCTGGACCATGATGACGGAATTCCTGTGCGGGCAGGAAGGAGGAGAGTGGCTTTGGCGACCCTAATAAGGGTCAAGACGGAGGGGGGACTGGCAGTGCCAGATTTCGATTACTATTATATTGCAGCTCAACTGCAATGGCTGACGAAGTGGGTATCCAGCCAAATTAGGGGAACCGTGCAGCAGGGTGATGGATGTCCTGATCCAGACCCCCAGAATTGTGTTGAAATTGCCTGTATCAGAGAGGGAAGTGACTGCGGAAGCGCATGTGGCCCACCAATGCTGGGTCAGAAGGTCGCAGAGAGCTAAAGTGCGACGCCCTTATGCACCGGAGATACCATTAAAATATTGGATGGCATTGCCTCATGGAGCGGACTGGAGGAAACTGGAAACATGAGAAGAAGCTGGTGTACTCACCATAGGGCAGTTATATCAGGATGGCATGTTACTGCTCTTTGAAGACTTTAGCAAGCAGAATGGAATACCGAGGGGTGACTTCCTTCTACATGCGGCCTTGACTGCACTGGGCGGTTGGCCCTACTGAACCTGGATTGGATGAAGGTTGCCAGTACGCAGTAATGGCAGCTGGGACGATTAAGGCGGTTACCTGTTTATATAGGAGGCTAAACCGTGCAACACGGCTCTCACTCAGTGCGCTACATCAAAAATGGATAGAGGACCCAGGGGAACCCTTTGAAGAAAAAGCGTTGGGAGAACTTAAAGACAGGGTCAGTAAGGTCACTAGAAATGTCCGGTTTCAGTTGGTACATTTTTACATATTTCATATGGCTTACCTTACCCCAGGGCGCATACATAAGTACTTTAACATAGTCACGGCCGTGTGCCCTCGCTGTGGTGAAGTGGGAGCGGAGTTCCTCCATATGTACTAGAGTTGTCCAGAAATAAAGAATTACTGGGGGGAGGTGATGGAAATTTTGGTGGAAATTACGGAGAAGGAAGTGAACATTTGCTTACTACACAGATTTCCACATACTGCTAAGAACAAGGTCACTAGTACATTTCAGGACCTAGGCTTAATGTTAGCAAAGCGAGATATCACGAGCCACTGGAAGGTGAGGGGGTGCCCCAGCATCAGCAGATGGAAAAGAGAATTTGAGTGTTATGCTGACGCTTGAGGGACGGTAAGCTTAATGGGAATTGGAAGACATTGGACGCAGCCAGGGCATGGGAGGCTCTGACGTTGCAGTTGAAGCAGCTCAATGACATTTCAGAAGAGTAAGTCTGAGACTAGTTGGGGGTGGATGATTGATTACCTGTTTGGAGATGCATGGGAAGAGATGCAAGAGCAATGAGCAATGAGGAGTGAGTCCCCAGCAGAAGCCCTGATGGGAATTTCAGAGACTGAGTGGATTAGATAGCATTCCTGGAGGGAGACGCAAGTGTTTCATAACCCAAGACAGGGTGGTGGGAGTTATTGTTTGGAGGGGGGCGGGGTTATATTACTTATTGCTTCACTTGTAGACAAGTGTGTACCTAACAACTATTGTTGGAGCTCCTGAGGGCAAGAAACCATGGTATGGACATTAACATAATACTCTTGAACTATACATGTGTAAGAGAGGTACTGAAGCAAGCTTGCCGAGTGAAGCAAGCCTTGTTTTGTAGGATGTCTTGTTTTACAAATGACTAATAAAGTTTGTTTATAAAAGATTTGGTATATTGCAATACTCAAACGGATGCCTATAGAGAGCTACTGCCTCCCCAATGCCACCCCAGGGGATTTTGGGGCCCATATCAGATGTATTTAGTGGGCAAGGAGACGGGAGATCCAGTGGGGGAGATTAATTTTGCTGCACAAACTTTATGACTGCTTCTATCATTTTTACAGGTGCCAGAAAAAGGAATCTGTGAGCCTTGAATCTACCTTTGTAATTTGCGGGGAACCCGTAGTCTCAGGTTTTATCTGTTTGTCTTGTTTGTTATCTATCTGGGCATATTGCACGATGAGCCATGTTAATTGTGCTGCTTTATGTTACTCACACAAAATCTTTGTTAACGGAATCATTATGAATCCAGCTTGAATACACAATTGTTTATATCAGCTGCAACCCCAAAATGATATCCATTTTCATGATTTGATGTCTACAGAATAATTCAAAATTCAGGTTTTTCAACCTGGCCTCTGTGCACTGTTGCCATAACAAAAAATTGTAAAGTTTTTAAAACAAATTTTAAATGCTCATATTGTAATCCTCCAACATGTGAAATTTCTTCTATACATTTTCTTGCTTTGCAGCATGGAGTAATTGTTTTAAGAGAACACCCCAATGCATTTCAGGGCCCATCGAACCTTCTTCAGGGGCTTGGTCTGTAAATAAAATAAACATACTCTCACATAAAAGAGAACCCATGTTTGGGTGAAGCAGTCTAATAAATATATGTAATCAGATAGAGATTTCCAAAATCTGTCCATGCCAATGCAACTAGTTTAAGGATGAAAGCTGTGATAGATGATAAGTTGAGACCTGTGATTAGGTAAAAGACACATTGGTGAGGAGAGCGCGCCATGCGATAGACTGCCGATTCACATTAATGTCCTCAACTGAGCCAATGCAAATAAACCATTCTAACCGCAGTGCGCCAAGTTTAAAGACCCATGGAGGGCCGATGGGGCCTGAAATGCATTGGACGGTTCTCTTAAAACAATGACTCCATGCTGCAAAGTAAGAAAATGTATAGAAGAAAATTGAGTTGTGATTCTAACAAAATAAATATGTACATGTTACAAGGCCAATTTTTATGTTTTGAACAACAGTGCATAGGGGCCAGGTTGAAAAACTTGAATTTTGAATTATATAGTCAATGGCACATTAGGACAGTGTGCTAGCCTCTGCAGCACGCCTGGTCTATTTATTTAAAAAAAATGTAGTATTACAAAAAAATAGTAGTGCTCCTTATGTTCTTTCTAGTTATGTCTACAGATTGCCGATTTCTCCACATGCACAGGTTTTATCATTTATTTGCGCTTTCACATTGCAGGCTATCCAAACTGTGGCGGCATGAACTAGGTTCATTGATCTGATCCAGCTACACTCACATCACTGTCCTCCAGTCCAGGCCAGTATTACTGGCAAAAGTATATTCACGGCCGACCACTCAATCATAGCATGGAACTGAAATTTAATTAATAAAACGAATTTCGTAGCGTGCCCTGCATCGCAAAATACGATGCAGCGCGCGCTACGAAATTTGTTTTAATAATTAAATTGTTTACCTACCTCCAAATATCCATATTCCGGTTTTTATCACCCCCCACACAGCCCCTCCCCCGCCCCGCCTCCCTGCCCCACCGCAACTCCCTCCACGGGCCGCAGCTGCTGAACATGAGGACATCTCAATATAAGGGTATTGAAATACATCAGAATTAGCATAAAGCCAAATCTGCGTATCTAATTCAGAAGATGTAGCGTAAGCAAAAACAAATAGTTCAAAAATCAGGATGCAGAGTATCAAAAAGCATGAGTCAAAGCTTCCCTGCATCAAGGGCCAATGAATAAAAGCATTAGTCTATCCCTACACTAATACTAAAGTGGCATCCCTACTTAAGCATCCCCAGGAAAGAATAAAAGGTGGCAGCAGGTAGAGTCTTCTGAAAAAGTCTATTCACCATCAATGGGTCATGTACTATAAAGCTACAGATCAGAGCTGGCTCTAAGATGCTCGCTCTCTGAAGGCAGAATGGGAAATGGCCACTTTCCCTACTCCCCAACAGCACATTATTGCAGATATCCTTCCCAAGATTCATTTCGGGTCCCACCATCTGCTGTGGGTATGGTCCTAAAGGTAGTTTACCATGAGAAAATGATGTTCTTCTCTCGCAACACTTTGTCCTTTGTTCCCAGACCTACTCCTGTTGGAAGCACAATGACCTTCCTTTATCGACTCAAGCGACATGATTGTAACTTACATCTCCTCTTGCCTGAATAGAAAGACAAAGACTTTATTCTAGCTAACAAGAAAGCTTCTTTCACCTGCAACATAAAACTTGAGAAAGAACAAATTCCAAAGCACATGTGAAATTCAGCTGTTAATTCTAAAGCAAGAGTTTCAGGGAACAGCGTTTCAAGCCTACAGAGTTCAGCTAACATAGGAATGTTCCGCAGAAACTTTTACAAAGTGCATAGGAATAAGGCACATTCAATTAATCATCATCACAAGCTTTATTTCGACACAAGAGTCATAAAAGCAACATAAAAACAAAAATAACACAAGAAATTACAGTGACAAATACAATTGGTCATCATAAAATTGAGTTAAAACTAATAATAATTCATAACTTTAAAATGCATAAAAAAGGTTTCAAGATACTTGGAAGGTTGCCTATGTTTAAAAAGAAGAAATAAATTGCTTGTGCGTGATATGTTTCCAGCAGTGATGTTAAAAGTTTATACATTTGGCTGCTGTCTAAGGGGTTAGAACGACTACTTCTTCTTTACAAGTGCTTTTCTTCATATCAGCCACACTTGGCCCAAATACTTTGCCATATAAACAAGATATAAGAGGTCTGGTGTCAGTTTTAAGAATACGAAGTGCAACATAGTGATCCTGTGTTCTAAGCTGCCATCAAAGCGGGCTCAACCATTTTTCCCACGGCAGTTTGAACGCTGGACAGCTAAACAGGATATTTGCAATGCTTTCAACAGGGGCCTGACAACTAGGGCAATCTTTTCCGTTGTTGGTGGACCATTTAACCGTCACTTCCCCTACTGAGAGGGAGCCGTACCTGAAGTGCATATAGAGTATTCTATCTCTCGGCACTTTAATTAGTTGCAGGTAGAGCTCAAAGTATCTACTTTGCTTAAGTAGGTAGAATTCGGTTGTCAATTTACCCATGTTAGTTCTTCTAATATCGGCCGCCTACCCATGTCCAAGAATAGCGGGGTAAGGGGGATGTATTTTGGTGCTGACACCAGATCTCTTAAAAATGTATGTTCTGCTGTGGAAAGCTCATCCAGTTTATCGTAACCCCAAACTTCGGCACCATATAGGGCAGCACTAACCACCTTTGCATTATATATCTGGAGGGCTGGAGCTACAGGTTTTGTGTGGGAAAGGCGATATTCTTTAGCCACTGCACCTGCCGTACGCTTGTGTGCCATCAGCAACTTGCCCAGGTGCGGCCTCCATGACATTTTGCCGGAGAACCTCACGCCTAAGTAATCAAAGGTATCAACCTTTTCAAGAGGAATCCCTCCTAGTAGTGGGCCCTTCCTGCAAGCCCTATGAGGGTTAAAGGCCATACATTTGGTTTTACTGGCATTTATGATAAGGCCCGGGTTTTGCAGAAGAGGTGAAATCTATCAACTAGGCGCTGTAACCCTGCCGGGGTCTTAGATATCAACAACGTGTCATCTGCAAACAACAAAGTTGGTATATTTTTCCCCCCCAGGGTCGGCAAATCTGCTGGCTCCTCTAAGAGGAAGTCCACTACCCCATTCACATATAGGAAGAACAGGGTAGGTGCCAAGACGCAGCCCTGTCTTACACCTCGCTTGACAGGGATGCATTCGGTAAGATGACCCTGGTCTCCCCACCTAACCTGGGCAAAGATTCCCTCATGCAACCGTATCAATAAGTTGAGGACAAAGGGGGGCATGGACATTTCTCCGAGCATGTCCCATAGCCTGGATCTAGGCACGAGGTCAAATTCAATTAATGCATTTACCTACATTCAGAGTGACATTACTAATAAACACATTTAGTAGATGAATAATTGTCAGTTCACAACACGTTTTCTTCATGTTAATATTTTCTGCTAATTACATTCACTTATTATATTAATTCTCCATTTTACCTTTTGATGGCCTAAGCACATCACATTTCGATTTAATACATTTCAAAATTCTAACACTTCATATTAATACAACAAAGGAGTATATGTGGGTGCGCTCTACACATGTGATTCCAATGCATCCCTACAGGTAAAATTTTATTTTCATTACATCAGAACCTACCATTTTGATAAAAGGTCTACCCAACTGCCATCTTGAATTATCTCTTCGCTATGCTAACCATCATCTCCTGGTCAATCCCTTCTTTCATAGACAAAGACAAAGGAAAGCTGGGATAGCGTTTTAATTTATGCCTGCAAGTTATTGCACTCCTGTCACCCTATGACTAAAGACTGTAATCTTCATTTCATTCAGGCCAATTTTGAATGGACTGATTTCAGTCCACTAAAAAATTACAACATATCGGCTCAGGGTCAGTGATGTACAAAAGTTAATGGAGGGGCAATACACTTTATTTACAATTCATGATCCAAAATGAAAGGCTGCCCTTTGAATGGTGTGGAGTTTGGCAGCATATTTAGTAAATTCTGGTATTTTCCTGGAATTGATCCTGAAAACCACACTTTTCTAGAAGTAAGATCACAAAGAGGGCAACAGGGAAAATAGGGGTGTTTATTGCCCGAATGCTGGTCTCATGGCTGGAAAATCTTCAATGGCAGTATGAAAAAAAACCTCACATTTGCCTATTATGTCTCTACAAAACAACATACATTCAACAGTGTGGCAATCACAATGAGGTCAGAAACAAGCCTTTCGTGCACTTCAAGTGAATTTTAAATGTTCATAATATGAAGCTGAAACACAGTGACTGTGGAACGTATGTGAAGGGTATCAGTGACATGGCCCTGAGCATTTTGATGGAATACCCTTGATCCAGTGGGTTACCAGCAACAGGTAATCTAACACCACATACCCACCTGGGCCTATAAATTCATTTACAACACACTGGCAATAAACACTGGGGTCGTGATTTGTAATTCTCTAAATTAGTTATTCTTTAGTCCCTAACTAATCTTTCACTAATCAAAAAATTCTTTCCTCTGGTCAATGGACCATTAGTTGAACTGGTTGATGGTGAATGACATAAGATTTCAATATACTTACACATTGGAAATGATCACAGAGTTTGGATGAATTTTATAGTTTTATCTTAAATTAATTCATGTGAACCACTTACACAGTACAGAACAAACTCCATTTCTCACAGGAAGGAAGATTCAAATGATCTATCAAAATGCATCCATTTATACTTTGCAATGACACTGCATGAAAGGGAGAGGATAGAGAGAAAAGCACACAAGCGCATGCACAGATATATTTATAGTCACCTAGAATGGTGTAAAAAAAACAACTCCCAGTCCTAGGAATTGGTAAGGGTCCCCCAGGAAAGATCTGGCAACCAAAGGCTTCAGGACAGGAATTAGGACAGGAATCAGGACAGGACAGGTGACCTCTCTATCACCGACGCTTGCGTAGCACCCCTCTCTGACACTCTCTTCCTACTAGAGATTCTTCCGCTATCTTCTAAATTAATTTGCTTAAGATATTTGGTTCAGCAATTCGATTCTTCTTCTGCATTACTCGTCACTCCGACAGCATCCCGATCTCATGCTTCAGCATCTCCATCTGGAACTTCTGTGCTCTTGGACAGCATCCAGGCCTCAGTGTGAACTAACTAACTAATACTACTTCAATTATATCTTTCTGTATACTAGTACCACCCCTTAATGTTTCAAACTTATGAAAATACTAACTCTAATTGGACAGGCAAAGGGGAGGTGATCATCACACCATGCTTACATATTACTCTTGTCAGTTAGCCCTTTGTTAATAAACCCATCCCCTTAATTCTTTATTCAAAATTTATTTTCCAATGCCATTTACAATGTAATTGTCACAAATCATAAAAATCTGCAGGTTCCCATACATTTCAGTGGACTGTTGTTCCGGTTCTCAGGAAAGTATCCCTCGGAAACCTTGGACGATGTTCAAGTTGACATTGCATCTTCCAGTTTGGTTGCACTACGCATGTGTGGTAGAACGAGAGGGAATAGACTGTGGTACGTATTTCTAGGCCCATAATAAGCACTATTGAAAGAGTAAAAAAGACAAATGTTAAAATAAATGGTTTCACTGTATACCACCTATCTCTACTCTAATCCTATTTACTTCTTATTACTCTCCCCGCATTAGCATTAGTAAAATAGCTGGGATTAGATTTTCAGCAAGCAGATGACAAGCATGTGAGTTTCAAGTGGATATTTTGTTAGCTACTGTGCAAGTGCAGAAAATTCCCTTCAAGCAAAAGATACGTCATACTACGTAGATGCAGTAGACCCATGTGTACTAAAGATATTCATTTACCGGCCATTTTTAGAATCACACTCGAGTTACTGGTTAATAAGACACATAGGCAAGCTTCGTTTTTACTCATAAATATTGTGTAGTGCATATTATTTCACAATACAAGTTTAGTATGGGGTTAAACTTAGAAGCACAATTGCTCTGGCAATTTGAAGTTGTTTTCCATGTGCTTTTTATGAGAACATAATTTAATATCCACAAATGTACTTCTTACTAGTGGGTTTGACCTAGGTTTCATTGGCACATTTCACTGTGACACCCATCACCTCTAACTTTTTCCATCATCTAAAGCATAGTTTTGTCTTGTAAATTGAGTGAGGGTCATTCCATGGCAAGTTCATGACCTCTACCCACCACAGCATTCTCAATATTAAGTTGTTGATCTGTGTTCCTTAGGCAGCCACTAGGGACAGTCCTGAGCGAAAATGGCAACGTTGGAACTGGCGCTGATTGAATGTGAAAGTTGGATAACACAAGTTGTGTTCCTCTTCATTCGCTGCTCAACACTTTTGTATTCAATGGATTGGTGATCATTAGTAGGTTAGAAAATTATGCCAAACACGCCCCACAATTTATTCTTATCCTTTCTTCTCACCTTCACAACAGAGAATCAGGTATCAAAGGTGATGCCACTCATTCCTACCTAACTGACAGGCTTTGATGAATAGACAGTTGGTTAGAAACAGGATCAAAACACAATGCCTTTGGATTACACTAGAGCAGAACATTACTATTTAACTAGCTGACCATTTCATGGAACATTTTAACTCCAGAAAGAAGTTTAATTAATTTCATGTCATGATAGAGCAGTCCAAACTCCCATGAGATCAGTTTTATTTACAGCCTACACACTTGGTCAATGACTAGGACAATGACGTTAGAGGAAATATACAGTGGTGACTCTGAGCGTCCCCCCACTGCTTTTAAGCAGTGTAAATAAAGGAAACATAAAATGATAATAACTCAAAGTTATTATCATTTTATTGTTTCCAGCTGCTTTGCGGGGGGGCTACTCTGCTCCCAGGGTAGGGAAGGAGTGGTTTGCCAACTCCAAGTGTGCATGAATGCTTGGCCAGCCAAGCCAAACAGTCAAGCACACTTTGTATGTTTTCCAGATAAGCTGCAATACAGCCTGCGTGGAGAACATGCCCAGGCCCCCAGTCCCCATCTGAGCGCCGAACTACGACACTCAGACCCATCACAACAGCTGCATTGAAGCATTGTGATTGGTATGGGGAGCCTGGGTGCTTACCAATCACAATGCTGCATTGCAGCGTTGTGATTTGTCAGGGAGTCTGGGTGTGCTTCCTGGTTCCAGAACCTGTTTCTTGCCCGAGTCAGACAGGGGAGAGATGGAGCAGAGTCGCAGGACAAAGCCATAAGGTAAGTGTTTTTTTTTCATTCCATTTCCTCCTCTGACCGTCCCCCGCCGCCCTGCCACCTCTGAACCGTGCCGATAGCCACTGGAAATATATCCATTTCTGGCTTAAGTGGCATACTGGTGAGTAATTCCCTTATCTTAAAAAAATTATTTAGTGATTTGTGATGAATCAGTGGCTGACTGATAGTTATCAACAGACACATGCAACCAAAAGAAAATTAATACATATTTAAGCTGGGTCAGACACTCTCTGAAGGCTGTCCACATTTGATAATACAGGCCTAGACACAATTTGTTTTTAAACTCTTTTTATTGTGCGTTCTACAGGTACAATTTGCAACATTTTTCATATCACTCTACCTGTCTACAGCTTTTTCAAAGTCAGCTTGGTGTATTTAACCAAGCTATATTGACAGTGCAGTTGGCATGTTCGATATTAGGGAAAGTATTTGAGTCCCTGTTTATCTGCTTAAAGAGAAATGTTTTTGTAACAACAGTGTCAAAAACTAGCTTGCACCTGTGCTATGTGGTAGGATCAACAGTGCAGTGCCAATGCGCTGGTCACTTCTGCTGGACGACTGATGGTGTGCATTGTGTTTTCCTGGTCGCTCTGGATCTGCCGGGTCAGGCCTGGTGTTAGCCAGAGATGGTCATCATTGTGCATTTTGGGGGTGGTCAGTGGTGCTCTTAACATTGCATAGCTACCCCATGAGTGCATCCCAGCTGGTCTTTAATAGGTACTTGTGTAGCCCCTTGGCTCTTCGTGGTGTAATGCTTGACTTTCGGCTTGTACCCAGGCCTCTATGGAAACAGGCCTAGACACGATATAGCTCCAGACTAGCATTAAAATAGGAAATAGCATGCAAGTCACAGGTGCAAGCTATAGTAACTTTTGCTATGGACACTTGAAAATGAACTTCAATGAACTTGTGTATTGTTTAGCATGTGGTGGACAGAGAAGTGAAATATTGAAATATCATAAGTAACCTTCTGTCAATCTGACAGTCCAGCCACTCTATTTAGAATTAAGCAGACCATCATGTTTCTGCAGATGGAGCTGCCGCTGGCTCAGCCTGTGGAAACCTTAGTTCCTATAGAAAATATACAGGATCTGCGTGTTTAGACATATACACTGTAGGATTGGTGTCAGACGAACTCTGATGACTCCCACCGGGCGTGTTTGCCTTTCTGTATCAGCTATCTCACAGTGCCACTATGACCTCCTCTTACCAAAGAGAGAATAGTTTCTGGCAACCTCAGAACATAACAACCCTGATCCCTCAGGACCGTGGAAACAATGTACTACCTATCGCTCAGTCACTCGTGCTTACTTAGTTTCTCTCAGAGAGATACAATGAATAAAACAAGCTGGGCGTTTTCAATAATCATTTATTGAACAGATGTTATTCTGGTGTAGAATAAATGTGGTGCAACAACCGTTAGACTGTATAAGATATAAACGATTTACAGTACTATGAAAGTAAAAGGATGGTAGAGTTCTACCATCTTACTAAAATTATGAATACATTCCAGTATATAAAACACATGATAAAAGGTGCGTACTCCTATGATGCCTCCCTACCTAGTTGTACCTAAGTGTACCTAGCATGGGTTTAGATGTTAAGCCAAGAATTCCTCTAGGATCTAGTCAACCCCATTACCTTAAGTGAGACTGTGGGAGCCCTGCTTGGTCTCGAGTTGGACACCCTGCGAGGGATGTTAGACCACTGCGAGCTGAAGCGTCTGCAAGCAGGAATCCCAGTGACCCTGTCAGTGTGTCGGCTGCAAAGTCTCGATCTCCTCTAGCTATCCTAGCAAGACATGAGGTATATATACCCATAGGTCTCCCGAGGGGTCCTAACTTGCAGTGTTACTGTGTTGGCCTAAGGATGACGTCGGGCCTGAACTTTGTACATGTTTTTTTTTTTACAGGAGATGGTAGTCCTGCTGTGCAAGAACCCTCATGCATAATGTATAGAAAACCCGCCTACTGAATACAGTGTAAAATCTAGGTAAAAGGTCCATCCCCGTAAACCGTGACAAGTGTAATATAGGGAGAGAAGATAGGCAAAGGGTAAGGAGATTACTGAGGTCTATATCATAGTTTTGAATATAACACCCACTCCTCTTCCGAATGGATGACATAGTTTTAAATACTACACGTACTACTAGGTGTTCTAGATATGTGTACGCAAATATTCAAAACCTTAATTTGTTATTGTGTTAAAAAATTTCTCTGAAAAACATTTTTCAAAAAAATCTAAAAAATAATTGTTAAAAAAGAGGGAATGTATTAGAAATTGACAAATAGGCTATTTCTCTAATATGTCCATAGATATAGTCTGAACTGCTACAAGCATTTTGAAAGCCATACATGCGTGAAAGGAATGTCAATTTTTAATATAGAGTTTCGGTTTTCTGTGTTGTTTTTTAAAAAGCCGTATTTCTTCCTAGTACACGACGGGCCAAATGAGTCAAGTGTTTATGTTTCCTGGCTGGTAGACGCAAAATTCTCATTGCATGCTTCCACAGTTGGCGGTCCCTGTAACACCTCGCAGATGATGTCTATTGAGCACAGATGATTTTCTGTACTGTCCACAGCTGTTGCTGGGGCAGCCTGTGCAGCCTGCACGCCATCCAAGGCCATGGTGTCAGAGGAGAAGCAGGTGTCTGTAGAAACAGGAGCTGATGTTACCTGCGGTGGCTCTAAGAATGCAGACATTAACATGGGAATACGCTGGGGACACTGCAAAACATGGGCAGTAATCAGTTCCAGTAAAGCGTCAACGTCTGGTCGCGGACATGACGGGAGTGCCAGACAGAGATCCAACACGCATTCTTCTCCGCAAAACACGCATCGGAGGACAGGTAAGATGCAGTCCATCCAGAATGGTGTAAAAGCCAAGCACCAAGAATCACTTAGTTCCCGTAGGCGAGATATGCCTAGAAGTTGTACCATGCGATCACTGTATCTTCTCTCCAGGAGTACTGTTTCCATCTCCTTGATGACTGGGACGTTCATTGCATAGCAGAAAAAAGACAATCAGGATACCTGCTATTAGAAACAGGAACAGCGGCAGTCCTCTAACAATACTTCCCAATATGGAGTGTATAAAGTTTTGAATCACTCCGAGGACCGTCTGAAAGGTGCTTAACAGTCCAGAACCTATGTTCTTAAATAGGTGGACAATGCCTGTCGTATCAGATCTGTTAAAGATACGATTTACCATTTCTGCAAAATGGAAAGGGCAGTTGGCACGTGTAAGTGCCTGTATCTCTGCTGAAGTAACGAAGTGTATCGGTGTGTTCCTGTGTCCAGTTTCCTACTGAAAAACTGGTTTTATTAAATCGTAGAAACGTTTTACTCTTTCTGCGTAATCCAAAATGTATGTCCTGCCAAAATTAAGGAGTCCTAGTATTGATTGTACGTTTTTAATGATTTGGGAGGTTGGAGTAGTGCACATTTTTCTAAAAAGTTAGCTGCCAGGCTTTTTCCTTCACTTGAAAGCTCATATCCTAGAAAAAGGACTTTAAGGTGGGCAATTTTCGATTTTTTAAAGTTGAATTTGTAACCCTCAGAGGCGAATCCCAATATTATGATATTCACTCTGTTCAAGTGTTCCTCCAGGTCATCAACCGTTATATAAATATCATCCTCATAGGACAACACCTCTTCATCCAGATTTTGAAGCAATTCAGTTACTCTGGCTGAAAACAACCCCGGGCTGTTCTTATACCTCTAGGGGAGTTGACAAAATTGCCGCTGGGACCTTAGCACTGAGAATGCTGTCAGTATCTGCTCTCAGGCACTATATTTTGGCAAAAAAATCCATTTGAGATATCTTTTGTTGTTTTGTATTTTTCCCGCACAATGTTATTCATCAATGCAGTACCGTGTGCATTTTAAACTGCAAACGTCTTGGTGCAAGTTGTCATGACCCTTCAGTTCCAGCAGCTACTCCTGAACCTAGTTCCTCACAGAAAGATCCTGCGATCTCTTATTGCCCGTAAGAAACCCACCCCTGTCCCGTGCATCCAGCACTCCTGTGTTAGTGTGTGGTGATGTATACTTGTTCAAAATGTAATGCCACTTGCCTTTACCTATGTTTGTTATTTCTCTTCTTAGTTTATCAAGCGGAACATTTGATTTAGACATTCTCATTTGACTCATTTTATTGAAAGAATTGCTGTGTTCCGTTTCTTTACTCATGCCTTGGTGTAAGGAAGGGCAAAGTTGAAAAGACGCGTTTATTTCTGCAGTGTTGTCACACTGTGTGAATTCTGGAACACAGCGTGAGAAGGAAGAAGACGCACGCAGGCAAATGACGTTCGGGTGTGGCTCGGATATAAAAAACGCACCCGAACTTCTAGAAGGTGCTTAGCTTTCCAGCTTCCTTCGAGTTAACATCCCACTTGCCTGAAAATACGCACTTGAGATTCTTCAAAGGATTTCCAGGGGTCCCAGTGGAGCTGAAGCTTTGGATTTGCATCTTCAAAGTCTTCGAGTTTGAACAGGAATCCACGGTGTTATCTGCAAAGAAAAAAAGAAAGCTAAGTACAATTCTTTTTAGAAAAGGCGTCCACCGCTAGCAGGACCTTTTCACCTTTAAGAAAGGATAATGAACAATTTTTGGACACTCTTAGTTAAAGAGGGAAACATACAGAATTATTATAATCTTCAAGAGAATTAAGTAATGAAAATGTGTTAGCGTGCATGTTGTAGTTTTCACTTTAGTTTATTAGACTGAGCTCCTTGGGGAAAGAATTCCTTACGGAAGTTGTGCAGAACGTCAAGCAGGAAATACTAGTGTAAGTGTAATTTAAAGACGTAAGAATAAAGAACAGGACAACCTGACCAAGGTTAAGCACTACCAAAACAATAATATAATTGTGCGCCTTCCATTTTTGTTGAAAATAAGTGTAATTTAAAGGAAAGAAAAAGAGAATTGAATTGACGGAGTTAGAAAACAATACAAATGTTTATGTTGTTATTTTTATAGAAGTGGATAAGAAAAACTTTGGCGAACATAACAAGGGGTAACATCCGACTGAGTCAAGCCTCCAAGACGACGCCTTCACATCTCTGCTGACCTGATTACACTCTCAACAACTTCCTGGACGCGAAGCCTGACTTAGTAGATCGCAGGTATGCAATTAGATGTTATAATATAGATCTAATTAGCTGTTCTTTTAGAAATAGGAAACTCAGTAAAAGTTAAAGGAACAACATAACTAAGGAGTGTCTTGTTGCTTCGCAGGTCGACTACAAGAAAACTCACTAGCGTCAGACTCCGGCCTCTCTCCCTAATTGCTATCCAGCACCCTAGTGTAGTATAAGAATCACAGGAGGTAGGATAGGATTCTGGGAGTTTGGCTCATAGCGTCTCTGCAAAACCTATCAAGCACCTTACAGGTAAGGGTTCGAGAACGTACAGGTAAGAGTGTCTTGATACACCTGACACAAGTGTTTAAATATCTGTAATCTGCAACTAAATGATATGAATTGTCTGGTTTTGATACTGGAAACAAAGGGTTATTAATTTGTTAGGTGCAAGTTTCAATCCCTCCCTGGTATTCAAGTTGATCTAAGATCTCCCTGACCTGTTTTTTAGCTTCTTGCTTTATAGGGTGCTGCCTTTGTGCAGTTGGAGCATTTTTTTGTGGGATAATGTGGTGGGTTGAATCCTCATCCCAACCTACATGGTTTTTATATAATGCTGGAGCTTGGGCTACTGCCCACTCCTGTGCAGATGTATATTTTAAGTGTTTTGGAATGTGGCCAGGAAATACTGGTAAAATTACGGTTTCTCCCCTAGGGCAATCCATGACGAATGCTGGAGGCCGGAGGAGGAGGAAGATGGCGGCAGGTTGACGCCGGCCGTATGAGTCCTGTCCCCCGACCGGAGAGATTCCTGGCTTCGTCTACATCCTGACACCTAGACGGACTAATCTTCATTATGTGGTAAGCGTGCGAAGGCTACCTTTTCCCCCAATTCCAGGCATATTATTAAATCCTCTTTACCTTCGTTTCTCTCGTTATTCATCTGTGAGAGCGGGCTGAGCTCGGCTGGAGCCGGCGGGCTTTCGGACCCGGTGACGCGGAGGCGCAGAAGCTCGATGGGCGTAGACTACACGTCTGACGGCGGCGGCGAACGAGGAGGAGAAGGAGACCGAATCAAGCGAGGTGCGCGAAGCGGGATCGGCACTGCAAGCCGGTCCGATACCTGGCGGAGGATCCAGGGTGCTGCCGCAAAAGTCTACCCCAGAAGGCGCGGGATCCAGGCGGTGAGCGGGTATCGTCCCTGGGGTGGAGAGGCGGGAGGAAAGACTTCAGACATTCTCTATGTGCTCTACTCCGATAGGCAGAGGAGCTGTGTCAGAGTACTACCTGCAGTCCCAGCTTTCAAATACGTGCATATAGGTCGCGAGGGGATGGACGCTGATGTTGATGTTGTGATAAACTCAAAGTCTGTTCAGGCCCCTCAAGTACCTCTGAAAGAGCTTCCATTACAGCAGGAGAGTCATAAGAAAGCTAATACCAACCCTGATAGCAATCTTGGGGTGGACGAGACGCCACACACATCAGATATTGCTCTAGCTCCCCCAGCCATTAGGAATAGATATCTCCTTCGCTCTCTACCAGTAAGAGAACTCTCGCATCTTTCCTCTTTAAATCAATCTCGTGGGCCCATTCAAGTCCCTCAAACTCCACGACATAAAAAAGATAAGAGGGTGAGAAATAAAAACGAGGAAGTAAAAAAACTGAAAAAAACATCTATAGTATTCAAGCCTACTCCATCTCTAATATCGTATTTCAAGATAATGGAGAAAACTGTATCTAGTTCAGATACAGCTACTGGGCAGACTGAAGCACAGGAGACTGCTCAAGCATTTATTACCGCTAGTATGCCGAATTCCGGCTCACGTTCCAGCCTTGACTCAAACCTTGACTCAATCCCTAGCTCCGGCCCTGGCCCGTTTGAGATTTCTCACAATAGATATGCCCCCCTGCTTTTAGAGCCAGAGACCAACCTGGGAGAGGACATCTCCAGTACTGCTTTGCAGGGCGATAACTGGGCAAACTCTAGCCCTCACATAACCATTGAGCCTATATTAGATATCACCGCACAAGCAGCTCAAACAACTGCTAATATAGTTGGCAACTCCTCCGCGGAGACAGACGTCCCATTAGCGGAGAGTGGCCAAAGAGTGGAACAGCAACAGAAAGTTGGAGGTGAAAATATTGAGAGCTTATTTAGTTCTCTACGTGAAGATCTTTTGGCGAAATTACTACCTAAATTTGAGATATCTGAAGGTAACCAGAAAGAGATCACACAGAAGTGTACTATCCTTGAAAACAAATTGAATGACATTTGCACAAGAACAGAAGCTCTAGAAGGAGAGGTTGCTGTACTCACGAGGGTCTCGCAAGCACATTCGAAAACAATAACTGAATTAAAAGCCCAGAATCAGACCTTGCAGCAGGATATGGAACGTATGGAGATTCATGCGAGACGTAACAATTTGAAATTTCTGAAAGTCCCTGAGGGAGATGAAAATGGAGACGTAAAGACTCTGATCTGTAAGCTTTTGAGAGAAGGAGTCCTGAAGGACAGACCGGACATCAATCTTGAGAATGAAATACAGCGGGCTCACAGAGATCCATTTCGACGCCATCCTGATAGGAATGCCCCACGTAAAATCTTGGTGAATTTCCTAACATACTCAGTCAAGGAGTTAATATTAAGTAGGGCCCTCATTGATTCCACCCTTCAGATTGACTCAGCTAAGTATTTAATCCGGCCAGATGTTGGCAGAGCAACAGCCCAGAGACAGTGGGAGCTGGGGGCCCGGATGCAGGAATTGAGGGGGTTGGGTGCACAGGTTATGATGAAGTTCCCAGCCTCATTAAGGGTGGTATGGAATAATAAGACGCACAATTTCACGTCTCCTCAAGAAGTAGATAGCTTCCTTTTCAGTCTGAAAGAAGCCCAGAGACAGCTATACAATAAAACTTAGTCTCAAGAGATGAGCAGGCATCACAGAATACTGATGACAAAATCATATTAGAGATTAATTGAACGGGCTATAAGGCCTATAAGACATATAGGGGTATGGAGTATAGAGCATACAGTATATGGGCTTAAAACAAAAGAGAGGGGCACTAGGGGGAAAGGTACGTGGCGCTCCTGAAGTTTAGCCAGCAAAACACTGACAGCCAGTCAGCAAAACAGGAACAGCGAGACCCAAGGATGGTGCAAATGTTCTTTATTTAAATATCAGCCCAGCACCAGTCCGCCATGACGCGTTTCAGCTAGAGATAGCCTTGATCACATGACAAACGTCACGAGGGCTGATCACCCAATTTAAAGTGCAAAGTGCCATCACATGCAATGGAAACAGAAAAAATACTATCAATGTCTCCATGATGTTACAATTGTTACATTGCGGCATAAATGCCCATATTGCACACTATTTCAACGAAATGATCATAAATTATGAATCGTGAAAACAGATGTCGTTGACCGGAAAGTACCATTTACAGGAATCGACATGTAGTTACAAGAGAAAACATGGCAAATAGTTATATACATGTAAAATATAACCATTAAAATTCCAAAACTCTGTACAAAATATACTCTGATTGAAAAGTTCCGTTGTCATGAACTCCTTAATATTGTACAATAATGCCCAAGTGGGCTGTAAATGTCAAGACCAGTTCTAGGTACTGTACATGTGTAAAATCGCTGTTAGTGCAAAAGCATCGTGATGGCATAATAGTGCTCCCAAAATGTGAAATTGATATAGTTTCAAACAATTAAAACAATTAAAAAATGGTCATGGAGAGTTTCAGGGACATGTTAATCAATTATTTAAAGTTCATGAGTCACAGTATCATAAAATGGTTCAAACTTCATTGCAAAACTCCAGATACGGATAAAGGGGTAGAGATGCAGTAAGCAAACAAGGCAGCATATGGTAACACAGATAATCAGAGATAGGTGTGGCAGTCCTCCCCAATGTTGAGACCTTGCGGTGCCTTAGTGTCAAGTAGTATTATATAGCGAGTCTCCAGTTTGCGTAAAAGGGACTCCCTATCACCACCTCTCCTTTGGGGAGGAACACAATCTATCGCGAAATACTTCAATTGGGATGCATCCTTTCCATGTTTGCTTTCAAAATGCCTGGCTACAGGATATGTAGCATCTGCGTGAGTAATAGCTCGTAGATGCTGAAGAATTCGTTTATGCACTTGTGGTCGAGTGCTACCTACATACCTCAACCCGCACGGGCATTCCAGAACATAAACTACAAACTCAGATTTGCAGTTTAATTCCTGTTTGATTTTGATGGGAAAGGGTGAAAGAGGGGTAGAAACCTCTGTTTTACTAATGCCATGTTTGCATGCTTTACAAATGGAGCATCTCAAAAATCCTTTACTCCCACTGAGCCATGAGCCTGAAGTTACCTCAGGGCTACTAGTCACAAGACTGTCTTGCATAGCCCGGGCTTTGCGATATGTAATGCTAGGTTGTTTGGACATGTGGGAACCAATGACTGGGTCACTGGAGACTAGGAACCAGTTGTCCTTCACTATTTTATGGATACTTTTATGTTGGTTATTGTAAACCATAATTAGTCTAGTCTCCTCACCCGCCTTATCAATTAGGGTCTTGGGTTGAACACTGCCTGAGCCCAGGAGTGTAACTCTGTCAATCTTATTGGCTCTAATAATAGCATTATCTATGGTCTCTGATTTGTAGCCCCGTTCAATGAATCGTGTTTTACAGAGGGATTGTGCCAGCCGGCATTCATGTTCATTGCTGCAAATTCTCCGAATCCGAAGCATCTCCCCATAGGGGATACTTCGTATCAGATGTGCTGGATGCTGACTATCTGCATGCAGCAATGTGTTCCCTGCTGTAGGCTTACGATGCAATCTAGTCTGGAGTCTACCTGCATGGATAAAGATCTCCACATCTAAAAAGACAATAGACGATTTACTAAGGGTGCTAGTGAATTGAATGTTGAAATTGTTGACATTCAATTTCTTTATGAATTCAACAGCCTCGTCCTCAGTACCATCCCATAAAAAACAATAGATCGTCTATATATCTTAACCACAGTTTAACATTAGTGTTCATGGTGGCAACATGTTGTTTCATAAGGACCTGCTCCTCCCAGTAACCCATATGAAGACAGGCATAACTGGGAGAGAAGCAGGCCCCCATTGCCACTCCCCTGGTCTGTAAAAAAAGTTGATTAGCGAACAAGAAGATATTGTTCTCAAGACAGATCGTAATCATATCAAACAACATTCTTGAGTGTTCCTGAAATTCTGTGTCTCTTTTTGCAAGAAAGTGTTGTATGGCCTTCAAACCATCAGTGTGAACTATGCTGGTATAAAGTGAAGTCACATCCATAGATACCAGCACATAGTTAGGGCTCCATACAAAATCTTGTAGTTTTCTCAATAGATCACTGGTGTCCAGAATGAAAGATGGTAGGCCTCTCACAAAGTTCTGTAAGAAAAAATCAATGTACCTACTCATATTTTCTAACAAACTGTTACAAGCAGATATTATGGGCCTGCCGGGGGGTTGTAACAGATTCTTGTGTACTTTCGGGATGAAATAGATAACCGGCATCACTGGGTAATCTTTTTTAAGAAATTTGTATTCATCCATCGAAATCAAGCCCTTGCTTCTCCAAGCAGACAATTTCAGATAAATCGCATTTCTTGTTTGCATTGCCTCCTGCATGGAAATGCGTCTATAGCATTCCCTATCGTTGAGTTGTTTGTGGGCTTCCTCCAGGTACATTTTCCGTGGCCATAAGACCACGTTGCCCCCTTTATCAGATTGTCTGATCACCAGATTTTTATTGTCTCTCAACTTTTTAATCAAAGTATGGTATTCTCTGTCTCTGTAATTATGACGTTTAATTGAATTTGCAGTTTTGATCTGTAACTCCTTTAATTGCGAGGTAACACGGTTATGGAAAATATCAACATTATCTTTCAGCATCAGCAGACAAAATTTGGATTTAGTTTTGAAGTGAGTGGGACAGGCAGTAGGTAAGGGTTCACCACCAAGCGCAGTTTGACTCTCTGTGATGGGACACTGTTCCTCTTGTTGGAGCTCATAGAATTCCTGCGTTAATGCCGCTCCCAATGTGATGGTGTCACTCGCATGACTCGATATACTGGGTGTGGGAGTAGTTGCTTGCATAGAGTGTGAGGAATTATGAGCCAAACCAGCACGTATAGAAAAATGTTTACGAAGCTTTAGTTTACGCACAAATTTGAATATATCAATTTTGGTCGTGGCGTAATCGAAATTTCCGTTAGGGCTGTAAGACAAACCTAGCGATAATATGGAGGTTTCCTTGGTAGTGAGAACTGTGTCTGATAAGTTGATGACTGCCTTGGTATCAGCATGTACTGTCTCTGTTGTGACTGCTGTGGAGACTGAATTGATTGTGTATATGTATATATATATAATCCCCCCCCAAAAAAAAAAGGAACCGCGGTGAAAAAGCTGGGGAAAAGGTAAAAAAAAATATATATATAAAAAATAAAATAAAAAATAAATGAAAATTAGGTGTGTGTGTGTGTGTATATATGTAGGTATGTATGTGTGTATGTGTGTATATGCATACATACATACACGTGAGAAAAGAAAAAAATATATAATTAATTTTCACTTAACTCGCAGAATAAAAAAGAAAGAGAAATAGTTTGGCGTTAGTTACTTCACTCTATAAAGGTGTCATAACTGGGATCAGAATCCGGTTCAGGGGGACAGGCCCCAAATGGCGATACAATCGCCAAAGGTAATAAAGGGGGGTTCCTCATGGGGGAGGAGGGTGGGAGGAGGGGGAGGGGATGAAAAAAGAAAAAAAAATCCTCATATATTTAGAAAAGATGAGATAGGCATGGCTCAGGCTCTTATTATAAGGATACTGGAGATAACACTACTACCGGGTACACACTTAACAGTGAAATTCTGGGAAAATGGAGAATAGAATAAAAGTAATAAATTGGAATGTTAACGGATTGAGGGAGAGCAGGAAACGTAGCAGAATCTGCGAATTCTTAAATAAATCTGGTGCCCACATTCTTCTCTTAGAAGAAACACACCTTGAACTGCAGGAATGTAAAGTAGCTTTTAAAGATCAAAAGTGGATACAGGACCTCCTCTGCTCTTATCAGAGCGGCAACACCAGAGGGGTGGCGATAATCATCAGAATCAACAGTGGGATAAGAGTAGAGAAGTACCAAACCGATCACACAGGTAGATGGCTGACTGCATCTCTAGCTATAGGTAAGGCTAAGCTGACATGCGCAGTATATTATGGTCCAAACCAGGATTCTCCAGAGGCTCTGATTAGCTTAAAAACGAGCTTCCTTGAATTAAATGCCCCCATCATCTTAGGAGGTGATTTTAACCTTGTACTTGACCCGAGGTTAGATCGTACTTCTAAAGCCGCCTCGCCCTCCCTATGTAGATCTAAAAGAGGGCTTAGAAATATGATGAGGGATTTCAATTTATTAGACGTCTGGAGGGTCAAGAATCAAAACGTCAGAGACTATTCATTCTACAGCCACAGACATAAACATCATTCTCGGATCGATTTCTTCCTCATGGACCAAAGTCTTCTTCCTGAGATTGTGTCTACCTCTTATATTCCAGCAATCCTATCCGATCACTCCCTGGTAGAAATAACAGTTACATTTTCACAAAGCCCTCAAATTAGGCGGTGGACCCTAGATAGATCCCTATTATTACAGGAAGAGTTAAAACAGGATCTACTGAAACAGATGGCAGAGTATTTTGAGCTAAATAAAGCCACCGCATCAGAACAAATAATATGGGAAGCATTCAAGTGTTTTCTAAGGGGGACACTTACATCCATTATGATACCGAGAAATAAAATCAGGAAAAAGGCTGAAGATGAATCTGTATTTAAAATAAAGCAAAAAGAACAAGAATTACAGATGGCCTCCCTAGAACAGCAGATTAATTTAATCCCCATACAGAAGGAGCTGGAGAGCTTAAAAATTAAATATCAGGCCAATCTGGATAAAATGATCAAAGAAAAGTGGGATGCAAGTAAACTGCAGAACTTTTCTTATGGGGAGAAATGTGGTCGAATATTAGCTTGGAAGGCTAGATCCGATCGTACTAGGAACCAGATAAGTAAATTAAGGATACAGAGATCTGGGGACATCTCATTTGACAACGACGAGATGTTGAGAGAAATTAAAACGTATATGCAAGATCTATATATGGGGAACAACGACCAAATCTTAACTGAAGGTGCAGTCCATTGGTTAGAGGGGGTATGCCTGCCACATCTGACTGAGGCAGATAGCCTGTTTTTGAGTTCTTTGATCAAGGAGGGGGAAGTTCACGATCAATTAAAAAGAATGGCCAGAGGAAAAGCAGCTGGCCCAGATGGGCTCCCGGTAGAAGTATACCAAATAGGGTCTGACATATTGGTTCCTATTCTTACGTCTTTATTTAATAAAATACATCTAGTAGGAGAGCCCATTCCCCCGTCCTGGTTAGAGGCCACTGTTACGTTAGTTTTGAAAGCAAATAAAGACCCTACTAATGCCGAGTCTTATAGGCCAATCTCGCTGCTAAATATAGATTACAAAATCTTTGCGGGCGTGTTGGCAGGGAGACTGGCCAAAGTAATTAAGACTGTGGTCCATGAGGATCAGAGGGGGTTCATGCCTGGTAGACAGCTGAACGAGCTGACCTTCCAGGCAATTGCTGCCATTGATTATGCCACAGAGGAAAAATCTCCATAAACTATCGTAGCAATTGATGCCGCCAAGGCCTTTGATCAGGTTAGTTGGTTGTACTTGTGGGAAGTTCTGTCAAAGGTTGGTATTCCAGCCAACTTTATAGCATCTGTTAAATCATTGTATCGACACCCCAGAGCCAAATTTCTTGTAAACAACTCACTTACAGACTAGGTTCAAATAACTCGCGGCACCAGACAGGGATGCCCCCTCTCTCCCTTATTGTTCAATCTATATTTAGAGCCCCTGGCTATCCAGTTAAGATCGGATACTCTAATCAAGCCTTTCCGTATAAATGAACTAGATTTAAAACTTGCCTTATACGCGGATGATCTTTTATTGTTTACATGCAATCCTGAAATATCAATTCCGCGATTATTTCATCATGCGGAAGCTTTTGGTGAGGCTTCAGGGTACAGAATCAACAAAGAGAAAACCGAGGTCATGCAATGGAATCCGGTGGTTCAATTGCCTGGAACAAAGCCTCGGATGAGATATCTAGGTATACATTTGCTACAGAACATCTCTGAGATTTCCAAAGCCAACTTGGACAGAGTTTACAAAGATATAAGTGTACTTTTACATCGATGGTCGGGACTGCCATTGAACATTTTCGGGAGGGTAAACCTAATTAAAATGGTTATTTTGCCAAAGATCACATTCCTCTTTAACTCGATTCCTTTGTCATTTAACCCCAAGGATATTGCCAAATTGCAGGGACGAATAGGATCTTTCATCTGGAACTCTAAATCACCCCGAATCTCCATGAAAAAATTGAGAAGAAAGCTGAAGATAGGTGGACTTGCTATGCCTGACATCCTGCATTATTGCCATGCTTTTCACTTTAGAAATTTTAGACAAATGGCTGACAAAGCTGATACATCTTGTTTGGGTCGGCTATTTCAGGCGCTATTACAAGGCATTCCCCTAGGGCATGAATCTTTCTTATTTAAGTTTGGAGATCCAAAATTCTACAAGAAGGTCAGACTAAAGATATTGGGAACGGCCATGAGAAGTTGGGTGTTTCTGAGAAAAAAACTAGATATCCCCTATTATACACCTCTGGCCCCTATATGGGACTCTCCGGGAACACCCGAATGTCTCAGGGATCAATTATCACTCCCCCCTCAGAACAGCTGGTATCATGCAGTGGAAGGACCTCCTTGATGACTCAGAGTTACTAGGGTGGGATTCACTCTCCCGTCTGACAAACGGAACTCTTACCAGGTTCAAATTTTATCAGTTATCTAGCTGGTGGAGTACTATAGCTTGGGATCTAACAGCTAATCCTAAGTTTGATCTGGTAAAGAAAAAAGGGAGCTGGAAAAAAGAGATCTCCTTCTGGTATGAGCTTTAAATGAGAAGGATGAGGTCACAGAACTTGAACTTAATAAACTATGGGGAGAAGTAACAGCTTTGCAGGGCGATAAATTACGAGCTCTATGGGGAGATTCTTTTAAACTACTACATACAGTCGTGAAATCAGCCACCTTAAAACGAAATCATCTGTTCACCCTGTACAGAGCGTATATATATCCCCTAAGAAACTGGTTAAGTTTACGAACCTTGAACACTGCTGCCCACGCTGTAAGGCTTCTACTGCGGACGATGTGCATATGTTTGTTGAGTGCCCAAGACTATTGCCTTTCTGGGCTAAAATCGAAGAATTTATAACGGAAGTTTTGGGTACTCATAAAGCCATTACACCCATGATCATCCTTTTTGGGCTAGGGGAAGAGTACCAGCTTAATGAGATGAGGACCAAATTCTTATTTTATATAATGGTATTGGCTAGACGGGAAATATGTAAATCCTGGAAATCAGAGAAGGTTCCCACCTTTGCTGATTGTCTAAGTTATATCATATATGTCAGCGAATCTGATATTGCTTGTGATGGCCCAAGCCTTGTTAAGATCTGGGCGGCCTTGGCGGCTTGGCGGAACAGATGAGAAGATTCCTATGATTTTACCCGGGTACTGTTGGTGTTTTGTCTCCTACCCAACCAAGGGTATTCCAGATTAAAGGGTATGGAGTGGACATAGCAAACAGTTTCAGCCTGGAGGGGGATTCTCTTTTTCTCTCCTATTTTTGGATTGAATCCCTTGAATTTAATCCTGGTGGCCGGTACATCGCAATGGCGAGAGGAGGAGATACCCTATCCAGAATACCCATTATTGGTATATGAGGAATAACAACAAAAAAAAATACAAAAAAAAAAAACGAATGCTGGAGGCCAATCTTGTTCAAATAACAAAATGTCATAGCCAAACGTCAGGTTCTCCCAAAAGAGACCTTTAACTGTCCTACATTTGTCCTCCTCCATTTGGAGTTTTATTTCATATGATTTATGTGGGACAGTTACCCTACCGTAGTTTCTACTGTAATATAATCATTCAAGTCCGCTGTCACCAGAAATTCCTTCAGGTTCTGGTGAGCTATTGTTACTTCTGCCATACTGTCTAGCATCGCCAGAGCCCATTCCCTATTCAGTAGTTGAGTCTTCAGAATTCTGGGCATGTCCGATCTTCAGGCCTGCAACCTTCTTCTTTTTAAACTATGGCTTTGGTTTTGCTTTAGCTTCTTTTTTGGAAGTATATTCTTGAGTGTGCTGCTTGTCTCGGGGCTTTCTACACTCTTCTTGTCTTTCTGACCTTCCTTCCCTCTCTGAGTTTTTCGACGAACCCAGAAAGGAACAAGAGGAACATGTATCAGTATCCTGATACCTTTCAGGTTTCCTAATGTTATCCCTATTCCTAAGGTTATACCTCCTTTCGGACGGCTCCTGTGGAGAACACCTACCTCTGTACTGAGGTCTTTTTTCTTTTACATTTAGTTTTTTGTTCTTTTCCCATTTCTTTTTAGAAGAAGTAGGTGTCTGCTTGAAAGTCTCCTTCTCTGAGCTCCTCAATGGTTGCGATTGTAATGCTTTCCCACCCAAACTGTCCCTGCCTAATTCTGCATATGCAGTTTTAATTATTTTGGGTAGTTCCTGCTCCGGATGGCCACTGATGCTGCTTCCCCTTTATTATTTGCCTGTATTATCGCTGATACCTGGGCATAGTTACCTAATAACTTCATCCCTAAGTTTAGAGCAGGTTCTGCTCCAAACTTGTATTTGTCTTAATACGTCTGGTACTACTGCTAATGACGGGATACTATGAGTTCTGGTATATATGGCAGCAAAAACTGTACCACACGAGGTACAGTCCTCTAGTTGTGTGGTGTGATCCCCAGGGGCAAGAAGATAGTTAGCATTCTGTGTTTTTCATAAGGGCTAGTATTCGGGAATACTGCTCATAGCTGTTTTTTCTGAGCTATCCAGAATGGCATTTGTTCATGTTTTGTGAGCATTTTACCCATTACTGCGTGTAATGTTTGTGGTGTAATTTTAGTTGTTGTATTTTGTACTTGAGCTGTATTTGTTGTTACCATTGCTGGCTGGACTGTAAATGTCCTCATGACATATTGTGTCATGTTTCTTTAAAGGTTTATTAATTCTTTGTGAAATATGAGTAAGTCTGGTCCAGGCATAAATTCAATGTCAGGATGTGGTGTAAAAGTTGCCAAATTGGCCATGTCGCTTCTTCTCTTCCAAGCGAACCGAGCCTTACTCTTTTTTTTATATGGGGTAGGGCACCTTTAAACCAGTATAAGTGTTCCTGGTACTTAAGCGGAACCTCAATGTTCACAAACGGGAAATATCCGGCTGGTGCATCACCTTTTGTGTAGGAGTGTAATGTTTTTGTTCTTGCACTTGCTGCTGGGAATGTAACTCATGAATAAAATACCTCTGTTCTGTATGATTTGTGTGCCTCAATCACGAAAGCTACTATGTCACACCTAGCTGTTACACCATGTGCAAGCAATTTCTGGGTGACTGTATGTCTAAAATTTGGTGCAATCTGTATTGCGTCTGCGTCCTCCTCGTCTTCTGAGAGGGGTAGTGCTTGCTCTAGTGGGTTTATGTCCGTGTTAGTCATTGTGTTTTCAGAACACCAAATAACTGTTCAAGGAAACCAAGATAAGGTTTTTGCACAATTTGAGGAACGTTTTGCCCTTCAAGCTTGATTAACCAACAGCTAATATATAGGATGTTTGCCTACTCAGCTTTGGCGGAATTTAGCCTACCCACTCCAGAAGTCTCTGGTGTTTTGCGAATAGGGATTTATGAGAACAGCACGACTGAACTACTCAGATTCTACTGTTAAATAAGTAAACAACCAATGTTGGGTGCCATGTCGTGTAGTTCCTATAGAAAATATTCAGTATCTGTGCGTTTAGACAACATACACTGTAGGATTGGTGTCAGGTGAACTCTGATCACCCCCACCGCGTGTGTTAGCCGTTCTGTATCAACTAGCTCACTGTGCCACTATAATCTCTTCTTACCAAAGAGAGGATAGTTTCTGGCAACCTCAGAACATGACTCTGGTGTTTTGTGAATAGGGATTACTGAGAACAGCACGACTGAACTACTCAGATTCTACTGTTAAATAAGTACCCAGCCAACGATGGGCGCCATGTCGTGTAGTTCCTATAGAAAATATTCAGGATCTGTGCGTTTAGACAACATACACTGTAGAATTGGTGTCAGATGAAATCTGATCACCCCCACTGGTATGTTAGCCTTTCTGCATCAACTAGCTCACTGTGCCACTAAGAGCTCTTCTTATTAAAGAGAAAATAATTTCTGGCAACCTCAGAACATGACAACACTGATCCCTCAGGACCATGGAAACAATGTACTACCTTTCGCTCAGTCACTCGTGCTTACTTAGTTTCTCTCAGAGAGATACAACGAATAAAACAAGCTCGGAGTTTTCAATAATCATTTATTGAACAGTTGTTATTCTGGTATAGAATAGATGTGCTGCAACAACCGTTAGACAATATAGGATATAAATGATTAACAGTACTATGAAAGTAAAAGGATGGTAGAGTTCTACCATTTTACTAAAGTCATGAATATATAAAAATATATAAAACACATGATAAAGGTGTGTACTCCTACGATGCCTCCCTTTCCAGCTGCACCTAAGGTTACCTAGTATGGGTATAGGTGTTAAGCCAAGAATTACTCTAGGATCCCGTCAACCCCATTACCTTAAGTGAGGCTGTGGGAGCCCTTCTTGGTCTCGAGTTGGACACCCCGCGAGGGATGTTAGACCACTGCGAGCTGGAGCATCTGCATGCAGGAATTCCAGCGTCTCTGGTCAGTGTATCGGCCGGAAAGTCTTGATCTCCTCTAGCTATCTTAGCGAGGCGTGATGTATATATACCCATAGGTCTCCCCAGGGGTCTTACCTTGCTGTTTTACTGTGTCGGCCTAAGGATGGCGTTGGGCCTGAACTTTGTACATGGATTTTATATAGGAGATGGTAGTCCTGGTGTGCTTCCAAGAACCATCATGCATAATGCATGAGATTTTGAACTAGGGAAAACCCACGTTCTGAATGCAGTGTAAAATCTAGGTAAAAGGTCAGTCCCTGTAAACCGTGATAAGTATAATATAGGGAGAGAATATAGGTGAAGGGTAACAAGTTTACAGAGGCCCATGTCATAGTACCTATATGGAATATAACAGGGCCCCAACGGACAATAGACTGGTGATCTAAGTACCTCAGACTATCAGTATGAAGGGATGAAATTCTAATGATTTTTTTCAATTTACAAAATGTCTGGAGGCTTTGAACAGTAAAAAGATCAAAACTACCCAACGCCAAGGGAGAAAACACCAGGTTGTCAGGATAATTTCTTTTTTGTGTATAAAAACCAAATTCCAACTCTGATAGTTTGTTTTTGAAACTTCTAAATAGTGCTAACCAGTGCTAAAGTGCAGGTGCTCACTCCTTAAAACATGGTAACAATGGCATACCTCCAATTGGCATTTATAATTAACTTATATGTTCATAGTAAAGTGGTACTACATATACCCATGGCCTGTAAATTGAATGTTGCAAGTGGGCTTGCAGCACTTATTGTGCCACCCACTTAACTACCCCTTTAAAAAGGTCTCAGGTCTGCCATTGCAGCATGTAGATGTAGTTTTAGACTGCCAATTCGACCAGGCAAAATAAACATATAGCCTGGCCCAAATGTTTACTTTTAATACAGATTTGTTGGCTCTACGGTAGGACCTGGACAGCCCAGAGGGCAGGGTACAGTGTATTTAAAAAGTAGAACATGTCGTTTTAAGTTTTACATGTCTTAACCTCTTCAGTGCTGCGCGAATTTCGCTGCAGTGCTGAAGGGTTATAAATCATATTGACTCATGACGGAAATGTTCCGTCATCAGCACCGGAGCATCGACGCTGATGACGGAACCGTTCCGTCATGAGCATGGAAGGGGTTAATAGTGAAAAACTCTTAAATAATTTTTTCACTGCTTCAAGGCCTACCTCTCCCATTGGATAACATTGGAGTTACCTAATTACATTTAATAAGCTATAACTTCCAAATGGGAACAGGTGACCAGATCATGTTTGGTGTCTTAGGAATTGTAATGAAAAATCCTCTCTTATGGTAAAGTTGTATTTTAAATTACAGTTTTGAAAATGACACTTTTAGAATGTTAGCATTTTCCTGCTTCAGCAATTTAGTACATGTAGCCTTTCTTTGGGTCACATGACAGGGTGTAGCTGACAGTTGTACTTTGTGTATTACTCCTAGACAGCCACATCCAACAGAGAGCTTAGATTTGCCTGGATGGGAAGGCAAAGCTGGGCACAGCCTTACTTACACTTGAATGGTCCTGACTCCACACAAAGGGCTGCATATCGCATGTAGCTAGCCTGGAGCCAGGGCAGGGAAGGCAGGAATACTGTGGATTTCAAATGGAAACCTCTATCAGGTTCTTCCACTTCAAAGACAGGCTGAGGAATAAATATTGGAACTCAGACGCCCACTCTCCAGTACACTTCTGGACCTGTGGATACATTGACAGAAAAATGGACTGCTGTGTTTCAGAAAGGACTGCCACTCTTCTGGACTGCTGCTCTAACTGACTGCTGCCCTGCTGTGTTGACCTGCTGCCCTCTTCCTCTTGTCTGGGTGAGAAAGATGGGACCTGCATCTGTTGAAATCAGAACCCATATTGACGCCAAGGGCTAGTTGACTGAGCTCCTGACTACAGCCTTAGGGACAGAAGACTCCAACGACCTTGACCTCAGCCCCTGCACAGTGCCATCTGAGAGTCCTATTCTGCCAAATAGTGCCAGTTCAGTTCTTGGACTCTTGGGAGTGGACCTGAAGGTTCCCTGCCAGCCCTTCTTAGGACCCAGCAGAACCAATTCATTTGCTCTACTGAATGGTGCAATCCTGAGCAGAACCAACACATTGCCCCTGCTGTTAAGGATCTCTTGATACAAGGACTCCGCATCAACCTCACAGCCTGCATTGGAATGACCACCTGTGCAAAGCCTTTTAACACCAGACCTTGCATTCCAAACCACTTGTCGATGGCAGCCTCAATGATGACGCAGGTTCTCGCATTACAACCCTACATGACGCATCGCCTTGACTGAATGACACATCCTTGACGCTGGACATCCCATCGTAAGCCCTCGCAAAGGGGATCTTTGACGATGACTCAGGACCTTGCAGAACAGCTTCATAGCATCTCAGAACCGACCCTTTGCCTTGTCTGCACAATGCATCCTCAGCGCTGGACCTTACAGTGCTCAGCAACCAGAATTAAGGTACTCTTGTTTAGTGTACCTAACTAGGAGCTTGTAGCCTGCCCATACTCCATCACAGTCAACCAGAACTTGTGACTTTGTCCTGGTCCGGCGCAACCAGATATCCACAGTTGTTACTTTTTGTTTTTTGGCACTATTTTCACTGAGATTTTTAAACCTGCATCTCTTTGTTTTAACTGATTGGATGTTTGTCATTTTGGTCTTGTTTTATTTATTAAGATTTACTCTTTTTTTCTAATCTGGTGTGGGATTGTCTTGTGGTGAGTTTTCACTGTGTTATTGTTTGAAGTGTTGTACAGAAACTTTACACATTGCCGCTCAGTTGAGCGTGACTGCTCTGTGCCAAGCTACGTGATGGTTATATTATATAATATATCATCCACATTTGTAAAGTGCACAATCACCCGTTAGGGTCTCTAGGCGCTGGGGGCCGTCGGGACAATTAAGCAAGCTATTGCCCAGAGTCACATGGTGCTGGACTAATCTGCCGTCGGTGCAGAGATCGAACCGTAATCCCCATATTCCGGAGTCAGTCGCCCTAGCCACGGCGCCAAACAGGTTAATTTAGGGTTATTATGTGTCTCCCCTCCGACAAGAATTGCGGTTCATACTTGATTTCACCCCCCTTCAGCCAGTAATCAACTTCTTAAACTTATTTGACAGATAACAAAAAAATAATGCTTGAATGTGTACTTTTAGAGAATGGAACTATGAATGGCAGCTTTACCACATGTGTGATCTTTGCTTCGATTGCATTTCCAAGTATCAGGGATTTCTCGTATAAATATATATTATTTTTTTTGAAAGATAGTTTTGAAAATATAGAATACAAATTATATTTTGGAGATGTCGAAACAGAAACAGCTACAAATGCATGATCTTGTTGGGTGCAAACATAATTTCTCTGGTCTTATAAGGAAGAATGCGGTTTGTGTATGATGGATACAGTAGGGATGGTAAGAGTCAACACAGATGGCATGATTAAGGCTTGTGGGATACTGTTTGGGCGCAAGAAGCGGTACCATTTGTATAGAATTTATTATGACATTTTTGTTTTTGCTTATTTTAAAAGTATTTTGTACATATATAAATGTTTGATAACATGATCATAAAAATGAATATATAAAAGTAGTACAGTTATTGTTTGGTAAAGCCCCTAATAGTCTCTTACTTCTAATCCTATAAACAGATTACAAACCACTCATTTACCTAGCTCTTCCTACATGTTGTTCTGGGGAGTCTCCATACATTTACTCATGAAGCCCAGAAAAATAGGATTCAGTGACTTTTTAGGGAAAAATTTAAACAGATAATTGGCTTTGAAACTCATTTTAAAGAAGTGATTTTATAAATATATATCATTGCAGCTATGCACAGAAAAATAAACTAAAAGATTGCACTCAGTAAGTGAAGTCTGTACCTTTTTTGGTTCGGAGCAGTGAACCGTTGAAAGAAAGGAGTAAGGAGGATATATATATATTGTGTTTCTTGCTTGCAACTTCTGCTCCAGACTAGAAAAATGAGCAAAGACCCAGGTAAGAGCACAGTTTCTTTATTCCCACCAACTTAGTCCGCCATGACGCCTTTCGGTCGCTCCACGGCCTTGATCACATGACACAGCTCGAACTGTGATTCTCCGATTTAAAGTGCTAGTGCATACATTGAAATAATCGACATAGACAACATACTGCATTGTTGTAAAAATATCTCTCTAAGTCATAGTCAAAAATTAAATATATAAATATATAAATAATTCATATATTTACATAACATTGATTGAAACATATGTAATTTTTTGCACACAGAACTCTGTATTGCATAAGTATATTTTGTTGTCTTTACTCGGCATGTACCAAATAATATTTGCTTAAATACTCAAAATGTCTGTCCTGCCCAGTCTGAATGTCGAATTGTGCAAAGATTTGAAAGTGCATGTATATGAATATTAAAGAACATGTGTAGTGATGCCCTATAAGAAAAAAGTGCTATGTGCTGTGTATTGCCGTGAATCTCCTGAATTATGTTTACTGGAACGGCAATACAAGTTTTTTAAAAATTAAAGCGTGCAAATAAGAACTCTTTTTGTTCAGATAAATCTTAGGCACATAAATTTGGACTATCCCTCTTCTTTATATGGGATATGCATGTTGATGCAGAATGGGGAACCGGTAGGAATGGATTTAAATATAGTAACTTAATGAGATCTAGCAGCTGAGGGGTATATTATCCTGTATTGAATGTTGTATTGTGCAATACTTTGCCTGCAAGTATCAATTCTGATTCAACCTCCTATTACTAAAATGGATAAAATCAGATGCAAAGAAATCCATATAAATAATATTCACAATCAATATTATCAAAATACCCTTTCTAAATGTATTAAAATATATAAAAGGATCGGATCTCATAAACGTTTTTACAAAAATCCCAAAAAACAAATAAATACACATTAATACTAGGCATACTATACTATATTTGTGACACAGATTATAAAGATTACTGTAAACTGTTGTTAACCCATCGCAGGCTATAAAGTGCAGGTGCGTCAATCCCAAGACATAATAAGAAAGTTCCATCAAAATTCATAGAAATCCATACAATTAAGATAACTGTATAAAAACCCATAAAAAAACCGATAACATTCTGTATAATTCTACAAGGTCTATTTCATAAATAGGAGTGCAAATCGTCTGTGTTAATAAGACCTCCTGGATGCTTAGAGTCAAATTCTAAAATATGTCTGGTTTCTAGGCATCTTAATTTGCCTTCCCGATCCCCACCTCTCTTTTGGGCTGGTACCGACTCTACGGCATAATTTTTGAGGTGTTTGCGGTCACTATTGTGATGTTCATTAATGTGTCTTGCCGCCAGGTAACTGGCATCGTTATTAGTGATGGCCCCCATGTGTTGCAAGATACTTTTGTGCACTGCCAGCTTTGTACAGCCTATATATATTTGATTTTGCAGCGGCGTTCCAACACAAATACTGAAAATTCAGTTTTGCATGTAAGATGCTGTGTGATAATATGCGTCTTGTTATTCAATGCTGTTTGGTACATGGTGGTATTGACACCTTGTTGGCATGCTTTGGATGTTGTGCACCTGAAAAATCCTTTCCCAGCTGCCAGCCACATTGCTTTTCCCTGATCTTCTGAGCTGCTTGTAACAAGCGCATTGCCCATACTTGTTGTTTTCCTAAAAGCAATGGAAGGATTATTAGGTAACAATTTGCCTATTATGGGGTCATCTCGTACAATAGGCTAATTTCGTCTAATGATAGCTCTAAGTTGCTTTTCCTACTTACAGAAACCTAGAATAAGTCTGATTGGTTCGACAGGTTTTTTTTTATACTCAGAGCTTTTCTTAAAGTGTAGCAGGTCTAACCTCGCCTTTTCTTTCGATTTAGTAAGAGCCACATCGATTACCGTTGTTTTGTAACCTCTTGTTTAAAAAAAACGTGCGTGTCATTCTGCTTGTTTAGTATCTGCATCATCCCCGTTGCTACGAATACTTCTTATACGTAGCATTTCCCCATAGGGGATGCTTTTAATAAGGTGAGCAGGATGTGCGCTTGATGCTTGTAGCAATGTATAGCCTGCTGTTGGTTTCCTAAATAGTGTGGCCATTAGACAATAATTCACAATTTTGATTTGTACATCTAAAAATGTGACTTCTGTTTTACTCATAGAAAAAGTAAATTTGAGATTGACATCATATATATTTAGTTGTTCTAATAAATCCATAGCACTTTGTTGCGTTCCACTCCATATAATAAACAAATCGTCTATGAATCTTAGCCAAGTTATAATCTGAGATGAAAATACCTGTTCATATTTCTTCATGAGGACCAGCTTCTCTCACCAGTCCAAAAATAAACAGGCATAGCTGGGGGAAAAGCTGGCCCCCGTGGCAACTCCTTGTATTTGTTGGTACATTTGGATATTGAAAATAAAGAGATTATTTTCCAAACAGAATAGTAACATATTGATAAGCATTTTGTTGTGTTTTGCATATCGTATTGGTCTATTGGAAAGGAAATAATCAACAGCCCTGATTCCATCCCTGTTCCTGATACATGTATAAAGGGACGAAACATCTAAGTCTAAGGCTATAAGTAAATAATTTGAATTCTATTCTGTCTTTAACCTTTCGCAAAAAAACACAAGTGTCTTGCACATACGATTTCAGACTAGTTACGTGCTCCTGTAAGAAAAAATCTATGTACCTGGACATATTTTCCAATGGTCCATTGCATGCAGCTATAATGGGTCTACCTGGTGGTCTATCTATATTTTTATGGATTTTTGGGACAAAATATATAACCGGTATGGTTGGGTGATCTTTCTTTAAGAATTTATATTCGTCCCAACTAATTAGACCCAAACTTTTCCACGCTAGGAGTTGTGAAAAGAATTGTTTCTGTGTCTGTCTGTATTTCAAAGTGGAACTTTTCCTGTAGCAGTCCTGATCATTTAATTGAATGTAGGCTTCTTCCAAATATTGGTCCAAGGGCCATAACACTATGTTTCTGCCCTTGTCTGCATATCTTATGACCACTCTTTTTTCTTTGCTCAATTTGTTTATTAGTTGGTGGTAACTTCTTTCTTGGTATGACAATTTCACTTTGGATCTATTTGTAGCATGGTTCAACCTTTTAACCCGTGCCACTATTTGCTCGCTAAATATGTCCAGAGGATCACGAGGCATGATAGGTACGAATTTGGACTTGACTTTAAAAGGAGTGATAGGTTTAGCAGTGGTGATTGGGGGAGTATTGTGTTCATGGCCATTCTCTTCTTGTGTTGCTATAGTACCACTGCTGTTTGCTGAATTGAATAGTCCCCTTTGCAATTCTTGCATGTCCTGTAACAGGCCCAGGTCTGAAACAGTTAGGCCTGTTGGATCTGCTTCAATATTTATATTTGATGTTTCAATGTTGTCTGACTTGTCATTGGCTATTCTTTGTCGATGGAATTTGGAGTGCTTTACTTTTCTAACAAATGTATAAATGTCGGCCTTAGTTTGCGTATAATCAAAGTTGGATTCAGGGCAATAGGATAAACCTAATGACAATAATTGCTGCTCCGCCTTAGTTAAATTAATATTAGCCAAGTCGATAATGGTGTTTTCTTGAGTGGAACTAGAGTCTGTTGTATTGGTGGTTACATGAGAAACGTCTTCAATCTTCGACATATATATATCAGGAGAAACATCCAACTCCAAAAAAGAAGAGGCACATACTCGAGGTACTCTAGGAATAGGGCTCATTTATTGTATTTCAGGTCTACCTCGACCTCGCATTAGATGAGATACGCGTTTCGGCTGCGCAGCAGCATTTGTCAATCTAATTGGCAACATCAAACATCCTAGTTAAATAGCCCTTCCCCCCATTTGAAAATGGATAGGCATAGAAGACAGACTATGGTGTCGATTCTGATCCGGTAAAATGCGCTCCGAATGGTCGTACGGAGAGTTTTTTCCCCGTACGAATCGTATCCGTAGACGTCCCGTACGTACGATGAAGTACGATCCGTACTAGGTGCCGAACTCCGTACGAGTCGTACAGGACTCCGTACGACTCAAATCTCCGTACGAATCTCACTCGGAACCCGCTGTACGCGACATCGCGGCACGTTTTTACGACCCAGCAAGTACGATTCGTGTCGGGTAAGCGCCGTACGACCCTTTTCCTACGGGAGCCGAAAACAGTCGTAAACGCAGAGTTCGCACCGAAACAGGTACGGAACGCCCCCCCTGGGTACGGCACGTACCCCCATGATCGCAGGGGTACGCGGCGTACCCCTGTGGTCATGCGGGGTACGTGCCGTACACCCAGCGTACATGTACAGTGGGTGTACGGCACGTACCCCATGTACGCTGGGTGTACGGCACGTACCCCGCATGACCACAGGGGTACGCTGCGTACCCCTGCGATCATGGGGGTACGCGCCGTACGGTGTGTAGGTGATCGTGCGCTTTTCCGTACAAATCGACGTGTACCGTACGAATCGCGTCCGGGTCGGTCGATCGGGATCGGAATCGTCCAGTCGTACGGCGTCTGTACGAGTCGTATGGAAACGGCTCCGGATACGATTCGTACGGACGGGGATTTTACCGGATCGGAATCGACCCCCATGTTGTTATAACCAAATGCTGATTGCAGCTATTTGACTAACACACGTTAAACAGAAAACATCACTAGCAAAACATTCTTATTGCGTAATAACTAAAATGCTGAATGCAACAAAATTGTAACTCTAAAAAACAGCAAAGTGCATTATCTCCAAAGTTTCATCAAACATAGTACGCCTACCGATATATGCCCTGAAAGATATAATATCTCTCCTGCTCTTGATGGAAGCTTATCATAATGACTAGCGAGGGTATTTGGGTATTTAACATTATAGCGCCAACTCTCTATAAAAACATATAATTCCATTTTAGCATTGAATCAAAAATTTATTAAAAATACGCTTGAATTAAATGAGGTTGTGCTGCCTATATTATTTACAATTCTGTGCCAAGATATCGTATTCTCAAATTTCAAACTGTTATGGCAATAATATCGAACACAAAATAGGATATCACTTGCAGATGCGTGTTGAGTTAATTGCACAGAGAAACACCTTCAAATACATGAGGGTGGTGGCATCACCGTGAGGCTCTAGTTACACAAAGTGTGTTTATGTCCAATGCTAATGTTAGTCACCAGGTGATTGTTATTTCTCCCAACCGGACTGCAAGGCCCACAAGCTCTTTAGACGGCCGTGCAAAATTCAAAAAGCCCGTAGATAAAGAATCTGTGTAAGAATTCGAATTGTCAATGCTCCAAGTGTGTGCTAGAACCATAAACTTAAATCCGTCTGTCTTTTACATGATTGAGATAACGGGAAATGTCTCAATGTCAACATCCGTCAGCAGCACGACATACACCTGTGTAATGGGCACGTTCCAGGGTCAGAGGAGACCGATGCACACAAATCAGATATGCCAAACCAAACCTCACCACTTTTGCATTAGCATCTACGGTACCCAGTCACCAAAGGATGTCAGTATTCTGGGCAAGGCATTTCTTGCTTCAGAAATATAGAACCAAGTGCTGGTAGTCAGCAAGACCGCCCCACTGCTCGATATATATATATATACTAGCAACCCGTCCCGACCTTGTCCGGGAGCAATCAGGCTTCCCCGACCCCCGCCTGCCCCTGACATTGTCCAGCATTTCGGGCCCCCGCCCGCCCCGTCCCCCGCCTGCCCCGACCCCTGCCTGCCCCGACATTGTCCCCCGGAGCCCTAAAAAGGTGACATATGATAGTCACAGCAGTGCACTATAATGTAAAACCGTCTCGCTGTATTGCAGCTATTACTCCAGCCTTCGTCTCGAAATTACCATTTCCATGTGTTTAGAGTGGGGATAAACCGAACCAGATTTCCTGGCTTTCCTTCGGGCTGCTTGCTTTCCCCGTCCCCCTCCCCCCCCCATCCCCCGCCTGCCCCGACCCCCTCCTGCACCGACATTGTCCACCGGAGCCTTAAAAATGCGACATATGATAGTCACAGCAGTGCGCTTCGGTCTGTTTGCTTTCCCCGCCCACATGAAAAGTACCACAATAAGAGGGCACATTTAAACACGGCTCCGAGGTTGAACGATCACTTTCGCCTGTGGGGTCTCTTTGAGCGGGGTTTACCCTTGACGGAGCATCCCGTGCCGAGATTCCCGCATGGTAACATAATGCCCGCATGTCAACCTAATGACCCTGAAAGCTGAAACGCTGAAACGCTGAAACGCTGGCGCTCTGCAGTTAAACTTCCTAAGCTGTTATGAGCGTGATCGTGGTAGTTTGGAGCCTTACATCACCCCGTCCGCCTCCTGCCCCGACCCCCGCTGCCTTACCTCAGCCGCCGCTCCTCAGTCCACCGCTCCTCGCCGCTCATCACCGCTCCTCCCCCGTGCCATGTCCGCCGCTCGGAAAACAGACATAATATCGACTCCAAAATATGGTTTGGAGAAAATATCGACTCCAAAATATGGTTTGGAGAAAATATCGACAGGACAGAATATCGACAGCCAAAATATAGTTTTTAAGGTAAGTGAAGTAATATCTTTTTAAGGTAAGTGAAGTAATATCGTTTTTATTTTTAGGGTTCAGAGTCAGTTTTGGGTTTTTGGGTGAAAGGGTATTTTTAGGGTTCAGGGTCAGTTTTGGGTTTTTGGGTAAAGGGGTATTTTTAGGGTTCAGGGTCAGTTTTGGGTTTTTGGGTAAAGGGGTATTTTTAGGGTTCAGGGTCAGTTTTCAGTTTTTGGGCAAAGGGGTATTTTTAGGGTTCAGGGTCAGTTTTCAGTTTTTGGGTAAAGGGGTATTTTTAGGGTTCAGGGTCAGTTTTCAGTTTTTGGGTAAAGGGGTATTTTTAGGGTTCAGGGTCAGTTTTCAGTTTTCAGGTAAAGGTGTATTTTTAGGGTTCAGGGTCAGTTTTCAGTTTTTGGGTAAAGGGGTATTTTTAGGGTTCAGGGTCAGTTTTCAGTTTTTGGGTATTATTTTATTATATTTTATTACTATATATATATGTTTAATAAATATGAAATAAAAAAATATTTATTTAATTTTCATTAATTATTTAATTATTATAAGTTAATTTAAGTAATTTTAAGTATATTTTAGTAATTAATTATTAATATTAATTTAATTTAACACTGTTTTTAGTAAATACGATATTTTTTACAACTATATTTTTGTAAACGATATTTTTAACTCGATATTTTTGTACTTACCTGTTTGTAGATAGAAACTCGATATTTTGACTGTCGATATTTTCTCAACGATATTTTTGATGGTCGATATTCTGTCCGTCGATATTCTTTCAGTGATCCCCGCCGCTCTTCCCTGTGCTCCTGACGTCAGCACGCAGGTCGCGGCCGGTGCTACTTCGAGGGGACTACTTTTTTTATAATGTAAATTTTTTTAATATAACTTCTTTTTTAACTTTATATAGCCTATGTCCATCTCCCCCCCCCCCCGAGGATTCCAACGATGTATCGGGTGTGTGGATTGGCGCTGTGGTTCCCGAGTTTACCCGCCTCAAAGCCTCAAAATTCTTCCTTTATAATAGTAGTATAGATATATGACCAAAGAAACAAATACGTAGTAAGCGTGCTCTCAAGGGCTCAATCCACAGGGATAATGGTATCAAAAAGAGGATTTATTCCATCATTCCGTCAAAGCGGTCTTGCTCACACAGAGTACAAAGTGCATATGGATAGTCATAAGTAAACATACAAAATGAAAGTAGGACTGCTGGTTCAATTTCCAATGCAAGAAATGAAAAGAGGATTTTGCTCAGACAGAGAAGAGGTGCCATATTGAAGTGGTGAATAACATAAGTATACCGAGAAGTGTCACAGAGTCAATACAATTTTAGGATTCATGACTGCATAGCTGATGCTAGCTGCATGATCAAAACAAAAGGTATATAGACATTATTATTAGCAACAGTGCAAATACAGGGATGATACAGGTAATAAACACAAATGTATTGCTGCTGAAAGTGCATCTAACAGTTATCTCCATGGATAGGACTAGTTTTTGAGGCTATTCTTTCCCCAAGTGGTTAGTGAAAGTCTCAGAGTACACGGAATACAGGTCATAGTATCTAACATGATGCATTAAATTCCTGCTGAGCCTATTTTTCATGATATGTTCTCTCTTGATGAAAAACAGGCTCAGCAGGAATTGAATGTATCATGTTAGATACTATGACCTGTATGCCGGGTACTCTGAGACTTTCACAACCCACTTGGGGAAGGAATAAATAGCCTCTAAAACTAGTCCTAAACATTTGTGTTTATTATCTGCATCATACCGGTATTTGCACTGTTTCTAATAATAATGTCTATATAACTTTTGTTTTGATCATGCAGTTAGCATCAGCTATGCCAACCTCAGGTAGCTCAGCCTCAGGGAGTAAAACAGAGATTCGCCCCAAAACCTTTTTAGATGAGTATTGGCTCCTACTTCGGGCCGACAAACAAGAGCATCCCCGAAATCCAAAAGCAAGAATCAGAACACACGAGGCCGGGGCAGAGGAAGATATAACATATTTACTATATATGTTGCATTATCCTTACTAAGGTTTTGGGGAAGGTACATTTCTTTTTTTTTTTAAGTTCAAAGAAAAGTTTATTAAAATAATTGAATAATGTCAACATAGTATACAAAGAGAAAAACTATAAGAATGACATGAGTAATAGCTAAGAGCATTATAGGAAGTACGGTGAAGTAAAATGAGGGGAGGGATAAAAAGGAAAGGGAGGAAGGGGAGGAGAAAAATACAGAGAGATAACCATGAGGCTAAAAACTGTAAAATTACAATCATTGAATCTACATAACATTAGAGGCAATGCACAAATATGCAAATAAATAATCATGAATGAATAAAAAGGAACAAAAGGTTATTCAAGGGGGTTTTGAAACTTCTTGTTGAACTGGGGATACGTGAACGGAGCGCTGGGCACATGCATCTAGGTAAAGGGTAACGGGGAGCCACATTGCAAGTCTTTTCGGAGCTAGGGAGGTAGGGTAAACAAATGCAGTATCTAGTCTATGGTTGTAACATACATTAAACCACCAAGCTTTAAAAGTAATACCTTTGGAGTCTTTCCAATTAACAGTAATCTGCTGGAACGCCACAGCCAACAATAAATCAACAATATGAACATTTGCATCAACAGCAATCCAAGAAGAGGAAAGTGAACCAAGGAAAATGTCAGTGACATAAAAGGGGATGGAGGTGTGAAAGATAGAGTTAATTTGGTTCCAGACTTTAGTCCAGAAAGCATGGGTGGAAGGACATGTGAAAAGCATATGGAAGAGTGAGGCATTGGGGTCAGAGCAAGTCCAGCAGAGGTCGGAGGTCAGGGGAAAACGTTTGTGGAGGAGAGATGGCGTGTAAAGAAGGCGATTGTAAAGGAAAAAAAGGGTTTGCGTGAGAGAGGCCGCCCTGGAAGATTTGCGTATTTTGGTCCATATTTTGTCCCACAGGGATGTGGGCCACGAGACATTAAGATCAGATTCCCATTGTTCCTCAATGTTGGATTTGGGCCTAGGCGATGGTGGATCATAAAAGGAATGGTATATGGAGGATGCTGATGGGTGAGAGCGTAGTTGAGTATGCAAAGAAGAGATGGGAGTGATAGGGGATGTAGTCGAAATAGAGTTAGAGAGAGAGTCATATGCAGACATCACTGCATGTTTGAGTAGGGCGTATTTATGGACAAAGGAGGCGGGGAGAGAGAAGAGTTGACGAAGAACTGGAAAGGGGGTGAAGACAGATCCCGTGAAAAGTTGGGAGACCCAGATTAAACCACGTTGCCGCCAAGTTTTCCAATAAATGGGTTTCAATTTGATAAGAATGCTATTATTATACCATATTGTGGTGGCTAGAAGTTCTTCAATAGAGGAGGGAGGGGCCGGAGTCTTGGCCAAAAGTAGTTTCGCGGTATGTTTATGAATTGGAGTGGACAGAAATTGGGGCTTGCGCGAGAAGGATAAGTACTCAGCAAAGGTAAAGGGAGAAAGAGAAAGACGCTCAAGGTCAGCCCATAGAGGTAGGGGGTCAGCAGGGTCTGTAAGCCAAACAGCTGCCTGTTTCAGAAGGAAAGCTTTATGATAAGCAGGAAAATTAGGGAAATTAACCCCACCCTCCGATTTGGGAAGGCGGAGACGCGATAAGGACATACGTGGTCTCTTACCAGACCATAAAAATACAGAGAGTATGGAATTTATTTTAGTGAAAAATTTGGCAGGAATGGAAATCGGTAAGTTAGAAATGGTGTAGAGGATAATTGGTGAGAGCATCATTTTAATAGTGTCGAGACGTCCCCACCAAGAAAGGTATAGGGGATGCCATCTAGAAGTAAGGTCAGACAATTTTTGGGAACATTTAGTAAGGCATAGTGAAATAGTATCTGGGACAGAAGGAGTAATGTACAAACCGAGATACTTGATATGAGCCGGGCTCCAAGTGAATGTGGATGCAGCAAAATCGGGTTTAAAGGTGAATTTGGTGAGAGGCAGGATTTCGCACTTGTCACTATTGAGCTTATAACCGGAGAGATGGGAGTAAGTCTGGACTTCAGCGAGGAAAGCGGGGATGGAAACCGACGGATTCGATAAAAAGAGCAAAATGTCATCTGCATAGGCAGCAAGTTTAACCTGTGATTGAGCAAGAGGGAAGCCATGAATGGTCGGATTTTGACGTATTCTGGATAAGAAGGGTTCTAGGGCTAGGTTAAAAAGAAATGGGGAGAGAGGACAGCCTTGCCGAACTCCTCTACCGAGACGGAAAAATGAAGAAATGAGACCATTGGCACATACCGCTGCTCTAGGGTTTGCATAAAGGAGGGAAATAAGGGAAATGAAGTTAGGGCCAAATCCAAACCATTTTAACACAGAAAAAAGAAAAGACCATTCTACTCTGTCGAACGCCTTTTCGGCGTCTAGGGCAATAGCAGCTAAGGAGCCATTGAAGCGTGAGGATTTAGATAAGACATTGAAAAGGAGCCTGGTGTTGTCGGAGATAAAACAACCCTTAACAAAGCCCGATTGTTCAGGACCGAGGAGATCTGGGAGAAAAGGATCAAGTCTAATGGCCAAAGATTTAGCGTATATTTTATAATCAATGTTTACAAGGGAAATCGGTCTATAGTTCTTGCAATGTTGATGATCCTTACCTTCCTTCGGTATGATGCATATGTAAGCATCTGAGAAAGTACCTGAGGAGGCATCACTAGTCTTAAAGGAGTTAAGAAGGTGGAAAAGTCTGGGTAAAAGAAGGTTTGCAAAGTGTTGGTAAAATTCGACGGTGAAGCCATCTGGGCCGGGGGCTTTATCCTTTTTAAGTGAGTGAAGTGCAGTGCGGAGTTCGGGAATGGTAAGGGGAACTTCCAGGGAGGTCAAATCAACAGGAAAGGTGGAAGGAGGGTGGATGCTGGATAAGAAAGAGGAAATAGAGTGAGCAGAGGGTTGAGTGCCGGAAGAATAAAGTGCAGAATAGAAGTGTGAAAATACCTCCAGGATGTCAGCATCTTTATGTTGCAGTACTGAATTAATATCAAAAACAGACTCCACATTCAACTTATTTTGTTTCACTTTCAAATAATTAGCGAGAATTTTCCCCGCCTTATTTTTCCCACCATAAAATTTTGAGCTGGATTTCAGTAAGTATAGGGAAGCATCATCAGTGGATTGTTTATTATACTTCATTTTTGCAGTAACGAGAGCTGTCAGAGTCTCCGAAGTACGAGAGGTATAGTAGGAATGCTCCAGGAGTTTAATCTGAGACAGCAGATCGTTAGTGCGCTGACGAGCTATTTTACGCTTTGCCGCTACATGTCTGAGAATAAAATCTCTGGCAGCTGCTTTGAAAGCGTCCCAGACAACGTGAGTAGGCATGGATGGGGTCTCATTAATAACAAAAAATTCATTAGTAAATTCAGTAAAGGAGATGGTAAATTTGGGATCAGTGAGGAGGCTATTGTTAAAGCGCCACCTTTTAGGACCACTGGATTTCGGTAAAAAATCAGTGTTGATAAGGACAGGAGCGTGATCAGAAAAAACTATAGGACCTATCTCCGCTTGGGTGAGGGATTGGGAGAGATGGTGGGAAAGAAATATATAATCAATACGGGATTGGGAGTGATGGACCGGGGAATAAAATGTAAACTCTTCGTCGGTTGGATGACAAAGTCGCCACGCATCAATTAATTTGTGTTGGGAAATGGCGTGGGCAAAAAGTTTATGTGATTTATTAGGAACAAATGAAGATTTGGAGCGTCTATCCAAAAAGGGGTCTAATGGCAGGTTACAATCACCTGCAAAAATGAAATTGTCATCCATGCAATCGGTGATACGGGAAGCAAACGCCTTCCAAAAAATAGGATCCCCACCTGTGGGTGCATACACATTAAGCAAGGAGAAAGGGACACCTTTAGAGGATAATTTGACATATAACCACCTGCCCTCAGGATCAAAGTCAGAGTGTAACACTGAATGAGTAAAAGATTTGCGAATTAACAAGACAACACCATTTCTCTTGCCATCACCAGGGGCAGAAAAAACCGTGCCCACCCAACCTCTTTGGAGTTTCGCAGCCTCATTGTTGGGTAGATGGGTTTCCTGTAAAAAGGCAATGTCAACATTGAATTTAGCTAGGTGAGAAAGTATCTTTTGCCTCTTAATAGGCGAGTGTAAACCTTTAACGTTCCAAGAGACAATACGAACTGACATTAAGAAAATAAGAAAGGGGAAAGTGCAGAGCAAAGGTGAAGGGAAGCCTCAAAAAAGTCAAAAAGAAAAATAGTGAAAAAAGGAATGAAGGTAGGAAAGTATACAGAAGAAAACAGGCAGAGAAGTACTGAAAGGGTAAAGCATGAGAGAAAAAAAGAAGTGCTAAAAGGAGAGAACGTGGGATAGAAAGAATCAAGGGGAAGAAAAATGAATTGTATTGGGAAAATAATATAAAAATGTTGAAGAGAGAGAAAAGTAAGGAGAGGATTTGACAGAATAGGAGTTAAAGATGATATGTAGAAATGACCAAAAAGGGGGCAAAAAAGGAATAAAAATGATGTCTGAAAAAAAATGAGACAAGAGGATAGAAGAAGAAAAGGAAAGCAAAGCATGAGCGGTCGAAAGAAAATAGAGCTCAGAAGAACCTGTAAGAACAAGGAAACAATGAAGACAGAAACTAGCGGTAATACATGGGACATATGAACAATGAAGAAATAAAACATGAGGTAGTACTTACAAAAAATGATGAGGGGTGGGATGTCAGCGGATAGGAAACATAAGGGAAGTAACGGAAACGTGATGGGGGAGGAAAGGCCAACCAACGGAGGACAGGCATACGGGGTCATGGGACGTTCCACCGGAGGACCATGGCGGAACACAATGAGACGATCTGTGAGGAGAAGAAAAACAATGAGATTAGAACAAACAAACGGCTAAACAACGGGAAAAAATGCAGGAACGAACAGTTGGAGGATAAAACAAAAGGAGAATAAATTGGGACCAATGAGGTCCTATAAGAACTGAGTAACCTGTGGAGAAAAGGACATAATGTTATGAGAGCAACAGAGTATCATAAATTCCAGGAACACCAGGTTATGCTAGCAACAAAGTCACGGTGGAAATGAAGAGGAAGGGCCAGAGAATTCCATATCAGCCGGACCGCAAGAATTGAGGAAACTGCGAAGTCGGAGAGGATCTTCAAAAGTCATAGTCTTGTTGTTATAAGTGACTTTGAATAAACAAGGGTGAAAAAGTCCGTATTTGGCTCCAATGGATCGCAGTTCCGGTCTCATGTCAAGGAATGCTTTGCGGCGAGAGGCAGTAGCTTTGGCGTAATCCTGGGCAATAAACAAAGTGGAATCCGACCATTTCAAATGAGGTATTGCTTTAGCTGCGAAAAGAACCTTCAGCAGATCTGTATACTCAAGAAAGTACATTATGACGCCTCTTGGTTTTGTCTCAGGAGAAATACTGGAGGGCGCTCTACCAAGCCTGTGTGCGCGCTGTATGTTAAGAGAGGTGCCTTCTGGAAGATGCAGGAGCTTGGGCAAAAAGGACTTGAAGAAGGCGATGGCGTCACTCCCCTCGCAACCTTCCTTCAGGCCGTAAAGACGGAGATTGTTGCGTCTATTCCTATTTTCAAGATCCTCCACTTGCTTCTGGAGGGTTGTGAGTCTCATATCCATATGTACCGACTTGGTAGCGGCTTCCTGGAGATTTGACACAGACTTTTCCACTGCGGTGACTCTGGTATCCATTAACGACCAGTTGTCAGTCAGAACTTGAAGCTTTGAATTCGTCTCCTCCATAAATGGGCGTAGTGCCCGAATTTCCTCAAGGAGAAGCTCCATGGAGACAGCAGATGGTGACTTCGGGGGAGACGGAGGATTGTGTTTCACTCTCTTAGGAGTAGTTTTCCCTCCTGGTAATGGGGGGGCATCCATATTGAGAGAAGATTCGCAGTTGGAGGAGCCTGCAGAGGCTTCTAATTGAGCCAACGCAGTAAATAGCTTTGAGTTTTTGACAAAGTTGCGTTTAGGGGTTTTGCAAGTACCCTCCGCCATGTAAACTGCAGTGAGGAAGAAACTCCAGGAGCGAATAGAGCGGATATACACCACAGGAGTGAGGAAAAACCAACAAAGTGAGTTATAGAAGGAGGTTCAGTGAATCCAGGACAAGCCAAGAAAAAATGATAAAGAAATGTGCGCAGTCTGAGCAATAGCAAGTGGGTAGCAGAGATGATATAGCATTAGAGCTAATAGTAAGCACAAAATGGCCGCCAAAGCTGAGGAGACATCTGCAAGTTGAATAAAAGTGAAAAGAATAATTCCACAGGGAAAATAAAGTCACCTTGTACTTTGATAGTAAAGCGCCGTCATTTCCTGCAATTTTGGGGCGTCTTGGTGAGGTATGTCAGCTGCTGCAGGCAATATGCGCGATGAGCGCGCTGTTCAGGAATGCACCAACAAAGTGAGTTATAGAAGGAGGTTCAGTGAAATCCAGGACAAGCCAAGAAAAAATGATAAAGAAATGTGCGCAGTCTGAGCAATAGCAAGTGGATAGCAGAGATGATATAGCATTAGAGCTAATAGTAAGCACAAAATGGCCGCCAAAGCTGAGGAGACAGCTGCAAGTTGAATAAAAGTGAAAAGAAAAATTCCACAGGGAAAATAAAGTCACCTTGTACTTTGATAGTAAAGCGCCGTCATTTCCTGCAATTTTGGGGCGTCTTGGTGAGGTATGTCAGCTGCTGCAGGCAATATGCGCGATGAGCGCGCTGTTCAGGAATGCGCCGGCAGAGGCATTAAGATGGCGGTCGCGGCGGTAGTGGAGCCGCGACCGGAGCAAAAATGAAAGTTGCCCGGCGAGGAAGCAGAACCGGAGAGCAGCGAGGGGCTGTTTAAGGGCCGGAGGTGTTCCGCTGCCGTTTGCAGTGCAGCATGTCGTCGAGGGAAGGCTGGAGCCGCCGATAGTCCTCGGTGAGAACGGAGCCTCACCCCGAGGCGTCCATCCGTCTTGGGCGCTTAGCCACGCCCCGAAGGTACATTTCTAACTGGTATAAAGTGAGATGTGTCAATTTAGTGAAGTGTGATGAATAATAATAATGTGTATTCTTCCCTAGGGACAGCGTTCACAGACTGTAAAAATATTAAATGGCCATGTCAATACAACAAGAACTAGCCTTGTGTTGTGCTACATAAGTTTGTTTATTAATTGTAACCAATTTAAATATTTTGCTTTCTGGCATGTTTCTTGGTACTTCAACTGAAAGTAAAAAAAACTAAGGAATAGGGAGTCCCAGCTCAAGTGTCAGTGCACTTTAAGATCTTGTGCACTGCATTGTTATAAAATACTTCAAATCACCTTAAAATGACCTACTTAACTTGTGATTTGATTGCTTTGTTGCAGCATCCCATTATCACTACAATTATATAACAAAGACATTACATGGTTTACATGTTCATGACGAAAACAACAGTAGTATCAATTCTTACACTTTTAGAAAAAATAAAAATGATGCATTAACTGTTTTCAGCATTGGTGGTCTAATACTGAAATCAGCAAAAGTATCTGGTCTTAGCGAAAAGCTAATTTAGCTTATGATGTTCAAAAGTATGGAAGTAATGAGCAAACAAATACGTCTAATTTCAGCTTGAAGGATGAGCATTTGGTTGCTGGTGAATCCAAAGGGATATCCTGTGATTTTGACACTTTCAAGAGACCTGCAAAACAAATAGTGCTCTCACCTGTTCAGGCCTAAACTGAAGAGCAACAGCAGAATACAATAATGCATAGACGTTGCTGAATTGAAAGGACGGGAGGAAGTGATTTCAAATCAAAGGAAATCTTGTACTGACTAATAGATTCATCAGGTCACCCTGGAATCTAACTCAGCAGTACACGGGTGCTAACAATCTGAGCACCAGCCGATAAGGAACTATGTGGCCCTGAAGGTCTCTCTATGAAAAGAGAAAATGTCACCCTACATGGCACATGTTTGCATGGAACATCACATATATTCTGGTCCCCCTTTCCTGGGTCCTCAACCTCAATGCATCCAAAGACTAACAGCTGTTGACAGTGATTCCTTCCACCGTAGGCTTCAGCAGGTATAAATATGCCAGCGAGTCTGCACAAGTCCAAAGCAATAATTTTGCAGGATGTGACAAAGGGTTAATCTTAACACTCAGTTGCCTCATATTTGACACTTGTTGGTTAATAACAATTAGGCGGTTCACATGTGAACTATATTGGGCTACCTATGGATACTGGATGCATCTTTGTGATTACTGCACTGGTTCACACAATTTATATTGGTTGCTTGCTCTAGATGGGCTTGTAAACAGCACTATTGGTTTGAGGAATAATATGTTAGTTAAGTCATCTGCAAGCTATTGTTACATGATTCATGGCTCTTGGTTTTTGTGAGGAAACATAAGGATTAAGGTGTGCAGTTGTTTTTAATTTCAAAATGTTCTATTTGTTTTTTTGTTCATCACAGGCCATCATTATCTTCAATTTTAGATCTAAGAAATATCATAAACCTAAGATTTGTAAAAAAATAAATAAAGCCCAACACGTCGAACTTGCGTTTCAGGCAAATTAGCAAATAGCACAGCAAATATTTAAAATACCATTATCATTTTAACTGACATTAGCTTTTGCTGGAAAAGGGTCTGTTCAAGCTTAATGCAAAAATACATAACATTTAGGAGAGTTTATATAATTTATTTGTCAAAACAAATTGATAGAACCTAATCATGTGCAGAAACGTTACTTTCAGCACAAACTTATCTAATGAGCAGGTTGCAGGATCTTCTCTTAAAAGAAATGCAAGACATATTTGAGGAGAAGATATCATTCATTGATAGAACACTGAGCTCATTATTCTCCCCAAATCCTTCTGGGCCTACCACACCATGAAACTTAGCAAGCAGATTTGAGGCTGAAGATACTTCAGATGAATACGAGACAACTTCTATATTTGATTATAAGATATTGGTACACACTTGTCATATATACATATAAAATAATAATAATAACGCAATATATAGGAATACATGATTGTTTTCACATACTCAATCTATCCTCTCCGTTTGTCCCCACCTGTGCCCACCACCACAGGCTACCTTAAACCAAAACACCATCACCAGCCAAATATACCCAGGCTAGATGTGCCTAGTCTGTGACGTATTTTCTTTAAAAATCTTTATTTATTATTTTGCTTAGAACAATAAACATACTTCAACAAAATACCCCATAGTGGAAAACCATCAGTAGATAATTACAACTGGATCGAGAACTGGAAGGGCCAGTTTGAGAACAGCCACATACGTTCATTATGCATTAAGTGTCCCAAATGTGAAAAGGGAAGCAGGCAAGATTACCATGGGACAGAGCAATGTTTCAGACCGTACTTTCGAGCAACATGGGTGAACAGGCTATAACGCCTACAGAGCACATAGCACAGCAGATCAGGGCTATTCAGTGGGCTCCAGTGACAATAGGTACTCCCTGAGTGGCTGCAAAATATCATTGGGGCGAGCAGTAGGAGGTTGCAGTGTACCATAGACTTCACTTGTAGTGTCACAATAGATCATACTTTTCAACCATGTGGCATCGAATGGGTGAAATCCATTATCGCAATGCAATCTTCTGCCAACAATAATGCTAATGCAGTAAGCCTGAGGACCGCCTTCGGTACATAATTAATGTACCCAATAGAATCATAAGGAGACCAGGTGTGAGTATAACTCCTAACATCAAAGACAGCTGAGAAAAAGAAATTGTGCCAATATGACCTTTATTCATACACATCCATGTCAAGTGTGCAAAACTTGCCTAGTCTACATGGCACTAAGGGCAGTGGGAGGATCTTGTAGGGTCAATTTTGGCCAAAGCACTAGGTGCAGTGTCTGGCCTATCCAAAAATTGAGGCCCCTATTTTCAAGCGGCTTGTGCCACCATTGCATCAAAATCTTTAACACGCCGGCAGCTCAGGCCGTACTCCAAATTTACAAGGAGAAGAATGTGTGCCAATGTGTCTGTTTTTGTAGGCCTGCTTCGGTATATACCTCTGCCAGAACCAGCTGCAGGAGGCAGAAATTATTATATGCAACGTAGGCGCTCTCTCCTATAATACACAGTAAAACTGACGCTGTGATATTTATGAGTTTTTCTAAAAGTGATGCATCATTGGCAAGCAGTGCACTGAGGCAGAAATGTGTCACAAATCCTGCATGTCGGTAACGCAGGCATAGGAAATTACACATTGGGTGTTGTATATGAAGACATTGCACTCAAAACAGTCTGGGAAGCTGAACTATGCTATAGAGGTGTTCATTCTGCAGCTGGGAGTTGGAAGGAGACCATCCCCCCCCAACCCCTACCACACCCCCCACTACTCAAACCGCCACCGCCACCGCTACCACTCCAACCACCACATAAGTAGCACAGGAGAAGGGACCACTGTTTATGGACAACGGACTTCCATCATTGTTCTCCGGGAAGGTGAGGTCATCACCTAACACTGGCTCAGGAGGGAGGCATGCATCCAACTGCTACACCAGATATCGCCAAGGTTGCAGTCACCAACTTCCAGGTCCCCCAACCTCCCTCCGCAGGCCAAGCTCATGGCTTTTACCCACATGCTGGCATCTCGTACTTTCAGATTACAACAGCCAGAGTGACAGGAATTTCTCCCCCTTCCTACCCTCTGTCCTGCATTCCATCATCTACCCAACACCCCAACACCTCCTCTTCCCCAACACACAACAACTGCAGTTGTAGAAGAAGCAAGGTTTCTATCCCATCGCTGTTTTCGCACATGTGCTGGGTGCCATAGACTGCACACGTGTGCAACTGGTTTTCCCTGCAGCAACATTCCATCTGTAGAGGAACTGGAAGCAAATGCACTTGATCAATGTTTAGGCAATCATGGACCATCAGGGACGTTCACCAATTATCTGGCCAAGTACCCTGGGAGTGCGCATGTTGCCTCAGGATTTTCAGGCACTCCATCATCAATGAACACTTCCAAAATGGGAGGTATGGGAATGGCCTACTTGTTGGTAAGTACATCTGAAGTACATGACAGATCTAATAAACAGTGAATAATGTATGTTAAAATGGTATTCAGGCAGAATATCGAGTCGGAAAAGTCGACTTACGTAAATATCGAGTTGTAAATATCGTGACACAGAAATATCGACAGCAAGAATATCGGGGTCAAGAATATCGAATTTAAGGTAAGAAATATTGTTTTCTAAAATATAGAATTCATTAATATCATTTGGAAAAATATAGTTGTTTAAAATATCGAATTTTAAGTGTTATGTATTTTAGTTTATATTTTAAGTGTATCTGATGTATGCTTTTTTGTATAAGTATTGTTTATGTTTTCTAATATATGTCTTAAAATGTTAGTAGTTATCAATTTTATTTTAATTACATTTTCTGTTTTCTAGTTCTGTAGCGGGTTATGGGATTATAGGGGAATAGGGTGGGAAGTAATTTAATTATAATTCATTATTGATTATTTTTTATTTATTAATATTTATTTAGTTGAGATTTTATAGTGTTAATTGTGGGAAGTAATTTATTTGTAATTAATTATTAATTGGTTGTTAATTAATTTTAATTAATTATTAATTATGGTAATTGTGTGATTTTTTGAGATGCAGGTTGTGGGATTTTAGGGGTAAAGGGGGGCAAGTAATCCATGTTTAATTAATTAACAATAAGTTGTGAAATAATTTTAACTAATTCTTTGAATATTAACTAAGAAATAGTGTAATTCATTTTAGGTGCTGGTTGTAGGGTTTATAGGGGTAAATGGTGGGATGTAATTTATTTTTGATTAAATAATAATTATATGTTCATTTATATTAATTAATTGATTGATAATCAAGTAGTAATTAATATTAATTTATTAATTGAAAGTTAAATATGGAAATCTTGTCATTCATTTTAGGTGTGGGCTGTGGGGTTTATTGGGGACAGGGTGGAAAGTAATTTAAGTTGAATTTATTAATAATTTGTTGATCCTCAATATTAATTAATTAATTCATATTTAATTAGGGTAATTGTTTATTTTTTGTTTGTGGGTTCCACTTTTATAGGGATAAAGGGTGGGGAGTAAATTAATTTAACTTACTTTACAATTAGTTATTAAATACTATTCGTTTTTAATTGAAAATAAGTTTTGATTGTTCAATCAATTATTTTACTGTTTAATTTTAGTTGTGGATTGTAGGGGTAAAGTGTGGGCAGTTGTTTTTCATGAGTTTTAATTTTATTTTTATTTAATAATATTTCTTTACTTGAGAATTGATTATGAATTATAAAAGTACTTTTTTAATTTATATGTCGATTATGAATTATGTGGTGTTATAGGGTAGGAAAGAAAGAAAGTAGATTTTTGTGATAATTAATATTTTTGTTTCCTAATAATTCCTATTTAAAACTATGTATTTGTTTGGAAATTATTTTTTATTTTATTTAATATAATATTTGTAGGTATTTGTCATATGTATTTAACATTATAATGTTTTTACTATTAAATATATTTGTATTTTAATTTTTACCATATCAATATATTTTTGTATTTTATTTGTTTTTTTAAACATCTTTGTTGTTAATATTTTGTTTGGTTTTCAATTTTAACTGACTGGAGTGAGAATATCAATTGTTACCCCTCCGCAATCCAACACTTACCCTATTGTTGCACTGATTTGATTGGGAATAGTACATTTTATTCCGCCACTATCCAACACTTTCCCTACTATTGCACTCACTGAAGTGCGAATAGTAATTTTTTTCCCCTTCTCTATCCAAAACTTTCCCTACTGTTACCTTTATTGGAGTGGGAATAGTAATTTCAACACTTTCCCTACAGTTCCACAGACTGGAGTGGGAATTGTAATTTTTAACCCTCCGCTATCCAACACTTTCCCTGCTGTTGCAATCATTGGAGTGGGAATTGTAATTTTTACCCCTCCGCTATCCAACACTTTCCCTACTGTATCATTTATTGGAGTGGGAATATTCATTTTAACTCCTTCGCTATCTAACACGTTCCCCACTGTTGCACAAACTGGAGTGGGGATAGTAATTTTTACCATTCCACCATCCAACACTGTCCCTACTGTTGCACTGACTGTGGTGGGAATAGTCATTTTTACCCCTCCACTATCCAACACTTTCTCTATTGTTGCACTCACTGGAGTGGGAATAGTAATTTTTACCCCTCCGCAATCCAACACTTACCCTATTGTTGCACTGATTGGATTGGGAATAGTACATTTTATTCCGCCACTATCCAACACTTTCCCTACTGTTGCACTCACTGAAGTGCGAATAGTAATTTTTTTCCCCTCCTCTATCCAAAACGTTCCCTACTGTTACCTTTATTGGAGTGGGAATAGTAATTTTTACCCCTCGCCAATTCAACACTTTCCCTACAGTTCCACAGACTGGAGTGGGAATTGTAATTTTTAACCCTCCGCTATCCAACACTTTCCCTGCTGTTGCAATCATTGGAGTGGGAATTGTAATTTTTACCCCTCCGCTATCCAACACTTTCCTTACTGTATCATTTATTGGAGTGGGAATATTCATTTTAACTCCTTCACTATCTAACACGTTCCCCACTGTTGCACAAACTGGAGTGGGGATAGTAATTTTTACCATTCCACCATCCAACACTGTCCCTACTGTTGCACTGACTGTGGTGGGAATAGTCATTTTTACCCCTCCACTATCCAACACTTTCTCTATTGTTGCAATCACTGGAGTGGGAATAGTAATTTGTACCCCTCCGCAATCCACCACTTTCCCTACTGTTGCACTGACTGGAGTGGGAAATGTTAGTTTAAAGATTTTTATATAGTTTAATATTTTAATTTATAATAGAATGTATTTATCAGATTTATTGTTATTGGCATATGTGTATATATATATATGCATGAGGCGTTTTGGTGGACCTTGGAGCCGAGCAGCAGAACTGCATACGCCGAGCACCGCCATCGAGAAATCCTGACACGGAGACGTGAATACGACAGCCATCCAGGTCGTTAAGCATGCGTGAATACTCCGCACCTTACTCCGATGCACAGGATGCCTCGAGGTTGGCGAGGAGGTGCCCTGTGAGTGCCTGAAGACAGCGGCTGAGGGCAACAACGGGAGATACCATACGCAAATTGTTGCGTGACTACAACTTCCATGAGACATTGCGGCATCAGCCCAGCCCGAAAAACAGGTGTGTCATATTAATGGACTTGCTTTATTTAAAGCGCTTCGTCTTTTCCCTGAAGAAGAAGGCTAAGACCTTTGAAACGCGTCGGATATAATAGAAGACGAACTTTGGTCTCTGAATCCATCAGAGACTTTCTCCTGTGCCTGAAGCCATTGTGCACGCTGCTGTGAATAAAGCGCTTACCTGACAACCTCCGTGAGTGGGGTGCGTTCTTTTGAGCGAGGAGCCTTTACATTTAAACGGACCCACCGCCGTTACACCGCACCCGCCCCAAAGAGTGCATGAGGCGTTTTGGTGGACCTTGGAGCCGAGCAGCAGAACTGCATACGCCGAGCACCGCCATCGAGAAATCCTGACACGGAGACGTGAATACGACAGCCATCCAGGTCGTTAAGCATGCGTGAATACTCCGCACCTTACTCCGATGCACAGGATGCCTCGAGGTTGGCGAGGAGGTGCCCTGTGAGTGCCTGAAGACAGCGGCTGAGGGCAACAACGGGAGATACCATACGCAAATTGTTGCGTGACTACAACTTCCATGAGACATTGCGGCATCAGCCCAGCCCGAAAAACAGGTGTGTCATATTAATGGACTTGCTTTATTTAAAGCGCTTCGTCTTTTCCCTGAAGAAGAAGGCTAAGATCTTTGAAACGCGTCGGATATAATAGAAGACGAACTTTGGTCTCTGAATCCATCAGAGACTTTCTCCTGTGCCTGAAGCCATTGTGCACGCTGCTGTGAATAAAGCGCTTACCTGACAACCTCCGTGAGTGGGGTGCGTTCTTTTGAGCGAGGAGCCTTTACATTTAAATGGACCCACCGCCGTTACACCGCACCCGCCCCAAAGAGTGCATGAGGCGTTTTGGTGGACCTTGGAGCCGAGCAGCAGAACTGCATACGCCGAGCACCGCCATCGAGAAATCCTGACACGGAGACGTGAATACGACAGCCATCCAGGTCGTTAAGCATGCGTGAATACTCCGCACCTTACTCCGATGCACAGGATGCCTCGAGGTTGGCGAGGAGGTGCCCTGTGAGTGCCTGAAGACAGCGGCTGAGGGCAACAACGGGAGATACCATACGCAAATTGTTGCGTGACTACAACTTCCATGAGACATTGCGGCATCAGCCCAGCCCGAAAAACAGGTGTGTCATATTAATGGACTTGCTTTATTTAAAGCGCTTCGTCTTTTCCCTGAAGAAGAAGGCTAAGACCTTTGAAACGCGTCGGATATAATAGAAGACGAACTTTGGTCTCTGAATCCATCAGAGACTTTCTCCTGTGCCTGAAGCCATTGTGCACGCTGCTGTGAATAAAGCGCTTACCTGACAACCTCCGTGAGTGGGGTGCGTTCTTTTGAGCGAGGAGCCTTTATATATATATATATATATATATATATATATATATATATATATATATTACCTACTGGCGGTCGCCAGTAGGTATATATAGTTAGGATTTTTTCCCTATGGGATTTTTGAAAATTCTATGTCTAATAACTTTGGCGTTTGTGGACGGAATTGTCTGCAATTTTCAGGAAAATGGAACATTTTGTTTCTGAGCAGCCCCTGAAAATTTGGGGGGGGGTTCGTCAAGGGGGGGCCGAGAAAAAAGGGGGGTCCCAAAACGTGTTTTTCCAATGTTAATTTCCATAGGGCGGTTGGCCTCACTTTTAGCCCGAACGGCTGAATGGATTTGAACAAAACTTGGCAAAATTGTAGGGACTGTTAGCCCGATGTGCCTTTGCTAGGTCTCAATATATGTGCTCCAGTGGATTTTGAGAAATTAACGTTCAAAAAAAGATATATATCTGTAAGCGCGCTCTGGGCAGCGCTCCGGTTCGCGTACTTTACGCGTAACGGAACTTCGCGTAGCGAAGCTGATTGGCTCTCCGGTGTCTGTCAACATTCTAAACAGTCCGGAGCGGCCGCCATCTTGTCTCTCGGTAGGATCGAGAGACAAGAGGAGGCCAAAACAAAGGGGGAAATGACCATAAGGGGGCATAGTAGATCCTCCCTGACACCCTAGGTTTGATGTGGAGGCTTTAAAAGGGCCCCGCAGGGCAAAAAAAAATAAAAACATTTTTTTGTTTTTTGCGTGGGGAGCGCCCGGTTCGCGAACCGGGAAGCGTACTGGGGAGCGTACTATAAGGAAAAAAGAATGATAGACTTTTCAAATACTGTATGTTAATTGATTGTTGGTTTTGTTGATTATTTTTTAATTTCTTTATTTTTTAAGCAATTATTTATTATTGTGATTGTGTTTCAAAATTTAATAACATTTCTAACATTTCACTGTCTGAAATGTCGTCATTTTCATTGAACATAGTTTGTAATCTCTGAGGGTGTAAAATGTCCTCATTTTGAAGGTTATCTACTGCTTGCACACATTGCAGTAGGTCTTGGTCCCAAGTTTCATCCATAAATTCTATATAATTTGGATCAATTAATTCTTGGCTGCTCTCTTGCAGGACAATTTGAAATGAAACTTTCTGTTCGCCTTCCATGTTGCCTGAAATTTGGATAAAAAAAATATATATTAGTAGAGATAGGGCACTGTTGGGATTAATTTTAGATAGGCAGTTTTTATTAGTGAATTTATCTTTGGGCAGTGTATAGTATCAGAGTGGAAGTAGGAATATAAAAAAGTGTATGTGATTTAAACATTTTTTGGTTCGCTCCCGGTTCGCGAACCGGGAAGCGAACGGGGAAGCGAACTAAAAGAAATAGAGCTTGCCAGAGTGCTAAACATTCTAGCAATTTTTTTTTGAAAGGGGAGGTAGTTCTGAAAAGAACTTTTTTTTTAATGTTTTTGTTGTTTTATATATTTATTTTTTTTTGAACATTTTTTGTTTTTTTTGTATTTTTTGAACAGTTTTATGTTTTTTTTTTGTTTTTGATGGAGGGGAAACAACAAAAAACAGGCATTGAAAAGGGCTCAACAGGAGCAAAAAAAAAATTACTGTCTGGGGCGGTTAGGGCAATTGTGATTTACATAAGCTAGGTTTATTAACGTAATGCTCATGTTACCACATGACAGCAATGCACCGCAGTACATACAAGTACATTTCATATGAGCAAAGTTCTCCTGAATGTTTGGCACGGTTTCCAGTGCCTCTGCTCCTGTCAACGAAATTAGTGATGTTGACCTGGCCACAGGAGTTGTTGTTGGGTTATCTTGCATGTCACGTATCTCCGCCTGGCTGTAGTTCAATGGATGCCACCTGTTCATGTGACGATGCATTGTATAGTTTCCGTAGCTATATTTTTTATCAGTGCCTCTAGATAACCGGTCTTTACAAATCAGGCAGGTGACATACCTAGCATTTACTTTTTTTTGCCCTCGAGGGAGTGAAAAAAACTGCCAAATAAAGCTGGCTTTCCGACGGGAAACCCGGGGCACCTCTTGTAAGAACTGTGGTCCTTCGGTCTCCTCTTCCTCTAGTTCATCCTCTTCCTCCTCTGTCTGGCTGATAAACTGGGGAGGTGGTCCTCTCTTCCCATGAGGAGGTGGAGGTGGTGGTGGGGGTGCACCAGCTGAAGCAACTAATGAAGCCATTGCTCAACTATCAAAAATGGTCTTCCTCTCACAAAGATGAAAGTCAGAGTGAGGAAAGAAGGAGGGGTTTTCATCATTTGGGAAAAACAATAGTTCTAAACCAATCAAAAGTGTTATTTTTAGGTCACCTGACCTAGCCTTACATCATTATGAAACCAAAAAGGGATTGAACCAATGAAAAGTTTTATTAACAAGTCACATGACCTCTTACGCTTAAGTTACGCGCTGCGGAACGCGCCCCGGATCGCTTCCGGGTCGCTGCGCTTCGCGCCTCGGTTCGCGCTCCGGAGCGCTTCCGGGTGCGCTAACGCGGCACGTCATAAGACGCATTACGCGGCAACGCGATACGTCGCGCTTTCGCGACGCGCCGCGGATCGCTTCCGGGGAGCTGCGCTTCGCGTCTCAGTTTGCGTACCGGAACACTTCCGGGTGCGCTAACGCAGCGCGTCATAAGACGCATTACGCGACAACGTGATACGTCGCGCTTCCGCGACGCGTCACGATGTTGATTTCTAACGCGGCAGTTGCGCTAACGGAACGTTTACCGGTTCGCAGACTGGGTCACGGCATCAAGATGAGCTAACGGGAAGCTTCCCGGTTCGCGAACCGGGAGCGAACAAAAAAAAAGTATTAAATTTTTTTTTATTAATAAACATATAAAATATATTTTGGGATTTAAAGAAGAATACATTTTACAGCTACAGATATTAGCTTTTAAAAAACCAATGAAATTCACTGAAAAAACCATAGGTTATAGACCATATATAGTTAGGAATTAGCATTTACAAAACCTTGAAAATTCACTGAAAAAACCATAGGTTATAGACCATATATAGTTAGGAATTAGCATTTAAAAACCTTATTTTACTCACACTAAACCATTGATATTCCATATATAGTTAGTTGTACTAACTATATATCGCGCACCCGCAATCCACTGCTGATGATGTCACATATTACATCATTCATGACATGGTCAGTGACATCACTGATGACATCACTGATGACATCACTGATGACATCTCAAATGACATCACTGATGACATCACTGATGACTACATCCAGTGACTGTATTTTTCTGTAAAGTTAAAATATGTCTTACATATTGAAGAATGAGTGGATGTATGAGTGTCTTGAAGAAGGATTTAGTAGGGGCATGACTGACTGTATGAGTGACTGATTAAATGTGTCTCACTGAGTGCATGGGTTAGTGACTAAACTGTCTTAATTTGTGCATCATTATGTCTGTTGTTCTGTAAACTGCTGCATGTGTTGATCAGTAGCTATATGATTAACTATATGGGTTATTGATTGGTTGCCCAAGCATTTGTATGGGAGACTGAGTTTGTGTGTGGGTGGCTGGGAGGTGTATGACTCTCTGCATAGATGTGTGAGCAGTTGATTCACTAGATGTATGGGTTCAAAAGTGCATGTGGAAACAGCTGTATGGGCAGTTGACTGTGTGCATGAGTGTATTGGTGAGTGAATGGATATCTCAGTGCTACATGTTAAAGTAAGTACATATTTAAAATACAGTACATGTGAGAGTTGACATATATAAATAACTGTGCATAAGAGCCAGTCAATGTGAACTTGTATCCAGGATTGTATAAGTGAGTAAATATGTTTTAGTATATGTTTGAATAAGTAAGGTGTGTATAACTGTATAGTTGAGGAAATGGAGGTGTGATTGATTCTTTGCATGACTGACTAAGTGTCTGAGTAACTCCATGGATGAGTGACAGTCTATGAGTGTCTGTTTACACTGAGTGTATCTAAGGTTATATTAGAGTCTGAATGGGTTCATCGTATTATCACTTGAATGATGTCATCAGTGATGTGATCAGTAATGTCAAATGAGATGTCATCAGTGATGTCATCAGTGATGTCATTTTAAATGTCATCAGTGATGTCATTTGAGATGTCATCAGTGATGGCATCAGTGATGTCATTTGAGATGTCATCAGTGATGTCATCAGTGATGTCACTGACCATGTCATGAATGATGTAATATGTGACATCATCAGCAGTGGATTGCGGGTGCGCGATATATAGTTAGTACAACTAACTATATATGGAATTTCAATGGTTTTGTGTGAGTAAAATAAGGAAATCTGGTACATTAGTGAAGGTTCTTCATAATAGTCTAAATGACCTAATTGTATAAGGAATGATTTTATATATTTTAGCCATTTAATCTTATGCACGTTATCAAGGCTTATTACATCCCTTAAAATGAAACGGTTAAAAGAACACTCCTCTGTTGTCGACACCCTACGCCACAGAAGACTCGGTTGTACTTTGATAACATCCTCTAAATATGGCTATGCGAGTTCGGCATGGCAATTAAGGGTGGACACGCTATCTGGCAGATATAAAAGATATCTCAGGAAACTATTTCGATGCTCTGCAGTGATTTCATGTTGACATTTCCCCATCAATGTACATAGTTTTCTTCATTTTATCTGCATCTGAACCTCAGTTCATGCAGAAGTGTTTAGTACAATTGATTTTTAAGTCCAATTTGGTCATAAAATTTGTAAATGACATTACCAATTTTTGCATTGCCTGTGGAGTCCTAGCCATCAATACCGCATCGTCTGCATATAATAATGCGGGTATTGGACGATTTGATGCCAAAGGCATATCCCGACATTCATGCAATAACGTTCTTTCTAGATCGTTGATATAGATGGTAAATAAGAAAGGGGCAAGGGCACATCCTTGCCGGTCCCCTCTAGCTATCTTAAATGTCCTAGTACACTCACCATTCTTACCATATCTTATGGAGGCCTTTGCCCCTTGGCAAAGATTCCTAAGGAATATAATTATGTTTTCATCGACCCCCAAACGTTCCAAGATCAGCCATAACTTACAATGAGCAACACAATCGAAGGCAGATGACAAATCCACAAAACTCAAAAACATCCTACTACCCATAGCTTTTATATACTTCTCTAAAAGAATATACAAGTTCAGACCTTGATCGACTGTGCCAAGGCCTTTCCTGAACCCGTATTGGAGGTCGCTGATTATGGCATGCTCATCAGCCCATGATTGTAGCCTATTTAAAATCACTCTGCCAAGGATTTTGATTGTAGAGTCTAGTAAAGATATAGGGCGATAGCACGCGTAACTAGTTCTATCACCCTTTTTAAAAATAGGTATGATAATAGACTCAAACCAAGGCATTACCAAGCCATCTGAGCAGGTAGCATTAAAAAGTTGTGTGAGGAGTGGGGCCCATAAATATATTTATTTATTTAGTATATTTATTTATTTAGTATATATGTATAGCGCAAGCCTGTCACCCAGAGGGCATCCTGGCGCTTTGAACTTGAGCGACAGCACTATTTACGTACACAGCATTTTTGGGAAATAAGTGCGTTTTAAGAGCTTTCCTGAACGGAAGATAGTTACTGTGGCTTCTCAAAGAGAGAGGCAGGGAGTTCCAAAATTTGGCCGCTGCCACACTGAATGAGCGGTCGCCCATCCTGACTCTCTGGAACCTCGGGACTACCAACAGATGCGCAGAGGAGGATCGAAGAAGTCGCAGGGCAGAATACCAAGAGAACATATTCTGCAAAGGTATAGGGCCCAGGTGATGTATAGCTTTAAATACTAAGCAAGCAGCTTTGTACAGCACTCTCAGATGTACCGGGAGCCAATGTAATTCTCTCAGCGCCAGGGTAGAAGAGCTGGACCTAGGCCATGAGAGGGCCAGCTTGGCGGCCATGTTCTGCACTCGTTGTAACTTCCCCAGTAGATTTTTAGGGGCCTCCAGAAGTAGTGCGTTGCAATAATCCAAGCGACTTAGTATAGTGCCGCGAACTACTTCCGGCCTGGCATGGGCGGGGAGGAGGGGCAGAACTTTACGCAACATGCGTAACAGCATCATGCACGTAGCAGTGGTTTTATTGACGTGCAAGTCCAGCTGTAAATTCGGGCCGAAGATCACCCCCAAGTTGCGGGCAGATGATGCAGCCAAAACTGGCTCGAGGAAAGAGGCAGGCCAGAAGTTCTCTGGGAGTGCCCGCGGGATCCGATCTGCGGAACAGTAGAGGACCTCCGTCTTAGCACTATTAAATTGTAGGGAGTTGGTCCGTAACCAGTCCGCTGTGGCTGCCATACAGCGATGGAATGTCTCCAGCGAAACTGCCTTAATGCCCTCCAAGGAAAAGACCAGCTGGGTGTCATCGGCATAGTTAAAAGCCGAGACACCAAAAGATTTTATGAGCTGGACCAGAGGGCGGAGGTACAGATTGAAAAGTATTGTGCTGATGGCCGAGCCCTGTGGCACCCCCTGCCCTACTTTCCTTGGCTCAGAGCAGAAAGGAGGAAGCGAGACCAGCTGTTGCCGACTGTCAAGGTATGATATAAGCCAGTCTCTTGCGCCTTCTGTAACCCCATATTCTTCAAGTCTCCTGGTGAGGGTTCGATGGCAAACCGTGTCGAACGCGGCCGACATGTCGAGCAGCACTAAAAAGGCTGCCCGGCCACTGTCGACACGCGAACGAAGGTTGTTCAATACGATAACAAGTGCGGACTCCGTCCCGTGCCCGGGGCGGAAGCCAAACTGTGCCTCATCGAACCAGCCGATGTTTTCCAGGAAACCTGAGAGCGAACGGGTCACCCATTTTTCCATGATTTTTATAGGAAAAGGGAGCAAGGAGATTGGCCGATAGTTAGATAGACAGCTCGGATCCAGAGTTGGCTTCTTAAGCAGAGGTGACACTACTGCTAACTTCCAACATTCGGGGACGGATGCCAGCTCCAAAGACTGGAGGCAGATAGAATGCAACGGTTGAAAGAGTTCCGCCTGAAAAGCCTTCCAAAATTTGGGAGGCAATGGGTCACGCCGGGAGCCAGAGGACACCGTATTGGCCAAGCTGCAAAATTCCTCCAAAGATGGACGAGGAAAAGATTTTAGTTGGGGTCGACTGGAGACAGAAACCGGAGCTCCCAAACTAAAAGGAGAAGTATTCAGCTGGGGTCGACTGGGTGAGCCATCCGGAGCTCCCAGACCGGAGCCAGAGACAGTATTATTCTTGAAGAGGTCAACCGGTACCCCATCAGGGCCAGGTGCCTTACTTCCCAAGCTAGCTTTGATGTCCAATACCACTTCCTCAAGAGTGATATTCATGATCATTTGGTTGTTATAGGGCATGGTCACTTCCTCCTCTATATTCTCGCTAGGCGTTTGCCCTACCGGAAATGGTACACTGTACAATGTTTCCAAAAAACCTGACCCATTCGGTCTCGGCAATGGCTATCTCTATCCTCGCCTTGGAGTTGACATTAAAAAACGGGGCGTTTACAGCCTTCCAGAAGGCTGCAAAATCCCGGCTTTGAGAGGCCTCACATAGTGATTCCCAAGCTTCCTTTTTCAAGACATCCTTTCTCTTTTTTAAGGATCCCTTATATACCTTATGTATATCTCTAATTAGGGTCCTATCTTTATCGGTTTTGCTTAAAGCATGCTTACGGTTGGAATAAGCCTTGGTACAGGCTGTGTCGAACCAGCTGGTAAGATTTTCTTTTGGATTTGTGACTTCCACCCACAGCTTGGCCTTAATTTGTGAGGTGATTATCTTAAATTTTTTAATTATTTCCGAATTTTCCGCTGACTCATTCAGGCAAACATTGAAGCTGTTTTCACATTTCCTAATTAAATGACGTAGGAATTCCCCTGGGACTACATTTAACCATTTTAGCGAATACCCATTTTGTCTTTTTAAGGCAATATTACCCAAATACTGCCCATGTATACGATCATGTTCCAGACAAAAATGAGGATTTTGTAATTCAACAAATATAGGGAAATGGTCACTTAGGGAATTATCCAACGTTTGGAAATTTGATACATTCTCTCTGTTGCTCGAAGATATCAATATAAAGTCAATTATTGAGAACGTTCCTCTGCCATTAAATGTGGGAGAGAATGGGATCTCGGGTTGGCACATTTTGTTGGCAAAACCCAAATCACATGAGAAAATAATGTCATTTAACAGGTCCCCACAGACAATGTAGTCAAAATGTAATAGGTCAGTTTCCCTATCTAGCATTAGGCCACAAGTCCCCTGTTCGCCTCTTTTACATAATTGACAATTGAAATCGCCACCCCAAATGACTACAGTCTCTTTGGCTTTCCCTCCAGAAAATATCTGGTTTTAACATGTTTGAAAGTACTTCGGTGTCGTCCAAAGGAACATTTATTATAAAAATTCACGATGATCAATCACAACTTTTTGTTAATATGTATCCTAACCACATGAATAAAATCTATTATTCCGTAAAATCTCTATTTTGTCACATTTAAAAAGGTTAGAAACATAAGTGCAGAGCCCTCCTTTAGCTCTGCCATGTACACAGCCTATAGCTGGCGAAAATATGTTTTTAAAACCACACAAGTGATATGCTTCTGCTGCCCAGATCTCCTGTAGACAAACTATGTCTTATTCTTCAATTAAATTTACCCATATGTGGTTGCTTGTCTTAGATTTTAGGCCTGTGACATTCCAGGACATAATTGACTAATAACTCTTATTCAACCTATGATCCTCATTTGATACGGTCTCCAAACAATTGACTGCAGACTGGGTACATTTATCAGAATTATACACTGCAACATCTTCGTTTAGTAGTTTACCTAGTATTCCAGGGTTCGGTGGCACGGTGCTTTTCCTGAAATCCACTGAAAGAGGCTTAGATCTCCCTATATTATCATAGACCACTTGGATCTCTTTTATTGAGTTCTTCATATTTTTAACTTTACCATTATCTTTACACAGTCAGTCAACCCATTCAAGCCCAGAAAACACTTTAAAACGATTAGCAGTTGGAATGTTAAACTGATTTTCGAAGGGAGTCCTAGGACACCCTCTCCATCTATCATGGGGTATGGTGCCCAGCCAGACATGGAGGCGAGAAGGATAAAAATAACTTAGCTCGAGAGTATATATACCTCCATTTTATCTTTGGTTATGAAAATCACAAATATATTGAGCTACCCTACTGTCCCTGAAATTAACAATAATACAGTCCCTGTCCATTTCCTTCCTTCTGTGACCCACCCAGCTCACTCTGCGCACGTTTAGAATTTCTCCATGGAGACCTATCGGGAGGGGTCTGTTTTTATTTAACCAGATGGTTACCTTGTTTTTTAGTTCTTGGTAGGTTTCGGTCTTGTGATTCTCTAACTTCGGGACCCCAGAGAAGACAACTACATATGGATATGAGTCCAGAGGAAGGTCTATTCTCAGGGAGCTACCTTTATCAGTTCCAATTTGGACTGTGTCTTTAACTTGCTTTGTATTTTTATCCAACAGTTCCACTTCCCCCGTTCCATTTCCATCTAATCGCCCCCCTCTCTCATGAACCGTTAAACTACACACTGGATTGATATTGTCTTGAGCCATTGCATTAGGTGGTTGTACTGAATTACTTGGGGTTATAAACAGACTCCCACTTGGTCTACTTATAAACTCATCAGTGTTAGTAACTTCTGTTACTCATTGATTTAGACTAGAATCCAGAAGTTTTTTCAATAACACTGAATTTGCTTGAGTGACTTGTTCAGGCAACACCAATTTCTCACTAATTCGTTTAGATCTCTCCATCAGTGGTAACATTAGTGATTTACCCAGTTGTTCTATTTTTACCAACAGTCCCTCCATACTTTGATTCAAAAACTTAGAATGGTCTACCTCTTTAACAGGGGGTGACTTTGATGGGTGAATAGTAAGCAAAGAAGGTGACACATTAGTGGCATCCACTGTTGGTTTAATCGGTGCAGTAGTTATTTTTGTTACTTTAGTCTTCTTTGTACAACCACCCATTTGTACACCCCCTCCTCGTTTCCTCTTTACAATCTGTTTAGACAGGTGAGGATTACCATTAGGACCAGATGTAGACCTGGTGGAAATACACAGTCCAGAAACGTTCAAAGTATTATCTGTAGAGGAGTCACTTAGTACGGCAAGAACACCAGATTCCTCAATATCTGGCTGACTTGATCGTACTTGCAGATGTTGGCTATTTCCATCTAACAGATTAGTATTGGGGTACAGAATAGGAGCAGTCACTTGATTTGGAGAGGGCGCCAGTGCTAAACCTCCCAGCGAGGATCGTCTTAGATACATAGGTTCCAAGGACAAGCGGCGTTCGGTCAAAGCAATTTCGTGTTCGAGTACAGTAGTGGCTCTGGTTATAAACTGGTCCAAAGTCCCAGTGACACTTCCTCCTATTGCTCCATTTAAAGCCTTTCTACCTCTCCCATTTTTGACGCCATTGCTCTCACAATTCACAAAGTTGTCCCCTATCAAAGCAGAAAAATACTCAATAAATCAACAAGCTGGAAACAAACTTTTAAGATTTAAAGTGATTACAATGTTCGGGGGGTAGCCCAGTCCAGTCTCTACCTGTCTCGGACGGGCTCAGACGGGCCTGCCCTTGGCCCGGGCTTGGCCCGGCACAGCCCGCGCGCGTCCCGCGACACGGGGCTCTCCTCGTCTCTTAAGCGCCTCCGGGCACGTAATGGCGTGGGCGGCTTCCTGCTTCCTACCGCGAAGGCTCCTGGGTAATGTAGTCCCTCCTCACCGCGGCCGCGCCAAGATGTCAGGAGGCTGCGACAGCGGGGGAGACCGGGAGCAAGAGCGGGAGTCATGTGGCAGTGGCAGAGAAAAATAAGGTAAGTCCCAGTATCCAGAAGAGAGCACCCTCTCCACCGGGGTTCTCCTCGTCTTTTAAGCGCCTCCGGGCGCGTAATGGCGTGGACGGCTTCCTACCGCGAAGGCTCCTGGGTAATGTAGTCCCCCCTCACCGCAGCCACGCCAAGATGTCAGGAGGCTGCGGCAGCGGGGGAGACCGGGAGCAAGAGCGGGAGTCCTGTGGCAGTGGCAGAGAAAAATAAGGTAAGTCCCAGTATCCAGAAGAGAGCACCCGCTCCACTGGGGCTCTCCTCGTCTTTTAAGCACCTCCGGACGCGTAATGGCGTTTGTGGCTTCCTGCTTCCTACCGCAAAGGCTCCTGGATAATGTAGTCCCCCCTCACCGCGGCCACGCCAAGATATCAGGAGGCTGCGGTGGCGGGGGAGACCGGGAGCAAGAGCGGGAGCCCTGTGGCAGTGGCAGAGAAAAGTATCCAGAAGAGAGCACTCAATTAATCTGAGATACCATTAAGCATTACCTAATCTTATAATCTGAAGGGGAAATACTATAGGAATTTCATTTAGATTGTTTTATGTTGAACTCTTTAGGAATTGAATTGTATTTATTGATATTCAATGTGTATTTATATATTTAATATTTATATACAAGTCTTATCAATTTGTATACACTAGTGGGAATCAATTACCTCTTTAAAGCTCAATCTACCACAAAGTCTAATCTAACAAGTAGAAATATATTTTTCCCTAGTAACCTTGATGACAATATGTATTGGAACATAAATTTGTTTTTTGTACCAGGACCATATTAGATATGCCGATGATTATTATTACTTGGTCTGGGACAATGATAAATTAAATTAGAAACATATAGTTGTTTTAACACAGTGTATAATATTTTCTTGCACATGCATTTTATATTTTTTAGCACTATTTTTTAACATTTTCCACTTCTAGGGCAATCGTTTGGTCAATTTTTTGAATATCTAGTGTCCATCATATGAAATAGACTATGTCATTCTTATAGGATCTCCTTTGTTTCTGCATGGAAGCTATTAATTTAGGGATGAATTAATCAACTATTATATGGATATGAGGGAATCAGTGGCTTACTGTGTTACAAATAATTGAATTTTAACATGCAATGAAGCCATGAAGATTGAGAAGATGTATTTGGAGTTTGGTTACAAGTGCAATAAGCATTGTAGGCATTGATTGACAAATTAAGGAACTCCAACTGTTAACTTTTTAAAGCTAAAAATTAATTTGCTTTTAAATCATACCAATGCAGCATTTATGCATTTATTATCTAGGTCCTTTACATGCATTCTTTCTTATTATGAGACAAGTTTACCATGCATTAGAAACATTGTATTTTTACACGACTATTATACTATGTGATTGGGCACTAGCACTTTAAAAATGGAGAATCACAACGTTAACACTGTCATGTGATCAAGGCAGAAGGAGCTGCTCAAATGCATCATGGTGGAGTGTTGCTACGTGCAATAAAGAAAACTTGCACTCACTTGGGTCCACTCTACTTTGTCCATGGAACAGTATCAGAAGAGCGAGGATTCTTCATATATATATACACACAAACCAAAATCCAGATTTAGACCACAGCTCCCCAGAGATAACATCGACCTATTCCATGACCTAGTCGCAAATGACATGCTCAGACTCCTACACAAATCCCCTGAAAAACAAAATATATCACCAGAAATGAGGGAGGCATTATTCTTTAAGAAATGACGACTCTGTAATTATTAAGCCATCCGACAAGGGGGGAAATGTCGTCCTATGGGACAGGAAACTATACATTACTGAGGCAATGAGACAATTGGCAGATAACACATGTTATGTTAAAGTAGACCATACTTACCTAACCAAACTACAAAGCAGAGTTCACCAACACATACATGAATGGAATAACAACGATTTGTTGAACTGGGATGAGACCAAGTTCCTCATTAATAAAAATCCAACCACACCTACATTTTATCTACTGCCCAAGGTACATAAGAGCCCCACGACACCCCCAGGAAGGCCCATTGTATCCTCTATCAATAGCCTAATGGAAAATGTATCTCACTATGTGGATTATTTTTTAAAAGATTATGTGAAGGGTTTAACTTCTCATATACAGGACACTAAGGACTTTCTCCAAAAAGTGGAAAACATTAACTGGGAGCATCACTTTTGGCTAGTATCTTTAGACGTGGAGAGTCTCTATACGTCAATAAGACACAGAGACGGCTTAAAAGCGTGTGAATACTTCCTACAAACTAGGAGTAAACATTTGAAAGCTCATTCAACCATGCTTTTACAGATGATTGAACTATGTCTAGAAGAAAATGTATTTTTATTTGATGGATCCCTGTACAAACAGATACAGGGCACGTCGATGGGCACCTGTTTTGCCCCCAGCTATGCCAACCTATTGGTAGGCTGGTGGGAGGAACAGGTGCTCAGAGACGACGCCCTAGAGGAGTGGACTAAAAACGTGAACATTTGGGTAAGGTTCATCGATGATATTTTTTTTGTCTGGGAGGGAGGTGAAAATGAACTAACCACATTTGTGAATGTTTTGAATTCAAATTGTTTAAATTTGAAATTTACAATGAAACACAGTCAAAAAACCTTAGACTTCCTTGACATTAGAATGAATATCATTGAGAACAAAATTGAAACTGAAATCTTTAGAAAAGAAACAGCTGGAAACTCATTGCTTCATTCCACCAGCTGTCACCCCCCGAGCTTCAGGTGGGCAATACCATTTGGCGAATTTTTACGCGCCAAGAGAAATTGTAGCTCTCCTAAATCATTTGAGAAACACAAAAAAGATATGCATGGGAGATTTGTTACAAGAGGCTACCATCAGAACATGCTCCAGAAAGGTGAGGCGAGAGTCTCCCTAATAGACCGGAAAGACACCCTGTTTCAAGCACCGAAATGCAAACGGGACCCCTCGACTGAACCCATAAGGCTAATCACCACATACAACACTCAATCGCCAGAGTTCAGCAAAATAATAAGAAAAAGATGGGATATCCTTTTACAGGATAAAACATTGAAAGACAAACTAGACAAACACCCATCAATAACTTACAGGAAAGATAAATCCATTAAGGATTTAATTGTACAGAGCCACATGGAGAAGAAAAAGACATGGCTAGAACCAAAGGGTGGATTCTCTATATGTGGAAAATGCAAAGCTTGTAGGTACAGTACTAATGTGAAGGAGGTGGTACTCAGTAGGATTAACAAAAAGTGGAAGATAAATAAGAAAATCACTTGCAATACTGAATTTGTAATTTATGTTGTGACATGTCCCTGTGGGAAATGGTACATAGGGTCAACCACCTTTCCAGCTAAAAAGAGAATTCTGGAGCATTGGCGTGCCATTACGAATAAGGATTTTACATATAGCACAGCCAAACATTTCCACAACCATCATGATGGAGATTGGACAAAGGCTACATTTTTCGTCCTTGACTCTATTCCTAAACATGTAAGAGGTGGTGATAGAGTGACAGCACTACACAGAGCAGAATCGAGATTCATCCTCCAGGCAGGCAGTATTGTTCCCATGGGGATGAACGTTGATGAAGAAATGTACGTTCATCTGTAAATTGCTTTCTGATCTGAGACTTTTTTTGTCTACCTTGAGGGACTCTGAATATTTGACCATATGGTTTTTAAACACACATTTATAATTTTGCTTGTATATGTATATTTGTGTGTATCCGCAAAACATTTTTGATTAATGGTAGGAGAACAGGACCCAATAGAAACTATGATATGATGAACAGACTGCACATTGGTTAAATGATGATGATACAATGACTATAATTCCTTTTTCTTTATCTTACCTTTAGAATACAGGCTATGGACGCAGCATTATGAATAATCTACTTCACGGATATAAGATATTGATACGAGCACAACTACGTTCACCACTTTGTACTGGTTACATGATATGAGCACAGATTTGCATGAAAATTATGAATAGACACGGTATACCAGTGTTATTTATTTTGATACTTATAACCAATGGGACAATACTGTCGAACCAGAAATGATATTACTAATTTTGCAAAGACCTTATAATTTCACTGAACAGCACCTCTAGCTCTGAATAGAACATGACCGTTATGGGTACTACACCCGTTATGTTGAACTCTAGTCACTTTATGCTCGATCACACTGATACCTAAATCCGTTATAGCCCTACAAACTTCACTTAAGTCCTATCTTCTATAAACCGCAATCTGTCTTTAAATCTGTATGATTAATTGGTAACTCCTTCTCCTCTGCCCTCTTAATAAACCCTTAAGCTATAAATCCAATCGGGTACTACACCCTCAATTTTGTACTATGTGTATAAAACCATAAACAATGTTTTGCACCAAATCACACATACATTTTAATTGTGCTTTATTCATTTTTCCTGTATGTATTTACATGATTACGTTTAACTTTTAAAAAGCACAATTGGAAGCTCTATGTGACGTAAACAATGAGTCTTTCTTTCACTTTCATTGCCTTATGTTTTTTTTCCTTTTATAAAAAGAGCAACTATGTCCGTGGTGGTCATGTGACCAAGAGCCTGTGTGCTCGAAACGCGTCTTCTTTGTGCCCAAATAAAGAAAATCTGAAAGTTACCCGGCTGGTGCGGCTTGTCATTCCTTCACGGTGCTGTGCAGGAAGTTCGAGAGAATATATATATATATATATATATATATATATATATATATATATTCACTGAAAAAACCATAGGTTATAGACCATATATAGTTAGGAATTTGCATTTACAAAACCTTGAAAATTCACTGAAAAAACCATAGGTTAGAGACCATATATAGTTAGCTGGACATTTTATTGACATAAAACCAATGAAATTCCATATATAGTTAGTTGCACTAACTATATATCGCGCACCCGCAATCCACTGCTGATGATGTCACATAGTACATCATTCATGACATGGTCAGTGACATCACTGATGACATCACTGATGACATCTCAAATGACATCACTGATGACATCTCAAATGACATCACTGATGACATCATCTAGTGTCTGTGTGTTTTTGTAAAGTTTAAATATGTTTTACATATTGAAGAATGAGTGGATGTATGGAAGACTGAGTGTGTGTGTGGCTGGCTGGGAGGTGTGTGACTCTGTGCATATCAATGTGTACTTGTATCAGTGATTGTATAAGAGAGTAAGTATGTGTTAGTATATGTGTGAAAAGTATGGTGTTCTGTGTTTAACTGTATAGATGAGGAAATCGAAGTGTGATTGATTCTTCACAGGACTGACTAGGTGTATGAGTGCATATGATAGTGTTGTAATAATGAGTGACTGTATGTATGAGTGATTGTATGGGTGAATGAGTGAATGTGTGTGTAGACGTAGGAATCAGTGAGTGCATATGTAGTAACTGGTATTGGTGTGTCATGATGTCATCAGTGATGTCATTTGAGATGTCATCAGTGATGTCATTTGAGAAGTCATCAGTGATGTCATCAGTGATGTCACTGAAGTATGGTGTTCTGTGTTTAACTGTATAGATGAGGAAATGGAAGTGTGATTGATTCTTTACAGGACTGACTAGGTGTGTGAGTAACTCCATGGATGAGTGGCAGTGTGTGAGTGTCTGCATAGGTGTATGAGTGCATATGATAGTGTTGTAATAATGAGTGACTGTATGTATGAGTGATTGTATGGGTGAATAAGTGAATGTGTGTGTAGACGTAGGAATCAGTGAGTGTGTATGTAGTAACTGGTATTGGTGTGTCATGATGTCATCAGTGATGTCATTTGAGATGTCATCAGTGATGTCATCAGTGATGTCATTTGAGATGTCATCAGTGATGTCATCAGTGATGTCACTGACCATGTCATGAATGATGTAATATGTGACATCATCAGCAGTGGATTGCGGGTGCGCGATATATAGTTAGTGCAACTAACTATATATGGAATTTCATTGGTTTTATGTCAATAAAATGTCCAGCTAACTATATATGGTCTCTAACCTATGGTTTTTTCAGTGAATTTTCAAGGTTTTGTAAATGCAAATTCCTAACTATATATGGTCTATAACCTATGGTTTTTTCAGTGAATTTCATTGGTTTTTTAAAAAGCTAATATCTATAGCTGTAAAATATATTCTTTATTACGTGACGTATCACGTAGCCACATGAGACGCCTCATGACGCGTCGCATAACCGTGACGTATCGGCTCAGCAGCGCAAACAAAACCCGTAACGTAAGCGTGCCGGAGCACGCTTACAGATATATATATTTTTTTTAACCTTAATTAGACAAAATCCACACGTGCACATATCTTGAGGCCTTGCAAAGGCACATCAAACAAACAGTCCCTACAATTTTGCCAAGTTTGCTGGAAATCTATTCCCTTAATTTTTTTTTACTGTTTCTCTTGGGTTTCCCCTTGTTATGCTTACCGGGACGCTACCCGGTACGCGAACCGGACGCTCCAAAAACACAAGATGGCGGACTCCCGTCACGCTGCCGGTTAGCTGCCCGGTTCGCGTACCGGGAGGCGCCTCTAAAGCGAAAAATCGCGGGGGACTTTAATATCCCCCTCATCAATCCTAGGGGGTCAGGAGGGGTTTACCTTGCCCCCTTTTCCTTCATTTCCCCCTTCTTTTTTCACCACATCTTGTCTCTCGAACCTACCGAGAGACAAGATGGCGGCCGCTCCGGACTGTTTACAATGTTGACAGCTACACTGCCGGTTAGCTGCCCGGTTAGCTGCCCGGTGAGCTGCCCCGTTCGCGTACCGGGACGCGCCTCTACAGCGTAAAATCGCAAAAAAATATTTTTTTTTATTTTTTGCCCCGCGGGGCACTTTAATATCCCCCTCATCAATCCTAGGGGGTCAGGAGTGGTCTACCTTGCCCCCTTTCCTTCATTTCCCCCTTCGTTTTTCACCACATCTTGTCTCTCGATCGTACCGAGAGACAAGATGGCGGCCGCTCTGGACTGTTTAGAATGTTGACAGATACCGGAGAGCCAATCAGCTTCGCTTCGCGAAGTTCCGTTACGCGTCAGGTACGCGAACCGGGGCGCTAACCGGAGCGCTGTCACAGATATATATATTTTTTTAAACGTTAATTTCTCAAAATCCACTGGAGCACATATATTGAGACATAGCAAAGGCACGTCGGGCAAACCATATCTACAATTTTGCCAAGTTTCATGTAAATCTATTCAGCCGTTCGGGCTAAAAGTGAGTCCAACCGCCCTATGGAAAAATGAATGGGAAAAACACGTTTTGGGACCCCCCTTTGTTCTCGGCCCCCCTTGACGAAACCCCCCCAAATTTTCAGGGGCTGCTCAGAAACAAAATGTGCCATTTTCCTGAAAATTTCAACCAATTCCGTCCACAAACGCCAAAGTTATTAGACATAGAATTTTCAGAAATCCCATAGAGAAAAAATCCTAACTATATATACCCACTGGCTATCGCCAGTAGGTAATATACATATATAAACATATATAGTCTGCATATCTATATAAATATAAATGCATGCATACATATACATATATGCATACATATGCATGTTATTTACATGAAAGTTTTAAAAACACTAATAAAAGCAAAGCTAAAAAGCCACCTCATTACAAACAGAATGGCTTTAACTTAAACGAGGGCGAGATCTATTGCATTTTCAATGCTTGTTTACTTTGGTTCTATCAAGAAGGCATTCAGATGTGTCACACATTTGCCATAAATTCTGAATGTTAGCACTCTAGTTGCTCATTAGATCACTGTAGTAAAGCTAGTGCTCACCAGGGAAGTCTGCTGCTAATCATGGTTTGCAGCCATTTTCCTGCATTTTTTATCCCGCAGACTTTCAGTCCGCATACCATTATCCCGCAAGGTCCTTGACCTCGCATACCATTATCCCGCATTTTTTCAAAACGCATGTGCATTTATCGCGCATGCCTTTACAAAGAATTACGTTTTAAAGACATGTATGGTAAATGCATTTGCGTTGTGAAAACCACGATGACGAGAGAGGTAAGTGGGTTTGTGTTAATTTTTTCGTGGGTTAGTGATTGTGTAGTGTAGTGTAGTGTTGTGTAGTGTAGTGTTGTGTTAGTGTAGTGTAGAGTTGTGGTGGTTGTTTAGTGTAGGTTTTGGAAAAGGTGATGGACAGAGTTTCTGAATGATGCAGAATACTCTTACCAAGTCAATAGATCATGGTTTTAATCTATCACTGTTTTTTAGCTCACTGCACCATCCCAGCTCAGAACCTGGCTATATGCAAATTAGTCTGTTCCTGTCCCAGTGCATGATGGGAACAGGGCAAACCAAACTACCAAGCCAATTCTTATACTGGGAAGGAAACAAGCTTCCGGGGACCGGTTTCTGGCATCACAGCCTTCTTCGGCCCGGCTTGCCTGAATCCTGATGGTGCAATGAGCAAGGGACTCACGTCTGAGTATACCCTCCCACACATTGTGTTGATAAAATCGATTTTGGAAAAGGTGATGGACAGAGTTTCTGAATGATGCAGAATACTCTTACCAAGTCAATAGATCATGGTTTTAATCCATCACTGTTTTTTAGCTCACTGCACCATCCCAGCTCAGAACCTGGCTATATGCAAATTAGTCTGTTCCTGTCCCAGTGCATGATGGGAACAGGGCAAACCAAACTACCAAGCCAATTCTTATACTGGGAAGGAAACAAGCTTCCGGGGACCGGTTTCTGGCATCACAGCCTTCTTCGGCCCGGCTTGCCTGAATCCTGATGGTGCAATGAGCAAGGGACTCACGTCTGAGTATACCCTCCCACACATAGTGTGGATAAAATCGATTTTGGAAAAGGTCATGGACAGAGTTTCTGAATGATGCAGAATACTCTTACCAAGTCAATAGATCATGGTTTTAATCCATCACTGTTTTTTAGCTCACTGCACCATCCCAGCTCAGAACCTGGCTATATGCAAATTAGTCTGTTCCTGTCCCAGTGCATGATGGGAACAGGGCAAACCAAACTACCAAGCCAATTCTTATACTGGGAAGGAAACAAGCTTCTGGGGACCGGTTTCTGGCATCACAGCCTTCTTCGGCCCGGCTTGCCTGAATCCTGATGGTGCAATGAGCAAGGGACTCACGTCTGAGTATACCCTCCCACACATAGTGTGGATAAAATCGATTTTGGAAAAGGTGATGGACAGAGTTTCTGAATGATGCAGAATACTCTTACCAAGTCAACAGATCATGGTTTTAATCCATCACTGTTTTTTAGCTCACTGCACCATCCCAGCTCAGAACCTGGCTATATGCAAATTAGTCTGTTCCTGTCCCAGTGCATGATGGGAACAGGGCAAACCAAACTACCAAGCCAATTCTTATACTGGGAAGGAAACAAGCTTCCGGGGACCGGTTTCTGGCATCACAGCCTTCTTCGGCCCGGCTTGCCTGAATCCTGATGGTGCAATGAGCAAGGGACTCACGTCTGAGTGTACCCTCCCACACATAGTGTGGATAAAATCGATTTTGGAAAAGGTGATGGACAGAGTTTCTGAATGATGCAGAATACTCCTACCAAGTCAATAGATCATGGTTTTAATCCATCACTGTTTTTTAGCTCACTGCACCATCCCAGCTCAGAACCTGGCTATATGCAAATTAGTCTGTTCCTGTCCCAGTGCATGATGGGAACAGGGCAAACCAAACTACCAAGCCAATTCTTATACTGGGAAGGAAACAAGCTTCCGGGGACCGGTTTCTGGCATCACAGCCTTCTTCGGCCCGGCTTGCCTGAATCCTGATGGTGCAATGAGCAAGGGACTCACGTCTGAGTATACCCTCCCACACATAGTGTGGATAAAATCGATTTTGGAAAAGGTGATGGACAGAGTTTCTGAATGATGCAGAATACTCTTACCAAGTCAATAGATCATGGTTTTAATCCATCACTGTTTTTTAGCTCACTGCACCATCCCAGCTCAGAACCTGGCTATATGCAAATTAGTCTGTTCCTGTCCCAGTGCATGATGGGAACAGGGCAAACCAAACTACCAAGCCAATTCTTATACTGGGAAGGAAACAAGCTTCCGGGGACCGGTTTCTGGCATCACAGCCTTCTTCGGCCCGGCTTGCCTGAATCCTGATGGTGCAATGAGCAAGGGACTCACGTCTGAGTATACCCTCCCACACATAGTGTGGATAAAATCGATTTTGGAAAAGGTGATGGACAGAGTTTCTGAATGATGTAGAATACTCTTACCAAGTCAATAGATCATGGTTTTAATCCATCACTGTTTTTTAGCTCACTGCACCATCCCAGCTCAGAACCTGGCTATATGCAAATTAGTCTGTTCCTGTCCCAGTGCATGATGGGAACAGGGCAAACCAAACTACCAAGCCAATTCTTATACTGGGAAGGAAACAAGCTTCCGGGGACCGGTTTCTGGCATCACAGCCTTCTTCGGCCCGGCTTGCCTGAATCCTGATGGTGCAATGAGCAAGGGACTCACGTCTGAGTATACCCTCCCACACATAGTGTGGATAAAATCGATTTTGGAAAAGGTGATGGACAGAGTTTCTGAATGATGCAGAATACTCTTACCAAGTCAATAGATCATGGTTTTAATCCATCACTGTTTTTTAGCTCACTGCACCATCCCAGCTCAGAACCTGGCTATATGCAAATTAGTCTGTTCCTGTCCCAGTGCATGATGGGAACAGGGCAAACCAAACTACCAAGCCAATTCTTATACTGGGAAGGAAACAAGCTTCCGGGGACCGGTTTCTGGCATCACAGCCTTCTTCGGACCGGCTTGCCTGAATCCTGATGGTGCAATGAGCAAGGGACTCAGGTCTGAGTATACCCTCCCACACATAGTGTGGATAAAATCGATTTTGGAAAAGGTGATGGACAGAGTTTCTGAATGATGCAGAATACTCTTACCAAGTCAATAGATCATGGTTTTAATCCATCACTGTTTTTTAGCTCACTGCACCATCCCAGCTCAGAACCTGGCTATATGCAAATTAGTCTGTTCCTGTCCCAGTGCATGATGGGAACAGGGCAAACCAAACTACCAAGCCAATTCTTATACTGGGAAGGAAACAAGCTTCCGGGGACCGGTTTCTGGCATCACAGCCTTCTTCGGCCCGGCTTGCCTGAATCCTGATGGTGCAATGAGCAAGGGACTCACGTCTGAGTATACCCTCCCACACATAGTGTGGATAAAATCGATTTTGGAAAAGGTGATGGACAGAGTTTCTGAATGATGCAGAATACTCTTACCAAGTCAATAGATCATGGTTTTAATCCATCACTGTTTTTTAGCTCACTGCACCATCCCAGCTCAGAACCTGGCTATATGCAAATTAGTCTGTTCCTGTCCCAGTGCATGATGGGAACAGGGCAAACCAAACTACCAAGCCAATTCTTATACTGGGAAGGAAACAAGCTTCCGGGGACCGGTTTCTGGCATCACAGCCTTCTTCGGCCCGGCTTGCCTGAATCCTGATGGTGCAATGAGCAAGGGATTCACGTCTGAGTATACCCTCCCACACATAGTGTGGATAAAATCGATTTTGGAAAAGGTGATGGACAGAGTTTCTGAATGATGCAGAATACTCTTACCAAGTCAATAGATCATGGTTTTAATCCATCACTGTTTTTTAGCTCACTGCACCATCCCAGCTCAGAACCTGGCTATATGCAAATTAGTCTGTTCCTGTCCCAGTGCATGATGGGAACAGGGCAAACCAAACTACCAAGCCAATTCTTATACTGGGAAGGAAACAAGCTTCCGGGGACCGGTTTCTGGCATCACAGCCTTCTTCGGCCCGGCTTGCCTGAATCCTGATGGTGCAATGAGCAAGGGACTCACGTCTGAGTATACCCTCCCACACATAGTGTGGATAAAATCGATTTTGGAAAAGGTGATGGACAGAGTTTCTGAATGATGCAGAATACTCTTACCAAGTCAATAGATCATGGTTTTAATCCATCACTGTTTTTTAGCTCACTGCACCATCCCAGCTCAGAACCTGGCTATATGCAAATTAGTCTGTTCCTGTCCCAGTGCATGATGGGAACAGGGCAAACCAAACTACCAAGCCAATTCTTATACTGGGAAGGAAACAAGCTTCCGGGGACCGGTTTCTGGCATCACAGCCTTCTTCGGCCCGGCTTGCCTGAATCCTGATGGTGCAATGAGCAAGGGACTCACGTCTGAGTATACCCTCCCACACATAGTGTGGATAAAAACGAGGGTGGGAGGGTATACTCAGACGTGAGTCCCTTGCTCATTGCACCATCAGGATTCAAGCAAACCGGGCCGAAGAAGGCTGTGATGCCAGAAACCGGTCCCCGGGAGCTTGTTTCCTTCCCAGTATAAGAATTGGCTTGGTAGTTTGGTTTGTCCTGTTCCCATCATGCACTGGGACAGGAACAGACTAATTTGCATATAGCCAGGTTCTGAGCTGGAATGGTGCAGTGAGCTAAAAAACGGTGATGGATTAAAACCATGATCTCTTGACTTGGTAAGAGTATTCTGCATCATTCAGAAACTCTGTCCATCACCACCCCCTTTTCCAAAATCGGTTTTATCCACACTATGTGTGGGAGGGTATACTCAGACGTGAGTCCCTTGCTCATTGCACCATCAGGATTCAAGCAAACCGGGCCGAAGAAGGCTGTGATGCCAGAAACCGGTCCCCGGGAGCTTGTTTCCTTCCCAGTATAAGAATTGGCTTGGTAGTTTGGTTTGTCCTGTTCCCATCATGCACTGGGACAGGAACAGACTAATTTGCATATAGCCAGGTTCTGAGCTGGAATGGTGCAGGGAGCTAAAAAACGGTGATGGATTAAAACCATGAACTCTTGACTTGGTAAGAGTATTCTGCATCATTCAGAAACTCTGTCCATCACCACCCCCTTTTCCAAAATCGGTTTTATCCACACTATGTGTGGGAGGGTATACTCAGACGTGAGTCCCTTGCTCATTGCACCATCAGGATTCAAGCAAACCGGGCCGAAGAAGGCTGTGATGCCAGAAACCGGTCCCCGGGAGCTTGTTTCCTTCCCAGTATAAGAATTGGCTTGGTAGTTTGGTTTGTCCTGTTCCCATCATGCACTGGGACAGGAACAGACTAATTTGCATATAGCCAGGTTCTGAGCTGGAATGGTGCAGTGAGCTAAAAAACGGTGATGGATTAAAACCATGATCTCTTGACTTGGTAAGAGTATTCTGCATCATTCAGAAACTCTGTCCATCACCACCCCCTTTTCCAAAATCGGTTGTTTAGTGTAGGGTCATGCTGGGGGTAGTGTTTTAGGGTTTAGGGTTGTGTTGTAGTGTTTGCGTAGTGTAGGGTCATGCTGGGGGTAGTGTTTTAGGGTTTAGGGTAGTGTTGCAGTGTTTGCGTAGTGTAGGGTCATGCTGGGGGTAGTGTTTTAGGGTTTAGGGTTGTGTTGTAGTGTTTGCGTAGTGTAGGGTCATGCTGGGGCTAGTGTTTTAGGGTTTAGGGTAGTGTTGTAGTGTTTGCGTAGTGTAGGGTCATGCTGGGCGTAGTGTTTTAGGGTTTAGGATAGTGTTGTAGTGTTTGCGTAGTGTAGGGTCATGCTGGGGGTAGTGTTTTAGGGTTTTGGGTAGTGTTGTAGTGTTTGCGTAGTGTAGGGTCATGCTGGGGTGTAGTGTTTTAGGGTTTAGGGTAGTGTTGTAGTGTTTGCGTAGTGTAGGGTCATGCTGGGGGTAGTGTTTTAGGGTTTTGGGTAGTGTTGTAGTGTTTGCGTAGTGTAGGGTCATGCTGGGGTGTAGTGTTTTAGGGTTTTGGGTAGTGTTGTAGTGTTTGCGTAGTGTAGAGTCATGCTGGGGTGTAGTGTTTTAGGGTTGTGGGTATTGTTGTAGTGTTTGCGTAGTGTAGGGTCATGCTGGGGGTAGTGTTTTAGGGTTTTGGGTAGTGTTGTAGTGTTTGCGTAGTGTAGGGTCATGCTGGGGGTAGTGTTTTAGGGTTTTGGGTAGTGTTGTAGTGTTTGCGTAGTGTAGGGTCATGCTGGGGGGTAGTGTTTTAGGGTTTTGGGTAGTGTTGTAGTGTTTGCGTAGTGTAGGGTAATGCTGGGGATAGTGTTTTAGGGTTTTGGGTAGTGTTGTAGTGTTTGCGTAGTGTAGGGTCATGCTGGGGGTAGTGTTTTAGGGTTTAGGGTAGTGTTGTGGTGTTTGCGTAGTGTAGGGTCATGCTGGGGGTAGTGTTTTAGGGTTTAGGGTAGTGTTGTAGTGTTTGCGTAGTGTGGGTCATGCTGGGGGTAGTGTTTTAGGGTTTAGGGTAGTGTTGTAGTGTTTGCGTAGTGTAGGGTCATGCTGGGGGTAGTGTTTTAGGGTTTAGGGTAGTGTTGTAGTGTTTGCGTAGTGTAGGGTCATGCTGGGGGTAGTGTTTTAGGGTTTAGGGTAGTGTTGTAGTGTTTGCGTATTGTAGGGTCATGCTGGGGTGTAGTGTTTTAGGGTTTTGGGTAGTGTTGTAGTGTTTGCGTAGTGTAGGGTCATGCTGGGGGTAGTGTTTTAGGGTTTAGGGTAGTGTTGTAGTGTTTGCGTAGTGTAGGGTCATGCTGGGGTGTAGTGTTTTAGGGTTTTGGGTAGTGTTGTAGTGTTTGCGTAGTGTAGGGTCATGCTGGGGGTAGTGTTTTAGGGTTTAGGGTAGTGTTGTAGTGTTTGCGTAGTGTAGGGTCATGCTGGGGGTAGTGTTTTAGGGTTTAGGGTTGTGTTGTAGTGTTTGCGTAGTGTAGGGTCATGCTGGGGGTAGTGTTTTAGGGTTTAGGGTTGTGTTGTAGTGTTTGTGTAGTGTAGGGTCATGCTGGGGGTAGTGTTTTAGGGTTTAGGGTAGTGTTGTAGTGTTTGCGTAGTGTAGGGTCATGCTGGGGTGTAGTGTTTTAGGGTTTTGGGTAGTGTTGTAGTGTTTGCGTAGTGTAGGGTCATGCTGGGGGTAGTGTTTTAGGGTTTAGGGTAGTGTTGTAGTGTTTGTGTAGTGTAGGGTCATGCTGGGGGTAGTGTTTTAGGGTTTAGGGTAGTGTTGTACTGTTTGTGTAGTGTAGGGTCATGCTGGGGGTAGTGTTTTAGGGTTTAGGGTAGTTTAGTTGTTTAGTGTATGCTAAAGGCATATTCGTTCTAAAAGTTTTCGTTATTTTAATTTGCGGCCTAATAGTACATGCGGGATTTTTTTTGCGGACTGATGGTACGCGGGATTTCGTCATATATTCGCTAATCATACTTTCTATGGCAAAATGAACCCCCTCATTTTGTTCCTTTTTAAATTAAATGTTTTAAGAGTTACCACTTTATTCCAATCAAGATGGCTTCAGGTGTGCCATACCTTTGTAATAAGTAGGACTGTTAGCACTCTAGTTGTTCTTTAGAACACTCTGGGACATTCTGTCATTGGGCTATAGTTGGGCTACATCTGGCTGATATTTGGGCTACATTTGTTTTTTTTGTCTCTGGTGGCCATCTTTGGGCTACATTGGACTACATTGGGCTACATTGGGCTACATTTGGGCTCCAACATATATATAGCCCAATGTAGCCCAATATATATTTTTCAAAGTTAATTTTCGTAAAAACCACTGGAGCCTATATCGTGAGACATAGCAAAGGCACATCGGGCTACCAGTCCCTACAATTTTGCCAAGTTTGGTGTAAATCCATTCAGCCGTTCAGGCTAAAAGTGAGGCCAACCGCCTATGGAAAATTGCATGGGAAAAACACGTTTTGGGACCCCCCTTTTTTCTCGGCCCCCCCTTGACGAAACCCCCCCAAATTTTCAGGGGCTGCTCAGAAACAAAATGTTCCATTTTCCTGAAAATTTCAGCCAATTCTGTCCCCAAACGCCAAAGTTATTCGACATAGAATTTTCAAAAATCCCATAGGAAAAAAATCCTAACTATATATACCTACTGGCTATCGCCAGTAGGTAATATATATATATATATAGATATATATATATATAGATTATAAAATTATCGGCCCGAACTCGAAAGGCTGTGGCGCTCTGTCTTGTTAGATTTTTGGAGACTGTTGTGAGAAGCAAATAGGTGAGCGCCTGCCGGCAGAAGAGAATCGTAACGGACATCAGGCTGAATTGAGGGGCCACATCAAATGGCCCGCTTCATCCGATCTCTGAACCCTTTTGAAATTGCCAGAGTTTGCAGAAAGGATTTATTTCCTGAAGCACGTCGTACAGAACTTTACTTGTGGATGGTAAAGAAGAACAAGCAAATACATTGGAGGTTGCAATATCCTCATTGTCACCCGGACCATCGAATTCAGCCGTAACATGGTACTAAACCAGCTAAAGGCTTTGGAGAGCGTTTGGGTGATTTATGTGAAGTTTGCCAACATCAGCATTGAAGTATCACTGAAAGTCGGATTGACAAGAGGCATTGTGGGAACTGAAGTCCGGTTGAAGCAGGTACTAACAGTTAAGGTGAACATCTCAAGCATAATGATACCTTTGCACTAGACACCATGAAAGAACAAGACAAGTACTCATACCTTAACTAAACAAATGTATTTTAAACGTGAAAAATACCAAAAAAACGGACTGCCTCTTTAAATGAATTGACATTGTCCCTCTTCAATGTTTTAGTCACGGTTAAAACAAGCTAACGAACCCACCAATGAAAAGAAAAAAAGCATATGATTAAGAGGTCTGTTACCTCGAAACGCGTTATGCTGAATTTTGCCCAGAATAAAGGATTCCTTGAAAGTACGCTTGTGTGGCCGGTTTCACGTTGCTGCATGCTGCGCGTGGATAGTTTTTGTTTGTTGAGGTGTCTGACACACCTGGGACCGGCCCGAACTCGAAAGGCTGTGGCGCTCTGTCTTGTCAGATTTTTGGAGACTGTTGTGAGAAGCAAATAGGTGAGCGCCTGCCGGCAGAAGAGAATCGTAACGGACATCAGGCTGAATTGAGGGGCCACATCAAATGGCCCGCTTCATCCGATCTCTGAACCCTTTTGAAATTGCCAGAGTTTGCAGAAAGGATTTATTTCCTGAAGCACGTCGTACAGAACTTTACTCGTGGATGGTAAAGAAGAACAAGCAAATACATTGGAGGTTGCAATATCCTCATTGTCACCCGGACCATCGAATTCAGCCGTAACATGGTACTAAACCAGCTAAAGGCTTTGGAGAGCGTTTGGGTGATTTATGTGAAGTTTGCCAACATCAGCATTGAAGCATCACTGAAAGTCGGATTGACACGAGGCATTGTGGGAACTGAAGTCCGGTTGAAGCAGGTACTAACAGTTAAGGTGAACATCTCAAGCATAATGATACCTTTGCACTAGACATCATGAAAGAACAAGACAAGTACTCATACCTTAACTAAACAAACGTATTTTAAACGTGAAAAATACCAAAAAAACGGACTGCCTCTTTAAATGAATTGACATTGTCCCTCTTCAATGTTTTAGTCACGTTTAAAACAAGCTAACGAACCCACCAATGAAAAGAAAAAAAGCATATGATTAAGAGGTCTGTTACCTCGAAACGCGTTATGCTGAATTTTGCCCAGAATAAAGGATTCCTTGAAAGTACGCTTGTGTGGCCAGTTTCACGTTGCTGCATGCTGCGCGTGGATAGTTTTTGTTATATATATATATATATATATATATATATATATATATATATATATATATATATATATGTATATATATATATATATATATATATATATATATATATATATATAGATATATAGATATATAGATATATAGCTATATAGATTATAAAATTAACTAAGGTTAATAGCTTATTAATTGTTTTAATTATGCGTATTTGTTACATTTGTTAAAATGTATAATCATTTTATTATTTAATATATTTAATATTTATTATTTAATGTTATATATCTTTTACAACTATATTTTTGACATTAATATTTTTTCTAAATATTTTTGTACTTACCTGTTCAAGTATAGGGAGTCGATATTTTTGCATTCTATATTTTTTCCTCTATATTTTTGACATTAATATTCTGTCAGTGAACCGTTCATCTCTGTGTGTGCTACCTGACACACTGCATAAGTAAAAGGGGTGTGCTTATTACTTGCACTATACATCATGGCACATGTGCAATGCAACCCTGCAAGTCACACATGTTAACACATGCTAAGCTACTGTGTATCCCCATCAATACTGGGAAGAACCTGAGAAATGCAACCTTAGGAAAACAGCCATACTACCACACTGTGTAAGAGTCATTCAGCACACACAATAGACAAGTACATGATTGTGGCTTGTTCATTCACCATGATCATTGAGTAATTTTTCATTCTTTGTCTTTTCAGTTGACCAAGGATATGGTTGCAGCCACCATTCCCTCTAAGGCGCGCGCGCGCACCGCTCCTGACCTCACCGCGCACCACCTAGCGTGGAGCGCGCACACGGTCAGGAAGTCGTGCCGCCGGCCGCTTTGAAAGAAGCGAGCGGCGCGAATGCGGTGGAGCAGTCGTGAGCCGTGCAGGTAAGGAGGTGGGGGGAGGGCTTGTGGCGCTTGAGCCTATGAGGGAGGGCGGGGTAGACTCTGGCCTTTTGTTTAAGTATTGCTGTTAATTAGAGCCCCTTCACGGGCTCCGATTAACCGTAATACTTAAACAAAAGGCCACAGTCTTCCCAGCGCTTTCCTAACAAAAGAGTAGACAGTTTCCAAACACACGCTGTGTTTGGAAACTGCCTAAGCTTTTGTTAGGAAAGCGCGGGGAAGACTCTGGTCTTTTGTTTAAGTATTACTGTTAATCGGAGCCTGTGAAGGGGCTCTGATTAACAGCAATACTTGAACAAAAGGCCAGTGTCTACCCCGCCCTCCCTCATAGCCTCAAGAGCCACAAATTGCTATGTGTGACATTTTCATAATTCCACTAATTCCATTCCGGCACTTCAGCTGCTGCAGTTAACTCATTGTCGGGGCGAATCTTATGAGTCCTTAAATATGCATCCCCCGACTCGGGGGATGCATATTTAAGTACTCATAAGATTTTCCCGAACAACTCGCCCCCACACGTATGCTCCTCACCCCTCTCAGACAGTTCAGGGAGTGATTCAAGACTTGCTGAAAAGATACTGACCTCAACCAAACTAACACGTCAATTCTATCAGCTTGGGGGCCACCACTAATTTTGCTCACAGAACCATGTCAGACCTCTACCTCATCATTTGCACCACAAAACTACATGAGCTCATGTGCCATGGAACTATGGTCTCTTACATGGGTTCTGTGTTACGGTGGTACTCAGGGGCAAGACTTGCTTTTAGATTTATAATACATGAAAATGTTAGGTTACAATACAGATTTTGGGTATGAGTGTGGCCAAACATGTAGCATATTGAGCATACCTGTTGTGTACTCACGTACAATGCATATCATGCTTCCATGCGCACATAGCCTGTGGGACAGAGGGCAGAAGGGCACCAAAAGCGAGTGGGGCAGAGGCCAGGAGGGCACCAAAAGCGAGTGGGACAGAGGGCAGAAGGGCACCAAAAGCGAGTGGGGCAGAGGGCAGGAGGGCACAAAAAACGAGTGGGACAGAGGGCAGAAGGGCACCAAAAGCGAGTGGGGCAGAGGACAGGAGGGCACCAAAAGTGAGTGGGACAGAGGGCAGAAGGGCACCAAAAGCGAGTGGGGCAGAGGGCAGGAGGGCACCAAAAACGAGTGGGACAGAGGGCAGAAGGGCACCAAAAGCGAGGGGGGCAGAGGGCAGGAGGGCACCAAAAGTGAGTGGGACAGAGGGCAGGAGGGCACCAAAAACGAGTGGGACAGAGGGTAGAAGGGCACCAAAAGCGAGTGGGGCAGAGGGCAGGAGGGCACCAAAAATGAGTGGGACAGAGGGGTGAAGGGCACCAAAAGCGAGTGGGGCAGAGGGCAGGAGGGCACCAAAAGCGAGTGGGACAGAGGGCAGAAGGACACCAAAAGCGAGTGGGGCAGAAGGCAGGAGGGCACCAAAAGTGAGTGGGACAGAGGGCAGGAGGGCACCAAAAACTAGTGGGACAGAGGGCAGAAGGGCACCAAAAGCGAGTGGGGCAGAGGGCAGGAGGGCACCAAAAACGAGTGGAACAGAGGGCAGAAGGGCACCAAAAGCGAGTGGGGCAGAGGGCAGGAGGGCACCAAAAGCGAGTGGGGCAGAGGGCAGGAGGGCACCAAAAACGAGTGGCATTTGGCACCGCAGACGCGCGAGGTTCGGTTCCTGGCGCACATAGCCATGGTTGCAGCGCACAGAGACCCTCCACTGCCGCACACAGAGGAAAAAAATAAAAGGGAACATTGGTTGCAGCCATTGCACATTTCCAGACTGAGCTGGAGCGCACCTACAGCAATGCATTGTGCAAGACCAGTGGTATTGTGGAGGGACTTTCGGGGTACTGAAGTCTTGCTTCCGCTGCTTGGGCATGTCTGGGGGGAAATTGTATACTCCCCCCATGGTATGCAAAATGATCCTGGTCTGCACTATATTACACAACATCTAGGTGCGTACAAATGTCCCAATGGACCAGTGTGTGAGAACCAGGAAGCACCAGATGAGGATGAGGTGAGGACAAAGGGGAAAAAGTAGGAACAATTGTGGGGAACCTGCAAAGGAGCAGAACTTTTTTAGTGAAGGGGGAATTTGCCTGATTGCCATAAAGCAAAGATTTGTTTAGAAAGATAGTTCCCAAATGTAAATAAGAGATTGAACACTTCCTTTGTGTGTGCAATTCGATTTCACAGTCACTGTAAACATCAAAACATCAGAACCATCCAAAGGTAGGTATCTAGGTGTAACACTCACCATCAAGTAGACCAAAATATCTGTGTACATCAACAACATGTGCCAAATGCATGTGTGTTGGGTAGACTCACACCAACCAAAGGTAGCAATGTAGAACAATGTGCACATGTTGAGAATATTTGTGCAGCTACAGTGTACTGGCTTCTGGACTTCCTACCACATTCCAAAGGGAGTATAAATGTAAACTGTGTACAATGACTCAGTATGTGTGTTGTACGTCTTGATATTTTTTACTGCCTTTCACTCGTGGATGCCAGTATATTGACCTTATATTCCTATGCCTGTGAACAGAGGCCCACATGATGTGCATGGGCACACTTTGCAATCCAGTTAGTCTGCCTATGCCGCATCAACTTTTGCAAGCACATAGCAAAATCAGTGTGGTCTATCACATAACACATATTCATGTGGAGTCCTTACCTGTGCTGGTGCAGGATTGTCTGCCTAGGTTCCATGCAGGCACACTTGACCCACTAGTCACGGATGCAACTGTTACATGCAGGAATGGATATGATGGTATTGTGTGTTCTACTCCGAAACAAACAATGGTGCAACATCTACAGTTCCGTCCACATGTGGTAATTAAAACAGGACACTAAGCAAGTAAAACAGGCACATTGATGTCAAGGATATAAATACATGTGATATCACTCCTGCCAAGGTCATATGCACTGAGGCATCCCTGGTCAGAGTGGCATGATTTGTCAATAAATGCCCAGGTCAATATTGTAAGTTCAGTAAGTCCTCTCTGTTGCCGAATAATGTGATACATGGAAATGGTACAAAAGGGGATGATGGACGGAGCGTTTGAACAAATCAAACACTCACCCCCAGTCAACTGATCTGGGTTTAATCCATCACCATTCTTTAGTTCACTCAGCCACCCCAGTTCAGACATGGCTATATGCAAATCAGTCTGACCCTGTGCCTCATGGGAACAGTGCAGCCCGTACTGCCAAGCCATGTCTTCCCTGGACCGGAAACAAGCATCCTGGGACCGGTTTTGGATTCATAATCCTCATCAGCCAGGCTATCTTGAATCCAGTGGCCAAGTGAACAAGGGACTCACGTCTGAGCATACCCTGCCACACTTAGGGCGAACAAAGCGATACAAAAGGGGATGATGGACGGAGCGTTTGAACAAATCAAACACTCACCCCCCCAGTCAACTGATCTGGGTTTAATCCATCACCATTCTTTAGTTCACTCAGCCACCCCAGTTCAGACATGGCTATATGCAAATCAGTCTGACACTGTGCCTCATGGGAACAGTGCAGCCCGAACTGCCAAGCCATGTCTTCCCTGGACCGGAAACAAACATCCTGGGACCGGTTTCGGATTCATAATCCTCATCAGCCAGGCTATCTTGAATCCAGTGGCCAAGTGAACAAGGGACTCACGTCTGAGCATACCCTGCCACACTTAGGGCGAGCAAAGCGATACAAAAGGGGATGATGGACGGAGCGTTTGAACAAATCAAACACTCACCCCCAGTCAACTGATCTGGGTTTAATCCATCACCATTCTTTAGTTCACTCAGCCACCCCATGCTCAGACGTGAGTCCCAGGCTCTCCACACCACTGGAGTCAAGCTATCCAGGCTGAATGAAGGCAGATAGCCAGAAACCGGTCCTTGGATGCTTGAGTCCAGTCTGGGAAAGACATGGCTTGGTAGTTTGGACTGGACTGTTCCCATGAGGCACAGGGTCAGAGCTGATTTGCATATAGCCAGTGTCTAACCCAGGGTGGTGTGGAGTGCAAAAAAAACATGGATTTAGGCCCAGATCCTAGTACTAGGGGGAATGTATGACATTGTTCTACATTCTGTCCATCAACTGTGTTTTTTGCAATATTCACCCCGAGTTGGCTGGTTATGCTCAGACGTGAGTCCCTGGCTCTCCACACCACTGGAGTCAAGCTATCCAGGCTGAATGAAGGCTGATAGCCAGAAACCGGTCCTTGAATTCTTGATTCCGGTCAGGGAAAGACATGGCTTGGTAGTTCGGACTGGACTGTTCCCATGAGGCACAGAGTCAGAGCTGATTTGCATATAGCCAGTGTCTAACCCAGGGTGGTGTGGAGTGCAAAAAAACGATGGATTTAGGCCCAGATCCTTGTACTGGGGTGAATGTATGACATTGTTCTACATTCTGTCCATCAACTGTGTTTTTTGCAATTTTCACCCCGAGTGAGCTGGGTATGCTCAGACTTGAGTCCCAGGCTCTCCACACCACTGGAGTCAAGTTATCCAGGCTGAATGAAGGATGATAGCCAGAAACCGGTCCTTGGATGCTTGATTCCGGTCTGGGAAAGACATGGCTTGGTAGTTCGGACTGGACTGTTCCCATGAGGCACAGGGTCAGAGCTGATTTGCATATAGCCAGTGTCTAACCCAGGGTGGTGTGGAGTGCAAAAAAACAATGGATTTAGGCCCAGATCCTTGTACTGGGGTGAATGTATGACATTGTTCTACATTCTGTCCATCAACTGTGTTTTTTGCAATTTTCACCCCGAGTGGGCTGGGTATGCTCAGACGTGAGTCCCAGGCTCTCCACACCACTGGAGTCAAGCTATCCAGGCTGAATGAAGGCTGATAGCCAGAAACCGGTCCTTGGATGCTTGATTCCGGTCTGGGAAAGACATGGCTTGGTAGTTCGGACTGGACTGTTCCCATGAGGCACAGGGTCAGAGCTGATTTGCATATAGCCAGTGTCTAAACCAGGGTGGTGTGGAGTGCAAAAAACGATGGATTTAGGCCCAAGTCCTTGTACTGGGGTGAATGTATGATATTGTTCTACATTCTGTCCATCAACTGTGTTTTTTGCAATTTTCACCCCGAGTGAGCTGGGTATGCTCAGACGTGAGTCCCAGACTCTCCACACCACTGGAGTCAAGCTATCCAGGCTGAATGAAGGATGATAGCCAGAAACCGGTCCTTGGATGCTTGATTCCGGTCTGGGAAAGACATGGCTTGGTAGTTCGGACTGGACTGTTCCCATGAGGCACAGGGTCAGAGCTGATTTGCATATAGCCAGTGTCTAACCCAGGGTGGTGTGGAGTGCAAATAAACGATGGATGTAGGCCCAGATCCTTGTACTGGGGTGAATGTATAACATTGTTCTACATTCTGTCCATCAACTGTGTTTTTTGCAATTTTCACCCCGAGTGGGCTGGGTATGCTCAGACGTGAGTCCCAGGCACTCCACACCACTGGAGTCAAGCTATCCAGGCTGAATGAAGGCTGATAGCCAGAAACCGGTCCTTGGATGCTTGATTCCGGTCTGGGAAAGACATGGCTTGGTAGTTCGGACTGGACTGTTCCCATGAGGCACAGGGTCAGAGCTGATTTGCATATAGCCAGTGTCTAACCTAGGGAGGTGTTGAGTGCAAAAAAACGATGGGGCAGATTTATGAAGGCCCTGCGCCGCCGGTGCGTCACTTTTTCCCATGTTAAAAGTGACGCACCGGCGGCGCAAGGCCTTCATAAATCTGCCCCGATGGATTTAGGCCTAGATCCTTGTACTGGGGTGAATGTATGACATTGTTCTACATTCTGTCCATCAACTGTGTTTTTTGCAATACATGAAAATGGTAAACATATTCCTAGTTGTCATCACACTTCTTTGGCATACTCAACCAGGTATTGTGATGTTCAAAATATAGGCATATACTTTTTCCCTCACACTTCTCCGCAGATTTAATGTGCATATGCAACACATATAGTGGCAGACACCAGGTCCAGATAGCAGATTTGTTTGTACCACTACATAATATGGAGGTTGTTGGGTATTTTATGTATTTCTTGCACATCTGAACAGATGACCTATTGGCTGAGCAATATACCTTTCACATCTAGGCAGTGAATCTCTGAGATGGTTGCCACATGCACAGGAGACTGTCTGAAGAATTCTTTGTATATCATTCACTGAGTGTGTATTGCGTCTTTAATCCATCCTTTGATAGGAATGCAGACAGATAGTACAATCTTTAGGTTTGATCATAATCATGTATGACAATGTGGATATCATTTGCATAGGAGTGCAATATCTGTGAAATTAAAATGCCTACTTTGCTGCTACATGCATTGCATCAAGCATAATGCAAACTGTAATTCATGGTGATAATGTCAAGGTATTACCAAGTCACAATATGTCTGTGCATTTCACAGAAATATATTGGCTGTCCTAGGGTTCCTACCATAAAAAAAAGAAGTGACACATATGTGCACTGTTAACATACACATGCAACACATCCCAAGTCATTAAGCATGTCAAGCAAAGCTAATTTGAGCCAGAAAAGTGAGCCCTTGAAGTGTTTACCTGCATTACACAAATCAGTACACTGTTTTACACACAATAGGCTATTTGTGTCAATGAAAACACAACATTGGCATATTCCCTAACTGATTGCACCCAGAGCGTCGTTCGAAAGCCAGGCATAAATGCCGAAGTGTCAAAAACAATGCATTGTGCATATGTGTGTGTTGTGCATAAATCACGCATTGCCAATTTCTTTACATATTCACCTGAAAAAGATGATGCTTTAGTAGGAAATGTGACGCTTTCGTAGAAAATGTGATGCATCCACCCAGGAAATGATGCAATAGCTCAGCCATGCTGCAAACCAGGAACTGTGACTTTCCTTTCACTTACAGTATTTTTGTCTGTGTTGGCTGGTGGGGGTGTTTGGGGTGTGCTCTGTTGATAGATAGTGTTTGTTGGTCATGTTAGTCTTGTTGTTAAGTGTACGCCTATTTAAGGTTTGTAGTTTTACGGGTAAGGAGAAGGGCTAGTTTCAGTTGTGCTGTACTTACGGGTTGGTCGTTTTTTCAGTACGATGTTGGGGAGGGGCAGAGTGAAGAGTGTGTCGAGGAAGAGTTTGGTGGCCTGCTGTGACTGGTAGTTCACTATCTCCCCAACATGATTGGGAGTGGGGGGGTAGGGTGAACCAAGGTCACCCTACCTAACAAAGGGGACAGCTGTGGGAGAAGGTACAGTACATGAGCCGAGTATTCAGCGTCCAGCATACTGTCACCCAACTGATAGACCGATGGGCAGATGTGGTCAGCGGGAGGCAGGACCTTCTAGATCATCTGGTAATCGTAGTTGGCGGGCCTTCTGTTAAATCCCGATATTTCATAAGCTTGTAGCTGTGTGGCAGTAGCAAATAACTGTAACTGTGTTTTCAATGGAAAGGGCCAAATATGTGTTTGGGGTAGTATGCCATGATACAGGCTAACTCTGTTAAATAAACAGAACATGACACAGCTGGCCTGTTCACAGTGGCATTTCAATTGCCCAAACAGACTGTGCAGTGCATGGGAGGCCCAGAGGTGCAATGGGGCCCATCCTTCACTGTGCAGGGAGGCCTGAACAGGGAGTGTCGTAATCTGTCATTACAGACTCCAAACTGTGGGGCCACCCACTGTGAATGTTGTAGGGGAGCGCACTCACAATTCATCATATCACAGGTTGGACAGGGTGTTTGGTTATTCCCAAAAATATTTAACTTAGCTGTTTTTAAAATTTTTACAATTTCTTAATGAGCCTGTACAGGGCTTGAATGATCAATGTGTATTTACTGTGCACATGTAGCATGTAACAAGCTAAGTGAAGAAGACAAACAAGCATGAGAACTGTCTGATGTGTGTAGCATTGTAGCATTGTTGAGAACACATATTGACTTGAGAATCCTCCAGCAGAGATCACCCAATGCAAAAAGTGGTCAGTAAAATTGGTCTGTTCACATAGCCATCAAAGCCAGGCTTCCTTGCATCACGTAGCAAGGTAGGCTGATTTGGTACTTTGTCTGCACGTTGTGCCCCATACACATAATTTTCCTGATATGATCTGAAAATACTGAAAAACTGCATACATATGGCACACATATAGACATCCTTAGGCCAAGTCAACTTTGCTATATGCTACACGTCCAACATGCAAATAATACAAGACATTTACAAAGTCAATGTACTATGCTTCATTTGTACACAGTGCACATGTTCAACATTCACAGAGCAATGTACCATGTTTTTGCCTTGTAGGTGGACCGGAACCATACACCCATGGCGAGGAGGAGACCTTCAAGAATCCTAATGCTACCAGTGAGTGCCACCTGAACAGTTATTGTGCTCTGTAAGGATTGTGTGTGATTTCTGCTATTGATTGCATTGAGATGTGTAAGAGGTATCATCAGTCACCTGAAAAAAGCATTACCTTACATGTTGAATCACAACAGAAGTAGACAGAGTTGCAAGTGCTATAGATAGGGGCAATTGTAAAAGTAAGTTTATGGCCAATGCATGGTGGCCCACATGATGGATGGCTTGGAATCTGCTGTGGTAATGTTTGACCAGCTATGGTGTGGATGCTTATGGCACTTGTACCATCACCAACCGCAAGATCAACAGATGGTCATATGTTCAAAGGACTCGCAACCATACTATGGACAGAAAGTGACAACATTGTTACCCAAATTGTGTGACAGAAAAGTTGCATGGGGTAGGCAGTGATTTTCCAGACACAGTATGTTTGCCCAGGGCCACATTTGAGAAGGACACAGGTGTGGTTGGGGTATAACACATATCCCAGACAATATTAACAACAGTCAATAGCAAATACATATGGGAAATTATGCTCCATCCTTTAGGCCTGATTTGCATTCCTCCTGACCATACATCCATACGTCCTGTCGGTCTAGTTGTTTACTCATGCAGTCAAGCCTCCCTGCAAAGGTGTCAAAGCGAGTGTCGATAGAGCGGAAACCTGCATGAAGTTCCACTATTATGGCTACTGTACCAGTCATTTGCTCTGATTCTGCACTTTCCACCACACCCTCCTTCGTGTCTGACAGGGAGTCTAGTCGTCCAGATGCTTTAGGCCTCTCAAATGGAAGCTTCTTTGTTTCGGATCACCCTGTACTATGATGACCAGACTATGCAAAGAGCTGAAGTCCACGTGTCTTTAAAGATTTGCCTTCAGTCTGATACAATGGGGCTGCAGCTGAGTGTTCTAGGCTAGTTTAAGTCAGTAAAAAAAAGCAGTCAGTAGCACTCGGTCAAGGATTTGGCCTCAGTGGGGAAGAAATATATGTAGCACCCGAGACAGATAGTGGGCTGCTGAAGAATTGTTGAGCGTACACACCCCCAGATGCAAGCATCTCACATGTGGTACAGCATTAGAGAAAGTTCAGGCAAGCATGGCGCTCACTGCAGTTAGGTTAGTGTGGACAATCGAGAGTGATGAAGGGGAGCTTCACTGCCAGGTGTTCATCTTGGTCTCTGGCTTGGCCACGCGCTCTCTGTGACGTATTTTATTCTTTGAATTTAGGCAGGTATGCAATACTCAATTTATAATCTTCCAGAATACCAAAGATGTGAAGTCTTTCAGAGCTGCAGATTTGGGAATAGAAACAACGAAATGGTCACAAACTGCCTGGAAGCTGGGGGATCAGTTTTCTTAGGTCATGGGAGAAGCCACTTCCTGTGAAGCTTTGATGCACTGGTCTCTAGAGATAAAGGTCTTGCACCTGCACTTCGACGGGCTGGAATTCGGAGTATACCAACTGGCTCATTTGGTAGGTGCTGCCCAGATAATTGGCATCCTTTCTAACAGGGCCCTCCCAGAGTGTCCGTCTCCCTCCCTTCATCTGTCAACTGAAGCACACCATCTGCAGCGTACTCCAAGGCTCCTCCCTCAGTCCAACCCTCTTCAACGTCTACATGACACCACTTGCAGACATCATCAGATAACATGACATCAACATAATTTTTTATGTCGTCCATACCTAGCTCGTCGTCTCGCTCTCAGCGTCCCCCTCCTCAAGAAAGACTAACTTCCACAACTGGATGAAGAATGTCGCAGCCTGAATGAAGGACATCTGCCTGAAACTCAACACGAACAAAACTAAAGTTCTGATCTTCTGCAGACACACCGCCCTCTGGAATGACTCCTGGCGGCAGGCGGGACTCGGACCTACACCCATCCCGAAAGACCATGACCGAACCCCGGCATCATCCTGGATCGCAAACTCACCATGATACACCAGGTCAATGACATTTTCTCAGCCTGCTTCTACATCCTCAGCATGCTCTGTGCAGTCTTCAAATGGCTCCACCTCAGTAGCAGGCCCTCATCACCAGCCAACTGGACTACGGCAATCCCCTCTATGCAGGCACCATCACCAAACTCATGCAAAGACGTCAGATGATTCAGAGTGCAGCTGCCAGACTGATACTCAACCTGCCCAAAAAGAACCCACATCACCCAGGAGCTGATGGACCTTCATCTGGCTCCCCATCTTGAAGAAATGTCACTTCAAGCTTCTGACCCAGCCTACAAACCCCTCCACGACTATGGCTCTGCCTACTTGAACCTACCTGTATTTTCATTGACCTACTCTCTGCTCTGCACACCTCGCCCTCACACAGACACAATGCATCTGCCGCTCTGGAGGATGCTCCTTCTCCCACCGTGCCACCAAACACTGGAACACCCTACCCCTTCACCTCTGCACCGTACCCTCCCTGAGCCACTTCAGGAAGGGACTCAAGGCCTGGCTATTCAACTGATACCTGCAGCACTGGGCGCAGATACCCGCTCAGGTGATAAGCCGCGCTATACAAGTACAACTTGATTGATCTTGAATCTTTTAATCATGTTAACTGTACAGTTATGTTTTTAAAAGTCATGTAATACAATTTAAACTGTTTTAGTTTGTCAGTTTGTAGTGAGTGCTCATTACGTTTATATGACAACCACAGGTAGAGGAAGTGCCTATACACCTACATGCTTGTCCATAGTAGGAACCTTCTGTGTCACTAGCTTGATGATACTTACTTGACATGAGCTTTTTGATGAGTTAGGCCCAGATTACCATTAGGTGGTCATGCCATCCTCCATCAGGGTAATGAAGTAAATTACTCAGTCACACTGGAAGAGGTCCTGACTGCCAAATTTTGAAATTACTGTTGGGACAGCGAACATTTCAGCTATCGACATTAATCGCTGTCAATGTGATTTCTGCCAATTTCACTAATACATTTCCGTATTGCACCATAAAACATGACAGAGGCATACATCAATCGTACAAATTATTTTCATTTAATAAAAAAAAACACAAAGTGGGATTTTGTTTTTGAAACAAATAAATGAATGCACACCACACCATGGACATTATCTCCCACAGTGAGGGGGGCATTTTGCAGTTTTCACTGCATCTTACTTCCAAGGGTTTCCTGGTGGTGATGGGCAGTGAAAACTGACCTGTGTGCATGCCCGTTTAAATTAGGTGGGCAGACAAATAGGTCAACATCCGACGGCCCTTGAGATGGAGTAGTCTTCACCATGGTTACACCAAAGGTTCACCCGCATTCAAATCAGGAGGGCAGACCATAATGTTGGTGAAAAGGATATACCTTCACTGTTGCAAAGGACTACCCTTTCCACCAACATTTATATCTCACCCACAATGTTTTCATCCTTGGAGGAGAGGAATACGTTTACAATGCTCACTGTCACTCCGGGATGTCCTAAACAGTGATCATAACTGTTATAGACATATGTGAGCAAACATTTTCAAACAGTTTGGAATGTCTATGCAATCTCTTATTACTCCTGCCTATAAAATTAAAGGAGTTCACTAAAGATTCTTGCTTTGTTTGGCATTTATCTCATCTGCATACGGTTGATCGCAAGAAACCAGCCCATGTGCCAGCATTCCTGGGTGAAGAGTGGGATTGATGGAGCAACTTAAGACATAAATTGTTGCTGGGGGTGTGGTGAGTGAGACATGTATGCGTACAGCACTTCAGATGAGTATGGGGACATTCCCTGTTGGACTTGGCCCTTCTGGCAGGTTCACCCCTAAACTTTTTGCTTTGGTATGTGACTTAGTGTTAGTTGTTTTTGGCTTCTGCGCACTTTACCACTGTGTCACAGTGTAAAGTGTGTGCGCACTCTGAGTGCATGTTGTGTGATAGGCCTGCCTTCCCATAGGATTGCATGGGGAATGTATGTGTCCATGTTAGTTCCTGATGTGTGGAGAGCGCAGGGTCAAGTTTGGTATGTGCGGACTCGTGTGATTAAATGCTGTGCGATGATGTGTGCGGCGTTAATATGTCTGGTGTGGAAGTGCCACTTCTAGAAGTTGGCATGTCTGCGCAATAAAGGTGCAGTGACTGTCTGGCTTGTGATTGGCTGGAGCTGGCTGGTGAGCCTGGCTCCAGGAGTCAGATGGGTCTGCACCGGTGGTGAATTGGGAGATTGACAGCCAGATAATAATAATAATAAGGGAGTTTTGTAGAGCGCCTGGTTACGCTCAGATGGCGTGTCCCCGCGCTGAAACCGAAAAACTCAGAGACAGGAGTGTGGAGTGAGCCCGATTATCGTGAAATTAGGTATGTTTTTAGCTTCTTCCGGAAGCTCGATTCAGATGGCTCCAGGCGGAGGTTAAGAGGTAGGGCATTCCAGCTCTTCGCCACCAAGTAGCGAAAGGATCTTCCTCCCATGCGAGCCCTCCTTACCCTAGGGACCTTTAATAGGCCTGCATGTGAGGAGCGCAGGGCGCGTGTTGGTACATACCTGGTGACTAGGTTCTGGAGTGGTGCTGGTGCCTTCCCAGCAAGGATGCGATGACAAGTACAGAGGGCTTTGAATTCAACTCTGCTCCTTACTGGCAACCAGTGGAGGGTCTGAAGGGCAGCTTTGGAGGCCGATCTTTTGGGAAATTTTAAAATGAGGCGGGCTGCCGCATTCTGTAACACCTGAAGGCGGTTTATTGCTTTACAGGTTGCTCCCAGATATAACAGATTGACGTAGTCTAGGCGCGATGTGACGAGGGCATGCCCCAGCGTTCCACGGACAGACGTAGGAAGGAGATCTAGGACCTTCCGTAGACTTTTTAGAATGCTGAAACAGACACCCGCCACACGGTTTATCTGGGGTCCAAAGGACAAGTCAGCATCAAGCCAGACTCCAAGGTTCCTGACTTCCTGACGAGGTGTTGGAACCTCACCTAAGCAAGGGGGCCACCACGCCGATGACCAAACAGATGGGTTTCCCCCCACCACGAGCACCTCGGACTTGCTGCCATTTAATTTGAGGCAGTTAGTGGACATCCAGGTTGCAAGATCTTGCATGCAAGCTCTGAAGCTGTCCATAGCAAGGCCGGGCGCACGCGAAAGGGAGATAACCAACTGCGTGTCATCGGCGTAGGACACAGGGGCATATTATCAAGCCTGTGCGATAAAATTATCGCCGCTTTATCGGCCGAAAACGGCCGATAAAGCGGCGATAATGGGCTTGATAATATGCTCTATGGTATTCCAATCGAAGCCCATGTTAGATGTGAAGACATCTAACATGGGCTTCGATTGGAATTTCTTAGAGCATATGATCAAGTCCATTATCGCCGCTTTATCGGCCGTTTTCGGCCGATAAAGCGGCGATAGTTTTATCGCACAGGCTTGATAATATGCCCCACAATTTGCAGCCCATGGCCCACAGCGATCGGAGCCACTGGGGAGACATAAAGATTAAATAGGGTGGGGCTCAGGGACGATCCCTGGGGAACGCCCTGGCCCAATCCGACGTCCCTGGAATAATAATCACCCTGGCGGACCTGGAAGCTTCTCCCAGTCAGGAAGAATTGGATCCATTTGAGTGCAGCTCCAGATATTCCTCCACTGTTCAGACACTGTAGCAAGGTGGTATGAGCTACAGTGTCGAATGCTGCACTCAGGTCCAATAGGATGAGGGCCATGGTATGACCCTCATCCACCCCCTGGCGTAGGGTCTCCACCGCCATCAGGAGCGCAGATTCCGTTGAGTGGCGGGGACGGAAGCCAAACTGGGTATCGTGTAGTAAGGCAGCCTCTTCCACGAAATCCATCAATTGCAGATTGACCGTTTTTTCTGCCACTTTGGCCAGGTAGGGCAGAAGGGAAATAGGCCGGAGGTTCTCTAGTTTATCAAAGCTGATATTAAGTTTCTTCCTAAGGAGTAGGACCACCGCCTTTTTCCAGTCTTTGGGTACGGTGTTAGTGCTAAAAGACACGTCTAGTAGGTGTCTGATATAAGGTTCCAGCACCACTAGGCTATCCGCTAGACGTTTTGGTGTAGTAGGGTCCCGCGGAGATCCCGATTTCACAGATCTGCAAATTTTTAGCGGATCTTCTGGAGGCGGGGTGACAAAGTTGGTCAATCTGTGTCTATCCCCCCATTCCCTAGGGCTTTCCACAAATTCTGTCCCATTAATGGGTTGAATCGGAAATGCCGAATACATTTTGGCTATCTTTTCAGCGAAAAAATCTGGGATCCTATCACAGGATTCGGCCGAGCAGTCAGCTGGGGCAGTGTCTGGTTTTCCACTCGAGAGAGTTTTATAGAGCGAGAAAAGCTCCTTTATCGAGTTACCAGCTTCGCTAATTCTAGTCGTGTAGTATGCTTCTTTGGACTTCCAATTAGCCCATGATGAGTTCGCCTCTCAATCAAATAGGCGTCTCTAGTTTCTTTGGAAAGAGCCCCACGCCATTGTCTTTCGACTTGCTTCAGTGCGGCTTTCATGACTCGTAGTTCATTACTGAACCGTGCGGCAGTTTTTTTAACACGGCCACCCGATTTGGCTCTTGAAAGTGGGGCTGTGCCATCTAGCGCCTCATTGATGCGCTTACATAGATTGGTGTTAGCCATGTCTGCATCATCCCATGGGTGGGAGGAGTGCACCTGGGACCTGAATAGGGCTGGGCTTTCCCTACACAATGCTGGCTCCGCCCCCTTTGGTGCGACCGATGTCCCTAGCCTGTCCTGTGAATGGGGAGAGGGGCTGAAGCACAACAGAGTGCTCCCAAACCAGCTGCGACTGGTCTTCTCCACCTTGCACCCTAAGACAAAGGATTTGTGTGGATAAAAAGGGGCTGTGTCCCGATGCAAGTTGTTCTTTGCTGACCTTAACTTGATGGGGGGCCTGCTGCTGCTGCTGGGCACCAGGAGGACCGCCACTGGGGACTGCCTCCCTGCCTGGAGGGCCCTGTGAGCTGGCCCCTGGGCCCAGCCCTTGCCCCCCACCTCCTACAAGAAACTTTCCTGGACTTTGGGGATTCCTGCCTGACAGCCCTGGGGAGCGCTGGCCTCCCCCTTCTAAAAATAGCCCATTGGTGCCGCTGTAGCCATGATCCCTACCTCGAGGGATTCCCCGGCGTGGGGATCCCTCCTTTTTTTTGCTTTAATTCAGCGCAGGTGCCCACCCTGCGTCTTCGGGCATTGTTGATACTTTAATACGGGTGCCCATCCTGTTTCAATATTTATTTAATCGGGTGCCACCCCGCCCTGCCTGCCGCAGAATCACCGAATTTCGCAAGGGAGCCTACCCCTCCTTTGTGGCTGATTCACCCCTGCTGGCCCGGGCCACAAAGAAAAACAAAACCGGAAGTCAGGCCGAGTATTGCCTGAGGTGGGGCGGGACTTCCGTTGTTCCGAAGGAAGCCCCGCACCCACGTGATCACCCGGAACGGAGAGAAGCGCACCAGCCAAGAGCCCCGGAGTGCCTCCGGGGGAAGGAGAAGTGCTGCCTGCGCTGGCGGGGCTCCCGTGGTGTGAAGAGAGCCCTGCAACACCGCTGCAGCAAGAGGAAGCTGGCCGCTGCATCAGAGCTTCCCGGGGTTGCCGATAGAAACTGCTGAGTGAGGGCTTCGTGGTGCAAGCAGCCGGAGACAGAGCCTCTCGCCGCTTGACGACAGACCCGGTGAGTGGGGCCCGTGTTCTTTTGTGAAGAGGGGGGGCGTCGGGGCACATTGCTGGTGCCCACCCGTCAGTGGTACTAGCACATTTTTGGGTGGCATTTCTGGAGGTAGAGCAGCCCCGGTTGGCAGATGGCCGCTCCCCCAGTGTGGTGGCATTATTGCTGAGAGCCCACGAGGCTCCTGAGGGCCCAGTTATTTGTTCATAGAGCCCACGAGGCTCCCACGTGGTTTTGGGCCCTCTTGTTTACTTAGGCCCCGCCCCCAGAAGAGAGCCAGGAGGCACGCTGGTGCCAGGCTCAGGGTCTACAGCTGCCCAGCACTTAGTGGGCAGCTGCTTCGTTTAGGCCAGGAACCCTTGCGCATCCTTCTGTTTTGCTGCCTGCGCAGCCTGCCCTGACTTTGCTGGACACAGGGCGCTTCAGCCCCTGAGAGGCCAAGTTGGCCTGGGGACAGGTTAATGTGTTGTGCCCTTGCTAGGGGTACCTGTTATGCCTTATGTGATTTTTGTGCCAATGTGATACTGGCCTAATGTGATTTATGCAATGTTTTTGCCTAAACCTCTAAATGTGTTTCTGTGTTTAGGAGGTTGTGTTTCCTAGTCTAGTTATGCTAGTGAGTTCCTGGTTTCCTGCGTGATATATGCCTAAGGTGTTTAGGATTGTGTAGGGTGTACGGACCTTTTACCAGTAGCTGCTGGTTGTGATGTACAAGTATGTTTTTGTGCTACTTCTCCCATGTATATAATTCCCTGTAAATATTGCCCAATGCCAATTGGCACCGTGTATCTGTGTGATTATGATCTAATGTGTTAATGGTAATACAAAGGCTATTCTTATATATAACCTTGTGTGGAGTTCCTTTTTGTGGTGTACCTAGTGTGTCACTGCTGTGTGTGTGTTGCGCAAATGCTTTACACATTGCCTCCGAGATAGGCGTGACTGCTCGTGCCAAGCTTACAAGGGGGTAAGCAGGGGTTATCTTGGCATGTATCTCCCCTGCCCTGACTAGAGTGGTGGTTTATGCCTTGCTTTGGCGCAAACCTTAGCCAACCAGAAATCCCATTTCTAACATTCCCCACTGGTTGCATCATGCTAGGAGAGTGAATGAACACAGAGCCACTTCCTTCAGCTCTGACCTAAACATCCTTGCTCTATGCTTAAGTGTTCTATATCACCTCCTCCACCTCCATTGGATTCACTCACCTATCTCAGTGGCTGTGTTGATGTATCATGAATAGCCACTGTGCACGAGGAATTGCTTTACTTTAGTTTACTCCATCACACAGAAAGTTTGGTGTGTAGTCATGTACTTTCTGCAGTAGCACCACCCGGCTCCCCCATTCGTGGCCTGAAGGATAACTGAGGGGGATATTCTCAAGAACGGGCAAAAAAACATTGCCAACCTAGGTTAACGCAATATTACATAATGTCGTCTATCGCAGGAAACTAACGCCGTGTTAACGGCATATTCCCAACACGCCAGCAACAGGCGATAGTTTCCTGATAACGCCTCAAATGGGCGCGTTAAAATTACCAGGATGACAATAAAGAAGGAAACCCAAACATGAAAAAGGTTGTGATGGGCCCAACAGAGATAAAAACATCAGCAATAAGCAGCGCAGGCTTGCCATTCCCACGTCAGATGAGAAAAATCACCATAAAAGCTGCAACAAAAAAAAATAACAACCCCAAACTACTGAGAAGCACCATGGAGGAAGCTGGAATAACTACAGAGGCCAACCAGAAACCCCAGAAACCCCACAACCCCCCAGGAGGACCAGCCAGGGACCTCAGGGAAGGAGAAAGGGAAGGAGAAGAAGAAAAGGAACCCGCAATTCAGTCCGCAGGAAAACAAGATCCTGATTGCGGAGGTGATAGTACACCACCAACAACTGTTCATCACCTCCACTGCGTCTTTGTCAACTAAAAATGCAATATGGCATTCCATTTTGGCCAAGGTGTATGCAGTCGGAGTGAAGTGCCAAGAAGTGCTGGAATGTTGTGAAGCTCAAAACCAAGCTGAAACATGCTAGCAACAGGAAAGCAGCAATGCAGACTGGAGGTGGGAGTCCCATACTCGGAACAGTTTCCCAGCGGGTAACTTGCTGTAGCAATGTCCTTTTTCCGCCCCAGCAAGGGAGTTCAGCTTCTCTGTAACCTTCCATTCTGACTTTGAAAGCAGAGTTCAACAAGTTGAGCAGGCTCAAAGCCCCTTTATTCCAACAGGACGTGGCCCTCACTTTCGGCAGTGAAACCTTCAGATTGCAGGTGCCTCGGACCTCGCGTGAGATACAGTTGCTTCTTAACATTAACCTCCTACTTAATTTTGTGGAACTAATTCACCAGATATTTAATGCATCTTAGATGACAGGCCATGCTCATTTTTTCAAATGTGTAGGATCTGGCCTGTTCTCTCCTTTTCAAACTATATTCGGGGTAATACCGGCTTTCATTTATTCTCTATATTCCAGCGTTTTCTGCGGGTTCCCATCAATATTGGCACTAGTAACTGGTGTCCTCCTTCTCCTCTTTGTGCTCTGTAATGGCTGCTCACTTTGTGGCTCTGCATGAGCTGGCCCAGCTACAACTGTACTATAATCGCCTGAATGAGGCTTTTGGATGCTTGCCTTTAGTTACGACTTGACCTTTCGCTTTGCCTACCATACCTGCGTGCTACATTGCAAAATATGTCATTTCTCCAGGGCAATGGAACTTTGCTTGTCCAGCATGTGGTGTCCAATCCCTGAGTTCAGCCGGTTGATGGGTATTTTGAAGGCGCATGTAGTGGCTTGTTCTGTGGATGGTCAAATGACTGCATGCAGCTTTACTTGAAATTTTGGCTCAATAGGATATCTGTGCGACTGCACAGACTTTCCAACAACGTAGTTTCATTGAATATCAAGCAAGTCTCCCATTTCTTGTTTTGGATGCTCCTGCTTATGAGGAACATTATTGCCTTTGCTTTTTCTATCAATGACAAGGATGGACTGTTAGAGGGAATTGCATTTCTTTGCACACATACCTTCACGGATTAACTGCTTAGGTCATCACAACTCCACTGTCTGCATTAGTGACTCTTTTTTCAATAGCTCAATGTGCCTTTAGCCTTTTCAATGAACTTTCAATATTCACGCCGATTTGTTCTTCCTTTTTCGGGAAGTTAATCACTGATATTTTGGACACTGCTTGACTTTCGAACTCTGTTGTTCTTCTTTTGTCTATGTTCTACTGACTTAGCAGGGGGAGGGTGTAATATGGGATTATGTGGCCCTTAGGATACATTGTCGACTTTGCTAAGTTAGCATGAGTTTGCTTGCTCTATGCTACTGCTTTTGTGCACGCCTCTGCTAGAGTTTGTTCTCACGACACTTTGCCTCTGCCCTGTACATGATAACAGTTTTTTTTATGTTCTCAGCTGTCCCTTCAATTCTGTCTGAACATTAGGTGCATGGTCGATCAACATTGTCTATTGGTATTCTGTGCTGGTCAGTCCCTATTACCTAGACATAACATGTGGGCAACAGCTGCAATATGGAAGAATCGTGCTTTGAGATAGTGTTGTTCCATGCTTATGGAACACACTCGAAGAAAGCTATTCCATGGAGCTGAGCTCTGCTGTTCCTATTATGTAAATCTTTGGGTTTAGGCTTTCAGGTAGGGGGTCTGCAAATAATGCTTAGGGATCTTCTGTCATATAAGATTACTTCTTACTGCCAAGGGGAGGGTGATTAAGCCTAGTCATTTTGCCTTTTTCACAGTCTTTATAACATGACCACTCCTTTTGTATTCTATGGTATTGTAACAATGCTGATGATGCTCGCGTTATGCATTTTGATGCTGGACGTGATTTACATACTGTTTCATGAATCACTATTGTCAAAATAAGCATCTTGTACTTATTTAGTGCCTCTGATTATTCTTATTGTGGACAAGTACGAGAGAGCGAAAGATTGTCTTGTTCCCACGACTGCCTCTGTGGTAGTCCGGGGGGGATGTGTGGTCCTGGGGGTGGTGGCAGTGGGCGTTGTGGCCCTCTTGGGTCTCCAAGCTGCATGATTAGTTGCTCCATGGCATCTGTTGGTCTTCAGACGTGGCTCTGGGCTGCACTCCCTTTCTATTGCAGGTTTGTGTCCTACTTTAGACCAGAAAAAAAGCAGGTCTTAAGTCCCTACTGCTAACGTGCCTTATTGCCTGTTTTTGGCCCACATAGCCGATCTGGCATGTCGTTGAGAAGATCACCAAGTGGTGTTATCGTGTGTTTTGGACAGGAACGCCTACTCTGCATATGATTAGTGTTAGTTGTCACTGTCAGCCTTGACGGTGTTTTCAACTGCAGCTATTGAAGGTAAACTGGTGATGTCTGCTGTTGGTGCAGGCTTGTGAATAGGGCAATAAATCTATCGCCACTTTGGTGGCGGAAAAGTGCTGCTAAATTGGCATTGAATCCTTGGGAATATGCCCAGAGTGTTTAACCTATCAGTTCACGGAGAAGAGGCTAAAGCAGAGGAAGAATGCATGGCTTAATTCGACATCAGTGCAAACTCCATGCAGCAGACCTAAGCTCTCACTGAAGATGTATGAACTCTCAAACTAAAATGCAAAACAACAGGGCTGCTTTATAGCAGTGATCGTGGTGGAACTGGTTTTGCACAACTCTTCCATGTTAGTCTTCTGTCAAGAGGTCACACTGGGGGTGAATGTAGCTTTATCAATCTATCAAGCACAACATAATGTATATTTTCATTCACAAACATATGAGCAAACATTTTAGGTTTTATTTTTTACTAAATATTTTAAATGTTTTGTTCACCTAGCACAGGTCACTATAGTTTTTAATTTATATCAGACAAAAAGAAATCACTATTCACAGCGCATGGTAAGATATTGTACATTTGCTTGTGTGAGCAGGAGGCGCAGGTAAAAACTGACAATACCTTAAAAAAGTGACACATCTGCATTTATGTAAATATGGAGCAAATGAAGAGGTTGCATCAAAAAAAGTGATGCAATGTCAGCGCAAGGCGGCACAAGGGGCTTGTAAATAAGCCCCCAATACCTTATGAACTAAGGGCCTAATTTACAAGAAACAAATGCATTGCTGCGTTGAAGCAGTGCTGCGTAAAGCAGAGATGCACCAGTTTACCCGTGCGTACAGCAGAAACCCTTGCCTCGCACAGATGCGCCGTATTTACACAATGGCGCACCATGGAGCAAGGTTTTATAGCGCATTGCTGGAGTTTGTAGGAACACCAACGGACTTCCAGCAATTAGTCAAAATACAGAAGCGTCACCTATTGAATGGGTACCAATGTGTCAGCAAGAATAGGTGAAAAATACAGCTTGCGCTCAAACATAAAGGGGCTGGATGTTATGAATACAAGTGGGCACAGTGTCCTCTTGTATGTGGGACATCAGCACGTCACACATTGTGACATACGTGCACATACCTACCTTCTGTGGCCCACTTACCTCATGATTTGATTGCATATTGCAATCAAGTCACTGCAGCTGGTGTAGTCCCTTATGCACAGGCAATGCGTCATCCCGACGCCTGGGTTTAGCAGGCATAGGGAGTGTGATGCATTGGCAGCGCAGGGGCCTGAAACAGGAAAAAAAGTGGCAAATACCAGTATGGCAGTTTTACCATAGGTATTTCCAGTGGAATGCCTACAGTACATAAAGTAAAATCTAACTTGGCGCAGCCGATTCCAACACAAGTAAATACCGACTGAACCTTAGAAAGATTTGATGCATCTGCAGCCATGTAAATATGGAGCAAATGAAGTGCTGCGGTTGTGTCAAAGAAAGTGAAGCAATGGCGGCGCAAGGCGGTGCAAGGGGCTTGAAAATATTAAGCCCCAACTCTTTAAAAATGAAAGAAACAGCTCTTGGACACTAGTTAAACTAAAAACAATAGACAGATGTGTAGAGATAAACACAAGCTTACAAATTCGATGTCTGGGATTGTTAGAATGCATATAAAAATAGAGAGCTAAAGAAGTTCTGATTCATGGAACGAATCGTGTTGCTTGTGGTTTGGGTTTGTTATAATGAATCAAATAAAGAATAGTTTTAAGACAAGGTAGTGATGGCCTCAATTATCTGAATTGATGAACCATGACTTCGTCTTAGTGATTAAATTTGACATAATAATATGAATGTATAGCTTTTTAGGCTGTTATGGGGTGCCTCTCACAATTGCTATACAGTATTTCCATGTGTGGGTGTTATGAGGGTAGGGTAGTGTGACGGATAGCCCAGGAAGGGGACACTAATGCTATACAAATAACCAAGTATGATTAGCGTATGTAGCTCATAGTACCAGTACTGGCATCCATGTATTAAGAGAAGTCTTATGGAGTTCACGTGTAAGGTGTGGGGCGTCAGTGGCGTAACAAAGGCCCCTGCTGGGGGGGGGGGGGGGGGGGGCTTGCCCCAGTACCCTGGCCAGCTGAGCGCTCCCAAGTGAGTCCGGAGGGGGCCCCCTCCATGTGCTTTGCAAGGGGCGGCATCGAGTTTCGTGACGCCACTGTGGGGTGTTATTGTGTCTATTGGTTATGGTGAATATGGACGCTGCTCTTGCTTGTGTAGCTGGCTGTGGTGGGGCGACCCAGGGATAACTTCTAGAATTCATTCATGTTTTTTCTACAGTCCATCTGGTTTAATTTCTCTGGTGTTGTTGATCACTGTTAGAACTTTCTACGCCTCTCTTTGATTTCACATCTGCTAAGATTGCAATACCAAGATTCCGTCAGTCTACAAGGCTATGGAACACTCGGCAAATAACAGCGCATTTCTTTTCCATGACACAAAGGAAAACAAATGACTGCTAAAATTGGAGCGGTGTGCCAAGTTTACACCGCGCGCGCGCAGGGCCTTGATGCAGCGGACAAGAACATTCCCTATGAATAATTTGAGTTCGCATTGTAGGAAATGGCTCATTTCCTACAGCTGGTGTCCTTTGCGTTAGACACATTACTTCAGCTAAAGTGAATAAAGTGACGCTCGGTTATAGGTCAACAATAATACAGTACTGCTGAATACTTATGAATATTCGTACAAGTCTGTCACCGCGAGGGATGCCAGGAAAAACGCTCTTCATTCTGATGTGCAATAAAAGTAAAGCAAACATCAAGGCTACCATTCCAGCTCATTACTGTCTTTACACTTTGCAATAAATATCTTTATATGGGCCATCTCTGTAATTTCCATCCATTACGGAATGCGGGGTTCGCCAGGATGACCCCGAGCGGGGGGAGTACTCTGCGAGGCGTTTGCGTTGCTTAGAGGTGTTTGAAGCAGTCCCACCTTTCGTCTCCGGGGAGGATTTGGACGCAAATCAAGGGCGAAATCTGCTGCCATATCTTGGCAATGGAAACATTTAATTAGTATAATGACCACTTTCGGCGGGAAAAAAAAATCATCCTGATTCATTTCAGGAAATATTCAACTGCAGTCAAATGGGTTTTCTAAGCCAAACAGCTGGACACAATTCCTTTGGGCTTAACTTCTGAAAGTAATCGATGCTTTACCGTGTATTGTTTCACGATGGAATTACGGCTCGTAATTTACAATTCTAATGTACAAGCGCGAGGCTTTGCCTTGGCGTCTGCTATATAAGCACTAACAAAACTGCTTCACGAAATCTGACAAGCCATTAAGTAGAAAATCCCTTCTGCCAAGGCACGGAATAAATAACAGGCCTTGCACGAATGCGAGAAGCTTGTAGCCTTAAGCGCCTATTTCCACTCACAGTGTTGCATGTGTGTGGCGAGCAACGCCAAAAAACATCTGTGTTTATGTCCACTGCGTTCGTGCCTTTCGTTTACTGCAACAGAGGTAAGTAAATGCAACAGTGACCACCAGAATCTTTTACCAGATGCTGGGAGGCAGCGAGATTCTGAAGGGCCCAAAACATATTTTCGATTTGCGCAGCCACAAATGTACGTTCACAGTTGCAGATTTTAACAAATGCTCTGAAGAGATACAAACCAATTAGCAAAGGGCAAGAGTGAGCGTACATCTACCGATGTGCACCCACTAGTGCAAGAGTTCAACAGGTGAACCATTATATTCAGTAGGACGCGGGTTTTTTGCCTGCCTCGATAGCGCAACATTTATTCATGTAGGGATTGAATGCCAGCGATCAACACCGTGTGACTTCTTCCGTTTGGACCTAGCACATATGAATGCACAAGGCACAGAGAGGCTCTTTCTGACCCGTAAGCTCAAGTTCGCCTCAGACTTTATGAACAGCACTGAGCTGAAGTGCAAAAATGTAGCGTATACGTGAATTTCCTTGTACTGTAGAATCCGGCTGGGCAGCCCTCTAACGCCCATTCTCCGAATTAAGCCTACAACGATCAACAGACAGTCGTTTTTGCGCTCATGTCAGTGGAAGAAGCAAATACGAATGTAGTTGGTAGCGAAAGGAGGAGTCCAGTGGCATAATACAAAATGTTGGGGCACCCCTGCAGAATTTAACGCGCACCCCTGGTTCCGTTCTCCCATATCTGATATTCATTGGCCATGGTCTGAACTGCGGGCCCCTGAAGGGCTGGGGCTCCACTGCCTGGGCTCTACCACTAATTCATATAAGGGACGCTCTTTAAATCTTGTCTGCCCTTCTGGACACATCACTTATCTACATTGTGAGATGGAGAGGAAGAAAGGAGCAGTAAAGTTCAGGAAGACACTTGGGTGAATTTTCACTCCTTGGTCCTGATCACTATTACCAGCCTTTGCCTGTTTCATTAAAAGAAAACTTTGAAAGCTGTCTGGTGCATTATCATGTCTACAGGTGGTGACACATATATTAATGCGATTGAAAGCTATAACTGACACTTAAAAGATGTTAGCATGACCACTTTGAAAGAATATGCTCAAAACATGTCTTTTGCTAATTGAAAACCGACATTTTTGTCTCCACCAGTCAATCAAGGAAAACCAAGCAATGGCTTTTAGACCTAGCCAAGGATATCATACACATTTTGAGATCCTGAATCATTTCACCAAGCCAAAATTGGAGGCTATCAACAACATCTCCAAGGAAAGAAACAAAGATGACTCTTCAAAAAGAAGGTGAAGAATGGTTTCTCTCTCTCACACACCCAATCAAATTTTCAAACCCATGATGACACCCCTCCAAAAGATAAAGCCACTTGGTCCTCCTTCAAAGAAAAACACCTCCACCGAACTTCTAGGCACAAACATCAAAACTAAGCACTCCATTCACTGCTTGGAACCCTTAAACATCGAGGGGAATATTATCAAGGGGGTTTATCTCTGCTTTTCTGGCTTTAAAAGCCAAGAAAACGGAGATAAAATTATCTCCCTATTACCTAGCTGTCGCTAACACCAGTTAGCGACAGCTAGTAGGAGATAGCGACCATCTTGGGCCCCACTTTGAATGTCAGTGATATTTATCACTAATGACATGCAGAGTGGGCGTGCCAAGATGTTAGCGACTGGAAACAGTCGCTAACATCGCTATCTCCTATTACCAACTTATGGAGATATTCGCGCTAAGCGCGAATATCTCCAAAAGCTAACACCTGCCCTGAGCAGTTCTTAGCCATGTTATCCAATGGGAGGTGGATAACATGGCTAAGAGCATTAGCTCGATAATGCATGAATACCTCTGACTTTTAAACGATATTCATGCATTGTGGCCAATTTTTATCGCATTTGCGATAAACATTGGTAATACAAGGTTTATTTGCGATAAAAATCGCCGCAGCTCAGCGGTAAATTTTTGTCTCTAACCAAGCAATAGCGATAATTATCGCTATTGCTTGGTAATATGCCCCCTAATTTATCAAGGAAATTAAAACCGCTGTTGATCTCTGTACTGTCTGCCTGATTCGTGATTTACTTTTCTAATGGTTTCCGAAGATGTTTTGTCAATTTGTTCAAAATAAAGGGTCATAACAAAGTAGCCAATAGCCCTGCCCCTCCCAATCTTGTATGCTTGAATTTAGAGACTTTAAACAGAAGAGCGGAATCAGATTACAGACTCTTGTTAGAAGTGAATCTACAAAACCTACTAGAAAAGTACAAGGTGTCAATGTGGTAAAAAAAAACCTTGAACATAGGCTTAAGCATAATTGTTGTTATGTTAGCGTAATCCACGAAAATTCCCATATTTTGCGTTCATCTTGTTGCTTGAAATTCCTGGATATTACACTGTAATGCCACACCACATTATTAAGCATTATTTGCAGTAAAATTTTCTTTGGACTCACCATTTGCACTAAAAGTGTTAAAAAGAGTCATGGAAAATGAAAAGCCCTGTGGAACCACAGGCTTTTTTTACATTCTGAAGGGTAGAAGGGTTATGGTTTGGAAATGGTCTTTAAGAAAAGAGCTTACTACTTAAGCACAGTACTTATGACGCCAATCTACTCAATGCCAGTCAACATGATCCGATGATTCATCATATCAAAGGCCACAGAAGATTCCAAGAGGATCCCTGCTGCAGACCCTCCCCTGTCCACTATTAGTCTCAGGGCACTATAACATAAAGAAAAGCTGTCTAAACCTTCTTCCAGAGAAGAAGTCCATTTGATGATTGTCTAGAAGGTGTCTGTTTGAAAAACAAGCTCTCAATTGAGCTATTACTCTTCTTTTGGCTATGCTTGCCAAAATGGAAGAGTGTTGGAAATTAAGTTGTTTGCCTTCCTACAATCCAAGTTCTTGTTCTTAAATATACTATATGGAAACTATACAAACTATTGAAACAAATACAATGGATTACCATTGGTGACACGCCCAAAAGGGAGTTGCCACTGAACTCTGTTGATTTTAATTTATTGTTGCCTTGGCTGAAGATGAGCATTCTTCCCCAATCTCTTCGGCATTCAGGCAGACGACTTCAGACTGTTTCCCAGATCGCATGCCGAGCATCCAAACAGAACTTTCTCTTGTTCCTTCCAGAGCCTTCCTATGGACTCCGACCTGAAACGAAGTTCAGATTTCCCAACTCCCAAATCTCTTGACCCTTTGAATGGACCATTAAAGACATTTCCCATGTTACTTTAAATTCCCAAGTGTTGTTGAAACCTACACTTCCTGGTCCCGAGAAGATTCTTGACTGATCTTTATAATGCTGTTGTTAGTACTTCTTGTACTGGTTTGTCTAATCTCTATTGTCTTTTGTAGGTTTGTATTATGAGTCATCTTGTTTCCTAGACTGTAATGCGATTTAATTACTAATGTCTAGGATGGCTCAGGCTAGACTGTATTCTGAATATCAAATGTTACGTTGTTATTTTATATAGCTTCTACTGAGCCGCTTGTCTGCCTGATTCTTGTATGCCTACATTTTGTTAAGAAGCTTGTCCTCCCAGTTGCAATACTATATCCTTACAGTTTGATTTCGTGAGGGATCTACTTAAACATAATGATTCATTTGTAATAAACCTTTTTTGACATTGGTCACTCATTTTTGGTCCTGTGGGGCCAACTGGTTGCACTGTTAATTAATTTGATCGGACGAGAAATACTAACTCTTTTTCCTCTAAGTATGACGCAAAATGATCCATTGGAGGACCAAGTTAGCAAGTAAGTGATGTTGAGGTAAAAGATCCAGCCAGAGGAGTACCTTCTCACCAAGACGTTGGGCCCATAGATGCACATGTATTTCAGGAAATTAATAGAAATTAACACTTTGTAGGATTTCATTTAAGTTCTTGGAAATACAACTAATTCCGTAAACCTTTACAACAGCATACCTATCAACTCTCCCTCATTTAGCTAAAGTCACCCTCTTTCGATGATATTCATAATTCATAAAAAGGAACATACCTCCATAAACTTCCATAAGGCCACCCACTGCAATTTCACTTCAAAGTTGATTGTTTTCTCATTCATATGAATTGGCTCACCATACAAATTCTAACTTGACTGACTTGACTTGACATCAAACACCCGACTTCCTAATCATTCAAGAGGCAACAGTATGGCAGGTATGAGATAACCCACTATCTGTGGAAGACAACCTAAAATATGAATCTGCATCACCAGCATAATGGCATTCTGCAGTTGTCTATCAATAAAATGCAAGTTCACTTCAAAATGTATTCGAAAACCCTATCCTTACGCATTCTCTTTCACCCAATTTGAGTATCTTTTATCCGGTCATTTCTCCACCACAGACATTTTTCCGAGTTTGAAAAAAAGGCTACCCCTTTGACACCCCAGTCCTAAAATGGTCGTCACATGAGCCCACATCTTCTGTTCTTGCATTCAAATGCTTGAATTTACACGTCACGCATTTTCACTTAATGGATATTTAATGTTCACAGAGTTCAGAGGGTAAAATTGGAGTATGAATAAAATGCATAATTATCATGTTTTCCTTGTATAACCTTTGAAATCTCTGTCAGCATTGGAGTGTTTTACAAGAAGGTCATGCGCTTTCCTAGATACAAAGCGAACATGTTGTTGTGCACAAGTGACAGGTTAGAAAAATAATCCAACTATATTGAGACGTGATACAACTACAGCCAAGGTCAAGCGCCCATGTATAGTTAAGTTGCTGTTTAGCTGTCTTTTTGAGTGGTATGCTTGTTTTATCGCAATTTAAATTATGAATCTAATGTTGTACTAATATTTTGAGATTCAGCATTTTCGAAGTCGCTTCAGTGGTTGGATTAAGGATATTTTTGTTTCCTACACTGCATTGGTATTTTACATTGTATTATTTTCAGATAGATGTTACTATGCTAATTACACAGTCAATAGTCCAGGGATAAACTGTCTAAATATGAATTTTAGTAAATAAGTATTTTCTAAGCACAAATAAATAATACAAAGGAAATACAGATAAATGGAAGTGGAATGCAGATGGGCGTAAGCATGGGAAATCAAAATGGTGTACGATAGGGGTCTCTTCTCATGAGAGATGAGGAATGAGGTAGTGTGAAGCTGATGGAAAAAGACAGACAGAAGTTATCAAAGGAAATAAAGAAGTAAGTCACCTGAATAGTGATGGTTTGAGGTTGCAGGAGAACTCAGCTGAAGAAAGCAGAGGTGATGGGATGGAAGAGAAGACCATACGAGGGAGCAGGATTGTGACTGCAGATAGGCAGTTCAGTCATTCAATCACTTTATTTTATTTGTCCAATTACTTTCTCTTATGACATTTGTTCTTCTTTTACCAACATAGGTCAAGGCCTCGATTTACCAAAGCAAGGTATACTAGGTGTTCCTCAAGTAGTACATATTTTCCCTTAGCTGAGTTACTGTTTGATTAACTTCAGTAAAGTTGTGGAGGTATAGTCCTCTCTCAATTCAGTACTACTGGACTGGGGAAATAATAAACATACTGGCGTGAGTCCGTGGTCGAAGATGTAAATTAGCAGTATTATCTCAAATGAGCTCTGCCTATGGGCAGGAGTGGCTAGCTGTCCCTGTAATCTTGCAAATCTGGTGCGAATAGTTTTGATCTCCATAGAGTAGTCCCTAGTACCGAATCAATAGCAGAGACAACAGGAGCAACAGTGCGGATAATAAAAGATGTGACTGCTGCTAGGTTGGATGTTGCAAGGTCTGCTATTTTGGCACGTGAGTCTGAACCAACAATAAATGCAGGCATGAGGATTACTTCAATCTAATCCCTCATTGTTGTTTGAGGGTTAAGGCCTGCAAGATCACTCTCAAATGAGTCACTACTCTTAGATGCACATCAGAACCTAAAAGAGTTCCAATGATAAGAGTAAGCTTTTATTGAAGATTGCCTCCTGGAAGCTTGACATGCTCTTACTAGGCCACTGGAAAAACTTCCTCTGTAACCTGACCCATTCAACTTCCATGCTGCAAAGCGGAGCTAAGGTAAAAACATAGTGGGACATCTGGAACTACTAGAAAATGTAATTCTGACATCTCTTGATGTGACTTAGCAGAGGCTACTGAGAGAAAGGAGGCATGCAAGAGCTATCACAAGAACAGATGCTATCAACCTCATTGTCAAACAAACCTTCAAAACCAGAGCGGAAATGCAAACAGTCACTTGGCCCAAGGACAAGACAGAGCGTCTGTCCCTAAAGTGCCCATCTCCTTCACTCTTGAGAAGAATTTTCACAAGAGGGTGTTCTCTTAGCTTGTAAACATGTCTAATGCTGGCGTGTGCCTCTTCTGACAGAGAGTCATAACTATCTGAGGACTCATACAAAAAGCCAGAGTAGAAGGAACTTCCAGCTTAGACTGTCTACCAACACATTCTGAGTCCCTTGGATGTGAACTGATGACAGAACTGCTTGGGATTTCTCTGCCTACAAAACAATTTCTATTGCAAATTTGTTCAGAGACACAAAGCAACCACATAAAAGTTAAACAATTTGTCTCCATTCCCTTCCAGTTGAACCACCGAGGTGGACCGTCTGCCTAGATTCCTGCGATCTTCCATCTATGCTTCCCGGCACAGACAACCAGCATATGCAGCTACTGCTGTCCAATTTGTTAGGGCAAGGGGAAAACATCCTCAAATTTGAAGAATACATCCACCAGTTTGCCTCTTCCTGGAGGACCAGAGACTAGGCTATCGCTTGAATTACTGGATTCTGTTTTACAAGAATATAATTAATCAGATGAAATGCTTGCCCATGGAACCATCATTACTGTGCCCACCTATCTCACTGAATCTGCAGCTATATTCATATTGTTAGTAGGGGGTTGCATCATCAAGGTTAGAATGTACTGGTTGATCTTTTGAATACATTTCTCTGGATGCATCCAATTCCCCAAATCTGCGCAAAGCGCAGCTTCTATAAATTGCATGTATTGGGAGGGCTAAGGTGAGATTCCTCCCATTTCATCAGAACCTCATGTCTCTGCAAATTTCCAGTACCAAGACTGTGGCTCGAATGGCCTGAAGTTTTGAAGGGAAATTGATGAGCCAATTGTCCATGCATTAATGCAATCTAATACCCTCTTGGCGCATCAAGCTTACCTATATAGTCAACATTTTAGTACTCACCCTGGAAATGAAAATGATGGTTCGCTAGTGAAGACCTGAGAAAGCATTGATGCACTAGAAGTGTAAGAATGTCTATGTTGGCACCCTGAAGGTCCAAGTTCTTGATGAATACCCTGGTACTGGGTGAAGACTTCTCAAGCAAAAACAGCATTGAATAAACCCTTTGTCTATGCTTAGTTGCAGAGACAGAAATAATTGTTTTCTTTAACAAAAACAACTATGCCTTCACAAAGAGCTGACATCTTCATCTTTTTCTTTTGGATAGGAGAAAGTACGGTACCAAAATTAGGAGGCATAGAGACATCATGCCTTCCGTGGCATTGACAAATGATACTCAGGATACCCATGGTAAATCCTATAAGAAGGGTGATCAGTGCCTAATTTGTAAAAGAATAAATGCCAGAGCCCAAAGTTTTGTTCAGAAACTAGCAGCTGACACTATTGAGATTTGGAATGCTGAACATCAAGGCTGCGTAGCCTTGATTCTACCTCATGCCTCGTTCATCCACCACCAGACAGTCACTGCCCTTTTAGCTCACTCTTTCAGATTCATTTTCATACCTGCTTTCTTGTTTTGATCCTATTTATCCGCTGTCTTTCCCTTCTTCCTTCTTATCCTCTATTATATTTTCCTCTTTTGCTCTGGGTCAAAGTCTCATATGCCACGCATACGTAGAAAAATAAAGAACTTAGACATAGACTCAAAGCAAAAAGAATCAGTCTCTTCAAATATATTTCTGGAATCTGTTTCCTATTTAACCCCTAATTGAAGAGGATTTTGCCACCACAGTAGTGAGACATTTTTTGGCAATTTGGGGTACTTTCCTCTTTGGTCCATAACTTTTTTTTAACATGGGGGATCAATGCTCAATGTGCGTCCTTCTTTACCAACATCAGGGAGACTCAAAGGTATGTGTTGTATTCTATGTTGTCCTGCCTCTGGCCGTGGAATGTGGAATCTGGAATCATGCACTACATGCAGTTGGTTCCAGATTCCCCTCATTCCGATTAGGCGGTTGCTGAGGCAGGAGCCCTTATACTTTATTCAAAGCTCAAATAAACCCTATCTCTATTCACCTACCTGGCCTCCGGTGTCCGATCCATCTACGATATTTTGGCGACGATCCTGCGAACCCTGTCACTGTGCCTGCCCCTCTGCCATCGCGTCTTCTCTGCGGTTGGTGCTGGACTCCTGGTGCTGCTGGGACTTCGTCTGCGACTCGGCGCTCATCCCTGAACTTTCCCGCTGATGTCCCAATGGTGCCGTGAGTCTGCTTTTGTTTTTCCCGTTTTGGGAAAGGAATTATTATTTTTGCCCGTCAACGGTTGCGGCCTTTCCCGAGTCCTGGTTGCTAGGCGCCACAAAGCGTCGCGCGCATCTTTGATCGCGCTGAGATTTCATTGTCGTGTTGTGCGCGCACCACGTCATCACGTCTCCACGCATAAACAGCACGCACGGCAGCCATTTTAGACAACTTCCAATTTGCCAACCACGGAGTGAGGTTTCTTGCCAACCACGTCACAAAGTCCGGATTTAACCGCTACGACTATTTTTGGAAGCTGTGCAAGATACGCCTTATCCTTAGAAGTGGCAAAATATTGACTATTATTATTAAAATTGGGAAAATGGAATAAAAATAAAAGAAATAAGTGAAATAAAAAAAAAATTAAAATTATTATTATTTTTTTTTTTTTCATTTGTTCCATTATCTTCCATACTGATAATTTATACCTTGCACTTTTACAAGGAACTGGTTCATCATATTCAACCGTTTCACATTAAATTGATCTGACTATCTATTGATTGAATTTACAACTTTTCCTGCCTCAGCCTAATTCCGCATTGATTTCCAATTTTACTACTATGGCCACGACAGCGAATTCCACCATTGCACCTCCTCCTCCATTTCTGGCCGAAGGAGATACACCTATCTTAGAATGGGAAGAATGGATTGGTGTCTTTGAAAATTATCTTGAAGCCATTGATGGCCTTAGATTTCCCTTGTCTCGGAAGAAAGCAATCTTACTAAACTCTCTAGGCAAGGGAGGTCAACATGCATTCAAGTTTTTACCTGAATTACGTGGTGCAGATGGTGAGCTGGTTGATAATCCATATATGGAAGCTAAAATGAGACTTGAGAAGTACTTCGGAAAGAAGGTGAACATTGTCATGCAGAGACACAAGTTTTACACTATGCCTCAAAAAGACAAAGAATCTGTTGACCAAATGGTTACACGTCTTAGAGAACTTTCGCTGAAGTGTGATTTTGGACCCATGACTGATCAGATGATCAGAGATCAACTAATCGTACAATGCAAGAACAAAAGGATGCAGCAAAAACTTTGGGCTGCGAAAAATCCAAACTTAACAGAAGCCATAGCAATTGCAAAGGTAGTGGAAGAAGCCGACAAATGCATGGAAGAAATGCACAGTTTGGAAGCAAAGAAGGATGATTCCATATATGTCGTGAACAAAGTGGATAAGAGTCTCACTTCCACGGACGTCAAGTCTAAAACCTTTGTTTCAAGTGATGTTAAACCTAAATTCTCGAATTTTAGACAGAGAAATAGAAATACTGTTTCAATTGGGAAGAGTAAATTTATGGGTTGTTTTCGCTGCGGTAGCATGTCTCATGCAGCTGATTTTGCAGGTTGTTTTGCCAGAGACAAAACCTATATGAAATGTGGAAGGAAGGGCCATATTAGCAAGGCCTGTAGGGCACCTTCCATTAATAAGGTTGCTTTTGTTGATGATGACTGTTTTCCTAATGAAATGTCTTTATGCATTGAAGGTTGTGATGATGTGGGAACATGCCTTTGCGTTGGTCTTCAGAGGCCAAAAGCCAATTTTGTGGTAAATGGGGCTACCATAACGTTACTTGTTGATCCGGGATCTGTGCATTCCATATTTCCTATGTCTTTATTCAAGAAACATTGGCCCGATGTGACGCTCCAAGTGAGTGACATCATTCCGAAAGGGTACAGTGGACAAATTATCAACATTATGGGCGTTATGGATGCTTCATTTGAATTTAAATTGCAAAAAACACAGTTGATGGACAGAATGTAGAACAATGTCATACATTCACCCCAGTACAAGGATCTGGGCCTAAATCCATCGTTTTTTTGCACTCCACACCACCCTGGGTTAGACACTGGCTATATGCAAATCAGCTCTGACCCTGTGCCTCATGGGAACAGTCCAGTCTGAACTACCAAGCCATGTCTTTCCCAGACCGGAATCAAGCATCCAAGGACCGGTTTCTGGCTATCAGCCTTCATTCAGCCTGGATAGCTTGACTCCAGTGGTGTGGAGAGCCTGGGACTCACGTCTGAGCATCCCCAGCCCACTCGGGGTGAAAATTGCAAAAAACACAGTTGATGGACAGAATGTAGAACAATGTCATACATTCACCCCAGTACAAGGATCTGGGCCTAAATCCATCGTTTTTGTGCACTCCACACCACCCTGGGTTAGACACTGGCTATATGCAAATCAGCTCTGACCCTGTGCCTCATGGGAACAGTCCAGTCTGAACTACCAAGCCATGTCTTTCCCAGACCGGAATCAAGCATCCAAGGACCGGTTTCTGGCTATCAGCCTTCATTCAGCCTGGATAGCTTGACTCCAGTGGTGTGGAGAGCCTGGGACTCACGTCTGAGCATCCCCAGCCCACTCGGGGTGAAAATTGCAAAAAACACAGTTGATGGACAGAATGTAGAACAATGTCATACATTCACCCCAGTACAAGGATCTGGGCCTAAATCCATCGTTTTTTTGCACTCCACACCACCCTGGGTTAGACACTGGCTATATGCAAATCAGCACTGACCCTGTGCCTCATGGGAACAGTCCAGTCTGAACTACCAAGCCATGTCTTTCCCAGACCGGAATCAAGCATCCAAGGACCGGTTTCTGGCTATCAGCCTTCATTCAGCCTGGATAGCTTGACTCCAGTGGTGTGGAGAGCCTGGGACTCACGTCTGAGCATCCCCAGCCCACTCGGGGTGAAAATTGCAAAAAACACAGTTGATGGACAGAATGTAGAACAATGTCATACATTCACCCCAGTACAAGGATCTGGGCCTAAATCCATCGTTTTTTTGCACTCCACACCACCCTGGGTTAGACACTGGCTATATGCAAATCAGCTCTGACCCTGTGCCTCATGGGAACAGTCCAGTCTGAACTACCAAGCCATGTCTTTCCCAGACCGGAATCAAGCATCCAAGGACCGGTTTCTGGCTATCAGCCTTCATTCAGCCTGGATAGCTTGACTCCAGTGGTGTGGAGAGCCTGGGACTCACGTCTGAGCATCCCCAGCCCACTCGGGGTGAAAATTGCAAAAAACACAGTTGATGGACAGAATGTAGAACAATGTCATACATTCACCCCAGTACAAGGATCTGGGCCTAAATCCATCGTTTATTTGCACTCCACACCACCCTGGGTTAGACACTGGCTATATGCAAATCAGCTCTGACCCTGTGCCTCATGGGAACAGTCCAGTCTGAACTACCAAGCCATGTCTTTCCCAGACCGGAATCAAGCATCCAAGGACCGGTTTCTGGCTATCAGCCTTCATTCAGCCTGGATAGCTTGACTCCAGTGGTGTGGAGAGCCTGGGACTCACGTCTGAGCATCCCCAGCCCACTCGGGGTGAAAATTGCAAAAAACACAGTTGATGGACAGAATGTAGAACAATGTCATACATTCACCCCAGTACAAGGATCTGGGCCTAAATCCATCGTTTTTTTGCACTCCACACCACTCTGGGTTAGACACTGGCTATATGCAAATCAGCTCTGACCCTGTGCCTCATGGGAACAGTCCAGTCTGAACTACCAAGCCATGTCTTTCCCAGACCGGAATCAAGCATCCAAGGACCGGTTTCTGGCTATCAGCCTTCATTCAGCCTGGATAGCTTGACTCCAGTGGTGTGGAGAGCCTGGGACTCACGTCTGAGTATCCCCAGCCCACTCGGGGTGAAAATTGCAAAAAACACAGTTGATGGACAGAATGTAGAACAATGTCATACATTCACCCCAGTACAAGGATCTGGGCCTAAATCCATCGTTTTTTTGCACTCCACACCACCCTGGGTTAGACACTGGCTATATGCAAATCAGCTCTGACCCTGTACCTCATGGGAACAGTCCAGTCTGAACTACCAAGCCATGTCTTTCCCAGACCGGAATCAAGCATCCAAGGACCGGTTTCTGGCTATCAGCCTTCATTCAGCCTGGATAGCTTGACTCCAGTGGTGTGGAGAGCCTGGGACTCACGTCTGAGCATCCCCAGCCCACTCGGGGTGAAAATTGCAAAAAACACAGTTGATGGACAGAATGTAGAACAATGTCATACATTCACCCCAGTACAAGGATCTGGGCCTAAATCCATCGTTTTTTTGCACTCCACACCACCCTGGGTTAGACACTGGCTATATGCAAATCAGCTCTGACCCTGTGCCTCATGGGAACAGTCCAGTCTGAACTACCAAGCCATGTCTTTCCCAGACCGGAATCAAGCATCCAAGGACCGGTTTCTGGCTATCAGCCTTCATTCAGCCTGGATAGCTTGACTCCAGTGGTGTGGAGAGCCTGGGACTCACGTCTGAGCATCCCCAGCCCACTCGGGGTGAAAATTGCAAAAAACACAGTTGATGGACAGAATGTAGAACAATGTCATACATTCACCCCAGTACAAGGATCTGGGCCTAAATCCATCGTTTTTTTGCACTCCACACCACCCTGGGTTAGACACTGGCTATATGCAAATCAGCTCTGACCCTGTGCCTCATGGGAACAGTCCAGTCTGAACTACCAAGCCATGTCTTTCCCAGACCGGAATCAAGCATCCAAGGACCGGTTTCTGGCTATCAGCCTTCATTCAGCCTGGATAGCTTGACTCCAGTGGTGTGGAGAGCCTGGGACTCACGTCTGAGCATCCCCAGCCCACTCGGGGTGAAAATTGCAAAAAACACAGTTGATGGACAGAATGTAGAACAATGTCATACATTCACCCCAGTACAAGGATCTGGGCCTATATCCATCGCTTTTTTGCACTCCACACCACCCTGGATTAGACACTGGCTATATGCAAACCAGCTCTGACCCTGTGCCTCATGGGAACAGTCCAGTCTGAACTACCAAGCCATGTCTTTCCCAGACCGGAATCAAGCATCCAAGGACTGGTTTCTGGCTATCAGCCTTCATTCAGCCTGGGTAGATTGACTCCAGTGGTGTGGAGAGCCTGGGACTCACGTCTGAGCATCCCCAGCCCACTCGGGGTGAAAATTGCAAAAAACACAGTTGATGGACAGAATGTAGAACAATGTCATACATTCACCCCAGTACAAGGATCTGGGCCTAAATCCATCGTTTTTTTGCACTCCACACCACCCTGGGTTAGACACTGGCTATATGCAAATCAGCTCTGACCCTGTGCCTCATGGGAACAGTCCAGTCTGAACTACCAAGCCATGTCTTTCCCAGACCGGAATCAAGCATCCAAGGACCGGTTTCTGGCTATCAGCCTTCATTCAGCCTGGATAGCTTGACTCCAGTGGTGTGGAGAGCCTGGGACTCACGTCTGAGCATCCCCAGCCCACTCGGGGTGAAAATTGCAAAAAACACAGTTGATGGACAGAATGTAGAACAATGTCATACATTCACCCCAGTACAAGGATCTGGGCCTAAATCCATCGTTTTTTTGCACTCCACACCACCCTGGGTTAGACACTGGCTATATGCAAATCAGCTCTGACCCTGTGCCTCATGGGAACAGTCCAGTCTGAACTACCAAGCCATGTCTTTCCCAGACCGGAATCAAGCATCCAAGGACCGGTTTCTGGCTATCAGCCTTCATTCAGCCTGGATAGCTTGACTCCAGTGGTGTGGAGAGCCTGGGACTCACGTCTGAGCATCCCCAGCCCACTCGGGGTGAAAATTGCAAAAAACACAGTTGATGGACAGAATGTAGAACAATGTCATACATTCACCCCAGTACAAGGATCTGGGCCTATATCCATCGCTTTTTTGCACTCCACACCACCCTGGATTAGACACTGGCTATATGCAAACCAGCTCTGACCCTGTGCCTCATGGGAACAGTCCAGTCTGAACTACCAAGCCATGTCTTTCCCAGACCGGAATCAAGCATCCAAGGACTGGTTTCTGGCTATCAGCCTTCATTCAGCCTGGGTAGATTGACTCCAGTGGTGTGGAGAGCCTGGGACTCACGTCTGAGCATCCCCAGCCCACTCGGGGTGAAAATTGCAAAAAACACAGTTGATGGACAGAATGTAGAACAATGTCATACATTCACCCCAGTACAAGGATCTGGGCCTAAATCCATCGTTTTTTTGCACTCCACACCACCCTGGGTTAGACACTGGCTATATGCAAATCAGCTCTGACCCTGTGCCTCATGGGAACAGTCCAGTCTGAACTACCAAGCCATGTCTTTCCCAGACCGGAATCAAGCATCCAAGGACCGGTTTCTGGCTATCAGCCTTCATTCAGCCTGGATAGCTTGACTCCAGTGGTGTGGAGAGCCTGGGACTCACGTCTGAGCATCCCCATCCCACTCGGGGTGAAAATTGCAAAAAACACAGTTGATGGACAGAATGTAGAACAATGTCATACATTCACCCCAGTACAAGGATCTGGGCCTAAATCCATCGTTTTTTTGCACTCCACACCACCCTGGGTTAGACACTGGCTATATGCAAATCAGCTCTGACCCTGTGCCTCATGGGAACAGTCCAGTCTGAACTACCAAGCCATGTCTTTCCCAGACCGGAATCAAGCATCCAAGGACCGGTTTCTGGCTATCAGCCTTCATTCAGCCTGGATAGCTTGACTCCAGTGGTGTGGAGAGCCTGGGACTCACGTCTGAGCATCCCCACCCATTGTCTAACCCAGGGTGGTGTGGAGTGGAAAAACGATGGATTTGGGCCCAGATCTTTGGACTGGGGTGAATGTGTGACATTGATCCACATTCTGTCCATCATTGTTGTGTTTGCAGTTACCGCTCTAAGTGTACTGGGGATGCTCAGACGTGAGTCCCAGGCACTCCACACCACTGGAATCAAGCTAGCCGGGCTGATGAGAGGTGTTACCTCGAAACCGGGCCGGTCCTCGGATGCTTGTTTCCGTTCTGGGAAGGACATGGCTTTTGTAGTTCGGACTGGACTGTTCCCATGGGGCACAGGGTCAGCGCTGATTTGCATATCGCCATTGTCTAACCCAGGGTGGTGTGGAGTGGAAAAACGATGGATTTGGGCACAGATCTTTGGACTGGGGTGAATGTGTGACATTGATCCACATTCTGTCCATCATTGTTGTGTTTGCAGTTACCGCTCTAAGTGTACTGGGGATGCTCAGACGTGAGTCCCAGGCACTCCACACCACTGGAATCAAGCTAGCCGGGCTGATGAGAGGTGTTACCTCGAAACCGGGCCGGTCCTCGGATGCTTATTTCCGTTCTGGGAAGGACATGGCTTTTGTAGTTCGGACTGGACTGTTCCCATGGGGCACAGGGTCAGCGCTGATTTGCATATCGCCATTGTCTAACCCAGGGTGGTGTGGAGTGGAAAAACGATGGATTTGAGCCCAGATCTTTGGACTGGGGTGAATGTGTGACATTGATCCACATTCTGGCCATCATTGTTGTGTTTGCAGTTACCGCTCTAAGTGTACTGGGGATGCTCAGACGTGAGTCCCAGGCACTCCACACCACTGGAATCAAGCTAGCCGGGCTGATGAGAGGTGTTACCTCGAAACCGGGACGGTCCTCGGATGCTTGTTTCCGTTCTGGGAAGGACATGGCTTTTGTAGTTCGGACTGGACTGTTCCCATGGGGCACAGGGTCAGCGCTGATTTGCATATCGCCATTGTCTAACCCAGGGTGGTGTGGAGTGGAAAAACGATGGATTTGGGCCCAGATCTTTGGACTGGGGTGAATGTGTGACATTGATCCACATTCTGTCCATCATTGTTGTGTTTGCAGTTACCGCTCTAAGTGTACTGGGGATGCTCAGACGTGAGTCCCAGGCACTCCACACCACTGGAATCAAGCTAGCCGGGCTGATGAGAGGTGTTACCTCGAAACCGGGCCGGTCCTCGGATGCTTGTTTCCGTTCTGGGAAGGACATGGCTTTTGTAGTTCGGACTGGACTGTTCCCATGGGGCACAGGGTCAGCGCTGATTTGCATATCGCCATTGTCTAACCCAGGGCGGTGTGGAGTGGAAAAACGATGGATTTGGGCCCAGATCTTTGGACTGGGGTGAATGTGTGACATTGATCCACATTCTGTCCATCATTGTTGTGTTTGCAGTTACCGCTCTAAGTGTACTGGGCATGCTCAGACGTGAGTCCCAGGCACTCCACACCACTGGAATCAAGCTAGCCGGGCTGATGAGAGGTGTTACCTCGAAACCGGGCCGGTCCTCGGATGCTTGTTTCCGTTCTGGGAAGGACATGGCTTTTGTAGTTCTGACTGGACTGTTCCCATGGGGCACAGGGTCAGCGCTGATTTGCATATCGCTATTGTCTAACCCAGGGTGGTGTGGAGTGGAAAAACGATGGATTTGGGCCCAGATCTTTGGACTGGGGTGAATGTGTGACATTGATCCACATTCTGTCCATCATTGTTGTGTTTGCAGTTACCGCTCTAAGTGTACTGGGGATGCTCAGACGTGAGTCCCAGGCACTCCACACCACTGGAATCAAGCTAGCCGGGCTGATGAGAGGTGTTACCTCGAAACCGGGCCGGTCCTCGGATGCTTGTTTCCGTTCTGGGAAGGACATGGCTTTTGTAGTTTGGACTGGACTGTTCCCATGGGGCACAGGGTCAGCGCTGATTTGCATATGGCCATTGTCTAACCCAGGGTGGTGTGGAGTGGAAAAACGATGGATTTGGGCCCAGATCTTTGGACTGGGGTGAATGTGTGACATTGATCCACATTCTGTCCATCATTGTTGTGTTTGCAGTTACCGCTCTAAGTGTACTGGGGATGCTCAGACGTGAGTCCCAGGCACTCCACACCACTGGAATCAAGCTAGCCGGGCTGATGAGAGGTGTTACCTCGAAACCGGGCCGGTCCTCGGATGCTTGTTTCCGTTCTGGGAAGGACATGGCTTTTGTAGTTCGGACTGGACTGTTCCCATGGGGCACAGGGTCAGCGCTGATTTGCATATCGCCATTGTCTAACCCAGGGCGGTGTGGAGTGGAAAAACGATGGATTTGGGCCCAGATCTTTGGACTGGGGTGAATGTATGACATTGATCCACATTCTGTCCATCATTGTTGTGTTTGCAGTTATCATTTGAATTTAAAGGCAGATGTTCTTCTGGTAAGGTATACATTTCAGATGACGGTCCGGCAATTTTAGGCTGGATACAGCAGTACGATTTACACATTATTTTAGACCCGCGTTCAGCAGAAAGTGTCTTAGTAATTGATGAATTCCACAGTATTGATGTCATTTTAGATAAGTTTGCTGATGTCTTTCGCACAGATTTGGGCAAGTTGGATGGATACATGCATGTTATAAAGCTAAAAAAGATGCCTCTCCTGTAAGACACCCTCTCAGGAGAATACCCATTGCCATTCGTAAGGAAGTGAAGGATATGTTGGATGACATGCAAAAACAGGATATCATAGAGACTGTAGAAGTGTCAGAGTGGCTTTCGCCTGTGGTGGTCACTAAAAAAAAAGATGGAAAACTGCGTTTTTGCGTGGACCTTAGGTCCCTTAACCAGAATATTGTGGTGGATAAGTTCCCGCTCCCTAACATTTCTGAGATGGTGCTGTTAATGGACAAGGCAACATTTTTTAGTAAGCTGGACCTCCGCTCAGCATACCACCAGGTAGTGCTTCATCCTAAGTCCAGGGAACTTACTGCTTTTATTACTGTTGAGGGAGTATTCCAATTTAAAAGATCACCCTTTGGGTTGGCTTCCGCAGCCAGTGTGTTTCAGCGCATGATGCATTCGTTGTTTGGAAGTTTAAAGCAAGTCCATTATTTTCAGGATGATGTTTTAGTAACAGGGATTAATGAATCCGAACATAATGATAATCTAGCCAAGGTGTTGCATATCTTTTCTGATGCGGGCCTCACCCTTAGAAAAGATAAATGTCAATTCTTGTTAACAGAAATAGATTATCTAGGATACACTATATCGCATTCAGGTGTCAAACCCAAGGAAGACTTGTTAAAAGCAATCAGGTGTGCTCCCCTTCCCTCAAACAAAGAACAATTGAAATCATTTCTGTGACTAGTGGAATATTATTCCAAGTTTGTCCACAACTTCTCTCACAAAACTGAAGCATTGAGATTACTTCTCAAGAAAGGTGTACAATTTGACTGGGGTCCACTACAATCGGATTCGTTTGAAACAATCAAGTTAGAGATTGTCAATGCAGGTATTCTTTCCACATTTGAACCGGGTAGAGATACATTTGTGACTGTCGATGCAAGTGCTTATGGCATTGGTGCTATTCTCTCTCAGAGAAGGTGTGACTCAGAGAAAACAGTAGCTTTCGCTTCACGCACCCTAACGGCTTCAGAACGCAATTATGCGGTCATAGAACGTGAGGCGTTAGCTGCTGTTTGGGGTGTGTCACACTTTCGTACGTATGTATGGGGCTCACACTTTTCTTTGAGAACAGATCACAAGCCTCTTCTCAAAATACTTTCACCTGGGGGTGCCAGTAAAGGTTCTCCTCGTCTCATGAGGTTTGCTGCAAAGTTACAGGAGTATGATTTCTCATTACAGCACATCTCTGGTTGGAAGAATGTCCAAGCGGATTGCTTGTCCCGCCTTCCCGCTGATTGTGGAGAGTGCTATGACTTTGATGATGAGACTGTGTGTTTGGTGGATGATTTCAATGATGCGTGCTCAAATGGTTTTAATTCTATCTCTAGAGAAGAGTGGCATCGGGCAGTTTTAGCCGATTCAGATTTTGCAAAACTCATCACTGCCATTCGCCTGGGATGGAAACGTGAGGGTGATATTAAACCTGCTTTGCGTAGTTTTGCACAGATACAGGAGGAGCTCAGTGTAGGTAGCTCTGATGATTTTGTTTTGCGGGGTGAAAGATTTATACCTCCCAATCCTTTGAAGAAGAGGTTGTTTACTCTGGCCCATGAAGGTCACCTCGGTCAGAGCATGACTAGTAAACGCCTCAAGACTAATTTTTGGTGGCCAGGTCTAGATGATGATGTAAGGTGTTGGGTTGAGAACTGCCTGTTGTGCAAAGAGAGTGAAAAGAGATTAAAGGTGCATTCACGTCCCTTGGGGTATATCTCCAGCTGTGATGATCTACCTTGGGGCAAAGTCTGTTTAGACTTTATTGGTCCCATGGACTACTTGCCTGCTGGTTGTCGGTTTGCGACAGTTTTAGTGGATGTATGTTCGCGATGGTTGTGCGTTGAGTTCATGAAAAACATAACTACTGAGAGTGTGATTGGGTATCTTAGGTCTGTCTCTATGAAAGAAAGCTTCCCTTGTATATTATTGACAGACAACGGTACACAATTAATTTCCTCTTCCATGCAGATTTTTCTATCCAATCACGGCATTAGGCACATGCATACATCCTTGTATAATCCACAGGGGAATGGCATTGTGGAACGCATGAACAGGCTAATCAAGGGTGTCATTCAATTGGCTGTGCAAGGTCGACGAAATGTTCGTTGTGCTGTGGAAGAAGCTGTTTGGTCCTACAATACCACAGTTCATAGCGTGACTAATAGAGTTCCTGATAAAAGCTCAGAAACAGGTAGGTAGCAGAAGGAGCTTTTAATGGTACAACCATCAACAGCAGAAGTTACAGCAACTGTCCTTACATCAATTGGAATATCATCATTCTAACTGTGATGTCACTGTCCATGACACTCTCAAAGATACAGCTTAAAGATGCAGCAACATAACACATCCCCCTTACATAATAAACGAACAAATTGAATATTGATGAAAACACAAAAACTATATAAGAGGAAAAAGAACAAAGAGAAACAGTGAACATTAATGCATTACATAATCACTGAATTTCTTGGGAAGTTGAGAAGATCTCTTAGGAGTATCCCTTTGATGATTAGTGGAAGGAGGAACATTGGGAATGTTGGGAGCACAAGGAAGTTTGGGGTCATCACTGTAATGATTCCTGACATCATTGCTCTTGGCCAGTTTAGACATGTTCCAAGTGCAACCATTATCTAAAGTGACAACATTCTTCTTTATGGAAACAATAGTGAAAGGTCCCATAAAGTTCGAGACACCCTTGTGACCAAATTTCGGTTTTTTCACAAGAACACTGTCACCCACATTCCATTTTCTGTGTTTGACAGCCATCTTAGTATCATAGCGTTGTTTGTATTTCTGCTGATAATCTGTCAACACAGTCCTCCTTCTTACTTCTCTTTCCACACTGTTCTCAACTAATTTCTCCGGCAGCCAAGTTGGATTTAGCTTCGAACAAGCTAATCTACCTCTCAAAGCCTCAAAAGGAGACCTTTGCATAACAGCATTGGGAGTCGTGCGATGTGCCCACCATGTCTCCCTTAACACATTGCTGAATGACATTTTGGACTCTAAAGCCCTTTGTGCACAACTTTTAACAACCCTATTCATCCTCTCCGTGAGGCCATTTGCTTGAGGAGAGTAAAGAGCCGTCTTCTGGTGAATAATACCAAGGCCTCTCAAAAAGCTGTCCATCTCACTAGAAGTAAATTGTACTCCATTGTCAGTGAGCAAGATTTTGGGAACACCCTCAGACCCAAACACATCTTTTAGGAATTCAATCACAGTTCTTGAGTTAACTACACTCATACATTTAGAAACAACCCACTTAGAAGTGTAGTCAACCAGTAAAACAACATATCTCTCATGTGAGGGCATTAGCTCAAAAGGGCCAGCAATGTCTAGGCCCAATTTTGTCCAAACAGCCACCGGAACTTCCACAGGTGACAATGGTGAGTGAGTAGTGGTACGTGATTTGTCATTCACTGCACACAGATGGCAATCTTTAACAACAGTTTCTACCATGCGATCCATTCCAGGCCACCAATATCTTTCCCTGATGCGAGCCTTCGTTAAATTTCTTCCCAAATGTCCCTCATGAGCCAGGTTGACAATCCTCTCTCTCAGTTCATTTGGAGGCACAACTCTATCACCTCTCATAAGATTCCCTTGGAAAAAAGTTAAATCATCCTTCACGGACCAATATGGTTTCAATACAATCTCTAGATTATGATGATCCGGCCAGCCACTCCTAATTACATTCCTCAGCAATTGAAAAACAACATCTTCATCAACTTTGCGTGACCATTCCTCCTCAGAGATGGTAGACTCCAAAACCCAATTTATACACGTGGCAACCTCAGTGACACAATCTCTATCTATGGGAAGACGTGACAAGCAATCAGCAGGTTTGTTATTCAGTCCAGGAATATATTGCACAGAGAAGTTGTATTCTTGTAAACCCTCGCTCCACCTTTTCAATCTTGGCGTCATATGATCACTTTGATGACATGAAAAAATTTGAACTAGCGGACGGTGATCCGATTTGACTACAAATGGTATCCCCCATAAGTAAAATTTGAAATGACAAATAGACCAATATACTGCCAACGCTTCTCTTTCAATACAAGAGTAATTGTGCTCAGCTTCTTTTAGAGCTCTTGAAGCGAAAGCAACAACAACTTCTTCACCATTAACAACTTGGGAAAGCACCGCACCTAAACCTTTAAGGCTGGCATCGGTAGTCCCTATGGTTTTGAGTTTGGAGTCAAAATGACCCAGAGTTGGCATCTCACCAATCTCTTTCTTAACCAAAACAAAAGCTTTCTCGCAATCATTAGACCAGGAAAAATGTACGCCTTTCTTCAAAAGGGACCTAATGGGCTCAACGAGACTAGCAAAACCTTTAACAAATTTGGAATAAAATTCCGCCATCCCTAAAAATGACTTGACCTGATCTTTATCTACTGGAGTGGGTGCCTTAACTATACTTTCTGCTAGTTCTAATTTGGGCTGAATCCCGTTCCCCGAGATAACGTGTCCCAAATACGTGACGGATTCTAAGCCAATACGACACTTCTCCTTTTTTACTGTGAGCCCACTCTCGTTTAACCTATCTAACACCAATCTCAATACTTTATCATGTTCACATATGTCTACACCATGAACCAAAATATCGTCCTGAAAGAACATTACATTGGGAAGACTTCCCAAGACCATCTTCATCACCCTTTGAAAACATGCGGCTGCTGAGGCTAAGCCAAACGGCATTCTTAAAAAACGGTAAGCACCTAAAGGTGTAACAAACGATGTCAGGTGTCTGCAGTCCTTATGCAGCACTACTTGATGGTAAGCAGATGAGAGATCTAGAACACTAAATATTTTTGCTCCCTTTAAAATGCTGATACTCTCAGCTATGTTTGGCAAAGGCTGACGGTCTACCCAGATCCACTCATTCAACCCGCGAAGATCCACACACATCCTAATTGATTTCCCACCATCTTTGGGTGCTAGAACCACTGGACTCAACCACTCTGATGATTCAATTTCTTCAATCACTCCTAAGCTTAACAATTTTTCAATTTCAAGTTTGAGTGGCTCTAACATCATGTTGGGTACTTTCCTGACTCTGTGTACACACGGTCTGGCAGATTTCTTAAGAATGATTTTATGTTCGAATCCTTTTAGACATCCCAATTTGTCAGAAAAAACCTTAGGGTAATCATCAAAGTATTTACTAGACTCACACACAAGGTCTATTTGGGAATGAAGGTAATTGGAAAGAAAATCTTTCATTAACATGACTTGATTTTTTGGATCTTCAGCTCCTGGATTAAGAATAATCCCTAAATCATGTTGATGTCGCCATCCCAGGAGATTATCACCTCTGACAGCTACATAAACTTTCCCAGATATGCACATACCACTAAAAGAAATGTTGGCCACAACATATCCTAAGATCTCTATTCTTGACTTATTGTAGCTAAGGGGAGAAATGTCAGAAGGTAATAATTGAACATTTTCCAACCCAACCACTTCATCCCAAATCTTGTTACCAATTAACGTAAAGGGAGACCCAGAGTCTGCCATGAGTTTAAACACAAATTTGTCAATTTTCACATCACAATATGGCATAAAAATACGTTCTGTGTCAACCATCGCATCATTAACATTGGAGACTGCTAGTGTACGTACAATGTCCGAGGTCGGCACAAGATTGTGTTCTGCGTCGACCATTGTATCACTAACATTGGACACTACAAGTGTGCGTACAACATCAGAAGTTGGCTCACTAACTTCTCTCTTCCTTCCAGACCTACACACTCGTGCATAGTGTCCTTTGATACCACAATTATTGCAGATGCTATCCCTAGCGAAACAATGGGGAAAATTAGAGGAATGGGAGAAACTCCCACATCTAAAACATCGCATCCTTTGGTTACTTATAGGACGTTGTTGGCGAGAGTCACGTTCCTTAGAGAAGGTAGACTCTTTGGAGGAAAAGGAGCGATTATCAAGAGTGTTTTTCTGAGCAACTGTCTTTTGGAAAGGTTTGCTCTTAGAACTCACATTGACTTTAGCTACTTCATTGTGATCATCACAAAGTAGATCTTCATCTTCCAACATATGTACAGAGTCAGAAACCTTTTTCTTATTATCACTGACAGTGTGACTATCATCCTCTTTATTTTTCCTTATTTCTTTTACCCATGTAGAGGTATTCTCCATTCCTTCCACAATGTCCAAAGCTTCTTTCAATGTAGGATTCTTGGACAATAATTTCTCCTGAACTCTAGAACTGTTCGTGCATCGGACAAGTTGATCTCTAACTAGAGATTCTGATAAATCACCAAAATCGCAAGTTCGAGAGAGAGTTTTTAGAGCCGCGACATATGTACCCACACGTTCACGAGAACCTTGGACACGAGTAAAGAACCTATGTCGCTCTAAAACAACATTAATTCTTGGGCCAAAATACTGTTCCAGCATGGTCATAGACATCTCAAAAATGTCTGCAGGTTCCCCATCAGCCCCACCAACAGGTATGATGTCCATACTGTCGTAGGTGTGTCTGCCTTCAACCCCTAAATTATGCAGCAATATGGCCTGTTTTCTAACAGCCGAAAACTTTTCTCCCCCAATAGCAACTAAGTACGAGTCAAATAGGTTTCTCCACCTTTTCCAAGGAAGAATGGGTTCACCTTCCTCTGAAAGAAACGGTGGAGGCTGTGACATGCTAGAAGTGGTGGCCATATTGAAACAAAGAATAAATAAGCAGAACACTCTATAATAAAGGTAGTAGGCCGATTCTGCAGTAATGTAAAGTAAAATGAGGAAAATAAAACAATTATTAACAGTATCCCAACAGTTGTGCACATTAAAGTAGAATTATTAGTCCAAATCTCAATCAGTATTTTATAATGTGCAACTGAAAAATTATTAGTAATTATGCCATTTACTAAAGTTTTGTGTATTAGTAACACAAGATACCCAATTACATGCAAGTGTGCTCAATGGTGTAAAGAATCACTGCATGTTTAGCTGTGCATATCAGCGTGGAACTCGTAGACCAAACCACAGAAGAATTGATGTGCAGCTGTGCACATCAGCGTGTAGATGAGTCACAATGTTACCTTCTCTGTGTGTGTCCTCTATGCGCAACCGCGCATTTCAGCGTCTCAAGGTACTGGTTAGAAACGTAGACTTCGTAGTTCAAGAAAGAAGGTTAACGCGATAATCCACGCGTCGTGTTGACGAAGTACGCGTTGCCAAGGAGACAGACAAAATGGCCGTCAACGCAATGACGATGCACGTAGCGTAGCGTTGGGGCGCAACCTGAGGACGTCAGACGTTTGTGGCTCCAGTGACAGAGGCTGCACTCGCGCTGAAAGAACTTCCGAATGCCGAATGGAGAATCTCCTGTCTGTAACGCGAGGCAAGTAGCGTTATATTTTAAAAATCAACAGGGTTGTCAAAAATTACAGCAAATCGTAAATAATCAAAATTGAAGCCTCAAAAATGCGCAAAGTGTCCGAATTTTCCTAGGACAACGGCGATCGCATTTAAGAGTAGCAGGAAGCGTTGACACAAGAAGCTAGTAGAGCAAGTCAGGTTTTTTCAGATAATCCAAATACGATACCTTGAAGGAATATCAGGCCAAATAATCCCAAGAGTACAAGTGGAATTAAAAGTCCAGGGTAATGTAGTGCCAGAGTGAGTCCAAAAGGAAGTCCAAATCCAAATGAAAGTAAAAGTTCACAATTTTCTCCAAATAAGGTCCAAATTCATATCTAGGGGAGTTGATGGTTGTGGATGCCCGTCCCCCATCAGGCCTTGACCCTCGTCGCCAGTGATAAAAGCTCAGAAACAGGTAGGTAGCAGAAGGAGCTTTTAATGGTACAACCATCAACAGCAGAAGTTACAGCAACTGTCCTTACATCAATTGGAATATCATCATTCTAACTGTGATGTCACTGTCCATGACACTCTCAAAGATACAGCTTAAAGATGCAGCAACATAACAGTTCCCTTTGAAAGCATGAGAGGTAGAATTCCCAAAACTAAGATGGTCCCTCAGTGGTTGTTGGAACTTAAGTCTCAAGGGTTTGAACACTTTGGTGTTAGTCCCATGAATGACAAATGTTGCTTCAAGGGGAAGGTTGGTAGAGTCGATGTTGGTGACTATGTCAAAGTAAAGTTAGGTAGGAAAGAGTCTGGAGCGAACAAATTTTCAGACCCTTTTAAGGTGAAAGAGGTGCACAAGTGGCATGTTGTTCTTGAGAATGGCCAAAATTGGAACTTTAGGAGAATTGCTTTATTTGCGAAAGGGAGTGGTGGTGTTGCCAAGAATGTAATTGATGTTGAGTCTGATTCTGAGAGTGCTTCCTGCTCCAATAGTTCTGGAGTCGTTGTCAATCCCAAGTTTATCCCTTGTGGGTCTGGGCGAGTTAATGAGCAAGTCAGGGTACCTGCACAAGTGGATCCTCGCTTTTCAAGACAGCGTAGTACTCCCAGGAAGTATGATAACTTTGTGTTATATTGATCTGTTTTTACATTTCTATTCTTTCTGGCTAATTGCTCTCCTTGACTGATTTTATGCACGTTATATTACAGGTACATAATTTTGTGATGTATTATCTAAATACCATTAGTTTATGATTTTTGCAATGTGTTCATGATTTTGCAATGTGTTTATCGTATTCTTTCTTGTTATAGTAAACCTTTCTTGCATAGGTTATATACACACTTTCTCGGTGTGTTTCCACCTTACAATGTACCCCTGTTCCAAGTGTAAAGTTTACATGCTCTCTTTCTTGTTATTGCTGTATGATCACATGGTTTATTCTTTGTTCATTAAGAAGAGAGGATATGTTGTATTCTATGTTGTCCTGCCTCTGGCCGTGGAATGTGGAATCTGGAATCATGCACTACATGCAGTTGGTTCCAGATTCCCCTCATTCCGATCAGGCGGTTGCTGAGGCAGGAGCCCTTATACTTTATTCAAAGCTCAAATAAACCCTATCTCTATTCACCTACCTGGCCTCCGGTGTCTGATCCATCTACGATAGTATGCAAGGCTTGTGGATTCCATTTGAGAGGACCAAGAAAATTGTCAATATATAGCTAAATTGTGTTTTGTTGGCAGGAAAAATAGGAAAAAAGTGCTTCACAAGTGTTTTATTTTTCCTAAAATGGCCTTGGAGAAAGGTTTGCTGTGCTAAAATCAAAAAAATTTCAACTTTGAGAAACAGCTGAATAAAAATGATTCTTTTTACAACAGTTTTGAAATTTTGTAAGAGTTATCCCTTTTTTACTATTTTTGTGCTATTACCCTACTTCCAGTTTGTGGTAGAAACAAGTGTGAAATCCATGGGTGATCTCGGACAGCTATACATCTGTAAGACGTATATAACATTCTGATTTCAGCAAGGGGTCATTCGTGTAGACCCCTCAAGGTTTTCCCAAAGAAAGTAACTCCTGAAATAAAAATGTGATGAAAATGAGACGAAAAAACAGTAATTTGTGACAGCGTTTTCCTCTGTAACACTTGTCATGATGGCCCGCATGATGGTCGATTTACAAAAGCAATACCCGTTATCTCTGGCAAATTTTTGTGGGCGCTGCAATATATCGAGTTTGTAGGTTTTGCAGGAACACTCAGTACCCAGAGCCAACAACTGAGATGCAGCTGAATTTTCATTGTGTACAAACTTCAGCAATTCATGTGGTAAAATATAGGGAAGGAAAAATGGATATGAAGTAAACCTATGTATTTCTGAAATACAAGTAGTAAACCAGGATACCTTTCCTCATAAAACTAAAAGCGACAGATCGTGTCCTTAAAGCTGTGCAGGAAATAATGTGGACATGATGTATGTATGACAGCCCTACCCGGAACTGGACTGGGGGCGGTGGCGTGGCACAGAGGTTGTGTCAGAGTGTGAGCATGTGTTGAAGCCCGGGTTAGGTTAGCAAGGCATTTAGGGATGTGTAAAAAATGTGTCCCTAAATGTGTGTGTAAGAAGTGTAATCATGTAAGAGGGAAATGGCTGGGCAAGTTTAAAATGGTGACTGCAGAGCTGTAACAGATGATGCCTGAGCAAGCTGAGCTGTCAATAAGCAGGCAACCCAAGTTCCCCTGCCCCCACGTCACACTGGCTGTCTAACACCGGTGTTTGCAGTGCAGAGGTGTTTTTTAAAAGTTTCTTTCTTTAGAAGCAGCTGGGGCAATTTGAAATGCTGCCCAGCCAAAGCTGGTGGCAGAAAACTATCCTCTACGGGTCACTAAAGGGGGGCTGCAGCTGTAAAATGTTAGAGGGGGACGCCCTTGTAAGGATCACAGGTAGCGACGTAAAAACACAAGGACAAAAGGACAGTTTTCCTGGCAGGGCTCTGGCATGTAGGTGTCAAATTTATAAAGTGACAACAGTCGTGAGCAGAGCAGGGTTGAGAAGAGGGAAAAACGAACACGGGGACAGTCCCAAACATCCTGGGGCAATTCTCAAAAATAGGATGATACAAGGTGTAAAAGGGTAATCCTCCAAACGTGTCAAGCAACTGTGTCAGACATATGGGGTATTCCGGCGTGACAAGGCCTACGCCGACACCTATAGACCCCCCATGCCCTGGGTATTAATAAAAGTACACACAAATCAAAATATGGCAGTAAGGGCCATACTGTGCTGACAAAGTCCCAGCACTTCTTATATTTGCTCAGGCATAAAAAGTACATAGAGCCCCGCAAAAAAAGTCATAGGGTTTCATGATCAGCGCCTAAAGCACATACATCATTACCATGCACCCGCCAATACATAAGTTCAGGAGAGAACATCACACGGGTCAGGCATTTGAAGGGTTCTAATGGGTGGAGCAGCAATACTCCAGCACCTGGAACACACAGAAGGTCCGCAGGGTGGGTCTGTAGCAGAGGCCTCCATGAGTATGTCACACACAGGTACAAACCATACTGTTCAGATAGGATGGGGAAGGCTACCTAGAAAAGTACGGTCCCGTAGGAAGAAAATATGGGCTAATAGCACTAAGCAGCGCAGGCTTTTAATAAGTAAACTAAAGAAAGCCAGAATATGCGCTACACGGCGGCTTAAAAGAACCACAGAGCCCGTGCTAAGCCAGAATTCCTAAAATGATACATCAAACTCCACAACAAGTCAAATTCCTCATGATGAGGATTCAGAGGCTGTCTTTTTAGAGAGTGTTAGAAGCTACAGTCGTACTGTAGAGAGATGTAACGCTACAGAACCCTATGAGGAGCTTAGGTTTCTTAACCTTCACCAGATGAGGTCCTACGATCATGGGGTTTTAGCCATACATCAGGATGTGCAAACACTCATAGAAAGGTTGTTATGCAATGTGGGTCCTAATGATTTTTCCAACTACGCTGCCAGGGGCAGGGTTTTGAAAGTCCTTTGTTCACCAAACAAAGGTCCTGCAAAGTGTTTGACAGAGTGGAATTTTTAGAAAACCTTTTAAGGCTTTTACAGAGTAAGGCTGAACTAGTCGCCTATGGCACTTTCAGAGTCATAGCCCTCATTGTACAGGGTCGTGAGGGGGGTGTTTACATGTCTTTAAAGAGCGTACTATACAGCAAGATAATTGGTAAGAAACAACGTTGGCTGCTTATCATTTAATGACGGAGCAGCCAACACATGTCTGGTGGCCAGCATCGTGGGGTTGCTAATGAGGTGCAACACCGCAGATGCTGTCATCATGTCTAGAGTGGCTGAAGCCCATGAAGTTCTTGAAATACATCCAAACCGCATGGTGGGCTTTGGCGACATAGGTCTTTTTGAGAACTTTTTCGCCATTACGGTGAAAGTTCTTTATCACAATGGTTCTTGGAAGTACTTTACGACCTGGGAACCTGTGAAAAACAGGACCGTGTATGTTTTTCACTACAAAAATCACTTTTACGATATCTTAAACCTTAAAAGTTTTCTGGTAGTCAAGTATGTGTGCATACATTACATCCACATATACAACACTAAGGCACATCATCAGTGTGAAATGCACTGTAAGATGTGTCAGAGGGACGGTTGCATCATAGACACCATCCTGAAGGTGAAGGTGAGGTGTTGCACCTGTAAGATTTTTTATCTCTCACAAACTGCTTGAGCATACACAACACAGCTGTTAAATGCATCCCTAAATTGGATTGCCGTGAGTGTGGCCGGTATGTGGCAGAAGATCATAAATGCAAAGGTATGAAATGCCCAAGGTGACAGACTCGTTTAAGGCCAGCAATTGTACACTGGTATTAAATGGTTTAAGGCAGACCACAGACCAAAACCAAAGACTATATGGTGTTTGATATAGAGGACACACAAGAGACAGAGGGACACCAACATAACTATATTTATGCACACCATCTAACTTCTGATGACAGCTGGGAGTTTGAAGGATGAAAGTGCATTGGTGATTTCCTTAACACTTTAATTCAAACCAAATTCAAAGGGTATCCCATGCTGGCCCATAACTCAAAAGCATACGACTCATTCTTTATTTTACAAAATACGATTCGGGAAAAGGAGTAGAACTCATCACTCAGGTTTCCAAGCTGATGTTGTTAACGGCTGGCCAGTTACAAATACGGTACATAGAAACCCTGAATTTCCTACCCATGAAATTAAGCAAGCTGCCAAGAGCCTTTGGTTTCCCAGGGTGTAAAGGTTATTTTCCACACTTTTTCAACACCTTGGCAAACCAGAATTATGTGGGGCCCGTCGTCTCAAAGCTCAAGGGAGCCAATTTGTAGAAACCAAATGACAAAGACAGTTGAATACATAGACCCTTTTTACTTTGGCCTCCATGTTTTATGTCCATCTACAAACACATGTTTATAAGACCAAAAAGTATTGCTCTAGTACTGCCAGACCTTGTTAACAGTAAACAGAAACATTATTCAACCCCCTCTATCCAATGGCTCATGTACGTCTTTGAGAAGGAAGACATACATATTCAACACGCCTTACAGGGGGGTGAATACCGCCTGGCTCCCTATTACCTGGATGGGTACACTGTAATTAAAGGCCTTTGACTACAACGGCTGCTTTTACCACAGCTGCCCTCAGTGTTACAAACTCCATGAGTTTAACAGACTGATGGGTGCCATATTTGAGCACTTACACAGACGTACTCTGATGAAGGCCCAGTATGTTAAAAAATGTGGCTTTGCTTTGAGGGTTCTTTGGGAGCATGAGTGGGTAGATATTCTAACAACCGACACAGAGCTCTGCTCTTTCCTTCAGAGTCGTGATTTACCAGAACCTCTGGAACCCGCGATGCCTTATTCGAGGGTTGTACTAATGCCATACAACTGTACAGGGCCGTTGGTGAGGGTGAAAAAATACACTACTATGATTTCACCAGTCTGTACCCATTTGTGAACAAAATGTTGGTATATCCCTTAGGGCACCCCACCATCATATATCGAGATTTTAAGTCCATATACGAATATTTTGGGCTTGTCAAATGCAAAATCTATCCGCCAAGGTAGATTTACTTTCCAGTGTTATCATACAGAGTCAATGGTAAGCTGATGTCCCCCCTCTGAACATGTGCAGTGTTTAAAGAGGTTGGTGGCTGTAGACACACTGAAGAACAAAGGATGCTCATGGGGACCTGGTGTAGTATTGAGGTACAAGCTGCCTTACAGAAAGGCTACAGGCTCGGAGAGAGTACACGAAGTGTGACATTTTAAGAGGACCACACACAAATCTTTTCACCCTTCATTAATTTGTTTCTCAGAGACAAACAGGAGGCCTCAGGATATCCTGAATGGCGCACTAGTCAGGATGCAAATCAGAAATACATTGATGACTACTATGCTCACGAGGGTATATGTTTACGACCTCATTTGCTAGAGGTCAACCCTCCGACAGTTAGCCAAACTCTGCCTCAACTCCTTATGGGGAAAATTCGCACAGCGTACAAACCTGTCAAATACGACCTTAATAATAGATCCTGACGAACTATTTAAGTACTTTTTTGCCCCTTGTTACGAGGTATCCAGCTGCAAATTTATCGATGATGAGACAGCTGCTATGTGTTGGAAATACACATAGAGTACCCCACAATGTGTAACAACAGAAACATCTTCATAGCATACTTCACGACCGCACACGTCCATCTAGAGATTTACAGGGTTATGGATAAACTCCAGGACTGCTGTTTGTACCATGATACAGACTCTGTGATTTTTCTGAGTAAACCAGGGGATGAAGACCGTCCTCTTGGGGATTATCTAGGTAATTTGACCAGTGGACTCGATAAGGATTAACATATAATAGAATTGACCGCATCCGGACCTAAGATCTACGCCTACAAAACAAACAACAGAAAAGTGTGCATGAAGGTCAAAGGTATAACATTAAATGTCAACAACACCCTAAAAGTCAATTTTGACAGTCTGAAACATCTGGTGCACGAATACTCTGCAACCGACGACTATGAAAATGATAGTTTTTAATCAACCCTGCATAGTCAGATTCAGAAAGAAGTGGGAAATTACAACCCAGCCCTTCAATAAAACCTTATTCATTGTTTTCGCTAAAAGTGTCCTGACTGCGGACTATAAAACACTGTCGTATGGGTATTAGACACATTAAAGAGGTCGCCACCACACTATGGACACCAGATTACAGCATTCATTCTCCTGCATGTTAGCAGGGCCCTCAAACTGCGGTAAAAGCTACTTTATAAAAAAGCTCTTAGAAAATGCTGCCAGTGTTTTATCCTAAACACCTAATAACATTGTGTGGCTTTATTCATGCTGGCAAGATCTTTATACCGACCTGTCCTGCAGTTTTCCACATATCAGATTTATAGAAGGTATACCTGATAATCTCAAGGATGATTAACTGCTGCCCCCGACCCTTGTAAACAAGGTAATTGTCAATGACCTTATGCCTGAAGGTGGTATCATCCCGATTTAGAGAAAGCTTTTACGCAATATTCACACCATCGCAATCTAAGCACATGCTACATTGTGCAGAACTTGTTTTAGAAGGGTAAGAACAGTCGCTCTATAGCTCTCAACGCCTCATACCTTATTTTATTTAAAAACCCCTGTCACAAACAACAAATATCCATCATAGCTAAACAGATGTACCTGGAAAACACCCACTTCTTCATGGAGGTCTTTAACGACGCTACAGCAAAACTCCACTGCTACCTGCTGGTCGACTTAATAAATAATACTCTAGACAGACCCCCCAGGATATAGGGGCATGGATTTGCAAATTTAGCGGCACAAATATGGAAATTTAGTGGCACAAATATGGAAATTTAGTAGCATTTTTGCAGCACTTTATTTTACTTATAATCATTCCTTTTCAGCCTTAAACCATTGTAAACTGACTTAGTAGAGTATTTAACTTTGAAATAGGCATTATAAACTGTCCAAGGGAGTTTTTCTTGCTATATCCTCCTTTGTGGTAACATTCTGGAGCATAGGTATGGCCAAGCACAATAGCAAAGGGAGACCCCAGAGACACCCCTGACCCTGGAGACATCAGAGACCCCTCTGACCATGAAGACATTAGACACCCCAGACTATGGAGATGTCGGAGACACCCCTGGTCATGGAGACGTCATCCACCCCTGGTCTGTTCCAACAACAATGCTGTTCTAGGAAAGAGCTGAAAGCACTATTAACTGGCACACTCTGTAAAGTGGCGCTAATGTGTTTGCGTGTGACAGAAAACACTCTGGTCACTTTGCAACCACTATGTCTAGTTGCATGTAGTTACTTTCCATATAATGTTTTTTTATTTATTTAACCTTTCCGTCCTGAGGCTGTAGCTCGAACATAAAATGCCAGAGAAAGACAACATTTCCAGCAAAATGTTTCCTTCTTTATTGGATCCCTTTCACATGGGAACGAATGAAAGAAAGGAAAGAGAGGCAAGAACCGCATGCTGAAGACACGGTTTTCCTTCAGCAAGCTTGGACAAGGGAGCATATGGGTCTGACACCCCTCACTCCATCTCCCCCCTTCTATCACAAGGCTGCCGTTGGAACAGAAAATGCCCGATAAAGATGACCTTTCCAACAAAAAGTTCCTTTCCTATTTTGAATCCATTTAATGTGGGAACGAATGAAGGAGAGGAAAGAGAAGGTAAGAACCGCTTGCTGAAGTCACGGTTTTCCTTCAGCAAGCTTGGACGAAGGGAGAGGAAAGTGTATCAGGGAGCTCAATGGCAGGTGGGTGGGTGAAGCTCCCGCACCTCCTCAGAACTTTTAAGTATTTCAGCTTCCTGAGGGAGGAAGATTTGTCATTTCACAGAAATATTAATCTGCCCATTTCAAAGCGAACACGTACCGAGCGCTGCGCTCACACTGCCTTGGTTTTTCAGAGACTTGCTTCTTCTTCTTCCAAAGCGCACGGAAACATCCGCTAATGCAGTGCAGCAGGAGTAAAAAGGAAGCTATTACGGCTGTACGGCACCACGTAGTGACGTGTGCGCGTACAGCCAATAAGATGTCACCATCATTTTTGCAGCCTGCCGGAGACCCTTTTCGCGGCCAAAAAGGCTTGAGCCGATTTCGCGATTATTTTGTGAATTGGGAAATCGCGAAATGCTGGAGGGTCTGTCTAGAAGAATACAGACGCAGGTCTGATATTTTTCACCCTGATCTACCAGTTACTTACACATCTAAAACCAAGTGCCAAGCCTATAAAAAGCTGCGCCGAAGACATTTAAAGACATTTGCAGCCCTGCCCTTATAACACCCGGTGTTGACAATGTCTGACCGCCTACGCCGCAATATAGCTCTTCTGAAAATGCTAGTTACAGCCAGTCCCCAGCACAGAAAGGCCATCCTATGTGCGGCTTCTGACAATTTAGTGGCGGCCATTTCAGAAATAGCCCTAAACACCCTAAAAGGTAACGCACCTATATCAAAGAGGCAGTTACAGGTGCTGAAGAAGAAGCAGCATCTTGGCAAGAAGCTCAGTAATAAAAGGGCCTCACTCATTACCAAGAAGAAACTGGAAAAACAATCTGGTGGTTTTATAGACTCTTTGTTGGGCATAGCTATAGCCATAATTACAAACCTGCTCTCGGGACGGTGATGAAGCATGCCACAAAGATGTATTTGGTTCCTAGACATAAGTTGGAACAGCGGGGCTCTTTTGCGGACAACACCTGGGATATATAGCGAAATGAGATTCTGCGACAGGGTGCTGAAATTAAAGACATTTTGAACCGGACAGATCTAAACCAGTACGACAAAGCTAACCTTTACGCCAGCACCCTTAAATAATTTTAGGCGACTACAAGCAGTGGTATACTGAAAAAAAATAAGGTAACTCTATATACCCCTGACTCTGAACAATCACCCGCACCACCGACTGCCCCTCATCCGCAGCAGCCACAACCGGCCCTTGCACTGCCCTCAGATATCTTTGCTGATGAGCTCCTAATAAATATAAGTCAGAGGCACAGGGGGCCGCGCAAATGTTGCTGAGTAAACTTGCAGCTTCTAAAGACCTAACAGCGTGGAATGAACGAGGCAAATTTCTCCACAAGGGGCAGCTGGTTGTTGGGTCACACATGTATGATCTAGTTAAAGGTCTCACGCACACTAGAACCCTAATGCCGCAAAGGATCCTAGAGGTTGGGATCAGTTTCTGCGAGCCACTGCTGAACTCAACATCCTTTCCACACTCATTGGTAATAACGATCACCATCGCATGCTTGAAAGTTTGAAGGCACCCCTCCCTCCATCACCAGCTGCCGCTGATGCTCCATGGCTATCATCCTCCTCCAGCACCCCGCCTGCGTTGGCCATCCTATGCGTGGCTTCTGACAATTTAGTGGTGGCCTTTATAGAAATAGCCCTAAACACCCTAAAAGGTAACATCCCTATATCAAAGAGACAGTTACAGGTGCTGAAGAAGAAGCAACATCTTAGCAAGAAGCTCAGTAATAAAAGGGCCTCACTCATTACCAAAAAGAAACTGGTAAAACAGTCTGGTGGTTTTATAGGCTCTTTGTTGGGTATAGCTATAGCCAAAATTACAAGCCTCCTCTCAGGACGGTGATGGAGCATGCCACAAAGATGTATTTGGTTCCTAGACAAAAGTTGGAACAGCTTGGCTCTTCTGCAAACAACACCTGGGATATATGGCGAAATGAGACTCTGCGACTGGATGCTGAAATTAAAGACACTGTGAACCGACAGATCTAAACCAGTACGACACAGCTAACCTTTACACCAGCACCCTTAAAAATGTTTTAAGCGACTACAAGCAGTGGGATACCAAAAAAATAAGGTAATTCTATATACCCCTGAATCTGAACAACCACCCGCACCACCGACTGCTCCTGATCCCCAGCAGCCACAACCGGCCCTTGCACTGCCCTCAGATATCTTTGTTGATGAGCTCTTAATAAATGTAAGTCAGAGGCACAGGGGGTCACGCAAATGTTGCTGAGTAAACGTGCAGCTTCTAAAGACCTAACAGCGTGGAATGAACGAGGCAAATTTTTCTCCAAGGGGCAGCTGGTTGTTGGGTCACACATGTACGATCTAGTTAAAGGTCTCACGGACACCAGAACCCTAATGCTGCAAATGCTCCTAGAGGTTGGGATCAGTTTCTGCGAGCCACTGCTAAACTCAACCTCCCTTCCACACTCATTGGTAATAACGATCACCGCCGTATGCTTGAAAGTTTGAAGGCACCCCTCCCTCCATCACCAGCTTCCTTCCGATGTTCCATGGCTATTCCCCTCCTGGAGCGCCCTGCCTGCATCGGCTGTACAGAGAAAAGGACACTGCCCAAATCCCATACGTGGATTAAGCCCTAATGTTTCTTCAGACTTTTTGAATAACTGTGCCTGTTACGTGTATAATCATGTCTGATTTTTCTTCATATATTTCTTTAGTAAGGGATGTCATTGTAATGCACACCCTACATAACTGTTTGTAATAAACACATTTATAACTTTTCAACCTGTCTCACTCGTCTTTTGAAACATTTTTAATTATGGTGTATGTGGTAGCATAGAAATACAGAGTCTGAATGCCTATTTAAAAAATGCCTTTATTATAGACGTTCATCATTAAACATACACACGTTACAAGCCCTTACAATTTTGACAAACAACATATTTTGTTTTCACAGGTCTGACCAATGCCCGTGTGTTTTCTTTTACAAATTTCACAACTAGACTGTTATTGTTAACAACGTCACAGCCTCCGACATTTTACTGATAAAATAAATACAGTGTTCCCTGCATGTGATGGCTAACAAATCTTGGACCCTCAGCTTGTTATACTCCATCCGCGCTGTGGCTTTTTTCACAAACTTGAATATGGGCTGTGCATAGATACTGTGTTCGGGGAACTCAGCTGTACTGTCAAACACTGTAACCTTATCATGATCTATAAACACGGCCACCCAGTGTGTTCCACCCTTGTAATGAGGATCGGTATTAAAGACTAAGGTATGTGGTCTTTCTGCCCCTATTTCAGCTGGTAACCCATCTCTAGGGAAAATGCCTAAAAAGTATTTCCTAGCGTATTTATGCCGGCTTAAGAACTCACGTATCTTCACAGTGTCCATTTCACAAATGCTTTAAAGATAGTCAAACAAAAGCTGTCTGGCGTGGTTGATCTGAATGATGCTGTTGAATACAGAGAATACGACCATGTTCATATTCACAGGTAGCGGATAACTAAATCGTATTTCAGCTTTTAGATTTCCATTTTTGACCAGGTTGTAGTGATCGCCGTCTCCCATCTCGGGAATCAGGTTGAATGCGAACAGTGTGTATCCGTCCCCACAGCCTACTCTTTACACAGCTGCCCCGCAGTTCTGTAGATGCTTTCCGGTTATCAAAACCAGCCCCTAATATTCCCTGATGTAGTTGGAGGTTATAAAACTGGGTATGTAGGGTTTTGCAGGAATCGCAGAGCCCTCATGGACCAGTGCTGCATAGTTGATGTTGTAGTGCCTAAAATTGAAGGGGTTTGAGGTATAGGCACTGCTAAAAGCTGTATTGTCCTCAAATCTGATGATGATAAGTTTGGGTAGTTGCCCCAGAAATAAATTCTGTTGCTGGGTTAATCGGGTACCTGCCGGGATGCTGAATACCTTCAGAGCTATTCTTTCCACAGCTAACTTGATGTTTGATATTGGCAAAGCGGCGGCGTGAGCTAATCTGTTGCTCGGGGAGACTTTTACTCTCTTTACAAACAGAGTCACGGACAGTATGTCCAGCTTAAACTGGTCCGCGTCCCCGCTGATGAAACAGAATGAGTCCTAGTTACGAGTGAGCTTGATCTGAAGATCAATTCTATTGATGAGCAGTTTATCTTGGAAGAAGAGGTCTGAATGTATGCATACTAGGAGGGCAAAGTTGCCACTGCCTGCTGCAAACCTTGCTCTTTTTACAAAACTCTGATTGTCACCATCCAGCTCCTTGGATTCAAAGTGGCGATATGTATCATTGTAGAAGAGCGCCGCTGAAAGCTGCATGTCAAGGGTGTCTCAACTGTAAATTAGAATGCTCTTGAGGCAGGCTCTGTAGGGGTACATGTTATCGCTGTGTGTGATGAGACGATCGCATAGGGTGATATCCACCTGATTAAACATGGTTGCTAGGGGGGTAAGCGATCGTTGCCACTTTAGCATCAGCTGCTATGTCGGAACCATTTGCTTTTATGATTTTACACATAAGATGGAGCAGCCTGTTGTTGTAATCCAAATACATATCCGTGGACCGTGACACAAAAAACTCTATAGGGGCCAGCGGTGTCATAGCGGTTAAATGGGGTTACCTCCATGAAGAAGATGTTTTCCATGCTTGTCTGCGTGGGCTTTAAAGTAAACAAGTCTAACTCGGATTTGGCGTGCTCACCCGATGCACAATGTACGAAGGCCATGCTTTAGTTTGCACTGCTTTAGAAAATATTTACTTTAGAGCAGTTTCTCTTCTTCTTCGAAGCTCTCTTCCATCTTGGAGTTCTTCATTATATGAAGTTTAACAATAACTTTCCCGTATTTAAAGGACACAGTCTCAGACTGATCATTGAAGATCATAATTGAAATAGTGTCAAAATGTTTTTTAGAAACTGTGACGTAGTCGGATTTGTTAAATTGAATATTGACCATAGTAGTATTTTCGCCCTGTACATGGACATCTATGATGGTTAATATATAACGAACGCCGTTGTTATGTTTTGCTATATCTTGAAGGTTGATGATGTGCACTTGCCATTGATAATCTATTTGCGCATTAACAATTGTAGGATGCCTCTTAAAGCGCCTTCTGGCTGGCTTGTGGAGTGTATACAACTCCTCCCCTGATAACCAAGTCTTCACCTGGGCTCTGCTTACTGGTTAATTTTCAACTACAGCCTGTTAGAAATGGGATTTCGGGTTGGCTAAGGCCAGGCAGAAAAAACCACTCTAGTCAAAGCAAGGGAGTTACATGCGCACAATAACCCCTGCTCACCCCCTTGGTAGCTTGGCACGAGCAGTAAGGCTTATCACAGAGGCAATGTGTAAAGTGTTTGTGCAACACACACACACACACACGCATACACACACACAGCAACAACATACTAGGCACACCACAAAAGGGACTCCACACAAGGTTATATCAAAAATATCCTTTGTATTATCATAAAACACATTAGAATAGTAATCACACAATATACACTGTGACACCTGGCACTGGGCAATATTTACAGGGGATTATATACATATGACAGGGCCACTTGGGCCACTGTCTGAACCATCACTTAGTAAAGATAGTAAAGGTAGAACATATAATAGACGTACAACACAACAGTAATTATTGGCAAACACTGTACTCAGCATCATCCTGTAACACAAACCATATTATGCACAGTATCACATTTAGGCGTGAAATACATCCTGTGCCAACCTCACCAGCATAACTCACATTAGGGGTATAATTTACAATAGGAAAGAACTCAAACATAAACACAGTATGCACAACCTCATAAATCACATTAGGGTCTGGCGCCCTATAAACCCAACAGTCCCCCTGGCCAATTGGTCTTCTCACAGGGGCTCAAATGCCTTATCTTTATATAGACTGAACATGAAGCTAAAAGCACTCACGGAGCCACAATGCACATGATTACAGATTCACTTCAAAAGCAGTAAAGGCACTCAAAAAGCGTGTGGAACGAACTTAATTCGAGGCCTGGGTCCATGCAACCCGGTGGTGCACAATGTACCTGAGATTTAAAGGGGCACGGCACGCAGCCTCACAAGGAAGCCGTAGTGATGACAGGCGGACTTGCAGCGGCCACAGCTCTCAGCTGTAGCAGCCCGTGGCGTGCACTCACGATAATCCTGGGACGGGGCTTAAAGTCGGGCACCCAGCAGCACACGCGGGTGGTAACAAGATCCTCAAAGTGGGGACTAGTGCGGGCACTCAGTGGCACAGCTCCTCAGCTGCAGCGGCCCACAATAGCGATTGCAATGATTCTCGTAGGACAGCAAATGCGGGCACTCAGCCGCCACAGCTCCCCAGCTGCAGCAGCCTGCGATAGCCATGACTTTAAAAGAGGCAAATGCAGGCTCTCAGCGGCAACAGCTCCTCAGCTGCGGCGGCCCACAATAGCGATGTTGATGATTTTGGTATCACAGGCAAATGCGGGCTCTCAGCAGCAACAGCTCCTCAGCTGCGGTGGCCCACTATAGCGATAACGATGACTTTGGTAACACAGGCAAATGCAGGCTCTCAGCGGCAACAGCTCCTCAGCTGCGGCGACCCACGCTAGCGATACAATGACTTTCAGCCTGCGTTCCCCGCTGTAGAACCAGAGGCTCTGGAATTCTCAACAGAGGCCTCACCTGCGAGTAGAATCCCCCTCAATTAGGAATCCAGAAGGCTGATGGGTGAAGTCTAATGTCCCTGAGACTTCGGCAGGAGTCAAGCTCAAATCAGGCCATTGGGAAGTTGCTTCAGCAAGAAAGATGAACGTTTCAGAGTCCTTTCCCTCTAGTTACATGGACAGAGGTTCGTCTTGACATCCAGAATTAACACATACAAATCAAAAGGTCCCAAAAAGTATTTAGAGAGGAAGGGGCAACGCAGGGCCCAGGGAGGCAAGCCCTCATGGCTGCCCCCCTGGGCCCCAGCAGCAGCACGCCCCGGCAGGATTCTCCCCCAAGAACTGAACAACTTCATGGGGTCACAGCCCCTATATTTATATCAACCAAAGTCTTTGTTCTCAAAATTCACAAGTACTGAACCCAGCCAGAACCAGTTCGGTGTTATCCTTGAGCACTTTGTTTACAAGGCTGCATCCTGCCTTTCCGGAAGAGGGGGTCTGCCATCAGACGCACAGTGGGAGGTGGAGCCATCATTCACTTTGCCAGGCACAGACCTGCTCAGATCAAAGGGTCACCCCTCCCCACACTCCAACTTCAGATCTCTCTATTCAATACAGGTCAGGCTCAGCCTGCCCTGTCCCTCCAAAACCAGACAGCCAATACACATTAGTAGGCAGATACATAGCACACAGAAATGCCAACTTCTAAAAGTGGCATTTCTCACATAGTCATACTAAATCTGCGCACATCATTGCACAGCATTTATCCACACAATTTCATACATACCAGACTTGACCATACTGCTCCTCTCGTAACAGGAATTACCACTGACACACACTGACCAGGAAATCCCCCAAGCATTCCTATGGGAGGGCAGGCCACTCTCACTAAATGTAACACAGAGTGCACACACTTTACACTGAACCACAGTGCTAAAGTGCCCAGAGGCCTAAAGCCACTAACATTTCACAGAGAAAAAGGCTGGGAGAAATGCAAAAAGTTTAGGGGTGAACCTGCAAAAAGGGCCAAGTCCAACACAGCCCTTCTATACAGAGCTTTGGTGCTTCCAAAGCTGCCAACCCCTCTTGCATCGTAATAAAGTTTTCTTAACCGGGTCTCCGACATGCTATCAGCCGATACAACCCAGGAAATGAAAGACGCTTGTTTTGCGTAAGGTCATTTTATTAAAAAATAAAGAATGTTGACAACATATAAACATGTCATACCGATCATTTTCATGGTATATATCATAATGACATTGCCCTATTTTACACATACACCCAGTGGTTCTAACTGTACATTTCCAAAGCATCCTGTATAGCGGGATACTCTGAATAATGCAAAGTCAGATCGCCCAGTTTCTACTGCTTTGTTCGAAATACACGCTATTATGTAACATTAAATAATACCATATTTATTGAATATAATCTTCGTGGAGCTAAATACCCTATTCTATATTTTACATACAGCTTACACATGCGCCTTTCTACGAGTCTTTTTATCATCTTTCTATCAAAAGCCGTACACATTCCCTGCATACTAGGCGGTTTTAAGCTTGGGTCATGGGTGTATTGGATCTTAATGAGTGCCGATAACATGATCTTCAGCATATCAGGGTGGACATATTTCTTTTCAGCTGACAGCCCGTACACCACCCTTAACAGTTTATACACCTTGTATGGGTCTAACAAACTACATATATACCGGATTACTCGTGCTCTGTATGCTTCGCCCAGACACTTGTGCACAACCTGCTGAGGATTCCTCATTCTGTGTCCGAAACAAAGGCCATAATAGTTTGACACAAGGTATTACCACAGCTGCAGCAAAACCTTTCACAGCCATCAGGGCGGTGTGGGGTACTCTGGAGTTTCCTTTTCACAGCCTGCGTTCTTAGAGGCACAGTCACAATTCACGGGAACATCAGGACTTTGTCTTGTGGCGCGTTCAGTCTGTTTTGAACAACATAGACAGTAAAAATTTACATTGTTCACTTTTGCAGGATGAATCTCTGCCTCAGTTCTTGTTGGGGTTGCTTTCTAGGGTCAAAAGAAGAAAGATTGACATACCATTAGTTGAAGAAATAAAATACATCATTATGTAGCTGACTGCTCATAACATTTTTCCTAACCTCTGCATTTTCCCACCCTCTGCGGCGATTCCAAAATCTTGAGAGCCGCTAATGTCCTGCGATGCCCCATCATCTTCAACGCTTGTACCCGGCTGTTGCATAACTATCTTCTCAGTAACCAAATCCTCCTGAAAGACCATGTCTTCATAGACGGGGGAGTTAGGTGGAACTATCGAATCTTCCACATCATCCATCTCCAAGAAACTGAATCCTGCATGCACGCTGCCATTACATGAGCCCTCATTCTCGCTGCTTTTGATCTTAATCTGGGACACCCTTCGCGGCCAATCCTTGAGACTGAGTGCTTCCATACGACGACAAATGTCATCGTCAAAAACAGTAACATCGCAGCCCATATCTCTAAGTGTTTCTTGTTGAGTATTCTTGCCCAATACCGTAGGTGTTAAGCTGCGGTAATATCTATCGACAGTGGCCTGTCCTCCAGCCAACATGGGCCTTGTCATGGGTGGGCTGTATCTCTTCAATTTGATATGGTCTTCTTTTGGTCTTCAGTTGCCTGCTTGCTGTACATGTGTCTCAAGGGTGCCTTATATGTATGTATTCTAAGCAGCCTCAAAAAGAGGTGTACACCTCTACATAACAACTTGGATACAGGGCGACATAGGGTTCTGGTTCGCTGCGGTCTCCAAATCAGACCGCCCTATGACACCCCGCCCCTTTGAAACAAGTGGTCACCTATACAATGGGGTGGGACCTGTCACTCTTAGTTCATTTCGAGGGGTGTTGCACCTGTCACTTTTAGTTCAAGTGGGCGTGGCACCTGTCACTTTTAGTTCAAAGGGGGCGTGGCACCTGTCACTTTTAGTTTGATGAGGAAAGGTATCCTGGTGTACTAATAATACACACAAGATACTGACACTTCCGAATTTGGGATTACCATGCTATCATGTGATTCAGAAGGCATTTTGCAAAACACGTTTTTTCTTGCACACTGGCTTATGTTTGAAAGCCACAAATACAGAGAAATCCATTTGATAATAGCAAATGTTCTACTATTCTGTGTACCTCACTTGTATGGTTGAGCCTACTGCCGGTGACACAACATGCTACAAAACCCGACCTAGAGTCATCAAAATTAAGGTAACTGATATAATCTTGTAGAGGGGTTACATTTACTAAACTGACTCCAAACAGGACAACAGTAGCAGAAGCGTTGGTTTTTGACCGGGTAAAACGTACTATTCCCACTTCAGTCTGCACAACAGTAGAGAAAAGGTTGCTCTTCAGAGGGGTGAAGTTCACTATTCCCAATTCAGTCTAAACAAAATACGGAGAGTGGTGGGCTTCGGAGGGGTTAAATTGACTATTCCCACTTCAAACAACACAACAGTAGAGAAAGTATTGGACGGAGAGGTTACATTCCCTATTCTGACTCCAAACAGGAACACAGTAGGGAAAGCGTTTTATTTGGAGTGGTAAAGTTTACTTTTTCCACTTCAAACAGTGCGACAGTAGGGAAAGGTTTGGACTTTGGAGGGGTAAAATGAACTATTCCCACTCCAAACTGTGCAGCAGTAGGGAAGTGTTGAACTGCAAAGAGGTTTATTTTGCTATTCCTACTGCAGTCTAAATGAGAGAAGGGAAAGTACTTCTCTTCAAACACATTATATATATAAGTAACACAATGAATGTAGGGAAAATATTAATCTCATAATAGAATTATTATTACCATGAACAAAAGATGTGCATTAAAAAACTAAAAACAATTAAAGTTATATAATTACCATTCAATAAAATAATTAATTATAATTTAATATATAGTTATTATTCAATTAATAATTTACTTCCCACCCTGTACCCCTACAAACCTAGCAGGCCACACCTAAAATATAACAATTATTTTTCAAAATGTCAATATTTTAATCACTAAAATTGTTAAATAATTGTTACTGAATTAGCTTTCCAGCTTAGATTCCAACATACGTACTAGCCCGAAATCCATACTAATATTATAAAGAGGGAGCCCAAACCTTTAAGGCGGGTAATCTCAGTAACCACAGCACCAATCACACACCCAATACAGCGTTGGAAAGGGCAGTTGCAGCAGAAGGACATAGGCTATGCAGACGGCCACCATATACATTTTTTTATTTATTTTTTATTGATTTTATTAACTTTTCAAGAAACAGTGGTGTTCATCACAATCATACAGTGCAAGACATACAATTGTACCGTAGAACACCATATACATTTAAAAGGTAAAAGAACCGTGCCAGCAAAGTAGTCCCTTATGGGCGTGTCTGCGTTGTGCTGTGGGCGTGGGCTGGGGGCGTGAATAACGCTGGGGGCGTGTGGTACGGCCATCACATCGTGGGCTGTGGGCATGTGCTGGGGGCGTGACAAACGCTGGGGGCGTGTGTCCGCTGTTCATGCCATGTGAGTCATACATAGAAAGGACAATTACGTTGCTGCGCAGCATCAAGGGGCACGCTGGGGGCGTGAGAAACGCTGGGGGCGTGTGTCTGGCCTTCATGCCATGTGAACGCAATTGTGCCGCATCAAGGGGCACGCTGGGTGCGTGAGAAACGCTGGGGGCGTGTGCTACGTTCCACCCTTCATGCCTTGTGGGTCGTACATTAATCAGAAGATCGTCTGCTGTGGCTGTGTGCTGTGGGCATGCCAAACGCGTTCAGCTGGAGGCCTGGTAAGTAACATTACTGCAGTCTCACCTGCGCGCTGTTACTGAACTCTCTCATTCAACGAAATTAGACGCGCCTGCTACCATCAACCAGGGCTCTAGCCGGCGGATCAGTACAGTAATTACATGCGCCTGATAACATCAACCAGGGCTGCAACTGGGCCTCAAGCGGGGAACACGCGCCTGCTAACATAAAACAGGCCTGCATCTGGGCCTCAAGCGGGGAAAACGCAAATGAGCGTGTCTGCGGGGACAATTACTGCAGCCTCTCTTACACGCTGTCACTGAACTCTATCATTAAAGGGATTTACCCGCGACTGATAACTCTCTCATTCAACGACATTACACGCGCCTGCTAACATCAACCAGGGCTGTAGTCGGCTCAGGCGGCAGATCACTACACCAATTACACGCGCCTGCTAACATCAACCAGGGCTGCTTCTAATGAAACAAAAAATGTTGTCTACCGCGAGATTTTAAAATAAATTGCCCTTGCCAAATACACACATTACACACATTCTATTTCATACCCGGACAACATCAGGACGGGCTGCTAGTTACAATATAAAGAAACTAAATAAGTGTTCCATATTATAAATATTTAAAATATAATTGAATAATTAATTTACAAAGAATAATTAAGAGTTAATTAATTATAACATAATTAAGTTCCAGGAGGAAACAGATATAGGAGGTGTCTTCAAGATTCAAGGTCGCCAGAGACTAATGGTGGCTGTTTGCTATTTATCTGATGCACAGGCCAAACACGAAAGCGAGTTGTGAGGATGAGGGGTTAAATTGTTATGTACTGACTTGGGAGATGCGCAGACTGTGAAATGGGCTTTTTCTCTTTTATCGTTATATTTTTGTTATGGTCAAGCCATTTAATCTTGTAAGATGTTCATGCTTAGTTTAAATCTTCTGAAAGAGAAAATTGTATTGTTTTTTTCCACATTTATTTTGTATTGGATACATCTGTAGCTGCCACATGAGTAGTAATACGTTTGTTGCCTATACGGGTGTTGATGAGGATGGCAGGCAGTTGGACTATTGTAGAAGGACTCCTAAAGGTACGTCCTGTCTATGTAATATATAATTAACTTCCACTGTATACCCCTACAAACCTAGCATCCTGCAACTAAAATATAGGTAAAATAATTCAGTATTCTATATTTTAGATAATAAAAATTAACAATGATTATTTAACAATTAGTAATACATTATTAAATAATTATTACTTAATTATCTTCCCACCCTAGACCCCCATACAAACCTATCAGCCCTTAAAGAAAGTGTAAGCAAAATGAATCAGTTTTCCAGAAATTACATAATCAGAAATCAATTAAATAATGAATTAAAATAAATAATTAATTGTTAATTAATTATTACTTAACTTCTCACCCTCCACCCCTACACACATAACAGCCCACAAATAACAATTAGGAAAAATAAATCAGTATTGCATCATTTTCATAATAACATATCAATCATATAATAAAATAAAATCTATTAAATCAACCATAATAAGCTATTACCGTATCAATTTCCTATCCTAACCTCTTACAAACCCAACAATCTGCTACAACACTATAAATTATGATTAAAAATTGATTAAGAAATTCTAAATCAGTTAAAATTGCAAGCCATATTTTAGAAAGATTGGTAACATTTATATAAACAATAGTAGCACATAACATTATTATATCAACTGATAATGATGCTAAAAATATAAATACATTTTTAAATTTAATGTTAAATATCGATACTATTTGAAACTATATTCTTGTCAACAATATTTGTGCATCATGGTATTTGTTTGTGATGATATTTCATTACTGATATTTCTCTTTCTTGATATTTTTAAATCAATATTTTATCCAAACACCCTATTTCACCTAGCGGAATCAATGCCTTTTTTTTATAATGTGGGTAGCATAGGATTTTGTGCCATTACTAGCTGCCACCCATAGAAACCTACCATACCCCGACATTTGTGAACTAGACACCTGGGTGTCCAGGGTGAAGTGAGGTGTACGACTCTCTAGGTTTTTGTATGCAAAAGCCCCATACAAGCCGCAAATGTTCGCTAAAAACACACATTTCCTCACATTTCTGTGACGGAAAATTCTAGAATCTGCAGATATCCAGAATTTTCCTACCACAAAGTGTTCCTTCAAGTCTCCCTATAAAAATAGTACCGCATTTGTGTGGTGGGCTAAGTCCCTGCGACAGGACAGTGCTCAATATGCAACATGGACACATCACCTCTTTCCACTGAAAACCAAGCCTTTTCTACAATTTGGGTAATTGTGGATATTGGGCCCTAGCTCAATTGGTACTTAAGCAAAGCTATCAGACCTGCATATTTCTGAAAAGTAGACACCAGGGTGGTGAGATTAGCATGGTTCTCAGCAGGTAATTTTACCCCGCTGCTCTTGCAAACCTCAAACGCTGGCTAAAAGCATTCACTTTCTTCACAATTCTGAAAGTTCTGGAATCTGAGGGGAGCCACAAACTTCCTACCATCCAGCATTCCTCCAAGTCTCCCATTAAAAAAGGTACCTCGTTTGTGTGGGTGGACCTAGCACATGTGACAGTAAATGACTCAAAACACAATTTGGAGATATCTACATTTTTTGTCAATAGAAAGACCTGATTTGGCACTGAGGGTAGCTGGCTTAACTGGCCCTGAGCTCGGTTGCCACCTATGGAAAACTACAAAACCCAGACATTTCTGAAAAGTAGACACCTTGGAAACTCCAGGGTGTAGTGGCTCATGTGGATCCCATAACGTTTTCCTTCCCACAATGCCCTGCAAAGCTCAAACTTTACCTAAAATCACAAATCTTTCTTGTATTTCTGTGAATCTTCCAGAATTCTTACGGATCCAGAAAATTCCTACCACCTAGCGTACCCCCATTTGACAGGAAAGGATCAAGCCAGGATCGATCTCCACTTTAGTTAACAAAAGAAAAACATAGATTAGCACACACCATTCTTAATTGGTGTTTGTTAACTACCTGTTTGACATGCACCACATGTGCCAAGTGACGTATCGCTGAAATTCTGATTGTAATGTTCTCATCGTAATTTTGAGTGTGACTATTGTATAATGGATTTTTGGGTAATTTAAATAAGAAGTATGTTATCCTAAATTAATTGGACTTATCTACTCAATAAAAATGTCTCATTGTAAATCTAGCCAAATTGAAACACATCACCAACTTACTGCTAAACATGCCATGTTTTTATCACAAAAAATAAGAAAGTCTCCAGTATTTCAGTAGGCCTGTGTCCTGGTTGTATGATTATTGAAACAGATGATTTCCATTTTTTTTGCTATGTGTTTGTGCCTTCGAATTTGTTGGTCTGCTTATGTCTTTGGATGTGCAGTGGCACGATAGGAGTAGTTGTGAGAAATTAATATACGTCTACTTCTCTCTGTAGACTGAACCTCTCCTAGCTATCCCATTACCACATCTGTAATGAAGATAGTAAGAAGACTAGACCTGGGTGGAACTCATAGAGTTTTCCTCCGTAGAACTCCACAGAGTGCCCAAAAAATCAGTGACATTCCCCTGAACTCCACAAGTGTGTGGAAGTGCTTGCCCACCCATTTGCGCTGCTTTTTTACAAGCAAGTAGTGTGATCGACGCTGAACAATCAGCGTAAAGCACACCACACAGTCTGCATGGGCACGGCCATTTTGTCTTACCTGCTTTCTGTTCTCTGCATTGTGCTTGGCCTCATTTTTGCATACCTTTCATATATATTTTATTCTCTCCCTATGCCACTCATTCACCCCTCATTTTCCTTTTTTAGCAGTGTTTGTCTTAGTGTATCTTACTTTTTTCTCTTTGTTTTACATTTCAAGTCCTCTTCTGTCTAATGTTTGTTAAATTCTTGTTATTCGTGTATTATCCTTTTTTTATATATATTTCAGTAGCGGACTACCTCCTGTCTGTACTAGTCTGTAGCTTTCTTCTGTTTTGTTTGTAAGCTTTCTCTCTCCCCTTATATATCTTGAGGACAAGATAGGTACTGAAAGAGTAAGAGAACAGATTTTAGTTACTGTACTGTAAAGATTGCAGGCCCAAGTAAGCTTGTTTTCTCTACGCATGTATGTTGAGAAGACTTTCTTTTTCTTACTCATACTCAAAGAGTAAAACGTGAGAGTGGCCTCCTCCCCCCAGTATTGTGTTGTGGTATTCATGTTATCCCAGCAGTTTCCTTGACAGTGCAGCATGGCAGGAAAGTAGCATGAGGTCCCATTGCATTTGTTAACCAAAACCATATATTCTTCATTGACCATGTATTCCATCCCTTCATTGCGCTTCAATGACTCAGAGTCATCATTCTAGCTCTGCCCTTCCATTAGGAAAAGGTTTTGGTTAGCTTGACTACCCGGCTTTTCTAACACTGTAAATCAACAAAATGCCTAAGGTGGTATTTTCGATTGAAGATACTGCTAACTGAACTTTAGTGATGTATTGCAGTTGAATTCTATTGAAAAAAACCTAATAATTGAGGCGTATCTGGCATCTAAAATGTGTAATGTTTTTTCTAGCCTCAAAGACCAGCAGTGCCGGTGATCCAATGGTTCACCAATAACAGATACTCACCTGGGTCCATAAACTCACAAGTGGTAAAAACCGCTGGTCGGTCAGGGGGTTAAAGTAACAAAGAAAGGAGTATGCAGTTCCTAAAGGGGCTGACAAAGACCTTGGAGTAAGTGCAAAGAAATGGCTACCAAGAGGGAGGATGGGGAATCCTTCCTTTCGGAATTAGGGCCCTCGCACACCCAGCCTGCTGTGATGTGAGACACTGTTCACCCCATACCAATGAAGATAGAACCCCTAACACATGACACCTGAATGCGCCCCATATTTTGGTCTCATCATCGTACACGGCACCCATTACGCACAAGTTAGGGATTTAGCATGTCTTTATCACAAGTACAACCACCGCACATAATGTTATAGTATCGCCTATACAGTTGCGAACCCGGAATGACACCACCAGACATGGCACCCATTACTCACGTGTCAGTTATCAAGCATATCTACATCAACAGTGCAACTACAGCAGTTAACGTTTCATTATCGCCCATGCAGCTGCGTACCCAGCATGACATACATGATATGCTAGTTAACTTTTGTCCACACAATAAGTGCAGTCACAGCACGAGATGTTTTATTATTGCAAAAAAGTTTGCTAACCTAATTACCAGACATTTAGTGGCCTAAGTTGTAAAAGTAAGCAGGGCGAGCTGATGCACCTGTTAGCTGTACTCTCTAATGTTGTTCTCCAATATGCTATTACTGTCCTATACGCTACTATACCCATTACACATTTAAATATGGCGCTCAACCGTGCCGGCTAACGTTCCAACATGGCCACTGCCCCAACCCCACAGGAAGATGGTAGGTCATTGCTTTAGTGTTCCTCGTCTGGACGCAGATGCTCTAGAATGCACACCATTTCCTTTGGGATATCTGCAGCCGGAACCGGGTATGCAGTTACTTTCCCGGACCCGGCACTGCAGTGTAGGTCCTCCGCTGAGTGGGCGCGAGCCCACATAAGTATTGACTGCCTCCTCCTCTTGATGCTGCCACAACAGGTAAGACCCACCAATGCTTGATGTGTTCAACAGCGAACACTTCGTGGACTCCAGCTTGGTAAACTACGTTTTAGGGACCGGCATTGCGCTACTTGGAGGAAATGTACTCCAGGTGTCTCTCTCCCCACTTACTGGTAGGTACGGAGTAGGGACTGGGGGTCTAAGCTGAGTGTTTTATCCCTTGGGGTTTACACACGCTCGAACCACAGCTCTACGCTGTCCTGCAAACTTTGAGACGATGGTCTACAGACCCCACGGTGGTGTACTGAGCAACCAGCTGACCCCGAGCATGGGCTCCCGCACTTGCAACAAAAAAACATTGGGTCTACCTACACTCTATCTGCTACGCCGGGTCTAGTGACTCAGTGGACAAATGCTTCCACTGCAGGGGCCTGTGTTCAACCTCATGGTCACAGGTTCAAATCCCGGCGGGTCCACTCAGATTTGATCCATCTGAGGTTGATAAAATGAGTACCATTGAGTTGGGTAACAAGAAACATCTGTTATTCAGCGCCAAGATACCTCCGGGTGAACATGCGCTTTACAAATACCCATGTTATATTATGTTATGTCACACCATCTGCCAGCAATTTTAGACTTTTTAACCTAACCATGGCCCCTTTCTCTAGGATATACGTTGAATCAACGCGTCCACTCCATGCCGCTATCCAATGGGGCCAGTCTTGATTTGCTTTTAGGTGAGTCCTGACATCTCACCCTACTGTGACTAGGTTTTGTACTGTACTGCTGCCTAAGTACTTTTTAATGGTTTCACGTCCACGGCACTTGCTACACATATATTGTAATATTGCATATGTAATGCTCCAATCCCATATGATGCTTACGATATATGCGATGGTAACGCAAAAAGGTGTTGCTGACATGCTTTGGTAAAATGCGATCCTTAAAGCAAAGTCATGATCTAAATGACTGTGTTACTTTTATATTTGTTTCTCATTCTAGATTTGCTACTGCACCTATGGACACCACACGCCACTGGTGCAACTACACCTAACTAATACCTAGGTTACGACACCCCATTACCAGTCATTTAGCGTAGATTCTAACTTTTTAATTAGATCCTGAAGAATTGCCACCTGATCCTTCTCTGGACAACTAGGGCAAGAAACATGTTGACCGCATAAACTACAGTGCAACCGCCTATAACATCATTATAGACAGTCTCCATCACTCTTTTTAATCAGAGTGGGAGACAGGATTATTAAAATGAGTTTCCCTGATCCTCCCTTTGTCCCTCTTTTAATTCACTTGGGGCCAGATGTAGGAGGCCAAATACCGGTTGGTAACGGCCGATTTCGGCCGTTACCGACCGGTATTTGGAGTTTCAGATGTAGGGGGGCCTAAAAATTACCGATTCGGTAAATTTACAGAATCGGTAAATTTACCGATTCTGTAAATTACCGAATCGGTAATTTTACCGAATCCCTAATTTGTGATGTAGGTGGCACTGAAAACAGTTCAGAAAGGGGGTGGTGATGGACAGAGCATCTGAGTTAAACAGAACACTCATACCCAGTCAAATGATCAGGGCTTGATCCATCACCGTTTTTTAGCTCACTGCACCATCCCAGTTCAGAACCTGGCTATATGCAAATTAGTCTGACCCGGCCCAGTGCATCATGGGAACAGGGCAGACCAAACTACCAAGCCAATTCTTTACTGGAAAGGAAACAAGCTTCCGGGGACCGGTTTCTGGCATTACAGCCGTCTTCGGCCCGGCTTGCTTGAATCCTGATGGTGCAGTGAGCAAGGGACTCACATCTGAGCATACCCTGCCACTCCTATAGTGGCCAAAACGATTCAGAAAGGGGGTGGTGATGGACAGAGCATCTGAGTTAAACAGAACACTCATACCCAGTCAAAAGATCAGGGTTTGATCCATCACCGTTTTTTTAGCTCACTGCACCATCCCAGTTCAGAACCTGGCTATATGCAAATTAGTCTGACCCTGGCCCAGTGCATCATGGGAACAGGTCAGACCAAACTACCAAGCCAATTCTTTACTGGAAAGGAAACAAGCTTCTGGGGACCGGTTTCTGGCATTACAGCCGTCTTCAGCCCGGCTTGCTTGAATCCTGATGGTGCAGTGAGCAAGGGACTCACATCTGAGCATACCCTGCCACTCCTATAGTGGCCAAAACGATTCAGAAAGGGGGTGGTGATGGACAGAGCATCTGAGTTAAACAGAACACTCATACCCAGTCAAAAGATCAGGGCTTGATCCATCACCGTTTTTTAGCTCACTGCACCATCCCAGTTCAGAACCTGGCTATATGCAAATTAGTCTGACCCTGGCCCAGTGCATCATGGGAACAGGGCAGACCAAACTACCAAGCCAATTCTTTACTGGAAAGGAAACAAGCTTCCGGAGACCGGTTTCTGGCATTACAGCCGTCTTCGGCCCGGCTTGCTTGAATCCTGATGGTGCAGTGAGCAAGGGACTCACATCTGAGCATACCCTGCCACTCCTATAGTGGCCAAAACAATTCAGAAAGGGGGTGGTGATGGACAGAGCATCTGAGTTAAACAGAACTTTCATACCCAGTCAAAAGATCAGGGCGTGATCCATCACCGTTTTTTAGCTCCCTGCACCATCCCAGTTCAGAACCTGGCTATATGCAAATTCGTCTGACCCTGGCCCAGTGCATCATGGGAACAGGGCAGACCAAACTACCAAGCCAATTCTTTACTGGAAAGGAAACAAGCTTCCGGGGACCGGTTTCTGGCATTACAGCCGTCTTCGGCCCGGCTTGCTTGAATCCTGATGGTGCAGTGAGCAAGGGACTCACATCTGAGCATATCCTGCCACACCTATAGTGGCCAAAACGATTCAGAAAGGGGGTGATGATGGACAGAGCATCTGAGTTAAACAGAACACTCATACCCAGTCAAAAGATCAGGGCTTGATCCATCACCGTATTTTAGCTCACTGCACCATCCCAGTTCAGAACCTGGCTATATGCAAATTAGTCTGACCCTGGCCCAGTGCATCATGGGAACAGGGCAGACCAAACTACCAAGCCAATTCTTTACTGGAAAGGAAACAAGCTTCCGGGGACCGGTTTCTGGCATTACAGCCGTCTTCGGCCCGGCTTGCTTGAATCCTGATGGTGCAGTGAGCAAGGGACTCACATCTGAGCATACCCTGCCACTCCTATAGTGGCCAAAACGATTCAGAAAGGGGGTGGTGATGGACAGAGCATCTGAGTTAAACAGAACACTCATACCCAGTCAAAAGATCAGGGCTTGATCCATCACCGTTTTTTAGCTCACTGCACCATCCCAGTTCAGAACCTGGCTATATGCAAATTAGTCTGACCCTGGCCCAGTGCATCATGGGAACAGGGCAGACCAAACTACCAAGCCAATTCTTTACTGGAAAGGAAACAAGCTTCCGGGGACCGGTTTCTGGCATTACAGCCGTCTTCGGCCCGGCTTGCTTGAATCCTGATGGTGCAGTGAGCAAGGGACTCACATCTGAGCATACCCTGCCACTCCTATAGTGCCCAAAACGATTCAGAAAGGGGGTGGTGATGGACAGAGCATCTGAGTTAAACAGAACACTCATACCCAGTCAAAAGATCAGGGCTTGATCCATCACCTTTTTTTAGCTCACTGCACCATCCCAGTTCAGAATCTGGCTATATGCAAATTAGTCTGACCCTGGCCCAGTGCATCATGGGAACAGGGCAGACCAAACTTCCAAGCCAATTCTTTACTGGAAAGGAAACAAGCTTCCGGGGACCGGTTTCTGGCATTACATCCTACTTCGGCCCGGCTTGCTTGAATCCTGATGGTGCAGTGAGCAAGGGACTCACATCTGAGCATACCCTGCCACTCCTATAGTGGCCAAAACGATTCAGAAAGGGGTGATGGATCAAGCTCTGATCATTTGACAGGGTATGAGTGTTCTGTTTAACTCAGATGCTCTGTCCATCACCACCCCCTTTTCTGAATCGTTTTGGCCACTATAGGAGTGGCAGGGTATGCTCAGACATGAGTCCCTTGCTCACTGCACCATCAGGATTCAAGCAGGCCGGGCCGAAGACGGCTGCAATGCCAGAAACCGGTCCCCGGAAGCTTGTTTCCTTTCCAGTAAAGAATTGGCTTGGTAGTTTGGTCTGCCCTGTTCCCATGATGCACTGGGCCAGGGTCAGACTAATTTGCATATAGCCAGGTTCTGAGCTGGGATGGTGCAGTGAGCTAAAAAACGGTGATGGATCAAGCTCTGATCTTTTGACTGGGTATGAGTGTTCTGTTTAACTCAGATGCTCTGTCCATCACCACCCCCTTTTCTGAATCGTTTTGGCCTCTATAGGAGTGGCAGGGTATGCTCAGACATGAGTCCCTTGCTCACTGCACCATCAGGATTCAAGCAAGCCGGGCCGAAGACGGCTGCAATGCCAGAAACCGGTCCCCGGAAGCTTGTTTCCTTTCCAGTAAAGAATTGGCTTGGTAGTTTGGTCTGCCCTGTTCCCATGATGCACTGGACCAGGGTCAGACTAATTTGCATATAGCCAGGTTCTGAGCTGGGATGGTGCAGTGAGCTAAAAAACGGTCATGGATCAAGCTCTGATCTTTTGACTGGGTATGAGTGTTCTGTTTAACTCAGATGCTCTGTCCATCACCACCCCCTTTTCTGAATCGTTTTGGCCACTATAGGAGTGGCAGGGTATGCTCAGACATGAGTCCCTTGCTCACTGCACCATCAGGATTCAAGCAAGCTGGGCCGAAGACGGCTGCAATGCCAGAAACCGGTCCCCGGAAGCTTGTTTCCTTTCCAGTAAAGAATTGGCTTGGTAGTTTGGTCTGCCCTGTTCCCATGATGCACTGGGCCAGGGTCAGACTAATTTGCATATAGCCAGGTTCTGAGCTGGGATGGTGCAGTGAGCTAAAAAACGGTGATGGATCAAGCTCTGATCTTTTGACTGGGTATGAGTGTTCTGTTTAACTCAGATGCTCTGTCCATCACCACCCCCTTTTCTGAATCGTTTTGGCCTCTATAGGAGTGGCAGGGTATGCTCAGACATGAGTCCCTTGCTCACTGCACCATCAGGATTCAAGCAAGCCGGGCCGAAGACGGCTGCAATGCCAGAAACCGGTCCCCGAAAGCTTGTTTCCTTTCCAGTAAAGAATTGGCTTGGTAGTTTGGTCTGCCCTGTTCCCATGATGCACTGGACCAGGGTCAGACTAATTTGCATATAGCCAGGTTCTGAGCTGGGATGGTGCAGTGAGCTAAAAAATGGTGATGGATCAAGCTCTGATCTTTTGACTGGGTATGAGTGTTCTGTTTAACTCAGATGCTCTGTCCATCACCACCCCCTTTTCTGAATCGTTTTGGCCACTATAGGAGTGGCAGGGTATGCTCAGACATGAGTCCCTTGCTCACTGCACCATCAGGATTCAAGCAAGCCGGGCCGAAGACGGCTGCAATGCCAGAAACCGGTCCCCGGAAGCTTGTTTCCTTTCCAGTAAAGAATTGGCTTGGTAGTTTGGTCTGCCCTGTTCCCATGATGCACTGGGCCAGGGTCAGACTAATTTGCATATAGCCAGGTTCTGAGCTGGGATGGTGCAGTGAGCTAAAAAACGGTGATGGATCAAGCTCTGATCTTTTGACTGGGTATGAGTGTTCTGTTTAACTCAGATGCTCTGTCCATCACCACCCCCTTTTCTGAATCGTTTTGGCCTCTATAGGAGTGGCAGGGTATGCTCAGACATGAGTCCCTTGCTCACTGCACCATCAGGATTCAAGCAAGCCGGGCCGAAGACGGCTGCAATGCCAGAAACCGGTCCCCGGAAGCTTGTTTCCTTTCCAGTAAAGAATTGGCTTGGTAGTTTGGTCTGCCCTGTTCCCATGATGCACTGGACCAGGGTCAGACTAATTTGCATATAGCCAGGTTCTGAGCTGGGATGGTGCAGTGAGCTAAAGACAGTGATGGATCAAGCTCTGATCTTTTGACTGGGTATGAGTGTTCTGTTTAACTCAGATGCTCTGTCCATCACCACCCCCTTTTCTGAATCGTTTTGGCCACTATAGGAGTGGCAGGGTATGCTCAGACATGAGTCCCTTGCTCACTGCACCATCAGGATTCAAGCAAGCCGGGCCGAAGACGGCTGCAATGCCAGAAACCGGTCCCCGGAAGCTTGTTTCCTTTCCAGTAAAGAATTGGCTTGGTAGTTTGGTCTGCCCTGTTCCCATGATGCACTGGGCCAGGGTCAGACTAATTTGCATATAGCCAGGTTGTGAGCTGGGATGGTGCAGTGAGCTAAAAAACGGTGATGGATCAAGCTCTGATCTTTTGACTGGGTATGAGTGTTCTGTTTAACTCAGATGCTCTGTCCATCAGCACCACCCCCTTTTCTGAATCGTTTTGGCCACTTTAGGAGTGGCAGGGTATGCTCAGACATGAGTCCCTTGCTCACTGCACCATCACGATTCAAGCAAGCCGTGCCGAAGACGGCTGCAATGCCAGAAACCGGTCCCCGGAAGCTTGTTTCCTTTCCAGTAAAGAATTGGCTTGGTAGTTGGATCTGCCCTGTTCCCATGATGCACTGGGCCAGGGTCAGACTAATTTGCATATAGCCAGGTTCTGAGCTGGGATGGTGCAGTGAGCTAAAAAACAGTGATGGATCAAGCTCTGATCTTTTGACTGGGTATGAGTGTTCTGTTTAACTCAGATGCTCTGTCCATCACCACCACCCCCTTTTCTGAATCGTTTTGGCCACTATAGGATTGGCAGGGTATGCTCAGACATGAGTCCCTTGCTCACTGCACCATCAGGATTCAAGCAAGCCGGGCCGAAGACGGCTGCAATGCCAGAAACCGGTCCCCGGAAGCTTGTTTCCTTTCCAGTAAAGAATTGGCTTGGTAGTTTGGTCTGCCCTGTTCCTATGATGCACTGGGCCAAGGTCAGACTAATTTGCATATAGCCAGGTTCTGAGCTGGGATGGTGCAGTGAGCTAAAAAACGGTGATGGATCAAGCTCTGATCTTTTGACTGGGTATGAGTGTTCTGTTTAACTCAGATGCTCTGTCCATCACCACCCCCTTTACTGAAAACAGTGCCACAGGCCCCTTAGAATTCGTTATTTACCATCAAATACTATTTGATGGTAAATAACGAATTCCTGTGTACATGCACATCTGTGCAGGTACACCTGTGCCATGTGGCACACATACATGCCCCTTATGGCACACAAGCCTGAATCAGGGGTGCAACAGGGTGTCAAAGTGACACCCTGTCCCCCTTGCAAAATCGGTAATTTTACCGAATCCGTATTTACCGATTCAGTAATTGCCATTGATTCCTATGGGCCTCAAGGCCCATAGGAATCAATGGCAATTACCGATTAGGTAATTACCGAATCATACAGATTCGGTAAAAATTACCGAATTTTTCCCAACATCTGATTTACCGAATCTAGAATACCGAATCGGTAAAATTCGGTATTCTAGAGTCGGTAAATCAGATTTACCTACATCGGGCCCTTGGTCTTTTAGAAATGACATCACTGCACTTCTACACTCTTTGGCCCCTTACACACACCTCACCATACGACAAGGAATAAAAGATCTCAGCCACTGAGGGTGCCCATTGGGTATTGCAGCATCGACCCCGACGAGGAGCATGCCCAATGATTCCCCATCCTCCCTCTTGGTAGCCATTTCTTTGCACTTACTCCAAGGCCTTTGTCAGACCCTTTAGGAACTGCATACTCTTTTCTTTGTTACTTACATCAGGGCCCGTATACTGGACCTTTAAAGCCCTTATTCTGTCCCTCCTTGCTGTGAACACGGTTCAGGGGGTTTTCATTTAACGTTCTCAAGCTGTTTAGGATTAATTTATTCAATACTTTCATTCATCACTTAACTAATACTTCACAGATCAACAAGTTCTTTCCTCTGGTCACCTTCCGCCTCCTCACCCACGCACACAAAGCCCTACACGACCAAGGCCCGAGCTACCTCAACAGCCGAGTCAACTTCTACGCTCCCAAACGCCACCTCCGATCAGCCAACCACGCCCTCGCCGCCGTCCCCCGCATCCGAAGAGCGACTACAGGAGGAAGGTCCTTCTCCTACCTGGCTGCCAAGACCTGGAACTCCCTCCCGACCGACCTGCGCCTGACCCAAGACCACCTCTCCTTCAGGAGGAAGCTGAAGACCTGGATGTTCGAGCAGTAGCGGCACCCCCCCCCCCCCCCCAGCGCCTTGAGACCCTACGGGTATGTAGCGCGCTTTACAAGTGTCATTGATTGATTGATTGATTGATTGATTGGTCGATAGACCATTAGTTGAACTAGTTGATGGTGATATTTAACAAATCTCTGATTACTCTTTTATTTAAAGTAAATAACCACAGATGCAGGAAAGTTTAAATCTTTATCTAAATTAAATGCTTGTGAACCATTCCAAACACAGTGCAGTCACCAACATCCATAGGAGAGAAAATTCAATTAATTAAACACAAACAACATTTACCTCGAACTCAAGCAATAACCAGGGTTCAGAAAGGGAGAGGACAGAGAGAAAAGAAACATCTGCCAATAACGAGAAATTATATTTACCAAGGATGGTGTGAAAGACCAACCCCCGGGCCAAAGGGCTGGTAAGGGTCCCCGGGGACAGGTCAGGAGACGAAGACTTCAGGACAGGAATCAGGACAGGATAGTTGACCTCTCTACAATAGCGACGGTTGTTCCGCACCCCTCTCTGACACTCTCTTCTTCCTCGAGTTTCTTCTGTGATCTTCTGATCTAACCCAATTAAATTAGGGTAGGAAGTTCTGCTTCGGATACTGCACTCAGCTCTCTCCTCCCTGCACTGCACTTCTTCAATCCTTCAGCAACAAGTACAGCATCTTAAGCTCTCTTCTTGTCCAGCATTCTCGGATCTAGCTAACTAACTAAAGCTATCTTAATTATACCTTTCGTTCTTCATGTTCCACCCACTTAACTTTCAATATCGTAAAAAATACGAAATATGATTGGTCAGGCAAGGGGGAAGCTCCGTCACACCATGCTTATATGTCATGAAAATCAGTTCAACTATTGTTCGCAAACCCATCCTCTTAATTTTTATTCATAAATTTGATTCTAATACTTTTTCACATTTGACTTTGAAACAATACAATAACATTTTGAATGAGAGTCTTCTTTGTTGAACTCTTCACCATCTGTTTCCATGGTGTAACACTCTTTCTTGGCTCCCTTTCAATTGCACAGTCATGGCCTTCATGGCTTCACTCAGTGGGCATGTGTGGACTTCACATCACTCCATTCAATCCAGTTATGCAAGAGAGGCCCAAATACGCACTAGTGACAAAGTCAGAAAGACAAATATTAATTTCTCTGTTTCCCTTTACTTATTAATAATTTTCCTGCATTAGCGTTAGTAAAATAGCATGTTTTCGTTCCAAGTAAGCAGAAGCCATGCAAGCAAGTCTTCAAGTCTTCTGCCCATGCGCAAGAATCTCCCTCCAAGCTTTAATACATCATACCACGTAGATGTAGTTCACGCATGCGCACAACAGTTCCCCGATTAAAACGGTATTAGCCCATCTTCATTGTTATCCGCATTAGTACACACATATGCAAGCTTCACTAACCCGCATGTTCATGTGGTGCATATTAGTATTTACGAAACATGATTAATAATTTTGTCAGTGAGTTAACGAGTGGATTGCATCTGAGCAAGTCTCTCTCTTTTCCACGAAACCTTGCTCCATCACTGGGACCAGCTGCAGCTCTAGTGTGTCAGAGGCGGCAGCAGAGGTGCTTGTAGAGGAAGTACCAGTGTTGGCAGGGATTGGCGGGGGTAAGTAACATTGCTTGGTTATTGCCAAATTGTTAGTATACTCAATGTATCTGTTGAGCGCAGCAGATATATATCCCACCAAAGATCATTCATGACCTCCCTGCTCATAGAATTTCTCCACCCATGACCTAACTGCAGCAGCGGTCAATTGGGCACTGCGGTGCTAGCTGTGCATTGTGCATCTGCTTCAGTTAATGTGGCATTTTCAAGCAGTTTTTCAGCATAACCAAGGTATGTATCCCTCCCAGCGACAACTCAGTCAACTCCTAATAGTACTTAACCCCTTTATTCTTTTAAGTTGTGTCCCAGTCTACCAAAGAAATTGGAAAATCAATTTTTGGCATGTGGCACATGATTTTCTGTCTAAGTGATTTAAGTACGTAAACATATATTTCATGGCTTCCGTTGATGATTTACAGCTGTTTAAATTGTTCTCTTTCGACATTAGTCAACTACTGTGACTGACTAAACCAAAGTTTAGCACATGATGATCAGTGACATCCCACTATTCTGTATCAAACCCTACCTGGCCTAATCCATCTAACGTACCCAGAAGTAGAGTAGTAAAGTTCCCTTTCCTTACTGTAAGCAAATGTATTTGTTGAAAATAATTTCCGGTGGAGGGCAAGGCCAGGGAGTAATATGGGTACTAAAAGCATGATTTCTAGTTTTGCAGTTGGGTACTTTGTGACAAACGTGCAAAATAAAATCAATATACTGTTCCTTTCCCTGTGCTGCAGTGCATCATTTTTCCCACCATCTCCTTACGTTAGACAGGCTATCCACATTTTATACATGACGTGTGTGACATAGTATCATTATCATTCATCTTTCTCTTTGGAGTCAGGGTAGAATTGAAAGGCATTTGGAGAAGAGCAGGGCCATTGGAATAAAAGTAAGCTAACTGTACCTTACAGTTGCTCCAGCTGCAGACTGCAGGGAATACCAAAGCTCCTGATGCTTTAGCATGCCTCCATTAATTTAGCACAACGGGAATATCTGTACTGCATAGTGCATAATGCTTTACTCATTAATGAGGCGTGATTTATTTTTATTTTTGCACACAGAGAGCTGTATTACACAATGTGTACCAGGGGTGCAACAGGCCCTATGCACACAACCCTGGGGCACTTTGGTACTAATGAGGGGGCCACATACGTTTGTGCGGCCCCTTTTGTAATACTGATAGTGCTGACGCACAAAAATCCCCAGCGCTTTCTTCAAGGGGCATTCCCTCATTGGCATAGGGGCGTGCCCCATGCAAATGAAGGAATCCCTTTGCCTCTGTGCCCGTGCCATATTACAGACACAGGCACAGAGGCCAAGAACTGCTGCATTGTCAGTGTGCCCCCTGAGACCAACCCTCTACAGGGGGGAAAGGGGTCCTATGGACCCCCAGACATTTCCTTGCAGGCAGTTGCAGTCACTGTCTGCACCCGCCTGCCAGGGGATCTCTAATCCCTCTCCAAAGTGCAGGCGGGTAAACACAGAGCAGCTTTAAAGCAGCAGCTCCCTTTTTAACATGAATGTGCTGCCCTGGGGGCAGCTTGAGTTCCCGGCCACCCTGGGGGCAGTGAATTCCAAGTAATAGGGTGCACTTTCCCAGTTAGCACCCGGCGCACTTGTTTTAAGGTGCTCCTGGCGATAACAGGGAGAGTACGCCCTTTATATAATAGGGGCTAAAGTGTTTAGGTTTTTACTAGGAGATCCTTGAAAAGGAAAAAAAAATCACTTTGTTTTTTAAATCTGGAGATATTCTGGCTTAATTCCTTGAAGACAGACAGAGCTTTTATGTGAGGCATGTGTCCGTAATAAATGGCCCTCTGACTCCAAATCGCATCATATTCCAATGGTCCTAGGAGACCAGCAATGTTCTGCTACAATACCACTATATAATTTTAAAACAGTGCTTGCATTGTGTACAATTTGCCTTTTTATCTTTATTGATATCACTACTCCTGCTGGTCCACAACCACTACCTACTCGGCAGAAGATAGTAGCACAGCTGTGGCAGCAGAGGATGAAGGCAATCTGGGGAGAATACAGTCAGCTTGGAGCTCTAGAGAAGGAGGAGGTGTCAGCTGCCACTGCCTCAGACTCCAGTTCCTCCAGCCAGCTGCCAGGGCCTCCATCCCGGCTACAAAAGCGCCATTGCCGACGGAAGCTGACATTCGTCTGAACCACCACTGCTACCTCCCCAACCCAGATCGGTTGTTCCAACACCGCATGGTGTGTGATCTGGAGCAGCTTCGCCAGCAGGTGGAAAGCTTCAAGCAGGAAGTTGTAAGACTCCAGACCCGCATCAATGAAGCCCCCTTCTGAGCCCTTTTATATTTTTTTGTTTTGGTGGGGAGGACTTTTGTTGTGGGTGAAGAGGGTAGGAACTGGTAAGGGACCAGGATTGTGGACTAGTTTTCTTAGGACATTTTTGGACATAGGTTGAGGATGGGAGATTTGTTTGAGGAGTGGAGTGGGCCTGTTGTGGGTAGAGAGGGTGGGTTTTATTGTTGAACGTGAAGTAAAGGGAACAATAATTCTTATACTTTATGCCCAAAATAGCTTTTGGGGTTTTACTTTTAGTTTGTACTGCTGTCTTTTCAGAGAGCATGTTTTTTTCAATCCAATTATCAAAGTTTATACAAGTTAGTTATAGTAAGTTATATCCTTGTCCTACTACTGTCTGTAACTATGTTGAGCAACCTGGCTAAACTGCCCTAGCCGGTGACCACATGCCAACTGATGTGCCCGCCCTGCGTGCGAATTTCCAATTCCAGCATGCCCCCAGAAAAGTGTCACTGCAATGTTATGTTATGTTATGTTATGTTATGCGTTTTTATTAGGCGCACAGATGCTCCAGCCAAGGAGCGTCCTGGCGCCTGACAAGGCAGCTGCACAACACAACGTAAAAACAAACAAACAGAATTAGGCTAAAGGGAATAGAAAGGTTTTCACCGCACGGCGAAAGGAGAGCAAATCCCCAAGGGCACGAATCGCCGGGGGAAGGGAGTTCCAGAGCACCGCAGCCCGAACTCTAAATGAGCGTCCACCAGCTCTGCTCCGCTTAAAGCGCGGGACCGCTTTAATGAGAGAGAGGAGGTGCCCCAGAGTTAGAACATTCATAACATTACACCCCCACCCTACAAGAAGAATACATAGTTCACATTACTCCATATCATCGATGAGACCTTCTAGAGGGCAAATAGTTTATTGAGGTGTTAACCTTTGCGGAGTGATCACATTGGGTGGCACAGAAGCATCATGATAGGTGGAAGGTTGTGACATGAACAGGAAAAGGTGAAATGTCAGGGTGCATGTTTGGGGACCCAGAATATTCTTAACTAAAATGGTAGGCAGGTGATCAAGAGCCATTTCAAATAAGCTTTATTCGATTTTAAAAATCATAAAAGCATCGACAATACAGGAATAAAAAAACGTAGACATTTCATTTCATAGACACAGTAAAAAAAAAAAAACCATCATTCAACAATTATTGTGCAAGATTCAGTTACCATTAAAAGCTTAAGAGTTAGTCCTACGTAATGTGAGGGGAGCTTGGGTAAAAATCATACAGATCCCAAATGCGAATTGTGCCTTGTCTTTCTTTGGGGGTACAAACTCGTAAAAAGGGGGCAACATTGGTGTTTTTGAATTTAATTAGTACCAGATCCCCAGCAATGCATTTGGGCAGCGTCCCTAACCATCCCACCCTCCTGACACTCAAGATACCTCCGTCTAGCCCCTGCGGCAAGGGTCTATTCTTTTTTAGCCAGTAGGTGGCCTTATTTAGCAGATCCTGCTGGGATTCGCGTGTTCCCTGGGTGAGGGCAGGAACCCCAGAGAGGACAGACACATATGGGGCGGCCTCAGGGGGCAGGTTGATATGTGGCATTCTTGCCAAGGCGGATCTAGCCACTGTATGTGTTTTTGGTGCAGGTTTGACAAATACTTTGGGGCCTATTAGAGTAGGAGTACATGATGGCTGTATTTGGGTGGCACCATTGCCAGATTTATACATTTCGGGGGCAATGGTAGGGTTAGGACAGACGCATGTGGCCATAATAGTAGCTGGAAGAGGGTGCTTTCTTATTACTGACTCAATATTGGTCAGCCTATCCCCTAAATCATTCATTTTTGTGACCAAGGGAGAGATGGTAGCAATCAGCAGTTCCTCAATTTTGGCCAATAAAGTCGTATTTAGAGACAAAAGAGGGTCCTCTAGTTTGTCCGTGGCCGGGTCCTCGATAAATGCTGTTGGATTAGCAGGTGATGGTATTACATTGGTGCACAGTATTTGTGTACTGGTATTATTCCCAATGTTAGTTTCGATGTCGTGCTTCCCTCTATTGTAGGAACCCAGGGGCGCAGCATTAACTTGGTTGTAAGCTTTATCAGCGGGGCCATTTGCTTTAAGACAAAAGGAATCCACAGTTGGAGAGGTTATAGGATCAGGGATGTACTTTGTACCACATAGGGCGTTGAGTTCTTCCCATATAGACATAGTGTTTGTAATAGTTTAAAGAAATGCCAAACAAAGGTCAAATAATATTGAAGCACGATACCTCCCTCTGTGATGGAACAAAGTGGGGTGGCCCGTCCCGGCCTCCTCAGGCCTCGGGGGGCCACAGAGGGCCCGCCCTTTGCCCGGGCTTAGCCCGGCGCTGCCCCGCGCGCTCCCACGTCGCGGGGGGTTGTGCTGGTTTTCAAGCGCCGCCTGGCGCCAAATCGCGGTGCGCGGCTTCCGGCCGCAGGGAATGCTGGGGGCTGTAGTTTGGTGACCCCTGGTTCCCGCTGGTTCCCGCACTCTGCTCTGCGTCGGCACTCGGCAATGGAGGGCGCCGCTGCTGCAGGCAGGCGGTGGCAGTCCCCACAGGAGGAATCCCCGGCCAAGGAACGGCAATCCCGGCTGCCCTGGTGAGCACAAATGATTCCCCCGCTCTGCCGGGGGTTGTGCTGGTTTTCAAGCGCCACCTGGCGCCAAATCGCGGTGCGCGGCTTCCGGCCGCAGGGAATGCTGGGGGCTGTAGTTTGGTGACCCCTGGTTCCCGCTGGTTCCCGCACTCTGCTCTGCGTCGGCACTCGGCAATGGAGGGCGCCGCTGCTGCAGGCAGGCGGTGGCAGTCCCCACAGGAGGAATCCCCGGCCAAGGAACGGCAATCCCGGCTGCCCTGGTGAGCACAAATGATTCCCCCGCTCTGCCGGGGGTTGTGCTGGTTTTCAAGCGCTGCCTGGCGCCAAATCGCGGTGCGCGGCTTCCGGCCACAGGGAATGCTGGGGGCTGTAGTTTGGTGACCCCTGGTTCCCGCTGGTTCCCGCACTCTGCTCTGCGTCGGCACTCGGCAATGGAGGGCGCCGCTGCTGCAGGCAGGCGGTGGCAGTCCCCACAGGAGGAATCCCCGGCCAAGGAACGGCAATCCCGGCTGCCCTGGTGAGCACAAATGATTCCCCCGCTCTGCCGGGGGTTGTGCTGGTTTTCAAACGCCGCCTGGCGCCAAATCGCGGTGCGCGGCTTCCGGCCGGGCCGCAGGGAATGCTGGGGGCTAGTTTGGTGACCCCTGGTTCCCGCACTCTGCTCTGCGTCGGCACTCGGCAATGGAGGGCGCCGCTGCTGCAGGCAGGCGGTGGCAGTCCCCACAGGAGGAATCCCCGGCCAAGGAACGGCAATCCCGGCTGCCCTGGTGAGCACAAATGATTCCCCCGCTCTGCCGGGGGTTGTGCTGGTTTTCAAGCGCCGCCTGGCGCCAAATCGCGGTGCGCGGCTTCCGGCCGCAGGGAATACTGGGGGCTGTAGTTTGGTGACCCCTGGTTCCCGCTGGTTCCCGCACTCTGCTCTGCGTCGGCACTCGGCAATGGAGGGCGCCGCTGCTGCAGGCAGGCGGTGGCAGTCCCCACAGGAGGAATCCCCGGCCAAGGAACGGCAATCCCGGCTGCCCTGGTGAGCACAAATGATTCAAGAGCCACTATCAGAACTTTTGCACCAAGCACCCCCAGATTAAGTCACTGCTTACTCCCTCATTCTCATCACACTCCTCTTCCTGCAGGGCCTTGAAATAGAAAGAGTTTTGAGTGATAGTGTGTCCATTGCTCAAGAGATGATCATGGACCCATTTTTGTCAATAATCACATAAGGTCAAGGGTCAAATTTTGAATAATCTTTCCAATGACTGTTTGACTTGGCATTTTTGTGAATCACCTTCATGTATCTGAGAGACCTGGGCTGCGTGTTGTTTGTTTGCTTCTTGCTTCATTTTACTCTTGGCCATAGTTTGTGTCGCTTTTCTAGTGGTACACAGCATTTTTGTCTCCCCCATAATGTGGATCTCCAGTGGTGCATACTCTGGGAGCATTCCCGTCAAAATCCCCTCTGCCCGCCAGGCATGACTCAATTGTGTATATTTGAAATGTTGCGTGTGGTGCAGCCCATACTCCACCCTCAGTGCTTGGTATGACTTCAGCTCCCCTCTTGCCATCACGTCGCCTATCGCCGATATACCTATCTCATCCCAGCTCTGGAAACACCGTAATTTTCCTATTTCCTTCAGCCAAGCGCACCGCCAAATTGGTGTCTGTCTCGTCGGTTTTCACGCTCAACCTATAGTCCTTGTCGGCCGTTCTCAGATCTCCAGGGTAACTCTAGTAGCCGGAAGCAATCGGCCTTTCCCCTTGCCCCCATAGAGGTAATGAATGCATGTGTGTTTCTCCATGCCACGCTTCTCCAGAGCATAAGTGGGGTGCGTAGCAGGGGTGTGTATCCAATCATTAATAGGCACCAGGTGTTCTGCCCAGTAATATGTTTCTATGTTAGGCAGCGAGATTCCACCATTGTATTGGTGTCGTTGTAAGGTGCCAGTGCCACCCGGGGCTGTTTCCCCAGCCACAGTAAAGCCCTAAGTTCTGCATTTATGTCCAGAAACACCTTACGTGGGAGAGGGAAGTATTCGTTCTGGAAGGCGTACAGAAACTTTGGGAGCGTCTTCATTTTATTCAAAGCTGCGTGGCCCAGGATCGTGAGGGAGAGCATCCTCCACCGAGCCGCATCCTCAGTAAAGTTATTTAATATTCGCCTGATGTTCCGCTCATAGGAGAGGTTGCTGTCTACTGTCACAAAGATCCCTAGATACAGAAAACCCTCACCCGTCGTCTTCAGACTACCTGGCAGATCTATCCAGTCCTCTCTCCCCAGGGGATCATAAAGTATCGACTTATGCCAATTAATCTGGTAGCCTGTGCAGGTTCCATAGCGCTCCAGTTCCGAGAGCAGTGCTGTGATCGAGGTGGCTGGGTGCGTAATGTACAGGAGGACATCGTCAGCATACAACGATATTTTTTCTCCACCGCACCTGACTGCTCTATTTTAAACCCTCTAACATCTCCATTCTGCCGGACCGCACATGCTAAAACCTCAATAGTAAACGCGTAGAGCAGAGGAGACAGGGGGCACCCCTGTTTAGTCCCTCGTCGTATGGGGAAGTTCCCAGACAGCACCCCGTTGACTTTAAATCTAGCTCTAGGATCTATATATAGCAACTGTATCCATTTTCTAAACTTAAGTCCGAATCAGAACCGAACCAGCACCCCTTCAAGAAAGGGTCAGTGGACTGCATCAAACGCTTTTTCTGCGTCGAGGGACAAAAAGAGATGAGGGTCATGCCTTGCGCACACCTCCATCAGCCAGTTATTGGTCCGCCTAAGGTTTAATCTGGTGGCCCTATCAGGGAGGAAACCCGTCTGGTCCAAATGAACCAGACCCAGTATCACCCGCCGCAGTCGGAGAGCTAGTATCGTCGCTAGGAGCTTCACCTCTACATTTAAAAGGGAGATGGGGCAATACGAATCACAGTCGTCTGCGGGCTTTTCCTCTTTACATATCGGGATTATTGTGGCCAAACGGAGGTCAGGCGGCAACTCTCCCTCCTGCTCTGCATTTTCGAAGAGCCCCAATATATGTCACGTCAGTAAGTCCGCTGTTTTTTAAAAACAATCTGCGGGAAAACCATTAGGGCCAGGGGACTTTCCCGCCCGTAGTTTGGCTAGAGCTCCCCTGATTTCCTGAAGCGTAATGCTATCCTTTAGATATCGTTGGTCTTCTTCTGCCAGCACTGGTATCTCAAGGTGTGCCATGTACTGCATCGCGTCTTCCTGCGACCCTAATTCCCTTGCTTGATAAATTTATCTATAATATTCAGCAAATGTCTTGGCTATCTGCTCATCTGTTCGCTGCAGTCTCCCCTGGCCGTCCCTAACCTCTTCCACCCATCTCGCATTTCTCTCCTTCCTGCTGAGCCATGCCAGACGCCTCCCCGATTTATCCCCAACGTCAAACAAGCGATGCAGCGTTGTCAACGCCTGCGTCCTCGCCTCCCCCGTCACCAATTCTCTATATTGGCGCTGCACATCTAACAGCTGTCTGAGGGTCCTCGAGGCTTTAGTGAGCTGGTGCTCCTGTTCCAGGGCCAATATCTGGACTTCCATGGATCTAACTTCCTCCTGCATTTTCCTCCTCTCCCATGCCAGTCTACTCTGGGCCCTGTCGCGCAGGACCACCTTAAAGGGCTTTCCAGAAAACCACCCTCGACGAGACCGAACCCTCGTTCTCAGCAACGTATACTTTCACATCTGCCCGTAAGTCTTTTAGTATGTCCACGTTCTGAAGGTCCCAGGCCGTCAGTCTCCACGTCGTGTGCTTCCCTTCCCTTTTCTCCCCCACTCTAGCCAATAGGGGTGAGTGGTACGATATACCTCTTGCCTGGTAGACTGCCATATCATCTACACTCAAAGCATGCCGAGCCATGAATATGTAATCTAACCTTGAATATATTGTGTGCGCCGGAGAAGAACGAGTATGCACTGTCCTCGGGATGGAGCCATCTCCACATATCCACCAATCCCACTGTATTAATCACCTTGGAAAGCAGGGTGGGGGTCGAGTCTCTATCTCTATCCCCTGTCCTATCTCGCGCCAGGAACATCACATCATTAAAGGTGCCCCCCTAACACCTGCAGAGTGTCCGACGTGCTCAGTAGGATGTCGGTGACTCCCTTGCGTGTACCTGCCTGCAGTTTCGGCGGCGCATAGGCCGAAATGATTGTGTATTCCTGCCTACCCCAGTGTCCCCTCACCCCTACATACGTCCCCTGGGGATCCAACATCATGCACTGCGCCATGTTGTAGATTGCTCAAATTCCTTAATAGTAGGGCGTCTAACTCCTGGGTGTGTATGATAATCCTGACATGCCATAACAATCCTCCCTCCCCCACCCCCCACTCCAAGCAAAACTCTGACGCTCTCCCTCCCATCTCCCCCTGAATCCCCAAACCTGGAACAACTGTACACTCCCCCAACTCCCTCCTCCCCACCTCCCAACCCCGCCAGTCCCATAGTTGCAAAGGGCTACATATAGGACTTCCGGGTAAAGAATGTCTGTCACCCTCCCCAAGAATACACCCTACAAACTGTCTCCGAAATTTCTATCCGGAAAACATAGAAAACCTCCTTCTCTTACAATTGCATACATGAAGATAAAAGTGTCAATACACAATCGAGCAGTACTTATAAGGGGTGGAACAACTTGCGTGCTTCCCGGCTATGAGCCTGCATCTTGTCCATCCAGCTTGTCTCAAATTCAAGAATGCGAGTCCTGAATATCTTCTTGCGAGGCTCCCGCCTCCTTGGCCGATTCCTGCTCCATCTCGTTAATTGCCACCACTAGCGGATGCATTGACTGCTCTTCCAATTCCTCGTCATCGGATGACTGATCACCAGTTCCTTCCTTCCCTTCCGAACGGTCGTGCCCAGCCAGGCAGAGAAATCTAGTTCCCGCCAGAGCACCAGGGTCTGGGGACGCCGAGCTCCGCCTCCGCCGACTAATCGGTCCTGGTGCCTCGCGGTCTTCTCGGCCTCTGCGTCTTCCGTGGTCCCCACGCAGCCCCCGCGTTGGTCACCTCCTCTGCTGTCCTCCAGCCACTGCCACTCATCATCTGGTTGTGGGGAAAAGTACGTCTTTTCCTTATACACGACTTTCAGTTTCGGCGGGAAGAGCAGCATATATTGAATTTGCATGTCCCTCAACTTGTCCTTCACCGCATCAAATGAACGTCTCTGCTTCTGTACCTCCTGGTTGTAGTCCGGGAAGATCATGATTTGGGTATTCTCCAGGCGGATATCTCCAAGTTTTCTGGCTTCTCGTAATATAATATCCCGGTCTGCAAAGTTAAGGAAGCGGACAATGACCGGCCTTGGTCTCGCCCCCACAAGTGGCTTCGCCATTAGTGCCCGATGTGCTCTTCCTACCACAAAGCAATTTGAGAATTTCGCTTTCGGAAGGTCTTCATCAGTCAGGAGTGCAAGAACTCCGCCATGTTAGTCCCTTCAATGCCCTCTCTAAAACCCACAAAGCGGAGGTTATAGCGTTGGGCCCTGTTTTCTGCATCATACACTTTCCATTGGAGTTGCTTATGCGAGGCCTGGAGCTCCGCCACGTCTTTCATCAAGCTATGAATGGTATCTTCGGCATCTCCCAGTCTAGCCTCTGCCGTGGTCACCCGCTCCGTCAAGTTTCGAAAGTCCTGCCGCAACAGTGTGACCTCTGAGGCCACCTCTCCGATCTTGACCTTCAGGGCCGCTCGAGACTCCTGTATATCTTCCCGGGACGCTTGTATAGCCCCCATCAAGAGGGCCGTGTCCGAGCGCGCCCCATGGAGTTCAGTCTCTAAGGTGGGGGGGCCGTAACATAACGGTCCAGGGTCCCCTGGCGTGGGGTTCTAGTGGTCGCCTCTTTTTTGCCCATCCCGCACTCCCTAGTTGCCTGTGTATAGCCGATCTCTGCCTTCTCTCGTCTATGTCCCGGGCCTCGGGCACCAACGCAAGTGCTGCACAACCCGGGCTGGTGCTGCACTCCTGTTCAGATCACCTCCATAAGTCTTTCTCCCCAGCCCCCCTCGAGGGCGTCCCGATTCTGGTGGTGGACCCCGCTGGAATGCCAATCTTCCTGTCCGCGACCGGCCCGGGGGTCCCTCAGTGCTGTTATTCCACCTTCCAAGTGGGGGGGAGGGGGTCCAAGGTGCAGCCTCCTCTTCCCCGGGCCGTTAGGCCGCTCTCTGCCTCCCAGTCTCAGGCGCCTCACCACTGCCCCAGGCTCCAGCGGCAGGTCCTTACTTCACTCCTTCTACTTTGCACCTCCGTCCACCCCAGTGGCCCACGGTGTGGTTCCTTCAGGAAGGCTGGGTACATGTGTGGCCTCTCCTTCCCCAGTAGTTGGCCCGGTAGGCCTCTCTCTGCCCCTCCGGTCTCAGTCTCCTTACCCTCGATACCCTCTCCAGCACCGGATCGACGTATTACGCCTCCCGCGTAGCGCCTTCGTTGGCCCCTGTATCCAGTGCCTCACCCGAGCGCTCCGGCTGCCTAGACGGGAGTCAACGCCAGGCCTCACCTCCAGTCGTGCCCACCTCTCCAGGTCTCTGCTACGGCCGCTAGACTCCTGCCGCCTCCGCTTCTCTCCTTCTCAGTGTGGCTCTTTCGCACTCCGGATGGTCATCGGCAATGCTCCTCTCATCCCCGGGCGGTCCACCGGCAAGACCCGCACACCAGACTCTTCGCCTGTCCCTGCCGTTCGTCCCCAGCGTCTTCGGCTTCAGTTCCGTCCGCCTCTATCCCCTCATCAGGACGCCGCCATCTTGAGTCTTCACTCGCAATTCCCAGGTTCACCTCGGACTTCCACTCAATGGAGGTGGTTTCACGCTGAGTCGCTCGCTTTTTCTTGCCGCCTGGTCATGGCAGCACCTTTATAGATTCCACAGTGATTTAGACAAAAATATCTTCAGATCAAGGTCGCATGCCTGGATGGTGATAAACCACTATAAGTCCCTTGCACCGGCGGCATACCTGAGCGAAAGATTTTCAAATAATGTAAAAACGCAACTTATGGCACTACTTTTTGGAACTCTACCATCCTTGGCTGACCAGCCCGCTTGGTTGCATACAGGCCCTAAATCACGTCGACTGTGCAATTTCCACAAAGAAGATTTTATCCACGTAATTTGCACATGCAAGAAACTGCAGGAGGAACAAGTGATCTTTCTAAAAACATGCTTCAATGAAAGGGGCATTAGATTCTGCAGAGCTGCAATAATGGCGTGCCTAAACCCCTCTGACCCCCCACTGAATGGCAGACTTATTACATTTCTTAAAGCATTCACAAAGCTTTGCTAAAAGGGGCGGAAGCATGGCCAAATGAGGGCCAATTCACAGCACCGATTTTATTAACTATGGACATTTTAGAAACTCTATGTAGAGATGAAATGATAGTATGTTTAAATACTCCTTTTTAACCTTTTGTTATAATATTGTCCTCATTCGCTTTTCGCTACTCGTTTTAAAATTGTTATGGTTTTAATGAACTAAACAATAAACATTTGACTTTGATTCCACAGTGGCGAAAACTGGACCGCTGGACACCGTGTTTAATGTCGGATTCAGTTGGCTCGCCGGAGCTGCAGAGGCTCCCGACTTACTCGGCCATGCTGTTGACCACGCCTTCTTTCTTTTATGTTTTTGAATGTTTGTAACTCTTCCTTTTTTCTCTGTGGCTGGGACTTATGAATCTTCTCCAGTTCATTCCATCTCTGAGACTCGATCATGGCTTTCACTGCACATATAATGGGGTCTTGTCTGAATACATATTTAAATTCCTGATGCTTCAGAGCCCAGGGATGTGTGATATCTCAGGTATTCCTCAGCTCTGGAAGTTGCTGAGCTTTCAATAGAAAACCAATATAAACGTTTGCAGGATTCTTGTCTTTTGCAGGTCTGTGAATTATTTTCAGTTTGTTGTTTTACAGATGTACACCCCACCTCTCAATGCAAGCAGGCATTTTAGCATTTGGGTTGCTATATATTGATAATAAAACCTTGGTGATCATTTACTGCTGTGAATGATTTTCCATGCAGGAAAAGATGAAAGTGGTCCCACTATAGCCAGGGTGTCATTGCCTGCCTGTGAGTAGGCCACCTCTGACTTAATAAGACTGTAACTTGCATGCAAAATCACTTGCCTTGGTGCTTCGGGATCAGTGTCTCTCTGAGCTAGGATAGCTTCAACTTCCATGGGACTTGCATCAACCGTCAGTTCCTTCCTTCATGAAGCCTCATACTACACACATTTAGTGGCATCTGCTATTTCATTATCCTTGATGTCTTGAAATGCAAACTGATACTGTGAGGACCACTTAAAAGCAGATCCCTTTTGTTTGAGCTTTCTTAAAGGTTCACTCATTGAGGTAAAGTTAGGAAAGCACCTATAAAAGTAGCTGGCAAACCCTGAAAGGAGTGAAGTATAGACATGTGATATGGGGCAGTGTTGATGTCAAAGCGGAGATCTTACTTGGGTCTAGTCACATAACGCCAGAAAAAAAATACGACCAAAGAATTTCAGGAAAGATATTTGGAGATTGCATTTATTAAGTGTCAGATTGGCACCCTGCAACACTTGGCAGACTTTAAGAAGGGCAGCATCAAGTCCTTCGTGACTCTTTTCATAAACCAGTATTTCATTGCTTTAGTTGAAGGAGTTTTGGATACCACAAATGGCTTTCCTTATTTTATCTTGAAAGGTTTCAGCTGCCAATGAGATTCCAAAGCTGAGTCTTTACTAGCTATATAAACAACTGTGAGTGGCAAAAGTGACTATATATGTTGAGTCTGCTGATAACTCCAAGTGATGGTTGTCTTTCGTAAAATCTAGGCTAGAGAATACATGGGCACCTTTCAGCTGGTGTATCATGGCTTTCATCGTGGAGTGAGATGTCTCTCTCTCTTTGAATTGCCTTGTTAGGTTGGCATATGTGTAAACACAAATAGATGCTGCCTTCTACTTGAGTCTTTTGAACAGTGACAATAGGGGAGACCCATGCTGTGGGACCTTTGAACACGTTTAATGATGTGAAGTGTTGTGAGGATTTGAACTTCTTATTCAACTTGTTTTAGAATACCAAATGGAATGTCTCTAAAGTGTTGTTACACATCAGTGGCAAAGTGTAGATGAATCTGGTGATCTTTCAGCTTAGCTTGCTTATGCCATCAGACAGCTTTAGGGAAAGTTCTTCAAGATTGTTGGGTTCATTCCCAAGAGCCTATTGACAAATGCACATAAAACCTTGAGGAGTCTAAGCTTAACTGCTGACCTGAAATTCAACAGGCATCCAGTGCCTGCAGCAGCTTCATCGATGATACCATGATTTGCAAGGAGTGATCACCATGTTTAACTGATGATCTAAAAATACCTAGACATTTAAAAGGTCGTTGTGGTCCACAGGCATATATTCTAAATCAGTTTAATTTAGGAGAGGTCTTGTCCATGACAAATTCCTACAGATCTTGTTTTGTCTCCATGACAATGTCACTCCAAATTGAAAACACCTTCATTTTTTTTTATATTTTTTTCAATTTCTGAGGGCGATGAATCAGATCACTTCAAATATCATGAGCGAATGACTACCTTCCTTAGCTAGTGTTGAGTGTGAGATGTGTGTTTCATTCACCCTCCCACAGCAGATCCTTAATAAGAATTTGGAGTCACTTGAAAGTTGTCATTTCTCCCTCTTACTTTGACATACTGATTGAAAGTGTCCCTTATCGCCACAGTTGTGGCACATATTTTGTGCCACGGGGCAGAACCCTGAGAGTAGGTAGCTTAATACATATCTGAAACAGTTGTGTTTGCCATCACTTGTACAGCAGTTTTTGTCTAAAGATGTCAGATTCAAAGCCAAAAATGATTTGTGATCTCAGCACCTCTTCGGTTTTTTAACTGTCAAAGTTACAGTGCTACACTCGAGTATTTAATCTAGTCATAAATGCATCCATTGTCTCAAAGATATCTTTCATAATCAACGTTATTATATTTTGGAAGTAAATACACCATCAGCAATTCTTCCAAAGCTTTTAACTGATATAGGATATGGTATGTGTCAGGCCCAATACATTTTTTTCTCAGTCTCTTTCCATTCTCAATGACTATAGCCCTGTGCATGGTACACATCAAAGTTTCCAATCCATTGGCATCATCTGGAGTCCAAGCTGTTTGTGTCACCCATAGTAAAAAGCAGAGACATTTCCAATGATAATGACTGAGAGGTGGATGATTTATGCTAGACTTCATGTGAGCATCACCCAACACAAAGGTTTGTTGTCTTCAGTGCACGAACACCATCATATTCTTTGTGGACGCCCCACTTACTTTCATCATGTGTTATCACATGGAATCTCCTTAGCGACCAGTAGCACATGGAGGCAACAGGAAATGGTCATTTGTATCACTTTTTCATTCCTTTATTCACAAACAGTACTTTAAATTGGATGGCTAACCTTGATAAACTCACAGATTACCATTTAAACATATTTGATATTGCATAAATGATCTGTTATTTTAGATTCGGTCCTGCGAGCATGCAGCAAATTAATAATGTCATCATGATCTGGCTGATCAGCCCTCACCGGTACAGGCCAAATGATGTCCCTTCCATGCATATATATCTCTACTCCCATCGCGGAGCCTGGAAATATGTCACCACACTAGCAGAGAGGAGATGCCTCAGAGCAATAGCACTCACATTACACATGCTATCCCTTAGCATAATCTGTATATCAGCCTGCATACTCATAGGTTTGCATAATTGGGCCCTATTGACATAGGTAAAGTTAGGCATAGCCATACATTTATGACAACATTTACCTTTTTTGCAACTGCAAAGGATACACAGATGGAGTCCTGGCAGGCATCAACCAATTTAAAGAGGCAGGGATCTCTGTAATAAGTGTGGATATCCTGCAACCACAAATTCAACTCAAGGGGTGCAAAATGGTCAAAGTGCTCCAAGGTGTAATTTGCCTTGGAAGCTTGGGAACATCAAAAGGTAAATCTGCTAGAATACAGGAGAAGAGGAGTGCCGTGCAAGTTGCTGTGTATATCACCGAAGAGGAAGAAGACATGTTGGGTAAGGGAAACCGCGTTACTAAGCCAAAAGGCAACAGCAGTACAAACATTAGCGCGCAGCAGGGCTCTGCTTCAGCACTTACCCGCCAGAAGGCATCCAAAGTCAGAAGTATTACAGCCAGTCAAGAACAAGGCCATTGAAAAAGTAATGGGGAGAAAAGATGGCACATTAAGACCTCTAAATGACTCTAATACCGGGAATAACTATAACGTCAAAAAGGGCCCAGTTCGCACAGAAAAGGAAACTGATAGAAAGAAAGATACTGATGTATGTCAACCTCTGATTACAGCCAGCTTTGGGGCACTGATTGACCCGTTAAAAAATAATGCAAGTAGCACGGCACTAATTGAGGAGGGGGTACTACCTGAGGATCCAGATATTTTGAATGGGCAGGATTTACCATCTCTTCTCGGTTCTGATAGCAATACTGCCAGTCCCTCTCTACCGTTATCTCCAGGCCGCTTGCGCGGCGCTGAAGGAATGGATCCTATACAAGGGCTGTTGGTTAAAGGGCCGCAGGAGGATATACCTAACACTCCAGACAATGTAGATTTGTATTATTCTCTCACAGATGAGTCATTAATGTCTGATGTTAGCATTTCCTTGTCTAGCGAGGAGGAGGGTGGCAACTGGTATAATAGCTCCAACCCTGACTCACAGAAACACCAGCCTCTCTCCGAAAAATTGCAGAAAAAGAAAGACAGAGACCGCCACAGAAATGAACACATTTCTTCGGATAAAGAGAGCATCCCTGAGCTAAAATGGGATTACAACGAAACACCCCCACTTCTGTTTCGCTCCGACTCTATAAATGCATCTGGGGGGAATCAAACTATCATAAATGTGGATGTTGAGACAAAAGAACCACTTGGGGAGAAGCAAAAAGAGCCCAATCTGGTAGATATCCTCCAATCTATAAAAAGCTTTAAAGCAGAGGCCAAATCTGATAACCGCAGATCCCGCCTGGCTGCCAAAAAACTTCAAGGGGCAGTCAGGAAAGTTGGCAAGACCTGTGCAGAGATCGCTGATAGGATGACAGCAGTCGAAGACAGAAAGGAGAAGTTGGAGAAAGATGTTACTTCTCTTCAAACCAAAACTGAGGAACATGAAGCCGCAGTCAAAGACATCATGTGGAAGCTAGAAGAGCAAGAAAATCGCCAGCGACGAAATAATCTCCGCTTCCTAGGAATACCCGAAGGCATTGAGAAAGAGGATCCAAGGAAATTCATGATCACTTTCCTGCAAAAAGCTTTTCCTGAACTACAAACCTGGGATTTGAGCAGGGAAATTCAAAGAGCCCGTCGGTTTCCTCTGATGATTAAGAATCGCAACGCAGCCCCTCAACAGCATCCTAGAGCAATGTTAGTATTCTTCGGGAATTTCTTGCTTCGACAGGCTTTCTATGACCTCGCTAGACCTACCAGCAAAAGATCCTTGGATGGTATATCAGTCTTCACCAGGCCAGACTTTGCGCATGCTACAGATTGCGCTTGAGGCAACTCTTTGATCCCTTCCAGAAGCTGGGTGCAACAGTTTTTCTTCAAAATCCTACAAGATTGTAAATTGTGTACAAAGGGCATACTCGTAGCTTTGTATCTGAGATACAGGCTAAAACCTACTTAGATGAAATCTCTGGACAAAAATAATGACTACTCAAAATGCTCAGAGATTCACGTATAGACTTCCTTCCTTCTTACCTTCCTCTCTTTTTCTCTCTCTCTTTCCCTTTTTTCTCCTCTGAGTATTATTTTGTCAATTCATGTCTAACCGGATACTTGAATGGTTCGGGGGGGGGGGGGGTCCAGGTGGGCTCACCAGGTCCTGTACACCGGATGTCACACCCCTGGCTCGACCAGGGCCAGGTAACCTTCATAGGTGGCAGGGGTGGGGGGGAAGGGTGGAGGGGGACCAGGGCCAGGTCAGGCAGGTCTTTTCAGCTCTTTATAAAAAGGAAAATTCTAGTCATTCTACTGTTTTCTCTTCGAAAAGACACATAGACACACATAGAATGATAAAATGGGGATGTTAAAAATGCTGTCACTAAATATATGTGGATTAAACGATGTGAAAAAAAGGCAACTGGTAGCAGTCGGCTTACAGTCCATAGGTGCTAATATAGTCTGCCTTCAAGAGACTCATATTGAGAGCTCTCAGTCGCATATGCTAAAATCATTGGGTTACAATGTGATAGGTGCCACCACACAGGGTGCTCGGATAAGAGGGGTAGCAATTCTGGCTAAAGGTGCAGGTATAGGCAATAACTTTACTAGAACTAAACGGGACAAACATGGCAGATGGGTGATCACAGAATATAAACCTGGAAAATCCCAGCCAATAACCATCTGCTCTATTTATGGGAATAATACTGATGACCCCTCAGCTATACATCAGGTATCCAATTAACTTACTCACTGGCCTCTACCACTAATAATTTGTGGGGACTTCAATATAAATCTCTCTCATGATTGGTCAACTGGGGATGACTGGCAGTACCGTGGTCGGAAACCAAAAGTGTTCAGGGCCTTTAAGCAGCTATGTCTTACACATGGACTTGTGGATGGATGGCAATCATCCAGCCCCAGCCCCAATGATCCATTTTTTTCAAATCCACACCATACAAACGCAAGGCTAGATTACTTTTTAATTTCAAATTCATTAAGATCCACATCAGTTTTAAAAAATTACCCTGGGTACTCTCGGACCATAATCCTCTGTTATACACGGTAGATTCAGCCCTATCACACCAGGGACAAAGAATATGGACATTCGAGAGATCCCTGCTACTTGAGACTGAGTATTGTAAACACATGAGAAGCTGGATTGCCAATTTTCTGGAAGATAACAATGGGAGTACAACAGTAGACTATGTGTAGGACGCCCTGAAAGCAGGAATTAGGGGAGAAACAATCCAATATTCACTAAGGGCTAATAAGAATGCGAGAGAGTCACTAAATGCACTACAAGAAACTCTTAGAGGGGCTGAGGAAAACCTGATAAATGTAACAAGAGGTTCTTCTACTACAGAAGAAATAACTAATGTTCAATACCAATACTGATGTGGATCTTAATGAATTTGAAATTAAAAAGTAATCTAGCCTTGCGTTTGTATGGTGTGGATTTGAAAAAAATGGATCATTGGGGCTGGGGCTGGATGATTGCCATCCATCCACAAGTCCATGTGTAAGACATAGCTGCTTAAAGGCCCTGAACACTTTTGGTTTCCGACCACGGTACTGCCAGTCATCCCCAGTTGACCAATCATGAGAGAGATTTATATTGAAGTCCCCACAAATTATTAGTGGTAGAGGCCAGTGAGTAAGTTAATTGGATACCTGATGTATAGCTGAGGGGTCATCAGTATTATTCCCATAAATAGAGCAGATGGTTATTGGCTGGGATTTTCCAGGTTTATATTCTGTGATCACCCATCTGCCATGTTTGTCCCGTTTAGTTCTAGTAAAGTTATTCCCTATACCTGCACCTTTAGCCAGAATTGCTACCCCTCTTATCCGAGCACCCTGTGTGGTGGCACCTATCACATTGTAACCCAATGATTTTAGCATATGCGACTCGAGACGAATGGATCCCTCGACCCCTCACAGTCTGGCTTCCGAGCCAACCACAGCACCGAGACCGCCCTCATCGCCGCCACCGATGACATCCGAACCCTGATGGACAACGGAGAAACAGCGGCCCTCATCCTCCTGGACCTCTCTGCGGCATTCGACACTGTCTGCCACCGCACCCTAGTGCAACGCCTCGGCAACCTCGGAATCCAGGAGAAGGCACTGGAATGGATCACCTCCTTCCTCGACGGAAGAACACAGAGAGTCCGCCTACCACCGTACAAGTCAGAGGCCAACGAAGTCATCTGCGGCGTCCCTCAAGGATCCTCGTTGAGTCCCACCCTCTTCAACGTCTACATGAGCCCCCTCGCGGCCATCGCACGCCAACACAACCTCAACATAATCTCCTACGCCGACGACACCCAGCTGATCCTCTCCCTGACCAACAACCCCGCCGCCGCCAGAGCCAACCTGCACGAAGGGATGAGAGATGTAGCCGAGTGGATGACGACCAGCCGCCTGAAACTGAACTCAGACAAGACGGAGGTCCTCATCCTGGGCTCCTCGCCCTCCGCCTGGGACGACTCCTGGTGGCCCCCCGCCCTGGGCACCGCACCCAAACCAACGGACCACGCACGCAACCTGGGCTTCATCCTGGACTCCTCCCTCTCCATGACCAGACAAGTCAACGCCGTCTCCTCGTCGTGCTTCAACATCCTGCGCATGCTACGGAAGATCTTCTGGTGGATCCCCACCGAGACCAGGAAGACTGTCACCCAGGCCCTCGTCACCAGCCGACTGGACTACGGCAACGCCCTCTACGCCGGAACCACCGCCAAGCTCCAGAAGAGACTCCAGCGGATCCAGAACGCCTCAGCCAGACTCATCCTCGACATCCCACGAAACAGCCACATCTCCGGACATCTGAGAGACCTGCACTGGCTCCCGTCAACAAAAGAATCACCTTCCGTCTCCTCACCCACGCACACAAGGCCCTACACGACCAAGGCCCGATCTACCTCAACAACCGAATCAACTTCTACGCTCCCAGGCGCCACCTCAGATCGACCAGCCACGCCCTCGCCGCCGTCCCCCGCATCCGGAGAGCGACAACAGGAGGAAGGTCCTTCTCCTACCTGGCCGCCAAGACCTGGAACTCCCTCCCGACCGACCTGCGCCTGACCCAAGACCACCTCTCCTTCAGGAAGAAGCTCAAGACCTGGCTGTTCGAGCAGTAACGGCACCCCCCCCCCACCTAGCGCCTTGAGACCCTACGGGTGAGTAGTGCGCTCTATAAATGTCTTGATTGATTGATTACCAGGTGGCAATCGCTAAAGCGGCAATAACAAATATTTATACCACCAAAGCGGTATAGAAAACGATTGCTCATCGTGAAAAGGTGTATGAAATTAATGAGCTAGTCGGCCATCAGCTGGCCATTCGGATGAGACAACAGACATCTCAGAATGTCATAAGGGAGATACAGGACCCAGTAGAGGGCAGGATATCCGACCCTGAAAAGATTAGAGAGGCATTTTGGCGCTTTTATAGGGTTTTTATAAAGAAGAGGGTGAAGCAGAACTAGGGAAGATTAATGAATATTTAGAAATGGATACTTTTAACAAACTTAATTCAGATGATCAAGGAAACTTGGAGGTAGCCCCTAACATAGACGAAGTCATAAAAACTGTGAAGGATCTCCCCCGGGGGAAAGCAGCTGGGCTAGACGCTATCCCTCTGGAATTTTATACAGTATTCCTGGACCAACTTAAAAATATATTACTAGATCTATGTATACACACATTTAGAGGAGGGCAGCCCCCCATCTCATGGTCCAGGGCGAAAATTGTCATCTTCTCCAAGAAACAAAAACCCACGGATCTGATGGGGTCATATCGCCCTATCACCTTAATAAATGTTGACTCAAAAATCTACTCTAAATTATTAGCTAACCGCATCTCACCTATTATCCATAAAGTCATATCTGAATCCCAGCACGGCTTTGTTCCCGGGAAGGAAACCACAAATCACACTCGGCGAGTAATTAGCCTTTTTGACAACACTGAGGTGGCAGGAGACCCTATGGCGTTAGTACTTCTAGACGCCGAGAAGGCATTTGATAGGGTCTCCTGGCCTTTCTTGTGGCAGGCAATGTCCCGGGTGGGATTCAAACAGGGGTTCATACGGGCTGTCCAGAACTGTATATAAACCCCCGTGCCTCGGTCATGGGTAACGGTAACCTCTCCAAAGAGCTGATAATCACAAGAGGCACTAGGCAGGGATGTCCTTGTTCCCCATTTGCCGTTTGCAATCTATATAGATCCCTTTATCCGACGATTGGAAAGCAACGGGGACATAGCTCCCATATCAACACAAGGATATCCTACAAAAACACTTGCTTATGCCGATGACATCGCCATAGGGACCGCTGATCCAAACACGGCCATGCCCATCATTGAAACAGAGGCAAAAACTTTTGGAAAAGTCGCAGGATATGCATTGAATCAAGGGAAGACACAAATTATTTTAAACAGCAAGTGTGATTTGAGAGACCCTCGGGTAACAGATAAAGCTACTTATCTAGGGGTAACTATCACATCCAAATGAGAAAATCTAGTGGACCTAAACCTGAAGCCCTTAGTAGATACAATGCAAAAAGACCTCCGTCGTATCAATAACTTACACCTATCGTTAATCGGCCGGGTAAATGCGCTAAAAATGGTTTATTTCCCAAAAATCCTGTACATGTTCAGAGCTATAAATTTGGAAATCTCAGACCAATGGTTTAAAACAATGGAGCGCACCTTCTCAAGTTTTCTCTGGTCCTACAACCAGCCTCGTCGCGCTTATAAATCTTTGACGCTTCCAAAAGAAAAAGGAGGACTTGCCCTCCCGAACTTAAAGGCATATTACTGGGCAACAGTCTTGCTATACAGTCAGGAGCTCCTTCATCTCAACGGGATAGAAACATCAATGGACAACAGTGGCCCGTCTATTTACCAGCTAATCTTAGGCCACAAAAGTACGGGTTATCTATGGAGATATCTTTTTGACAGCTACCATAAAAAAGTCAGGTTAAAAACACTCATGGGGTCCTTCAAAGTATGGAAAGCTGTGAGAAAACTACTTGGTATAGGACGTATATCTTTCTATTCCCCTCTTCAAACTAACCCCGTTCTACCTGAAATATTTAATGGGGTATGCATGAACAGATGGAAGGCTGCGGGAATCACCCACATAGGATGTATGTTCTCCTTGGAAGGGTTATACTCTTTTGAGGATTTACGAGAAAAGTATCACTTGGAATGGAGAGATTTTTTCAAGTACCTCCAAATTCGAGACTTTATATTACATCATAACAGGGAAAACACATCATTTTGTGAGATTGACATTGCTAATATATTAAGTAACCCCCCGAAAAAAATTAGGATTGGGGGATGTATTCTCTCTTATTGTCTCACTTTCCGGATGATATTCAGAAAATTACGCAAAAGTGGCAGAATAACCTTACTATTACATCAGATGAATTTAAATTTGCATATGACCTTTCACAATCCGGTCTAATGTCAACAAAATTACAGACTCAATTTTACAAGATATGTATTTCATGTACTATACTCCGGACAAAATAGCCAAATGGGGGAGTGGGACAGGCACATGCTACTTTAGATGTAATTTACCAAGTGCTGACTGTATACATATATTTTCTGCTTGTGCATGTTTAACCTCTTTGAAATCAAGTATTGAATGCTTTTTATCATTGGTCTTAAATGCAGCAATTACCCTCCCCGATGAAACAGTCATGTTGGGTGTAACGAATCTCACTAATCCGAATCAATTTTTATAGCAATGGCTGTACTAAGAATTTGCATAGCCTCTGCCTGGCTTGACCCTATTGCCCCATCATTCCAACAATGGTTTTCAAGGCTTCTAGCTATATTTAACTTAGAGATGGCTATATACAAGACAAAAGGCAGGAAACGACGGTTAAAGGGACTAAAAATCTGGCTCCCTCTAAGAGAATGGTCTCAACGTCAAAACAGCACTTAGTAACATCGCAGCTTATATGTCAGAAAATATCGTTGTATATTTAGAATTGAATTATATGTTTAAGTAATTATGTATACCTTATTTGAAGAGTATAATCTCTTAATGCCCTTTCCGTTTCCCTGTCTTTGTTTTTTTTTCCTTTTCTCTTTTTTTTACTCAAGTATCTTTTCCTTTTCTTTTTTCCTTCTAATTTTTCTTTTTTTTATATATATATTTGTCTTGCCTGTCATGGAGGGGGAGGTAAATTGTTTGTTTGCTGTAAAACCAAATAAAGATATTTAAAAAAAGGAAGCTTGGGAACATTCACAAAAATGCACATTTGTGGGCACTGACAAACTCTGATCGAACCCTTTCCCATCATGGAAATGGTCGTAGATTTTTCCCAGCACAGGGCTGGAATAACTCCCTTTGCCAGTAGGGATGGGAATGGGAAATGGAATGGATCTCTATCAGATTTGTTGAGGATGTAAGGGGAGGGCTTTCTTCAAATAGAACAACATTTTCACTGAAAAGAAAAAGAAATGTGCGTTTGCCCGGGGGATCCTATTCCCATATGCAGGGTTCTCTGCAATGGAGAACTCTGCACAACGGGAATAGAACCATACTGGAAAAGTCATCCAATCTTCTCAAGTGTATGCCAGGAAAGGTTTGCCTGGTTCTGCTTTCATACTCTTGGAATGTTGGTAAATAGGAACAAAACATTCAGGTAGAGGTCGAGCTCTCCAGCTGTACCTTCTGGCTTATTTTGTATATAGGGCCCTATGTTCATCCATGCTAGCTTTATATTTGTTCAATTGCTAGATTGGATTCCAGGGTCTTTTCTCTTTCATGAACCTTGCTTGAGGTTTCTGGAGATGACCTGGGGGTAGTCTTTTGAGTGTTTTTGTTTGCGAGTGGTTGGTTGACTAGTGGATGATATTTGATTTTTCGATGCACCACAGTTTTAATATGCTGACGTCATTTACTTGATCATAGTTTATGGAAATTGGGTTATTAGTTGTGAGGCCAGCACTTGTCATAGTTCCTCAATTGTCAGTGGGAACCAAACACCCCATTGTAGGGCTTGAGGGTAGCAAGGCTGAACATTCTAAGGCCTACTCAAGGGAGGTGGTGTGGGCTAGGAATCACCCATCACTGGCACGCAATACCAACACTCGATAAATGATTATCTAGTCAGTACGTTTTCTTTAGAAAAAGGAGAAGTACATTTATTATGCACACACTACTAAATACATCACAGCAATTTGCAGTTGGCAGATGGAACATACCATAGGTGATATTGTGTAGCCTCTGAGGTCACCCAAACATATCAAGTAAGTTTCAACAGGCATTGTGTAGTCACTATATTACTTTGGCATGAATCATTGTCATAATTGTGATAATGATGTATTAATACACAAAAATGCCATCATCATGAAAACCCAATAAGCCATTTATCAGGAATTTATTTTGTGTTTGTGCATCCTTTCATATCCTTGGCATCATTAAATTGTAATAATCAGAACATCCACTAGAGGGCATCAGGGTAAAACAACAAGGTAAAAAAGCACTGCATTGTAACAATACAATCAGCCCATAGAGGGAGTACCAACATAAACAGTGCATTATATATTTTTAGGGCTTCAAGTCCTTCTAAAATATTACCATCCACAAGGCCTCTAGAGGGCAAATCACTGCCAACTGTAGAGCGAAAACTCCAGCTAGGGAATAACTTTAAAATGCCTGACAAAGCATTAAAGGTGATGAATTTGGGGTTCCCCCAACTTAGGGGAAGGACCCAGAAGATGATACGATGTGCAAGAGCATGTCATGCTGAGCAGTTTGGTGGTAGCCCCATCTTCCTTGGACCTCCTTAGGCTGATATATGGGTATAAATGATCTTTATATAAAAGGCTCTGCAAAGAGGGGTGAGTCGGCTGAGTCTCTGTAGAGGGGTGAATATTATAGCAGTGGCACTCCTGCTGCGCTGGGGAGAGTCGCAGAGATATTTTCCTAGTTGATTTTGATTACTTTCTAATTGGGTTGCCAGGTCCCACCAGGGTACCCCACAACTTGCCATTGTTTGAGGACAGCACGAGGAGCCCACCTCTGGCTGCCCTCACCAGCTCCTGCGCACCTAGTATTCCTGTATGCAGCCACAGGAGCAGGCAATAGTTTCCTTTGAATCTGCTACCTCCAGCGGGTAGATGGGTGTTGTTGGGGTCACGACCCAGGGTCCGGGGATACAACAGGGCCCAGAGATGGGGTCCTGGGCACCTTCTGCCTCCTCCTGCAGGAGTGCGACAGCAGTCCCCACATCCTTAGAGTCCCGGGGTGTGCAAAAGATGTTTTCCGGAAGCTGGAAGTACATGGGGGTCGGGGATGGGGGTCCCATCCGCTGCAACATGAATCTGCCTGGGGTCAACAGGCGTGATAGTAACATGGGTAGGGGGCCCCATGCTCGCCTTCTCCCCCAACATCGTAAATGCAGTTTTAGTGCACATCCCTGGGCCCTGGTCCACCCTGGGGGAAACCGATGAAATGGCAGTGGAGCCCCACACACTCTGAGGGAGGAAAAAATTTCAAAATGTCACCAAATTTTAGAATGCCATAACAAGCCCCCATGGGTCAATTTGGACTACCCAGGGCTCATTTTACTCATGGTGAGGAGCTCTATCTACCAGGGGCACTGGAAACAACCCTCCTCACCTCCAAAACGGTGCCATCCTCCAAAAGCTGCTTCTCCCCCAGCGCCATTTCTCCTTTGTGGCTTTGTTAGTGGGTGTAGGGAAGTCCAGAGCTTCCCCCAACAAAGGAGTAAGAGGGCCAGCCTCACTGTACCTTGGGGAGACCCACTGGTCCTGGTTCATCTGGACAGAGGCCTGAGTGCTGAGTGGCGGTCAGGGGGTCCTCCATCCAGTTCTCCATGGCAGTGCCAGGACCCAGCACGGAAGTAGGTAGAAAATTCACAGGCAAGAGTTGATAAAGGGGAGAGGAAGGTTCTAGAAGACAAACACCCGTAGCCAATCCTGGGGGTGCCACATCACCCCTTCCCAACCTTCCTGCACAGCATGTTGGGACAATCCAAAATGACATCATGCAAAAGCCAGTGGCCACATCCGCTCCTGGGGTTTCAGCTCTAATCTCACTGACATCATTGTCAGGGACTTGCACACTAGAATTTCAAACAGGGCCCCTCTCGGGCTTGGCTCCAGTTGTCTGTGCTCTCTCCTTTGTTCAATGGGCTTTGGCAGGCACTCCAATTCAAGACATCAATGGTCTCTGTAGGCCAAGAAGAAGTGAAACTGCTTTCTAACGCAGTTCCCTCCCTATGTGTGTAATGGAGTGGATATAGTTAAAACAGTAAAGCAAAATAACTTTCCCTAATAGTGTACACTACCCTCATGAGGCCTATACCAGGTGAATACCAAATCCTGCAGTGTCCCCGTTGGGCGAGGCAACCTGTGCTCTTTTACCGGACTTTACACAGCAGTAGTCTCTCACACGCAGCCCAAAAACATTTACACACATGTGTGCGCACGTGTTCACATGTAACCAGCCAAGTGCCCCTTACCCTTGCAGTGCCACTGTGGCATTATATTAGAAGGAGGACACTGGTGGTAGCACGCGAAGTCTGTATGCCATGTGTTTACTGTGGGTGAGACTCCGGTAGTGAGGCTCACCCACATTAAAAAGTTTAAAAAACAGTTGATCAGAAAAGCAAAAAATCTAGGCGTATTGCTTGGGCTGAATCCAGTGCGATAATCATGATAAGTGGAGCCTTATCTTTTTTTGTCTTTTCTTGAGACATAACTTGACATAGGTAATGATGGCCTTGCACATACCACTTGTGATTGTCAGGTGATTGTTTCACTGTCAGAGTCCTTTATCATGCTGGATGACTTATTTGAGGACAACATTGCATGTGTGCTCTTGAGTTGTTTTATTGTAACAAGGCTGGTGAATGCATATGCAAGGGATATTGGTGTACCGCTGATTGAGGTGCTGCCTGTGTCATCTAGGGCGAGAAAGCAAAAGACACACAATTGATGGACGGAATGCAGAACAAATCAAAACATTCATCCCCAGTCAAGAGATCTGGGTTAAATCCATCATTCTTTTGGTCACCATGCAACACCAGTTTACACCTGGCCATTCGCAAATCAGTCTTGACCCTCTGCCTCATGGGAACAATCCAGCCCAAACTGCCAAGCCAGGTTCTCCCTGGACCGGAAACAAGCATCCTAGAACCGGTTTCGGGGTTTCACCCCTCTTCAGCCAGGATAGCTTGACGTAGTGGCGTATCATGGGGGTGGGGGCACAGGTGCAAAATTCTTAGGCACGCAACATTGGGGGAGCAATTTGCAAATTGCACCGTGCAATACTTGCCTTGCCCTAGGTGCTGGCAACCCACGCTACAGTGCTACATTGATGTAAAGTGATGATTATATGTCTTGCTTGGGTGTCCCAGCCCCATGTTGTACCACAATTCTGACTATCAGCATTTTCTCAATGTAAATAGAAGTAGAGTTAAGATGAGAAAACCTATGGTTACCTTTGTTTGCTTACTTTGACAACATGTGCTTATTGATATTCTTGAACACAATGTTGTGACATACACATTCTTTACATTAGCTGTGGCCTGGAACCCTTTTCTTTTTAGTTAAATGATCTTGTAATACCCTCATATTGCTGAATTCTGTAGTTTTCCACAGACTTTTATTTCCACCACAAGGAGAGCAATGATGGAAATCATGGTACGTTAATCAGTTAACACCTTCAGCGCGGCGCGAATTTTCGCGCTGTGCTGAAGGTTCTAATGAGCCAACCGGCTCGTGACGGAACGGTTCCGTCATGAGCACAGGCCAACCGACGCTCATGACGGAACCGTTCCGTCATGAGCATCGAAAGGGTTAAAATGTGTTACACTTCGGGTCAGATTTACTTGTTTTTTTGCGTAATATTTAGTGCCATCAATGAGGCGCAAAGACATGAATGCATTTACAATCTAGTGGTAAACCAGGTTAGACCACAATCACATGCCTGCCTGACGCTAAACACGTCTAGCATTTTTTTGCGTGACAAGCATGCACATGTATGCAAAGATGTTGTAGTAGGATACTTCCCACGAAAAATGAAGATTAAACCAGCTCAAACACAATTTACAGAACTAATACTAATCCCCGTGAAGTAGCGCATGCATCATTTGTGTCAGAAAAATAGCGCACTAACAAAGCATGGGCAAAATAGGCTTATCATATCAAGGAGAGACTGCGAAAGGAACATCATAGAAAGAATAGTCATGAGGGCAGCCAAATGGAGATAGTCATTGCAAGACATAGGCATCGTCTAATTTCGCAAGGAGGAAGAAGACAATGCAAAGAGAAAATCTTAAAAAAAAGTGTACCATTGTTTGACCAGCATGAGGAAGAAATCATCAAGAAATACAGACTATGCCAGGACATGATTGCATGTCTGCTCCACCATATAGCTGTACAAAAGGGGGTGGTGATGGACAGGAGATCTGTTGACTGGGTGTGAGTGTTTGATTGATTCAGATGCTCCGTCCATCACCTCTCCCTTTTGTACCGCTTTGTTCGCCATAAGTTGGCAGGGTATGCTCAGACGTGAGTCCCTTGCTCACTTTGCCACTGGATTCAAGCAAGCCTGGCTGACGACGGCTGTAATGCCAGAAACCGGTCCTAGGAAGCTTGAGTCCGGTCCAGGGAAGGCATGGCTTGGCAGTTCGGGCTGGACTGTTCCCATGAGGGACAGGGTCAGATTGATTTGCATATCGCCATGTCTGAACTGGGGTGGCAGAGTGGGCTAAAGAATGGTGATGGATTAAACCCAGATCAGTTGACTGGGTGTGAGTGTTTGATTGGTTCAGATGCTCCATCCATCACCACCCCCTTTTGTACCACTTTTTTCGCCATAAGTTGGCAGAGTATGCTCAGACGTGAATCCCTTGCTCACTTTGCCACTGGATTCAAGCAAGCCTGGCTGAAGACGGCTGGAATGCCAGAAACCGGTCTTAGGAAGCTTGAGTCCGGTCCAGGGAAGGCATGGCTTGGCAGTTCGGGCTGGACTGTATCCATGAGGCACAGGGTCAGACTGATTTGCATATGGCCATATCTGAACTGGGGTGGCAGAGTGGGCTAAAGAATGGTGATGGATTAAACCCAGATCTGTTGACTGGGTGTGAGTGTTTGATTGGTTCAGATGCTCCGTCCATCACCACCCCCTTTTGTACCACCATATAGCAACAGCACGTGAAACAGCAACTACCAAATCACATGCCATACCAGCACATGTGAAACTTATGTCAGTGCTACATCCATTAGCCTCTGGAACCTTCCAGCATAGAGCAGCTGCAGTGGTTGGAGTGTCACAGGGTGCCTTTTCCGCCTTCCTGCCAAACGTTCTGGAAGCAATATTTAGACTAACATCGCAGCATATCAGCTTCCCTAAACCTGGTCCACAAATTCTAATAGTTAACAAGGCTTCTACCAATTAGCAAATTACCCACATGTCGTTGATGCTATAGACTGCACCCATGTCAACCTGAGCAAATCTGTACAGGAATCCCAAACAGGCATCTGTGAAGGCAAATACTGTTTCACCAATGTTGTAGCCAAATATCCTTGCTCTGCACATGACTGCTTCATTTTTAGGCACTCAAGCTTCAATGAACAGTTTGAAAGTGGGATGTACGAACAAGGAGTACGGTTTTCCCTCCATGTGAATTGTATCATAGAAATACTTTGACAAAAATCCATAAGAAAAAATCACTTACCAGTATGGTGGAGTCACCATGAGGTAGTATTACATAAAACATGGTATCAGTATGTCAGTGCATGTGTGTCTTCAATCTGAGTCATGTGTTATAGATGTCATAAAGTCAAATATATGAACCATATCTGTCATAATTGCTTTGTTGTTTGAGAAGTAGTCATCCCCATCGCTTCTCGTTACAGTTGTGTTCAGCATCAAAGTGTACTGTGTATGAAGTGTCAAAGTTAAACATTCCTAACAGTAAACATGTGTCATTCAACACTAATGTAAACTTTTTGGTCCCCAGGTGATCAGGCATATTCTCTCAGGCGATAGCTAATAACTACATTTTGGCCCCAAAAGAATCATGCAGAAGAAGCATATAACACAAGCCACAGCAGGACAAGAGAAATCAATGAGTGTTCCTGTGGGATACTGAAATCCAGATTCCGATGCCTTGACCTATCCGGTGGACATTTATTGTACAAGCCAACAACAGTATGCAATATGATTGTAGTATGTTGCATACTACACAACATAGTAATAAGAGAGAAATAGGACACTGTGGACAAAACATATGCTGCAAATAACGATCGCACCATGTCAAATATGGATGATGTACCAAATGCAGAAATGGATTAAAATGAAGGACATCTCAGAAGGAATGGTATTGTAGCTCATTTTTCTCAAAAAGGATCAACAAACTACCTGATTTAGGTCGAACTAATCTCACCTACACACAACCAAATGTATTTTTTCCCAAGTAGAATATGCATAATGTGACAGACAATTCCAGAAATGTCTAAGCTCCAATCATGTAGTGGTGGTGTGCAACATGCTCTGTCAACGTATCAAATGAAATCCTAAGTGTTTTACATACACGTGCGTGAAATCAATAAAGCAATAAAAATATGATCCATCTCTGTGTCATGTTTGTAACAGAGAAGAATACAAAGTAATCTGCTATCCCCAAAAGTCTGTGTAGAGTACAGTGAAACTATAAATGTCTAATCTACTCAAAAAAAGGTGTATAATGCATGCACATTTGGATCACATACATCAAATCCACTTACTGGAAGCATAAATTATGGTAACATATATCAATGATACGACCATGTCTTGTGTATCGTATAAACACAACATCACAAGATATATCATCCACAGTGTACATAGCAAGCAGCCCCAAATTCCTTGCCAACACAGTCAAACAATGTACATACAATAATGATCACAAAACATCACATCACAAAGCACAATGTCTCAAAATGTGTGTACCTATACATAAAAATACCAGTGCACTCCCTGAAGTACATTGTCATATAATTCCATTCTCATTTAACATGATTTGAAGGGCAGCGGACTTAATAACCTGAGGCCTAAATAAGTGTAACCAAGAAAGTATGGGGCATATGTACAAGGGTGCTGCACCACTGGAACGTCCCTTTTTTGCAATGCCCTGCACAATATTTACAAAGTGCCACTAAGTCACTTAGCTTGTTTTAATGCCACTCTGTAAATATGGTACCCTTTCACATAGGTATCTGTGTGAAAGGGGCATGCAATGGGTGTTGCTGTGGGCATTCCACCACAACACCCATTGCTTTTTGATGCTGCCCCATATTTACAAAGATGTGTAAATCTAAGGCAGTGCCAAAAACTAACGCCATGCAAAAGCAGGCTATAGATTGGCGCAACGAGGAGAAATACTTTTATTTCTCCTCGCTTTATATTTTTCTATTTGTGCTGCATTCTGCAGCACACATAGAAGTAGCAAATCACCATTATTGATTGTTTATGTGCAGTAAGGATCACCTTCCTGCACATAAACAATCATCCCTGCAATGCAACTCCCTTGCACTTTGGCGCAAAGTAGTCTGTATTGGCACTAGGCAGCAATTGTTAGCACCAGCGCAAAGGAAAACACAGGGGTATGCCATATTCTTGTAAATCCGGCACATCCCGTTTTTGAAATGACGCAGTGCGGCACGGAAGAATTTGCATCTGCCACGCATTGCACCATTGCCTTGTACATATGCCCCGATGTGTCACACCATTGAAATCAATGGCATTCCTTGCCAAGTCTCCGAACTTGAGAGACACAGAGGTATAATGACAGAAATATCATGCAGTGCACCTTCCAAAAATGCTGCGCTGTGTAAGGAGAGAGCAGGAGCGGGACACACTAACAGAGAAATGGCACCATTCAATCCTTTTCCCTATTGCCATGGCCTCACACAAACCTTTGCACCATAGTGCAAGGGTGTTTGTGTGAAGCCAGCATAGGCTCAAACTTGAATGATACCCTTCAATGGCAAAACAACATGCATTGACTGACCGTAAAACTGCACTATGTATGTATGTGTGCAGTACAGTGCAATACACATGCAACGTAGGGAATCCAAATGAGCAACTTAAGAGTGACCACAGTCAAAAGTTACAATCACATTTGTACGAGAAACCCTGACTAATCTTCCATTATAGGTAGTGTATGTGACACAAACAATGGGTGTTAGCATGGGTGCTCCCTTTACACCACTGAGGGAATGTCCCCTTGGTGCCAAGTAACGCAAAGCAGCACTACAATCAGCTGTGCGTTCCAGCCAAGTCACTTCCGAGTGCTATACAAGTTCCATGCAGGTAAATCATTTTGTAAGAAAGTTAACCTGTGTTAAAAAGTGTCAGACATAGGATGCTAAATGGCATAAAATCTCAGTCAACAAACCATCTCATATGTAATGGTCGGTGGCAGATTTAGTAATATAAAAGCATGACTACCAAAACATGCTCCTTAATCAATGTTACTACTGATTGCAGAATCGATTGTGTCTTGCCGAATTAAAATAGGCAGTTAGGCACAGTAAATACTGTGTGGCATGTTACCAGACAGTGAGTTACAGTTCAATTAGTAGAGATAAATGGTATAACCCCCATGATACAGACATTTGTATCGTATATCAGCTCATCACTGAAATATGGCAATGGAGATGTGCATTAGACATGTTCATAAGGAAGACATGTTAAAAAATAACATAATCATATGTCAATGAACTATTGTTGCACATCATCAATTTAAAAGGTATACCTAGAAATGTCTTTTTGCACTTTGAACAAGTCCCAGAACTATACTGTACCCATGCAGTAACTGGTTGTTTTATAGTCGGATGCCACTACTGACATCAGGACCATGCTGGATAACAGCAAAACCGCTGCCCTCATCCTCCTGGACCTCTCGGCTTCACTCGACACCATCTGCCACCACACCCTACGTCCTCGCCTCCATGGCGCAGGAATTTGCGACAAAGCCCTGAACTGGACTACCTCCTTCCTCACTGACAGAACCCAGAGGGTCCGCCTCCCTCCATTCCGATCAGAAGCCACGAAGATCACCTTGCGGTGTACCCCAGGGATCTTCGCTGATCCCATCCTTTTCAACATCTACATGGCACTGCTCGCCAACATCTTCTGAGCACACAACCTCAACATCGTCTCTTACCCGATGACACCCAGTTGATCCTCTCCCTCACCAAGGACCTCTTCACCGCCAAAACCAACCTCCACGAAGGAATGAAGGCCATCGCCAAATGGATGATGAACAGCCGCCTGAAACTGAACTCGGACAAGCCAGAGGTCCTCATCCTTTGCTCCACCGCCTCCGCCTGGGACGACTCTTGGTGGCCAATTGCACTAGGAGCTGCACTGACACCCACCGACCACACACGCAACCTGGGGTTCAACCTGGACTCATCACTCTCAATGACCCAGAAGTCAACGCCGGATCCTCCTCCTGCTTCAACACCCTCCGCATGCTTCGCAAGATCTACAGATGGATCCCCACTGAAACCAGAAGGACAGTCACCTAGGCCCTCGTCAGCAGCAGACTGGACTACGGCAACGCCCTCTACGCAGGAAGCCCTGCCAAACTCCTGAAAAGACTACAACGCATACAGAATGCCTCTGCACGACTCATCCTCGACATCCCCCGCTGCACCCACATCACAGCTCACCTCGGAGACCTGCACTGGCTCCCAGTCAACAAGAGGATCACCTTCAAGCTCCTCATCCACGCTCACAAATCACTCCACGACACCGGACCATTATACCTGAACAAACGACTCACCTTCTACACCCCAAACCGCCAGCTTTACTCCGCTGACCGCGCCCTCACCAATGTCCCACGCATCGACAGGACGACCACCGGCAGCAGATCTTTCTCCAACCTTGCACCACGACATGGAACACCCTCCCCAACCACCTGCAACAGACTCACGACCTGCTGACCTTCAGGAGACGTCTCAAGACCTGGCTGTTCAAGCAGTAGCTGCACCCCCCTCTCCCCTCAGCAACCTTGAGACCCTTTGGATGAATAGCACGCTCTACAAATGCTTGATTGATTGATTGATTTATGTATGTAGCCAGTGGTTTAAGTAAAATAAAAATACTATGCCAACAGTGATGCTGCATGCAATGGGCGTGGGGAAAGTGAGACTGGGGGTGGGGTCAAAGGTGTAACAAAATAGAAGGTAATCTGTAAAATGTACGTGGTCTGTTAACGTCAGATGGCTGCATATAAAAAATTCACAAAATAAATGAAAAATATATTACAAACTACGTTTCTCTGAAGAAAATACACTGTAGGATATTTTGAAACCTCCATTAGTTACTGCACTGCAGAGGTCTCTGTATAACCAGAGAGCCACAGATGTTAATCTAGGTTGGTGGTGTGGAGAACAATTAATTGTGTATTTTTAGTGCTACAAGTTCACAGCCTGTGTCAGAAAGCACTGCGAATATGTAAGTCAATATTTTCAACTGGCATCACAGACAGTAAAAGATGGATTGCTACCAAACGTGCAAATGTGTTCAATATAAGATGGTGCTTCCAAAACATAGATTCTGTAGTCATATCAAGACTGTATGTAATGCAACTTTTTGAACATAACTTTCCCATCAAAACGTCAGGGGTAGTAAGTGCTAAAGAAGCGAAAATAAAATCTCAAGCAACTACTTCACAGCTCAGTTGTTCACTTGTTGCCTTGCCACTCAGAATCAATCTTTGTCATCACAAAAGTCTGAGGGATTCAATCAATTAAAGCCAGTACCGGCTACCACGCATACTCAACATTATCAGATTACCCTTTATATTTGCTGACAATGCCTGTTGCACACATTTGCATTGCTTTCAGACAAGCAGACACCCTGGCAGGGAGGCATGTTCACCTATCTTTCGGTTTCACAGCATAGGAGACTCACTAAATTATACTACACCTGAGGCCTAAATACTATTGGAATAAACGATCCCAAGGCGGATTTGTGTGGACACATTGTAGGGGAGGGGGTGTTACTCTTTTTACAAAGGTATAGGGATGTAGTGGCCCACTGATCCCACCCACTTCGACCACTGTATGTAGCCACAAGAAATAAAATGTGTACTTTACATTGGTCAGGAAAAGCAATGCAAACCATGTTAGAGTCATGCAAAGTCACCCAGATGCATGACCTTGAAGAGCGATGGGCGTGGCTCCACCTGACATCTGCTTTGCACCCAACATCCTCTTTCTGGTTGACAGAGTGGAGTACACACAATCAGGAGCATTCAGAAGCACCTGTGGATATTCGCTGGGTACCACTAGTTAGTGTATTGCGTATGAGTCCTCTAATCTTGATGTATGTTTAGAATTATGTGTAAGTGACATGTTGTGCCTTGATGATGTACATCTGTTTTGCAGGGGAAAGTCATCACAAAAAAAATGCCAAAGGCTCGCAGGAAGAGAGATGTCAGTGCAGGGGGACCATACACACGAGCCATTGTAATGTACAAACCAAGGACGACACGATGCATCAAGAGGTAAGAGTATGTTTATTCTTAACACCTCATCCAACGGCGATGGCTCTGTAACTGCCACTTCATTGGATTCTCTCACTTGGCAGAGTTCTCCACCAGAGTTCTATCACTGACCTCATCACACATGAGGTTCTATGCCACCCTTCTTCCTCTCATACAACAAAGTGCACAATGATATATAAAGAACAAAATACAAACACCCAGCCCCGGACATAAGGACAAAACTGCACCCCAAAATAATAACTCACATGAAATATACAGGGTTTTGCATTCTAGGATAATAGAACAAAAGTATTTGATATAAAACTAAATGAAAGAGTGCATTCAATCTCAAGACCTACACAACAAAATCCATGAGATATGCAGATTTTCTTACACAACAAAATCCTTGAGATATGCAGGTTTCCTGGTCTCTCTAACACTCCTCCTGTGAACTGTTGGGGTACTCCTGCAAGAACCTTGTAAACCTGAATCACACACCCTACTCCCAAATGGTTGTGGGGTAAATGTGGTATTGGAAGGATGAACATGTGGCTGCCTTAAAACAGCAACCCTACTCTTGTTTCAAATGCGACCATCATTTGTCTTTATGGCATTCCTGAAACATTTGATCATTTGTAGTTTCCTTGTAAACTTGGACCATTCTGCAGGCCCTTTGGGTTCTCTAATTTTAACAAAATCACCCACACTGACCTCCACATTTCTTCACACTCTTTTTAGAGTCAACATTTTCTATTCTTTTGTGTTAAGCAGTAATCTCTTTGTCTCTCCATTCACCTGGTGAGTTGTCAACACAACCCTTATTCCAGTACATCCAACCAGGACACATTTTGTTGACGGGGATCTCCATTTGAACAATTCGAATGGAGATTTGCCCGTGGGGCCATGCGGGGACATACGATAGCCCATCGATCAATTTGACAACTCTTTCTTCCAATCCAAACCATTCACTCTTGCCAGTTGTATATCTTCTTTTAATGTCTTGATAACTCTTTATATGGCAACGCTAGTTTCAGGGTGATGTAAAGCTGATTTCTTATTTTGAATCCCACACTTAATCAAGTATGATTCTGTCTCATGAGAGCAAAATTGTACTCCATTATACGTAAGTAAGGATGCATGACGTTACAACGCATACTTTTACAACGCATACCTTTACAACACATTTTTTACAACGCAACATCCATTACAACGCATTCCATTACAACGCATGCCATTACAACGAATATTTTAAAACTACCTTTACAACGCATTCCATTACAACTCATACTACCTTTACAATGCATACCATTACATTGCATGTATGGTAAGTATTAGATAGTGTAGGGGTAAAAATTACTATTCTAACTCCAGGGGGGTGCATCAGTAGGGTAAGTATTGGATAGTGTAGGGGTAAAACTTACTATTCTAACTCCAAGGGGGTGCAACAGTAGTGTAAGTGTTGGATAGTGTAGGGGTAAAAATTACTATTTTAACTCCAGGGGGTGCAACAGTAGGGTAAGTGTTGGATAGTGTAAGGGTAGTATGCGTTATAATGTTATGCGTTGTAATGGTATGCATTGTAATGACATGCGTTGTAGTGGTATGCATTGTAGTGCCATGCGTTGTAATGGTTGCGTTGTAATGGCATGCGATGTAATGGATGTTGCGTTGTAAAAGTTGTGTTGTAATGGTAATGCATTGTAAAAGTTGCGTTGTAAAGGTTGTTTCCCGTAAGTAAATACCTGGGAAAACTCTCTCTTTTGAACACAAGCTCAAGAAATCTGATCACAGCTGAAGACGAAATGTCCTGCGCACAGGATGCTTCAACCCATCTGGAATATAAATCCATCAACATAATAATGTAGGGAGTAGCATGTTTGCCTCTTATAGGCCCCAGAATATCCATCGCAACCTCTTCCCAAGGATATTTAGGCAGTGTTCTGCATACCATAGGCAACTGATTAGTTTTGAGGCCTTTATCACAAATGACACACTCCACACAAACTCTTATCATACACTCTACGTCATGATCAAGTGAAGGCCATCAAAAATCTCTCCGCAGTCTCCCTTTGGTTTTCACAATACCCATGTTACCATCATGAGCAAGCTGTAGCACTTTATTTCTAAACTTCGTGGGTGGGACCAATCTTGTACCTCTCAGCAAAAAACCTTTGTCCACTGCTAATTCTTCCAGAATTTTACCCCACTTCCCTTTGTGACTACCCAACTCTGCTGCGCACAGTTCACCCAAACTCACGACTCGTATAACTAGAGCCAATTCTTCATCCGACTGTAATTCTTCCAGCCATTCCATCTCAGATATAGTCCCATCAGTAACTTCACACACACTCACCACCTCCTCCACATCAACGTCATTTCTTTCAATCAAGTCAGTTTCAGTGACATTCACCAACCTGGAAAAACAATCAGCAGAGTGATTACTTGCTCCAGGAAGATACCGAACATCAAAACTAAATTCCAGTAAACTCACCACCCATCTCCTGATAGGAGAGGAGATTGAGTTGAGTCCTTTCCTAAAAAATACTTCTACTAACGGCTTGTGGTCAGTATGTACAGTGAATCTGATTCCCCACAAAAACTGTCTGAATCTATTAATAGACCAATGTACCGCCAGTGATTCCCTCTCAATGACAGAATAATGACATTCTGCATTTCTCAAAGTCTATGACATACAAGCTATCAACTGCTCCTTGCTATCTTTGATCTGGACCAAAACTGCCCCCAAACTCTTTGCACTGCCATTGCATACCACTCTAGTGTCACATAAAGGCTCATAAGCTTTTAAACAGGGTGCATCATTCAATACTTGTTTCACCCTCGTAAACACATTTTTCTTTAACAGTTTCCTCATGTCAAATCAAATTTCTTGCCGGGCAAAGTCTCTAATGAACTTGCTGTGGTATTCCACCATGCTACGAAATGATGAAAGTTATTCCTTTGAATTTGGACCGTCTAATGATCTGATTGTTTCCACAAGTTCTGAACGTGGTTTGATGCCAACCTCAGTAATTTTGTTCCCCAGATAACTGACCTCTGAAACACCAAATTTGCATTTCTCTGCTTTGAGTGTTGAAACTGCTTCTTGCAATTTCCTCAAAACACTCTTCACCCGGTGATCATGCTCCGATACAGTGGCTCCAAAAATGAGAATGTCATCCTGGTAACACTTCACACCAGATTAACCCTTCAAAATTCTACCCATTATCCTCTGAAAAAAGCTGCTGCTAAAATTAAACTAAAAGGCATTCTTTTGAATCAAAATGCACCAAATGGAGCAATGAATGCTGTGAGATCTAGTGATGAGCTGACACCAAGCCTAGGGTAGTGAAAAACTTAGCCCCAGCAAACGTCGTTACCATTTCTTCGATATTGGGCAATGGAAATGTATCTACTATCACTTCCTTGTTGATGGCTCTTAGGTCCACACAAAGACGAATGCCACCATTGCCTTTACAGGCTACCACTATAGGAGCTATCCACTCGGTCGCCTAAACCGGTTCAATCACCCCACAATCACACAATCTCCCCAGTTCATTCTCCACCTCAGCTTGCATGTGAAGAGGAATCATCCGAACATTGGTCACAGGTGAACAAGCACTCACTCCAAGTCTCATCTTGTGTTTGTACCCTAGCAACTTGCCAAGTTTATTTTGAAATAAACTTTCAAATTCCTTCATAAATGTGTCCTTACTGGCACACACTTCATCCACCTGAACCTGAGGAATTTTGTTCGGATGCAAACTCACACCGAATTCACTCTGATTGACCCACCCCAACAAATCATCACCTCAACAAGATACGTATATCTTCCCCACAGTCACTCACCACCTAATCTTATGTCAGCCACAAAATGTCCAAGCATCTCTATCCTTGTTCCTCCATAACCTCCAGCCTGTATGTCCATAGGTGCTACGCAAACAAATGATGAACGGAATGCTGAAGGAATCATACATTCACCCCCAGTCAAGAGATGTGGGTTAAATCCATTGTTCTTTTGCCATATGCAAATCAGTCTTGACCCTGTGCCTCATGGGAACAGTCTAGACCGAACTGGCAAGCCAGGTTCTCCCTGGACCGGAAACAAGCATCCTGGGACCAGATTCTGGGTATTACCCTCCATCTGTCAGGCTAGCTATGTACTAGTTATTTTCTTACTGTGAACAGTTCCTGGAATATCTGTTTAGAGATGATAGAAATGCGAGAGCAAGAATCAAATTTCATTGAAATCAAAGGAAAACAATTTATTCAAATCACTAACATGTAGCCCAATCTCCTGACATATTTCTTGTGTCTTAGTTCTAAATCCTCTTTTGTTCTTGTTACGAGAGCACCTACTAAAATGTCCCTTAATACCACTAGTAGTTACACTTCTGTGACCAGGCAGGGCAAGATCTACCAATAGCCTTGTGACCATCCATTCCACACCTGAACCATGTACCCTTAAACTCAGGATCTAACTTCTTTTGACTTTTCGCTTCAGCTTCTACTTTCTTTCCCCCACTTTTTTGTGTCTTCACCTCACACACTTCCGTCACTTCCTCCTTTTCTGAGACTTTCTGATCTTTGACCGTTTTAACCTCCCCCACACATTTCATCTTATGTTCCACATGTTTAGCAACAATTAGGACTTAATCTAAAGGAGGTTTATCTTTCATCCATAACTCCTCACGTATCTTGTCACTCTTGCATCACAATAGGAATGGATCCCTAATCCGATCTTCAATTGCAGACCCAAATTTACAATTTGAGACTAATTTCCTCAGACTTGTTACAAATTCCTCCAATTACTAATTTTGACCTTGGCTCCTTAACCCAAAATGATACCTTTCCAAAATTGTGCTAACCTTTGGAAGGTAATGTCGATCTAATCTAGCTATGGCAATTTCAAATTAATTCAAATCTCGTGCCTCTGTTTGTGGTAGTTCAGGGAGGTCCTCTAAAACATCTTGACCCTCTGCGACTAAACAATGCAACAAAAAAGCATGTTTCCTTTATGCACTCAAATTGGTTCCGCAAACTCGCGCATAATTGAAGAATACTTTCTTCCATTTTGCCCACTTAATTATCAGTTCACCTGGCGATGATAAAAAAGAAAGGTGGCACAGTAACATTTTGCATTTTGAACGTTTCCTATAAATCTTTAAACAGCACACAGTTGAACCCTTTGTGTGCGTCGGACGTCACGGTGGGTGTGTGCGGAGGACGGCCGGGGGTCGTCCTAACCACGCCCAGTCATAAATCACCTGCACCGCGGCGGAATTCCCGCCGCTGTCAACGGGTTAAAAGCTCTACTTGAGGTATGTTCACCACATTCAATTTGGAAATATCCCCACCCAAAAAATTATGAAAAATGTAAATCAAACCAACAGGTGCCAAAGTACTTAATTTGACATGTATGCCTTAGAATATTACCTGCTAAGTTTAACTGTGCCTTTCCAATGAGTCTTTGTCAATTTATTGTCAAAAGCACTCTGTGCACCTTAAGCACCTTGACATTAAAAAAAAAAACAGTTACAGAATTCCACTGCTGTGCTGTTTCACTTTGGTCTCAGTAAATTAAAGGAAGGAGCTGGAGGGCGAAATGGGTGTTCCTCTGCGTTCCCTACACTCAAAACTGAGGCATCCAACGAGATTGAAGAGGAAATGTTTGAGCGATCTAGATGATCAGCGTGATCTGGGCAATCCTAACTGTCAGTCCCACGCATGTACAGTGCGTTCAACATCAATTAGACAAGCTAGAAGGCGAGGGGACGTTCCTCTACGCTCCTTTTACTGGCCTGCAACACAAAGTGAAGCAGCAGGAACTAGAGGGCAATTAGCTGTTCCTCTGAGCTCCGAAGTGGAAGACTAGCACATACCTGAACTCTGAAGTATGGATCGGATGATTGGCCTGCGTGTACCTTCTCTCCAATGACAGGGTTCGGATTCACAGCAACCGCTCAGCTTCCTAACTTTAGGCAGTATCATTATGCCGAGACTGCAACAGTGCACATCAAGTCTCCTGGAGTCAACAACCGCTCAGCTTCCTGACTTGAGACAGTCTCTTTATCCTGAGATTGCAACAGAGCACATCAAGTGTCCTGGAATCAGAAGACTGCTTCAAACAGCACTCAGCTCCCAATTTAAAATTTACGGCTGACAACCAGAGCCACTTCTCGCCTTGTCGAGGTGTTCATCGCATCACGTTCACCTTATTGTGACTCCGGATCCCACCCTCATCACCAGAATTGTAGTGTACAAACCAAGGACGACACGCTGCATCAAAGGGTAAGAGTAGGTTTATTCTTAACACCTCTGTAACTGCCACTTCACCGGATTCTCTCACTTGGCAGAGTTCTCCACCAGAGTTCTGTCACTGACCTCATTGCACATGAGGTGTCTTGCCACAGCCATCTTCGAGGCAGAGGAGCAGGTGCTGCACTACCTACCCAAAATGCTGCAGGAAGGTGGTCGAGTAGGTTGGGGATATCCATTGCATGAGTGTCGCAACAGATGATGCCAGGTTGCTTATCGTGTTATGCAGGCCAGTGGCAATGAGAGATCGATGCACCAGGTGCAGCATAGGTGAGCTGGCATGGTTGCAAGAGAGCAATACCTACTGCACCACCTTGGTATCGAGATGAATGGACTAGTTGGTAAGTGTAAAGTTGAAGATATCAGGGTTTAAACACTGTGATGTTGTATCATGTTTGCATCACGAAAGTTCCGTAAACTGTTGTATCTTCTGATTTTACCCTCTTTAGTGTCCTGCATAAAATCCAGATTTTTCTAACAGTCTTTGTATGCAGCACAGCAGGCAACATTGCTAAACTGTGTTGCGTGACTAGGAGGGACCAGGGGAGTGCCATATCTACAGAGGTATGTGTCTCTCCTACCCTCTCCCTAGCGCTGGCGCTGATATTACTTACTGTGCGCAAGGCACAAACCTTTGCGTCATAGTACAAGGATGTGTGCATGAGTCTACCATGGATTTTGTATTGGAAGGGTATCCTTCCAGTACAAAATATTAAGCTTCGACACAGTTGAAACCTTCTCTTACTTTGTATGTGTGCGGCACAGAGAAGCATGCATGCAAAGTTGCAAAAAGAAAGGAGAAAAAAGAAAGGAGAAATTAAAACATTTCTTGTTTTAACACCTCTTTTCAAAAGTGTTCACATTTTTGCACTAAACACAGTGTATTATTGTTTGTAGATAGGGTTTTGCATCAAAAGCCATGGCTGGTTGAATGGGAATGTCCATGGACCACGTATGTAATGTTGCCTTGGCACTAGGTAATGCAAACCAGTTCTTTGCGTTGCTTAGCGTTACTTTTAGGGTACTTTCCTGCACAAAACAAGTTTTGCACCGGAAACTAAAATTGGAAATATTTTATTTTGTCATGATAGCATCACTATTGTGACACTAACTCAGCAGAAAGTGTTTGTAAATCTACCCCCAAGTTTTCACATAAAAATCACTTAGAGGTAATGTAAAGCAGCGCCTACTGCTGAATTGTATTACTTAACACGAAGGGTAGGATCCATGGCTGGTGAATGGCCATTCCCAAGCATCCATCCTAGGATATTGGTGACAAAGCCGATTGGCCCAAAGTAGTAGACAGCGTTATGCATTAAAATGTTGCACCCATTACTTATAGGCCCTATAACCAAGAATTGGTCAATGGTCGCCTTTCAATTCTGATTTTGCATGTTTCCTGGACTGTACACCACACATACAGATTTGGGAAAGGTAAAAAGTTAGTCTAACCATAGCATATTGAACAGGAATGGTATACTTCCAGTACCAATCCGATGATAGACTCACGCAGACAGCCCTGCACTATGGTGCAAAGGTGTGTGACGGACACACAGCTGCCTGATTGTGCCTCTGTGCTAGGAAGAGGAGAGGAGAGTAAAACAATGCAAAGATCTCTTGGGTTGATGCTGGGCAGAGGAGAGGAAAGTGGCATTTGTCTGAAAATCAGCCCTGTCCCTGCACCTTCATTATCAAGCAACGCAGTGCAGCATGCCATATGGCTGCACTGCGTTACGTGAGTAATTCTGTACATCTGCCCCTTAATTTCTAATATGTAAGGTCTCAAGTTTGACTTCAATCGCTGAAGAATGTAGATATTGTTTATTGTATGTGTATACATTGAATAATCAATGTTAGCCTGTAAGTCCGATTCACATGTCTTGCCCTTGATATGCAATGTTCATACATAGATCTAAAGATAAACCTATAGACTCACTAATGAGCTCAGTCTCATCCTGAGTCCTTTCTAAAAGAATACGTACCAAAATCAGCAGGCAAGTACTAAAGAGGTGCGGAGAGGTGATCGGTACCACTGGGGTATGAAATGCACTGACCCCGAGCCGATGCCGGGGCAGAGAAAACGAGCTAAGGCACGTAGAGCCTGGTGGCCTGCACGGCAAACTGAGACCGGGGTCTCAAATAGCGGCGAGATCTGAATGCTGCGTCGCCTAATCCTTCAGCGTCGCGCCAAATTGCCTGTGCAGAGAGGCGACGCAAGCTGCATAAAGGCTAGCTGAAGTTTGGGAGAGCGGCTCTCGCGATCTGCGTCTGAGAAGACTGGTAACCCGGACCAGCTGCGAGTGACGTGGTCTCAGCAACACCTCATGGGACTAGGTCCCAAATTTGGATCCTGGATAAAGCTGCTTTACACTAAGCCACTAGCACAGGTGGTGGTCAACGGTAGGCTCTCTGATACATTACCGCTAGGGAGAGATACAAGACAGGGTTGCCTGCTATCCCTGCTCCTCTTTGCCCTGGTGCTGGAACCATTGGCGGCCTGGATTAAAAGAGACCCTATGATTCGCGGGCCCAAATGGGCAATGGAATGGGAAGACCGTTTATCCTTATATGTGGACGACATCCTGCTATATATGGCATCCCCGTAATCCTCCCTAGTTAGGCTACTCAGCTTCTTTCAGATCTTTGGGGAATGCTTGGGATATACTATTAACTGGAGCAAATCCATTCTATATGTCCTGATTGGCCCCCCTCCAGTCCTATCTTGGGGCTGCGATGTCTAGGTGGCAGAGGATGGCTTCCGATACCTTGGGATTTTTATAACGAACAGCCCAAAAGACTTCACGAACAAGAATCTCCAAGAACTCCTTAAAAGACTATGCAGGGATGCTACACACAGGCAGTCCCTCCCCCTGACACTAGTAGGATGAGCTGCACTTTTTAAAATGATGGCATTGCCTAGATTTCTCTACATCCTGCAAAATACACCATTTCCAGTTTCCCCATCATATTTTAGATAGAGACAGAAGAATGCAGCCTCCTATGGGAGGGAAAACCGGCCCAGATAGCCATGGACAAATTGGTCAGAGGGTGGTATGATGGGGGTATCGCACTTCCCAACATACAGATGAACTATTGGGACGCTCATCTAGCTGTCCTTTACCATTGGATTCATTCTCCTCAGGTGGAACCCGCTTTCCGTATGAACCGATTTGTCCTGGGGGAGGGAGGGGTCATGAGGGCACTTTAAAACAAGACTCTGGGGAAAGGCCTCACGGGACCTACTGCACACACAGTCTATATATGGCATACCACCCACAAGAAGCTGGGATGGTACAATATGACAACTCAGTTTACTCCACTTTGGTAAACCACGAAGCTGGGCAGGCTGAACAATTACAAAGGATTCAAGCAATGGGATCTAATTGGGATCTCCAAGGTTGGCGACCTCTGGAACTCCTCGTCGGAAGAACACAGAGAGTCCGCCTCCCCCCGTTTCGTTCCGAGGCAACCGAAGTCATCTGCGGCGTCCCGCAAGGATCTTCACTCAGCCCCACCCTCTTCAACGTCTACATGAGACCCCTTGCTGCCATCGCACACCAACACAACCTCAACATCATCTCCTACGCCGACGACACCCAGCTGATCCTCTCCCTCACCAGAGACCCCGACACCGCCAGAACCAGCCTACACAAAGGGATGAAAGACGTCGCCGAGTGCATGAAGAACAGCCGCCTGAAACTGAACTCAGACAAGACGGAAGTCCTCATCCTGGGACCATCACCCTCCGCCTGGGATGACTCCTGGTGGCCCCCAGCCCTGGGCACCGCTCCCAAGCCAACAGACCACGCACGCAACCTGGGCTTCATCCTGGACTCCTCCCTCTCGATGACCAGACAAGTCAACGCCGTCTCCTCATCATGCTTTCACACCCTCCGCATGCTTCGCAAGATCTTCCGATGGATCCCGACCGAAACCAGGAAGACGGTCACCCAGGCCCTCGTCACCAGCCGATTGGACTACGGAAACACCCTCTACGCCGGAACCACAGCCAAGCTACAGAAAAGACTCCAACGCATCCAGAACGCCTCCGCCCGACTCATCCTGGACATCCCCCGATGCAGCCGCATCTCCGGCCACCTGAGGAACCTGCACTGGCTCCCCGTCAACAAGAGGATCACGTTCAGGCTCCTCACCCACGCACACAAGTCTCTCCACGACCTGGGCCCCAAGTACCTCAACGACCGCCTGACCTTCTACACGCCCACCCGCCAGCTACGGTCTACCAGTCTCGCCCTCGCCGCTGTACCACGCATCCGAAGAGCCACCACCGGAGGCAGATCCTTCTCCTACCTGGCGGCCAAGACATGGAACTCCCTCCCCATCCACCTTCGGCTGACCCAGGACCATCTCGCCTTCAGGAGACAACTCATGACCTGGCTGTTCGAGCAGTAGCGGACCCCTTCCCCCAAGCGCCTTGAGACCCTTCCGGGTGAGTACTGCGCTATACAAATATTATGATTGATTGATTGATTGATTGGAACAATGGGAGAGTTATCTCATTTGAACAATTGCAGAAAAAGTATGAAATAGCAGCAACAGAAAAATTCAAATATCTCCAAATTCGGCATGTAGTGTTGGCCACCATCCTACCGGAGACTGCCCTCCTGGAGGCCACACCCTTGGAGGATAGGCCTCTTACGGACCGAATTTATCTAAGGACCATCTCCTTGACATATCAAAAATTAATTAGCAACCAACCAGACCCCACAGTAAGTCTCTGTGAGAAATGGCAGGCAAATGTGGTGGAACTAGATGATACACATTGGCAGGAGGCACTAGAATCTCCTAAGGCGGTAGCAATACCTGCCAGACTAAGACTGGTGCAGCTCAAAGGGCTCCACAGGGTGTACTTTTCCAGGCTGACTTTAACGAACATGGGGAGAGCTAATGACCAGCTCTGTCTTTGACAATGTGGGGCTATAGGAACTTTCTTTCACACGATATGGGACTGTCCCAATATTCAAGCATACTTGGAAGCAATCATGCATACAATAACAAGAGTCAGTGGTGCTCCGGTGCCACCAGAACCTGAACATTGTATTTTAAACATATGGGAAGTCACTGACCTCAATCACGCAGCCCAAGACTGGGCAACTCTAGGCATGACAATAGCTAAACATAATATAGCCCAACCCTGGGGAGTTCAAACTGTGCCAACACACACAGACTGGGGTAACAATATGGACTAAGTCATGGTGGCCGAAAAGGCAGTATATATCAACAGGGGCTGCCCCAAGAAATGGGAACGGATATGGGGAGGTTGGAACAAATCCTGAGGGAACATCTGTACACTGTTGACGGGGAGTCCCGAATTAGAAAACAGCTGAATGATGAACTGTGGGCGGAGTGGGAGGGTGGTTGTGGGTGACGTGAACTTCTAAATGAAACAACCAAGTCGAAAGCGGGAATGTAATATCAAAAGTCAACAGGGATTGCATGTACAAACGTATGTCAATTATGCTCTCAAGTCGTATATTTAAGAAACAGAAATAAAAAAATAAAAAATGAATTTTATGTGCATTTCCTACAATACTTTATCTCATCATGGCAGGAGGACCAGAGCCCATACACCCCATAAATTCACCTAAGGTGCAGATGAAGGTGAGTGATGATCATAAGTTAGTCAAGTCCAGGAATTGTTGAGCAAATGTTAAGACATGTACAGTGATATGTAGCTATTTAGACTGCAAGGGAGGGTATCTTGACACTGAGCAGATGTGAGCCTAGCCAAAGGTGAGGTCTGGTCGGTCTACTTGACAAGACAGGCCTTTGTCTGCTTGTGGTATTTGAGAACTGAGGAGGTGACTCCAAAGTGTAGTGTCAGGTTGTTCCACACCTTAAGAGTTATGTAGATGTTGACTCTACATGTATGCATGGGATGTGTGCAAGTAGAAATCAAGATGAGCGGAGATGTCCGGACAGTGAGTGATAACTGATGCTGTGCCAGTGTAATGTAGTGCCTTGAAAGGTCTTCTGGGGAATTTGAACTGTGAGCAATTGTGTGTAGGAAGCAATGGCAGAGCCACCAGATGGGGTGTGAGTATGGTATAGGAGGGTGAGAGTGTATCATGCAGGGAATTTCTGAGTTGCCAATAGCCTTGAGCTGAATGTTGTTTCAAATACGGTATAGAGGGGTTTTCATTAGGCTACCTTGCTTCTGTTGATGTTCTGGGTATTGGGTGAGTCTTTAAATTGAAGAGCTTGCCCAGCATCCTTTGGGTCTGGCTACAGGGTTGCTTAGGCTAGAAATGTGTTGGTTCCTGTTGTTGATGTGTGTGGCGATGGTCGGTGTTGGTCTGAGCTTTGTTGCCAACATGGTGGAGTCTGATGGTCATAATCTCATCCCCAAAAAACATATTACCAGCTTAGCCACGGCCTACTTGAAACAGTTGGGCTCCAAATTCAGGCATGCAGGCATTGTACATGATCTGGGTATTGCGCGTCATGTCAGTGCTAGAGATGGCAACTTAGTTGTTGATGATGGAGGACAGGACGCTGTCAGAGCGGCTGATACAGGCTAGAGTGATCGTCTATACATATTGAAGAGCGTTGGGCTCAGGGAGGTTCCTTGCCAATATACTCAGATGAGGTTATGGGAATGTGAGCTGTATACCGTCAATCTGAATGTGTGGGTATTTGAGTAGGAAGCAGCCAATCCATCAGAGTACATGTCCTAGGATGTCATGAATATGTTGGATGGAGATGGGGTGGTAAACTTGGTGACATGCTGTAGAGAGGTCCTGGAGGATGAGGGTTGCTGTGTCTCTTCTGTTGATGGTCATGAAGATATCATCCATGGCAACAATGGGGGCAGTTCCTCGACTGTGTCTGGGGCAGTGTTTTCTGGGTAGTATGATCACACTTGCAATGTGTGAAGTTGTTTCCTGGTCTGTAGCATTTATCATGACCCTGGTTGTTATCACAGATGGTGTACAAGTGATGACATTGATTACATTAAACTACATTGCTGTTAAGTTTGTACCACAGATCTTTTTGTTAGTTTGTGGGTACCTGTGGTCCCATTTTGTTTCAGCCGAAGCACACTAATTTGGCAGTGGTACGTCACAGTTGATTGTAAGTGTGGGCCGCGAGTAATCAGACTCCATGTATGGAGATTATTTATGGTTGTGACCGATGTAAATCTGAAATTGGACACTTAGGACCTCATTACGATGCTGGGCAGACGAGCGTCTGACCGGCATTGTGTCCCAAATTATGATGAAACTGCATTCATTACTATTGGACAGTGTATTTGTCCTATTGCAGCTTGTGCTGGGGGCCTCAGTACAAGCCGCAATAGGAAAAATACACTTTTTGAACATCCATGCACATTGTGGCAGGCACCATGAGGTGCCTGCCACACGATGCATGGAAGTTTAGGGCCACATAGCTGAGGTCCACGGGGGACAGGGGCCCTTTCTGCCAGTCTTTTCATGGCCGAAGAACGAACATGAAAAGGCTGGCAGAAATTTGCATCGTAATCCCCACTGCGGTGCTTGAGCACCTCATTTTGGGGATTACGATCTTCCCTCCTCCGGACGGGCTCCTTGAGCCTGATGAAGGTGGCGTGGATTCCCCTTGCAGGCATCGGTCGAACCACCTATATCCAAATATGGCAGTCAGACAGATGCCTCAGATGTCGAGCTGACAGCCACCGATGAGCTTTCGGATGGCCTGCAGCCCCACATTGTAATAAGGCCCTTATTGTTGGAATAAATATACACAATGTCATGCTGTTATTTATTCAAATTTGTGCTTAACTGTGGAGCATAATTCATGTCAGCTGAGATCTCTTAATGGATAGTGCTGCTGAAAAATCACAAAATGAGGCTACAACACATGGAGGACATAGCATCACATTTTCGGCATGTTGCTGAACTCTAGTGTGAGCGCAAGAGTGATAAGGGCCTGGAGCAACAGAAGGTCCCAGGACACAAAAAACATACAACAATCATGGGAAAAAAGTCTATGTCTGCTTCAACAATCCATGAAACCACTGTTGGTGTGTGACGCAGTACACACTCAAGTAGAGTGACATCTACATCCTCTACCTGTGTGTCAAGCATTGACAATAAAATCCTTTCTAAAAAAGCTATTGTGGGAAATCAGGATGATGCAGAAGGCTATGTCCAAATGTGTGAAGAGGAGGAAATTATGTTTTTTAAGTATATGCTGAAGCCGCATTACTGTTACCTGTTGTAACAATAGTAATTTGTACTTGTATGTTTGAATTGACAAGTATGACTGATGTTTACAAACTGGAGTTTTAATGACTTTAATTAAAATTCCTACCTGCAATCATTGATTCTTGTTTCTCCTTTGTGAACATATATGTTTGTTATAATACACAACAACTTGTTTGAAGTTGATCATGTGATAAGAGTTGTTTGTGAGAGCGATCATTAACAAACCCTTTTGTATTTTTGTGGGAGAATGTCTTTCTGCCTCGCATAGCCATGCAGCACCCATGGAACAGCCCCTCAGCATTAAGTGATATTAACTAGGGGGTATATTAGCAAGAACCTCGTTAAAATTATCGCCGTTTTAGCGCTAGGAAACTGCCGCCAAAACGGCGATAATGGGCTTGCTAATATGTGTTATAGAATTCCATAGAAGCCCAGGTTAGATGTCCTGCACATCTAACCTGGGCTTCTATTGGAATTCTATAACGCATATTAGCAAGACATTATCACCGTTTTAGCGGCAGTTTCCTGCCGCTAAAAAGGCAATATTTTCAACGAGGTTCTTGCTAATATTCCCCATGCTCTCTCTGTCTTTTCTCTCTCTCTCTCTCTCTCTCTCTCTCTCTCTCTCTCTCTCTCTCAATAGCCAGTTATGATTTTACCTAATACTTGATATAAATGTATCATGACTAGATAAATATGTTTGGGTTATAAATGTATTTTAACACACATAAAACAGGAACTTGTACATCACATGGGTCCAAAAGAAGTATTTTGCAGATTAAGAGGCTAATTTCAGATACTTTTATCTGAAATGAAGTCAGTTAACATATGCACTTTTTTTTATTTTTAGGTCTCGGCAAGGCAGCGCATGTGTTGTCTCGTCGAGAGATGCTGTATACAGTATAGTGGGGGAAGCTCCGCCCAGTTGACGCCATTCTTTTTGATTGGCCAAATTCCTAAATGCTGTAATCTGATTGGTTTTCCTCAACTTAATCCTGCCTCCTGACGGACATGTCATCATTTTTCTCCTTCCATAGCTATCGGCCCCTTCACTTTTTTATATAGCGCGAACTTGAACCGAACCGAATCAGTTATCAGAGCGCTTTACATAGCACCAGTTACGTTACATGAGGACATTTTCATTTTTTTTAATTTTTTTAATTTTTTTTAGGCACGGGGAGATTAAGTGATTTGCCCAGAATCACAGGGGGTTTTTGGCGTCGTTACCGAGACTCGAACCAAGTTCCCCAGGTCCGAGGTCGAGCGCCTTTTTGTTCCCCTGCCTTCCCCGTTCCCTCCCGCAGTCCGCCACTTCTCTGTCCACCACAACCCACTCCCGTTCCTGCCTTCTTGGACGACCGCAGTTTTATTTACAATGCAATAGGTCTCGCGTAAATACGAATTCTATTGCATTTGTAAATGCTTTTTTTTCTGATTGGCTGGCTGCATTTGCACTCCATTTTGCCTGACCTAGACCCTCGCATGTGCGCGATGCTATTCATCATAAGCATGCACGCCAATTGTATTCATAGACAGCGCATGAAGGGAGATCCCGATCCGCTGCTAGACACAGCTTCCTCTTTTTTTATACATAGACACCGCACACGGCCTCCTGTGCTTTTCTTCCCCCTGGCTCTGTCTGACGTGCAGAGAGATACTAATCTACTGCTCGGTGCTGGTCACAGACATGGGTCTCTCCCAGCCTGATGTATGTTTCCTTCCTTCTTTGCATGTTCATTGCATTCTTGTTTTTTTATTGCCCTGTCTTCATTTCAGTCACTTGTAGTGTCTCTCATGTGCCCTTCCGCGCTTGTGAACACTAACGGAAACGCAGGGCTCACTCACTACTTTTGCCCGCTCACTTTGATTGCTGTGAAGTGTTACCCCTAGGTTCTGAGCTGTTCGGGATGCAGCTGGGCTGGGCCTACTTCCACCAGTGACCGCCCCTGCTGCCGAGTAACCCCTCCATAGGCGCTATATGTGCTGCACCTCGGAGATGGGGTATAGTGGCAGGCAGCTGGCAGGGACACAGCCTCCAACCCTCGCACATCCTCAGATGAATGCTGGGAGGTGATTGTTTGAAAGAAGAGGCTGGGAGCAAGGGGACAGGAAGGGGCTACCGATGGGAAGCAGGTATGCACATGCCCAGCGATGTCTGCGCATCCAAGCCTTCACCAATCTCAAGTTAATAAACAGAATGCCGCGTGGCAATGACCCCTCCCCATTGGCATTTTAAGGGAAGTAATTCCAATCAGAGCTCAGCATGCTTGCTGCTACAGGGCATCTGTGTCTCCAGGCTTTAAAGTTTGCTGCGGAAGGGTAATGACAGCCTTTCGCTTCTCACAGTGCCTCCCTATGTTTCAGTCAAAGCTTTTGCATGTGCTTCAGTCATAGTGTTTGCACGTGGTTGGTACAGCTTTTGCACATTTGCTCAAGCCCCTCCGGAACATGTCTCAGCACCTGCATGCGCATTTTCTGCGCTTGCTATGATAGCGCCCTGTGTGGAATAAATTTGGCATCCTTGCTGCTGTTGGTGAATATAAAATGAAGTGTTAAAAAAAGCAATGGATGGTATGCTTGAATTCAGGACGATCCTTACATGGCAGTTTGGGCTGGACTGTTCTTAGTGGTCCAGACATGCGTTTTAGTGATTTAAAGAGGCGGAAAAACTTTCTTAGGAGTGATGAGAAGAATCCATCTGGAATGATGGTACTGGCGAGTGTTAACATTGCAGTAATGTGTGATAATGTGGTGCAGTGGTAAATACTTATAAGGTCCCAAAGGCGAGACCTATTGCATTGCAAATGCATTTTAAATCTGGTATGAGTTGAGCAGACAAGCTACAGCACAATGTAATCAATGACTTTTACATTTTGGCATAGTGATTTGGTACAGTCTCTTGCATGTCACTTCTAGTATTTTCAAGGTACATTAATCCAAATTTTAAGACAAGTTCTACATGACAATTGACGAAGTAAATGTACAGAGTGCTGCATGTAACACAGCATGAAAGTGTATAACTCATATTTGACAGCACATAACAATAAAGATGAACACATACCAACACATGTCTGAAGTGTCAATAAATATTTCTGTGTTCATATTGCTCTTCACTTTGTGATGGTATTTAGGAATTTTACATGTAGATTCATCTTCAGGAGCACGTTTCTTCAGCTTCCGATTAACCAACTTGTGATTGTTTTGGGCAATCAGTATGTGTGAGTTGAGGTACAGGTGTTGGGTGTGAAGCTGATGCCATAGAATTTGACTGTAGTCTAGCTTCTTTGGCAGCAGCAATTCTATTGAGTGCAGAAGCCATGTCTACATCAATTTCTAACATCTTTACATTTAAAGCAATTATTGTTTATAAATCTCTCAGGCTATTCACTTTATCAACTAGTTTGGATATCATGTCGTTGGATTGTGAAGTCAGCTTTATTACATCATTGCTACTTGTGGAAGATGTAGTTGGATCTAGCATGTTTTTTGACTATTGGCATCCACATAGTTATTAATTGACAATAAGTCTTCATGTTTGTCCATGAGGGAAGTGTCCATGCCACTAAAGAAGTAATACAGACCTTCTATTTTGTCTTGATTGGATTTAGGCATTCTATCATATCCTTTAAAACCCTCATGTAAGCTTGAGAATCCTACCTTCACTGCTTCATGTTTGATCCTGTGATCTGTATATTTTGTCTTCAAATCCATCCATTACTAATGTTCGGTTGGATCACTGTATGCATCTTCTTCTTTTCTTTTGAGAACTGGGTTGAATTTCGTCCTGTGTGATTCCAACATCATCACTTTGGGCAACAGTCAGCTGTGTTGGTATTTCTAAGTCATTCAATAAGATGAACAAGGTTATGTTATCTAGGGGAGCCATGTTGGCACATAAATCCTTATTTGCATGCTCATCATTTTGTGGTCGGTCAGGCACAGTGGGAATTGCCACACGAAGAAGGAGATTAAATATATTCATGGTCATGTTACATTTATACACCTACAGCATAAGGACACATTGCAACGTCACAGCATAGTGTACATTTATGGAGCACTGCATTGCTCAAATTTCACTTTCTATATAACATAGTATACTTACATATTATGTACAAAATCCATCTCAGTTATTTGCTACTAACAATATTATGACTCAATGAATAAAATGGGATTATTATTTGATGGGCATGAACTGTGGTCAACAGCAACCACAATCATTGTCAGGAAACACAGGCCAACCTTCAATTTACCTGTACTCAACCGTAGTCAGTTGACACAGAGCATTCAGGTTTCACTTACAGGCCAAGTGTTAAGTATTTATACTACATTCCAGACATTGATGAAGTGGAAGACATGTTTGAGCATATCTTAGTTTTCGTTTACATGCTTGACACGAGGGTGAGTGATGATTCAGTATATACAATTGTATTAGCAAGTTATTTCACAAAAATGAAATGCACTGTTAATAATTCAAAAGACAAGAAACTGAACCATTGACTCACAGCTCGTGAGCTGTAAAGCCACGTTAAGGCACCAACCTCTTTACAGGCCATTCATACACCTTTCATACGTGTGACACATACAAAACATTCACACCGCCAGCCGCTGGCCCATCACAATTACAACATTCACATCATCAGACAGCGCCATTCAAGGGCCCAACACTTTCACACGCCCCCTTTCCTGACACAGCAACTACACAAAGTGATGGACTGCGTGGAGTGGCACTCAGCTAGCAGTGTGTGTAGTGAACAACAGAAAGTAAATACTCACACACCGCCAGCCGAGCGCCAGTCCACCCACACCGCCATCAAGGCACCAGTCCACACGCACTGCCAGCCAAGCATCAATCCACACACACCACCAGCCAAACACAAATCCTTGCACTCTGCCAGCAAAGCACCAGTCCACGCACACGGCCAGCCAAGCGCCAGTCCACGCACACCACCAGCCAAGCGCCAGTCCACGCACACCGCCAGCCAAGCGCCACTGCACGCACACCGCCATCCAAACACCAATGCACGCACACCGCCGGCCAAGCACCAATCCACACACTCTGCCAGTCAAGCGCCAGTTTACACACACCGCCAGCCAAGCACCAACACTTGCACTCCACCAGCCAAGCGCAAGTCCACGCACACCACCAGCCAAGCACCTATCCTTGCACTCCGCCAGCCAAGCAACAGTCCACGCACACCGCCAGCCAAACACCAATCCATGCACTCTGCCAGCCAAGCACCAGTCCATGCACACCACCAGCCAAGCGCCAGTCCACGCACACCGCCATCCAAGCACCAGCCTGCACACACTGCCCTCACATTTAGATTTTTTTTTTAAATAACACAAACAAATTGCAAATACCTACAAATCTGCTAACACAAATTCAAAAACTAAATACATTGCACTAATCCCAACCTTGAAACAGACTAAAAAATATTAAAGAATACAGACCAGGCAGTTCACTTTACCACTCATGGATACTCCCAAAACTTCTTATGCGTGTGGTACAATTTAAAACAAGCTGACACACACAATCCAGGATTAGAAGGACAGTCGGGGCAGTACATACGAGTCTCCCTCCGCACACTTCTTCGCCAACAGACTCTACATCTCCTAGTGGGAAAGTCTTTTGAGGATGTGGGAGGAATGTATTCAGGAAAGTGGCGATCTTTCAGTCTAGCCACATCCTCCACCACTCCAACTCTAGGAACACTTGCCTGTTCCACTAGAACAAGGCTGCCTATTATAGACTCCTGAAACTTAACAAAAGGCATCTTTGACTCAGGACAAGAATTCTCGAACACAACAAAAGCATTAAAGGTTGCCAAGTGGAAAAGATGAATAGCCAACTTCTTATACCAAATGTAAGCCTTACGAAGAGCTGCATAAGGTTCCAACCTCTGATCTACTCTGTCAACATCGCCCATGTGCCTATTATAGTCTAAAATGCACACAGGTTTGAGCACTTCAGCAGCCTGACCCCAAACAGGCACAGGTGCAGTGCTTTCATCATGGATGGTAGTCAGCATGCACACATCTCTCCTGTCTGAAAACTTCACAGCTAGAAGCTCCTCACATTGCAATGCACTAGACTGTCCCCGCACAAGCCTTTTGCAAACAAGTTCTTTTGGGAAACCTTTACGTTTACAGCGCATTGTGCCACAAGCAACGGTGCCCACTTTGGCCAATTCCTTGAACAACCGCACACCAGTGTAGAAGTTATCTACATATAAATGGTGGTCTTTGTTAAATAATCCTCTACCTAGTTCCCACACAATTTTCTCAGTCACTCCAAACGTGGAAGGACAACCAGGGGGGCTAATGCTGGACTCCTTACAGATGTACACCCTGAAATTAAAGACATATCCAGTCCCACTGTCACACAGCATATACAGTTTAATTGCATAGCGGGCCCTCTTACTAAGAATGTATTGCCTAAAAACCAAGCGGCCCATGAACAATACCAAAGACTCATCCACTGCTATTTCTTTACCAGGAGCATAGATCTCAGAAAAATGATCAACAAAGTGATCAAGGACAGGCCGAATCTTAAAAAGACGGTCACAATCAGGGAGATCTCGTGGCAACGCTAAACCATTATCAACAAAATGTATCATCCGAAGCAGAAGCAAATACCGATCACGACTCATGACTGCTGGAAATATAGCCGTTGCCATCAAGGGACTAGTGGGCCAATATGAAGACATTGATGGCTTCCTTAGCAAGCCCATCAAAAAAGTTAATCCCAAAAACTTCTTCATCTCTTCAACATTTGCGGGAGTCCACCGGGTAGCTCTAGAACGGGGCTTAAGGCTGGCACTGTTGTCCCGCAAAAACTGTTCTGCATACATATTAGTCTGCTCTACAATCTCTGCCAAAAACACATCGTCCATAAACAACTGAAAAAAATGTATCTGCAGAAAATTCTCAGTATTCACTCTACACCCTGGAACACCAGTAAAGTCTGTCAATGCCGGCTGCACCATGCCAGGGGCAACCCAGAGGCCATCCCTATCAACAGGAAGTGCAGCCGCCCCAGCCTGCAGCCCAGATGCCTCTTGCCGCACTACACCAACGGGATGCCTACCAGCCTCAGATGCTTCTTGCTGCACTACACCGATGGAAAGCCTATCAGCCCCAGATGCCTCTTGCTGCACTACACCACCAGTAAGCCTATCAGCCCCAGTGCCTCTTGCCGCACTACACCACCAGGAAGCCTAGCAGCACCAGATGCCTCTTGCCGCACCACAGCAATGTGAAGCCTTTTGGGCGCAGCTTGCAGCCCAGATGCCTCTTGCCGACGTACACCAAAGGGAAACCTTGCGGCCCTAGGCTGCAGCCCAAATGCCTCTTGGCCCACTACCAGCACATCAATGTCCTCCTCTAACACAGGCACTTCATCAGCACTAGAAGAAGCTTCATCATCCGATGATCCCAGGCGAAGAGAAAACTCACTGCCTGAATCTTCCCCTCCTACCTCTGGCTCCGAATCGGAGTCAGTCTCTGAACCCAGGTCAGAGGAAGACTCAAAAAGCATACCGACAACCTGCTGAGCGGTAATCCTGCGACTAGCCATTATCCTTACTAAGAAAGAAGACTACACAAACAAGTCAACAACAACCAACACTGTGCAAAGTAAGTAGTAAACAAGGTAAGGCTTTAACACAAAGATCTATACACTCCAAAACAATATAACTCTTACCAAAGATAGCTACACTCACCAGCACCAATTCTGCTGAGACACAGCAAAAAGCAATGTTATCCCACTAGAAAGAAAAAAAAATGCACATTAGACAACAAAGTACACATCAAGCACTACTGCAAAAAAGAATTTGACAATCAAGACATAGAGCCAAACAAACTGCTATTACTACACCTTTTACAAAAACACATTCATCTCGGGAAAGTAGTACAAAATACATTCACTTACCAAGCACAAGCAACTACACAAGCTGCAAAACCAGCAGTAACAGAACCGCAACCTACAACAATCCAAACAGCAGAAGCCTTGAACTAGAATGAAATAGAGAAATAACAAAATTACTAATACATTTCACAAACAATATAACAATTAAAAATATAGCACACAAATTCACCACCCAAATGGACATTCAGCCAGATGGGCCTTCAAATAGAGCTGAGACCAATGGGGATTAGGTGAGGTTTTCCACCAAGACACTGGTTATATTTTTGGATGTTTTTCTCTGCCTGCCCCCTTTGGTGCCAGTCGGTCTTTTTGTCCTTACTGTTCCCCTCACACGGGGGCAGTAAGGACAAAAAAAGACCGACTGGCACCAAGGGGGGCGGGCAGTAAAAAACATCCAAAAATATAACTACCTTTGGAAGCAAACCTTGCCCAAGGGCTCACTTCCACACACTACAAAACACAACCCCTAGGACCTAGTGTGCCAGAAAGTCCAATAAACAGAAAAAAATGGGCCAATTCGGAGGGGTGGGGGTGGGGCTGAAAAACATTCCTAAAAAATGTCCCCTCTAGGAAGCGACCCTGCTCAAGGGGTCACAGCCATTACAAACATAATGGCCTCAAAACAATCCCTGAAACCTAGTGGCATTTTCTGCCCCCCCCCCCGGGGCGAAACAACCAAACATACGGACCTATTTGCCCCTGGGGGGGGGCAGAAAATCAATATATATATATGGGCCTCCACCTGGAAGCGACCCTTGCCCAAGGGGTCGCTTCCATCCCATTGAAATTGTCATTACAAAAATCCCCGGTGCCTAGTGGCGTTTTTCTGCCCCCCCAGGGGGCAAAAAGGCTGAAAAAACTGGCCTATTTGCCCCCAGGGAGGGCAGAAAAACATTCCTGAAAAATGCCCCCTCTAAAAAGCGACCCTTGTCCAAGGGGTCGCTTCCATTGCAATAAAAAATGCCCCCAAAACAATCCCTGGTGCCTAGTGGCATTTTCTGCCCCCCCTGGGGCAAAACGGCTGAAAAAACGGCCCGATTTGCCCCCAGTGGGGGGCGTAAAATCTAAATCTAAATTTGGCCCCCACGTGGAAGTGACCCTTGCCCAAGGGGTCCCATCCTACATTTCTATAATGAAATCCCTGGTGCTAGTGGTGATTTTCTGCCCCCCCCTGGGGGCAAAATGGCCGAAAAAACGGGCAAAAAAATCAAAACTTATTTAGGCCCCTGTATATATCCCTGGTGCTACTGGTGATTATCTGCACCACCCCCCCCCCCCCCTGGGGCAAAAAGTCCGAAAAAACGGGCCGATTTGCCCCCGGGGGGGTCAGATAAGCTAAAACATATTTGGCCCCCACCTGGAAGCGACTCTTGCCCAAGGGGTCGCTTCCTACAATCTAAATTTAAATCCCTGGTGCTAGTGGGGGCATTTCCGCCGCACGATCGGGACTCTGTGTGCGATCGTGAGGCAGAAATGCCCTGCAAAGAGACATCAGGGGAGAGGAAAATCTATTTCCTCTCCCCTGATGCCTCCTTGCGGCCCCCAAACCCCCCCCCCGAAACGAAAACACCTACCTATCTCCTCGACGCTCAGGAAGAAAATGGCTTCCCGAGCGTCGGGGACTCCCTGATGACGTCAGCGCGCGCTGTGCGCGCTTATGTCATGAGATTCCCATTGGGGGGTCGGGGGTGGCAGCGGACGCTCTTCCGCTGCCATCCCCATACCTGCAGGCGAAATCAGACACCCTCGGGGGAGCGCCAGCGCTTCCCCCGAAGGAGGGGCTCATGTCAAGCTGGACTCGTCATCAGCACACGACCAGTGTGTGCCATGACGAGTCCAGCTCGTCATCAGCAGGGAAGGGGTTAAGAGTTGCCCATATAGCAAGAATTACCTTCACTGTGCCAATGTTAACATTTTGTTAAGGGCACCCACTATGGCGCTAATTGCATTCAATATTACAGTACAGGAATTATGCCACTGGTGTAGCCCAAAATCCATGAATGGCCTATATGTACAAAAGTACCTCCAATATTTCAGAGAAAGCATTTAATCACGGTTTGCTTCCCTACAACCCGTCCCATCGTCCCAAATATGCCATGGCTGCGATCTCTAAGGTAAGGATTTGTCTCTAGTAAGCCAGCACCAGCACTTTGCTATAGGTGCACCTATGTAAAGTATTTCTTCCCGTATTTCAGAGTCTACATTTTACCTTTGTTGCCCTCCCCTCTGCCTAGAAGTACCTCCACAGTCCCAGGGAAAGCATTTCTCCACAGATGGCCCATGCCAATAATTTCCACCAGTATGCAAGTTTCAGCGTTTTTCCACAGGGGCCATGCCAAGAATTACTTCTAGTATGTCATGGCTGCATTTTGCCATGAGTGCCCTTTCTTATGTCGTGAATTATCTCCAATGTGCCAGCAGTAGCATGTTATCTTGAGTGCCACCATAAGCCCAGAATTATATTGTGTGCCATGGCCAGTGGCAGACTCACAATCATAAAACATGCAAACAAATACACTCTTGCTCACTCTCTGTCTCTCACTCATACTCACTCCCTCGTTAAATCACTCTCTTGCCCCTCTCTAATTGTAACTCACACTCTCCCATTCATACTCACACCCACTCACAGTTACTCACACACAAACATACTCATATTCAATGGTTCTCACTCTCACTTACAAACACACACACTCACTCTTTTTACACTCAATGACTCTGAGTTCTGGTGCAACTGCACCTGCTGCAACATTGATAGCCATGCACCCAATGCCCTTCCACTCCCTCTCGCAATCTCCCATGACTCACTCCATATAACGCACTCAAACTCCTTCACCCACTCCCTCGCACTTATACTTAATCATAAACTGTCTTAAACTCAGATTCCCACTCACTTCCACTCTCATTGACAAACTCAAATACATTCAAACTCACTCTATCTCAATCTCAGTTACTGTCAATCACTCCCACATATTCACACACTTGCATAGAACAATTTTATTTTTTATTTACCTTGATTTCTTAGATGGAAACTCGGAAGCTCAATGACAGAAGAAGAGCAGGATTATCGTACTGGGCATTTGACCCAGCAAGCCATGATTTCCAACAAAGAATTAAACAGAGGAAGACCCACGTAAAGCCCTTTCTCAGGTTCTGGTTGGAACTGAAAGCACAGCCCTATGGGAATCTGGGACAGTGCTTGAGATCCTTTCCCTGCTGCACCGTGTGGCTCCTCATTTGCATAAGGGATGCACTGATGGGCTCCCGGAGAGTCACATTTTAGCAAATATACTTTGCAGCCTGAGTCATGCACAGTATGTCTGCTAAATAAAATGAATTGTGCTGGTGTATTTGTACCATAGTTGAACTACACCCCTCAGATATGCGCCATCCAGACGTCTACCTACAGAGTGTTGCATTTAAGAAACAACACTCTGTAGCTGGATTGTGCGTCAGACTAGGGGTGGGAATTATTCCCGCTCCACCGGCGGAGTTTACGCAGTTTGCCAACTCAGCGTTAAAAGCTTAACACAGAGTTCTGGTAAAACTCTGCCAACCACTGCATGGTGCAGTTTTGTCTCACGGGTGTCACATCAACGTTAAGTTGGCTAGCGAAAATTGGCGTCCCCTGGTGGCATTTTCAGGTGTGAGAACGATACTCTGCGAGATTTTATCAATGGGCAGTCACAACCGTTTGCAGTGAGAAAGCTGCCGCTCGCGATGAAAAAGCTACAGTTTTGCAGTGAGAAAGCTGCTGACTGTGAAAATCTACTCAAGTGGCCACAAAGAAGCAGCGCGCGCGATGTGGTGCAGTTCACAATGATTTTGCAGTGTGGAACAAGCTCCCAGAGCTAAAAATCTGTGCAACATGCTGATTTCACCCACTCGCATAACTCCGCATAATATCACAGACTTTTTATGTAACTCTGCGGAAATCCACCTAGTGAAACTCCGTGAGTTCTGCCCACCCCTACTTCAGACCCCTCAGCCCCTCATGCTCCTCCTGACTTCAGGAGTCTAGAGAGGAGGCCAATCAGCTCAGCTGCTGCACTAACGGTGTTCATTAAAATATGAAACTCGGGCTTCCATGAATGCTGTTCAATTAACTCTTTAGTAGCAGAGGGAAGGGGCAGAGGGTCGCTAATGACAAAGTGCACATATGCATTAAAATGTGTGCTTCAGTTTAAGGGATACATCCTTTTTAGGTCGAGCCTGGGCAGTGCATGCTGTATTGACGTAAAGACTTGAAGCTCTGCTCACTCTCTGCCTATATTTTTCATTGGCATGGGTCATTGTCCACTCTAAACTGTCACTGTTCATTGGTCAATAGGCTTAGTAGTCCCTCCTTAGTACCGCCCTGTCTCATTTTGCAACGTCCCATAGCGACACCCCCTGTTGCATGTGTTGTTACTCAGTAGGCTTTAATTACACCCTCCAAGCACTTTTATCTCAAATAGCGTTGTCCTGCCTGCTGTTGCAGGCAGGACACGCTCTCTCCTAATGCTTTTTTAAACTTTTCATAGCACAGGCACCAAATGCATTTGCAATGCAATATATCAGCATTTGCGAGAGCTATTGGCATTGTAAATGGCAATGCCTTTTATTTATCTGTTTTACAAACAACACAGAAATAAAAGGCATTGTCATTTACAATGCCAATAGCTCAAACTCTCGTAAATGTGTGACCTATTGCATTGCAAACACTTGTTTTCTGTTTTAGTCAGCCTTGTTTGTTTAAACTATATTGTTCTTGTTACGGTACTTCAATGAGAAGAGTAGATTTTTTTTGCACCAATGAGAAATTAGATTTTCTTGTGATGACCATTAAAACTAAAATTAGTTCCTGTACCTGTTCTAGGTACAACTGCCTGCTAGGAAGCAACTTAGTGTAATGTAATGTAATGTAAGGCAGATTTGTAAAGGGCGTCTTGTCGCCGGTGAGAGCATCCAAGCGCTGAGTATGTGAGTGTAGTCGTATGGTGAGGCCAGGCCTGAGTAAAGGCAGTCTTAATGGTCCCTCAAGAAGACTATTTGAAAAGCCAGGTTTTCAGCTTCTTGCAGAATTCAGGAAGTGAGGAGGAGGCCTGAAGTGTCGGGGTAAGGTGCTCCAGGATTTGGCAGCTTGGTAGGAGAATGATAGACCTCCTCTGTTTCTGTGGTTGCAGGTTGTGAGTGAGAGTTATGCTGAGTGCAGTTGTCTGGTGCATTGGTGGAAGGCAAGCTGGTAATTGAGGTATGTAGGTCCCGTGTTGTGAAGTGACTTGAATGCGCATGTGAAAAGATTGCACTGGTATCTCTTCTCGATGGGGAGTCAGCGGAGGTCTCTGAAGAGTGATGTGGTGTGGGTTTGGCACGAGAGGTCGTGCACAAGTCTGGTGGCAGTGTTTTGGATTGTTTGACGTTTGTGAAGAAGATGGGTTGGGCAGCAGATATAAAGTGTGTTGCCATAGTCTAATCTTCTTGTGATTAGGGTCTGCGCGATGGAACAGCTGGTGTCCAGTGGGAGCCATTTGAAGATTTTATATAACATGCAGAGGATGTGGAAGCATGAGGAGGTGACAGTGTTGACCATGGACTTTAAAGTGAGGTTGGTATTCAGTATGGGGCCTAGTTTCCTAGCTTGGTTGGTTGGGGTGGGTGTGGGTCCATGTTCGGCAGGTTACCAGCTGGAGTACCAAGGTGCACTCCTATATCCGAAGATCAGCACATCAGCTTTGTCAGTGTTGAGCTTGAGGCCGTTTTTTTTCTTTAAATTAGTCACACTGGCCATGCATTATTTGATGTTTGTCTTGATAACTACAGTGTCATCTGAGAGAGAACAAATGAGCTTGGGGTCATCAACATAGGAGATGATGTTAATTCTGTGTGATCTGATGATATTAGCCAGAGGAGTCATGTACATGTTGAAAAGTGTGAGGCTTGTGATGATCCCTTTGGGCCTCCGCAGATGAGGTGCTTTGGGTTCTGATGTGAATGATATAAGCCTGACTAGTTGAGTGCTTCCAGAGTGGGAGGAGGCTATTCATTTGAGAGCTAGCCCTTGTATTCCCATTGTGTGTAATCTAACGATGAGTGTGTGGTGGGGTGTGTTGCAGATGGCGGAAAGGTCGAGTTGGATGAGGGCAGCATTTTGTTCATGGTCGAGGATGGGGCATCCGTCGTTTCTGTCAGCAGTGAGGGCTGCTTAATATTACTATATTTTACTGTTCAATTAAAATTGTATGTGAATGTTAATTTGAAATGTTTTCTTTTTTACTGTTTTCTTTTTGATTTTGCGGCATATGCCTGCTATAATAAAAAAAACAAATTCGCCCACGACTAGTTAGGTGTCTGTTTCTACCTTTCTAATGCATGACTGCAGTCGCTGTTGGAGTATGGATGCTGTCAAAGTGAATTGTAATTTTTCAGGTGGAAATATCTCTTTGACAGTAAAAACTTTATTTTACAGGCCTGTATTTAATTTTGTATTGCCCTTCACAAGATATATTTATATATATATATATATATATATATATATATATATATATATATATATATATATATATATATATATATATATATATATATATATATATATATATATATATATCCAACACAGTCCAGGTTCCCCAAAATTGGACTTGCCACTCGGAAGTTGATTAAAACAAACACCGCTTTATTGGCACCTGCTCGTGGAATTCAAACAGGAAAAAGCATTCCATCTATCTCAGAAGCCAAACGCGTTTCGAGAGCCAACATACTCTCTTCTTCAGTGGCTGTAGGTCGAAGAAATGAAGTAACAGCATGTGATTACCAGCACCTGCCCTCCTTGGGCGCGGCCAACCATGGCCTTCTGGGCGCTGTAGTTAAACAGTATACTCCCAGTGGATGCGCACTTCATTCGTTTTAAAACCATTATTGATTCCCCATTGGGTGAAAGGCAAATGTCCTGCTTTCACTCCACGCTGCTTTGTTGTGGCAATTGGTGCGGGCTCGCACGCAGTCCTGGAATGCGTCACGCTCCCCTTCCGCCATACACGCTGTACCCAGTGATGGTGTCAGCGAAGGTCGAAAATTCCGCTCGAAGGGCAAAGTCCGCGACCAGGGCGGCCGCTTACATCCAACACAGTCCAGGTTCCCCAAAATTGGACTTGCCACTCGGAAGTTGATTAAAACAAACACCGCTTTATTGGCACCTGCTCGTGGAATTCAAACAGGAAAAAGCATTCCATCTATCTCAGAAGCCAAACGCGTTTCGAGAGCCAACATACTCTCTTCTTCAGTGGCTGTAGGTCGAAGAAATGAAGTAACAGCATGTGATTACCAGCACCTGCCCTCCTTGGGCGCGGCCAACCATGGCCTTCTGGGCGCTGTAGTTCAACAGTATACTCCCAGTGGATGCGCACTTCATTCGTTTTAAAACCATTATTGATTCCCCATTGGGTGAAAGGCAAATGTCCTGCTTTCACTCCACGCTGCTTTGTTGTGGCAATTGGTGCGGGCTCGCACGCAGTCCTGGAATGCGTCACGCTCCCCTTCCGCCATACACGCTGTACCCAGTGATGGTGTCAGCGAAGGTCGAAAATTCCGCTCGAAGGGCAAAGTCCGCGACCAGGGCGGCCGCTTACATCCAACACAGTCCAGGTTCCCCAAAATTGGACTTGCCACTCGGAAGTTGATTAAAACAAACACCGCTTTATTGGCACCTGCTCGTGGAATTCAAACAGGAAAAAGCATTCCATCTATCTCAGAAGCCAAACGCGTTTCGAGAGCCAACATACTCTCTTCTTCAGTGGCTGTAGGTCGAAGAAATGAAGTAACAGCATGTGATTACCAGCACCTGCCCTCCTTGGGCGCGGCCAACCATGGCCTTCTGGGCGCTGTAGTTCAACAGTATACTCCCAGTGGATGCGCACTTCATTCGTTTTAAAACCATTATTGATTCCCCATTGGGTGAAAGGCAAATGTCCTGCTTTCACTCCACGCTGCTTTGTTGTGGCAATTGGTGCGGGCTCGCACGCAGTCCTGGAATGCGTCGCGCTCCCCTTCCGCCATACACGCTGTACCCAGTGATGGTGTCAGCGAAGGTCGAAAATTCCGCTCGAAGGGCAAAGTCCGCGACCAGGGCGGCCGCTTACATCCAACACAGTCCAGGTTCCCCAAAATTGGACTTGCCACTCGGAAGTTGATTAAAACAAACACCGCTTTATTGGCACCTGCTCGTGGAATTCAAACAGGAAAAAGCATTCCATCTATCTCAGAAGCCAAACGCGTTTCGAGAGCCAACATACTCTCTTCTTCAGTGGCTGTAGGTCGAAGAAATGAAGTAACAGCATGTGATTACCAGCACCTGCCCTCCTTGGGCGCGGCCAACCATGGCCTTCTGGGCGCTGTAGTTCAACAGTATACTCCCAGTGGATGCGCACTTCATTCGTTTTAAAACCATTATTGATTCCCCATTGGGTGAAAGGCAAATGTCCTGCTTTCACTCCATGCTGCTTTGTTGTGGCAATTGGTGCGGGCTCGCACGCAGTCCTGGAATGCGTCACGCTCCCCTTCCGCCATACACGCTGTACCCAGTGATGGTGTCAGCGAAGGTCGAAAATTCCGCTCGAAGGGCAAAGTCCGCGACCAGGGCGGCCGCTTACATCCAACACAGTCCAGGTTCCCCAAAATTGGACTTGCCACTCGGAAGTTGATTAAAACAAACACCGCTTTATTGGCACCTGCTCGTGGAATTCAAACAGGAAAAAGCATTCCATCTATCTCAGAAGCCAAACGCGTTTCGAGAGCCAACATACTCTCTTCTTCAGTGGCTGTAGGTCGAAGAAATGAAGTAACAGCATGTGATTACCAGCACCTGCCCTCCTTGGGCGCGGCCAACCATGGCCTTCTGGGCGCTGTAGTTCAACAGTATACTCCCAGTGGATGCGCACTTCATTCGTTTTAAAACCATTATTGATTCCCCATTGGGTGAAAGGCAAATGTCCTGCTTTCACTCCACGCTGCTTTGTTGTGGCAATTGGTGCGGGCTCGCACGCAGTCCTGGAATGCGTCACGCTCCCCTTCCGCCATACACGCTGTACCCAGTGATGGTGTCAGCGAAGGTCGAAAATTCCGCTCGAAGGGCAAAGTCCGCGACCAGGGCGGCCGCTTACATCCAACACAGTCCAGGTTCCCCAAAATTGGACTTGCCACTCGGAAGTTGATTAAAACAAACACCGCTTTATTGGCACCTGCTCGTGGAATTCAAACAGGAAAAAGCATTCCATCTATCTCAGAAGCCAAACGCGTTTCGAGAGCCAACATACTCTCTTCTTCAGTGGCTGTAGGTCGAAGAAATGAAGTAACAGCATGTGATTACCAGCACCTGCCCTCCTTGGGCGCGGCCAACCATGGCCTTCTGGGCGCTGTAGTTCAACAGTATACTCCCAGTGGATGCGCACTTCATTCGTTTTAAAACCATTATTGATTCCCCATTGGGTGAAAGGCAAATGTCCTGCTTTCACTCCACGCTGCTTTGTTGTGGCAATTGGTGCGGGCTCGCACGCAGTCCTGGAATGCGTCACGCTCCCCTTCCGCCATACACGCTGTACCCAGTGATGGTGTCAGCGAAGGTCGAAAATTCCGCTCGAAGGGCAAAGTCCGCGACCAGGGCGGCCGCTTACATCCAACACAGTCCAGGTTCCCCAAAATTGGACTTGCCACTCGGAAGTTGATTAAAACAAACACCGCTTTATTGGCACCTGCTCGTGGAATTCAAACAGGAAAAAGCATTCCATCTATCTCAGAAGCCAAACGCGTTTCGAGAGCCAACATACTCTCTTCTTCAGTGGCTGTAGGTCGAAGAAATGAAGTAACAGCATGTGATTACCAGCACCTGCCCTCCTTGGGCGCGGCCAACCATGGCCTTCTGGGCGCTGTAGTTCAACAGTATACTCCCAGTGGATGCGCACTTCATTCGTTTTAAAACCATTATTGATTCCCCATTGGGTGAAAGGCAAATGTCCTGCTTTCACTCCACGCTGCTTTGTTGTGGCAATTGGTGCGGGCTCGCACGCAGTCCTGGAATGCGTCACGCTCCCCTTCCGCCATACACGCTGTACCCAGTGATGGTGTCAGCGAAGGTCGAAAATTCCGCTCGAAGGGCAAAGTCCGCGACCAGGGCGGCCGCTTACATCCAACACAGTCCAGGTTCCCCAAAATTGGACTTGCCACTCGGAAGTTGATTAAAACAAACACCGCTTTATTGGCACCTGCTCGTGGAATTCAAACAGGAAAAAGCATTCCATCTATCTCAGAAGCCAAACGCGTTTCGAGAGCCAACATACTCTCTTCTTCAGTGGCTGTAGGTCGAAGAAATGAAGTAACAGCATGTGATTACCAGCACCTGCCCTCCTTGGGCGCGGCCAACCATGGCCTTCTGGGCGCTGTAGTTCAACAGTATACTCCCAGTGGATGCGCACTTCATTCGTTTTAAAACCATTATTGATTCCCCATTGGGTGAAAGGCAAATGTCCTGCTTTCACTCCACGCTGCTTTGTTGTGGCAATTGGTGCGGGCTCGCACGCAGTCCTGGAATGCGTCACGCTCCCCTTCCGCCATACACGCTGTACCCAGTGATGGTGTCAGCGAAGGTCGAAAATTCCGCTCGAAGGGCAAAGTCCGCGACCAGGGCGGCCGCTTACATCCAACACAGTCCAGGTTCCCCAAAATTGGACTTGCCACTCGGAAGTTGATTAAAACAAACACCGCTTTATTGGCACCTGCTCGTGGAATTCAAACAGGAAAAAGCATTCCATCTATCTCAGAAGCCAAACGCGTTTCGAGAGCCAACATACTCTCTTCTTCAGTGGCTGTAGGTCGAAGAAATGAAGTAACAGCATGTGATTACCAGCACCTGCCCTCCTTGGGCGCGGCCAACCATCCACTGTTTGTTTTAATCAACTTCCGAGTGGCAAGTCCAATTTTGGGGAACCTGGACTGTGTTGGATGTAAGCGGCCGCCCTGGTCGCGGACTTTGCCCTTCGAGCGGAATTTTCGACCTTCGCTGACACCATCACTGGGTACAGCGTGTATGGCGGAAGGGGAGCGTGACGCATTCCAGGACTGCGTGCGAGCCCGCACCAATTGCCACAACAAAGCAGCGTGGAGTGAAAGCAGGACATTTGCCTTTCACCCAATGGGGAATCAATAATGGTTTTAAAACGAATGAAGTGCGCATCCACTGGGAGTATACTGTTGAACTACAGCGCCCAGAAGGCCATGGTTGGCCGCGCCCAAGGAGGGCAGGTGCTGGTAATCACATGCTGTTACTTCATTTCTTCGACCTACAGCCACTGAAGAAGAGAGTATGTTGGCTCTCGAAACGCGTTTGGCTTCTGAGATAGATGGAATGCTTTTTCCTGTTTGAATTCCACGAGCAGGTGCCAATAAAGCGGTGTTTGTTTTAATCAACTTCCGAGTGGCAAGTCCAATTTTGGGGAACCTGGACTGTGTTGGATGTAAGCGGCCGCCCTGGTCGCGGACTTTGCCCTTCGAGCGGAATTTTCGACCTTCGCTGACACCATCACTGGGTACAGCATGTATGGCGGAAGGGGAGCGTGACGCATTCCAGGACTGCGTGCGAGCCCGCACCAATTGCCACAACAAAGCAGCGTGGAGTGAAAGCAGGACATTTGCCTTTCACCCAATGGGGAATCAATAATGGTTTTAAAACGAATGAAGTGCGCATCCACTGGGAGTATACTGTTGAACTACAGCGCCCAGAAGGCCATGGTTGGCCGCGCCCAAGGAGGGCAGGTGCTGGTAATCACATGCTGTTACTTCATTTCTTCGACCTACAGCCACTGAAGAAGAGAGTATGTTGGCTCTCGAAACGCGTTTGGCTTCTGAGATAGATGGAATGCTTTTTCCTGTTTGAATTCCACGAGCAGGTGCCAATAAAGCGGTGTTTGTTTTAATCAACTTCCGAGTGGCAAGTCCAATTTTGGGGAACCTGGACTGTGTTGGATGTAAGCGGCCGCCCTGGTCGCGGACTTTGCCCTTCGAGCGGAATTTTCGACCTTCGCTGACACCATCACTGGGTACAGCGTGTATGGCGGAAGGGGAGCGTGACGCATTCCAGGACTGCGTGCGAGCCCGCACCAATTGCCACAACAAGGCAGCGTGGAGTGAAAGCAGGACATTTGCCTTTCACCCAATGGGGAATCAATAATGGTTTTAAAACGAATGAAGTGCGCATCCACTGGGAGTATACTGTTGAACTACAGCGCCCAGAAGGCCATGGTTGGCCGCGCCCAAGGAGGGCAGGTGCTGGTAATCACATGCTGTTACTTCATTTCTTCGACCTACAGCCACTGAAGAAGAGAGTATGTTGGCTCTCGAAACGCGTTTGGCTTCTGAGATAGATGGAATGCTTTTTCCTGTTTGAATTCCACGAGCAGGTGCCAATAAAGCGGTGTTTGTTTTAATCAACTTCCGAGTGGCAAGTCCAATTTTGGGGAACCTGGACTGTGTTGGATGTAAGCGGCCGCCCTGGTCGCGGACTTTGCCCTTCGAGCGGAATTTTCGACCTTCGCTGACACCATCACTGGGTACAGCGTGTATGGCGGAAGGGGAGCGTGACGCATTCCAGGACTGCGTGCGAGCCCGCACCAATTGCCACAACAAAGCAGCGTGGAGTGAAAGCAGGACATTTGCCTTTCACCCAATGGGGAATCAATAATGGTTTTAAAACGAATGAAGTGCGCATACACTGGGAGTATACTGTTGAACTACAGCGCCCAGAAGGCCATGGTTGGCCGCGCCCAAGGAGGGCAGGTGCTGGTAATCACATGCTGTTACTTCATTTCTTCGACCTACAGCCACTGAAGAAGAGAGTATGTTGGCTCTCGAAACGCGTTTGGCTTCTGAGATAGATGGAATGCTTTTTCCTGTTTGAATTCCACGAGCAGGTGCCAATAAAGCGGTGTTTGTTTTAATCAACTTCCGAGTGGCAAGTCCAATTTTGGGGAACCTGGACTGTGTTGGATGTAAGCGGCCGCCCTGGTCGCGGACTTTGCCCTTCGAGCGGAATTTTCGACCTTCGCTGACACCATCACTGGGTACAGCGTGTATGGCGGAAGGGGAGCGTGACGCATTCCAGGACTGCGTGCGAGCCCGCACCAATTGCCACAACAAAGCAGCGTGGAGTGAAAGCAGGACATTTGCCTTTCACCCAATGGGGAATCAATAATGGTTTTAAAACGAATGAAGTGCGCATCCACTGGGAGTATACTGTTGAACTACAGCGCCCAGAAGGCCATGGTTGGCCGCGCCCAAGGAGGGCAGGTGCTGGTAATCACATGCTGTTACTTCATTTCTTCGACCTACAGCCACTGAAGAAGAGAGTATGTTGGCTCTCGAAACGCGTTTGGCTTCTGAGATAGATGGAATGCTTTTTCCTGTTTGAATTCCACGAGCAGGTGCCAATAAAGCGGTGTTTGTTTTAATCAACTTCCGAGTGGCAAGTCCAATTTTGGGGAACCTGGACTGTGTTGGATGTAAGCGGCCGCCCTGGTCGCGGACTTTGCCCTTCGAGCGGAATTTTCGACCTTCGCTGACACCATCACTGGGTACAGCGTGTATGGCGGAAGGGGAGCGTGACGCATTCCAGGACTGCGTGCGAGCCCGCACCAATTGCCACAACAAAGCAGCGTGGAGTGAAAGCAGGACATTTGCCTTTCACCCAATGGGGAATCAATAATGGTTTTAAAACGAATGAAGTGCGCATCCACTGGGAGTATACTGTTGAACTACAGCGCCCAGAAGGCCATGGTTGGCCGCGCCCAAGGAGGGCAGGTGCTGGTAATCACATGCTGTTACTTCATTTCTTCGACCTACAGCCACTGAAGAAGAGAGTATGTTGGCTCTCGAAACGCGTTTGGCTTCTGAGATAGATGGAATGCTTTTTCCTGTTTGAATTCCACGAGCAGGTGCCAATAAAGCGGTGTTTGTTTTAATCAACTTCCGAGTGGCAAGTCCAATTTTGGGGAACCTGGACTGTGTTGGATGTAAGCGGCCGCCCTGGTCGCGGACTTTGCCCTTCGAGCGGAATTTTCGACCTTCGCTGACACCATCACTGGGTACAGCGTCTATGGCGGAAGGGGAGCGTGACGCATTCCAGGACTGCGTGCGAGCCCGCACCAATTGCCACAACAAAGCAGCGTGGAGTGAAAGCAGGACATTTGCCTTTCACCCAATGGGGAATCAATAATGGTTTTAAAACGAATGAAGTGCGCATCCACTGGGAGTATACTGTTGAACTACAGCGCCCAGAAGGCCATGGTTGGCCGCGCCCAAGGAGGGCAGGTGCTGGTAATCACATGCTGTTACTTCATTTCTTCGACCTACAGCCACTGAAGAAGAGAGTATGTTGGCTCTCGAAACGCGTTTGGCTTCTGAGATAGATGGAATGCTTTTTCCTGTTTGAATTCCACGAGCAGGTGCCAATAAAGCGGTGTTTGTTTTAATCAACTTCCGAGTGGCAAGTCCAATTTTGGGGAACCTGGACTGTGTTGGATGTAAGCGGCCGCCCTGGTCGCGGACTTTGCCCTTCGAGCGGAATTTTCGACCTTCGCTGACACCATCACTGGGTACAGCGTGTATGGCGGAAGGGGAGCGTGACGCATTCCAGGACTGCGTGCGAGCCCGCACCAATTGCCACAACAAAGCAGCGTGGAGTGAAAGCAGGACATTTGCCTTTCACCCAATGGGGAATCAATAATGGTTTTAAAACGAATGAAGTGCGCATCCACTGGGAGTATACTGTTGAACTACAGCGCCCAGAAGGCCATGGTTGGCCGCGCCCAAGGAGGGCAGGTGCTGGTAATCACATGCTGTTACTTCATTTCTTCGACCTACAGCCACTGAAGAAGAGAGTATGTTGGCTCTCGAAACGCGTTTGGCTTCTGAGATAGATGGAATGCTTTTTCCTGTTTGAATTCCACGAGCAGGTGCCAATAAAGCGGTGTTTGTTTTAATCAACTTCCGAGTGGCAAGTCCAATTTTGGGGAACCTGGACTGTGTTGGATGTAAGCGGCCGCCCTGGTCGCGGACTTTGCCCTTCGAGCGGAATTTTCGACCTTCGCTGACACCATCACTGGGTACAGCGTGTATGGCGGAAGGGGAGCGTGACGCATTCCAGGACTGCGTGCGAGCCCGCACCAATTGCCACAACAAAGCAGCGTGGAGTGAAAGCAGGACATTTGCCTTTCACCCAATGGGGAATCAATAATGGTTTTAAAACGAATGAAGTGCGCATCCACTGGGAGTATACTGTTGAACTACAGCGCCCAGAAGGCCATGGTTGGCCGCGCCCAAGGAGGGCAGGTGCTGGTAATCACATGCTGTTACTTCATTTCTTCGACCTACAGCCACTGAAGAAGAGAGTATGTTGGCTCTCGAAACGCGTTTGGCTTCTGAGATAGATGGAATGCTTTTTCCTGTTTGAATTCCACGAGCAGGTGCCAATAAAGCGGTGTTTGTTTTAATCAACTTCCGAGTGGCAAGTCCAATTTTGGGGAACCTGGACTGTGTTGGATGTAAGCGGCCGCCCTGGTCGCGGACTTTGCCCTTCGAGCGGAATTTTCGACCTTCGCTGACACCATCACTGGGTACAGCGTGTATGGCGGAAGGGGAGCGTGACGCATTCCAGGACTGCGTGCGAGCCCGCACCAATTGCCACAACAAAGCAGCGTGGAGTGAAAGCAGGACATTTGCCTTTCACCCAATGGGGAATCAATAATGGTTTTAAAACGAATGAAGTGCGCATCCACTGGGAGTATACTGTTGAACTACAGCGCCCAGAAGGCCATGGTTGGCCGCGCCCAAGGAGGGCAGGTGCTGGTAATCACATGCTGTTACTTCATTTCTTCGACCTACAGCCACTGAAGAAGAGAGTATGTTGGCTCTCGAAACGCGTTTGGCTTCTGAGATAGATGGAATGCTTTTTCCTGTTTGAATTCCACGAGCAGGTGCCAATAAAGCGGTGTTTGTTTTAATCAACTTCCGAGTGGCAAGTCCAATTTTGGGGAACCTGGACTGTGTTGGATATATATATATATATATATATATATATATATTACCTACTGGCGGTCGCCAGTAGGTATATATAGTTAGGATTTTTTCTCTATGGGTTTTTTGAAAATTCTATGTCTAATAACTTTGGCGTTTGTGGACGGAATTGGCTGAAATTTTCAGGAAAATGGCACATTTTGTTCCTGAGCAGCCCCTGAAAATTTTGGGGGGGTTCGTCAAGGGGGGGCCGAGAAAAAAGGGGGGTCCCAAAACGCGTTTTTCCCATGTTAATTTCCATAGGGCGGTTGGCCTCACTTTTAGCCCGAACGGCTGAATGGATTTGCACGAAACTTGGCAAAATTGTAGGGACTGGTAGCCCGATGTGCCTTTTGTAGGTCTCAATATATGTGCTTCAGTGGATTTTGAGAAATTAATGTTCAAAAAAAGATATATATCTGTAGCAGCGGACTGGGCAGCGCTCCGCTACGCGTACTTTTCGCGCAACGGAGCTTTGTGAAGCGAAGCTGATTGGTTCTCCGGCGTCTGTCAACATTCCAAACAGTCCGTAGCGGCCGCCATCTTGTCTCTCGGTAGGATCGAGAGACAAGAGGAGGCCAAAGCGAAGGGGCAAATGACCATAAGGGGGCATAGTACATTGTCGCTCACCCCCTAGGTTTGATGTGGAGGTTTTAAAAGGGCCCCGCGGGGCAAAAAAAAATAAACATAATAATAATCGAACAGCTGAATGGATTTGCACGAAACTTGGCAAAATTGTAGGGACTGGTAGCCCGATGTGCCTTTGCTAGATCTCAATATATGTGCTCCAGTGGATTTTGAGAAATTAACGTTCAAAAAAAGGTATATATCTGTAACAGCGCACCGCTTCGCGTACTTTTCGCGTTACGGAGCTTTGCGAAGCGAAGCTGATTGGCTCTCCGGTGTCTGTAAACATTCCAAACAGTCCGTAGCGGCCGCCATCTTGTCTCTCGGTAGGATCGAACAGCTGAATGGATTTGCACGAAACTTGGCAAAATTGTAGGGACTGGTAGCCCGATGTGCCTTTGCTAGGTCTCAATATATGTGCTTCAGTGCATTTTGAGAAATTAACGTTCAGAAACAAGATATATATCTGTAACAGCGCTCCGCTTCGCGGAGATAAAATTATATGTGTATTACCTAGCTGTTGCTAACACCAGTTAGCGACGGCTAGTAGAAGATAGCGACCATCTTGGGCCCCACTTTGCATGTGAGTGATATTTATCACTAATGACATGCAAAGTGGGCATGCCAAGATGTTAGCGACTGGAAACAGTCGCTAACATCGCTATCTCCTATTATCAACTTTTGGAAATATTCGAGATAAGGGCGAATATCTCCAAAAGCTACCACCTGCCCTGAGCAGTTCTTAGCCATGTTATCCAATGGGAGGTGGATAACATGGCTAAGAGCATTAGCTCGGTAATGCATGAATATCGCTGAGTTTTCAGCGATATTAATGCATTGCGGTCGTTTTTTATCGTATTTCCGATAAACCTTGATAATAGCAAGGTTTATCTGCGATAATTTCTGACGGTAAAAAAATCGTTGCTAAGCATCGTTAGGGATAAATATCGCTTAACTTTGGTAATATGCCCCAACGTCTGTTAACGTTCGATTCGAAGGAAATCAGGAAGTGTTGAAAAACATTGTCTGCGCCATCTTGTCTTTTTTCAAATGCCACACTTTTGTCGTGCACGGCAGCCATTTTAGATGCCTTGACCAGACCCACTCTGTGCACGCTGTCGATCCTTAGCATGGCTCCCCACCCTCGCAAGCATCTCCCCCAGGCAGTGGTCACCCCCGCTCTCTGTCTTATGCATGGGTAATAAACCTCCCCTATCTGCGCTGCTGTTCCCTGAGAATCACACCCTGTGCCCGCCCGACACCTCCCTTTCGCCCTATTCACTACCGCACCCTCTGACACTCCTTTCCCTCTGTGTCCGATTGTCCAGGCCGGTCCTAGGCTATCAGCTAGCCCTGCAGATGTAGTTTATGGCCACAGCTGTAAAGAATCACCCCTCTTCAAAGGAGTTATAGTAGATCAAGGCCCACACTCGATGAGATCCGTCACAGCAGAAGCGTTGCTATTATCTGAAAACCATCCTGTATTGTGATTGGGGAGGGGACCGAGCCTGAAGCGGAAGATTCCAGGGATGACTGTTTGTACATCAAAGTTTTTACAATTATGTGTCACATTAAAAATATATAGCACTCCGACAAAGTAGTAAGATTATAAAACTTTAATAATTTATAAATATATACAAGAAAACAAAAATAGTAATAACATATAAACATTTTTAGGGAAAAACAACGAAGTAGCGGTCGGCTGTGCGAATAGTCCCAACGCAGCACAACGTCCAGATTTCCAGCGTGGGGCGTCGCGGGGGGTGGGTCATCAGTAGCAAACTGTTGTGCGAATAGTTCCAAGGCAGCAGAACGCGCCGAAATCTAGATGACACGAAAGTGATGTCTAGTAAGTTGCCACCCAGCAAATAACGGCATGGGGCGTCGCGGGGGGTGGGTCATCAGTAGCAAACTGTTGCGCGAATAGTTCCAAGGCAGCAGAACGATGGCACCAAGGTGATGTCCAGTAAGTTGCCGCACTGGTTTTGGTATCCTACAATGCTGCTCCGAATAACGGCGTGGAGCGCCCCGGGGGAGGCGGCGTGAACGGGCCTCTCCAGGTGGAGTGTCATCTGTTGTAGTGGGGCGCCCCTTTACCGTTTCAGTTGCCATTCCGTCCGTTTTTGGTCCACTGTGTCAAAAGCCGCAATTCAGCTGAGTTGCGCCCACTCTTGCGGTGCAGCGATAGGCGGCTGTCACAGGACTCTCAAAATGGCGGCAGGCTGTTTCCTTTTTGGGCCTGGTCCACTGAAATGGCCCTGGGACACCTTGGAAATCGGACGCTTGTCTGCTAGGTCTTGGACCCCATTCTCGAAAGCGTCCCCTCCGCCTTGAGAATTCATCAAAAGTTTTGGGGGCTCCGACTCCTGCAGGCTTCTGGTGGGGAGCGGCTGCCATGATTGCTCGCGGAATGACCACGACGGAGCTACGAGATGGTGGTGCTCTCATGCTGACGCCAGTTTCAGTCTGAAACATCCAGAAACAAGGTGGGGCTTTCATCGTTTGGGGAAAAAAAAAAAGTTTTCATCCTATGAAAAGTGTTGTTTTTAGGTCACATGATCATGCCTTCCATCATTAGGAAACCAAAAGTAAAATGAACCAATGAAAAGTTTTATAAACAAGTCACATGACCTGTTATGCGGCATAGGGTATAAAATGCGGAGAAAATACGTTGGCACGTGAGGCGGCGTCAGTAGCGGACCGATGTGCGAATAGGCCGAAGGCAACACAACGCGCCAAGATCCGGATGGCACCGAGGTGGTGTCCAGCAAGTTGCAGCACTGGTGTGGCCATCCTACAATGCTGAAAGTCGGCGTGGGGCGCCCTGTTGGCCTGTGAGTTTGCGTCAGTAGCGGACCGATGTGCGAATAGGCCGAAGGCAGCACAACGCGCCAAGATCCGGATGGCACCGAGGTGGTGTCCAGTAAGTTGCCGCACTGGTGTGGCCATCCAACAATGCTGAAAGTCGGCGTGGGGCGCCCCGTTGGCCTGTGAGTTTGCGTCAGTAGCGGACCGATGTGCGAATAGGCCGAAGGCAGCACAAAGCGCCAAGATCCGGATGGCACCGAGGTGGTGTCTAGTAAGTTGCCGCACTGGTGTGGCCATCCTACAATGCTGAAAGTCGGCGTGGGGCGCCCCGTTGGCCTGTGAGATGGCGTCAGTAGCGGACCGATGTGTGAATGGGGCCGAAGGCAGCGCAACAATATTTTCTACTATATTTCCGGAGTAGAAGACACCACAAGGCGCTGAGATGCCAAGATCCGGATGGCACCGAGGTGGTGTCTAGCAAGTTGTGGCACTGGTGTGGCCATCGTACAATGGTAAAAGTCGGCGTGGGGCACCCTGTTGGCCTGTGAGATGGTGTCAGTAGCGGACTGATGTGTGAATGGGGCCAAAGGCAGCGCAACAATATTTTCTACTATATTTTCGGAGTAGAAGACACCACAAGGCGCTGAGATGCCAAGATCCGGATGGCACCGAGGTGATGTGTAAGTTGCGGACCGATGTGCGAATGGGGCCAAAGGCAGCTCAACAAAATTTTCTGAAGAGAATACACCACAAGGCGCTGAGATGCCAAGATCCGGATGGCACCGAGGTGATGTCTAAGTTGCGGACCGATGTGCGAATGGGGCCAAAGGTAGCGTAACAAAATTTTCTGTATGGAAGATACCACTAGGCGTTGAGATGCCAAGATTCGGATGGCACCGAGGTGATGTCTAGCAAGTTGTGCCACTGGTGTGGCCATCGTACAATGGTAAAAGTCGGCGTGGGGCGCCCTATTGGCCTGTGAGATGGTGTCAGTAGCGGACTGATGTGCGAATGGGGCCAAAGGCAGCGCAACAATATTTTCTGACTGACACCACAAGGCGCTGAGATGCCAAGATCCGGATGGCATCGAGGTGATGTCTAAGTTGCGGACTGATGTGCGAATGGGGCCAAAGGCAGCGTAACAATATTTTCTGTATGGAAGATACCACTAGGCGTTGAGATGCCAAGATTCGGATGGCACCGAGGTGATGTCTAGCAAGTTGGTGTGGTCATCCTACAATGCTGAAACTCGGCGTGGGTCACCCCATTAGCCTGTGAGATGGCGTCAGTAGCGGACCGATGTGCGAATAGGCAGAAGGCAGCACAACGCGCCAAGATCCGGATGTCACCGTGGTGGTTTCATAGTTGAGAGGCACTTCATCTGCAGTGGGGCGCCGAGATCCGGATGGCACCGAGGTGATGTCTAGCAAGTTGCTGTACTTGTGTGGTCATCCTACAATGCTGAAACTCGGCGTGGGTCGCCCCATTAGCCTGTGAGATAGCTGTTCTTTGGATTTGGGCCTGGTCCACTAAAATGGCCCTGGGACACCTAAGAACTCGAACGCTCGATTTTTTTTTCCTTTCCTGTACATGCAAAAAAAGGTAAATGCCCGGTATGTTACACGCTTCATCTGCCACGATGAACTCTCCAGAGGAACCGAAAAAATATATAGTTGTGGTAACTATACCATGCATCGTCATATGGAGAGGTGGCACCAATTAATTATAGTGCTGCATAAAAGAGAGATTTGGAGGAGAACCCCTGACCTGCTAGTACATTCATTAAAGAAGTGGCACTGAGAGCTTCAGAGGCAAGGGAAACGGTCCCAAATATTTAGAAGAACTTTGGAAAGATTAAAATGACATGTTTAGATTGTGGTAAATTAATTTCATGTGGGCAGATGAGTGTTACTCTAATAAATACAGCATATGAACATCATCATAGTCGATGGTTGGTAGAGACATTTTGACTATATCCTGGACCTGCCCGTCCTCGCCCAAAATGGCGCCGGAATAAATGGGACTCGTAACTCCTTGTTGTGTACTGGTTGCACAACCTTGATATCACGAGATACGTATGCAGTTTTGAAGCACATGGCAGGCGGGGACGAGAATTGATTGAATATTTCGACATCCCTATTGATATTAAGTTCTGATGTGTTATTGATTACTGTACTGTTGAAAATTCGAATTAACGTCACCCATGGTACTTGCCCGCAAATGTATATCTAGATAATTTTATTGTAACTGGCCCTGTCGTATTTTAATTATAAAATGTACGTCCACCGATTCCGTAGCTGTTAGACACCTTAATTTTTGCAACCTAATGGCCCGCCCGTTACGTTCCTCTACAGTGTAAATGTCTATTCATCATATACGATTACAGTTTGCTCCGTGGCAGGCCCACGTGGTTATAGGCTCGTATTTGTATAATGAAATTTTCACAATAAAGGTTTTTAAAAGAAAACATGGTAGTAGTGTATACATTGGTAAAGTTTTTAATAATAGTCACTGTTTTAGAATCAGTAAAAGGCAAGTGAAATAAAGCAGACCAATTACATGAAGGGTAAAAGGTATAATACGAAGGAACGCAGTAAAGATAAATGGTCAAGGGCTGTTGTGTTTTCTATTCCTGCAACATAAAGTGATCGATAAGAATCTCATATTCAGGCGTATCGGCGACTAAGACAGCAGGTCGACCCTCTTTTGCTCAACGGCTCCGTCATGGGACGAAGAAACGCTCTTTTTCTCGAAAAAAGAATATATTTTACTTGCAGGACAGTTGTAAAATTTCCAGGAAAGTACATTAGCCTGGAACATTATAACATATATTTAAGAGAAAATAATGTTCGGAAGTAATTAAAAGCGTAATTTTTAGGTGATATGACCAAGGCTTTCATCATTAGAATAAGAAAAGTAAAATGAACCAATGAAAAGTTTTATTAACAAGTCACATGACTTGTTATGCTTACGTTACGCGCTGCGCGCCCCGGATGACTTCCGGATGCGCTAACGCGGCGCGTCATATGACGCATTACGCGACAACGCAGGTCCAGAATATAGTCAAAATGTCTCCACCAACCAGCGGTCGAAACACAACCCCTTTCAGCAGGCTAAATAGTTCTGTTAAATGACAACAGAAGGGACAGGCAACAAGAACCATCAGTCAAAGAGGGGAGGGCTAGTTCTTCTCTACCGGGTTACATTGGGGCGCTACCGGAACTGATCGAATTGGTAGTCTACAGTGTTTCTGGATGTTTCAGACCGAAGCTGGGGTTAGCATGAGAGCAGCACCATTTCGTAGCTCCGTTGTGGCCATTCCGCAACCAATCATGGCAGCCGCTCTTTATCGTTATTTTGGGCGGGGTGGGTGGCGGAGCCGAGCTGTTTTGCAGCCATCATTGTGTGGAGTTCAGTTCATCTCACTAGTTTTGTATTTGTCATGAGGGGTTGTTCCTAATGTTTCTATTTTAGCGAGGTCAAAAAGAGATCCCATTAGTGGCCTACTGATTTTGCACGATTCCTTTTCTTTTTTTTTACACGATTTTTCGTTATCTGCAAAGACTAAACAGAGTATTGCGACTCTGTGTTTGTTTGTAAATAGAGAATGAACCAAAGAGAACTAATTCTAAAACAGTAAATACTTGGATAACAATCAATCAAATGGAGAGAGAAGCAGGCACGACGGATTACAACGGGGGCAAAGGCCTGCGTTAACTACCTTTCACTATCTGCAAAGAGAGAGTACTCCTAATAGAAATGAGGGGGGGGGGCACCATTCAAAGCAGATCAGTGTGCATAAACACGAAAATGTTTTCACTTACCACGTACTTGACATTCGACAGCTTATGATATTTGCTATTAAAAAACCATTGAAATTCACTTAAAAAACCATAGGTTATAGACCATATATAGTTAGGAATTAGCATTTACAAAACCTTGAAAATTCACTGAAAAAACCATAGGTTATAGACCATATATAGTTAGGAATTAGCATTTAAAAAACCTTATTTTACTCACACAAAACCATTGAAATTCCATATATAGTTAGTTGCACTAACTATATATTGCGCACCCGCAATCCACTGCTGATCATGTCACATATTACATCATTCATGACATGGTCAGTGACATCACTGATGACATCACTGATGACATTTCAAATGACATCACTGATGACATCACTGATGACATCTCATTTGACATCAATGACCACATCACTGATGATATCATTCATGTGACAATACAATGCATCTCCTCACATTTTAATATAACCTCTGTTTCACCCAGTGTTAAATACAGAGTATAATTTTTGAAACCATTGACACACCAATACTAGTTACTACATACGTACTCACTGATTCCTACGTCTACACACACATTCACTCATTCACCCATACAATCATTCATACATACAATCACTCATCTTTACAACACTATCATATGCACTCATACACCTATACAGACACTCACACTCTGCCACTCATCCATGGAGTTACTCACACACCTAGTCAGTCCTGTAAAGAATCAATCACACTTCCATTTTCTTGTCTATACAGTTAAACATAGAGCACCTTACATTTTCAAACATATAGTAACACATACTTACTTTCTTATACAATCATTGATACAAGTACACATTGATCTGCACAGAGTCACACACCTCCCAGCCAGCCACACACACACTCAGTCTCCCATACAAATACTTGGACAATCAATCAATAACCCATATAGTTAATCATATAGCTACTGATCAACACATGCAGTAGTTTACAGAACAACAGACATAATGATGCACAAATTAAGACAGTTTAGTCACTAACCCATGCACTCAGTGAGACACATTTAATCACTCACTCATACATTCAGTCATGCACCTACTAAATCCTTCGTCCAGACAGTTATACATCTACTCATTCTTCAATATCTAAAACATATTTAAACTTTATAGAAACACACAGTCACTGGATGATGTCATCAGTGATGTCATCAGTGATGTCATTTGAGATGTCATCAGTGATGTCATCAGTGATGTCACTGACCATGTCATGAATGATGTAATATGTGACATGATCAGCAGTGGATTGCGGGTGCGCAATATATAGTTAGTGCAACTAACTATATATGGAATTTCAATGGTTTTGTGTGAGTAAAATAAGGTTTTTTAAATGCTAATTCCTAACTATATATGGTCTATAACCTATGGTTTTTTCAGTGAATATATATATCATTGACTAGACCATCCTCTTCCAAGTAATACATTACAACGGATTTAGCATTTCTCCCCAGCGGCAACAAAACAGCCTGACACTAATTAGGCCTTTATCTGAAGCCTTACCTCTAGTCCTGGATGGCGTCAGGTAGGTTGTGATCTAGATAAACCAGCAAATGACAAGTGCATCGACATAAAACGAGAATGTAGTCTAACGGTTGAGTAGTCTGCTTTCTTTACAGTGTTTGCTTCAACTCTAGGGAGCCATGAACTTCTCAAAAAGAATCAATGAAAATGACTGAATAGAAGTGTGCAGTGTGCCATATGAGCCTCTGAGCAGTGACTAAAGTGACAGTTTAAAAGGCACATATTTCTTGTGAGGGAATGCGCTTAAAAATACGTGGCTTCTAGGAACCGTGAAGAAGATGTGTATTGATTTCTTTTTTTCAAGTCACATTGCAGATTCTTCAAAAAATAACGCAGACAAGTCGTGAAATAATTCAACATATAACTAGTTGGGTACGGTTAGGCGAGTTGTGGACTGTTTTGCATAAATGGTCCCAAATTACCTCCAGAAGTCCAGGTTCCAGCCAAGCGAGATGGAACCTGTCCTGACCCCCCTCATATGTATTGCCTATTTTTAGTGCTCATATTACCTTGCATATATAACCAATGAAACATAGAACAGTAGAGTGATTATCATTTGTTTGAATGTTTTGAAACGGGAGAAAAAATTGATTGAGCAGGACTACTGAGTTGCTGCCGCTCTCCACAGCTGTCAGCCAAAGTGGTGGAGTAGGAAGCAGCTTGTGGGAATATTCATGTAGTGGCGTTGGTTGAAGGACAATGGTGCAAACGATGAGTAGGTACCAGCAGTAAATGAGCAGGAGTTTGTGGTGGCAGCTGAGTCAGCATTTATACACTGTATTCAAGAGGAGCTGGATGTGCATTCATTTTATTGATATGTTATTTGTAAAGCTCACACTATCACCTGTGAGGGTATCCTGGTGGTGAGGAGGTGCGTGCCCTTAGCCCTGCCAATGGTAGTTTGGTTAATTGAAAAGCCAGGTCTTCAGCTTCTTGCCAAATTCAAGGAGTGAGGAGTAGGCTCGGATCTGGAGTGCTGGGTCTTTCCTAGCTTTATGAGCAATGTAAGATAATGACTGTCCTCCTGATCTGGTACTGTGTATGCATGGGATGTGTGCGAGTAGGAGTCCTGCGGAGTGGAGATTTCTTGGTAGTTGGTGGAAGGAGATCTGATTGTTCAAATAGGTGGAGCCTTGAATGTAAAGAAATGTGGAGTGTCCCAAATTTACCGCTAATGTAATATCCTATCAACTATACTCAGTGCTTAATGCAAACACGGGCTACTAGTTTTAGTCACATGAACATCAGATACCGATTGTGAGAGAGGCAAGGTAGAACAAAGCATATATTGTTACAAATCAGATATAGTAATCATATGCATCCGACCAACACGTTAACTCTAAAGAATATTAAACAGTCTATCAAAAGTGTAGTAAGAAATATTATAAATATTTATTACATATATCTGTTTCAGCGACAGTTTGCAATTTGTGTTTAAAAACATATATTGACCAACAGAGTGTAAATCACAAAATGTAATAAACAGTCACATATTTCTTCATTAAATCAGATACATAAACAATAAAAAGGAATAAAAAAGAAGAATCAGGAACAAACAAGTGTCGACGCGGCATTTCTTTTTTTTGTGATTAAAACACCTTCTTCAGGACAGATTCTGCATTATTAAAAAAACATAAAATTACAAACCGTACTTGGTCACAGAGATTACTATCACTTATATCAGCAATAAAGACATGTTACACTATGCCTATGCAAATGAACAGTAGTTCAACTCTCTGTTGGTCAATATATGTTTTTAAACACAAATTGCAAACTGTCTCTGAAACAGATATATGTAATAAATATTTATAATATTTCTTACTACACTTTTGATAGCCTGTTTATTATTCTTTAGAGTTAACGTGTTGGTCGGATGCAGATGATTACTATATCTGATTTGTAACAATATATGCTTTGTTCTACCTTGCCTCTCTCACAATCGATATCTGATGTTCATGTGACTAAAACTAGTTGCCTGTGTTTGCATTAAGCAGTGAGTATAGTTGATAGGATATTACATTAGCGGTAAATTTGGGACACTTCACATTTCTTTACTTATTTCTCCTGGTCCCGCAAACCAAAATAGGGGGCCTCCTTATATTTTTCTATATGGAGCCTTGAATGTGCCTGTGAAGAATTTGAAGTGGTCATGTTTGTGTATCAGGAGTCAGTTTAGCTCCCTGCTGTGTTATGCGATGTGAGTTCTGTGTGGGAGATTGAGGATGAGTCCAGTGCCTAATTCTGGATGGTTTATAGCAGTGGTTAATTTGTAAAAAAAATAAGTACTGGGGCTCTCATCAGGAGGCAGCTTCCACCAGCCCATTTCTCCTGTTAGCTATTGTCTAAGACAGTTGGCACAGTCCTGGTCACACATGGTGAGGATACAAAAAAAGGGAGTAGCGGTAGTCTCTGTTGGTGAAGAATACTGAGGTCGACACAAGGGTGTTTCTTTAGCAATTTTAATCAGAAAAAAAGTCATGTGGAATCAAACAATCAGCCGACACGTGTTTCGTCACAACGTGTGTGCTTGTGACTCTTCAGGACTGCTGTGTTGATCGAGGTCCTGAATTGTGGCCCTTCAGTGCCGGTGAGAAGTCTATCCGGCCTGGGGTGAAGCGATGAGAGGAAAAGGGCGGTGTCAAGTCAGTCCTGTGGAAAGACAAGTGCTGTGAAGAGGCAGCCATGATGCCAAGAACATGAGAGGCAGGCAGGCGGTACTGAGTACCTACTTAAACGTGAGCTTGGTTGCGGGATGCCAAAGTGAGCTTGGTAGGGCGGAGCGTGCCCGGGGTCCTAGATAGGTCTGGTGCACGGTGCCAAATGTGAGGAAATCTGGCGAGTTGGGATGCGAGTGTGGAGCACAGGGCAGGTACGCCGAACTGTGTTGCTGCGGTCGGAAGGACGATCCGATGTCAATTCCTGCTTCCGCATCTGGTTATGTGTGTAGGTCTTTTGTGTTATGTCTTGATATTTCAGTGACGTTTATGTTAAATGTCATGTACTCATTTGCAAGAGAGTAATTTTTTCCCGAAGCTAACAGTGGCAGTTGCAAACAGTGAATACGAATTTCAAGAGCTGCTGAGAACAACGATGATCATTGATAAAACTTTATTTTCTTTGGTTGTGTCCTGTGTGTACTTAATATGATCCCACAAAACTTAGTGGAAGCAAACTGCGTGGAAATAGACATAATTTCTGAGCAACATTCTAACTAAGTAGGTGAAATAATTTCCTTATGTTCTTATAGTTCTGTGTGTGTAATCCAACATGACGTTTCTATTCCTCAAAGATCATTAGAATACAAGGCCCCGTAGAAATTCAAGGATCTTATAGTTGGTCCAGATTTATAAAAGAATGCTTATTGACTATTTATTATCATTTTTCAAATTGACAGCTAACCATTCATAATAGTAATGTATGAAGTCCCCTTCCTCTCTCCCCCCCCCCTCTGTCTCTCTCCCGCTGTCTTTATCCCTGTCCTGCCGGTTGAGGTTGCTTCTTAGCCATCCCATGATGTCTCTTCCCGTGGTCCACGATGCAGCACCAGGTTCTTCTGGGGACTGGGAGCTAAGCAACAGGATGATTGGTAATCCCATGGAGAATTCAGATCTGACATGGGGCCTACATATTGAGGTGGTGGCAGTCCCTTCTAGATAGATAATATTTCTAAGATATGGAATGAGACGGATTATCTAGAAAGCAGTTGGCAACAGAATATAGCAGTTCATAATCATGATTGTTATGGTATATTGTCATAATTCGTAAAACATGGGAATGTGCTGAAATTATGAATTATAGCTCGCTAAAAGTAATTAGTAATATTTGTGAAATAAACATCTACCTGATCCTTCAAAAAAACATAAAAAGGGGCAGGCTTATTTTGGTAGAGTCTAATTTATTTAAGACTAACTGATCTAAATGTAATTAGGGACAAGAAATATAAATGTTTTGCATTCAAATAAGTAACATCTATTGAGACTTGGTCTGCAAATGTAAAGACAAAGGGGCATATTATCAAGAACAGCGTTAAAATTATCGCTGGTTTAGCTGCAGGAAACTGACGCTAAAGTGGCGATAATGGACTTGATAATATGCCCTTGTGAATTCCCATTGAAGCCCAGGTTCACACAAGAACCTGGGCTTCAGTGGGAATTCACAAGGGCATATTATCAAGCCCATTGCCGCCTCTTTAGTGGCAGTTTCCTGCCACTAAAGCAGCGATAATTTTAACGCCTTTCTTGATAATATGCCCCGAAATTAGATAACTGTTCTTGGGAGCTCAAAAAGATGCCTAGTAAAAGATAAAACATTCTTCAATTACATTAATGTTTTACATTTAAGGAACAATATGTAAAATCTGCAAGTTGAAGATAAATTTAGAATTTAAAAAATGGGTTTCCCTTGTTACAAATAAAATCCGTTTGGAATTACGAAGAGTTAAATCTCTCTGGTCAGACATGTATTGCTAGTTAGCAATAACCATTATAATTAAAATCACTATCAACATTTTTATGCTGGGCTCTAAAATCGCACACTTGAGAATAATATATCAACATTCAGTACTTAAACCTTAGATCATTTGAATTTTCAATCAACAAAATACATGAATTTCATGAACCGGCGAGAAAGTTGCAATGACTCCATTCTCAAGCATAGTAAAACTGTCTCTCTGCAAGTTTCTGTGCCTAGTTCCAAAAACATTAGTATTATCCATTTTCTGAAGAATTGTAGCAGGACCAGACAAATGCACAACATGTTTATAAGGCTCTTAACCTTACAGTCACAATATCTACATTTGGTATTTGTCTCTGATTTACAATTTACACAAATTAAAGCTGAATCCAAAATATCCTTAGGGAGCCAAAAAGAGCAGTAAAGTGAAAAGTTATAAGGTATTTTCAGGCCCGGAGACCACACATCGCACGATAGTCAACAACCTTAGATGTCAATTGAAGACAGGGCAGATATAATCACATCTTAAGAACATTTAAAACCAGTACAATAAATATATGTTAAAATCAATCAAAAATATTTTTAAAAAAGCTAAAAATGGAGAAAGATTTTCAGAACAATTTCTCTCATTCATGGGAGAATGTGCAAATTTAGATTAGCAGCATGGTCATTAGATGGGCACGCTTCGGTTATTCCTGAGCTCTGTTTCTCTATGATCCCTCTACGCATGCACCACATCGCAAACAAGAATCTAGAAATTGCAAAGGCAAATAATGGGTGTGACTCATATTTTAGTAGCCTGTAGTCCTCAGTGTGTTCTCTAATTCCCATATTTCTACACAACTGGATCACCCATTTGGACCTTGGTCTTCTATAAGCAGGGCAGAAGAGCAGAACATGAAGGTCAGTCTCTTCGATCAACATACACCCTGGGCAATCCAATTTGGGGCCTCCCTTCCATTTATTTGTAAATACTCTAAGGGGGAGCACCCCATGTCTAAATTGCAAATACAATTTCTTGACAAGAAATGGTTTAATATTGTCCAGTGCTGCTTCTAGCTTGTATTGCTGCTTGATGTCATGAAACATGGAGGTCAATGTGCATTGTATTGATGCTCTGCGAGAGTTGGGCTAGTTTATATTCTTTAAAGCCGAGCTGAAGGTTTTTTTTAGAAATAGAGGAGCAGGTCTCCTCAGGTGTCAACCACATGTTTGTCCTCTCAGTATATGGCATATATTACGAATGTAGGACAACCATCGAATATTCCCTGCTCCTAAAATGGACATAACATCCTTCAATTCCTCCTGCAATTTATTAGCTAAGGCGTGCTCCATAAGCGGCGCCAAAATAATAGAGGACGGGAAGCAATTATATCGCTAATCAGGTTGATACCCAGGTCCATCCTTAGTGGTGTTAAGGGAGTGCTTTTAGGTAAGCTCAAGAGTTGTCTATGGAGGGTATTCTCTGTTATAGAGGGTGACTGGGAAGGGCAGGAGCCCCAGAGTTCAGCTCCATAATGTGACGCTCCCCTAGCCTGGGTTTTATAAATTTCTGCAGGTGGTCCTACCACTTTTTGGGTACAGTTTTTATTTACTTTTAAAATACCCCCTATAGGTTGTGTCAGTTGTAGATTTACAGGGGCATATTATCAAGGGGGTTTATCTCCGCTTTTTTGGCTTTAAAAACCAAGAAAGCGGAGATAAAATTATCTCCCTATTACCTAGCTGTCGCTAACACCAGTTAGCGACAGCTAGTAGGAGATAGCGCCCATCTTGGGCCCAGCTCTGCATGTCAGTGAAATTTATCACTAATGACATGCAAAGTGGGCGTGCCAAGATGTTAGCGACTGGAAACAGTCGCTAACATCGCTATCTCCTATTACCAACTTTTGGAGATATTCGCGCTAAGCTAACACCTGCCCCTGAGCAGTTCTTAGCCATGTTATCCAATGGTAGGTGGATAACATGGCTAAGAGCATTAGCTCGGTAATGCATGAATATCGCTGACTTTTCAGCGATATTCATGCATTTCGGCCGATTTTTATCGCTTAGAAGATAAACCTTGATAATAGCAAGGATCCTAAGCGATAAAAATCGCCGCAGCTCGGCGATAAAAATATTGCCGCTAAGCCAACATAGCGATAATTATCACTAGTTGTTGGTAATATGCCCCACAATTCTTTACTTGGGTCCCCAAATCCATCTTGTCATTAAGGGTGAGGCCCAACTAATCGAAAGTAGACACCCTTTCTAGGGGCATGCCTTCCATTTGTGGCTGCGGGCAATTACTGGTGTTTGCATGAAATACCATATATTTCGTTTTTGGGAGATTTATCTCCAAATCCCTCTTCCTACAGAATTTGCAGAACTCCTTCAATACCCGCTGCGTACCCATTGGGGTCTTGGACAGTAGCAGCGTATCGTCCGCGAACATTAACGCGGGTATTTTGCGGTTCGCTAACCTTGGTGAGTCTATATCTTTTATTACCAGCAGGGTTTCAATTAGACCATTTAAAAAGAGGGAGAACAGGGTCGGCGCTAGCACACATCCCTGTCTCACCCCTTTCTCTACCGGGAAGGGAGCTGTCAGTTCCCCTTTCTACCTTATTTAATTGTTGCATACGTATCCTGGTGCAGACGCGTCAGCTGGTGGCATAAATAGACTGGTGCTCCCATATCCTGGAGAAGGCCCCAAAGCTGATTACGCTGCACCATATCGAATGCAGATTTAAGATCCACAAAGGTTAGGTAAAGGCTGCCACCTTCCAAGATCACTGTTTTCCAGTGGATCAGTTGCAATCTGAAAATCTGGTCAATAGTTGAGATTTTATTCCTAAAACCAGCCTGCAAAGGTGTTAGAACATTTTTTTCATTAATCCAAGACTGCAATCGACCCAGGAGAACATGGACAAATATCTTTTGGGTCACGTCAATTAAGCTTATTGGATGATAGTTTGCCGCGTTGAGCGGGGAGCCCTTCTTGTAGATAGGGATAATTTCTGCACCTGTCCAGGTCGGGGGTAGCGCCATCCCTTGGAGGATAGCGTTAAATAATACCCCTAGGTAGGGTGCCCACACTGATTGTTTGCTCTAAATAAGTCACCAGGGATTCTCTCCAGCCTGGTGCTTTTGCTGGAAGCATTTTAGCCAATGCTGCAGTAACCTCCTTTATGGTACCGGGAGGGGCACTAATATCCAGGGGAGTATTATAAAATGTTGAATCCCTCACAGGTACAACTCCATCCAAGGGCCTAGAATATAACATTTGAAAATACGACCTCCAGACTTCCTCCCAGATTCGGTTCAATTGCCGAGTTGCCTTCGGACTTCCCAGTTCTCACTAGGTTCCAAAAGCCTCTCATATCTCTATTGTCTAGGGCTTTTTTAATTGCTTCCTATTTGTCTATCTCCCATGATGACTTTGCTTCAGCTACAGTTTTTTTATATTCAGCCCTGGTTTCTTTGGTACTGTTAGAATCGGAGGTCTCTGGTTGGCACAGGCATGCGCCTGTGACAAACAGGGACACTCTCTTCTAGTCAGGGCAAGGGAACTACTCCTTCGAATAACCTCTGCTCACCCTCTAGGTAGTGTGGCGCGAGCAGACAAGGCTAATCCTCATGGCGATAGTTAGTTAAGCATTTCAATCATGCACAGTAAACTCACTGACCCACCACAAATGGACACCAGTCGTAAGGTTGTATCAAAAATACGTAGGCTTTATATAAAAGGTATACTCATATGCAGGGTTAACACGAGACCATATAACGTTTAGCGATTTGAGGCCACCAGATTTAAATAGGCAATTAAGTCTTTAAATGTTCGTTGTTCAGCAAGGTACGATGACAGGGAAAACAGAACGTTGCGGACCCTGGATCCGATATGAACTCGAGACGGAGTTCAAGTGTACCTTGCTTGTGGAAGTCCGAGGCGTTTCAGGCGTGGCTACTGGTGAGGGCGGACCCGGGACGAGGCCGACGGTTCTCCAGAGGATCTCTCCGGCTCGGCCCCCCCTCGAGGTGCGAGGTGGGTGAGCAGGACAGTGGAGGGTTGTGGCGATCCGGGGTCGATGCAGCTCACGGGGCGAGGCGCCGTTCAGGCCTGCGGGGCATACTACTTCTTAGCACACCAGGTCGTACTCGTGGATCTGTGAGGGGCGTCGCGTTCTCGGGCAGACGGGTGCAGCACCAGGCTTCCGGTACCACTGTAAGGGAGGCCTTTCTTGAGGTGTGACACGAGCCTGGGTATGTAGAAGGGCAAAGCGAGACAGTCGGGTACGTTACGACGTACGGACCGTCCGAGGCTATGGAATGCGCTCCGTGCAGATTCCGGCTGGAGAAGATGAGAGGCGCACAACGCGCTCCATTAGCAGGCGAGGTGAGAGGAGAGCGGGCGGCCCGGCACTGAAGCGAAGAGCGACTCAGGGATGAGTGGGACTCTCTGCGGCGGAGCGGCCAGGCTCTGAGCTGTCACGACCTTGGGAGGGACGAAGGCACCCGAGTCACAACTCCGGCGAGGGAATAAGAACTAAAGCCCAACAGCAGACAGGCACAGGCAGAATAGAACCCAATGGTCCTGGGGTTCTGTTCAGGGGCAAGCTTGCAATCAAGCCCTTGGAGATCGTCTTAGGCACAAGTCTACAAAGTCTTCTCTGGTCTTTTCCTCTCCTTTCTCAGCAAGGCCCCACTGCAGGCCAGTCTTACAGGATACAGACTGGTTTCCGTCCTTCAGCTTCTCTTGGTCCTTCTAGTCAGGCAGAGGTTTGTCGTGGTCAAAACTGGATCTGATTTGCAAGGAGCGGAGCTCCTATATTTATACTGTGTTTCTTTTGTCTTGGCAGGCCAGGGGGCCTGAGCCTGGTTCAACCCGGTTTTGGAGCACTCTGTTGACAGGAAGCTGCCGTGTTCTTTCAGGGTGCAGGGCAGGGACATCAGATGCTCCGCAGGAGGTGGAGCCAGCATTGTGGTGGTGGAGCACAACCCTATTCAGAATCAAGGACTACTCCACCCACCCATCCTGGGGTAAGCACCCTGTTCACCACCTGCTAACCCCAACTGTCCCCGGGAATTCCCCAGCCCTGTCACTCACACAAACCCAGACAGCAGATACACATCCTGGCAGAGGCGGGCTGAAATAGTTAGGCGAGCAAATGCTAACTTTCTAAAAGTAGCATTTGCAAACACAGGATATTAAAATAAACCTTGCTAAAGGAAGTATTTTATTATTCTGAGTTCGGGCATACTAAACTCGACGTGCCACCGTGTTCCCTGACCCTACCGGGACTTATAGCATGTAATAAGTCCGGCAGCCCACCTTGGCCTGAGAGAACAGGTAGCCCTTCAAAAGTGAAGAACGATAAGGGTGGCAATTCGCTACTAGGACAGGCCACACACTAGGCTTGTCCTACCTTAGTCTAAAAATGCACCCTGCCCGTGGGCCTACCATAGGGGTGACTGATATGAAGGTTTAGGGAAGGTTTAGGGGCTGGCAAGTGTGGGCACTTGCACAGTTAGCATGACAGTACGAGACTGTACGCAGGGTCTGCAATGGCGGACCCGAGACACATCTAACTAGGCTGCTTCTGTGGGTGGCGCAACCAGCGCTGCAGGCCCACTAGCAGCATTTGTATCTACAAGCCCCAGCACTCCTCGTGCCCGTTACGGGGGACTGACAGTAAACCAAATAAGCCAATCGTGGAAATCAATTACATATACACTTTACCTTGGGAGCACTTGCACTGCGGCACGGATTGGCCATGGCGCAGTGCCCTGAGCATCGAATACCAGCAAAACATCTGAGGCACATCAGCAAAAAGCGGAACGGAGACTCACGCCAAGGTGCCAGGTCTAACAGGTACGTAGGTTGTCCTTATCTTTAACCACAAAAATAAAGCACGCTTAGCATCCCTGCACACTTTATTGTACCAGGTGTGTCTATTTTTGGGGTCTGGGCGATTTTTAATTTCTCCATTATAGAAAAACGCCGCGAGTTTAGAGAACATTTCCTGGTGCTTCTTGCCTTTTTCCAACAGGGAATCTGGGCCTTAGTCATTTACAGACACTCGAAAGGCAAGTTCCAGGTGGGGAGTAATTTGTTCATACAGAGTGGCCACTTTTTCGGTTGACTGTTCAAATGTTCCCCAGTGAACTCTTCTACCTCCTTCAGTTGCTACCAAGTTTGGGGCAGGTTGTACGGGTAGATTCTGATAATACCCGAGTTTTGGGAGTGTTTTTTCCCACACCAACGGGTCATGGTCACTTTCACAACGAGGATGAACTACAAAGTCTACGATTCTGTGCCATAACTCCACATCTACCAAAATGTGGTCAATATTAGATGTTTGGCCCAGCTTGTTATAGGTAGGAATGCCCGGACTGTCAGAGGGAAACTGGCCATTACATGCCCTGAGCAAATTACTAAGAATAAAATAATTCATCTGCAGGACTATGGGGGTCCAACCCCTTACCTGATATGTATTACATTCAGGAATTGACCAGGCCGAATCCTCCTCACTGGTGATAGTAGTACTTAAACAATTTAACGGTTCAAAGTGACAATTAAAGTCCCCACCAATAATTATATGTGAGGACTCGGGCAAAGTATGTAAAAATGTGGCCAAACAAACTAGGACCTGTGATGTCAGCCCCTGTCTCACTGGCCGAGAGTAGAAGTTAAGAATATCAATTTTCAAGTTATTATAGAAAGTGAGGAGGATACACAGAATGTCCGGGGATAGTGCGTCTATCACTTTAATATTACAACCCAAATATATGTCAACCCAAATACAAAGGCCACCTGAGGGTCTCCCCCTGAGCCCCTGGACAGCTGGAGTAAAGTATGCAACATGCCCCACTCTATATAAATCCTTCCTTGACCAGGTTTCCTGGAAGAGCCATAATTTGTGTGTATCTATATAGTCTCCCCAATCTGGGAGGTCCATTTTTGAGTTAGGGACCTGCTATTTTCCAGGATAAAATCTTAGTGTTCTGTACAGGAAACCCGTCCTGCTGTACTACCTGGTAAGTGGCTTTAACCTGTGTAAGTGGTTCTACCTGTGTAATACGGTCTAAGTTACCTAGAGGGATATCAGGTACTCCAGAAGTAGCAACTGATAGAATGGCCTCATAGAAGTTTTCAGTGTGTTGATTACTAATCTCGGGTCTTTCTGGGGGTTGGATATCAGTTGATAGATTTTGGGCGGAATTCAAATTTGTGTACATGGGTGTTAGTCAATCAACCAGATCTAGGGAACTAAATCGATTACTTACAGGGATATTAAATGTCTCTTTGTTACCCCAATCCTGGCCTGGGTATGGCAAAATGCTAGTCTGAGCTCGCAATTCCAATTTTTTATAAACACTACCCACTCTATCTAACAGGGGGCAGGGAGGGTAAAAATAGCCTAAGGTAACTGTCTGGATGCCTCCAGTCGCGGTAGTTGGACCCCATTTGAGAATGTGTTGCACCACCCTTCTATCTCTGAAATTAATCAAGACACAGTTCCCCGAGATATCTTTTTGTCTCTGCCAAAGCCAACTAACCCTCTGGGTGTACAGAATTTCACTATAGACTGAGTGAGGAAGTGGTCTACGTTTATTTAACCAGTAGGTATTTTTATTTTTCAATTCAAGATATGTTTCCTCACGACCAGCTTCCAGCAGTGGTACTGCAGCTAAAATGACCACATAGGGTGTTGCTGCTGGGGGCAGTTCAATGCAGGGAAGAGTAGAGTTTGTCAATCTTGGCTTGGATTGAATTGGATTCCTATTGGCTATTATGGCTGTTATTTGTGACTGTTGGTCATTTGGTGTATCTGTACTAGTCGTCACAGCCCTAGAATTTGGGGCGTTGACAGAGGGATGGGGCGCCCTACTGTGAGAAATACTTGGTAACTGATTTTGTTGAGGTGGGCAGTTGGACGTAATGGGCAGATGCGTTTGTACTGTGTACTTTAGACCTTCAGGGGAGGTTGCTGGGCGCAGGGAGGCAGAGTAGCCCGTGTTCGTTGAGGGGTAATTGCCCTGTTTGGGGATTTAGTAGATTCAATAGTATTCAGGGCAGCGTTGATTTTGGTTCCCCATGCATCCATAAGTGTCTTTAGTTTAGCAATGCTTCTCATTACATCTCTAATTTCGGATTTTATAAGCTGTTCTAAGTATGACTTAAGCTCCGTTACCAGGGGTAATACCCAAGCAGGGGGATCAGAGAGTTTATTACTGCTTTCATCCGAGGTTTCTCCCCCTGGAATTTTGTTTAACACTGCCCCTGGGATATGCTTCACATGTTTCCCTCCCTTACGATCACTTATTTTCCGAGGGGCTCCTTTCCTTTTTGCCCTCCCATCCATACCCGCCCTACTTGTACTAGTTGGGGCTGTGATGACTTGTGCGAGAGGCATTCTAGGGAAGTAGAAAGAGCTAGTGGTTGGGACAGATCGGGGACTTCTGTCTCAGTGAATTGTGAGATACTTGGCATCCTTGGTGTTAGTGAAAGGCGTCTCTCTGTACGTTCTATTTCACTAGAGACTTGTTGCAGCATTCTATCAATAGCAGTAGGTTGAACAGTGGGGGTTCGGGTAGGGGCTTTCTGTCTAGTGGTAGGGCTTGTGCGAGGGGGGGGTACTTTTCCCCATAATTGTTTACTATCTAGGCCAACCAAGTCCTACAACAATACCAACTGATATAAATAAATCAATGGGCTACAACAAAGCAAACACCCCAATAGTTTTCAGTTAGCATAAAAACTAAGATCTTTACTCTCTTATGTCCCCAGAGTCTTAACCCAGTTCAGTAATGCTCAATAGGAGCAAGTATCCATACAATAGTACTCACAATGAGCTGATGAAAGGGGGGTGGCCCAGCCCAGCCTCGGACAGTCTCAGACGGGCCCGCCCTTGGCCTGGGCGCGCCAGCATGCGTCCCGCGCTGCGGGAGCCCGCATCCATTTATAAAGCGCCTCCTGGCACTTCCTGCATACGTGGTGGCCGAGCGCCACAGATGGAATGCTGGTCTGTGTAGTCCTCACGGTGTTGGTGGCAGGCCTGCAGCGAAGCAGCGGGAGATGGTGGCGTTGCGGTCCCCTTTGGACCGGTAGAAAGGCAGGCAGAGTGAAAGTTTACAAGCGGGACAAGAATAGTAATACCCGCCAAGTTGTGGAAGAGAACGGTGGACCTAGCTCATGAAGGACTCCAAGAAATCGAGAAAACAAAAACTCGCATAAGGGCAAAGTTGTGGTTCCCAGGGAACGATCGCACGGTGGAGGAAACAGTTAGAGGATGCCATGACTGTCTGATAACTGGAGCGGATTCTCAGGCTCTACCAGTGATCACTGAACTGCCCATCATCACGCTGCTGACCACGCTCAATATGGATTTCTGAAGTTTTCTGGATGGTAGACACACAGTAGTCATGGTTGACAGCTATTCTAAATTTCCAGTGGTGGAAGTCGTGTGCTCGACGTCTTTTGAGAGACAGCGGTCCCTTACAAGGTAAATAGTTGAATTAAATATACCACAATATTGCAATTAAGATTGGGTCTGTACATGTGTGAAATTCACATATATAAAGATTTATTCAAAATATGACAGAAACAAAACATAAATTGGTGAGTTAGCAGGACATGACAGGGTATTGGGAAATCAGCCGATTTCCTTACCACAGGCAGGTGACTTAAAAGTGCTTTTAGTGTAAATATAAATTGTAAAAAGTCACAATCTTACGATTATTATTACGTGGTGCTGAAGGACAGACCTCTGGGAGGGAAGTTCCGGTTCCTTTTGAGAAAGAGCCGTGGGACGTAGCCTGGGTGCAAGGGGCCATGGTCACGACTAGAAGAGGAGAGCGCCAGTATTTCAAGGAACGCGTCATGGTTTAAGAAGTCAGTATCACCAATGATGGGTCCACTTGACACCCCGAGCATATCCGGTGATACTTGGGCGCAAGAAAGAGAGTATAACAGTGATCCAGGGCAGACTCAAGAAGAGAGTCTTCGAACGTCAGAAGATGACCTACCGGAGAGAGGACACCCTTACCAATTAAGGAGCAATCCACAGCCTAGTCAGAGACTGAGAGACTTTCTGTGTTAAAGAGCTGACAAGAGACTTTGCAAGCCAAACCGAAGAGTCTGTTAGGTTAGTTTGCTCTGTTGCTTTTCTTATTTTAGTTTATTGTTTGAACAAAGATTGGTGAGATGGGATGTAGTGTGCCACCCGGCTCATACCTAACAATGTATCCACCTCAACTCCCTAGGCCGGGCGCGGACCGGGGTGCATTTAATAAACGTGACATCAGCGCTCATGGCTGACGGAACAGACCCGTACTGGTGTGTGGTCGTGATTTGGTGTGATCGCTGCAATGCTAAGCCTCTGTACCCCTAGAACCCTGATTCATCCCCTAGGCCCCCCCCACAACCCGAATATCACAACCTGCTGAACAAAAGAAATGTATCTGAGGTTGAGGGTGGCTGACAGTTCTGAGCTTGGAACGGATGCTCTGTGGGTTTGCAGAAGGACTTGTTGTATTATAGTACTGAGAGCAGTCTATTCCTTCCTTGCTAGAAAATGTTTGGTAAGAAACGTAACCTATTTTGGCTGTGTGATATTCACAGTGCCCAGGCAGCAGCTGCAATTCATTTGTTTAGTCACCAGGGCCCATAAATCTTTTGAGTTTGGCTGCTTACTCACGCTTAAAAGAGTGCATCAGAAACGTTGGTGTTGATTTTGTTTCTCTGCATAGATTGCCTGTCTGTAGCTTTTGTGTACCATTTTGTGTGCCACGATTAGTTCTGCCACCCCTGGATTCTTCCTAACATTTCTCAGGAACTTATTGTTTGTTTTCTTGAGTCTGTGTCAAAGTGGTATTTGGGTTTGGACGAACATGTTGGTAGGCAGACTGTTGGAACTTGGCGTGGAATTGAACGCAGAGAGTTGACTATTCCACTAATGGAGATCCAGACTCTTCCTTGACTTGTATGATAAGCTGTGTGCAATCTTCAACGACAGAGCAACTGGCGGCAGAATTCCACATTAGACATTTTAGATTGTTGGAGTGGACAGCACAGTGTGTTTGCCCAGCTGGTGCCTGAGATTAGGAGCGATGATTAATAGCTGTGGATGATGGTCACTCTCTGTGCAAGGAGCGATGCAGTAGCTTGCAATGCATGGGAACATTTCTATATTGCAGATGGTGTAATCTAAATAAGAGCACATTTTGCCGCTGGATCTTGGCCAGTTCGGGGGTATATCTTGTGAAAACCTGCCGTTCAACACTGTGTAACCAACACTGTTGAGTTGCAAGACTAGGAATTGACCTAACCTGCTTCGTGTCTGGGCCCTTGGTCTAGATTGTTCTGTGATATACTGTGGGGGCCAAAGTAGGGGCGCGTCAAAGTTCTTGAGCGGCTCTTGAAAAATATTGCCATTAAAGCCCCCTGTGATCAAGCAGTCACCTTGGTGGAGATCTCCGGCTAAATCACATAGATTTGTTATTAAGCGATTGAGCCTTGACCGTTTAGCCCTTGCACTGTGGTTGATATAAACATTGAGTATCAAAAGTGAGCAGAGAGGTCTCCATGTAATGAATTTGATTCCTTGGAAGGGTAGAAATTCGATTTTACTTTGCAGATTGTATAAGATATATATAGATAGGCTACCCTTTAGTCTGACAAATGTATGATCTTTGAGCACTGGATTCCAGTGTTTGATGAAGCCAGTTATAGGAAGGCTCTGCACAGCCCATGTTTCCTGCAGATCAAGAATGTTGTGCTCTTTTAAAAGAGCAAGAATATCTGAAAAGTGCATTTTCTTCCAGAGTCCATAGATGTTCCAGGAACACAATGCTGGCGAGGTAGGGCATTTGCGAGCCAAATGTTCGATTCAGCATGAACGTCTGCTGGACAAGGCAGAGGGTAGCAAGTTCAACTCCTTCTCAGGGTGAGCGATAGCTGTTGAATTTTGAAGTCTGCAATTTGTTACTGCACAGCGTTGAGCACCTTTTAAAATCGATTATGGTTTGCTTTTAGGCAACTCAAAGGTGGGGTGTGTTTTTGCCAATACAGCTGGATAGCCGATCTCTGGGCACGGGCAGATTTTAATGCCCCATGCAGTGAAAGTCTCTGAGCAGACACAGAGGGGCAGATTTATGAAGGCCTTGCGCCGCCGGTGCGTCACTTTTTCCCATGTTAAAAATGACGCACCGGCGGCGCAAGGCCTTCATAAATCTGCCCTAGAGAGTCTGAGCCCAGGCGGGTGAATGTTACAAGTATGACTTCTGAAGTTTGAGAGCCACAGGAATTCAATCAACACAATGTCATGTGCTTCCAGGACGCCCAACCCAGTGGTTGCTTTTAGTAATCTTAGAATGTTACTCCTATTTAGGATGTAATGATGGCCTTGTGAGCTATACTCAGGAATGAACAGTGGCTTAGCATTTGTAGAATGTAAGATTCATTCCTGTCGCTGCTCGTGCGGCCCAGTTGAGTCTTGTTTCTCAGGTGGTGTCTTTGGTGTGATAGCTGGGCTGTGCGCCCTCTGGACTCTAGGCTGCTGGGGATCTAGTTGTGTTGTACTAATTGACCCTGGTCCATTGGTATGGTTAAATGTAGCAAATCTTTCCAATCCAGGGCAATGCCACTTTGATTCTTTCTGTGGTAGTTTTTGAGTTGCCTGTGACCCATGTGGGATTGTGCCCGCATTGATGCTTTTTGCCGTTTCCATTTCTAAATCCACAACTTGACGGCTTGACAGTTGGGTCTGCACAGCTTCTGGCAGACTTTGTGGCATCATAGACACAGCCATCGGGGATCCAACTAAGGGGTCCTCAGAGGGAGTGTGCGGCGGCTGAGGAGATCCACTATGTTCCCCATTCAGTCCTCCAAGCTCTGTACTTGTTGTACAGGATGTGTTGTGTTGCGTGGCGCTCTGATCTCCGTTACGTCGATGTGTTTGTTCATGAACAGTGGGAGCAGTTTATGAGGTGCAAAGGTGTTGTTACCATCGGTTTTATTTTGTTGCTTTCCGGAGTCTTTTCTTTTCCATCTTACTGAGAGGGCAAGATGGTTATGAGTCATCAACAGCTGCTGATTTAGCAGTTGGGGGCTGACTTCCAAATCTGTAACCAGATCTATTGACTGAGCAGATGTATTGTTAGCGTGACAAGACTGTTGTGGGTCATCAGCACCTCTGTTATCAGGAAGGGAATGTGGCCCATTGGGGGCCATGTTAGGGGCCACATTGACTATTGCTGTAGAGCTGGTCACCCGCGGTTGAGCCACGAAACTGGGCCAACGTTTGAGTGGCTATTGGTGGTTTTGCTGTCAGGCTCCAGTGGTCTATGCTTAGGGGCTGTATGTGTGGATTGTGGGCAGTTGCTAGGGATGTCAGACAGTCCCTTCACTTTATCGAAAACAGTGGTTAGCAACATTGGAAGTGAGGAAACATTGTCTATGATAGGAGAACAGCAGCATACTGACTGGACCAGATTGGTAGCTGATTGTGCTCTGACAATAAGTTTGTTTAGATTGTCCAGATTGTTGTCAATTCCTCCTGTAAATACTGCTAAAAAGTTCAAGAGATCCACTTAAACATCCAGTTTGTCAGAATGATAGTTTAGAGCTGAAACAGTGGACTGGAGTGTTTGCAGCAATTGTGGTCACATAGCACATGAAGAGACTAAAGCCTTGTCAGGGCTGATTTTTGCTTCTTGATTGGGAGACTGGGCAGGGTCTGTGAGAAAAAAGGACATCTCCAGAAGAGACTGTTCGATAGGTTCTATGCCTCCAAACAATGGGATATGATCCCCTGTACCAGCCAAGTTGAGTGACTTGGTTTATGAAAGTAGTATATTGTTTCCCGTCGGGGTCCTGGCCCATTGGGCAGCTGGTGGACTAGGGATATCAGTGGTGCTGAAAGTGCTGATGATGCAGTCAGCTAGTGTCGATACCATTGAAGTCGGTTGAGTTGGTCTTGCTATGTTCACATGGGCCCTGGTTTGAGAGCCTTGGTCATCCTGTGGGCTGGACAGCTTGACTTGAAGCACTGTTTCTGGGGCTACGAATAAGAGGTCACATGGAGTAGCAGGTGATGGAGAATGGTAGTTGACTGTGGCGGTCCAAGAGGGAGCTGTTAGCTAGTCTGCTGGTCGGCTGGTGTTAGGGCAGAGACTGTGGCTGTTGCTTTGCTTTGATCCAATTGAGCATTGATGTCTTTTATCACCGAGCTACTACAGAGCTCATCCTAGGCTGAGATGGAATTGATTTTCGGGGGTAGGTGTACTGTTGCTTAAACTACACACAGTGAAAATCTCTCTCCTGGCAGCATCAAACAATTGAGAATTGGAAGGCCACCCTCTGTACTTATGGTAGCACCAGTAGTGGACGGTGTTTTGAAAAAGTCCAAAAGGGTTGTCGCACGATAGCAGAGAGTGGTGACTGGTCTGCTGACATTCATTGGCACAATCGGGGTGTGGTCACGATTTGTGGTTGCATTGGGACAATCAGGGGTCATCATACAAACTGATACCAGCACAGAACACTTGGCAGATTTAGGTGAAGGGCAGCGCTGATGGATGGAGTCTTGGGCTAGCTAAGGAAGGTTCTAGCATGTCCGTAGTTTACACACTTTTCAGCTTGTTCTTTCTGTGCCTTGTGGGGACTGAGGCCACCCTCCTCGTTCTGCCTGATCTCATAGCTCTTAGTGGGTAGCTTGTTGCTGGGGACATCACCACTGCTCTCCTCTGCTGGTGATTCCTGCTTGAACACTGAGAGAGGGGAACAAGCATGCTCACCATTACTCTTTTGGGAGACTTGTCAGTGCTGCTTTGGGATCTGCGGGGATCTTCTTTTATTCTGCCTCTGGTCAGCCAATGGTTAACGCGGGTCACTTTGTGGGCCTCTTCTCTAATTCCTGTTGTTAACTTAATTTAAATCAGCCACTTCCTGTGTGACACAAGCTGTGCGGGGACTGCAGGGAGCAGTAGTGTTAATGGAGATGGCTTTATGGAGCTGTTGGCCACCTCTTCATCTATAAGCCACGCCAACATGATGCTAGCCACTTCCGTAGAGTGAAGTGGTGGGCCAGCATCCTGGCGCAGTGGATGGGGGGCCTTAGGCCGGACCTTACGCACCCTGGCTCTTGATTCTCACCTCCTCGGTTGATGGAGTTGCTCCAATGGGGCAAAGGTTTTCTGTGCTTCATCCCTTGCTACACTGGTCCTGCCTACCTGCATGCACCTTAAGGCGTGGGTCACGTTACGGAAGGCACAAGCACACCAGTGTCTAGTACAGGAAGGACTAGAGGTCAATAGCTGCTGTTGTTGTTGTTTGTGGGCTAGTATGGCAGCTGAAGATTGTGATAGGATTGGTGTTGTAGGGTTGTGGATTTCTGGTCTGCAGAGTCTTAAGGATGACAAAGGCGTAGGCAGGTGTGAACTCACTGACAGATGTAGATGTGTAGGTGAGCCGACCCCTGGGCAAGGAGCAAACTACACTAGCCTAAAGCCGCCCACCTCCACACCACTTATGGGGTGCCAAATCCTAGTGACAAACACATACTGTTTCAGTATTTCCACCATCTGCTCAGGTTTGCTCCGCTAGTGTGAAGTAGGGCAAGGTCAATGATACTTGTGGCAACCAGCGCACTAGCTATTACTGTCAGCGTGCCGGTATGCAAAAAATGATGACCATAATGTTGATAACAGTACATAGATTCATAATCTGCTGAGTTGTTCAATGTTTCACTATTAGAAAATGCAGGAATTTTTTCTAAATCAGACAACGTGTTATTCACAGTTTCAAAATCCCAATTGTTGGAAAATGTACTTGAGGTAATGATATCACTCAATGATATTTTAAATAAATGTGGAATTTGTTCGGCTCGAATATGTCAAAATCAACTTTGTCCCAAACTATACCATCAGGTACAGGAACTGCTGTAATGTTCAGTGACGACAAGCCTCTTTCCTATTGATGAGATGAGGTTTCAAAATTATATTCACTTTTTTGGCTGCAGAGCTTTGCCGAATGTATTGTCCACTAATAAGCATGTAAAAAACTGTCACTGATCTTAACCAGAAAAGAAAGAAAAGAATCCCGGAAGATACCCATAGTTCTACCCATGAGAGAGATTTTCACTGTGTGTACCAGGTAAGTCTTTCTAAGAAAGTTCATAAAGTCTTTAATTTGCTGCTTGTGTGATTTGAGGGCTGGCGTAGTTTCAAGTTCATTTGGATACAAAGAAAACCTATCAAAGTTTATGAAGTAGCCAGAAGCAGTTCTATCAATTGTTGGAATTGCATCAGGATTTGTTGAAATCGTATTTTGCTCTTGTCGAGGCATGTTGACGTAGACATCTGTATTTGGTCTAATTGCAACTTGAGTGTTATTTTGAGTTTGAATTTCAGGCACAAGGGGAACGAGTTCCATAGCATTATTGCATAGTCCTTCATTCCGTATAGGTGACTCTGCAAACGTGATGAGTCTTCTTGAATAGTAGTAAGAGGAGGGTGTCTGCTACTTTGGAGTCTACGAGGCCTACTGCTTAGTATCAGCCACAAAGTGTGGTTTGATTAGGTCAATTGAGACCAATCTTTTCTCCTTTTTTCTGGCAAGAGGCAGCAGAAGGACAGTTCTTGTTCCATAAATGGCTAGGACCGGTACAGGTTTTCTGTAGGATGGCCCAAATTCTTTCTTATCCGCTATTTTCTCTCTCTTACCAGATGCCCTACCTTTGGGATCCAGGCAGGTCTTCCCATGACTGATTTGACTTCCCCATTGGCGATCTACTTCAGGTGGATGCTACTTAGTTGTGTCCTGGATTCATTTAGGCCCTGTAAAACAGCCAAACGTTCATGGATGTCAAAAGGCTTTTCATCCGCCACAGTGCCTTCACAATCAAGATCAGGTACCCACATTCTTGTCCCAAATAGGACCTTATATGGAGTGACCCCCCTAGAGAACTTCTTGGCATATTGTTAAGGGCACACTGAATTCCATACAGATGTTTTACCCGGTTTTCACCCATGCCTAATACCTAACTATTCAAGATTGCTCTAAGTCTCAGTTTTTCTCTACACTACTGGATTTCCCTTGGGATGGTAAGGAGATGAGTACTGGAATGCTACACTTAAACTTCCTATGGCCTCCTTGTAAGCCCGAGAGCTAAACGCTGGGCCCTGGTCAGAATGTAATCTGCCAATTGCGTATGTTCCTATGAAGACTCCCAAATCTTTTATAACAGTTCGAGCGTCAGCCGAGCTCTGGGGCCACACCCATAGGAATCTCGAGCAGGAGTCCACTGCTACCATTACATACTTTTTAGCCCCATCTCTTTTTAAGGGGCCACAGTGGTCTAGGTAGATACACGCTAGTGGTTTGTCAGCTATTAACAACAGTGTCTGCACTGGACGTGTCACGTGAAACCTTTCATCTGTTGGCAGAAGTCGCATTTCAAGACGTAGTCTTTAGTCTGCTTTGTTAAACCAGGCCACCAATAGCGTTGTTTCAATAAAGAAACAGTCCCCTATCCCTTTGTGTGCTGCTAGAATTAAACCTAACCTACGATCCATGTTTGGAATTACTCTATCCCACACTCCAGGAATCTGAGCAAATGGAATGTTATTGGCATCTAACTTGTAGGAGTACTTGAGTGTAAATCTTTTTGGTACTGCACCCCTGTTTTTGCTTGAAGCAATAACAGCCACCAAAATCTCACCGTCAATTCTAGTTTTAGAACGAGTGATTGCAGCTACGGAAGCCGTGCGTACAGCCCCTTTCGTGCCTTCTTCAGCCAAGGAATTCCCTTCAACGTGAACGCCATCACGTTGCTGACTCAGTGTATGTATCCCGTGAGTCCTTGGTAGTTTGGATTTCAACTTCACTACCAGTTCCCATAGCATTTTATACTTAATTGTCCCACCTTTTGCGTCCTTAAACCCGTTTTGAACACAGTATTGCAAGTATTCATTATATGACTGTAAACAGTAAAAGGAATTACACACAAATAGGGGCCGATTAGGATGGCGGACGGACTTGCGTCCGTCCGCCACCCATGAGTAGGAGGGACCGTCCGCATGGGCAGCGGCGGTCCCTCCATGGCAATTAGGATGTGACCGCCAGGGTGGCGGTCACATCCTCTATTTTTAACATTGCGGCGGGTGCAGCTTCAAGCTGCACCCGCCGCAATGTTAAAAATGCATTCTTTATACTGAGTGGCAACAATATTAGGAGTTTTACTCCCAAAATTGCACGATTGTCCTCTAAACTTCTCCAATTTGATTTTTCGGTTGAATATATATTTCTGGGGGTAAAAATGGTTGTGCAGATTTTCTTTCACGTTCGTCTAGCACTGTAGAAAATGAGCCCATTACCTGTGAGGATGATAAAGAGTAAAATTCAGTAAATACCGATTCGGTATTCCCCATTCATTCCTGTGTGCCTGGAGGCCCATAGGAAGGAATGGGGAATACCGATTCGGTAAATACCGAATCGGTATTTACCGAATTTTACAGATTCGGTAAAAATTACTGAATGAATACCTACATACCATTTACCCATTCTAAAATACTGGATCGGTAAAATTTGGTATTTTATAATCGGTAAATGGTATTTACCTACATCTGGCCCCTAGTGCATCTGTGCATTCCTGTGTCCAATTTTTTTACTGAAAAATCAGGTTTTATTAAGTCGCAGAAAGGTTTAACTCTTTCTATGTAATCCAAAATGAATGTTCAACCAAAATTTAGGAATTCCTGTATTGATTGCAAATTTTACAATGTTTTTGGAGGTTGGAGCAGCGCACATTTTTCTAAATAATTGGCTGACAGGCTTGATCCTTTACTTGAAAGCTCGCATCCTAAAAACAGGACACTGAGGTAAGCTATTTTCATTTTAGTTACATTTGTAGCCCTCAGATGCAAATCCCCAAATAATGGTCCATAATAAACCTCTCTTCATGCAATCAAAAGTGGTGGAGAAGTCTATGAATGCTGTGATCAGGGGAAGTGTGCCTTTCTGCATTGTCACTACCTAGAGGGCCACCACTGTTATCAGATTATCCTCATTGCAGCACTCTCTACAGATATGGGGAATTAGGTCTTTTTTTGTCAGCCATTGCTCCAGCTGCTTAAAATGAACTTTCACAAATGCTTTGCCATTGACATCCATCAAGGCTATGAGCCAATGGTTACCTGTCCGGTCTCTAGGCCCCTTCTTGGGACTGAGTAACAGGACTGAGCCTCTCCAACTCTCTTTAACCTGCAGGATAGCGTTTGCTTGACCCTCATAGTATTGGCTGCCTTTTCAGTATGGTCACATGGCCTGGTATCCTTGCTGATTTCCTTAGAGGCAGGGTCATAGAAATTGTCATTACTTTAATTTTTTGTGCATAGATGCAAATATCCTTCTGGCTACTTTCAAGTGAGTGCCATAATTTGGATCTATTGAACAGATTAAATGCCGATTTCAGAACTATATACGAGAGGTATAACCGTGTTTTAAGCATCTTTTCATATTTAGCACATATCATTTATAATTTGATTGCTTGGTCAATGATTCTAATGCCTTGGCGAAATTCAGCCTCTGTATCGATTAGTACGCTCTTTTTATCGACCAAGATCTGTAACTTGTTTAAAATACCATTACCAAAGAATTTCCTAGTAATATCAAGGAATGAAATTGGCCTATTATTACTGGGAAGTAACTTATTTCCTTTTTTATGGAACAGCAATATTATAGCAGTTTGCTTTGAAGAGGAAATACAATTTTTACTCAAAATTGCATTGCAGATCTTAAATAAAATCATTGACTAGACCTGGGGGTTGGAGGGAAACATGTCCACTGGAACATAATCAGGGTCTGGAGCTTTGGTTGGCCTTTTTCTTTACGGTTGCTATTTCTACCTCTGAGCCGAGAATATTTAATTCATGAACTAATCCATGGCTTGCTAGTTCTTCTAGGTGCATTGAACCATCACTGTTAATATATACAGCCTTATAATGGTGGTCACAACTACTTAGACCATCCCTAAGCATTCTGGCCATTTCCCCTCCCAAAATACTGTTCTTTTGCTCTTCGGTTGACTTGATCAGGTCATTCGAAACTTCTTGCTGGAAGATTAACTTTGTCTTCTTTAGTAGGGCTTTATATTTGCTCTTTTCACTTTTAAATCTTTGATCTGTGGCTAATGAATGATCCCGGTCCTTGTGTGCTTTAAATACCTTTAAATTGGCAAGTCTACACTGCTTGTCGTACCATCCGGTGGCACTCTTCTTCTCCTTATCATTCTTTTTGTGAATCCTCATTGTAGACCAGTAACGTGTATGCTCACTTGATATGCCACTTTACTTTTCTAGTATCCCGTTATGATCATCATTAACAGTGGCTTGGATGATCAATAGAAATTCCCTATTGACCAACATCAATATGTCCTTATCTGCTTAATAGACAGCTACGTTCCATTTTATGTCTCTCCTACTGTTATCTGGGATAGTACTAGCGATATAATAAGAGGGACGCTCAAGCTCAGTCACTTAAAACACAGAGGTTCATGTTCACTCTCAGACAACTGGATTACCTGCATCTCCTTCACTAATTTCCATTGTTTATTTGGGATTAAAATGTAATCAAATACGCTACATCTCCTGTTGAAGTGTTGGCAGCCAATCAAGTTTTATTAGGATTCGTGAGTCCACTGCAAAGACTCGCATCACCACATATATATGATTTTTAAAGAAAGATATCACAAAAAATACAAAAAAGATTTACACAAAATCACAAAAAGCAAGCTTTCTGGACCAACATCTACTTATCTGCCTAATCTGTTGTAATTACGTTCAGCAGTGCAGGCTGCAGTCATGTTCAAGAAATGAAAAATCCCCATAGACCTAACTTGGGGAAAACTCGTCTCTACTTGATGGATCACCCCGAAACCTTCAACACAGCAGCTGAACCAAATAGGGGAAGTTTTGCAAAAATGTTGTGGAGATTCGTCAAGCGCCAGTACCATTTCTAAAATGTTATTGGTTAATTAAATTAATAATTATTAAAATTGTTATTTAATTTTTTCTGTTGTTAATTATATTATGTAGGACATGCAGTTTTTAAATGATAAAATATTTAGGGCCTCATTACGATGTCTGTTGGAAAGGCTCCGAACGGTATTCAATTTTCCCGGTCCGAGTTGGAACCCATGGTTCCGACCGACTCGGAAACATTTCTGCCTGACCGATTACAATGGTAGGTAACCGTTCGGTCTGTCTTACTCGGTTCCGACCAGCATTCGGAGACTCCGAGTTGGTCGGACCCGAATCGTACAGCTCTGTGGACCGCGTTTCCGACCTACGTATTAAGATGTCAGCTTCGGACAGCCTTTCCGAATCTATTCATCTGACACAGTACGTCTGTCGGAAACTGACTTTGGGGACCCGTACCAGGCCCCCCTTCACCCGGAGGCCTCTGGTTGGCACCCAAGGGGGTACCCATCGGACAACTCTTTACAACCATGCACAGCGGGGCTGGTAACATAGGGTGCAAGGTTTTCACAACCACACCTTTTTTCAATTGGTGCCTGTGTTGCCGGTTGGAACATAGGTTGCCGGTTGGAACACAGGCTACCATTGAAGTCAATAGGAGTCCGACCAAACGGTGTCTGAAACCATCGTAATCGGTCGGTCAGACTTGCTGAATCCGAGTCAGTCGTAAGCGATTCCAACAAGGAGTCTGTTTTGCTTTCTGACTGACATCACAATGAGGCCCTCAATGTTTTTCCAAATTGTTAGGTAATCTTTTTATTTTATTTGAATCATTATGCTACCATTTATATATGATATATTTTAACTGAATAACTTAGTTTTTTATGCATTATGTTTCAGTTTCTTAAAGTTAAATTTTTTAATGTTTTAATATTTTTATTCTTTAGAATTTTTTTAAGTATTTTTGTAAAGTTTTTTATGTTTATGGATTTTTTTAAAGTAAAAATGTACACTCTTTATTAATATATTTGTTATATTTTTTATATTATTGTTATTTGCTTTAATATATATTCTATAATAATATTTATATATATATTTAGCACTTTCTTAGAATGGTGTGGGAATATGACATCACCTCCCCCTCCGCCAAAGTCAAGTGCTTTTTTTCTGCTGTTGCTTAGGTGGAGTGGGAATAATAAATATGTCCCCCTCCAAAATACAAGACTTTCCGTGGGAATAGTAATTCTGACCCCGCAAAAGTCAAACTCTTTCACTACTGATGCGTACATTTAAGTAGGAATAGTTAATCTTACCCATCAAAAGTCCAACACTTTCCCTCCTGTTGCTTAGGTTGGAGTGGCTATAGTAAGCCTGACCCTCAACAAGTAACAACACTTTCCCTACTGTTGCTTAGGTTGAAGTAGGAATTGCTAATATGGTTTAGTTTGGAGTGGGAGTAGTAACTCCAACCGCTCCAAAGTCCTACGCTTTAACTATTGCTGCTTAGGTTTGACTTGGCATAGTAAATCTCACCCCTCCGAAGGCTAGCACTTTCTCTTTTGCAGCTTAGGTTGGAGTATGAATAGTAATATGTATCCTTCAAAAGTACAATACTTCCCCTGCTGTTTTCCTAGGTGGAAGAAGAAGTGGACATTTTGGGGTCGATTCCGATTCGGGAAAGAAAACCGTCTGACGATTCGTATTCGTAGCCGTTTCCATACGAATCATACAAATCCGTACCAATCACGTAGTACGATCCGTTCCTAAAAATACGTCAGAATCCTTTTGAACCGTACGAAAATCATGCGATAATTCGTACGACACGGACTCGGGAAATAAACCGTACAATTCGTAAACATGCTGTACGACCCGACAAGTACGATCCAGACCGGGGACCGAGAATGCGATTCGTACGGGAAAAAATCATTGCGTATGAACTGCGATTTGTTCAGAAAACATCGCGTATGAGTGAGCCACACAATCAAATACGACTCGAACCCCCCGAATGAAGCGCACGCGAACCCCGTAAAAATGGCACGCATGGGCGAGCCACACAAACAAAAATGATCCGAACCCCCCCTGAACGAAGTGCATGCGTACCCCAGAAAAACGTTGCGTATGAGCGAGCCACAAAAGCAAATACGAATCAAACCCCCAGAACGAAGCGCACGCGAACCCATTAAAATAGCACAAGGAGGGTGCAAACGACTCGCACAACACCACAAAACATATCTCCTGTGTACAAACCATTGGAAATGAATATCCTGGCCAGATCTAAAGAGGCAAACAGAGGGCCTAACTCAGATCCACCCCTTATAACACACCCACCAAAATTTCAAACTAAGCCCCACCCACAAATGGACCAATAAAAAGGGCCCACACACACAAGCCATGATCCTTTGCAACACACCCATTTAGCCACAGAGACAGACAACACACAAACAACTGCACACATCCACCTTCACACATACGTCCCAATCACATACGGACCCACACCATCCCATTCACATTCATACCCACACACCCACATCCATACACACCCTTACCCCATCACAATCACCCCACACCATGTCCGCACAGAAGAATCCAAAGTTCACAAAGAAGGAGATGGAGATCCTTGTAGATGAAGTCATTAGAGTCAAGCCACAGCTGTTTGGTGCATTGGTCAGACAGACCAGCATAGCTGACAAAACACCCATGTGGGAGAGGATCGTCAATAAGGTGAATACTGTTGCATCCATCAGACGCACCAGGAAGGATTGCCAGGCCAGGTGGTATGATCTGCGGAGGATGGTCAAGCGGAAGATGGACGAGGACTACGCCCAAAGCCAGCACACTGGAGGTGGTGGTCCCCGCAGACCAGTACAGTACCATCCCTGGGAGGAGAAGGTCATAGCCCTACTACCACCGGTGGGAGTACATGGCATTGAATGAGTCGTAGAGCATGGTGAGTATACAAACAACTCATGTAAAATGGGAGTAATGGCATCTACACTCCAAGTACAAAAAATGCCCGCAACAAGCGCCAAGCACCAGCTGCCCATAACTACAGGCAAAAATAACACAAATGCCACTAACATATGTATGTCCCATTGACAAACCAAGGCAATGTCATGTCCCATGCTACAGGAAGCACAGACCAAAGAATAGACGTCCAGTATTCTGGGAGGGTGGGTGTCACTAAATGCATTGTGGGACCCCAAATCACACACAATTCCCTGTGCGTCCGCAGGGGGGTGCAAGGTGGGCTCTTGCCCCCCCCTGGATCACCAGTGTTTCTGGTGTCAGCCCAATCCGGGCCAGGCCTAGTCCATCATGCTTTACAAATGGACCCATTGTCCCAGGTGCCAGCACCCTACATTGGGTGGGAAGGGTGCAAGGGGGATGCCCAGAATTGTGCAAGACAGAGGGGAGGAGGGTGCAAGGCAGAGGGCCTGAAGGGAGCAAGGCGGAGGGTGAGAAGGGTGCAAGGCAGAGGGCCAGAAGGGTGCAAGGCGGAGGGTGAGAAGGGTGCAAGGCAGAGGGCCTGAAGGGTGCAAGGCGGAGGGTGAGAAGCGTGCAAGGTGGAGGGTGAGAAGGGTGAGAAGGGTGCAAGGCAGAGGGCCTGCAGGGAGCAAGGCGGAGGGTGAGAATGGTGCAAGAGGAGGGTGAGCAGGGTGCAAGGCGGAGGGTGAGAAGGGTGCTAGGCAGAGGGGAGGAGGGTGCAAGGGGTAGGGTGAGAAGTGTGCAAGGTGGAGGGTGAGAAAGGTGCAAGGCGGAGGGGAGGAGGGTGCAAGGCAGAGGGCTTGAAGGGAGCCAGGTGGAGGAGACGAGGGTGCAAGGGGTAGGGTGAGAACTGTGCAAGGGGTAGGGTGAGAAGTGTGCAAGACAGAGGGGAGAAGGGTGCAAGGCGGAGGGGAGAAGGGTGCAAGGGGTAGGGTAAGAAGTGTTCAAGGCGGAGGGTGAGAAGTGTGCAAGGCGGAGGGGAGAAGGGTGCAAGGGGTAGGGTGAGAAGTGTGCAAGGCGGAGGGTGAGAAGTGTGCAAGGCGGAGGGGAGAAGGGTGCAAGGCGGAGGGGAGGAGGGTGCAAGGCAGAGGGCCTGAAGGGAGCAAGGCAAAGGGGAGGAGGGTGCAAGGGGTAGTGTCAGAACTGTGCAAGGGGTAGGGCGAGAACTGTGCAAGGTGTAGGGTGAGAAGTATGCAAGGCGGAGGGGAGAAGGGTGCAAGGCGGAGGGGAGAAGGGTGCAAGGGGTAGGGTGAGAAGTGTGCAAGGCAATGGGTAAGAAGTATGCAAGGCGGAGGGGAGAAGGGTGCAAGGGGTAGGGTGCGAAGTGTGCAAGGCGGAGGGGAGATGGGTGCAAGGCGCTGGGGAGAAGGGTGCAAGGCGGAGGGGAGGCGGAGGGTGAGAAGTGTGCAAGGCAGAGGGGAGAAGGATGCAAGGGGTAGGGGAGATGGGTGCAAGGCAGAGGGGAGAAGGGTGCAAGGCGGAGGGGAGGCGGAGGGTGAGAAGTGTGCAATGCGGAGGGGAGAAGGGTGCAAGGGGTAGGGTGAGAAGTGTGCAAGGCGGAGGGGAGAAGGGTGCAAGGCAGAGGGTGAGAAGTGTGCAAGGCGGAGGGGGGAAGGGTACAAGGGGTAGGGTGAGAAGTGTGCAAGGCAGAGGGGAGAAGGGTTCAAGGGGTAGGGTGAGAAGTGTGCATGGCGGAGGGTGAGAAGGGTGCAAGGCGGAGGGGAGGGGGGTGCAAGGCAGAGGGCCTGAAGGGAGCAAGGTATAGGGGAGGAGGGTGCAAGGGGTAGGGTGAGAACTGTGCAAGGGGTAGGGTGAGAACTGTGCAAGGGGTAGGGTGAGAACTGTGCAAGGTGTAGGGTGAGAAGTGAGCAAGGCGGAGGGGAGAAGGGTGCAAGGCGGAGGGTGAGAAGGGTGCAAGGGGGATGGTGAAGAAGCAAAAAATCTGCCCACCCCTATAAATATCTCTGTGGATGCCCATGTACAATTGTACTCATCCCATATGGTGCAGTTACACAACCATGCACCATGCTCATCGCACATGGAGTGTGAATGTACTGACAATTTAGCTGACACTGGGCCCTGGTGTAGGCAGCACAAGGCCCTCCTGTGACCAGTGCAACCACAAACACCAGGACAACTAGGTCAGATATTTTGTGTAGGAACTCACAGCCACTGTCATGGCAGCATGCTCCATGGGGGGACAGCCACACCACGAGGGAGGCCCAGTGCCAAGTCAGAATCCAACTACCACCACAGTCTGTCACACACACCCCTTACACAAACATACCCACCTGGGACAGGCAATGGAGTTCCCCACTGTGACAATGGTCATGTAACACAACTAAAGCAATTCAGACCTGATGAAGCATCCAAGCAACAATTGCATGGTGCACATACACAAGCCACTTGCGCTTCTAACATGCCGCCGTTGCGTCACCTCTGTGACACAGCTGCGGCACAAAAGAGGCACCATGGTGCTTGTAATTTACAAGGTGACGCATCTGGGAGATGTGTCACGTTCTAAAGCCCTGCGCCACAAGTACGTGTAATGGCGCAGGGGGGGAGGAGGGTGTAATGGCGCAGGCACGCCTCCCAAAAGTGGCTATGTGAAATCTACAAGATTCCACTCTGTCACTCATGAGCACATGCTGCGTCAAAACCCTGTGCATGGCTGATGCAGGCATAAGGAATGAAGCAACTATGTGCAGATAGGGCCCCACAGACCATTGCTGGAGCTGTCTTGCGCTGGTGACGCTACTCCAGCAAGGCGCCTACTTATACAGCACGGATGTGTGACGCAGCTGACCCATTTTTCCAAAATGGTGTTCCACAATGTGAATGCTTTGCATCTGTGCTGGCATAGGTGTGGTGCACAATGACTGGTGAATCCCTGCTGATATGCAGGGCGGTGCCAGTTATAGTAAATATGCCCCCCCCATGTCAATGACTCAGGAGCACATATCAATCGGACCCCACAACATACCCATCCACAAGTGAACATTGAGGACAATCCAAAGCATGGACAACTACCAGGTGGAACAGTGCCAACTACAATGCGTATGAGAAATGGATGTTGCATTACATGGCATTAACATTGTCTGTCTCTCACACCCACAGGGCAACGTGTGGAATCGAACCCCAACGATGGGGAAGGCGATTCCCAGTCCCAGGCTCCGCAGGACCCTCATCCCACCGACAGCGACACCTCTCACCACTCCATGGAAGACCCCAACCGACCTGGCACCTCTGGTGCCCCAACCCGTGCAGCATCTGGATCAGGCACACCTGCGCCAACCGCCACCACCATTCCTGCCACATCCCAGCAGACAGCTCAGAGCCCTGGCCACACTCAAGAACTGAGCCAATCTGACAATGAGTGACAAGGTTCGACGGGCACCCAGGAGTGGGCAGACAACACCACCACTGCCATCACTCAGGGGTCCCGTCGAGCCGATGTGCCCACAACGGCAGGCCAGGCTCGTGTGGGCAGGGGTGGCGGGAGTGGCAGCAGGCAGAGGCAAGAACCTGACCAGACAGCTGCAGGTCCCGGTATGTCTGAGCACCGCAACATCATGGAGGTATACTGGCGGGACACCCGGGAGTTCAGTCAGGTAGTGGGGGCCCTCACAGAGATAAAAAACCTGCAGGCCGAGCAACACGCCAGTCAACAACAACACCAAGGACGGATGGAGGCAAGACTGGCTGAGCTCCTGGCAGTGCAAAGGGACATTAGCCATTCACTCTGTCGGATTGCTGACAACATGCAGCACTCTCCCTGTGCCACCAGGCAAGACACTTCAAGTCAAAGATGGCCACCAGGCACAGGGAGGGCGGAGGAGGAGGAATTGTCCGATGGAGCGTCCCGTGCATCGTCAGGGCCTGCACATGAGGGTCCCCCAAGGAAGGTGGGTCGTCCACGGAAGACACACTGAGAGGCAGCGGGCCATGCGCATCTCCCAGGACCCCTGGTCTGGCACCTGGAGTCTGTGTGCAACAGCATCACCTCATTGACTGTCCTACTCTCCCACATGGACTTGCTGGTTGCAGTATGACCAATGATGGCAAGCACTGTTTGTCTTGACTCTGTTAACTGAAACTGCAAGGCATCACATCTCCCTTTGTGAACTTTGGATTCCCCCCCTTTTTGAACAGCACCCATCACTAACTCACGTTTCCCGCACAAGATTGATAAATAAAAACAACCAACACTACTGAAATTGATGTTGCAGTCATTTACCATCATTCTACAACTAACGTGTGGGGATATGTCAAAGTATGCCACAGTGTGGAACAAACTCTACCCATCCATACACTGGGATCTGAGCCCGGTCGAGGACACACATAGGTCACAATGTATCATCAAATACATACATGGAACGCTATACTCACCTGTGATGGTTTCAATCTGCTAAGGGGGCTGGGGGTCTGCCATACTGCTCAGACATACAGGGGATCATTAGGATGGCGGGCGGACTGTATCCGCCCGTCACCCTAACGGAGATCGGGACCGCCCGCCATCAGGGCGGGGGTCCCGTAGGGGGAATTAGGATGTGCCCGCCACAGTGGCGGACACATCCTACATGTATATCATTGTGGCGGGCGGTTCACTCAGCACCGCCCGCCACAATGATAAACATGTCAGCACGCATTTGCATATGCAAAGCGGCAGGCACCGCACGGTGCCTGCCGCCTTGCATATGCAAATGTGGGGGGGTACCATAGGTACCCCCCCATGTCCCCCTCCACCTCTGCCATCACCTGCGGGCCCCGCAGGGGGCCACCGCAGCAATCGCCACCTGCCTTTCCGTGGCGGCATTGTCGCCGCGAAAAGGCCCCTACATTTTGCCATTGTAATATGGCTGGCGGTGTCCATTGGACACCGCCACAATATTAATCTATTACCACCGCAAGGCGACCGCGGCGGTAAAGCGGCGGACGGACTTTCCATCCGCCGCTGTCCCCTCCGTCATCCTAATCTGGCGCGGGGGGGGAATCAGGACATGGATGTCGGGCGGATTGCCTCTGCCAGGCCGGCGGTGGCCACCGCCAGCCTGGCGGAGGCAATCCGCCCGACATCATAATGGGCCCCACAGTTTACGTAGAGTGTAATGAAGGTGTAGAGGTCATGGGTCATGTGGAGGTGCCCAGGGAGGGAGTACCAGGTCTGCTTGGCGAGGTGGGAGAACAATCTTCCGCATGCATTTATACTGTGGATTTGAAGAATGGTGCACATGGCAAGGTTGGCTGGACGGAGTTGGTGCAATGGGGTGTTGGATGGGAGACGTCCATGTTCGTCTTCAGGGCTGGGGTTGTGGAGTGCCTCCTGAGTGTGGCTGAGGAGTATGAAGGTGATCCTGCTGTTGAGAGTGAGCCTATTGTAGGTATCTCAGGTGGACGATCATGTGGCTGTGGCAGGGGATGTTGAGGATGAGGTGTGCTGATGCACCCTGTATGTGCACAAGTTCTCCTGGAGTCTGGCTGTTGTTCCTGTGTAGAGGGCGTTGCTGTAGTACAGCCGGCTGTTGTTGTGTACCTGGCTGACTGTCTGTCTTGACTAGGAGAGGATCTATCTGATGAACATGTTCTGCATGCAGAGGGACTTGCAGCATGAGGTAGAGATGGTGTTCATTTCCATGGTTATTGTGAGCGAGGAGTGTACGATGAGCAAAATTTTGCCTCATTTTCCCATTATAGTTTCCAAACAAGAAGAGTGTGAGTCTTTGCTGCCTATTTCAGTTGCTTTTTGGTGGCTTCTGACTCTGTTGTTTTTTTGTATACCCTTTGTTTTATTGTTAGTTGCCGAGCACTTTGCTTGATCACTGGAGCTCTGCCTCAGTTGTAAATTGTTGTACTTGATTTGCTGCAAGTGATGGTCCCTCAGAGCAGCATGCCCAGTTTGTGCGTGAGTTTTTCCCATTAGTCTACAATAGCCCGCATTTTGGGCCAAGCCAGCCAGCTAGTCCATAAGAATTTCCATGAGACAAATTATTGATGGTAGTCTGTCCCCATTTAATTCTCCTCAGCAGCCTGTGTTGTTCTTCATCATTGGACTTTCTGAGGGGGCATAGGATATGACTTCTTTCCGCTGAGGTTGTTAGGTGCAGAAGCAAGGCAGCATGATTGCTTGAACTCTGTGGTAGCACTGAGTAGTTTAGCATGTTTTTTCGTAGCCGCTGGCTCAGTAAGATGTAATCAGTTATTCCTGACTCAGACGCTGTGGATAGGGAGTTTGCTGTTTCCAAGTTGTACGTCTGAAAAAGGGCCTTATGGCTCCCTGTGCTCCCAAAGATCTGACTCCCATTCCCCTAGATGATGCATGTTAAAGTCCCCCAGGATGATGATTTCTGTGGATGCATGTTGTATTATCAGAGTTTCAATCTGCTTGATCAGCTGAGTGAGCTTATCCTTAGGTCAATGGCCATGGGGATTGTAATATACATTAATTAAAAGCATAGATTGTGGGATGTCCGCAGACCTGAGGCCTTTCAAAGTGCCGGCTACGGCCATATCAGAGAATTATTTTATCTCTGTGAAACTCAGCTTTAGCTTGATATATGTGGAGATGCCCCCGGAGGGTCTCCCAAATAAGTTGAGTTTAAATACCGGTTAAAAAAATTCTGCATAACCTGTTAGGGTGTAATTGCCCACGTTTCTTGGACGCAGATCAGATTGGCCACTTTAAGGAATGTGGTCGCCATTGGGCTTTGCAGAATCTTGTGCATCCCTGCAACATTCCATGCCATGATGTTTGATGTTTGAATGCCTCCTGCTGTGCTGCTAGAATGGAGAGCCTCCTTGCTAGTGGTGGGCCTGAATTTTGTTGGTCAAGTTGGAAGTGACCCACTCCCAGTAAGTCAAATTTGGGGAGGGTGGGGCATGGGGGGATGGAGGTTTTAGCGATGGTGATGACGTGTCAGCCCCCAAGCTGGCTGTTGTCTCTGCACTTAATGTTCATGTTTGCTTGGTCTATGGAGCTTTCCCCAGGGCTGGTCCCTCTCAGGACACAAACCATGGGGGGGGGGGTTCTTTGAGGGTGCATTTAAAATAAATAAGTACTTTTCATTTTCAAACAGCCGGGTATTGATCCCCCATTCTTGGAATTGATCTTTTTCTTTATGCACTATTTCTGCTGTGCTCGAGTTGCCCCAAGTTATAATGGTTTGTTCCTTCCCTGGCAGCGGGGTTAAAGAGACAAATTGCACCCTGACAATGTCCCTGCTGGTAATGTGAGCCAGCAGCTGGATGTATTGGAGAAGTTTCAGAATATTTGATCTGTTAAGAGTATCTATATTGCCTTTTGAGGTATATATCGGAATCATAATCATTTTTGTTGAATGGCCTCCCCCTGGAGATGAGATGTCTGACCTGAGGCTATAGTCATTGTGAAATGTTAGTGGAGTTCTATCGACATGTGTAAATGTGCTTTGCAGATATTGCGGGTGGCCTTGGGAGCCTTCTTCAGTCCATTGGGCTGATCTTATAGATTCTATTTTCCTGAGGCCAGTGTCAGCCCGATGAGTCTGTGCTGTTGAAATTTCATTGCTGATCAGACTTCTTTGTTGTTTTGTTGCCTGTCCTAGGACATTGGGCGCTCTGTTGGAGATTGAGGCCCAAGTTGTGGTACTTTTCCAGTTCAGAGGAGCTCTCCCGACGCACACCAGACATGTTTCCTTGGCTTTGATTGTTGGGGGACTTCCGTACGTGTCAGGGCAAAACTGATTGACTATTGAACCGGGTGGTGTGCAGACGTTTGATTGCCACTGGATTACTGAGTAACGAGAGCTGTTCATTATCTTGGGTGTGTGTGACCCATGAGTAAGCGTTTGGAATGGTGAGTTTCTCAGGCTTTGTGATCTGGGCCTGTATTGCTATGTCCCCATGCATGACGATCATTATCTGTGTGGAGAAAGCCCCCATAGTGGCCTGCACCTTTGGGTGCACAGTGGTTGTTTCTGTTGCTAAGAGGCTCGGTTCTGGTGAAGCCTGAATGTGTGTGTTATTACAAAATATGCAAAAGAGACTTTTACTATTTTCTGCTTCGGTGGCCTGCTTTGGTGGTTCTTTTTTGCCTACCAGGTAAGTTGGATTGGGCAGGGAGGTTCTCACTGGTAGAAGCTTGTTTTTCGAGGCGATTCTTCTCTCTCTACATCCTTGATGGTGCTGTCAGAAGTGTGCTGTATGATTGCTGCATCCTGTTGTTAGCTCGGTGTAGAGGCAAAGTTACTTTAGTTGTTGTTGGCTGGTGAAATTGGGTGCAAGTGGGGTCTGTGTCCCTGCTGGCTTCTGTGGGGTCTTTTGCACCATTCACTGGGCTCTTGGGGTCTGGGCATGTTTTGAATTAAGTTTTATCTCCTCCACCACTAAAGTGCATTTGTCCACTATCTCTGGGCACCGACAACCCAAAGGAGGGATTGTAATGCTACTAACTGCGACCATTCTATGAATTTTCTTGCCCATGTCAGCCATTGTTGTTGCCGTGACTTGGAGGGTTTCCATTTGTATTTCAAGTTTCTCTGATTGCCATGTTAAGGCATTTTTGTCTGTGGACAAGAAAGTGCTGACTGACCTTAGCAAACTGTCCTGTGCACATGAAAGTTTACAGGATAGTGGCAAGGGTAATCTGTGGGTGGAATAGCTTAGCTCTGGCTCGGAAGAGGAATCTAAGATGACACATGAACCATCCCTACTTTTGTGAATATTTGAATCATGAGGAGGTACTACCTTTGTGTATGGTCTTGGGGTGCGCAGGTTGTCGGCTATGATTTTTGAGATTTTGTGAGGGCTGGCTATCTCCTCCAGTGATTCCCAAACAGTGGCTGCAGGGGGGCTTCCTCGAAAGTTTATTTCCTGCCTTGATGCATACTCAATGGTTGTAGCAGGATTGAGATCTTTTCTTCTCCCAAGCGCGACTTGTCTCCATGGGGCGGCTGGGCATTGTGAGTGTAATGGATAAATGGGGTGACTCAGGGCCAGATGTAGGTGTCTAAATACCGGTCGGAAACGGCCGAAAATACAGATTTTCTGCCGTTTCCGACCGGTATTTGGACATTGGTATGTAGGGCTTTGAAAAACATACAGATTCGGTAATTTTACCGAATCTGTAATTTTACAGATTCAGTAAAATTACCGATCGGTAAAATTACCGAATCTGCATTTTCTTATGTAGGTAGCACTTTAAACAGTGCTACAGGGCCTTTGGAATTCGTTATTTACCATGGAATACTATTCCATGGTAAATAACGAATTCCAGTGTACATGCACATCTGTGCATGTACACCTGCGCCATGTGGCACACAGACATGCCTAAGGGCATGTCTGTGTGTCACATGGCACACAAGCCAGGAACAGGGGTGCAACAGGGTGTCAAAGTGACACCCTGTCACCCTTGCAAATTCGGTAATTTTACGGATTCTGTAATTACAAAATCGGTATTTCCCATTGATTCCTATGGGCTTCAAAGCCCATAGGAATCAATGGGCAATACCGATTCGGTATTTACAGAATCGGTAAATACCGAATCTTAACGATTCGGTATTTACAGATTCTGAAATACCTACATCTCCCCCCTTCATATTTACCACTTCTTAAATACCGAATCGGTAAAATTCGGTATTTAAGAAGGGGTAAATAAGAATTACCTACATCGGGCCCTCAGTCCCTAGACATCCCTCGTTGGTGGTTGTAATTGAGAAGACTTCGGACCCTGAGACTTTAAGGTCATTGGTCTCCTGGCTTATAAACCAGGGCTACTTTCTAAAAAAGTGGGGGTCTGGGTCCATACCCAGCGGCGCAGGTCGTACGTCTTGACAAAATTCATCCGGGCGGGTGCTTTCCTGAAGGTGTCCCTGCTTTATCTTGTGTCCCCAGTGGCAGATTTTGATTTCTGATTTGGTATTAATGGGCAAACGCTTTTCTTTGTCATTGCGGCAAAAATGCCCTTTTCCCAGCACCTGCAGTTGTGCTTAGAAATGTGGGGATGGTTAAAATAATTCCTGATTTCTGTTTCCTTATTTCCAAGTAATGGTCCTGGCTCCCCCCCTCGAGTTGGGGGTTTCGACTCCTCTTATGCGTCTCTGCCTTGCTTTATCGAGGGAGCTTGCCCAATTCACCTTATAGCCTGGTAGCCTGATAGCTTGGAGGGGGAGGTAGGTGAGGCTCCAGCACCCTTGGAAAGGTGGATAAGGCTGCAGCGCTCCTGGACAGTTGACAATTTATAACTGCACACTTAATTACGGCTAGTGTCCGGGTGCCCTTAGAAATATAGGAGGTAAATATACTTTGGACTTTTCTTTTGCCCTCTTAGGTTGTAGATATGCCTGCCAGATAATCTCGGGTGCCTGCTGTTCCACTGCAGGCTTTCAATCAGTCAGGGTGAACAAGTGAGCAGGTAAAATGTCTGTCTAAAGGCCAGGCTGGATTAGTTCCCTTAGTCTCCTTAATCCAGCCAGTGAGCCTTGGACAAAACTGGCGGGCTAGCTAGAGTGTGTGCCAGTCTGAAATTTAGGTGGAGGGTTCATGCAGTAAAGGCTCAGCAGAACTAGCCGCAGGCAGAAGGCAGGCAAGCAACCAAAGCACCCACTCCTCACTCCCCTTACCTAAGATTGCCCAGGCCCAGGCCACATACATGATGAGCCCAGGGGGCACAGGGGAGGAGGAGCTGAGGGAAGAGAAGGCCAAAGTGCAAGCACTACCACCAGCATCGGGCATTTGAAGGTGGAGTGAGGCTATGTGGAAGTAGGTGAGGGGGAGAGGGGGCAGATGGAGCGGTCACACCGCAAGCCACACCAGCCTAATGCCGGCCACCTCCATGAGGACAGGCGGAACCGCAGCTCTGAGTTCTTACTGGACATGTTCATCTCTCCGTGCACCGTACCCGTTTCCAGACCGTGAAGGCGGGGGGAAGCAGGTGGATGCAGTGCCTGTTTGTTCACGGCTCCTGCGTCTCCTCTCTTGCTTGCTCACTCTCTCCTGTAACTGGAGTTTACTGTAATTATATATATATTTTTATTTAGTCATTTTTGGGGGAGTAGTGTTACTTTTAATATGTTTTCAAAATATAATTTTCATTTTTTCATATTTATAATTATTATGTATCCTTTAGTTTTTTTTTATTTTCTTAAACAATGAATTTGCTTCATTTTTTGTGAACAAATAATTTTATTTAGATATATATTATTTATCAGTATTCAATCAAAATATCGAGTCAGTAATTTCGACTGACAAAATTATCCAGTTGTAATCATCGTGACACACAAATATCGACAGCAAGAATATCGCGGACAAAAATATAACATTTTATGGTAAGTAATATCGATTTGTAACATATAAAAGTCAATAATATCATTTGCCAAAATATAGTTGTTTAAAATATTTATTTTTTAATTAGTGTTATGTATTTTAGTATATATTTTCAATGTAAGTGATGTCTTTTTTCTTTGTATAAGTATTGTGTATGTGTTTTAATATATATTACATTTTTAGTAGTTATTATTTTATTTTAATTACATTTTGCATTTGTTGCTCCATAGTGTTTTCTTTTTTTAAGGGAATAGGATGGGAAGCAATTAAATTATAATAAATTAATGATTATTTTTCATTTATTAATATTTATTTAATTGATATTTTATAGTGTTAGTGGTACTTTTAATCTTATTTTTGGTAAATGTTATGTGTGAGTTGTGGGGTTTATTGGGGCTAAAGGTGGGAAGCAATGTATTTTAAATAATGATTATTGGAATTAATTAACTAATTAATAATTTATTATGGTAATTGTGTAATTATTTTTTAGGTGCAGATAGTGAGTTTTATAGGGGTAAATGGTAGGAAGTAATTTATTTTTAATTAAATAATAATTAGCTCATAATAATAATAATGAATTGATAATTAATTTTGTGAATACTTTTATTACATTTTTTGGGGGGTGGATTTGGGGTTTATAGGGGTAATAGGTGAAAAGTAATGTATTTTAATTAATTAATAATTAGTTGCTAATTAATATTAATTCATTAATTGATAATTATGGAAATGGTGTAATTCATTTTAGGTGCGGTTTGTGGTGTTTATAGGGGTAATGGGGGAAATACTTTCTTTTTAATTAATTAATATTTCATTGATAATTAATATTAATAAATTAATTGATAATTAATTATGGTATTCGTTTAATTACTTTTTTGTGCATGGGCTTTGGGTTTATATGGGGTAAAGGGTGGGGAGTACATTAATTTTACTTTCTTTATAATTAGTTGTTAATATGATTAGTTATTTAATTGAAATTAAATTTTTATTTTATCATATTTTTCTAAATTTTATTTTAGGTACGGGTTGTGGGGATTATAGGGGTAAAGTTATTTAATTTTTATGAGTTTTAGTTTGTTTTTAACTACTAATATTTGTTTAATTGATAATTAATTATGTTAATTGTGGAAATATATATTTTTTTAATTTTAGATGTGGGTTGTGAGTTTTGTGGTGTTATACGGTAGGAAGTAAATACACTTAATTTATGTAATAAATAATATTTTTGTTAATAAATAATTTCTAAATTAAAATATTTATCTGTATGAACATTATTTTTCATTGTATTTAATATAATATTTGTAGATATTTTTAATATTACATATATTTTTTATTTTAAACATTTATATTTTTTTATTTACGTGGTTTTTAAAACATTTGTATTTTCTTAATGATATTTTGTTTGTTTTTAATTTTGAGCTGACTGGAATGGGAATAGTCCATTTTACCCCTCACAATCCAACACCTTCCCTACTGTTGTACTGACTAAAGTGGGAATAGTACATTTTATCCCTCCGCTATTGAACACTTTTTCTACTGTTGCACTCATGGGAGTGGGAATAGTAATTTTCACCCATCCTCAATCCAACATTTTCCATACTGTTGTACTGACTGGCGTGGGAATGGTACATTTTATCCATCTGCTATCCAACACTTTTCCTACTGTTGCAGTCACAGGAGAGGGAATAGTAATTTCTACCCCTCTGCAATCAACACTTTCCCCACTGTTAGACTCACTGGAGTAGGAATATTAACTTTGACCCCTCCGCAATCTAACACTTGTCCTACTGTTGCACTGACTGGAATGGGAATAATACATTTTATCCTTCCGCAAATCAGCTTTTTCTTGACTGTTACACTCAGTGGAGTGGGAAGACTAAATTGTACCTTTCTGCTCTATAACAGTTTTCCTGGTGTTGTATCGGCTGGAATGGGTGCAGTAAATATTACATTTGTGTCATCTATCACTTTTACTACAGTTGCATTTATGGGAGGGATATTCGTAAATATTATTTTTATCCAGTCTGAGGGGTTGATTACGATTTCCGACAAAATCAGTTTCGGAATTATTTCTGAACGAATCAGGTTCTGCGAGTCCGATTGACCGATTACAATGCTTCCGAACGCGTTTCGCAGGTGAAACCTGCTTTCTCACGTGAGAAAGCAGGTTTCACCTGCGAAACGTGTCGAGACAAGCCGTTTGTGAATTAAAATACGCTTTGCAAACTCGAAGTGGCCCGGATTTCTTTCTTTTACACGTAAGAGAGTGTTTGGCTGTAATATATATATATATATATATATATATATATATATATATATATATATATATATATATATATATATATATTACCTACTGGCGGTCGCCAGTAGGTATATATAGTTAGGATTTTTTCCCTATGGGATTTTTGAAAATTCTATGTCTAATAACTTTGGCGTTTGTGGACGGAATTGGCTGAAATTTTCAGGAAAATGGAACATTTTGTTTCTGAGCAGCCCCTGGAAATTTGGGGGAGGTTCGTCAAGGGGGGGCCGAGAAAAAAGGGGGGTCCCAAAGCGTGTTTTTAACATTGAGTTTTCCATAGGGCGGTTGGCCTCACTTTTAGCCCGAACGGCTGAATGGATTTCCACGAAACTTGGCAAAATTGTAGGGACTGGCAGACCGATGTGCCTTTGCTAGGTCTCAATATATGTGCTTCAGTGGATTTTGAGAAATTAACGTTCAAAAAAAGATATATATCTGTAAGCGCGCTCCAGGCAGCGCTCCGGTTCGCGGACTTGACGCGTAACGGAACTTCGCGTAGCGAAGCTGATTGGCTCTCCGGTGTCTGTCAACATTCTAAACAGTCCGGAGCGGCCGCCATCTTGTCTCTCGGTAGGATTGAGAGACAAGAGGAGGCCAAAACAAAGGGGGAAATGACCATAAGGGGGCATAGTAGATCCTCCCTGACCCCCTAGGTTTGATGTGAAGGCTTTAAAAGGGCCCCGCGGGGCAAAAAAAAAAAATATTGTTTTTTTTGCGTGGGTAGCGCCCGGTTCGCGAACCGGGAAGCGTTCTGGGCAGCGTACTATAAGGAAAAAAGAATGATAGACTTTTCAAATACTGTATGTTAATTGATTGTTGGTTTTGTTGATTATTTTTAAATTTTTTTATTTTTTAAGCAATTATTTATTATTGTAATTGTGTTTCAAAATTTAATAACATTTCTAACATTTCACTAGTTTATGAATTACATATAAAAATGATTAAAGACTCAAATAATTTTTTAATATTACATATAATTTTATTTTTCGGATTGTTTTTCTAAATTTAATAGAATGTCTAACATTTGACTGTCAGATATGTCCTCTTGTTGAGTGAACATAACTTCCCACATTTGACCGTCATCATAATGAAGTAAATGATCCACAGATTCTACACATTGAACTAATTCATGGTCCCGTGATTCATCCATGAAATCTGAGTCATCATTGTCCTCAATATCTTTTTCTGTGTTGTTCTCCAGAACAATTTCGAAGGAAATATTCTGCTCTCCTTCCATTTTCTTGCTGTAATTTGCATAAAAAATAAATATATCAGTAGAGATAGGGCACTGTTGGGTTTAAGTTCAGACAAGTACTTGTGAGTTTATAACAGAGAAGTAATCTATGGGCACTGTATGGTTTCAGGCGTGAAGTAGTACTATTAAAAAGTGCCTGTGAAGAAGCCTAAGTAAATTCATAATTATACCACAGAAACCTAAATCAATCCATAATTATAATAAAGAAGCCTTTCTCAATGTCTAACTCTTACAGAGGGATAGTATATAACTATCTGAAAATGTTTTCAAATTTATAAAATAATATCTCACCTTCTAAAAACAAGTTTAAGTTGTGAGTGAAAATGATCTTGCAATGTAGTTCAGGAAGTAGTAGTCAAAATGGCTGTGTTTCTCTCTCTTCCTTTATATATATTCAGGTACATAACCAATCAAATGTCAGGTAAAAAAAGTAGAAAATGAAAGTAACATTTTAATTGGTTGTCAATTCCAACACTTCAGATGTGTTTTGTGAAGTAATCTACCTCAGTGTATTTAGAGAGGTCTACAGGCTAAATGGTTAAATGGAATTTCAATCAAATTTGTGAAAATGGTAGGGATTGGTATGTAGTATGAGCTAATCTATATTTGGTGAAATTGTCTCCAGTCGCTTTTCTGTAAACTACTTTCCCACCTTTTTTGATGGTGCGCTTCCCAGGGAGCGACCCGGTACGCGAACTGGCGAGCGCCCCGGTACGCGAACCTGAAGCGTTACGGGAGTCCACCATTTTGTGTTTCGGTCGAATTAAGATACAAGATGGAGGGCAAATAATGTTCAGAATGGGTAGAAGGGGGCACGGTAGACTTATCTTGACCCCCTAGGTTTTCTGAGGGTGGCTGAGGAGGCCCATATGTGCGAAAAAAAACATTTTTTTAAAAATTTTGCGAGGTTAGCTCCCGGTTCGCGTACCGGGTAGCCCCCCAGGGAGCGTACTTTGTTGAAAATTAGTGAAAAAAGTTAGAGTAAAATAATAATTTTGAGTGATCAGATGTAGGGTAGCTCTGAGAAGAGCTTTTGGGTTTATGGTACATTTAGGTACTTATAAGTAGGTACCAATGCACAGTCTTAAATTCAGAATGAAAATTCTGTTGCCCTCATCTGAGAAGTGAACTCCATCTCCTCTGTAGATATCTTGCATGTAGTAACGCAAGTTATTGTTGTACACGGAGCCCATTCCATGGTCTCTCATGTAAGCTGAAACAGATTTGTTTACATGCTTCCTCGACTTCTCAATTTGTGGACAAAATTGGTTTGACCACCTCCATTTCTGTCAATTGGCATATATTTGAATATACCAAGGCAGTCTGAGGAAAAAGTGCCATTAATTGCTCAAAGGTGTCCTTTAAAAGCATTTCCAGACCTACCCCAGTCAAAGTGCCCAAATCATTACCTCCACAGTGCACAATTAACATGTCAGGTTTTGGCAAATGCATAAAGGTTTTCACCAATGGTATCAATTGGTGACATTTTAATCCTCTGTGGCCAAACCACTTAATTTCCACATCTTGTAAATTGAGGTTAGGTAAATTCCTGTTCTCAGCATACCTCTGAGCCCAATAGATGTAACTATGTCCAACAATCCAGACAGAAAACATGGTGAGAGAAGGTTCTCCTGCAGTCAGATGAAGTGTGGCAATGAAATGGCAGTTGAAAAAATAAGAGTTTAAAATGAAAAAAACTGTGGAGTTTCTGTGTTAATGAAGCAGTAACAGTGATTGGTGGATTTTGATTGCTGAAAACAGAAAGTTAGGGTGCATGGATGAGTTCTTTGAAAGATGTATTTTGAGTGGTCAAGAAAAAATCATTAAATGAAAGAATGCACTGGATATGAGGTGCACTGAGAGTTCAGAGTTCAATTGCAACATTGTTGTGTGAACTCGCAAACACCAGAGGTCTTCCAAGAGGTGGTTGCTATGCAAAAAAGGCAGAAAGGGCAGAGGGGGGAAGGGTTTTGATTTGAAAAAAAGTGAGGGAAGAGTTTTGATTGGGTGACATGAGAGATATGTGTGAAGAATTACAGCATTTCTGTGCTTTTGATAGCTGCAGACTCTGGAGTGCATACCTTTTGCTCTGCTGAAGACAAATTGGTGTGTTTCTGAGACTGTTTTGAAACTCAAAGTATTTGCTAAGGTGAGAAAAGATTTCTTTAATTTAGATAGAGAATAGTGTGCTTTAAGGAGAAAATTATGAAGAAAGTTGTGTTTTTCAAATGTTGCTTTGTCTCAAGTGTTTTACAAATAGATTTTGTTTCTTTGAGAAATTGTAATTGGAGAAAATGTGAAGTATTAGTACTGACAGGGTTTTTTTGTGCATAGGAGCTATGGAGTGTTTTCAAATTATGCCTTTGCTAGGTCTCAATATATGTGCTTCAGTGGATTTTGAGAAATTAACGTTCAAAAAAAGATATATATCTGTAAGCGCGCTCCAGGCAGCGCTCCGGTTCGCGGACTTGACGCGTAACGGAACTTCGCGTAGCGAAGCTGATTGGCTCTCCGGTGTCTGTCAACATTCTAAACAGTCCGGAGCGGCCGCCATCTTGTCTCTCGGTAGGATTGAGAGACAAGAGGAGGCCAAAACAAAGGGGGAAATGACCATAAGGGGGCATAGTAGATCCTCCCTGACCCCCTAGGTTTGATGTGGAGGCTTTAAAAGGGCCCCGCGGGGCAAAAAAAAAAAATATTTTTTTTTTTGTTTTTTTGCGTGGGTAGCGCCCGGTTCGCGAACCGGGAAGCGTTCTGGGCAGCGTACTATAAGGAAAAAAGAATGATAGACTTTTCAAATACTGTATGTTAATTGATTGTTGGTTTTGTTGATTATTTTGAATTTTTTTTATTTTTTAAGCAATTATTTATTATTGTAATTGTGTTTCAAAATTTAATAACATTTCTAACATTTCACTAGTTTATGAATTACATATAAAAATGATTAAAGACTCAAATAATTTTTTAATATGACATATAATTTTATTTTTCGGATTGTTTTTCTAAATTTAATAGAATGTCTAACATTTGACTGTCAGATATGTCCTCTTGTTGAGTGAACATAACTTCCCACATTTGACCGTCATCATAATGAAGTAAATGATCCACAGATTCTACACATTGAACTAATTCATGGTCCCGTGATTCATCCATGAAATCTGAGTCATCATTGTCCTCAATATCTTTTTCTGTGTTGTTCTCCAGAACAACTTCGAAGGAAATATTCTGCTCTCCTTCGATTTTCTTGCTGTAATTTGCATAAAAAATAAATATATCAGTAGAGATAGGGCACTGTTGGGTTTAAGTTCAGACAAGTACTTGTGAGTTTATAACAGAGAAGTAATCTATGGGCACTGTATGGTTTCAGGCGTGAAGTAGTACTATTAAAAAGTGCCTGTGAAGAAGCCTAAGTAAATTCATAATTATACCACAGAAACCTAAATCAATCCATAATTATAATAAAGAAGCCTTTCTCAATGTCTAACTCTTACAGAGGGATAGTATATAACTATCTGAAAATGTTTTCAAATTTATAAAATAATATCTCACCTTCTAAAAACAAGTTTAAGTTGTGAGTGAAAATGATCTTGCAATGTAGTTCAGGAAGTAGTAGTCAAAATGGCTGTGTTTCTCTCTCTTCCTTTATATATATTCAGGTACATAACCAATCAAATGTCAGGTAAAAAAAGTAGAAAATGAAAGTAACATTTTAATTGGTTGTCAATTCCAACACTTCAGATGTGTTTTGTGAAGTAATCTACCTCAGTGTATTTAGAGAGGTCTACAGGCTAAATGGTTAAATGGAATTTCAATCAAATTTGTGAAAATGGTAGGGATTGGTATGTAGTATGAGCTAATCTATATTTGGTGAAATTGTCTCCAGTCGCTTTTCTGTAAACTACTTTCCCACCTTTTTTGATGGTGCGCTTCCCAGGGAGCGACCCGGTACGCGAACTGGCGAGCGCCCCGGTACGCGAACCTGAAGCGTTACGGGAGTCCACCATTTTGTGTTTCGGTCGAATTAAGATACAAGATGGAGGGCAAATAATGTTCAGAATGGGTAGAAGGGGGCACGGTAGACTTATCTTGACCCCCTAGGTTTTCTGAGGGTGGCTGAGGAGGCCCATATGTGCGAAAAAAAACATTTTTTTAAAAATTTTGCGAGGTTAGCTCCCGGTTCGCGTACCGGGTAGCCCCCCAGGGAGCGTACTTTGTTGAAAATTAGTGAAAAAAGTTAGAGTAAAATAATAATTTTGAGTGATCAGATGTAGGGTAGCTCTGAGAAGAGCTTTTGGGTTTATGGTACATTTAGGTACTTATAAGTAGGTACCAATGCACAGTCTTAAATTCAGAATGAAAATTCTGTTGCCCTCATCTGAGAAGTGAACTCCATCTCCTCTGTAGATATCTTGCATGTAGTAACGCAAGTTATTGTTGTACACGGAGCCCATTCCATGGTCTCTCATGTAAGCTGAAACAGATTTGTTTACATGCTTCCTCGACTTCTCAATTTGTGGACAAAATTGGTTTGACCACCTCCATTTCTGTCAATTGGCATATATTTGAATATACCAAGGCAGTCTGAGGAAAAAGTGCCATTAATTGCTCAAAGGTGTCCTTTAAAAGCATTTCCAGACCTACCCCAGTCAAAGTGCCCAAATCATTACCTCCACAGTGCACAATTAACATGTCAGGTTTTGGCAAATGCATAAAGGTTTTCACCAATGGTATCAATTGGTGACATTTTAATCCTCTGTGGCCAAACCACTTAATTTCCACATCTTGTAAATTGAGGTTAGGTAAATTCCTGTTCTCAGCATACCTCTGAGCCCAATAGATGTAACTATGTCCAACAATCCAGACAGAAAACATGGTGAGAGAAGGTTCTCCTGCAGTCAGATGAAGTGTGGCAATGAAATGGCAGTTGAAAAAATAAGAGTTTAAAATGAAAAAAACTGTGGAGTTTCTGTGTTAATGAAGCAGTAACAGTGATTGGTGGATTTTGATTGCTGAAAACAGAAAGTTAGGGTGCATGGATGAGTTCTTTGAAAGATGTATTTTGAGTGGTCAAGAAAAAATCATTAAATGAAAGAATGCACTGGATATGAGGTGCACTGAGAGTTCAGAGTTCAATTGCAACATTGTTGTGTGAACTCGCAAACACCAGAGGTCTTCCAAGAGGTGGTTGCTATGCAAAAAAGGCAGAAAGGGCAGAGGGGGGAAGGGTTTTGATTTGAAAAAAAGTGAGGGAAGAGTTTTGATTGGGTGACATGAGAGATATGTGTGAAGAATTACAGCATTTCTGTGCTTTTGATAGCTGCAGACTCTGGAGTGCATACCTTTTGCTCTGCTGAAGACAAATTGGTGTGTTTCTGAGACTGTTTTGAAACTCAAAGTATTTGCTAAGGTGAGAAAAGATTTCTTTAATTTAGATAGAGAATAGTGTGCTTTAAGGAGAAAATTATGAAGAAAGTTGTGTTTTTCAAATGTTGCTTTGTCTCAAGTGTTTTACAAATAGATTTTGTTTCTTTGAGAAATTGTAATTGGAGAAAATGTGAAGTATTAGTACTGACAGGGTTTTTTTGTGCATAGGAGCTATGGAGTGTTTTCAAATTATGCCTTTGCTAGGTCTCAATATATGTGCTTCAGTGGATTTTGAGAAATTAACGTTCAAAAAAAGATATATATCTGTAAGCGCGCTCCAGGCAGCGCTCCGGTTCGCGGACTTGACGCGTAACGGAACTTCGCGTAGCGAAGCTGATTGGCTCTCCGGTGTCTGTCAACATTCTAAACAGTCCGGAGCGGCCGCCATCTTGTCTCTCGGTAGGATTGAGAGACAAGAGGAGGCCAAAACAAAGGGGGAAATGACCATAAGGGGGCATAGTAGATCCTCCCTGACCCCCTAGGTTTGATGTGGAGGCTTTAAAAGGGCCCCGCGGGGCAAAAAAAAAAAAAATTTTTTCTTTTGTTTTTTTGCGTGGGTAGCGCCCGGTTCGCGAACCGGGAAGCGTTCTGGGCAGCGTACTATAAGGAAAAAAGAATGATAGACTTTTCAAATACTGTATGTTAATTGATTGTTGGTTTTGTTGATTATTTTGAATTTTTTTTTATTTTTTAAGCAATTATTTATTATTGTAATTGTGTTTCAAAATTTAATAACATTTCTAACATTTCACTAGTTTATGAATTACATATAAAAATGATTAAAGACTCAAATAATTTTTTAATATGACATATAATTTTATTTTTCGGATTGTTTTTCTAAATTTAATAGAATGTCTAACATTTGACTGTCAGATATGTCCTCTTGTTGAGTGAACATAACTTCCCACATTTGACCGTCATCATAATGAAGTAAATGATCCACAGATTCTACACATTGAACTAATTCATGGTCCCGTGATTCATCCATGAAATCTGAGTCATCATTGTCCTCAATATCTTTTTCTGTGTTGTTCTCCAGAACAACTTCGAAGGAAATATTCTGCTCTCCTTCGATTTTCTTGCTGTAATTTGCATAAAAAATAAATATATCAGTAGAGATAGGGCACTGTTGGGTTTAAGTTCAGACAAGTACTTGTGAGTTTATAACAGAGAAGTAATCTATGGGCACTGTATGGTTTCAGGCGTGAAGTAGTACTATTAAAAAGTGCCTGTGAAGAAGCCTAAGTAAATTCATAATTATACCACAGAAACCTAAATCAATCCATAATTATAATAAAGAAGCCTTTCTCAATGTCTAACTCTTACAGAGGGATAGTATATAACTATCTGAAAATGTTTTCAAATTTATAAAATAATATCTCACCTTCTAAAAACAAGTTTAAGTTGTGAGTGAAAATGATCTTGCAATGTAGTTCAGGAAGTAGTAGTCAAAATGGCTGTGTTTCTCTCTCTTCCTTTATATATATTCAGGTACATAACCAATCAAATGTCAGGTAAAAAAAGTAGAAAATGAAAGTAACATTTTAATTGGTTGTCAATTCCAACACTTCAGATGTGTTTTGTGAAGTAATCTACCTCAGTGTATTTAGAGAGGTCTACAGGCTAAATGGTTAAATGGAATTTCAATCAAATTTGTGAAAATGGTAGGGATTGGTATGTAGTATGAGCTAATCTATATTTGGTGAAATTGTCTCCAGTCGCTTTTCTGTAAACTACTTTCCCACCTTTTTTGATGGTGCGCTTCCCAGGGAGCGACCCGGTACGCGAACTGGCGAGCGCCCCGGTACGCGAACCTGAAGCGTTACGGGAGTCCACCATTTTGTGTTTCGGTCGAATTAAGATACAAGATGGAGGGCAAATAATGTTCAGAATGGGTAGAAGGGGGCACGGTAGACTTATCTTGACCCCCTAGGTTTTCTGAGGGTGGCTGAGGAGGCCCATATGTGCGAAAAAAAACATTTTTTTAAAAATTTTGCGAGGTTAGCTCCCGGTTCGCGTACCGGGTAGCCCCCCAGGGAGCGTACTTTGTTGAAAATTAGTGAAAAAAGTTAGAGTAAAATAATAATTTTGAGTGATCAGATGTAGGGTAGCTCTGAGAAGAGCTTTTGGGTTTATGGTACATTTAGGTACTTATAAGTAGGTACCAATGCACAGTCTTAAATTCAGAATGAAAATTCTGTTGCCCTCATCTGAGAAGTGAACTCCATCTCCTCTGTAGATATCTTGCATGTAGTAACGCAAGTTATTGTTGTACACGGAGCCCATTCCATGGTCTCTCATGTAAGCTGAAACAGATTTGTTTACATGCTTCCTCGACTTCTCAATTTGTGGACAAAATTGGTTTGACCACCTCCATTTCTGTCAATTGGCATATATTTGAATATACCAAGGCAGTCTGAGGAAAAAGTGCCATTAATTGCTCAAAGGTGTCCTTTAAAAGCATTTCCAGACCTACCCCAGTCAAAGTGCCCAAATCATTACCTCCACAGTGCACAATTAACATGTCAGGTTTTGGCAAATGCATAAAGGTTTTCACCAATGGTATCAATTGGTGACATTTTAATCCTCTGTGGCCAAACCACTTAATTTCCACATCTTGTAAATTGAGGTTAGGTAAATTCCTGTTCTCAGCATACCTCTGAGCCCAATAGATGTAACTATGTCCAACAATCCAGACAGAAAACATGGTGAGAGAAGGTTCTCCTGCAGTCAGATGAAGTGTGGCAAGGAAATGGCAGTTGAAAAAATAAGAGTTTAAAATGAAAAAAACTGTGGAGTTTCTGTGTTAATGAAGCAGTAACAGTGATTGGTGGATTTTGATTGCTGAAAACAGAAAGTTAGGGTGCATGGATGAGTTCTTTGAAAGATGTATTTTGAGTGGTCAAGAAAAAATCATTAAATGAAAGAATGCACTGGATATGAGGTGCACTGAGAGTTCAGAGTTCAATTGCAACATTGTTGTGTGAACTCGCAAACACCAGAGGTCTTCCAAGAGGTGGTTGCTATGCAAAAAAGGCAGAAAGGGCAGAGGGGGGAAGGGTTTTGATTTGAAAAAAAGTGAGGGAAGAGTTTTGATTGGGTGACATGAGAGATATGTGTGAAGAATTACAGCATTTCTGTGCTTTTGATAGCTGCAGACTCTGGAGTGCATACCTTTTGCTCTGCTGAAGACAAATTGGTGTGTTTCTGAGACTGTTTTGAAACTCAAAGTATTTGCTAAGGTGAGAAAAGATTTCTTTAATTTAGATAGAGAATAGTGTGCTTTAAGGAGAAAATTATGAAGAAAGTTGTGTTTTTCAAATGTTGCTTTGTCTCAAGTGTTTTACAAATAGATTTTGTTTCTTTGAGAAATTGTAATTGGAGAAAATGTGAAGTATTAGTACTGACAGGGTTTTTTTGTGCATAGGAGCTGTGGAGTGTTTTCAAATTATGCCTTTGCTAGGTCTCAATATATGTGCTTCAGTGGATTTTGAGAAATTAACGTTCAAAAAAAGATATATATCTGTAAGCGCGCTCCAGGCAGCGCTCCGGTTCGCGGACTTGACGCGTAACGGAACTTCGCGTAGCGAAGCTGATTGGCTCTCCGGTGTCTGTCAACATTCTAAACAGTCCGGAGCGGCCGCCATCTTGTCTCTCGGTAGGATTGAGAGACAAGAGGAGGCCAAAACAAAGGGGGAAATGACCATAAGGGGGCATAGTAGATCCTCCCTGACCCCCTAGGTTTGATGTGGAGGCTTTAAAAGGGCCCCGCGGGGCAAAAAAAAATAAATATTTTTTTTTGTTTTTTTGCGTGGGTAGCGCCCGGTTCGCGAACCGGGAAGCGTTCTGGGCAGCGTACTATAAGGAAAAAAGATTGATAGACTTTTCAAATACTGTATGTTAATTGATTGTTGGTTTTGTTGATTATTTTTTAATTTTTTTATTTTTTAAGCAATTATTTATTATTGTAATTGTGTTTCAAAATTTAATAACATTTCTAACATTTCACTAGTTTATGAATTACATATAAAAATGATTAAAGACTCAAATAATTTTTTAATATGACATATAATTTTATTTTTCGGATTGTTTTTCTAAATTTAATAGAATGTCTAACATTTGACTGTCAGATATGTCCTCTTGTTGAGTGAACATAACTTCCCACATTTGACCGTCATCATAATGAAGTAAATGATCCACAGATTCTACACATTGAACTAATTCATGGTCCCGTGATTCATCCATGAAATCTGAGTCATCATTGTCCTCAATATCTTTTTCTGTGTTGTTCTCCAGAACAATTTCGAAGGAAATATTCTGCTCTCCTTCCATTTTCTTGCTGTAATTTGCATAAAAAATAAATATATCAGTAGAGATAGGGCACTGTTGGGTTTAAGTTCAGACAAGTACTTGTGAGTTTATAACAGAGAAGTAATCTATGGGCACTGTATGGTTTCAGGCGTGAAGTAGTACTATTAAAAAGTGCCTGTGAAGAAGCCTAAGTAAATTCATAATTATACCACAGAAACCTAAATCAATCCATAATTATAATAAAGAAGCCTTTCTCAATGTCTAACTCTTACAGAGGGATAGTATATAACTATCTGAAAATGTTTTCAAATTTATAAAATAATATCTCACCTTCTAAAAACAAGTTTAAGTTGTGAGTGAAAATGATCTTGCAATGTAGTTCAGGAAGTAGTAGTCAAAATGGCTGTGTTTCTCTCTCTTCCTTTATATATATTCAGGTACATAACCAATCAAATGTCAGGTAAAAAAAGTAGAAAATGAAAGTAACATTTTAATTGGTTGTCAATTCCAACACTTCAGATGTGTTTTGTGAAGTAATCTACCTCAGTGTATTTAGAGAGGTCTACAGGCTAAATGGTTAAATGGAATTTCAATCAAATTTGTGAAAATGGTAGGGATTGGTATGTAGTATGAGCTAATCTATATTTGGTGAAATTGTCTCCAGTCGCTTTTCTGTAAACTACTTTCCCACCTTTTTTGATGGTGCGCTTCCCAGGGAGCGACCCGGTACGCGAACTGGCGAGCGCCCCGGTACGCGAACCTGAAGCGTTACGGGAGTCCACCATTTTGTGTTTCGGTCGAATTAAGATACAAGATGGAGGGCAAATAATGTTCAGAATGGGTAGAAGGGGGCACGGTAGACTTATCTTGACCCCCTAGGTTTTCTGAGGGTGGCTGAGGAGGCCCATATGTGCGAAAAAAAACATTTTTTTAAAAATTTTGCGAGGTTAGCTCCCGGTTCGCGTACCGGGTAGCCCCCCAGGGAGCGTACTTTGTTGAAAATTAGTGAAAAAAGTTAGAGTAAAATAATAATTTTGAGTGATCAGATGTAGGGTAGCTCTGAGAAGAGCTTTTGGGTTTATGGTACATTTAGGTACTTATAAGTAGGTACCAATGCACAGTCTTAAATTCAGAATGAAAATTCTGTTGCCCTCATCTGAGAAGTGAACTCCATCTCCTCTGTAGATATCTTGCATGTAGTAACGCAAGTTATTGTTGTACACGGAGCCCATTCCATGGTCTCTCATGTAAGCTGAAACAGATTTGTTTACATGCTTCCTCGACTTCTCAATTTGTGGACAAAATTGGTTTGACCACCTCCATTTCTGTCAATTGGCATATATTTGAATATACCAAGGCAGTCTGAGGAAAAAGTGCCATTAATTGCTCAAAGGTGTCCTTTAAAAGCATTTCCAGACCTACCCCAGTCAAAGTGCCCAAATCATTACCTCCACAGTGCACAATTAACATGTCAGGTTTTGGCAAATGCATAAAGGTTTTCACCAATGGTATCAATTGGTGACATTTTAATCCTCTGTGGCCAAACCACTTAATTTCCACATCTTGTAAATTGAGGTTAGGTAAATTCCTGTTCTCAGCATACCTCTGAGCCCAATAGATGTAACTATGTCCAACAATCCAGACAGAAAACATGGTGAGAGAAGGTTCTCCTGCAGTCAGATGAAGTGTGGCAATGAAATGGCAGTTGAAAAAATAAGAGTTTAAAATGAAAAAAACTGTGGAGTTTCTGTGTTAATGAAGCAGTAACAGTGATTGGTGGATTTTGATTGCTGAAAACAGAAAGTTAGGGTGCATGGATGAGTTCTTTGAAAGATGTATTTTGAGTGGTCAAGAAAAAATCATTAAATGAAAGAATGCACTGGATATGAGGTGCACTGAGAGTTCAGAGTTCAATTGCAACATTGTTGTGTGAACTCGCAAACACCAGAGGTCTTCCAAGAGGTGGTTGCTATGCAAAAAAGGCAGAAAGGGCAGAGGGGGGAAGGGTTTTGATTTGAAAAAAAGTGAGGGAAGAGTTTTGATTGGGTGACATGAGAGATATGTGTGAAGAATTACAGCATTTCTGTGCTTTTGATAGCTGCAGACTCTGGAGTGCATACCTTTTGCTCTGCTGAAGACAAATTGGTGTGTTTCTGAGACTGTTTTGAAACTCAAAGTATTTGCTAAGGTGAGAAAAGATTTCTTTAATTTAGATAGAGAATAGTGTGCTTTAAGGAGAAAATTATGAAGAAAGTTGTGTTTTTCAAATGTTGCTTTGTCTCAAGTGTTTTACAAATAGATTTTGTTTCTTTGAGAAATTGTAATTGGAGAAAATGTGAAGTATTAGTACTGACAGGGTTTTTTTGTGCATAGGAGCTGTGGAGTGTTTTCAAATTATGCCTTTGCTAGGTCTCAATATATGTGCTTCAGTGGATTTTGAGAAATTAACGTTCAAAAAAAGATATATATCTGTAAGCGCGCTCCAGGCAGCGCTCCGGTTCGCGGACTTGACGCGTAACGGAACTTCGCGTAGCGAAGCTGATTGGCTCTCCGGTGTCTGTCAACATTCTAAACAGTCCGGAGCGGCCGCCATCTTGTCTCTCGGTAGGATTGAGAGACAAGAGGAGGCCAAAACAAAGGGGGAAATGACCATAAGGGGGCATAGTAGATCCTCCCTGACCCCCTAGGTTTGATGTGGAGGCTTTAAAAGGGCCCCGCGGGGCAAAAAAAAATAAATATTTTTTTTGGTTTTTTTGCGTGGGTAGCGCCCGGTTCGCGAACCGGGAAGCGTTCTGGGCAGCGTACTATAAGGAAAAAAGATTGATAGACTTTTCAAATACTGTATGTTAATTGATTGTTGGTTTTGTTGATTATTTTTTAATTTTTTTATTTTTTAAGCAATTATTTATTATTGTAATTGTGTTTCAAAATTTAATAACATTTCTAACATTTCACTAGTTTATGAATTACATATAAAAATGATTAAAGACTCAAATAATTTTTTAATATGACATATAATTTTATTTTTCGGATTGTTTTTCTAAATTTAATAGAATGTCTAACATTTGACTGTCAGATATGTCCTCTTGTTGAGTGAACATAACTTCCCACATTTGACCGTCATCATAATGAAGTAAATGATCCACAGATTCTACACATTGAACTAATTCATGGTCCCGTGATTCATCCATGAAATCTGAGTCATCATTGTCCTCAATATCTTTTTCTGTGTTGTTCTCCAGAACAATTTCGAAGGAAATATTCTGCTCTCCTTCCATTTTCTTGCTGTAATTTGCATAAAAAATAAATATATCAGTAGAGATAGGGCACTGTTGGGTTTAAGTTCAGACAAGTACTTGTGAGTTTATAACAGAGAAGTAATCTATGGGCACTGTATGGTTTCAGGCGTGAAGTAGTACTATTAAAAAGTGCCTGTGAAGAAGCCTAAGTAAATTCATAATTATACCACAGAAACCTAAATCAATCCATAATTATAATAAAGAAGCCTTTCTCAATGTCTAACTCTTACAGAGGGATAGTATATAACTATCTGAAAATGTTTTCAAATTTATAAAATAATATCTCACCTTCTAAAAACAAGTTTAAGTTGTGAGTGAAAATGATCTTGCAATGTAGTTCAGGAAGTAGTAGTCAAAATGGCTGTGTTTCTCTCTCTTCCTTTATATATATTCAGGTACATAACCAATCAAATGTCAGGTAAAAAAAGTAGAAAATAAAAGTAACATTTTAATTGGTTGTCAATTCCAACACTTCAGATGTGTTTTGTGAAGTAATTTACCTCAGGGTATTTAGAGAGGTCTACAGGCTAAATGGTTAAATGGAATTTCAATCAAATTTGTGAAAATGGTAGGGATTGGTATGTAGTATGAGCTAATCTATATTTGGTGAAATTGTCTCCAGTCGCTTTTCTGTAAACTACTTTCCCACCTTTTTTGATGGTGCGCTTCCCAGGGAGCGACCCGGTACGCGAACTGGCGAGCGCCCCGGTACGCGAACCTGAAGCGTTACGGGAGTCCACCATTTTGTGTTTCGGTCGAATTAAGATACAAGATGGAGGGCAAATAATGTTCAGAAGGGGTAGAAGGGGGCATGGTAGACTTATCTTGACCCCCTAGGTTTTCTGAGGGTGGCTGAGGAGGCCCATATGTGCGAAAAAAAAACATTTTTTTTAAAATTTAGCGAGGTTAGCTCCCGGTTCGCGTACCGGGTAGCGCCCCAGGGAGCGTACTTTGTTGAAAATTAGTGAAAAAAGTTAGAGTAAAATAATAATTGTGAGTGATCAGATGTAGGGTAGCTCTGAGAAGAGCTTTTGGGTTTATGGTACATTTAGGTACTTATAAGTAGGTACCAATGCACAGTCTTAAATTCAGAATGAAAATTCTGTTGCCCTCATCTGAGAAGTGAACTCCATCTCCTCTGTAGATATCTTGCATGTAGTAACGCAAGTTATTGTTGTACACGGAGCCCATTCCATGGTCTCTCATGTAAGCTGAAACAGATTTGTTTACATGCTTCCTCGACTTCTCAATTTGTGGACAAAATTGGTTTGACCACCTCCATTTCTGTCAATTGGCATATATTTGAATATACCAAGGCAGTCTGAGGAAAAAGTGCCATTAATTGCTCAAAGGTGTCCTTTAAAAGCATTTCCAGACCTACCCCAGTCAAAGTGCCCAAATCATTACCTCCACAGTGCACAATTAACATGTCAGGTTTTGGCAAATGCATAAAGGTTTTCACCAATGGTATCAATTGGTGACATTTTAATCCTCTGTGGCCAAACCACTTAATTTCCACATCTTGTAAATTGAGGTTAGGTAAATTCCTGTTCTCAGCATACCTCTGAGCCCAATAGATGTAACTATGTCCAACAATCCAGACAGAAAACATGGTGAGAGAAGGTTCTCCTGCAGTCAGATGAAGTGTGGCAATGAAATGGCAGTTGAAAAAATAAGAGTTTAAAATGAAAAAAACTGTGGAGTTTCTGTGTTAATGAAGCAGTAACAGTGATTGGTGGATTTTGATTGCTGAAAACAGAAAGTTAGGGTGCATGGATGAGTTCTTTGAAAGATGTATTTTGAGTGGTCAGGAAAAAATCATTAAATGAAAGAATGCACTGGATATGAGGTGCACTGAGAGTTCAGAGTTCAATTGCAACATTGTTGTGTGAACTTGCAAACACCAGAGGTCTTCCAAGAGGTGGTTGCTATGCAAAAAAGGCAGAAAGGGCAGAGGGGGGAAGGGTTTTGATTTGAAAAAAAGTGAGGGAAGAGTTTTGATTGGGTGACATGAGAGATATGTGTGAAGAATTACAGCATTTCTGTGCTTTTGATAGCTGCAGACTCTGGAGTGCATACCTTTTGCTCTGCTGAAGACAAATTGGTGTGTTTCTGAGACTGTTTTGAAACTCAAAGTATTTGCTAAGGTGAGAAAAGATTTCTTTAATTTAGATAGAGAATAGTGTGCTTTAAGGAGAAAATTATGAAGAAAGTTGTGTTTTTCAAATGTTGCTTTGTCTCAAGTGTTTTACAAATAGATTTTGTTTCTTTGAGAAATTGTAATTGGAGAAAATGTGTAGTATTAGTACTGACAGGGTTTTTTTGTGCATAGGAGCTGTGGAGTGTTTTCAAATTATGACTTGAAAATCGTTTTTGAGGAAAAGGAATGGTTATAATATTTATGACAAGGACATAATGGTGTATGCTTCTTTATAAGGCAATTGAGTGTCTCTGATGTTATTTTTCCCATTTTAATGTAAGACCTTTCCCTGTGGAGCAAATTGCTTGTAAATATGCTCCCACCTGTGCATGGCAAATTTAGATTTTGAATGTTTGCGTTACATAGCCATGTTAAAAGTGAGACAAACATGCTGCAAAGGCAATCAAAAAACGCTTTTATGTGTCTTAAGGACATTTTAAGTCATTTCCCCATGTGCAGTGTTTTCAAATTATGATTTGAAAATCGTTTTTGGGGAAAAGGAATGGTTTTAATATTTATGACAAGGACATAATGGTGTATGCTTCTTTATAAGGCAATTGAGTGTCTCTGATGTTATTTTTCCCATTTTAATGTAAGACCTTTCCCTGTGGAGCAAATTCCTTGTAAATATGCTCCCACCTGTGCATGGCAAATTTAGATTTTGAATGTTTGTGTTACATAGCCATGTTAAAAGTGACCCAAACATGCTGGAAAGGCAATCAAAAAACGCTTTCATGTGTCTTAAGGACATTTTAAGTCATTTCCCCATGTGCAGTGTTTTCAAATTATGATTTGAAAATCGTTTTTGGGGAAAAGGAATGGTTTTTAAATTTATGACAAGGACATAATGGTGTATGCTTCTTTATAAGGCATTTCAGTGTCTCTGATGTCATTTTTCCCATATTACATTAAAAGACCTTTCCCCGTGGAGCACATTCGTTGTAAATATGGTCCCACCTGTGCATGGTAAATTTAGATTTTGACTGTTTGATTTACATAGCCATGTTAAAAGTGACCCACAAAAGTTGCAAAGGCTTTAAAAAAACACTTTCATGTGTCTTAAGGACATTTTAAGTCATTTCCCCATGGGCAGTGTTTTCAAATTATGACTTGAAACTCGTTTTTGAGGTAAAGGAATGTTGTTAAAATTTATGTGCGCCATATGCCCCCAAATTTCTTTTTCAGGGGTGCAGCAGGGTGTTCTTGAGACACCCCTGCACCTTTGGAAAAATTCCTAATTTGCGATGAGCTAATTGCTAATCGCAAATTGCACCTTCATTCCTATGGGCCTCCTGGCCCATGGAAATGAATGGGTAATTTGCAATTAGCAATTTGCTCATCGCAAATTAGGAATGGTAAAGAATCGCTATTTATTCCTTAAAATTCGCTATTTAGGAAATGCAAAATAGTATGATGATACATATGGCGGTTCATCTCTAACAAGATAAGAAGCTTAGGGATACATTTATGATGACTGGCGCAAAGAAGTGGACATCACTTACTTCATTGGTAGACCTTTACATGTATTATCTCCTCTGTATTCTTCATCAAGCGTAACTTTCATCTGCAACTCTGAGTAGGCCTCACCTTAAACAAACCTCTGGATAGGCCACACCTTATCGTCATCCTGAATTAATCATTTAAAATGCTAGGGACAGATTTATGATAGGTGTATGCCTCTTTTGCGCCACTGTGCGTCACTTTTGTGATGCAGCGGCGGTGCAAAAGATTTGGTATGAGGCGACAAAATTACAAATTGATGCATTTAGGCAGATGTGTCATGGTGTAAAAAACACCGTGCCACATGAAACTGATGCAGCAGTGATGCAAAAGATGCACCATGTTGCAAGACAGGCCTCACTTGGGGCCATATGTATCAAGCTAATTAGCATTTGCAAAGGCCGAAATTCTGTGAATTTCGGCCTTTGCGAATGCTAATTAGACAAATGGTATGTATCAAACAAGTTTGATGCAAAATAGGGAATAGCAAAATTTGCTATTCCTTATTTTGCGATTGCACTGAAGGATTTGCAAATTTTGTGATTTCTTAAATGCAATGTATCAAACAAAAAATATGCAAAAAATGCCATTAAGGATTTGCAAATTACCACCAACTTCTAGTTGGTGGTAATTTGCGAATTCTTTTCAAAAAGCTTTTTTTCCAAAAAACAAAAGGTGCCATATGACGCCCATACATGCCCTTAGGGCATGTATGTGCGCCATATGCCCCCAAATTTCTTTTTCAGGGGTGCAGCAGGGTGTTCCAGAGACACCCATGCACCCTTGGAAAAATTCCTAATTTGCGATGAGCTAATTGCTAATCGCAAATTGCACCTTCATTCCTATGGGCCTCCTGGCCCATGGAAATGAATGAGTAATTTGCAATTAGCAATTTGCTCATCGCAAATTAGGAATGGTAAAGAATCGCTATTTATTCCTTAAAATTCGGTATTTAGGAAATGCAAAATAGTTTGATGATACATATGGCGGTTCATCTCTAACAAGATAAGAAGCATAGGGATAGATTTATGATGACTGGCACAATGAAGTGGACATAACTTACTTCATTGGTAGGCCTTTACATGTATTATCTCCTCTGTATTCTTCATCAAGTGTAACTTTGGTCTGCAATCCTGAGTAGGCCTCACCTTAAACAAACCTCTGGATAGGCCACACCTTATCGTCATCCTGAATTAATCATTTAAAATGCTAGGGACAGATTTATGATAGGTGTATGCCTCTTTTGCGCCACTGTGCGTCACTTTTCTGATGCAGCGGCGGTGCAAAAGATTTGCTATGAGGCGACAAAATTACAAATTGATGCATTTAGGCAGATGTGTCATGGTGTAAAAAAAACGTGCCACATGAAACCGATGCAGCAGTGATGCAAAAGATGCAAAATGTTGCAAGACAGGCCTAACTTGGGGCCATATGTATCAAGCTAATTAGCATTCGCAAAGGCCGAAATTCTGCGAATTTCGGCCTTTGCGAATGCTAATTAGACAAATGGTATGTATCAAACAAGTTTGATGCAAAATAAGGAATAGCAAAATTTGCTATTCCTTATTTTGCGATTGCACTGAAGGATTTGCAAATTTTGCGATTCCTTCAATGCAATGTATCAAACAAAAAATATGCAAAAAATGCCATTAAGGATTTGCAAATTACCACCAACTTCTAGTTGGTGGTAATTTGCGAATTCTTTTCAAAAAGCTTTTTTTCCAAAAAACAAAAGGTGCCATATGACGCCCATACATGCCCTTAGGGCATGTATGTGCGCCATATGCCCCCAAATTTCTTTTTCAGGGGTGCAGCAGGGTGTTCTTGAGACACCCCTGCACCCTTGGAAAAATTCCTAATTTGCGATGAGCTAATTGCTAATCGCAAATTGCACCTTCATTCCTATGGGCCTCCTGGCCCATGGAAATGAATGGGTAATTTGCAATTAGCAATTTGCTCATCGCAAATTAGGAATGGTAAAGAATCGCTATTTATTCCTTAAAATTCGCTATTTAGGAAATGCAAAATAGTTTGATGATACATATGGCGGTTCATCTCTAACAAGATAAGAAGCTTAGGGATAGATTTATGATGACTGGCGCAATGAAGTGGACATTACTTACTTCATTGGTAGGCCTTTACATGTATTATCTCCTCTGTATTCTTCATCAAGCGTAACTTTAATCTGCAATCCTGAGTAGGTCTCACCTTAAACAAACCTCTGGATAGGCCACACCTTATCGTCATCCTGAATTAATCATTTAAAATGCTAGGGACAGATTTATGATAGGTGTATGCCTCTTTTGCGCCACTGTGCGTCACTTTTCTGATGCAGCGGCGGTGCAAAAGATTTGCTATGAGGCGACAAAATTACAAATTGATGCATTTAGGCAGATGTGTCATGGTGTAAAAAAACCGTGCCACATGAAACCGATGCAGCAGTGATGCAAAAGATGCACCATGTTGCAAGACAGGCCTCACTTGGGGCCATATGTATCAAGCTAATTAGCATTCGCAAAGGCCAAAATTCTGCGAATTTCGGCCTTTGCAAATGCTAATTAGACAAATGGTATGTATCAAACAAGTTTGATGCAAAATAAGGAATAGCAAAATTTGCTATTCCTTATTTTGCGATTGCACTTAAGGATTTGCAAATTTTGCGATTCCTTAAATGCAATGTATCAAACAAAAAATATGCAAAAAATGCCATTAAGGATTTGCAAATTACCACCAACTTCTAGTTGGTGGTAATTTGCGAATTCTTTTCAAAAAGCTTTTTTTCCAAAAAACAAAAGGTGCCATATGATGCCCATACATGCCCTTAGGGCATGTATGTGCGCCATATGCCCCCAAATTTCTTTTTCAGGGGTGCAGCAGGGTGTTCTTGAGACACCCCTGAACCTTTGGAAAAATTCCTAATTTGCGATGAGCTAATTGCTAATCGCAAATTGCACCTTCATTCCTATGGGCCTCCTGGCCCATGGAAATGAATGGGTAATTTGCAATTAGCAATTTGCTCATCGCAAATTAGGAATGGTAAAGAATCTCTATTTATTCCTTAAAATTCGCTATTTAGGAAATGCAAAATATTTTGATGATACATATGGCAGTTTATCTCTAACAAGATAAGAAGCTTAGGGATAGATTTATGATGACTGGCGCATCACCAGGGATGTGCCAGTCATCCTGCGCCGCTGTTCCGCCACCCATGGTGTGCTGCATTTAGAATGCGGCGCAGCATGGGGCAAAAATGGCACAGATGCGTGACGCATCTGTGCCGTAAAGGTGGCGCATTGCTGGAGTTGTATCGCAAGTGCGATGCAGCTCCAGCAAGGCTCAGCGGTGCCCCATCTCCACAATGTTGCGTCAAGACCTATGCCTGCTTCAAGCAGCGCAGGGTTTTGACGCAGCTTTCTCCTATCTGATTGTAAATGCGGCACACCATGGGTGGCAGAGCAGCGGTGCACGTTAACTGGTGCATGCCTGGGGATGTGCCAGTTAACATAAATCTGCCCCTTTACATTTAAGTATGTGCAGGGGACACAGAGTCGGTGAGGCTTATCCAAGGTTAAGAAGAGATGAGTCCTGTTCAGTGAAAAATTAGACATAGGCTTCACCTTCTCAGCATCGCTGGACATGGCTAAATAATAGCTGCAAAATGTTACTCTTGTTAAACAATTTTACTATTATAATCTCTGAGATTTGTCTCTTACTCTGCAACATCTCATTGTTGTTATCTTTCTTTAAAGATAAAGACAACATCAACATGAGCGACAATCAGCAATCAGTTGATTTCGACCTCATCATTGAACTCGTAATTGAAACATCAGTGGATGTTGATCCCTTGGATGATTTAAATCCTGAGGATGAAGAAGAACGTGATGAGGATGCAGATTTGTCAGAATTATATGACATAGGATGGGAAGCTGACGTGCCTGAGCCTATGTAACTATAAACATTTATTTTAAAAATTTATAATAAATAAAAAGTAAAAATGTAAACTGTTTAATTTAAAAATAAAGACACCTTCAAAAACAGGTTATGTGTAGTGTCTTCAATAAAATATTAAAATATGCTCATAAAATTAGATCAGATTCACATTTAAAATAGCACAGGTAAAATTAATATAAATTCCATTTCTTTTCTGCTATTTCTGTATTCTAAATTTGCCAATCACTAAAAAATCTTCTATGTAAAAATGTCAAGTAGTGTTTTAAGTTTTTGATTACTGTTATTGATTTACTGTTGGGTAATAGTGGTTAATAACATTTTTTAATATATTTTAACCACAGATTCAACTGCAGATCATTTCAAGATTTCACCATGCCAACCAAAGAAAGACTGAGAAAGGCTGCAAAACGTCAAAGACAGCAGGTCAATGAAAAAAAGCAGCAGTCCTCTAACAAAAAGATTTGTCAAGTCACCAAGAAAGCACCGGGTAAGAGTACAAAAACATTCATAAGAAATATCTGTAGTAAAAAAATATTACTACAGAAAATGTTTCAGTCCAGAAAAAGAGAAGCAATTCAAACGGAAAGGAAAGGCCAATGAAAAATGTTACTGCTAGAGCAAGAGATAACTCTGTGCATGATAGTAGAAGGAAACAACAGTTTAGGGACATTCGTAAACGAATGTTCCGCAACAGGATAATTGGCAATTTGTTAAAAAATATTAAGAAAGGTCAACAGAAAGTGGTTTTTTATAAGAGAAAAAAAAAAGTTGAGAAAGTTATTGATCAGGCATTTGAAATTAAACGTAAATTATTTATTTTGATAATCAATAGAATTAGGAAGCTAAACAAGGCAATTTATGATTTCAAAAGAAATAGTAGATGGAAGAGAATAGTTAATCGTAGTAATTTTTGTGAAGTTTTTTCTGGAGAATGGATGCATAGTTCAAGCTGTGAGGCATTTTTTAATGAGGAGAGTTATTTCCAGGATAATGATTTGGTGCATGCAGTTGACACCAGTGGTCGAGCTTATGAAGTGAAAGATGGTTGTCCAGTTGAAAAAGAAAAACTTGTGACAACAGAGGCAGAAGAGGTGTTAGGTAATGAGGTTTTAGGAAGACATCCTAAGGGTCCTGTGTACACCTGGAAGTGTAGTAGTATTTGCAGTGTGCGACAGGATTCCATCAATTTGCTTTGTGATTTTGTACGGTCATTTAATAAGAAAAGTTTGAAGCAGAAAATGAAGTTGTTGCAAGAATTAGATCCTTGCAGAGTGAGAGAAGTGACAGATTTGCATGGTCATTCACTGGCTTGTCTTTCCAGGAGAGTATGCCAGAGTGTTTTCATCATTTCAGGATGCTAGCAGTGCATCATAATAAAGTAAGGAAATTAGTTAGAATGTTGTATTATGCTAAGAGTCCAGCAATTATGCTTAAACAATTATGCGCTGCTCTTTTACATGGTTCTGAAATAGATGTGAAGAATATATGTGAAGAAATTGAGTTTTGTTACTTTGAAAGTAAAGAGGAGAATGTTGAAATTGACCAAGAAGAAGCGGGTAATGTGGAAGATAGTGTACAGGTTTCCAGTACAGATAATTTCCAGAGGGAAATTGCGACGTTTCAGGTCAAATCAAGTGAGAGGCCAAATTTCACTTGTGTGTATTGTCGACGCACTTATTATAAGAATCAGACTAAGTTAGTGGATTTATATGCAAAAAGTGAAAGGGAAAATAATAGTGAATGGAAGGATTTCACAACATACTTGATGGTAGAAAATTGTTTTGATTTGGGATTGGATCAACGTGTGTGTACTTATTGTTGTAACAAATGAAATCAAAACCAGATGCCTGCTAGAGCAGTTCATAATAATCTGGAATTGGTTGAGATTCCTTCTGAATTGAAGGATTTAAATACTTATGAATCTATTTTGATTCAAAGTATCCATCCCTTTCAGGCTATTGTAAGAATGGAGCCAAAGACAGGGAAATTGCCTCCATCAGATTTACAGAGAGGATTAAAGGGAAGAGTTGTTTATTTGCCTCTAGATTTGAATAAAAACATTAACACAATTGGAGTAGAAAAAGTGGAAGAGGAACCTCTGGTTATCTTAGTTAATGGGGTTCCGACAAAGAATAAGAAAATATGGCAAGATTTAGTGGATGTTAGGAAAGTTAAAAAGGCAACATTGTATTTGAAAAAAAAGAATAAATACTATAAGAATGTATATGTTGCAGAAGAGGAAGTAAGTGAGGAAGAGGATAGCGATTTGTGTGCTGGTCAAATTGAGAAAGTAGAACCCTCTACTAGTGAAGAAATATATGAACATTATAGTGTTCATCCTTTGCATTCCAAGGAAGTCATGGGGAATGCTATTGAGTTGTTTCAAATGAAACAAGCCAAAGGGAGTCCCATTAGTGTTTGGGAGGAAAGTTTGGAAGCTCGGTGTTTCCCACAGCTTTTTCCAACAGGTCAGGGAGGAAGATATGATGAGCGACCTCATTAAATTCCTGCTTCTGAATACCGGACTTTGCGATTGTATGCAGGAGATGCTAGGTTTCGACAATGGATTCCCTATTTGTTTCATCTCCTGTTTGAAAGCGATCTGTCTGGACTGTCATATGCAGTGAACCACATCTTGAAAAGTGGTATACACATGCAAAACATATCGGCAAGTGACTTTATGGATAAAGTCAATGTCCAAGACAGTATTTTGGATTCTCACCTGATTAATCTCATGGCGTGTCAGCGTGGTACTAATGAGTACTGGTACCGTCGTCATGGTGATTTAAAATGTATGCTGAGGAACTTAGGAACTCCCACATGGTTCCTCACTCTGAGTTGTGCCGAGTATGGCTGGGAAGACTTACTTGAATTTCTACGAGAGGCAAATGCTAACATAGAAAACATCGAATTCAAGACACCCGGAGAACTGTGCTCTTTGGATCCAGTCAATGTATGTAGGTACTTCAATCATAGATTTGAAGCTATGATGTCTTTCATCATGAATAAGAAGAATCCACCTCTTGGAGAGGTGTTGGATTTCTTCTGGAGAAAGGAGTACCAAGCAAGAGGTGCTCCTCATATACATATGTTGCTGTGGATCAAGGATGCACCTAAATTTGGAACGGATCCAGAAGACTCAGTGATGAGTTTCATACAACAGTATTCTAAGTGTGCTGTTCCAAAGCAAAGGAGAAGAAACGCCTAAGAGAAAAAGTTCTACGTTTCCAAAGCCATCGATGTGGAAAGTACTGTCGTCGTAAATTCCGAAACAAGGACAAGTTCTACACCAAATGTCGTTTCGGCTTTCCACGACCGGTGATTTCTAAAGGAAGAGTGAACAGTTTGATGTCTTCGCTGCGACATAATGTGATGAAGAAATCACCTAAAAACACATACAATTTGAAGAGGAACGAAGAGTCTAAGTACATCAACGACTACAACCCGGTGATTTTGTCCATGTGGAATGCTAACATGGATATACAGTTTGTGGCTGATAACTGTATGGCTGTGGCTCGGTATGTGACATCTTACATCACCAAAAAAGAGAAGACAGAATTGAAGGATATGTGGGAAGACATTTCCCATGAAAAGAGCCTCAGCAAGAAGTTGTACAGTTTCAGTCTGAAGATGTTGTCGCATCGAGAAATCGGAGCTTACGAATGTTCTGACCGGTTGTCTTCAGCAAGTCTCTATGCCAAGTCCAGGAGTATCGTTTGGGCGAGTCTTGGTCTTGCTGCAACGCGTAATCGAGTTCTCAAACCTGTGCGGGAAATTGAGTATTTGGCGGAAAAGGAGCCAAACAGTACCGACATTTTGAAGACAAACATGTTGGATACATATTATCCAAATCGAAGCAGTCACCTCGAGAATGTTTGTCTGTATGAGGTTCTTCAAAATTACATATTCAAGAGGAACATCAAAGAAGATACTGAGAAAGGAGTGTATGCTGTAATAGGAAGTGAGGGATGTCTGGTCAAGCAAAGAAAATGCCACTTGGTAAACCATCGAAAATTGAGTGGCGAATCTCCTGAAAAAAAGGAGTTTTTCTATTTAGCACTTTTGCAACTTTTCAAGCCTTGGCGTGCAGAAGAGGAACTGCTTGGAGATTTCCTCTGTTACAAAGACTCTTTCAATGCTGCCAAGGAGACCATAGAATGTCCTGCTTTTCCCAAATATGTAGAAATGTTGAATGCGGAAATTGAGCAGGAAGCAACGATTGCAGCCGAGATTGCCAGAGACAGTTCTCAGGACAGTCAGAGTTCTGCTTCATTGAGTCAGGATCCACTAGGAGGACCTGCTATCGAAAATGAAGCTGCCACTGCTATGAATGAAGTGGAAAGAGCCATGGCACATGCTCAGGAGGATGCGGTTAACTTAGAAGAGTTGGAAAGACAACTCAACGTTGAGCAGAGGAAAATATATGACGAAGTTACCATGCAAATTGATCATGGATTAAGTCATGACAAGAAAGAGTGCTCTGTACGTCGTTGAAGCCTGTCCGACTGTACGTGAGTGGAGAAGCGGGAACTGGAAAAAGTTTCCTTATTAAAGCAATTTCATGTTATTTGCAGGAAAGGACAGAGTCATCGCTGTCTTGTGTTGTCACCGCTCCAACTGGACTGGCAGCACATAACATTAAAGGGATTACTTTACATCGTTTACTGATGCTGCCAGTGGAGCATGACAACAAATTACAATATCACAAGCTATCTGGAGATGCTTGTTGTGAAGTTTCAAGAATCTTGAGGAAAATGAAACTTCTTATCATTGACGAAGTAAGCATGGTTTCCAATGTCATGCTTGCCTTTGTGCATTTGAGAATGCAAGAAGTTCTCAAAACAGAGTATGATGTGTTATTTGGTGGCAAACACATCATTGTTTTCGGAGATCTTCTGCAGCTGACACCAGTGAAAGGGCAACCTGTGTTCAAAATGCTCACGCATGAAGATACCAGGAAGTGCCTAGGCAGCATTGACAACGTCAATATATGGTTAAACTTCAATTATGCTGAACTGCATGAAAATATGCGTCAGGCGAAGGAGGAAGTTTACAAGACTATTCTACAAGATGTTAGAATTGGAAAAGTGACCGAGCATGGGAAAGAAGCTTTACATGCACGATTACTGTCAAATTTATATCCAGAACAAGATGTTGTGCCTGAGAATATTTTTCAGAAAATTACTGAGAAGAAATCTGGAATATGTTTGATGCCAACTCTTGCAGAATGTGCCAAATTCAACAACAAAATGTTGCAGTTAGAAAAGCAAGAGATTGTGAAACTGGAAGCTATTGACAGAGTAGAGCATATGGGATCAACAATTAATTTGTCTGAGAATCTGAAAACAAAATTGGATTCATTAGAGAAGAGTATATCTAAAACTGCAGGTTTTGAAAAGACTCTGAATGTGTGCTTGAACTGCCGTATAATTTTAAGAAGGAATTTACATGTTGAAAGAGGTCTGGTAAATGGATCAATGGGTAATGTTGTTGATTTTGTAAAATACAGAAATAGAGATGGAATTGAATTTTTAAAAATTAAATTTGATGGCATTGAGGAAGTACAGCTAATTGGTCGTTGTTCTGCTAGATTTTTGCTTGTAAAAGACTTATATGTTCGCCGTAAGCAGTTTCCTGTTTGCTTGGCATATGCGGTGACAATCCATAAATCGCAAGGTTTAAGTGTAGACAGTGCATTGGTGAATATTGGCAGTTCTGTGTTCAAGGAGGGTATGGCATATGTGGCATTGTCACGAGTTAGAACTTTATCGGGATTGTACTTGATTGAGTGTGATGTCACAAACATTTGTGCGGATCTAGATTGTGTTAAGGAATACAATAGGTTAAGAAGAGAGTATGCGCCACATTTGCCTCAATATCCTTTGTTTGAGAAACGTGTGGTAGGCCGGAAACGAAGAAATGTGACCAATACTGGGGAGGTTGTAGCAAAAAGACGAAAAGTCGATGAACCTGAAATTATAAGCAGAAACAAAAAGGATTCTGTTGAAGATGTTGTTGGTTTTCAATTTGAAAACAGTTCTGGTGTCAACTGCTATGCTAATGTAGTGGTTAATGTTTTGTTTTCTCTAGAAAATGTAAAAGAAGAGATTGTGGTCAATTCTGATCAAAGATTTTGCAGTTTGTTAAATTCTGTCTTAGAAAAATGTAGCACTGATAGAACAAACATAGAAAGTGTGTCTGAAATTCGAAATCTGTTAGACAGATGTGCAGGCCAAACACAATTCTCTCAAAATATTCAGCAAGATTGTCAGGAGTTTTTAATGTATATGCTTGATGTATTGCATGCTGAAGGTGTAGATGTAGATCAGCTGTTTGGGCTTTCTTATCAATGGCAACATGACTGCGAGAACTGTAGGGTATCAAGTACTACTAGTGTAGACTCAGAAAGATTTATATATTTAACTTTGCCAGACAGTAAATCAGTCTCCTTTAATAAGCTAGTAAAAGCAGCTGATCACAACATGGAGTGTAGCCAATGTAAATCTGAAATGATGTCCACATTATTTATACGAACATATGGCCAGTATGTCATTTTAATGTTCCAACGATGTAGGCCTGATGGAACAAAATTGACAACTTTAATGAAAAATTTTGTGGCTTCACAGTTGTCAATATCAGGAAGGACTTTTGTAACTGCAGCAATTATATATCATGACGGTCCTTCAATAACATCAGGACATTACACAGCTTATTTAAAGTCTAGAAATGGCTGGTCATTCTGCAATGATTCAGTTTTAATTTTCAAAAAAAAATTGCCGTATGACCGTAAAAACTCTTACCTGGTGTTTTTAAAACCAAAATTTTAGGGAAAGAATCTCGGGATGTGCTCTGAGGAATTTCAAGAAGTTCTAATGGCTCCTACACGATTTGGCCTTGAGGATAAGTGTAGTTCAGAGACATAACTTCTAACCATAAGACTGGACGTCATGGAGAAATAAGTGCACTTTGAATGAGTTCAGAAAAACTGTTTCTTTTTATAAGCTAATTGAAGCAGCCAATCAAAACATAGAGTAGAGGGAATGTAAGTCTGCAATGCTGTCTACTGTTTTACATTGCTTTGTGATTAAAAGTGATGTAGATAATTAAATAATTGTAGTAGTCATAGAGGTAGTGTAAGTCTGCTTCATAGTAAGCAGTATCAGTGTCATAGGAAATGTAGAACATGACTGAGCAAGAAGGGAAAGATATTACTAGTCCGGGATTGTGAAAATGATCTTCAACATTTTAATTGTGAAAGTTGCGGAAATACAACATGACGGGATTGGCTTACAAGAATTCCAAGAGTTATAAATGGCTCTGACACGACTTGGCCTTGTGGAAACGTGTGGTAGAGAGCGAGAAGTCATTTATTGTATGTAACATGTTTTTCAAAACGATGGAGGTTTTCTTTCAGAAAGTGGCGGGCTGAAAGTAATAACAGCACAACAGAGTGTAAGCTGTTCATAGGACATCCTTCGACGTCATGGAAAGTAAGTTAACTTTAAGGAGTTCTGAATTCTGATTTGTTATGTTGTATGGGTTTTTTAAACACAATCATTTTGATTGTGTTTTTTTTCCCCGCTGTTATATGATGAATACCTTCAAGTCACTGTTTTTAGTGAAATTTGATACATTCTGAGAACAGCAAAAATAAACCATTTAACATGTATAATTAATTCTGTACTGTTTGCATTTATGATGTACATTTAGAACTGTGTAGGAGGCATGGAGAAGGAGAGGCTTCTGTAAGTGTCAAAGTTGTTGCATACAGTGCTCATATTCTACGTAGTCTTTCATATGATAGACTACATTTCCACAATGAGATACCTAAGCAAAGGAAACACAGGTGATATGATTGTGGAATGAGCAAAATAAATTGCACGTTTTTCAATTATATTACCTGTGTTTCCTAACATTACACATCACATTGTGTAGGTGAGGTTTAGGCCTGTTCCTGGAGACAGAGGAGGTCTGACATTTGTTCAAGAGTGCAGTGGACATGACTCACTTCGTTGGTAGGCCTCCACATGTATTATCTCCTCTGTATTCTTCAACAAACCTAAATTCCATCTGCAACCCTGAGTAGGACTTACCTGAAACAAATCTGTGCATAGGTTACACCTTATTGGCATCTTGAAACAATCATTTAAAATGTTAGGGTCAGATTTATGGTGGCCGTGCGCCTCTTTTGCTGCATTGTGGGTCACTTTTGTGTAAAAGATGCACCATGTTGCAAGATAGGTTTCAGTTCATCTCCAGCAAGATACCATCAGTTTAAAATGTATATAATTAGCACTGTGTAGGGGGCATGCAGAAGATGAAGCTTTTGTAAGTGTCAAAGTTGTTGCATGCAGTGGTGCACTTCTGGGTACTGTTTAATATGCTGCACTACATCTGCACTATGAGATACCTTAGCCTAGGCAACACAGGTGATGTGATTGTGAAATGAGGAAAAGAAACTCCACATTTTTCAATTACATCACCTGTGTTTCCTAAGTTTACGAATGACATTGTGCAGATGAAGTTTAGGTCTGTCCACGGACACAGAAGAGGTCTGGCCTTTGTTCAAGAGTGAAGTGGACATGACTTACTTCATTGGTAGGCCTTCACATGTATTATCTCCTCTGTATTCTTCAACAACTCGAAATTTCATTCGGAACCCTGAGTAGGCCTCACCTCAAACAAACCTCTGGATAGGACACATCTTATTGGCATCCTGAAACAAACATTTAAAATGTTAGTGTCTTGCGACACTTTTGTGAAACAACAGCAGTGCAAAAGATGCACCATTTTTTAAGATAGGCCTCACATCATCTGCATCAAGATACTGTTAGTTTAAAATGTATATCTTTAGGACTGTGTACGGGGCCTGGAGAAGCAGAAGCTTCTGTAAGTGTCAAATTTGTTGAAAAACTGTTTGTCCTTCAATCTTTTCCCTTGTCTTTTCTAATTTTTAAATACATGTTTTAATATTTTTCAAATGTTTGTTCTCTCTTTCACAGATTGAAAGTATAAAAACAAAAAGTGAGTACGTTAATGACAATTATAAGGTAAATGTTTTGTACTCTTTTCGTTACATTTCTATCACATTCTCCTACTAGTAGTTTGACAGCTTCATTTCTTTAACCCTCAGTTTCCTGCCTTTGCTACTTCCCTCATTCCTTTCTCTATTACCTACTTACTCTACTCCTTCCACTCCTTTTCTCAGTCCCTCTCTTCTCATAGTTCCTCACTCTTGTTCACTCACTCCGTCTCTATTACTCTTAGTGTCTTTGACTGATCACTCTTTCACTACTTGTTCATTATGCTTCTTCTGTGTAGTTGAAGCACACTAAGGGGCATATTATCAACACAGCCAATAAAATTATTGCTGTTTTTATTGGCAGAAAAGTGTTGCAAAAGTTGTTTTAGCGGCAGTTTTCCGCCGCAAAAGCGGCTTTAGCGACACATTTCTGCCGATAAAAGCTGCAAAACTTTTATTGCCTATGTTGATGATATGGCTCTATGTTATTTACATTTCTTTGCTGTTTCAATTAATCTTTTTCTGTTATTTTTTCTTTTTTGTTTTCTGTTTTTTCTCTCTGTTATTCCACATGTTTTACTCTGATTTTGAACATTCACTCACATTGTCCAAGAAACTCTTCTTTGTTATTGTTCTACTCTCTTTTTTTTCTTTCACTTCCTTATCTATTTTGTTTTTCACAATTATACCCTCTTAAATCTTTTCTTGGGTAAATAGATCTATTAAACAGTATCTCTGGTTTACTCCCTATAGCTGTCTTTCTTTTAACATTACTCTCTGTTTACTTCCCTTATACTTACTCTTCTTTTTTTATTTTTTTTATTTTTTGGTTCGCTCCCGGTTCGTGAACCGGGAAGCGAACTGGGAAGCGAACTAAAAGAAATAGAGCTTGCCAGAGTGCTAAACATTCTAGCAATTTTTTTTGAAAGGGGAGGTAGTTCTGAAAAGAACTTTTTTTTTAATGTTTTTGTTGTTTTATATTTTTTTATTTTTTTTGAACATTTTTTGTTTTTTTTGTATTTTTTGAACAGTTTTATGTTTTTTTTTTGTTTTTGATGGAGGGGAAACAACAAAAAACAGCCATTGAAAAGGCCTCAACAGGAGCAAAAAAAAAAAATTACTGTCTGGGGCGGTTAGGGCAATTGTGATTGTTATAAGCTAGGTTGATTAAATTAATGCTCATGTTACCACATGATATCAATGCACCGCAGTACAGACAAGTATATTTCATATGCGCAAAGTTCTCCTGGATGTTTGGCACGGTTTCCCGTGCCTCTGCTGCTGTCAACGATAGTAGTGATGTTGACCTGGCCACAGGAGTTGTTGTTGGGTTATCTTCCATGTCACGTATCTCCGCCCGGCTGTAGCTCAATGGATGCCACCTGTTCATGTGACGATGCATTGTATAGTTTCCGTAGCTATATTTTTTATCAGTGCCTCTGGATAACCGGTCTTTGCAAATCAGGCAGGTGACATACCTAGCATTTACTTTTTTTTGCCCTCGAGGGAGTGAAAAAAACTGCTAAATAAAGCTGGCTTTCCGACGGGAAACCCGGGGCACCTCCTGTAAGAACTGTGGTCCTTCGGTCTCCTCTTCCTCTAGTTCATCCTCTTCCTCCTCTGTCTGGCTGATAAACTGGGGAGGTGGTCCTCTCTTCCCATGAGGAGGTGGAGGTGGTGGTGGGGGTGCACCAGCTGAAGCAACTACTGAAGCCATTGCTCAACTATGAAAAAAGGTCTTCCTCTCACAAAGATGAAAGTCAGAGTGAGGAAAGAAGGAGGGGTTTTCATCATTTGGGAAAAACAATAGTTCTAAACCAATGAAAAGTGTTATTTTTAGGTCACCTGACCTAGCCTTACATCATTATGAAACCAAAAGTGAAATGAACCAATGAAAAGTTTTATTAACAAGTCACATGACCTCTCACGCTTATGTTACGCGCTGCGGAACGCGCCCCGGATCGCTTCCGGGTCGCTGCGCTTCGCGCCTCGGTTCGCGCTCCGGACCACTTCCGGGTGCGCTAACGCGGCGCGTCATAAGATGCATTACGCGGCAACGCGATACGTCGCGCTTTCGCGCCGCGCCGCGGATCGCTTCTGGGGAGCTGCGCTTTGCGTCTCAGTTCGCGTACCGGAGCACTTCCGGGTGCGCTAACGCGGCGCGTCATAAGACGCATTACGCGACAACGTGATACGTCGCGCTTCCGCGACGCGTCACGATGTTGATTTCTAATGTGGCAGTTGCGCAAACGGAACGTTTACCGGTTCGCGGACTGGGTCGCGGCTTCAAGATGAGCTAACGGGAAGCTTCCCGGTTCGAGAACCGAGAGCGAAGAAAAAAAAATATTTAAAAAAAAAAAAATTATTAATAAACATATAAAATATATTTTGGGATTTAAAGAAGAATACATTTTACAGCTACAGATATTAGCTTTTAAAAAACCAATGAAATTCACTGAAAAAACCATAGGTTATAGACCATATATAGTTACGAATTAGCATTTACAAAACCTTGAAAATTCACTGAAAAAACCATAGGTTATAGACCATATATAGTTAGGAATTAGCATTTAAAAAACCTTATTTTACTCACACAAAACCATTGAAATTCCATATATAGTTAGTAGTACCAACTATATATCGCGCACCCGCAATCCACTGCTGATCATGTCACATATTACATCATTCATGACATGGTCAGTGACATCACTGATGACATCACTGATGACATCTCAAATGACATCACTGATGACATCACTGATGACATCTCAAATGACATCACTGATGACATCACTGATGACAACATCCAGTGACTGTGTATTTCTGTAAAGTTAAAATATGTCTTACATATTGAAGAATGAGTGGATGTAGAAGTGTCTGGATGAAGGATTTAGTAGGTGCATGACTGACTGTATGAAAGAGTAGTTAAATGTGTCTCACTGAGTGCATAGGTTAGTGACTGAACTGTGTTAATTTGTGCATCATTATGTTTGTTGTTCTGTAAACTGCTGCATGTGTTGATCAGTAGCTATATGAGTAAGTATATGGGTTATTGATTGGTTGCTCAAGTATTTGTATGGGAGACTGAGTGTGTGTGTGTGGGTGGCTGGGAGGTGTATGACTCTGTGCATAGATGTGTGAGCAGTTGATTCACTAGATGTATGGGTTCAAAAGTGCACATGGAAACAGCTGTATGGGCGGTTGACTGTGTGCATGAGTGTATTGGTGAGTGAATGGATATCTCAGTGCTACATGTCAAAGTAAGTACATATGTAAAACACAGTACATGTGAGAGTTGACATATATAAATAACTGTGCATAAGAGCCAGTGAATGTGTGAGTGGCTGTATGGATCATTGTGAACTTGTATCCAGGATTGTATAAGAGAGTAAATATGTGTTAGTATATGTTTGAATAAGTAAGGTGTGTATAACTGTATAGTTGAGAAAATGGAGGTGTGATTGATTCTTTGCATGACTGACTAGGTGTGTGTGTAACTTCATGGATGAGTGACAGTCTGTGAGTGTCTGTTTACACTGAGTGTATCTAAGGTTATATTAGAGTCTGAAGAGGTTCATTGTATTATCACATGAATGATGTCATCAGTGATGTGATCAGTAATGTCAAATGAGATGTCATCAGTGATGTCATCAGTGATGTCATTTGAGATGTCATCAGTGATGTCATCAGTGATGTCATTTGAGATGTCATCAGTGATGTCATCAGTGATGTCACTGACCATGTCATGAATGATGTAATATGTGACATGATCAGCAGTGGATTGCGGGTGCGCGATATATAGTTAGTACTACTAACTATATATGGAATTTCAATGGTTTTGTGTGAGTAAAATAAGGTTTTTTAAATGCTAATTCCTAACTATATATGGTCTATAACCTATGGTTTTTTCTGTGAATTTTCAAGGTTTTGTAAATGCTAATTCCTAACTATATATGGTCTATAACCTATGGTTTTTTCAGTGAATATATATATATATTCACTGAAAAAACCATAGGTTATAGACCATATATAGTTAGGAATTAGCATTTAAAAAACCTTATTTTACTCACACAAAACCATTGAAATTCCATATATAGTTAGTTGCACTAACTATATATCGCGCACCCGCAATCCACTGCTGATCATGTCACATATTACATCATTCATGACATGGTCAGTGACATCACTGATGACATCACTGATGACATCTCAAATGACATCACTGATGAGATCACTGATGACGTCATCCAGTGACTGTGTGTTTCTGTAAAGTTTAAATATGTTTTACATATTGAAGAATGAGTAGATGTATAAGTGTCTGGACGAAGGATTTAGTAGGTGCATGACTGAATGTATGAGTGAGTGATTAAATGTGTCTCACTGAGTGCATGGGTTAGTGACTAAACTGTCTTAATTTGTGCATCATTATGTCTGTTGTTCTGTAAACTGCTGCATGTGTTGATCATTAGCTATACGAGAGGCTATATGTGTTATTAATTGGTTGCCCAAGTATTTCTATGGCAGATTGAGTTTGTGTGGGGGTGGCTGGAAGGTGTGTGACTCTATGCATAGATGTGTGAGCAGTTTATTCACTAGGTGTATGAGTTCAAGAGTGCATGTGGAAACAGCTACATGGGCAGTTGACTGTGTGCATGAGTGTATTGATGAGTGAATGGATATCTCAATGCTACATGTCATAGTAAGTACATATGTAAAACACAGTACATGTGAGAGTTGGCATATATAAATAACTGTGCATGAGAGCCACTGAATGAGTGAGTGGTTGTATCGATCATTGTGAACTTGTATCAGGGATTGTATAAGAGAGTAAATATGTGTTAGTATATGTTTCAATAAGTAAGGTGTGTTTAACTGTATAGTTGAAGAAATGGAGGTGAGATTGTTTCTTTGCATGACTGACTGGGTGTGTGAGTAACTCCATGGATGAGTGGCAGTGTGTGAGTGTCTGTATACACTGAGTGTATCTAAGGTTATATTAGAGTCTGAAGAGGTTTATCGTATTAGCACAAGAATGATGTCAAATGAGATGTCATCAGTGATGTCATCAGTGATGTCATTTGAGATGTCATCAGTGATGTCATCAGTGATGTCACTGACCATGTCATGAATGATGTAATATGTGACATGATCAGCAGTGGATTGCGGGTGCGCGATATATAGTTAGTGCAACTAACTATATATGGAATTTCAATGGTTTTGTGTGAGTAAAATAAGGTTTTTTAAATGCTAATTCCTAACTATATATGGTCTATAACCTATGGTTTTTTCAGTGAATTTTCAAGGTTTTGTAAATGCTAATTCCTAACTATATATGGTCTATAACCTATGGTTTTTTCAGTGAATTTCAATGGTTTTTTAATAGCAAATATCATAAGCTGTCGAATGTCAAGTACGTGGTAAGTGAAAACATTTTCGTGTTTATGCACACTGATCTGCTTTGAATGGTGCCCCCCCCCTCATTTCTATTAGGAGTACTCTCTCTTTGCAGATAGTGAAAGGTAGTTAACGCAGGCCTTTGCCCCCGTTGTAATCCGTCGTGACTGCTTCTCTCTCCATTTGATTGATTGTTATCCAAGTATTTACTGTTTTAGAATTAGTTCTCTTTGGTTCATTCTCTATTTACAAACAAACACAGAGTCGCAATACTCTGTTTAGTCTTTGCAGATAACGAAAAATCGTGTAAAAAAAAAGAAAAGGAATCGAGCAAAATCAGTAGGCCACTAATGGGATCTCTTTTTGACCTCGCTAAAATAGAAACATTAGGAACAACCCCTCATGACAAATACAAAACTAGTGAGATGAACTGAACTCCACACAATGATGGCTGCAAAACAGCTCGGCTCCGCCACCCACCCCGCCCAAAATAACAATAAAGAGCGGCTGCCATGATTGGTTGCGGAATGGCCACAACGGAGCTACGAAATGGTGGTGCTCTCATGCTAACCCCAGCTTCAGTCTGAAACATCCAGAAACACTGTACACTACCAATTCGATCAGTTCCGGTAGCGCCCCAATGTAACCCGGTAGAGAAGAACTAGCCCTCCCCTCTTTGACTGATGGTTCTTGTTGCCTGTCCCTTCTGTTGTCATTTAACAGAACTATTTAGCCTGCTGAAAGGGGTTGTGTTTCGACCGCTGGTTGGTGGAGACATTTTGACTATATTCTGGACCTGCGTTGTCGCGTAATGCGTCATATGACGCGCCGCGTTAGCGCATCCGGAATTCATCCGGGGCGCGCAGCGCGTAACGTAAGCATAACAAGTCATGTGACTTGTTAATAAAACTTTTCATTGGTTCATTTTACTTTTCTTATTCTAATGATGAAAGCCTTGGTCATATCACCTAAAAATTACGCTTTTAATTACTTCCGAACATTATTTTTTCTTAAATATATGTTATAATGTTCCAGGCTAATGTACTTTCCCGGAAATTTTACAACTGTCCTGCAAGTAAAATATATTCATTTTTCGAGAAAAAGAGCGTTTCTCCGTCCCATGACGGAGCCGTTGAGCAAAAGAGGGTCGACCTGCTGTCTTAGTCGCCGATACGCCTGAATATGAGATTCTTATCGATCACTTTATGTTGCAGGAATAGAAAACACAACAGCCCTTGACCATTTATCTTTACTGCGTTCCTTCGTATTATACCTTTTACCCTTCATGTAATTGGTCTGATTTATTTCACTTGCCTTTTAATGATTCTAAAACAGTGACTATTATTAAAAACTTTACCAATGTATATACTACTACCATGTTTTCTTTTAAAAACCTTTATTGTGAAAATTTCATTATACAAATACGAGCCTATAACCACGTGGGCCTGCCACGGAGCAAACTGTAATCGTATATGATGAATAGACATTTACACTGTAGAGGAACGTAACGGGCGGGCCATTAGGTTGCAAGAACTAAGGTGTCTAACAGTTACGGAATCGGTGGACGTACATTTTATAATTAAAATACGACAGGGCCAGTTACAATAAAATTATCTAGATATACATTTGCGGGCAAGTACCATGGGTGACGTTAATTCGAATTTTCAACAGTACAGTAATCAATAACACATCAGAACTTAATATCAATAGGGATGTCGAAATATTCAATCAATTCTCGTCCCCGCCCGCCATGTGCTTCAAAACTGCATACGTATCTCGTGATTGCAAGGTTCTGCAACCAGTACACAACAAGGAGTTACGAGTCCCATTTATTCCGGCGCCATTTTGGGCGAGGACGGGCAGGTCCAGGATATAGTCAAAATGTCTCTACCAACCATCGACTATGATGATGTTCATATGCTGTATTTATTAGAGTAACACTCATCTGTCCACATGAAATTAATTTACCACAATCTAAACATGTCATTTTAATCTTCCCAAAGTTCTTCTAAATATTTGGGACCGTTTCCCTTGCCTCTGAAGCTCTCAGTGCCACTTCTTTGATGAATGTACTAGCAGGTCAGGGGTTCTCCTCCAAATCTCTCTTTTATGCAGCACTATAATTAATTGGTGCCACCTCTCCATATGACGATGCATGGTATAGTTACCACAACTATATTTTTTTTCGGTTCCTCTGGAGAGTTCATCGTGGCAGATGAAGCGTGTAACGTACCAGGGCCATTTTAGTGGACCAGGCCCAAATCCAAAGAACAGGCCGCCATTTTGAGAGTCCTCTTGCAGCCGCCTGTCGCTGTAGCATCAAGAGTAGCCGAAACTCAGCTGAATGGCAACTGAAACGGTAAATGGGCGCCCCACTACATTTCAGCATTGTAGGATGACCACACCAGTACAGCAACTTGCTAGACATCACCTCGGTGCCATCCGGATCTCGGCGCCCCACTGCAGATGAAGTGCCTCTCAACTATGAAACCACCACGGTGACATCCGGATCTTGGCGCGTTGTGCTGCCTTCGGCCTATTCGCACATCGGTCCGCTACTGACGCCATCTCACAGGCTAATGGGGTGACCCACGCCGAGTTTCAGCATTGTAGGATGACCACACCAACTTGCTAGACATCACCTCGGTGCCATCCGAATCTTGGCATCTCAACGCCTAGTGGTATCTTCCATACAGAAAATATTGTTACGCTGCCTTTGGCCCCATTCGCACATCAGTCCGCAACTTAGACATCACCTCGGTGCCATCCGGATCTTGGCATCTCAGCGCCTTGTGGTGTCAGTCAGAAAATATTGTTGCGCTGCCTTTGGCCCCATTCGCACATCAGTCCGCTACTGACACCATCTCACAGGCCAATAGGGCGCCCCACGCCGACTTTTACCATTGTACGATGGCCACACCAGTGGCACAACTTGCTAGACATCACCTCGGTGCCATCCGAATCTTGGCATCTCAACGCCTAGTGGTATCTTCCATACAGAAAATCTTGTTACGCTACCTTTGGCCCCATTCGCACATCGGTCCGCAACTTAGACATCACCTCGGTGCCATCCGGATCTTGGCATCTCAGCGCCTTGTGGTGTATTCTCTTCAGAAAATATTGTTGAGCTGCCTTTGGCCCCATTCGCACATCGGTCCGCAACTTAGACATCACCTCGGTGCCATCCGGATCTTGGCATCTCAGCGCCTTGTGGTGTCTTCTACTCCGAAAATATTGTAGAAAATATTGTTGCGCTGCCTTTGGCCCCATTCACACATCAGTCCGCTACTGACACCATCTCACAGGCCAACAGGGCGCCCCACGCCGACTTTTACCATTGTACGATGGCCACACCAGTGCCACAACTTGCTAGACACCACCTCGGTGCCATCCGGATCTTGGCATCTCAGCGCCTTGTGGTGTCTTCAAATCAGAAAATATTGTTGCGCTGCCTTTGGCCCCATTCGCACATCGGTCCGCTACTGACGCCATCTCACAGGCCAACGGGGCGCCCCACGCCGACTTTCAACATTGTAGGATGGTCACAGAAGTGAGACAACTTACTAGACACCACCTCGGTGCCATCCGGATCTTGGCGCGTTGTGCTGCCTTCGGCCTATTCGCACATCGGTCCGCTACTGACGCTAGCTCACAGGCCAACGGGGCGCCCCACGCCGACTTTCAGCATTGTAGGATGGCCACACCAGTGCGGCAACTTGCTACACACCACCTCGGTGCCATCCGGATCTTGGCATCTCAGCGCCTAGTGGTGTCTTCTATTCCGAAAATATTGTTGCGCTGCCTTCGGCCCCATTCACACATCGGTCCGCTACTGACGCCATCTCACAGTCCAACGGGGCGCCCCACGCCGACTTTCAGCATTGTAGGATGGCCACACCAGTGCGGCAACTTACTAGACACCACCTCGGTGCCATCCGGATCTTGGCGCGTTGTGCTGCCTTCGGCCTATTCGCACATCGGTCTGCTACTGACGCAAACTCACAGGCCAACGGGGCGCCCCACGCCGACTTTCAGCATTGTTGGATGGCCACACCAGTGCGGCAACTTACTAGACACCACCTCGGTGCCATCCGGATCTTGGCGCGTTGTGCTGCCTTCGGCCTATTCGCACATCGGTCCGCTACTGACGCAAACTCACAGGCCAACGGGGCGCCCCACGCCGACTTTCAGCATTGTAGGATGGCCACACCAGTGCTGCAACTTGCTGGACACCACCTCGGTGCCATCCGGATCTTGGCGCGTTGTGTTGCCTTCGGCCTATTCGCACATCGGTCCGCTACTGACGCCGCCTCACGTGCCAACGTATTTTCTCCGCATTTTACACCCTATGCCGCATAACAGGTCATGTGACTTGTTTATAAAACTTTTCATTGGTTCATTTTACTTTTGGTTTCCTAATGATGGAAGGCTTGATCATGTGACCTAAAAACAACACTTTTCATTGGATGAAAACTTTTTTTTTTCCCAAACGATGAAAGCCCCACCTTGTTTCTGGATGTTTCAGACTGAAGCTGGCGTCAGCATGAGAGCACCACCATCTCGTAGCTCAGTCGTGGTCATTCCGCGAGCAATCATGGCAGCCGCTCCCCACCAGAAGCCTGCAGGAGTCGGAGCCCCCAAAACTTTTGATGAATTCTCAAGGCGGAGGGGACGCTTTCGAGAATGGGGTCCAAGACCTAGCAGACAAGCGTCCGATTTCCAAGGTGTCCCAGGGCCATTTCAGTGGACCAGGCCCAAAAAGGAAACAGCCTGCCGCCATTTTGAGAGTCCTGTGACAGCCGCCTATCGCTGCACCGCAAGACTGGGCGCAACTCAGCTGAATTGCGGCTTTTGACACAGTGGACCAAAAACGGACGGAATGGCAACTGAAACGGTAAAGGGGCGCCCCACTACAACAGACGAGACTCCACCTGGAGAGGCCCGTTCACGCCGCCTCCCCCGGGGCGCCCCACGCCGTTATTCGGAGCAGCATTGTAGGATACCAAAACCAGTGCGGCAACTTACTGGACATCACCTTGGTGCCATCGTTCTGCTGCCTTGGAACTATTCGCGCAACAGTTTGCTACTGATGACCCACCCCCCGCGACGCCCCATGCCGTTATTTGCTGGGTAGCAACTTACTAGACATCACTTTCGTGTCATCTAGATTTCAGCGCGTTCTGCTGCCTTGGAACTATTCGCACAACAGTTTGCTACTGATGACCCACCCCCCGCGACGCCCCACGCCGGAAATCTGGACGTTGTGCTGCGTTGGGACTATTCGCACAGCCGACCGCTACTTCGTTGTTTTTCCCTAAAAATGTTTATATGTTATTACTATTTTTGTTTTCTTGTATATATTTATAAATTATTAAAGTTTTATAATCTTACTACTTTGTCGGAGTGCTATATATTTTTAATGTGACACATAATTTTGATGTACAAAGAGTCATCCCTGGAATCTTCCGCTTCAGGCTCGATCCCCTCCCCAATCACAATACAGGATGGTTTTCAGATAATAGCAACGCTTCTGCTGTGACGGATCTCATCGAGTGTGGGCCTTGATCTACTATAACTCCTTTGAAGAGGGGTGATTCTTTACAGCTGTGGCCATAAACTACATCTGCAGGGCTAGCTGATACCCTAGGACCAGCCTGGACAATCGGACACAGAGGAAAAGGAGTGTCAGAGGGTGCGGTAGTGAATAGGGCGAAAGGGAGGTGTCGGGCGGGCACAGGGTGTGATTCTCAGGGAAGAGCAGCGCAGATGGGGGGAGGTTTATTACCCATGCATAAGACAGAGAGCGGGGGTGACCACTGCCTGGGGGAGATGCTTGCGAGGGTGGGGAGCCATGCTAAGGATCGACAGCGTGCACAGAGTGGGTCTGGTCAAGGCATCTAAAATGGCTGCCGTGCACGACAAAAGTGAGGCATTTGAAAAAAGACAAGATGGCGCAGACAATGTTTTTCAACACTTCCTGATTTCCTTCGAATCGAACGTTAACAGACGTTGGGGCATATTACCAAAGTTAAGCGATATTTATCCCTAACGATGCTTAGCAACGATTTTTTTACCGTCAGAAATTATCGCAGATAAACCTTGCTATTATCAAGGTTTATCGGAAATACGATAAAAAACGACCGCAATGCATTAATATCGCTGAAAACTCAGCGATATTCATGCATTACTGAGCTAATGCTCTTAGCCATGTTATCCACCTCCCATTGGATAACATGGCTAAGAACTGCTCAGGGCAGGTGGTAGCTTTTGGAGATATTCGCGCTTATCTCGAATATTTCCAAAAGTTGATAATAGGAGATAGCGATGTTAGCGACTGTTTCCAGTCGCTAACATCTTGGCATGCCCACTTTGCGGATGTATGACGTTACAACGCATACTTTTACTCCGCATACCATTACAACGCGGTATTTACAACGAATACCGTTACAACGCATAGCGCTTAGAGGTGCTGGATAGTGGTAAGTATAATTTTCTATTCCAACTCCAGTCCCCGTGGACACTAGGGAAGGTGTTGGATAGAAAATTAAACTTATTCCCTATCCTAGAGCGCCCCCCCAGCGCAATGCGTTGTAACGGTATGCGGAGTAATGGTCGCGTTGTAGTGGTAGTGCGGAGTAAAAATTGCGTTGTAACAGGTGTATACCCCACTTTGCATGTCATTAGTGATAAATATCACTCACATGCAAAGTGGGGCCCAAGATGGTCGCTATCTTCTACTAGCCGTCGCTAACTGGTGTTAGCAACAGCTAGGTAATACACATATAATTTTATCTCCGCGAAGCGGAGCGCTGTTACAGATATATATCTTGTTTCTGAATGTTAATTTCTCAAAATGCACTGAAGCACATATATTGAGACCTAGCAAAGGCACATCGGGCTACCAGTCCCTACAATTTTGCCAAGTTTCGTGCAAATCCATTCAGCTGTTCGATCCTACCGAGAGACAAGATGGCGGCCGCTACGGACTGTTTGGAATGTTTACAGACACCGGAGAGCCAATCAGCTTCGCTTCGCAAAGCTCCGTAACGCGAAAAGTACGCGAAGCGGTGCGCTGTTACAGATATATATCTTTTTTTGAACGTTAATTTCTCAAAATCCACTGGAGCACATATATTGAGATCTAGCAAAGGCACATCGGGCTACCAGTCCCTACAATTTTGCCAAGTTTCGTGCAAATCCATTCAGCTGTTCGATTATTATTATTTTTATTTTTTTTTGCCCCGCGGGGCCCTTTTAAAACCTCCACATCAAACCTAGGGGGTGAGCGACAATGTACTATGCCCCCTTATGGTCATTTGCCCCTTCGCTTTGGCCTTCTCTTGTCTCTCGATCCTACCGAGAGACAAGATGGCGGCCGCTACGGACTGTTTGGAATGTTGACAGACGCCGGAGAACCAATCAGCTTCGCTTCACAAAGCTCCGTTGCGCGAAAAGTACGCGTAGCGGAGCGCTGCCCGGTCCGCTGTTACAGATATATATCTTTTTTTTAACATTAATTTCTCAAAATCCACTGAAGCACATATATTGAGACCTACAAAAGGCACATCGGGCTACCAGTCCCTACAATTTTGCCAAGTTTCGTGCAAATCCATTCAGCCGTTCGGGCTAAAAGTGAGGCCAACCGCCCCATGGAAATTAACATGGGAAAAACGCGTTTTGGGACCCCCCTTTTTTCTCGGCCCCCCCTTGACGAACCCCCCCAAAATTTTCAGGGGCTGCTCAGAAACAAAATGTGCCATTTTCCTGAAAATTTCAGCCAATTCCGTCCACAAACGCCAAAGTTATTAGACATAGAATTTTCAAAAATCCCATAGGGAAAAAATCCTAACTATATATACCTACTGGCGGTAGGTCGCCAGTAGGTATATATAGTTAGGATTTTTTCTCTATGGGATTTTTGAAAATTCTATGTCTAATAACTTTGGCGTTTGTGGACGGAATTGGCTGAAATTTTCAGGAAAATGGAACATTTTGTTCCTGAGCAGCCCCTGAAAATTTGGGGGGGGGTTCGTCAAGGGGGGGCCGAGAAAAAAGGGGAGTCCCAAAACGTGTTTTTAACATTGAGTTTTCCATAGGGCGGTTGGCCTCACTTTTAGCCCGAACGGCTGAATGGATTTGCACGAAACTTGGCAAAATTGTAGGGACTGGTAGCCCGATGTGCCTTTTGTAGGTCTCAATATATGTGCTACAGTGGATTTTGAGAAATTAACGTTTAAAAAAAGATATATATCTGTAACAGCGGACCGGGCAGCGCTCCGGTTCGCGGACTTTTTGCGCAACGGAGCTTTGTGAAGCGAAGCTGATTGGTTCTCCGGCGTCTGTGAACATTCCAAACAGTCCGTAGCGGCCGCCATCTTGTCTCTCGGTAGGATCGAGAGACAAGAGGAGGCCAAAGCGAAGGGGCAAATGACCATAAGGGGGCATAGTAGATCCTCGCTGACCCTCTAGGTTTGATGTGGAGGTTTTAAAAGGGTCCCGCGGGGCAAAAAAAAAAATAATAATAATAATCGAACTGCTGAATGGATTTGCACGAAACTTGTTAAAATATTAGGGACTGGTAGCCCGATGTGCCTTTGTTAGTTCTCAATATATGTGCTCCAGTGGATTTTGAGAAATTAACGTTCAAAAAAAGATATATATCTGTAACAGCGCTCCGCTTCGCGTAACGGAGGTTTGCGAAGCTGATTGGTTCTCCGGCGTCTGTAAACATTGCAAACAGTCCGTAGCGGCCGCCATCTTGTCTCTCGGTAGGATCGAGAGACAAGAGGAGGCCAAAGCGAAGGGGCAAATGACCATAAGGGGGCATAGTAGATCCTCCTTGACCTCTTAGGTTTGATGTGGAGGTTTTAAAAGGGCCCCGCGGGGCAAAAAAATAATAATAATAATAATCGAACGGCTGAATGGATTTGCACGAAACTTGGCAAAATTGTAGGGACTGGTAGCTCGATGTGCCTTTGCTAGGTCTCAATATATGTGCTTCAGTGGATTTTGAGAAATTAACGTTCAAAAACAAGATATATATCTGTAACAGCGCTCCGCTTCGCGGAGATAAAATTATATCTGTATTACCTAGCTGTTGCTAACACCAGTTAGCGACGGCTAGTAGGAGATAGCGACCATCTTGGGCCCCACTTTGCATGTGAGTGATATTTATCACTAATGACATGCAAAGTGGGCATGCCAAGATGTTAGCGACTGGAAACAGTCGCTAACATCGCTATCTCCTATTATCAACTTTTGGAAATATTCGAGATAAGCGCGAATATCTCCAAAAGCTAGCACCTGCCCTGAGCAGTTCTTAGCCATGTTATCCAATGGGAGGTGGATAACATGGCTAAGAGCATTAGCTCGGTAATGCATGAATATCGCTGAGTTTTCAGCGATATTAATGCATTGCGGTCGTTTATTATCGCATTTGCGATAAACCTTGATAATAGCAAGGTTTATCTGCGATAATTTCTGACGATGCTTAGCGGTAAAAAAATCGTTGCTAAGCATCGTTAGGGATAAATATCGCTTAACTTTGGTAATATGCCCCAACGTCTGTTAACGTTCGATTCGAAGGAAATCAGGAAGTGTTGAAAAACATTGTCTGCGCCATCTTGTCTTTTTTCAAATGCCACACTTTTGTCGTGCACGGCAGCCATTTTAGATGCCTTGACCAGACCCACTCTGTGCACGCTGTCGATCCTTAGCATGGCTCCCCACCCTCGCAAGCATCTCCCCCAGGCAGTGGTCACCCCCGCTTTCTGTCTTATGCATGGGTAATAAACCTCCCCCCATCTGCGCTGCTCTTCCCTGAGAATCACACCCTGTGCCCGCCCGACACCTCCCTTTCGCCCTATTCACTACCGCACCTTCTGACACTCCTTTTCCTCTGTGTCCGATTGTCCAGGCTGGTCCTAGGGTATCAGCTAGCCCTGCAGATGTAGTTTATGGCCCCAGCTGTAAAGAATCACCCCTCTTCAAAGGAGTTATAGTAGATCAAGGCCCACACTCGATGAGATTCGTCAAAGCAGAAGCGTTCCTATTATCTGAAAACCATCCTGTATTGTGATTGGGGAGGGGACCGAGCCTGAAGCGGAAGATTCCAGGGATGACTCTTTGTACATCAAAGTTTTTACAATTATGTGTCACATTAAAAATATATAGCACTCCGACAAAGTAGTAAGATTATAAAACTTTAATAATTTATAAATATATACAAGAAAACAAAAATAGTAATAACATATAAACATTTTTAGGGAAAAACAACGAAGTAGCGGTCGGCTGTGCGAATAGTCCCAACGCAGCACAACGTCCAGATTTCCGGCGTGGGGCGTCGCGGGGGGTGGGTCATCAGTAGCAAACTGTTGTGCGAATAGTTCCAAGGCAGCAGAACGATGGCACCAAGGTGATGTCCAGTAAGTTGCCGCACTGGTTTTGGTATCCTACAATGCTGCTCCGAATAACGGCGTGGGGCGCCCCGGGGGAGGCGGCGTGAACGGGCCTCTCCAGGTGGAGTGTCATCTGTTGTAGTGGGGCGCCCCTTTACCGTTTCAGTTGCCATTCCGTCCGTTTTTGGTCCACTGTGTCAAAAGCCGCAATTCAGCTGAGTTGCGCCCAGTCTTGCGGTGCAGCGATAGGCGGCTGTCACAGGACTCTCAAAATGGCGGCAGGCTGTTTCCTTTTTGGGCCTGGTCCACTGAAATGGCCCTGGGACACCTTGGAAATCGGACGCTTGTCTGCTAGGTCTTGGACCCCATTCTCGAAAGCGTCCCCTCCGCCTTGAGGATTTATCAAAAGTTTTGGGGGCCCCCGACTCCTGTAGGCTTCTGGTGGGGAGCGGCTGCCATGATTGCTCGCGGAATGACCACGACGGAGCTACGAGATGGTGGTGCTCTCATGCTGACGCCAGCTTCAGTCTGAAACATCCAGAAACAAGGTGGGGCTTTCATCGTTTGGGAAAAAAAAAAAGTTTTCATCCAATGAAAAGTGTTGTTTTTAGGTGATATGATCAAGCCTTCCATCATTAGGAAACCAAAAGTAAAATGAACCAATGAAAAGTTTTATAAACAAGTCACATGACCTGTTATGCGGCATAGGGTATAAAATGCGGAGAAAATACGTTGGCACGTGAGGCGGCGTCAGTAGCGGACCGATGTGCGAATAGGCCGAAGGCAACACAACGCGCCAAGATCCGGATGGCACCGAGGTGGTGTCCAGCAAGTTGCAGCACTGGTGTGGCCATCCTACAATGCTGAAAGTCGGCGTGGGGCGCCCCGTTGGCCTGTGAGTTTGCGTCAGTAGCGGACCGATGTGCGAATAGGCTGAAGGCAGCACAACGCGCCAAGATCCGGATGGCACCGAGGTGGTGTCTAGTAAGTTGCCGCACTGGTGTGGCCATCCTACAATGTTGAAAGTCGGCGTGGGGCGCCCCGTTGGCCTGTGAGATGGCGTCAGTAGCGGACCGATGTGCGAATGGGGCCAAAGGCAGCGCAACAATATTTTCTGAATAGAAGACACCACAAGGCGCTGAGATGCCAAGATTCGGATGGCACCGAGGTGGTGTCTAGCAAGTTGTGGCACTGGTGTGGCCATCCTACAATGGTAAAAGTCGGCGTGGGGCGCCCTGTTGGCCTGTGAGATGGTGTCAGTTGCGGACTGATGTGCGAATGGGGCCAAAGGCAGCGCAACAATATTTTCTGACTAGAAGACACCACAAGGCGCTGAGATGCCAAGATCCGGATGGCACCGAGGTGGTGTCTAGCAAGTTGTGGCACTGGTGTGGCCATCCTACAATGGTAAAAGTCGGCGTGGGGCGCCCTGTTGGCCTGTGAGATGGTGTCAGTAGCGGACTGATGTGCGAATGGGGCCAAAGGCAGCGCAACAATATTTTCTGACTAGAAGACACCACAAGGCGCTGAGATGCCAAGATCCGGATGGCACCGAGGTGGTGTCTAGCAAGTTGTGGCACTGGTGTGGCCATCCTACAATGGTAAAAGTCGGCGTGGGGCGCCCTGTTGGCCTGTGAGATGGTGTCAGTAGCGGACTGATGTGCGAATGGGGCCAAAGGCAGCGCAACAATATTTTCTGACTGACACCACAAGGCGCTGAGATGCCAAGATCCGGATGGCACCGAGGTGATGTCTAAGTTGCGGACCGATGTGCGAATGGGGTCAAAGGCAGCGCAACAATATTTTCTGTATGGAAGATACCACTAGGCGTTGAGATGCCAAGATCCGGATGGCACCGAGGTGATGTCTAGCAAGTTGCTGTACTGGTGTGGTCATCCTACAATGCTGAAACTCGGCGTGGGGCGCCCTATTAGCCTGTGAGATGGCGTCAGTAGCGGACCGATGTGTGAATGGGGCAAAGGTACCGCAAGAATATTTTCTGAATAGAAGACACCACAAGGCGCTGAGATGCCAAGATCCGGATGGCACCGAGGTGGTGTCTAGTAAGGTGCACTGGTGTGGTCATCCTACAATGCTGAAACTCGGCGTGGGGCGCCCGATTAGTCTGTGAGATGGCGTCAGTAGCGGACCGATGTGCGAATAGGCCGAAGGCAGCACAACGCGCCAAGATCCGGATGTCACCGTGGTGGTTTCATAGTTGAGAGGCACTTCATCTGCAGTGGGGCGCCGAGATCCGGATGGCACCGAGGGGATGTCTAGCAAGTTGCTGTACTGGTGTGGTCATCCTACAATGCTGAAACTCGGCGTGGGGCGCCCCATTAGCCTGTGAGATGGCGTCAGTAGCGGACCGATGTGTGAATGGGGCAAAGGTAGCGCAAGAATATTTTCTGAAGAGGAGACACTACAAGGCGCTGAGATTCGGTTACCACCGAGGTGATGTCTAGCAAGTTGCCGCACTGGTGTGGCCATCCTACAATACTGCTCCGAATAACGGCGTGGGGTGCCCGAAGGGGGGGGGGGGGGGGGCGGCGTGTACGGGCCTTCCCAGGTGGAGGCTCGTCTGCTGTAGTGGGGCGCCCCTTTACCGTTTCAGTTGCCATTCAGCTGAGTTTCGGCTGCTCTTGATGCTACAGCGACAGGCGGCTGCAACAGGACTCTCAAAATGGCGGCCTGTTCTTTGGATTTGGGCCTGGTCCACTAAAATGGCCCTGGGACACCTTAGAACTCGGACGCTCGATTTTTTTTTCCTTTCCTGTACATGCAAAAAAAGGTAAATGTCCGGTACGTTACACGCTTCATCTGCCACGATGAACTCTCCAGAGGAACCGAAAAAAAATATAGTTATGGTAACTATACCATGCATCGTCATATGGAGAGGTGGCACCAATTAATTATAGTGCTGCATAAAAGAGAGATTTGGAGGAGAACCCCTGACCTGCTAGTACATTCATCAAAGAAGTGGCACTGACAGCATCAGAGGCAAGGGAAACGGTCCCAAATATTTAGAAGAACTTTGGAAAGATTAAAATGACATGTTTAGATTGTGGCAAATTAATTTCATGTGGACAGATGAGTGTTACTCTAATAAATACAGCATATGAACATCATCATAGTCGATGGTTGGTAGAGACATTTTGACTATATCCTGGACCTGCCCGTCCTCGCCCAAAATGGCGCCGGAATAAATGGGACTCGTAACTCCTTGTTGTGTACTGGTTGCAGAACCTTGAAATCACGAGATACGTATGCAGTTTTGAAGCACATGGCGGGCGGGGACGAGAATTGATTGAATATTTCGACATCCCTATTGATATTAAGTTCTGATGTGTTATTGATTACTGTACTATTGAAAGTTCGAATTAACGTCACCCATGGTACTTGCCCGCAAATGTATATCTAGATAATTTTATTGTAACTGGCCCTGTCGTATTTTAATTATAAAATGTACGTCCACCGATTCCGTAACTGTTAGACACCTTAGTTCTTGCAACCTAATGGCCCGCCCGTTACGTTCCTCTACAGTGTAAATGTCTACTCATCATATACAATTACAGTTTGCTCCGTGGCCGGCCCACGTGGTTATAGGCTCGTATTTGTATAATGACATTTTCACAATAAAGGTTTTTAAAAGAAAACATGGTAGTAGTATATACATTGGTAAAGTTTTTAATAATAGTCACTGTTTTAGAATCATTAAAAGGCAAGTGAAATAAAGCAGACCAATTACATGAAGGGTAAAAGGTATAATACGAAGGAACGCAGTAAAGATAAATGGTCAAGGGCTGTTGTGTTTTCTACTCCTGCAACATAAAGTGATCGATAAGAATCTCATATTCAGGCGTATCAGCGACTAAGACAGCAGGTCGACCCTCTTTTGCTCAACGGCTCCGTCATGGGACGAAGAAACGCTCTTTTTCTCGAAAAAAGAATATATTTTACTTGCAGGACAGTTGTAAATTTTCCGGGAAAGTACATTAGCCTGGAACATTATAACATATATTTAAGAAAAAATAATGTTCGGAAGTAATAAAAAGCGTAATTTTTAGGTCATATGACCAAGCCTTTCATCATTAGAATAAGAAAAGTAAAATGAACCAATGAAAAGTTTTATTAACAAGTCACATGACTTGTTATGCTTATGTTACGCGCTGCGCGCCCCGGATGACTTCCGGATGCGCTAACGCGGCGCGTCATATGACGCATTACGCGACAACGCAGGTCCAGAATATAGTCAAAATGTCTCCACCAACCAGCGGTCGGAACACAACCCCTTTCAGCAGGCTAAATAGTTCTGTTAAATGACAACAGAAGGGACAGGCAACAAGAACCATCAGTCAAAGAGGGGAGGGCTCGTTCTTCTCTACCGGGTTACATTGGGGCGCTACCGGAACTGATCGAATTGGTAGTCTACAGTGTTTCTGGATGTTTCAGACTGAAGCTGGGGTTAGCATGAGAGCAGCACCATTTCGTAGCTCCGTCGTGGCCATTCCGCAACCAATCATGGCAGCCGCTCTTTATCGTTATTTTGGGCGGGGTGGGTGGCGGAGCCGAGCTGTTTTGCAGCCATCATTGTGTGGAGTTCAGTTCATCTCACTAGTTTTGTATTTGTCATGAGGGGTTGTTCCTAATGTTTCTATTTTAGCGAGGTCAAAAAGAGATCCCATTAGTGGCCTACTGATTTTGCTCGATTCCTTTTCTTTTTTTTTTTACACGATTTTTCGTTATCTGCAAAGACTAAACAGAGTATTGCGACTCTGTGTTTGTTTGTAAATAGAGAATGAACCAAAGAGAACCAATTCTAAAACAGTAAATACTTGGATAACAATCAATCAAATGGAGAGAGAAGCAGGCACGACGTATTACAACGGGGGCAAAGGCCTGCGTTAACTACTCTTCACTATGTGCAAAGAGAGAGTACTCCTAATAGAAATGAGGGGGGGGCACCATTCAAAGCAGATCAGTGTGCATAAACACGAAAATGTTTTCACTTACCACGTACTTGACATTCGACAGCTTATGATATTTGCTATTAAAAAACCATTGAAATTCACTGAAAAAACCATAAGTTATAGACCATATATAGTTAGGAATTAGCATTTACAAAACCTTGAAAATTCACTGAAAAAACCATGGGTTATAGACCATATATAGTTAGGAATTAGCATTTACAAAACCTTATTTTACTCACACAAAACCATTAAAATTCCATATATAGTTAGTTGCACTAACTATATATCGCGCACCCGCAATCCACTGCTGATGATGTCACATATTACATCATTCATGACATGGTCAGTGACATCACTGATGACATCACTGATGACATCTCAAATGACATCACTGATGACATCATCCAGTGACTGTGTGTTTCTGTAAAGTTTAAATATGTTTTACATATTGAAGAATGAGTAGATGTAGAAGTGTCTGGATGAAGGATTTAGTAGGTGCGTGACTGACTGTATGAGTGAGTGATTAAATGTGTCTCACTGAGTGCATGGGTTAGTGACTAAACTGTCTTAATTTGTGCATCATTATGTCTGTTGTTCTGTAAACTGCTGCATGTGTTGCTCAGTAGCAATATGAGTAACTATATGGGTTATTGATTGATTGTCCAAGTATTTGTATGGGAGACTGAGTGTGTGTGTGGCTGGCTGAGAGATGTGTGACTCTGTGCAGATCAATGTGTTCTTGTATCAATGATTGTATAAGAGAGTAAGAATGTGTTAGTATATGTTTGAAAATGTAAGGTACTCTATGTTTAACTGTATAGATTAGAAAATGGAAGTGTGATTGATTCTTTACAGGACTGACTAGGTGTGTGAGTAACTCCATGGATGAGTGGCAGAGTGTGAGTGTCTGCATAGGTGTATGAGTGCATATGATAGTGTTGTAAAGATGAGTGATTGTATGTATGAATGATTGTATGGGTGAATGAGAGAATGTGTGTGTAGACGTAGGAATCAGTGAGTGCGTATGTAGTAACTAGTATTGGTGTGTCAATGGTTTAAAAAATTATATTCTGTATTTAACACTGGGTGTAACAGAGGTTATATTAAAGTGTGAGGAGATGCATTGTATTGTCACATGAATGATATCATCAGTGATGTGACCATTGATGTCAAATGAGATGTCATCAGTGATGTCATCAGTGATGTCATTTGAGATGTCATCAGTGATGTCATCAGTGATGTCATTTGAGATGTTATCAGTGATGTCATTTGAGATGTCATCAGTGATGTCATCAGTGATGTCATTTGAGATGTCATCAGTGATGTCATCAGTGATGTCATTTGAGATGTCATCAGTGATGTCATCAGTGATGTCACTGACCATGTCATGAATGATGTAATATGTGACATCATCAGCAGTGGATTGCGGGTGCGCGATATATAGTTAGTGCAACTAACTATATATGGAATTTCAATGGTTTTGTGTGAGTAAAATAAGGTTTTGTAAATGCTAATTCCTAACTATATATGGTCTATAACCTATGGTTTTTTCAGTGAATTTTCAAGGTTTTGTAAATGCTAATTCCTAACTATATATGGTCTATAACCTATGGTTTTTTCAGTGAATATATATATATATATATATATATATATATATATACCACTAACATACAATCTATAAAACAACAAACTGTTCTACTTAAATTAAAATATGTAAAACTTTAAAAATCTATACATTTAGTAAAAATTAATTTTCAAATTACAAATATTAATAATTAAAATGATTATCATTTAAAATAAACTAAATATACTTAGGGGTCAATTACGATATCGCCCGGAAGGGCTCAGAACGGCATTCGATTAGTTTGAATCCGATTCGGAACCCACCTTTCCGACCTAATTGGACACTTTTCCCAATGAGCGATTACAATGGCTGGAAAGCCTTCGACTGTCCCACTTGGTTCCGAAAGGCATTGGGAGTAACCGAGTCGGTCGGAGCCGAATCGTAGTAGTCTATGGACCGAATTACCAGCCAAGCGATTAGGATGTCAGATTCGGGCAGTCTTTCCCAATCTGTTGTTCCGAGATGGATCGCCTGTCGGAATCTGACTTTGAGGGCCTGTAGCATTTGTAACATTTGGGATTCGCTACCCCGTCCGAGGCCCGCCACTGGAAGCGGCAGGGATCCGAAGCGAACTTGTTCTGTTGGATATATATATATATATATATATATATATATATATATATATATATATATATATATATATATATATATATATTCACTGAAAAAACCATAGGTTATAGACCATATATAGTTAGGAATTAGCATTTAGAAAACCTTATTTTACTCACACAAAACCATTGAAATTCCATATATAGTTAGTTGCACTAACTATATATCGCGCACCTGCAATCCACTGCTGATGATGTCACATATTACATCATTCATGACATGGTCAGTGACATCACTGATGACATCACTGATGACATCTCAAATGACATCACTGATGACATCACTGATGACATCTCATTTGACATTACTGATCACATCACTGATGACATCATTCATGTGATGATACAATGAACCTCTTCAGACTCTAATATAACCTTAGATACACTCAGTGTAAACAGACACTCACAGACTGTCACTCATCCATGGAGTTACTCACACACCTAGTCAGTCTTGCAAAGAATCAATCACACCTCGATTTCCTCAACTATATAGTTGTACACACCTTACTTATTGGAACATATAATAACACATATTTACTCTGTTATACAATCCCAGATACAAGTTCACAATAATCCATACAGCCACTCACACATTCACTGGCTCTTATGCACAGTTATTTATATATGTCAACTATCACATGTACTGTGTTTTACATATGTACTTACTTTGACATGTAGCACTGAGATATCCATTCACTCACCAATACACTCATGCACACAGTCAACCGCCCATACAGATGTTTCCACATGCACTTTTGAACCCATACATCTAGTGAATCAACTGCTCACACATCTATGCACAGAGTCATACACCTCCCAGACACCCACACACACACTCAGTCTCCCATACAAATACTTGGGCAACTAATCAATAACCCATATAGTTAGTCATATAGCTAATGATCAACACATGCATCAGATTACAAAACAACAGACACAATGATGCACAATTTAAAACAGTTTAGTCACTAACCCATGCACTCAGTGAGACACATTTAATCACTCACTTATACAGTCAGTCATGCACCTACTAAATCCTTCATCCAGACACTTATACATCCACTCATTCTTCAATATGTAAGACATATTTTAACTTTACAGAAGCATACAGTCACTGGATGTTGTCATCAGTGATGTCATCAGTGATGTCATTTGAGATGTCATCAGTGATGTCATCAGTGATGTCACTGACCATGTCATGAATGATGTAATATGTGACATCATCAGCAGTGGATTGCAGGTGCGCGATATATAGTTAGTGCAACTAACTATATATGGAATTTCAATGGTTTTGTGTGAGTAAAATAAGGTTTTCTAAATGCTAATTCCTAACTATATATGGTCTATAACCTATGGTTTTTTCAGTGAATTTTCAAGGTTTTGTAAATGCTAATTCCTAACTATATATGGTCTATAACCTATGGTTTTTTCAGGAATTTCATTGGTGTTTTAACAGCTAATATCTGTAGCTGTAAAATGTATTCTTCTTTAAATCCAAAAATATATTTTATATGTTTATGAATAATTTTTTTTTTAAATATTTTTTTTTCTTCGTTCCCGCTTCGCGAATCGGGAAGCTTCCCGTTAGCTGACCTTGATGCCGCGAAATAGACCGCGAGCCGGTAAACGTTTCTTTACCGCAAGTGCCGCGTTAGAAAACAACATCGTGACGCCTCCCGTCCGCATGACGTTCCACGTTGTCGCTTGATACGTCATATGACGTGCTACGTTAGCGAACTGGTACGCGAAGCGAGTGCCAAAGCGCAGGTTTCTGGAAGCAAACCGGGAGGCCCTGCAAAGCGCTTAACGTAAACACAGCAAGTCATGTGACTTGGTAATAACACTTTTCATTGGTTCATTTCACTTTTGGTTTCCTAATGATGTAAGACTAGGTCATATAATCTAAAATGAACACTTTTGATTGGTTGAGAACTCTTGTTTTTCCCAAATGATGAAAATCCCTCCTTCTTTCCTCACTCTGACTTTCATCATTGTGAGAGAAAGACCCTTTGTGATCACTGAGCAATGGCTTCTTTAGTAGCTTCAGCTGGTGCTTCCCCACCACCTCCACCACATCCAAGGAAGAGTGGACCACCTGCTCAAGTTGTAATTCAACAAGAAGAAGAAGAAGAGGAACAGGAGGACGAGCACGAAGAGAGGCAGTTTTTGCCTGAGCAGCCCAAGACGTCTCACCGGAAAGAAAACTTCATTTGGCAATTTTTTAAAATTCCCAAAGGTCAGAAAAAAGTAAATGCAAGATACGTAACTTGCCTTATATGTCAAGATAGACTGTCCAGAGGGACCGACAAAAAATACAGTTTCGGAAACTACACAATGCATCGCCATATGACTAGGTGGCATCCTAACAACTACAGTGCTGCACAGTTTCGGAACGACCTAGATAATCTCCCTATTATGGCCAGAAGATCTGTTGTACCGGAAGTAACGGGACCAGAGGGCAGGGAGATGGTGCCAAATATACAAATGAGATTTGGTGAAGTAAAACACACCTGCGTATTTTGCGATGGATTCATTTCCTACGGAGAAAGAAGCATCACTCTGATCAACAGAGCTATTGACTATCATATGCAAGTTTGTCCGAAACGCCCAAAATAATAAATACTTCTTTTTTTTGTTTTGTTGCTCCTGTTGAGCCCTTTACAATGAATCGTTTTCATTGCCCCCTCCAAGAAAAACCCAAAAAAATATAAAACTGTTCCGAAAAATTCAAAAACAGTAAAAAAATGTTCAGAAAAATAAAAAAAAAAGTTCTTTTCAGAACTACCTCCCCGTTATTAAAAAATTGGTACAATATTTGGAACTGTGCCAACCTCTATTTCTCTTAGTTCGCTTCCTAGTTCGCTCGCTGGTACGCGAACTGGAAGCGAACCAAAAACAGTAAGTATAAGGGAAGGAAACACACACTTATGTTAAAAGAAAGACAGCTATAGGGGAGTAAACTAGAGATACTATTACCCATAATCCACTACTGATGATGTCACATATTACATCATTCATGACATGCTCAGTGACATCATCAGCAGAGGATTGCGGGTTTTTTGGCAACATGCCTTATCCACGGTTTAATAACGCTGCCTTTTGCTTTATATAAGTTTTCAAATTGTATGAAATATATACCAATAGGTCTTTATGAACCTTTAGGTAGTGCTTTTGTTCATGAGGTCTGGTCGCTTCCATACACATACAGATGTTTCAAAGATGATCAAGAAGTTTATCTGAATGGAGAGGAATGCACTGAGACGCCAGATCATTCACTAATGTGTAGGCACATACAGTTACACGATTCATGCAACAAACACCGACCAAATATGGCTTGCGTGTTGCAAGGCACGCCAGTTCCTGCTATCATCCCCACGTTCAAGTTGTTGGAAAATGGTAGTTATTTGATGCTCAATAATGAAGATTGTTCTGAGTTAATTAAAAGTATTCCTTTTATCGTAACAGTAAGTGAACGGGTTATTTGCTGCAGAAATGTTCTATTTCCTCCCACACATGAACATAGGGAGTTTTCAATCTGGCCACAAATACCAACCTTGGGACACGTTTCAACGGCATGACAAGAATAGGAGCTCTTTTGTCTCAGAGAGAGGTGGCCTTGAGTTCGGCCCGTGAAACTTTCGTACTTCACATAGCGAACACCCGTACACAGGTTTGCCTTTCAATTTCAGCAACATGTTTCCGACTATCTTTAACGCATCCTCCACAAAATCCATGGCACACTTTTTTAAAGTTGTTACCAGTGGTCTCGTGACTTCATTTGAGAAAATCTTTGGAGTCATCCCTGCTCCCTTTCATTCCATTTTCTCCACTCTGGTTCGTGGATTGCATTTTTACTTGCATTACCAGCGGACGCTCTTGTGCTTTTTTACATTTTTAAATATGGATGTCCCTCCTATGCAACCTCCGACCCTGCAGCTGCTGACACTGTTCCGCAATCGCATGCTAGAATATTATGGCACAATGCCGTTGGCGATATTAAGCACGGCATATGGATTATCTTTTCGGTTCTCCTACTTCACCTGTGTCCAGCCTGTATTTCACTGCCTGACCTGTGATTTCGATTGGGCCATTGATTTGTGTCTCTGCGGACCGGTTTCTCCTGACGTCGACTTTAATCAGCTGATGACTCCTATCATTACTCACGAGTTGATTTGTCCTGGCGAAAGGATTATGGCTGTGGCATTGATGCATGGACTACTTGGTCCCTGGAATTTACTGGCGGCAGCACAGTCTTTCTTGGAACACAGCTTTCTTGAAAACCCACCGAGCTGTCCTCTGATGGTGATAGAGGATCCGGTGCTGGGAGAGCACGTATGTTCTTTTCCGCTTTTAAATTGGATGGCTGAACTGTTTTCGGATGAAGACGGTGACTTCCTTTTGGAGGCTGTTGCAGCTTATTTTGCATACACAGTTATGTCATAGACCTTTTTCATGTTTGATATGCTGAGTACTAGCATTTCATTGACAATTCATTGACTTATTTGTCAAGTTTTTATTATTTACCTTGCCTATTGGCTTAAGACTCGATAAAGTACTTGGCTGTTTTATTTTTCTTTAGCATTGAATTTTCCTAGTTTTTAATGCTTTACCTTGCGGACCGTCCACATATAAACTTGCAATCTGCTCTCATGAGATGGCACTTCTATTATCTTATTCAGTTCGTTTCCGGATCATGAGGAGGTGTCATCTAGGTCCTGGATATCTTTACACCGTGTTAAGTTAGCATGGGCTCATTACCGGTTTAAACGCCATTTTTCCTTTTTTGCAACTTCTGCACACGACACTTAGTTGTTGCTTTAGCTTTCCACCTAGTAGTTCCTCGTGGTTTACATGAGAATAATATGTTATTGGTCTACTATCTGCTTTACTTGTTAAACTATATCTGTATAGCGAGTGCTAAAGTTTCAAGAACAACACGATACAGAATTGTTATGAGGTCTGATCTCCACGACTTCATACTCATAACATAAGTGCAACTTCTGCCAATTCTGGGCATGAGGCGGGTTTTATATTGCTTTGCCGAACACACATACACAACAGTTGATGCGGTTCACATGAAGAGAGAGCTGGTGTATGCTGATGTGATTCCTTCAAATCTAAGACACTAAAGTATGGACACGCCCTAAACCAACACAAAGAGACCTTCTTAGCAAATAATATAATATGTGTATTAGGGAGGGTGAGATATAAGCAGCCGCGGGCCGTGGAGGGAGTTACGATGGGGCAGGGAGGCGGGGAGGGGGAGAAGCAGGGTGGAGCCCTCTCTACCTTGCCCCTCCCCCTCCCCGCCTCCCTGCCCCACCGTAACTCCCTCCACGGCCCGCGGCTGCTTATAAGTGTTGCTAACTCTTATTCATTTACAGCATGTTAACATACTGTCACCATTCGCTTTTTATGTACTAGTAACTATGCTGGTAATTTTGCTACTGATAATATGTGTACTTGTATTCTCCACCCTGCTTCTCCCCCTCCCCGCCTCCCTGCCTCACCGTAACTCCCTCCACGGCCCGCGGCTGCTTATAAGTGTTGCTAACTCTTATTCATTTACAGCATGTTAACATACTATCACCATTCACTTTTTATGTACTAGTAACTATGCTGGTAATTTTGCTACTGATAATATGTGTACTTTTATTATCTAAGGTACTACGCCTGAGAAGACGGCATTAGTAAATAAACATTTCAAATACACATGTGTTCTTCTTAACTCCATGTTCTGGTTTCTAAGAAATATATAACGACCGACTGTTCATGAGTTCCACGTATCCTGAGGTACTATAAGTTCATATTCTGGATTGTCTAAACATTGAGAGTTTGTTATATCCAATGTGACACTGTACCTAGCTTGCTAAATAGTTTTTGATTACTAACGTGAGTTTTGGGACACCCTAATTCGCCGAGGTTCCAATCCTCTGTCCACAGTTCTGTGTGAGAACAGAAACCCTGCGACAGGGGCACCCCCGACCCTTGCTGGAGCTTCATCACACTTGCGATACAACTCCAGCAATGCGCCACCTTTACGGCACAGATACATCACGCATCTGTGCTGTTTTTGCCCCATGATGCGCCGCATTGTAAATGCAGCACACCATAGGTGACGGAACAGCGGCACAGAATGACTAACACATCCCTGGTGATGCGCCAGTCATCATAAATCTATCCCTATGCTTCTTATCTTGTTAGAGATGAACCGCCATATGTATCATCAAAGTTATTTGCATTTCCTAAATAGCGAACTTTAAGGAATAAATAGCGATTCTTTACCATTCCTAGTTTGCGATGAGCTATTTGCTAATTAGCCGAATGTAGCCCAATGAAGCCCAATGTAGCCCAATGTAGCCCAAAGATGGCCGCCAGACACACAAAAAAACAAATGTAGCCCAAATATCAGCCAGATGTAGCCCAACTATAGCCCAGTGACAGAATGACCAATCAGCTTCGCAAACCTCCGTTACGCGAAGCGGAGCGCTGTTACAGATATATATCTTTTTTTGAACGTTAATTTCTCAAAATCCACTGGAGCACATATATTGAGACCTAGCAAAGGCACATCGGGCTACCAGTCCCTAATATTTTGCCAAGTTTCGTGCAAATCCATTCAGCCGTTCAATTATTATTTTTATTATTTTTTTTTGCCCCGCGGGGCCCTTTTAAAACCTCCACATCAAACCTAGGGGGTCAGCGAGGATCTACTATGCCCCCTTATAGTTATTTCCCCCTTTGTTTTGACCTCCTCTTGTCTCTCGATCCTACCGAGAGACAAGATGGCGGCCGCTACGGACTGTTTGGAATGTTGACAGACGCCGGAGAACCAATCAGCTTCGCTTCACAAAGCTCCGTTGCGCGAAAAGTCCGCGAACCAGAGCGCTAACCGGTCCGCTGTTACAGATATATATCTTTTTTTAAACGTTAATTTCTCAAAATCCACTGGAGCACATATATTGAGACCTACAAAAGGCACATCGGGCTACCAGTCCCTACAATTTTGCCAAGTTTCGTGCAAATCCATTCAGCCGTTCGGGCTAAAAGTGAGGCCAACCGCCCTATGGAAAACTCAATGTTAAAAACACGTTTTGGGACCCCCCTTTTTTCTCGGCCCCCACTGGACGAACCCCCCCCAAATTTTCAAGGGCTGCTCAGAAACAAAATGTGCCATTTTCCTGAAAATTTCAGCCAATTCCGTCCACAAACGCCAAAGTTATTAGACATAGAATTTTCAAAAAACCCATAGAGAAAAAATCCTAACTATATATACCTACTGGCGACCGCCAGTAGGTAATATATATATATATATATATATGTGTGTGTGAAAAGCAAACGCCCAGGAGCTTGGGAAAGAACACGACCTCGCTCTGTCCTCCGGCCTTTTCATGCAACCTGTTTGCTTTTGTCGTGTAGTGGTTCAAGGTGCCTACGCGTTTCAGGGCCAACAGCCCCTTCTTCTTGGGCAGTATAAAATTCACAACAGATTCCTGTTTGCATTTTCATTCAAGTGGTTTTATTCCCATCTCCACCCTACAGGGGCGTGTCTCGATTGCATTGTCCCTTGGTGCATTGTGGGAGATGGGGGTCCTGCAAAACAGATAAAATCTCCTTTTAGTAAGTTCTGTCATCAATTTCCAATTGTACAAATGTTCATTACTCTGAGTGAGTCACGATAGAAAGCAGGCAGGCTGTCGTTCGCATGTTTGAGCGTGGTGCTGTAAATGTCCAGATTTGTATCTGACTACAGCCTCAGATAGCTGGCAGCTGGCGTTTTTTCAAGGTATCGATGGTTCCTTTCCCCACGGCCGGGGCGGCCGTGTGTAAATGTGAAAAGCAAATGCCCAGGAGCTTGGGAAAGAACACAACCTCGCTCTGCCCTCCGGCCTTTTCATGCAACCTGTTTGCTTTTGTCGTGGAGTGGTTCAAGGTGCCTACGCGTTTCAGGGCCAACAGCCCCTTCTTCTTGGGCAGTATAAAATTCACAACAGATTCCTGTTTGCATTTTCATTCAAGTGGTTTTATTCCCATCTCCGCCCTACAGGGGCGTGTCTCGATTGCATTGCCCCTTGGTGCATTGTGGGAGATGGGGTCCTGCAAAACAGATAAAATCTCCTTTTAGTAAGTTCTGTCATCAATTTCCAATTGTACAAATGTTCATTACTCTGAGTGAGTCACGATAGAAAGCAGGCAGGCTGTCGTTCGCATGTTTGAGCGTGGTGCTGTAAATGCAGAGCGAGGTCGTGTTCACCGTCAGCGCAATAAAAAAAAAAGAAAAAAAAAACAAGAGAAGGAGAGCATGAGAGAAAGAGAAAGAGAGAGTAATGTTAAGAGACAGACAGCAAGAGGGAGCAACACAGAGGTACTGTGTAATACATAGTAAAACAGTGTAAAAGATATAAGAAAGTGTAAGAAAGAAAATGAAAAAAATATAAGGCTCTGAAACAAAGAAAGAGAGAAGAAGAATACTAAAGCAGAGGCACATGAAGAATGTGAGTGGCTGTAAAGAGTAAAAGGAAAGAGAAAAAATGATGTACAAATAAAAGATAATAACGGAACCAGATTTAAATAACACTGGTGAGGGAGAGAGAGAAAAAAGTACTGTGCATAACTAAAGAGGGATGAAATAAGATGGATAAAATCGACTAAAGTTAAAACATGTGGATTGACAGAGAGAAAAAACTGAAAGAAGAAAAGAAGAAGTAACAGAAAGGGAATAATTGAAGCAGCAAAGAAATGTAAATAACGTAGTGTGCTTGAACTTCAGGGAGAAAGCATAATGAACAAGTAGTGAAAGAGAGAAGAGACAGAGACAATTACAGTAAGAGAGACGGACTGAGTGAACGGGAGTGAGGAACTGTGAGAACATAGGGACTGAGAAAAGGAGTGGAAGGAGTGCAATAAGTAAATCACCCACACAACACAACAGCTACCCTACCTCAAAGAACTCTAAAATATTATTTTACTGTTTCTCTTGGTTTTCCCCTTGTTACGCTCCCCGGTGCACTACCCATAGTATAAGTAAAGAGGGGTGAAAGAGGGAGAAATATTGAATTAGTATAACACATGGGGAGTGACAAAGGGAGAGGACAAAGAGAGTAAAGGAGACACTACCTGAATGGGCTTGAGTAAAACAGCAAAAAAAGATAAGTAATGCAGTGTGTGTGACTTACAGGGAGTCAGTGGGTGTAGGTCGGAGTGTGGGTGTGTAAGGTGTGTCTGTGGGTGTGGTTGTGTGGAGTGTTTTGGTGTGGGTAGAGATGAGGGTGTGTGAAATATGTGTGAGAAGTGTATGAGTGTGGGGTGTATATGTGTTCGATGTATGTGTGTGTATGGAATGTGTATGTGTGTTTGAGGAGTGTGTCTGGGAGGAGTTTTTATGTGTATGAGGTGTGTGTGTGGTGTGTGTGGGGTGTATGTAACAGGTGTGTGTATGTGTTGGGAGGGGGATGAGGTATATGTGTAGGAGTAAGATAAATAATTAAGAAAAAGAGAATGAGTGAAGAAGCAAAGGAAGGGAACAGAGGGTAAGTAAAGTAAAAAAATAGGGATCAAAAGAAGTTGAATATGAGAGGGTAAATAGGGAAAGGGGAGTAAACATGGAGAATAAGAATAAGTGAGAGAGGCAGAGTAAAAACACAGGAGTGAGGTAGATTGAGAAAATGTTAGTGACCTTAAAGCAAAGGGTGATAACAAAGTACATTTTTTTAGTCATACTTACCATATAATAAATGTAACTTTCATTTTTTTTACTACAGTTGGTGTCTGTGAAAGAGAGAAGAAAAAATAAGTTATAATTAGTAAAATATGTATTTTAAATTAAAAGATACAAATTAAGAGGTTAAAAATCATAACACTCTATTTAGAAATAAAGTTAGAGTGAAGAACACAGAAAGGGAAATAAACTAAGGTAGAAGGACAAAAAGAGGGAAAAAGAAATAGAAGGAGAGCAAATTACAAAGAGTAAGGCATATAGATTCAGTGAGAAAAAGAGAGAGAAGAACAGAGGAATGAACTGAAGGTAAGAAATATACTAAAACAATGTGAGTTAGCAAAACTAAATCAGGAAACAGAAGTAAGTAAAAAGATAATGACTGAGACAGAAAACAGTCTAATTAAGGATGCATTTAGAAGAATGAGGAATAGAAGATAACTGAGAGTAAGTGAAGAACAGTCATAGAGTGAAAGGATGAAGGGAGAGAGGATAATATACAACGATTGAAGGAAATAGACTGAGGAAGTTATAAGGTAGACACACTAAGAGAAAAACTGAGTGAGGTGGAGTACAATGAGTGGGAAAAGGAAATGAGTAAGTGAGGAAAAAGAAGGAAAGAGAGGAGAAGACGACTAAAACAGTGGTACTGAGAAAAAATAATTTGGTGATGAAAGTAAAGAGAATGACATTGAAAGAAAGAAAATGAAGTATAGTAATGGAACCAGAGTAAAAGAAATGGGATGAAGAACGATGAGAAAAGATCAGTGAAGTTGTTGTAAAAGAAGTGACAGAAGGTATATAAACACAAGTGAACATAACACAAGTAGAGTGAGGCACTGAGGACATAGAAGTAGTGAACGAAAAACAGAGAGAAGAGGTCAAAAGTAAAGAGCAAACAAAGATAAGCTAAGGAGAGTGGGTGATTTATAGTGATAGAGTGCAATAATACTGCTGAGTGAGTAAACAGGAATTACTAAAAGAGCAAAGGAGGAAAATACGGAAAAGAAAAGAAAAGCAGACAGACTGAAAACTGAAAATGTATGCAAGGGAGAGACGGGATACACACAGTTGAAATGAAAATGATGCATTGTCAAAGAAGTGGAGTAAGGGAACGGGGGTTACAGAGAGTGAGAGAAAGACATTATAAGTGAGTAAAAAGAGGTGAAAGAGGATGTAAAAAGGAAAGTAAATGTCAGAGAATGGAATACAATTCAATTTAATTTACACAATCCAAAGTATAAAATAACTTGTACAACATGTTACAAAGTGTATTTTTGCTGTTCTCAGAATATATTGAATTTCACTTAAAAGAGTGAGTTCAAATTACTCATCATATGACAGCGGGAAAAAAAAACACAATCTAAAAGATTGTGTTTTTAAAAAAAACCTTAGATACTGACAAATCACAAATCTACGCTAATCTTAGATTAACTTACTTTTCCTTGAGGCCAAATACTGTATCATGGTGGCCCTTTTCGCGTTGGAAAGTACTTTGCTGTTCACTTAAAAATCCATTTCATCGACTTTCTAGAAGAAAAGCTTCAAGAACATCTGAAATATTTTCAATATTTTCATATACTCCTTTTTTCAGTCATGACTCTTTACTCATTCCTGCACCTTTCCATTTGGCCAAATAGTGTCACATGTATGAGTATTTGTTCAAATTAATTCTAAGGCACTCTGAAATGATCTTTTTCCCGACGTTCTGAAAGAAAGGCTCTACAACATTTTCACAACATTTAAATATTTGTAAAACCATCTCTGACTCACTCATGTTCATCATTTTGTATAATACTAACCTCACTTATTATGAGATCCAATTACAGTACCTATATGACAAGTCAATTTTTTATATTGCCTGGAACACTTTTACTCAGAATATATTTTTAAACAGCAAAATAACCTTTATAAACTACTCCCGTCTTCATATGCCAATTACTTTTACCTAAATTTTGGCTGTAAAAACACTAGGTATGAATTTATAAAGCCAAAAGGCAAACATTGTTTGAAAGTCAAATGAGTGTCGTTACATTGGGTCCAACCTTTAGAAGTTTTTAAATAGCATGTGTAATGCCCTGATGTTGTAGAAGGACCATCATGAAAAATAATAGCTACAGTTGCAAAGGTTCTTCCTGATATCGATAACTGAGAAGCCACGAAATTTTTAATAGAAGTTGTCAATTTAGTTCCATCAAGTCTACATCGTTGGAACATTAAAATGACATAGTGACCATAATTTTGTAGAAATAATGTGGACAGCATTGTAGACTTACATTGGGTACACACCATATTGTGATCAGCTGCTTTAACTAGATTATTAAAAGGCACTGATTTGCAGTCTGGTAAAGTCAAATATATAAATCTTTCACTGTCTATTCTAGTAGTACTTGATGAAGCACAGTTATCACAGTCATGTTGCCATTGATAAGAAAGATTAAAAAGATTTTTTATATCTACTCCTTCATCTTCCAATACATCAAACATATACATTAAAAATTCCTGACAATCCTGCTGAATTATCTGTGAAAATTGATTTTGACCTGAACATATGTCTACAAGATTCCTAATTTCTGAAACACTTTCTATTTTTCCTCTATCACTACTACATTTCTCTAACACAGAATTCAATAAACAGCACAATGTTTGTTCCCGATTTTCGACAATCTGTTTTTGTACATTTGGAGAAAAAAAACAACATTAACTACTACATTAGCATAGCAGTTGACACCAGAACTGTTTTCAAACTGAAATCCAACAACATCTTCAACAGAATCATTTTTCTTTCTGCTTACAATTACAGTTTCATCTATTTTTTGTCTTTTTGCTACTACCTTACTGCAATTATTCTCATTTCTTCTTTTTCGGCCTACCACACGTTTTTCAATCAGAGGATATTGAGGCAAATGTGGAGCATACTCTCTTCTTAACCTATTGTATTCTTTAACACAATCTAGATCAGCACAAATCTTTGTTTCATCATACTCAATCAAGTACAATCCTGATAAAGTTCTCACTCGTGATAATGCCACATATGCCATACCCTCTTTAAACACAGAACTTCCAATGTTCACCAAAGCACTATCTACACTTAAACCTTGAGATTTATGAATTGTCACTGCATATGCCAAACAAACAGGAAACTGTTTTCGGCGAACATATAAGTCTTTCACAAGCAAAAATCTAGCTGAACAATGACAAATTTGTTCTATTTCGTCAATGCCATCAAATTTAATTTTAAAAATTTCAATTCCATCGCTATTTTTGTAATTCACAAAACCAAAAACATGACCCATTGCTCCATTTACCAGACCTCTTTCAACATTTAAATTCCTTCTCAAAATAATACGACAATTTAAACACACATTCAGAGTCTTTTCAAAACCAGCAGTTTTAGATATAGTCTTCTCCAATGAATCCAATTTTGATTTCAAATTTTCTGACAAAATAATTGTTGCTCCCATATGCTCTATTTTATCTATAGCTTCCAGTTTCACTATCTCTTCATTTTCTAACTTCAGCATTTTGTCGTTGAACATGGAACATTCTTTCAGAGTAGGCATCAAACATATGGCAGATTTCTTCTCGTTAATTTTCTTAAAAATATTCTTTGGAAGAATTTTTCATTTGGGTACAAATTAGAAATTAACCGTCCATGTAAAGCTTCTTTCCCTTGTTGACTTATTTTTCCTACTCTTACATCTTGTAAAATATTTTTATAATCTTCATCCTTTGCCTGCCGCATATTTTGAAGCAGTTCTGCATATTTGAAGTTTAACCATATATTAACGTTTCCAATGCTTCCTAGGCACTTCCTGGTATCTTCATGTGTGAGCATTTTGAACACAGGTGGTCCTTTCACTGGAGTCAACTGCAGAAGATCTCCAAAAACAATAATATGTTTTCCTCAAAATAAAACATCATAGTCTGTTCTAAGAATTTCTTGCATTCTCCAATGCACAAAAGCAAGCATTATATTTGACACCATGCTTACTTCATCAATGATAAGAAGTTTCATTTTCTTCAGGACTCTCGAAACTTCGGAACACGCATCTCCAGATAGCTTGTGATATTGCAATTTGTTATCATTCTCCACTGGCAGCATCAGTAAACGATGTAAAATAATCCCTTTAATATTATGTGCTGCCAGCCCAGTTGGAGCAGTAACAACACAAGACAGCGGTGATTCAGTCCTTTTCTGCAGATAAGATGCAATTGCTTTAATCAGGAAACTTTTTCCAGTTCCCGCTTCTCCACTCACGTACAGTTGGACAGGCTTAAATGATGTACATGAGCACTCTTTCTTCTCATGACTCAATCCATGTTCAACCTGTTCTGTGACTTTGTCATATATCAGTTTCTGCTCAAGGTTTAATTGTTTCACCAAATCTTCTAAATGAATTACATCCTCTTGAGCTTGCTCCATAGCTCTTTCCACTTCATCCATTGCAGTGGCAGCTTCATTTTGGATAATTGGTCCTACTAGTGGATCCTGACTCAATGAAGCAGAACTCTGACTGCCTTGAGAACTATCTCTCGCAATCTCTGCAGCAATTGTTGATTCTTGCTCTATTTCTTCATTCAACATTTGCAGATAATTTGGAAAAACAGGACATTCTATGGTATCCTTCGTAGCATTAAAAGAGTCTTCATAACAGAGAAAATCTCTAAGTAGTTCCTCTTCTTCTCGCCATGGTTTAAAGAGTTGCAAAAGAGCCAAATAGTAAAATTCTCTTTTGTCTGGATTTTCACAACTCAATTTTCGATGATTAATCAAATGACCTTTTTTCTGTTTCACTAGACATCCTTCACATCCAATGATTCCATATATTCCATTATTGATATCTTCTCTGGGGTTCCTCTTATAAATATATCTTTGCAGAACTTCATAGAGATAAACGTTCTCAAGGTGAGAACTTCTATTTGGATAGTATGTATCCAACATGTTTGTCTTCAAAATATCTGTACTTTCTGGTTCTTTCGCCGCCAAATACTCTATCTCTTGTACAGATTTCAAAACTCGATTTTGTGTTGCAGCAAGACCTAGACTCACCCAAATGATGGTTCTAGATTTGGCATAGAGACTTGCTGACGACAATCGATCAGAACATTCATATGCTCCAATTTCTCGATGCGACAACATCTTCAGACTGTAACTGTACAATTTCTTGCTTAGGCTCTTTTCATGTGAAATGTCCTCCCACATTTCCTTCAGTTCTGTCTTTTCTTTTTTTGTGATGTAAGACGTCACATATCGAGCCACAGCAATAGAGTTGTCAGCAACGAATTGAATAACCATGTTAGCATTCCACTTGGACAAAATCACTGGGTTGTAGTCGTTGATGTACTTGGACTCTTCATTTCTTTTTAAATTGTATGTATTTTTTTGTGATTTTCTCGTCACAGTATGTCGCAGAGAAGACATCAAATTATTTACTCTTCCTGTAGAAATCACTGGTCGTCGAAAGCCGAAACGACATTTTGTGTAGAACTTGTCCTTGTTTCTGAATTTTCGACGACAGTACTTTCCACAACGATGGGATTGAAAGCGTAAAACTTGTTCCCTTAAATTGTTTTCTTCAGTAGTTTTCGGAACAGCACATGTTGAATACTCTTCAATGAAGCTCATCACTGTCTCATCTGAATCTGTTCCAAATTTGGGTGCATCTTTAATCCATAACAACATATGTATGTGAGGAGCACCTCTCGCTTGATACTCCTTTCTCCAAAAGAAATCCAAAACCTCTCCAAGGGGAGGATTTTTTTTGTTGGTAATAAAAGACATCATAGCTTCAAATCTATGATTGAAATATCTGCATACATTCACTGGATCCAAAGAACACAGTTCTCCAGGTGTTTTGAATTCTATATTTTGTATATTAGCATTGGCCTCTCGTTGAAATTGAAGTAAGTCCTCCCACGCATACTCGGCACAGCTAAGAGTGAGGAACCATGTAGGAGTTCCTAAGTTTCTTAGCATACATTTCAATTCCCCATGGCGACGGTACCAATACTCATTTGTACCACGCTGACATGCCATGAGATTTATTAGATGAGATTCTAAAATATTATCTTGCCGATTAACTTTCTCCATAAAGCCCCTCGCCGAAACATTTTGCAGATGTGCTCCACTTTTCAGAATATGGTTTACTGCATAAGAAAGCCCAGACAAGTCACTTTCATACAGTAGATGAAACAAATAGGGAATGCATTGACGAAACCTTGCATCTTCAGCATATAATCTTACAGTTCGATATTCAGATGCAGGAATTTGAAGTGGTCGATCGTCATATCGTCCACCTCGACCTGTTGGAAATAGCTGTGGAAGAAAACGAGCTTCCAAACTTTCTTCCCATACACTAATGGGACTTCCTTTTGCTGTTTTCATTTGAAACAATTCAATTGCATTCCCCATTACTTCTTTGGAATGCAAAGGATGAACAGTATAATGTTCATATATTTCTTCACTTCTAGACACATCAACTTTTTCAATTTGGCCGCCTGAACAATCACTGTCTTCATCTGCAGCTTTTTCCTCTGCTGCAACACATACATCTTTGTAGTACTCATTGTTTTTGACTAAATACAACGTTGCCTTTTTGACTTTCCTAATATCCACTAAATCTTGCCAAATTTATTTACTCCTTGTTGGAACCCCATTAACTAGAATAACTAAAGGTTCCTCTTCTATTTTTTCTATACCAATTGTATCAATATTTTTTTTCAAATCTAGGGGCAAATAAACAACTCTTCCCTTTAATCCTCTCTGCAAATCTGTAGGAGGCAATTTCCCTATCTTAGGCTCCATGCAAACAATTGCCTGAAAAGGATGGACACATTGAATCAAAATAGACTCATATGTATTTAAATCCATCAATTCACGGGGAATGTCTACCAACTCCAGATTATTATGAACAGCTCTAGCAGGCATTCTGTTATGATTTAATTTATCATAACAATATTTACAAATACGCTGATCAGAACTCAAATCAAAACAATTCTCCACCCACAAATAAGTTGCTAAATCTTTCCACTCATAATTATCCATCTTTTCACTTTTTGCATTTAAATCAACTAACCTAGTCTGAATCTTATAATGAGTCAGTCGACAACACACACAAGTAAAATTCGGCCTTTCACTTGATTTCACCTTAAACCTGGTAATTTCCTTCTCAAACTTTTCTGTATTTAAAATATGTACATTGTCCTCCACATTACCTTGAATTGCTGTCTCAATTTCTACACTGTCCTCTTTTTCACAAAAAAAACCAAATCTCAATTTCTTCACAAATCTACTTCACATCTAATTCAGTTCCATGCAAAAGAGCACTGTTTAATTGTTTATGCTTAAGTGCGGGACTTTTTGCATAATACAACATTCTCACTAATTTCCTCATTTTGGTATGATGCACTGCTAACATCCTAAAATGATGAAAAACACTCTGACAGACTTTTCTAGAAAGACAAGCCAGTGAATGGCCTTGCAAACCTGTGATTCCTCTCACTCTGCAAGGATCTAAGTCTTGCAACAACTTCACTTTCTGCTTTATACTTTTCTTACTATATGTACGTAAGAAATTACAAAACAAATCAATTGATTCCTGTCGCACACTACAAATACTACTACACTTCCAAGTATACACTGGACCCTTACTACGTCTCCCTAAAACTCCATCAGATAACACCTCTTCTGGTTCTCTAGGCACAAGTTTCTCTTTTTCAATCGTACAACCGTCTTTCACTTCATACGCTCGACCACTGGTGTCAACTGCATGCACTAAATCATTCTCCTGTAAGTAACTCTCCTCATTAAAAAATGGCTCACAACTTGAACTGTGCATCCATTCTCCAGAAAAATCTTTACAAAAATTAGTCCGATTAATTACTCTTTTCCATCTACTGTTTGATTTGAAAACATCAATTGTCTTGTTAAGTGTCCTAATTCTATTGATTATTAAAATAAATAATTTTTTCTTAACTTCAAAAGCCTGATCAACAATCTTCTCTACACTTTTCTTTTTCTTATAAAAAGCAGCTCTCTGTTTACCTTTCCTAATGTTTTTTAACAAATTTAAAACCACTCTATTGCGAAACATTCGTCTACGAATGTCTCTAAACTGATTCTGCCTTCTATTCCTATACATATTATTCTCTCCTGCTCCAGTTTTCGGATTCTTTGAAGTTCTCTCCTTCCTTTTCAATTTTACTCTCTCGTTTTCTTTTTCTAGTTACGTAAAAAAGACTTAGTAGTCTTACCAGGAGCTTGGTTCCTGTTTTTTGAAGTATTTGTTGTGGAAGAGTGCTGTAATTCCGTTGCTGTTTTTGTTTTTTCCCGGTTACGTTGTTTTCTTGTCCTTTCCCTTCTGGGCATCTTTGCTTACTCTTCAAATAACGATTTCAATCTGTATTAAAGAAAAAAGTAGCACATTATAGACCACTATTACCAAACAACAAAGCAATTACAAAAAGCAAACAATCTATACAGGGTTACAGATCAGGTGAGGATTCTCTAGGGGTGCACAAAAGGTGAGGCCTGTATTGAAGAGTATAGTGGAAGACAGCTCTGTCCACAAGTACAAAGAAGATGAGACCTATGTCTAAGTCCACTGCACTCTTATACACAGGCTTCACCACCTATGCTTCCCGAGAAAGTATTGAGTGATATAGTTATATAGAATTGTATTTTATAATATTGTGAAGCTCCATGTGAAAGCGTTTGCCTCAGTCTTATTCCTGTTGTGAGGCAGGTGCAAGATTTTGCCTCAGTCTTATCCCTGCTGTGAGGCAGATGATTGTAAATAGGATCTGTGCTGTGTTTCCTAAATGTGATGTCAAAAACGATTTTGGAGAAAATGAATGGTTTTTACATTTTTGATTATAATGTGGCGCAGAGGTTTAAAAAGTGACGCATCTACCTACATGCGTCACTTTTTAAATATGGGGCAAAAATATACATGTTTGGGCTTTCCTGGGGAGCCTAGGTGGTGAGGCTTGTATCTAAGAGTGCAGTGAACTAGGCTTCATGAAGCATATCCCTGTCTGCATTCTTAGACACAGGTGTCAATTTGACTCTTTACAATGATGTTAGCTGTGTTTTAAATCAGTGTAGGAAGCATATTGAGTTTGTTTGCATAGAGGAATTGTATTTTGTAAAATTGTGAAGCTCCATGTGAAAGCATTTGCTTCAATCTTATTCCTGTTGTGAGGCAGGTGCAAGATTTTGCCTCAGTCTTATCCCTGCTGTGAGGCAGATGATTGTAAATAGGATCTGTGCTGTGTTTCCTAAATGTGATGTAAAAAACGATTTTGGGGAAAATAAATGGTTTTTACATTTTTGAGTATAATGTGGCGTAGAGGTTTAAAAAGTGACGCATGCGTCAATTTTTAAATATGGGGCAAAAAGGTACTTGTTTGGGCTTTCCTGGGGAGTGTAGGTGGTGAGGCTTGTGTCTAAGAGTGCAGTGGACTAGGCTTCATGACACTGCAACCATGAATGGCACAGAAAATCTCTAATTTTACACAGATATTGCTCATGGTAACCAATCAAAACTCTTCCCTCTGTATTTTCAAACCAACACCCTTCCCCCCCTCAGCCCTTTCTACCTGTTACCATAGCAACTCCCTCCTCACTAACCTCTCAGGTTCAAAAGTTTATTCTACAATGTTGCAAATCCCCTCTGCAAGGATGTTTGACCTGCGAATACACCAGCTTATCTGGTGCAAGGTTTCTTTAAATGACTAATTTTTTAACCATTCAAATTACTTCTTACACAGAACACAACCATGCACCCTAACTTTCAGTTTTCAACTATCTCATTCTACCAATCATTGCTTCTGATTCAAAAGCACTGAAAGTCTACATTTTGTTTTGCAAACTCCTATTGTTCCAACTGCCATTTCTTTTCCACACTTCATCTAACTGCACCAGAATCTCCTCTCACCATGTATTCTGTCTGGATTATTGGACTTAGCTATATCCACTGGGCTCAAAGGTATGCTAGTACCAGTACCAGAAATTTTCACAACCTTGATTTATCAAACGTGAACATCAAATGGATTGGCCAGCGAGGATTAAAATGTCACCAATTGATTCCATTGGTGAAAACCTTTTTGCATTTGCCACACCCTGACCTGTTAATTGTGCACTGTGGAGGAAATGAGTTGGGCACTTTGACTGGGGTAGGTCTGGAAATGCTTTTAAAGGACACCTTTGATCATTTGATGGCATTTTTTCCACAAACTGCCTTGGTATATTCCAATATATGCCAAAGACAGAAATGGAAGTGGTCCAATCAATTTTGTCCACAATTTGAGAAAGCATGGAAACATGTGAATAAATCTGTTTCTGCTTACATGAGAGACTATGGAATGGGTTCAATATACAATAATAACTTACGTTACAACATGGAAGATATCTACAGGGGAGATGGTGTGCACTTTTCAGATGAGGGGAATAGAATATTCCTCCTGAATTTAAGACTGTGCATTGGTACCTACTTGAAGGTACCTCAATCAGCCACAGAACCCAAAAGCCCTTTTCAGGGCTACCCTATCTCTGATCACTCCAAATGATTATCTTTTTCTAACTTTTTTCACTATTTTTCACCATAGTACGCTCCCCGGTAGGCTCCCCGGTGCGCGTACCGGGCAATCCCCCCGCGAAAAATAAAAACATTTTTTTTTGTTTGCCTATTTGGGCCTCCTAAGACCCCCTCAGAAAACCTAGGGGGTCAGGGAGTGCCTACTGTGCCCCCTTATACCCATTCCCAACGTTGTTTGTCCTCCATTTTCAGTCTCAAATCTACCGAAACACAAAATGGAGGACTCCCGTAGCGCTGTCGGTACGTGTACCGGGGCGCGCACCGGAAAGCGCTCTAAAAAAATGTTAAAAGTTAATTTACATAAAAACCACTGGACACACTTTCACCAAATATAGAATAGCTCATACTACATACCAATCCCTACCATTTTCCCAAATTCGATGGAATTCCATTGAGCCATTTAGCCTGTAGACCTCTCTAAATACCCTGAGGTAAATTACTTCACAAAAACACATCTGAAGTGTTAGAATTGACAACCAATTAAAATGTTACTTTCATTTTCTATTTTTTTTCCTGACATTTGATTGGTTATGTACATGAATATAAATGAAAAATGAGAGGGAAACACGGCCATTTTGACTACAACTACCTGAGGTACATCTTAAAAGGATTTTCGCATTTTGTCTCCTTCACCTCTCTGTAAAGTAAGTTGATAATTTGTAAGGGGCACTTTAAGTTATTTTTTAAAAACGTTTTCTGATAGTTATTTACTGTCCCTCTGCTATAGTTATAGATAGAGATAGGCTCCTCTGTTATATTTATAGATTGACTTAGGCTTCTCTGCTATAATTATGAATTTACTTACGCTTCTTCACAGGCACTTTTTTATATTTCTACTTCCTGCCTGTTACCGTACATTGCCCAAAGTTAACTTCACTATTAAAAAATCAAAACTACCTGTCTGAACTTAAAACCAACAGTGCCATATTTCTACTGATTTTTTTTTAATGCAAATTTCAGCACAAAAATGGAAGGAGAACAGAACGTTTCCTTTGAAATTGTCCTAGAGATGAACAATGAGGAATCATTGAACCCATTGACTTGGAATTCATGGATAAATCACGGGACCATGAACTTCTACAATGTGTAGAATCTGTGGATTTGTTAATTCCATATGAGGACGTTTCTGACAGTCAAATGTTGGAAGTTATGTTCACTCAAAAAGAGGACATTTCGGACAGTCAAATGTTAGACGTTCTATCAAATTTTGAAAATGAATCTCAAAAATAAATTTATATTTAATAATTCTAAAATTGTTTGAGACATTATTCATTTTTATATGTAAATCTTAAACTACTACCAAATTGATTATAATGTAAAGTCAAACTTATAGTATACTGTGCAACTTTTTTGTTTTACATAGTAATTTTGCTCATAGATACTTCCTTTCTCCCACTATATTATCTCGAAAGTGTATTTGACATCTCTTTTTCATCTCCTGCCTCCATGTTCTTTATGTTTTCCTGACAGACTATGGTATGGATTCCATATACCACAATAACTTCTATAACAACATGCAAATTATCTACAGAGTAAACAGTATACATTGAATTTAAGACTCTACATTGGTACCTACATGTTGGTACTTAAATCACCCACACAACACAACAACTCTATTCAGAGATACCCTACCTCTAAGCACTTTAAATTATTATTTTAGTGTTTCACTGAGTTTTCCCCATGTGTGGGGGTGGGGGAGGTGTGTGTGGGGGATGTGTGGGGTGTCTGTGAGGTGTGTATGTGTGTGTGTGTGTGTGTGTCTGGGGGGATGAGGTGTATATCTGTGTGGGGTATGTGGGTGTGGGTGGGGGTGTGGGTGTGTAAAGTGTGTGTGTGGGTGTGGGTGTGTGGGGTGTTTCGGTGTAGGTGGAAGTGTGGGTGTGTGAGGTGTGTGTGGGGTGTGTGTGGGTGTGGGGAGTATGTGTATAGGATGTGTGGGATGTGTGGATGTGTCTGTGAGGTGTGCGTGTGTGTGTGGGGGGAGGTGTGTGAGATGTGTGAGATGTGTCTGTGAGGTATCTATGTGTGCATGTGTGTGTGTTGGGGGGGTGAGGTGTGTGTGTGTGTCTGGGTGTGTGGGATGTGTGGTTGTGGGTGTGGATGTGTAAGGTGTCGGTGTGGTGGTGTGGGGTGTTTGGGTGTGGGTGGAGATGTGCGTGTGTGAGGTGTGTGTGGGGAGTGTGTGGTGTGGGAGTGTGGGGTTGTGTGCGTGTGTGTGGGACGTACTTGTAGGTACCTAAAAGTGCCACAGACCCCAAAAGCTCTTTTCAGAGCTACCCTACCTGTAATCACTCAAAATGATTATTTTACACTATTATTTTCACTATTTTTCACCAAAGTACGCTCCCCGGTACGCTCCCCGGTGCGCGTACCAGACGCTCCCCCCGCGATATTCGAGGGACCGTTTTATGGCCCCCACATCAAACCTAGGGGGTCAGGGGGGGTGTACCCTGCCCCCTTTTGGTCATTTCCCCCTTTGTTTTTTGCCACCTCTTGTGTCTCGATCCTACCGAGACACAAGATGGTGGCCGCTGCGGACTGTTTCGAATGTTTACAGACACCAGAGAGCCAATCAGCTTCCCGTGCGCAGGTCGCGTGGTGCGCCCGGAGTGCTCCCCGGTACGCGTACCGGGGCGCGCTTACAGATATATAATTTTTTTGGAACCTAAATTACTCAAAATCCTCTGGAGCACATATCTTGAGACATAGCAAAGGCACATTGGGCTACCAGTCCCTACAATTTTGCCAAGTTTGGTGAAAATCCATTCAGCCGTTCGAGCTAAAAGTGCGACCGACCGCCCTATGGAAATTAACATTGGGAAAACACATTTTGGGACCCCCCTTTTATCTCGGCCCCCGCTTGACGAATCCCCCCCAAACTTTCAGGGAAGGAGCGGAGCGCCGCGAGGCAAAGTTGCTAAAAAATTCAGGCTGATTCCTCAACCGGCGCCAAAGTTATTCCAAATAGAATGTTGCGATTTCCCTATGGAAATCGATCCTAACTATAACTACCTACTGGCGACCGCCAGTAGGTAATATTGATTATTATATATATGTGTTTATCTTTTTTAATTAAGTGTATTTATTATATTTGTTAAGATGTATAATATATCTAGTCTTTAAAATTAATGTTACTATTTAATATATTTAATATTTATTATTGTATATAATGTATTACTTTCATTTTCATACTATTTAACAAATATATATATATATATATATATATGTATGTTAAAATACTTCTAAATATAGATTTTTACCTATATAATTTCGAATTTAGGGGCCGATTACGATGTCGGGCACCAAAGTCCGCCTGCCATCATTGCTGCAAAAGGGTCCGCCCACCATAGGTGCGGCGGTCCCACAAAACGAATTATGATGCGCCCGCCACACTGGTGGGTGCATCCTGTATGTTTACATTGTGGCGGGTGTCAACAAGTTTTGCATGTATATGTACAACGTGGCAGGCACCCTGTGGTGCCTGCCACCTTGTACATGCACATGCAGCACCCCCACATCCCCCTCTTACCCCCCCATCCCCCGGGGGCCTGCAACGGGCCCCCGAAGGCATTCTCCACCTGTATTTTTGAGCCGCAAAAGACAGGCATCATAATGCCCACGGCAGTGCCTGCACGGCACCGCCTCCTTTATCCCATGGTACCTGGTCCCACAAGGCATGCAGAAAAGGCGCGCCTTGCGGGACCACGGCGGACAGTCTTTCCGTCCGCCGCGGTACCTTTCCTATTCCCACCGCCATCCTAATTTGGAGGTGGGAATATTCAGGGTGATGGCGGGAAATCCACCACCGCCGGGCCGGCGGTCCTCACCGCCGGCCCGGCAGTGGCAGACTTCCCGTCATCGTAATCGGCCCCTACGTCCCATGATAATTTGTAGATGATATTTGTGTAGTTTACATTTTATGGAAACTTTGGGGCCCATTAGGATCTCGGGCGGATCGCCACCGCTCGCATGGCGGTGGCAATCCGCCTGAGAACTGTCCCCGACCACCACCCATTTACCCCCGCCATATTACTATGGCGGGGGGACCGCGGCAGACGGAAAGACCGTCAACCAGGCGGAAAATGGTTTAATATGGTGGCGCTGTCTGTTAGACACCGCCAGCCATATTATTATGGGGGTAGAAACATACCTTTCCGTGGTAGAAATGCTTTGCGTTGCGGGCCCCCAGGGACTCTGGGGGGTGCACATGGGGGGTACCACAGTTCCATGCACAACATGGCAGGCACCGCGTGGTGTCTGTTATGTTGTGCATGGAAGTGTACGACATGCCTTCCTGGCATTGTGGCGGGCCGCCCGCCACAATAGCAGGTATGCAGGATGCGCCCACCACTGTGGCGGGTGCATCCTAATGGCCCCCACGGGACCCCCGCCCTCATGGCGGGCGGTCCCATATCCCGATAGAATGGCTAGCAGACAAAGTCCGCCCGCCATCCTAATGACCCCCTTAATATTTATAATCACAATATTTGTACTGTGATATTTGTGTATCACATTATTTTTTACAGTGATAATATGTGATAGAATCACAAATCAATGTGAGTAGACCTGAAGGAACATACAACGTAAAAAACAATATTGCAGGAAAAGATGGTCAGGATAAATTCAAGAACAGGATTGGGAAAACATGAAAATCTAGATGGACCAATAAGAAATAAACTGGTTTGATTCACAGAATTGACCATTGTCACAGTGGTCCAGCAAGGCCATGAGATGGTGGGTTTTCATGTGCCTCTTGGGCTTATTTGACATTGTGTTCTGCACATCTGAAACCTGGACACAGTTTATAGGTGTTTCTCAACGAGGTTCTCCAGCATTTCCCCAACTGTAGTCTGAGGTTTCTGTTCAATATCATCAAAACAGGAGGTTTGTTCAAAAGCTCCATGTCTTCTCATATTCCCTAGTGCATATGCCCACATTACAGGTTCACGCTTAAATTCAGATCCCTGAGCAAACCAGAATTGTGAATTGTTTGATAATTATCACATACACGCACAGTTTTCCCCTGATAAATTACGGCAGGTCAAACCTGCTGAAATGCGTCAGGGGAAAAGCCTTTAAAAAAGGCAAAACATGCGGAATTCAGTGTGTTAAATTCTGATTTCTCCTGTTATGTCTCGTTTGCAAGTTAAAATCTAGGAACAGGAAGTATATCTCACTCACAAGTAATGGTATTTACCACATATAAATACCTTACCATATTGCACCTAACTTTTAATGAAGGCCAACATTTACTATATCCTAGGAGACTCTCCAGGTGTGGCCACTGACAGACTATTAAGGTCGGTGTACTGCATTATAACTTTTAAAACCAATTCATGATTGACTCGGATTGTCATTAATCATCTGTGAAGTCCCCATAAATCTCTTGAGGAGAAGAATTCTTTCAATGATACTGACTAACAAAACATGACTAACTGATTAACAAAACATAATTGGGATGACTTTAGTTGGAGAGCATGTTTCCCATTTATGTACCACAAACTATACACTCATTTGTTTGTTGTGACACAGCACTTTTAGCAATTATGTGTTTTTATAAACTTTCTTGATACTCAATTTAGCTTTTTCATAAGAATGCAATGCTAATTCACCCATGTCTGGATGATTTGAATCTATAACCTGTATACTAGTAGATGGCTATAGGTAATTTACCAAAAAAGTTTACATTCGTTAGTAAAATGTTTTATATACATTTTATTAATTCTTAATCAATTTAATTGACTGCTAATTAGGTTTTAATTCATTTATGGCCAGATGTTCCAAGAATTGCTTTTGCATACATAGCAAATTTTACCGATTCGCTATTTAAAAATCGCAAAATACAATGTATGTAGGATTTGCAAATTTTTGTGTGAATCCTTAACATTCCCTACTAGCGAATCGCAAATTGCAATTCGCTATTAGGGAATGCATTCCCGTTCATTCCTATGGGCCTATGCACTTGCAATTTGCAATTACCAAATTGGTACTCGCAAATTGCGTATCCAATTGCGTGGATACTATGGGTCCTAAAGGCCCCCCTGATGCACCCCCAGAAAAGGTAAGTGTGCACATATGGTGCTTACACATGCCCTAAAGGCACTTTTGTGCATTTTTAAAAGGAATCGAAACTACCATCAACTTGGAGTTGGTGGTAATTTGCGATTCCTAAATGCAATTTTGCATTTAGCGATTGCTACATGAATTGCATTAGGAAATCACAAATTGCGATTCCCTAACTGCATTCACAATTTAGGTAATTCCCAAAAATTGAGATTACCCATATTGCGAATGACAAAAATTTCATACATTGCAAAAGGCATTTTTACGTTCGCAAACAGGCCAATTCTGCTAATTGGCCCGTTTGCAAACACAAAAAGCCTTGATACATCTGGCCCCTAGCAAACGCAAAGTTCAGATTGGTGAATTAAACATTGCGTTTACCGTTCATATTTTTGGGCATGATGGCATTGTTTATTGTATTTTTAACAAGCTTAGTTAGAATGAAGATATTTATAATATTCAGTACCTAAATCCGAAGTTTTTAAAACACCCAAATAACCTCTAAACTTTAAAAAAGTATGTGTGCCAGATTATCTGAATCCGTGTTAGAACTTCTATTGCCATTTCAATGGGAAATTAGTGCATTTGGATGGTGTGGCCTCCATTATTATATCGCAATGGCCCAAATTAAAAAGAAATACTGGGCCATATACTGTCACGGAAGTGCATTGGAAGTGGCATGGGGTGCATGCACATGTTTTGTTCTGCCAGCGCAATCTCGTGCTGGAGAAAATGCATCAGAGTTGTGAGTGTCCCTTTCATTATTAATAGTTGAAATTATGCATATTTGAGCCCGATCATTGTTAAGTGGTCCTTCCCTCCTTTTTATGGAAGAACCGCACAATGGAAATAACAGAATGCCTTTCCTTATGGACCTCTTACATATTACCAACAGAGAGGCACTGTATAGGACAATAGGGCTTTCTGCAGATATCCCCCCACTTTTTGCCCATATTTGGACTACTAGATGCGTGTTTTCGACTGTGAAAGTGCTCTGAAGTCTGCTATCCAGGCACCAGTGCTTTTTACTTAAAATTGATTTTTTGCCACCCTGGGTGACCCATGCAAACTACTGACAGTAGGCCTGCCATTGCAGACTGCAAGAGCACTGCAAACTGCTTGAACTTAACTGTGCCCTCACCCTGTGTGGCATAGTAACATACACAGCATCTAACATATGTGAGGTACCTCTAAGGTAGGCCTCCTCATGCCAGGAGGCAGGGTGCATTATATTAAAGGTGTGAACATATAAGTTCGAGCAAATATGTCCCTATAGTGGCGTTCCCAATTGAAAACTGCTATGCGTGTTAGCGGTCCATAGGATAACATAGTCTGCCAACAGGGCACTCTCGAGATTGGCAGCTAAATTACAGTAACACTAAAATATGTCATATTTGGTATCAAACAACATGCCTTCTCACCCATAGCATGGTTTTTGTGCCCTGGGTAACGTGGCATGTACCCAGGTAGCACCTTAGAGATTGCCCCTGGTTGCCCCAACGTTATTGTGCTCTGGCTGACCACCCCATGCTTTCTTGTGCTTACTGCCACCAAGACAGGATTCTGACCTCCTGCCAGGCATTGTGATCACTCCCAGGTTTCAAAAACAAGGGCTGGGCAGGAAGGAGGTCACACCTCTGTCCTCCCCAAAAAGTTAGGGAATTGGCACATCAGTGTGATGAGCTTCAAAGGATGCTCCACCTCTGATATGCATCTGGGCTGTTTCCTCTGAGGAGGAAACATCCCTCCCTTACCCCCAAATGTGGGCACCTCAGGGGTGGGCTAGCTGCAGGGACTAGCTGTCCATTGGCCAAACCCCTAACTTCCCTACATCTAGGATTTAAGGGACCCACCTGACACCAGTACCTCCGAACAACCTACTTCAATGAAGGACCAAGAGGAGAGCTGTATTTATGACAACAGGACTTTACCCACCAGCATAAAGCTAAAGAGGGACACTTTGTCCCCAGGGCAACATACTTGGAACTGAGTGAATGACACTCATCCCTGGGTAAAACTAGACACTCCCAGAAAGAGGGACCCTTGGGGAAGGCATTAGCACCCTCAGTCTCTCCTGAGCTAGTGGGACTAGTCTCCTGTGAACTGCAGGTAAAAACACACATTGGATCCAAACAATCAATGGCCATCTGGCCCTCTGAGGGATTGCCAAAATCCAGGTGGTCTAGTGCATTGTGAGAGTTGTAGTCTCACATGCACCAAAGTTTCAGGATGTTACATTCCTCCTAGGGACCCAGTGAAGTTCAAGAAGATGATTTCACTGTGCTCACTGCTGCAAAGGCTTGTTGGTCACCAATCCGGTAACCAACCCCGACACTCGATGCTGCAGCTACAGAGAACGCTGTGCACTCATCATATAACATAAGCAGCTGTGTACCTGTGGTGTTTTTGAATGTTGTTTCTTGCAGCAAGTGTACGTGGCAAAAACAGCAACACCCGCTACTTCTGTTAAACACCAAGAACAGCCATAATAACTCGGCACCCAGACTCCACAGGCTAGGCAAAATTGATCTGAGTGTTGTGTCCTGGTCCTGGGGTCACAATGACCATACTCAATAAGGATTCCAAATAACTCAACCTGCAGGTGACTGATTGTCACTAGTGGATTTTGCCACTGACCGCAATGTTACTATGCATATGTATTTTACTGCTCTGCTTTAATAATGCCTCAACAATATATAACTCCTGATATATATAAATATATATATATATGCTATTCTGTTCATTTGGGTGTCTAAATAAAAATAAAAATACACTTTATATTTATAAATAAAAATACACTCTATATTTATAAATTGGTGTTGGACTTCTCTTGAGTTGTATCAATTACTTATCATGAAAGTTGATAATCTGAAATGCTTAACACATGTCCCTCTAGTCAAGCCTGACTGCTCATTGCGAGTCTACCAGGACTGTACTAAAGATGTGTTTGTGTGAATCAAAGGACCATCTTTGGGGTATTGTTATAATATTATATGGTAAGGCTACCCAGCTAAGGCACATAATATTCCACTTTCCTACCCACTGCACATGCAAAAATTTACTTATGAATGTGCTAGCTGTTCCCCTCCCACAAAGCGAGGCACAGTTAGTACACACACTTAGGGTGGAAATATGAACTGAGGGTTCAGAAAGGTTCCTCTCTGAATCCCTTGCAGAGCGTGATGCCTCATGCTGTACCTCCCTGTGATGGGCCCCTCCCCGCAAAGGCAGGCTCGGGATGGGTGCCTTCAGGATATAGGACCTATAGAGTACCATTCAATGGACAAGGTACTAGCCTGGAGAAAATCACAGCACAGGGGTCTGAGCCACACTCCAGCTTACTTTCTGCACTGAAGGGCATGCAATGTATGCTCAATGTTGGCCCAGTTCTATGCCAGGTGCAACCACCTGGAGTGTATCAATGCAAGGTCAGGTTTATGAGCACTTGGTAATCTGGGCCAGAGCCTCAGCGGTGGCTGCTCCATATGGCTGAGCATCACTCTGCACCCGCTGAAGGTGCAGCCAAAATAAAAAATAAAATAGTAATAAACTGGGGGCCTCATTTACTATATTTTGAAACACGGCAGCGCATCAAGCCTTCGTGCTGCACTATCGTGCATCAAAATAAAAGAGCAGGAATGTGCAGCATCTACAAGATAAGGTGCATTACTGTCCTTCGCCCCTGCAGCAGCACACAAACACCAGCTGTCTGCCAATGCAGACACCATCTTGCTCAAAAACTATCAGTAAGAATGTTTTGCTCCTTCTTTGTGTGCTGCAGAATGCATCACTCATAGAAAGAGCAACAAATGAGGAGAAATAAGAGTATTTCTCCTCGTTGTGCCACTCCTATGCCTCCCATGTGGAGATGTAGGATTCTGACGCATTCCCAGGTTTACGACACTTTGTAATTCTGGGAATGTGTCAGGTTTCATGGATGTTGCATGGGAACACCCACAGCAACACCCATAAAATGGCTCTTTCATGCAGAGCTATGCATGAAAGGGCCCTATATTTACAAGGCCTTGAACAGTCACACAGGGTGACTTTACGGGGCCTTGTAAAAATGGACAGGATCCCTGCACCGCAAGTATGCCAAAAAAGTGACACACCGGAGGCGCAATGGGCTTGTAAATATGCCCCTGTCTGTATTACCATTTTATTTTTACTTCTTGCAGCCCGAGCTGTGAGAGCAGGGCTATTGCTGGAGATTGGCTGCAGAGACTGAGAGGAGTAGTGACAGCAGTTTAAAGTGAGCATGCCACTTTGGCCGACTTTAAACCTCTCCAACCCGCGCTGTCTAAGACAGATGGGTGGAGACAAGGCCTAGGTCCCCAATTCCTAAAGGAGCGTTGAGTCAGCCAGCCTGCTCCATCCAATCCTTGTGCTTTTCTCATACTGCTAAAATTACAAGCAGCATGAGAAAAGTGTCTGGAGTGGTACAGGAGAGTTGTCTGAGGCGCAAAGACTTCTGCTGGACCTGCAGAAGAAGAACACCGAGGATGTGGCAGTGGCAAGTACATTTTTTTGTATTATGCTTTAATTTTTTGACCTACTGACAGGTACTGTTAGAAACTCGCACTGCCTTCAGACTCAAGTCCAGTGATCTCTGTCATGGCTCGTTACAAGCACTGTTTATTACAAGCCATTATTGAGATCTTTGGCACTGAATCCAATGGCTGTGCTGGTGTCTCTCAGTGAGCGTTTACTCGCCTCACCACTCACCTCACCAGCCGGTACTGCAAAGCCTTTCAGAAATGGTTGGAAAATAAGCATGGTGAATTAGATCAACGGACTGTGGGGAAAAAAAGACAGTCTTGCATTATCCTACCTTACTACTTTCAGAATTTCATTTTGTATCTTTGGTGTAATTAAGGGACCAGGGCGCATTTGTATTTTTGTATAATGCACCATGCAAAATAGATATACCAGTGTTCTGTACCAAGGAAGAACTAGGGCAAGACACAGTAAAAACCTCATTCTTTTTGTTTGTCAAAGGAGCCTGGGATTCATTGCTTATTACTAGAATGTTATAATTCTTGGAGGAGACGTTAAATTTAGTCCTAGGCCTGCTCGTGAATTTTGCACAAAGTCCAATGTGGATGCAAACTCCAGTCTAAATTGCATCTTAATCTGGAGTTTGTTCCTGTGATTTCTCTTATATATGTATGTATGCATTTATGTATGTGGTATTTGTATATGTAAGAAATCTAGACAAAAGGCAACAAGTTCTGAACATGGTACAAGGCAAGAATACAGTCTATGAGTGATTGGTGGGTTAGTGGCTTCTGAGGATGGAGGACACTCTGTAAGAAGACATGCACATTTTGCAGTGAGGCTGTCGTAGTTGGTAGAAGAGGGAGAACATATCACTTTTACCAAGGTACCACTCATATCAAGTGGCAGGGGGCAAGGGATTGACTGAAGCAATGATGAATGAATAAGGTAATAAAACATAATAATACAGACTAATGGCCTAATTACGACCGCCTGCTCCCACACCGCCAAAGCCATACTGACACTGTCTGCCAGATTTGGGGGCAGATTTATGATAACTGGCGCATTCCCAGGGATGCGCCAGTTATTTTGCGCCGCTGCTCCGCCACCCATGGTTGCGGCGCACCATGGGGCAAAAACGGCACAGATGCGTGACGCATCTGTGCCGTAAAGGTGGCGCATTGCTGGAGTTGCGTCGCAAGTACGACGCAGCTCCAGCAAGGCTCGGGGGTGCCCCATCTTTACAATGCTGCGCCAAGACCTACGCCTGCTTCAAGCAGGCGCAGGGTTTTGACGCAGCATTGGCCTGAAAGTGACTGAGTGAAATCTTATAGATTTCACTCAGCCACTTTTGCGAGGCGCACCTGCCCCGGAACGCCCACCCTGCGCCGGAACAGCCACAAGTGGCGCAGGGCTTTACAACGTGACGCATCTGCCTAGATGCGTCACGTTGTAAATGGGTCGTAGGGATGCGCCACGTTTACGCCGCAGTTGCGTGACGCAAACATGGCGCATTCCCAACATAAATCTGCCCCTTGGAGTTTTCTGCTGGTCTGGTGGGCAGTGCTTTGGCTGTCCCAGGCGGTGAGCCTTAGAAAGGCACCACGATGGGAACCGCAAAGCAAGTTCCTGCATGGCATCGACTGTAAAGACCATGCTGTGCAGGAACTCGGCGTACATGGGGTGCTCCCCCTGCTTGCATTCCCATGGCACTGAGGAACCAGTAGAGGCCCCTTAGTTTCCTCACTGCCACAGTTTTTATGGCCGGCTCACCGCCATGAAAACTGTGGCGGTGAGGAAACTCATAATATGCTTTGTGGTGTAGCAGCTGCACCACCAGAATATTATAGCCTCTGACCGCTGCTCCACCGCTACACAATCAAGGATCCCAGCAGTAGCAGCTGTCCTGTGGCAGTCCCACCTCAATATTCGTAATAAGGCGGGTGGACCGCCAGTCTGGCAGGCCAGGGACAGCAACGACGGATTTGGTGGTCTGATGGACTGTCTAGGTACTAATCGACCCTTAAACATATCAAAATTATGGTGGCGGCAAGTAGGTGTTGAGTGGTTAATATACTCATTTCAGCAGCTGAATGTAGCCGGCTTTTTCTTAATGTCAGTCGTTTAAGGAACACAACAGCTAAATCATTCGTAAGACAACGTGGCTTTCTTTCAATTACTTGCCTTTAGTTGCACAAGGCGATTTTTAAGGCAAATTAATGTCATTTTTGTACACGCATAAGGTAGATGCATTACGCATTTGTGAGAACTCTTTTATATGAAGTGAGTGCGCCGGGGCTCGGGGAGGGAAACGCCAGAGGGTTCAAAAAAATGAATGAAAAAAAAATGAATGGAAGGGTTAGCTCCCACCGCTATACAAAACATGAGAAAGAACACGATTTGTTATTGTTGAGCCATTATGATTCGAAAAATACGTGCAATTGTGATTAGAAAAGTACGCTGATATTTAGTTAATAAAATAAAATACTAGTGCAGAGACTTAAACAACCTAACATCATGTCACAGTAGCGGACATCAAATATGTGTAAGATATTCATTTGCATACAAGTGGGGACTCTGTCACTGAAAGCCATTATTACAAAGATGGTACTGAGGCAGAATGTGAGATAAGCATAAACCCGGATGAATTAGCTAACGACGTATTGTTTATCAGCAAACACGAAACACACTGTAGTGTAGGTTCTGTTTCCAGAGCAGACACTTAATAACACAAATATGTCCGTTTTGTGTGCGTCATCAGATCCCTGGATGGAGAGCTCTCAGGTGCGCCCCAGGCGCGCCTTGAGAGTGTGCAGGGCTCTCTGTCAGGAAATATTGTGAGGTAATCGCCTGCTCGCGCTCCAGATTTACCAATGAGCGTCCTCAAAGTCCACTTATGAACATGGAAACATCTGGCATATCTGGAGGGAGGTTTGTTGGCCTGTACTTGTAGCAAGGGACCTCACGAGACTTCGCCAATTAATACTGTTTAAAATAGTGATGAAGTCGAGTATTGAGGGGCTCATTGCACTGCATCTCGTGAGACATGTAAATTAGAAGTAAAAAAAACCCTAGATTCCAAAAGCCAGTTCTCAAGATAGCGGAGAACAATAAATCAATGCAAGGACTAGGATTTAAAAAGAAAGGAACAGCTGTGGCTAAGAGCCGGCCGTGGCATCTGCGGTTCTTATACATCACCTGCTTCAGTCCCTTGACCTCTCAGAAATTAGTCAAGAATGCAAGCTGCGCTTTATTAGAAAGCCAAAAAGTCTACATGACTGAACTGGAAGTTGTGCGAAGTACTACACCACACGCATAAGTACCGAGATCCAAAATGCTGAAAAACTACTAGCTTGACATTCAGTGAAATATTTAATTCTCTGTATATTCTCTTTACTTGCTTTATTTTAATTTTAATGGCGGTTTGTAGCATGCTGTAGGCCTGCATTTGCTTGGTTATAGTGAATAAAGGTTAATACAATAAGAAGCATTTGGTGGGCAGGCGGGCTGGAGTTGTGAGGACAGCAGTGATTCTTTGTAATAGAAGAATGTATTTCTGCCCAGTTAGGCAGCATGTCTTTTTGTGCACTGATGTTTGTGTTGGTAAAGCTTCTAACATGGGAGAAAAAAGCTGAAGCACATTTATAAAAGTACCTAGATTCATAGCAGACGACAGGATTTAGGCGTCTGATTGGTTAATAGCTGCTCCAGGGGATTCGTTTCAGGAGGAATGATTAGGGTGTTATAACCCCCCAATATATATTTTTTCTACTAAATAGTTGAGTACAGCTGCTTTCGGTCTAGTATGGTGAGGTGCGTGTAATATTTCACCAGGCAGGTTTACATACACACAGACAAAAAGCACACGCAGACTCCCTCTCTCTGTTTTGACTGTATTTAAAACCGTCGGTTATTTTACAAAATATTGTGTTTTCTCTCAAATAGTACCCCTTTCAATCCACATTCCTTTCCCTTTCCACTGCTTCTTAAGTCCGTATCACGCGCCCTGCATGTCGTGTAATGTATTTTAAAATTATATACCAGCCTGAATGTTGGGAAATCTTAAGCTCTGAAATAGTGTAAACCGCACACCTTGATTGTCTATTGAATTTTATTCAATTATTTGTAAGTTTTGAAATGTTTAGGGAGTTCCCTGCAGTGGGTTGTGCCCACACCCCTTTTAAATTAAACTGCTCTGTCAAGACCTGGAAACATCCAGGTCTGCAGGGTGCTCAAACCCAAAGTCCCTAGGGTTTCAATTGAGTGTTTCTGTTTTATGCTGCTATCTAAAAAACATTCTCCAATATTTCGTGATATAGTCAAGTCAAAGTCAAAGTTTTTTTATTTTGATTCGGTACTCTTTCGAGGACCACAAAATTATATAAAAAAATTCATACTACATTTATGGACAAATTAATACATTTTCAGAGTAATTTAAAAAAATTTATAAATCTTATTGCAAACATACTCGTTAGGAGGCTTAACACATACGGAGATAAAATCCCTTGAATTAGTGGTCCGACAGGACCGATGTATCGGCTCAAGACATGATAACCTGGCGGTGACAACGTCTTTATTCGGACATATAAAGAGCAAATGCTCTAAGTTCTGTTTACCCCCCAAACACAGGTTGCATTGTGAACTACTCTTTACGTTCCAAGAAGAGGTAAAAGATAATAAAGGGAGTATGCCCAAACGTAGCATCATGATCGTACGCCTTGCACCATGGGTAAGAGTATATTCCAAATAAGGCAGTTTTTGCTTATATTCTTGGGAGTCAGCATAAGATTTATACATAGATAATTTTGTGCAGTGTAACTGATCGAGCTCGTAACTCAATTTTGGTGAAAAGTTTTTTAAAAACAGCTTGAGTTGTGCGGGTGTCCAAGATGATAACATTTCTGCACTTATTTCTGCGAAACGGAAAGCCTCTCTCAAATTTTTAACAAATATAGAGTCGGTGATTTCCTCACTAAAGGACTCGATTTTTAGCAGATGTCGAAGCGTACCCTCTTTGGAATGTAAAAGGTTATAGGCCCACCTAATGAGGCTTGCCATTGAAATTGCAAATGCACTTGTGATCGCACATTCCAGTCTTAATGCCTGTACTGGGGTTGAATTAGAAACTTTCAGTAGCTTTTTTAGGATTTTCCCTTCGTTCAAGTCCATATAACTCCATTGTTTTAGGGGAATATGTTCAGAGGCGTAAGATAGAACCGGGGAGATCTTGGCTCTATAAATTTTTATTAAGGCTGAAAAGTGCCTGCTTCCGGTATTCGCATATAAGCGTGATATTGCCCCCGCATGTAGCTCACATTTCCTTTTTAAATGGATAATCTGTTTACTATTGCTCATGTTATGTAAGAATATTCTTCCGAGATAGGTATATTCCTTTGTCTGTTCCAAGGTCTCCTCTCCCAGTTTCCATTGGTACTTCACATCTTTCTTAATCTTTGTAAATGCTACTACTTTAGTTTTTCTTACATTCGGGGTTAAAAAGTGATTTTTTGAGTAGTTGTGTAATATGACTAGAAGATTTTGAAGACCAAAGGGTGTCAAATCGAACAAGACTATATCGTCCGCGTACAGCAAACAGTGTATCCGTTGAGCTGCCATTTTCGGTGGAGTGCATTGCCCTTGTTGTAGATGCAATGGCAGGTCACTCAAATATAGTGAGAATAAGAGCGGAGCCAAGAGACACCCTTGCTTTAGGCCATTGGGTGTATGTATTATCTTTGACAGGCCCTTCTCTCCCCCCATTTGGACTCGGCACCAGGTTTCACTATGTAAGTTCACAATTAATTGTAGCAGAGTTTCTGGGATACCCATTTTTCTTAGTTTCATCCATAGCGTCGGCCTGTCAACCCTATCGAACGCTGTAGAATAGTCGATGAAGGCTGCGTATATTGGTAGGGATTTGCCTGTTACATATTTGTCTAATAAGAATTGGAGGGTAGCTATATTATCAGTAACTGAATGGTTCGACCGGAACCCTGCCTGAAACATAGGGATTAATCCCTTCGAAAATGCCCAATGTTTCAGTCGGTCTAGTATTTCCGCCGCAAAGATCTTTCCGCCAGCATCCATTAAAGCAATTTGTCTGTAATTGCCGGGTATATTCCTTTTTCCTTTTTTGTATATTGGAATTAATATACTTCCTTTCCACGAGTTTGGAATATTTCCAGAGTCGAATATATAGTTGAATAATGGCGCTAGCATCTGACCCCACGCGTTTTTGTCAGACTGATAAACCTTGATCGGGATCTGGTCAGGACCTGATGCGCCCGTGCTTCTTGCCTTTTTAATATTCAAGGCAATTGACATTGCCGATGCCCTGGAGAGTTTTATATCATTGGTTATCTTTTCTTGATCGATGTCCTTTCTCACCAGGTCATTCGTGTTGGGTTTGTACAAATCATTTAAAAATTTGCCCCAGTCTTCTTCTGAGACAGGAATTGCTTCAAGCTTCTTTTTTGACCCTGTCATCTTGGCTATCAAAGACCAGTATTTTCGTTGGTTGCATTGCTTTGCTGCAATTTGGATATCAATCCAGTTACGGTCCTGCTTCAACCTTTCTTGTTTAGCCCGTTGTCTTCGAATTTGATTCTTCAATTTGTTTATTTCAGCTTTATATGTTGACGATTTACTCAGATACTGAGCACGAATCATCCTATTCAGCATTTTTATAGTTTGCTGATTACAATTTTTGTGCTTGCTGGCACACTTTCTTTGTCTTGGTCTGTCCTGTTTTGATTTACTTAGTATAGCTTGTTTGAGTTCATTTAATACAATTTCGTAGTTCTTAATTGGATTTTCTGAATAAGAGGCGGTTAACAGTTGGAGTTGTGTGATGAGTTCATTTAAATAGTCTAAATTTTCTGCATCCCAAAAGATCCGGCGTTGGACTTGATTTACCTCTATTTTGGATTTACTAAATATCGGATCATTCTTGAAAGTGTTTTGTGGCATCCAGAATGTTGTTAGGCGAAGAAGAGCATGATCACTTTCCTCATTGAACTTGATGGACAGTTGTGAGATTTGTTCTTTTAACTCATTCCCACATATAATATAATCCAGAATAGAGGGAGCTCCATTTCCTTGCCTAGTAAATGAAGCTGGCTTGTCTCCATTGATATTTCCGTTTAATATTGTCCCGTTTATACTTAGAAGGAATGATAATAATAAACTTCCTCTTTTATCGGCCTTAACTCCTTTCGGGAATTGCGGGAGCGTTATTTCCAATGATTCTTCATTAAATAATGTAGACCATTTCTTTATTTCACTGTTAGATATTTTGGCGTTTAGGTCACCCATGATAATATACGGTAGATAATATTGATCTTCGAGGATATTGGATATGGTCTCTAAGAGATGATCAAACAGAGGGTCATGATTTTTACTTGGTGGTGCGTAGATGTTAAAAAGTAGTATTTTATTTTGAGCAGCTGCTGGATGTAATTTGAGTTGTATTTTGATACATTGCAAGTTGTGCGAGTAGGTATCGATTATTTCTTGTGACCAAGAGTAGTCTTCTTTCAGCAGGATTGCCATTCCTCCTTTCGCGTGACCCCTTTTAGATTTAATTGCTGGGTTTTCATAAACGTAATAACCTTTTTGCGTAAAGGGAGTGGTAAACCGTGTTTCCTGCAGAACAAGAATGTCTGGATTATCTTTTATTACTTCTTTCATTTTATTCGCGGTTTTCCCGGCTATATTCCATAAAGATAATTTCAAACCATCGCTAAACCTGACGTGGATGCTCGTTGCCCATTTTTTTACTATTTAATACTTCTGGTAACCACGACCATGATAGTATGTTATTCTCCTTTTTCTTTTGGATTAGTTGTCCGGGACCAAACCGACCTTTCACCTTGTGTTACTTGAATTTTTAATATATCGGTTCTCATGTTGTTTAAGGTGTATTCCTCCCTTTCTAAACTGAGATTATTTTCAGTGTGAGATTGTCTAATTACTACTGTATTTTGTAAGTTAGTTTTGATGTCTGGAATAGAGATTACATCATATCCATGTTTTTGTAAAATTTCCTTCTCTCTTAGTATTATTCCAGGGAGAACTGGGGAGAAAAATAACACTTGTGCAAATTTAGTGTTTTCTTTTTTTGGAAAACGTACTAAGTCTATTTCTTTACTAGTCAGACACTTCAAGGAAGGTATTTCTTGAAATAGATTAACAATTCTTCCTCGATTAAGCGGAACATTGTCGGTGGGAAACAGTTCCTCAATTGTTAGGTATTTTGATTGATGACCATCCCCTTGCCAAGTTTTGTAGACTTGAAGCTCTTTTGTATTATTAGTTTTATGCTCTATTAATTTACTTTCTGGTGGCGGGCAGTATTCTTCTGCTATTGGATTCAAAGACTTCGCCAGCATTGTTGTTTGAGTCGATGGGTTATTCACCAAATTAACAAAGGTATGTTTTTGAAATTTGAGTTTGTTCCCTTTTTTCTTTTGGATTCTTCTTAGAGGTCGCCCTCGCTTTTTCTTTCCCTTGTGTACCTTCACTTCTTTGTTTTTTATAATTTTTCCCATCTGTTTTGTTTCATTTTCCTCGATATCCTTTTCTGGGGGTATTTTATTTTCAGGAAATATCGCACCTTGACCTTTCTCAGTTTCTTTATTTGAAAAGATTGGATAGTGCTTTATATTAGTTTCAGAGGAATAATCCTTTTCTTCTCTGAAGAGTTTTTTCAGAGAGTAGATTATGGGAGTTTTTACCTTTATTCGTCGTTCCTTAGAATCAGTCTCATTTTTTTTAGCGTCCGATGTTTGCGTACTTGCATTTTGCATTTTTGGGGGTTTTATGCTTTTATTACAACCATCTTCAGACTGAGCAGGGTTAGCCATTTCTGGTTTATCGGTTAGATCTTTAGGTAATGCTTTCTTCTTTTTTTCTTCCACCAGAAATTTGAGAATACCTATTTGAACGTCCAGGGTATCATCTGAGTTGGCTAAAATTTGACCTAGATGAGTGAGAACTGATTCCAGGATTTCTTGAAGTGAAAATAGTGCTTTTGACAGCGGAGGTGTAGTAGCTGCCTGGGCTAAGTTAGAAAAACAAAGGTCAGTAAGTTTAGTTTGGTTAATATACAGTTTAGATGATTTATCTGGGGAACTGGTAAGTGGTTGGTTATGTCTTAAGGGAGTCTCCGATTTCTGGACTTCGATCTTCGTAGTATTACTCACTAAGCCCTCCTTGGCTAATCCATCATCATGCTGTTTAATAGGTGTTATTTGAGACATCTCTAAGATTGATTGATTGTACTCTTCCAACAGGGAGATCCTTGACAGGTTAATCTCTGGATTTAATAGTACCTGAATTTGATCATTTGGTTCAAGTGGTTGTATTGACTGATGTTCACAATTGTTAATTGAGAGACTTTGCTATTTTTCCTCTTCCAAGAATGGCAGAAAAGTGTGTTTTTTTTCCGAGAGAGTAGAAAAGTATTTGGTTATTGCCGGTGTATTGGAAATTTGTCCTGGTTTCATTGATTTATCTACACAATTTCTAATAGCTGCATCAGTCCCCATGCGTTTCATATAAATTGTTCTTGAACGCAGTTTTTTTAGAGCCATCATTTAGGAGTTTGTGATCTAAGTAATCTGGTGGTCCTAGTCTCTTAGAATCGAAGTTAGTGGGGTGGCCCGTCCCGTCCTCGATCGTCCTCGGACGGCCTCAGACGGTCCCGCCCTTGTCCCGGGCTTCTCCCGGCGCACTCCCGCGCGCTCCCGCGTTGCGGTACCAAATGGAAGATTTATAGCTGCACTGAGGCGGGGGAGGAGCCAGCAGGGAGAGCGGGTCAGCTGGTGATAATGCCGAGGGTCAGGCGCTCCTGGGACTGGTAGTCCTGCGCCGGCCCTCGCTCGCAGCCCTGCTCTCACCTCCGCCTCAGGAGCTGAATCACAGATGATAATAGCGGCTTTTTTCTTCACAGCACAGTGCTCTTACAACTGCGCCGTCAAAGTAGAACAAAACGATGCGGGACCCGCGGAGCGGGTTCCGCGAGGAATAGGCTTTGAAATGACAGGCAAAGCGGGTCCTTCGTGCTCACGGTCAGATTTCCTTTCAACAATTTAGAATTCAACCACAGGTGAGCAATCTCGTGATATAGTAAATCAATAACTGATATTCAAAATAAGTTCTTGGAATTCGTATATTGTAAATTGTATTTTCAATAAACTTAACGTTTTTGAAACATGCTTCGCATATCAAAGTAAATCAAATTCAAATTCAAATACTTTATTCGATCATTGATTAATGATCATAAAAGTACATACATACATAAGTGATAAAACATGAGGAAACAGCAAATATTAAGTTAATCACATATCAAAAAGGGTGCTTTTCCTCAAACAAATTGATTTTAAAATAAATACAGCAGTAAAAAAACAGATGTCCTGTGAATCAAGTCCAAATAAAAGCCCCATGGCCGATACAATAGTGGATACATTATATTTTTTGAAAAGCGGTTTCAGATATATTTTTCGGAGGTGAAGATAAAGAGGGCATAACAATAAAAAGTGCTCCGTACTTTGTTTTGTGGTCCCATCACACGGACAGGGGGCAGTAGTATAGGTCTTCATTACAGGATAAGCGACAAGCAAATGAACAATCCCCATCCGTAATCTTGTCAATACATATTGGTGGGATCGGATAGTGACCAATTTAAGATATCCTGAAAGCCCCATTTCTTCCTTAGTGTATCTGTCGTAAAAAACATGTGTAGAGAACTGGGCAATAGCTGCGTTACGCTTCCCCATGCTAACCCTCAAAAATTCATGTTTAAGCTCACTCTTAGGTATATCTAAGACACAAAAAGGGTTATCACGCACAGTAAGGTTAAAAACATCATTAAATGTTCGAATAATATAGTTAAGCCAAGGGATGCGGGCACATTTGTCCATATGAAGACAGTCTAAAATAATTTTTCTTGTGAAACCAGTCTGTTCCTTAATCCATATAGATCTCCATACTAACAGGGGTCTTAATCTGATCAAGTCAGATAGATGTTCTAGACCAACCTCCTGATGGATCAGCTTTGTTGAGGCAGAAGATGGTAAACACAGGAGTTTTTTGACAAATTTGTTTTCCTCAACCTGGAGCATGTTGTTATTACAATGGCCCCACACTCCTGAGCCATATAGGGCCAGAGCAACACATTTATGGCGGTATAAGTACAACATGTCTGGTATCCGTCTTGAGCCTAACTTGGATGCGAACTTAAATATGCCAAAAGAACACTTGGCCATTTTGGCTCTTACATTAATCATTTCAGGTGTCCACATCCCCCCTCTGTTAAAGGTGATACCCAGATAACAAAATTTGTCCACCACTTTTATAGTTTGGTCCATAACTGTAAAGGGCCTTAAGTTTTAAATTTTCTTCCCACAGGGCATTATAAAAGTTTTTGAATTATTAATTTTTAATTTTCTCCCATTAATAAAATCTGCAAATTTATTCATAAGTTTTTGCAACCCAAGAGGGGTTTGTGAGAGCAGAACCGCGTCATCCGCGTAAAGCAATATTGGGATGGAAAGGCCGTCAGCAGTCGGTGCATCTGCACTGACGGTCCGTAGTTCCGACTCAATTGCGTTTATAAAAAGGGAGAAAAGAAGAGGTGCAAGGACACATCCCTGCCTAATTCCAGAACCTACTTTAATACTGGGTGTACACTCCCCCGATTGCCCGTAGCGTATCTTAGCCGTCAGATTCCTATAAAGTTGGGCCAAAAAATAGATAATATCCTGTGGAGCACCCATGTCCAACAAGGTTGACCACAGAAGACCATGATCAACCAGGTCGAAGGCACTGGTCAGGTCGGCAAAACAAAGAAACAACGAGCCTTGTTTAGCCCTTGTATATTTGCATATAATAAGATCTAAATTAATGCATTGTTCTATGGTGCCTAACCCCTTGCGGAATCCATACTGAGAATCCGCAAGGATCCCTTTATCTTCTACCCATTCCTCCAGACGACTCAGTAATACCCTACTCATAATCTTTAGGGAAGCAGTGAGGAGAGAAATCGGGCGGTAATTTTTTGCCTCGCCCCTCTCCCCTTTTTTATACACCGGGATAATGATTGATTCCCCCCAGATCTGTGGGGCCGCAATCATTGCAGCTGCATTAAAAACCTTTGTTAACAATGGACTCCAGATAGAAACCTCGGCTTTATAAAGGTCGACGGGTACCCCATCAGGGCCTGGCGCCTTTCCCCCCTTTCTGGCCCGGATGGCGGCATCCACCTCAGAGACTGTGATATTAAGAGGTAGGGGTGAAAAAGCCACGGTCTCCCTATCTCCCTCTACAACTAGTCCTTCAGGGTTAAAAATGCTAGTAAAATGAGCCACCCATTGTTCCTCAGACACCTGAGCAGACATTACCGGGGCTTCTTCATTATGGAGGAAGGGACTATTGACAGTGGACCAGAAAAGCTTGGCATCCTTAAGATCCACTGCCTTAGTCAAGTTATTCCAGGCCTCTTCCCTTAGTTCCTGTTTTCTATCCCTCAGATGCATTGAGTATTCCCTTCTAAGGGTTTTAACTGCTTCCTTATCCCTGGGTTTACCCTTAAGAGCAACTTTGAGTTTTTGTAAGGAGTTAGTACATTCCCTGTTAAACCATCCCCCGTTAATCCTAGGGCCCTTTGGTTTTCTTCCAGTTAAAATTTGTGCAATGTTTTTATTAATGATGTCGAAGCTAGCTAGAATATCAGCATTATCCTTTTCGGGTTCAAGACAGCATTCCACCTCATCTATACAGGCAGACACAATGGTACATAGTAAACGTTCCTCATTTTGCCTACCCATTTAATTCTAGGGCCATTAGGTCTATGTGGAACTACATCTGTCACTGCACCATGTGACGCCTTTACTTTATCCCCCCATAAGGAGAGATACATTGTTAGACAGTTTTGATCGCTTAAGGCTGGGTCTACTATTGCGGGTAAGGAACACAAAGCTGTAATACTGGAGGAGGCAATGAGGTAGTCGATAACCGTGGCACAATTCCTACCAATAAAGGTCGGTACCGAGTTACCCTCACTGTCTACGCCAGGTAACATAATGCATAAATCCATTTTAAGCATAAAAGTGTTTAGAGCTTCCCCATAAACAGAATGTAGAAAATGGGTCTGATCTTCCCCCACCTCACCCCCATACCCACACACCCTTTTGCCAGCAAATGGGCACATGTGAATGTTGAAATCTCCGCCCCACAGAATATCAAAAGACACATCGCTGCGCCCATGTAGCCTTTCCACCTCCGCTTCTAGTTCATCAACCATATATGTTTTTGAATGGTTAAAGACATTGTTATAATGGTTTATTACTAAAACATTTCGCCCATTCCTGTGTTGTAACCACAACAGCTGGGAGTGCAGACCAACAATCCGGTGGTTTTTCACTCGAACCGGCAACCTCACAGAGAGCAATATCACCATCCCACCACTGGCTCTCCCCATGTTGGATGGCTGAGCATGGCAATTATAGGCAACATACCCATCAAGATAGACATCTACGGCCGCCCAAGTCTCCTGGAGACACAAGATGTCAAATTGGGGTATAAATTCTAACCATCCTAGACAATCTATCTTATTATTCCACCCAGCAATATTCCAACTCGCCATCATCATCTGCTAAACTAACAGCCTCTCTAGATGGTGGGGGTAGGGTATGGATGTAAATTACTTCCCCTGGCGCGGGGTCTTCAGACAGTCGGGTCGGAGTTGTACTTCCATTAGCCGGGGTAGGAATATCTGAGTTACAATGAAGCTGCCCAGAGTTACATGTATTACCCCCAGAGCTACAAGTAGCATTATACCCATTGAGTGGGTTAATATCAGTTGAGCCTTTTTCCCCCGTGCCTGCACCCGTATCTCCCCCTGTGTCTCCACAGAATTCCTTACCCCCCTCCCCTGTGGCTCCATGGCATCAATCGCAGTCTTCCAGGCCACTAAACACGTCAAACCTGTTGGTGGTATCTAGGGGTGTAAAAGGTTTGAGATGATCCATTCTCCTGTGTGTTAGGGAGTTGTACCTTGGGCCTACAGTATTCCACCCATACGGATCTACGACTATGGAAGGTTGCTTGTCGTTAAAAATAGATCCATTTTTGTAGACAGGTGGACGATATGGGTTTGAGAGCATTTGCCTCAATAAGGGGGGGGGAGGAGCTCGCCTTGATGGATGATTGGGTGGGAACACCACTGAGCGAGGGTAAAAATATGTTAGGGGACGAGGGGTAATAGATTTACTACCGTGGTCAGAATGCCAGTTAAGTATAAAATGGACAGCATTCTGATCTCTAAAATTAATGACCACTATGTCTCCCTCAATATCTTTGGGTCTTCCTCCCAGCCAAAGAAGGCGGCGGACATGGACAATTTCTCCATTGATATTATTTGCAATAGGTCTGTGTAGACTTAACCAGTGCGATATTTTATTTTTCAGCTGGGCAAAGCCCTCCCGTTTGTTCTTCTCTAGCTCTGGTACCCCAGTAAGAACTACTACAAAGGGTATCGCTTCTGGTGGGAGTTCTGGAAGGGGGCCCTTATTATAGTTACCTCGAGCCGGCCACTCGTTTCCTCTAACTCTCGTCTTAATCCCTGGAGCTTGACCAAGGTTATTCGGCTGTCCATTTGACATTACAGCCGGGGACAATGTGGGTTTACTTTTAAGTACAACAGGGTTACTCCCTGGTGTGCTTCCACTCATATTATTTGAAGATTGAGGCAAGATGGTAGTCTGAACAGGGGTAGGTATAATAGTTATAGCGGGAATTCCTGGTGAGGTAAGTAAAATCGGAGTTGGTATAAGGGGATTAGGCATCACTTTATTAATCCCTATCTTGATTCCCAGTTCATGTTCTATCTTCTCAAGTCTATTTTCTAGTTTATTGAGTCTGTCTACGATAGCCAGTGTATGGGTCCTCATTATAGACTCTATACTATCGATCAGGGCACCATTTGGTGATTCCTGTAGCGTCACAACCGCGGGGTAAATCATTTACATTACAATCATGTTAAATGATATAAACCAACACATTAAAAAGCCCAATGCATTTCGGGTTCTGATGAACCCTTCGTCAGGGGTTAATTAGTGGATGTCTTCTTTACTTGAAGTTCCTCAATTCAGGCACTGCAAATATGAAACATAAATATCTGAGATATATATAATATAATACACTTGACAGTTAATCATGCCATTACCAACCATGCCAAGACATGTATAATGTGCTTGAAAGTTAATCATGCCATTACCAACCATGATCACAGTACACATCTGTACATTGCAATTAATACTTCAAATAACATTGAATGATTGATGGAGAATATACATAAATTCAATGAGAACTGGCACTTCCATTAAGTCTGAACACTGATCCAGGAAAACCAACTAAATTGCTAAATTGCGTTTATAAGGTTGCTATAAGAGTCTGTTTAAGATTAGACCCTTCGGTGAACATGCAATATTTTATGTCGCCTGTGTATAAGTGACGGTAATTTATGAATATCACTCACTTAGGGAGAAATCCATTCAGAACTTCAAATGTTGCGCGTGATCATCTTAAAATCCTCCTCGCACTAACGGAAAAATATACGTGGGCGAAAGTGAATACAGCAGTGAACATTAACCGTTTGCAAAGGTATACAATGATATGCCAAACCCCTTATCTATGTGTTTTAAGTTCGCTGGGTAAAAAGTACTTCTGGCGTTTAATGAAGCCCAAATATTCAAGAATAAATGTGATGTTCGTACGCTCCCTGAAATGAAACATTGTATGACCCCAATCTTACTGACCAAGCTACGCCCGTAGGCTGCCAAGTGATGCCTGAATAGATTTTAGAGTGGGAGTGCTGACCAGTAGTGTCCCCTCACTGAAATGACTGGTGCTTCAAAGCATAAAACATCTCTGGGGTTTTTTTTTAAGTTCAAAAAGAATTTTATTTCAGGGGTGAAGATAGGGACAAGGTGTCAATACAAAGTACAATGAAAAATGGAAAGTACAAGTACATCAATAAGCAATGGGCAAAATACAGTTATAAACCATAGTTAAAGCTAGTCATGAGCGTCAAAGCTAAATAAAATAAAAAACACAATTATAGAGATAAATTATACAAAAGGAAATACATACAGTTGATGTTGTAAAAGAAACGGAATGTGGGAGGATATTCAAGGAGGCTTGAGAACTTCTTGCTGTGAAGGTTGTGGGTGAAACAAACGTTGAGCACAAACATCAAGATATAGTGAAACAGGAAGCCATAAGTCTGTGCGTTTTGCTGCCATGCACGCAGGAAAAACAAAAGCAGTATCCAATCTATGATTATGGCAGACGTAATACCACCATGCTTTAAAAGAAATGTTAGAAAAATTCTTCCAGTTGACTGTAATTTGCTGAAACACAAAAGCTAACAATAAATCAATAATCTGAGTATTAAGTTCAGCATCTTCCCAACAAGGAGAGAGACTTCCTAAAAAAACATTAGTGTAAGAGAAAGGAATGCAAGTATGAAACATTACATTAATTTGGGCCCAAACCTGCAGCCAAAGGTTTTGGACAAATTCACATAGGAATAACATATGAAACAAAGTCGCTTGTGGGGAGGAACAGGACCAACAAATGTGTAGAGTAAGTGGAAAGTGTTTATGAAGATCAGATGGTGTGAAAAGAAGTCTATTGTAAATGAAAAACAGGGTTTGTGTCAAGGTCGCTGCTCTAGAGGACTTTCGAATCCTAGACCAGATCTTATCCCATAGAGAGATGTGCCAAGATGCATCAAGATCCTGTTCCCAGCATTCCTCCACCTTAGATTTGGGTCTAACAAGGTCTTTAGGAGGAAGGTACTTGTAAATGGAGGAAGCTTTAGGAGTGGTACGTAAAAAGGAATGAAGTAAAGCGGTAGGGGCAGGAGAGGAAGTGGGGGGTGCGTGCAAGAGACGGGTGTAAGTTGCCATAACAGCTTCTTTGAGAAGAAGATATCTGTGGGTAAAAGAAGCAGGCAAACCATATGTGGTACGAAGAGTAGAGAAGGGTATGAAAGAAGAATGTGAGAATCATTGGGAGACCCAAATTAGTCCTCTATGCCGCCATGCCTTCCAGTAAAAGGGCCTATCACGTATCAGGAGGGAAGTATTATGCCAAATAGTTGAGGCAAGAAGCTCAGCAATTGTCATAGGGGGATCAGGAGAAGAAGATAAAAGCAATTTAATGGTGAATTTGTGAATGGTAGTAGGAATAGAGGAGGGTTTGCGTGAGAAGGAAAGATATTCAGTGAAGGAGAAAGGGGAGAGAAAGAGGCATTCAAGTTTAGCCCATAAAGGGTAAGGGGAAGTCGAATCTTGTAACCAGAGGGAAGCCTTTCGTAACAGAAACGCCTCATGATAGATTGGGAAATCTGGGAAGTTAACTCCGCCTTCTGATTTGGGACGGATGACCCGAGCAAGGGACATTCTAGGTTTCTTGTTGCTCCATAAAAAAGATGTCAAAATTGAGTTAATTTTCCTGAAAAATTTAGAGGGGATGGGGACAGAAATAGTGTAGAGGACGATAGGGGAGAGCATCATTTTAATTGTATCCAGGCAGCCCCACCATGATAGGTAAAGGGGTGCCATCTAGATGTTAAGTCCAATAGTTTTTTAATGCATTTATTTAGACACAGGGAAACTGTGTCGGAGATAGAGGGAGTGATGTGAAGGCCAAGGTACTTAATGTGTGAGGAATTCCATGTAAAGTTGGAGGTACTAAAATCAGGGCGGAACGTAAACTTCATCAAGGGCAGAATCTCACACTTGTCATTATTGAGCTCATAGCCAGATATCTGGGAATAATCTCTGACCTCGGCAAGGAAGGCAGGAATAGATTCAATGGGGTTAGAGATGAAAAGCCAAATATCGTCCGCATAAGCGGCCAGCTTAACTTGGGAATCTAATGCCTGAAAGCCGTGTATGTTTGGGTTTTGACGGAGTTTGGATAGAAAAGGTTCTAAAGCCAGATTAAAAAGAAAAGGCGACAGAGGGCAGCCTTGATGCACTCCTCTTTCTAAATCAAAAAAGGAAGAAATTAGGCCGTTGGTGCAAACCGCCGCACGAGGATTGGAGTACAATAAAGAAATTAAGGAGATACATTTGGAGCCAAAACCAAACCATTTGAGGGCATAAAATAAATAGGTCCATTCAACCCTATGAAAAGCTTTCTCAGCATCTAGGGCAATTGCCGCAAGGGCATGGGGTGATTTATGAGATTTCGATAAAACATTAAAAAAAAGTCTAGTATTATCTGTGATAAAGCGGCCCTTGACGAAGCTTGATTGTTCCTCGCCTAAGAGGTCTGGAAGGAGAAGATCAAGACGCGCTGCAAGTGATTTAGCAAATATCTTGTAAACAATATTGACCAAAGAAATGGGCCTATAGTTCTTACAGTGTTGCGCATCCTTCCCCTCCTTGTGTATGAGGCAAATGTGGGCGTCAGAGAAAGAGCCTGAGGAGGCACCTAAGGCAAGAAATGAGTCCAACAGGGAGTGTAATTTTGGGATGAGGAGTTTTGAAAAATGGAGGAAGAATTCAACAGTAAGACCATCTGGTCCGGGGGGCCTTGTCTTTTTTAAGAGACTGGAGTGCGAGAAGTAATTCGTGTTGAGAAACATCTAATTCTAAAGAAGAAAGGTCAAGAGGGAAATGGTCAGGTTTACGTATGGTAGAAAAGAAATGATCTAGGGATTGGATAGAGGGTTGGGTCTCAGAGGAGTACAACGTTTTGTAGAAAGAGGAAAATTCGGTGAGGATGTCTACATCTTTATGTTGGAGATGGGAGTGAGCATCTTAAATGGATTCAATATTCAATTTGTTGTGTTTGATTTTCAAGTAATTAGCTAACATTTTTCCGGCTTTGTTTCTGCCGCCATAAAATTTTGCACTGGATTTCAGTAAATAGAGGGAGGCGTCCTCTGTGGATTTTTTTTAACCTCATTTTGGCATTAACAAGGTCTGTTAAACTATCTTGTGAGTGAGAGGTAAAATAAGAGTGTTCCAATTTCTTAATATCTTGAAGAAGAGCCTCTGTAGATATGCGTGCAAGTCTTCGCTTCTTTGCAACGTATCCAATTATAAAATCTCTTGCCGAGGCCTTAAAGGCATCCCAAATAGTGTGTTTGGGGATGGAAGGGGTATCATTAAATAAGAAATATTCATGAAAAAATACAGTAAAGGAAGCAGTAAATTTGGGATCCAATAAAAGAGCGTTATTGAAACGCCATCTCTTTGGTCCAACGGGCTTAGGGAGTAAGTCAATATGGACTATGGTAGGAGCATGATCCGAAAATAAAATTGGAACAATTTCAGCATTAGTAAGAGTTTGGGCAATATTGTGAGTAACAAAAATATAATCAATTCGGGACTGGGAATGATGGCATGGGGAGTAAAAAGTAAATTCCCTTGTTGTCGGGTTACACAGGCGCCAGGCGTCGATGAGTTTGTGTTGGGAGATAGCTTGAGTAAATAGCTTGTGAGATTTATTTGGAACAAAGTGAGTCTTGGAATTCCGGTCAATAAAAGGATCAATGGGATGATTGCAGTCACCTGCTGAAATAAAATTGTCATCAGCAAATCTAGTAATGTGATGGTAAAAGTCGTGCCAAAAAGCAGGATCGCCACCAGTGGAAGCATAGATATTAAGGAGGGAAATTGGAACACCCTTGAGAGACAGTTTAACATGTGTCCATCTACCCTCAGTATCTGATTTCTGTGCAATTAGGGAATGAGATAAAGTTTTACGACATAAAATAGCTACTCCATTACGTTTCCCATCCCCCTGGGAATAATAAACCTCACCCACCCATCCTCTTTTGAGTTTAGCCGATTCTACATCGGATAAATGAGTTTCTTGTAAAAATGCAATATCTACATTCAATCTAGCTAGATGAGAAAATATTTGTTGCCTCTTGATGGGAGAGTTAATGCCCTTAACATTCCATGTAATTATATTTAATGACATAATACATAAAAAAGCAAAAAAAAGAAGATCAGTAGCAATGAAAAAAGGAAAGCCCATGAGAGAGAGGAAGCGTAAGAGAATAAGATGATCATAAATGCCGGAGAGAAAGAGGAGAAGAAATGAGAGAGAGGAGATGAGTGTGGAGGAAAGGGAAAAAAGGGAATAGGAACGGAGGGGAAAGAGAGAAGCCAAAGGAGATACGCAAATGTTAGAAAACAGAATAGTAATTGCCAAAAACGAAAGGAAAAAACATGTAAAAACAGGAAAGGATGGAACGAAATCTTGAAAATTAAGAAGAAAGAGCAAGTAGAGAAAAAGAGACACCTTTAAGCATTGAAAAAATACGAGATCGAGGTAAAGGAGAACATAAGGGAAAATAAACATGGTGAACAGGAAGGAAAACTGTACTTACAGAAAGGGAGGGGAGCACAATCGGGAGGAGGATCAAACTGGAAGAAGAGGAGGGGGGGTAGAACCAACCAGAGGAGGTCGGGCAACAGGGTCAACGAACCACCCAACCAAGGGAACAACACGGAACGCGATATGTTACCTGTGGACAAAGAAGAGTGACATTAGGAGATGGAACCATCAATAACAACAAACATAACGGAAAAAGGGAATGGGTACATAAGCATATAGGAGTAAAACGCATAGCTGCTGGACTCAGGGAGCAGATGAGGCGGGGAAGACAACAGTAAAGAACAATCATTAAAGAAGAAAAGAAATGCTGGAATCATGGAGGAAAAGAAGAAGACGGGCCAGAAAGGTCCATATCAGCAGCTTGGCAGGAATTCAGGAAGCTCTGGAGACGGACTGGATCCTCGTAGGTTGCTGTTTTGTTGTTGTAGGTGACCCTGAAGAAGCACGGGTGAAAGAGACCATATCTAGCACCAATGGAGCGAAGAGCGGGTCTCATATCCAGGAAGGCCTTACGTCGGTTCGCCGTGGCTCTTGCATAATCCTGCGCAAAGAACAAGGAGGATCCTGACCAGGTTAGGCGGGGAGAGGCTCTGGCTGCTGAAAGAACCTTTAATAAGTCAGTATATTCCAGAAAGTACATGATGACGCCTCTTGGTTTGGAAGAAGTGGAGGTAGGAGAAGGAGCTCTGCCAAGCCTGTGGGCCCGTTGTATATTAAGCGTGGTGCCTTCCGGCAGATGCAAGAGAGTGGGAAGAAAGGATTTGAAAAAGGCAACAGGGTCGGTCCCCTCACATCCCTCCACCAGGCCGTAAATACGTAGGTTGTTGCGCCTATTTCGGTTTTCCAACTCCTCCACCTGTTTTTGTAAGGACGCAACCTGCGAAGGCAAGTGGGAGACTTGAGAAGACGACTCCTGGAGAGAAGAGACACTACGTTCCACAGACGTGACTCTCGCATCCATGTGGGACCAATTATCAGTCAAGACCTGTAATTTGGCATTGGTTTTTTCCATGAAAGGACGCAATGCTCTTATCTCCTCCAGCAACATTTCCATGGATATGGTAGAAGCAGGATTGGATGGAGAAGGAGGGTCCTTTTTTAGCCTTTTGGTGGTTCCTTTCCCCACAGTCTGCGCAGATTGCTCCATCGAGGACTGTGGTATGTGAACAGAAGGCGACTGAGACACTTCCAACTGGGCGAAGGCCGAGAACACCTTGGAGTTTTTAATGAAAATATGCTGCGCAGGTTTAGTGACGCCGTTCAGCGTAAGTTTGCCCATGTAAGCTAGCCGTGAAGGAGAGAGGCAGCTAAATAGTAGATATGTAGAATTCTCGTTGTCTGCGAAGCAATTCATAGGTAACAATGTAGTAGAGGAAAAAAAAGAAAGATAGTCTTAGATGCAAAGAGGAAATTACGGTGAACCAGTAGTCGCAAATAAATAATTCAGAGGGATAGCACAAATCATAAAATGGCCGCCATCTTTAGAAAGCTGAGGAGGCTTGAGAGAGCATGGAGAGTCAGCCAAAAAGAGCAATCACAGCTAAGAGGCAGAGCAGGTCAAAAATGAGGAAGAGATGGCTTATCCTATGCAAAAAGCAAAGGTATAGGCAAAAAACTGCTGTTTTGAAGAGCTGCTCGTACCTGAGAGGCATCCTCGGTGTCACGAGAAAGCAAAATGGCGGCCGCGGCTGGACAGAGCCACGACCGGAGCTTTAGTGTCCAAAAAAACGGCAAAGAAGGTCCTCTGAGAGCCCCATGAAGGGCTCACGACATTCTCGGCAGTTTCTGCCGTGAAGACCCGCGAACCGCAAGTCGTGAAATAGGCGCGAACAGCTAGTTCCCCTCAGCGGGATCGGAGCGCTAACGCCTATGCCGGGATCCGCATCGGGCGCTAAGCCACGCCCCATCTCTGGGTTTTTGAAGGAGCGAGCGATACATATGAGAGAAACCGGTCCAGCCAGATAGTGTGTTTGTAAAAATGGGCCCCTTTAGTGCATTCCTAAAAGTATGCTCCTTAATACACAAGTAATATGTAGTACTAGTATGCTTGGTCGTATACAGTAAACACTTTTTCAATCGAAATGATGTTTGGATGCTAGTGAATTGCAAAAAGAGTAGACCATCACTGGAGGGTGGCCTGAAAGTCTTGCAGCAGGTCCAAAACTGCTCTTCACAAGATGATGGTCTGATAGAAACCTTATGAATTCATCTAATATTTCACGATTATCAACAGTGTCCAGATGTAGTTTTTTGTTACTCTAAACACCGAGTAAGCGCTAAAGTAATATTTATCTTGGTTTGCTTTGTTCGCCCTAAGTTGGCAGGGTATGCCCAGACAAGCGTCCCTTGATCACTTTGCCACTAGATTAAACAAGCTTTACTGATGAAGGCTGTTAGCCTGAAACCGGTCCCAGGATGTATGTTTTCGGGGACCCAGATCTGTAACTGGGGGTGTCTCTGAAAAGTTTCAATGCTCTGTCAATCATCTCCTTGTGTTAGCTTTGTTCACCCTGAGTTGGCAGGATATGCCCAGACGTGGGTCCCTTGCACACCTTGCCACTGGATTCAAGCTAGCCTGGTTGATTAGGGCTGTTAGCCCAAAACCAATGCCAGGATGCTTGTTCCCCATCCAGGGAAGACATGGCTTGGCAGTTCGGGCTCGACTGTTGCCATGAGGCACAGGCTCAAAACGTATTTGCATATAGCTCTGTCTGTCCTGGGGTGGCGAAGTAGCTAAACAACAATGATGGTTTCAACCCAGATATTCAGTGTCTGAAAAGCTTCAGCGCTCCGTCCATCATCTCCTTGTGTTTGCTTTGTTTGCCCTAAGTTGGAAGGGTACACCCAGACGTGGGTCCCTTGCTCACTTTGCCATTGGATGCAAGCTAGCCTGGCTGATTAGGGCTGTTAGCCCAAAGCAGGTCCCAGGATGCTTGTTTCCGGTCCAGGGAAGACATGGCTTGTCAGTTCGGGCTGGACTGTTCCCATGATGCACAGGCTTAAGACTACTTTGCATATAACTGTGTCTGAGATGGCATGGCGAAGTGAGCTAAACAACGATGATGGATTCAACCCAGATCCGTGACTGGAGTTGAGTGTCTGAAAAGTTTCAGCGCTCCGCCCATCATCTCCTTGTGTTTGCTTTGTTCGCCCTAAGTTGGCAGGGTATGCCCAGACGTGGGCCCCTTGCTCACTTTGCCACTGGATTCAAGCTAGCCTGGCTGATGAGGGCTGTTAGCCTAAACCAGTCCCAGGATGCTTATTTCAGGTCCAGGGAAGACATGGCTTGGCAGTTCAGGCTGGACTGTTCCCATGAGGCACAGGGTCAAGACTGATTTGCATATAGCTGGGTCTGAACTGAGATGGGGAAGTGAGCTAAACAACGATGATGGTTTTCAACCCAGATATGTGACTGGGGGAGAGTGTCTGAACAGTTTCAGCACTACGTCCATCGTCTCCTTCTGTTTGCTTTATCCCAAACAGAATGCCAGGATAAATACTGGCTGTCAGGAATACTGTGCTATTGTTTAAGACCCCACGTCCCTGAGGAACATAGTGGCAAAAAATAACACTTCTGGCATTTATGCTGTTATTTTTCAAGATGAAGTCCAAGTCTCTCTTATCAAAACTCTAAATACTGAGTGGGTGTAGATATGCATTTTTAAAATGTTATTCTCCTCTAAGGACTGTTGGAAAGGAGCCTTGCTTTATCGTCCTCCAGGGTCCGAAAGAGACTTTAGCAATCGCCTTACTGAAGGTATAGTGACTAATGTGCTATTATCACAACACGTTCTTTTACTAGGTGATTTCAGTTATCATGGAGAAGATCCCATAGATTTAGAAGTAGCACAGCTTACATCTGATTTAGAGATGCTAGGCCTACATCAAAAAATCAAAGTCACCACTCATGCGGCAGGTCATGCATTGGACCTAATCTTTTCTAATGTCAGTGTCCTAATCTGTGAGGCTCCTTTACCTTAGACAGACCATTCTTTGATTTGTTTTCAAATTCCTAAACTGGAGGGGACTGAAAAACTAAAAATTGGCCTAAAGGGAACCACAAGATAATGACAGCGAGCTGCTTCTTATTCCTTTTCTGAGATATTTTTTTTCACTATAACCTCCAAGGATCCAGAAGCGAAGCAAACTTTAGCAGAATATCATGATGCCCCAAACTCTGCCTTTGATAAGATTGTCAACAACAAAACGGATTCAGGGAGGGTCCAAGGGATATAAGGTTTAAAGACCCGTACCTGGTTATTATCCCCAGCAACTTTCATATGTATAACACAGAAAACACAGAGGGTCTATCAGCTTAATTATATAGCTGGACTGTCAGTCCGAGTCACCAGGATCTCGGGGTGTATAAATCACATGAAGACAGCATAATTCAATATACGGTGAACACCATGTGTATAGGAAAAGCCAACACAGCGCAGATCATTCATACATGGCTGACAAATCCAGAACAATTAGTGAAGGGTTTCCATCAAATAGACTCAGTGATCAGTCCTATCATTTGGCCAAACCCAAGTGCATGTCAGTCTGGTCCCCTGATCATTGGGACAGCAAACACCGCACCATCTATTGTTGGTTAGGGATTTGGTCCACCAACATACGCGAACCGTCAGTGATGGCTGATCCTTGATGGTCAAGTGAATAGCAGTGCAACAAAGAAATAGTGACTTTACAATAGGATGGAGTGTCCTCCTACTAATAACTTTATTCTTCGGACAAACCACACCTCCTAGTTAAAAACCAAGAACAGTGCAAGAGAGACAGTCAAAAAATATCTGTCTGATAACGGGCCAACATGTTTCTGCCTATCGGGTATAAAATCCAATGGCATTCATCAGGGCCTCTGTTCTTTCAATAGTTGCACAAGTAGTAGTGAAACAAAAGAAACACCACCACCACCAAAGTGAGAGAAATAAAAAATTAGAGAGGTTGAATATGGTACAACCTGTAACAACCGCAGACATTAGCCCTCCATGTCAATAAGGAAATACAAATTCTATGGAGGAAAATGTATAGTCGTTAATTATGGACAGACTGTGTCAGTTACCCACACACCTGGTATCACCAAAAATAAATGAAAAAACTATATAATATATTCATGCTCACCCTCCATGGTAGGGAGAAGGACCTCACCTCACCTGGACCTTGCTCAGGTTGTACGAGGCCCCGCGCTACATAGATACAAGAAGGGAAACAGAAATGGAGCACCCTAAAGCGTAGATTACACAGCCTATTGATATGCCCAATGTGATTCCTGTATAAAAAATCCCCTTATATCTAGGGACCAACATGTAATGAGACTCTAGCACTCAAACTTAGTGCGCCCTGCCTCAGAGCCTCCCAGGTCTATCATCTAACACAAAATTATACTCATACAGATATATTACGTGTTACTAGTGTCACTAGTCAAAAGCTACAAACTAAATCAACAACATTCTCTATAACTGTATTTACATACTGGGATTAAAAAGACTCCTTATTAGTCTGATCTGTTGTAGACTCACCTATCCGTCGGTACCTCAAGCTTCCATCTGAGACTTGGGGGAGGCACCGACTTGTAGATGGTCTCTTCTTTAATAGTGTCTCCGGGGGTTGATTGTATGGTAACCCTCCACCTCAGTTATTAATGAAGGTCTTGAATTGTATATGTTATGTGATCCCAGAGTGGTTTGATTAGTCCCCGGTGGCATCTCCCTGCTTCTTCAGTAACTTGAAAACAGGAGCATTGTTTATTCACCCTGTTTTTGATGGATTTAGGGGCGCACTACTTTGTGCTCGAAATCGCGCAAGAACTCGCGCTTAGAACTACTGGAGGACATCATAAACTCCATCTTTATAGTTCGTTACATTGCAGTTGCTATGTGTAATCACCTAGGGCCCAGAACTACTAAATGAGATCATCTCCTCCATCTTTGTAGTTCGTTTAGTATCGGTTTTTATGGGTGATAGAAAGCACAAGGACGCTTCCGATCAGAACCCTATCATGCTCAGTGTTATTTTGCTCAGTGTTATTAATTGTGCCAATGATCAAAGGCACAAAAGTAGAGCCCTCGACATTGCGCTAAATACAAACGCATTAGAAATACGGCGCTCTACATTACAGGACATTCTATGTTATATTGCAAGTCTCACAGGACCTTGAAAGATATGAACTGAACAATGATATCGACTTGCCCGTTTGTGGTAGTATGTTTACTATACCCAATTATCTAAAAAAACTCTAACTTTGTTTTGAAGGATAGAGTTATATAATCAATACTCTAGGATGTGTCAGCCAGACTATAAGTATGGCTATATAGAATCATTGTGTCTACAGTAAAGGTTCTCGCCAACAGTGTATTTCCAAGAACCACCGGCTAACAGTAAATGAAGAAATATTAGTGGTACATAGTCTGCTTCATCTACGAGACCCAGACACTTCTTCTGGAGGTCATATTTATAAGGTGTGTGTTAGTTGTAACAATGCAGGCTGCAGCAATACTAAGCCTCGGCCCTCTTTGTGTTAAAGAAACGTATGCCGCCGCCGCTTATATAGTTGTATTTGTTAAAGTATAACACCCCTATACAACCCAAAAGTGTATATCTCAGTTCATATTGAAATATCTACGTTCATACAAAATGGGGGGGCTCTGCTGAGGTAAGCTAAACCCGTGGTTGGAACCCTACAATAGGGTCCATGGAATATCATCGTTTAATCCACATTTATCTGTCTGGAGCTTGTAAATCCATTTTTGTTCCTTTGAGAAAAGGTAACTCGACACATCACTTATGTGTCCAGGTATGTAGGGCTTCTCAAGGACAGTCCATTGGAAATCAGTTTCATTGTGCTGTTTCGCCAAGAAATGTCGTGTGAGTTTCGTTTGGGACTTCTTGCAGCGAAAAGAGCTCTTATGCTCTAACATTCTTGTGCGGACTTTTCGAGTTGTCATGCCCACATATCGAATGGAACATATACATGTCAGCATGTAGATTAAATTATTGCTGTTGCAATTGCTGAAATTGCACTGCACCCAAGGTCTATTCGTACCTATGTCTATCTCTCTGGTATGATTCGTCTGGGGACAGACAGAGCAAATGCCACAAGGGTGGTGACCCACCACAGGAGGGAGATTCCATAGGGTTTCGCCAATTTTCTTTCTGGTTTCTTTGGGGCGTGTGTGTACAAGCCGGTCCCGAATGTTACTGGCCCGTTTAAAAGCAAATAGGGGCTGCGCTATCTTTTCTTTGCTATGGTTGAGAAGGCGCCAATGTCTTCTCACAATTTTCTGGATACTGTTACTCCTAGTATTGAAAGTACTCACAAATGTGAGTCTTTCAAGTGGTGGTTTAGCAATGGGAGGTTCAAGAAGGGCATCTCTATTGTTATTCATTGCTCTTTTTCTTGACCTCTTGATCAGCGAGCTAGGATAATGTCTCTCTTTCAATTGTGTGCAAAGGTTCCGTGCATGTGCATCAAAGTCCTCCTTACTCGAGCAGTTTCTGCGTACTCGAAGGAACTGCCCGTAAGGTAAGTTTTGGCGTAGGGACTTAGGGTGGTAGCTCTCATACAGGAGCAAGGAGTTACGCGCCATAGGTTTTCTGTAAAGCTCACTCTGCAGGCCTGCAGGTGTGGCAAAGATGGACAGATCCAAGAAAGCAATTCTTTCTTTATGTGCCTCCATCGTAAATTTAAGGTACTGGTTTCTGCTGTTCAACCACAGATGGAATTCTTTGACAGAATCCAAAGAGCCTCTCCACACCACCAACACGTCGTCGATATAACGCTTCCACCACCTAATCGATGTGTGGAAGGGGTTGGTGGGAGTCAGTACGTGTTGTTGCTGATGTACATATAAATTAGCCAGGCTCGGCGCAAAAACGCTGCCCATGCTAGTGCCAGATACCTGGAGAAAAACTTTGTCCTCATATTTAAAATAGTTCATTTTCATGGCCAAGGTGGCTAGAGCCATAATGAACGGTACTGGTGTGATTGTCTCACCGATGTTCTCCCTCAGGATGGATGTTACAACTTCTAAAGTCCCATCCTGAGGGATAGAGGTGTACAATGATTCTACATCGAAAGAGACCAAGAGGTCTCTTTCGGTATCAAAGTCTATTTCAGGCAGGATACGTAACACGTCTTTGGTGTCCTGCAGGTAGGTGGGCATTTGTTGTACAATGGGCCGCAGGAAAACATCTACGAAGGTGGAAAGCGGCTCCAGTGCAGACCCTATTCCTGAAATAATGGGCCTGCCAAGCGGTGGCCTCTGTGGTTTGTGCACCTTAGGTAATAGGTAAAAATACGGTATTACAGGATGTTTAGCAACTAGGAAGGTAGCCTCATTCTGGGTGATCCACCCCTCCGAGAGGGCCTCTTCAACAATGTCCCTTATTTGTTTAATAACTTCCTCAGTGGGGTCTTTGGGCAGAGGAGAATATGCCTGTCTATTGTTCAGCTGTCTGAGGCACTCTGCCTGATAATCAGTAGTATTGAGAATAACTATAGAGCCGCCCTTGTCCGCGGGCTTTATAGTTAATGACAGTTCCTCCGAAAGTGATTTGAGTGTTGCCTTTTCCAATTTGGTCAAATTGTTAAACGACCTCATTTTTGTGCTCCAAAGCGTAGCAACATCGTCCACAACCGCTTTCTCGAAGGCCAAAACCTGTGGTGGAACCATGTGTGCAGGTGGTTGGAATTTAGATTTGGCTCTGAGACCCGTGTTGGTATCTTTGTACTGAGATTCTTCGTTATTCTTATCCTTAAACAGGCAGCGCAGCCTAAGCTTTCTAAAAAATTGGCTTAGTTCGCACTGAAAAGAGAAAGGGTCTCCATGGTTGGTCATAACAAATCCTAAACCTTTGTTTAGTGCTTGTTCTCCAAGAGGACTCAATGTTTTTGTTGATAGATTGACTACAAGGGATGATTCCCCGACGGGGCCGCCTTCTGATTCTTCGCTGTTTGGCTCCGCGTGCCTGTATGGGGACCTGTCTGATCTTCCCATTGAACCCCTGTGTGCTGTGCCGGTCTCCTTTTGCCTCTGGTTCGGCGTGGGCCAAACCCTAAAAAATGTTGCGAATCAAAAGCATTAGGAAACCCTTGGAAGTTAGGGGGTGGTGGTGGGTATGCCTGATGTTGGTTAGGTGGAAAACCCCCAAGGTGTAGGTGGCCACCACTGTTGGTATTGATTCATGTGTTGGTTGGCATATGGATAGGGCCTGTTACCCCTCCCCTCCCTCGTTGTGGAAAAGTAGGTATGCCTGTATTGGTGTTGTCAGAATCGCTGCCATCAGAGCCCGAGCTAGAATAGTTCGACCCAAAACGTCTACCATTATTCCTGTACTCTGGCGGTGTATAGGTGTCACTCGTGTAAGGGTACACTCGTTCGTGTTTCCATTTGCACAAATCTTTTTTGAATTTATCCAATTTAGTTTGTAAGATGTTATCCTTAAACTCACAGGAGATTTTATTAGATTCATCCTGCTGTTTTTTTAACAAAATCGGTGTTACAGTTGTTCTAATGGCTGCTTCCAGGACCTGTATCTCGACTAAGATGGTGTCAGCTATCCTTCTAGCTGTACTAATAATCAGTATTAACCAGTCCCTGATAAGATTGTCCCTGTTAAAACGTATTCAAATAGTAAGCACAGACCACAAATGCTATGGTACACTATGGAGTTGAGACTAGAAAAGTCTTCATGTAAAACGTTGGAGAAAAATTGGTGCCTAACAAACAATCTAAATGATAAAGAAGAATACAAAATTGCACTCTCCAGGTATCAACTGAACATCAAAATGGTGTGTAAAACACATATCTCCAATCAAATTGGCCTTGCTGAAATCTCTTCTAAAGAGCTTTTAAATGCTCTCAATGATTTTATTAACCCTCACTACTGTTCTCAAATGATCCAGACTTTGCAAAAATTATGCAATTTTCTTGCAGACTTTTTTGAGGACAAAATCAAGATGATTTGCCAAAATGTTACTAGCCCACCAAATCAGGCCTATATAGAGTTGAACTTCAACTCCCTTTCCCGCAACAAGGGTTGTAGCATGGGGAATTTTAACATCTTTCCACTTGAATAAATACAGAGTTCATTAGCAAAAACGAAATCTGGCTCCACTTCAGATCCATGCCCACCAAGGATCGCAGAGCTACTTTCTAATGAAATTGCTAATGCAATTAGATCTTTGTTTAATCTGTCAATAGAGTCAGGGACATTTTCTCTGGCCTGAAAATCCACACAGGTTATGCCTATTCAAAAAATGGCCAATGTTGACACCTCACAAATTACTGGCTCATCTCCCTTATTCCACTCCTAGGTATGCTGCTGGAAGGTCTATTCAATAAACAGCTGTCAGGCTATCTTGAAGAAAATAGGATCTTGGACTCTTCACAATCTGGGTTCAGAGCCGAGCATAACACTGAAACTGCCTTGGTAGCCATGATAGAATCCGTAAGATGTTCTTTGGATACCAACACTTGTTCTATGCTTGTGCTTCTAGACCTATCCTCAGCTTTTGACACTGTGTTGCATGCTAGTTTGCTTCAAAGGGTGAATAAGATAGGAATCTGTGGCACAGCCTTAGAATGGTTTTGTGGCTTTTTGAAAAGCAGATCTCAAGTCATCTATTTGGATGCTGATTGACAAGGGGTGCCCCAAGGCTCATGTCTGATTCCCACTCTATTCAACATATATGTTGCCCTGCTTGCCAAGATCATCAAATCCTTTTGTTTTGAAAATGTTCTTATGCTGACGAGACTCAGGTAGTTATCTCCTTTGACAAAGATGTGGCAAAGTGAAGGAAGGCTTCTCCAATGGGAAGAAAGTGAGAACAGAATGGATGGCAGATAACTATTTTCAGCTGAATACAGAAAAGACATAGATCATGCTTTTTGGGAAAGCCCAACAAGTCTGGACTCCTGATTGGTGGCCTTCAGAATTCAGAAGAGCCCGTACTTCTAGTCAGGTAGTAGGAAATCTTGGTGTTAGGCTAGATTGAGCTCTAACAAAAAAAGAGCAGGTCCTATTAATAATGGGTACCTGGTTCTATATGATGCGCCTACTGAGGAGAGCACTTTCTATTCTCCCACTTGCAGCCAGAAAAAAACTTGGTGCAGGCTCTCATTTATAGCAAGCTTGACTATGGCAATGCTCCATTGGCTGCTGCCAATGAGACATTATTATCTAAATTACATGTCATTCAAAATACAGCAGCACAGCTTATTTGTAATCTTTCCTCGATATCTGCTTCCTCTCCACTATTGAGAACACTACACTGGCTCCCTGTCAGAAATACAATTATATTTAAAATCTGTTGCTTAACCCGCAAAGTTTTAATGGGGAAGGGCCTACCTACTTACACCAGAAGCTCAATGCTATTATCCAGTTAGGAACTTGCGATCTATGGACAAAGCTTTGCTTACTCTCCCCCATATCCGACGGTCAGGGTGTGGACGCAGATCTTTCGCATATCTGGCTCCCACTCACTGGATCCACTTGCCATTTCAAATCCGTCCCTGTATTAATTACATCAAATAAAAAAAATGACTAAAGATGGATTTGTTTTAACTCAGCACTCTGCCTCCTGTTGTTTTGGTTGTCCTCAGTGCCAAGATAATCCCGCTAGGGTGATCCAAGGGCTATACCAAACTAAATTAATGTAACAATGCTATGCTTCAAGTAGTAAAAAGGACATTAAATAGTGCAAATGCCTCTCCCAATATATTGTGCATTAAACGAGGTTCTCAAAACTTTGAGCCCAGACCATGCACAGAGTTCACTTGGTCCAACAATTTGACTCCAGAATATTGTGCAACATTCCGTCCATCATCTTGTGTGTTTTGCTGTTCACCCTATGTGGGAAGGGTATTCCCAGACGTGGGTCCCGTGCTCACTAAGCCACTGGAGTCAAGCTATCCTGGCTGAAGACGGCTGATAGCCAGAAACCGGTCTTAGGATGCTTGATTCCGGTCCAGGGAAGACATGGCTTGGCAGTTCGGGCTGGACTGTTCCCATGAGGCACAGGTTCAAGACTGATTTGCATATGGCCACGTCTGAACTGGGGTGGCTTGGTGAGCAAAATAACAATGGATTAAACCCAGATCTGTGACTGGGGGTGAATGTTTTGCCATTGTGCAACATTCCGTCCATCATGTTGTGTGTTTTGCTGTTCACCCTATGTGGGAAGGGTATGCCCAGACGTGGGTCCCGTGCTCACTAAGCCACTGGAGTCAAGCTATTCTGGCTGAAGACGCCTGATAGCCAGAAACCGGTCCTAGGATGCTTGATTCCGGTCCAGGGAAGACATGGCTTGGCAGTTCGGCTGGACTGTTCCCATGAGGCACAGGTTCAAGACTGATTTGCATATGGCCATGTCTGAACTGGGGTGGCTTGGTGAGCAAAATACCGATGGATTAAACCCAGGTCTGTGACTGGGGGTGAATGTGCTGCCATTGTGCAACATTCCGTCCATCATCTTGTCTGTTTTGCTGTTCACCCTATGTGGGAAGGGTATGCCCAGACGTGGGTCCTGTATTCACTAAGCCACTGGAGTCAAGCCATCCTGGCTGAAGACGGCTGATAATCACACATTGCTCAACTCCCGGAGAGGGAGAGAGAGGGGGTCCTAGAGAGGATATTTAAAGACCCAACAGTTTTAATTCCCAATCCTACTGATAAATAATGCAAGAAAACTGATGGTCTAAATAAGAAAAGAGGAAGGTATATGCAACCATACACACAGAACAGAAGTAAGCAAAACGACCCACATTATATGAATCATCAATCTAGCTGGGAGTAGTAATACGAGATTGATAGCGCCAATGCGACTTCATGTCAGGAGAAACCCTGAGGAGGGCAGAAAAATAAGGATTTCCATCAACTGCCCTTGGTGGCCAGTGTCATCATTTGGAAAACCAAAGGCGCCCCATGTCACCTCAGCTCTTCTGGCAATGAGCCAAACGTTGGCAGACTAGGCGTGTAGTGACAGGGAAGGAAGGTACAGTGCAAACAATATAGATGTGAGTAGATTAAAAAAGATACAACAGTGGTCCAAAAAACCTTTATTGATGACCACTGGTGGACATTATTAAAAAATACAGTGTTGGTTTTGAATTAATCTACCGAAAATGGTCTACTACTTTCAGCCGCAGTGGGTATAAGAACCCCGGCTTTCTTCAGGACCTAATCCATTTTGCTACTGCATAAAGTGTAATGATGAAAACAGTGATAACAGAAAAAAACTAGAAAATATCACAGTGTTAATGCATGTGATCAATCACAATACCTCCATACATGATGAATGATAGTTCATACCTATCCTGAATGAGGTAACGAGCCTCACCTCACCTGGCTCTGACTCAGGTCGAGAAGGAGGCACCGCCCTCACCGTCAATACCCCGGGTATGTCCTGAGGCAGGGGGAGGTTGATGGCCAGAAACTGGTCCGAGGATGCTTGATTCCGGTCCAGGGAAGACATGGCTTGGCAGTTCGGGCTGGACTGTTCCCATGAGGCACAGGTTCAAGACTGATTTGCATATAGCCATGTCTGAACTGAGGTGGCTTGGTGAGCAAAATAACGATGGATTAAACCCAGATCTGTGACTGGGGGTGATTGTTTTGCCATTGTGCAACATTCCATCCATCATCTTGTGTGTTTTGCTGTTCACCTTATGTGGGAAGGGTATGCCCAGACGTGGGTCCCATGCTCACTAAGCCACTGGAGTTAAGCTATCCTGGTTGAAGACGCCTGATAGCCAGAAACCAGTCCTAGGATGCTTGATTCCGGTCCAGGGAAGACATGGCTTGGCAGTTCGGGCTGGACTGTTCCCATGAGGCACAGGTTCAAGACTGATTTGCATATGGCCGTGTCTGAACTAGGGTGGCTTGGTGAGCAAAATAACGATGGATTAAACCCAGATCGGTGACTGGGGGTGAATGTTTTGCCATTGTGCAACATTCTGTCCATCATCTTGTGTGTTTTGCTGTTCACCCTATGTGGGAAGGGTATGCCCAGACGTGGGTCCCGTACTCACTAAGCCACTGGAGTCAAGCTATCCTGGCTGAAGACGCCTGATAGCCAGAAACCAGTCCTAGGATGCTTGATTCCGGTCCAGGGAAGTCATGGCTTGGCAGTTCGGGCTGGACTGTTCCCATGAGGCACAGGTTCAAGACTGATTTGCATATGGCCGTGTCTGAACTAGGGTGGCTTGGTGAGCAAAATAACGATGGATTAAGCCCAGATATGTGACTGGGGTGAATCTTTTGCCATTGTGCAACATTCCGTCCATCATCTTGTGTGTTTTGCTGTTCACCCTATGTGGGAAAGGTATGCCCAGACGTGGGTCCTGTGCTCACTAAGCCACTAGAGTCAAGCTATCCTGGCTGAAGACGGCTGATAGCCAGAAACCGGTCCTAGGATGCTTGATTCCGGTCCAGGGAAGACATGGCTTGGCAGTTCGGGCTGGACTGTTCCCATGAGGCACAGGTTCAAGACTGATTTGCATATGGCCATGTCTGAACTGGGGTGGCTTGGTGTGCAAAATAACGATGGATTAAACCCAGATCTGTGACTGGGGGTGAATGTTTTGCCATTGTGCAACATTCCGTCCATCATCTTGTGTGTTTTGCTGTTCACCCTATGTGGGAAGGGTATGCCGAGACGTGGGTCCCGTGCTCACTAAGCCACTGGAGTCCAGCTATCCTGGCTGAAGACGGCTGATAGCCAGAAACCGGTCCTAGGATGCTTGATTCCGGTCCAGGGAAGACATGGCTTGGCAGTTCGGGCTGTACTGTTCCCATGAGGCACAGGTTCAAGACTGATTTGCATATGGCCATGTCTGAACTGGGGTGGCTTGGTGAGCAAAATAACGATGGATTAAACCCAGATCTGTGACTGAGGGTGAATGTTTTGCCATTGTGTAACATTCCGTCCATCATCTTGTGTGTTTTGCTGTTCACCTTATGTGGGAAGGGTATGCCCAGATGTGGGTCCCGTGCTCACTAAGCCACTGGAGTCAAGCTATCCTGACTGACGATGGCTGATAGCCAGAAACCGGTCCTAGGATGCTTGATTCCGGTCCAGGGAAGACATGGCTTGACAGTTCGGGCTGGACTGTTCCCATGAGGCACAGGTTCAAGATTGATTAGCATATGGCCATGTCTGAACTGTGGTGGCTTGGTGAGCAAAATAACGATGGATTAAACCCAGATCTGTGACTGGGGGTGAATGTTTTGCCATTGTGCAACATTCCGTCCATCATCTTGTGTGTTTTGCTGTTCACCTTATGTGGGAAGGGTATGCCCAGACGTGGGTCCCGTGCTCACTAAGCCACTGGAGTCAAGCTATCCTGGCTGAAGACGGCTGATAGCCAGAAACCGGTCCTAGGATGCTTGATTCCGATCCAGGGAAGACATGGCTTGGCAGTTCGGGCTGGACTGTTCCCATGAGGCACAGGTTCAAGACTGATTAGCATATGGCCCTGTCTGAACTGTGGTGGCTTGGTGAGCAAAATAACGATGGATTAAAGCCAGGTCTGTGACTGGGGGTGAATGTTTTGCCATTGTGCAACATTCCGTCCATCATCTTGTGTGTTTTGCTGTTCACCCTATGTGGGAAGGGTATGCCCAGACGTGGGTCCCGTGCTCACTAAGCCACTGGAGTCAAGCTATCCTGGCTGAAGACGGCTGATAGCCAGAAACCGGTCCTAGGATGCTTGATTCCGGTCCAGGGAAGACATGGCTTGGCAGTTCGGGCTGGACTGTTCCCATGAGGCACAGGTTCAAGACTAATTTGCACATGGCCATGTCTGAACTGGGGTGGCCTGGTGAGCCAAATAACGATGGATTAAACCCAGATCTGTGACTGGGAGTGAATGTGTTGCCATTGTGCAACATTCCGTCCATCATCTTGTGTGTTTTGCTGTTCACCCTATGTGGGAAGGGTATGCCCAGACGTGGGTCCCGTGCTCACTAAGCCACTGGAGTCAAGCTAACCTGGCTGAATACAGCTGATAGCCAGAAACCGGTCCTAGGATGCTTGATTCTGGTCCCGGGAATACATGGCTTGGCATTTCGGGCTGGACTGTTCCCTTGAGGCACAGGTTCAAGACTGATTTCCATATGGCCATGTCTGAACTGGGGTGGCTTGGTGAGCAAAATAACGATGGATTAAACCCAGATCTGTGACTGGGGGTGAATGTTTTGCCATTGTGCAACATTCCGTCCATCATCTTGTGTGTTTTCCAGAATATTGTGCGTCATAATTACATCTTTGGTTCGGAATGGTCACATGATTACATGTAATTCTAACATCAGGACTCCATTTCAAAATGGCCGCTATGCAGGATTGACAGTGCTTAGAGTCCACAGTCAATGTTTACTAACCACACTACCACACGTTGGCTACATTAACCTTCAAGTGAGCCTGGATGCGAGTAATCAGGATATGTCTGGACTGTTAGGATCGGTGTACCTTACACACAAGTAAGTTCGGAAATTATGTATAGGGGCAATAGAAGTTGTTCCTCCATGAGCCTTTGTTTTAGATTCTTTTCAGATCTATACTTTTCTTAACAGATGTTCGATGGTTTTTCCACCTTGTACACAGAGCAATCGAGCAAACGGTAACTCGTTTTAATAGAATGAACAACTGTGACATTGCATTCGCGGCATCAAGCTTTTCTGGTAGACTGAGGCTCCTTAACAGCAGACCCTTTCGTTATAGGTGAGAGCATATTAGTATGTTTCATTACATTTGAGTGTGTGAACTCTGGCATTAGTATTGGTAACTTTTGGGCATTATGTTCATGTTTTTTAGTGATCAGTTGCGATATTAGACCTGCATCTTCAGGCTTTTCTGGCAGACTGAGATTTTTGCAGCAGAATTTATTACAGTACAGACAGGTGAGAGCACATGCCAGTGGTTTTACTGCCAGACTATTGGTTCTTTAGTCTTCTGTCGAGTTTCAATGTCTGTTACTCTTATATTTCAGAGTTTTTATTTGGCACATAAGCTTGCGGGTTACGTTCAACCACGTTTTTCAGGTATTCTTTTTTTTATTTTTTATAAGCATGTCCTCGTTAGGACACGCATGATGAGACCGCATTTTTAACGTGCACATAATGGTGGCACCCTCAGAGGGCACCTTGGAACTGTTTTTTTGTTTGCACACTCTCTTAGAGACTTGTTTCACATCTCACATGGCCATGGCTCAACAACTGATTTTGATAAATCTTCTGTCACTTCTATTATTTAGCTGTATTTGACATGGATCCCGCATGTTATAAAATCCCCCCGGATGATTGTTAGGTCCTTACATGATATGTGTCATTAGCATTGATTACGTTATATGTTTTTTAGAATTCCCCTGAAGAAGGGTGCAAACAGCATCCGAAATGCATTGGAATTTACCACTGACAAGCATGTAATCGACTCTATTCGCTATTCACGAAGTTGAAGCAACAGTGCTTTTGAATAAAAGAAGCAATGTACTACGCTGGATGAATAATTTTTTCACAAATGTTTCTTCATTTTACAGTATTTTCACTAATGGTTTATCTGTAAAATGTCACTTTGATTGTTTCACTAAAAAGAATTAACCATAATTTTCACTCGGCAGGAGTGATTTAAGGTAGTGCAGATTCTGTCTAGGGCAGGTTGTTCTAGTTTTCATGTTCTTTCAGAATCAGTGGCCAGGTAGATCCACTCCAGAATCAGCACACCTACCTGGAGCACTTTTGAGCAATTGGGACAAGAGAGTATATTCAAACTTTTGAGTGCATTATTGCTGTGCCTACGCACATTATAATTGCATCTTCAGCATATTTATTAATTAAAATGAAAACAAGCTAGGGAATTTTTTTAAGCATGAATCTTAACAGACTATCTCTGTTGACTGTAACCATCTAGAGCAATCATTAAGGTTTATGTATTCTGCAAACTTCTTCAATGCTTTTAGATGCTGCATGTTAAATACATCTATGTATGCTCAAATAAAATGTATACTTCTACATTTGAGTGTATTATGTTATTGGTTTCTTTTGCCAATTAGGACAGCTGGGGTCTTAAAAATATCCAGAGAAACTGATACTTTTGGACTGTACAGACTCTAAAAGCATAGGGTCTCTGAGAACTATACCTCACTAACTCCAAGAACCACTATTAGGCTTTTTTCATACTATCTAGTCACACTCAGGACTGTTCTTGGCAATACACAGACTAATTCTGAGATCTTCATATAATTCAGCTTCTCTCAGAGATTGCAGCTGAAAAATACTGAAACTCACATGGAGCTCATCTGCAATGCAGTCCTAGAAACTCTTCCAGTGAATCCATACTAATATTATAAAGAGAGAGCCCAAACCTTTGAGGCGGGTAATCTCAGTAACCACAGTACCAATCACAACACCCAATACAGCGTTGAAAAGGGCAGTTGCAGCAGAAGGACATAGGCTATGCAGACGGATAAAAAAATGTATAAAACAATTGCAAAAAACTACATCATCCAGAAGGCCGAGGGCCAAAATAACATCAAACAGGAAATGATGTAATACTGTGACTCCCTATATTGAGACTGAGAGCCAGGAGCCAAATTGATCGTGAACAAGGGATATGCTATCGCGAAACGCGGAGATTTGTGCCTTCCTGCTTGAGAAACTCCATGCTGAGAGGATTAAATAAAAAATCACATAAGTGAAGACAAACGCGAGTTCGTCCCGTTTTTCTCCCAGCTGGGGGAATTGGTTATGGATTTAAATGGTGGCTCTGCCGCGGGGATTTACGAACCGGCGAGAGAGCGCTGCAAATTCTGGCGAAAAGGAACCGAGGGGTATCAAAATAAAAAAAATAAAAAATATATATATATATATATATATATATATATATATATATATATATATATATATATATATATACTAATATAAAGAGAGAGCCCAAACCTTGGAGGCGGTTAATCTGTACGCGTGTGTCCGCACTGTGGGCGTGTGTCCGTCCTCAATGCCATGTGAAGCACCAATTACGCAATTGTGCCTCATCAAGGGGCACGCTGGGGGCGTGTGCTACGTTCTGCACTTCATGCCATCTGGGTCGTACATTAATCAGATCGTCTGCTGTGGCCGTGTGCTGGGGGCGTCACAAAGGCGTTCACCTTGAAGCGTGGTAAGTAACCATTCGCAAGACTCCCTTGGGGGACTGCCCGTTGTCTCACACATACTGGGGGTGCAGAATGCAGTGTGTGCCTTGGCCTGGGTGTGTCTGAAAGGGTTGAACACAGTGTGTGGCTTGGCGTGGGTGCGGCTAAAAAGCACTCGGGCCGAAGAGCGTCGGTGTGGGTCATAAAAATATAAGAACAGCGGGAAACAATCATTCAAGACTCACACAATTCTAATTGTTAGGCGGTCGTCCCTGGCCCTTAATCGGGGGCACACGCGACTGAGCATGTCTGCAGGGACAATTACTGCAGCCTCTCATGCGCGCTGTTTCTGAACTATCACATTAAACCAAATTACACACGCCTGCTAACATCAGCCAGGGCTGTAGCCGGGCTCAGGCGGCGGATCACTACACTAATTACATGCGCCCGCTAACATGAACCAGGGCTGCAGCTGGGCCTCAAGCGGGGGGACACACGTCTGCTAACATCAACCAGGGCTGCAGCTGGGCCTCAAGCGGGGGAACACGCGAATGACCCTATCTGAATACACACATAACACACATTCTATTTCATACCCGGACAATGTCGGGACGGGCTGCTAGTAGATTTATACAATACAGATTCATTTAAAGCACAGCTCTTGATAACATTTTTGAAATTTTCACAATTGATAGTACCCAGAAGCAATCATAGCTCCTCAGACTCTCTTAAAAAATAGAGGCCACATCCTTTACCATGCAGTCTGTACTACGCAAAGCCATTACCACACAGCCTTTACCACTCATATGACTTTACCACACATGGTTTTATCACTCATTATAGTGAGAATATGAAAGTATTGCAAAATATTATGAAGTTTGTTTAATTCAATATATTTTGTAATTGTTATAAATCATTTAAAGGTTGTAATAGATCTAATTTACTTATATATTTTTAAATATACATATAGAATATGTAAATAAAGTTTATGAAGCAGGCTGTTAGGGAGATATGGGCTATGGGCGAGTAAGTATATTAATATTCAGGTATCAACTAAGTTACAAACAGTTTTAGGTGCAGGATGTTACAGATTTATATCTACATATTACAGGCAGATGACACCTGGCCCCTTCTTTTGTTCTCCTAGTCAAGCATCTCAGTAGGAGGGGAGCTACCCCCAGAATGATTTGGAGAGACCACAGAAAAGGAGCTGCTCATTTCCATGGTCACACCTCTGGGGTGAACACAGGCTGCCTATATAGAGAAAAGGCTTATGTTGGCAGATAATGCAAAAGTGGGTAGGTTTACCCCCTGGAATTTTTACCCAATTGGTTTTGCAGGGACCAGAAGTCACCTCCAACCACAAGCTAGTGCCAGGTATAAATGTGGCATCCCTTGGCACCCCCTTTGGAACATGTTCTGGACATGAGGAAGAACAGAAGACTGGACCTGCTGTCTGTGAAGAGAGAGAATCCCCCTAGACTAAACCTGCTCCCTTCTGTGCCCAGGACAATGAATTGGACTCTAAGAGTCATAGGACTGACCTCCTGTTCAAGCTCTGGGCATACAACAAGCTACAAGAGACCTCTCCTGCAACTACCCAGCTGACCAGTTCCAACTTGACTTGCTCTGGACCCTGCTGTTGGCCTCTGTTGGAGTGACTACTGACTCCTGCGTGTGCTGTTCTTGAGGTTCTGGAACTCTTGGCCATGTATGGCTGGACTACTCTTATTATCCCCTAAACAAATTGGACTTAGAAATATTTTCAACTTTAGGACCTCCAGAGAATCAGGGCAAGCCAGGCAAACCCATCCCACAAGATGCATTGCGACTGGGCTAAGGATTTAGGTTTCTCCCACTCAGAGCATCTCTAAAGTAGCAAATCTGATTCAGTGGGACATCGCAGAGAAGGTACCCGGACTCATGGAGTATTCTTCAGCTACAATCTGAAGCCTAGCCCTGTTGAAGGTTTCTGAGGTATGAAAAAATAACAGGGTGCAAAGGTAGAAACCTTTACTGACAAAGGTTCCAAAAGTATTGGGCCATCGAGGGACCTTGACTTGGCACAAAATTCAAATGTTCCAGCTTCGAGCTTTCTCGTCAATAACCATCAGCTTCATCTGGATTGCGTCCAAGGTCTACCCTACCTTGTAGAGCCCTTCTTGGGTATAGCCTGGTGTGTGTTGCACTAGTTCAGATTTTGGACCTCAATTTTTGAGACTCAGTTCCCGATTAATATTTAGGCAGGCTGCCTGTTTCGACTTCAGGGCAATGGAGTAAACTACTTCATTGCCCTGACAGAGGTGCCTCCCATCTAATTTAGAAATGACCACCAAGCTGGTGGTCATTCTAAAGCATTGGCAGGAGCTGCCATGACTGCGGTTTCAATATGACAGGGCCTTGCACCAAACTGATTTTGTTTTTATTAAAGAATATCTTGAAGCAGGATTTTCTTTTTAGAAGTAAAAAAGAAAATACTCCCCTCTCCATGGGAGTCCTCTCATATGGCAGGGGAAACATTAAGGAATTCTCACTGTCTCTTACCCCTGGGGGTTTCCTGGCAGGGGAACTGACCTCTAATTCTGCCTAGCTAAATCTTATGAGTGGTATTAGAGGTCTTACTCTAATGGCCTTTACTTTACAGGGCCATCAGAGAGGTTTAATCACAGTGGAGCTGGAGGTGGGGATATCAGCATTCATCGTGGAGTGAGACAGAGTTGCTTGTTAGCTCCTCTCCTATTTGTTCTTTATATTAATGAGTTGCATTCTCACTTAATTCAAGCTACTCCTGATGTATCTACTATAACATGCAGTCCCCTCCTCTCTCTCCTTTATGCAGTGCTTATGGCCCTCAATCCTAGGGCATTCTGCTTGCTAGTGCATCCCTTTGATGGTTTAATGTCCTCCCTTGATCTACAGATTAACGTTTCTAAATCTCACATCATGCCCTGAGGCCCTAAGCATGTTACTGTTTCAAAAATATCACTTGGTAACCATTGTCTGAGCAGTGTAAATAATCTTCCCTATCTGGGAGTTACTTTTTCTGCCCAAGGATCTTGGTCCTCTAATATTGCTCTTCACGCCACTAGTTCTCAATGGATAACAGCTCACTTGTCTGTCTTTCAAAACCTAAAGGGGGAGGCTCCTTTATACCTATGCTGAAAATCTACAAATCACAATGTATACCTATTGCCATGTACGGAGGCAGAGTTATGGGGGATTTTGAACTGCACAGCCATCGAGCTTGAGGAAAATAGGTTTTGCAGATCTTTTCTGTCAGTCCCCATTTCAGTCTCACATTTTATCTGTCACATGGAACTGTACATTTTCTACATAGTAGAGCTAATGAGGCTTCAGTCAGTTCTGTTATGGCTCACAATATGGCGAAATCCCGAAGCAGCACTAACTAAGGAGATAATAAGGGATAAGGGACTATCAAGCCCCTGGCTTGCATTTGTAAAGGCCGAACTCTGTAAAATCGGGATTCAGTCTTGGTGATAATAAGAAGGCTGTTGCCAATGCAATTTATGATTATGAGGAAGTGAGATAACTGAGGGATATGGAGGACAAGACTTGTGTGGTCCAATATCTTGATGAGAGTGAATTTGACTGTCCCATCAGTTACATCTGTCTGGCTCGTACCCGATGGGAATGGTCTTTGTTGATCTATTTTAGATCTGGAACTATGAAATACCTGCCTTGCTTCCCTTCAGGCTATTTATCCAAACTCGAATCCGAGCCCTGTCCCTGTGATTAAACATCTGGCCAATCTATGCTCCATTCAATTATTTTCTGTAAATGTTATGTCAATTATACCAGATTGTTCTTGAGTCCACTTTTAATGAAATATTGCTTTAATTCCTCTCAATGGAGACCTGCTTTCAGATTTTTATTGCTGCTCTTAAATAAGGAAGCTTTTTTGTATGTTGGTTCCTTCTTAAAACATGCCGCTCATGCATGAAAGACTCTGCTACTCTAAAACCTTGTGCATCATTTAAAGAATAATTTAATAGCTATTTCTGCAGTTTTATTGTGCATACTTTTATGAATGTTAGAACGCATCCTATTAAAGTTTTTATTGATTGGTTGAGGTCCAGCACCCAGAGTACGTGGACAACAAACTGCCACTGAGTATACCTGCACCCCAGACCAGGAACAACTTTCAGTGAGGACTCTAATCCTGCAAGTCAGTTTGACAAGGAGTTGTCTGGTCTATCTGGTCTGCCTGGGAAGATCGCTCCAGTGGGTCTCACTCAGCCTACACCTAAACCGCCCACCCCAGCCGTTACCACACATCAGCTGATGGATACCTCAATTTTCTGTGTTCAAACCAACGTCACCCCACTCTTGTGCCCCCTACTCCTGGCTGCTGTTGATCTACAACCACCATCTTCAGTTAAGCTAGGACCCAGTGGGATGGGGCACACTTATTCAAGGGCAGAGGGTAGTGGGAGTATGTGTTTCGGAAGGAACATGTGGACAGCAAAGTAAGGCCACTGGTTTCGCTGTCACCCAGGCCTCATCAGTCCCAAGACATGGTAGGCCAGGTCCTGACAGAGCTCCTGGAGATAAAGTAGTTGCAGGGGGAGCACAATGTACGGATAGAGAATCTGAATTCCAATTTGGGTTCTTTGACTCGGATGCTGCATGATATTTTTACCCATATGTGCAAGGCTTTCCCAGCAAAATCTGCTTAGTTTAGGAGTAGTAAAGTTAGGACTCCTAACTTTAGGACTCCTAAATGCCTTCTGTGAATACCGAAAGTCTTAAAATTAGGATTGTTCTCAATTTAGTAGTAGTAAAGTTAGGACTCCTAACTTTCGGACTCCTAAATGCCTTCTGTGAATACCGAAAGTCTTAAAATTAGGATTTTTCTCAGAGGCTCTTGAACAGTCCGTAGCTTGCTTGCGTCCCCACAGGATACCAGGCGTGTCTATGAAACAAAACAAATTGCTCTCAGGTGTGCCTTTATCTTGTAAAGTTCTTTTGCAATGCACGCTGGTTCCTGTGGTTCTAATCATGCCTATTTACACCCTCCAGTGGGACCAGATTGTTCAAGTCTTTTGAAATATATTTTTTAACCCTCCATTGGGCCCCCGGATCGTACTTTGCCTGTTCAATGACGTCCTCATGTGCCTCCGCGCAAGGGGAAGGGTTCCCCCTGCAAGCATCCGTTCAGTTTCTGGATGGTGCGCTCCCTCCGCAGAACCACAGGAACCAGCGTGCATTGCAAAAGAACTTTACAAGAAAAAGGCACACCTGAGAGCAATTTGTTTTGTTTCATAGATACGCCTGGTATCCTGTGGGGACGCAAGCAAGCTACGGACTGTTCAAGAGCCTCTGAGGAAGGAGGGAGACACCCTCTGAAACGCGTCAGGCAAAGAAATAATCAAAACGGGATCGTAAGCTGCCTGTTGACAGAAATAAAGGAGCCTCCTTACTTGTGTGTTGTGCGGCCTCATTCTGCTGGGTAGATGTGATATATATATATATATATATATATATTTACCTACTGGCGGTCGCCAGTAGGTATATATAGTTAGGATTTTTTCTCTATGGGATTTTTTAAAATTCTATGTCTAATAACTTTGGCGTTTGTGGACGGAATTGGCTGAAATTTTCAGGAAAATGGAACATTTTGTTTCTGAGCAGCCCCTGAAAATTTGGGGGGGTTTCGTCAAGGGGGGGGCGAGAAAAAAGGGGGGTCCCAAAACGTGTTTTTAACATTGAGTTTTCCATAGGGCGGTTGGCCTCACTTTTAGCCCGAACGGCTGAATGGATTTGCACGAAACTTGGCAAAATTGTAGGGACTGGTAGCCCGATGTGCCTTTGCTAGGTCTCAATATATGTGCTCCAGTGGATTTTGAGAAATTAACGTTCAAAAAAAGATATATAGCTGTAACAGCGGACCAGGCAGCGCTCCAGTTCGCGTACTTTTCGCGTTACGGAGCTTTGTGAAGCGAAGCTGATTGGTTCTCCGGCGTCTGTAAACATTCCAAACAGTCCGTAGCGGCCGCCATCTTGTCTCCCGGTAGGATCGAGAGACAAGAGGAGGCCAAAGCGAAGGGGCAAATGACCATAAGGGGGCATAGTAGATCCTCCCTGACCCCCTAGGTTTGATGTGGAGGTTTTAAAAGGGCCCCGCGGGGCAAAAAAAAAATATAATAATCGAACGGCTGAATGGATTTGCACGAAACTTGGCAAAATTGTAGGGACTGGTAGCCCGATGTGCCTTTGCTAGGTCTCAATATATGTGCTCCAGTGGATTTTGAGAAATTAACGTTCAAAAAAAGATATATATCTGTAACAGCGCTCCGCTTCGCGTACTTTTCGCGTTACGTAGCTTTGCGAAGCTGATTGGTTCTCCGGCGTCTGTAAACATTCCAAACAGTCTGTAGCGGCCGCCATCTTGTCTCTCGGTAGGATCGAGAGACAAGAGGAGGCCAAAGCGAAGGGGCAAATGACCATAAGGGGGCATAGTAGATCCTCCCTGACCTCTTAGGTTTGATGTACCATGTTGCCAAGTTTGGTGTAATTCCGTTCAGCCATTCAGGCTGTAGACGTATCTAAATGTCCTATGGAAAATTGCATGGGGAAAACGCATTTGAAAGTGTTGAAATTTAGAACCAATTAAAATGTTACTTTGGTTTTGTATTTGTGTGTGATGAAAGTTAATTGGTTATGTATATATCTAAAATGAGAGGAAACAACAGCCATTTTGTGATACTACTGTCTGAGGTACATTTGTGAGGAATTTTTGGTGCTCAATTTCTGGTGTTTGATTTACACAGTACTAACACTTCTCCTACTTTCAAAAAGGTGAGTTGTTAATTTGTAAGGAGAACTATGTTGTACACTTTAAGATAATTTGAAAAATGTTTTCTGTTATTCATTTTCAGTCCTTCTGTTATACTAAATACTTGATAAAGTTAGTTTTATATTATGTATTACTAAAAACGATAAATGAAAGTGATTATTTTTTTCTGCAATTTACAGCAAGAAATTTCAAAATAAAATGGATCACAATGAAGAGACCGTGGCAATTTCTTTTGAATTATCCACTACATTTATTGAAATTGACAGCACCAATAATGAAATATTCTCACAAGGAGGAGATGACTTGAATGATTTTTTTGATCAATCTCTTGACGGCGAATTTATCGAATGTTTGGAGACCATAGAGTTACAAGAATCATCATTGCAGACTTTTCATGAGGAGATTCCTGATGAGATGATTGAAGAGGAAATTCCTGATGAGGACATGTTACTAGTTCTTTCAAATTATGAAAATTCAGAAGAATAAATTTATTTTTAGAAATCAAAAATTGTTTGAGACATTATTCATTTTTATTTTAAATTTATGAGGTTGTAGCGAAGTGATTGTAGTATAAAAAAAGACTTATAGTATAGAGTGCAAAAATTGGTTCTTTTTGGAGGGGTAAAAAAAAAAAAAAAATCGTTTTTTGGGTGGGGTGCGCCCGGTTAGCGTAACGGGAAGTGGACTGGGGAGCGTACTACAAGGAAAGAAGAATGATTGACTTTTAACTTATTGTATGTTTATAGACTTGTTTTTCTGCTGAGTGACGTCTCGGCCTATCTCCACGGGATGCAGTCCCTACCATCTCGGTGTTTAAGCCCAGGGGGACCGGTAGTGTGGGAGAGATAACGGGGCATATTATCAAGGGGGTTTATCTCCGCTTTTTTGGCTTTAAAAGCCAAGAAAGCGGAGATAAAATTATCTCCGTATTACGTAGCTGTCGCTAACACCAGTTAGCGACCGCTAGTAGGAGATAGCGACCATCTTGGGCTCCACTTTGCATGTCAGCGATATTTATCACTAATGACATGCAAAGTGGGCATGCCAAGATGTTAGCGACTGGAAACAGTCGCTAACATCGCTATCTCCTATTACCAAGTTTTGGAGATATTCGCGCTAAGCGCGAATATCTCCAAAAAGTAACACCTGCCCTGAGCAGTTCTTAGCCATGTTATCCAATGGGAGGTGGATAACATGGCTAAGAGCATTAGCTCGGTAATGCATGAATATCGCTGACTTTTCAGCGATATTAATGCATTGCGGCCGTTTTTTATCGCATTTGCGATAAACCTTGATAATAGGAAGGTTTATCTGCGATAATTTCTGACGATGCTTAGCGGTAAAAAATTAGTTGCTAAGCATCGTTAGGGATAAATATCGCTTAACTTTGGTAATATGCCCCAACGTCTGTTAACGTTCGATTCGAAGGAAATCAGGAAGTGTTGAAAAACATTGTCTGCGCCATCTTGCCTTTTTTCAAATGCCACACTTTTGTCGTGCACGGCAGCCATTTTAGATGCCTTGACCAGACCCACTCTCTGCACGCTGTCGATCCTTAGCATGGCTCCCCACCCTCGCAAGCATCTCCCCCAGGCACTGGTCACCCCCGCTCTCTGTCTTATGCATGGGTAATAAACCTCCCCCCATCTGCGCTGCTCTTCCCTGAGAATCACACCCTGTGCCCGCCCGACACCTCCCTTTCGCCCTATTCACTACCGCACCCTCTGACACTCCTCTTCCTCTGTGTCTGATTGTCCAGGCCGGTTCTAGGCTATCAGCTAGCCCTGCAGATGTAGTTTATGGCCCCAGCTGTAAAGAATCACCCCTCTTCAAAGGAGTTATAGTAGATCAAGGCCCACACCCGATGAGATCCGTCACAGCACACGCGTTCCTACTATCTGAAAACCATCCTGTATTGTGATTGGGGAGGGGACCGAGCCTGAAGCGGAAGATTCCAGGGATGACTCTTTGTACATCAAAGTTTTTACAATTATGTGTCACATTAAAAATATATAGCACTCCAACAAAGTAGTAGGATTATAAAACTTTAATAACTTATAAATATATACAACAAAACAAAAACAGTAAAAACATTTAAACATTTTTAGGGAAAAAGAAGGAACAATGGTCAGTAGCGGTCGGTTGTGCGAATAGTCCCAAGGCAGCACAACGTCCAGATTTCTGGACGGCACCCAGGTGATGTTGCCTGGGTGCCGCACTGATTTGGGTATCCGCCGTGGGACGTCCCGGGGGGTGGGTCGTCAGTAGCGGTCTGTTGTGCGAATAGTTCCAAGGCAGCAGAACGCGCTGAAATGTAGATGGCACCAAGGTGATGTCCAGTAAGTTGCCGCCCTCCGAATAACGGCGTGGGGCGCCCCGGGGGGGGGGGGGAAGGAGGCGGCGTGAACGGGCCTCTCCAGGTGGAGTCTCGTCTGCTGTAGTGGGGCGCCCCTTTACCGTTTCAGTTGCCATTCCGTCCGCTTTTGGTCCACTGTGTCAAAAGCCGCAATTCAGCTGAGTTGCGCCCACTCTTGCGGTGCAGCGATAGGCGGCTGTCACAGGACTCTCAAAATGGCGGCAGGCTCTTTCCTTTTTGGGCCTGGTCCACTGAAATGGCCCTGGGACACCTTGGAAATCGGACGCTTGTCTGCTAGGTCTTGGACCCCATTCTTGAAAGCGTCCCCTCCGCCTTGAGGATTCTACAAAAGTCTTGGGGGCCCCCGACTCCTGCAGGCTTCTGGTGGGGAGCGGCTGCCATGATTGCTCGCGGAATGACCACGACGGAGCCACGAGATGGTGGTGCTTTCATGCTAACGCCAGTTTCAGTCTGAAACATCCAGAAACAAGGTGGGGCTTTCATCGTTTGGGAAAAAAAAAAGTTTTCATCCAATGAAAAGTGTTATTTTTAGGTCATATGATCAAGCCTTCCATCATTAGGAAACCAAAAGTAAAATGAACCAATGAAAAGTTTTATAAACAAGTCACATGACCTGTTATGCGGCATAGGGTATAAAATGCGGAGAAAATACGTTGGCACGTGAGGCGGCGTCAGTAGCGGACCGATGTGCGAATAGGCCGAAGGCAGCACAACGCGCCAAGATCCGGATGGCACCGAGGTGGTGTCCAGCAAGTTGCCGCACTGGTGTGGCCATCCTACAATGCTGAAAGTCGGCGTGGGGCGCCCCGTTGGCCTGTGAGATGGCGGCAGTAGCGGACCGATGTGCGAATGGGGCCAAAGGCAGCGCAACAATATTTTCTGATTAGAAGACACCACAAGGCGCTGAGATGCCAAGATCCGGATGGCACCGAGGTGGTGTCTAGCAAGTTGCCGCACTGGTGTGGCTATCCTACAATGCTGAAAGTCGGCGTGGGGCGCCCCGTTGGCCTGTGAGACGGCGTCAGTAGCGGACCGATGTGCGAATAGGCCGAAGGCAGCACAACGCGCCAAGATCCGGATGGCACCGAGGTGGTGTCCAGCAAGTTGCCGCACTGGTGTGGCCATCCTACAATGCTGAAAGTCGGCGTGGGGCGCCCCGTTGGCCTGTGAGATGGCGTCAGTAGCGGACCGATGTGCGAATGGGGCCAAAGGCAGCGCAACAATATTTTCTGAATAGAAGACACCACAAGGCGCTGAGATTCGGTTAGCACCGAGGTGGTGTCTAGCAAGTTGCCGCACTGGTGTGGCCATCCTACAATGGTGAAAGTCGGCGTGGGGCGCCCCGTTGGCCTGTGAGATGGCGGCAGTAGCGGACCGATGTGCGAATGGGGCCAAAGGCAGCGCAACAATATTTTCTGAATAGAAGACACCACAAGGCGCTGAGATGCCAAGATCCGGATGGCACCGAGGTGGTGTGTAGCAAGTTGCCGCACTGGTGTGGCCATCCTACAATGGTGAAAGTCGGCGTGGGGCGCCCCGTTGGCCTGTGAGATGGCGGCAGTAGCGGACCGATGTGCGAATGGGGCCAAAGGCAGCGCAACAATATTTTCTGAATAGAAGACACCACAAGGCGCTGAGATGCCAAGATCCGGATGGCACCGAGGTGGTGTGAAGCAAGTTGCCGCACTGGTGTGGCCATCCTACAATGGTGAAAGTCGGCGTGGGGCGCCCCGTTGGCCTGTGAGATGGCGGCAGTAGCGGACCGATGTGCGAATGGGGCCAAAGGCAGCGCAACAATATTTTCTGAATAGAAGACACCACAAGGCGCTGAGATGCCAAGATCCGGATGGCACCGAGGTGGTGTGTAGCAAGTTGCCGCACTGGTGTGGCCATCCTACAATGCTGAAAGTCGGCGTGGGGCGCCCCGTTGGCCTGTGAGATGGCGTCAGTAGCGTACCGATGTGCGAATGGGGCCAAAGGCAGCGCAACAATATTTTCTGAATAGAAGACACCACAAGGCGCTGAGATGCCAAGATCCGGATGGCACCGAGGTGGTGTCTAGCAAGTTGCCGCACTGGTGTGGCCATCCTACAATGCTGAAAGTCGGCGTGGGTCGCCCCGTTGGCCTGTGAGATGGCGTCAGTAGCGGACCGATGTGCGAATGGAGCCAAAGGCAGCGCAACAATATTTTCTGAGTAGAAGACACCACAAGGCGCTGAGATGGTGTCTAGCAAGTTGCCGCACTGGTGTGGCCATCCTACAATACTGCTCCGAATAACGGCGTGGGGTGCCCGAAGGGGGGGGGGGGAGGCGGCGTGAACGGGCCTTCCTAGGTGGAGGCTCGTCTGCTGTAGTGGGGCGCCCCTTTACCGTTTCAGTTGCCATTTAGCTGAGTTTCGGCCGCTCTTGATGCTACAGCGACAGGCGGCTGCAACAGGACTCTCAAAATGGCTGCCTGTTCTTTGGATTTGGGCCTGGTCCACTAAAATGGCCCTGGGACACCTTAGAACTCGGACGCTCGAATTTTTTTTCCTTTCCTCTAAATGCAAAAAAGGGTAAATGCCCGGTACGTTACACGCTTCATCTGCCACGATGTACTCTCCAGAGGAACTGAAAAAAAATACAGTTATGGTAACTATACCATGCATCGTCATATGGAGAGGTGGCACCGATTAATTATAGTGCTGCATAAAAGAGAGATTTGAAGGAGAACTCCCGACCTGCCAGTACATTCATCAAAGAAGTGGCACTGACAGCATCAGAGGCAAGGGAAACGGTCCCAAATATTTAGAAGAACTTTGGAAAGATTAAAATGACATGTTTAGATTGTGGCAAATTAATTTCATGTGGACAGATGAGTGTTACTCTAATAAATACAGCATATGAACATCATCATAGTCGATGGTTGGTAGAGACATTTTGACTATATCCTGGACCTGCCCGTCCTCGCCCAAAATGGCGCCGGAATAAATGGGACTCGTAACTCCTTGTTGTGTACTGGTTGCACAACCTTGATATCACGAGATACGTATGCAGTTTTGAAGCACATGGCGGGCGGGGACGAGAATAGATTGAATATTTCGACATCCCTATTGATATTAAGTTCTGATGTGTTATTGATTACTGTACTATTGAAAGTTCGAATTAACGTCACCCATGGTACTTGCCCGCAAATGTATATCTAGATAATTTTATTGTAACTGGCCCTGTCGTATTTTAATTATAAAATGTACGTCCACCGATTCCGCAACTGTTAGACACCTTAGTTCTTGCAACCTAATGGCCCGCCCGTTACGTTCCTCTAAAGTGTAAATGTCTACTCATCATATACGATTACAGTTTGCTCCGTGGCCGGCCCACGTGGTTATAGGCTCGTATTTGTATAATGACATTTTCACAATAAAGGTTTTTAAAAGAAAACATGGTAGTAGTATATACATTGGTAAAGTTTTTAATAATAGTCACTGTTTTAGAATCAGTAAAATGCAAGTGAAATAAAGCAGACCAATTACATGAAGGGTAAAAGGTATATTACGCAGGAACGCAGTAAAGATAAAGGGTCAAGGGTCAAGGCTGTTGTGTTTTCTACTCCTGCAACATAAAGTGATCGATAAGAATCTCATATTCAGGCGTATCGGCGACTAAGACAGCAGGTTGACCCTCTTTTGCTCAACGGCTCCGTCATGGGACGAAGAAACGCACTTTTTCTCGAAAAAAGAATATATTTTACTTGCAGGACAGTTGTAAATTTTCCGGGAAAGTACATTAGCCTGGAACATTATAACATATATTTAAGAAAAAATAATGTTCGGAAGTAATAAAAAGCGTAATTTTTAGGTCATATGACCAAGCCTTTTATCATTAGAATAAGAAAAGTAAAATGAACCAATGAACAGTTTTATTAACAAGTCACATGACCTGTTATGCTTACGTTACGCGCTGCGCGTCGCGCCCCGGATCACTTCCGGATGCGCTAACGCGGCGCGTCATATGACGCATTACGCGACAACGCAGGTCCAGAATATAGTCAAAATGTCTCCACCAACCAGCGGTCGGAACACAACCCCTTTCAGCAGGCTAAATAGTTCTGTTAAATGACAACAGAAGGGACAGGCAACAAGAACCATCAGTCAAAGAGGGGAGGGCTAGTTCTTCTCTACCGGGTCACGTTGGGGCGCTATCGAACTGATCGAATTGGTAGTCTACAGTGTTTCTGGATGTTTCAGACTGAAGCTGGCGTTAGCATGAGAGCACCACCATTTCGTAGCTCCGTCGTGGCCATTCCACGAGCAATAATGCTAGCCGCTCCCCACCAGAAGCCTGCGGGAGTCGGGGGCCCCCAAGACTTTTGTAGAATCTTCAAGGCTGAGGGGACGCTTTCGAGAATGGAGCCCAATCTCTAGCAGACAAGCGTCCGAGTTCCAAGGTGTCGCAGGGCAATTTTAGTGGACCACGCCCAAATCTGAAGAGCCGGCCGCCATTTTGAGAGTCCTGTGGCAGCCGCCTATCGCTGCACCGCAAGAGCGGGAGTAACTCAACTACATGGTGAGCGAGACACTGTAGTCGAAAGAGCGGGCGGTAAACAGCTGAATAGCGGAAGAGGCACAGTGTAGCAAAAGCGGGCGGAATGGCAACTGAAACGGTAAAGGGGCGCCCCACTACAGCGTGTCTTTAGGTGAAACGGATTGTGGGACAAGGTCAAGAATGGAAGAGTTACCAAAAGGCAAAAAGTTCCGCTTGATCCCGGGAGCCGGCCACCTATGTCGGGGGCGATCTCAGGCCACACCAGGAGAACACGACTTGGGGAGGGGGCCAAGCGCCCCCTCCGAGTCCGCGCCATCACACCGTCCCTCGGGGGCCTCCGTCAAGCGGTTCAGGGTGGCACCGCATCACATTGTTCACAAATGCAGTCACGTCCTCAAACAGCCCCCACTTTACTTTGAGAATAGTGAAGCTGAAGCAAGCGCAAATAGGCTTCAGACAGTGTTACAAGCACTCCTCAAAACTTTGAACCATCAGAGTGCATGAGTTTCATGCTCGATCGATTGAGCTAGCCGGATCGGGCAACAAAAAGTATAAAATAGTTATGTAAATAGTTGTTTAATAAAATGTTTTACCCTGTTACTTTGCTGGTGTGTAGTATATATTTGTATTATTTGTATAGAGTTTATCGTTATTTTGGGCGGGGTGGGTGGCGGAGCCGAGCTGTATTGCAGCCATCATGGTGTGGAGTTCAGTTCATCTCACTAGTTTCGTATTTGTCATGAGGGGTTGTTCCTAATGTTTCTATTTTAGCGAGGTCAAAAAGAGATCCCATTAGTGGCCTACTGATTTTGCTCGATTCCTTTTGTTTTTTTACACGATTTTTCGTTATCTGCAAAGACTAAGCAGAGTATTGCGACTCTATGTTTGTTTGTAAATAGAGAATGAACCAAAGAGAACCAATTGTAAAACAGTAAATGCTTGGATAACAATCAATCAAATGGAGAGAGAAGCAGGCACGACGTATTACAACGGGGGCAAAGGCCTGCGTTAACTACCTTTCACTATCTGCAAAGAGAGAGTACTCCTAATAGAAATGAGGGGGGGGGCAGCATTCAAAGCAGATCAGTGTGCATAAACACGAAAATGTTTTTTCTTACCACGTACTTGACATTCGACAGCTTATGATATTTGCTATTAAAAAACCATTGAAATTCACTGAAAAAACCATAGGTTATAGACCATATATAGTTAGGAATTAGCATTTACAAAACCTTGAAAATTCACTGAAAAAACCATAGGTTATAGACCATATATAGTTAGGAATTAGCATTTACAAAACCTTGAAAATTCACTGAAAAAACCATAGGTTATAGACCATATATAGTTAGGAATTAGCATTTAAAAAACCTTATTTTACTCACACAAAACCATTGAAATTCCATATATAGTTAGTTGTACTAACTATATATCGCGCACCCGCAATCCACTGCTGATCATGTCACATATTACATCATTCATGACATGGTCAGTGACATCACTGATGACATCACTGATGACATCTCAAATGACATCACTGATGACATCACTTATGACATCTCAAATGACATCACTGATGACATCACTGATGACATCTCAAATGACATTACTGAGCACATCACTGATGACATCATTCATGTGATAATACGATGAACCTCTTCAGACTCTAATATAACCTTAGATACACTCAGTGTAAACACAGACTCACAGATTGTCACTCATCCATGAAGTTACACACACACCTAGTCAGTCATGCAAACAATCAATCACACCTCCATTTCCTCAACTATACAGTTATACACACCTTACTTATTCAAACATATACTAACACATATTTACTCTCTTTTACAATCCCTAATACAAGTTCACAATCATCCATACAGCCACTCACACATTCACTGGTTCTTATGCACAGTTATTTATATATGCCAACTCTCACATGTACTATGTTTTACATGTGTACTTACTTTGACATGTAGCACTGAGATATCCATTCACTCACCAATACACTCATGCACAAAGTCAACCGCCCATACAGCTGTTTCCACATGCACTTTTGAACCCATACATCTAGTGAATCAACTGCTCACACATCTATGCACAGAGTCATACACCTCCCAGCCACCCACACACACACTCAGTCTCCCATACAAATACTTGGGCAACCAATCAATAACCCATACAGTTACTCATATAGCTACTGAACAACATATGCAGCAGTTTTCAGAACAACAGACATAATGATGCACAAATTAAGACAGTTTAGTCACTAACCCATGCACTCAGTGAGACACATTTAATCACTCACTCATACAGTCAGTCATGCACCTACTAAATCCTTCATCCAGACACTTATACATCCACTCAAGACATATTTTAACTTTACAGAAAAATACAGTCACTGGATGTTGTCATCAGTGATGTGCTCAGTAATGTCATTTGAGATGTCATCAGTGATGTCATCAGTGATGTCATTTGAGATGTCATCAGTGATGTCATCAGTGATGTCATCAGTGATGTCATCAGTGATGTCACTGACCATGTCATGAATGATGTAATATGTGACATGATCAGCAGTGGATTGCGGGTGCGCGATATATAGTTAGTACAACTAACTATATATGGAATTTCAATGGTTTTGTGTGAGTAAAATAAGGTTTTTTAAATGCTAATTCCTAACTATATATGGTCTATAACCTATGGTTTTTTCAGTGAATATATATATATATATATATATATATATATATATATATATATATATATATATATATATATATATATATATGTATATATATATATATATATATAAAATACAAACATTTTGCTATTTTTTCTATCACAAATCACTCAGCCTAGATGATGTCACTAGCCTGGAGTAGTTAAATAACGACATGAAAAGCGATAAGGGTACTCAACAGTTTACTACAACCTTTTTATGGTGATAAAATTAAAACATAATGCACTATTGTACATTTATAAAAATGCTTGTGATTGATTTTTCAAAAGTGCGTTACATCAATACAAACAGAGAAGTCATAACACATTTCTTTCTTTCTTTTCTTCTATATATGCAGGTCAATGCCCATCAAAGAAGGCCATCTGGAAGGCCATCATTAAGAAGTTGTGGACCCAGGGGATCTACAAGCTGTGCAGAAAGAGAAGGGAAGGCCTATGACGCTGGAACAAAAAGTAAGCTGAAGTCCAGCTCAGCCAGTCCTTCCAACATGGAAAGTGCATGCTTCATACTCTGATCTCCCTAATGGCTTGCATACTTGCAATGGCCTATCCCCAGCTTAAAGGGCAGTTGAGAGCCCAACAACAGCATTAAGAGGGTAAGTTGTTTTGGAAATGTGTATGTTAAATAACTATTTTTTGTTACAGCAACAAATTATGGCAGAAAGATAGGTGTTGACACATGTCCAACGCATAGACGAGTTTTTGAAGGCGTACGTTTTTCACAAGGTTCATGATGATGTGTTTTGTGTATTAATTTGTGGAAAATGATACTACTATGTGTCTGATCACTACCAAAGGATTGTTTTTAGCAGACACATGCCTGCCAAACAAACATACATGAATTTTTTTGATGTTACAGCTGTGCCCAACAGGCCACAATTTATAATTGTCTCAGATGTGATGCTCTGTCAAAATTGTGAAGGATATTACGTTAGCCCTATTAAAGGTGACATAGCATGAAATGTACTTAAGCCAGTGGATGTTCTAAAAGTCACATTTGTGAATTAAGTATTATTAACAAACAAGAGTGAGCCTGTAAGCCAAAATGACTAGTCAGATAAGATTAAATGGCTAGACTTTTAATAAAAACATATCACAAATATGTTTTGAATAAAAAATACTATTTAATTTATATTAAAGTGACTGATTTGCATGATGGTTTACTCCTTCATAAATGTGCATGCAAGCTAGTCTGTTTTTTGGCGAAAATGATTTTGATAGCCATTTATTTTTGGAAAAACAAACTGGTATTGTCAACACATTGGTGACAGAGTAACAAATATCCCAAAACATTTTTTAATGCCCTCTGTTATGTCCAGATGATGTATCAATGATGAACAAAAATAGGATCATTAAAGGGAGTTTTGCAGATGAACTGTTCAGTCACACATATTTTGGAGTATCCCATCTGGAAAACTCAAAAACAGGCACAACGTATGTCTCCTTAAGAAATTTTAGGAATGCATCATGGTTTAATATTTTTCATATTGTGTTTTGCATCTTTTTTAAATTAAAAAAAGTATATATCTGAATCAGTGTCTTCAAAATTACCTGTAATGTTGTACCAATTTTTGCATAAAATGAAAGCCAGCATATTTTAACATTTTTTTCACAATGGTAAAACAAACTGAAAATTACTTATTTTGGAGTCAAATGTAAAATTATTTCCACTTCCCTTTATACAGATACAATAAAACTATTGTATATGTATTTTCATCATCTTCAAGACCAGGCATAGAAGACATTGGTCATGAAGACAGGCATATATCAACCACCACAGGGGCAGCCCTAACCACCTGAACCAGGGGCTATAAATATTTTTCCTAACAACGGTTCAGAATGTACCACAAACTAACATATCATAGAAACAATAAAGTTGAAACGGACAGAAAGGGAGATTAAAAAAGTTTTTGGGCCCATGTAGAAAGATATATATAATTCTGAAAAGAAATATGTGTGTAATTATAGAAAAATATACAAAATGTATTTAAATTTAAAAGGTTACATAAGACTCAGACATATTGTCGGTGTAACAGAACAATTACAATACATATACAGAAAACCAGACAAAAGGCACACACAAAGAGGTTACTTGGACATAAGAGTTCTAACATCATATAAGAACTCCTATATACAAAAAAAAAGTGTCCTCCTTAAGTTGTGGCCACAATAGCGTCGACGGCGTTTCGACCGTTGTCAAAAGTACATGGTCATCCTCAGGACAAAGAATTTACTGAGCTTGTCACTAACCAATCTATAATACACAGAATAATATTTTCAAAATTGGACCAAATGGAAAATGATTCAACTAAATAAAAAGAGAGAAAGGAAGAATTGTGGCCACAGAGAATTAGAAAAAAGCAGCAAAACACCCCCATACTTAGTGCAATTGTTTATCAAAGAATTGTTTTTAAAAACGTCCTAAAACCGAAAGTCGTGTGCCCATGAGAAAAAGAAGAGAAACACGCAACAAAAATAGGGACAAATAGCCAAAGTGGAAGTCTGTATATTTAGCAACACTTACTTCCACGTTGTAGAATCACAAACAAGCAAAGCCAAAGGTATGCTTGTATCAATGAAATACTGTAATAAAAAGGGGGAAGCCGATGTTACTGTGCTGCCGATAATGCCTGACAGAAAAGAGGGTACGTAAAACCAAAAAACAGTTACTTACAATTTTACCAACTGCTCGGGAGCCAGATATAAAACTCCACTGGCTTCAAAAAGGCTCTACCGTAACTGTAAACAATGTATAAAGGGCAAATTTAGGAAACTAATACTAGGCAAAAGTGCCAACACTACAGTGCGCAAAGAGAATGACATTGCCTGTATTCAAAAAGCTAAAAAATATTTGATTTTTTTACCTGGTGCCAAAGATTAACAACAATCCATTAACGAAAAGGGGCTGCAGAAAGTCCGCCAGTATCGAGACGCCCAAACTAAAGAGAATGGGAGAGGTCGAGATTGCGCGAGTTATTAAATGGAGCATATACGCTACCGCAAATAAGTTAGGGAAAAGGACTAAGAGCTATGAGTTAAGTTCGCGTCCGTAGTAATTCAGACGAGCCGCAATTCAGACTGCACGCCATGCCGCAATGCATTGATTATATGCATCTGCGCATGCGTAACGCATACAAGTCAACAGAAAGGGGACTAAGTCTGATGCCCGATTCCGTGAGCACCATCTTGAAATGTCTGTAGATACCGACTCGTTGTGCCACAGAACCAATAGAAACACCCGAAAAGTGACAAAATAAAAGAAAGGAAAGAAAAATGACTCTTGCAATTAAACTTTACAATTCAATATACTAAACAAAAACATTTGTTTAGGGCCACATAGCTGGTGTTGTAACAATATTATAGAATTTCTTTGTTTTGAAAAATGGCACAACATTACAAGTTAGCATGGTAGCAGAATCGCAAATGACAATAATACAATCCAGTCATTTCTAACTTGTAAAATTAGCAACATCGGATTATTTGATGAAATGCATTCAAATTGCAACATTGAGTTATTTTTTGACATACATTTCAATTGCAACAGCTACAAATTATGTATACAAGGGAAACAACAAGGTTGCCCAACAAAAGACAATTAATGAGCATATATTTATACCAAGTGCATTAGTTGATCGATGGCTATTAACAGGGAAGGTCACCAAATTAATCCTTAGATACAGAATGTCATTAGGGGGCAACTTATACTAATAAATGAATACACAATGTATAAAAACATACAAATGGCATAACATTTAGTAGGGTACTGTATCATTTTAGGATACTGAAAAACAACACAATGATCTTAACCAAAGGTTAAGGAATGGCATTCCTCCATCGTGTTGAGCCCCTGATTTATACTGTTACAGCGGAGAATCCAGCGGCATTCGGTTTTATTTAAGATGTTGGTAATGGTTCCACCACGTGGTGGTGTGCGTACCACATCAATGACTTGCCACTTCAATTCCGATGGTGCATGGTTCATCTCCAAAAAATGGGACACTAAAGGAGCATTCTCCGTTTTGCATCTAATGCAACTTTTGTGCTGACCTAGACGAATTTTGATTTTTTGAGTCCTCTGTCCATTATAAATAAATTCGCAAGGACACCAAATTGCATATATAACATTTTGTGTATTACAATTGGAATACTCCCTAAGGTCATAACAGATGTTAGCATGAATAAACTGTTTGGTGTTCAGACTAGAGTCACACATGAGGCAGCCGCCACATCTATAGTGACCCACAATTTTCTCAAGACCCCACATGTATGTAAGATTGGGTGCTTCCGTCCGTGGTAGAGTAGCCCTAACTAGATGGTCTTGTAAATTCTTTCCTCTTTTGAATGCAAAAAGAGGCTGATTGTTAGTAATTCCAGTCGATACGACAAGCGACCAATATTTTCTTATAATGGTCGAAATGTGGTTACTTTGGGTTCCGAATGTGGTGACACAAGGTATTCTGGTAGTCACTTTCTTGGTTTTGGGAGACAGTAACTGGTCACGGTGATTATACCATGCCCGCTTCATGGAACGCTTGATTAGTTTGCGTGGGTAGCCACGTTGTTGAAGTTTCTCTGCTAGTTTCTCAGCCTCTCTGAAATAGTCGTCCCTGAAGAAACAATTTCTACGTATACGTAAAAACTGCCAGTAGACAGGCAAGCAGGTGGCCACTGTGTTTTGGGTAGTGAGGCATCTGACAACGATGGACACAGTGTCACGGAGGGTGAGGGGACAGAAACGAAGGGCACCATCTCATCATCATCTTCATAGGCCTTCACAAGGGACCAGTCCCTAGTGGTGGTAGAATCTACAGGAACTGTGCCAACTACATCATTGTCTGCCACCCTGAACCCTATATGTACCCTTCCTCTTTCTCCCCCCTCCAGTTGGCCAAACCGGACCCCCTATAAAGACTGGGGTCTCTTACTCCACAGGCACCTCACCCCCTACTCCTGTCACCCTGGCTGCGCTGAGTTAGGAGGTTATTGACCTCCTACGCAGCATCTCTGTAGGCCAGACTTCAATCGTGAATGGCATCCAAGACCTTAGTTTCCAAAGTCAAGAAATGTTTGCATTACTTAATGCAATTCACAGATCAATGTCTAGTATGCAGAGATCCCTTGTGAAAATAGCCTCCTCATTGAACACAGCCTCCCAACCAGCTCAACCTTCTTCCTCAACTCAGGTCCCTTTCTTATTTCAAGTCCAAGTCCCAGGCCTATGCCAAACACACACATCTTTGCAAGCATACACTCCAAAAGACACACATAAATATAAACATACAAAGACACACAAACACCCAAACAACATGCACAAACAATTGACACTACACCCACAGACACTACAACCACCACCACAACCACTAGTACCACAACCACCAGCACACCCACAAGCATCACAAATAACACCACACCCCCAAACACAACAACACCCACCACACAGACAACTACTCGCACACCCACAACCACCACAATCACCACAACACCAAGAACCACCAGCACACCCGCAAACAACACAACAACACCAACCACCTCAACAGCACACTAATTCAAACCAATACACCCACACACAAACACACTTACAAGCAAGACAACACCCACCAAATCCAAACACACACACTCATCAGAAAACCAGACACCAAGCTAACCACACACATCCAAACACAACACAAAATACACCGGACCCACATGCAACTGCTAAACATACAGACACATGCCCCACAACCACACCAACCACCTTAACAGCACGCTCATCCAAAATAACACACTCACACACAAGCCCACTTACGTACAAAACAACATCCACCAAACCCAAATGCATACACTCACCTGAACAACAAACACTTGCCAAAAACATGCATCAAAACATACACAAGATACACCAGAGCCACATGCAACTCCAAAACATGCAGACACACACATCACCCACTCCATCTCCCTCTGCCTTCCAAACCCAATCCTCTGTCCCCCTACCCTATCTCCTCCTCCCGAATTTACTACTCACGTGTCCCTAACCCCTGTCAAACCTAAACCCACCCTACCAAGAAAGATCCTTGAGGTGCCTACTCAATGCCCACTAGATGCTCCTCCCTAGGTTGTTATCCTTTTATACAGTCGGTTTTCTGGGCAACAATCCTACAGGCTGTTGCTGTGCATCATGTTTGTCCTCCTTTATAATTTTTTTTGTTGAATATAATATTTGAGAGAAGTATCTATTTTTCTTTTATAAAAATCAAGTCAATAAGATTACTTCTGCTTTTCTTGCACTTAGAGTGATCAAAAAAATCTAAATATTTTACCTTTCAATCTTTAAAAAAACATTGGTCATCGCACTGGTTTTGGCCAGCTTGGATTACTGCATCAATCTCTACCGAGATCTGCCGAAGGGTTCTTTAAACAAGCATCAACCCTTCAAAAGGGTGCTGCGTGTTTTGTTTTGAAAATCCCTAAATTCCACTCAGCGAAAATACCAATTAGAAAATTGCACTGGTTGCCGGTTAAACAATAAATCATCTTTAAAGCCCAATGTACGGCCTATTCGTTTATTTATGGGTAGGGCCCTATCTGCTTCAGGAGGAATCTAAGATGATATGTGCCTGGCAGGAATCTTTGCTCCACTTAGTGGTGCCATCATTCAAACGGTCATCTTGGGGTGGCAGGAGGTTCTTTCGGTCTATGACATTAAATTAGAATCACCTCCCTTATAGTCTGAAAGTTGCCACCTCTCTTTCTGTATTTAACAAACTGACAGCTGAGGTTTCATTCTCCTTGTTTCTCATAGCGCCAAGATGTCTTCGGGCAATCCTTTATAAGTCACTTCATTCATCCATTCATTTATTTTTTTACAAAGTTTGTTCTGGCATTATTATTCATGTACAATTCATTGATTATTAACAATATTCATGATGACAATATTAGATATATATTCTTACAGTCATGACAGTAACGACAAAAGCTTAATTAAATGATGTATTTGTACAATGCAAACATTAATGAAAAAAACTTGTAATGGGCATAAACATTATGGTGCAAGCAATCATCATGAATATGGACAATTACACAAAAAATGTATTTTATTATCTTTTTAAGTGTTAATACAGGTGTGTTTATTTTAACTTGATAAGTGATTAAAATAAACACAGTTCAAACGTCTTTATTCGAGTATTTCATCATAAAAGACATCCATAACAGGGTGTACCACAATCGAATAAAATATAGTATAAAAATACCACAATATTATCACAAAACATGATAAAATACATCATAGATCACCACAATAATAAAACAGTATTAAATCAGAAATAGACGTGAGAAGAAAAGATAATAATAAAACCATTTATTCAATCAATTAACACATGGGTGCCTACTCTAATAATCCACATCCACCCCAAGAATTTGGCAACCGAAATTGCCACAAGTTCAGATGTATTAGTCCTCAACAGCCAAACTGCGTCCTGCGCCACCCGGGTTACCAAGGTTTTACAAATTGGTTTCAGCCACTTTAGCCAGGGCGATCTGAAGGCTGGGCAAACAAAAAGAACGTGGCGTATGGTTTCTTTTGAGTCCCTACTCCAAGGACAAAATTCATTAGACTGCCCCCGCCATTTGGATGTAAAGGATCTTACTGGCAGCGACCCAATTCTAAATTGATGGTATTATTTCCTGTCGCTACTCTTCGTAATAAGATCCCAATAATCCTCCAATGAAGGATCCAATTTGTGTGTCAGAAATCTACCGGTCAAAGTGGGAAGGTTAGACTGAATAACAAGTTTATTTCGAAGAGACGCCCAATATAATGGTTTAAAATCCCTTTTTGATGGAAAAATACTAATGTCTGGCACTTGCCAAAGTTGGCCAAGGCCCATATTTTCCAAGATGGATCTTACAGTTCTAAACCATGGGATGCTACCTGAGCCTAGTATGGATATCAGCTCAGCAATTTCATTAGCAAATCGGGCTAGTTCGGGAGTTGTCCATATTCTCCTCCACAAAGCAACAGTCCTAAACCGGGCAACATCATCAATAGAATGACAGCCTAAGTCAGTTAACAAAGGTAACATAGGACTAGATGGGGGCAGGCCAACCAAGTTGCGCAAAAATGTATATTGAATCTTGACCAAAGCGGAGAGATCCGCATGGCCCCATAAGTCCGCACCATACAAAATGGCCAAACTTATTTTGGCGTTATATACTTTTAATACTGGGCCAATCCTTTTCGTAAGAGAAGATCTCTGCTCCTTGATCAAACACCTGGTCAATTGCGCAAACACATATGTATTACACCTTAAAAGAATTAAGAGTTAATTAAAATGTAATAGTATACAGAAAATGCTCTAGACTAGGAGAAATGTGACATTAATAAATATATAGGATTCTTTAAGTTTAGAAATAACATTGTTTTTCATTTTTTTAAAGCAAACGTTTTGACTTGTCTAGTGCGATTTCTACATTTTATTGAATTTAAATTATTCAAACAATGTGTCCTGCATTTGCATATATTTTTGATAATTTCCGAAAAATTTGAACCCACCTGTAAGGACACATTTTAGTTTTTGGATCTATGTAAATTTTTGTGAAGGTGTCCATTATTATGAAGGCATCTTGCACAAAATGTGTAAATTACATAAAATTATAAAGGTGTGTTTCCTTAAATTTGACTACATTACACACATATACATTACACATTAATAAACTATTTTTTGTAAGAGTGATTTAAAAATGCTTCAGTCCAAAGTTAATATGAACAGAAAAATCTAAAGATAACAAGTTAGAGGCCTACCTTCAATTCCGGTGAAGAGGAGTTTGATTTGCTTTGTGGTCAAGTAGCAGCTGCAAAGGCAGGGTCGATGGAAAAGGGAGTGGAAAAAAGAAAAAAGGTCAGTTTCTGCCTTATATCCGTTCAAAACCACCATCTCAGCTTCCCCACAGTTACGTACCCGCCAGTAGCTAAATAGGGATGGGCGAACTGCCTGTTGGGGAGAAGGAGAATCCTAAGATAAAGCGATGGTGGAACCAGATCCGCCAAGATTTAAATCAGACCCTGAGTCTTTTTTAGATGAAAAAAGTGAAAAATATACATTTGAAATGTTTATATTGTGGTTGAAATAAAACTATCTTTTCAAAAGTTGCATATGTGCACGGCTGCTTTTTTGCAATAAAAGAAGCTACTCTTGACCTCAAGTGCTTATCCTCACTTCTGTGCTGTATGTCTTTTGGGGCTTACAGACACAGTGGGTGCCCCCTGGGCTGAGGAATGTGCTATGCTTGGGCAGAAGGCTTAGAGAAGACTGCTGTTGAAAAGCCTGTGCTTCACAGTTCCCTTTTCTAGAGGCTGCAGTGGCACCATTAACAGAGCATTGATGAGAGCTCCTGTCCAGCACCCTATGGCATCACCACTTCCTTAAGTAGATCCATGCACAGAAGGCACACATGGAGCAGGAGCAGTGCATGTCTTATGCTAGGCTTCATTGACAATCCCTGGTGCTGTCTTGCATCTATTGGAATACAGACATTCATAGGTGGACTCATGTGTGCAAATGCTCACAGAGGGGATAAGAAAGATATAATATGATCTGATAAGATATGATATGATATGATATAATATGACACTAACATTTAATAAAGGGCACAACTCACTCCTAGAGTAGTATCTTGGCACTGTACTGCTTAGAGAGGGGGAAGATTTAGCAAACAAGCAAGTCTTCAGCTCAGTCTCAAACAAAATAGTTTAAAAATTATCAGTTTTCTAATCTGCAGCCAGTGTAGCTTTCAAAGTATTGGAGTGGAGAGTAAACGAGAGGGAAGATTGCAGATTAGCCAAGCGGCAGCAAATTGAAGTCACCCAAAACCAGGACCTTCTTGGAGGCCAAGACATAAGTGCAATAAAGTCAATACATGCCTGTAAAAAAACTCTTCTTAGCACCTGGAGAGCAATACAATAGCACCCCTTCTAGGCTTCTGTAGCTGGTGGTACCAACTTAAAAACGCAAATTTCAAGCCACCCGGTACATAGTATTTTGATAAGCGCAACCATAAGGGAATTGGGAAAGGTGATAGCAATGCCCCCCTCCCAGGACATTCTGTCCTGTCAGTTCTGACCAGGGGGTTGTGCTCAGGTACGGCTAGTGCGATGCAGATGATGGCAGAAGCACAAAGCCAGTTTTCCGTAAAGAAGCAAATCTCGGGTTTGGATGTTGACACATGGTCCCATAGTTCTATGGCACGCTTAGCCGTACATCTAATGTTGTAATACAGACCTAGTATTTTCTTAGATGTATCCATAAAGGTAGGAGAACCAAGGGAATTAGTCTGATTAGAAGGAGTGCCAGGAAGGCTAAAGGGGAGAGTTATCAGATGGTGTGTTTCTTCAAGTCTTGGCAAACCTGCAGGGTCTAAGCAGGAATATCTACATTTCCTGCATGAAACAGGACCCTCAAGGAGTAGAAAACTTTGGTTGTAACTCCAGGAAGAATCAGAGAGTTTGGTGCTGGCCATCCAAATTTGCAATAGTTCTGTGGAGGATAACTTCCTTGCCATATTTAAACACAGATAGCCCTAAGACGGAATTGTTTAAGGGTTAGAAGAAAAAAAGGCAGGGGTCCTGACTTCTAGTGTTGTCCAGGCATGAATAGGCGTAGACGGGCTTGCCTTTGGCATGCCAGAGGCACACCCGCTGATCACATCTGTGCCCTGCAGCTGCTTTTACATGTCTGTGTGCAGATGACCTGTGAATCTAGACCGCCAATCTGCCCAAAATGACTGCGGTCTAGAGGCACACAAGAGGTAGGGGCAGTCTGACAATCTAGCTCTCTCCGCAGCAACGGAACAACAGTCGTGGCGGACCAGAAAGCAGCAAAGGTGGAGAAGTTTAGAGAAGTACTATTTATGTGCTTGGAAGAAGTGAGACTATATCACAATGGATTATTAACAATTAATGCAGCTTATGGTTGTCTATAAGTTGAATCCTTCAAGAGGCCTTTCCAATGTAGAATGGTCCCAAGTTCTCTACAGATATCTGAGCTTTACAATGGGTTCCTCTGATTACATTTATGGGCATTGAGGTTAAAGGTGGAAAAAACTGCTCTGTCCTTTTGTAAAGTTGTATTCCTTCTTTTATCAGCAGAAGTAAAGCAGTGAAGGAACGAAGAATTCAAATAAAGAACGTAGTTTATTCTTCTTTAGATAACAGTATATACACTGGAGCACAACTGTATGCTGCGACGTCCAACTGGTGAATGTAAGATTCATCAGTTGGATGGCAGAGAGAAGCATATACCCGGAGCGATGCAACTTTGAAGGGAAACATTCTTCAAAGGTGCGCGGCATGGAATACAGCCAATACTTTCACAATAGAAATGAAGGAAATACACCAGGTGAACAATGAAGGGTTACAGAATAAAGCATAACATGTACTTCACATCATCTCCCTTTTTTACAAACAAATAAAATGAAAGAAATCAAAAGTAACACAAAACATAAGTGAGGACAAATAGTAATCCTTAAATCGTGAAGGAAAAGAACAATTCCTGTGTACTTTGGTTGAAGTTGTGGGAAAGGAAGTTGAGGGGCTGGAACAGTTTCTGTGTACTCTGGTTGAAGTTGTGGGAGAGGAAGTTGAGGGGCTGGTGACCACAAAGGAATCAACATTATGATCAAAACAACTTAAAGATGTATCTTTTTGGATGTGTGTGACCAGTGGCATGGGTTGAGAAATATTTTCAGAAGAGGATCCCAAGGGAAAATAAGAACAAGAAGAACTGTCATCAATGTGTTTAGTTTTAAACACCTTGTTGGCCTGTTCAGGAGTAAGCTTGACCATTAATCGCTTGTTCTACCACCCTTTTTTATCAAGGAAGAGAGAACCCTTGGAAATTTTGAGAACTTGAGTGGGAAGAGAAAATATAGACATACCTTTTTTGACCCTGTCATGAGTTCTAATCATGACCCAATCACCAACCCTAAAGGTTTGTAAGGAAGGAATGACTTTAGAATCAAAGTTCCTCTTTTGAACCTTATGTTGATTTGACACATTTTCTTTAACTATGTTTTTATCATGACAAGCTAGACATGACTTACTGTTGGTAGATAAGTCCTTGATCCAAGATGGGCATATGTTCCCATTAGGATTCTTTTTTTTACGACTAAGGAGAGATACCTGTTGTGAAATGAGGGGTAACCAAATATGACCATACTTTTTTTTTTAAAGAAAAATTTCAACATCTACATTACAAGCAATAGTGGTTTGTATACCTTCTTTGAGAAACCTATTCATCCTTTCAACTAAACAGTTAGATGAAGGTGAATAAAGTGCCACTCTGAGATGTTTAACATAATGTAGCTTCAAAAATTCTTGTACAATTGAAGAGCAAAAATGAGATGCATTGTTGCTTACAATATCCTTAGGAGGACCTTCAGAAAGAAAAACTTTTTCTAAAAAACTAACAACTGAGGATGAACTTGGAAATTCACAAAATTGAAACTCAACCCATTTTGAGTGATAATCAATGAGTGATATAATATAGCGCTTATCATGAGGTAAACTTTCAAATGGTCCTGCAAAATCAATGGCCAGTTTGTCCCAAGCTTCTTCTGGAAAAGGAACACTATGCAAAGGTAGATGAGAAGTCTTCCAGTATTTATCTGACACTAAACAAGTGTCACAAGTATTTATCGACTGTGTAACATCTTTGTCAAGGGCTGGCCACCAAAAGTGTTCTTTCAATTTTTTTTGACGTGCCTCAAACTCCCAAGTAATGAGCTGATTGAAACAGTTTTTTTCAAAAATTCAAAGGAGGAATACACTGATCAACTCTGAAAATTACATCATTTATGATGGAAAGCTCCTCAGAAATGTGTGCATAAGATTTCAGGGATGCAGGAAGAGAACGTACCTTTGGCCAACCTGAAATAATCATGTTTTTAACAGCCATCAAAACTGCATTATCAGAATAACTTTTGATCCAATCAGATTCTGAAATGGAAAAAGGTGAAAGAACCAACTTCTCTATAGAAGCTACAACACATTCTATATCATCAACATTTTCATCATTATCATTTTCTAGGGGCAACCTTGAAAGAGCATCAGCCCTTAAATTACTACCTCCTGAAATGTGTTGTATGGTGAAGCTGTATTCGTGGATTCTAGAGAGGATTCTTACAAGTCTAGCAGACGCCTTCCCTGTAACATTTCCCGTTGAGAAGGTTAAAAGTGTAAAGTGAGAGCCTCAAATGTAAGTTTTAAATTTTTCTACAGCCCAAGAACAGGCAAGGGCTTCTCTCTCAATGGTGCTATAATTGGATTCCGCACCACTGAGAGATCTTGATGCAAAGCCAATGGTGTTTTCTTTAGCACCATTCCATTGGCAAAGCACAGCTCCCAAACCCTTCTGGCTGGCGTCAACAGAAATGTTACATTTCAATCCTGGAGTGAAAGAAGATAAAGCTGGTACCTCCACAATAACCTTTTTTACAAGATTGAATGCTAAATCTGATTCTTGAGACCATAAAAACTTCACATCCTTTTTAAGAAGAACCCGAAGAGGTAGCATAAGTTGAGAATAATTTTGAATAAATCTGGAATAGTATTCCGTCAAACCTAAAAAAGATTTCAAGGAAACTTTATCTTTAGGAATGGGAACATTTGAAATAGCTTGAGTAAGTGAATGCTTGGGTTTAATCCCCTCAGCAGAAATGTAATGCCCAAGATAATCTAATTTCTTTACAAAACATTTACATTTCTTTTCTCCTAAAGTTATTCCAACATCCCTGAAGTGTGATAAGACTTTCCTTAGCGTTTGGAAATGTTCATGTTGGGTTTTAAAAGTTATTAACACATCGTCCTAGTATGCCTGGACGCTCTCAATATCATGTAAAATGGTGTCCATAAATTTCTGAAAGACACTCGCCGCAGATGCCAACCCGAAGGGGAGCCTTAAATATTTGAAAGCTCCAAAAGGAGTAATTTATGTGGTAAGTTCTGATGAACACTTAGTAAGTGGGATTTGATGATAGTCACTTCTGAGGTCAAGAAGTGTAAAAAATCTTGACTCAGAGATGCCAGTAAGTAAATCCTGGATTTTCGGTAAAGGGTGACAGTCAATTAATATATTTTGATTTAAAGAGCGAAGATCTGCACATAGGCGAATACTGGAATCTTTCTTTTTAACTACTACAATTGGACTGACCCAAAGTGATGAATCCGTTGACTCAATAATGCCTTCAGACACCATTTTTTCTAAAACCTTTTTTAAATCGTCTCTAACATTAAGTGGAATATTCCTTAACTTATGAATAACTGGAATAGCATTGGGGTTGAGCCTAATAAGGTGTTCAAAATTTCTGATTTTCCCAACAGAGTCATTAAAGACTTCAGGAAATTCAGAAATTATATGAAGAATCACCGTTTTCTCAATATTATGTACAGTAGAGATGGAAAATCATTTATTTGGACAGGAAAATCAGAACCCGGAACTAATTTGAGTCCCATCTTAGCAAGGTCCTGCCAACCAACTATACATTTCCCATCAATGGCTACATAAACTTTTGTATATGCACATATACCCAAGCATGACATTTTTGTTAAAAAATAGCCTAACATGTCTATGTCCTTACCACCATATGCTTTGGGAATTATGTCTATGGGTTGTAAATGTACATTTGAGGACCAGTGAGTATTGAACAAAATCTCAGATATGATAGTCACGGGTGCCCCAGAATCTGCCATCATGTCCAAAAGAAGATCATCAATAAGGACTTCACAGGTAGGATCTTTTACACGACCAACGTTAGGCGATGTTTCAACCAAGTCAATAGAAAGTATATCTTTCTTTTGTAAAGTATTTGAATATGTATCAACAGTATTAACATCAACAGTATTACTATTACTATTTTCTAAGGAGGATTCAATGCATGAAGCATCAATTTCATCATTTTCTAAAGAGGATATGGCGCTGACTTGAATCGCTCTTTTGTTTCTGCAAACAGTGTGGAAGTGTCCAATTTTATGGCAAAATGTGCACCTTTTGCGCCGTGCAAGACAAACTGGGCTATTTCTAAGGTGCGTTTTAGATCCACATCTGTAGCAAAATGAATTAGCCTTTTTTTTTAAAAGGTTTAGTGACTTTGTTCCTGGAATAAACAGCATTAACATTCATCTCATTCTGTAAAGATGAAGTGTTCCCTTCAGAAATGCATCTTGATGAGATAATAGACCTTTCTATACTCTTTGCCATGTCTATTACTTCTGACAGGGATGGATCACGGCAACTTAAAATTCTTTCCTGAATTTTCTTATGATAGCACTTATAGACAAACTGATCCCTGAGCACAGTATCTAAAGATGATCCAAAAGTTGCAGTCTGCAGCAAGGTTTCTAAGTGCAAATATTAATTCTTCCACAGATTCATGTTGTTCCTGTTTCCTCTTCATAAAATTGAAACGTTCTAACATGACACTGGGTTGTGCTATAGACTTTCTATTGAGTCTCAAAACCGCATCAGTGAATTCATTCCATCCATCCCCATTTCCTGAAGTGGGTAGGGGAGGAGGTAGATTATCAAAGATTTGTCGTCCTGCACTTCCCAAGTGGCTATATAAGATAGCTAATTCCTTTTAGACGAGTATTCATCTGCACCTATTGCAATTAAATAGCTTTCAAAACATTTAAACCACAATTTCCACGTTTCTTTAGGTTTGCCAGGTGTAGGAAGAAAGTGAGTTAAATTGACAATTTGCTGATTTGTTGCCATGTTATATGAATAAAATTTTAATTTTGAAATTAAAAGTTATATACTTTTAAGATAATTGTAAAAATAATTTATGAATGTACCTTATGTCTTTCTTTTTCCATGTAAGTACTTCTTTATGTGGTTTTGTAGAAGAAGTAAAGTGCTAATAAATATTTTCTTTGAACAACAGATACATTTTTATTAAATAAAGTAATCGTAAAACAAGAGCTTTGTTTATATGCCAAATATTACAGACGGACGTGTGTATCGTCGAAGAAAACAGCTGTTCTCAACAAAGGACCCAATCGTTGGACCATTGTCAAGGAAACAGCTTGTTATTGAGAATTAAAATGGCCGCCGGTACGTGATCACGTTAGCAAGCGTGATGACGCGGCACCACTTCTCCAACTTCTTCGCTCTCCAGCTTGTTGCTGTGACGTAGCCCTGCACATCAGTGTATCACGTGCATCAACTGAAGCCAATGAAATTTTCTCAAACAGAAGAAAAAGTATTAAATTCACCTTGAGCTCATCCGGTTACCGCTTTCTTCTGGAACTTCAGCGATCATGCAACGAAGATTTGTAAGGTAAGATACTCTTTTCTGTTTGTAAGAGGTCACGCAAAAATTGGTGAAAAGCTGTTTGGTACCCTCGTCGCCAAATGTAAAGCTGTATTCTTTCTTTTGTCAGCAGAAGTAAAGCAGTGAAGGAACGAAGAGTTCAAATAAAGAACGTAGTTTATTCTTCTTTAGATAACAGTATATACACTGGAGCACGACTGTATGCTGTGACGTCCAACTGCTGAATGTAAGATTCATCAGTTGGATGGCACAGAGAAGCATATACCACGAGCGATGCACCTTTGAAGGGAAACATTCTTCAAAGGTGCGCGCCACGGAATACAGCCAATGCTTTCACAATAGAAATGAAGGAAATACACCAGGTGAACAATGAAGGGTTATAGAATAAAGCATAACATGTACTTCACACCTTTCCACTCTGTTCTCTTTTTCATTCAGTGAACATAATGTCCTTTAATACTAAGGCAGAAATTGCATGAAAGACCCTACAAGGTTGAGAGGGTTTCAGAGGCAGCTGACTGTTTTAAGGAATTAGTTAACATTAAATTGAGTTGGTGTTAAGGAGCCGCTTTTTGTGTTCTTCTTAAAATATATATCTAAAAAGCAGTAAAGAGACTGGCCTCGATGTTGCAAGTTTCCCAGAATCACCTTAAGTATATATCCTTGCTGTACACTTGCGCAGAGGATGTAAAGTATCGTGAAAGTAAAAGACTTCTCTTAATGCTTCGTCAGTTTAAGACTACCATGAGTATAATTTATGATTGATGCTTGAGTGTCCTTTTCAAGGCTAGCCATGTGAGAGTGGCATCGATGGAGATTATAATGTGTAGAGCATGATACTGATATGCCTTCAGGACCTTAATTTTTCCAAATTTGAACTATGCAATGCATACTACAGCTTGTGCTTCTAATCATCCAAATCAGTCCTCAATTTAGCGCGAGAATCCTACTGGTGCCAGTAATACACATTAATTACAATGTTGTGCAGGTTCAAGTTTCCACAGCCTTCTCATCACGGGAGGAACGGAAGTTCTTACTGTAAAGGGTCACCTGCTGTGTGGCCACACCTCATTCATGCAACAAAGCAGGATTATAACGAGGGGGGGTTCAGCATCACAGCAACACATCAGCCAATGGTAATCTTTCCTCTGGGGCTCACTACAGCTTGGGAGAGGAAGGTGTTTTTCTAAATGGTTTCAGTTTAAAAATGGTTGAGCATATCTATATATCAACTTGGGAAGGGGGTCTTTCTACACTTGCCTCCCTCAAGCATGTTAATTAATGCGGACTGCTAAACCTCTGTAGAGCTGACGAATGCCAAACAGGGATCAAAGATGAGTATGGGCATTGGGTCTTCTTACCATGCATATAAAGGTGCCAGCAGCACCGGTCAACCTACATTTGGCACATCTTGCCGGGGAAGAGGGTCCAGGGAATCGACAAACAGGTATTGACATGTAACCTGTCCAGGAGAAGCCAGACATCTGCCCTCTCTATTTATTTATTTATTTATTTATTTTTAGTGTTTTATATAGCGCGGACAAGACCCGTGGGTATCAGAGCGCTTAACATAGAAAGATTACAGATTGACATTATAATAGCAATTATAACAACAAAACAGATATGAGGTAGAAGGCGATATGCTATAAGGGGTGATTAGATATAAGTGCAATTAGCATTAAGAGGTGAATAAGGCTTAGCTTGTGTCATAAGCATATAGTCAAGCTCGGTGAGGTAGGGTTACATAGCATTACCAGTGCAATTACATGTGCAATTAGCATTAAGAGTTGAATAGGCTTAGCTTGTATCAAGGATCATATAGATAAACAAAGTGAGGTAGAGGTTATATAGTCTTGGCTGTGAGATACAGTATATAAGATCACATATATATGAGGTAGCAGTAAAGTGTACAGCCGAGGCTTGAACGGGGAATCAGTCATTTGTCAGATATTGATCTTCAAATTATTCATGATGAGTACAACCCTCTTTTGGCGTAAATGTTCATACCAGTGATCTGTAGGCTTCTCTATGTAGGGTATTTACTCATCATGTGGCTCTTCAGTTCCCGTTTGAATGTTACAGTATTTTGAATCTTCCTGATGTTTGGAGGGAGTGAATTCCAGACTCTGGGGGTGGCTCCGGAGAAAGCTCGGTCATAGGTCTTTTTCTTACGGAAGAAGGCTGGCCGCAATAGCAACTCTTTAGCGCTTCTAGTTGGTCTGTTACCTCCCGATAGCTTAATTTTCTTGGCTAGATATCTAGGCGTGTTGTAGTGAACCGCTTTGTGGGTAATACAGGCCATCTTCATTTGAATTCTGGCCTCGTAAGGTAGCCAGTTTAGTGCTTTCAGGTGGGGAGATATGTGATCAAATTTCTTCGTTCCCGTGATGAGTCTTGCCGCTGCATTGAGACAGGCTTTTAGTGGTGCTGTGGATGTTTTCGGTAGGCCAGCTAACGTGGTGCAACCATATTCGATCCTCGAGATAACTAGTGATTGGATAGCCAGTTTTAGATCCGCCTCTGAGATAAAGGGTTTCAGTTTTCTTAAATAGTTCAAGTGGAAACGGGCGCTCTTGGCCATTGAGTTAAGGTCTTTCATGTCGAGGTTCTCATCTAACGTAATTCCTAGTGATTTAGCTGAATTAACTAGGGTCGGAGTGCAGTTTGCGCAGCCACCAATTTAGCCCATTCCTTTACCTCAGGTTGGCTCCTTGTCGGTGAGATTAGCAGGAATTCTGTTTTATGGGCAATTAGTTTCAGATGATTAGTTGTTAACCATTGCAAAGCTCTCTTTAGTGTCTCATTCATTAGGTCAATGTCATCAAGGGAGGCGATCTTTATATATATTTGCCTGTCGTCTGCATACATGTGACAGGATATCTGTGATTTTCGAAGAATCTCCGTGAGAGGTTCTACATACAAGTTGAATAGATCTGGGGATAACGTTGAACCTTGCGGGACCCCGATTGCGTTAGGGCGCGGGGAAGAGATTGCTTGGTTGACCAGGAATCGTTGAGTCCTGTTCTGTAGGAAAGAATTGAACCATTTCAGCACGTTTCCGGACAAACCCATCCTGTCTTGTAGCCTGGTCATTAGTACTTCGTGATTTACCGTGTCAAATGCTGATGACAGGTCTAGAAGGATCAGTAGGCATGCATGATTTTGGTCTAGGGCTTGTAAGGCGTCATCAACAATATGCAGGATCGCAGTTTCAGTACTATGCCCTGTTCTGAATCCTGATTGGCAATCATCTAGTAATGAGAACTTAGCGATGTGTTGACTCAGTTGGCCCTGCACGCATTTCTCAATTAGTTTGGCCAGTAAATGGTCTATAGTTATTCGGGTCTGTTGCATCCGCTGTCGGTTTTTTGATGATGGGCACTACCTGCCTAGTTTTTAGGCAGTCAGGGAGGGTCCCTTGTGTAAGTGAAGCATTTATTATCTCGGTCCAGATCGGAACTAGAGTGTGGCTGATTTCTCTTACACACTTTGCCGGTAGAGGGTCTTGATAGTGGTTGTTCGGTCTAAGTTCCGCTAGCGTTTTGGCGATCTTTCCCTGGTCATATAGTTCAAATGTGTCCCAATTTGCCTTATTTTTTGTTTGAAGACCCTCTGTTGTCACATTAGCCTCATTTTTAGGTGAAGGAAGGGTCGTGAGGTTAGCCGCTGCACTTGTGAGCTCAACTTCTAGCAGTTTGTTTTTTTCCGTGAAAAATTAGGAGAATTCCTCGCAGCTTATGGGAGTTTTTGAGTTCTCTTGAGCCGTTTTGGCTAGTTTATTTGACTGTTGTTTTAGGATCTCGAAGAGTTTTCGTGGTCTGTTTATGGCATTGTCCAGTTCAGCTCTTATAAATTCTTTTTTGGAGTTGATTATCTTTTTGTTATATTGGTTTCTGGTTTTTCTGAGGGCTTTCAGCTCGGGGGAGGAGGGATGTTGTCTCCATTTCATTTCCGCCATTCTCAGTTTTCGCCTGCCCTCGTTCAGTGACTCATTAAACCAAGGATTTTTTGGCTTCTCTGAGACTCTTTTCAGTTTTTGGGGCGTGGTGTCATTGACGATATTACCGATCGAGGTTATGTAGTGATCCGTCAGCTCATTGACATTCTGCCTGTTGTTAGGTGGCTTCAGGTCTTTCTCACACCTTTCAACCAATAGTTCAATATTAGCCTCTTTTGTATCTCGGATCAGTTTTTTGAACTTGCGGGGTTGCACGGTCCTGCCCTTTTTCATTGTAGGCATCGCGAATGTTATGGCTTGATGGTCAGACCAATCACACGGGTCTATAGCGAGGAATGATGTCTCTTTATTTCTTGAAATAATCCAGTCTAAAGTCGCTCCTTGTGAGTGAGTGGGCTGGGTGCATGCTTGAGTAAGGTTTAGCTCACTGAGGAAGTCTTTAATCGAGTTAACAAGTTTGTCATTGCCGTCGTCCCAGTGGAGGTTAAAGTCGCCTAGGAATATGTTGTTGGCATCCGAGTTAGAGTTGGCAGTTATGATCTCTATTAGTTGCTCTGTGAACTTTGCGTTATCTCCTGGTGGGTGGTAGAACGCATGCAGGTTGCAACTTTGATTATTTGGTGATCTTATATTAAGACCAAGGTATTCACAGGATTCTATGGGGTCGGATTGGAATTGGCTGACCTCGATCTCTGAACGGTGAATTCAAGCTATACCTCCTCCCACTTTCCTTGGTCTGTCTAACCTGACGATGTTATATTGTGGTGGTACTAAGAGATCAATGGTAGGAGATGATGATTCACTGAGCCATGTTTCCGTGAGGATGGCCAGGTCGATTTCCTTGTTAATGATGAGGGCGGCTATGTCTGATGCATGTTTAGTTGCCGAACGACAGTTAAGTAGTAGGCAATTCAGGGGTGTCTGTGAGTTAACAAGGTTTCCATTTTCGGATTCGGTTGCAGTTACCTTGATATGTTGTAAGTTGTGGTGGATTGCTTTCCTGTCATTCTTTCTGGACGTTCTATTAGAGTCAATAGGTACTATTTTGATATTCTCCTCCCTTCCCCGGGCCGGTTGTTCATAAGATCGGAGTAAGGCCAGGGCTTCTTCATTTGACAAGGGATTGGTCCTGTTGGGTCTGAGTACAAGATTCTGGATGTGTGAGACCTTAGTGTGCGTACTTATCGTCATCTCCCAGATTTTTCCAATTGTCTGTGAGACTTTCATCGAGTCTTGTGCCAGGTTGCCTACTAGTGTCTGGAGCTCCTTGACTTCTTTCTGGGTTCGGGATGATTTCTTACGTGAGATAGACCTGGCTGTTTGGGTTCTGCATTTTGCTCTTCTCCGTGAATGATCTGTTCTCATTGCCACAGATCTTTCCATTGTATCCTTAGTTTCGTTGTGATTCCTGACTCTATTAGAGGTGTCCCCATTGTTCTCTATGTTGTGAGATGTAAAGGGTGTTTTTGTGGATAGGGATCTATGGGACTCCAGTCTCGTATTCGAGGGAGGTTGCGGAAGGTAGATATCCTCTGCCTTGTTCATTTCGTGGTTATCTTCATAGGGGGACTCGCTTGGAGCTGAGCTACCCTCTTCAAGCGAAGTGGCATCGTGTGATAGCGGCAACGGCTCTTCCATTGGGGCCTGGTTCTTCTCTTTGTTTCCAAGGTTAGTAGACACCGCTATCCTTTCAATCTCATTCTCCGGTATTGCCATCGCAATTTCAGGTAAATCTCCGGAGTTAGAGGTTTGATTGTTCTGGCAGTCCGTTTGATTGGCGTCTCTAGTGATAGAGTCGTTGTTGTCAGGTGTGATATCTGGTGGGGTCATGTTTTGTTGGTAATTTTGTCCTTCTATGGATTCCTTTAAGGTTTGGAAAGTTATCTCAAATTTCTCGAGTTCTCTGTTAGTTGCTTGTATCAGCACTATTCCCGTTTTATACATAGTAATGCATATTTCTGTATTACATCTTTTAGTTAGTGAGGTCGTTATTTTTGTGCCATGTGGTATGTTTTTTATAGTTTTTGTGAACAGCGTTTTTGTAAGGGCATTGTGCCATTTAGCTGTCTTGTCTGTGTAGAATATCAGGTCATTCATCATGACGCCTTTAACTCTATCGAAATATGGGTCAGCGAACAGAATGTCCGGGTTTTTTCTCAAGGTGTTATGTTTGAATTTTTTGGCAGCATTTTTGGATAGAGTAGAAGGATATTCTATACTCTTTGCATTAGACCCAGTCGACCCTCGGTATCTTCCATCCATTTCCGCTTCACGTTGTGGGTCTTCTGAAGCCTTTTGACTATTTTGTACTGAGTTGTTCCCTGCTAGTATATCGTGGAGGATAAAGAAATCTAGGTAACTCCAGTACTACTGTTTCGAGGTGGTAGGTATAGTTTTCTTTGTAGTTTGGTTTGCTCTTATTATACCTTTGTAATCGTGGAAGATATAGAGGTTGAAGTGACTTCCGAACTACTGTTTCGTAGTGGTAGGTATAGTTTCTCTGTAGTGGGTATCCTCTAATTAATCCTTTGTAATTATGTTACCTTATTCTAATCAATCCTTTGTAATTATGGTGCCATCAACAGTAATTAATTAATTAATTGACTATCCCTATTTGTGAAAAGAGTTGTCTGGTGATAAGTTAGCCAGTGCAAGATGTCAGCCGAATCTGTCCCTGATGATCTCCTGAGGGGGAGAGGACTTTCTCTCTTTCCCCTCTTGAAGTTGTTTGGTCCCTTTTCACTTTTCTTCGTCCCTTCTCTCTTTCCACTCCTGAAGATTGGTTGGTCCCTTATCACTTTTCCTTGTCGGTTAGGGGGGTCTGGGATGTCTCACTTCCCTTTCTCGAGTCGCCAGTCCTCTTTCACCGTCTATGCCCCTGGGTTGGTGATCGGCAGATTCATTTGGATAGAGTGAATGTAGACGTCTTACGCGGCCGCCATTTTAAGGACAGGCGCGCCGCTTCTCATTCCCCTTCGATTCAAATATCCCGCGTTTTTCCCCTTTGCCTGTACTAGGGGAGTTGCGAGCTGGTGGGGCCGCGCCGGGGGTGAGGATGACCATACCTTTCCTGTCGGTCACCTAGGTCTCTCAGCTCTGCCTTCCGCGATGGCCAGTCTGTGTCTACAGGCACCGGAGCTGCTGCCGATGACTCCTCCGAGATCCCAGACACGCGCAGACCAGGGTGGCATCCGGTGGCTCCTTCGTTTATTTAATGTCCGCTGTGGGTCCTCCACGACCGCTCCACATCAGGTGGTTCGCATCACGCGGGGTCCGCCGTCCGAGGAGTCCGAAGAGAGGAGGCAGCCTTGTCCACTGACCAGGTACAGGATTCTCTCCAGCGTCTTGCGTCTCCTGTGTTCTTTTTGGCTTTCTGTTTGCTCAAATCATGTAGCAGTGGTTCCGCTTGGTCCTGGGTCGTATTAGGGGTTGTTCAGGGATTTAATCCATACTTGGAGATCCCTAGCCCCGGAGCTCCTCACTAGAGCCCCCCTTCAGCGGCCATCTTGCTGCCTAGCTTTTGCACATGAGGCTCATGAGGCTGTTCACGGGCCATCGCAGCAGCCACTACAACTGAGCCCCCATGTAGTATAATTCGGAAATGGGTGCCAACCTCATGCAGCAGTCTATATAGTTTGTCAAGAGACACTCGCCACCTACCTGTACCCCATATCAACTTCAATCAATTCTAGTTCAAATCAGCGAAGAAACGCATGGGGAGAGGTAGCCAAAGGGCTGCAAAATAGTATAAGATCTACGGTGGTACAAGCATCTTGGAAATTGCCACCCTGCACAGCGCAGATAACAATAGCGGTATAGACCAAGCACCGTGCTCAATGCCTTCCCCTTCATGAGATTACTATCAGAATGATGAATCTGTACAACAAGTTATTTGAATGTATCAAAACTGGGACAGGAGCCAAGATTGGAGCAGCACCCCCTTAAAATGCTCAGGAGTCGGGCACATGGATAACAGGCAGAACTTGGTCCAGTTTGCTTTGAGGCCCGACAGTGCCCCAAATTCATCCAATAGTGCCATTAGCACCGGGAATGAGTCACTGACATCCCACAAGTAGACCAGACCATCATTTGCATATTAACAAACCATATGATGAGCCCTCGTCACCTCAACCCCCTGCTGTTGCACCTGTATATCCACTTTACAGGCCAACAGTTCCATGGCCAAGGCAAAGATCAACAGTGACAGAGGGCAACCCTGTTGGGTGCCCCATTGAATATCGACTCTGCCAGATATCAGCTGCCCTGTCTTAACTCTATATAGAGGCTGGACCCAGACAAATTATCCCGGACCGACATGCATCTCCTCCAGAGTTGTAAACAAGTTGTCCGATAACAGAGTATCAAGCACGTTTTCGATATCGAGCAACACTGCCATCGGCAGCCCCATACACCCCAGATCAGTCCCCATCAACCAAAGAAGCTGATGGCTAATAAGGAAGGTGTTGCACGCAGGGATATACTTGTTCTGATTCATGTGGGCCAATGTGCTGACCAGTGGGAAGAGTTTATTCGCGAGAACCTTCCACAGGATCTTGTTGTCAAGGTTCAACAACGATATCGGTGGTAGGAGTGAACATCTAGCGGGTCCCGGCCTGGTCTGGGAAGCACCACCATTAGGACCTCACGGAGTGAGTCTGGAAGTTGCCCACATCCCCATGCTTTGTTATAGACATCCAGCGGCTTTGGGGATAGCGTTGTGCTATAAATAGCGTAATATTCTACAGGGAGGTTGTCCGTGCCCAGATCATGTCGCGAGCAATTTGAGAGATGGCCATACGGATCTCCTCTCAATAGAGAGGAGCATTCAATTCTGCCTGCTGGAGCAGATTTAAGCAAGGGAGTGGAAGTCTCTATTATTAACCATTAAGTCATCCACAGATGGGCACGTCACCACCGCCTATAAGGATCGATAAAAATCCACAGAAGCATCAATAATGTCCCCCTGAGTGTTAAGGACCTTGCCCTTGTCTAAACGAATCGAATGGGCTGCCATGATTGGTCAGCACGAACCAGCCACATGAGCTTCTTACCGGCCGGGTAACACAGAATCTCCTTCCAGCAGCTTGCCCATTTGTATTGGTAATGGCTGGTGTTCCTCCATTGAAGACAGGCTCAGTTGGGTCTTGCCCACAACCAAAGAACAAAACTGTACATTGGTTAAACAAACACAAGTTCCTCGCAATTAATAATGTGGGGGAAATGATAATGATACAGAGAGTCGGTGGGTAGGACAGGGGTGTAAGGATATTACGGGGGACTGTATAGTGGTAAACTTCAGGGCCCCAGTGTATGTACGTAACATCTTAAAACATGGAGAATAATTACCACACACTAACTCCCAGACTGTGCCATTATCCCTAAGTTAATTCTATAAGCCAGTAGCACCGCCAACACCCCCACGATTTTCCCATTTGGGAAACACCCTTACTGAGCTGTACTAACAGATTTGATGCACTTAAAACCTGGAAGACATAGAATGACCATCAGATGCCGTCCTCCTGTACGTTCCCTGCCTGGTTCACCCATGGCAGTTAATCACATTTCTACTGTCTCTCCCGCCCATGGTACTACGCTACGAATGGCGAGCTGGAATGTGGCAGGAATTTGTTCCATGGTTTGTGTGACAGAATGGCTTTCATTCATTAAAAGCTATGATATAGTTATGCTACAGAAAACATGGGAAATGGTACACACCTTAGTTGATGGGTTTCAATGTTATGGTAACCCAGCCATTAGTTCCTGTTCAGGTCGTGCATCAGGCGGTTTTTCAGTGGGCTTGAATATAGCTTACGGTGGCTACGTGGATGTCTTGGAAACAGCCAGCACTAGCTTCCAGGTGCCCTGTTGGAAACCCAATTTTAATCTATATCTGGTTTATGTTTACAACAATGATTTTAATAATGTACCAAACTCAATATTTTTAGAATTAACAAACTTTCTTACTAAGTTATCCGAGAGGGTTATTACTCATGCCTATGAATTATATCTGTGCCTTGCTGGCGATTTTAATGTTTATCTCTCTATTAACAGAAACATTTTAGATTTTACAAGGGGAGGGATGGAATTGAAGTTGGGCGTTGAAGCTGATAGTGGAATCCTATGATTTAGTTGACATTATGGACTTTGTAGGGAAAGATATTACTGCCCCACCCACATATAAAGGAAGAGGGACTCCCTCTATGATTGATTTTATATTCATCACAAGGAGCCTAGAGGAGATCCTGTTATATGGTTCAGTTGTTATATCCACTTGTATTGACCACAGTCATTTTGAGGTTGCTCTCCTAATAGCCCAAAGAAAAGTCTATAAGAGTGAGATAGGGGCAAGGAATCTCCAACCCTCCACGGACAATTTAAAATTTATACTGAGAATGCACATTCCAGCTTGAACCCAAGAAATAATCCTAAAAGAGAACAGGAGACTAGTGGAGGTTTGTATATCTGAAAAGGACAGTGCAACTTGTATAGGGGTTCTTTTAGCGATCTCTGTCTAAGCATAAAAAATGCCCTCCTCAGGCCAATACGCCCACCTAACAAGCTGCACGGATGGTTTGACCATGATTGCACAGTAGCTAACTGAGAATTAAGGATAGCGGTAGGGAAAAAACCCAGAGACCAAGAACTGGCTGTTGTCCTTAGGAAACAATATAAGGCTGTCACAGCTAAGTGTGTTGAACAACCTTTACAATGAAACATTTACAACGCACTACCATTACAACGCGGTCATTACAACGCAAACCATTACAACGCATTGCGCTGGGGGGCGCTCTAGGATAGGGAATAAGTTTAATTTTCTATCCAACACCTTCCCTAGTGTCCACGGGGACTGGAGTTGGAATAGAAAATTATACTTACCACTATCCAGCACCTCTAAGCGATATGTGTTGTAAAGGTTTGCGATGTAAAAACCACGTTGTAAAGGCAGGCGTTGTAATAGCCTGCGTTGTAACGTCATACATCCCTAAGTGTTGGCAGCAAGTTGTAACAGACCAATGGGATTCTCTAGCACAAGGAGCCAGCTTGAAAGAAAGTATGCATTTCTGGGCCACAGTCTCAGATATGAGAGGTAAACCTTTGACAGTTTCCTCGATTTCCTGCAACATTACATATGGCCGGGATGCCCGCCACCCCCTCCCAACACATATCCCCAAGGATGGGAAGTCGGACAATAGTTGAACTTTTGGAAGGCGGGAGGGAGTCACCCTCCCGGCCGTATTTATTAAAATATGAAACAAAATTTAAAACATTAAATAAAAGTTTCATCATTATGCATTATGTACAATTTGTCATTTATTACATTTAGATGCAGTCATGTACTTTTGGCTAACATCCTGAAAATGCATACACTCTAACTCAAATTGTACATCCTAGCATTAAGGGCCAACGGCAAGGTCTTAACCGGCGTCAGATCCCTACTACCAAACTCCCGCCCTCACTGTGTGAGCGGCGCATGCGCAGAGGGCTCTACCCTCATTGCCAACTGTAACTTCCCTTGTCGTGGTGGGGGCCCCCTTTCTACTCGACGCCATCTTAAGGGTCGTCCGAGTTCCCGTATGAGGTCTCTGTAGGAAGGACAGCATGGACTCTCCCCCCAACCCCACACTCTCTATCCGCCGTCGCGGATATCCGGCCCCCGGGAAATTAGTAAGGAGGGGCATCTAACCGCCTCCCTCCCTGGGAGGGGCCCATGGCCATCTCCCCATAGGCGCCCCATCCTTAGTGGGTGCCGCCTCCCCGTGGAAGGGGCCAATGGCCGTCTTCCCCCGGGCGCTCCCATCCATTGTGGGTGGCGCCCCACTCTAGGGACCTTGAAATTACTGCTCACCGATCATGACCTTACCGCCCGACAAATAAATACGACAGTTGTTTACCTACTAAAAAGAAAATTCCACATCATCTCACTGTGTTATCCACTGATTTTTCCTGCAAGAATACATTTCTCCAATGCAAACCAAATCTTTAAAAAAGAAGGCCTATACTTTCATCACTCAGCAAAACTTTATTTCTTCTAGACATTTGCTATAAGGGGCTGGTGGGTGGGTCAAAATTGCTGCTTGTTCCGTCGAGGGCTCACGAGCAACGAGTGAGTGCAGCCTTTTGATCCGAGGAACAAGAGGACGATCTTCTGAGTTCCCGCTCCTTTATCCTTCTGCGGGAGGGCGTGTACCCGTCCCCGATACGCCTACGGGCGTGGTCTTCCGTCGAGGTGTCTAGGACAACCCCTCTCGGGCGGGGGAAGGCGCGCCCCGGCTACGCCGCTTTGGGCATACCAGCCGGGCTACGCCCACCCCGCCCAAAATGGCTTCCTGGGAGGTTCGGGTCACCCATCCATACGTTCGGGGGGACCGAGCGGTCGCCCCTTTCCATATGGCCGGGATGCCCGCCACCCCCTCCAAACACATATCCCCAAGGATGGGAAGTCGGACAATAGTTGAACTTTTGGAAGGCGGGAGGGAGTCACCCTCCCGGCCGTATTTATTAAAATATGAAACAAAATTTAAAACATTAAATAAAAGTTTCATCATTATGCATTATGTACAATTTGTCATTTATTACATTTAGATGCAGTCATGTACTTTTGGCTAACATCCTGAAAATGCATACACTCTAACTCAAATTGTAGATCCTAGCATTAAGGGCCAACGGCAAGGTGTCAGATCCCTACTCCCAAACTCCCGCCCTCACTGTGTGAGCGGCGCATGCGCAGAGGGCTCTACCCTCATTGCCAACTGTAACTTCCCTTGTCGTGGTGGGGGCCCCCTTTCTACTCGACGCCATCTTAAGGGTCGTCCGAGTTCCCGTATGAGGTCTCTGTAGGAAGGACAGCGTGGACTCTCCCCCCAACCCCACACTCTCTATCCGCCGTCGCGGATATCCGGCCCCCGGGAAATTAGTAAGGAGGGGCATCTAACCGCCTCCCCCCCTGGGAGGGGCCCATGGCCATCTCCCCATAGGCGCCCCATCCTTAGTGGGTGCCGCCTCCCCGTGGAAGGGGCCAATGGCCGTCTTCCCCCGGGCGCTCCCATCCATTGTGGGTGGCGCCCCACTCTAGGGACCTTGAAATTACTGCTCACCGATCATGACCTTACCGCCACAGACCGGATAGTTGACCGACGATCCGGTCCCCCTTACTCCTCCTATAGGTCATGCTTCCTCAAACCTCTTAGCCATGCAACAAAGTCTCCTATGAGTAAATCATTCCCCTCCCTGGACAGGTGAACCCCATCGTTCAGATACATATGGTCACCCCGGATACACCCATGAGGAATGACATGCAACTGTGCAGAACGGAACAATCTACCAATCTTATTATTGACCCGTTTAACTGAATGGTTCAGAGCTGACACCGAAAGGCCCCCCTGCCACCTCCTTCTAGGAATCATGTGGGACCAGGCAATCGTGCACCCCGGGACTCTTTTAGCCAACCAGCTAACAGCAGACAAGATACGTTCAAGTAACACTCGTCTACCCAGTGCCCCCAAGTCGTTGCCTCCCAGGTGTACTATGACTACAGATGGCGGTGACCTATGCCGCCCTAGAAGTCCCTCGAAAAATGACTCGAAGTTGTCAAAAGCGAGCCCACCCTTCCCATGGAAGGCCACTCTGAACCCGTATTCCCCAGGTGCGTGAATCGCGTCACCTTCCTTGAATACGTCACCGGCGCGCCTCACGTATGAGTGGCCCACGACCCATACCATCCTCTCTCCAGACGGTGACCTCCGACCGCTGGTCTCTTGATGCTGGGTCGACCTCCAATTCCGCCCTGCGTGGCAGGCTCGCGAAACTGCAAAGTAAACAAAAGACAGAAAACGTGAGTGCATGTCAATTGATCACTTACAACATGTGCAAGCGCACATACCTCTTGAAGCAATTCGAGGACCAACGGCCCAATTGTTTCACTTCCTCAGCACTCTGACCCCTGGCTGTAGCCTCAGTAGCAGCCCCTATCCTAAAGGAGTGGGTCCCAAAATCGCACGGGTCCATGCCCGCGTCAGCGATTACCAGTGCTAGCACCCTCTGAAACTGAAATCTTGTCAGTGGGGTGCCATCCTTGTGTCGGAGCAAGCTCCCCCCCCAAGCGGCCGCTCTTAGCGCCAAATAGTCTTCCACACACTTCAATGGGCAGACGGGGGACCCACGGCTGCGCTGCACGACAACACTATCTCCCATAGCCCCCTGGTCAGTCTTGGACCTGGCTATCATGATTACCATCGAATCACCCCTTATCTGGATGTGATCCCTGCACAAACCTCCCTCCATATCTCTCTTGTTCTTTGCGACAAGTTCGCTCACCCTCATGGCCCCATGGAATGCCAATGTGAACGCTGCCCGGAACAGAACTGCTTCGTAATGGGAGGAACACGTCTCATCCAGCTTTGCTAAAAGCAGAGACAGTCTGTCTAAGCCAATCGGGTGCCTCGTATCTTTCTTGCAACCCTCAAGGCGCTGCCAGCCGCGGAGGGCTTTCTTCACCAAAAAAGAACCTGTAGGGTCTTTTATGCCGTGTACCTGGGCCATGAAGGAAATGGCCGCCCTATGCCTACCGGCCGTTGCCACTGATCGGCCCTCCCTGTGTAGTGCTACCAGGTACCCCAGGAAGGATTCCTCCTGACCCCAATTCTGACTCCCTGTGGGACCTAAATATGTGCAATAGGAACGAAACGCTCCTTCGTATGCTTTCCTTGTCCTGGGGGCTAGACTCGCTGCCACGAGGTCTTGTAATCCAAGGCACCGATTAGCCACATTGCTTCTGGGAATGGTGCTGCCTCTGGGTCTGCTGTGGGCAGATAACCCCTGAATGCCTGTATTTGTGAACGCGAGAGTGCATCAGCCGTATGATTCAGTACAGCTGGCACATGTTTCGCCCTGAACAGTACATTCAGTCTCATGCAAAGTAGCACAATCTCTTTCAACAATCTCAAGATCATTTTGCAGCGTGCTGCCTGTTGGTTAATGCACTCGACCACAGTCATATTGTCAGACCAAAAAACCACTGAGCGGTCCCTAAAGTCGTCAGCCCATGTCATCAGAGCAACCCAGATGGGGAATAAATCCAAGAACCCAATGTTACCTGTGAGACCATTGGAGTGCCACCATGTTGGCCATGGTTGTGCCGACCATCGATCACCTAAGATGGCGCCAAAACCCACGCTCCCTGCCGAGTCGGTCCATAGACCTAATTCCTCCGAAGACTCTGGCGGGGAGTTCCAGACGACTCGACCGTTGAAGTCCGCCAGAAATGCCAACCAAATACGCATATCCTGGCGAACCTCTCCATACAGTCTTGTACGGTGGGGACCCTCTTTGAGACCTCCCATAGCTTGCGCGATAGAGCGCGAAAACTGGCGGGCCATAGGAATCACCCTCAAGGCAAAATTAAGCTGACCCACTGTTTGTTGTAACTGGTGCAGGGTCACTTTCTCCCCACCCAGGCATTGCATCAAGGAAGCCCGGAACTTGATCACTTTTTCAACTGGTAATCGGAAACACCCCTCCACAGAATCGAGCTCAATTCCCAGAAACTCCAGTGAAGTAGATGGTCCAACCGTCTTACCTGGTGCCAATGGGACACCAAATTCATTCATGAGGATGCAGAAATCATACAGTGCCTGTGCGCAGTTCGTATCCCCGGCTGCCCCCAAAAACAGAAAGTCATCCAGATAATGCATAACATGTCTATGTCCTGTAGCCTCGGTAAATGCCCATTCCAAAAAACAGCTAAACATCTCAAAATATGCACATGAAATGGAGCAACCCATGGGCATGCATTTATCCATGTAATAACTTCCCTGAAATGCAAAACCTAGCAGGCGCTGATCCTGCGGGTGCACCGGCAGCAACCGGAATGCTGATTCGATATCACATTTCGCCATCAGCGTCCCAGGGCCTAGGTGGTTCAACATGGCCACGGCATCGTCGAACGATGCGTATCGTACTGAACAAACTTCTGGGTCAATGGCATCATTCACCGAGGAACCCCTAGGATCAGATAGGTTATGTATGAGCCTAAACTCCCCCGGATCTTTCTTCGGGACAACCCCTAACGGGGAACAGATGAACTCGGCCACCGGCGGGGAGGAAAAGGGGCCAGCCACTCGCCCCACACTGACCTCTTTTGCTATTTTCTTTTCTGCCACGCCTGGGTTGTGTCGTACCGATAACTGGTTTCTACAAAAGGAGTTCCCCCGAAAGTCCCCCGCGGGATGTGGAAGCCATGTAAGAATCCCTTCCTCAACACCCCAGCGGATACATGATCAGGGTATTTGTTTAACCACGGAATCATAACCATGAGATCAACGGGTGTAGGCAATCGGTCACAAAGGTCCACTTCACTCCTGCTTAGACCCACCTTTTCCTCCCGTCCCGCCATTTTTTGATCTACATGCACTTTCCAGGTGTGAGGAATTCCCACAGCCGGCACACACATGCTTAAACTTGCATGTCCCCTGCGGTCTGTTACAGTTGCCTCGATTGAAGCCCCAACAGACCCCCCCTTTTCCGCCGTTCCCGCCAACTCTAGGCTGATAACCCCCACCTGTCCCTGCTCGAAAGGGCAACCCAGGCTTTTGGCGGACCACTCCGGACCCGCTCCCGCCTGGCGAGGACGTACCTATCGCCCCTGGCAGAAGTTGCTTGTGCCATGACACCGAGTCCAAACAATCCCAAGACAAAGAAGCATCATATTCCTTTGCTTTACGGAACTTCATGTCATAGCCTTTCCATTCTTCCCCCTCATACATTGAATAAAAATCCATAATGCGATTCTGATAGCAAACCAACTCAGTCATAACCTCAGGTTTACGTTCCCCCATAACTGCGGTAAATATAGAGAAGGCCTTAACCCAGTTCGTCACTGTCTCGTCCACCCTGAACTCGGCCATCTTGGCGCGGCAGACACCAGGGTGCCACAAATCTTTCTGCGTTTTAGCATACTCCATCTCACGATGGTCCGTTAACAATGAAAACATGTTGACATACTTGTCTCCCCATATTAACTCTTTCGTGGCCATGGGAATGTGCTGTGCAACCTTTTCCCGCCTTGAGGGTATCGAGCCCTCCCCCACCATCGGCAATGCAAGCTTACCCGGATCGGTTGCCGCCGTCCTCTCTTGACCAGCTGCTGGTACTCCAGGCGCCACCTGTGGGGGAACAAGAGGAACACTCGCCCTTGCGGCATCTCTCGATTGCCGTAACTGCTTTATTAGTACCCTGGCATCTTCGGCCGGATCTCCCAGGGTCACTGTGCCCCCCACCTTTGTCTTGAGCCATGCCGTCAACTGTGCGGCCAATTCTGGGGGCATCTCATCGTCCTCGGCCGGGGTGATCACTCTTGGGATCGGCTGGCCTAACTCTGGGTTCTCAGCCGGTATAAGGGGGGTGATGGGAGGTACCTCTGGGACCGTGACCTTCCCCGAAACCGCCCTCTCTTTGACCCTCTTCCTGCCAACCCTGGGGGCAACTCCCGGCAAGGCCGGGCCTATTACCTTTTTCGGCTGACCTGGGTCGTTCAATGCGGCCAATTGCTTCTTCACCTCCGCCAAACCTCTACCGAGCGATTGGACTTGACCGAGCTTTCGGTCCATACAAGCCATCCGGTTCGACAACAGGCGTAACACCTTCTCCATCTCGGAACCCTTTCCTGCTTGCTTGCTAGGCATGGTTTCGAGTCCTCCGCCTTTGGTCGATCCACGAGGTCCTGAAAACTGTGTCGAAGCTGAAAGATAAAAAACAGGATTACCACGTTCAAAATTGCTGCTTGTTCCGTCGAGGGCTCACGAGCAACGAGTGGGTGCAGCCTTCCGATCCGAGGAACAAGAGGACGATCTTCTGAGTTCCCGCTCCTTTATCCTTCTGCGGGAGGGCGTGTACCCGTCCCCGATACGCCTACGGGGCGTGGTCTTCCGTCGAGGTGTCTAGGACAACCCCTCTCGGGCGGGGGAAGGCGCGCCCCGGCTACGCCGCTTTGGGCATACCAGCCGGGCTATGCCCACCCCGCCCAAAATGGCTTCCCGGGAGGTTCGGGTCACCCATCCATACGTTCGGGGGGACCGAGCGGTCGCCCCTTTCCAAATGAATCCTGGGAAGATTATTTTAGCAAAGTTTACGTTGCTCCCCCAATAGAGGACATTTTTACTATAGACAGCAGGAAATTAACTGAGGTCAGGTTAACAGTGGATGAGGTAGAAGAGGCCCTCAAATGAAGTACGGGAAGAAAAGCCCCAGGGCCTGACGGTGTGCCGATTGACTTTTTCAAACTTAACATCCAACTCTGGTCCTCCATTCTAACTAATGTTTTTAGTAATCTGGCACAAACACATGTCCCAGCCTCTTGGTGCACATTCATTATTGTCCCCATATTTAAGAAGGGTAACCGTGTAGACCCCAGTTGTTATAGACCAATCTCGCTGATCAATACAACTGTTAAAATGCTGGGACTTGTTATCTTTAACAGAATCCAGGAGTGGGCCCAAGCTGAATCCATTCTGCATCCCTCCCAGGATGGATTAAGAAGTAGGATCGGATTGAACAATGTTCCAATTTGAATCTCATAATAGGTAAATACACTGTCGTAAAGACTGTGCCTTTCTATATGGCTTTTATGGATTTAAAATATCGTGTAGGAGAGTCTACAAGGGATTTACTTCAGGGTAAATTGCAGGGTAAATTGCATTTGATTGATTCTCTGTCTATATATCCCCATGAATTTGTTTTAATTTTTGGAATTTTGAAATACATTTCTTTGAATACAAGTAGGATTCTCCGTGTGCTTTTTTAATTTGTGTTATGTATACCATTGGTTGTTGTTGTCCTGTTGGACACATTTGAGTTTGATCCCATGACTTACTCACTGATTTGAATTTGATAATTCAGTTTAGTTGCATTCTGAAGTAAATCCCTTGTAGACTCTCCTACACGATATTTTACATTGCTCGTACCTACAAGGGTTTATTGGGTGCCCCATTTCTTTGAGTTTTTATGGATTTAAGCACTGACTTCAACTGTGTTAATCGATCCAAATAATGGCACATGCTGTTGCTCCGGGGTGTGGATGCCTCCCTTGTTCATTTCCTTGCATACTTGCACAGGGATATGAGAGCCAGAGTTAGATTAAGTGTGAATGGAAAAGTGTCCAAAACATTGAGGTCAGCAGGGGCGTTCGACAAGGGTGCATGCTCGCCCCACTCTTGTTCATACTATATATTAATGATCTGTATCCAGTCTTAGTTTTGATAACCACTGATGTTCCCTCTGTTAAAGGGAACCCATTACCAACACTTTTATATGCGGACGACGCTGTGATAATGGCTCGGACTCCCAAAGCATTGCGCTACCTAGTATCTGCATTCACTGATTTTCTGACCAATCTAGACCTTTGTACCAACTTTACAAAGCTGCATATTATGGCATGCGGCCCACTTTGTATTCAATTGTCCCGCATTGAAGTAGGTGAAAACTCCCTAACTAGTGTTAAGACTTTTCCATATCTGGGAGTCATATTTTCTGTCTAAGGAGCCTGGTCACCTAGTATCGCATATCGTAGAATGTAGTTCTCAAAGGCAATCGGCTTATTACTCTGCCTCCCTCAACCTCATGGTCGGGGGCAATTGAAAGCCACACATTATCTGTCACAAAGGGTTATATCTACAATACATTACTGATTTTATTAGGGTGAGGCCTTTACTATTTTGGTTACCTATCTGGAGCAACGGGAAGGCAGTAATAACAAGATATATCAAATCTGACTGCCTCACCTGTGATAATGGCCTTCGAATCCAATTGCTAGCATACATCAAATCAGAATTAGGTAAAATTGGCATGCAGAGGGCTTTTACAGTGACAGATTGACATACCAGTTTTAATAAAAGGAAAGTAGCCTCAGCTTTCCATGAACTAGTGCAGGAAAGACGCCTTAAAAGACGCCTGAAAAAGGGAAAAACATGATCACTGCATATTTGTCTTAGAGTGCCCCTGTGACTCCTCCCATTAATTTATGGCAGCCTTGCAGGAGACGCGCCCTTTGTTATTTAGGTTTCGAGCTGACACCGTCAAATAGTTACTGTGCTTCCCGCTTGGGTATAAACCTAACCTTGCTGCTATTACTTGCCCCTGTGATAACAAGACAGGCCAAACCATGTCACACTTTTTATTGTCTTCTACATTTTATAAATTGTATACTAGATTATTCTAGATCCATTTTTAAAAAAAGAAATACAGTGACATTAGGCAGAGAAGAGCTATGTTTTTACCAGTTATTCAATTGTCTGACAGTGAAACATGTTTCCACTAAGGTCCATTATTAAGATATGCTGTGAGGGCATGTGGCACTTTATCATTTAAAAAACTGCTGCTATCTGTAATTTCCCTTTTGACAATATTTACCTATGTTTTTAACAGGATGAAATGTTAACCTGTTATATGTATGTTACTTTTATGGATGGAAAACCTTCCAAATAAAGTGCCAATGATGATGATGATGATGATGAATACAATTTAAAAAACTTCATTTACATCAAAAATTAAAAACCTAAGATTGTAAATATTTATCCATGCATGTGCGTATGGGACTTCATCTTCCACAGTTGTATATCTCCTGATTGCTTTCCATATACATATCATATTATTTTCTCTATGTATGTATACCTTTTATGTATGGTTATGTATCTACACATTAATATATTTTCTTTCCCATTGCAGAGAAAAAAAAAACGAATATTTCCAGCCCACCATTCTATGGCTGATCCTATTTGTCTTCCAAACTATCCCTTACCTCAACTCTCTTGCTCATCGCAAACCTCTTTACTTCTATGAACTCCAAAGCAACTCTCTCCCCCCTCTATCCATCTTTTATCCAATTAGTAAATTAAAGTAACAGGCTCTGTGACCCCACGCAAACCTCTTTCACTGCTATCGCATCCCAAATAATCATTTCTAAACTCTTCCCTCCTCTATCCATCCTCTATCCTATTCATCCAACTAACAAACTCACACCTCTACCACTCCCACCACTCCTAATATCAATGTATAGATTTCCCATTACTAATACACCACTAATCCAACTTTATGTTCAAGAGTAGCTTGCTAACTGGCCTAAAAGCGCTTCATCGGTAAACACACATTACAACGCATTTTTTACAACGCACTACCATTACAACGGAACTTTTACAACGCAAATACCATTACCACGCATTTATTTACAACGCATGTTTTTACAACGCAGGTACTTTTACAACGCATACCATTACAACGTAAGTATTGGTAAGTATATAATTATATTTAAAATGTTATATGTTAGGTTTTTTTTAAAGGGGTATTTTTAGGGTTTAGGGTCAGTTTTGGGTTTTTGGGTAAAGGGGTATTTTTAGGGTTTAGGGTCAGTTTTGGGTTTTTGGGTAAAGGGGTATTTTTAGGGTTCAGGGTCAGTTTTAGGTTTTTGGGTAAAGGGGTATTTTTAGGGTTCAGGGTCAGTTATGGGTTTTTGGGTAATGGGGTATTTTTAGGGTTCAGGGTCAGTTTTGGGTTTTTGGGTAAAGGGGTATTTTTAGGGTTCAGGGTCAGTTATGGGTTTTTGGGTAATGGGGTATTTTTAGGGTTCAGGGTCAGTTTTGGGTTTTTGGGTAAAGGGGTATTTTTAGAGTTCAGGGTCAGTTTTCAGTTTTTGGGTAAAGGGGTATTTTTAGGGTTCAGGGTCAGTTTTCAGTTTTTGGGTAAAGGGGTATTTTTAGGGTTCAGGGTCAGTTTTCAGTTTTTGGGTAAAGGGGTATTTTTAGGGTTCAGGGTCAGTTTTCAGTTTTTGGGTAAAGGGGTATTTTTAGGGTTCAGGGTCAGTTTTCAGTTTTTGGGTAAAGGGGTATTTTTAGGGTTCAGGGTCAGTTTTCAGTTTTTGGGTAAAGGGGTATTTTTAGGGTTTAGGATCAGTTTTGGGTTTTTGGGTAAAGGGGTATTTTTAGGGTTCAGGGTCAGTTTTAGGTTTTTGGGTAAAGGGGTATTTTTAGGGTTCAGGGTCAGTTATGGGTTTTTGGGTAATGGGGTATTTTTAGGGTTCAGGGTCAGTTTTGGGTTTTTGGGTAAAGGGGTACAGGGTAAAAATAAAATAAAATTAAATTTAAATTAAATTAATTAAATGAAATTAAATTAAATTAAATTAAATTAAATACAATTACAATACATTATATTAATTTTAAATAATATACAATTAAAAAAAAAATATATACTTACCAATACTTACGTTGTAATGGTATGCGTTGTAAAAGTACCTGCGTTGTAAAAAAATGCGTTGTAAATACATGCGTGGTAATAGTATTGGCGTTGTAAAAGTCCCGTTGTAACGGTATGCGTTGTAAAAACATGCGTTTTAACGTCATATATCCGCTTCATCGCCTCATCAGGGGTAGAAAGCGCTATATAAATACAATTATAATTAAAGAGGTTGAATTCACAGAGATTTGACTACATTTCCAGAAATAATATAAGGCCCATGCTCTACATACACATGTGCACTGTGCTGCAATGGTGTGTGTGCTGGTGCATGACAGCCAAGATTGCGCCAACGCAGGGAGAGAGGAGAACAGCGCCACATATCCTAATATATGGCACTGTCCTGCTCTCCCTTAAATGCAACACCTTTACTTCTATGTGCCCCTGGGCCTTGGTTCCCTTTGCTAACGAACTTGACTTATTAAGAAATATCGTAATGGAAGTCACAAGTTTTCTCTTCTAATAGCAAACTATATAGGGCCAAATGTAGGTAAATGGCATTTACCGATTCGTAAATACCGAATTTTACCGATTCTGTATTTACAAATCGGTAAATGCTATGTAGGTAAATATTCGTAATAATTACCGAATCGTTAATATTCGGTCATTACTGAATCGGTATTTACCGAATCGGTAATTGCCATTGATTCCTATGGGCCATGAGGCCCATAGGAATCAATGGCAATTACCGAATCAGTAAATACCGATTCGGTAAATACCGAATAATTCAAGGGTGGCAGGGTGTCACTTTGACACCCTGTTGCACCCCTGATTAGGGCTTGTGTGCCATGTGGCACACATATATGCCTAAGGGCATGTATGTGTGCCACATGGCACAGGTGTATATGCACAGATTTGCATATACACAGGTATTCGTTATTTACCACCAACTAATAGTTGGTGGTAAATAACGAATCCTTAAAGCCCTGTGGCACTGTTTACAGTGCCAACTACATCTCAAAATACAGATTCGGTAATTTTACCAATTCGGTAAAATTACCGAATCTGTATTTTAAGATGCCCTACATCTCAAAAGGCTTTTCCCGGTCGGTAACGGCCGAATTCGGCCATTACCGACCTGTAAATGCCTACCTACATCTGGCCCATAGCTTTTACATAAGTGTTGTCTAATCTGTAGTTGGGACATACAGCAAACCATCAAAACATGAAATTAGGTTAGTTGCATTTTCCAGTAAGCAGATATTTGTTGTAGGACTGCCTAAGGAGGGGTAAATCGATAAGTAGATCACACTTCCTACGTACTTGATAGATTTCTAATACCACCAAATCGGAACTCTATAAACAATTCCCTAGCTTCTAATCAGCAATATAGTTGTGGTAACCAGTCATGCTATTAGGCCTAGGCGATAGTTGATTCTACCCAAGTGAAGGTTTCTTCCTCAGCAAATGTCCTACTTAATACCCCTTTAAACCAATGTTATCGTATGTAACTTTATTCGATATACAATATCATAAAAGTATAAAAAAATTTAAAAAGAAGATGGGGAAGAGAAGCCACCCTTCATTATTACATTCAAACAGTATAGAAGGATATATAGCGTAGTCCATCTTCAATATATAAAATATACAGATATATACAGTTAATCATGTAAAAATTAAACATAGATTTTAAACATAGTTTGTCATAAAAACAGGGTAGAAATCGATGGAAGGTGGCAATCTAAAGTTCCACGGCCTGGGCTTGGGTCACCCTAACAAGCTTTGGCCTCCTCAGCCAGGCACAGCCAATGTTATCAGATTTCTTAGCGTAGTTAGTGTTTCAAAGCTCAATGTTCGTCAAACCAGTGGCATTCCCTCTTAGAGATCCCCAAACAGCCAAAAACATCGCAGTCAGCATTAATGGGCAATAATATCATGTTTGACATATTAGTATCTATATATGTTTATATCAGCTTCTCAAGGTCCAGATGAACGGAGATTACAATTTAATGCTGTGTTCAAGATTCAAGATTCAAAGTTTTATTTGATTCAGACGTCGACTGAGGTCAACAAATACAAATACATGATATAAAATAATTGGATTAAAACGTTAAGATTGCTTTAAAACTCATTTTAGACATAGTAGGTTAAAATTGACGAATACAAGTATATAAGTTTATAATTCTTCAGGATGCACACTTTTAGAACAATTCTAAGGAACTCTTTAAAAACTTGAACAGGTTGTGACAAACAAATTCATTAGGAGGAGACTTGCACAGCGTAATTAACAGCTAGATTCATGAACGAAAAATCGGCTCGCAAAGGGCCAGATTCTCAGAATCTGGCCCTTTGCGAGCGCAATTCTTGCATTTGGGATTCATCATCCCAAATGCAAAAATCGCTATTTGCGAAATCGCATATGTGCGAGGAATTGCATTTAAGGAATCTCTATTTGAGATTCCTTAAATGCGATTCATGAAACTTTTAAAATATGCGAATTCGCAATTCCCGCCCGCTATTTACCACGAAGTCTGACTTCGTGGTAAATAGCGAAAACTTAGGAAAATGCACTTTAGTGCATTTTTCTAAGTGGTATGTTACACACACACATGTCCTTTGGACATGTGTGTGCGCAACATCAGGCTACATTTCCATTTCAGGGGTGCTACAGGGTGTCCTTTGGACACCCCTGGCCCCCTTGAAATTGCATCCTTATTTGCGATTAGCAAATTGCTCATCGCAAATAAGGAATAACTCCCCATTCAGTCCTATGGGCCTGTGGCCCATAGGAATGAATGGGGAGTTATTCCTTATTTGCGATTAGCAATTTGCTAATCGCAAATAAGGATGATGTAGGAATCGCAATATTTTTTGCTATTCCTACATGAATCCCGTTTTGCAAGTCCTTAATAGCGATTCCTTGATAATCGCTATTAAGGACTCGCAAAACGGGACTATGATGAATCTAGCTGTAAGTCTTGAGGGAAAGTAACATTGTATTTAAAACGTATAGGGTTTATAAAACGTTATTGTACCTCTAACAAAGTCTGATTTGGACAAACAAAAAGTATGTGGAAAAGATTGTGGACTCCTCTGTTACACAAATCACCGACAACTGAGGAATATTAAAGGGACTTCCATTTAGAGGAATACAATTTTAAAGGAAGAATTCCTAATCGCAGAAGAAAAATACAGCGCCTTACTCTGTGTTCTAGTTGAAACTGTAGTTAATGCTCGGGAGTTTTATATACTACATTTTCTGCAAACTTTTTGAAGTGCTTGAATTGGGTACAGTGCTCCCTATCTAGTGCAAAGCTTATTCTTGGCATTGTATGTTTTAAGAAGATCATCAAATGGGCTGGAGGCCAGGCCTGCAAAATTGCAACAGTGCATTGGAATACCCCAAGGGCTTTTTAGAGATTCCTATTAAAAGTGTGCAGTGCCGAATCTTCTCCAGAAGTCTCTTGTTTTAATAACAAACCATGAAATCTTGAAATTGGGTTAGTTGCATTTTCCAGTAAGCAGATATTTGTTGTGAGACTGCCTAAGGAGGATTACATCGGTAAATAGATCACACTTCCTACGTACTTGATAGATAGATTTCTAATACCACCAAATCGGAACTCTTTAAACAATTCCCTAACTTCTTATCAGCAATATAGTCGCGATAACCATGCTGTTAGCTCTAGCCGAGAGTTGATTCTACTCAATTGAAGGTTACATCCTCAGCAATTGTCCTACTAAATACCCCTTTTTACCAATGTTATCAGATTTCTTAGCATAGTTGGTGTTTGAAAACTCAATGTTCGTCGAACCAGTGGCATTCCCTCTTAGAGGTCCCCAAAACAGCCAACAACATCGCAGTCAGCATTAATGGGCAATAAAATAATGTTTGACCTATTAGTATCTATATATGTTTATATAAGCTTCTCAAGGCCCAGAGGAACAGAGCTTACCATTTAATGCTGTGTTCGAAATATCCTATTGAAGAAATGTATTTCACACACGTGTCTATCCTGGGGTAATATTTTTCAAACATCTTGTCACGCCCTCTCGCTTGACTGTCCTACAGCACAATTGGTAGCTGTGATGATCACAAATACTACATTGTGAATAACAACGCAGGCCCTTATGTCAATAAGTCTCAAGGCACACATATAAAAAGGAGGATTTTTAAAATGTACAATATATTTAAAACGTTTACTTACTAATGATAAAACCTTTAAAATAGCTGTATCAAATTTATAGTGAAACAAATCACCTCTGTCTTCGGAGTGTTGGTCACTCAGGCGACGTTCATGACATTGAAATGCCAACTTTAGGTCAAAAGACACCCACTTCATTCATTCTATTTTCTATCAAGTGAAAAAGATCAAATGTTGTAAGCTTCGGTTCCACACGGCTGTTGTGTCGCTGGGAGGGGCCAGTGACAACTAGGGGGCCACAGCTATTGGGGCCTACTCCCAGGGGGCACCTGGGTCTGAACTTAGGCCTAGCACGTGGCCACACATAAATAATTGCACGGACACTAGATGACTCTTATGGCTCTCCGCTCCGCCGCCAAGTGAAGAGCGTGCGTGCGGGGCCCCTCTTTATTAACCAAGGTCACGTGGCACTTACGCTGCACGCCTGTTACATCACAGGCGTGCAAGAGCTGGAACACAACATTCCTCCTAAAATATAAAAAGAACAAAATATGCAAACACAGAAAGGCACTTCAGTGCAATCTTTAAATTAACTGTTCAGGTCTTTGGCTGATACTGCAATGTTCCGGTTCACAGCTAGCACACATGGTAGATCGATATGAAAATGGATACATATAAATTGGAACAGTCTTACATGAAATGATCACGGAGTCGGCAGGACGGTTCCGGGTTGCTCCTCAGCTTATACGTGGAGGTCCCCCGAGCCTTGGGGACCTCACTCCCGGCTGGGGAGGGACATCGGCTGGCCGGACCACCCACAGGACATTCTGGTTCCACATTGGAGTTTTCAGCATCATCTAGGCCTTCAATTGCCACGTCGGGACAGGTGAACCTCAGCGGGTCGTTTCGAGGTTCCGGGATTGCTTCGGCCACTGGAGTCGCCGTCACTCGAAGATCAGGACATTCCGGGCGTACAGTTGTCTCCGCCCCCAGGTGAAATAGTTTAAAGTGGGACACATTCCGGGTCACTACTTCGCGACCTCTAGCAGCAATGATGCGCGTGCCCTTCACGTTAATAACCTTCCATGGTCTCTTTTCATAGGCTAGTCTGAACTTCCCACTGGTTACTCTGTTCTTCAGTAACACCAGATCACCTCGTTCGATTCGGGCAGGGACGGCTCTCCTCCTCCGGCTTTCCTGTGCATGTGACTTTTGTCGCTTTGCCTCAATTGCGCTTTCGTTGGCCATTTCAGGTGACCACTGGGGATGATGGGGAATGGAGTCCGCTATCACCCGTCCCATGAGGACATGTGCCGGAGCCACCCCAGTGGTGGTGTGGGGTGTTTGTCGGTAGCTTCTCAGGAATGTAAATATCGCCATCTCCAGCGACTGTCCCTTGTCGTGCGCAATCCGAATTACCTTGTTGAGAGTCCGCATGAAACGTTCAGCTTCGCCATTGGCTTGGGGCCAACGAGGAGTAATTCGGCGATGCCGGGTTCCTAGGGCATTCAGGTAGTTGGCTAATTCTTGGCCTTGAAATGGCGGGCCATTGTCCGTTCTTAATTCTTGCATGACTCCGTGGGCCGCTATGATCTTTTCCAGTTTGGGTATTACTTCGGTGGCACTGGTGGTGGCTATTATTTCCACTTCAGGATATTTTGAGTGATCATCTATTACAACCATGGTGTGTCGCCCATCAGGAAGGCTTCCAAAGTCCATGCTGACACGCTCCCATGGTTGGTGGGGTCGAGGCTCGACTATGACTGGCGCTTCCAGCGGGACATCCCAAGTGACTTGGCAGGCTGCACAGGATCTTACGGTATTTTCAACTAGGTCGTCCATGAGTGGAAACCACACCTTGGTCCTCAACCTTGCTTTGGTTTTAATCATTCCTTGATGGCCGACATGGGCCAATTGCACCACCTGGTCTGTCAAGGCAGAGGGTATCACCAGCCGGTGACCCCGTAGCAGGCATCCTGTATCATCTTCATTCAGTTCTCCTCTCACATGGTACAGGTTCTCCATGATGCGTTGGGCATCCGGTGTGAGTATTTTCCATTCCTCCTTGGCCCGGCGCCAATTTCCGCTCTGAAGGGCCTTCCGCGCTCTTTGTAGACAGTCATCCTTCAGAGTGGCCTCTGCAACATGGCTGATAGAGATAGGTCGCGGACATGATCTCGCAGTAACACACCTGACGTAGGCTTCCGTCTCCTCAGCGTCCTCCATTTCTGCTGGTGTGGCTGCCCTCGGATGTAGTGAGAGGTAGTCTGCTGGATTTCGTGATCCTGGTTGGTATTTCACCTGGCAGTTGTATTCTTGGAGCTGAGGCATCCATTTTTCTATGCGAGGTGGAGGTTTCGTCGAGGTTCCCGAGAAGAGGGCGACCAGTGGATTATGATCTGTGACTACTGTAAATGGCATTCCGTATAGGTATAGATGAAAGTGTCTGCACCCCCAGTGTATGGCTATTGCTTCTTTTTCAATCTGGGAGTACCGTTGTTCAGTGTCTGTGAGTGAACGGCTAGCCAATGCGACCGGGGCCCAGTCCATCTCATCCCGTGGCTTTTGCATAAGTACTGCGCCTAGTCCTGCTGGACCAGCGTCCACCGCCACTAAGGTTAGCTTCTGGGGGTCAAAGAATGCCAATGTGGTGGTGTCTGAGAGAGCCGCTTTTATGTCCTTGAATGCTTTTTCTTGCTCCGGTCCCCATGTCCAGGGCGTGGAGTCTTTCGTGAGCTCTCTCAATGGTAGTGTGAGGTTGGCGAGATCTCGGATGAATCTCCCACCGTAGTTGACCATTCCCAGGAAACTGCGGACTTCGGTGACGGTGGTAGGGGGAGCAGCTTCCTTGACATCCTTTACCTTCTCGGGGTCAGGATTGACTCCTTCAGCGGAGAACGTGTACCCGAAGAATCCTAGTTTCTGCCTCAGGAATTCACATTTTTCCCGGTGTAGGGTGAGGCCAGCTTCCCTCAGTTTCCGGAAGACTTGTGCCAGCCGTTGGTTGTGCTCCTTTATGGTGCGGGCATGTATCATGATGTCATCACTGACGTTGATCACACCCGGTATGTCAGCAATCAGTTCTTGGATCACATTCTGGAAGACCCCTGCGGTGCTGGACACACCGAAGCTGAGTCGGGTGTATCTCCGGAGTCCCACGTGGGTGGAGAAGGTGGTTATATTCCGTGACTCCTCATCAAGTACCAATTGATGATGCCCGGACCGGAGGTCTAGTTTCGAAAACCAGCACGCTCCTGCCATTTCTACGATGAGGTCGTCAATGGTGGGCGTGATGTGGCGTTCCCGTTTGATGGCAACGTTGGGAAGACGCATGTCAACACAAATCCGGACAGCTCCCGGTTGTTTCGGTTTCCGGGTGACCACGATGGGCGATACCCACGGTGTAGGGCCCGTCACTTTTTCTATGATGCCCGCTGCTTCTAGCTTCTTGAGTTCATCTTCTACAAGGGGTCGGAGGTGAAACGCAATGCGGCGATGTCTCAAGGCTATTGGCTGGACGGCCTGGTCAATGTGTAGGTGTATTTCGCGACCTGTGAATTTTCCGATGCCCTTGAAGATGTCCGAGAAGTCAGCTATAAGCTGCTGTACTGATTCTTGGTGAACTTCGAATGCAAACGTGACGACTCCCAGATCTTCCGTGGCACGGCATCCGAGAAGCATGCCGTGTCCATCCTCTGACACGAACACGTTGGTGGTGACAGTCCTGTCGCCATGGTTGATCGCCGTCTTGAATTTTCCTCTAATTTGGAGAGGAGTGTCCTGGCCATATGCGAATACGGTGATGGGAGAGGGACTCAGCATTGGTGGATGATCCATTGTCTGGTATAGGGCTTCACTCATGAGGTTGATGGTTGCTCCTGTGTCGACCACAGCCATGATCTCTTGCTCCGCTACCCTGATGCAGCATTGGGGAAGCTTCCTGGCTCGCCGAGTAGCCGTGCCAATCATGTGCACTTTGTGCACTGTTCTTTCTTCTTCTTCATCGTCATCCATATCACTTTGGCTGGGGTCACCTTCTGGCACGGCGTTCACCACATGCCGTGGCTTGCGGAATTTCTTTGCGCGACATACTTTCTCGAAGTGATTAAATCGACCACATCCTGAACACCGCTTCCCGCGAGCTGGACATTCCGATGCAGGACTTCCCAGTTGCTCCCGCCGAGTTCCCAGGGGCCTTCTTGTTCCATTTTACCGGTGATTTTACCTGGATCTTGTTGACCGGTTCAGCTTTTACCGGCGCTTGGAGAGCCGCCTCCATGTGAGCCGCTCGGGCTTTGGACAGTTCTTTCGTGCGGCCCAGAGTCAGGATGTCGGCTAAGGGCTTTCCAGATTCCTCTAGGATTCGCTCCCGGAGCTTGGCTGAGGCACAGCCTTGAATTATTTGTCCCTGTATTTCCTCCGTAGCGTCTGCGAACCCACATGACAATGCCAGCCGTTTCAATCTGGCGTGATACGTGTCCAGCGACTCCTCTGGCAGTTGTCTGGCTTGCCTGAAGATGAACCTCTCATAGTCCTGATTAGCCATGGGCTCGAAGTACGCGTTTAGGGCATTGATGAGTGAGTGATGAGTCTTTGGTGTAGCCTTAACCAACGTTTTGGCAATATTGTGAACATCCTTGCCTCCCAAGTGGAGCACCATGGCCCTCTTTTGTTCTTTGTGAACTTTTGTGGCCTCGAAGAATATGAGTAGGCGGTCTACCCAGTCTCTTCATTTAGGGGCTAGCGAAGATGGCTACCCTTCCACCACAAATGGTTTGAGGGGGGGTATTGTAGCCATGACTCAGGTGTGGTATTGCCGTGTCTGGGGTTCCAAGCGATGGGTCGTGGGCTCTCTTGATGGTAACACTCGATGTGGTGATAGACTGCACCGCAACCAGTGCTTGCTTGGTGCTGATGAGCGAGTGCGCGGCTTGTGCGTGTGGCTTCTGGGGCCGACCTGCTACTCGTCCTCCCAGCAGCGCCCACCGACCTGTGATTTTCCTCCTCCTGCCCACCCTGCGGCGTAGCAATCCAAGCGCGCCTCCCCCGAGGGAGCCAGCTGCGTATGGCACTACGTGCAATCGTGTCCGCGCGATGCGTGGGGTATGGCAGGCCTGCGCGATGCGTGGGATATGGCAGGCCGTGCTCCACCTGGTTGGTAGCGAGGAGCGTGGACAAGACCGGCACTTGCCGCGTCGCCGCTTCACCCGGGAAGCGCGATTCATGCACCGGCAAGCTGCTCGTGTGCGGCGCTGCACGGGACTCAGAGGGAGGCGCGGGAATCAGTCCGGCCGACGGCAGGGATTGGGCCGGGACAGGGTGAGTGCTGCAGCTCACGCCAGCAAGTATGGAAGCCGTAGGCCGTAGTGCGCTGTAGCGGGGCGCAGGAAGCGGCAGCAGCTCACCTGTGGCACCAGCGGGAGGCGTAGCGCTTCTCTCCCCTGCGCGCAGCATGTGCGGTGAAGGGGCACGAGCACCATGAGCAAAGGCTGGAGGCTCGCAGCCGCCCCTTAGCAGGGTGCACGCCACGCACACACACAGCGAGGGCGCGACCACCCTTGTCGCCAGTTGTTGTGTCGCTGGGAGGGGCCAGTGACAACTAGGGGGCCACAGCTATTGGGGCCTACTCTCAGGGGGCACCTGGGTCTGAACTTAGGCCTAGCACGTGGCCACACATAAATAATTGCACAGACACTAGATGACTCTTATGGCTCTCCGCTCCGCCGCCAAGTGAAGAGCGTGCGTGCGGGGCCCCTCTTTATTAACCAAGGTCACGTGGCACTTACGCTGCACGCCTGTTACATCACAGGCGTGCAAGAGCTGGAACACAACAACGGCCTCAATGTCTGTTGTAAAATAAAAATGCATGATTATTGGCTCACACTGAGTCATACACAGTAGTATGAAGGATGGATTCGGTGCATGGGCTAATGGAGCAGTGGCATCATGGCCCAGTGGTATGAGGGGTCCTCTGCAGTGCACCCAAAGTTTGCGTGTCTTTGACTACCCAGTATGTGGCACGGGGCTCTTGCTTGCATTAGGACCCGTGGCACATGTGCAACGCGCAGACTGCGCAGCCTTTGGTTGTTTCCCTAGTGACTAGTCCCATGTGACTAAGGCAGTCCGAGTCCACTTCCTCCTAGCATGCCATGAATTACAAAGTGCACGGTCACGTAACGTATGCGAAGAATATGATGCAATACGTCTGGTTGCTGTCTGTGGCCGACATCGCTGTGCTCGACAAAGTGCAGGATCCGCCGAAGTGCATTTGTGTACTTCAGAGAAACACGGAGCAAGGACCACACCGTTTCGTGATGGCCTACCTCCCATGCCGTTATGAGAGATAGGTTGCACAACTATTGACTTCACTTTGCATCCCAGAGTGCATAGTCGGTCTTCATGCACTTTAGGCAGCTCTAAGTGCCTAGAGTGCATAAGGATGATTTACCCACGTTTCTTGTCTATAACTGACAGAAGGAACAGCCTGTATTGAATGAAGTCACCCTTTTGATGGTGCGCTCTGTGTTGCACTCTGTCGCATTGACATGTAGAGCCCGAAGCCTTCAAGTGCAGCCTGCATCCAGTGTTACTGACATGGTGCGTGACCTTTGTACACACCATGCATGACACGGCTGGTAGCCTTTAGCCATGCAATCTATGTGTGCCGCCAAGCTTCAGAGAACACGCGGCAGGCGTCACCCTTGACTCTTACTTTGAATGGCAGAGTGAACGTTATTAGGCCTTTTTTTAAGAAAGGGTTGTGCACCCTATCAGTGTACGTTCAAAGTCTGTGCTCGTGTCAGTCATAGTGAATGACGGAATGACAGGGTGCACTTTGCGCACGTTGTCAAATATGGAATTCGGCCACGTACTCTTAGCTCCCTTTCACTGTGAAAAGCCACGCTTGCTCCGCCTCTCAGACACCCTATTCACACAGTGATTAAAACTATGGATCATTGCATTATGCGGCAGCTAATATGACTGACTGACTGACTTGAGCAAACGTTAAATGTCAGAGTGCACGGTCACTGCCAATGCATTGTGCATTTGTTCCCGGGATTTATGGAACGCAGGCTAGACCCTTCTGCGGTGTCCTGTGCCCACTGTCCCTGTGACTGACAGCAACCACAATGCGTGCAGCGTTCAGTGCTTTGACAAGCGCTGTAGAACACTGGATGCTGAAAAGTCCCCCATTCCTTTTATTATATCCACCCGCATTTAATCTGTGACTGATTGCAAACAAATGCAAAATGTAACCATATCCAAAACGACAAAGATGGATGCTTTCTGGAAAGTTCAAGATTCTTCGGTCAATCAATACTCCTCTAGGTTTGCTAACACTTCGACACATTTAGCCGCTGAGATTTCACATTCTTCCACTGCTCACACATGTTTTGCTCATATATATCTACACATCTGAAGTTATTTGAAATTATTGAGACGTAATGCCTTCTAACGGAAGATCTTTATTTAAGAACTAAGGGGCATATTATCAAGGGGGTTTATCTCCGCTTTTTTGGCTTTAAAAGCCAAGAAAGCGGAGATAAAATTATCTCCCTATTACCAAGCTGTCGCTAACACCAGTTAGTGACAGCTAATAGGAGATAGCGACCATCTTGGGCCCCGCTTTGCATGTCAGTGATATTTATCACTAATGACATGCAAAGTGGGCGTGCCAAGATGTTAGCGACTGGAAACAGTCGCTAACATCGCTATCTCCTATTACCAACTTTTGGAGATATTCGCACTAAGCGCGAATATCTCCAAAAGCTAACACCTGCCCTGAGCAGTTCTTCACCATGTTATCCAATGGGAGGTGGATAACATGGCTAAGAGCATTTGCTCGATAATGCATGAATATCGCTGACTTTTCAGCGATATTCATGCATTGCGGCCGTTTTTTATCGCATTTGCGATAAACCTTGCTAATAGCAAGGTTTATCTGCGATAAAAATCGCCGATGTGCGGCGATAATTTTTGTCTCTAAACAAGTTAGAGACAAAAATTATCGCTAGTTGTTGGTAATATGCCCCTAAGATGCATATGAACTTTTTCACTTATAGTGATTACTAGGAATAATGAAATCGTGCATAACCAAATGAAACACACAACTTTGGTAAGAATAAATTACAAAGAATAGGGCAGTCCATTTCGACACAGATTCATTACTTTTTGTACATAATGACATTTTCTGCGGTTTTGTAGGAGAGAATATTGGATTTACTTCCAAGAACTTTCAGGTTAAGGAGGCATGATTTAAGGGGCCTCAATTCGGAGAGGGAGAAGGTGTCTCTGAGCTGGAATGGAAGAGCATTCCTTAGAATATGAACTTTGAATGGGAACGAATGGTTGTTGAAATTGACAAGAGATGAGGGTTGGCAGTGAATGTGATTGAAACTCGCATATGGCCATATGCAGAGGCTGTATCATCAAAGACTTTAAATAGAAGTTTTGGTACCAGACTATCATAGTCAAAATATTGTCTGACATAAATATTGTGCCCCAAGTATGGTTAGTAAAAATACGAACTCACTGTAGTGAACAATTAAAAATCTGCGCCCAATGGGAAGACATTTTTCTTAATTATATTTAAGACACAATATTTATGATAGACAATGTTTTTGGTATTCTGACAAACAACCGAATAGAAGTGTGACCATTACATATTGAGAGACAACCAACCTTTGTATTTTCAATAGCGTGAGGCAGGTATTGTTCTAGGCAAAGTAATGAAATGTATGTAATGTAATATTAAAGACATTTCTATAGCACACTGTTACTCCAAGGAGTGTCCCGGCGCTCTGCACCTCGGTGATAACAGACTGAATATTTGAAGTATGCAAGTGGGAAATTTCATGGAATTTCACGAAATGATCAAAAGGCAATTATATGGCGGGGGTCCTGCTTAAGCATTACTAATCAATCAGGTGATCAGGGACGAAGTCCAATGGAAGTGAAGAAAATATGGGTTCACTGTAATATTTAACAGCTAGAAAGAGATAGCATTAGTGGAAAAGTAATGAAGGATTCTAGGATCATGGTTCAACTTACTGGGCCACTTAGGGACACATTTACTCTGCACTTGAGTTGTCATTGCATCACACACAAGGCAACACAAATGCTGAAGTGACATTTACAAAAGCCACGCAAATAGGGAGTTGTGTGGCTTTGTGTAACTTTTCAGTTGCAGGGTACGGAAATGCAGCGTCTTTAGTTGCCCTGTGTTCGATATGCGTTACATGGTTGGAGCATGGCTGATCACATGCATCCACCCATGTATTTTGATGTAAACCCAGATTTACTACAGTTGGTTAACCTGGGTTCGAGCCAAAATGTTGTGTCTACCATAGAGAGGCGTAACAAGGAGAAATATGTTTATTCTCGTAGCTTCCAGTGCTAAAGTGCATATGTTCCGTACTTTAAACATGATAACATTGGCTTATCCAAAATTGGCATAATTTACTTTAAAAGTGCACTATATGTGCCCAGGGCCTGTAAATGGAATGGTACTAGTGGGCCTGCAGCACTGACTGTGCCACCCATTCAGTAGCCTTTTAAACATGGCTCAGGATTGCCGTTGCAGAGCCTGTGTGTGTAGTTTTAAACTGCAATTTCGACCTGGCAAGTTAATCTACTTGGCAGGCCCAATCCTTCCTTTTTATTACATATAAGTTCCCCTATGGTAGACCCTTAAGGCAGGGTGCACTGTATTTAAACGGTAGGACACGTACCTTTGAGTCATACATGTCCTGGTAGTGGAAAACTGCTACATTTGTTTTTCTCTACTGTAAGGTCTATCTCTCCCATAGGTTAACATGGGGGTTGCCTTAAACCATCTTTTAAATGTAATTTCCCATAAGGAGCAGAAAGGAAATTGGAGATTGGTGTCTCTGGACTCACAATTTAAAAACACATCTTTTAGTAAAGTTGTTTTTTAAATTGAAGGTCTGAAAATACCATTTTAAGGTAGTTGGGTTGGGGCAGCATGACAGCTGGGCATTGTGCATTCCCTCTAGACAGTCACACGAAGGGAGCTGTGGTATGACATCTGCATCCTAATGGCCCATTACCAGGCTGAAGGACATTTACTGAGGTAGCTTGGGAGGGAGGATCTGACACTTGCACCTGAATAGGGCTGTGCCTGTCCCCACACAAAGAGCTGAATACTCCCTCGTGGTGCGTCTGGAGCCATGGAAGGAAGGTTAGGGAACTTGTTAGGGTCAAAGGTCTCTTTGATGTCTCCCACACTTCAAAGGCACATTTGGGTATAAGTACTGGACTCCTGACACCCCCAATTCAATTAATTGTGGGGTCCTGATGCGACTATGCAATGAAGAGGAAGTATGCTGCCAGGAGGGACTGCCACTTTGCTATATGCTTTGCTGTCTTGGCCTTCTGCCTGCTGATTGCTTTGCTGCCAGGAGGGACTGCCACTTTCCAACTTATTCTGATATGTTGGCCTGCTGCCTACTACCTCTTGCAGTGAGAGAGGATTGAAACTACCCTCTACAACCTTTTTAACCTAAGAACTCCAAGAGATTGTTGGCTTGCCCGTGTTCATGTACTCTCAGGGCCATAAAAGATTTAATCAAACATCTACGGTGCTACTGGACTCTGCCAACCATGAGTTCAACAGTAGAACCCTGTTTCAATGGGCGCTACACCCCAAGGGCAGTACTCCCAAAACAGACTACCCACAGAGCTTGATGCTCCTTCTGCTCTTACCCATAATCGCCCTTCCCGATCTACAGTGGAGTTTGGCACTCCATGTTATATTGCCCCTAGAAGCCACACTCTAGCCTCAAGTGGCAGCAGAGTGCGGACAAATGAATCAGCATCTACGCTGAGAGGAGTTCAGCTCCAGCCCAGCATGTTGTACTCGAGCGCTGCAGCTCCTCCCCTACCCAAAGCCAGGGTAACGAGAACACAGAGCCCAGCAACGATGTCATCGCCGCCTCAGCTGCTCCAAGCTGGACAGTACGACTCACCGCAACACCGCCACGGGAACCCCGTTTTGGACCACAGTGCAGCCGGAGATGTGCCCCATCCTCGTATAAAGGTACCTCTTCCTTTGCTTATGAGATGAAGTGGCGCATAAAAACTACCCATTAATCTACAATGCATGTCCTCCTCACAAGAATAGATCTGATCTATGGTAATGGAACTCTAGTGAATAAATGCAGGCGGGCAGAATATCTGAGAAGGACACTGTCTGATCACTGTCCCCTGTTGGTATCCTTTCATTGGGGGAGGCCTTGCTCATCCATACCTACCTGGTGCCTGCAGCCCCTGGCACTAGCAGACACGGCATGATAGACGATCATAGGGGAACACATCTATAGGTACTTTATGGAGAACAAGGGATCGGCCTCTGATGGGAGGGTTGAATAAGATGCATTCAAGGAGATGATGCAAGGTGTGTCCACGACCACACAATAGGGCATATGATGCACCATACAGAGTGAAATCCAGACCTAAAAGGTAGACTGAGATCAGAGGAAATGGACTGGGTGTCCAATCCGACCACATACCCAGTACTGGCGGTCATTAAGGCAGATTATAGGGATTTATCCAGACAGCTAGTCACTTTTGACTTCAAACAATACACCAAGCAACAACATGAACTAGGGGAAAAGGCCAGTGGTTTATTGGCATGGCTGTTAACATCAGAACGCCTATATACTCCTATTGGAGCCATTTATTCCCACACAAGCCCCATAGTGAACTCTGAGTTAGACATCAATTAAGAATTTGAAGTTTATTTTAGGGATTTGTATCGGGCTGTACTAGAAGTGACACCCGAAGTGATCCTCACGTATCTATAGCCTCTTAGGACACTCTTTTTCAATCCACTATTGATGCAAAGTTGGACACACCACTGACTCTTGAAGAGATCTCCATAGCTGATAAACACATAGCCTGGGGCAAAACACCAGGAACTAATGGGCTACCTATTGGATTTTATGCCTTCTGGCATGCCCTTTTAGTGCAACAGTTGTTGGCTCTTTATGAGTGAGCCAAGGAGTGTGGTAGCCTACCGGAAAGTATGTGAATGCCTCTCAATAACAGCTCTTCTGAAACCCGGAAGAGACCCGCTAGAAGTGACATCCTATCGCCCACTATCTCTCCTGAACCATGATTACAAGGTGTTGGGGAAGGTGCTGGAGATCAGGCTAACCCTGATGGTGCACACAGTGATCCATCCATATCAGAACAGATTTATTCCAGGTAGGAATACATTCCTCATTATCCGTCGGTTGTTTAGTGTCATGGATTGGGTCTAACACTCACTGCTGGGTGGCCTCCTTCGATGTATAGAAGGCTTTTAAAACACCCTGGGATGTCTACAGGGTGTCCTGAGGAAGCTCTTACTTGACCTGGAATTCTGTGCATGGTTGTGGGTCCTTTACAATGCCCCCATGGCCAGGGAATGCACAATTGATATTATCTTGGAAGGTTTTCCCATTGAATGCAGAACTAGAGAGGGCTGCACTCTATCTCCCTTGTTGTTCGCCCTGGCTATGGAACCCTTGGCCTGTTCGTTGCAGGAACGGGCAATTACATGGGGATACTGCACTGTGGATCACTCCCAGATGTATGTATGCCGATGATAGCCTGAATCCTATTGCTCTTACCAGCAGTTATATTAGCTTCGGATGACTTCAGCCAGGTATCTGAACTCCGGATCAACTGGGAGAAGTCGTGCCTTTCCCCATTAATTTAAACACCTGTGCAGATGCATGGGTCAGATGTGCATTTACCTTTGCCATGGGGCATGACAGCTTTAAATACCTATGGATCCATGTTTACTATCTAGAAGAGATCTAATAGACTGTAACCTTGGTAAAGTGTTCCCTTCTATCCGCCAGCTATTGCCCTTTTGAATTCAGTTACCACTGTCACCTATGGGTAAAGTGTCCATATCGAAGATGTTAATACTCCCACATCTTCTTTAATTTTTCGCGCCACTACCGGTGATACTAAAGACACCATATTTTCAGGAATTACGACGTCTACTTGACTCGCTGATCTGGGGCCCTAAGGGACATAGGGTAAGGATTGAGTCAATAACTCTAGCATTGGAGGTGGGAGGCCAGGGTTCCCCCAACTATGAGTTCTATTATGCTGCCACTCAAGTCAAGTGGCGCTGCGTTGGCTCCACTTAGAGTCCTGTCCCCAAAGGAATACGCTAGGGTTCGATCTTGGGGATGGCTCAGTGCTTGGTTGGTTACTGACATGTCCCTCTTACCGCTTGGTGCCCAATGTCCTGGTGAAGGTGGGGGTGTGGTGCTGGAGGAAATATATCCTTCACAGACATAGAGGGGTGCTGTTTGCACCCAGTTTACCCATATGGAAACTGCCACTTTCTAGGTCCCTGCGGGCTCTTCATTTAGTGCATGCCTGGATGGCAGTGGGATACACAATGTGGGGAGATGTGGTGGTGCAGGACAGATTACACACATTCGAGGAGCTGATGGAGGGTGGTGACATGGGCTTCGGACAGTTTCTGCTATATTCGGCTATACAGGAGGTGGCTTGGAGAATGTGGGACTTTGAGAGATACCCATCATGGATGGCAGGTCCACTGGAATTGATGCTAACCACTACAAGCTCTAGGCGCATGATATCTGTTATATATGGCACGCTAAGTCAAGATCCCTTTGATCCCTGCTTTCATACCCTTAAGGAATGGTGGAAAGCTAAATTGCTGATAGAATTGGAACTGTCTGGCAGAGATGTCTCCGTCCCTCAAATTTATTTCGTGGAATGCTCGGTTCCGCTTCAAACAATTTAATTACCTGCCTCACACATACCTCTCTCTGGACAGAATAGGCAAGAAGTACCTTGGTGCAAGTGCACAATATCCCAGATGTCAACAAGTAGAGGTGGACTTCATTCATGTGGTGTGGGCATGCCCAGTGATCTCGGATTACTGTGGATTGGTCACCTCTTGTATTTCCGCTATCATGGATTCTATCCTACCCTGTGATCCCACCAGTTGTATTCTTAATACAGGGGTGATAACCACAAAAAAAAACCATCTGCTGTACTTTCAGGTTCTGGCTCTTATCTTAGCGAAATGTCGCAATGCCATGTCCTGGAAGGCGACAACTGCCCCCTCCATTACGCCATAGCAAATGGATGTGGTCTGTTGGGCCACAGTAGAACTCTCAATAAAAGCAGACACACGGGCCAGGGATGTGAGATGTAACCTCATGGAGCAATTGGAGGACTATCTTACTAAGCTGAACTCACTATTGACCCCGGCAGACTGACACCTAGATGTCTGGATGAGAGTACTCGAGAGTTGAATGTCTTCCCTAGGGAATGAAACATTACGTGTATGTGAGTGATGAGCAGACAGATGGGATGACACATGAGGGGAGGTGGTTTTGGTCTTGGTTGTTTGGAATAGATTTATTTATTGCCTGGCTTCATCTGCTTCCCATAACTCCCTGAGGTGTATGTGCATGTTTGCATTTTTTCATATATACGGACCCTTTATAATGCCTCTTGGCACTGTTGTGATATATATTTCATTTGGCTTTGCTTGTTAATTGCCAAAATTGCATCCTGATGTACCCAGGGTTTTATGATGAATACAATCAATAAACATATAATATGATAAGTTGTTTTTACTCTCCATGTTTGTTGATGTCCAGCGACAATGGATATTTGTGTGATCTGAAACCAAAGCGGAGCTGCTGAGATGATGTTATTGCTATTTGTCTAAACTTTGTGGAAAACCTCTTTAGAGCATCACCCCTGTGTGAATGTCTAGCCAAACTCTTCATAACATCTGTGAATTGGATTTCAAAATAATTCAGTTCAGGAACCTTTCGCAAAAGAACCTGGACAAAGGAAATTTAGGGCCCTAAAGACATGGGTGGGTGAGGTCCATATATTTGGTTTTCGTTTTGTTAATAACCATGCTCCTTTTTGTGGAAATTGCAAAAACATGAAACGATGTAAAGAAGAATGGAGAGTCTCATCAGAGTTTTTAAATTAATATTTACATCTTAAGGACATAGGAAGCAGATTCAGACAAGTGAGATTACACAGTTTCTTTGCTTTAGGATTTCTGCTTTTTGGACCTCTGCTGTGAGTCAGTAACCATAATGCAGTCTTGCCCACTGTACAATAATGTCAAAAGTAGATTTTAGCTGTAACCTCTGGGACCTTTTAAACTATGGTCTGCGGCTGGGAAGCTGGGATTCAGGGCTCTGTGGAGGTTAAAGATGAAACACATACACACACACACACATACACACATCTGCAGGCTGATAGAGGAAGACTTTTGTCAGACTGAGCCGGCCATCAGCATACATATAGCACTGTGGGAAGTGGGACACAAAGGAACTAGGTTAAGGCCTACTAAGGCTTTGTGATTCAATTGGGAATCCAAGATGAAATTTTACCTTTGGTTGAAGTGTAAAATCTGTAGCATTTAAATTGTTTTTATACTTTGGATTACGTAACCATAAACTATGATTTGAGGGGGCGTGGCAACAGCAGTGGCCAAGATGGCCACCTGCCCGTGAAGCTCCCGTGATCAGGGTCCGTTTAACAGCATGGAACACAGAGAAACCACATCAGGACCAATCCGCCATACCAGGTGAAGAGGGAATGATGAGGTGCATTGCAGGCGGCTGTTACTGCATGGGCTGGACACATTTACATGCCTAAAACCTCTGCTTAGGGCCCACATCACCCAGTACCACCTCACAGGCCCCCCAGCGACAGGGGCCACAGGCAAATCTGAGGCTGAGACTGCCAAGACTATCCTACCACTCTGTGACTCCCAGTGAATGTGCAGGCCTGTGATTGACCCCCCCCCCATGTTACTACTTGCATCTTTGGCCACTTTGCAGAATATCCTGACCAACTGCCATCTTACAGGCATGGCCGGCCACCCGCCTTAGCCTCCTGAGTATACCTCGGCAACATGTGGTGAGTGTGGTACTTTGGGAGGTGCTCCCCAACACATTGTGCTCCAAGTCCAATGGCCCTGCCCTGTTCTGCGCTCCTCACCTGCCTTGCTGGATGCTCTATGGTCTGTAGGGCGTGGCCTTTTGGTGCAACCGCCTGGGTCCGGCCTCCTCTTTAATGCTGCAGAGCTGCTGAGGTTTTGGAGTGGATCCTTGCTGCCTGTTTCCTTGTTGGCTGCCCATGCTACCATTGCACCCCCTGCTCATAGGAGAGCACCAGCGCTCTCACCCCCTCCACTAAGCCTGCCACTGTTGTCGATGTGATCAGCATCCATGTGCACCTTGCTGGGCACTGAGTGCTGTGATCTCTCTTGGAAAGCTCTGGCAGCTCTGATCTGCCACAAGTGCTCAGGAAGTTGTGAGGGCTTGGAGCAGTGACTAATGTGGTGCTGGGAGTACATATTCCACCCAATCTGCTCTTGTTTCATCACTACTGCCCTGGTTAACTCATCAATTTATGTCTACATGCATCCCCATGTCTCCTTCACTGCTCCCTGGCGATACTTGTCACCCTAATCTGTTTCATGCTGGATACTTCCCCCTCTGTCTCTGTGGCGATTTTTCTAGCACTACTGGGGACTCACGTGGCATGCTGAGAGTGCTGTGTACCTAGGGAATCCATCACATTAGATCTTCATACCGCCTTATCTCACCACCGTCCATGATGTTTAGAGGAGACCCAAAGCAGCGCAAGCTCCTTTTTGAACCAGCCAAACCTGTGGGTCCCAGGTGCTCTCAATCTAACACTGACAAACTGTCAGACAGGGCGATGAGTCTGGAGGGCACGGCAGATACTGCTGCCATCCTGGCAGAACTTAGAGCTGGTGTTTGCAAATAGATGCCCATTTTAACACGCACACGGATCCCTTAGTCCTTGCCCACAAGTGGGAGACCCATCGCGCCCGCTCTTGGCATGCCTACTAAATTATAGGGACAGAGACACTGTGCTCCGACTCTCCCATGAGAACAGCCCAATGCAATATCAAAGAACCACCATCTTGTTTTTCCTGACTTCACAGTTACTGTACAGGAGGTGCAGCGTAAGTACACTGATGCAAAGCATTCTCTATGCAAGCTGGGCCACATATACACCATGCTCTTCCCAGCACGTCTTTGTGTAGAAATCAATGAGAAGCCCCTCTTCTTCGATACCCAGGCTGAAGTAATGAACTTCTGCAAACCACCCCCCACAGAATTGTCTGTTTCCAAGTAAGCCACAATGGAACGTATGGTGCCTTCATGGAGCAGGTTCCTGGCTGATTTATACTGATTTTTGGGCTACTGTTCTTTTATGCTGTCCCTTCTACTGTCCTGGTGGCATTGATCATCTACTCATTCTGTTTACCGCTGATGCGGGATGCCTCTCCGCTCCATCCTCGAGCGCGTACCTTTGTTGGCATTTCATAGCATTCTGTACTCTGCGATCCATACCTTTCGCTTCTAGCTTCCTTTCTCTGTTTGGCTCATATGATCAGGGGCATTGCCTTCCCCCAATGGTGTATTCCGATCTGTTACAAATAGGAATAGTTTAGTTATGCATTTCTTGTAATAGGGATCTGCTGTATGGCTTATCATCTGATGTCAGTGGGAGGCTAGGATCAAGTTGTTATAGTTCTGGAATCTGGAACAACCTCCCCTTCCAGCCCTGCATGGCCCCCTCAGTGGCAGACTTCAGAAAGAGACTCAAGACCTGCCTCTTCAACAGAGACATAGCACCCAGATAACCCTAGGGGTGACAGAGTGCGCTTTACAAATGCTGGTTGATTGATTGATAGGTTGTTTTGGCTATTTTCGTCTTACATTGCAGCTAGGATAATCGAAGAATTGCATAATGTAATGGTTCACACTATTATATCTGATTGCTTCATATGCCTCTGTCTGATGGCTGGGGGAGGGTGGTAGACATCCCTATTATCTTTTGGAATATTCAGGGAATCAATAAGACCCGTAAGGGCAAACAGGTTCTTTCCTATTGCTCCCGTCATGGGGTCTAAATAGCCCTTCTGAAGGAAACCCACCTCAAGCCTCTCAGACATTTGCGAAAACATGGGGCACAAACCGTTGCTTTTCCTGCTATAGCACATACTCTAGGGGGGGTGTATTCTCATATGTTAGAGTGACCCCTTCACACTTCTCACCAGTCTCACAGAACCAGAGGGTAACTTTATCTTACTATCCGGAACCTTAGCAGGCAGAAGTGTGTTATTGGTAAATATCTGTACCCCCAACATCGAGTCACCCGAGTTCTTCCAGGACATATATGCCCATATGGGTTGAGTGGAGGTGGTTAGTGATTATGCAGGGGGGACATTAATCTGGTTATAAATCCAACAGCTGACACTATTAGTACACAGCCGAGTAGTAAATCCAACAGTATTTAGAAAAAACATTGAGTCAGTAATATCAACTGACACAATTATCGATTTGTAAATAACATGACACAGAAATATCAACAGCAAGAATACCATGCACAAGAACATTGATTTTAAAGTAAATATTATTGCTTTAAAAAAATATAGAAGTCATTAATAACGCTTGCACAAATATAGTTGTTTGAAATATTGATTGTTTAATTAGTGTTATGTATTTTAGCATATCTTTTAAATGTATGTGGTGTATTTTTTGTTTAAGTATTGTTTGTGTTTTTTAATATATGTGTTACATTTTTAGTAGTTGTGAAATACATTTTAATTATGTTTTGGGGTCGATTCCGATTCGAGAAACCAATCCATACGACGAATCGTATTAGTAGCCGTTTCCGTACGAATCGTACAAATCCGTCCGAACCGCGTAGTACGATCCGTAGGAAAAGAATATGTACGAATGTGTGCAAACCGTACGAAAAGCAAGGGAGAATCCGTACGAAACGGACCCTAACGGTGAACCGTACGAATCGTAAACTTGCTGTACGACCCAACAAGTACAATCCGGACTGGGGAACGAGAATGCGATTTGTACGGAAAACGTTGTATGAGCAATTCGTACGAACAGCCACACACTCACATATGCACCGTACCCCTGCAATCATGGGGGTGCGCACCGTACCCAAATGCTCTGTACCTCTACGCACCGTACTCAGATGCACCATACACCTACGCACCGTATACCCATGCACCGTATACCCATGCACCGTACACCCATGCACCGTACCCCGATGCACCATACCCCTACGCACCATAGCCCTATGCACCTTACCCCTGCAATCATGGGGGTATGCACCGTACCCGGGGGGTCCGTGTAGCACGCGGTTTGAGACGAAATATGCTTTTACGGACGTTTTAATCTCCTGTAGAAAAAGAGTCGTACGGTGTGTTGTCGTAACGAATCGTACTTGCTGGTTCGGGAAAAGCTGCTTCAATCCATACGGACGTCACGTACTGCGTGTTCCGAATGTGATTTGTATGTATTTTTATGTTGTATGGTCTTTCGTTACGATTCGTACATATTTACTTTAATAGATTGTGTAGTTTTGTTTAAATAGTTTGTGTAGTTTTGTTTAAATTGTTGTGGGAATAGTATGTGTATTAAATGTTATAATTTATTTATATTATTAATTTTTGTTTATTTGAAATTATCATATTTAAATTACTAATATTTGTAATCTGAAAAATATTTTTTATTTCATTTTAAGATTTTTAAATAGTTTAATGTTTTAATTTAATTAAAATGGCTTGTGTTTTAATAGATTTTATGTAATTGATATATGTGTATATATTTTATGTAATTGATATATATATATATATATATATATATATATACATATTACCTACTGGCGGTCGCCAGTAGGTATATATAGTTAGGATTTTTTCTCTATGGGTTTTTTGAAAATTCTATGTCTAATAACTTTGGCGTTTGTGGACGGAATCGGCTGAAATTTTCAGGAAAATGGCACATTTTGTTTCTGAGCAGCCCTTGAAAATTTGGGGGGGGTTCGTCCAGTGGGGGCCGAGAAAAAAGGGGGGTCCCAAAACGTGTTTTTAACATTGAGTTTTCCATAGGGCGGTTGGCCTCACTTTTAGCCCGAACGGCTGAATGGATTTGCACGAAACTTGGCAAAATTGTAGGGACTGGTAGCCCGATGTGCCTTTTGTAGGTCTCAATATATGTGCTCCAGTGGATTTTGAGAAATTAACGTTTAAAAAAAGATATATATCTGTAACAGCGGACCGGTTAGCGCTCTGGTTCGCGGACTTTTCGCGCAACGGAGCTTTGTGAAGCGAAGCTGATTGGTTCTCCGGCGTCTGTCAACATTCCAAACAGTCCGTAGCGGCCGCCATCTTGTCTCTCGGTAGGATCGAGAGACAAGAGGAGGTCAAAACAAAGGGGGAAATAACTATAAGGGGGCATAGTAGATCCTCGCTGACCCCCTAGGTTTGATGTGGAGGTTTTAAAAGGGCCCCGCGGGGCAAAAAAAAAACAAAATAATAATAATCGAACGGCTGAATGGATTTGCACGAAACTTGGCAAAATATTAGGGACTGGTAGCCCGATGTGCCTTTGCTAGGTCTCAATATATGTGCTCCAGTGGATTTTGAGAAATTAACGTTGAAAAAAAGATATATATCTGTAACAGCGCTCCGCTTCGCGTACTTTTCGCGTTACGGAGCTTTGCGAAGCTGATTGGTTCTCCGGCGTCTGTCAACATTCCAAACAGTCCGTAGCGGCCGCCATCTTGTCCCTCGGTAGGATTGAGAGACAAGAGGAGGCCAAAGCGAAGGGGGAAATGACCATAAGGGGGCATAGTAGATCCTTCCTGACCTCTTAGGTTTGATGTACCATTTTGCCAAGTTTGGTGTAATTCCGTTCAGCCATTCAGGCTGTAGACGTATGTAAATGTCCTATGGAAAATTGCATGGGGAAAACACATTTGAAAGTGTTGAAATTTAGAACCAATTAAAATGTTACTTTGGTTTTGTATTTGTGTGTGATGAAAGTTAATTGGTTATGTATATATGTCAAATGAGAGGAAACCACAGCCATTTTGTGATACTACTGTCTGAGGTACATTTGTGAGGAATTTTTGGTGGTGAATTTCTGGTGTTTGATTTACACAGTACTAACACTTCTGCTACTTTTAAAAAGGTGAGTTGTTAATTTGTAAGGGGAACTATGTTGTACACTTGAAGATAATTTGAAAAATGTTTTCTGTTATTTATTTGCAGTCCTTCTGTTATACTAAATACTTGATGAAGTTAGTTTTATATTATGTATTACTAAAAACGATAAATGAAAGTGATTATTTTTTTCTGCAATTTACAGCAAGCAATTTCAAAATAAAATGGCTCACAATGAAGAGACCGTGGCAATTTCTTTTGAATTGTCCACTACATTGATTGAAATTGAGAGCACCAATAATGAAATATTGTCACAAGGAGGACATGACTTGTATGATTCCATTAGATTGATTGAAATGGACAGCACCAAGAATGAAATATTGTCACAAGGAGATGACTTGAATGATTCCACTACATTGATTGAAATTGAGAGCACCAATAATGAAATATTGTCACAAGGAGGAGATGGCTTGTATGATTCCATTAGATTGATTGAAATGGACAGCACCAATAATGAAATATTGTCACAAGGAGGAGATGACTTGAATGATTCCACTACATTGATTGAAATTGAGAGCACCAATAATGAAATATTGTCACGAGGAGATGACTTGAATGATTCCACTACATTGATTGAAATGGACAGCACCAATAATGAAATATTGTCAGAAGGAGGAGATGACTTGAATGATTTTTTTGATCAATCTCTTGATGGCGAATTTATCGAGTGTTTGGAGACCATAGAGTTACAAGAATCATCATTGCAGACTTTTAATGAGGAGATTCCAGATGAGATGATTGAAGAGGAAATTACTGATGAGGACATGTTACTAGTTGTTTCAAATTTAGAAAATTCTGAAGAATAAATTTATATTTAGAAATCAAAAATTGTTTGAGACATTATTTATTTTTATTTTTAATTTATGAGGTTGTAGCGAAGTGATTGTAGTATAAAATGAGACTTATAGTATAGAGTGCAACATTTTTATGTTACATGGTAAGTTTACTCATATTTACTTCCCTTCTGCCACTATATTATCTCCAATGTGTATTTGACATCTCTTCTTCATCTCCGGCCTCCTTTCTCTCACTGTGTGTCTCCGATGCATCTTATCGCTGCTATTTTGTGTAATTACAGAAGAGAGTAAAATAAAATAGTTCGGAACGTGAAAAGGGGGCAAAGTAGAGTACTCCTCACCCCCTAGGCCTTTTTAGGCGGTCCCAAAAGGATCAGTTTCTGCTTTCCTGAGAGATTATGGTATGAGTTCCATATACCACAATAACTTGCATTACAACATGCAAGATATCTATCTCCTATTACCAACTTTTGGAGATATTCGCGCTAAGCGCGAATATCTCCAAAAAGTAACACCTGCCCTGAGCAGTTCTTAGCCATGTTATCCAATGGGAGGTGGATAACATGGCTAAGAGTATTAGCTCGGTAATGCATGAATATCGCTGAGTTTTTAGCGATATTCATGCATTGCGGCCGTTTATTATCGCATTTGCGATAAACCTTGATAATAGTAAGGTTTATCTTCGATAATTTCTGACGATGCTTAGTGGTAAAAAATTGGTTGGTAAGCATCGTTAGCGATAAATATCGCTTAACTTTGGTAATATGCCCCAACGTCTGTTAACGTTCGATTCGAAGGAAATGAGGAAGTGTTGAAAAACATTGTCTGCGCCATCTTGCCTTTTTTGAAATGCCACACTTTTGTCGTGCACGGCAGCCATTTTAGATGTCTTGACCAGACCCACTCTCTGCACGCTGTCGATTCGTAGCATGGCTCCTCACCCTCGTAAGCATCTCCCCCAGGCACTGGTCACCACCGCTCTCTGTCTTATGCATGGGCAATAAACCTTCCCCCATCTGCGCTGCTCTTCCCTGAGAATCACACTCTGTGCCCGCCCGACACCTCCCTTTCGCCCTATTCACTACCGCACCCTCTGACACTCCTCTTCCTCTGTGTCCGAATGTCCAGGCCGGTCCTAGGCTATCAGCTAGCCCTGCAGATGTAGTTTATGGCCCCAGCTGTAAAGAATCACCCCTCTTCAAAGGAGTTATAGTAGATCAAGGCCCACACCCGATGTGATCCGTCACAGCACACGCGTTCCTACTATCTGAAAACCATCCTGTATTGTGATTGGGGAGGGGACCGAGCCTGAAGCGGAAGATTCCAGGAATGACTCTTTGTACATCAAAGTTTTTACAATTATGTGTCACATTAAAAATATATAGCACTCCAACAAAGTAGTAGGAATATAAAACTTTAATAACATATAAATATATACAACAAAACAAAAACAGTAAAAACATTTAAACAACGAAGAGACCGTGGCAATTTCTTTTTAATTATCCAATAGATTTATTGAAATTGACAGCACCAATAATGAAATATTCTTGTCAGTAGCGGTCTGTTGTGCGAATAGTTCCAAGGCAGCAGAACGCGCTGAAATCTAGATGGCACGAAAGTGATGTCTAGTAAGTTGCCGCCCAGCAAAAAACGGCGTGGGGCGCCGCGGGGGTGAGTGAGTCCAGTAGGCACCACAGCTATTCTTACCGGCATTGCAGAATTACTGCTGGGGACAATGCCTGTGCTGTAGCAGGGTCACAGCAGAAACAAAAAGGATTCTGTTGAAGATGTTGTTGGTTTCAATTTGAAAACAGTTCTGGTGTCAACTGCTATGCTAATGTAGTGGTTAATGTTTTGTTTTCTCTAGAAAATGTAAAAGAGGGGGAGGCAGTCCAAAGTTCCGTTAAAAGGGCAAAGGAAAGGATCGGTGGTTTGAACTATCAGTCAAAAAGGGGAGGGGGTGCAATAATTTTTCCTACCGGGTCACACTGTGCTTTCACCGGAAGTGAGGTCTGCAGGATTGTAGTAATTCAAAGTGAGGCTGGCGCCAGCATGGGAGCGCCGACGTCCCGCGGATACAGTTTCATCACTCCACGGGCGATCATGGCAGTCATTCCCCATCGGGGGTCGGAGACTCCCGCGGCTCCTCTAGAATCTTCAAGGTCGTGGAGGACTACGGTGGTGGAGTCAACCAGTGACCGGGCCATTTCTTTATGTTGGGCCCGCTCTTGCCAGGTCGACAGCCATTTTGAGAGTTCGGCAGCTACCGGCGATCGCGGGGTCACATGAGCGGACGGGCTCCACCCTGCCGGGCGAGACGTTGCAGCATGGCCACAGTGGAAGAACCGTTATCTAGGTCGTTCCGAAACTGTGCAGCACTGTAGTTGTTAGGATGCCACCGCCTGGAGCGCTGAGGGTGCAGCTGGGAAGCCTCCACCTGGGGAGGCGGGAGAGGCCTGTTCGCACCGTCTCTCCCTCCCAGTGCACCCCACGGCGTCTCGCTTGAGATTTGTTATGGCCGGACCAGGCGATGAGGACGAGGGGGGGGTCAGAGGCATGTGCAAGACATCCCCCTCCAGTGTTGTCGCAGCCATTATAAAAGAAAGAAGTGTCCCGTCCGTCTTCGGGCCGGGCTTCCGGTGGATGTCGGCCGGACGCCCCTGGCTCTGGCCCCATGAACGGGTTTCTTGGTTTATCGGCTGCAGCCGGATCCCGTCGGCCTCGGCCCCCCGACCGTTGGTGGTCGGACCGGAAGAGCATGTGGCGGGACTACCTGCAACTCTCAAGGGCCACCGCGGCCGGACTGGGAGAGAGAGGGGAGGGTCGAGGAGACATTCCCCCCCCCTGCAACTGTTCAGCGTTGTAAAGGCAATCCCCTGGCCGGGTCCCGCTGGTCTCGGCCTCTCCTCCGGCTACACCCTACGTTAGGATCTCCTGGCCGAGGCGTGGCAGCAGGACCTGCCTTATATGGGCTGCTCCCGGCTGGGCGTAGCCGGAACCCTGCCCCACCTTGGAAGTTTCCAGAGTGGGGGTGGATGTTCTACTGACTTGCATTTTCCCTAGTCTATCGATTTTTTTGGCGTGGCAGGCGGTGGGACAGCGAGGGGTGATTTGGTTTCTCTTACTGTTTTTCTGGTCTCTCACCACTGGCATATTTTAACGTTTTCTTGTTTCTAGGACATTAATAGGTTTTATCATTACGTTATGTTATCGTTTCTTTGTTCGTTGTTTAATAAAAGTTCATGTTCATCAGTGGCCTACTGATTTTCGTTTTCCTATTTTTTTCTTTCCAGGTTGTTTCATGGTAAAGTTTCTGTTAACAGGATACAGTGATCACTTCGTTATTATTGCATATGTCCTTTTCACTAGGGGTGCTCTCTGGTCGGGCCAGATGACGTATCTCTAGTAAATGGTCCGGGTGAAAAAGGTGCATCAATCAGTGGGGAGTAGATAGGCATGACAGATTACAACGGGGGAGAACGGTCCGCATTACGTACCCTTTCACTACTTGCAAAGATTTTCCTACGTTTATTTGCAAACAGGGAATACCTCCAAAAAGAACTAATTCCCAAACAGTCAATGTTCGGACAATCAATCAATCAATGAGGAATGAAATAGGTACGACGTGTTAAAGGCTTGCGTTACCTACCCTTCACTATCTGCAAAGGGAGATAGAATATTCCTATTCTTCCTCGTTTGCAGGTAGAGAAGATCGTTAAGAGAATTAACTTCGAACAATTCAATGCTCGATTGAAACAATCAACAAGGGGTACTGTGAACACAAATGAACGCCGCTTATATACATACGCATTGCTATTTTCAACAGGTTGTTCCTAATGTTTCTATTTTAGCGAGGTCAAAAGAGATCCCATTAGTGGCCTACTGATTTTGCTCGATTCCTTTTGTTTTTTTACACGATTTTTCTCTATCTGCAAAGACTAAACAGAGTATTGCGACTCTGTGCTTGTTTGTAAATAGAGAATGAACCAAAGAGAACAATCAATCAAATGGAGAGAGAAGCAGGCACGACGGATTACAAAGGGGGAAAGGGCTGCGTTAACTACCCTTCACTATCTGCAAAGAGAGAGTACTCCTAATAGAAATGAGGGGTGGGGGGCAGCAATCAAAGCAGATCAGTGTGCATAAACACGAAAAAAAAAATTCTTACCACGTACTTGACATTCGACAGCTTATGATATTTGCTATTAAAAAACCATTGAAATTCACTGAAAAAACCATAGGTTATAGACCATATATAGTTAGGAATTAGCATTTACAAAACCTTGAAAATTCACTGAAAAAACCATAGGTTATAGACCATATATAGTTAGGAATTAGCATTTAAAAAACCTTATTTTACTCACACAAAACCATTGAAATTCCATATATAGTTAGTTGCACTAACTATATATTGCGCACCCGCAATCCACTGCTGATGATGTCACATATTACATCATTCATGACATGGTCAGTGACATCACTGATGACATCACTGATGACATCTCAAATGACATCACTGATGACATCTCATTTGACATCAATGACCACATCACTGATGATATCATTCATGTGACAATACAATGCATCTCCTCACATTTTAATATAACCTCTGTTTCACCCAGTGTTAAAAACAGAGTATAATTTTTGAAACCATTGACACACCAATACTAGTTACTACATACGTACTCACTGATTCCTACGTCTACACACACATTCACTCATTCACCCATACAATCATTCATACATACAATCACTCATGTTTACAACACAATCTTATGCACTCATACACCTATACAGACACTCACACTCTGCCACTCATCCATGGAGTTACTCACACACCTAGTCAGTCCTGTAAAGAATCAATCACACTTCCATTTTCTACTCTATACAGTTAAACATAGAGCACCTTACGTTTTCAACCATATACTAACACATACTTACTCTCTTATACAATCATTGATACAAGTACACATTGATCTGTACAGAGTCACACACCTCCCATCCAGCCACACACACACTCAGTCTCCCATGCAAATACTTGGGCAATCAATCAATAACCCATATAGTTACTCATATAGCTACTGATCAACACATGCAGCAGTTTACAGAACAACAGACATAATGATGCACAAATTAAGACAGTTTAGTCACTAACCCATGCACTCAGTGAGACACATTTAATCACTCACTCATACATTCAGTCATGCACCTACTAAATCCTTCGTCCAGACACTTATACATCCACTCATTCTTCAATATGTAAGACATATTTTAACTTTACAGAAACATAGTCACTGGATGTTGTCATCAGTGATGTCACTGACCATGTCATGAATGATGTAATATGTGACATCATCAGCAGTGGATTGCGGGTGCGCAATATATAGTTAGTGCAACTAACTATATATGGAATTTCAATGGTTTTGTGTGAGTAAAATAAGGTTTTTTAAATGCTAATTCCTAACTATATATGGTCTATAACCTATGGTTTTTTCAGTGAATATATATATACATACATTTATTTGTTATATTTTATATCATTTGTAAGTGATACAATACATTACAATTGTTAGTTTAATAAGTGCTTTAAAGTAAATATATGTAAATATATATTAGTTATTATATATGTGTTTGCCTTTTTTGAATGTATATTAAATCATTTTTTTAAATTAATGTTACTATTTAAAATATTTCATATATATTATTTTATTTTATATCTAAAAAACGATATTTTGTACACCTATATTAATGACATTGATATATTTTTGGGATATATTTGTTGTTACCATTATAAATATAGGATGTTAATATTTTTGACATCGATATTTATGACATGATATTTTGGTAAGGGGATATTTTAGTTGTGATATTCTGTCACTGAACTAAATCCAATACCAGGGTGGTCCTTCATCATATTATGGACACCTATGCCCTTAGCATCATTTGGCGCACACATCACCCCACTTCCCCTAACTATACATTATACTCATCTCCACATGTGGTGTGGACGCGACTTGACTATTGTCTCTTATCAGCCAGTATCTTGTTATGGGCTACTGACGTCAAGCACCTACTTTGTACACTGTCGAACCACTGTACGGTACTCTTGACACTATGGGGCCTATTAGGATGGTGGGTGGACTTTCATCTGCCCGCCACCCTATCAGTGCTGGGACCGGCCGCCAGTGGTGCAGCGGTCCCGCACCGCCAATTAGGATGCCACTGCCACAGTGGCACCCCCATCCACAACATTGTGGCGGGCGGTGCACACAGCACCACCCGCCACAATGCTGTTGCTGCATCTTGTGCATTTGCAAGCACAAAGTGGCAGGCACCACCGTGTGGTGCCTGCCACGTTGTGCATGTAAATGCAGGGGGGTTCCACAGGTACCCCCATGTGCATCCCCGCCCCCCAATACCCTGGGGGACCCCAACGGGCACCCGCAGGCAATAACCGCATGCCTTCCCATGGCGGCATCGCCACCATGGAAAGGCACATCACCACCTGAATTGTAACATGGATGGTGGTGTCTTGCAGACACCGCCACCATATACAGCCCCTTTTCTGATGGGTCTACTCGTCGACCGGAGGAAAATCGGCGGACGGTCTTTCAGTCCGCTGGGTTCCCCCGCCATCCTAATATGGCGGAGGGAAATGGGATGCAGGCAGAGGAAAATGTTGGGCGGATCGATACCGCCATGCCGGCAGTGGCGATCCTCCCAACATACCAATAGACCCCTATGTAGCTCCATGGGGGTGGGTTGCATCCCCCGGAGGTTTACAAATAAGGCACTACACGACCCGACCATCCACACTGAATTACATGATGCTATCATCGAATACTTCACCTTAAATGCAGACACCGTGTCTACCCAGGCCACCCTCTGCGTAGCCTTTAATGCTTACATCCAGGGCATCCACATGTCAGGCAATCAGGCATTTTTCAAGACATATGTGTCCAACTGACCCGGATTAAATCAGCAACATGGATCATGTTGACTTTCGACTGGAAAGCACCCCCAGATTGCACAATCGATCATTCTTCCGACTGAATTACTTGATCTCGCTGATAGGAAAGTGAGAAACAGGGAGACACATGCCACTGCTAGATGGTATGGGGAAGGGGAGTGGCAGGCTGCACCCTTGCTCACCTGCTTCACCCTAACCATCTCAGTGAGTTTGTCACTGAACTCCATGTGCCCAATTCACAAAGGTAAAATAAGACGAAAATCTAACTTTACTACTTTCGGTATTCATAAAGAGCATTTACTAGTCGTAAATGCCCTTTGTGAATACCCAAATTCTTAAAATTCAACTTTTGGTAGTCACAAAGGGCTTTAACGAGTAGTAAATGCCCTTTGTTAATACCAAAAGTCATAAAGTTAGACTTTCGTCTCAATTTACCTTTGTGAATCGGGCATCACCGATAATGAGGGCATCCTCTGTAAGTTCAAATGTTACTATAAACACTTGTACACGTCTCAGTCTTCTGGTGCTGGACCCAAAATTTCTGCATACATTGCCAAAACTGCCACAGTGTGGATAACTGACAGTCAGTGATGTTTTTTGAAGTAGCCCATAACTTGTGAGGAGATTACACAGGCAATAGACAGCACGGATGGCTCTATGGCTCCAGGTCTTGATGCGTTACTGGAGCCTCCTATAAGGTGGACAATCATATGATCACCCAGCATCTGCTTGCAATGTATGTGTAGGCCCTGGATGCAGGCTCCTTACCCCAACTCTTCGCGATGAGGTGCATACATTACTCTTGAAACCCAGCAAGCACCCCCAACTCTGGTCCTCTTATAGGCCCCTCTTCCTTCTAAATGTAGGTAAAAAAAATCTTCACCAAGGTTCTGGCCACATTTTTTCCCTGCTAATGGAGCAAATTATCTCCCATGTACAATCTGGATTCCCCATTGGTTCACTTAACTTAACCTCAGAACAATATTTGCAGTATTGAATAGAATTTCTACAACCATCTCTGCTATAGCGGTCCTCTTTGACGCGGAGAAAGAATTTGACCCCTTGGATTGGTCATTCCTGAGAGCGATACTGATGAAACTGGGTCGCCCACATGTTTTCATCTCATCAGTAATGCTTCTCCACACTGACCCCATGACATGTCTTCAGGTGAATGGTCTCCCCATCACTAAATGGACCAGACAGAAGTGTGATCTCTCCCCTCTCCTGTTCATAATCACAATGGACCCTTTGGCCATCACCTTTAGGAACGCCACATGCACTGCTGCCTTCAACTCATGAACGGCCCTCTCCTGGCCTCTCTCTATGTGGGCGACATATTAGTATTCGTCCGCCGCCCTGTTGATAATCTCTCAGCTTTGATTCACAAAATCACACATTTTGGCAGTCTTTCCGGCCTCCAGGTAAACTGGGATACGTCTGAACGTTTCCCGTTGACCAATAGCACATCCCCTGTAGATGCAGAATATCCTTCATCTTGGACCATGGATTCTACTAAATACTTAGGCATCCATTAGCACTAAGATAAATACCAGGTTATTCATCTTAATGATGGACCAGCCGTCCATAGCTGCAGATACAGGTGGAACGTTGGATAAATCTTCCAATTTCCATGGCTGAGCAAGTGGCAATAATCAAAATGGTTGTTCTACCCTAATTTTTGTATCTTTTTCTAAATATCCCACTCCCACTCATGCAACAGTTCTTCAAAACTCTCCGCAGCCTTCTTCTGCGAATTGTGTCAGACGGTCGGACACGCTGACACTCCCTTACGAGCACATTGGTTTTGGAATTCCAGACTTCTATCTTTACTATCTTGCTGCACAATGCCGCTGATATCACTGGGATGCCTGCATCCCCTATCTCAAACTGAAGAGGGACCAGATTGGACAACTACAGCTTTCCTTTCATATGCCGAAGTGCCTCCCCAGGGACCCAGCCGATATTCAGACCCTATCCACCGCCTGTTGGGCCAGACAGAAACTCTGTCTCATTCTAGGAGGGGACAATTACAAGGATTGCATGAATCACTTAAGGAAGGGGAAGAAGAAAGGGAGACAAAGAGAAAGTTTCATAAAGTGAAGATTATTATTGATTGCATGGCAGCGCTGCTCGCCCCGCTTGCCACTTGAATCAATTGTCCCTCCGAGAATCACCTTTAACCACGCATCTGGGTCCCGTTTGCCACTTGAACCATTAGAACCCCGAGGATAGCCGTAAATCACACATCCAGGTCCCGGCACGTCGTTACCTTCATTCTCTCCCCAACTTCGCCCGCGCCACATGGCCACCTGCAACTGTCGATCGATACACTACTACCATCTCAGCACTATACTGAAATCAGTAACCATTGTCTTGATGATGACCTGGAATTTAACAGGTCGAAACGCCCTCAACTATTCAGCGCAAACCGTGGTGTGAACATGGTCAACCAATACAATCAAAATCAAAATACCTACCTTGTATATATCTGCATTGTATCATTGACCACATAATTACTTGTATTATTTGTTTTTCGCCATTCAAGCTGTTTTCTCACCCATGTGTTACTGCGCCATTCACCACCACTAGCACGTTCAGTGCACACTTCTGTGTTATGGTTACTTTTTGTAAAATTGTACTGTAATGCTGATACAAAGGCTTGCAAATAATATTCTTCACTCTATGAAACTTTCTCATGGTCTCCCTTTCTTCTTCCCCTCCCCTGAGGGATTTATACAATCCCTGTAATTGTCCTTGCTAATGATTACAGGTTGAGACATTGTTATTTTGTTAAATACTCCACCCGGGTTACCCCTGTATTTCAAATTTCTCATTCTAGGAGGGGGCATCATTTACTCTCCTGCTATCCCTTTAGCAGACCCTGGCTGCCATTAAAGTGTGAAAAGCTTCTCGAGCGCACCCTACAGCGTTACGATCTCTATATCATAGGAGATGCCTTTCCCAACAGTCATGTTCTCACATATGTTGACGATATCCACTTTCAGAATGCCTCCTATATGGATCATTTTGTATAAAGAAGACTTCACAATACCCTGTGCTCATGTATACCTACATACCCCCTTGCCCTAGACGAATTCCCACCATTATGGGCCTGTCATATCTGACATTGATGGTGATCATCTCATCTTCAGATTATATTGTGCCTGCCTGGCCATGAAACCTGATTCTACAAAGTGCATGAAGGAGGCCTGGAGTTCTGACCTGGGCTATATGCTATACAACAAAGTGTGGTCATACTGTTGTTCTCAAACAAAACTTGTGTCCATGAACCATAAGCATAAACATATACACTTTAAGTTCCTACATTGGGCATACACCACCCCTACACATATTGCATGATTTGATCCCACTCACGCGTCTCATTGCCCCAAGTGTCAGGCGCCGGATGCCGATTTTGCACACGACTTGGACATGCCCACTCATATGTTGCTATTGGGCCACTGTATTCTCTCTACTATCCACAATGACAGACATCACGATTCAGCCTGATTCCGCAAAGGCATTACTGGGCTAGATGCACAACATCTCCAAAGCTATGTGTAGATTCACTTCTGTGGCCCTGCTATTCGCTAATCAGGAACTGGCCCTTCACTGGGGTAGTGGGCCCCCTCCCACTGATTCTACCGGGCTCAAATCCATGTTATTCTGCGACAAAGTCAGTGACGATAATGCACAGCTCCAACCTCCCACCTAAGGGCCTAAAAATGTATGACAGCCCCTTGGTTATTACCTCCTCCTATTGGAGCCAGATGCCACAGACTAACTCTTACAGCTCTTAGGATGAACAATGCCATACTGCGTCCCCTCCCTGGCTGCCTGTACTGCCTTTTCCTTGCTTGACCATGTGGGCTTTATTTGCAGCCCCTACTCCTTTACTCTTGTCATAATAATGTTTCTTGTATTGAACTACATGTTATAAGACATTATGCAGGGACCCAATGAATATTAGACCTCTATGCAATGCATTTTGGTGTGTTTGCACTTTCTGTGGAAGACTAATAAACACATTTAAAAGAAATGTGGATTTGAATGAAGTAGGGATATAGCTGAAGTGTCTTTCCCTACCAAAGTGTGCGCACTAACACATAGCAAAAGTCAGTTTTACGGGCCATATCTTCACTCATGGACTTTTAAGGCCTTAACCGCGAGGGTTTTCCGCCGCGGTCCGGGCGTTCTATTGAGTGGGCGGGGCTCTGTCAGCCATTGGCTGACGGCAGCACCCGCGAGGGAGCATGGAACGGGTTAAAACTGGGCATATTTAACTGAGCCAGGAGCCTTAGGCCTTAATGAAATTCATAATTTGAGTTGCTCTGCTAGGCCAAGTTAATTTTTCTGCTGGCCAGCTGAAAGTTAAACGCTCCCCCTGAGCACAGACTCATTCTGAGAGATTAGCCTTCCTCTGCAGAGAAAGGGGTTTGGGTAAAATCTTCTGAGAACAATTAACTATTTCTCTTTGAAAAGCACTGATATGATGCTCTACCATAAAACAAAGCGATAGCAGGTATATTTTTGATTCCAGACATGGTTGTTTTTGACGTTTGGATGGGAGAAACCAGACCTGGACAGATGGGGCTTGGCTCAGAAAGGAGCCCTATTCCAACGTCCTTTGAAGCTGCCATCCTGATTTTTCCCAGATAGCTGTGTAGGGGCAGACCGTGGTCAGCTCCAAGAAAAAGGCAATTAGGGGTAGATGGGTTAAGCAGAATTTCTGGAATGGATAGGGGCTTGCATATTGTGACCCCTCTGCCTCCTCTTTTAAACCCCTACTTGCAGAAGAAGATTGAGGAGAAGAGGAGCAACTAAAGGAAAAAGGAAGTACACTCGCCATAGATGAACCACTTGTCTTGAGATGTACTTCCCGAACTTTTGTTCCTGTCTCCTCCAAGGGGCAGCAGAAGACCTGGGGGTTTTACTTAAAGAGAAAGCCGTTGGATTTCTGTGGACTTGTCCTGGTTGAGGCTGTCATGGGAGATGGTACCCCAGGTTCCTGCTAGGCACACATTTACCTTGCAAGTGGAGGAAGCCTTCAGTTTTTGGGAATGCATTTACTCTTTGCTTTATATACTATGGGCTTCAAATACAGAAAAAGCTAGGCCAGTAAAGTGACTAGTAAAGGCCGGACACGAGGGCATGTCCAGACCCATAGAAACAGCTGCTGCTACAGCAGAAGATAACAAATAAAAGGGTGAAAAAGAAGTGCATGTGTATTCAGTGTTCCACCTATTGCAATTATTCGATAAAATCAACAATCAACATGTCGGCATTCTCAGAACAGTGGTTGAACTCTAGGCTGCAGTAGTCCTAAAGTGCTCCTTTTGTAATCTGATGTGACAGCGGATCGGTGCAAGTAATCTGATTGGTTTAAAATTACCATAACCTTTATATCTCTATACCGAGGAGGTGTATACATGTATGTCCTGATGCAGACTCTGTTCCTAAATTGAAATATTGGGGTCGAAACTGTGATGTGTTGATTGTTGATTTTATCTAATAATTGCCATAGGTGGAACCCTGAATACAGGGCTTCATAGACCATGCATTTGTACAATATTAAGTCAACATTCGTTTTTTTATAATATATGTTTCACCGCACACTTCTTGGTCACTAAACATCACACCACCCACTTACACTGCGCTGTCCAAAAAGAACATCTATAGTTCATTATTTGTTATTAATGTGGTTATGTGTATGCAAATATGTAAGCCTTATATCTGCACAGTATTGTGCATACAAGATGAGTGGGTATCTTATAAACCACAGGCCCATTTCCAGCACTTTTGTGACCACTCACATTTCTAGTCTTGTAAGCTAAGGAGTTAACTTCCCCTGAGGGAACCCATTTATTTGTTAATCTATATCGACCCGGGATCCTATGGATACTGGGTCACCCTATATTTTGGTTTCTAGCTACAGCAGTGGAAAGTGCAGTCATAAGGGCTGTGACTCATAACCAAAATCTATCATTTCTCTAGTGATCAATAAGTGATCAGTAAGGAAAACCACTACAATGGTTTCTACTTTTTCCATTGCCTCTTCAACACATAAATAATTTCCAGTTCTTAAGTCCATCATGGGTTCCTTTATCCTGTTATTTCCTAACATGTAAGTTGTACTTTCCCTAGATGAACTTTACAATTGATTCAACACATGGCAAAAGAATATTTTTTGCATAATGATTTGGAGTGTTATAAAGTTAAGGTATAAATCATTGGAAAGTGGTGTTGAGGTGGTATCCGTTCCCCCTGGTCTGACAGAAATGGGATAGCAAAACCAGCGGAGGGCATGGTGGGTTACATGATGTTAAATTATCCATTCAGTAAGATGTGGTCAATTGGGAATTTCAATTAGGCAAAGCTGGTAAAAGTTTAACAACGTAGCCCCAATTTGCTGATGTTAAACTTTCCAGCAAAGGAGGGTAATCTTTATCTTGCAAACAACTGTGGAACAACAAGTATGGCGGGGATAGGAGTTTGACAGAACAATGGACGGTGTTGGTGCTGGACATGACTCTTTGGATGGGATGCCTGGAGCTTCATGACCATGTGTAGGGTAGGAGGAGGGCTCAGAATCAAGAACATTGACAGGAATTGGGAGGTAGTGTAAAGCAGAATGATGCGAAGAGCTGTGGTGAAGTAGAGGGGATACAGGAGGCAGGACAGGGGACAACAGCTGAGTGATGAATGCCTCAAATACAAAAATGCATTAATTAATGTTGCTGTTGCTGATACTTTAGTTTCAACAGACACTTGCCCATATTTACATTCGCTGCAATTTTAATGTAGTCTTAATGCAAGAATGTAAAGATGTAAACTAAAGTCAGCGATTGAATTACAATCATGACTTTAATCCACCTACCTTGAGCAATACTTTGGTGGTACTAACAACTTCCCCCTAGCTGAAGTTCCACTAGCTGCTTCTATATTTTTTGGATCCACATTAAGTCTAAAGATAAAGAAGTGTGTCAACAGTTAGGGAACAGTAAACCACTGAGCCCCGGTCAAGGGGACTGAACCGTGTTAATGAGTAACAAAGCGCGTGCATCGAATGAGCAATTGCTCGGCAGGAAACATTCAGACATTGGCATGTTACTTTCTAAAGCCCCACTGCTTCCGGGATACCTGTCCCTGTGTCAGCGCCAGGTCTTCTTGACAAAGCTCTGAAGGATCAGAAGCAAACATTCAGTTGCTCGCAGCTTTGTTCTGTCTTGTGCTCAGCAGGGATTAGGGCTTTTTGTTGACGCTTTTGTGTTTGGAATAAAGATGAGCGTTCTCTCTGATGCTTGGCACACCGGGTTGCTGGCAAAGCTGCCTTGGTACGTCAGAAGTCAGCTTCCTTTTCAGATGTGTTCTCAAATTTGAAACTCGACTTTGCAGTGCAATGAATTAGGTATGTCGCCTTCTGTAAAATGTCAGGGAAAGGTGGCTTAAAATGCGAGGCGTTTTTAAATATTTTTGACGGTGTTTGATACATATCTTTCATAAAAATCCGGCTATATAATTTCATTTTGTCGGAAACAATTACAGGGCCATATTATCAAGAAAGGGCGATACATTATCGCCGCTTTTATCAGCAGGAAACTGCCGCTAAAGCGTCGATAATGGGCTTGATAATAAGTCCTTGTGAATTCCCATAGAGGTCCAGTTTCTGGTGTTAACTTGGGCTTCTATGGGAATTCACAAGGGCATATTATCAAGCCCATTATCGCCGCTTTAGCGGCAGTTTCCTGCCAATAAAAGCGGCGATAATGTATCGCCCTTTCTTGATAATGTGGCCCACAGTTTCCAAGAGCATCGCTCTTCTAAAAATCGATTGCAAAACATTTAAGAATGCACTATTTTTTTTTTTTTTTATTTATGCGATTTTATATAGCGCGAACTTTACCCGAAGGTGTCAGAGCGCTTTACATAGGACCCAGTTTCAAACATAAGGACTGACGGTACAAAAAGAATTTGCAAATTTTTGACTTACATAAGAACCAGTTGAAAACATACGGATTTAGGATTACATGCGTTATAAAAAGGTACAAACAGAGAAAAATTGCAAATGTACAAGAGATAAACAGCCTGATTCATCAAGGGGCCGTTTTGCGAGCCCCTAATAGCGAATCATAGCGATTCGCTATTGAGGACTCGCAAAACGGTATTCATGTAGGAATTGCTAAATAAATAGCGATTCCTACACATTCCTTATTTGCGAGTAGCAAATTGCTACTCGCAAATAAGGAATAACTCCCCATTCATTCCTATGGGCCAAAAGGCCCATAGGAATGAATGGGGAGTATCCCTTATTTGCGAGTAGCAATTTGTTACTCGCAAATAAGATAGCGATTTTAAGGGTGCCAGGGGTGTCCAAAGGACACCCTGTAGCACCCCTTAAATGCACATTTGAACAGGTGTTGCGCACACACATGTCCAAAGGACATGTGTGTGTGTAACATGCAAAAGAAAAAAATGCACTAAAGTGCTTTTTACACTATTTTCGCAATTTACCACCAAGTCAGACTTGGTGGTAAATTGAGACCAAATATTGCGATTTCGCTATTTCTAATTGGTTGATGAATTGCATTTAAGGAATCTCTATTAGAGATTCCTTAAATCCAATTCCTCGCAAATATGCGAATTCTTAAATAGCGATTTTTGCATTTGGGATGATGAATCCCAAATGCAAAAATTGCACTCGCAAAAGGCAAGATTCTGAGAATCTTGCCCTTTGCGAGTGCAATTTAGCTTGATGAATCAGGCTGAAAGTCACACAAGGAGGAAATACAAATCGATAAACTCTAGGCATATATTAGTGAAATCTCTATCTACTTAGGGAGGGGATACACATGGATATACTCTAAGAGTCACATAGGAATGGTAGAGAGCAGAGCGGACTCCTGCATAAACTAGTGATTAGAGTTATCTCTATATACATAGGGAGGGGGGTAAGACTGGATATACTCTAAGAGTCACATAGGAATGGAAGAGCGCACAACGGTCTACTGCATATACTAGTGACTAGAGTTATCTCTATATACATAGGGAAGGGGTAAGACTGGATATACTCTAAGAGTCACATAGGAATGGAAGAGAGCACAACGGTCTACTGCATATACTAGTGATTAGAGTTATCTCTATATACATAGGGAGGGGATACACATGGATATACTCTAAGAGTCACATAGAAATGGGAGAGAGCGCACCGGTCTACTGCATATACTAGTGATTAGAGTTATCTCTATATACATAGGGAGGGGATACACATGGATATACTCTAAGAGTCACATAGAAATGGGAGAGAGCGCACCGGTCTACTGCATATACTAGTGATTAGAGTTATCTCTATATACATAGGGAGGGGATATGACTGGATATACAGTCACAGCACCAAGGGAGGGACAGAGAAGGGCAGGAAAGTGAGACAAACCAGAGAGGGAAGCAGATAGTAACAAGCAAGACAGCGAGGACTGTGTCAGAGGCATCAGGAGAGACAATAGAGAGGTCACTAGGACAGAGGGGGGAGGTCAGAGATCGCTAAAAATGCGGAGGAGAAAGGTAGAAGAAGAAGTGATTCATAAAAAGAAAATGGTGGGGAACACAGAGGTCCAGGTCTGAAAGTCCAGGAAGAGTGCTGCCATAGCCAGCAAGTCCTGGGGGAGAAAGGCAGTCCGCAGCAACGGTTGGGTGTTTACCATCGTGTGTTTATTATGTCCTTGTTGCAGAGAGAGAAATTCCCTTTAGGTTTGTCCCTGGAAGCGCGTGGTCCGCTGCTCACCTCTGTCCCGATGATGCTGTACACCCCCGGAGTCTCCAGATATTCAGGATCGGCTCCGTCGGCCGTTTTCAACACTGGACGCCATTTTGGAGTCAGGCGATTGTTGCCGATCGGGGGCTATTTCATGCTTCGATGTGGTGTTGGGGGCAGCAATCGACTCTCCAGCTCCCAGATTGCCGCCGCTGGATGGGAGGCGTCACTACCATGCTCGGTGTGATCGCGGGGCTGTGGAGCGACGAGGCAGAGACCAGGACAGCCAAAATGGCGGGCCATCACCGATCGCCGCCACCTGCCTCCGCGTGTGCCCTCCAGAACTCGCGTCAGGGAATGGCACTGTCGGAGTGCCGCCACTCCTCCGCTGCGGCCGCAAACAAGTGCCCCCGTGCTGCTCCTGGTGCATAGCTCGAGGCACCGGTCCGGACTCCCAGAGCCCCGGCGGGCGCCATCTTGCCACCGGGAGCATGCAGTCCAACTCTCCCCGTTCTGTTGTTGGGAGCGCACCCAGGCATGACTTCGCGGCATCTCCCAGCGCTGCATGTGCTCCGTCACCCGGCCGATGTCAGTACAGGTCGGGGCGATGCTAGGAAGCGGGCAGCATGAGAGCCCGATCGCGGAGCCTCAGCAGGACACGTCTGCCTGCTCAAGGAGTTTCAAAAACATGGCATATATCTATTATGTTGCAAACACAGCATGCAGACGTAATAGTCAGCGTTGTAAGCCTGCCAACAGGGTCGCCCAGTGCAGTCGCACTGGGCACTGACCTGTGAAGAGGGCACTGACCTCAGGGAGTGTGCTGTATTTAGCTCTAACTTATGACTGGAGAGATGAGGGCCACTTTTGCCCAGTGGTAGTGAGAGAATCCAAGGAGGAGGTCATTGTGGTGGGGGCGCACCGGGTGCCACCAGCTGCCTGCCAATGACCCCAACCAAAGCAGATGTTTCTGCCACATGTCATGACACTAGAAGGAATTGCTACAAAATTTGCAGGAAATTCCCTGTGCTGGTCGCAAACTCCTGCCTTGCTTGCATTATAAGAAAAGGAACCAAACCCATATGTTCGATGTCTCAGTCTCTGCAAATTCCCACAAGGGTAGGCACACCCTCACAGAATGGGGATGACATCAGCTACTCTCTGTGAGTAGGCCTGAGACCCTCATCCTGGCCACTGCCCACCGACTCGCGTGCTATGGGGCAAGTTTAAGTAACATCCTACCCTTGCTGCCAAGTTGCACCCAAGAAAGGTCAAACTTGATTTGGAATTAGAAACCTTTTGATCAAGGTGCTGTTGAACTAGCCTAGCTCTCTCCTAAATAGTATCTGGTGAAGCAAGCTACAAACGTCAGGTCACTTTGAGGCTGGTCTACATACTGTGAAGTGCTTGGCAAGAAGAAGAGGGGCCAACTGTGATATCTGCCTTTGCGCGGGGACATCGATATGCAAGTTAGGCCACTTTCTATTTGTAGAATCCTGCAGAGTATCTGTACTGGGCATTTGGTGAAAGCGTAATTATTGGGTCAAATGAGGTGTTTGACAGATTTGAATCACTTCTGCTTTCAGTCTACTGAGTTTGAAGTGACTCCTACAGCATTTTGGTTTGATTGTAAATGACACTTTGGTCACCTAAAGAGTTATTTTCAAAGTGTGTTGACTGCTGTGAGTATGAGTAGCACAATATAAAATCTAAAACAATGATATAATAAATAAAATGTAATTGTGTATCAGAAAATATTGAATAAACATAGGTAATATAAAATGATATCCATTCTATTTTCTGTTATATCCTCAATGAAATGTAAGTAATGCATGTATTCTTGATTTTGAATGAGTTTGCCTAGGTGCTAAATGCAGTCTGAAGATGTGTAAATAATTGGTTGGTGACTATAAAAGTGGCTGAAAAAGGAACAAAAGGTGCTAGGATGAGGTAAGACAGAATGTCCAACTAAAACCTTATTGGAAGAGGTGCCAGGAGTTTAGACAGGTGTAGTTACTGGTGATTTAATCTTTGCGTACATTGCATAACATGTTTAAGACAATGCTTTGTTCCAAAGGAAGTCACTAAAAAGACTGCAGCACTGCTGCAATCAGTCTATTTTAAACTTCAACCCAATCAGGCTATCCTGTTTTTGATGAGTTACTGATGTTATACAGACTTCAGGGAGGGGTCATATTCATGTTTTGGTTATGCTTGGTCCAAAACTGTACAGGAAAAAATAAAAATATTGTTATTACAAAAATATAATACAAACATTTAATTGAAAAAGCTTAAAATAGATTTACCAAAAAAAGTTAAAACATTTAAAACATTTGCACAAAGGAGTCACATTTGCTAGCCCCACTCTCAGCTGAGCAACAGTAGGGAACGTATTTAACTTTGGAGGGGAGCAGACTTTTCTATTCCCATACCAACCTAAAAAACATCAGGGAAATTGTTGGACATTGCAGATATCAAATTTACAATATCCGCTCCAACCTGAGCCATGGAAGATAAAGTGTTGGGCTTTGGAAGGATCATGTTTACTTTATTCCTACTTCATTAGTGAAAGTGCTGGACTTTGGAGGAGTCACATTTAGGGCCTTATAACGACAGTCACAAACATCCATTTCACAATGGAAGCTTGTGTGGCGGCCATAAAAGGCCCACAGCAGAAGCTTCCATTGAAAAATGTATGTTTTGAAACATCTGTATAGCATACACCTCACTGTGCCTGACACATGGTGCAGGGATGTTTAGGGGGGTAAAGGCCCAAATACGGAGGGCCATGGGAAAGGGGCACTGCCGGGGGTCCACAATGTGGCTTTCCAACAACCTTTCCATGCGGATATCAGCATCATTATCCTGATGGCAGAACCACCATCAGTAAGGGTTTATGCAGACTTTCTAATTGACCGACGGGAACCATGTCGGAATCCCCCTGCAGGTTTAGACTTTGACCGCTGTGATCCTAATACGATCCTAATATGATCGTAATATGATCGTAATCATGCCCAGAATGTTAGTACTCCAACCAGAGCATTAGTAGGGAAAATGCTGTACTTTAGAGGGGTCACCAATATAACCAACAGTAGCAAAAGTGTCGGACGTTGTCAGGGACACATTTACTATTCTCACTCCAACACAAGCAACACCAGGGAAAGTGTGGGGCTTGGGAATGCTCAGCTTTACTATTCCAACTCCTAAATGTAAACAAGTTAAATATAGATTACATAAATAAACACAATGTATACACTAACAAATATATACAAATATTAATTATTTTATATATTTGTAATATTATATACTTTTTACAAATAATTACATTAACAATTAAAATTGTAAAAAGTACAGTAAAATATGTGGCAAATTAAAACATTAAAAAAAGGTTTAAAACACTTAGAAACCGTTGCTCTAAAAATACAGCACCCACAAAAGCACCTAATTATAATATTCGAAAAATGTAGCGATACACATTAATTAGAAAAGTAATAATACTTTACATTTAATTATTACTGAAAAAAACTAGAAAATAACACAATAAAGTAATACTCAAATGAGTACTACAAAAAAAAACAATTTCCAAAATCAATAACTCAATAATTTGAAAAAATGAATAACTAGTTTAAAAAAAATTATGTCATTTAATAACATAATTAAATAAATGATAATCACATTTAACAAATTAAAAGTTTAAAAATGAACACACACATTATAAACAAATAAAAATACAATAAGGGCTTTATTACGATGAGGCTTGGAAAGCCTCCAAACGCTCGGAGACTTTCGGTTTTGAAACCGGCTGGACGTTCCGGCTGGCTTCTATCGGGTTCAAGGAGCTCGTCTGCCAGTATGACCCGGCACGTAATCCCTATGGATGACGTTTTAGGCCGTCTCGATTACGATGACAGTTTCCCGGCAGGGTATCCATGCCAGGCTTTCTCACATGGATTCCCTGTTGGAAAGCAACTTTGGTGGACCCTAGCAGGTGCCCTTCAGCCAGTGGCCTCCGGTTGAGTGCCCTGTTCATCCCTGCACCTTATGGCCTGCCACGCAGTGCAGGGATGAACACAAACTCCCTTTTCTGGATGGGAGCTTGTGCTGCGGCTGGTTTCCATGGTGTTGTTGCATCAAAATTCAGTTCCAGGTACCGCAGACCGCCGGAGGTCAGTCGGACCCATGTCCACTAGGTTGGCAGTCGGACGCAAGTCTACCCGACATCAAGAGAATTCCCTAAATAAATATAAAAATGTTTCCTGCTCTATTCCCCCCAAAACTCAAAAATTCACAACTAAATGAATGAATAAAAAAAAATTAGCAAAAACATAAATAAATATATTACCAAAACGAAAAAAGAAAATAGCCTTAATAATATTTAGATATACTTAACACTAAAATAAGAACTTTTAACAAAAAACGAATACAACATAACAGTATAATTAGGAAATTAAATTATGTAGACATTTTTGAAAAATGATATAAAGTACTTAAAAATTATATTTTAACTTCTGTACCCTGACCCACGGTATGCTTGACTTCATGAAATTTTGTCATGATGTTTGTGTCAATTGTTATTTTGGAAATAATATTATGGTGAGAGACCAATCAGGAGTTTCGCACACAGATCATGCATACCAAACAATTCTATTGAATTTCACCGCAGGACATTCACAGGCGAATACTTTACTGTTCCACAGTGAACGCCCCACATATTTGCTTTGCCTACTCCCCCATTGCTCACAGATTTTTTTGGCGCTCTTAGATTCTTTCTTCTTTTGGACAATAGCATCATGGCAACCTGAAATTCTTGTGGGGAGGCCGCAATGTTGATGTTTTTCTTCTTCTATCCTTCGCAGCCCACATTTCTATTGTGCCATTTTAACAGGGTATTCCTCAATGCCCCCAATTCTCACATACCTTTTTTTCAACCACCTACACCTGTTGCAGTGCCTCCATATTACAATGCAGGCGGCAAAATGTTCATCACAGTAGTATGCACAGGAAAAGGCCACACACCTCACCAAATACATCAAACAAAACAGACATAATTTCTTGTAAGGAAACAAACACAAAACCCCACACAACTTTAAAAGAAAACTCTGAAGTAGACAAACCACAAAACCGCAGAGGAAATTATTGCTAATATTTGAAAAACATCTGCTCTTTTTTCTTCTTTTTATTTTTGTGGCAGATGCTTGCAATTAAAAAAAATCAAATTATAAGGAAAACAAACTATTATACACACCAAAAAATACATGGAAACCAACATGCATGCCAAAGTAAACATGCTTTCAAATACACACACTCAAACGAACACTAAAGGGTCCATTAGGATTGCGGGCGGATCGCCACCGCCCATTTGGCGGTGGCGATCTGCCCGCGAAAAACCTCGCCCGCTCTGCATTTACCCCCCACCACATTACCATGGCGAGGGGACCCCAGCGGACGGAAAGACAGTCCGCCGGTTTTCCACCCGAACGCAGAGTCGACCGGGCGGAAAAGCTGTTAACATGGTGGCGGTGTCTGGGAGACACCGTCAGCCATATTAGCATGTCTGCGTTGCGCCACAGAAAGGCAGGCAGTTTTTGCAATTGGGGGCCCGTATCAGGCCCCCTGTGATTCGGGGGGGAGGGGGGTGTACATGCGGGGTTCCATTGGTATCCCCCTGCAGTTCCATGCACAACATGGCAGGCACCGCACGTTGCCTGCCATGTTGTGCATGGAAGTGCATGACATGCCTTCCTGGCATTGTGGCGGGCGGTGCTGAGTGCACTGCCCGCCACAATGTCAGGAATGCAGGATGCGCCCACCAGTGTGGCTGGCGCATCCTAATGACAACGTCGGGACCCTTGCAGCATCGGCGGGCGGTCCCAATCCCCGAAAGCTAGGTCTCTAAAAATACACACACATATATTTAAGCACTAAAATTAAAAAAATATAGGCAAAAGCAAAACAGGAACAAGTATTAGCAAAGGCAGCAGGTCTAGTTTTGGTAAGCTTGAGCCAAGGTTCTTTTTTTTTTATTGCAAGGATCTGCTACAAAAATAAAAAGAAGAAAAAAGAGCAGATGTTTTTCAAATATTTCCATTCCATGTATGAATTGACAGTGAAGGTAATTTCTAGTAGGCAGAAATACTTAGTAAAGTTAATGCACATCACAGGAAATTATGATTCTTATTAGTGCAAGAAGTTACTCGACACATTTGAATTAACTGAATACGTATTTTAAAAACCCAAGAAAGACTACAAAAGTAAAAAAAATGATAAAGAATAAAAAGAAAAAAAACATTGGCAATGTAGAGAATTGGCCCACTGGCCATAACACTATAGTGCACTTGCTTATCGGAGGATGTGCACATGTGATCAGGTACATGGGCGTAGGAACTGTGGGGGACGCAAGGGATATATCCCCCCCAGATTTTAAAGTGGGGGGGACACGGGGGACAAGCATGGGGAGGGGCGAGGGGACAAAAGAATTTCCCCTCGCCCTTCTGTTATTCACAGGGCCATTAGCGCGCAAAAGCGCTACCTAATGGCCCTGCACTTGACCTGCCTGGAGTCAAAGAGGACCCCTGCCCTCTGCCTTTTGTTATGCTGCAGGAAGGCTCAGCATCCTCAGGGCAGAGAAGGAAAAAAACTCTGTCTCTTTTCCTTCATACCCAGAGAAGGCAAGCAGAGTGTCAACTTCTCCTGATCTTCCTCTGGCAGCGTCGCGACCCTCCTCCCCCTCTCTCTTTCTTTTCCCTCTATCTCGTTCTGTCTCTGTCTCCCTCCTAGTTACGTTCTCTCTCTTGCCTCTCCTAGTCTTTATTTGTTTCCTTGTGAAATGGATCCAAAATAGGAAGAACACTTTGGCTGGAAATGTCCTCATTTGCTGATCGTTTTATAATTCCAAAGAAAAACCTCAGGACGGAGAGAAAAAATTATGAAATACCTAAATAAAGCGATACAGAGTGGTCAGCAGACAGGCCAGATTGTTATTTACACCCACACCCATTAGCACCACTTTACAGAGTTTGCCAGTGAAAGCGCTACTTTCTTTTTTTCTTCTTTCTTTGAACAACATTGTTTTTCCAGGGCGGGGAAGTGCTCCATTCCTAAAGGACTGCAATACCTGGTTGAGTGGAGTAGAAACGTTTCATATGATCGTTTTCAACTGTTTTAATTATTTTAGCTTATAAAATGTGTACCGCGGCTCTGTGTTCGTGGATGTGGTGTTTTTTAAACCAAACTGCTTACATTTTGAAAGGATATAAGCAATGGACATTGAAACAGGTCCCTTCCTGCCTGGTCCTGTAGCCATGTCCTGAATTTTACAGGAAAAATCACTTACTGATTTCTGAATAATGAGTTTAAAACTGTTAAGGTAACCATGTTGTTCCTGAAAATATTTCACATGCTTTGCTTACTCTTGCATTCCTAATGAGTGTTTGCTTTTTCCAGGGTGTTATTCGGTTTTTTCAGGCAGCATTTTACTCTTGTCCAATGCATAATTTGAATTTAGTCGCAGCACAATTGAGTTGTAGCTTAAGGCAGTGCAAGTTTCTCTCAGTGGGGCACTATGGTGTTCAGTGTGGGAGAGGATGTGGCACTCTGGCCAGAGCTGCTGAATTTGGAACGTGAGCACCATTTTCAGCCTTCATGACCAGTCCACCAGACCACACTCCTGACAGAACTCATTCTGATGCTACACCTTAGAAGGCTTCGCAAGACCTTAGAAGCCCTGGTGTCTTAGCACCCGCAGGTGGACCCTAACGGCGGCAAGTGTGTGTTAACCATGAAGGCCTGTCCACCACAGTTCACCTCCAGTCTTGTGAGCAGGCATACAAAGAAGCACACCCTAGACACACCATCGACCGTGACTGTCACTGAGGTCACAAGATCCTTGAGGCCAGTCCACCGCACCCATTGGTACCTCCATTGGCCTCTTTCAGAAGTAGTTGTGCAACTCACCAGGGATCAGCAATGAAGGATTTGCATGCACACCAAACTTAGGGGGTGATTATAATGGAGGTGGGACTGCCACGTCACCCCGTCAGTGGCAGTTCCACCACCATCGGTGACTGCATTACCGCCAGCCATATTACAATGGCGGGTGGTTCCCTGGCGGTCTGAAAGACCACCGCCACACACCCAACTGGTGCCTTGAGCCCGCCAGTGCGGCGGAAGGGCTCGTGGTTCCTACAATACTGGTGGTGCCTACCAGCCACCACAGTAGGGATTATGATACCCTTTACCCGCCAGTCTATCCATGGCTGTTCACCCACCATGGAAAAGTTGGTGGAAAGGGACATTGGGGGCCCGTAGCAGGCCCCTGTCCCTCCAACCCCCAGACATGGAACTCGGTGGGGGGGGTTTCTAAGATGCCCCCCTACATATCACTGCACCATGTGGCAGGCACCTCATTGTGCCTGCCACGTAGTGCAGTGATATATGGAACATGTCCTTTTTAGGTCTCGGCCTGAGTAGGCTGCGCTTGCGCAGTCCCACTGGTGAGAAATTTTGTTTACAGTATGGGGGCTTGAACCTGCCCCTCCTCTCCATTGGCTGGCTTCCTAAACAGAGGCCAGCCATTGGGCGAGAGGGGCGTCTGTCCTTTTAAGCCCCGTCTTTTTGGGATTGAGGGGTGTTTTTTTTTTATTTCTTTCTATTTTCTTTCTCTCCTCTTCCCATTGGCTGGAATTTTACATTCCAGCCAATGGGAAGAGGAGAGAAAGGAAACACGCCCCTCAATCCCAAAAATGACGCTGGGTTCTCCGAGGCATTTCTGCCTCGCCTCGGAGAAATGTGGTGGTGTTTGACTCTTGTGCTCACGGCATCGTGTGAATCTGACGGCTTGTTTTTTTTAGCTCCCACAGGCTAGGGGTAGCTTCGCTCTACGATCTCTCTCCCTCTCTCTTAGAGCGGCAACCACATGGGTTCCACTTATTCAGACAGCGCCGCCCAGCCGCGCAGCCGCGCAGGCCCATTCCCATACCCCCCGGGGAATGTAGGCATCTCTCCGCTGGCCTCTCAGTTCTTGATGCAGTTAATGCTAGTCGTCGCGCCAGGTGGGTCGACTCGGCAGGCGATATACAGCCCAGTCCTTCCCTCTCGGGTCACTAGTCAAGTGAGGCCTCAGGCGCCCGTGCGAGCCCGCAAGACACCGCTGTCCTCATGGTGGCAGGGGCACTCGCTCACCTCCTCACAGCAGCTCTGCCCCCTAGACAAGTCCCAGGCGTATGCAGCGCAGCCCCCCCTGTACATAAGCTCTGCTCGCATCAGCTCAAAGCCGCTGCACGTTACCCCTGCTGGGCCCGATCTCTCCGGTGCCCAAGCCAGCGCAGGGGCCCCCACCCGGTGGCCGCCCCTGCAGCAGGATCTCGCCGCGCAGATGGGTTGCTTAAAATTCACGGGTTACCTTCCCTTCCGCCTCGGGGTCACAGTCGGCCCCGGCAGCCTCACTTCACTGCGGCAGCAGGGTGGGTCGGTCCCTGATCTTGTTTCAGGCCCGCTTTCAGTCCCCACTGCACTCTGACTCCCACTGCCAGACTCTGTTAGGTCTTCCAGGCTCCGCCATCTTGGGACCCGAAGCTACGGGTGGATCAATTTGGTGGGGCGGATTCCAGGCCACGGAGCACCTTCTAATTGGTTGTGCTGCACTCAGCAACGTACTGCCCCCGCAGTTCTATGGGGCGAGGGAGGGGGTTCAGGATGTCGCTGGATCAGGCTTGTCGCGAGGAGCTCCGAGGTGAGCTACTCACTCCATCAGCGTCAGGCCACCCTTTCCCCTCCAGACCCCCCCAACACCACCACTTGTCTTGCCTCTGTTCTCTGCTTGTCATCGTTTTTTCTTGCCTCTGTTCTCAGCCTGTCATCGTTTTTTCTTGCTTCTGTTCCTTGCTTGTCATTGTTTTTTCTTGCCTCCTTGTTCTTTGTGCTTGCTCTCCTGCCCCCTCGTTGGTTGTGCTTGCTCTCCTGCCCCCTCGTTGGTTGTGCTTGCTCTCCTGCCCCCTCGTTCGTTGGGCTTGCTCTCCTGCCCCCTGGCTGTGCTTTCTCTCCTGCCCCCTGGTTGTGCTTTCTCTCCTGCCCCCTGGTTGTGCTTGCTCTCCAGCCCCCTGTTCCGTCGTTGTGAGCATTTTTTCTGGCCTCTGTCCCCTGTGTGTATGGCTCCGTGTGTGTGGCTGTGTGTGTGTGTGTGTGTGGCTCTGTGTGGCTCTGTGTGTGTGTGGCTCTGTGTGTGTGTGGCTCTGTGTGTGTGGCTCCGTGTGTGTGTGGCTGTGTGTGGCTCTGTCTGTCTGTGCCTCTGTCTGTGTGTGTGTGTGTGTGTGTGGCTCTGTCTGTCTATGTGTATGGCTCTGTCTGTCTGTGTGTGTGTGGCTCTGTGTGGGTAGCTTTTCTTGTAGGTGGCTCTATGTGTGGGTGGCTCTGTGTGTGTGTGGGTGGCTCTGTGTGGGTGGCTCTGTGTGTGGGTGGCTCTGTGTGTGTGTGTGGGTGGCTCTGTGTGGGTGTGGGTGGCTCTGTGTGGGTGGCTCTATGTGAATGACTCAGTGTAGGTGGCTCTGTATGTGTGTGGGTGGCTTTGTGTGTGTTTCTGTGTGGGTGCAAATGCAATAGGTCTCGCATTTGCGAGCGATTAAGCTCTTGGCATTGTAAATGACAATGCCATTTATTTATGTTTTAAAAACAAAAACATAAATAAAAATAATGTCATGAGCAATGCCAATAGCTCTAACTTTAAGAATGCAGAGACCATTGCATTGTAAATGCTTGTTTACATTGCGGCAGATGATGCAGCCAGCAGTACCTGCTACAATGTAAAAGATAGGCACTTGCGAATGCCATACTGGCGGTCGCATTGCAATGCCTATCGTGAGGCCGCCACCTTGAAGGCCAGCTGTCCCATTCCCCGATTCGATGGCGGACGGACTGAAGTCCGCCTGCCATCGTAGTCAGCCCCTAAGTTTGCAAACTTCATGGTCTCTGCTTCATGCACAAACACTTTTAACATGTGCAGCCTGCTTTCGGGCCACTGGAGTTAAGCAGCAATGGAGGCCAAAAAGATGTTGCAGTGTTGACTAAATTACGCAACAATAAAAAGGCTGCAGCGTAATGCAGTGCATTTTATGATACTTTATTATTTTGACATATTTATACATACTAACAGCCTCTGCAAAACTTTTGCCTCATTAGTAACTGTATAACATACAAATGCAGCAGTGAGAAAGGTGACCAGTCAACCTTTGCAATGGGCCCTACACTTCACAGCAACATAAGTCACATTTCTCTTAGCAATTTTTGATCCGTTTGAGCAACAAAACTGTTTCGGGTGAAATTGTTATATTATGCAGCAGATGATGTATTATGTGGCAAATATGATACAGCCATAGTTAAGTGGAAAACATTTTTCCACTTAACCTAATTTTGCCCCAGCATTGTAGTTGATCAATTTGCAAGTTCCCCAAACCCAAAAGTCAAGTTTGGGCACAATTAGCATTTTAAAAGCAGTCCTACAACACAGGGCTACTTGTAAACTGACCTCAGGCTTCAGCAGTGTGTAGTAACTGACTCCACGCAGATAGATGAGTTTCATGAGGATTTATTGAAGTTAAGAGGGAGATCAGAAGTACACTAGTATTCAGCCCCACCAGGAGCAGCCAGCAAGGCGCTCAGCCCTTCTCCAACTGTGTGATTCATACACCAACATTCTAAGTGACATCATCTTAAGAGTGTTCCACTGGTGAAGCAGTGGAAGACATGTAAAGCATAATAACCAAGATACTACATATCCTCCTTTCTTCCAAAGAAAACAAAAGAGAAGAAAGTATAATCAGATGTATAAGCTAGTAGGAAGAACTAGAGAGGAGAGTGACATCATCTTTGAGTGTTCCACTGGTAATGCAGTGGAAGACATGTAAAACATAATAACCAAGATGCTACATATCCTCCTTTCTTCCAAAGAATACTACACAGTGCACACATGCAAACACAGAAAGGGCTGCTGGCCTCAAAACTGCCATGCCCTATTATATTCTAGGGGCTTAAAGGTAGTTCTATTCCCCTGCCCTATTATGTACTAGGGCCTTATAGGAGAGGTCATGCCAATCATAGGGGTACCCTAACCCATAGTGCACGCTAGTGTATGTAGGTGTTTTCACAGTATCTTTAGGTGTCTCTTTAGGAATAGCACTGGCCCTGTAGAGGCCAGGGTCAGGTACCACCAGTACCAGTCAGCAAAACGTTGGGGAGTGCCCAGGGCAGAGGATGGCTTTGCACCACTAAAGAAGCACAAACTCAGAATTTAAAACATAACACCATGGTTGTGGGGTTCTCTTTAATAATCAGAATTGATTTCTATCCTAATGAACCCTTTTTTGTAAAATTAGGATAAGGAAAGACTGGGGAAAAATCATAACGCTCCAATCTATACCTTGAAGTTTTCATGCAGCTCTTTGATGGTGGTTAATAGCTCACTGTTCTATGTTAGGATTTTAACTTATAAACTGCAAATATCAAAAGAATCTTTCAGACAAAAGCAGTAACTCACTAACCTATTTACATGATATGCATGTTGTGATCTGCGTGGTACACGTTCTTTGCTGCAGGTATATTACACCACTTTGGCTACCTTACCAAGAGTCAAAACTTCCACTAGACAAACCTCCAATCTCTCTCAATAAAGGTTATTAATCACCAAAGTTATCTTCACATTTTTATTGTTGCCTGAAAATTTCTGGATACCAGGAATGCAGCAGCAGGTATTTTTCAAACCATAATGCACTTGCAAACACGATGTCCACACCCTAAGTTCGCAACCTTTGTTTGCTTGGTGCATGAAGATGCAAGATTCATATACATGTTTTTTTAACATTTGGTCTGATTACTATATGAAATAACAAAGAAGCATACATGCAAACTGTGACAACATGCCTGCTTTTCTCAATATTTCACTTCGAAAGTATGCGATTGTATTTGTTTAACGGGCGGTGATTTGTATAGGGTCACTGGGAAGTCCACAAGGTTGTCCCTATCCCCCCCAGAATTTTAGTGTCTCCTACGCCCCTGATCAGGTACCCACGTGATCAGGTTAATGCCATCACTTACAATGTAATGATGCAGTGCTACAGTGCAAGAGAGCCAGTGGCTGAATAGGATTGACTCATTGTCCCATGGGGGTAGGGCTGGACTGGCCATAGCGGGCACCGGGCCTTCCCCCAGTGCGCCGCACGGGTGGGGGCCGGTTTTAGACCCCTGGGGGCTGTTTTTGTTACAGGGCCGCTTTCGCAGCATAGCTGCAAAATCGGCCCTGTACCAAAATCGGCCCCGGCAAAGAGCTCGGCGGCCCCTCCAACCCCCCCCACCCCAGTGGGGAGGGGGGCCGGCCGAGTACTTTGCCGGGGCCGGTTGTGGTTCCCAGTCCGGCCCATGATGCGGTATGTAGCGGCTACAAGGAAAACGTGAGTGCGAGTTGAACGCCTCAATGGGTAAGGAAAGCTGGCCCAAAGCTCCTCCGTTCATGACTACGTGCGATTATTGTTTATCAATGGATTTTTTCGTTACATGCGGGTGGTGAACATTTTAAGTAGGCTCGTCTCTAGTATAGCCCTAAAAAGAGAAACACAGACTAAAATAAGTATACTAATACACACGCACACATATCCACTCACACATATAAAACACACACACAGGTCAAAGCAAACAAAACAGACTCACTCCTACAAAATGTTCAAAGGCAAAAAGGAAATGAATAAATATACGCACATTTAAAAAGGAAATAAAGTAGACTAAAACTTGCAGCCACAAAATGAATGAAACAGATTGACTCCTTTTCATTTTTGTAGACATATTCTTAAATTATTTGTTTTCCCGTTTATTTTTGTCATCATGTTCACATATCCGTATGAAGAAGTCTGCTTTTGATTTTATATATATTGGACTTCGTACTGCGCAGGGTGTCCGAGCTAAGTGCATCAACTGTAGGCATTTGTGTGTGTGCTCCTTCTCTCACAATTTCAAATCCTGGAGAGTTCCTGGCAGCATTTTATCCTCCTTAGTACGATAAAGAGAACACCATTGTACTGGGTAACAATAAACAATTATTATCTTTCGATAGCATCAAGAGACCCCTTGGAGTGAATGCGCTCTCAAGGAATAGTCTGTTATGTTATTTTCAAATTGAAATTAATATTTTTACATTTGTATTTTCTGTTTAAGTCAGAGAAGTTTAGTTGCGTTTCTCTTAAACATGTGTCTAAATTTTGAAGTTGTGTGCAACAACTTCAAAAATGTTTAAAGATGACTGAATAAAGTATGTGGATACAATAAAATAGGCGTATGTTCTCCAGTAGCGGTTGCTACTGCACAAGGGTGGTGGGCCGGGGGATCGTGGGGAACGTGGGAGGGGGTGGAAATAATAAATAAAAGTAAAAATAGCACTTACCTTTATACAGCCGACTGCCGCCCGCCACCTCTTCTTCCTCTGTCCTCCTAAATGCACTCGGTAGGAAGCACACAGCCTCCAAGAACCCCCTGACCAATCATTAACCTGCCTTACAGTTGCATTGTGATTGTCCTGAGCCCCATGTTTCAGCCCTCAGACAGGGGCTGGAAGGGTGTGCATTTTCTCCACCCGGGCTGTAATGCAGCCTGGGTCGAGAACATGCAGAGTACACATGACAGTTTGGCCGGCCCGAGATGGCCTGCCAAACCATCATGCGCACTTTAGGTGCTGGCACCACTCCTCCCTTGGGACGCAGTGAGATCAGCCCCGCCCACCTGGCTTCAGCTGCAAGCTGAATACAAAAAACAAAATGATAATAACTAACTAACGTTATTATCATTTTATTTGTTATATTCAGCTTGCAGTTGAAGCAGTAGGGCGACGCTCCTCTGCCTTAGTGGAGGAGCCGCCACTGGCGTTCTCTGCATCAAAAGTATATAATATGTTTGATAATTCACAGTTTGATGCATTATAGAGGCTCAGGAGAGGCATGAGTTTTCTGGTAGAAAGATAGACTTTTAAAATACAGCTAATTAGTATGGTAATCTACAGATGAATTTATATGGTGAGATTTACTAGACCAGACTGGTAATACCATTAAAAAACGGCGTCCTACCTGTTCTAGTGATTTATTCTCTGCCCTGCCTGAGAAATGGGATTTACACTTTAGTGTCTTAATTTTCGTTATCATACTTCTGAGCTCATCAAGCACTGCATGCAATCACAAAATATTGTACTAAGCGCAGCGGGATATTTTATATCACTGCAAATATGTAAATTGTATTACAAAAAGAAATAGGCTGAGAACCAAAGAATCAGTTTCTTCTTGCCTCTCATCCTTTTGTACGCCTCTTTCTAAAGACAAAATAACAAATTCATGCTAAAAGAGTGACATGATTTGTCACCCTGATGAACCTGTTCCTGGGAACAAAGCTAGTATAATATTCTGATGCAAGTCTCAATGCGCAGGTTTGCCAGCAATAGAAAGGTGTTAATATAATACATGCTGGAAAATGAAAATAGGGCTGACTGTGACATTTTAGCTGAGAGACCTTTTCTTCTTTCTACTGAACACAATATCTTAGAAAGCTGGAGCTAAACGCATTCCTATTCTCCAATAACCAGCATAAGGCCACGCTTATGAAATGCCAAACGGTGTGATTCGTAGGTAAGGCTGTTAAAAAGAAAAAAAGAAATTGAAAACCGTGCCTATAATATTGAAGAGTTGGAGATGTGCCATTGTTTTGCTTTCCCATAGCGCTTTGATAGTTTACTTCCATTTGATGAGTCTTCTGATTTTATCCAGTTCACCCATCTGACTAGTCTTTCAGAGCCATATGTATGAACACATTTTCCCATAGACACAGAATGGGTAAAACCCTTTGATACATCTGGCCCTCAGTTCGATATTAATGTGAGATGGCACGCAGAAACATTGAAAATGAAACCAGACCAGAATCAGCGGGCCATTCACCTTGCCTATTTCTCTGCCTACTCTTGTCACTGGTGTAGTATAAAAGCTGATCTTGCCCTTACACTACCTATATATACTAAATAATAACATGTATTTATAAAGCGCATGTTCACCTGTAGCCATTTTGGTGCTGAAGAACAGATGTTTATTGTTAACCAATGGTATTCATTTCATCAACTTCAGAAGGATGAAAGGCTGAGCGGACGCACAGGGATTTGAACCTGTGATCATGAGATCAAACACAGGTCCCAAAAGTGGACTCAGTCCACTAAGCCACCAGACCCAGCTTAAACAATGACAACTAGTAAAATGCGCACCTGGCACCGGTTTATAAAGTTACGGGAAACTCCACGAAAGTAAATGTGCCAGCACCGTAAAAGTGTGCTTGACTAGATAGAAATAGTAAGATTGAGCAAATAACGAATATAAAACGGCTTTAATAATTGTATTTTCCTAATATTCTTAACAGAGTGTCTTTGCAAACTCATCTTTGGTGCAAATCCCAAGATATATGTATTAGATCTCAGAAATTCTTTTAGCATAAATGCTTAACATTATGCAGAACATATATTCATGAAAATGATTTTGATATAACAATCTTTAGGATTAATTTATATGCTTCTACTATTTGAAAATGTAGTAGTATGCCATAGTAACAATTTAACATTTCTGTCAATCACTGACAACATTGTAAAATGCTAATATAGGATACATTTGATACATTTCATCATTTTTTAACTTAATTAAGAGTTTTAACTTACTAGGAACAAAAGTGATGGTTTTAGACATATTGAAATGTCCTTTCTCTTAGGCCACATTTTACTTAAGCTTTGTCCAATGCACTCTTGATACACTCCCTAAATATTGCTTTATTTGTTCTTCTCCATGCATCATTCAATTGGATAAGAAACGTGTGTATTAATGGTGGGAAAATTCTGTGTCAACTAATCTGTGGAGAAGCAATTGGCTATCTTTTCTCATGACAAGTGTGGGAAACTAAACTGGAGTAACAAATTTGTACCTGAATGCTGGAAAGATTATCAAATGTCAATCAGACGATGGTGGACTGACCATTGATTTCATGATGAAAAATATGCATTATAAAACCTGATTTCTCAAGGGAGGAGCAGGTCAGTATGCCCCTGCCTGCTGATGAGGCTTGACCTTGGACTCTTACCTTACTTGCCAAGAGAACTGATTGACCAGGAGAGCTTACGTCTAAGCTTTGATCACTTTTCCTTCACTATATTTCTGCCTGCCAAACCTTATGTTTTGCCCCTTTTTTTTTGTCTTTATGGATGAACTTGACTATTGGACGATTTGGAGCAGTTTGGTGAGAAATCAGACTTGAACGTCCTTGATTTATGCTCCATCCATTCCCCTTAGCCACTTAATATGAACTCTTTCCTTGTGGACTTTAACTTGATCCCATTGTCATGCTAGGAGAACCATTGAGAACCAACTTCTTGCTTTGTTGGTCAATAAAGCTGCCGCCCACCTATCAGAATTGATCACCTCTAGCCCCGACTCCATCGCTCCCATCAAAACCCTCAGCAACAAAAGATCCAACAATCATGCCAACTAGTTCACCCTCGAACTCAAAGCAGAAAAACACAAAGTCAAACCTCTGGAGAGATGCTGGCAAACCTGCAAAGAGCCAGGCAACCACACATCATTCAAGATGGCCCTCACATCCTACCATCACACCATCAGAGAAGAAAAGAAAGCCGCATTCGCCTCCCACATCCAGTCAACCAACCACACCGAAGAACTATTCCACATCGTCAGAGAATACTCCTCCCCAGAGACCTTTGAAAACACCATCCATCCCTTCCAGTCCCTCTTCAACTCATTCACCAACTTCTTCCACGTCAACATCTACAAGAACATCGAACCCCAATTGCCACAGCCTGACCTCCCCACTCCGCCCACCATCCTCCGGCCCTACCTCCGGACAGACTGAATACCTCTCTGCACTGTAACCACACTCTCCATCATGTCCTCCATCCATTTCGGAGTTCCAATCAACCGCTGCTCACACCACGTCTTCACCTCAGACACAAAGAAATCGGACCACCGCTCACCAGCATCATCGAATTAGCATTCAGATCCGACACCTTCCCGGAATCCTGGAAGCACATTGAAGTCAAACCACTTCTGTAGAAACCCACAGCAGACCCATCAGACCTTAAGAACTACCACCCAGTCTCGCACCTCCCTTTCCAATCTAGGTTTCTGGAGAAAGCCATCAACCGCCAACTCACAGACTACCTGGAATCTAGTTACCTGCTCGACATCTCCCAATCTGGTTTCTGCACTAACCACAGCACTGAAACTGCACTTATAGCTGCCACGGACGACATCAGAGCCATCCTTGATCATGGCAAGTCAGCAGCCTTGATCCTCCTTGAGCTGTCAGCGGCCTTTGACACAATCTCCCACCACCTCCTCATCCCAAGACTTAACCGCATCAGCATCCATGGCAATGACCTCAAACTCCTATCCTCTTTTCTCACTGAACGCACTTAGAGAACCTGCCTCCCATGTACAGCTCCGTCCCCAAGAGCATCATCTCCGGCGCAGCCATGGTCTCAACATCATCTCCTACGCAGACAACATTCAGTTCATACTCTCCCTCACCAAACACACAGACACCCCTAGAGCGAACTTCAAGCATGCCATGACTGATGTCGCCAACTGGATGAAAGCCAACTGCATAAACTTAACTCCGACAAAACTGAAGTTCTCCTGTTTGGAAGACTCCCCTCAACGTGGGACAACTTCTGGTGGCCCTCCACCCTCGGACTAACAACCACCCTCACCACCCATGGCCGCAATCTTAGTATCATCCTCGACAGCGAGCTCCCCATGAGAAAACAGGCCAAGAAGAGATGCCATTTCAAATTGCTCGCACATGCCTATAAAGCCCACCACAACATGAGACCAGAATACCTGAACAACCTTCCAACCCTCCACCAGCCCCCCAGACACTAGCGGTCTACCTCTCTGGCCATCCGTCCCCTGCATCCATTGCATCCAAGTCAAAGGATGTATCTTCTTCTACCTCGCCACCAAGGCCTGGAACAACCTCTCCATCTACCTCCGAACCTCTACCTCCCTTGCAAAATTCAGGAGTGGCCTCAAGATCTGGTTGTTCAAATTAACCACACTCCACGCAGCGCCTGGATACTCCCCGGGATGGTGAGCACACTATACAAATACTGATTGATTTATTGATTGATTGAACCATCATCCTTATAAATTGTTAACTCTTTAATCGTCATTTGTGGATTTTGCTATTTAGGATTAGATACATTTGATAAAATGTGAATTTATCATTCAAATTGTCAGATTTATGACAGAGCTATTAAAAATGTTACTTATGTCCAATGATTTTGGAACTTTAGTACAATAACCAAACTATCTAAATGTGCCTTTGGGCCTGATTCTGAGTTTTTGGTGGTGCAGAAGTGGGTGGCTCGTCACCATCACGCTCCCGCACCCCCAAAACTCACCGCTGCTCACCAGATTACAAGCATTTTTGTGGTTTGGCAGGCAGGCTGTGTGGTGGTCCCGCAGGGGCGCAGTTTAAAGGCTCATAGTGAGCCTTAAACTGCACCGCTGCTGGACCACTAGTGCACCTTCCTGCAGTGGAAGGAATGCACCATATCGTGCATTCCTTTCCCTGCAGGAACTGGGGGTGAAAAAACACAGGGGAGCACAAAATGTGTGCCCCTGCATGCACCCCCGTGCACAGAAGCAAGAGGGGGTCCTGTAGGCCCCCCTTTCTTTCCTTTCGGCTAGCAGTTTCATAGAGGAAGAACCTCAATGAGACCGCTGTCAGTGAGGAATGTTGTAATATGCTTGCCGGTTCCTCAGACCACCGTGCCACCACCAGGAATCTCTGATCCCTTGCAGTTACGGCAGTGCAATGGTGGTTCAACCCCCCTTGTCATAATAGAACAGTCGGATCACCTGTGCTGAGGTGACCTGATCGCCACCTCTGCGCTACCGTGAGTCTGGACTGCCAGACTCATAATCAGGCCCTAAGGTTTTCTGTGTCTAAAGCTCATTAATTGAAACTGCAAATATAATGTATAGTAGCGATAGTCACAGATCGCTTTGTGTGTTGGCTACCACTTAAGTGGATCTCATTGGGTAGCTGACAGTTAGACATCCTGATTTTCCACCCCTTAGTACTTCAGAGAAAGAACCATTGGAGGACCATGCGCCTATGAGGTAAAGTGTAGATATTGAGTGGAGAGTTGAACTTACTTCATGTGCCAGGTAGGAGAAAATAGGTTATAGTGTTAAGTGTAAAAGCTTTGCGCTGCAGCTGAAGATTGTATAAGGTCCTCAACCTCACCTTTATGCACTCATTACTTTATTTGTTCACAATCTTTGACTTACTCATTTCGCCCAGGAAGCTAGGACTTTCAATTTTTCTGGTCCTGGTAAAATAAAAGAAAAACTTAATTTGACATTATAACTGTGATAGTAAATCCCACCATTAGTTCAGCAGTGTTCAGTGTCTGTAAGATCCTGGTAGGGAATATCAAAGGCAGAATATTGAAGTGTCACTATTTCATGGCCAGAATATCAAGGAACAAAATATCAAGGAGGTAAGGCCACAGAGGGAGTTATGGATTTACAATTATTATCCCCGCATCTACATAACTTGCAGATGTATATATCATCAAGCTACGTATATATAGTGACAGATACAGAACAACCTTCCTCTGTGCTCCTTACCTCATTGGTATTTTGTTTCTTGATATTCTGGTCACGATATAGTGACCCTCTGATATTCTGCCTTCGGTATTCACGACACAAACCTGTCTCGAATAAATGCTTGCGTACTGTACCACGTTTACTCTAATCTGATAATATTCTGCTGATTATGTTGCCTTCAAGATTGTACAATATACTACAGGCAATACCTTAATGGTGTTGTGTACTGATAAAAAAAACTATTATTCCACAAAGAATATCTCTTTTAACACTATCGAGGCTCATGACGAGCTGAGCTCATCATGAGGCACGGCGCTCCGGTGCTCATGGCGAGCTCAGCTCGTCATGAGCCGTGGAACGCTCGCATGCGGGGATAATTCCCCTGCTGTGCTGAGCGTTTCACGGGAACGGGTGTGGTCATGACGAGCTCAGCTAGTCATGAGCACACTAGCGCCATGCCTCCATGGGGGTGCTGCGCGCGCCCCCCACCCCCCCAGCACAGCGGGGGAATTACCCCCGCAGGGAAGGGGTTAATGGAACCAGACATTACTGTTGCTCTCCTCGTGGATATAAGAATTGCTAGATTCTTCTCTTGATTGAACATTGTGACCCAGTTCATACAGTTAAGTTTGGTAGTAAACTTAAGTTTAGCTCTGAGCATACCTTTTCAAAGCCTGCCAGGAATTCACAAAGGGATTCCTTGCAGGTAAAATACTTTTACAAGTGAAGCCTTTTCCTTTACGAATGCCCCCAAATCTGCACTCATTATTCTCACTCGAAACGGACAATCTAGAGCATGGTATGCCTTGAAAGAGTGGGAACACGTTATACATGTGAGTTCGCATGCAACCCCAAATTCCTGTATGTTCCTGTATGTTCTCTTTCCACACTTGAAATGGTTGTAAATTTACTCACAGGACAGTGTGGTTGTGGAAGAAAGGCTTCTCCAAATAGAAAAAGCACATTTGCACAGGAGACTCAATTCGCCCTGTATGGAGTTGTACACTACGGAAAACTCCATACAAGGGAAATGTAAGCTTTTAAAAATACCTCACATCCAAGAAGTATGCCTGGATCCTGCAACTGTCACGCTTTCTTCAAAGTGAGATGCTAAAAAAAAATCTACACATTTACTGTAATGAGCATCATTCATGTAAATTTCACATCATCTAATATTGTTATTGTTGGTGCAATACTCCCTGGCAAACATGATAAACTGGTCACGTCTATTTCACCAGTTCCTCTGAATCCTGTCAGCTATAGTTTTTTACCACACTTTTCTCAAAAGAGAAGGCCATACAAAATTCATCACTGGGGCATAAAGCATGTAAGAAGTACAATTCTTTAGTTGAATGCATATTTATATAACGCATTTGTATCAGCAAGTACATAGAATTTACTTGAATATAAAAAAAGGATAGGTTAAGGAGAGTGGATGGTAAAGATGTGACAGGACACTCAAGTTAAAGAAATGTGCTATTTTACCATCAATTTGTTTTGTAAATCTATTTTCATTCCTCTGGTGTCAATAAGCAGAAGAATTCAGAGGCATAATTATACCACACTTCGGGCCTCATTACGATGCCGGAATCAGTCGGACTGCCGTGGGCTCGTCGGAAGCGGTTGCACTGACCACAGAATTACAATGCATGCTGAATGCAGTCCAACTGACCATTGGAAGCACGCTGACAGTTTTTCTCTGACCGCTGAGATGGTGGTCGGACAAGAGCAGCAGCCATAGAGCTGTACAGGGAGTTCCGATTGCCGTCTGGACTATGAAGTGCATTTCCAATGAGACGACAGTGGTAGTCCAACTGGCTGCCTCGACTTGTCGGAAACTAAGGATTTGGGGTGCATAGTCACCCAAATCCTCTTCAGCCCGACTGTCTCCATCATGGATCCCTTTTGCCAGGTTCCCCCTGCAGCTGAACCCTGAAGACTACGAGCCTGTGGATACCAGAATGCAGAAAAGTCTGTAGGGGATATGTATCCCCATTGACTGGATTGCGCACAGATTACAACACTCCAGCAATGAAGTACATGCAGCACAAAGCACATCTCCTTGGCAGGGAATGCCCAGATGTGGTGGGTCCCTTGCACACTTTGCCACTGGATTCAAGCTAGCCTGGCTGTTGAGGATTGGTAGCCGGAAACCTGTCCCAGGATGCTTGTTTCCGGTCCAGGGAAGACATGGCTTGGCAGTTCGTGATGGACTGATCCCATCAGGCACAGGGTAAAGACTGATTTGCATATAGCTATGTCTGAACTGGGGTGGCGAAGTGAGCTAAAGAACGATGATGGATTCAACCCAGATCTGTGACTGGGGGGGAGTGTCTGAAAAGTTTCAGTGCTCCATCCATCATCTCCTTGTGTCTGCTCTGTTCGCCCTAAGTTGGCAGGATATGCTCAGACATGGGCCCCTTGCTCACTTTGCCACTGGATTCAAGCTAGCCTGACTGATGAGGGCTGTTAGCCTTAAACCTCTCCCAGGATGCTTGTTTACGGTGCAGGGAAGACATAGCTTGGCAGTTCGGGCTGGACTGTTCCCAATTATATATAGTAGAGAGGTACAGCTTTGTCCAGACACAAGAGAGCACCCAGTATAAGTCAAAACAATACCCTTTCAGGCATTGAGTGACACTTGAATTATGCAAAAAAGAAGCTGAGAACTCTGGGTAGTTCTCAAGTTTAGGTGTAAAGCAGCTCCTGTATAGAGCACGCTCAACACCAGGGAAACTATCAATCTGCTCTCCTCAAAAGCCTGATAGGAGAGGGCTATTCCTTTTTGTTTTTGTTCATTTTTTATTTATTTTCCCTGATATCAGTTTAATATGCTTGAGGATTATTGTAGTGTGTGTGTGTGTGGGGGGGGGGGGGTGAGTGTATATATATTCACTGAAAAAAACCAAAGGATTCTGGCACATTATAGTTAGAAATTAGCAGTTAAAAAAACCTTAGAACTTCACTCAAAAAAACATAGGTTTCAGGGACGTTATAGTTAGTTGGACATTTCGCTCATACACAACCATAGAAATTCCCATGTTATAGTTAGTTCAGCTAACTATAACTGGTGCCCCTGCAATGCACTGCTGATGACGTCACATATTACATCTTTCATGGTGTATTAAGTCACTTGTACCATCTGGACTACCTCAATCGCAGAAAGGAATGGATGTATTGTATGTTGAGTTGAGTATGTGATGTGGTATGTATGAGTCAGAGTGTTTGCTTTTTGGTGTGTGGTTATCAGGGTCTATGTAAACAATTTGTCTGATCTTAGACATGTGAATAATGAATTATTTTTTAAAGTGTTGATAAAACTAAAAGTATATTCATGATATGATGAAAATATTTAACAAAAAAGAAGAAAATAAGCCTTTTTGAAAAAATAAATAAAATAAGGAAAAAGATTTAAAATTATAGTATCTGTGTTGATTTGGAAGTTTTTTCCCATTATGAATGTATTTTGAACAATGTCAAATATGAAACTGTAGGGCCATAGGGGAATTTCTCTTGTTATTCATGATATAAAACAGATACATCATCCTCTACAATATCAACAACATTTACTCTTAAATAATAAAAAATGCTGCAGCATATTAAACGGTATTCCATACATTGTAACTGTCTCGCAACGTATAGTTTACTGTAAAAACAGGCTGTTTCTTCCCTCACAGGGGAGCTTTGATACCTTGATTTGGCCTTCCATTCCGACCTTTAAGACAGAGTTCAACAAGTTGAGCAGAATAAGAGCCTTATTGTCCCAGAAAGAAGTTTCTTTAACTTCTGACCTTGAGACTTTTGTCCTACAGCTGTCCAACACGACAACAGAAGTTCATAATCTATTAAACACTGATCTGCCACAACATTTTGCGGAACTAATTCATTCTATTTTCAATGCTTCACATACAGCAAGGCTAGCGTATTTTTTTTAGTTTGTGAGATCCGGCCTTGTAACGTGTTTTCAAACTATTTTTGGTGTGATCCCTGCTTTCATTCATTCTTTTCTCTCGTGCTTTCGGCATGTTGCCCTTCGACTAGCTTTGGCTGATGGACTTTTCCTCTTGATCTGCATGCTCAGAAATGGCTGCTCCACTTGTGCTCGTTCACAAACCAGCCCTACTACAGCTACTTTGCAACCGCATGCTTGACTATTATGATACCTTGCCGCTGGCCACTTTCAGCATGGCTTACAACTTGTCTTTCCGCTATCCCTGGTATACTTGCATCCAACCACTGTTCTCATGCATATCCTGTCCCTTCCAATGGGCGTTGGATCTATGCCTCACGAACACAGCGTCGCCTGAACCGTATTTTCCTTTACTGATGAACCCTTTGGTGAATCATGGGCGTATATATTCCGGTATTGGTTTCATGGCATATGCTGCTGCACTTGGTGTACTAGCTCAGTGGGATATATGTACGGCTGCACAGGATTTACTGCAATGGAGTTACATTGAGTACCACGCAAGTTGCCCTGCTGTGGTGCTGGAAGCACCAATAATCAATGAGCACATTTGCTCCTTCGAATTGCTCATTTGGATGGCGTCTACTTTTTGAGACGAAAATAATGATTTCCTATTGGAAGCTGTTGCAACTTACTGCTCTTACACACTGATGAATTAATTTAGCTGTGCCACATGAGTTATTTTTTTCTTTCTCACCATGGTATTATTAAATGTTTCTGTTTTCAACACTGATGACATTCTTCGCCTACTTCATTTTCCTATATTGGATATCTTCTCTTCTTGGCTCAGACTTTTTGGACTCTGTGTTCTACTTTCCTCATTGTGCCTTGGACCTCCCAAAGGGGAGGGTGTTGTGGGGGTTACGAGATGCCAACAAATGTTGCTAAGTTAACATGAGTTCCTACCTTGCATCACAGCCATCTTAGCTGCTTCTTCCACACAACTCTAATTGCACTAGATCTCGGAAACCCTTCTGTTTTAGCTGCTTCGCATAGGAACTATCTGCCTTTCACTATTTCTGCTGTGCATTGAGTACTCGTCTGTATGCCGTGTTGAAGAGCAGAAAACAACATTGCTGGTTATTCAGCTATGGCCCGTCCCATGCACATATAGACATAACATGGAATAGACCTCCGCCTCTGAAATTTTGAGTGCTTTTAATATTGCACAGGATGCAAATTACACACATTTGCAGAACAATCTTTCCCAAGAGCTGTGCTTGTCCTGTGATGTAAATCCTATCATATAAGACTTGAGGTAGGGGGTTCTGCTGTCCAAGCCCAGAGGTCTCCCACTGATACAATAAACTTACCTCTTAGCATGGGAGGGTGGTAAACGCTATATGGCTTAATCCACTGACATTATATTGTACTTTCCCATTCGTGCTTTCTGCAAATGTAACTATGCTAATTATATTATTCACATGATTTTCTTTCCTCACTTTAGCACGTATACTACATTATAGAGCTTTTTAGTTGAATTAAACATTTTAAACTATACAAAGTCTCTCGTTACTCACATTGTGAACAGGTATTAGTGTTAAGCGAAAGTCTGTCTTGTTCCCACGAATTCTGAGAGGACCTGAGTCGCATTGTTCTTCGATATCTAGTAGCTCTGCAGTAGTACAGAGAACGAATCAGCCAAAGGTCTTCCACTGATATAATAAACATAGCTCATAGCATGGCGAGGGTATTAAGCGCTATTTGGCTTAATCCACTGATGTTATAATATGCTTTTCCCATTCGTACTGTATGCAATTGTAACTATGCTGAATGTATTGTTTACATGCATTTCTTTCCTCACCTTAGGAGGTGTTCTACTATAGCTAGCCGAATAGGGGTTTCTGTGCACTGAGGCATGTTTTTGGTACACCACAACATACCAAGCTCCTGGTTTCCTGTGAAGTGGGAAGCGAGCCAGTGATGTGGGGAGAGGGACTGTGAAAGGGGTATCTCGCACAGACAGAGCTGCGGTCTATTTTCAGTGTTGCCTCGCAGAGGTAGAACTATGGACCTGATGGCTTGTAGAGGGAGAAATGCGAGCTGACAGACTGAATCACAAAATGGCTAGCAACACTTCCTAGTTTTAACTATTCACAGCCAATCAGCTGCAAGCTTGTGCTTGTAACCCATCAGCCAATCAGATGTCAGAATTCCCAAATATTGATATCTGTCAAATTAGATTTTTCTCAAAAACTACTGCACGGATTTACAACATTTAAACAAAAGCGTACTTTCTGGACCAAGACTCTTCTCCCTGCCAAATTTGGTGTAATTCTATTCAGCAATTTGACCTATAGCCTTGTCTAAAGTTTCCTATGGAAAATGCATTGAGAAAACACGTTTTGGGACCCCCCATTTTTCTCACCAATCACCCCCAAACTTTCAAGATAAAAGCTGATCAAAAAAGAGAAACTTTTTTCTACATTTAGTAAAGATATGTCAAACAACGCTAAAGTTACAAGCACATGGAGAGCTCCAGGACGGGGCAGCACAATTCCCCTCCCAACAGTAATGAAGCCCCGGGGCTGCAGGGGCCCCAGCGGGCCCCCCAACAGCAGCAAGCCCCTACTATTATTTTTGCAAGAACCCGCGACCTCAGCGTGTATTGCGATGAATTATTATTATTTTTTGTAATGCTTCTTTGGGCCCTGGGGGCCTTCAGGGGCCTCTCTGAACAGGCCTATGGGGTCAGGGTGTTTCTACCCTGCCCCCTGTTTTATATCTTTGTTTCTCTGTTTTCTGGTGACTCGCTTCTACCAAGATGGCTGTCAACACTTCCTGGTTTGGAGTGTTGGTAGCCAATCAGAGTGAAGTTCGTGTTTGGGACTTAGGCTCCGCCCAGATATCAAAACTTTTATTTTTTTAAGTTCGCAGCAATTACTGAACGGATTTACCCCATTCAAAAAAAGATTGCTTTCTGACCCAAACACTACCTTTCTGCCAAATTTGGTGTAATTCCGTTCAGCCGTTTTGGCTGTAGCCTTGCACAAAGTTTCCTATGGGAAATAGATTTTTCGACTCTTATTCTTTTCATTTTCTTAAAAACTACTGAACGGATTTACACCTTTTTAAAGAAAGGTCACTTTCGGAACCAAGCTCTACCTTTTTGCAAACTTTGTGGTAATTCCGTTCAGCAGTTAGGGGTGTAGTTCGTTGCAAAATTTCCGATGGAAATTAGCATGGGGAAAATGCATTTTTTCTCAGCCCCCGCTTTACGAATCACCCCCAAACGTTTGGGATAGGAGCTGACCTGCATAGACATTTTTTGGGGAGAATTTCGCAAAGATTCGTCAAACGATGCCAAAGTTATTTGCAAATCAAAAAATTATTTTCCTATGGAAACTAGGTTCTAACTATAACTACCTACTGCCAACCGCCAGTAGTTTGGTTTTATGTATATGTAAAAACCTGATGCACCCCCTGACCTGAATCCCCCCCTCTCTATGTGCAAATATATATATATATTATGTCTGATGGTGGCCTCCCCCGCCACTCCCAGTTGTAGCAGGCTCTATAACATACTGTTTTAATATGATTGTTCAGATTGGTACTGTAGTACACACGATTAACATGCACTATGATGTGAATTTTTTCCCCGGGGTACCCTGCATATATCCCGACTCTTTACTGTGAAATACTTTCGATTTATTTTATTTTTATTGCTTACGCAAACACGAGCACTTTATTTATAGTTTCCTCATATACTTTTGGAGTTCACAGCTGCACGCAAGGGTCATACACATTATTCAAAAGGGTGGTGCTTTGAAAAGGTTTCTGATTGATATTTGTTTAGTTGCAACGTCATTTACCTGGGAATTAGCAATCATAATCCAATAATAGTGGCAATATTCTTAATATTATCACATCTCAAACATGAATATGCATGCTTTTATGGATCCTATATGTAATGGGAAATCTGTTTAATGTATAGATATGTAAATATCCATGAATGTAGATATATGAATTATAGAATATGGCGACGTGTATATATTTTGAGATATGTTTTTCTAAGGAGTATTATTGTGGAGACATATTGTATATAATTGGTGTAAAATAGTTGCTTGTATATAGGAATGTACATATATTTTTGGAGAAACCCATTACTTTTATTGCTTCAATCAACTAGGGTTTGGGATGAAATGCCTCTTTATATATATACATTATGCTGTAAATGACTGAAATATGACAATATGGGGCACTAGCCCTCAATCCGTGTGTAAAATGGAACTTTGTAAGTTTAATTATGCACTTACCACTTTAAGCGCGAAGCCGCTCCCATGTATGTTTGTATTTAAGACCCTTGTTTGTTTCAATTTACGTCATGTGATCAAGCCTCGTTGGAGGTGAAACGCGTTATGGCGGATGGCTGGTGGAATATTTGAATAAATCACCGAAAATATCAGCACTAAATCTGGGCTCACTCTCGTTATTCTCTTCGACTGTGGAAAAGAATGGCGTTTGTTTCATATATATATATATATATATATATTGCCAGTAGGTAGTTATAGTTAGGATCTATTATCCATAGGAAATCCGCAACATTCTATTCCCAATAACTTTGGCACCGATTGATGAATCTTTGAGAAATTTTCCAAACCTTTGGCCAGCTCTGGTCTGCTCCTATCCTGAAAGTTTTGGGATGATTCGTCAAGCAGGGGCCGAGAAAAAAGGGGGTCCCAAAACACGTTTTCCCCATGCAATTTCCTAAACGACCTTTAGGCACAGCTAAAGCCCGAACTGATGAACGGAATTACGCCGAATTTGGCAAAGAGGTAGTCCTCAGTTCATACTCGTGCCTTTTGCTTAAATGGTGTCAATCTGTTCAGTAGTTACTGGGAAAATTACAGTTAAAAGCATTTATATATCTATGGGCACGCAGGATCTGCGCACCCTGCACGCACTGTGAACGCAGCCTGAGCGCACCTTCCCGATCACGTGCTGAATGCTAATTGGCTCTCAAGTGGTTGTCAACATTCGAAACTAGGAACTGTTGACAGTCATTTTGTGCCTTGGTAGAAGCGAGGCTGAAGAAGTCTGTGGAATATCTGTGCAAAATGTAAAAAGAGGCAGGGTAGAAATTCTCTGACCCTTTAGTTCTGCTTAGGGGGTCCCAGAAGCCCCCCCAATTTTTTTATTTTTTTTAAAACTCGCTAAGTGCGTGTAGGGTGTGCGGATCCTGCCGTAAGAAATAAAAATAGAACAGAGCTTCTTTTATAATTAGCCCCCGGGGGCAAAATTAATAAATGTAAAGGGGCCCTGAGATCGCCACCCCCCCGGGGTTACAAAATAAATTGTTCAAAGCCCCTCCCAGTATAATTTATGAGGGGGCTCAACAGCCCCCCTAAGCCCTGGGACCACCACCCCCTGGGGCTTTCTGTATTGTGGGAGGGGGGCTGCGTGGCCCCCTCCTGGAGCCCTCGAGGGACCTGGGGACCGCTACCCCCAGTGCCGGCTCTACAGTGTCCTGGGGTGCCCACCCCCAGGACACTGTTGTTTGCTATGAGTGGGCAGGAGTCTCCCGCCCTCCCAAAGCAAACGTGGTTTGGATTTTGAAAGAGAGAGCAGGGAAACCTGCTGTCTCTTTCAAAATCCAAAGCATATTGCTTTTCCACACGGGGAGCTGCATGTTAGCAGCTCCCCATGTGGAAAAGCAATGCCGGCTCCAGTAGGATGCGGTCAGCCGTCTGGGACCATGGGGGCATTGGGGCTCCCCCCACGGTCCCCAACGTTATTTAAAAGCCCCGGGGGAAGTGGTCACCAGGGATAATAGTAATTAGTGATAGGGGCTATTTTGGAGTTGCCCAGCGCTGCGCTCAGTGCGGCCCTCTGGTGTGCACGCGTTGGATGCACTACTACTAACGTGTAGGGTGCGCAACTCTAACACGTTGGGTGCGTGACTCCAAGCAAAAAAAAATTACTTTTTTTAGATATACTTCAGGTTTATGTGTTTAGTTCTTAGGTGGCTCTAAAAAGAGCCCTTGTGTTTAATGAGAGATTTTAGTACCTACATGCAAGTACCTATGCAGAGTCTAAAGTTCAAGAGGAAGACTCTGTTTCCCTCATCTGTAAAATGCACACCATCTCTCCTATAGATGCCATCCATATTGAAACGCAGATTGTTGTGGTAAATGGTCCCCATTCTACAGTCTCTGAGAAAAGCAGAAACAGCTTTATTGACATGTTTCCTAGCTTTCTCAATCTGTGGACAAAATTGATTGGACCAGTTCCATTTCTGTCTTTGACATATGTTAGAATAAACAAAGGCAGTTTGTGTGAAAAGTGACATAAATTTCCCAAAGGTGTCCTTCATAAGCATTTCCAGACCTACCCCAGTCACAGTGCCTAGGTCATTGCCTCCACAGTGCACAATTATGAGGTCAGGGTGTTGGAGATGCAAAAAGGATTTAACCAATGGCATCAATTGGTGCCACTTTAACCCTCTCTGTCCAATTCATTTAATGTCTACATTTGGTAAACCTAGGTCTTTGTGAATTCCTTTGTTTTCTGCATACCTTTGGCTCCAGAAAATATAGCTGTGTTCCACAATCCACACTCAAGCATCTTGAAGGGGGGTCTGGATGCACTCAGATGGTCTCTGTAAATGAAATGGCAGTTTGAAAACTAACATTTTTCTAAAATGGTGGATAAGATGCAGTTCTGAAAAAAGAAAAGAAATGATTGGTTGTTTGACAACATTCTACACTGAAAACAAGGGTGCATGTTTCTGTTTTTTAAAAGCAGGATTCTTATTGGTTAACAAAATCTGATTAAAAGAAACATTACATAGGATAAGCTGATATGTTGAAAAGTCAAGCGCACTTGCTGTTTTGATTTGCAACATTGTGTGATGAACTCTTGACCTGTTTGTTCAGTTAAGTGTTCCATGAATTGTTTCTATGGTAAGAGGCAGAAGGCAGATTGGGGGTAGTGTTCAAATGTATGTCAATTGGAAAGGGTTCAAATGAGTATAGGTGTTCAAAATGAGTGGGAAACTTTGCCATTCTTTGGTTCTGGTTAGAGGTATACAGAACAGAGATTCTGTATAAGAAAATCTGGTGTGTGACTGACATACTTCTTATTCTACAAAACAATTTGAAAGGTGAGGTATTAATTTGAGAGGGGATGTATGTGGTGCATTTTGATTTTATTCAGAATAATGTGTTTCTCCTGCTAAAGTGCAGGGAATACTTTTTTTCTCTAGAATTTTATTGTGTGTGTGTGCATTTAGAAACCATTCTAAGATAAGCATTTGTGTATTTCATGCGTTTGCAGAGAGATAAATATGCTGTTCTCATGTTTTGGTAGAATTAGAAACCAGTTCTTTTTTATGTATTTAAAAAATGAGTCAATTTTCTAAGTAAAATGCAGTACTCCTTCTAGACTATCAAATGTGTTTTGGTAAAATGCAAGGGATAATGTTGTTTGTCTAGAATCAGACAGTGAGTCTTGTGTGCATTTAGGAATCATTCTGATAGGAGCCCTCTATACTAATGTGTAGTAGAAAATGTTGTGCTATATGTACAGTGGTATACACCCATTACAACGCATTTTTTACAACGCACTACCATTACAACGGAACTTTTACAACGCAAATACTATTACAACGCATTTATTTACAACGCATGTTTTTACAACGCAGGTACTTTTACAACGCATACCATTACAACGTAAGTATTGGTAAGTATATAATTATATTTAAAATGTTATATGTTAGGTATATAATTATATTTAAAATGTTATATGTTAGGTTTTTTTTAAAGGGGTATTTTTAGGGTTCAGGGTCAGTTTTGGGTTTTTGGGTAAAGGGGTATTTTTAGGGTTCAGGGTCAGTTTTGGGTTTTTGGGTAAAGGGGTATTTTTAGGGTTCAGGGTCAGTTTTGGGTTTTTGGGTAAAAGGGTATTTTTAGGGTTCAGGGTCAGTTTTGGGTTTTTGGGTAAAGGGGTATTTTTAGGGTTCAGGGTCAGTTTTGGGTTTTTGGGTAAAGGGGTATTTTTAGGGTTCAGGGTCAGTTTTGGGTTTTTGGGTAAAAGGGTATTTTTAGGGTTCAGGGTCAGTTTTGGGTTTTTGGGTAAAGGGGTATTTTTAGGGTTCAGGGTCAGTTTTGGGTTTTTGGGTAAAAGGGTATTTTTAGGGTTCAGGGTCAGTTTTGGGTTTTTGGGTAAAGGGGTATTTTTAGGGTTTAGGGTCAGTTTTCAGTTTTTGGGTAAAGGGGTATTTTTTGGGTTCAGGGTCAGTTTTGGGTTTTTGGGTAAAGGGGTATTTTTAGGGTTTAGGGTCAGTTTTCAGTTTTTGGGTAAAGGGGTATTTTTTGGGTTCAGGGTCAGTTTTGGGTTTTTGGGTAAAGGGGTATTTTTAGGGTTCAGGGTCAGTTTTGGGTTTTTGGGTAAAAGGGTATTTTTAGGGTTCAGGATCAGTTTTGGGTTTTTGGGTAAAGGGATATTTTTAGGGTTCAGGGTCAGTTTTCAGTTTTTGGGTAAAGGGGTATTTTTAGGGTTTAGGGTCAGTTTTCAGTTTTTGGGTAAAGGGGTATTTTTTGGGTTCAGGGTCAGTTTTGGGTTTTTGGGGTACAGGGGTACAGGGTAAAAATAAAATAAAATTAAATTTAAATTAAATTAATTAAATGAAATTAAATTAAATTAAATTAAATTAAATACAATTACATTAAATTATATTAATTTTAAATAATATACAATTAAAAAAATTATATATACTTACCAATACTTACGTTGTAATGGTATGCGTTGTAAAGGTACCTGCGTTGTAAAAAAATGCGTTGTAAATACATGCGTTGTAATAGTATTTGCGTTGTAAAAGTCCCGTTGTAACGGTATGCGTTGTAAAAGTATGCGTTTTAACGTCATACATCCATGTACAGTCACCTAAAGTCTTGTAGACTAGAAGACTAGTAAATGTATCACATAGTGAGTCTGTGCATTTAGGAATCACTCTGAGAGAAGCATTTTGGTACTTCATGTGTTTCCTGACATGTAATTGATTAAAAACGTATTGTGTTCTCACATTTTCGTAGAATTAGAAAATAGTCATTGGTTATGTGTTTCCAAAATGAGTTGAGCTTTAATAGTAAAATGCAGTTGTGAAATATGTGGAAAGGATGCTTGATGTGTTTGCAGACAAATAAGTTCATGTACTGTTGCAGTGAGACAGGCTTTGGGGCACGCAGTGCTTGAAACTCCTATGCACTATGCATGTAGTAGTCTAATCACCTTCATACTTGTGTTTCAGGCCTAAATTTCTCCAGTCAGTATCTGTACACTCCATTTATAAGACATACTGTTATTTGTCTAGAATCACACTGTGAGACAGTGTCCATTTGGGAAAATTGAGACAGAATGGTTTAGTTGGTTGCTGTGTTTGCAGACATATAAGTACATGTACTGTTGCAGTGAGCCAGGCTTTAGGGCATGCAGTACTTGAAACGCATATGCACTATGCATGTAGTAGTATAACCACCTTCACACTCATGATTTAGGCCTACAATTCCCCAGTTAGTATCCATACACTCCTGTAAAAACGCTGTGAGTGCACTTGTAGTTTGCATAGTGACTCTTTCAGTAGCATATAGTAATCCTTCCAGTAAAGTGCAAGGGATACTGTTATTTGTCTAGAATCACAATGTGAGTCAGTGTCCATTTGGGAAAATTGAGAGAAAATGATTTGGTTGTTTGATGTGTTTGCAGACATATAAGTACATCTACTGTTGCAGTGAGCCAGGCTTTAGGGCAGGCAGTGCTTGAAATTGTTATGCACTATGCAAGTAGTAGTCTAACGATCTTCACACTTGTGTTTCAGGCCTCCATTTTCTCAGTCAGTATCTAAACACTCCATTGATAAGAAATGATGTTGTTTGTCTAAAATCACACTGTGAGTCAGTGTCCATTTGGGAAAATTTAAAGAGAATGGTTTGGTTGGTTGATGTGTTTGCAGACATATAAGTAAATGTACTCTTGCAGTGAGCCAAGCTTTAGGGCATGCAATGCTTGAAACTCCTATGCACTATGCAAGTAGTAGTGTAATCACATTCACACTTATGTTTCAGGCCTACATTATCTATATACTCCATTCATAAGAAATACTGTTATTTCTCTAGAATCATATTGTGAGTCAGTGTCCATTTGGGAAAATTGAGAGAGAATAATTTGGTTGGTTGATGTGTTTGCAGACATATAAGTACATGTACTCTTGCAGTCAGCCAGGTTTTAGGGCATGCAGTGCTTGAAACTCCTATGCACTATGCAAGAAGTAGTGTAATCACCTTCACACTTTTGTTTCAGGTCTACATTTCCCCGGTCAGTATCTATATACTCTTCATTTATAAGAAATACTGTTATTTGTCTAGAATCACACTGTGAGTCAGTGTCCATTTAGGAACATTGAGAGATAATGATCTCGTTGGTTGATGTGTTTGCAGACAAATAAGTACATGTAGTCTTGCAGTGAGCCAGGCTTTAGGGCATGCAGTGCTTGAAACTCCTATGCACTATGCAAGTAGTAGTGTAATCACCTTCACACTTGTGTTTCAGGCCTACATTTCCCCAGTCAGTATCTATATAAACCATTTATAAGAAATATTGTTATTTGTCTAGAATCATACTGTGAGTCAGTGTCCATTTGGGAAAATTGAGAGAGAATAATTTGGTTGGTTGATGTGTTTGCAGACATAAAAGTACATGTACTCTTGCTGTGAGACTACCTCCAGCATAACCCCTTACACTACCCAAATACGACTGAAATACTCGAAACCCTAAAACACTACCCCATTAACACCCCCTCCACTACCCAAATAGCACTGCACTACCCTAAACCCTAAAACACTACACCAGCACGACCCCCTACACTACCCAAATACTATTGCACTACCCTAAACCTTAAACCTACCCTAGCACGACCCTTTATACTACTCAAACACCACTGTACTACCCTAAAAGAGTACCTCAGTATGACCCCCTACACTACACAAAGACCGGTGGACTACCCTAAACACTAAATTTACCCCAGTACGACCCCCTACACTACATAAACACCACTGCACTACCCTAAAACACTACCCCAGCACGACCCCCTACACTACTCAAACACTACTGCACTACCTTAAAACACTATCACAGCACAACCCCCTACACTACACAAACACCACTGCACCACGCTAAACTCCAAAACACTACCCCAGCACGACCCTCCGCACTACCCAAATACCATTGCACTACCGTAAACATTAAACTTACCCCAGCACGACCCATTACACTACCCAAACAGCACTGTACTACTCTAAAAGAATACTTCAACATGATCCCCTACACTACATAAACACCACTGCACTACCCTAAACCCTAGTTCTCTTCCAGGGGATCCTCATCAATAGTTATAAGCATTAGAATATTCCCGCCCATGCGCGGGACCCCGGAAACAATATATTATATGTGCCCCACATATATATAGACATATATATATATAAATATATATATATAAAAATAAGCAATTGCAGCCAAATAAAATAATAGAGCTGGAATATGCCGTGAAGAATTTCCACCATACAGTGTATTTTGCATTAGAAACATGAGAAACAACACCAATGCTTGTTTAGAAACTGTTTTAATGCTTAGAAAACAGTAGAAATTCTCATAACACACTGTAAGCATATACAGCTCCCAGGCTGCATTGCAAATTCCCAGTCTAAAAAGACTGAAAAGCTAACCTGTAGCTGAATGTACTAAAACTGACGCTGTGCCTTTAAGGCACCTCTGCCCCTAGCTTCCCATCATGCCTCAGGGGTTACAGTTAGGTCAGTTGTTCTTTCCGGCTCCTTCAGGAAGGACCCTGGATACACAGCTCCACACTTTTCTGCCTTTTTCAGTCAGAAAATCTTCTATAGAACAATTTTTTTATTTACTTTGACTTTTAACATCAGGGTCAAGTAAATAGCTGCTTAGCAGTCGATTTTTTGTGAGGTTTTCCTGTCAGGATGCCCTCATTATTTGATGATTGCCCTGCTTGTGGCCACAAGAAGGCAAGAACAGACTCTCATGAGGTCTGTATTTTATGTTTGCCAGAGGATCATGATCCTAAAGACTGTTCACATTGTAAAAATCTGTCTGACAGGACTCTTAAAGACAGAGAGAGGAACAGGCTCTTTGGTCTGGCCCAGAGATCCATGAGAGGAAGATCTACAGTGAGGAAGAGTTCAAAGAGACCCAGAACTCCCTCCAAAGGCAAGTCAGAGCGTCCATCAACCTCAGCGCCTGGCTCGGCGCTGAAAAAACGACATCTGATGGACAGTTCGAGAGAAAAAGCTCCGTCGACGTCGGGACCGGCGTCGATGAGGGAGTCGTCGTCGAAGAGTTCACCGACGACGAAGAAAGATCCGCCGTCGTCAACTAGGCGACGATCGGCGTCGAGAGAAGCCACGAGATCGCCGTCGACGAGAAGATCGGCGTCAAGATTTAAATCACCTCCGCCGTCGTCAACCAGGCGACGATCGGCGTCGAGGCACAGATCACACCCGCCGTCGTCTCAACGTCGACAGGCTTCTAAGAGTGTGACACCTCCGCCGACGTCTCCACGGAGGCGCTCGGCGTCGAGGAGTAGGAACCCCCTCGGACGCTCGCCGTTGAGGAAGGGATTGTCATCGACGGCACGTCGGCGCTCGACGTCGCATGTCAGGTCAACGTCGAGGGCATCGTCGACGACAGGACAACGTCGATTGACTTCTCCGTCGCCGACAGACCAAGGTCGGTCGACGTCGAGACCTCCGTCGACGGTAGGGCAACGCCGTTCGACGTCGAGACCTCCGTCGACGGCAGGGCAACGCCGTTCGACGTCAAGACCCCCGTCGACGGCAGAACGACGCCGTTCGACGTCGAGGGAGAAGACTCCGTCGTCGGCTCGTCGTCGCCGATCGACGTCGAGGGGCCGCAGGTCAACGTCGAAGCATTCAACGTCGAAGGTGATCACTCCGTCGACTCCGCAGAGGCGTTCGACGTCGAGGGAAAGGCTTTTGAGGCGTCCTCCAACACCGGTGAGACGGAGATCTCCTTCAGTGCCTTCAACAGTCCTAGTGACACAATCTGCTTCGCTCCATTCCTCCTTAAGTGCCTCTGGTTCATCGAGGTCCTCTTCTAGGAGTAGGAGTCCTGTGCAAAAGAGTCCCCAGCGGCGGTACATCACACAGGCAAGACTCTCGCCAAGATGGTATGGTCCGTTGAGTAAATGGAAGGATTCTGGAGCAACGGAGAGACTACAAAGGTACTTGAGTCCAGTCCACAGGTCCCCTCTTCAGCAGCTGGCAGAAGAGGTAGATGGACAGAGTCCTGCCATTCACCGATCACGCTCACGAGAGAGAAGAGCGGACAGATCACATACCCCCAGGGTCTCCCGATCGCCAAGGAGGGAACAACCCAGATCTCGAACACCGAGAAAGGAGGTACGGACTGAGAGATCGAGACGTTCTCCTCGAAGGGAGGAACGACCTAGGACACCAGTGAGGAAGGGGAATTCTCACCACAGGAGAAGAAGAACTCCATCATACTCCTCTTCTTCTTCATCTAGATCTTCTAAAGGGGATTACTCTCCAACGCTGGCAGACAGTCCTCGATCAAGAGCTTCCCCGCTTGACGACGTCAACACGTATCTGGACGTCTTGCAAAGGGGTGCTCACAAACTTAATATAGAGATGGCTACTCCAGAGGTGTCCACTACTGTGATTTTTGAGACTCTTCATCACAAATCATATACACGGCCTTTGCTTCCATTGGTTCCAGGGATAATGGACCCAATCAAAGAGGTTTTCCTCACGCCAGCAGTGATCAGGGCAGTGCCGGCACGTATCCAGAAGAAATATAGGCCGGCCGACTCAGATCCTATCTTTGTTAAAGGAGAGCCTGCGGCGGACTCAGTTATAGTAGCCTCAGCTAGGAAGAATCACACAGTCGCTCCTTCTTCGTCAGTTCCTCCTGACAAAGACAGCAAGACGCAAGATTCTTGGGGTCGCAAGGTATGCAGCACAGCAGCTTCATCCCTGAAAGTCTCTAGTGCATCAGCCCTTCTGGGAAGGTACGATAGAGCCCTATGGGACTCCATGGAACGATTCAAAGGGAAATTGCCCAAGGAGGACCAGAAGGACTTTGAGGAGACGATGACGGAGGGCTGTTTGGTGGCAAACCAAATGATTAGTTCATCAGCGGATAACGCCCTTCTAGCAGGACATGCCTACTCACATGGGATATGTGCGAGGAGATCCTCTTGGCTACGTTTAACTGGACTCAAACCAGATGCCCAGCAGCGCATCCTCAATCTACCTTTTTCCGGATCTTCACTCTTCGGGGAGCATGCCGATCAGGAAATTACCCGTATGAAAACTGAGTTAGACACAGTGAAGGCAGTTGGTCTGGAAAAACAGAAAGGGCCGTTCAAACGACGCTTTAAGACCAACAAGAACCGGGGAGGCCAACAGAGGGTTCAAACCCCTCAATGGTCTCAAAACAAGCCACAAGGAAAGCCGCAATACAGAGGAGGAAGGTCGAGCAGAGGCAGAGGCGGACATCATCAGTCCTCTACCACGCCTAGAGGAGGCAAGGCCTGAGCAGTGGCTTCCTCTGGCGCCGTTACCCACTCCAGTGGGAGGAAGTGCTGCACAACACCTGGCAGAGTGGGTCAGCATCACAAAAGATCGGTGGGTGCTGAATATACTGCGCAATGGATATGCGCTACGTTTCCGGAAGAAACCACAACCGATTCCTCCAAAAAAGTCTCGCTCGTACCAACTAGAGATCCTCAAAAGGGAAGTGAGCGTCCTCTTACAGAAAAACGCAATCGAAGAGGTACCCCTATCCCAAAGGGGGAAAGGAGTGTACTCAAGATATTTCCTTGTCCCCAAAAAAGATCAAAAAGGCAAATTCAGACCGATTTTGGATCTTCGACTCCTCAACAAAGTGGTGGTCAAAGAGAAGTTTCGCATGTTGGCACTCCACCAAATATGTCCTCATCTACAAATCGGAGATTGGATGTGTTCGGTGGATTTACAAGACGCGTACTTCCACATTCCTATTACACCAGGTCATCGAAAGTACTTGAGGTTCCTGGTAGGGACCAAACATTACCAGTTCAAAGTGCTTCCTTTCGGACTCAAATCTGCACCAAGGGTCTTCACCAAGTGCAGGGCAGTGGTAGCGGCGTGTCTACACAAAAAAGGTCTCTTTGTGTACCCATATCTAGACGACTGGCTCCTGAAGAGTCCGTCCCCTCGTCAAGCCACCAAAGACTGTCACCTGTGTCTCCAACAACTACACAGGCTCGGCCTACACGTGAACATAGAAAAATCGGTCCTGCAGCCCACGCAAACTATCCACTATCTGGGAGCAGTTCTAGACACAAAGTTAGGAAGAGCGTTTCCTTCGCAGGAGAGACTGTCTTCCATGGGGCAAAAATACAAAAAGTTACTTCAGTTTCCTCGTCCAAAGGTGCGAGAAGTAGCGTCTCTATTGGGCTCCATGGCGTCCTGCATCTTCCTAATACCGAACGCCAGGTTGAGGATGCGACCTCTACAAGAGTTGGTGGAGGATCAGTGGGACCAAGCGTCTGGAGATTGGGAGGATCGAATCATCCTGTCTCAAGCAGCACTGACCTCAATACAGTGGTGGACTCGCCCTCGGAATGTCCTGCAGGGAGTCCCTTTTCAGCAACCTCTTCCTTCGCTGTCTGTGGTAACGGACGCATCTCTAGAAGGCTGGGGTGCGCACATGGGTCATCTTCAGATTCAGGGTCTCTGGTCGACCAAACTTCAGACATACCACATCAACATGCTGGAGCTTCGAGCAGTTCATCTGGCGCTCAAAGCGTTCTTTCCAGCAATAACAACGGACAAAATCCTGGTTCAGACGGACAACACTACAACTATGTTCTATCTGAACAAGCAGGGAGGAACTCGATCTCACCCTCTGTCTCTAGAGGCCCAGACAATCTGGCACTGGCTTCTGGCTCGGGGACTGTCGGTGGTGGCAGTACACCTTCCAGGCGAGCTAAACACAAAAGCGGACGCACTCAGCAGGCACTTCGAAGATCAGCCAGACTGGGTGCTAAACGACGAAGTAATCGAAGAACTTTTCCGTTGCTGGGGTCGTCCAGACATAGACTTATTTGCGGACGACGAAAACGCCAAATGCCACGCCTTCGCGTCCAGGTTCCACCGGCCAGGGACGCAAGGGAACGCTCTCCTGCTGGAGTGGACAGGAATGTTCGCTTATGCTTTTCCCCCTCTGGCACTGATTCCGAAGGTGGTGGCCAAGCTCATCAGATCGAGCATGGACATGATCCTAATTGCTCCGGATTGGCCGCGGCAATGGTGGTATCCAGACCTGTTACATCTGTCGCTGTGTCCACACAGACGTCTGCCGTGCAGGCCAGATCTGCTGAGCAAGATGAACGGGAGGATCCTGCATCCCAACCTCCCGTCGCTGAACCTGACTGCATGGCTCCTGAGGTCTTGCAATATGGACACTTAAATCTGCCTCCAGAATGTATGAATATTTTAAGAGAGGCAAAGAGACCTTCCACAAGGGCGTCTTATGCGTTCAAGTGGAAAAGATTTTTCATTTGGTGTAAGGACCATGGTTTTGATCCCACCAAAGGACAAGAAGAGGTAGTCCTTCCATACCTCCTATACTTAGCGACATCAGGATTGAAATACGCTTCTATTAGGGTTCATCTATCCGCCATAGTAGCGTACAGAAAATCTCCTACACAAACATCGTTTTTTCAAGTCCCAGTGGTGAAAGATTTCCTTCAGGGATTAAAGAAGGTCTATCCCCCTGTGAGAAATCCTTCTCCTCCCTGGGAGTTGAACCTGGTTCTATCCAGACTGATGTCTACACCGTTTGAGCCTATACACAAGGCCTCCTTGCAGCATCTCACTTGGAAGGCGGCCTTCTTGGTGGCAATAACCTCTGCGCGCAGGGTTAGCGAGATACAAGCACTCTGCACCAAGGAACCTTACACTGTGTTTCACCACAACAGAGTAGTAATGAGGGCTCACCCATCTTTTCTTCCGAACGTGGTATCGGATTTTCATATAAATCAAACGATTACCCTTCCTTCGTTCTTTCCTAACCCATCGACCCCAGCTGAGAGGTCGTTGCACTCGTTAGATCTTAAACGGGTGCTAAAGTTTTACCTAGAAAGAACGAAGGACACCAGAAAGACAGACCAACTCTTTGTCAATTATGGTGCTATGAGGACCGGGTTTGCAGCAGCCAAAAGATCCATCTCCAGATGGATTGTCTCTTGTATCAAACTAGCATACCAGCTGGCTGGCAAACCTTTGTTGCAATCACCCAAAGCTCATTCCACTAGAGGGAAAGCAGCCACAATAGCTTTTTTGCATGACATTCCTATGTCAGAAATATGCAAGGCTGCGACATGGAAATCAGTCCATACCTTTACAAGGCATTATTGCCTAGAGTCTGATTCCAGAGCGGATTCTCAAGTAGGGCAAGCCTCCTTGAGAAACCTATTTGGGTAGAATAAGGCCTATTTTTGGGCCTACGGATATGAATTTTATCTGTTGATTCCTTTGCCCGCAGGGATGAGGTGAGGCTCGCTATTCTATTCTAATGCTTATGACTATTGATGAGGATCCCCTGGAAGAGAAGGATTAGTTAATTACCTGTAATCCTAGTTCTCTTCCAGGGGTATCCTCATCAAAGTCATAAGCAACCCTCCCGCCTCCCCGGGCAAAGGACTTTGCTTATTACATAGGAGATGGTTTTTTAACCTGTTATTACCATGGTTTGGTTTTCAGTCTCCGAAAAGAACAACTGACCTAACTGTAACCCCTGAGGCATGATGGGAAGCTAGGGGCAGAGGTGCCTTAAAGGCACAGCGTCAGTTTTAGTACATTCAGCTACAGGTTAGCTTTTCAGTCTTTTTAGACTGGGAATTTGCAATGCAGCCTGGGAGCTGTATATGCTTACAGTGTGTTATGAGAATTTCTACTGTTTTCTAAGCATTAAAACAGTTTCTAAACAAGCATTGGTGTTGTTTCTCATGTTTCTAATGCAAAATACACTGTATGGTGGAAATTCTTCACGGCATATTCCAGCTCTATTGTTTTTTTTGGCTGCAATTGCTTATTTTTATATATATATATTTATATATATATATGTCTATATATATGTGGGGCACATATAATATATTGTTTCCGGGGTCCCGCGCATGGGCGGGAATATTCTAATGCTTATGACTTTGATGAGGATACCCCTGGAAGAGAACTAGGATTACAGGTAAGTAACTAATCCATCTACCCTCAGCATGACCCCCTACACTACCCATTCGCCACTGTACTACTCTAAAGCCTAAAACACTACCTCAGCACGACCCCCTACACTACCCAAACACCATTGTAGTACTCTAAACCTTAAATCTAGTCCAGCACGACCTCCTACACTACACAAACTCCACTGCACCATCCTAAACTCTAAATCTACTCCCAGCACGACCCCTACACTACCCAAACACCACTGCACTACCCTAAACCTTAAATCTACCCGAGCATGACACCCTACACTACTCAAACACTACTGCACTACCATAAAACACTATGACAGCACAACATCCTACACTACACAAACACCACTGCACTACCCTAAACCCTAAAACATTACCGCAGCACAACCCCCTACACTACCGAAAGGCCATTGCACTACCCTAAACCTTAAACCTACCCAGAACGACCCCTTACACTACCCAAAAACCACTGTACTACCCTAAAAGAGTAATTCTACACGATCCCCTACACTACATAAACACCCCTGCACAACCCTAAACCCTAAACATACCCCCAGCACGACCCCCTACATTACCCATTCACCACTGCACTACCCTAAACCCTAAAACACTACCCCAGCGCAACCCCCTACACTACCCAAACACCATTGCAGTACTCTAAACCTTAAATCTACTCCAGCACAACCTCCTACACTACACAAACACCACTGCACTACTCTAAACTCTAAATCTACCCGTAGCACAACCCCCTACACTACCCATTCACCACTGCACTACCCTAAACTCTAAAACATTATACCAGCACGACCCACTTCACTACCCAAACTCTATTGCACTACCCTAAACCTTAAATCTACCCCAGCATGACCCCTACACTCCCCAAACACTACTGCACTACCCTAAAACACTACCACAGCACGACCCTCTACACTACACAAACGGTAAACAGTCAAAATATCGAGTTCAAAATATCGATTGGACATAATATCGAGTTTTAAATATAGATTGGACATAATATCGAATGGACAGAATATAGACAGCAAAAATATCGTTTTTAAGGTAAGTAATGTAATATCGAATGTTAAAAATATAGAAAGTTAAAATATCGAAGTATATAATATAGGTTATTAAAATTATCGAATTTTTAATAATATCGAATTTTTATAGTGTTTTTTATGTTATTATATGTGTGAAAAGTGTGTATTTATGTTATAATTAATTTTAAAATAATGAATTTTGTGTTTTTTAATTTTCGCGTAATTTAATTCTGTAGCGGGTTGTGGGTTTATAGGGGAATAGGGTGGGAAGTAATTTAATTGTGATTAATTAAATATGTAAATTTCTTTATTGGTATTAATTTTTAATTAATTGTTATTTAATTTATATTTGGTGATTAATTAATTTTTAATTGGCAATTAATTTTAATTAATTGATTAATTGCTAATTATGTTAATTTTACTAATTTATTTTCTGTAGCGGGTTGTGGGTTTATAGGGGAATTGGGTGGGAAGTAATTTAATTATAATTAATTAAATATGTAAAATTAATTATTGGTATTTATTTAGAATTAATTGTTAATTAAGTTTTTATGTGTAATTAATAACATTTTAATTGCCAATTAATTTAATTTAATTGAATAATTGCTAATTATGTTAATTTTACTCATCTATTTTCTGTAGCGGGGTGTGGGTTTATAGGGGAATAGGGTGGGAAGTAATTTATTAATAATTAATAAAATTATTAAATTTATTTAATTGTATTTAATTTGAATTAATTGTTAATTAATTTTTAATTGTTAAATAATTATTTGTTAATTTGTAATTAATTTGTATTAGTAGGTAACTAATTGTGATAATTAATGTTAATTAGTCATTTTAATAGGTTAATTATTATATTATATTAAATTGGTAATAACTTTTAATTAATTTTTTATATATATTATTTATATTTTTTAAAATAATATATGAAGTATTTACTTTCCCTACTGTTGCACTCTCTGGAGTGGGAATAGTAATTTTAACCCCTACGCTATCCAATGCTTTCCTTACTGTTGCACTCTTTGGAGTGGGAATGGTAATTTTTACCCCTATGCTATCCAACGCTTTCCCTACTGTTGCACTCTTTGGAGCGGAAATAGTAATTTCTACCCCTACGCTATCCAACGCTTTCCCTACTGTTGCACTCACTGGAGTGGGAATAGTAATTTTTACCCCTACGCTATCCAACGCTTTCCCTACTGTTGCACCCACTGGAGTGGGAATAGTAATTTTTACCTCTACGCTATCCAACGCTTTCCCTACTGTTGCACTCATTGGAGTTGGAATAGTAATTTTTACACCTACGCTTTCCAATGCTTTCCCTACTGTTGCACTCTTTGGAGTGGGAATAGTAATTTTAACCCCTACGCTATCCAATGCTTTCCCTACTGTTGCACCCACTAGAGTGGGAATAGTAATTTCTACCCCTACGCCATCCAACGCTTTCCCTACTGTTGCACTATTTGGAACGGGAATAGTAATTTTTACCCCTACGCTATCCAACGCTTTCCCTACTGTTGCACTCTTTGGAGTGGGAATAGTAATTTTCACCCCTACGCTATCCAACGCTTTCCCTACTGTTGCACCCACTGGCGTGGGAATAGTAATTTTAACCTCTATGCTATCCAACGCTTTCCCTACTGTTGCACTCTTTGGAGTGGGAATAGTCATTTTAACCCCTACGCTATCCAACGCTTTCCCTACTGTTGCACTATTTGGAGTGGGAATAGTTATTTTTACCCCTACGCTATCCAACGCTTTCCCTACTGTTGCACTCTTTGGAGTGGGAATAGTAATTTTTACCCCTACGCTATCCAACGCTTTCCCTACTGTTGCACCCACTGGAGTGGGAATAGTAATTTTTACCCCTATGCTATCCAACGCTTTCCCTACTGTTGCACCCTCTGGAGTGGGAATAGTAATTTTCACCCCTACGCTATCCAACGCTTTCCCTACAGTTGTACTCTTTGGAGTGGGAATAGTAATTTTTATCCCTACGGTATCCAACGCTTTCCCTACTGTTGCACTCTCTGGAGTGGGAATAGTAATTTTTACACTTACGCTATTGTACGGTAATAATATTTGATAATATTTAATTATATTATGTTACTATATATATATGTTTTAACAAATATGATGCAAAAATGTGTTTTTATAACTTTCATTAATTATTTAATTATTATAAGTTAATTTAAATTTTTGTAAGTATATTTTAGTAATTAATCTTTAATATTAATTTAATTTAACTTTGTTTTTAATAAAGTCGATATTTTTATAAACTATATTTTAGTAAACGATATTTTAACTCGATATTTATGTACTTACCAGTTTGTAGATACAAACTCGATATTCTGTCTGTAGATATTTTGGCAACGATATTCTTGATAGTCGATATTATGTCCTTCGATATTATGTCAGTGATCCTACACAAACACCAGTGCACTAACCTAAACTCTAAATCTACCCCTTGTAAGACCCCCTACACTGCATAAACACCACTGTACTACCCTAAACACTAAAACACTACCCAGCACGACCCTCTACACTACACAAAGACCACTGCATTACCCTAAACCCTAAATCTACCCCCAGTACGACCACCTACACTACCCATTCACCAGTGCACTACCCTAAACCCTAAAACATTAACCCAGCATGACCCCTACACTACCCAAACACCATTGCACTACCCTAAACCTTAAATCTACCCCAGCACGACCTCCTACACTACCCAAACACCACGGCACTACCCTAGAACACTATCCCAGCATGACCCCCTACACTAGACAAACACCACTGCACTACTCTAAACTCTAAATCTGTACTGTTGCAAAATCATAGTGACTGTTTATGTATCTATTTACTAAAGTAAAAGTGAACCAATTATGAATTCACTCAGTGTTTATCCTTATAGTATTGTGATCATTTAGTTAATATGCATGTACTCCTACAGTGCTTCAGGTTTTAGTGTTATGGAGTGCTTCAAACTGCTAAGCACTATGTATGTAGTGCTCTTACCACCTTCACAGCTGTGCTTCAGGCCTATAATATCTTAGTCAGAATTTATATGAAATGTGTTTATATAGTAATAAAAAAGTATAATTTATAAAGTTTTAATAAATACTTATTTATGATTATTTTTTACAGATACTGTTTATCATCATTAAAATAAAGTTATCATGCCAGAGAAAGAAAGAAGAAGAAAAGGTGAGAAAAAGGATACTTACTTGAAAAAAACTCAACCACAAGTATTGGAAGACCAACATAATGTGGCTAAAAAGAAAAAACATTTCTGGTAAGACCACAAAGGACTTTATTAAAATTTTTACTAGATTCAGAAAAAAAAACTGGAAATGTTCAAAGCACTAAAAATGTTTCAAGCACACAAAAAAGTGCAAAGAATAGGAAAGGAAAAAAGGCAATGTACATACAAAGGATACAACATATAGTAAAAGAAAAGAAAATCAATATAAAGAAATCCGCAACAAAATATTTTACAACAGAGTAGTCCATAATTTGATGAAACATACAAAGAAATATAGAAAGAGAACACTATTTTATAAAAAGAAGAAACATATTGAATCCTTTGTTGAAAAGGCTTTTGAAGTAAAGAGGAAACTAATAATTTTGGTAGTTAAAAGAATTTGATCACTAGATGAACCAATCAATTTAATGAAGGCCAAAAGTAAGAGGAAAAGAGTAATTAACAAAAGTAATTTTTGTGCTATTTTCTTAGGGCGATGGAAACACAGTTCAAGTTCTGAACCTTTTTTTAATGAAGAGAATTATTTACAGACCAATGATTTGTTGCATGCAGTTGATACCAGTGGTCGAGCTTATAAGGTTAGAAATGGTTGTCCAATTGACAAAGAGCAAATGGTTCCTAGAAATGCAGAAGAATTGATAGCTGATGAAGTTCTAGGCAGACATCCTAAAGCCCCAGTGTACCTTTGGTATTGTAGTAGTATGTGTAGTGTACGACAATAATCTATTGATAATTTACTTAATTTCTTACAAGCATATTGTAAAAAAAGTGTTAAACAAAAGATGAAGGTGTTGCAAGGACTAGACCCTTGCAGAGTGAGAAAACATACTGGTTTGCAAAGTCATTCTCTAGCTTGTCTTTCTGGGAAAGTATGTCAAAGTGTTTTTCACCATTTCAGGATGTTGACAGTACATCATACTCAAATGTGGAAGTAAAAGCCAGATTTATCAAGCGAAATGCGCTCGCAAAAGGGCCAGATTCTGAGAATCTGGCCCTTTGCGAGTGCAATTTTTGCATTTGGGATTCATCATCCCAAATGCTGAAATCGCTAATAAAGAATTCGCAAATTTGCGAGGATTAGCATTTAAGGTATCTTTATTAGAGATTCCTTAAATGCTATTCACGAAACATTTAAAAATTGCGAATTCGCAATTTAGGACCGCAATTTACCACGAAGTCAAACCTCGTGGTAAATAGCGAAAACTTAAAAAAATGCATTTAAAAGCATTTTTCTAAGTTGCATGTTACACACACATGTCCTCTGGACATGTGTGTGCACAACATCAGTGTAAAGTCACATTTCAGGGGTGCTACAGGGTGTCCTTTGGACACCCCTGCACCCTTGAAATCGCATCCTTATTTGCGATTAGCAAATTCCTAATCGCAAATAAGGAATAACTCCCCATTTATTCCTATGGGCCCGTAGGCCCATAGGAATGCATGGGGAGTCATTCCTTATTTGCGATTAGCAATTTGCTAATCGCAAATAAGGAACATGTAGGAATCGCAATATTTTTTGCATTTCCTACATAAATCCCGTTTTGCAAGTCCTTAATAGCGATTCCTTATGAATCGCTATTAAAGACTCGCAAAACGGGTCTTTGATGAATCTAGCAGTTAGTGAGAAGATGGTATTATGCAAAAAGTCCAGCACTAAAGTTAAATGAGTTGAACAGTGCTCTTTTGTATGGGTCAGTATCAGATGTGAAAAGGGTTTGTGATAATATTGAGTTTTGTCACTTTGGTCCTGCAGAAGAGGGAAGAAACTCAGACATTATTAGAAGAAAATGCTGTAGAGAATGTTGAACATAGTTGTACAACAAATTTTGAAAATGAAATTACAAAGTTTAAGGTGATTTCAGGTGAAAGGCCACATTTTTCTTGTATTTGTTGTTGGCGAACTCACTATAAAAATCAGACTAGGAGTGTTGATCTGTATTTAAAAAGTGAAAAAGAGAATAATGATAAGTGGAAGGAATTTGCAACTTATTTGTTGGTCGAGAATTGTTTTGATTTGGGTTCTGATCAGCGTATTTGTAAATATTGTTATAACAAATAAGATGAGAATAAAATGCCCGCTAGCACTGTCCATAATAATTTAGAGTTAGTGCTATTCCTCCAGAATTTATAGATTCAAACACCTATGAGTCTATTCTCATTCAATGTGTGCACCCGTTTCAGGCTATTGTTCGTATGGAGCCTAAAACAGGTAAATTGCCTCCTTCAGATTTACAAAGAGGATTAAAAGCAAGAGTTGTGTATTTACCGTTAGATTTAAAGAAAAATATTGGAACTATTGGTGTAGAGAATGTAGAAAGTGAACCCCTAGTTAATGGTGTGCCGACTAAGAATAAGAAAATCTGGCTGAAGTTAGTGGATGTTTGGAAAGTGCAAAGGGCAACATTGTATTTGATAAAAAAAACAATACATACTATAAGAATGTTTATATGGGAGAAGAAGAAATATTTTTAGCAGAAGATACTGAAACGTCAAGTGCACACATTGAAAAAGTGGATATGTTAAGATGTAAAGAAATCTATGAACATTACAGTGTGCATCCACTTCATTCAAAAGAAGTGATGGGGAACACTATTGAGTTGTTCCAAATGAAAAAAGCAAAAGGAACTCCCATTAGAGTATAGGAAGAGAGCTTGGAAGCTCGTTGTTTTCCACAGTTGTTCCCAGTTGTTCCCAACTGGAAAAGGAGGACGTCCTGTGCAGATTCCTGCATCTGAATATCGGACAACAAGATTATATGCAGAAGATCCAAGATTTTGACAGTCAAGACAAGTCATTTGTTTGAAATGACTTGTCTGGACTTTCATATGCAGTCAACCACATTTTAAAAGCTGGAAAACATCTGCAAAATGTATCTGCAAACGATTTTATGGATAAAGTGCACCAGAGAGATGATCATCTAGAATCTCAGCTCATTAATCTGATGGCATGTCAGCGTGGGACTAATGAATATTGGTACCATCGTCATGGAGAACTGAAATGTATGTTACGGAACTTAGGAACTCCAACATCGTTCCTTACCCTTAGCTGTGCTGAGTATGCTTTGGATGATTGGCTAGAATTTCTTCGAGAGGCAAATTCCAATATAAAAAATATTGAATACAAGACACCTAGGCCCAGATGTAGGTAGCCAAATACCGGTCGGTAACGGCCGAATTCGGCCGTTACCGACCGGTATTTGGCTTTCGACATGTAGGGGGATTGCAACAGGGCATTTCGGTAATTTTACCGATTCGGTAAATATACCGGTCGGTAAATTTACCGACCGGTATTTTTACAGAATCGGTAAAATTGAGATGTAGGTGGGACTCTTCTGAGTCCCACAAGCCCTACAAATTCGGTATTTTACCATCAAATTCAATTTGATGGTAAAATACCGATTCAGGTGTGCATGCACATGTGTGCATGCACACCTGTGCCATATGACAGGCAGACCTGCCCTTAGGGCAGGTATGCCTGCCACATGGCCCCCGAACCTTTTTTGGGGGTGCTAGAGGGTGTCAAAGTGACACCCCCTGGACCCTTGTCAAAATCGGTATTTACCGATTCGGTAAATACCGACCGGTAATGCCCCATTCATTCCTATGGGCTTCAAAACCCATAGGAATGAATGGAGCATTACCGGTCGGTATTTACCGAATCGGTAAATACAGATATTTACCGATTCGGTAAATGGAACATCTGGATGTTCCTACATACCCCACCTTCTTATTTACCGATTCTTAATTACCGAATCGGTAAAATTCGATAATTAAAAATCGGTAAATAAGTTCTACCTACATCTGGCCCCTAGAGAATTGTGCTCTTTGGATCCTGTTAATGTATGCAGGTATTTCAATCATAGATTTGAGGCTATGATGCCTTTTATCTGCAATAAAAACAATCCTCCTCTTGGAGAAGTTGTGGATTTCTTTTGGAGAAAGGAGTATCAAGCAAGAGGTGCTCCTCATATACATTTGCTGTTATGGATTAAGGACGCTCCCAAATTTGGAACAATGCGGATGATACTGTTTTGAGTTTTATTGAAGAATATTCAACATGTGCTGACCGGTATTTGGCTTTCGACATGTAGGGGGATTGCAACAGGGCCTTTCGGTAATTTTACCGATTCGGTAAATATACCGGTCGGTAAATTTACCGACCGGTATTTTTACAGAATCGGTAAAATTGAGATGTAGGTGGGACTCTTCTGAGTCCCACAAGCCCTACAAATTCGGTATTTTACCATCAAATTCAATTTGATGGTAAAATACCGATTCAGGTGTGCATGCACATGTGTGCATGCACACCTGTGCCATATGACAGGCAGACCTGCCCTTAGGGCAGGTATGCCTGCCACATGGCCCCCAAACCTTTTTTGGGGGTGCTAGAGGGTGTCAAAGTGACACCCCCTGGACCCTTGTCAAAATCGGTATTTACCGATTCGGTAAATACCGACCGGTAATGCCCCATTCATTCCTATGGGCTTCAAAACCCATAGGAATGAATGGAGCATTACCGGTCGGTATTTACCGAATCGGTAAATACAGATATTTACCGATTCGGTAAATGGAACATCTGGATGTTCCTACATACCCCCCTTCTTATTTACCGATTCTTAATTACCGAATCGGTAAAATTCGGTAATTAAAAATCGGTAAATAAGTTCTACCTACATCTGGCCCCTAGAGAATTGTGCTCTTTGGATCCTGTTAATGTATGCAGGTATTTCAATCATAGATTTGAGGCTATGATGCCTTTTATCTGCGATAAAAACAATCCTCCTCTTGGAGAAGTTGTGGATTTCTTTTGGAGAAAGGAGTATCAAGCAAGAGGTGCTCCTCATATACATTTGCTGTTATGGATTAAGGACGCTCCCAAATTTGGAACAATGCGGATGATACTGTTTTGAGTTTTATTGAAGAATATTCAACATGTGCTGTACCCAAAAGCACAGAAAAAAACAACTTTAGAGCACAAGTTTTACGGTTCCAAAGCCAGCGATGTGGAAAATACTGTTGACGAAAGTACAAATGTAAAGACAAGTTCTACACCAAATGTCATTTTGCATTTCCACGTCCTGTAATTTCCAAAGGAAAAGTGAACAGTTTTATGTCATCTTTGCGACATACTATCACAAGAAAGTCTCCAAAAAATACCTACAACTTAAGAAGAAATGAAGAGTCAAAATACATAAATGACTACAACCCAGTTATTTTGTCCATGTGGAATGTAACATGGATATTCAGCATGTTGCGGAAAATGCCATTGTTGTTGCTTGATATGTAACGTCCTATATTACAAAATCAGAAAAGACGGAATTGAAAGAAATGTGGGAAGAGACTTCTTACGAGAAGACCTAAGTAAGAAATTTTACAGTTTCAATTTGAAGATGTTATCCCATCGAGAAATCAGAGCATATGAATGCTCAGATCGGTTATCATCTGAAAGTCTATACTCTAAATCTAGACGAATCATATGGTTGAGTCTAGGTCTTGCAGCAATGTGAAAAAGAGTACTCAAATCTGTACAAGAAATTGAATATTTAGCTGAAAAAGATCCAGAAAGTACAGATATTTTGAAAACGAATATGTTTAATGGAATACTACAGAGAACATCAATGATGGAAAATATGGAGTCATTGGTTCCGAAGGATGTTTGGTGAAACAAACAAAAGGAAATTTGATTAATCACAGAAAGCTGAGTTGTGACTTTGCTGATAAAAGGGTATTATACTATTTAGCCCTTTTACAACTATTCAAACCATGGTGTTCAGAACTGGAATTACTTGGAGATTTCCAGAGCTATGAGGATTCCTTTAATGCTTGTAAAGATGGCATACAATGCAGTGCTTTTGCAAATTATATGAAAATGTTAAACGATGAAATTGATCAAGAAGCTACAATTGCAGCTGAGATTGCTAGAGACAGTTCTCAAGACAGTCAAAGTTCTGCTGCGCTGAGTCAAGATCCACTAGGACAACCAATTGTTGAAAATGAAGCAGCAATCGGCATGAATGAGGTGGAAACAGCAATGCATCAAGCTCAAGAAGATGTAACAAACTTAGCAAACTTGAAAGAACAACTAAATGTTGAACAGAAACCCTAAGGGTGACAGTTTAGCGCTATGTAAATACGCCATACAATACAATACAATATGAGCAAGTGAGACAACGGATTGACCATGGATTACTTCATGAAAAGAAAGAGTGCTCATGCATGTCATTTCAACCTATCCGAATGTACGTGAGTGGAGAAGATGGAACAGGAAAACATTTTTTAATTAAAGTAATTACAAGTTATCTACAGAAGATAACTGAGTCACATTTGTCTTGTGTTGCCTCTGCTCCAACGGGGTTGGCAGCACATAACATTAAAGGAATTACCATACATTGTTTACTAATGCTACTTGTAGAGCATGAAAACAAATTGGAATACCACAAGCTATCTGGAGAACCTTGTTGTGAAGTTTCAAGAGTCTTGAAGAAAATGAAACATCTCATTATTGATGAGGTAAGCATGGTATAAATCTTATGCTTGCCTTTGTGCATTTAAGAATGCAGCAAATTCTTAAAACAGTGTACAACCTATTATTTGGAGGAAACACGTCATCGTTTTTGGAGATCTACTGCAACTGACTCCTGTAAAAGGACAACCAGTATTTAATACACTTGCGCATGAAGACACCAGAAAGTCTCTGGGTAGTGTTGGAAACGTGAACATTTGGTCATATTTTGAATACAAAGAACTCATTACAAATATGCGACAGGCAAATGATGTTGATTATGGAACTATTTTCCAAGATATAAGAATTGGACTACTGACTGAACATGGCAAACAAGCTTTGCAGACTCCATTACTTTCCAATTTGTTTCCAAATGAAAACGTAGTTCCTGAGAAAATATACATGAAAATTGCAGAAAACAAATCTGTAATCTGCTTAATGCCCACGCTGCGTGAGTGTTGTATATTCAACGAACAACTTTCGAAACTGGAAAATGAAGAAATAATAAAAATGGAAGCCATCGATAAAATAGAGCATGAAGGAATCACTATTATTTTGACAGAAAAATTGAAGACAAAATTGGATTCTTTAGAAAAATCAATATCTAAAACTGCTGGTTTAGAAAAGAATCTATATGCATGTAGAAACTGTCTGATCATTTTAAGGCGTAATTTGGACATAGAAATAGGTTTCGCGAATGGAGCAAAGTTGTGGATTTTGTTAATTATCAAAATAAAGATGGTATTGAATTCTTAAAAATTGATATGTATATGTCCATAGAAAACAGTTTCCACTTTCTCTGGCATATGCAGTGACTGTTCATAAATCTCAAGGTTTAAGCGTTGACAGTGCTTTGGTGAACATTGGAAATACTGTGTTTAAAGAGGGTATGACATATGTTGCTTTGTCGCGAGTCAGAACATTATCTTGTTTGTTTTTGATTGATATTGATGATACAAAAGTTACTGCAGATGCGAACTGTGTCAAACAGTATAATAGGTTAAGAAGAACATATGCTCCCAATTTAGGTCAATATCCTGTATTTGAAAAGTGTGTGGTTGGTCGAAAAAGAAGGTATGAGAATATATGTACCGAAGGTGTGGTGAAGGGAAAAAAACAAGATAATGTGATTGTAAGCAAAAAGAAAAAGGACACTGTTGAAGAGATTGTTGGGTATCAGTTTGAAAACAGTTCTGGTGTCAACTGCTATGCTAATTTAGTGGTCAACGTTTTTTTCTTGAAGGTTTGCAAAAGCAAATTACGGAGAATCGTGAACATTTTTTGTTGCTTGTTGCATTCTGTTTATGAAAAATTAAGAACTGATACAAGTAAAATACAAACCGTATCCGATGTTCGTAATCGTTTGGATGTATGTTCTGGTTCTACACAATTTACACAAAATATCCAACAAGATGCTCAGGAAATTCTAATGTATATGCCTACTGTATTGAAAAATGAAGGTATAGACATAGAGAATATTTTTGGCCTTTGTTATAAATTGTGAAAATTATTGTGAAAATTGTATGTATACACGTAGCACTAATGTAGCCACTGAAAGATTTCTATATTTGATATTACCGGACTGTAAATCAGTGTATTTCTATAAATTAGTTAAAGCTGCAAATCAAAACATGGAGTGTAGCCAATGCAAATCAGAAATGTTATCAACAATATTTATACAAAGATATGGATGATATATAATTTTAATGATGCAACGTTGTACAGCTGACGGAAGAAAATTGGACACTTTAATAAAACATTTTGTAGCTACTCAACTATCAATCTCAGGGAATACTTTTGTAGCAGTAGCAATAATTTTCCGTGATGGTCCTTCCACAACATCTGGACATTACACTGCCTATCTAAAAAGTGACAAAGGCTGGACTCTTTGTAATGATGCTGAGTTGGTTTTCAAACAACTTTTGTCTTTCAAATTGCCAAATTCCTACCTAATATTTTTAAAGCCAAAGTTTTAGGAAGATAATTCAGCCTCTGAGGAATTTATTATTATGATTTAATAGGATTACCATTGGACAATTTACATAAACATGATTGCAAAAATACAATTGACCTCAAGGAAAGGTATTTCTTTGAATTACGGACTTTTTGTTGCACATTGTCTCGGTGTATAATTTTAACCGCCAACATTTACAGTTTTTATAAATTTAAGGTATATCATTTTCTTAGCAGTAACCATTTTTTTTTTTTTTTAATCTTTTTATTAACAACTTTTTTACACATTATTTCCCCCCTGCACCCGGGGTGAGGAACATATTACTATATACATTCAATCATTTTTCAACAACAAAAAACAAAAAACAAAAAAAAAAACAAAAAAAAAACGTATTATTACATTATACGTAGAGGAACATATACATCAGGTAGAGCTTAAATTTAATAATTGATCAATCCAATCCTGTGGGGCACCTAAAATTAACAAACCATAAAGAAGAAACATATGACACATTGTTACCTACTAGATACTTAAGAATCCTCCCTCCTGCCACAATAAACATTACAAACCTATATGTTAAATACATTATATACATCATGTTTCTTCTCTCCATTTTGCTATCGGCTCCCATATTTTCAATCCTAGTCTCCTCCCATACTTTCCTTTTCTAGAGTATATTGCTTTTTCCAAACTATAAATGTTTAAGACTTTAGCTAACCATTGTTGAAATACTGCTGGTGCCTGATCGAGCCATGCTGAGGCAATACATAATCTAAGAACAGCCATTGCAACAAAAATAAAATAGCAACCCTCTCCATATGCATTGCCTGAGTTCACTCCCAAAAGCACGGTCGTGGGGGTTAAGTTGATAGTTATTTTCAATGCTCTTTGTAAAAAAGTTTGTATTTCATTCAATAAGATCAATAGAGCTGGACATGTTGCGAAAATATGAACTACATCAGCCTGCAAACTTCCACATCTAGGACAGTTAATCCCAGTAATCGCCCCCCATTGTGCAAGTTTTGCCGGAGTATAATACAGCCGGTAAATAGTTTTATAGTGCTGAGCCTGTAGTGTTGCAGAGCACAAAATGTTTTGTCCCAGTTCTAATGACAAATTAAAACATTCTGCTTCTATATCCAACTTAGTCGACCAACTTTCCCCCCACTTAGCCATGTCATCCGGTTTTGTTTCAATTAACTCTGCATAGAACCTTTTAATAGTGCAATTCACTCCGTTATGTATCGCCTCAAGTATAGAGTTTTTCTCAAATCCTCTCGGGCCCCCTCTTTTATTCACCAAAAAACTTCTTACTTGCAGATATTTAAAGAAGTGCCTTGCTGCCAAATCATATTTCTCCTGTAATTGTGCAAATTGTTTCATCCCCTGTGTGCCCATCAAATCCCCTATTCTTACAATACCCTTCCTATACCATTCTATATACACAAAATCAGAAAAAATATCCTCAGGGAATAAAGAATTATCTTTTATTCTCGTATATCTATTAATTTTCCCCAAACCATATTTCTTGGTAAAAGCTTTCCAGATTTTATAGGCTCCCAAAATGGTCTTAAATCGTGTCCTTTTGAAATAGGCTGTGTCAAAGCTTTTCATAAATATATTTTTAACCTCTTCCCCCAACAATAAACCATATATTGCCAGTGATCCTAAATCATCGTCCCCTTCTGCTTCTGCTCCACCTATTAATCCAACCATATACTGTAAAGCTGCAGCCCAGTAGTAGAGTTTCAGGTCCGGTAAAGCCCACCCGCCTCTCTCTCTTGGGAGTACCATAAATCTTGCTGCTCTCCTAGTTTTACCTTTAGACCAGATAAATCTATTAATCATTCCTTCAATCTTTTTAAACCAGAGATTATCAAACCATAACGGAATTGTCCTGAAAATATATAGAAATTTCGGCAGGATTAACATCTTTATAATATTTACTCTACCAACTATTGTAAGGTGTAGATTATTGAGCCTGTCTAGATCTTTCCCCACCTTCCTTATAATAGGATCTATATTTAATTCTACTACCTTTCCCAACTCTGCAGCAATCGTTATACCCAGGTATGTCCCTGTCTGCACCACTCGTGGATCTTGACACATTACCTTACTATTTTTAATAATCTGTGTTTTCCCAGTATTTAAAGAATAACCTGACACTTTTCCAAATTTTATAGCCTCCATTTCCAAATATCTAATAGCCTCTGTGGGTACTGATGTTACAACAGCCACGTCATCGGCATATGCAAGTATCTTGCAGTCCCCCCTGGGCGTAACAACTGGAGGTATGTTCCCATTCCCTTCAATTCTACGTATTAACGGATCCAGATATATAGCAAAGAGTAATGGGGAACACGGACAACCCTGTCTAGTTCCCCTTTTAATTATCACTTGCTCCGTTATTCCCGAGTTTATTCTTATTGTGGCCACTGGATCCCTATACAAAGTCTTTATTGCCGTCAGAAAACCATTCCCAAAAACCACTCTTTCTAAAACACTCCACAAGAACACCCAGGATACACGGTCAAATGCTTTCTCGGCATCTAACAATAAAACCGCTAGTGGTTCACCCATAACTTCCATTTTATCGAAAAGAGTAATTAATTTCCGTGTATGATGCGTGGTTCCTCGTCCAGGTATAAATCCGTGTTGACTAATAGTAACTAATGGTGTTATTACACTAGCAAATCTTATTGCCAGCGCCTTTGAGTAGATCTTTGTATCTGTATTCATTAGCGTTATAGGTCTGTATGAGCCCGGGTCTGTGGGTACCTTTCCTTTCTTTAAAATGACTACTATTTCTGCACCAGACCAAGAATTCGGTATTGATAAACCTCTCTGTGCCTGTTGCATTGTACACACCATATCCTTCCCTACCTCTTCCCAGAACACCTTATAAAATTCTAACGGAATCTTATCCGGGCCAGCTGCTTTGCCAGATGGAAGATTCCTCAGAGCACTTCCTATCTCCTGTTGATCTACCGGATTGTCTAGTCTCTTTCTCTCTGATTCATCCAATTCCACCCCTGCATAATCATTCAAGTATGCCGCTATCTCTCCAATGTCTATTACATCGCTCTCTTGGTATAGATTTGGATAAAATTTTCTAAAGACTTCTCTAATTTGATGCACACTCGTTACCACCTTTCCCGAACTGTCTTTTATTGCCTTTATCTCACCAATCGATGCCTTTTGTCTTGCTCTGACTGCCAACATCCTACTTACTCGATCACTCAACTCATAGCATTTTTCCCTATTAGTCACATATTGTTTTGCTGCCTTTGCTGTTATATATTCTTCTGCTTCCATTCTCAATTTCGCTAGCTTAACTATAGCAGGATTTGGCACAGATCCATTAATGTTGGGCGAATCTAGGCCCTTACTCACTTCTTCCTCTGCTGATAGTATCTCCCTTTTTAAAGCCTGACTTCTCTCTTGTTCCTGCTTCCTTTTCCTTGCTCCAAAACTTATAGTTTTTCCCCTCACCCCAGCCTTGAAACTATCCCAGACCATACCTACAGTTGCTGTATCTCTATTTATTGTCAGATATTCAGCTATCCAAATTTTCATATGTTGGATATATGCCTCATCTTCCAATAGTGCTCTTTCAAAAGTCCACACCGACCCGCCCCTTACCGATAATAATCCTTTTAGGCTAATGATCAGGGGGTTATGATCCGCCAATAATCTTGGCAATCTCTCAATATATGCACCTTCAACGCCCTGGTTACTAACCAAAAAGTAGTCTAGTCTTGAACTTACTTTATGCGGTGCAGAATAGTACGTGTATCCATCCTCTCCTGGTTTAAGTGTATCCCAAACATCCAACAACCCATTATTCCTGGCTAGTGAACAGACTGCTTGAAACACTCTTCTTTTCTTTCCTTGATATTTGACTGGGGGTCCTAGCCCCAATCCCAGGCCTCCGGCTCCATTAATATTAAAATCCCCTCCTATTACCACATATGGGGCCCAAGTTGCCAACTCTATATCAACCTGTTCAAAAATTTCCGCATCATCTCCTGTAGATCCGTATATGGAACCAAGAGTTACCCATTGTTCTCCTACCAGGCATTCTATCAGAGCCCATCTCCCCCAAACATCCTCCCATTTTTTCCTAGTAGTGATATCTCTCTGTCTTGCTAACACTGCCACCCCCCTATTCCTAGACCCCTGTCTTGAATACGCTAATAAAGAAAGTCCCAGTTGTTCAAGCAGATGGATTTCAGACACCTGAATATGTGTTTCTTGCAATATTAGGAAATCTAGTCTAAGACTCTTAATTAAAACAGCCACCTTCTGTCTCTTTTGTCTGTCATTTAGCCCACAGACATTCCATGTCATTATTCGAGTATTCATTCTGGATTATTAAGTGAGTCAACATTTCTTATATCAACACACACCTCAAACCTTATACATAATGGACTAGCAGCTATATATAAATCATGCAAATTTTTTTTTTTTTATTAGTCATTGTCTTCTGACTTACTTCCTTTGTTCCTCTACAATGTCTCCAATGTCTGCAGTAACCATTTTAAACAATCTAATTAAATGGTCTTTTTTTGCCCGCTTTTATGTGATGAGTAAGATTGAAATCACTGTTTGTAGTGAAATTCAATATATTCTGAGAACAGCAAAAAAGGCAAAGAAATGACTTTGTAAAATGTTAAAATCATGCTGTGCTGTTACAAATGTATTATTGCATGTTATAACTATTTTTTCTTTTCTTTTACAGATCCTAATTCTAAAATATGGAATTTACTATATTTTACATTATAAAAAACAACTGAATAAAATGTGTAGCGTTTTTTAGTTGTATTACTGCTGAGGTAAGTTTAAGTAAGCCTTAAAATGCACAATGGACTGTGTTTGCACACAGTTGAAAAAATGGAAGATTGATGGACTAGATTTGTGCCAGAGAATTCCATTGCAGACAGGTATCAAATAGGAGACAGCTTCAAAACACCTGTCTGCAAGATACATGGTATAGTACACAATAGAGACATATGGTGGTATTGTAGGTCCTGGTAGTTTTAGAAGTATAAGAAATAAAACTATTTAACTTAAAGCACATCACTAAGTGATAAATGTATCTTGTTCTCTGTTAGTAGTACAAAAATGTACTCCTATAATAAGAATTGGCCTAGCCCTTAACTCTCTTTCTTAATTACAAGGTGAGAAAACACATTGGGGCAGATTTATGATGGGAAAGCGCCACGTTTGCGTCACGCAACTGTGGCGTAAACGTGGCGCATCCCTACGACCCATTTACAACGTGACGCATCTAGGCAGATGCGTCACGTTGTAAAGTCCTGCGCCATTTGTGGGCGTTCCGGCGCAGGGTGGGCGTTCCGGGGCAGGTGCGCCTCGCAAAAGTGGCTGTGTGAAATCTATAAGATTTCACTCAGTCACTTTCAGGCCAATGCTGCGTCAAAACCCTGCGCCTGCTTGAAGCAGGTGTAGGTCTTGATGCAGCATTGTATAGATGTGGCACCCCCGAGCCTTGCTGGAGCTGCGTCGCAATGTGCCACCTTTACGGCACAGATGCGTCACGCATTGCTGCCGTTTTTGCCCCATGGTGCGCCGCATTGTAAATGCGGCGCACCATGGGTGGCGGAGCAGCGGCGCAAAATAACTGGCACATCCCTGGGGATGCGCCAGTTATCATAAATCTGCCCCATTCTATATACTTTTTGTTTTTCATGTAAAGATAATCTCATCATACACAGCACTTTCCGTTGAAAAGGCGTTCTATAGAATTTGTTGTGCGTGTTTGCACAGAACAGTCATAGTAAAAGACATATATCCAGTTTTATCAAAAATTATAAATCTGGCCATGTTTGTGAATGCTGCACCATCCTCCAATTGGTGTAGCAAAGCACAACAAGGAGAATTGTTTTCAGTTCTCCTCATTTTTTCACTTTCAATGTATGCTACAATGCCCAGCATATATTGAGGGTGAAAAATGCCTTTTCTGATTGTTTTTGTGCAGCAAGGTGTCCCTTGCTGCACAAAAACAATCTCCGCATGAAACAGACATATTTGCACCATGGTGCAAGGGTGCATGTGCCACCACATTGCTGCAGTTTAGGCAGCTGTGCAGAGGGAAGCACAGACTTACAACATATTTATGTACAAATGTTGCATCCCTGTGCTTCGGAAATACTGCAGCATGATGCAGCATGATGTAGCTAAATAGTTTACATTGTCATGCTGAAGCATTTTCTTATAGTTCTGCACTTATACATTCACCACACATCAAAAATGCCTTCTTTCAGTCAATTATGCACTACACATACATACATCTAAACTTTCACACATTAGCATACAAGTTTGGCTCTTTTTTTAACCAGAGTAGGTAGTTCTGACAAGAACTTTTTTTTGAGATGCCAACAGTGATGTCATCAGTGATGTCACTGACCATGTCATGAATGATGTAATATGTGACATCATCAGCAGTGGATTGCGGGCGTGCAAGTTATAGTTAGTACAACTAACTATAATGGAAGAATTTCAATGGTTTTGGCCACTGTGAAACAGCTGAAATAAGGGACACTGGGCTGGTTACATGCTGACACAGGTGTCCATGCGTGTGCACATATGTAGGGGCTGTGCAGGGGAGATTCCTAGCACGCGCAGTCCATGAGCAGCTACAAGTAAATGGTGTGGCAGGACTTATGCAGAATTGGGTGGTGATATGGAATAGGCTTTACACACTGGGAAGGAACATGCCAGGGAAAATGTGTTTTACTGTTTTTCACTTCATTATTCCCCTATGGGGATGTGGAATCCATGGGCTAGATTAACTTTCATAAGGCCTACGGGTCGCAGACAAGCACTTAAGTCCATTGTAACGGATGTGAGAAGAAGTATTCTGAAGAGTCCAAAGTCTTATTTGTAATGCTTTTGGGTCATCCAGAAATGTCACATTTCTCCAAGTCAGCCATAACGAAGGCATGGCTGAGGGCTGACCTCAGCAGGATGGATTGATGACCTTTCTTCCAAAAGCTAAGGCCTCCTCTCCGCAAAGAGAAGATGGGTGGGGCTACAGGCTCATCCATAAGCAGCTATCACTGGGTGCCAGGCACTAGGCTGCACCAGGGAGGGAAGGCAGCATGGGAGATGGGGCTTCAGAGACCATGTGGCAAGAGACCCTGGACAAAGCCATTTTGAACAAACCCAGAGGCTGGTCGGGAAGGAGGGAGCAGGGGCAGTGAAGTGATGTTTCGCTGTTTGATAGGACAAACAGAGACTTCCTGCCAGACCCCTACTCAACTTTTTAAAAGTGCTTGCACTGGAAGAGAAGATCTCTCTGGGGTATGGTCTGCTGAAGCAGAAGGTGCTGGAGACTGGCGCAATGGGCAGTCGGAAGGAAGAACCCCCTGACTGCCCACAGGATCCTGAACAGCACCAGGAGAAGAGTCCAGGACCAGTGCGCAGAAGCAGGGGCCTATGCGCAGGCAGAAGAGAGGCCCAGGAGGAGAGCCAGGCGAAAGGCTGGCGCAGGGAGCCAGTGAAGACAGCCCCCTGCAGAGTGCTTTCAGTGGCTGGGGAGTGCCACCAGGAGCAAGAGGAGGCAAAAATGTTGCAGATCGATACCCTGGAGGCTGAGATATGCCCCCCAGAAGGTAGGCGACTTTTGACCTCCAAGAAGACCGACGTCGAAGTGCGTGGGGCTCCGCCGCCAGTCTTTAATGAGCCCCTGGGATGGGTCATGTCCCGGGGGCTACACCCAATGGAAGTAAAGGCGGGGAGCGCCATCATGCTCCCTGTGAAGAATGTGCCCCCTGCAGGGTGCCAGGAGCCAACCCTGACCCCCGCCGAACACGAAGCCCGGGAGCGCCATCGCACTCCCCATGAAGAGGTGCTGAGGAGGGGCCCAGGACCCTAACTCTGGGCCCCGTGTGTGGTAGGAGGATGAAAGTTGGGGGAGCGCCGTCGCCCCCCCCCCTGAAAATGTGCCCAGGGGCCTAGGACGCCATCCTCGGGCCCCGAAGAAGTAAAATCAGGGAGCGCCGTCACGCTCCCCATGAAGATGTGCCTGGGGGCCCGGGACCCCATCCCCAGGCCCCCAAAGAGGTGAGAGACGGAGGTGGGAGTGCCGCTGCACTCCCCTGATGCCAGCGGGAGCCGCGCTGGCCTCCGTGTCTGCCCGGCATGTGGGGGTCCTGGGTGGGATCAGGGCCCCTAAAGAATGGAGTGTGCAGCAAGGGGCCCTGTAGGGACTGGGCCCCTGAAAATGGATATTAGCATCCGGGGCTGGGCTCCCCGTGCCGTAGCACTTACCTGGGGGTCCGGGTGGGACCGGACCCTTCAACGGGAAGCTAAAGCGGCCGGAGGTCCACATCGTGGCTCTTCTTGGAGCAGCAGGAGAGCTACTGTTCAAAAATGCAAAAGGGCCCATAATGCCTTGGAGGCCTGGACCGGCCTGCAAGGGAAAGATAGCTTTTTTCTGCTTGTGGTGGCCCCAGGAGTACGGGGTCACTACCACATGGGTACAAAGGTGCCGGGGGAGCTGCTGGAGAAGCGCAGTCTCCCCCATCATGAAGAAAAGTCCCACCCTAAGTGCCCTGTGAACTTCCAAGAGATAACCCCTCAAGGGCTCAGCCAGCCTTCTGGCCTGGAACGTTTGTTCTACAGCTGAGGGTGTAGGGAGAAATGCATCAAGGAGTGAAGGGCTGAGTTGAGGATATCTGGGGAAGGGCATCCCCTAGAGGTGAAGTGGTGTAATTGCACCCTTAGTGCATTTACTAATGTTATTTCTTTTAAAGGGACTGAAGATCACATGTGTAATGTGAAGTGCCGGTGTAAGGTGATGTCATAAGCAAAGTGGGGTTATGTTGCCAGACATTCCTGCTAGGGTGTTTGGCTGTATATGTGTAAACCTGTGATTTCATCTGTGATACCTTTAGGGTATGTAATTGCAATGCATTCTAATGATCCACAGTTATGTTGCCAGACATTCCTTCTAGGGTGTTTGGCTGCATATGTGTAAACCTGTGACTTCATCTGTGATGCCTTTAGGGGTTGTAATTGCAATGAATTCTAATGATCCACAAATAGGATGAGTGATGCTTAAACATGTACTTTTGCTGCTGCGCTTAGGTGAAGAACCCAGACTGCTAGCCCTTAAGATGTAGAGGTGTATTCTTCATGGTCAGTAGGAAATGCTCAGTCAGAGTTGTTTGTCACCAAGGCAGGCTTACCTATTTTAAATGCTAGTTGAGATAATGGGGTGGGTCGTCACTGGAATGGTGCCAGTGCGCAGGGCCCTCGCTCCAGGTTATGTTCAACTAACTGCATTGGGGTCAAGATGATGTGCTACATGGGAGTGGCGGTACTAGACCCGACCCCCCTGCGGGAGGGGTGGAGATGTTATGCAATGTCACAAAGTAATTCCAAGAGCTTATGTATATTTGTAAATTGGTGCATAGTATTGAGTAGTGTGTGTGTTTAATAAATGTACTCTTACTTTTATAAAGCAAAGTACAGACTGAACAATCAATTATAGAGTGTTATTTCTGCACACCTGCAGATGGCGATTACTAGCCCACATCACCTCCCTTGAGTAAGCCTCAGACTGCTCTGCAACACTACCCTCTGAGAGTCAGGCGCTACACAATTGGGTGTTTGGTTCCCAGTGAAGGACAAATGTAGTCATGTTATTTGTGCAGGCCTCACAGATGCAGCCTCGTTTTACAACAGTGAATAATTATATGGGCGTGTTAATTAATCTGTTAATCCATCCCTCTTTTGTCACTGCTTTGTGTTAAAACCATTAACTCACCAGCATCCTCTCTACGCACGATCATCTTTCAATGCCCTCCTAAAGTGCAAAGGTGCTAACAGGTAAAGCACCAACATCAGTAAATCAACAGAGTCAACAATATCAGTAAAATAGCATGAAACCAAGTAAAATAGAATTAAAAGTTGCAATAGTTAGGCAGCGGTCGATCTTACTTTGGACCAGCAGCAAATGTTTTAATATTGCCCAGCCAGGCCTGCATATGCTCCAACATGGCACCCTCTTTTGCGGTTTTCTATACATTTCTTGTTTGGTGGAAAGTGATTCTATGGAAGAAAAGGAGAAGCATCTCATACCCTGCAGTTAGCTACTCCTGTCTTCTTTAGTCACCTCTTCATGTTTAAAAAAACATTCACTATACTCTCCCGAATCCCCTCTAAGCTTAGCAACAAATCACCACCATCAGTAAATCAACAAAGCCAGCAATATCATTAAAATAACACAACAGTAAAACAGCAATAGATAGCCAGCAGCCAGTCTGGAAATTTCATCTGATGAGGACACACTTGCACATGCCCGAAAGAGAAAATTACAATAAAGACCTGCACCAAATCCACCAACAACTGTTTAACGAGGAGCTAGGTTGTCTTCAACAAATCAGCTGCTATCTTGAACGCCAACTGCATTAGTTCTTCCATTACCTCTGACCGACTTAGATCTTGTACTTAGTAATGATGTCTAAAACTTTGAGCCGGAAGTACCAGAAGATTAGACAAGAATGGAGACATTCACAAAAATAAATGAGAGGAAGCACGTAATGGCAGAAGATTTCAGTATTGCTGATCTCGCAGGTCTTTGAATTTGTATAATATGTATAATGATTGAAGGTCACCTTTGAGCGGCTAGTAGGTTTAAATCGAACTCGGAAATATTTAATTTCAAGTTATTAACCTAATATTTAGGCAAATTTTTTTTTGCGTTTGCGTCTAAGGCTGCCTTATGATAAACTGAAATATATAAATAAAGTATCATAAAAAGAATTCTACATACAATAAAATAGACCTGTGAAAAATTCCTAAATCTAGCCCTACTCGCTTCCCTTCATTTGTAAGCCTGGTCCTTACCTTTTTTGTGCTTGATGGTAAAATTAGTCAATTGTTTGCATGTTATTTCACTGTCTATTTTAGGCAGTGTTATGTAGTCAACATTTCTATTGGCTGCGTTTTCACCTTTACCTGCAATTACGAAGCACTTTTATTTAAAATCCTTCTAGAAACAAACTTGGAACACATCTCGGTGAATCCTCTACAAGCTGGGTTGCCTCAATTAAATGTGTAGGTTCATTCGGCTCGAGGTCAACACTATATTTTCAAGGAAGAATAGCTTGGGAAATAAAGGAAACATGATCATAATCTATAATGAATAAGAAAAGTATTCATTTTGTTGGTACTCATCAATCAGCCACCTGCACACCAACTTTCTTTTTCTGCCGAATCATTGCACGAAAACAGTAGAAGGAGCTGATGAAAAGCACTTCAACTGAAGTATCAAGAAAATGACATTGATGATAATTATATTAACACAATGCCAGCATTCTATGTCTGTTCGGAATGTGATGTATAGAAGAAATGGTCTGACAAAGGAAGCTTTTTATGTATAATTATCACTGCAACAACTAATGTGCAAAAATAATTGGAGGTCACCCTTGAGCTACTAGTAGGTTTAAATCGAACTCGGAAGTTTAGCATTTTAGGTTATTAACCTGTTATTTAGGCACGTCTTATTCTTGGGGAATGATTAATAATTCGAGCAGGGCATAACCAATGGAAGAAGGATAAAATACTGAAAAATAATTCAGTGTGACATATTATTAAGACATGAACTGATATGGCAGTGTGCTTTATTTAGAATTAGGAGGTAATGGAAAATGTGACTTAATAACAGTACAATTATAAATAGCATTATCATCACATTACCGAAGATACAATAGAGAGAATAAAAGTTTCAACGCATAAATCCGATACATGGTTAACTATAAAATACTTGTTACATTTTAAAAATACTAAAATAATCGCATAAGTATCATCATTTGTGCCAGGTAGCTTCTAGAAATTTACTTACAGCTATGACAGTTTTAAACGAAGTATCAGTTTTTAAAATCCTAAGAGCTACCTGGTATTGGGTTTTTCACAAGTCACGGCATAAGGGGCGGATCCACTTAAGGCAAGTAATCAGGTACTCAGAACAGAAGAACAATAAGTGTGATTTATTCTCATCAACCCAACCGCACATAGGCAAGCTTTAGTTCATGGTTCATTGCCCCATGTAAGAGGAATGATCTTATTGGAAGGGTACCACAATGGAATCGTAAGTACAGACTCTTGGCTAAGGAGAAAGGTATTAGATCTAAATATTGCTTAACGGTTGGAGTAAGTTTATGTTCAAGAAACACATTAGATAATGAACCTGTTGAGCTACTATTTATATATTCTTAATTCATATGTGCCCAGTAAGAAGCCTTCAGTACATTCATAGCTACCTTATGAAATCCTGTTGGGTCAGCACTATTTTTACTAAAATCTTTAAAATTGAATATCTCTGGTTCTTCTAGTTGGATGTTTATCTTTTTGTTCTTGTTTTATGAATTAAAAAAGTATTCTATTTTTCTAACTCTGTTGTGTGCTCCTTTTGTGGTGTGTTTTAACTGTATTACTGTTTGAAGTGTTGCACAAATACTTCATACATTGCCTCTGAGATAAGCCTCACTGCTCTCTGCCAAGTTACCCAAGGGATTAGCACAGGTTAATTTAGGGTTGCTTGTGACTTCACTCTGAGAAGAATTGAGGTTGCTGCTTGGGAAAGGTGTCTACCTCCTCAACCAGTAACCCAATTTCTTTCACTGGTGTTCAGGAGTGTGATTTGGACTTGTATGTGTGCAATGCCCTATTGTAATTCTGGGTAACACTGTCACCCCACATAAATAGTCTAAAACCAATTTGAGTTTAAAGTCTCCCTGATTGGCCTTTTTGATTTTTCTAAATTTTTCTCTGCCTCTTTTGCCTGAATCTACCTCTACAAGTATGGAGTTTGAGCTGGCAACCATGTAGTCTTACACAGTGGCCCAGCTCAATGAGTTCTGTAAGGAGAGGGGACTTCCAGCCAAGAGCACCACAAGGAAGGTGGAACTGCAAAAGACTATAAGGGCCTGGGAAGAAGTCCACAAGTCACTTGCTACAGCAACTGAAGGAGATGATAAGATGGACAGATACGCAGAGGGGTTGGATCTCAATCCTAAGAGGAAGCAGCATGCTGAAGATGACTTGACCCGTTAGCTGGAGCTCTATGCCAGAGCAGAGAACAGTGTATCTTTCCATATTTTGTCCAAAGAGGAGCTGGCAGAAAGGAAGGAGGAGAGAGAGTTCAGGCTGGAGATGGCCAAGCTCAGGATGGAAGAGAAGAAACTGACCATGGAGGAGGAACTAGCTCTGGAGCATTTGGCTCATGAAAGCAGCCTTAATGAGCTAGAACTAAAAGCAAAACAGGCAGATTTCAGTAGCATTGGTGGCAGCATACCTGCAGTGTCTCAAGGAGACAAAAAAGTCCACATTTCCACAGATCTGGTACCCAGTTATGTAGTGGAAGATGATATTGACAAAAGGTTTTCTGCCTACGAGGTAGCCCCGTGAGTCCAGAAGATTCCAGAAGAGCACTGGGGAGGAGGGGGGTTGTGTTAACACATGCCTACAGTGAGATGGGACATACTTCTTACTTTAGAGATTGGGGACCAAACAAGGTACACCACCATGAAAGCCATCTTGATTGCTAAGTTTGTACTGACCCTTGAAAAGTTACACCAGAGGTTCAGGGACAGTCAGAAGCTCCCCAACTAGTCCTGGGTGGATTTTGTGGACTACTCTAACAAGGCTGGTTGGGTGTGGGCAACACAGTTAATGATTATGTTGGGTTGTACAATCTAATTTTGAGAGAGCACATGCTTAATATTTGTTTTCTAGAGCCATTCCACCAACTAGCAGGCAGTAAGTTATCTGACCCCAGGAAGCTTGCTGAGGAGGCAGACCTCTGGGCCAGCACCATGAGCATCCAAAAGGGAATGATTTTAAAGTAAGGAGCTCTCAGAAGGCCCCCAAAAAATCCTAAGGTAAGAACAGTCACCAGTCCCTGTCCCAGCTGAGAAAGAAGGGGGTCTTTGATAGGCAGTACAAAAGGGGGTGGTGATGGACGGAGCATCTGAACCAATCAAACACTCACACCCAGTCAAAAGATCTGTGTTTGATCCACCACCGTTCTTTAGCCCACTCTGCCACCCCAGTTCAGACATGGCTATATGCAAATCAGTCTGACTCTGTGCCTCATGGGAACAGTCCAGCCCGAACTGCCAAGCCATGCCTTCCCTGGACCGGAAACAAGCTTCCGAGGACCGGTTTCTGGCATTGCAGCCGTCCGGTCCAGGGAAGACACGGCTTGGCAGTTCGAACTGGACTGTTCCCATGAGGCACAGGGTCAGACTGATTTGCATATGGCCATGTCTGAACTGGGGTGGCTGAGTGGGCTAAAGAATGGTGATGGATTAAACCCAGATCAGTTGACTGGGGGTGAGTGTTCTGAAGTGTTCCGATGTGTTTGACCCAGTAAAGGAAGCTTGGCGGCCTTTACTGGGTCAAACACATCGGAAAAGTCCTGATACTCTGTGGGAAGACTTATTGTCTCTGGAGTCACTGTAGCACAAAACAAGGGCAATACTGGATCTGTGAGTTCTTGATAACAGTGTAATTTACAATAAGAAGATTCTAGAGTTACAGTTCCTTTTAGCCAGTCTATCTTGGGGTTATGTAACTCCATCCAAGGAATACCTAGAATGACTCCAAAGGAAGGAGTATCGATTAGGTCAAAAACTGTTTTTTCTGTATGACCGTTATCAGCCACAATAGTTAAGGGTTCTGTATGAAACCATATCAGACCCGAAGATAATGCTGAGCCGTCCACGGCTCTTACCGGTTCAGGTTCCTTCTTTGGAACAAAAACCAGGTGTAATTTCCGAGCAAGTTCCAAATCAAAGAAGTTCCCAGTGGCTCCGGAATCAAGAAGCACTGGTATGCTGTGTCTCTGCTGGGTGGATAAAATAAAGATTAACCGTATAGTAAAATGTTTGGGAACACAAGTAGTAACATTGGTGGCGTAATGGCTGGGAGATCTTAGGAACAACTATTCCCGAAGAAACGATCTCATCTTTCTTCGAGAAACGTAGTTTTCCGACTGAGATTGGGAGACTGTCTCTACCGCCAAGGCCTTTTTCTTGCCAGGTTTCACTGAACAATCCTTAGCGAAGTGTCTGGGTTTTCCACAGTAAAGACACAAGTTTCCCTTGCGCCTCCTCTCTTTTTCTCCAGGTGTTAAGGGACCTTTCACTCCTCCTATTTGCATAGGTTCTACTGAAGACGTTTTGTCCTCAGCCTCTTATCCGTTCTGAAATGTGAAGTTCTAATGTCCCCCCTAGGTCTCTCACTTCTTCGTTCCCCCAACCTGTGATCTAATTTTACCACTAGGTCTTGAAATTCAGCGAAATCATCAGGTAGATTAACAATATGGGCTGGGGAGTCTTTTATTTCGTCTTTAAGACCTCTATAAAACAATGAGATTCTTTTCCCTTCTGGCCAATGTGTCTCTACTAAAAGTCTGTTAAAGGTTGTAATATATTAGATAAGGTCTTTTGAACCTTGACGTAGACCTAGAAGCTCGTTGTCAGATGCCTGGATAAACACATGCTTAGCAAACAGACCGGACATAGCTGTTTTTAAATTATTCAAATTATGAAGAAGAGGATCATTAGTTTCTACCAATGGCATGGCCCAGTTAGCAGCTACCCCTCCTAAATAGGAGATGATAAAAACCACCTTGGCTGTATCTGTGGTGAAGAGCTGCGGCTTGCACATGAAGTGCAATTGACATTGACTTATAAAAGTAGTATACTTGCTACTGTCTCCAGAAGATCCTTCAGGGTTAGCTAACAGGACTGGATTTGGAGTGACTACTGTGACCTGTACTGGGTGATCTGGATTTTGATTATTAAAGGGAGCGTGTCTGATAAGTTGTGGAGCCAAAGTTAGGAGGAGCAATTATGGGTTTTCTTTCCTGAGATGCGTCCCTCCAAGTAGTAAACCCAGCCCAGGCTTGGTCCAACTCCTGTCTAAGCGCCTGGTTTTCCAGTCGCAACTCCTCCATTTCCTCAGACAGCTTATGTACTAACTGGGTCAGCTGGGGAATATCCATGGAAGAGGACTACGGAGTCAAAAGGAAACAAAGTGTGGCTTCGTCTTCTGTTGCGTAATCACGCGAGATGCTCTAGTTGTTTCCTCTTGACGCCGTTAAGTCCCAACTCCCTCAGAGACTAGGCAACTTAGCAAGGATGTAAACTCTTGCTAAGCCTTCTAGTCCACAAGGGAAAGGGGAAGTGGAAGAGAAACAAACAAACAAACACTGGTTCCACACTAGGTCCAGATGTTGCTTCTCTGGAAGTGTTCCAGGCCGAGATCCCGTTCACACGTGTCCTGAGTAATTGAACATAAATATAAGTTCCCACTTTTCAGAGTTTGATAGTTCTTGATTATGAAATAAACTACTTACAAACATTACTGACCATTAGAGAAAATGGCCCATGTTCACACTTCACTGGTACAAGTTTGTTGCGCAGTCTGATTTGTGTTTAGGCTGTTGCGTTAAGAAATAAACAGAATTATGTAATACAACGTCTTTTCAAGTCAAGCAAGTCAAGTATAAGATTAGTGGTTAGTACTGTTATGATGCACACTAAACCATGCACATACCTTTGTACCAGTTGACTAGTGCTCCTAAGGGGTTCTGTAAGTAAAAGAAAAAAACAAAAAACAAAACAAGTATACCAGCAACCAATAACATCTGCTACAAGCAGTGTGTTCAAGGATTGTCTTTGTTTTTTCTGAGAAATTCTACACTTATCACAACTTGGATGTGTAATATATATAACAATGACAGCTGAAAGCCCAGTATCAAATTATTAAACAATTATGTCCCAAAGTTCGTTCTTTGATAACAAGTTGTACTCATTGATCAGAAAATTGTAGTGGCCAAGGCTTGTTTGTTTTCGATTTGCAAGCCTTAAGATATCCGATTACAATCTAAGCACCAAGATCCATGAAAAACAAAGTCTTAGCTCTTACTGTCCTTCTTCTTTGTCTTTAGTTCTGTTGCCGGGTTTCCTGAACGAAGACGGAAGTTACTCGGGCTTCCGATGCACCTTGAAGTTCCCCGACGGCTGTTTGGTCTGAAGACGATCGTGCAGGTAAGAGGGAGCTGTGAAGGGATTAGGATAGAAAGAGGGGGGAAGGGGGGACGGGACGTGGCTCTTAGGCGAGGGAACTGGAGAGATGTGTGGCGTTCAGCAAGCTGGATACTCAGGTGAAAACTGGAGCTCTCATCGTGACGAATGGCAGAGACGAAGCAAGGTCACGTTTGCGAGCGCTCCTTAAATAGCTTTTACAGCAGCGGTTTTACATTTGCATAACCCACACGCGGATTTGTTCTTGTTAATCATACACGTGTTTTAACAGGTGTTGCCCAACGTGTTTTGGTAGGTGTTGTCCATACAAGCATTGATAGGTGCAAACAATGAATGCTGGCAAAGGCAATGTATTCCACAAACATTGGTAAAAAGCATGAGCAAATTTTAAAAGTAACATCAACATAGTATATTAACCTGCCTAGGTTTACATACTATCTCACTTGGGGAATGCATTCAAGAGGCGGGGAACAGGCGACAATCAGTGACCATATGCCAATTAAGTGGGAAAACCGGTAGCTGCATGTATCCCCTTAACAGCTCCATGTGAGCCGCCTCAAACCACACTTTGAGAGGTCCATCCTAATCATGCTCTTAGAGACAGATGAATGAGGGAGTGGAAGAGGAGAGTGAACCTCCCCCTAACCTCCTTTCTGCCCAAATGCACAATGGGTCAGTGAAGGGTATCAATATCTCTCTTATACTGACCCCAGAACAGCAGAGGGACTGTTGTCAGCTGCTGGGCAGTCTTCCTCTCTGTTCTCACTCACCCCTGGACTTACATACCTGTGCATCCATGACATTGACACTGGAGACAGTCCTTCAAGATTTACAGGTTGTCAGACAAGGTGAGGGTCAGCGTCAAGGAGGAGGTCTCCAAGATGCCAGTGTTAGGAGTCACTGAACCCTCCAACAGACTCTGGTTCAGGTCAGGCCTGTGGTGCTGATACCCGAAGATGCCTTACCGGGCGCCACTTCAGAACTCAAGCTATGTGCGAGTAACAGGGCCCTCAATGCCATCATGAAGACTGATTGCTCTGGTTTAGGGGGCGTAAAAGAGGTCTGCATTTTCGACCCCAATGGGACACTTCCAATTTAGGGAGAAGCCCTTTGGCTTAAAGAATGGCCCTGCCACCTTTCACACGTTGGTCAACAGGGTCCGGCCTAGAAAGGAGGTATCCCGTTTCGCCTGCCTGAGTGACTTAGCTGTCTTCAGCTCTGTCTAGGAGAAACATCTGTACTACCTCCATGAAGTGCTTCAGGCGCCGCAGCAGGTGGGCATATCAAGGCGAGTGAGGGTCAGATAGGTCAGAGTTCCGTGGTGTATCTGGGCCACTTGGTGGGTGGGGCAAGGAGCCTCCCATGCAGGCCAAGATTGAAACTATTCTGGTCTGGTAGTCCCCCTAAAACAAAGACTGAGGTGAGGCCTTACCTGGGTCTCACCAAGTACTTTTGGAGGTTTGTTAAAAGATATGGAACCATTGTGCCCCATTGACAGAGCTGACTTTAAAGAAGCTGCCCACACAGGTGATGTGGACAGAGGCCTGGAAGAAAGCCTTTGTCACACTAAAGGAAGCCATGTGTTCAGCACACATACTCAAGGCTCCTGTCTTATCTAAAGAGTCCATAGTACAGAGAGACATTTCAGAGTATGATAGGGGCGGTCTTATCACAGTTAAATGAGGAGGGCCAAGACCAACTGGAAGTACCCTCAGGTGGATCATTCAGCTGAGGAGCAAAAATCACAAACTGTTGAGGTGGTCCAACTCCCCACAGGAAATGGACTTTACGGTGGAACACTGTCCTGGGTCAGACCACACCAATGTTGATGGTGTATCTCGGTTCTTCCATCTTAGTGATGAGAACTCCCAAGGGGTTGGCTAGTTGTCCCACTTTCAGCCTGGGGGACACGTTAGACCTTTCAGACTTAGGGTGATCTCTGCTCCCAGGTTTTTGTCTGACCTTTCTCCATTTTTGTTGATTTCGTTTTGCTGACCTAAGGTCTCTGTGCACTTTACCCCTGCGACCCAGTGCTAAAGTGCATATGCTCACTCCTTAAAGCATGGTAACATTGACTTATCTAAAATTGGCATACTTAATTTGCTTGTAAGTCCCTAGTAAAGTGGCACTACTTGTGCCCGGGCCCGTAAATGAAATGCTACCAGTGTGCCTGCAGCACTGATTGTGTCATCAACTACCTAGCCCATTAAACATGTCTCAGGCCTGCCATTGAAGCCCTTGTGTGCAGTTTTCAGCAGTCATGGCACCCTGGCAAAATAAACCTTTTGCCAGGCCCAAACCTTCCCTTTTTATACATATCAGTCACCCCTGGGGAAGGCACTAGACAGCTCAGAGGGCAGGGTGCAGTGTATTCAAAAGGTAGGGCATGTACTTTCAAGTTTTACATGTTCTGGTAGTGAAAATTCCTAAATTCACCTTTTACTATGGTGAGGACATCCTCTCCTATAGGATAACATTGAAGTTACCTTGTTACATTTTATAAGTGTAATTTCTAAATGAGAATAGGTAACCAATTCATGTTTGGTGTCTCTGGAATCTTTATGTAAAATCCTAACTTGTGATGAAGTCTGATTTTAAATTGCTATTTTGAAAATGCCACTTATAGAAAGTTAGCATTTCCCTCCCTAAGCCATTTAGTTCCTGTAGCCTTTACCTGGATCACATGATTGGGTGTAGCTGACAGTTGAGCTGTGTGTATTCCTCCCAGACAGCCACATACAATAGAAAGCTTAAGTGTGTCTGGATGGGCCATCACTGACAGGATGGGTGGGAGGAGCTCGGCACAGCCCCAATTACACTTGAAAAGGATGTGTCCTACCTCCTCATAAAGGGCTGGATTCCCCTGTAGTTAGTCTGGAGCCAGGACAGGGAAGACAGGATGGCTGGGGACTTCAAAGTGAAACCTTTTGAAGCTTCTCCTACACTTCAAAGGCACAACTGGGTACACATACTGGACCTCAGACACAAACTCTTCAGTACACTTCTGGAACTGGTGATAGTCTGCCAGGAAGGAGGACTGATGTGTTGCTGAAGGACTGCCACTCTTCTGAACTACACTCTGCTGGACTACTGTCTTGCTGTGCTGTCCTACTGCCTGGTTCCATCCTGACTGAGACAGAAGGGCTGTACCTACACCTCTTAAACTGAGATCTCAGTGTAACTAGTGTTATGACGAATACATCCCTGGCACTAGTCTGAAATATGGAAGCATGGAAGTTTCCTCACATGTGCATGCATTATGCACTTAAAATTTCTACCCTGTTATATGTGTGAGCATTTGAATAGAAAACAACAAGGAGGTGACTGGGCTGTTCCTAGAAGACGTGAGGGAGGGAGAGAACTAGTGATGAAGTTGGAGGGGGAGAGGGAGAGGAGGGAAGTGACGGTCACGAGGGAGGGGTATGTGCTCAGGTGGACAAACACCCCTGGGTATCCAATGTGTTGGATTTAGTTGCCTCACACACCCTTGCGAGTGTCATGCTTCATCATCGGCGTTGCTCCTCGTCGGGCAGGCGGTGCAATGCCCAACGGGCTCACCTCAAGGAGGGGCTCTTTGTCGGAGATCTTCTATCCAACTGCCTTATGGTGAAGTGCGGGTGAGGGGCCAGTAGTAAGTAGAATGTGCGGGTGAGAGTAAAAAGTAGCTCAGGGTACCGGAGACAATTTTATTCTGGTGGTCCCCTGCCACTAGTAAAATCAGGGATAGCCGATATTCATGGGAACATTTGAATAGATACATCAGAGGAATGGTCAGGGCAATCCCACACAAATGCAATGAACACCCACTTAGGCATAATCTCGTGGATATTAACAAATCTGACATACATCAAAATATGTGTACACCATAACAAAATGGGCATTGATGATCATTTGTATTTGTCTTTCCAACATTTCCAGCATGTATTTATTTACTTATTTATAAATTTTTATATAGCGCGAACCAGATCCCGAAGATATTACAGCTCTTTACATGAGGATCAATTGAAACACAAGTTACATATTACACCCAAGCATAGTAAGACACAGGCACAGAGACAATGTAATGGATGTTTCATACCTGAAAGAGCATCTGTAAGAGTTGTGTACCGAGGATGTAAAGCCCACAAATTGCTCTAGATTTCAAAAGCTGTATGTAGGAAGAAGACGCATGTTAAATAAAACATTTTAAACTGGGAAAGGCATGGAAAATAATATATTGATAGTGTTTCTACTTTCCCAAGTAAATATCATGGGTTAAGTATACATACATGTGCGTGTTATATTTAGGAATACTGTACACTTATACTAGATTCTTCTCTCGTGTATTTATTACACCAATGTAGGTAGGAAATATTTGTGAAACACCTACCCATGTGAAACTTGTGTATGAGAGAAATATAACTTACAACACGTGTAAGTTACACTTTTCTAGATCAGGGACTAAAGCCCCCATTTATGGAAGGGCAGTAACGAACACATTCACTAAAAACTGCCAGCTGTCTAAACTGCTTTCCTCTTGTATTTCCTACCTTTGCAGTAAGTCTAAAATCAATAGGAAATCCTAATTTTTAAATTGCATCTAAACTGCCAGATTATTCAGATATTGGGTCTGATTCACAAAGATAAACTTACACTTTTGTGTAAGTTTATAATTATTTGCTTTTCAAATGGGTATTTTACTAGTAGCATTTTACAACTCCAGGGTCTCTGCACATTAAAAGATAGGACTGTCCTATCTTTTTATGTATGTGTTTGTCAACGCTAAAGTCCCAACAAGACTGCATCATCTCAATTCACATGTAGGCATTTTAGCCTCCACTGTAAGTGCCTATAGTAACATGGCAGTGACCATAACAATAACAACGAAAATATGTCAGCCCAGATAAGAGATGGACATGATGCTCATACCTCTCCGCATGTCTAAACTTCATTCTTTCCAGTAGGAAGAGATAAATGACTTTGCAGGCAAACATAAAATAGCAAGCGTTTGCAAATGCTTTAGGTCTCGCATTTGCGAGACTTCGAGCTATTGTCGTTGTAAACATAAAAGCGGACGCTGTGCTGAAACATAAAGTGCAGCGCCCATGTTGTAAACATGAAAGTGGGTGCAGCGCTGAAACATAAAGAGCGGCACCTGTGCACATAAACATTATGTGCATGGCGGCCCATGAACCGGGCACCATATTGATAAAAACATAAACATGAAAGCGGACGCTGTGGAAAAACATGAAGTGCAGCATCAGTGTATACACTAAAGTTATGCGTGTGGTGGCCCCTAAAGAGGGCACCGTGGTGATAAAATATCACTAACAGGAAATAAAAGAAGTAGTCCCTAGACGAAACACTTAACCACCCACAGCGAAAGTAAACTGTAGTTGGCCGGTGCTCCTCAGCATAAAACGGAAGTGATGTATCAGGAGCACCAACCAATAAGGAACCAGGAAAGAAAAGCAACACAGGAGTGAACCAGTGGCAAGCAGCAGGCGGGATTACACTCTATATACTGATTACAGCAGGTCTTGCAGACAGCAAATGCGGTTTGCCTAGGCTCAAACTAAAAATGGAAGATTTTTAAGTGGGTCTTGCCACAGTGTTCTTGATAACACCTCCTGGCCGTCACCTTGAGGCAGGACCACTAGAATTGCTACCTTGTGTAGAAGTCACTAAATATCACCAAGTAACTCTGACTTCTTGAGCAGCCTCATTGGTGAAGGGATCTGGATGATTGACTAAAAATCAAAAAAGACTTTTTCATCCCTTTAGGAAATGAAATACCATAGCTGAACGTGCACCAAAGGAGCTCATTTTGAATTGGACATTTCCCTTACAATTGCAGTAAAAAAGAGGGAACTTAAGCTGTTATTTTTGGAAGTAAAATGCCCCTTAACTTCAGGCCTTTCAATTAATGGATGTCCCAATGCCTGGAAGATACATGAATGTGCATATGACATGTGAGAGACAAACAGTTACTTTAAATTACCCTGCTGATAAGGAAGCAACGTTTTCCTGTCTTCAGCCAATTACTTCACAAGATCGTCCATCTGTGTCCCAAAAAATTTGGAATCAGTAAAGTGGTTGTGTTTTAAAACTCTTTTCTGGGAGGTTCCAATACTCCCTGAACTCATTCTTTGGTAGAGTTGCGCTTCAATAGAACTAATAATATTGTAGAGGAACATTACCCATTTAAACAGATGTCCTAGATGAAACAGACTTGTGGCCCTTGATCTTAAAAAACTGGACCCAACAGATCTGCCTCTAGAACAATTCAAATAGATACTGGAAGTCTTTGATGAACATGTGCAATAATGGACAGGTATTTAGTTCTCCTAAAGAGCTTTCAACATCAAGGGAAATCAAGGTCCAGCAAATTCAAGCAAATATGCTTAATCACTTCATCTGCCTGAGAACCAGGAGTAGAACACCATCTGGATTTAGAGTCAGATTCTACACCAGTGGCGGTTGTATTAAGGGGAGTACAGGGTGCTGCCCTCCCAGTTGCGGAGTGGAGAAGGGAGAAAATTAACACCACATGGATTGGAGCAGCTTGCCAGCTTTCCATCTTTAAATCATGGCATGCTCTACCCTAAGAAACTGAAAGTAAACATTTTTAATATCGGCAATGATTTTTGAGGTCGTACCCTCGGACGAAAGTCCTCTACTATGCATGTGCTGAACTGGGAGAGGAATCTTCCTCGCCCTTGAGGCACAAGAGAGGAGAGTGACATCAGCCTGATAGGAGTGGCTGAACTAAGCAGCAGTGAATAGGTTGCTGATGGGGTGCTTCTGACGTGGCCCTGGGCGCGGTCAGCAGAGTCACATACGCATTAAGGGGAAGGGGTGGCGGACAGCAACACAGTTCAGTGGGTGGCAACGATTGCACTGTTAGGCGGATTTTTCATTGACTAATGGAAGCTGCTGGGGGCGTGGGTTATTGAGTTCACTAGTTCAGCTCTTCTTCAGGATTTATCGCGTGGTGGCTGACTGTTTATGGCGCGCAACTTGACCTACAGGGCTATAGGCACCAGTTGCAGTTGGGAAAAGAAAGGCAGCGCCTGCAGCCACGAAGAGCACAGCAGGAGGGAAAGGAGGAATTTTCGAAAACGCTGCCATCTCTGTGAATAGCCAGCACAAGAGCATCTATCAACATGAGGGGCGCACAGGCCCGGTTCTAGAGGGTGGGCCGGGTGGGCCAGGCCCACCCAAACATGAGCCTGGCCCACCCAAACATGAGCCTTGGCCCGAGGCTTGATGTGAACCCCCCCCCCCCCCCCACCCCCCCAGTAGTGTTCAGGCTGGCTCTCCTGATCAGAAGTCAAGAGGCTGCTGCAGCCTCTGTGCAGCCAAGCACAGATTATCGCGGCCCATTGTCACATATAGAATGACAATGGGCCAAAGCCAGCAGGCACAGCATGTGGTGGGAGTTCCGGCCCTGGCCTTAGGTCACAGGTCTTCAAACAGTGGTGCGCACCTCCCTGGGGGTCTGCACTGCATTCCCAGGGGGGCACAACTGCGTATGCAAGGAAGGAATTGTAAATGAAGATAGCCAGGAAGGCTCGACGTTTATCTGGCGATTTCACAGGATATCTTCTTTTATATGCAGAAATTAAACCGCATAAAAAGTTTGCACCTGTAATTCTGAGTGTTTCCTGGGGCACTGTCAGTGAGTAGGGAGACGGGGCTCAAGGCTAAACACAATAGGCTAATAACTATGTAATTTTTCATCTTCATATAATTGCATATATAAAAAATGCGCACACACAGTAAATGAAAAAACAAAGCAAATTAAACGAATTTTGGGAAAATATACTCTCTTATGTTATAAACCTCTGTTATCTAAAGCAATTACTGCAGATTTCTGTGTCTGACCAGACAGTCGCCGATTTGAATCCTCGTTCTCACTGTGGGAAATAGTAACTAGTGTATTTATAGAGCTACACGTTCCATGCCTGTGGTAAAAAGCACTCTGGCATCACGTAAAGCATATATTAGCTCCTCGGCTGCTTTTATGTGTGTTGCATAACCAGTTGCATAGGGTCCAGTGTCATGAGAGGCCTATTAAAGCCAGGGTCACTGAAATTATGCGGCAGGGGAGGACCAAATCATGTGGCAGGGTTGACTAAATTATGTGGCAAGAAAAGGAAAATTATGTGGGGTTATACAGAACATTTTGTTATGCATCTACTTTGTTACTTTGTCATTTGGTAAAAACTATCTGGACATTGATTTCACCTCATTAATGCTGGTTTAATACCCAAATATAGCAAAAAGCAAAGGAAAGGTGACCAGTCAAGCTTTGCGAAGGACGTTTCACAGAGAGATGAGAGCACCTTTACTGCGAAAAGGTGGGGGCAGCACGTTGGAGCTCATTATTTCTAAAAGGGAGGAGTTGTGTCCTAATGGCAAGAGCTTCCTACTTTGGAACCTAGTTCAGGTCCTCCTGTCAGCTCAACTCAAATCACTTAATAGTCCAGTGCCTAAAATAAAAAATATATATAATAGATTAATATGAACTTGTGTTTGTGTAATGTAAATGGTACTTATTTAAAGTTTCCCAATGCCCTTGGGACTAGTCCTCCCTACGTTAAACCAAAAAAGGGATGGATAACCTGTTTCAAGATTGGAGTGATAGCCATGGTCGGTAAGTTGTGAAAGAGGCAGATGAGGTAAAGGGCTACTTAGGGCCTCAGCTATCGTTAGTGCAGAAAGTTCAATTCCATTGGGGCCCAGGAGTGCGAGGGGCTCACAAGAACCAAATTATGGAAAGAACAGTTTTTTTGTCAATTTCTGTTATTGTTTGATGATTTTCCCTATCAAATGTTTTACATTTACTGTGGATCATGAGCTACAAAAAAGTATCCATGATATGATCTCAAAAGCTCTGCCTTTGCGCTCAGCCCTGCCTCTTCTGTTTCCCGATCCTTGGAATAAAGTTTTGTATGTGGCCCCCGACTTCAAAACATTTTGCTTTGGGGGGCTCAGTGCAAAAAAGTTTGAAGAACACTGCCTTAGGGTATGACAGTGAGGCCTCACCACGGAAGAGGCTGCTACTGCAGGCCAGAGTTTTCACTCCCCTTGGAACAGGAAGTGATGGGGGCAATAAACAGGGTTTTGCTCCTTCCCTCCTCGCAGTGGATGGCAGGCCAGACTCCAACTCATTCTGGCCAGGCAAGGCATCCTCACTGCTCTACCAACCTCCCATCTCAAACTCAGAATTTAACCAAAAACCAACCCCCACCTTACCTGTCTCTTTGAGATGTGGCATTTAATGTATAGGCTTTGTCAGAAGAAGCCCTTGGCAGCGAGTTTCCTGGGCCCTAGTGCCACCGCAGTGCAACTTCTAAGTTACCTCAGTCAAAGGAGGGCCACCACAGAAACTGTTATGTTTTTTCTGAGAGACCAAATGTTTGATCATGTACTCCTTCCTTGAAAAAAAAATAAAGCCCTTTCAATCAAAACCAGCGAAACTGAAAATGTTTACATCATAGTTTATTTGTTCAGACAGCATAGTCATTAACTGCTGCCTGCTGGGGTGTATTGATATAACCAGGGCCACTGGAATTATGCGCCATTGGGGAGGAAGCCTGGCTGCTTGCATCTTGGGCAGGAGCAGAGAAGACGTGGGACCCGGTAAGCTACATAAAAAAAATATATATTAATAAAATAAAACACCCCACTGTGACCCCCGTGCGACCCCCCTACCCCCTCTCCCTCCCCCCACGAGTCATGCCGGCCGCGACTAACTCAGTGGCCCACCCTAATGCACCATTGGCCCACCCAAATAAAAATTCCTGGAGCCGGGCCTGGGGGCGCAACACTTTCGGAAACGATGAGACACGTCCCGAGCACAGGTACGGGGTCCCAGTGACTAGTGAGGTGCAGCTACATCACTCGCTCGAGATCGCAAATATATACAGACATGTGTGACTGTTCACATCAAATGGCCAACACAGATAAAAGGCTGCGCCCGCTTTATTTTATTAATGCCCTCTTTTGGTGGCAGACGGCCGCGCCTTATACCACTCCCCCACCCAGTATCAAAGGCATTGTTTAATACCTGCTTACAGCATTGAAAGGTAGTGATTGGCGGATCAGTACTGGGTGAAGTGGTCCAGATTGTGCCTCATCGCAGGCTTCAGAGAGCTACCCCTGCGTGCACGAGGCCTCACATGGTGAATGTTCTGAGCTCTCTGTGAGGGTTGCGACATAAGCACGGTTGGGGTTGCAATACTGACCCAATATTTCTTACGATTTCAGCCCTGGTTTCTTGTTTCAGGTGTATTGTGTTCCGTATGTTGTGCAGTGTTGGTTCGGCTTGATAGCGGATCAGATGGGGTCTGGCTTCGGTGCTGCCTTGGGAGTGGGGCTGAAGCTTGTCACTCTTCTTCCTCCTTCTACTCCCATCCCCTCTGACATGGATATGCTATCTCACGCAGCCCACCCCTTGAAGGTTCCAAGGACACCACAAGGGAAGGTTTGGTGATTTAAGGTGTGGGGTCTGTCTTTGGGTTTGTTGGGCAGGCATATATATTGAGAATGGGTGAATGGGTGAATGAATGAGCTACAGGGCGCTATTTTCTCGGGTCCATTGTGAAGTTACAGATTGGAGTAGCTGTGTCATTGTGAATGTCGTCATTGCAAGACTGTGAGGGGAGGTGTCGGGCAGGAGCATTGCAGAGGGTGGACAGACAAGACAGCTTTATTTGCCCTGTGCAGGTAACATAGCGTGTTGTGCTGTGGAGTTTGCACACTACAGGAGCTGGGCAGTTTTAATTCTGTAAACTATGGAGTATTTTTCCTCCGTTTGCATGCATGTTTTGGGTCAATACTGTCACAATTGCTTTGTAGTCTTCAGGTTTGCTTTGGGGTGCATGATATTCCCACTCTTTTTTCAGAGTTTTCTCGAGCGAGAACCCCCATAGACTCCTCTTTTGACAGTCATGCTCACTAGCCCCGTGATGCAGTACACATCGGCCGCTTTTGAGCCCTACCACTTTCCAATGTCACCAGCCGCCACTGTTCTACACTTTCAAGGTCTATACGTTCAAGGTATGAGTATCATATCTTCATTTAGGCTTTTCTGGAAGTTGTTGTTCACATTAGTGCTTCTGGAACTATATCGGGGGGGGAAACCCACCTACTTGTAACATTGGAGGATCAGGGGCCATCAAATGACTAAGCTCTGTCAAAGTAAGGAAAGCAGATGAAGTCTTGTGGGGTTTGGGTGTATCGGGTGGTTTTAAAGGCTTCCTGGGAAGAGCGACCATGTGTAAACAAACAGGCTCACATGAATATAAATAGAATTGGAGTGCGTTATTCGCAACCCTTCTACATCAAACTAGAGGCAACACTGGTGGGAGTTGAATCAGCATTTCAATAACAATTTGAGAATTCATTGCCTTATTTGGGAGAAGACATAGGAGAGGAAAGTAACTGCGGGTAAGATATCACACGTCTTCCCTCTTTAAACAAAAAAAAAACTAACTCAGAAAGGAACTGTAAAAAGAAATGAAGGGGTGAACAGATTGGAACAGACAAAACTAAACTGCTTACTGAAAATGTCAGTGTACAATAAATAGCATCATTATTTATTATAGGTGATTTGTTGGGCGCAACATCTACTCAAAGAGTGTCAGAGCACTGGCAGTAAGTCTGATTTCCAACTAATATGAGGTTTTAGAAAGCAGACCCAAAGAGCCAGGCTTTAAGGGAACGCTTAAAGGCCTGGATATCCTCAGGCATGGGGCTGTAGCAGAGGGCATTTCACTCCTTTGTGGCCAGGTAGGAGTAAGAACTGCCACCCCACCTTTTTCTGCTGACTACATAGTAAAAATGCTACGGTAACTCAATTCACCACATACTATGCATGCTATTTTGGTCTTCTACATGCTCTCATGCAAACCTAATTTTGTGTCCTTTTAGTAAACTCACAACTGACTTCTCGTCCTGCAGCTTGTCTCTCCCACAGGCTGACACCACTGCTCCCTCACCCACAACCCCTATTCTTATTACAGATTCTACCATTGCTAGTTTTAACAGCATTGTTGAATAGTGTGACAACCTTGATGAAATTGGAGTACTTGGACTATGCAACATATCAAAAAAGAGCCTTAACTCATACGCAATCAACTACTGTCACCTTACAGCTCTCCACTCCATGCTTTTCTACATAATCATTTTTCTTCTCTCCTTCCATAAGTCTCCTATCACTCTCCACTCAATATAAACCAACAAATTCACCCACTCCTCACTCTCTGTCATCCACCCAGGAGCAAGTCTGGCATAAGGTTCTTCCCCTAAACAACTCAAACAAACATCTCCTAGTTTGGAATGTAGAGACATAGGATATTTCAGAATTAAGCCTTCAGCTTCCTCTTTTCAATTATATCTTTCCACTGTTGCTAACTAGATACCCTCTTTTATTGTCCTGTTGAATCTCTCCACTACACCATTTGTTTGCTAATGAAATTATGAGAATGTTTTGTGGTTGATATCATTTCCCAAAATGAAAGCACCCACCTCTTTTAACCACAATTGTGTGACATTGTTGGTCATTGTAAGAAATGGTGTTATTGGATGAGTGGGGTGGAAGTCCCACTCAGGCAACAACCACAATACTTGTCAGGGCCAACCACAAAAGTCATTAAAATTAGGCTTCGCTTAACCCTCTGGCAGCTTGACACAAAAGCAATCATGCTTAACATAGAGGCAATGTGTAAAGTATTTATGCAGCACACAAGCAGTAATAAAGTGAAAAACAACATGAGGAAATTCCCAAATCAATTGAAAAACAAACAGAGTACATTTTAGTAACAACTGAAATCCAATCAGTAGAACAGGAGATATTGAATTTTAATGTTTTTAGTGAAAATAGTTGCAGGAAGCAGGAAGCAGAAAGCACCACTCACGGGTATCTGTTCATGCTGTACCAGGGTAAGGTCACAAGTTCAGGCCGATGGTGATGGAGCACAGATTGTATACAGTGTTCAGGTTAGTCCCACTAAAGAGTTGCTTTCTCATGTTATGCACAAACAGTTACGCTCACATTGGAAGAGGCCGCAGGAAGGAGGCTTTCGGTGTGAAGAGCAGGATGAGTGTCACAGAAGTCGTTGCTTTAGCGCAAAGATCCAGTTGTCACCGGAGCGTTGGCGGTTGCTGAAGGATGACGCCTTGTTGTGCGAAGAGCAAGTTGCACGTTGGCAGTTGTAACAGACAGTCACTGTTGACGCAAAAAGCAGGTCTCACTTCAGCTTTGCGTTGGCGATCATTGCGGATTGTCAACGCTGTAGCATGAAGTGTGGATCTCATGATGCCGTTAGTCACAGCCGGTCACTGTCAACATGAAGAGATGGTCGCACTGAAGCTTTGTGTTGGTGGTCTTCGTAGGCAGGAGATCCCCTTTGCGAGGAGCCCATACCTCAAGATTTTCACCTTCATCTTCAGGATGTGCTGCCACTGATGCAAGCCAAGGGTCCAGGACCTGGGAACACATCTTGGGGATCAGGACTCACTCCAGAAAAGGTCAGTAGCTGCACTCAGGCAAGTCCAGGCAGGTCCAGTTTGTGCTGGTCAGCTGACCAGTGGCAGAGAGGTCTCAGGAAGCTTGTTGGCTCCCTGTAGCTCAAACAGGAGGACAAACAACTGACCCTTGTAGTCAGTCTGGATAGCCTGGGATCAAGGCAAGCAGCTCTAATTTTCCTTCTCCAGGCAGTAAGGCAGTCCTTCTTCTGAATGCCCCTCAAGTCCAGGATTGTTCTGATGAATGGTTCACAAAGCCCTTTTTTTTATATCTTGCCAGGCCTTGTGTGGGGGAATTCCCTGACCTACCTCTAAAGCTGTTCTGGTCAGTTCTTAATCTTCCTTTGGCGCTGGCCTCAAACTGTCAGGTTCCTTTGTGTGAGATGTGAGCATGTTCCTTTTACATTTTCAATGAGGGCAGGGTACAGCTCCTCCTCAGCCATCCTGCCAGGAAGCCTCTCTCCCAGCTATACAAAGGTCTTGTTATTCACTGTCTGGGCCCAATACACATTTTTTACAGAAACATTAAAAGGCCAAAGCAGCTGGAAACTCTCAGAATGGCGTCTGAAACTTAGGGTAGGAAAATGCCAACCTTCTTAAAGTGACGATTTCAAAATTATTATTTAAAATGCAACTTTATGATTAAGGAGGATTTTAAAATACAATTCATTTGAGTGCAAACAATCTTTCAATATCTGCTCGTAATGCAAAGTTAGCATTTGTTAATTGAAATAAAGTAACCCAGTGTTAGCCTATGGGAGAGATAGGCCTTACAACAGTGAAAGATGGCTTTATAGGTTTTCACAGTAAGGACATGTAAAACTTAAACACCACACATAGCCTATGTTTTAGATACCATGCACCGTGGCCTATCAGTCTTTCAGGCCTACCGTAGAGGTGACCTAAAAGTATTATGAATTAAGGGTTAGGCCTGGCAAAAGGTTTATTTTGCCAGGTCCAGATGTCTGTTTAAAACTGCACTGCATGCTGCAGTGGCATGCCTGAGACATTTTTTGAAAGGCTACTTAAGTGGGTGTCACAATGAGTGATGCTGCCCACTAGTAGCATTTAATTTACATGCCCTGGGTACATGTAGTGCTATTTACTAGAGATGCAAAAATAAGTTAAATATGCCAATTAGATGTAGTCCAATTTTCCCATGCTTGTAGGAGACAGTACAAGCACTTTTGTGCTTGATAGCAGGGATAAAGGGCACAGACCACTAATGCCAACAAAAACAAGGTCAGCAAAAAAAAGGGTGTGAAGGCAAAAGGTTTGGGGAATAACATATTCAGGGTGTAAGGTCCAACCATCATTTTGCTTCTAGTTAGACACTCATGGCACAAATGTCTTTACGGAACTTGATCACCTTGCTTGAGCTGATTTCACTCCTCCAAGCCTCTTAGGGTCACAGAGAAAATAAATCAACGAAAACTATTAAATAAGGAGTTAAACTTTCTCCTCTCAGTGGCACTACAGTGTCCAAAGTAATTTCTGCCCAAGGTTGACAAAGTGACAGCAGACTACACATAGAAGGAACACACAGTTGCAAAACGTTGTCACTCAGCACACAACTGCTGCAATCCTATTGCTGATTTCTACCTCCATGTCCATCCCAGGCCACCATAAATCCATGTACAGTTTCTCCTTTGCCTTGACAACCCCAAAATGTCCTTCATTTGTGTTGGACCCGGTCCTTTGGGCAGGTTCACCCCGAGACTTTTTGCTTTTTCCTAGCCTGTTTCTGGAACCTGGGTTGGAGATTTTAGGCCTCTGCGCACTTTTTTACTGTGGTACAGTGTAAAGTGCGTGTGCTCTCTGTGTATGTGTGGCGAGTGACCTGCCCTCCCATAGGAATGAATGGGGAATATGTATGCCCTTGGTAGTTCCTGATGTGTGGGGAGTGCAGGGTCGAGTTTGATATGTATGAACTCGTGAGAATGAATGCTGCGTAATGGTGTATGCAGCATGGTTGTGTCTAGTCTAGAAGCGCAACTTTTAGAAGTTGGCATATTTGTGTAGTGAGTCTGCTGGCACGTGATTGGCTGGTGAGCCTGGCCCAGGAGTGCCTGGGCCTGCTTGTGGATCGACTGTCCGGTCTGAGGGTGAGAGGCGCTGCAGAGCCGCCGGAGGGAGGGGGTCGGAGTCAGCCCGTAGATGAAAGGGCACATCTGCTGCCAGGGAAGTGGGAGGAGATAGCGTCTGATGGTCCCGGGCTGTGTCTGCCTGACCACCATGCTGGCTCCCCCTCCTGATGGGCCACTGTCACCTCTGACCTGAGGCTGACAGGAGAGGGAAACCAGAAAAACCCAGGGCTCAGGGCCCGCTTACACAAAGACTTCAAAGGACTTCAAAGACTTTTCTGTGTATAAGAAGGGGCTGTGTCCCCTTCCAAAATGTTCTTGTTTCTGACTTGAATCTGCCAGGGGCGTGCTGCTGCTTTGGCTCAGGGGAATCCCTGAGTCCTGCCCAGCCCCTGAACTCCTGATGGACTTTCCTGGATTCCTGGACTTTTGGGGGACCCCTCTGCCTTGCTTGGGCTGATGGGGGGACTTGGCTTTGCCCCCCCTGGGAAGCTCTGGGACCTTTGCAGCAGGGAGAAGCTGCATTTCCCTGCAGAGAGCACTTTATTTTTACTTGAACCCTCTTTGCTGCCTGCTGGCGCTTGGGAGCGCTTGATTTGTATTTCTAGCGCCTGGAAGCGCTGTGGGTCTCCCTGAGCGCCTGGGAGCGCTCTGTCTGGCTGCTAGCGCTGGGAGTGCCGTGGAATGGCCGATGGCGCTTAAGAGCGCTTTGTTTTGCAGAGGCCGGTGCCCACCCGGCATGACCAGCGCAACGAGGACTTCCCGAGCGCTGGGAGTGCTTTATTTTTAGGGCCGGTGCCCACCCGGCATTTGCCCGCAAAAATCAGCCCCCGCCTGCCTGCCTAAGGAGAACGGCCGCAGCGCTGCCCGCAGCGACCCGGAAGTGGTCGGCCGGCCGGCCAATCCCAGCGTGGCCGGCCGGAAGTGCCCGCCCCCGCAGCCCGGGGGAAGAAAGAAGAAGGAGGGAAGATGGCGGCAGCCGCTGTGGGGCTCCCGTGACCACGAGGGAGCCCCGAGAGAGGGAAGCCAGGATGTTTCCTTCCGGTCCCCCGTGAGGAGAGGGAGACCGGAGATGCCCGCCGCCGAGGGAAGGAGAGCGGCAGAGAGCAGCTGAGCGTGCAGGCGGGGCCCCATGGTGGAAGAGGAGCCCCGCGCTGCCCAAAAGAAGAGAGGAGGAAGCGCCGCCTGTTGCTGGGGCTCCCGTGTGCGGAGGGAGCCCCGGAGAGAGAGAGGAGGCTGGCGTCCCGCGTCGGAGTCCCGGTGAGTCTGGGCTGGGCCGGGTAGAATGGGACAGAGGAGAAGGGAGGGGCGCCGGGACACATTGTCGGTGTCCGCCCCCCCCAGTGGTGCGAGCTCGCGCTCCTGGGCAGTGTGAAGCCACGAGGGCTTCAGGGGCGGCCCCGGTTGGCAGTGGGTCGCCCCCACGTGTTTTGCGAGCCCAGAGAGGCTCAAGGGGCCTCATCTTGTGTTGCGAGCCCAGAGAGGCTCGTAGGGGCATAATTAACTTTGGTGCATCTAGGGCGGCCCCGGATGGCAGTGGGTCGCCCCAACGTTGGCTAGAGCCCACGAGGCTCCCCAAGGGCATTTGCAATTTAGAGCCCTGACAGGCTCCAACGTGGGGGCATCATTGTGCAGAGAGCTTGTGTGGCTCCAGCGTGGGCGCAGTTTGCGCCTGAGGGTCAGTGAGGACCCTGTCGCAGTATGAAGTTCCCAGCTGCCCAGCAATTAGTGGGCAGCTGCACCGTTTAGGTTTTGTGTGATTTCCAGGTGCCCAGCAAGTAGTGGGCACCTGCTACGTTTAGGCTTATGCTGAGACTGGCGCTGCATGGCCGCGCGCCCTGACATTGAGACTCAGGGCATCTTTGCCCCTACAAGGCCAGTTGGCCTAGGGACTGCCACAGGTGGTGGCTCATGTTTAGTTTTGCGCAATTGTATGGTTATCGCACCTCTGACTGTATTACCTTGCATCATGTGTTATTCCTGCACCTCTGAATATTTTTAGACATCATGTGACTTTTGGGCTACTGTATTGTTATGGTACCTCTGAATGTATTTTTATTGCATCATGTGATTTCTTCTTAACACCGCTGAATGTGTAGGTTTATACATTATGTGTGTTTCTTGACTACTCCTCTGAATGTATATTTATGCATCATGGGTAATGTGTTCTTTCTTAGACCCCTAAATGCTCTGTGATACTTAGGTGGTTTTCCTTCACTACTCTTCTGAATGTGTTTTATACATCATGGGTAATGTGTTCTTGCTTAGACCCCTAAATGCTGTGTGATACTTAGGTGGTTGTTCTTTTTAGTACAGGTGGTCCTAGTGAGGTCCTGGTCCCCTGCGTGACAGTCTCCTAAGGGTTTAGGGTTGCATAGGAGGTACTTACCTGTTCCCAGTAGTTACTGGATGTGATCTATAACTGTTACTTTGTGTTACAGTGATTTTATACACTTTTATTCTAAGTTCTATAAGTACTATTTCTATTTCTAAAAGTGCTGATTCTGACAGTGGCCCATGTGGCCCTGTCTTGTAAATAATCCCTTGTGAATATTGCCGTGCCAGCTGGCACCATGTACATGTGTGATTTCTATCTGATGTGATTTTTACAATACAAAAGTTATTTTAATATAACCTTGTGTGGAGTTCCTTTTGTGGTGTGCCTAGTATGTTGTTGCTGTTGTGCGCTGGCGCAAATGCTTTACACATCGCCTCCGAGTTTAGCCTAGACTGCTCGTGCCAAGCTACCTAGAGGGTGAGCAGGGGTTATCTTGGCGTGTGACTTCCTTGCCCTGACTAGAATGGTGGTTTCTGCCTGGCTTTGGCGTCAGCCTTAGCCTACCAGAAATAGCCAGTTCTAACAATTTGCTAATTTAGTAAGATTTGATATTACAGCCCTCAGTGGAATTACCTACGTACCCTTGAACAGCAACTCATTCTCCATTGCAAGTTCGTCATTTAGCAACCAGAACTCTTTAACATTCCCTTTCAGTAAACTGCACTTTGGCCAATCAGAATTCATCAATACACCAACCTCACATAGCAGCTCATCATTCTCTAACTCCTCTCTCCAATATTCTTACCCCCATGATGGCCGCTCGGAGCTGATGCTTCGTTGCGAACCCTCATTCCTGCCTCCTGAACGGCGTTCCCACCGCAATGTTTTCCCACCGGTACAAAGATTTCAAAACCGGAATTCATGCAGCTTACCTTAAGACCAAGTTTGACCTTCGCCGATCGAGCTTTGCCGAGATATTCCGCCGTGACGTCCCTCTCTTGGAGTGTCCTAAGATGGTGCCCGGACAGCTAAGCACTCGCATCTGATGCCAATGGTAGATCTCTGTGTTCCCCCCGAACTCCGTCCTATTCAACGTGTCGAAAAAGACTAATTGCAGAAAGTCACCTACAAGGGGACAGTGAGCCGATGTGTCAGCAAGGAAGGGACAGCATACAAACGATGAATGGAGCACTGAGCGGGTGAAGCCTTGGGGAGCATTACACAACAGAGAGGAGCCTCGATGCCGCCAGCGTTAACGGGTGAGCAGAGACGCCTCAGGGAGCTTGGAGACTGGGAGGCCAGGGGATTGCAGGATTGAGGGCCCCCGCACACATTGGCTATATTCTGAAGCCCCCTCGCGGTCTGCCAGACTTTAAAATGGCGGCCACCGGGACAAAGGCATGGCTTCACGAAACAACGAGCTCCAGAGGCAGCGATGTGAAGCAGACGGGATAATGGAGGGAAGGGGTAATTAAAGGATCTGGGCCAAGCAGTAAAAGAAAGGCAATTCGAACCCCTCACTTAGGGTGAAATAGAAGATGTTCACCACATCAGCTAAGGTTAACAAGGGAAGGCAATGTAAGGCCTCAGTGATCTTAACCCATGTTTGTGTTCCCAGCCGACTATAACGCAGAGGGGAAGAACCGGGGCAGCCATTATTCAGACCCCTCCTGAGAAATAAAAGTAAAAGAGAGCAGACTTACCTGGTGCAATGGGAGCCCTCTTTAAAATTTTAGTGACCCTGGAGGAACGAGAAGTGCCTCAAAAACATCAGCCAGCAGTTGTTCTATAAAAACTAAGTTGAGAGAGTGGCTCTCCTCACGGTGGCTATTTTAGATGGTGGTTATCTCTCACTATGTATAAACAAAAAGAATCCACACAGGAGTTTTAAGTGTTCTCTACAATGGTGGGGAACACTAAGTGTTTTTAAAATACCCCTCACACACCAAAAGGATGCTTGGTGGCATGCTTCATCATTGGGGTCTTCGCACCCCTCTACGGGATGCGGCGTGCTACTACCTACGGCTGTGCGGGAGCACTTATCCAATGACATTGCGTGGTGCGTGTGAGGGTTGGATGTGAGTGGGTGGTGGGGCTGTGAGTTATTTAAAAAGTACCTGGCTCGTGGGGTATACTAAAAAAAAAAATGGAATGGGCCCCCGGGCTGATACTGTTAAAAAGGTGAGATTCAAGGTGTTTATGTATATTTTTTGACGTAATGTGTAATTGTTTTCATTTTCTGTAGCATTGTCTAACCGAATGTAAAGCGCTCTGATACCTACGGGTCTAGCTAGCGCTATATAAAACTCACTAAATAAAAATAAATAAATAAAATAAAAATCTCCCCTTCGCCTGTCAACAGTATTCTTATCACACACACACATCTAAAATGAGACAGGACAACAGTGTGCAGAAGACTTTGGTTTTTCCAGGGATATACTCAACTTCAAAAGTAAATTCTTGTAAAGATATAATCCATTTCCTAATCCTGCTTGAGACATTAGCCAAAGCCTTCTTCATAAATATCTCTTTAAGTGACTTGCAGTCAGTCCTTATTATAAAATTTTCTGCTTCCTCCAACAGACAATTTCAGTACCTATCCAGAACCCACTTAACCACCAAAGCATCATTTTCATTGACCAAGTAACTGACCTCTGCAATACATAAAGCTCTAGATGCACAAGCAATGGTTACCCCCGAGTCATTAACATGTAATTGCAAAGCCTCAAAACCTTTTGAGCTGGCAATGGTGACAACTGCAGTCTTCCTCCCAGGAAAAGAAGATTGTAGATTTGTGCCTCCATCAAGTCCTTTTTGGCAAACTCAAATTCCACCTGGCAGTTGACATCCCACTCAGACTGCACACCTCTCCTTGGAAGATTCCTCAAACAAAAAGCCTTCTCCGATAGTCCCTTAGTAAATCTGTGCTGTAAATTCAAGCATGTCCTTAAAAGACATGAGTTCTTCCCTGCTAGTCGGTGAACAAATCTTTTTTCATGGTACTAACCAACTTTTGCTTGGGTTTTATCACATCAACTTAAATGCTATGATGTAAACAGTTTATTGTGATTTTCCCAATTTACACTTGTCACCTCTCAGTATAAGCTGCTGTTTCTCAAACCAACGAAGCATGTAGTTAACCTATGCATAATGCTCTGACAAGTTTGAAGGATAAATCAAAACAATATCTAGGTAAAATTTCACACCTTCGAGGTCACTACGCATCACTGACAGCTCTCTGAAAACCGAGGCCATAGGCATCAGCTAAACAGCATACTGCCAACCTTAACGCTCTCATATGTGTAGTAAATGCTTTTAACTGCTGTCTTTACTCATTTAATGTATTCTGAGTAAGTGGACTGCATGTCCAAGGTGGTAAGGAACGTTGCGCTTGTGAACATTGACATCATTTCAACTATATGTTAGGTAAGAGACATTTATCAACAACTTTCACCTTACTGGAGGTCCTTAAATCCACAGAGAGGCATATGGCCCCAATTTGCTTTAACTCCACCACAATGGGATCTAGCCACTCCGTTACTTTCACTGGAACTATCATACCCGTTTCACTCAGCCTGTGGACCTTCTGACTCTAAAAGACACTGGCTTCACTGTACCTATAAGTTTAATTTTGCTTAAATATCCAAGTTTCTCAATTAACATGTTTGGAAAGGTTTTACTCAAATTATTCACCGCCATCCTGTCCCACATGCACCCTAGCTTGTAATGAGGCATTGCAATCAAGGAACACGCTCTACTCTCCCAGATGAGGCAATCCAGTGATGCAACATAAACCTTTGCCGGGATTATTCACCCATTAAACTCAACTGTAGCCATGAACCAACCCTTCATGTGATGTATTGCCCCTCCGTAGCCTCCTGGCCATAAATCCATTTTGTCCTGACTTGCGTTTCTTCCTGAAATGTTGCAGATACAAGGATTCTGGGATAAAAGTGAGTCTTGAGCACGAGTCGGACATCATAAGAACTCCACAAACATTAATCTACAATTTCACCTTCTGGTTACCCTTAGAAATCTGATTTAACTGTAAAACTACTTCAAGCACAGTAGCTCTTGTTCTTTTCTGCATACCACCATTTTTACAGGATGTCATAAAGTGACCCTTCCTGCTACATCTGATTCAGGTTGCTTTGATTGCATGACACATTTTTTACCTAGCCATATCTCCAAGAGCACCACACCTGTAACAATGTTCTTTGAAAACTGCCTTATTTTTCCCTTGATTCTTGTCAAATTCCTTCCCAGCTTCGACAATGTTGACCTCAGACCTACCTTTCTCGTCAAAACCAACTCTGTTGTCTCTCTTTATTTCTTCTACACACCTCAGTGTGTATTCTATTCCTTTATCAGCTATTAAAACTTCCCTAAGTAACGGCTCATCTTTCATCATCAGCTCTTCACTGTTTTCTCCATGTTGGAATGTAGAAGAAAGTGGTCTCCAATCCTTTCCTCAGTCACTGCACTGAATTTGCTTGTATAAGGAAATTTCCTCAATGAAGTCACTCAATCCTTCACATATTGGCCTTCAATTTATGTGCCCTTCCCAAAATGATTAAATTCAAGAATCATGCTCACGTGTGTCAAAGAGTGATTAAAAGTGATTTTACTCAAAGTAGGAATATTTTCCCGGTCTTTCTGTCCTTTTTCTCCAAAATTGGCCCTGATTATGATGTCGGGCAGACATTGCAGAATGGGAACCAGCGACCTCAGGTCTGCGGTTCTGACCGCATCATTAGGATGCTTCCACACACCGTGCAGTCGAAAACATATCTTTCTATGGAAACTTGTGCAGCAGGTGGAAAACGCCCATAGCAGAATCTCCCATAGAAAAAATTATGTTTCAAAACATCCCTGCACTGTGTGACTTTTCCCACATGGATTGGATGTCGGAAATTGACTTTGGGGGCCTCTAATAGGGCCCCCTCCCCCTTGGCCCACCACATTTTGCCCTGGGGGCACCTATGGTAACCCCCTAAACACCCCTATGAGGTGCCTGCCAGACAGTGCAGTGTAGCATAGGTGCCCCCAGGGCCAAATGCGGAGGGTCAGGGGGCCCTGCTAGAATATGAGGTATTTTTGACTGGCCGACGGGTCCCTTGAGCCCGTCAGAACCAGGCTGAATTCCCCGTCCAGTTTGAACTCTGACCAGTTGTCGGAGGCTCTCCGACTGACTTTGTTATTAGGCCCATAGTGTTGAATTATAGCAAACTTCCTGTCAGCTCCTAACTTTTCACCACAAACTCTTACATAAGTCATAAAAACTTTTCTTTAGTTACTCCTTTTTAGTCAAGGTTCCCCAGGAATACTTAAATAAAGGTGGATGAGTCATACCCTGCATATTATGTCCCAAGTTGTTACTATAGTTTAATACTCACTACTATAATCTAATCAAAGGGCTATCCACAAATAGAGCGACAGTAAGACACCCTAGAAAGATGCTTACAGAGAACTAAACAAGCACAATTATTTCGAAGTTAATTATTCATTTGTTACCAAAATAAATTTGAAAATAAAAAATGTTGAATATCATTTATAAGTACAGTTTCTGTCTATAGTTACAAAATTCTCTGTGGTGTGCCAAGAATGACAAAAATAATAAATAGGTGTGCCAATCACTGACCTTCATAATTTCCTATGAACATCTTTGCTACTATGAAAATAGACAGTATATTATTCTATCGCTTTTAAACGATCAACAGAACAGACATAGTCTTTTGTGAGGACTTCAAGGGGTGCCCATCACCATTTCCACATGTCCATTTTTCCACACAGCTGTATGCCCTTTGAAGTCTTACCAATCCCTCACAACACTGCCAGTGCTTAGCGATGTAAGTTTCAGCAGGTACTAATGCACAAGATTCAGACAGGCAACAGCTTGTCTGACATTCAAACAGTCTGTGAAGCACAAGACACACTTGAGAAAACAGCTTGCATTAAAAAATGTTTTCCAATAACAAAGCCTTTTCATAGTGTCACTTTCATTTTTATTCTCAGTGACACGTGCTAGCGTATGTTGACACACTTACCTCAGCTTCCTTATGCTTCGGCACTGTACCAGAGAAGTAGTTTTCCCCATCCTTTTTATGCCAGTTCGTTCCTTGTGCATTGTAAAAGAGAAATACTGCCTGAACTTGTAATGCAGTTCTGCGTAAGCCATCCATTATAAATGCTGGAAACACCTAAGTTCAACTTTACAATTCCTCAATGAGTTGTTGAGGTGCTTGCACCAGCCTTCTAGATCTAGTTGTATAAGAAGAGGGGCCCTTTCATCTGACATCTCCGGAGAAGAGTCGGATGCTTGACAAGGGCACTCAGGTAGACTTGCCTCACTCACGAGGTGTAGAGCTGATTATCATCGAGGCAAAGGCTTAAAGTGTGATGAGTCTCTGGTTATGGATTTTAGAGGTAATTTGGCAGTTACCATATGTTCTATGCTTGCCACAACCCTTAGAGGTACAGCATCAAACGAAGTGTCTGTTTTGCAGGTCCGCTTTAGTTTAACAAGAACTTGGTCTCCCTCTTGAAAACTGTGTCTCAAGCATGTCAGCACTTGGTGGCGTAGGCCTCCATTCTGTATTTGCTAGAGCTGTCAGTGACACAAATCTCATCTTGGTCTATTGACCGGCTAGTGGTCCACTGAGGTATTTTCATTGCCATAGAATGAGGAGTGGAATGTTAGGCATGAAGGGCTGGGTACAGAGCAATCTTGAGGTTGATGCTTTTCAATGCAGCAGGTTGAACCATCCTTTTCCAAGTACTCACAAATTGTTCAACAACGTCATTTGCCTGTGGGCAGAAAGGTGTGCTTTTCTGATGTTTCATGTTCAGATGATTAATAAAGTCTTTGAACTCTCTGCTATTAAAGGGTGGACCGTTACCAGATTTGACAAAGGAGGGAACACCCTATGTTGTGAAAATGTCATCAAGACTTTCGATTACTCCGTCATGAATGGTTTATGATAAGTCTTCCACTACAGGAAAACATGACTACTCATTGACAACTACCATGAGATGTCCATTGTTGAGCAATCCGAAGAAATGAACAGCAATTCTCTCCCAAACTTGCTTAGGTAGATGAGACAGGTTCAATGGGTGCTGAGTTGTTTTGGGAGACCAACAGTTACATGGATGACAATCATTATGCTACCTTTCAGCTCGTTCATCAACACGGAGGAACCACACTCGATCCCTGAGCACTCGTTTAGTTGCAGCAATGCCACAATGTCCTTCTTGTGCCAGTTAAATGACTTGGGGCCAGATGTAGGTCGCCAAATACCGGCCGGTAATGGCCGATTTCGGCCGTTACCGACCGGTATTTGGCTTTTGAGATGTAGGTGGGTCTGAATTTACAGAATCTGTATATTTACCGATTCGGTAAATTTACCACTTCGGTATTTTACCGAATCGGTAAATATACCGATCTGTAAATCCATATGTAGGTGACACTCCTAAGAGTGCCACAGGCCCTTCAGAGTCGGTATTTTACCACCCAATCCTATTGGGTGGTAAAATACCGAATCCAGGTGTGCATGCACATCTGTGCATGCACACCTGTGCAATGTGACACACAGACATGCCCTAAGGGCATGTCTGTGTGCCACATGGCACACATGCCTGTACTTGGGGTGCTAGAGGGTGTCAAAGTGACACCCCCTGCACCCTTGCAGGATTCGGTATTTACCGAATCTGTAAATACCGTATCGGTATTTCACTTTGATTCCTATGGGCTTCAAGGCCCATAGGAATCAATGTGAAATACCGAATCGGTATTTACAGATTCGGTAAATACCGACTCTTACAGATTCGGTAATTTTTTACCTACATCTGCGTCCTTCCTATTTACCGACTCTTAAATACCGATTCGGTATGAGTCGGTATTTAAGAGTCGGTAAATAGGAATTACCTACATCTGGCCCTTGATGCCTTAGACTTTCAGGGATAACAATTTTTGCTCCTCTTAGTATGACACCATCATTGGTAACAGAAAGTTGTTCATGAACATTTTTGAATTTCTGGTATTCAACTTCACCTGTAGGAGGTTTCATATGCTTCCCCCATGAAAGTGTTGTAAATATTTTGTTAAACTTAAGCGTCAGTATTAGTAGTTGCTAGAATCTGTTCAAGAGAAAGAGCTGCAAGCACACTTGACTTTACTATGAAATTGATGTAGGCTTCATCCGCTTTGTACATTGTGCTATGACACTGTATGGCACTCATGAAAAGAAGACTGGGGTTTTTTGATCATTCTCTGGTTTGTCCACAGTCGTGTAATCATAGCACACTCAACTCTCACTTTTTGATGCGAGGGGACATCTTGGCTTTCATAATTCTGAAAATGGTGAGCAAAGCATGATGATTTGTAACAAGGGTCAAATGCTTTTTGTAAAGAAACACGTGGAAGTGTTCACACTGCGGCTAGCATAGGCTACAATGTGTCTCTGAGCATTGGAATGATCATTAGGTTCAGCAAAGATCACTCCCAAACCCACAGGGCTTCCATCCACCACAATCTCTGTATGCAATTTCGGATCAAAGTAAGCCATAATAATTAAATGTTCAATTGCATGTTTTATATTCTTGACATTTCTGTCACAATAGGAGGACCATACAAAGGGAACATCTCAATTTGCTAGTTCTCTTAGAGGGGAACTCACAGGGGCAAAGTCATGAATGTACCTGTAGCAGTAACTGACCATACCTAGGAAGGATCGCAGCATGGTCACATCTTCTGAAGGGCAAGTAGATGACAATGCTGAAACATTTTCAGGATCAGGGGTCATCCCCTTTTCAGAGAAGATATGCCTATAGAACTTTAAGTCTATTTTTTGTGAAATTCTCACTTCTCAGCATTAAGTTTGTGAGACCTGCATCAGTAAGCAGACAGCATACTGGTGTGAGTGCTTTGTCATGTTCTATTCATGTAGCCCCAAACACTAATATATCATCACTGCAGTTAAAGGCCTGTGTGACAGGCAAAATTACTCGATGAATAACATCATGAAAGATTTCTGCAGCTGACGACACACTGAAACTGAATCTTTTATACCTGAACAAACCAATATGTATTAAAAAAAAGTAGTAATGTATCTACAATTTTCTTCCATTTCAAGTTGATGGTAACCTTCGCTCCGATCAAGGTGGGAAAGACTTAGGTGTTATTTTGTTGTGTGATCACGTCTGCAATGTGTGGACCTGGATGTATTTCTCTTTCAATAGCTTTCTTGGCCTGTTGCAAATCAACTCAAAAGCAAATGGAACCTCCACTGTCCTTTTTGGCACCTCTACAATGGGTGAAACCTATGGTGTCACACAAGTAGAGCGCCTGATTATGTCATGCATTGACAGTGTTTCTAGTTTTTTTCAGCAGCATCCAGTAAGTGAAAAACTATTTAACTGTGTAGCTGTGCGATAGAACGAATATCTTCATTAATGTGAAGCTGTATCTTCATTGTCAGTTTCTCAAATCCATGAAACAATGTTGTGAAGTGACTCACTATTTCTGAATGGGCAGTCAAGTTGTAGTTAATAAAAAACAGTCTCATATCAGCAGCAGTGTTGAAAATTAATATACACACCCACTCAACCAAGTTCCTGGAAGTACATGAATTGGTGCTTGCACTTGTTTTTTTCTAGTGCCACATGGTTGCCACAAAGGATCCTTTACTCTGCAAGGATGTAAAAGCTGCCCGGGAACACATCTTCGTTCTTGGCGGTGTGAGATGTGTAATAGGGGGCAGTTCTTTGTATGTTTTTTGCCGGCATGATGTTTATCAACGCAACACTGTCTAGAATGAAAGTTGTAGGACACTCATTCACCTTGATCATGATTTTAGGACAATGTCCAAAGAAACTTTGTTGCTTCATGTGGTGAATCATTTCAGACTTGTGTTTTTTCTTGCCTGCAGCTACTCCCACAAACACAAGTCGACCCATGACTGACATAATCATCGCACATTTATTTTCCTCCAGATTTGTTGTATCCCGAGCAAAAAGGTCCAGAGTATTCCAAAAGTCCAAAATAAAAGTGTCCACGAGTGTACGTTTTCTTCTTTTATTTCTCAAAACAGCATTCAATTGGATCGTAGCCAACACGTGTTTTGTTTTTGAGCGAAATACGCCATAGACTTCCTCAGGGCTAGAATATGCAACAAAAAATAATATTACGACCTCCGCACATTAACTCAATGGAGGCAAAGAAACCTACACCATTGTAAACAAGGATTTGAGGAGGGATGAGGTTAACCATTAACCTCCAAGCGTCTCCAAATCAATCACCCAAAACGTGATCAGAGGATAATATGTGAAACAAGAATAAGTGAATGTATTTTGACTAGTCAATAAAATATTGCTTTCACCAAAAATAAAAAGAAGGAACAATAAGTGTAAAAGCCAGAAGAGACCAAAAGAAAAGAAATAAAAAAGAAAAAACAAGAATTAACAGAAATCCACAACGTAATGCAAGTTATTTAACTTTCGAAAACCACCATAAAGGTAGTAGAAAGTCCACAAAAACTCACCAATGCTATCACAAGGTGTTTCCATCGGTCAAAGTTCAATAACCGCAATGTATATTATTGTGTATCTTACAGGGCTTCAAGGAGAAGTCAGCAAATCTAAAATTATAAAAATCACACCATTAATAGCTCAACCATCCTCTCCCATAAAAAATTTCCACACTGATCCCAATCCAGGAATACAAAATCTATATAGAATACTCACTTTCATTGAAAAGGTTCAATATAGAAGACATCAAACATCCAATGTATTTCTGTGCAACGCGTATTCACAGAATAACTCCCCGTGTAAAGGGACTGACATCACAATCTTGAGATCTGCAATAAAACCAATCTTATATAAACATTTAAACTTCAATATGATGGCAACAGTTAATAACATTCTATGAGGACAACATCTGCCAATTTATCATAGCACTCAAAAGGTTCCAATAAGGCCCACCTATCTCATGATAACGAAGACCCAATCTCCGTGGGTATGTTGAGGATATGCCTAATAGCCCCTAACTGCTTCTCGGACCCAAGTAGTAAGACCAATTTAGAAAAAAGCAGCAGAGGAGCAAAGGACTTGTACCTCCAATCTATCCAAAATAAAACAGGACCATACAGTGCGCTACTCCAGTATAGAGCGCAGCCAGCTATTTGAGTGAGGATATACAGTCAAATTCACCAATAGCAAGTAGAAAAAAAGAGTACTCCTCCATAGTGCACTAAGCTGTGATATCATATTCGTAGTCAATGTCTTGGACAAAAGCGAGTACATGGTCGGATATTCAAGACTCTAAATATACTTCATACACTAAAACAGTATGTACGATAGAATCTATCAAAAAGCCATTAGCCCACCTAAATAAATAAATCCGCTATAAATCACATAACACAACACACAACGAGCATTTGAGCATTATCACCACGCAGCATAAATATCAATCCACTACTTAAAAGGGGCATGTAAAAACACTTGCCAATATCGTAAAAAATAAAAAAAATTACTCAGCGGCGTAGCGTCTAGTACAAATGCCTTCTCGTTCCTCATGGTTGATAATCTATCAAATATAGCTGTTAATCAAGATAAGGTAACCCCGTGAATCTAATACCAGAACGCTTACCCGTGTCGAGGTCAAAAAATTAAGAGCTCCAAAACGTGCCGGTCTAGCACGGGTGCCATCTTGTGCTAACATTAAATAGAGCACAAACAGAAACAAAGATAGGACACAAGAGCCCCGAAAAATGCCTATCCAAAAGGGCCATCATTTTAACATGGTACGTCAATAGACTGAAACATATGATATATAAGTAAAGAAATATCGTGTAATCAAAGTTTGTTCATCCGAAAACAATAAATAACAGAAGACCTATTGAGAAGCATCTACACCATCGTTTTAGGCAAAATAGGAATATACTCTGTGGTAAAGCCTGATCTATTGTTACCTAACCTTGATTTCATTTTGGTCCTTTAGGTATCCCCCCTAATATTGACTAGTGATATGTTTAGGATTTATGTTGTTGGCCGGTGTCCATTATGGAGTCATATACCTATTATCAAGGTTAGGTAACGATAGATCAGGCTTAACCACAGAGTACATACCTATTTTGCCTATAACGATGGTGTAGATGCATCTCAAAAGGTCTTCTATTATTTAATGTTTTAAGACGAACAACCTTTGATTACACGATATTTCTTTACTTACATAACATATGTTATGTCTATTGACGTACCATGATAAAATGGCGGCCCTTTTAGATAGGTATTTCTCGGGGCTCTTGTTACCTATCTTTGTTTCTGTATGTGCTCTATTTAATGTTAGCATAAGATGGCGCCCATGCTAGACGCCGCGTTTTGTAGCTCTTCTATTTCGACCTCGACACGGGTAAGCGTTCTGATATGAGATTCACAGGGGTTACCTTATCTTGATTAACAGCTATATTTGATAGATTATCAAACCTGAGGAACGAGAAGGCGTTTGTACTAGATGCTACACCGCGGAGTAATTTTTTTATTATTTACGATATTGGCAAGTGTTTTCACATGCCCCTTTTAAGTAGTGGATTGCTATTTCTGCTGCGCTGTGATAATGCTCAAATGCGCGTTATGTGTTGCTGTTAATTGATTTACGGGGGATTTATTTATTAAGGTGGGCTAACGGCTTTTTGATAGATTCTATCGTACATACTGTTTTAGTGTATGAAGTATATTTAGAGTCTTGAATACCCGACCATGTACTCGCTTTTGTCTGACACATTGACTACAAATATGATATCACGTCTTAGTGCAGTGTGGAGGAGTACTCTTTTTTCTACTTGCTATTGGTTAATTTGACTGTATATCCTCACTCAAATAGCTGGTTGCACTTTATACTGGAGTAGCGCACTGTATGGTCCTGTTTTATTTTGGATAGATTGGAGGTACGAGTCCTTTGCTCCTCTGCTGCTTTTTTCTAAATTGGTCTCACTACATGTGTCTGAGCAGCAGTTTTTAATTTGGGGCTATTGGGCATATCCTTAACATACCCACGGAGACGGAGTCTTCATTATCATGAGATAGGTGGTATTATTGGAACCTTTTGAGTGTTATAATAAATTGGTAAATGTTATCCTCATAGAATTGTATTAACTGTTGCCATCATATTGAGGTTTAAATGTACATATAAGATTCTTTATGCAGATTGGTTTTATTGCAGATCTCAAGATTATGAGGTCAGTCCCTTTACATGGGGAGTTATTCTGTGAATTTGCGTTGCACAGAAATACATTTGATGTTTGATGTCTACTATATTGAACCTTCCCAATTAGAGTGAGTATTATACATAGATTTTGTATTCCTGGCTAGGGATCAGTGTGAAAATTGTTTATAGGAGAGAATGGTTGAGCCATTAATGGTGTGATTTTTATAATTTTACATTTACTGACTTTTCCTTGAAGCCCTGTAAGATACACTATAATATACAGTGCGGTTATTGAACTTTGACCTATGGAAACACCTTGTGATAGCATTGCTGAGTTTTTGTGAACTTTCTACTACCTTTATGGTTGTTTTCGAAAGTTAAATAACTTGCATTAAGTTGTGGGTTTCTGTTCATTCTTGGTTTTTCTTTTTTACTACTTTTCTTTTGGTCTCTTCTGGCGTTTACACTTGTTATTCCTTCTTTTTATTTTTGGTAGAAGCAATATTTTTTGGACTAGTCAAAATACATTCACTTATTATTGTTTAACATATTATTCTCTGATCACGTTTTGGGTGATTGATTTGGAGATACTTGGAGGTTAATGGTTAACCTCATCTCTCCTCAAATCCTAGTTTACACATGGTGTAGGTTTCTTTGCCTCAATTGAGTTAATGTATTGTTTCATTTGGAGGTTGTAATATTGTTTTTTTGTTGCATATTCTAGCCCTGAGAAAGTCTAAGGCATATTTCGCTCAAAGACGAAACACGTGTTGGCTAGGATCTAATTAAATGCTGTTTTGAGAAATAAAAGATGAAAAAACGTACACTCGTGGACACTTTCATTTTGGACTTTTTCTGAATACTCTGGACCTTTATTGCTCGGGATACAACAAATCTGGCTTTAATGGCGTGGACTTGTTCTGCATACTTGGTGATGGTAGGATGGACATCACCCTTATCCCTATGAGCATCCTGATATTGTGAAACGTACTATTTGCAACTCAGCGCAAATTAATACCCAATCATCCTTTTCTGTTATCCTGATCATCTAATTTCCTCATTGTTGCTGGAAGATGACTTTAATGAACCATTCGACAACTAATTTAATAATGATCAACTTCATTTCGTTTCCACTTTTCTTTGTTAATGTTGCCGTTCAGACTGTGGGATTGGCTAGACTGCTTCTGGGACTTTCTGGCGTACATCTTCTAGTCCTTTTGTGATGCACTTAGTTTCTCTTTCACTTTGCACATTGTTATGAAATGGTTCTCCTTCCCGCAGCCTTTGCAGACTTGTCTGTTGGCAGGAAACGTACCTTCATAAAGAAAGGAGAATCCACAGCGGAAACACAATTCCTTTTTCTTTGGAGGCATCTCTTGGTGTACCTCTGCCTTCATGCTCAATGCTGATTCATTGTGGGTTGCTCTAGCTTCCATATCATCAGTTTGTCAATTAGTATGTCCTCCTCCGTTGCATATACACAAACAAGTAGAGACACGAGAATGAGCCTTCCCTTGTTCTCCCAGCACGACTACAGACCTCACCACACGAGAAGGACAAATCCCTTCTTTGGTCAGGCTTTCTCTACCTCTGCGGGGCTTTGGTGGCCGGCAGAATTGAGCTTACCACCAACACTGGCAAATTCAGCAAGGAATCTGGGCATCAAATGTGATATGGGCCTATCTTTCGCAGCCCAAGTTCATCTTCATGCTTTGGGAAGCTGAGAAGCGTAAGGAATTTCCTGCACCTATTGCCGGAAGAAAGCTGTAGGGTCATAGTCCACGCTACCGTTACCTCTCAGCTGTACTACACAAACAGTGTGTACCTTGGACTGCCTTCTTACCTGATCAATAGAGTACAGATGGTACAGAATGCGGCAGCAATATGAATAGGTCCCGTTCCGTCATCGTATCTCCCCCCACATCAGACAACTTCACTGGCTGCCTGTAGGTAAAAGGATAGAGTTCAAGTCCCTGACCCTGGCCTTCTGAGTAATGCATGACTGAGGCCCGGGGTATCTCAGGCGCAGGCTGTGACCATAACAACAACACACACACTGAGATCCAACTCCCCGCACCTGCTTTGTGTACCTCACTATGCAAAGTCCCGAATGGGAGGCAGACCCTTCGCAGTTAGGACGGATGTGGAAATCTTTACCCTCTCATATTTACCCTTGATTGAATCAGAACTTGAGTGCAGGAAGACCTTGAACACCTAGCGTTTTAGTCAAGGATAGCTCCTTTGTCAGTTCTGATCCTCACCTGCATTTTCCGCTTATCGGTAGGACACCTCTGCATGGATGTAGTTGCTGCACTTTACAAATGCTACTATTATTTCAAATGTTACTATTATTATATTAGGCAGCTGGAAAATGCTTATCAAAATTGTTTGAAGGGGTGAAAAAGGAAGAAAAGAGAAAGAGAAAACCTACTGGGAAATTAAAACGTTTTTTTTGATTGCCCTCACCTACTGTGTAGTGGCATGCTTCATCATAGGGCGCTAACACATCCTGGTGCAGACCAGCAATCGGAGTGGAGCGCTTTTTTTTTAGATCATAAAAAAGAAAAAATATATAGTCTGAGGGATCCCTATTGCAGAAAGAATATTGTGCAATACTGGCTAAGTGGGTGCCTGTATATTTATTTATTATTGCACTCCCCTTGACAGGGTTAAACATTAAAAATGGGTATGTAGGATGAGTTACATCTCCATTACCCCATCTGCCTGTACTGACATGTTCCAGCCACCTACAAATGCCCTATTGTGTCACTGGCTTTCCTCAAGATACTGATCCCTCGTTACAATCCTAATCCCTCTGAGTTTAATTAAACTGGATAGTAAGGACAGGTATGTTGCTTTACTTGCCTTTACGTAGACATACTTAAGATGAGTACACGAGTCTCATTATAGCTTCTCTACACTTGGGGCCAGATGGGGGGAAAACCGCCCAAGAGTCACACTTACATCAAGGTGCGGGGTATCCTCAAAGACCACTCCAAGTCTCCTCCTATATACCTATATATTATGTTACCTGCGAGTACCTACAACGTGCCTATTTATTAAAATATCTACTTGTTTTTATATTACCTGAATCCCTTGTAAGGTAACAACTCATTCAAATACCATCAACAAATGGAGCACATTTTGTTTTATTCAGGATTAGGAGCTTCTCTGCTACTGAAAAGAAAAAGCTGTCAGCTTTATCCGCTTGGGAAAAGGAGCAAGGTTTAAGTATGAATCTTCTAAGGCCTTTTGCAATAATTCACTCTGGACATAGCTTGGTAGAGGCAGCTTCATTCATATTCACTTAGGAGGAATCTCATTTTGTGAAACTCCATGTTGGATTCTGTCTGGAAGAGGTAAGGAAAATGTTATGTGCAGTTTTTGTCTTTAGTATTAATGCCACTGCTTGAGAGATATATAGCTGCCGCATTTTTACAGACACTGACATTGCTATGCTACAGTGATTCCTTTAAAGTTAGGCTGGTATTTGCTCAGTAATACCCATATTCATAAAGAGAAAAAAGAGAAAGTCAATTTTATCAAAAGAGTTTAGAAATCTCACATTAAATGGCTCATTCTTTTTGAAGGCTGTCATCTGTTTTTTAAGGAACAATTTAAATTTTGTCCAATATATCCTTAATGAGAGACGAAAAAAGTTAAAGTGTTAAAATTCTCCCTGGAAATCTGGACCTCACTTTAATCTATAATGTGTCTCTTTCATAAATTGTTGAACATGTTACACAGTTGGAAAATGTTACTGAATTCACAGAAAGTGCTTCAGTTCGCCAGGCCTAAGATCCTCATCTAATGGGTCCCATGTGGAGTGTGCACAACCTTCGCACTTCCTGATTGATACTGGTTCACTCCTTCTTTCTTTTTATTAATTTGCGAACCGCGACAAAAAAAGTCCTAAGGGAGACAGACAGCAACTGAGTTATCTCATCTCTGCATACAAACAGCCATCCATTGACAGAGCACGTTTGCTGAAACTGTATTCCCTAACTAGCCTTTGATCAAAGGTAAGTTAAAAAAAATATATAGATGGAATTGCTCTGAATTGTTATAGTTAGATGTTGACGCATCTATGTAATACCACATTTGAGCTTTCCTTCTTTCGAATGAATATATCACCCTTGATACATTTTTTGCCTTTTAGCCTTAGATTTCATCTTCCAGAAAATAGCTTGGTTTTTTTAAGGTTCCATTAAAAAAACTTTTCCTGAGGTTATGTGTCTTATACTTTTCTTGGATGTGAATTATACCCGAACATCCAGGATGGATTTTCAAAACAGATTTCTATGAGTAGTTCTGTCTTACTCCTTTGTTAAGCGTGATTTACTTCTGAATTTACCGGCCTGTCAGCAGTTGTGTTTTTTTCCTGTCTTATGAGTGAATCTGTTCTGAACTTCTAGGCCTGATTCCCAAAGCATTGTATTCTAGGAATTGTGGTTTACTTCTGTCTTACAGGTGAATTTCTCCTAAATTTCAAGGTTGTGTTCCAAAGTTCAGAGTATTAGTATTGTACAAAGAAATTAGATGTGACTATTTGAAGAATTTCCAGTGGTAAGACATGTATACTTACACACTAGGTTAACAATGCTTTTTGCAGTGCACAATCTTACTTCTGAAATTTCATGAGTTAGTTAAAACTAAGTCCAGTGGAATCTCGTCAGCATCCCTCCCCCTGCTCTTCAAGGTGGCCGTGGCAGGGCGGCAAATGCAGGGACCACCACAGGCGGCCAAAGGGCTAGCAATTACACTGACTAAGTCTTGTGTGAGGATTAACTAGACATGGAAAATGCATTGAGAATCATGCCTGGTAATTCAGAAATAAGGTACAACCAATCAGTGAAAAAGATGAAGACTAAATAATGATGGGAAAGGGTGTGCATTTTGGCTAATATTAAGAGTTAAGGGCTACATTCTGATATCTGTGCAAACACCAGTTTGCACCAGGATTGCAAAATTACAAGTTGTGTAATAATGATCATAACTGACATATTTTCTCCTGATAAATTCTGGCAAGTCAAATCTGTTGAAATTTATTAGGGGAAAAGCTTGGAAAAAAAGGGAACACTTGCAGAATTTAGGGCCAGGCGTACAACCATGTTTAGTGGTTGAAAATGTAAAATCAGGCCATTTGTGACCCATAAAAAGGGTTGTAGCATGCACAAACCCTATTTTGCAAGTCAGTACCCTATTACTGACTCACAAAACAGGGTTTGTGAGTCACTATTGGGAAAAGGCGTGCCAAGGGCGTCCCTTCCAAATAGCGAGTTACAGGGGGATGTATGATCATTTTGCGACTGCAAATGCGGTCGCAAAACAATTGCAGTTTACCACCTACTTCAAGTAAATGGGAAGGGTCCCCTTTGTGAATGTATGTGCAAATATTGCCTGCCCTTAAAAAATGAAAAGAAAGCTTATTTTTTTTTCTTTTAAACGTATCTTGCTTTCCTTTAAGGAAGACAGGCAGCATTCGCAAAAAAAGTTCCTTTATTTAAGAAACAAACACAGACATGGTGGTCTGCTGTCCCCAGCAGGCACCATCTTTGTGGTTGTATACCATTCCCAGTGGGTCACAAATTAGTACCTGCCTCATGAATATTGATGAGGCAGGATATTTGCGATCCCATTGGGAATCGCTAAATGTGTCTGAGACACATTAGTACATTCCATTCTGCGAGTCGCAAATTGCAAATCACAAAAAATGAGCAATTTGGGGCCCGCACAATGGAATGGTTCTTCATCTGGCCCTTAGTGTGGGTAAAAAACAATTCTGAGGCTATGGTTGAAATTCCAGTTGAAAATTCGTAATATATGGTATTTGCCAATTGTGATAAATACCTCACCCTGGGTTAATGATATTTGTCTCATGTAGTAAATAAACCACCTTAGTCCAACAAACTTGTAATGATGGGTTATGTGAGCTCTTTTTTATAAAATATTTTTGCACCTATGTTCATTTTTGAAAGCCCCGGCATATATTTGTGACGGTTAAAGTTCCTGTCAGAAATGTATGAATGTGTATATTCTTTTTAAGGACTAGCACATCTGTAAAATGTACTTTTTCCCAATTGATGTTCCGACAAAATATCATGAGACAAAAATATTGACTTAAAAATATGGATGTGAAAAATATAGTAACTTAGAAGATCGCAGGTATGACTATCAACATTTTTAATATTGTTAAAAATTTAGCTGTGTGTTACCTTGTTATAAATTATATAGTTTTTAGGTGTATTTCGTGTTATAATATATTTTATTTGTTTTCAAATTATAATTTTATGTGGCATAATAATTTTAGGATCAGAATGTTGGGCATATCAATGAATCGGATGGGGAGTAATTTATCATATTTAATGCAGTGGAGAAAGTAAATTTACCCCCTCCTGCCAAAGTCCAACACTTTCGCCAATGTGGTTATGTTTTGAGTAGTAATATTTAATTTGAACCCCTCAAGTCAAACACTTTCTCAAATGTGGATTTGTTTGGAGTTGAAATAGTTAATCTGATTCCTTCAAAGGCCAACATTTTCCCTAATGGGTTACATTTGGATTGGGGATGGTAAATCTGAACCTCCCAAAGTCCAATACTTTCACCAATGTGATTAAAATTATATTGGGAATAGTAAATCCGAACTCCCCAAAGTCCAGCATTTTCCCAAAAGTGGCTAAGTTTGAGGTGGGATTAGTAAATATGCAGCCATCAAAGTGCAGTGTTTTCTACTAAGAGCAAGATTCCGATGCGGTTAGGAACGCCTCCTAACTGCATTTGCTCTGTCAAAATCGGATGGGGAACGTGTCTTTCCAACAGACTCGGAAAAGTTTCCGACTGACTGAATACAATGCTAGTTAGGCGTTAGGAATATCCCAATCTGAACCCGACAGCATTTGGAATGTCAAGCCATACGGAGCAGAATTGTACGTCTCTACCGGCCGAGTTTCCGAATGACCGAGTGTTCTGCTTGGGTTCTCAGATTAGATAGAACCAGCTCATCAGAGCCTTACTAACCCAGCCAGAACGTCTCGGGCTTTCACTAATATAGAAGCGTGTTTCCTCATGAAAAATTCCAGCCAGTAACCTGCCGCCCACCAAATTCTTGTACCTCCCCGTACCAAGGACACGTTCCCAGCCGGTGTTGTGTCTTCGGCATGAAGAAAAATACAATCCTTCGACAAGGGCCGGCCTGAACCGGTTCTCTCCAAGCGAACAACCCCTCATAACTAAAACATTACACTTGACCTAGAAGCATCCCAAGCTGCCGGGGCAGAAAGAAAGATGGAGCCTCTCCCGTTTGAGGCCTACCAGGCCCGAATTCAGCATAGCTCCATAGAAAGTATAATAATACCCTAACTAAAGGACGGATTATCCCTGATACTAGCGAATCTATCCCCTAGCCTATATGTATAAGCCCTAATCTAAGGAGGAGAATACAGAATTATATCAAAGTGTCTTGCAAATAGGCTCTATCCACTACTTTAACCCTTGCACTGGAATGATAAGAGACTGAAGTCACCATCAATCACCTTTCCTCAACAGAGGGCCGGGAAAATCAAGCAGAACATTTCACCCTTGACTTCAGTCTATTATACATTCATCAAACAGAACTAACATCTGTGGAAGAATAATAGGAAACAAAACTAACTGATCTATGTCTAGTACCAGGTTTGCAGTATTGAAGTAGAGAAGGAATACACTGAATAAAGCAACAGATAGCAATCAGAATGCTAATAGTAATCAAGATCCCCCCTAATATTTGACGCAACATATCTAAATCAGGTAGCCAGTTAAAGAGCCAGTCAAACCAGCCCTGGTCAATGTGTTTTCTAACCTCTTCCGTCAAGTCATGAAGTTTGTCAATATGAGCCTGAATGGATTTAGTATGGTCAGACAGGTTAAAACAACAAAGACCCTCAAAGTCAGAACAATCATGTCCATGCTTAAGCAAAAGATAATCAATAGCCGCCCGGTTCTGCAAGATAGCTCTACGTTCACCCTGGGCGTCTAATAGTATGTCAGACAGAATCGTAGAAGTATGATTAATGGATTTTACCATCCAGCAGGCCATTTTCCCAATAGACTTGGCATTATAGACTGCCAAGGCAGGAACACCAATAATTGAGATAGCTAAGCTAAGGTATTCAGATTTGGAATATAAATGCATAGACGAATCACAGTCCTCCTGTAACATTACAGTATCTCGGATCACACGGGGATTAGCATTAGGATGCGAGGAGAACATCAACAAACTCAGTCTGGTAATGGCACAAGGGCCTCCGGAAATGTTCGCGGGAATATATGGCCAGGATGTATTACCACAAGAGAAGAGCCAACCAGAGGGTAGCAGCATTGTACGGTAATGACTGGGGGTCACCACTAAACTCTTACAAGTCATATTATTTTGAACAGATGTACATAATTTCGGTGATTTTCGGAAGCACAAAGTCCTTTCGTGAGCTGTGAATGATGTAGCACCTTTCAATTTTAAACGCACACACTCAGAAATAGCATTGGGATCACAAGTAAGAAAGAAACATAAATCACCCTGCGTGATATTATAAGTGATTATCTGGGACTGGATCAAGGGTGTCGAATCGGACAACTCAGTACATAACGGACAGTATTCATGTGTAGCAAAATCTCCCAAAAGGACATTAGGACGGGCATTAGATATATTAAAAATATGGGCCAAAGTCTCTAATGAAGCAGGGACGGCAACTAAACAAGTCGCTAGAATGTCAGTCACCGAACGCATCGGTGTTAAACAAAAATGAGGGGCATTAGTCACTCGCTTGGCCAAAGTAGTCCAAAAGTTCGATGACGAATCCCACGCAGCAAAGGAACGCGGCATCCGGGTTCTCAGATCAGCCCGGGTTGATGGGTTCCCTCCTCTCCCGTCGTAGCAGTCCAAAAGGAGTCCAACGCCGACACATCCTGCAGCAACAGTCCAGAGAATGATCTGAAAGAAAATCAAAAACAGGCATTATTCATTCTCGCAGGTAACATTTGTCAGCTGGGACAGCTTCCCAGCTATCTTTCCCTGGTCTCATGACTAGAACAGTATTATCATGACCGGTTGCAATAATCTCAGCTTGTTCAGGGGGATTCTTAGGCGATTGTACCCAAACTCTAGCTCCAGGATTATCCGTGGAGCCGAATCCTTTTTGTCCTCGTACAGTTAGCAACGTTGGGGCAGTGCCTTTTGTGATCTCACCACTGAAAACAGGCATTATCAACAATTGAGCAATTCGGTCAGTTTTATGAATCGGTAAATCAACCTCACTGCTATTCAGCAGGAGCACCTTAATCTCTCCCTGATAGTCACTGTCAATGACTCCTCCGAGTACTTGAACACCTTTCACAGCCAGCCCCGATCTAGGGGCGATTAATCCAAAATTTCCAGCGGGTATACAGACACCAACACCGGTTTCAATGATGACTCGATCTTTACTCTTTATAATAGTATCCTTCATGGCATGCAGGTCTAGACCTGCCGACCCCGGGGTCGCTCTACATGGAGCCAATGCTCCGGGTGTAATTTCCCAGTATATCACCGTGTCACCAATATGATTGGGCTTTGCATCGACACTTGGGGGAAACAAACGCATCAATGGAGATTCAGCATTTAAAAAAGGACGATTATTCAAAATTAATAAGGATTGAAACAAACAATCTCTCCAATTTTTATAGCGGTCATCGGTTAACTTGCGCAGTTGATGTTTCAGCAAACCGTTCATCCGCTCAATTAGACCCGAGGCCTGAGGATAATATGGTATATGAAACACCCATTCAATATTATTCTCCACACAAAATTCCTGTACCAATCTTTCACGAAAATGGGATGCATTATCAGATTGAATTTGGAATGGGACACCATAATAAAGCATAATCAATTCCAATGTCTTAATGGTATTCACTTGGGTAGCTTGTTTACAAGGGAGGGCCACTAACAGGCCACTATATGTATCAACAATGGTGCAAATGTATTGACAATTTTTACTCATAGGAAGTGGACCAATATAATCAATTTGCCAAATTTGAGCGGGCAGTTTTCCGCGATGTAAATGACCTTTAACAATTTGAGGCACTTTCCGCTGTCTAGTATGCTGACAAATGGGACAATGCAAAATAATGTCTTTAATTAAATCTAAAGGAATATAAATTCCTCGATCAGCAGCCCACCTGCTAGTGGCTTTTTCTCCATAATGTCCTGCTTTCTGGTGGGCCCATTTCGCCAATCCTTCCATATCAGAATCCTGCATGTCCACCATTGCCTCAGCAATTTTAGATTGTTCATCTGCAATATTATGAAAAAATTTGTCAAGGGAGTCTATTGGGGTATGAGCATCCACGTGAAAGATTGTAACAGTACTTTGCGGGAGCATTTCCCAAATCTCTTGCCATAATTCTTTTCCCCACAGTTCTTTTGAATGCAATTCCCAATTATGGGAATGCCAAGTCGGTAACCAAACTGCCAATCCATTGGCAGTAGACCAGGAATCAGTAAAAATATGACATGTGCCAGGTAACTCTTGCTTTAGAACTTGATAAACAGCATAAAGCTCAGCAAATTGGCTGCTCTTTCCCTCACCAGTTGTACTCAGCAACTTTTGTGTGATCGGATTATAGGACACTGCCTTCCAATGTCGTTTTGTCCCTATGAACCTTGCCGAACCATCGGTAAACCAAACGTGGTTTCTGTCCTCCGGGGACAAATCATCAAATGGCTTACCCCACTTGACAGGGGATTCCTGTACTAAAGGTACAGAGCATTCACTCTCTGTCTCAACCGATGGTGCCCGCGCCACCTGCTCATGCAAGGATGCAACTCCCTTTGGTCCCACACGTGCCCTGTCCTGTATGTACCATTTCCATTTAATCACACTCGCCTCCTGAGCGTGTCCATTTCTGTGAGTTTTCGGCGAACTCAAAACCCACTGCATGATAGGAATTTCAGGTCGCAGGACCACATCATGTCCCAAAGTTAATTGCTCGGTATCCACCAGAGCCCAGTAACATGCAAGCAACTGTTTCTCAAAAGGTGTATAACGCTCACCAGCATCGGGTAACTTTTTAGTCCAAAAACCTAACGGTACTTTACTTCTGCCTTGTTTCTGCCACAGACTCCAATTTGCATAAAGGCCTTGTACAGACACATTCAAATCCACATCACCATCGCACACAGGCCATAAATCCAAGGCATACTGAATCGCTTCTTTTGCCAAACTAAACGCATCTTGCTGTGGTTTACCCCATTCAAACGCATTCTTTTTACGAGTGACACGATACAAAGGGGCCAATATTTGACTCAAATGTGGAATATGCTGGCGCCAAAAACCAAATAAGCCGATGAAGCTTTGGGCTTCTTTCCTATTCCTCGGAACTGCAAAATCAAGAATCTTTTGTTTTACTTGTGGGATCACTTCTCTGTGACCTTCATGCCAATTAATACCCAAAAATTTTACAGTCTGGGATGGACCTTGCAATTTATCCGGGTTGATTTCCCAACCTTTCTCACGCAAACACTCAAGGATTTTATCTAATTAGGTATGAACTTCATCTTGTGTTTCACCTTGAATCAGAACATCATCAATATAATGACATATCTGAATCCTCGAATGTACAGGTACCTCAGCCAAATGCTCTGCCACCAGCCGGTGACATATCGTAGGACTATGCACATAGCCCTGGGGAAGACTTCTAAACATCATTTGACGTCCGCTCCATGTAAAACTGAATTGTTCCTGGCATTCAGGGGCAATCGGGATTGAAAAGAAAGCATTAGCAATATCAATGGACGCATACCATGTACCTGGATGCTTTTGAATTCTTTCAATTAAAGTAATGATATCCGGTACTGCGACAGTCAAAGGGGGCGTATACTTATTCAATTCTCGATAATCAACAGTCATGCGCCAAGAGTTATCACTCTTACGCACGGGCCAAACAGGATTATTCCAGGCAGAAGTAACGGGAGTTATAACTCCTGCATCCACCAAATCCTGAATAGTGGTACTAATTTCTTCATGACCACCTGGAATACGATACTGCTTCTGGCAAACCACTTTTGTCGCCTGGGGAATCTTTATAGGGGGCATTCTTAAACGACCAACCCGTACGGGTCTGGATGATATATAATGTTTAGTTCCAAATTGATAACATCCATCATCCAAATGTAAAGTCATTCCTTTCAAAATATCAATTCCAATTATGTACTCTACGAGGGGCACGACTAATACAGAATATTCTTTTCTAGGAATTCTGCCTATTCTCATTTCAATTGTAGTTTGTACTGCGGGAGTTTCCTTTCCACCTAAACCAGTAATTGTAAAAAATTGGCCTTTAAATTTCTTTGATTTTCCATGAATAAGAGTGGCCTCCGCTCCTGTATCTACCAATGCTCGGGCCCTTTGAATATTACGATGTCTCCAAAAAATTTCAATATCTACATAGGGTCTATTATCTCGGTGAGCCCATCTGTGTACGGGAGCTTGACCTACTTCCTAGTCATTTTTACTGCGTTCTATCATCCAGGACAAATCAGGATAAAGGTTCTCACGTTTCTCAGGTATCAATATATCATGTTCATATCCATCTCCTTTACGAAATGGATCCCTGTCCTCCGTATTGTACTGTGAATTTCGATCAGAAAATCTGTGTCGATCCTCCCTCCTCCTCAACTCAGGGGACTGATCCCTTTCATCTCTACGTCAGCTGTTACCATAATCATCTCTCCCCCTTTCTCTCTCCCCCTCTCTCTCTCTCTCTACCACGACGAGGGGACGCATCATGTACATATCTTCGATCATCACGACGATCAGAACGCACACGACGGTTGTCATCACCGCTGTCATCAGAATACTCACGATCGCACTCATTCGTCCGCACACGCCGGGCACCCTCCTTTCGGTCCAAACCGCGTTTGCGAAACAAGTCCCACAAACGAGAAGTAGTTTCACCATCAATATCCTCCTTCCTCACACCATCAGCCAAAAGTGCCATAAACATGTCACGTCTAGTAAGCTTATTGTCTCCAGGAGTACGAGTGTCAGACCGGGACTGTCGGTCAGGTTTAAACCAATCACCCAACTCACCGAGCTGGCGTACAGATTCCAGCACCATAGACAACGCGTTACCAGTCTGATTGATCAATAAGGTCATCATGACCTGCTTATAAGCAACCGGGGAAGAACGAATAATGCGATTCCGCACAGAAGACGTTAACAAACCATCAAGCAATCTGTCAGCAGTACTCAGAAAAATTGCAGTTTTCATCACCTCCTCTTTGAGATGTTGTGCAGCATCGCGCAAGGTATACCAAGGCTTGTCATTCACAGGCCAATCAGATTCAGTAGGGTACTTCTGATTACACCCCTCAGACGCTAACTGAAGCAAACTGATTTGACCACCACCATTATAATTACGAAAATGATCCTGTACAGTAGAATCCGAACTCAAGGAACAGAATTTCAAAGAATCGCCAGCATCCAACATAATGCCAGCAGCGCCCAGTTCATAAAGGCGCACCATCCACGTAAGCAAGGTCTCACCAGCACGCTGTCGAAATCGCTGCAAAATATCACTAATTTCCTGTTGAGTAAAATCCTCCAAAGAATCCAAAGGAATACCGTTCGGATTACCGGGAGCCTGCTGCAATTTTCCACGAAAAACAGGATGTGCAGAGACAGCAGGAGGAGCACCAGAAGGAGCCCGATCAGTAAACCCAGGAGAACAATCCGTATGAGAAGTATCAACAGAATGCAAAGAGCGATCGCAGTCGCGGGACTCAACATCTGTAGCACAAGAAGCAGATTTAAAAGCCCGTCCAGAGCGAGAAGACTCTCGATTGTTAGACCCCTCATCCGAGGAACGAGAATCACTCGAATTCCAGATATTACCATCCCATTCATCAGGATTCCAATCCAGTCCGGCTTTCGCCACGACCAATCGCACTTTCCGTTTAGAAACGTGACCCCGACGATTCTTGTATTTATATCGTGCAATCCGCACAGCCGCCCTTTCGGCGATAGTCTGATAGGTCTCAAGCTTGTCGGACAAGCAATTTATTTTGACACCGCAACAAAGTATGATCATTCTGAATTTCAACAAACTTCCGTTTCGTTTCCACATGCTCCCTCTGCAATTTCAACAACCTCTCATTTACAAGCCTGTACGCAGACAAGACAATCCAACCCCTGCGTCCCAAAATAGGAAGCGCATCACCCTTCGCTACTGGCGCCTTCTGCAAACAGGAAATCACATCAGCCGGCTCCAGACAAGAATTCCAATTCTCACTCAAACCAGTAGAATCAGCCCACTCGCGGGCCAAGGCCTCATAAGGCGTTGAATCCCAGCCGGGAATATCAACAGGCAACTTAAAAACAGATTTCGACTTTCTCAAAAACATATTGACAAAACAAAACTATACACACAAATATAGACAAAGAATACACAAACAAAAGCACGTACGCGCCGAGGACAAATAGAAAAACAACAACGACGCACACAGGTTACGTAAACGGTTCGTGACGCCAAATGTTCTGCTTGGGTTCTCAGATTAGATAGAACCAGCTCATCAGAGCCTTACTAACCCAGCCAGAACGTTACCCTCTGCCCCTCCCTAGGAACTATTCTCATACAGGTATCTATCACCTAAGGACAGGGAATTCCTAAGATACATACCATGTACCTCCTATAATATTAGCAATCAGTGGCCTCGCGGTCCCATACGAACCCAGACCTCTCTACCCAGACGGCAGTATCAGAATCGGTGACACCGCGGTCCCATATGAACCCAGACCTCTCTACCCAGACGGCAGTATCAGAATCGGCGATCTCGCGGTCCCATACGAACCCAGACCTCTCTACCCAGACGGCAGTATCAGAATTGGCGATCTCGCGGTCCCATACGAACCCAGACCTCTCTGCCCAGACGGCAGTATCAGAATTGGCGATCTCGCGGTCCCATACGAACCCAGACCTCTCTACCCAGACGGCAGTATCGGAATCGGCGATCTTGCGGTCCCATACGAACCCAGACCTCTCTACCCAGACGGCAGTATCAGAATCGGCGATCTCGCGGTCCCATACGAACCCAGACCTCTCTACCCAGATGGCAGTATCAGAATTGGCGATCTCGCGGTCCCATACGAACCCAGACCTCTCTGCCCAGACGGCAGTATCAGAATTGGCGATCTCGCGGTCCCATACGAACCCAGACCTCTCTACCCAGACGGCAGTATCAGAATTGGCGATGTCGCGGTCCCATACGAACCCAGACCTCTCTACCCAGACGGCAGTATCAGGATCGGCGATCTCGCGGTCCCATACGAACCCAGACCTCTCTACCCAGACGGCAGTATCAGAATCGGCGGCCTCGCGGTCCCATTCGAACCCAGACCTCTCTACCCAGACGGCAGTATCAGAATCGGCGATCTCGCCGTCTCATACAGACCCAGACAACCTACCCAGACGGCAGCATCAGAATCGGCGATCTCGCGGTCCCATCCGAACCCAGACCTCTCTACCCAGACGGCAGTATCAGAATCGGCGATCTCGCGGTCTCATACAGACCCAGACAACCTACCCAGATGGCAGCTTATCCTATGATTACCATTACATAAAGGGATCGGTCTCACTATTCATCAGGGTTATAGAACTACAATGTCCCGGATCACACAACGGTTGCCAATTTAGATGATGTACAACGTAGTCGTTAATTCAAGGGGCTCCTCTCTCCCTTATTCAGTTACCACTTACCTGATCAGGATTAGCATCTGTTCACATAGCAGCATCTGACTAGAAGAATAGGTTACCCTCTCATACAAGAACACGCGGCACATGTCGGTTCACTAAGAACTGGGGTACTTTATTTCCCATTACAACAAACAAACATATAACATCATACTACAACACATAACCTGCAAAGAGACGTAAAAGATTAGGTTGTACACTCTAATAAGAAAGGGTCGACATCACCTTATTAATATGAAGTCCACACTCAGCAGTCATCTAGGTTCCCTTCTCGTCTGGGCCTTGGCTCGTCTTGAAGTCACACCTCCGCAATCACGGGTACACGGCTGCACCGCTATGCGCTGTTTCCTTCACCCTTCTCCAAGCCACTGGGACCTTCCTCTCACCGGCTACTCTCTTTCCCTGGCTGTTCTGCTAGGAGAGTATCTGTTTCTCGATTCTTCTCCGCTTTTAGAATGGTGTCTGTCTTCCCTGGAATAAGTAATAGGTTTGCTACTAACGGCTAGATGCCGCCTACGAACTGACTGCACAACTGTCTCGGGCTTTCACTAATATAGAAGCGTGTTTCCTCATGGAAAATTCCAGCCAGTAACCTGCCGCCCACCAAATTCTTGTACCTCCCCGTACCAAGGACACGTTCCCAGCCAGCCGGCCTGATGTTGTGTCTTCGGCATGAAGAAAAATACAATCCTTCGACAAGGGCCGGCCTGAACCGGTTCTCTCCAAGCGAATAACACCTCATAACTAAAACATTACACTTGACCTAGAAGCATCCCAAGCTGCCGGGGCAGAAATAAAGATGGAGCCTCTCCCGTTTGAGGCCTACCAGGCCCGAATTCAGCATAGCTCCATAGAAAGTATAATAATACCCTAACTAAAGGACGGATTATCCCTGATACTAGCGAATCAATTCCCTAGCCTATATGTATAAGCCCTAATCTAAGGAGGAGAATACAGAATTATATCAAAGTGTCTTGCAAATAGGCTCTATCCACTACTTTAACCCTTGTACTGGAATGATAAGAGACTGAAGTCACCATCAATCACCTTTCCTCAACAGAGGGCCGGGAAAATCGTGCAGAACACCGAGTATGATGCTAGATTCGTACAGCCTTTCCGAATCATGTTGTCTGCCTCAAGTCGGCAGTCGGAATCATGTTTTGGGGGCCTGTAGAGGTCCCACCTGCACCTTGAGCCTTCCCAATCGGGCCATGGGGGTACCCATGGGTCCCCCATTACCAGCCATGCACAGAGTGGCAGTCACCAGGGGGTGCCCGCCACAGGATGCACAATTTTCCACAGCCACCTCTTTCTTCAATGGGAGCCTATGCATTATGTCTGAACAAAGGCTCCCATTGAAGTCAATGGGAGTTCAACCAAATTGTATCTGGAAGCATTCGGTTGCATCATACTCGGTCAGTTGGACTCTCCTAATCTGATTCGGTTGGAAACCATTCCCAAACCCACTCGGTCTGGAAGCTTCCCAAACCGCATCAAAATCGGGCCCTAAGTGATAAAGTTTGCAGTGGGAATAGTAAATCTCACCCTCTCAAAGCCAACACTTTCCACAATGTGACTATATTTGTGGTGGAAATACTAAAATGTAACCTACTCAAAGTCACACACACTTTCCCCAATTTGGCCAAGCATGTATTGGGAATAGTAAATCTGAACCTCTCAAAACCCACAACTTCTCCATAGGTGACTACGTTTATTTAGAGTGTGAATTGTAAATCTGAAGTTCCCAAAGTCCAACACTTTCCCCAATGTGGTTAAGAGTGAAGTGTGACTATTGTATTTGGCCCCACCAAAGTTTAACCCTTTCTCCAATGTGATAAAATTTGGAGTGTTATTGATGTATTATACACATCTCTTTTAAAATCTATGTATCTATCTATCTATCTATCTATCTATCTATCTATCTATCTATCTATCTATCTATCTATCTATCTATCTATCTATCTATCTATCTAGTAATATTCCACAGGCTGCCCTGCAATGCCCCTTCTCACCTGCCGCCTCTCAACCGGCCCGCGGGTTCGCACCAGCATCACGAGCGCCAGGGGACTCCAACTCCCAGAGTCCCCCAGAGGCACAGGAGATTCCCGCCATCAGTGTGCACCAGGAGGCGCTTAAATTTCCATCAGGGCTCCCGCAGCACGGGTTCCTCAGGCTGCCCTGCAACGCTCCTTCTCACCTGCCGCCTCTCAACCGGCCCACGGGTTCGCACCAGCATCACCAGCGCCAGGGGACTCCAACTCCCAAAGTCCCCCGGACGCGCCGGAGTTTCCCGCCATCAGTGCGCGCCAGGAGGCGCTTAAATTTCCATCAGGGCAACCACAGCGCGGGTTCCACAGGCTGCCCTGCAACGCTCCTTCTCACCTGCCGCCTCTCAACCGGCCCACGGGTTTGCACCAGCATCACCAGCGCCAGGGGACTCCAACTACCAGAGTCCCCCGGAGGCGCCGGAGTTTCCTGCCATCAGTGTGCGCCAGGAGGAGCCTAAATTTCCATCAGGGCTCCCACAGTGCGGGACGCACGCGGGCTGCCCAGGCGAAGCCCGAGCCAAGGGTGGGCCTGTCCACGCCCGTCAAAGCCCGGAGAAGGCTGGGCTGGGCCATACCCTTTGATTCTTCGATTGCCTAGTCTCTACATATAAGGACGGTAAGAATGTAGAGCCCCACATGTACTGATAAGAAGGGCATATTGATTTTATGAACATTAATATTGGGGACATTTTAATCAACTACTTTTTTGAGGCATCTGGACTGACTCTTTTGTTTTTTATAGTGAGCCGCTACCTTTTTTTTTCTTGAAAAAGAATTTATATTTATTTATGTTTTAGATATACATGTGCTTTTATTGGTATATTATTATCTACTTTAGATAATTTAACCCGAAACTATTCATTGTGTGGTATTGTTGTATGTTTGATTACTTCACTCAATAGAGCTGAGGCTTCACTTCCTAATTATCCAGACGAAATGGGGAAAAGGAAAGCACCTGATACGATTATGGGTAAAAAAAAGATTGCTAAAAAGCAAAAGCAAACTAGTTCAGCAGTTGAAAATTGTACTGTTGACGCTATTGATGAGCTGATTGAGGAAGTAGAAAGTATGTTGTCATTAGGGAAAGAGATTAATGCGAAGGGTAAAAATAAGATTTCTTCCTATTATAAAAGGAAAGAAAAATCTGATACTGTTAAATCAAGAAGTCCTATTGTCATTGTTCATCAAACCCTCAATAAGACCCCCTCGCAACCAATAAGCATGTCTCCCATATCTCTCAGACGGCCCACGGCTGCAATTCCCTCGCCTGCCTTAAGTAATCGAGCCACCTTAGAAAAGGAAATTACTGGTAAAGTAATCGACATGGAATGTTCAAACAGATTTCTTCCCTTAGTGCCCTTAGTGATTGTTGAAGAAGAAAACCAGAGTGACGACCCTGTAAGCGAAGTTCTGGTAGTGGAAGCTATACAAAACAAAGCAAATATCACTTATAAGTTGGTGCAGGACCTCTATGCAAAACTCAGTACTGTTCAAGAGGAGGTCTTTGTAATTAAAAGAATGATTGAAGTGCTAACCAAACATCCTTTATTTGACCCAGGTACAGGAGTTATTGCACCAGCTGTTATAAGCAATAGGGGAAAGAAGGTTGATACTCCAAATGAAAGAAAGCTGTCTTCCAAAACTTTAGATAGTCGTAATGAAAACCAGAACGCTACTCAGGCAGTCGCCTATAAGCCCCGCCCCTCGCAAAGGCCGCGAACCAGTCCTCGGAAAATTGCGGATAAAAAAACTATAGTAATAAAACATTCTGAGCATCGTAATGCTGTTGATTCAACGTACCTGTATTGCCAGGGAGAACAATGTAAAAAGGGAAACAGAACAAATAGCTAAGTAAATAGGAATTGGGAGACCAAACTACCAAGTGGGGTTGGTTCTTGGCCATTGGGGCGGGAAAGGTGCACGGGTATTGGGGATGCAGATCATAGACTCCCCCAATTCATGCAAAGTAAACCCATGCATGAGCATAGATTGCACTCTGTTTACCTAACCAATGTAATAAGACTTTCTCGGGACTCCAGAGAAGACAGGGAATCCCTTGTAAATAAAGTAACCCATTGGTTCAGGAAAGTAAGGCAGTGTCGCTCCATAATAAGATCTGATATAAAGAGTGTGGAAAGGATTGGCCAGGCCACTGGGAACGTTGATGATACAAGGGTTTGTTTTTGGTCAAAGGATATTGCTGAGGACTTAATTGTTATGAATTTGAGATCACACTCTTTTTGCCAATCTAGTGGTATTAGGCAAAGTAGATCTGATGGACCTAGTCATTGGAATAAACCAAGCAATCAAAATGGTTGTAATGATCTTGAAGTCATTGATTGACTACCAAACGCTGTAGTTACCTATTCTGAACCAAACACCTTAACTCACTCATTGATCCTTGGTGGTGACTTGTCTATAGGTCCCTCTCAACCCGATGGTCATATATTCGAAGCTAACCAGCTAAACAACAATGTTGCTCTGGGGGGAACTACGTCCTCTAACATTCACATGCCTTTTGAAGCTTTTACCTTGGGTGATAATTCTGACATTTCACCTCCACACCTTAGGATGCTATCTTGGAACATAGCGGGCCTTGCAAGGAAATTACAAGAACCAGATTGGCAATCTTACATCGGCCTCTTTGATATCTGCCTTTTTCAGGAATCATGGGCGGTGGTTCCACTATTTAAATGTGGCTATAGGACATTTAGTGTAGAGGCACACCAATCAGCAAGAGGGCGGCCATCTGGTGGCCTTACAATCTGGACAAAAAAATAATATCAACGTCTCTATAGTCGCTATTCCTATTACATCATGTGATATTCTGGGTAAGCATGGGCGGATTTTGCGAATTGGCAATCCGCGAAATTGCGTATTTACGGATTCGCAATCCGCAAAATCCGCAAACTCTCGCGAATTTGCGTGTTCGCAAGGATTTCTGCCAGTTCGCGAGGATTTTGTACCAGTTCGCAAACGCGAACTTACTTTTTGGGTAGCAATGGTCGCGAACATGTTGTTTCTACATTTGGTTTTTCACAGCACCCGCTGTTTCACCCCTGCCACCCTCTGTTTCACCACTGCCACCCTCTGGCTCACCCATGCCACCCTCTGGCTCACCCATGCCACCCTCTAGTTCATCACTGTAGATTATGGGTGGAAAAGCACATCTGCCCTGCCTCAACTGACATAAATGAATTAGGGGCTGATTAATGTGTTACTGAATTTGAACTTCCTGGCTGGAACCTGCTTCCTTATCTGTAATTGCTTTCTCTGAGCCTGCTGTGAGGGTCAGAGCAGAGTCATAGAATAGTTGCAAGGAGGCAACTGAACTCTGGAGGGGCCCCTCAGGAAGCACTACAGGGAATGGTTACTAATGATAAGATTGAACTTTTGCACCTACTGAGTGCTTTCAGTTTTGCAAAAATCCAAATATCCAGCAGCATCCACAAAAAGTAATCCTTCCAGGTCAAGATCCCTGGCACCTGCTTCCTTATCTGTAATTGCTTTCTGTTGCAGTGTAATTTTTTTAACAGGACCTTTGTTGTATACTTGTAGCTATTCTCTGAGCCTGCTGTGAGGGTCAGAGCAGGGTCATATAATAGTTGCAAGTAGGCAACTGAACTCTGGAGGGGCCCCTCAGGAAGCACTACAGGGAATGGTTACTAATGATGAGTTTGAACTTTTGCACCTGCTGAGTGCTTCCAGGTCAAGATCCAAATCAAAGTGACCAGCACATGAAGAAAGCGCTGAGAGGAGCCTGCTGGACAGGAACAGGAAGTTGGAGACTGTGGGGCACTTCCTTCCTCCCCCCCCCCCCCAAAATGGACTCCTTGCAAAAAAAAAGTGCAGGCAAATGTCAACCTGAGGAGTTATTCTAATAATAATCATAATTTTCAAGGTTTATGCTGCCTGCTGGTGGATTTCTTGTGCGAAATTGCTAATTTTGCAATCTCGCAATTGCAAGATTGTCGCTGCCCGCCGCATCTACGTTTTCGCGAGTGTTTACTCCCGCGAAATTGTATAGTATTCTAGTTGGCAAGTGCGACCAAGCAAAAAAATCCGCTTCGCACAGATTTACGAATTTTCGGTAAGTTCGCGAGAGTTCGCGGATTGCGAATTTACAGAAAATCCGCAAAATCCGCGAGAGGAACGGATTTTACGTCCATGCTTAATTCTGGGTCTTAGACTTGAATTTCCTAACCAACGTAGTTTTATTTTGTTTAACATATATATAAGACCCAGAGATCCTTCGAAAGAATCAATTATTATCTCTCAATTGGAGGACGTCATTGATACTATCGCCTTGGAAGATGTTGTTGTGGTGGGAGGTGATTTTAATTGTTGTTATGAGCTATTACAAGGAATAAATGCAGTTACCAAAGAACAAGATCTAGCAATGGGTGTTCCAGCACTGGAAACTGAGAAAATGATGGCACCTTCTGTTTCATCACTACAAATCCTCAATTTTACCATCGAGAAGGGTTTTAGATCATGTAATGGCAGAAGCCAGCTAGATTACAATTGTTCAAACACCTTTTCAAGAGAGTCCTCATCTACTCGTATAGATTATATTATGATTAACATTTCTTATTGGTCACTTGTCCAAAGTTTCACCATTGATATGAGTAAAAGAGAGAGTGATCATTTCCCCCTGTGTTTAGAATTGAAGGAAAAAATATTCTCTTTTCATGTTTCCCCCAATCCAGATCTAGATCTAAAAGTGATAGAGCCGGTGGTTTCAAATATTAGAAGGGCATTAAAATGGCCTTCTATCCTAGGGAAGATTAAACTTTTAACACGTTTATAACATCTTTGCTGATTCCATATCACTTTTTTTAGAAAACCATTCTGGCCAACTAACTATTACACAGGTACCCCATACATTAATGGAAAACATAAAACCACACTTGACTAAAGCTGTCCTTGGGAATAGGAAGAAAATACAGCCTGTTTTAACTGGTCCAATCTTTGGTTTGATTCAAATTGTGCACTTGCTAAACAGAATCTGGTTAAGGCTCTGAGAGAGGGACACTTAGCCTTAATTAGGCACTGTAGGGACACTTATCGTAAAAACTTGATAGTGGCACGCAGAAAGTGGGAAGATGAAAGCTGGGAGCATCTGATAGCAGCGATTAAGAATGGTGATCAGTTTTTATTCTGGAAGATCATCGCTAATGGTTCAAAAGTAAACACATTGGCCCAGGATTATAATCTGGATCCTAAATCCTGGTTTAATCATTTTGCCCATCTTTATGCAGCCCCGGGACATCTAAGCCTAGAACCCATAACTGATAATAGCATACTACTGCTAGATGATACTCTTCCTTCCCTGCAGTTTAGCCTGGCAGATACAATAAAGGCAATTTCTGCCATTAAACTTTCTAAAGCACCCGGACCTGACAAAATTCCGGGTGACTTATTCAAACATGCAGTGGATGTCTGGGATCCCTACATTAATCACCTCTCAAATGGAATAGCTAGTGGCCAGCCCATCCCTGATTCATGGAGAGGAGCGGAAATCGTTCCGATCTATAAAAAAGGTTCGCGGGATGAGCCAGCAAATTATAGACCAATCAGTCTTCTTGATATTCTGCAAAAAGTACATGCCAAACAGATTCTGGATAGATTAAGCGAATGGATCATAGATAATAATGTGCTCTCTCCTTGTCAAGCTGGTTTTAGAAAGAAAATAAGCACCATAGATCAGGTTTTTAGGCTTTTAATTTTATCATGGAAATACACTAGGTTGCGGCATGGTCACCTATATGTGACCTTTATAGATTTGAAAGCCGCATTTGATTCCATCCCTAGAGACCATCTATGGGCTAATTTATTGCGGCAAGGTGTTCTGAGTAATATTGTAAAACAGTTGGTTAGGCTCCATGATAACACATATGCAAAAGTCCGCTGGGGGAATTCAGGAGAGCTGACAGAAGAGATACCCGTCAAAAGGGGCATGCGCCAGGGCTGTGTCCTGGCGCCAACCCTATTTTTACTCTATGTCAATGACATGGTTGAAGTTCTTAAAAAATCTAACCATGACTCCCCGAGACTAGGTGAAGATCATATATGTGCGTTGACTTGACTGATGACACAATCTTGTTATCACAAACTCCCAGGGGCCTTCAAAACCTTTTAAATGCCCTGGACGAGTATTGCAAGGATAAGGGTCTCGAGATTAACCATGTAAAAAACAAATATATGACCATTAGACCCCAGAATTCCTTTTCAAATAAATTGTGGTTAAACGACGTAATCTTGGAGCGCGTCCCGAATTTCGTATATCTTGGGGTTACTGTTGACTCTAATTTATCATGGAACCCCCAGATTTCGAAATCTAAATTGATTTTCACACAAAACGCGTTCCTAATTATTGAAAAACTGTTTTCCACAACGTCAAAAGCGATTACGCCGGCACTGCAAGTATATAAATCCAGAGCACAGACAGCAGCTCTGTATGGTTCAGAGTTATGGGGGGGCCCTATCGGCTTTATCTATAGGGGAAAATAAAATTATGAGAAGATTCACCTCTCTTCCACATAATACAACAGTGGTTCCCCTTATGATGGACCTTGGTATTAAGCGTATTGAACACAGGGCCATCTGGATGACCCTCTCATATTGGATCAGAATATGGACAACCGAGGAACTGCTTGTCTATAGACAAGCTTTACAAGAATTAATTAGGTTTGAAGTTTTTGTCTCGTTCTCCTGGCTGATCCATATTCACAGTTGGTTAATGAAACTGGGCCTGAGTAGATATTGGAAATCTCCTGAACTTCTCACTCCTGATTCTAAAATGGAATGTAAATCCATTTTCTGGAATTTTATTGAGCAGAGTGTTATAGCAAGCTCTAGTCACGGATCACTTACAACTCAATTTTTGAGTATTAAAACTAATCCCTCTTTCGAATCTTTTTTAAATGAGGTGGAGCCCCTCTTAGCCAAAACGTTGTATTTAAAATTTAGATTTGGGATATTGCAAATCGAAAGATTTACATCCAGATGGGGGAAACAGAATGACGAGGTAATGGATTGTACTTGCACGGAGTGTGTCATGGGAAGAGACAAGGACATTGCCCATGTATTGTTTTTTTGCACACTGTATGATATCCCCAGGAAAAAATGGATAAAACCGTTGTGCAGGATTCTTGGTATCAGGAAATATACTGAGATGTTATGTATTGCTAAGTCTGATACCTCCAGACTGGTTGTATTTGCAATGAGTAGATCGATTTTTAATGGCTGCTAATTTATTAAGAACAAAACGAGGTTTAAGGTTTTGATAACCGTTGTACTTGATAATCCAAGATGGTTTTGTTCCTTCCTCCTCTCTTTTGAGTTGGAAATTTTTATACTTTGTATCTCTAAGTCTTTGAGGATGATTTTTAATTATTAATGGAATTTAATAAGGAAATCTTGAATAATGGGGTTAACTACAGTTTGTCAAAGTACCTGTTGGTTGGTTTTTTGCTTCGTCAATATCATTCTATTCCCCTCAAATCTAAGAGATTGTATTCATAGATACTCCTTAATTAGCTAATGTGTGTATTAAAATTGTGTTTTCCATGCTGCTAATATTTTAGATTTTTAGAAATTGTTTGTAAATAGAATAGTTGCTCGCTTACAAGTAAATGTGTTTTTTTTTTAATATATATTTTTTATTTAACAGTAAGACAAGAGGAGGCAATACAAATATCGGGTGTCAGCCAATAAAATGCGGAACAGGGACAGGCGGGGGAGTAGTACAGAAAAAACATCAATAAAAGGAATACATAGCGTATCACGAGTACAGGATATTGGAAATAGGGGAATAAACAGTCTATCGTACGATCCACAACCATCCCACCCGCAAGACCCCGTCCTGAATGAGACAGGGTAATTAAGACCAGTTTGGACATCCGGACAATAAAGGATCCGTAGAGAATAATCAGCCCACCTCTCGTAGAAAGGAAAAAGGAGAAAGCAAAGGGGCCATAGAAAAAAAACAAAGGCAAAATAAAAAACCCTCCCCTAACCCCCCACCCTGCACCCCTGCAATGGCTACGGCCTAACCCCACTAGCAGCGTGCCTGTCGCCCAAGAACTACCCTAAAGGAAGGGAAAAAGATAAAGTGGAGGAGGAGAAAGCAAACACACTCCCGGTCTCCCGTACCCCCCGCCAGTAGCGACCACCCCGAGACATAGGAAAACCAATATGCAGTTAAATATACAAACCAGTCGGGGGAGTTTAGTCAAAAAACCACCGGACTCCCGTCCCAATATAGGTACAACCCCAGTATTGCATAAAGCTATTGCATCAAGCCCAAGCGATCGAGTTCAGCCCTGGCCAGTACGGTCTTTCATAAGAGTCTTTCTCACTCGAGCTGCCATCTTGATAGAAAAGGCAAAGCGTTCACAAAAGTTCATGTCGGTGCTGCAGGTTCGAAAACAGGATAAAAGTTCACAAAGTCCACCAATCGAACGAGGAAAGGTGTCAAAGAACAGCGAGTTTCTCCAACAGTCACTGAGGAACTTGTCACCACACAAAAGACTGTCCATAGACGTGTTAGGCGGCTGTAAAATCGGGCAGGAGGCGCTGGCGATAAACACGGGCTGGCTTGTTGTTAGTCGGGAACCGCCCAGGCACATTAAATCCGGGATCTGCACGGGGACCTCAATCTCAGGCGTGCAATGAACCGCTGGCACCGTAGCTAGCTGGGAACTGAACGAAGAATCACACTCCGGTCCCAGGATACCCTCCACTTTCACAATCAGTGTCCGGAACACAACGATCGTGTGCGAATGGAGCGCCCCAATGGCGGCCATGACGGCCTGCAGCGATGGCGTGCCTTCCGTCCGCCCCATCCCCTCTCAATAGGCGATAGAGCCGGACTTGAACCCCGGAGGCCGGCTACTCCGGGGTAACAGGCCACGCAAATCCGATGTCGAGCAGTGGGCGCTCCTCGTCGTGCAGTGTACACCTTCGCCGTTGGCGAGGGCCCCAGCCCGTCGACCCCGGAAGGGTAGCAAGGTCTCCAGGCACCAGACCCCGACCACGGCAGCTGGTGCGGCACGCTGGTGTGTCCACGGTGTAGGCCGTTAACAGGGTCGTCACCAAAAATCAACAATCCACGCCACACTTCGGGAGACCGGGCTCAGTCCAGGTCTCGTGGCCGGTGTTGATCAATTCCGACCCGGGTAGGCTAGAAATCGAGTCCCCGGCTTCCATACGTTGTTAGGCCGAGAATGGAAACACGGTGTATCGTCGTCATCCGATAAGTTAGAAAACTCGGGATTTCACCTTTAGAAGCAGAAAAACTTCACGAACACGGGAGTCCGGCGTGAGTTCAGGATTTAAAGCAGGATATTCGAGCTGCTGGCGGCGGTCGGTGGAGCCGGGAGCTTACGCGGCCATCTTGGTTGCAGGCGTAGCTCCTCTTCCAGTAAATGTGTTTTTGACTTTGATAATTCTGTGAGTTGAATAAAGATGCTTAAATAAAAAATAAAAATATTCAGCAACCTTTCAGTAACAAAGGCAGTTTACCAGCACCAGCAGCAACCACAACTTGAATCCAGGAATGTTTTCCCTATGGCCTATTGGTAAGCGTTCACCTGGGGTCCCACTATCCAGTGCATAACTGAGTGAATACTGGTCCTCATGCCCTGATGAATTTGGCAGGAATTATTTGTGTGCTAATCAAACATGTTGGCCGTTAAAATGGTCTAAACATGTGACTTTGTGTTTAATCATGAAAATGGGCATAGAATAAAAATATATGCTATTTGCCAAATCTGACAACTTTATTGTATATATATTTTTCTGTTAGAAAGACAACATAGCTATTTCTTCCTGAATAAGGACCCATAGGAGGTTGATCTGTGTTTTTTGCTTTAGAGAAGAAGAGTGTATGCAAGAAACACTATTAGCTTTAGCCTTGGTGTTGGTTCCTCCAGTAATTATAGGAAAGTTGCCAATATTGATAAAGCAAGCAAGTTGTTGAGTAACAGTTAACTGGCTCATGGTGATTGCTTACGTGAGGCACTTCCTATATTTTTATATAATTTTTAGGAACTGTTTGATTTGTATGGTATTTGTCACTGAGCCTGATAAACGTATCACATCTGGGCATAGGGTCTGTCTCTGAATGGATATTGGAGCTTGACCTTCCCTACTCAAGGCTCAGATGCCAGGGGTTGTCCTTCGAGAAACTTATTTTTTGTGGTAAATATCAAGGGCTATATTGTTGTTGATATGCCCTTTCCTAGGCAGCCTGTTCACTCATAGCGAAGCCCCAGGATTTTCTATCCTGTATCCTCATCTGCTCCCAAGATGCCCCACCGCCTCCTCCATGGATGAGTAAGTGCACCCTTTGATCATAGCCAAGTTCATGCCATAGTGCGATTTTCTCACATCTACCCAGAGTTTAGCAGGGAATAGGATAGTGTACTTCAGGCTGAGTGTTCACAGTTGTTGTTTAATTTCCAGAAATGATCTGCCCCTCCTCTTCACTTCCGTGATGCAGTCAGGGTTGCACTATTGCTTTTGTTGATGTATACCCATTGGCTCGAAAGATCTGCAAAGTAGGTCTTGTATCTGTAGTTAAACAGTCAGATACTGCCAGGCTGTGGTTCCACCTCCGGTGATTGGGGTGGGGGGGCACCTTGGAACTCAGTGGTCCCATTCGATAGTGAAAATCTGGGGAACCCTGCCTTTACCCATCGACCATTCATCCAAGAGAAGTTCATGTTTTGCCATTCTGAATGTTCAGGAAGCCCAACAAACCAGAAGTTGTTGCACCTGGAGCACTCATCAGAGTCTTCTGCCATTAGTCTGAAGTTCTCCACCTTAGCCTTTGGATTTAAGACTTTGCCTCTTTCATAGTGGGGCACAGTGATGTTAACGCAGATTCATTGTTATCCACACATTCTGCTAGCAGTTTGTGTTCTGCTCTGAGCAGGTTGGAATGGGTGAATACGATGTCCATGAATGTCATGATATGTGCAGGTCTGACAACCCCAATATCAGTAAATGCAATATGAACATATGCCATACTCTGTGCCCGCATAACCACGTCAATGCCATGTTAATGTATTCGCACAGCAGAGCCGACATCAGCAATAATGATACCAATGTATGTCATAATCCATGCTTGTACAATAAAATCATTGTTGCCAAATCAAACATAACTTTGCCAAAACCAGTAAGAATGATGTCAATGTACAAGATGAGTGCTGTATGCACAATGTTAATAATGCTGATAAAAATGATACCAGTGGCTGACATATTATTTTATGAGTTCAGGTGAACTCACATCATTGTGAGTGAGTGCATCCTCCTGCCCCGTGGTTCAATGATTCCTTTAAACAGATGAAGAAACATTGCAAAGTTTTAGAGAGACTTTGGAGGAAGCATCATGCGCCTCCGGCCAAGCTAACCTATCAGATGGCACTGAAAATATATCATGCTTTGTGTAGATCAGCTCACGCTTCGTTCTTACGGAGAGGATCACGAGTTCCCAACACTATCGGAAAACCTTGTTTAAGGTTGTGAAATAGCTTCCTGCTGCCAGTACTTTTTTGCCTTCTCCCTCACATTCAACCCTACAGTGCAATGAGCTAGCGTCATTTGTTCTTAATAAAGTAGTGTCTATTCACTGTCCGTTCAATATTGATGTATCCCTTCTAGATAATTCCTCCTCTCCTAACATTTGCCTTACTGACTTGGCTGACTCACTCCCCCAGGCCCCCTCATTTGAGGAGACTCAACAAATAAGGGCCTGGCTCCCACTTGACATGGTCTCCTTTCAACTTTCATACCATTTTGTCTGGCTCCCCATTTGATCGTCTCCACTTCATCTAAGCTCAGACCTCTGTATGAGTCGATTCTTTATGTGATTCTTAATCTTCTTAACACTTCCTTAAGTTTTAGGCAGGTTCTGCAGAACTGGAAGCATGCTTTAATGCTCCCTCTACTAAAAAAGACTGGGCTTGACCCTCTCTGTTGGTCTAACTATCGTCCCATATCCCTTCTCTCTGTCTTTTCAAAAGTTTTGCAAAAGCATATCAACTTGCAACTTTACTTTTATGTGGCTACTCATAATCTACTGCATCCTTCACAATCCGGCTTTCGATCTGACTACAGCACCAAATCTGCTTGACTTGGGGTTAGTGAGATTCTCAGGCAGCAGCTGGATTGTGAGGGTACGGTAGCCCTTATTTTACTGTACTTGAGTGCAGCATTTGCCACGGTCTCACATTCTATTCTGTTTGATCACCTTGAAGCCTCAGGTGTTGCAGGAGTGGCCTTAGCGTGGCTCGTCTCTTTATTAATGGAACATTTGTTACAGGTGTTTTCACACACCGTAAAATCTAATCCAGTAGCCTTAACTTCCGGAGTGCCGCAGGGTTCAATTTTGAGCCCTTTGCTTTTTAATCCTTTATCCGTTCTTTAGTGGATATTGCGGAGATGTCAGGACTGACTTTTATATTACGCAGATGACACTCAGATCATCTTCTCTCTTTCAGCAGCTCAGCATCAGGAAATCTCCCTGCTCCAGCTTGGACTGAGCAATGTTTCTCGGTGGATGTCCAGTAACGCGTTGAAGCTGAGCAGCTCGTAAAAGGAGGTTCTCGTTTTGGGAATACATCCAGAACTCTGGGGTATCACCCATTGGTCTGACTCTCCTGTTTTAGTCACTAAAGTAAAAAAAGTTGGGCTTTACCATTGACTACAAGCTTTCCCTAAAAGCTCAGGTATCTGTGCTAACTGCAACCTGTTTTGCTGTCCTTAAATGGCTAAATAAAATCCTCTGCTTAATTATTCCAGCTGCTCAAAAAATGGTAATGCAAGCACTGGTAATATCCAGACTTGATTATGGCAAAGTTTTGTACTTGAGTGCTGAAAAAGCTTCCGTCCATTGCCTACAGCTTATACAAAATGCAGTGACCCGTCTTCTTGTTCAGCTGCCTCGCCAGGCCTCAACTTCACCTTTGCTCCATCAACCCCATTGGCTCAGGGTGAACAAACATATTGAGTTTAAGGCCTTATGATATATGTTTAGGGCCAAACAGGGCTTGTTGCCTCCCTACATTTAAAGTCTGGTCAAACCCTATGTGCCCACTCGACAACAGAGATCAGGAAGCCTCTCTCTGTTCCCAGAGTTTGCCTTGCCAGTATGAGAGGGCACTCTATTCCCTATCATGGTCCCAGACTGTGGAATTCTCTTCTACTGAAATTTAGGTTGTGTCACTCACTCCTAGATTTCCACTAAAAATTAAAGACCTTCCTTTACAGTCAAGTATAACTTCACTCTGTTCCTTCTGTAACTTATATCTTACGATTGGTCCTTTTCAGTGCCAAGAAACCCTGTTGGGTAGCTGCGCGCTTTATGAATCTTAATAAATAAATATATAAAAAATTGTTGTCGGATTCACCCGAGGTGGTCGCCCCATTAACACTGAGTCAGAGATACGTGGTCAGGCCAGTCATGCGACCCACGCCCACGCCTATCGAGTAATAGGTCACAGGTGGAGTCCCCCATAAGCTAAAGACAAACAAGCCCCCAGGTAAAACCCTGATTAATTCCACAGATAGCTAGTTGCACCACAAACAAGTCCGGGGTAATTGACCCCAATAAAAGACGTTTGGCCAAAGGCTTGCATTCCCCAAACATGACACAAAGCTAGATACCATATGTAGGTAGTACACTCAACCAATCAGGACACGACATGCACACTACATGCAGTGATTACACACTCCTCATTCCGGACATCTGGACACATACATGCTGGCCCACATTAGCTCTCGCCGAGGTCCAGAGCCGTCTGTCTCCTTATCAGATGCACAGATTAGATTCATTTATGACTATGATGCTCTTTATGAATGTAGAGTTCATTTTATTGTACTCCATGAACTGTATAAATTGGCGTCCATTACTTTGTACATCAAGAGATTTTGAGCACACTCGCACAGTCCCGGCTCTCCCTGCTGCTGCATTTAATTAAACTGACTTGTTCCTGTTTTGCCAAACACCTCTTGTCTTTTCATTTGTTTAAGATACGTTCATATCCAAGCAACCAGCACATTTACCTCATTGACTGCATCGATCTTTGCTTCAAAGTCGCTTTTAGTGTCCAGAATCCCTTGCAGTATGGTATCAAACTTACCCATGTGTTCCTCCAGTGTTTCCTCCATCTGTTTTAATGTGTCAGTAGCCACTTGCTGTGTTGACAGTGCTTCCATTATGTCTCTGGCAAAGTGGGGCTTGTTAGCCGTAGGCTAGACTATCATCTTGCGCCAATCTCCTGAGGAGTGCTACCTCACAAAACACAACGGTGAGGCCTGCATGTATAGGGCCCAACCACAGGCCAGAAGGAAAAATCCCAAAAATAGTAGGTTGTCTTTTTATTTCAAAATTACAATGGTCGACTGGCCTAAATTCCTCCTAAGTGAAGGAAAATGAATGTTTGGCACAGAGCACAAAGAGAGAGCTGTTTCTGAGAAATAGCTGTTTATCGACTTGCCCACAGGTAGCCGAATTCATTGATTGGGGAGAGGCATCTGTGGGATGTAATGGTAGCTATAGCATAGAAGGGGAGCAATCTGATCGGATGGCCAGCTCCCAACCTTCGAAAAAGTATGCTAGTATGTAGCAAAACGTTCTGCTATGTTAAGTGTCTCTGTTAGAAGTGCTGCAAAAAACACTAGGGGGCAGATTTATGAAGGCCTTGCGCCGCCGGTGCGTCATTTTTAACATGGGAAAAAGTGACGCACCGGCGGCGCAAGGCCTTCATAAATCTGCCCCTAGATGAGCTGTACATACCCTGGATAGGGGGACCCAAACCACAAATTCTGATCTAAATTTCTCAAGTGGATTATACACTTCAAACTGGTTAATATACTCTGAAACAAATGTATACCTTCTTTTCTTGCTGCCACTGTACCAATTACCAGTCAATCATTGATCCAATCTAAATACTGTTCCAGCAAAGAAACTAGGAAATGCACCATGAAATAGGATTCCCTTTTCTGAAAATCACGGTGTAACTGGCTCACAAGATAATTCCTTTATTGTACTAACAGTAGAATACCCTTATATGACGGCAAGAACATCATCACCTAGAAGAACAGTAGCAGAACATTTAAATGGACATATTATTTGAAATAAGAGACTTTGTATGTGCTAACAACTGTTCCATCAAAATGTATATGGCTTCCAGTTAGTGACTAAAGGAGGTGCTCAATTCATAACACATCATAACATTTTGAATACCATCTTAAACACATTGCACTACTTCAGCCATAATGGTTCAATCACACAAGAGGCCCTAAATAATCGTACGGAGTAAATGAAAAAGCTGTTACTTACAAATGTGTACTTTGGAAGTGATACAGTACAGACATATCGTATGTGGGAAGAAGTGACTGTCTAGTGTAATAAAACATGTCAACAAAGCTAACATGGGGCCACTATAATTTGACATGGTGTACACTTCCAGCTACCACTTTCCCAAAACAAATGCAAAAGAGGCAAAGGATAGCACTAATTGGTGGGCGAGCTGCTGCAGAGTCAGAAGTGAGACATGAGGAGCGATGGACCACTTGTGAATTTGCCCCCATCAGCGAGTTGATAATAAGACTGACAGAAGCTGGAAGCACCATTTTGAGGCAGATTATAGCCGACCCAAACAACAGAGAAACATTTAAATAAATGTCATTGTAGATTAAAAAAAATGTTTTCGACCTAATTGTCCATTTGTGTATGAGCTTAGCTTAGCAATACCTTTAATTTTGGATTTCCAATACTACATAAAGCAGCCCTATTTCCTCTTCACCTTACTCATCCCATTTCTTACTCCTTTAGGCAATGTACCAGCATTACTAACACCTCCCTCTACATTCCAAAGACTTTTTCAATGTCTATTACTTCAAAGGTGTCCCTCCCTTAAAGCCCTTCTCCCCTCATATCACTTGCTGTTTTCTCTTTGTTCCCTTTCATTTAAGGGCTTTTCAGGAAGGCTGCGCATGTGCTTTCTGAACTGTAAGGGTTGTTTAGGCCCCCTGTATCTACTTTTCATGCATCAAGGTAAGAGTGTTTATTTAAGACCAGGGTCTAGCGGACTCGATAATTCTCGCCTCGGTGCCTACTCTAACTAGGGATCACACTCGGCAACTCTGGGCATTAGCTTGCCTCATCTCCACAACGGCCCCCCACATACGCCGGGGATGCCTGGTTTCACCTTGGAGATACCCAGTAGGGACCATCTCACAGGGAAAGCCAGGACGGGTTCCCCAGCGCTCTATTGCGCCAAGATATTCCTTCGGGAGTCGATTCTAGCGTGTTAGAAACCCGCAATTAATTAATTAATTAATTAACTAAGAAAGGGAGAAACTCAACCTCCTCAGAATCTGTTAGTGGACACTCTCTTATTCTAGTCTCATGGAAATCCTTCTCTGCTTTCAGAGGATGCAGCATTGTTGGATCTAGTGGATAAAAAGGTAAAGGATGCCTTGAACAGATCACATGCAGATCTCAACCATACAATGAGATTGGACGTTTATGCAGTCTATACCATCCACTATCTTGACAAAGACGTCCAGACACTATCCTCTTGTATGCAAGAGGTCAAAATATTTTTTTCTAGCTTCAAGAAATGATGGAGATTCCAATATCTGCCTTTAAAAGAAGAAGCCAAGCAATAGGACATCTGCACAGGAAGTGACATCACTGGATTTCCGAACTTGCATTCAGATAGAAAGTTACATCATTGGATTTTCAGTCATCCATCTGCAGAGGAAGTGACAACTGATTTTCCTCCAAAATTGTCTTTAAAAGAATACGCCAAGCAAGAGAAGTCATTTTCATAATCCGTCTGCTCAGAGAGTGATATCACTGGATTTCCCTTCATCTACCTGTACAGGAAGTTGCATCGCTGGATTTCTCTTCATCCATCTGCACTGGAAGTGACATCACTGGTTTACCACCAAAAGTCTTTAAAATAAGAAGCCAAGCAAGAAAACACATTTCCATCATCCATCTACAGAGGAAGTGATATCACTTCATTTACCATCATCTATCTGAACAGGAAGTGACATCACTCCTCCTGCTTTCAGGACGTACCTAGTGGCGTTTGCAGTATGTGCACACATTCAAAGTGTTCAGCGGGTGGACCTGGTCCAACGCCAAGAACCCTGGTGCTCCCATCACTTCCCTGATGTGACCCTCCATGCCCTCAACCCTGACTGCCACTCCCTATGCTACTGCCTTTCTGCACCACATAGCACCAAGGGAGCGTTCTCTTGCGCTTGCTGCAAGTTTTCATGCACACGAAAGCACACAGTACCCGCTTCAACAGCACCAAACATCCCATTGTCTCTCACTTTCACAGTCCTGTAATTACTGACACAACTCTCTGCTCTTGTACTCTCGTATGCTTGTTTTTCAACACTGCTCGCTCACCAAACATGCGGGACCTGCTTTACAACAACGCCCTGGACCTACTTTTCCTCACTGAAACCTGGCCTGTCTTGGTGCCTGGCATCACAACAGCCATTCCCTCCAGCTACAAGACAGACTTCACAAACCCAGAGGTGGAATACCCATCATCTACAAGAACTCCTTAATCTGCACGACCTCCATTGACAATTCATCATCAATGATGGAACACCTGCCATTCAAGCTCCACATCACAGCCAACTTCACTCTAAGTGGCATTCTTATCTACAGGTCACCTGGACCAACTTCACTGACTCCATCATGGACTTTGTCTTACAGCTTGCCCTCATGCTAGCAATTACACGCTACTCATAGACCTGAACTTCCATCTGGAAGACCACTTTGACCCCAACTCAAAAGCACTTATCGAAGACCTTGGGGGCCTGAGCCTCACCCAATGAGTAAAGAGACCTACCCATGTCGCTGGACACCACCTGAACATTATTTTCACTATTGTGACAATATAAGAGTCAATGAGCCCACACCAGTCTACTGGACAGACCACGTCCTCATCAAGTTCGGCATACTTGGCCCAATCCAAAACACATGCACCTCTGCCAGACAGAACAGCGTCACTGACAAGGACTGGACCACTGCTCTCAATACCCATCCACCAAACACAGCAATAGTCTCCCTAAAACCATCGAGAATTTCAATAATTGAATCATCTCTTGCGGTGACTCCTTGGCCCTTTTCAAACATAGCAATACAACAAAATCTAGACCCCAGGCCAGTTGGTACATGAAGGAACTCAGGCTAATGAAACGCCACTGTAAATAACAGAAGTGCAAATGGAGAATGAGCCAGGACAACACAGACAGGGCATGTTCAAATCTGCCCTCAGATGCTACCACCAATGGATCCGGACCACCAAACATGCCTCTCTGACAGATCACATTAAGGATTCCAGCACTAATAGAAACAAAGACATTTTCGCCCTTGAGTAGGATTTCACCTCAAAAGCGGTCGCTCCAAACTCACGCACCCCCTCACAGAACCTCTGCAAAAATCTCTCTCAATTCTTCAGCAACAAAATCACCTCCATTTTCAGCACATTCAACCCACAACTGGACCTAACAGACCGTGCCAAATGCTCCTGCTCTTATCTTAGCACCAATGCTAACCACATAGCTCATCATCACTAAAGAACACACCACCACTACCATACATTCCATCCCCTGAGGAGCCCCATTGGACCCCTGTCCCTACCATGCCTACGCCAGAGGAGGACTAAAACTCATAAGCACCATGTTCATACTCACTCTGAATACCTCCACTCCTTCTGGGACCTTCCCAAATGCTTGGATACACCTAGCTCTTCTTCCATTGCTGAAGAAACCCTCAAATAATCCTTCCTTGCTCACCAACTACAGGCTGATCTCCCTGTTACCACTCCTGGCCAAAGTCTTAGAGAAAATCATCAACAAATACCTCATTGAATACCTCAATGGCCACCAACTCCTCGACACTGCTCAGTCTAGTTTCAGTTGGGTCTGTGGTTGGCCACAGCACAGAATCTACCCTCATTAACATCACAAACGACATCCACATGACTCTAGACCGTGGAGATATGGTGGCCCTACTCTTCCTGGACCTCTACCCAGCATTTACCATGGTCTCCGATCCCATCCAATACCTACACAACATCAGAAACCAAGGACATGCACTTCAATGGATCTGCTCCTTCCTGACTGGAAAGACCTAGTCAGTCAGCTTGGCACCGTATTCCTCAGATACCTGGAACTTCACTGGCTAGTTCCGTTAGGATCCTTCCTGAACCTGACCCTTTCCCAGCATCACCAACTCTCATGACATCAACGTCCTATTCGACAACATGCAACTCATTCTCTCATTCATGGAGAAGACACCCAGTACCTGAATCAAGTTTGATCTTCGATGCCTGCAAGACTGTAATCGCCCACAGGATGAAGACTAACTGTCTAAAGCTGAACAGTAACAAGACCAAAATCATGGTCTTAAGGAAAAGCACTTCACTGTGGGACTCCACCTGGTGGACAGCAAAACTAGGATGGCATCTGGGCCCATCATCACCCCAAGAACCTTGGGATCACCATCAACAGCAAGCTCAACATGCTGTGACCACCTCATGCTTCTATAGCCTGAAGAAGCTCAGGAAGATTTTCAAACACTTGGAAACCCACCATGCATGCCTTTGTCACAAGCAAGATGGAAAATGGCAACACCATATGCTGGGATCAACAAAAAACTCACCATAAAGATGCAGATCATTCAGAACTTGGTGGTCAGAATCACTCTCAACTTCCCATGCCACACTCACATCACACCACACCCGAAGGAGCTCCACTAGCTCCCCATATACAAACAAGTACAATTCAAACTCCTCACTGACACTTTCAAGGCACTACACAACACTGGCTCAGCAATTGTATCTGCTTTCAGAAACCTTCCAGAGACCTCCGCTCATCCGGACCCCTCCATGCAAACATTGCAAGCATATGGTAAATCGGATCAGGCAATTGAGCCTTCTCTTACATTACTCCTAAAGTGTGCAATGACCTGCCACTGCAGACAAAGGCCTCCTCCTTACTTCTTGAATTTGACAGAAAATTGAGGACCTGACTTTTTGAGTCGTCCCTTGAAGCCCTAGTTTTGGATAGGCTCACACCTGGTCAGTGCCAAGATACCCTCCTGGGTGATAATGCACTGTACAAATCTACACAACACAACACAACACAGCACAGCACAGCACAGCACAGCATAGTATACCATAATATAACATATGTGCTGGATCAAATGTTTAAAAATGTAAGAGCCTCTGCCATGGCATGAATGGGAGCTAGAGCTGCTAGACACATCTATAAGTCAGAAGTTGAAGGACCGATGCTGCACAAAAGAGTTGTCTTCTGAAAATGCCTTATTCTGGCAATATATCATGAGTGGTTTGAAGAAGTTCTAGCAGTTGTCATTTAAATCAGAAAAGCACACTCAACTCTCCTGCCATAAACAGTAGCCTTATGAGATGGGAAGAAGAAAGTATGACAGTTATAAGAAGAAACACTGTAACAACTCCTCTCATTGAGTAGGGGTGGACATAAGTAGGTGTTCTGACTATTCCAAAAATACCAAGATCCTGGTTGGAAGTTGGCTTATTCAGTTCCAGCAGGGATGCAAGAATTTGGTATAAAAAATAGGGTTCCCCAAATCGTTAGAGAAGGTTACTCCATCAAGGTATAGCCCCAATCTCTGGTCCCACATTTTGTGAGGACAACATGGCCACTGGACAGGGACATGAGGAAGTCCCTTTAACAGACCAGTTCTTTATATATCAAGAACAAAGCTACCATTCCGGTCCCCATGGAAGAGAGGAAGTTAGGATTTTATTCCTGGTATTTCGGGTGATAAAAGTATCGGAGGACTATAGATTGGTAGTAGACCTCGGGTTTCTATGCAACTTTATTTCTGTGTACGCTTCAAAATTAATACCCTCTAGCAGGTGGTTTTGCTCATTTCCATGGGGGACTTAATGACACATACCTACATGTTCCCATTTCTCTTTCCCACCAGAAATATCTCATATTTGCTGTGGACAGTCAAGAATGGCAGTTTTGAGTATTATCCTTTGGCCTAAAAAAATCCTCAGAGTCTTTACAGAAGTTCTGGCTTCTGTTCTGTGAGTTTTTTTATTCTCAAGTGATTATAGTTCACCCTTACTGGGCACTTTTAAATTCAGGCTCCAACCCAGGAACTAGCTTTTAGGGATGCACAAATCATGATTCAGTTGTTTCATAGTTGTGGATTGCTAGTGAAATGGGGAAATACCATTTATCACCATGTTAAATTGTGGAATGTCGGAGCAGCGTTCAAAACAATTTTTGAGTTGGCCTCATTACCCGTGATCAGAAGTAAGAAGCACCAGTGTTGTTTGGCAAAGTTGTTAACCAGGTGGGAGGATTCAGGGAGACAGTGGTTAAGAGTCCACAAAGACATGGTACAGATTATACTGCTTATTAACACTGATAACTGTTTAGTACTTAATTTTATTCACAAAACTTGTTTTTCTTTTTCTATTCTATGCAGCTACTTTGACTATTGTAACTTGGGCACGCCATATTCTGGATCATTGGGCTCCTCACTATAAGAGTTATTAAAAGATTGTTCATGTGAAGCAGACGGTTCAGGAACGCTTGGTGCCTGGTGAATTAATCTGTCACCCCTTTGTCAAGGAACTCTGTTCACTTATCCTTTAAAAGCGACCTGACTCAAGCGTGCTGCCGTGAGTAACTGGCGTGCCTGTTCTGAGTAAAATTGTGGTTTTAAAACTCGTTTTTTCTTTATTTCATTAGTGCTTTTAAAATTTACTTACACAACCTTCCTCTAACCAGCACTTTAAAATTCAATGTGGCACTCGAGAACCTTTTGTTCTCCTTTTCCTCTGATCTGTTGCCGATTTAGCTGCTCCCAGGGAATCTAGTGCAGTGTTCATTTGTATTGGGCTACTACTAAGATGGCGGCATTCTAACTCCACGTCCTGTGCATCCTAGACTCACGAGGGGCTCGCTAGTCAGGACGACATTGCCGCATTGCCGCATTCTTGTTGATACTGACACCTTAAAAATGACATCTATTCTTGCAAACTTGAGCCTCAACCTTTCCCAGATTGTGAAGCTGCTCTGTTTAAACTGGCCATTTCCCCTCAAATTACCTTATCGGGTTTACTTATTTATCGCCCTCTGGGGAATCCTAAGAACTGGTTGTCTACATTTTCTGATTTAGTGGCCTCACTGGATATGAAGGCTGCGAATTTTACTATCCTGGTTAACCTCAACTTTCATCTAGAGGACCCCCTGGATACGGGGAGCTCAACTCTGTTGACTGATCTTGAAGCTCTAAACTTGCTGCTACATAATCAGGGTCCTACTCACCAGGCGGGTCATTTGCTGGATCCTATTATCTCCAACCTGGCGTGGGACTGCGGTGTACCTGCACTTCCCCTGGAGTGGTCTGATCACTATGCCATCTTATTTAAATCACTCACTTCAGGGGATATCTGGTCGACCAGCAGTGATGACCTAGGCAGTAGGCGGCCATGGAAAAACCTAGACTTAGACTCCCTTAACAATCAGTTTAGGGTAACTCCCCCGGATACTAACTTACCCTGTTGCTCCTTAAACATCGCGGTATCCGACTGGCTAGCCAAGTCTATTGATAAATGTCTGCCTCTGGCATTAAAAAGCAGTTCGACTCACCATCCCACTGCCCCATGGTTTATTAATGAGTTAAAGGACATGAAATCAAAATGTACACATTTAGAGAGAAGATGGCGGAAGACTTACTCTCTGAATGGCAAGTCAGACTACAAGGCCTCCTTAAACAAATATCATCTGGCATGTAAGGAGGCAAAAATATATGTTGTGTCGAAGGCCATCTCTACCGCAGAGAACCGTCCACGGGCCTTATTTTCCATGGTCAAGAAGCTGGCAGGATCTAACACGACTCCGCTGCCTCCAGCCTTAGATGATACCCAATGCAATGATATTGCAAACTACTTTACCACCAAGGTTGAACCAATATACAGCTCATTAAAGACCTTCAAATCTGTGAATATAGTGAGTTCCCAGTCCAAGATGGGAAGCGGGAGTCATTATTCCTCAGCAACTCAGACCTCTATATAGTTGCCCTTCGACAATGAATCCTTCTCGGACTCGGGTAAAATCTGTCTCTCCTTTAGACCCTCTCCCCGCAAACATCTTGCAACAGCATTCTCGAGAAGCTCATGGTATTCTTAAAACACTTTTAAATGCTTCTTTACGAGAATCATGCATTCCCCTTGAATGGAAACATGCAATGGTGGTCCCTTTGCTGAAAAAGTCGGGAGCGGATCCTACGGTCATGTCAAACTTCCGCCCTATCTCACTACTGCCGGTCCTTTCCAAGATTTTGGAAAAGCATGTTAACTGTCAACTTTTAGCCCATGTGGAACGTTCAGGCTTTCTGCACCCGTCCCAATCGGGGTTCAGAACCCATTTTTCTACCAAAACCACTTTGCTGGGGGTTACGGAGAAGTTACGCTCCTGCTTAGACAGAGGTGAGACAACAGCGCTCATTTTACTTGATCTGAGCGCCGCATTTGACACAGTGTCGCATTCCATCCTTTTAAAGTCTCTCCAGTCAGCAGGAGTTGTAGGGCCTGCATTAATCTGGCTGTCCTCCTTTCTCAGCAACCGTTCATTTCAGGTTTTCTCTTCTAAATCCTCATCCACTATCAGGTCATCTGCATAGGGAGTTCCCCAGGGGTCCACTTTGAACTCTGCGCTCTTTAACATCTATGTGAGACCCCTGGCATCAATCGTAGAGGATGCGGGTTTATCCCTCTTCTCGTACGCTGATGACACGCAAATCAACTTCTCCTTGTCCTCTACCCAGGAAGGGTCTCCTTCTTCCCTTCAAGTCGGTTTACGGCAGGTGTCGGAGTGGATGAGTGCTAATTTGTTGAAATTAAATGGAGAGAAAACCGAGGTGGTTATTCTAGGTAAACACAAGCACCTTTGGGAGCCACAACATTGGCCATTGGAAATGGGCTCTCTCCCTCAACCGGTGACCCAAGTTCGTAACTTGGGGTTTATCCTCGATAACACCCTCTCAATGCGGCAACGGGTGGTTAGCGTTGCTTCCACATGCTTCACTATTCTAAGATGGTTGCGGAAGATTATCTGGATGCTCCCTGACTCCACAAAATGAACTGTGGTCCAGGCGCTGGTCACCTCGCGCCTGGACTACGGGAACGTTCTGTACCTTGGGGGAAATCAGGAGGTGCTGAAGAAACTCCAGGTATTCCAGAATTCCGCAGCCCGTCTTGTATGTCAGATCCCAAGGAGATCGTCCATCTCTCCTGTTTTGCGGGATCTGCACTGGCTCTGCATTGAGAGCCGTATTAAATTTAAGACCCTGTGTCTTATTTTTAAAATCAATCAAGGGTCTGCCCCTCTTTACCTTAAGGAGATTATCCATCCCTATGTCCCTTCTCGGCCCTTACGCTCAGCCACTCAGGGCAACTTGGTAACACCTAGTTGTAGACTATCTAGAATGGGTGGTCGTTCCTTTGCATTCCTCAGCCCCAGATTATGGAACTCTTTTCCCTGGTCTGTGAAGCAGGAACCGTGTTATCTTAGGTTCCGGCTAGATCTTAAGACCTGGCTCTTTTCTCAGTGATGAGTTATCTGGTTATTCAGTTGCAGTAGTCTAACTACCTGCGCCGGTAAACTCTGCCAAGGGTAGCTGTGCGCAATATAAATCTAATTAATAAATAAATAAATAAATAAATCCTAACACAGTAGTCATTACAACCACAATATAGGTTGTGGGACTGTGCTGAACACCTGCACCATTCAAGGCCTATAGAGGGCATGGGAGAGCAACAGATTCTCCAGATGGAGGGAGATAATGGCAGCCTGGAAGGTAGTTCATGCTTTCTAACACCACATAGTGGGTAAGGCTTACTGATGAGAATGGACAACAGAGTGGCCATGTCCTACCTAAATCGCTAGTTTGGGTCAGGCTCTTCCTCACTAAACCAGCTGACTCGTCAGATTTATTTGGGTCGTGAACACAATATATTTTACCTTAGGGTGTTTTTCCATCTAGCGAATCCTGAAGTCACAGGTAGATTAAATGAGTAGGATTTTTCTTTGCTCCCAGAGTTTGTTCTGATCCTAGTGACATTTCAGGAGATATGTCACTGGTTGGGACTTCTCCTTGTACATCTGTTTTCAAATCAACACAATACTCAGCTCTAGAGGATTTTCTCAAGATTCAGGGATGCCCCTTTCAGTGCGAGGGCAGCCAGCCTTCTTTACGCATTTACCCTAATTTCATTAGTTCACAGGGTTCCTTGAAGGACTGCAGAGGGAGTTGAAGGAAATGGTGATTGTACTCCCATGTTGAAGTAGAGACCTTGGTTTCCTTTGCTTCGTCACCTAGCGGTGGAGCAGGTTTGAATTCTTCCTCAGTCTCCTCCTTCCCTGACCAATCCTCTTCTTTCTGTATAGACCTTCTCCTGTCTAAGCCTGTCGGTTTGGGTACTGAGAGAGAGAGGGATTTCTGAGTAAGGGCCTTTCAGTCACTGTTGATAAGGGCTTGAAGGCTACTAGAAGCAAATCAACAAACAGGGGGGCTTATTTACAAGCCCATTGTGCTGCCCGTGCATCACTTTTTTTGACGCACCAGTGGCGCTATGGGCTTGCCCATATTTTCAAGGACATGTAAAGTCCCACCTTAGGTACTTCCTTTTGTGTTGTGATGTCTCCAGACACCACTGTTTGAGCATTTTACTGATGATGATGATGATGATGATGATGATGATGATGATGATGATGATGATGATGATGATGAGGATTCATTTGTAAAGTGCAGCAATACTCTGAGGTATCTAGGCGCTACCCGAAAGCACATTCGGACTTAATTTACGATGGGAATAAAGTTACCCCCCAAAAATTCCGGTTTTTAGGCTTTCCTGAACTTTAAAAGATTTGTCTTTTTCTTAAGCGAGGTTAGCAGGGAGTTCCACAATTTTGCTGTTGTGGTTGTGAAACTCTTTCCACTCCCCTGATCCTTTTAACTCTACGGACAAGCCAATTCCCAAGCTCGGCTGATCTTAATGGCCTTACTGGAATGTAGGGTTTTAAATGATTTGCTAGCTAAGTTGGGCCCAGATTTTTGAGGCATTTAAAAGCAATGAAGTGGGATTTGAACTGGACCCGCTTTGCTACCGGTAACCAGTAGAGCTGAGACAGAGCTCCGGGTACCGAATCCGATTAGGGGATTCTCAGGAGTACCGTGAAAGCCGCGTTCTGTACTGTCTGGTGGAATTGAAGGTAACATTTTCCTGAGAATTGTTTGGATGAAAAAACAGCCAGAGGTGGTGGAGTTTATTTGAGCTTCAATGGATAACTTAGTGTCCCTAATGAATCCCAGGTTTTTAGCTTTAGAAACAGGCACTGGTGGTGGGCCAAGCTGGGCCGGCTACCAGCTGTTGGGCCATATGAAAGGATCATTGCCAAAGATCAAAAACTCAGTTTTAGTGGAATTCAGTTTCAGACAATTGTCTGACATCCAGTTCCCTATATGACTCATGAAGTCATGAAAGCTGTTTGCTGTGGAATTGGATTGGCCGCTTGCTGAGACAATTATCTGCCTATCGTCTGCATACGATATGATGGCAAAGTGATAGTTTTTTATTAGTTTGACCATGGGGTGACATAGAGATTAAAAAGTGTATGACTCAGGGATGATCCCTGAGGTCCACCACATCGTAATGAAAAAGGGGATGATACTTAATCGCCCAGTGTGACCCATTGAGATCGCCCAGACAGAAAGTAGCCTATCAGGGAAAGCACCTTATCCCTGATCCCAATGGAAGCTAGAAGGTCCAGCAGCAGCCCGTGATTAACGGTGTCAAAAGCTGCTGACAAATCTAGAAGGTCAGGGTGGCGCTTCCCCCGCCATCCTGTGTACATTTGAGCTCCTCAGTAGCCATGATAAGAGCAGTTCTGTGCTATCGTGCACACAATAGCCAAACTGAGAATGATCCAAGATTTCATTTTGCTTGACAAAAGAGGATAGTTCTAAATGTATGGCCTTTTCCACCACCTTTGGTGGGAAGGGAAGTCTAGAGATAGGCCTATAATTAAGTGGACCCTTGGTGTCCAGCGTGTTTTTTTTTAGTAGTTAGTCAATATCTGAAAGCATTTTTGCCATGAAGGTACTTTTCTAAGTAGCAATTACAACTGCAAGGAGGATTAAGGAGCATTACGCTTTAGTTCTAAATATTTTTGGGGACAAAATAGTTTGTTCTTCGGTCCCTAGCATTGCTGAAAATCAATTATAGGTTTCACAGAGTGAGGGGGATAGTCCTCCCTATCTTAATGGCCGATTTGATTTCTCAACTCAGTCCTTCCACCCTCTGAATGTAGTAAGGGCAGTAACAATATAGTGTTAAAGATTGTCAGGCTAGAGAAAATCAGGTTGTCTCCTTGTTTATTTCAGCCCAGTAGGAAGGGAGAGAAGCAGTGTACTTCCAATCTGGCAAGATGGGATACGACAGTGATTTCCTTAGCTTATCAGAGCAGTAGTGAAGAGTGAAGAGATACCTGCTTCAATCACAGCCCACTCTACTAGAGGGATGGGCACCCTTTGGGCGGAATGAGCTAGGATCTCAAAGCAGATGTGTGTAAGTTTGCCAATTGGGCTAGCCCCTCTATATTTATAATTCGGTATAGACTGAAGATGGCCCATGAATCTGAGTTGTTCCTTTATTTAGTCAAAATACATACATGTTTAAAGGAGGTGAATTATAAAAATTTGCTCCACGTCTGTTAGCACCTAAGCCTGACTTCTGGTTTTCTTTGTCTCTGATCAGGAGTATTTGCTTGGGCAGACCTCACAGAAGTAGAGAATGGGATAATAAAGATGAAGATGAGGTCATGCTCAATGTACTTACCTGTAAACGTCATTATTCCGATTCTTTCTTAATGGTCCCAGTTCTTACGACCCTCCCTCCTGACTTCCTGATCAGCCTTGTTTGGATGGCAAAGGAAGTGATATTGAGAAGAATGGTTTAAGGTAGGGGATTTTTGAAGAAATTAAGGGTGAAAAAAGGCTTTGGAATGGGTTAGCAGGTGGCAGAAATGCTGTCACATTACTCATAGAAGTAATTAATGGATTGAGTATGAAAGAATCATACTTCCCTGAATGCTCGTTCAGGATGTCACCAGTCTAGAGCTAGCAGGGAGTCAGGTACCGCAGGTTTGATGTTGGACATGCGTCAGCAGTAGTGAAGCGCACCCAGTGACCTCAGCGCTAAAAGGCAGGTATGATACATGTGACGGAGGGAACTAACCGTTAAATTACCCACGGATACCCATGAGTTGAAGCAGAGGTAGGCAACCATAAGCTGCTCCTATGTCACACTACCTTCCTACTGCCCATCCTAAAACACTTTCTGATTTAATAGCACATCATCTAACAGCATCCTAATACCATTCCCTGCATGAACATAAATTCAACCCCTCTTCATCTAATGTCTTCGAATATGACAGTACAAATCTAGTTACAGTCAAAACATTGACTGTCTAATACAATGAATGGTCCCGCAGTGGAACAGACAGGAAGTACCTTGAATTACAGAGAAAGAAAAACTTCCACTGGAGTTCTTCATGAACAGCATGTCAATACAGAGCATTTCATTGTGCATATTTTGTTATGTGCGATGGGAAGAGGAATTTAAACACACTGACATCATGGCTGCGATACGGTTCAAGATGGAGGTTAGGCCTAACCGAGTTCAGTCAAGCACAGGAGAACACAATTTTGCAAAATGCAGCATTTTCATTTTTAGTTCAAAATGTTCATGATGTTAACCACACATTATTTATAAATCAGAAATATCTTTATCATGGGTTTTCATTTTACAAATCAGTGCATTCAGTGATTTCTTGTCCATTTTACTTTATTGAACCAATTGGATTATTCTGCTTAAAAACATAGGGGCATATTATGAAGGCGGGCGATAAGAGATTATCGCCACTTTAGCGGCCGTTTTTGGCCGCTAAGTGGCGATAATTCTATCGCCCTATTAGCAAGCTGTCGCTAACAGCAGTTAGCGGTAGTTTGTAGGCGATAGCGAGCGGTTTGGGGCCCTCTTTGCATGTCAGCAATATTTATCGCTAATGGCATGCAAAGTGGACTTACCCAACCTGTTAGCGACTGAAAGCAGTCACTAACATCGCTATCGCCTATTATCAACGCAGGCGTAGCGATGGAAATATTCGCGCTAAGCGCGAATATCTCCAAAACCTAAAGCCTGCTCAGACCAGTTCTTAGCCTGTATATCCAATGGGAGGTGGATATTCAGGCTAAGTTCCTGTTAGCGATAATACCTGAATATCGCTGGATTTACAGCGATATTCACGCATTTCGCCGCTATTGCCGGAAATGTTATCGCTTCAGAGATAAACGTTGCTAATAGCACGTTATCTCTGCAATAAAATCAGGCGATGCTCGTCGATAAAAAAAAATGTCACTAAGCCTATTTAGCGATAAATATCGCTAGTTGTTGATAATATGCCCCATAGTTTGTTAAAAGGACCGACAAGACTGGAAATGTGGGGGCTTATTTATGAGCCCCTGCACCACTTTTGCACCATCGGTGTGTCACTTTTTGTGACGCACCAGTGGTGTAAATCATGCATCATGTTACGCCATGTTTACGAAGTGATGCATCTAGGAAGATGCGTCACTTCGTAAACCCCTGCACTACATTATACCTTTACCAGGTATGATGTATGCAGGGTGGGCATTCCCCCAGAAGAAAGGGTCGTAGGAGTGGTGCAGCAAAATCTATGAGATTTTGCTGCGCCACTTCTAGGACACCAATGCGTCAAAACCGGGTGACACAGGCCCTTTCACATGGGGCTTGCCCCATTAAAAAGGACATTGCTGGAGTTGTGTCAGGCTTCAACACAACTCCAGCAATGCGCCACTTTTTGCGCTGACAGATACATCAGTTATATTGACATATCCGTCCTTCCTTGCGACATGATGTGTCATATTGTAAATATGACACATCATTGGTGTTACAAGGAAGGTGCACTGAGAAGTGGCGCATCGCTGCTTTCACGCAGCGATGCACCACTTCTCGTAAATGAGGCCCGTGATGTTTTAGTGATGTGTCGGCTTCTGATGTCTCCACCCCAAAAAAGAATTTCCACAGGTTGAAAAATCTCCTGACAGAAATGTACTAGTTATAGGTTGAATGCGCAAATGCATTTAGAGACAGATACACACGTGCACATTTGTGTATGTCTTAGCAGTGAGGACCTGACATTGGAACTCAGGTAGATGTAAAATAGTCCCTCCTGCATTCCATGCACTCCATTGAAGGCAGAAGGATGAACCATAACAGCCAAGAGCATTAAGTGAGAGTGCCAGACTCCTCTGGTTGAGTCAAGACGTGATGCACAAACTCTCAAGCCAATGAGTGAAGGAGGCTGCTTAAAAAAATCCATTGGATAAAAGAGGTGTCCCTAAGCCCGCAGTTTGTGTAGTGGAAACAGAGGGTCTATTTTAGGCAGCTGCACTTCGAAACACAGACCTAAAATACGTTACTACAGCACCAGCCACCCTATCCTTTTATTGCTCCTGGTAGGACAACACCTGGCAGTACTTATTTTCTCTGAGAGGGATCATAAAACGTCAATGGGGAATAGCTCCACACAACCTGGTCAGAATTACCATTGTGTCCTCGTATATACTAAAAAAAGCCTCCATCCATTAATCCTACTCTCACTCTTGGTCATGGACTCAATCGGCCTACCATCTGCATTCTGTGAATTGGCAATTATAACAGCTTACCTTCTTGATGCGTTGTGTGAACTGCTCTGAAAGTCTGACATGTATAAGGTTGTAACTGCCAATGATGAGAAGTTAGTTGGGACAACATCAATCCATCAGGCAGCCACCATGCAAAGCGTCAGCACCTCTACTGTATGGGCAAACATGTCCCCAGTCAAGACCACAACGAGAGTTCCACAGACCAATCTAAAGTCATCATACTCTCTCACACATAACCAATTATATTTATTTGTGATCACCTGGAGCTGGGGTGGGCTGGTAAAAGCTATGCCCTGCCCACTGTATTCACAGTTCACAGGAGATAAAAAAACGAATATATTTGCAAAATAGTGAAAATATGTCAAAAAAGGTGCTTAAAAGGGTATCCACTTTCATTGTACAGTACTGGCTGAAAAGGTACAATTTCAAGATGTCTATTTCACTCAAAGAATTAAAGCCACTAAACACAGGAGGCAACATCAGCCTACATAAAGGGGTATCAGTGTCTCAAATTTACACCCAAAGGCAAGGCAGTAGTCTTTGAATGTATGTGCACAATGTGATGCATGCTGTACTCGATAGTCAGAGTTCTGACTCTGTAACAGTGCTTTTACCCCTTGTGACAGACGCGCGCTACTATAGCGCGGCACAAAAGGACATTGTACATGGGCCGGCACCTCCTGCTTACTTCTTTGGGAAAGAAAACATATATTCTGGGTTCCTTTAGCCATCTTAATAACTGGCTAGATTAAACAGAAGATTCATCCGAAGAACTGCATTTACTAGGCGGAGTGTCTGCATGTTTAGAAATGAGGACTAGTAGTCAGTCTTCTGGCTAATTTACTATGAAAACTATTGCAAAAAATCAAAATCACTGATTGGACTGTGGCCACTAGAAAAACAAGTTTGGCCTGGCCAATCTGTTTATGACGATCGTTTTAGATTCCCCATCATAGACATTAAAAGCTGTTTACCAGAAACTGGGTGCCACCCCCTTCCCTTGGCGTGACTTGCCTTCCCTCCACAAATCAGGGTCCAATTCTTCCTCCCTTTTTATAACTTTCTTCTTCTCCCTCCTAATTTTCTGACTCCTTTGAAAAGTTCCTTTCTCTCTTATCCTCTTCTTTTTATGCCTTTCGTCTTCACTTTCATGTCGTGCAGCATTACCCAGAGACGTCTATAACTCCTTTCTGCCTTTTTTAATCAAAGGAAAAATTTGCATTGAGTGACCTTCTATATCTGCTATCTGCTGAAGCTCTTAACATATTTAGCTTTCCACATTATTGTAATTAAATAAACACATATTAATTGATTTTCATCTGTCATTTGGCAACCTATTTTAATATGTGGCTACAAAAGGTTCCCATTATGAAACCCGAAACTATGCGCTGACTAAATGCTGTCAACTTTTCCTGCATAGACAAAAGGTCATTCAATAATGTATTCAAGGCTATGAACAGAAATTTAATGCATCGTTTTCATATTTGCGTGAAACAAATTGCCATTAATAATCTACAGCAGTTCATAAGTCAAAGTACAAAGGGTCCAAAAGCAGCTAAAGTGAAAAGGATTCAGCACAGCCACCACTTGCAGTGCGGTGCATAATTTTAGCCAGTTGGCCATGGTAGCAGAATATCATGTAGTAAGGCAACTCCAATGTTATTCTATGGGAGAGATGGGCCTTGAAGTAGTGGAAAACGAGTTTAAGAGTTTTGCACTACCAGGACATGTAAAACTTCACAGTACATGTCCAACATTTTAAATACACTGCACCCTGCCCTTGGGCTCTCCTGGGCCTACGTTAGTGGTGACATATATATTACAAATGGAAGGATTGGGCCTGGCAACAGGTTTATTTTACCAGGTCAACATGGCAGGATAAAACTGCACACACAGGCTCTGCAGTTGCAGGCCTGAGACATGTATGAAGGGCTACTTAAGTGGGTGTTGCAAGCAGTGAACAGACCCACTATTAGCATTTAATTTACAGGCCCACGGCGTCTAGTACCAATCTACTAGGGACTTCTAAGTAAATTAAATATGTAAATTGGGTATAAGTCAATATCATCATGTTTAGAGGAGAGAGCACATGCACTTTAGCACTGGTTAGCACTGGTAAACTGTGCAGAGTCCTATGGCTAACAAAAAACTAATTCAGCAAAAAGAGGAGGGTAAAAGCAACATGTTTGGGGGTGACCCTGCAAGAAGGCCAGGTCCAACAACTATTTATCAGTACATACTAAGGAATTAAAATACAATTGATACTTTTTCTTCTCTTCAGTAATCTCTGCTCCAATATCTCTTTCTATCAGTTTCATCTGGAGGCACGTGCCACAGTAATTCTTCCTAATACATTTCTTAATGAATGAGACAGTGAAGGAAGTCCAGCATTCTCCACTTCAGCCTCTTGTGTTACTAGTTTGACAAGAGTAGGCTGTGTTTTCGTTTATTCCCATTCAAAAGGATGTATATGCATTTTATGCATCCTGGCCAATAGATGGCAGAGATTGAACAGTTTCTCTAAACATGTTGCAAAACGTATTTTTCTCATAAGCATTATCAAGGTATTCGTTAGCACACTCCTCTTCTTACTAAAAGATTAAGGGCCTGATTTAGATATACTGGACAGGTTACTTTGTCATAAAGGTGATGGATATTCTGTCCACTGAAATATAAATCACATAGGATATAATGGGATTTATATTGCGGTGGATGGGATATCCGTCACCGGTGTGGTGGAGAAACTTGTCCGTCAAGATCTAAATCATACCCCAAGTATACCAATGGCTCATAATATACAATGTTGGTTTTCAAACTTTAACAAGCAGCATTGTATTCCTGACTGGCATTCAAACGGATGGCAGAGATTTGGTAGGTCCAAGAAGGTTATAATGCTCCACCTCCAAACACACCCCATTAAGGTCCTCCCCCACACATTCCCCATGCTGAGAACAAAATGAAGAGGAGTGGGATATTGCCCTTCAATAGAGAGAAGAAGACCTACAAGTATTGTTTTTCAAAGTTTGACATTTGGAGAAATTACTACAAATGATGAATATGTGCGAGACAAAAATAAACAAGCATTCAAAATTCCAATAGGCTTGGCCTTTGAAACTTAATGCAATGTTTTCTTTTTCTACAGACATTTGCAACAAACAATAAAAGAAGGTAAAAAAGAAAACAGGCTGCTGCCTAAATGTGTCAGAAATAATACTGATTGCATACAATTTTAATAGAAGAGTCTATTGCAAATTGGCAGTTGGATGGGTATAGAAACACGTTTTAGTTTTAATGTAGTTTGCAGAACAATATGACCCTTTTAGGCAGGAAACAAAGTGATTATTGGTTTTTAAGTACTGTAACTTGAATCCATAGTCTAAAAACAAGGATGAGTAAAAAACCTAAACGTAAAAGAATAGTAAAAAATGAAAAGAAACAAGCATTGGCATAGTGAAGTATTGTCCGGTGAACAACCTTTACAACGCAACTTTTACCACGCCGTGCCTTTACAACGCAGTATTACAAAGCAAACCATTACAACGCATTGCGCTGGGGGGTGCTCTAGGATAAGGGAATACGTTTAATATACTATCCAACACCTTCCCTAGTGTCCACGGGGACTGGAGTTGGAATAGTAAATTAAACTTTTCACTATCCAGCGCCCCAAAGCGCTATGCGTTGTAAAGGTTTGCGATGTAAAAACCACGTTGTAAAGGCATGCGTGGTAAAAGCATGCGTTGTAATGTCATACATCCGTATTGTCCCAGTGGCCTTGGCACTGAAGTGCACTTCTTACACACTAAGGTACACCATTAGTTATTGGCATTGTCAGGCTGGGTGCTAGCTGTCCCTGAAGCAACAAGAAGCCCTGCGTCACTCAGTTCTATATGAAGAGCTAATATTTTCTGAGAACCACAGGCCCACAATCAGCAGAACTGACTGAGCTCCTTACTGGACTAAATCTAACTCAACAGGTATCTAAGGCTATGCATATAAAGGGACACATTCTTGATCAGGTCTGGACTCTCAATCTCTCTATGTCTCCCATTTTAGTCACACCATGCACCTGGTCCAACCATCATATCATCAAATTTAATGTTCAAATTAATCTTGTGAATAACCATCCTAGCCCGGCTGGCCACAGTCGTAGAAACTGGAATAAGATTGAGAAGCCTTTATTCCTTGCTTCCCTTGCCAGCTCGATCCCTTCGTGCAACTCCTCAATCAGCCTGGCTGATGTTCAGTTGACCAGTTGGTTACTGACCACCAGTGACAGGTTTGCTCCTCTCGGAAAGGTTCACACCCCTCGCCACCATGATGCCCAGAAAAGGTTTTCTAATGAGCTGAAACATCAAAAACTCGCCTTAAGGCAATTGGAAAGAAAGTGGTAAAGTAATTACAAACCTGAAGACAAACAAGCCTACTTAGACTTTTTGACAGCTTATAAAAAGTCTATCTTAAAGGCCAAAGCGGTGCACTTTTCATCCAAAATGAAGTCAGCAACTAATCGCTCAAAGGAGATCTTCCACATCGTGAATGAGCTTTCTAATCCCAACAGTTTTGTGTAAACTTCCCCTCACAAACCTTCTGTAACACATTGAATCTCTTTTTCATTGATAAAATTCACAAAATCAAATCTAGTATTCCGGTCTGTCAAATCCCGGACTTTAGCCCTCATCCCACTCCTAACCGTAGCGCTTTCTTGCATTTTCCTGTAAGAATATGTGAGCACACTATCAGAAATCTTCTCTCTAAAGTCAAATCGGGGTCTCCCACCGATTGTTGCCCACCCTGTATTCTGAAGGAAATCTTTATTACCCTTCCTAGTCCTGCTCTCAATCTTTTAAATGAGTCTCTGTTTCAGGGCACTGTTCCTGCAACCTCCAAAGAGGCAATTGTTATCCCCCTCTTAAAGAAGGTGGGATCCCATCCACTTACTTTGACTAATTATCGCCCCATTTTCCTTTTCCCTTATCTAGCAAAGATTCTGGAAGCCTATGTCACAGGCTGTCCTAAAGACTTCTTGGAGGAATCTGAATTCCTTGACTCCCACCAGGCGGGTTTTCGCTCGGCACACTCTACTGAGGCAGTAATCCTCACAGTCCTCGATACCTTGCGCAGTGAGGTTGATAGGGGCTTTCCACAGGCCCTTGTTTTGCTCGACCTTTCCGCTGCCTTTGACATGGTCGACAACTCCCTCTTGGTCGGCAGTGTGAGGGAAGCGGGAATCTCTGGCCTCGCCTTTAGTTGGATTAGCTCCTTTCTGGAAAACCGCTCTCAGGCGGTTTGCACTGCCCAGTTTACAGTCCCTAGAGTTAAAATCTCATGTGGAGTTCCTCAGGGCTCTTCTCTCTCTCTCCCCTGTTGTTCAGTCTTTACCTCCTCCCTCTTGTCCGAGCTTTGAAGGAGCACAAAGTCTGCACCTTCAATTATGCAGCCGACTTCCAACTCATTTTTCCCATCTGTAACTCCCGAGAATTGATTCATGCTTTTCAATCCACCATGCTGTTCATCAGTGAATGGATGAACAAGAATCACCTAAAACTTAATCTGGACAAGACGAAGTTGGTTTTAACAGGTGGTATCGATAGGAGCCCATAGGGACCCCCCTTTTGGCCTAGGGAGCTGGACTAGACCACTGTCCCTTCTAGCTCAGCTAAATGCCTTGGAGTGGTTATCAGCCAGGACCTCACTTTGAAGTCTCAAATCACTTCGGTGATCTCCACCTGCTTTTTTCAACTCTGTAAAATAAAAAAGATTTGTAGATTCCTCACTCATGATGCCCGTATTCAGGTGATCATCACCATGGTCATGTCCCATGTTGACTATGCCAATTAATTATACTTTGGCATCCCTCTTTATATTTCCAAATGTCTACAAATAATACAAAATCAGGCTGCTAGCCTGATTGTTCATCTTCCCAGGCATCAGCGCACCACCGCTCTTCTGAAGAACCTACACTGGCTTCCGGTTGCCCAGTGGTGTGCTTTTAAGATCGGATGCCTTATCTTCAAGGCACTCCACGGCAGGAGCCCGAAATTCGTTAACAACAAGCTAATCAAATATGTTCCAACACGGAATCTTCGTTCTGCCCACAAAAATCTATTACTTACCCCTCATTTCAGATTAAAGCGCACTGGTGGTGCCAGGTTTTCGACCCTGGTCCCCACTCTTTGGAATTCTCTTCCATCTGAAATCCGCTCCTGCACTAATCTTCTTGGCTTGAGATGTCTTTTAAAGACTTGGGGCCATATGTAGGTACGTTTTTTGCGATCGCAAACACTGCGATTCGCAGAATCCAGGGTGTTTGTGATCACAAAAGAGAGTGTTACGATGTAGGTAAGCATTGCGGCTTGCAAAAATGAGAACTGCAAATTTTGCATTTAGCAATTTTGCATGGCAAGGATTCTGCAATTAAAAATGTGAATTCACAAGGGGCCTATCAGTATTTGCGAAAATCGCAAATACTGTTCACTCAAAATGCAAATTCGCAATTTGAAATGTAGCAAAAAATCGCAATTTGCGATTTTACGAAAATTGCAAATTTGCACTTCTCAAATACCACCAACTCTGAACAGGTGGTAACCAGATGCAACCTATTTAAACAAGCCCACAATGCCATTAGGGCTTCCCATAATGGCTGGCCTGTATGTGATAGCCAGGAGACTGTGTATCCGAGAGGCTGCACAGACAAGTAGACGCCAGGAAAGGATCTACAGAGCACGCATCACCCTTTTCCGGCGGACCCAGGAGGACATCAATATGCACTACAGGCTGCACCCAGACAGTATCCTGGACTTGATAGAGGAGCTGACACCCATACTTGAACACCCCACATACAGGGCACACACCATTCCCACCCACATACAGGCTTTGTGCTCACTGCACCTCCTAGCATCAGGGAGTTTTCAGGGGATAATAGCCACAGCAGGAGGGGTCTCCCGGAGTGCCCTTTCGCTCTTTTTCCACGCTTTTCTTGATGCTATGGTTCAGAAGATGCATCACCACATCCAATTCACAAACACACAGCAGGCACTAGACCAGACCAAGCAAGATATTTACCAAATAGTCCAATTTCCCCATATGATTGGCTGTGTAGACAGGACCCATGTCTCACTGTCACCCCCATCACAGAATGAGTATGTTTTTAGAAACAGAAAATCTTACCATTCCTTGAACATCTGGGTAGTGTGCAATGCTAAACATGTCATCACAGATATTGTTGCAAAATTCCCAGGAAGCATACACGATTCCTTCATTTTTCGCCACTGTGGTTTGCATCGCAGACTCTCAAATGGCGAGTTTGGAGAGGGATACCTGCTAGGTAATTGCATGGCACAAACACACACAAGTAGGAAAGGTATGAACTGGCAGGACTGTACTTACCATAAACCTACTTTTACTCAGTGTGTATGCTGTGCGTGACTACTTCCTCATACCGTACCTCAATCCAGCGACTGCAGCAGAGCGGAGCTACAACTGTGCCCACAGAGCACAAGATGCACCATTGAGAGGACCTTTGGAATCCTTAAAAGTCATTTCCGGTGCCTCCATAAGAGTGGAGGTGCCCTACAGTATGCCCTGAGACGTGTTGCAAAATCGTGGTGGCCTGCGCAATGCTACACAACATCGCTGCCAAGAAGAGCACCCCAGTGGATCTGACAGATGCAGACACATCAGATGAGGAGTATCAAACTCCACAACGCAGACGTGTAGGTACTCTAGGTGAGAAATGAAGACACAATGCCAAATAATGATGCTCAAATAAGATGTTTGTTTCCTTAACAGCAGGATCAGACCTGTCAATCAGCGTGACTGAAATGTTGCCAGTTGCACATGGTGAGGTCACGGTGCTATCACTGTCAAGAGTCTCTTAGTCCACATTCTATTCTATTCTATTCTATACGGAATTTGTTAAGCGCACGGTCACCCAGGGGTTTCATGGCGCTGAAGAAAGCAGATGGTAAAAGGTAAGTGAGAGAGCAGATGGTGTAATGCCCTAACCGTACGCTTGTTTAAATAGCCAGGTCTTCAAGGCTCGTCTGAACTCTGTCAGCTTGGTGCAGCTCCGGATGGACAAGGGCAAGGAGTTCCAGGTCTTAGGGGCAAGATGTGCGAAGCTGGATCCGCCGAGTCGTTTCTTTTTGAAAGTCGGCACCGTGAGGAGGGACAAATGGGTGGAGCGAAGCTCACGGGTAGGTTCATAATAATGTGTGAGGCAACACATGGCATGTGTTGCCTCACACATTGCCATGAGTACATGCTGCCCCTTCATCTCCTGCGTCCACGCCCTGTTGTCCCTCGTCCGGCCTGCGCACTGGCCTCACCGGTGTCTTCCCCTACTCTACCCTGACGCCCACTCCGGTGTCTTTCTGCAGGAAGTGGAGGAGTTAGGCTGCTCCTGCTTGACTGTTCATCAGTGTCCAAGCTGCTAAGTGTTCCTATGCCACCTGTGGCTACAACACTCATTTGGTCTACCGCATGTGTGACCTGCACAAGGCCCCTACCCACATCCTGGCAGCAGTGTGCCATTTCGTGCTGCATGCTCACACATCTCCACGCTAGCAGGGATATGGCGGTGGACTGGCGGTTCACAGCCTTAGTGTAGAGGTCCATCCGGCTGTGTAGGCAGTGTTTCTCCCTGCGCCTGGCCAGCCTGTCTACCAGTCATGGTATTCACACTGAGCCGCAACTCAGACATGTGATGGTTGTGTGTGGCAAGTTGGCGCTGGATTGATCGAATGACTTTACCTTGCAGGCGCTGTGCTCTTAATATGCTGCCCTCCAGGCCTGCAAACACCATGTCTACTTCGGATGGAGCATTGCTGGTGGTGGCCCGTGCCCTGCGTCTTGCACCACTGCCATTTGATGTTTCTACTGTGGACTGTGGTGTGTGCTGCCTTGCTAGTTGCCTTGGACCTGGCTGTGCCTCCTCATTTGCATCTGTGGACCCTGCCTCCATCAGTGGCAGTGGTGAGACAATGTTGCGCCGTTTGGGTGGCGCAGGTTGTGTGTGTCATGCTGCGCCCTGCTCCTCCTGCCCTGCCACGTACACATTTGCTGGTGTCTCCACCCCTTCAGCCACTGTTTCCTGTGTTGTTGGTGGTGTTGTAAAATTAAATGCACACATTAGTTGTGTGTCCTGTTAAAATTTTAGTTATGCATTAAAGTTTGTAAAACAACTAATCACATGACGACTACTTGTCTGTTTTGCACATTCTAAGTATGACTCTACCCTATGTCCCCTTGCTATGTGCCACAGGTCCAAGTATCAGTGCATGGAACTACATTTCCCATAATGCAATTCTGGGTGTGCTTGTGGACTTGTACTGGAGTTTTACTCAGGCATGGGTGTTTGGGGCTGTAAGTGGGCTGGGTATGTTTTGGGGATATTGGTATGTGTTACCTTGTCTGCTGTCTGTATTTTCAGAGCTGTCCAGGGAAGCCACGCCAGTCACAGTCTCAGGCATAAGTGTGCCTTCCACCAACTCCTCCAGGAGCGTCGGCTCTGGTGCTGTTGTGGTCCCACCTCCAGCCAGTTTTGCCTCAGCTAATCTGGTGGCCACCCTCTCCTTGGACCTTTGGCGCATGTCGTACCACCGCTTGCGTAAATCTTCCACTGTGCGGTGGGTTACGCCAATAGTGTTCATTTTCTCCTGGATCTCATTCCAGATTCTCCTTTTCCTTGCCTCTGGAAAACGGAGTGAGTTCTTTCCAAAATGGAGGTCATGTTGCCTTACAACTTCCTCTGTTAGCACCTCACGCTTCCTCTCACTAAACTTTTGTTTCCTTTTCCTTGTGGGTTCCTCTGGCTGCTTCTCACTCCCCTGAGACTCCATTTCTCTTTCCTGCATCTGCTGAGTGAAACCCACACTACCTCCTCACAGTCTCTCAGGCAGCTTCTGACTCAGACACAGGTGCTGGCAAACAGATGCGGAAAAAGACAACAGGAGTATAACCCGTAGACCAGATTGAGATCTGGGTGCATATGTGTAAAGAGCGACAATATCTCAACTGGATTTACTTTGATAACAAAAACATTTGAATATGCAAGACATTACAAAAGGTCTGGACGTAAAAGAGAGAGGCGAGATTTCAATTGATTTAGAAGTTCATTTAGCATCATATATTTAGAAACATATTTTCATCAAGGCAATTCTGGAAACAGTTTTGCAAAAAACAGTTTTGAGAAAACAGCACCTGGGACAAATAATGTTTAAGGCAACCCAAAGGGGCTTAGTGTGCTACGTGATCGTGAGACAACCGGTGACGGCGCAAGTAACATGTGGGTGAGAGAACAGCGAAGGACGCAAAATAAACAAAAATGAAAAACAATATATACAAAGTAGTTGGTTCCTCTTTGGTGAATGGGTATTTACAATTAGTATTGGAACCAAGGAGTGTGTCGTGCCATAGGTTGGGCTGTATCGTAGGTTGAAGGCGTTTTGATCCTATTAATTTAGGATCTTCATCAGGACCGGGTTGCCAAATGAAGAAGGTGCTGTGGGAAAAGGGGAAAAGAAAGGGTAAGGGGTGGGCGGGGGAGGAGGGTATGCGTGAAAGAGGTGGGCGGGTGCGGTGAGGAAAGAGGGTATTCGGGAAGGGGGAAGGAAGGGTATGGTGAGGCTCTACACAGGAATGAGAGACTGAAAAAAAGGGCAGGGGGAGTTTGATGCGAGGCACTTACATCTTGGTGGTATTTACAACACGGCGCACCATGGCGCAAGGATTGACAGATGCGTCAGAAATTCTGACGCATCTGTTGACGCAAAAGTGACGCATTGCTGGAGTCGTGTCACAAGCATGACCCAACTCCAGAAATGTGTGTTGCGGTATATTCCCAATACACTGCGTCAGTCCTTACACCTGCTCCAAGCAGGCATAATGAAATGAAATGAAATGAAAGGAGTCTTATATTGCGTTACTAAGCCCGGAGGCATCTTGGCGCCTAAAAAAGAGATCAAAATAACCAGTTAACCAGCACTACGGATACGCCTTGGAGAATAGCCACGTTTTTAGGTTTTCCGAAAGTTCTGGACTGACGGTTGGGATTTAATTTCGAGAGGAAGGCTGTACCACAGTTTGGGAGCTACTGTTGAAAACGCCTTCCCACCCCATTTGGTTCTACGAACGCGGGGGACCACCAGCAGACTCTTGGTTGAGGAACGGAGAGCTCTCTCCGGTACATATGGATGCAGCAGTTTCCTCACGCCCTCAGCCCCATTACCGGTATGCGCCCCATACGTCACACAAAGAGTCTTAAAGGCAATCCTAGACTCAATGGGGAGCCAGTGTAAGGTTTTCCTGGCAGCCGTGGCGGAAGATAGTCTAGGAGCATCGAGTACGAATTTGACCGCCGCGTTCTGGACTGTCTGTAGGCGCTGCATAAGACCTTTGTTAGCACCAGCATAAAGAGCATTACAATAGTCAAGTCGCGAAGCCACCAATGCAACGACGACTTGCTTGCGAGCCTGCGGAGTCAAGTAGTGCTTAATTTTGTGAAGAATTTTAATAATGCCCCAACAGGTAGCGACTGTTCTATTGACCTGCTGTGCCATTGAGAGATCCAGGTCAATAATTACTCCCAGATTCTTAGCAGAATCTGTAGGTGTAGGGCAGACTCCCAACGAAGGAGGCCACCATTCGGCCGTCCAGATGTTGGTGTTTCCACCAAAGACCAGAACTTCGGTCTTCTCCCCATTCAGTTTGAGTGAATTGTTAATCATCCACTCAGGAACCGCCTCCATACAGCTTCTAAAGTTATGAATGGGAGCGTGCACTGAGCGAGAGAGGGACACCAAGATCTGTGTATCATCAGCATAGGAGATTACCTCCATCCCATATGATCTCACCAACCTGGTAAGTGGGGCCACATAGATGTTGAACAGGGTCGGACTTAATGCTGACCCTTGAGGGACCCCACATTGCACAGGTGTGGGAGGAGATAAAAAGTCTCCCAGCTTAACCCTCTGCTCCCTCTGATTCAGGAAAGAGGCCAGCAAGCTCAAAGCCACGCCCTCTACCCCTATCTCCCTCAAACGAGATGTTAGAACCGAGGGAGACAGGGTATCGAAGGCGGCTGTCAGATCTAATAGGATCAGCAGGGAAGTATGGCCCTGATCGACCTCAGTGCGGATGTTGTCAAGCACTATCGTCAGGGCCGTCTCCGTGCTGTGTGCTCTCCTGAAGCCGTGTTGGGACTGATCTAACTGACCCGAGGTATCCAAGAATGCCGCCAGATGCTTGTTTAGGTGGGTCTCCAGCATCTTGGCAGGGAGCAAGGAAATGGGGCGGAAGTTCTTGCACCTCTGTATCTAGTGTGGGCTTCTTAAGAAGAGGCTTGACTACAGCACTCTTCCACTGGTCGAGAAAAATACCATCCCTCATTGCTCTGTTCATGATGTCCAAGAGCGGGGGTAGCAGGGTATCTCTGCAATCCTTAAGAACTTTAAGAGGACAGGGATCTAAAGGAGACCCTGACCTCATCTTGCTTAAAAGCAAGTCAAGTTCCTGTAGAGAAAGCGATGGAAACACAGATAGGCTCACCGTGGTGGCAGGGGCCTCAACTTCGAAGGGGAGGAGAACAGGACCAGGAGAAGAAGGGGGCATTAAGGCCTTTTGTGAATCAAGGGCCGAGTAGATGTCTGCTATTTACGTATGAAAATATCCTGCGATTTTATCACAGAGGCCTTGTGAGCATACTATAGGATCAGGCATCTGTAATGTACAAAGGGAATCAACTACCTTGAAAAGGTCTCTCGGGGAGGTGAGAGTGGTCGTTAGATGAGCGAAATATTCTTGTTTCACCATAATGACCTCCGCCTTATACTCCTTAAGGAGAGATTTATGTTTCTCCCTCTCTAGGGGATTCCAACTCACCCGCCATAACCTTTCCTGCCTCCTGCACCCCTGCCTCAGGAGTCTTAAAGGCTCTGAAAACCACGGGGCTGATGGTCTCTGCCGGGCAGAGTAACGCAGGGTTACAGGGGCTAAGACATTTACAGCTGTCGTACCAGCATTCGTTAATTCAAAAGCAGCTATATTGACATCTTTAGCTGAGCTAATGGCAGATATCTGAATCAAAGGGGCAAGAGAAGCATTGGTAACCTTCCTGAAGTCTCTTCTAGGTTCCAGTTTACTAGGACCAGTCCACTTAAGATTGCTAGGAGAAGCCTGACGTTCCAGTGGGACGGCCAGATGGTCAGACCAACTCAGTAGAATAGGAAAACCTATTGTTAACCCAGGATCGTTCGAGAAAACCCCATCCAGGGTGTGACCCGCCTAATGAGTGGGAACTTTAACCAGCTGCTGGAGGCCATAGGCGGACAAGGAGTCCACAAGAGTAAGAGAATCTCTGGAAGTGACGTTGTCCAAATGGAAATTTAGGTCGCCCAGGAACGTCAATTGGGCACAGCCAAAATAGGGTTCCAAGATGTTAAGCAGGGACTGGCTAAAGTCAGTTCTAGGACCCGGAGGTCTATAGATCAATACGCCCACAAAAGGGGCGGCCCTGGGAAGACCAATTGAAAAGTGTAGAGCTTGGAAAGAATCAGAGGGACCAGACAGTTCAGAGATACGACAAGTATGGGAAATCTAATAAAGAATCCCTAGTCCACCTCCTCTGCGCCCAACTCTATCCAGCCTGGCCAGCACATATCCCTCTGGTATGGCAGCCACCAGATCAGGGCCTGAAGAGTCTGACGCCCGGGTATCAGTTATAAATACCCAGGTGGGCCTTCTTACCAGAACAAAATCATTAAAAGCGATATTATTTTTCACCAAAGATCTTGCATTGATGAGAAAACCACTTTCCTTCGTGGGACTGATAGTACAAGATAGGAGAGCGGGAGGGGGAGATCTAAGGGAGTCACCTATCAGCAACTTGCCCCGGCTGGCAAAGCAGCCACAGCAAGGAGAGATTCGTAGAGCCTCCGGCGAGCAAGAGAAGTGACATGGTAGCCGAGATGGTTTATAGGCGCGCATATCCTGGATGGAATATTTAAAGGTTGCGTGAGTATCTACCTCTGGACAGCATATCACCCCATAGATCCCGTCCATTATCCCGTCCTTAGCGCAGAAGGGCTGGACTCTGGCGTGACTCCGGCCTTACTACGGCACAAACACTGCGCGCTTGAAGGGCCGCTTTAAATGCAGGTCTAGCCTGTCCTGATGACAGCTAGCCCGCCAACAAAAATGGCGCCACCAGGCGTCCACTTCTACCCCCAAGATGGCCGCTACACAAGGGGCGTGAGGTCGGGGACCCGCCAAAGGCGGTGCGTACACCGATTATAGTGCAAGAAAGAGGGCAATTTAGTTAAAAACAGGGAAACAATGCAAAAATAATAAAGTAACACAAATACAAAAAAGAGGGTTATTTAAAAGCGCAATCGCGTTTTGTAAGGAAGAGCCTAAAAGCGCCTGCCTGCATGCAAGCGTCGCGCGAGTTATATGGTCAAGGGAGCCCGCCTATACTGCCCGCCTTAAATGCAGGTCTAGCCTGTCCTGATGACAGCTAGCCCGCCAACAAAAATGGCGCCGCCAGGCGTCCACTTCTACCCCCAAGATGGCCGCTACACAAGGGGCGTGAGGTCGGGGACCCGCCAAAGGCGGTGCGTACACCGATTATAGTGCAAGATTGAGGGCAATTTAGTTAAAAACAGAGAAACAATGCCAAGATAATAAAGTAACACAAATACCAAAAAAAAAAAAAGAGGGTTATTTAAAAGCGCAATCGCGTTTTGTAAGGAAGAGCCTAAAAGCGCCTGCCTGCGCACAAGCGTCGCACGAGTTATATGGTCATAAGGTTTTGACGCAGTAACATCCTAAAAGTCATGCAGTGAAATCTTGTCGATTTCATTGCGTCACTTTTTACGAGGCTTATCCTGCGTGGCAACGCCTACCCTGCATACATTATACCTGATGCAGGAATAATGTCACGCAGGGCTTTACAACGTGACGCATCTGCCTAGATGCGTCACATTGTAAATGAGCAGCAACTTTTACGCCGCCGCTGCATCACAAAAGTGTCGCAACAACAGCGCAAACGTGACGCAAGGGGCTTGTTAATCTGCCCCATGGTCTTGCCACTCTGTTAAATGTAAGAATCATGCCAATTCCCTTTTTAGGTCTCGCTGGTAAACTGCATCCGAAGGATGCGTGTCCAGCTGGAGACGTATAGTTGCCTGTCTCGGGGGAAGGAAGGACAAGTTGGTGTTACGAGCCTGAAAGCCGGATTTGGGTGCGCGAACGCGCACGTTCCGTCCCGCGCCGTGCACATGCGCGCGCATATACACAAACAGACAGACACTCGCTCACACACACCCCCTCCCCCCCCACAGTCACACACACACGCATACACACAAACTCCACGACACACGCACGCACGCACGCTCACACACATACACAGCCCCCCCGCCGCCGCACGCGCGCGCACACACATGCCCCCCCGCCCTCGCAGCTCAGCAACAAGGCGCAGCCCCACTCACCGGCTTCCTTGGTGCGGCAGCTCTCCTCGGCAGCTGCAGGGCCCGGCAGCAGGACTCTTCCTCCCTCCTTCTGCACCGGGGCGCAGGGTAGGCTCCTGCCTGCTCCGGTGCTCCAAACAATCGCGGCTCTTCCGTGGGAGGCGGAGTAGGCTCCCGCCATCCTACTTCCTGTTTCTGGTTGTCGCGCCCGGCCTGCCTGACTTCCTGGTCGCAGGCCGGCGGCGATGTTCGCATTCAGGTATGGACTTGGTAGAACTGCCGTTGCTCGGCACCAGCAGCATCCGGCCCACCTAAAGCTGTGCCGAATTCGGAGGCGTTGTGAGCCACCCGGCCAGTACGATTGTTTTTAACACATTCACCCTCCAGGGCTGGGCGCAGACCAGGGGGTATAAACAAATGGTGATGTTAGCGCTCGTGGCTGACGGTGCGCAGAGCTCTGGAGTGGTTTTCCCATTTATTCTACTGACCCTAATTTCCGCCTCTTGATCCCTAGGCACGCCATACATCCCCAACATAGACCATCCCACAACACTCGCGACGAGGGCGGTCAGACACCACCGCGTGCAAGGCAGTGCATACCGTGAATTTGCGGTGTGGTTGGTGGCGGTGCTCCGCTGTGATTGTCGGATCAAACGTGAGAAGGGTGCCCAGGAAGTCTAATGCACAGGTTGCTGAGTGCCGGCCAGAGAAGAGCCCGCTGAAGAAGAACGACTGTCTGAGGAGGTGCGGCCGTCGGACTCCACCAAGTACGTGGCCGCGCCTCAGGTACGCTCAGCAAGGACAATGTCGCGAGCAAGTCACAGCCAGCGTGAGCGGCGGGCGGTGCAGAGAAAGAGGCGCAACTGTGTGTGTGCTCCGTGAGGCGGAGAGGAGATTTCCCCGGCATGAGAGGCCCTGGCACCTATGATTGACAGAACAGCGAGCAGCATATGCAGCAGAGGAACAGCGGGTCAGCCTGGCCTGAATCAAATGCCTGTTGGCAGTGTTTCCCATTCACGTGTGATCTGCAAAACGAGGCATGTAACAATTAGAAACTTCCCTCTCGTGATTTGTTTTATTTCTTGTTCTGTCTCTCCTGATATATGTACCAATGTCATTATGTATACTGCAGGATCTTAAAAAAATCACAGAGCAGGAGCACAATTCCAGCTGATTTCTCAAATCGGGTATTGTATGAATGCTTGCTGACCTTGAGTGAATGCAATTAGCCAGTGAAGTCGGATACTAGTTATCCTTATACTGACGAAAGTCAGTGATCCCAGTTAAAGACTTAGCTAGTTAGGCTGAAACATGTGGACCAAGCGGATGCAAGGATAATTGACACCCCTAGGCATCGCAATTTATCTGGTTATAATCATCTTCTAGACCCTTTAATAGTAAAGTGATGCCTACGGAAGTGTCTCCGAGATTTTTAATTCTTGCATGGGCTCCCAAACTCCACTAACAATAATAAGTGCTGCCTGTAAGGACAGCTGACCATCTAAGGCCCAATCTTACAATAAAAAAAAAAGACTTAAAACTTACATATAGGCCAGGACACAGAGCATTGGGTTCCTCCATATCAGTGTAAGGTTTCCTTAGGTGGATGCTGTTGGTTGCCTTGATGCTCTAGTCACATGTGCCTCTCTGTTGTTCTAGATAGTGGTTTAGGATGATTCAGACGAGAACCCCCAATATTTCCTCTCATTCCCTCAATCTCAGAAACTGGAATCACCTATTTCTTCATTATGGATGGCCTGCTAAAGCAGCTGGATGTTCCCCAACCCCATATTTACATCTCCCAAGAGTAAAGATAACTCCAGGAGTGAAGAAAACTCATCCCAAACATATGGCTCTCTCCTCCCCTTTCCCTTGCACAGGCGCTGATTACGGGTGCCGTGCGCCATACACACACCTTAGCGCTGCAGCACTAGGGTGCGTGCATGAGTCCATCATAGGTTTTGTACAGGAAGGGTACCCTTCCTGCACAAAACATTATGGCACAAGACCTAAAAATTACGGTAACACTAAAAAATTCAACATAGAATATTTCACAGCTGTGTGCCTTCAGCAAGTCTGCCATCAGTAAGTCCCCATACCATAGAGGCCTCTCACATGCTATTGGTTGGAAGAAGACTTACTGTGATCTCTTGTGTTGGACTTTTGATCTGCCACATTATGACTTTCTTGTGTTGGACTTTTGATCTGCCATATTATGGGCTAAAAAGTTATTGTTGTGAGGTGTGTTTTAGTGTCACGGTGTTTGCTAAAGGTGTCCGATATGCTCTCTGTCAACAAAGCCAGCTATGTGCTCTCTCCAGCGTTGCTGTCTCTTCCCCTCTGACACCCTCCGCTGCTGAAGTCTCGGCGCAGCCTCTGACGCTAGCTCCGCTTACGACCCCCTCACCCCTCTGCCGAGCCTCTCTTCTCTGCTCCCAAGCACAGCCTTTATACAGCGCCTCATACATATGAATGAGCCCTTATTAGGCAGGCAGGGCAGACAACGATACAGAAGCGATAATCAAAACGGTGACAGCAAGCACCTCCTTTACCTCTGACCCCCAGGACGTTTGTAATGCACGACGTACACATTCCACTGAATCAAATAAACTCGCCGCCGCCGGGGGTTTGGTAACAGCACTGCTGTGCATTCACAAGGCACACACCACAAATCCGTTCTTTTCTTGGCGCTCACGCTTCACGAGTCACTATTGCAAAGCCCATTATACACAATTTCTCAACCTTAGAAGGATGAGAAGTTGTCACCCCTGCCTGGATCGAACCCTTGCCCGAGATCTTGACAAGAGCCGATCAACAGCCTACGTCAGATGATAAGCATCACCTGTGCTATCTTTCCACCGCCTTCCCAGTACAGGTCTTCTGTCCAAGCTGGCCCAAGGCCCCTTTTTCTTTGTCATCTTATCGGCCTCCTGAGCAATGACTTTGCAATCCCTAGGCTGGTGCAACGGAGTGTGAAATCCTCTTCACTAGCATTGCACACAAGTGCTTTGCATGTCAGAGTGGCTATTCTACATACACGTGCTGCAAACCCTAGTGAATCACATGGGAAGTGGGAGCACCCACAGACGTGTCGTGTCACCACCCAGCGGGGGCGCAGAGTACATACCGGCTGCCCCTGCTGAGGCTGGCAGGGACCATTGACAAAGTCTAGACTGTCAATCTTTTACACCTTACCAGCATGTGCAGGCTTAGGCTCCTTACAGGGGGTGGGGCTGGACAGTGACCCATGGGCCCTGGGGCCCTGCACGCAGCCCCGTGTCCATTTATAAAGTATCTCTGCTTGTAGTGTTGTTCTGTTCACGACAGGAGTCCGTTTCACACACAGGCCGCGGTTTCTTTTTTCAGATATTTGATACTATTCACAAGGAGCTGCAGGCTGATCCGTGCCTCATTAATAGTCATGAGGTGGGCAGATCACAACCTTTTCTGGACAAAAAAAGCATTCGCATAGCAAATAGGTCTTGCTTTGGGACCTTATAAGTGTTTAACCATGCAACACTTGATGTTGTTGCACCAAGGATATTGTGCTGGATAAAGGCGAGACCTATTAGCTATGCCTGAGCAAATGTTCCAGCCACAAATTGGGATTACACCAACTGAACCCATGTTTTACTTTTAAGCCATTTTGTTGCACAAAGTTGTTTAAAGACTTCTGATTTCATTCACTGAAGTCCAGCTATGGAATATTTTTTGTGATGTGCACGGTTAAATCCAACTACTATACTCCAATTAGTGGATTTGAGGGTATATGTTTTTTGTCAGCTATGTCCCAGGATATTGATCCGTATCAGGGGGTCCTTGCTACTAACAGACTTTTGTCAGCTATGAGCCATGATCGGAGTTTCGATATTTATAAAAATAATAAAACTGAGGCCCACATGCATCAAAGTCGATTGCATTCGCAATCGGTGTTATTCGCACAAATCGCCCCATTGCGAATGCAATCTACCTTTTTGAGATGCATGATGTTTTTTATGGTATTTCGCTTTTTAAGAAATCGTATTCACATGTGCGATTTCTAAAATGTTTCACAGTGGATACGAATAGCATTTGTCAACGAAAATTGCCTATGCATCAAAATTAGCAAATTGCGATTTCAATGAAATTTGCAAATTGCATTTCCTAAAATTAGAAGAAGTCAGAGATGGTGGTAAGTTTTCACAGCCATTGGGAAACTTGTGCTGTGGGCCAGGGAAGTTGTTGAAGCCTGTCTAAATGTCAGATTTTACTTTCATTCAAATAAACTGATCTGACATGTCATGTCATAGGCTGATGAGTTCTGACCTCTGACCTTTTTGTAATGTGAAATGAAATAGAAGGGATGTCCTGAACAAATTCTCCCTTGCATACACATTACAATTGAGAATTTTGTAATGTAGGTTGGTTAAAGTTGTACATATTTAACTATAGTGTTTTTGCTGCTTTTGCAAAACACATATCTATTTTGAAAATTATGATGTTAACAGTTTCAATGCAGTTGGTTGAGAAAATCAGAGAGTAATATATGTTTGCACTCTCTCATCCACCTGCACTGCTATTTAGGGCAGAACAGATGTTTAAGGGCCTTGCTGATTGGCAGCTACAGTATATAAGGCAGGGGCCGTTCTTGTTCTCTATTTGGATGGGCTTCACAGAACTTCCAGGAACATTGCACAATGGCAGCACTTTTCTTCTTGGCTCGCCGCCACAGATTGAGAGTAGCCGCAGGTTTGAGGAGAAGGCAGATACAAGAGAGAATTTTTAGAGTAAGGATCACCTTGCTTGGACAAACAGATGATCAGATTTATGATAGGTACCGGCTTACTGGTAACTTAATAATAGATTTAATTAATGATTTAGATCCCATTTTGCAAAGGGAGACTCGCAGGACAAATGCAATACCTACTCATGTTCAAGTCCTGTGTTGTCTACACCTTCTAGCTTCTGGTTCTTTTCAGGGAGTAGTAGCTATTGCTGGCGGTGTCTCCCAGAGCTCGCTTTCCAGATTTTTTAATTCTTTTTTGGATGCTATGTTGCATAGAATAAGGAATTACATAACATTTCCATCTTCTCAACAAAATTTGCTGAAAACTAAAGTTGATTTCTATAGTATGGCACAATTCCCACATGTGATTGGTTGTGTGGATGGGACACATGTACCTATGTGTCCGCCCTCAGAAAATGAGTACATATTCCGTAACAGGAAATGTTTTCACTCATTGAATATTCAAGTGATATGTAACTCTAAGACCATTATTACTGACATAGTGGCTAGTTACCCTGGCAGTGCCCATGATTCATACATCTTTAAGCACAGCGCAATACATGCAAGACTTCTTGCTGGACAGTTTGGAGATGGTTATTTGCTAGGTAAATATGGTTTTATTTTTTAAAAGTCAATTAATACACCTTATACATTTTTACAGTTTTAGATATGTAATTTGTATATCTATGTTTTTTAAAAGGTGACAGTGCCTATGGTGTTAGGTCTTACATATTGACTCCTTACCTAAACCCAGCAAGTAGAAAGGAGCAACATTACAATCAAGCTCACAAATCAACTCGTAATGTCATTGAGAGAACCTTTGGTGTTCTTAAATCAAGGTTCCGCATACTGCATAAGACTGGTGGAACTTTGCAGTATAATCCCAAAATATGCTGTAAAATAGTTGCTGCCTGCGCAATGCTACACAACATGGCAACAGAGAGAGGCATACCTTTGGAAGAAGAAGATATTTTACCGCCAAATGACAATGAACCACAGCAACCCCCAGCCAGACAACATGGACCAGAGGCAGCAGAAGGAAGGATTAAAAGTGCAGAGATTACACAGAATTATTTCTGAGAAACGACCAGGCTTTATTTGTGTTTTTGCCTTAATAAGTTTTATTTCTTTTAACCAACATAAGATGATGTGCTTTCAAAAACGTTTTTTTTCAATAATAAAAATTAATAAATGACATGTTTCATGGTAGATGATCTTTTAAATTTTAAATTCTGGGTACATGCCAAATTCTTCAAGAAGTCATGCATTGTAAATACATTGCTGTCATGTCACTTCTTACGCCCGCGCACACCCAAAGCCTTTGCACCATGTTTATCTTTCTCTAACAACATTAGGCAACCTTCTTTCAGATTTCTAATACTACGTCTTGACCCAGCAATGGCACCATCAGGTGGGTCTACACTTTGACCACCCACAGCACTGTCAAACTTTGAAAAAGTAATCCCTGGTGGGTCACTACTGTTTGAAGCATGTCCTAATTCATTCCCTTTCATCATTCCCCTTGAAATTTCAACAAAAATATCATTCATTTTTTCCTGCATGATAACATTTTGTTTGCACATTTTTGCTGCACTATTAGAAATATGTGACAACTGTCTGTTTTGACCATGTAAGCTGGTCATTAGCCTCAGGTGCCTATTCACACTTTCCTTATGTTGCATTTTCATTACAGTGCACATTGATTCCAATGACTTAGCAAACCTGTCAAGTTTCTCAGCATTAGCCTCATGGCCATGTTTCAAAGCCTCTACCATCCTATTCATAGTGCTGTGAATGCCACCTAGTTGTTTGGACATATGTGCTATTTTGCCTTTAATAATTCTAACATCTTTGCCTTGCAGCCGCTGTATCTTCAATATTTTGTCCTCAACAACACTGCCAGTGATGGATCCCTCCTCAAATGTGGCCAAGTTTGATGTTCTAGGACGCCGTCTGTAAAATTGACTTTGCCTCCTTCGCCTAGTAGGCCTTGCATTGGTGACTGTTGGTGTTGGATCAGGTCTTGACACTGGATTAGTTTGACTGTTACCCTGATCTGAATCACTTTGTAGTAACTGGCATACTCTTTGCCTTTCATTCACTGGCAGATTAGCAGTGGAAGTACTTGGATTATTGACCTCTTCATTTACATGAATTTCTAGGGTACTGAAATCACGCAAATCTTGTTCAATTAATTCTTGAAGCAATTCTGTTTGAAAAAGTGAAAACATATCTTTACTTTACAGATTGTTTTGTAAATGTTTCAATTAAAATAAAGTTACTTTATGAGTATTTTTTTCCAAGACATTGCTTCATTTACAATAAATTTACTCTGTGTTTCACTGAAAGTCACAAATATGACTTTCACCCTACAACTCAAAGATATGAACTACACTTCCCAAGATGCATTGCTTAAAGCATGATTAGTTTACTACTCTGAAGCTGCCAACTTCAGTGGATGTGATGCACTTATTAGTTGGTGTTTTAAAAAACATGCTTTTCCTAAGTTCACTTTGACAAAGTACACAAGTATTTCATTAAATTCACTTGTCAATCATCCTATATTTAGACTTACCTTCAGAAGGGGTAATGAGATCAGACGTGTCTATGTTCATGACACCCACAACTGCCTCAGTCAAAAGTGTCCCTTCAACAAGGTCTTCCAAAGGGGTTGTGGGTATGTCTTTGGGGGGACCACCTCCTGTTTTATTTGCAGATTTCACTCTTGACGCAATCTTCTCCTTTGCGCGACTACGCAAGTCATACCACCTTTTCTGTAAGTTGCTGATTTCACTGTGCGCCACACCAACCGCATTAACCTTGGATTGTATGTTTAGCCACACATTTCTTTTCACTGCATCAGGCACCTTATGTGACAACTTGCCAAAGAGTTGATCATGTCTGTCAGTCACCTCTTCAATAAGGATTTCAAGTTCCTTCTCTGAAAACTTTACTTTCCTTTTCCTTGAGGGCCCCTCCGCCTCTTGGTTTTCCATCTCTGACTCCTTCACAGTGAAGAACACAGACTGCAGCAGCAGCAACCTTCCACAACAGCCTCAGAGACCAACTGCCAGAGCTTCAGTCAAAGGAGTTCCCAGGTGTCCGTGATTGCCTTACTGGCTTTCTGGCAATCAGAGTGGTTGAATTCATCATGTGTGGTTTTTTCGCAATTTTGCGGATTCGCAAAATGCGAATTCACATTTTGCGAATTTTTAATTAAGAATGTGTGTGCAATTCGCATGAAAATGCGAATTTTTGCGAATCGCAAACAAAATGCGAAAAAATTCATGAATAGACAATTGCGATTTCTTATTTGCGATTCCTTAAAAATCGCAAATAAGAAATCGCAATTACTAACATTGATGCATGTGGGCCTTTATCACAACAGCCAAAAAGGAAACAAGAGTCAGCACTAAACAAGTAGCCAGGTTTTCTGATGTTTTTAAAAATTCAGATGATCAGTCTAGATGCAGAGAAAGGGACAGAGCATTTCACCATTTGGGACCCACAGATCTTCCACATACGAATGCGTTTAATTTGCAGAACAATCTTCAAGGGGACCTCTGATAATCTTGAGGACTCTGCCAGGAATATGCCTGTCTAACATTGCTTCCATCAGTTGATGCTCCTACTTGTTATTTTACTCTTTCTGTTCCGGCCCACTTACGACTGACTCTTCAACATCCCCGCCTCACACTGCTGCACGCCTCACGCTGCTGCACGCCTCACGCTGCTGCACGCCTCACGCTGCTGCACGCCTCACGCTGCTGCACGCCTCACACTGCTGCACGCCGCACACTGCTGCACACTTCTGCATTACTCACTCTGCTGCATGCTGCATGCTGCACACTACCGCACACCTCACACTGGCATACACCTCACACTGCTGTAAGCCTCACACTGCTGCACACTGCTGCATTACTCACACTGCTGCATGCCACACACTGCTGCACGTTACACACTGCTGCACGCCACACACTGCTGCACGCGTCATACTGCTACACTCCTCACACTGCTGCACGCCTCACACTGCTGCACGCCTCACAACACCACCACATCACTCAGGGACACCACCATATCACTCTAGGACACCACCACATCACTCTGGGACACCACCACATCACTCTGGCACACCACCACATCACTCTGGGACACCACCACATCACTCTGGGACACCACCACATCACTCTGGGACACCACCACATCACTCTGGGACACCACCACATCATCAATCTGTGCAACCATTAAACAACAAATAATTCAAATATGTTCTCTCAATGTTTCAAGCTTTATTACAAATGTCACAAAAAGATGTTAATATTTCACTTCTGTTCTTAGATTTTCGTCACAATAAAATACACTGAACATAATCTTCACAAAAGTTATTTGTAATATCAATACATCGAAGTCCCGTAAATACTACACATATTGCATTACAAATGCTATAGGTGTCACATTTGCGAAAATTAAAACTATTAGCATTGTAAAGGACAAAGCTATTAGTTTCGCTATTTTCAAAACCAACACATAAATAAAATATTTGTCATTTACAATACCAATAGGTCAAACTTTCCTAATGCGAGACCTATTGCATTGCAAATGCTTGTTTCGTGTGCATTTCCCGTTGTAAAAAAAATGCTCAAAGTATCAAAACGCTCTTCGATAATTCATATCACGTTGAGATGTCAGCATCAGATAACAGCCATAACAAAAGACCGAGAAAAGCAAGTAAAACAAAATATATTCAGGGTCTTTAAGTAGCTGCTTAATGCATGCGACATACTTTAATTATATTAAGTGCTGCATGAAAACATTTTTAAAGCTAACAAGAATTTCTCAGTCATACCATGAAACAGCCGCAACGCTGGCCATCGCGAGCCCGTTTGTACAGTTTTGCTGCTAAGGTCGGTCGTGTGTACTCAGTAAAGTTGGCTTCGTTTTTTTCAGTTTTATATAGTCAAAACTTGCCCTGAAGGTATTGGTGTGATTCACATGAGCACCAGTTACATTAAACTAGGTCACCTGCATATTTTTAAGCATGGAGATATTAAGTGATTTGCTCAGAATTTTATGGCAAGACTGGAGGCTCCAATTATGCTTCTCCTAACTTGCTTAATTTTAAAATGTAGCAGTCAAGAACACTAAAAACTGCAAATTCCATCAGGCTTAGAAACAATAAGGCAATGGTGAAAGAACAGTAGTACAATCCATAACCAATCAGGGACTTGTACCCTTGTAATAGCTACCTTGACTGCAAAGAGTGTTCATTTCTTGTGGCTCGCAATCAAGATAAGTATTATGCGCGGGTTAGATGGGGATCGCAGGGACAATTAACAGATAAGATCCCTGTGCGGAGAGGAGTACGCCAGGGTTGTGTTATGGCTCCGACCCTCTTCTCCCTATTTGTAAACGGAGTTGTGGACCATCTGAAGGGGGAAGAGACGGATGCCCCATCCCTGGCGGGGGAGAAAATCCCCACACTTCTCTTCGCGGACGATACCCTATTAATCTCTAAATCCCCGGTGGGCTTACAAAAACTCTTGAACCTGTTTAGCTCCTTTTGTACTACTCGAGGCTTAACCATTAACACTTCAAAAACCAAATTGATGGCTTTTGCCCCCTCCAAAAGATTTAAAAATCACCTCGTGCTCAATAGTGCCCCCCTTGAGCTGGTCACATCTTTTGATTATCTTGGAGTCCGGATAAATAGCCGTATGACCTGGAAAGATCATCTTTCCAAAATGCTCCTTAGTCATCATAGAGTTTCCGGGGTGACGCTGAAGGAACTCCGGGAATCTTCTAGTAAACCGGTTTCTCCAGTTATGGCCATCTATGAGGGTCAGATTCTTCCTTCAGCATTATATGGCTCCGAACTTTGGGGGTTTGAAGGGGTTACAGATTTGATGGTGGCAGAAAATAATTTCTTTAGGAAAGTGGCTGCTCTCCCTGCTTCAACACCAATGATCCCCCTAAGACTAGATTTGGGCAGAAGATCTTTAAAAGACCTGGTGAGGCTTCGCCCGCTGCTCTTCTGGTCTCGACTAAGAAGAACTGAGGAGCTGGCTAAGTATGCAGAAGGGATGGATGATTTACTCTTGCTGGACACAGGTAATAAAATAGGATGGCTAAAAAAACTGAAGGATTTGGCCATCAACCTGGGTCTAAGAGAGGCATGGGAGTCTCAATCCCCGCCACCCAAAGCCGTTATTAAAAAACTTTATTGGGATTGGGTCCAGAGTGAGGCCACGAGGGCTACGAATGTGGGTTCACTTACGGACAAATTTTTATCAATTAAGAGTGTAAGGAAATTGGAACCCTTTTTAGACCTAATAACTAAACCGTTGGATCGATCGCTGTACCTGAAACTGCGCTATGGGACGCTTCCAGTACTTGATTTCACGGCAAGTTGGTCGGCCTCTGATGCCCTCTCACGTACATGCCCCGGCTGTGCGGCCCCCAAGGAATCGGTGGCCCACCTGTTGTTTGCTTGCCCAGCCTATAAAGGGGCGAGGAAGCTTTGGCTGAAACCGGTCTGTAGGGAATTAGGGCTGAGGTGCCATAAACAGGCACTCCGTGTCCTCTCTACAGACTCTTCGTCTGCCCTCATGATCTGTGGGGTGGCCAAATTTTTGGGAAATGCATGGCGGATACGCTCCCGTTTATTAAAACCCCGGGGGGCCCTACTGGTCGATACTAATCTGGTTGTGTTGTAAATCTATCAAAATGAGATCTCCCTGTTCTTATGTATTTTACAAATTTTTTATTGGTAAATGTGAATTGTATATGTATATGTGCTCTTTTATGGTGATAAAATTGCCGAATAAAGATATTTCAAACATAAGTATTATTTATCTAGACTTCCAATTGTAAGGCTGCATAATTATATTTTTAAGGTTTATTGTTCTGTTTCCGAAAGTGTTTTATAGAATTAAGCTAACTAACTAGTGGTTCATTTCGTTTTCAATCATTGTTCATAGAGCGCAAGTGTTATTTTTTCTCTTCGCTTACTGACTTGGTTGACCATTGGTTTTCCAGATGCACACTTTCTTCATTAGTGCATCTTCGTTAGTACATCTGTCGTGGGCCGGCTGCCTCGTGCTGAGATGTTCCAAGTTGCAACACGCAAATTATGGATAATGTTGAGCCAAACATTTTACAATGGTGACAGTGTGGAGGGGTCAAAGCAATTGGAAGAGTAGAGAAGCAGTCCACTGTTTGTCACAAGGTGGCTGTGGAGTACCAGCACCAGCTCATCTGACTCTTGTTCAGACAGGCAATACCAGTGACCAGCCAGCTATTGCACCGGATCAATCTGTTGGGCGGGGGATGGGAAAAAAGCAAGTTAATGTTTCAGGGCCTTCTGAACTCCTTTTCCTAGCCAGAGTCATGCACACAATACACAATGTAATGTATATAAAAATGTATGGTGACATGGAACTGTGGGTCACCAATAATATCTTGTGGTCACCGCTATGTGTGAGATATCCTACATGTATCATGCACAAGGCATGACTGCCACCATGTGTGATGCTTGAGGTGCACTGACTACAGGTCATACCCTTCTAAAGAACTCTACATGTCTGTGCTACACACATGGGACAAGCTGTGACAAATCCCTAAGCATGTTGCAAACAGGTCATAATTTGCAGGATGGCATGTTGTTATTTGCATTTTGTTTCAAATGTGCCGTTCCCTGTTCATGTAGTCTGCACATCACTTGCCCACATGCCAGGAAGACATGGACACATGCAAGTGTGGTGGACAAGGGGGCATTGTGCAGGCATAGGTCTTCAGTTGTATAATGCAAAATGATGGGGCCCCCTTCAAAATGTGGAAAGGGGCTCCAGAGTCTCCAACATCATACAAATATTGATCGGCTTTGGGCTGAATGGGACCTCTGAAAGGGAAGGGTCCCCTGAAGGGTTCAGGTCTCCCCCTGCATCGCTGGGGCTGCGGAGGCCTGCGTTACGCATCGTAGGTCTTGTGCTGTGATGCAGCAGAAAGCTCATATATTTTTCTTCTGTTTGTTCTCACAACCAGATTTACTCACATTAGGCCCATTTCAATATAACAAAGAACACATCTCTGATAATCTTCCTTATTACCATAAATCACGGTCCTCCAATGGATCTTTTTGTTGAGCTAACAGGGACTAGAGTACTTGGAGAGCGTAAAGCAATTTCTTTATGAGGACCTAGGTATTAAGAATTGCCTAACACATGCCACTATCATTACTTTTCTCAGATGCTGAAACAAGAATCTTGAGACAAGAAAAAGTACTAAAAGAATGAGACAAAAACCATAAAGATAACTCGGGTAAAGCATTTATCTAAAGCCTCCTTTGAATGAACAAATTGTGAAATTGCATTTAGAATCAGATCTAATGAGCGGTGTGGAGAAGGAAGATGGCGGATTGATGCTGCGCTCTCAAGGATGCTCTCCGTGCTTCTCTTGCTGACCCGCCAGTGAGCCACCGGAGATCCGTCTGCCTCCCGGCAATGTAATGCAACCATTAGGTTAAAGGTCGGGCTGTAAGTAGGATCTGGTTTGAAACGTGCCTGCATATCTGCAAAATATCTGCTAACAAATATGCCGCATTTCTACAGTGAACAAAGAGGTTTACGTCTGCCAAGCCTCGTGGTCGATTTTCCAGCCAGCTTCGTTTCAGGTGCTTCAGGCACTTCGGACATCTCAGACGCCGTGAACGTCGCAGACACCTGCCGGGCATTCTTTCAGGATTTACGGAAGCATACAACATCTAGCTGCTCTTTCAGAGGGGTAGCTGGCAATCGACATTGCTCCACCACGCACCGCTAAAGGATGGCGCACGAAACCCCAACCCCAGCAATTTCAGCAAGTACAACATGTAAAACTGTGGGCAGTTCAAACAAGGTTAAGGACAAGGTTGCAGGGAGCGGTGCTATTACTTCACCAATAGGTGGGCTGAACTTACCAAATTTGTCCGTTTGCACTTCCTTGACTAATGGCGATTTCACCACCGGGTCCAGGGCGGAGGCTGGGTTAGGTTCAAAATTTGCGAAACCAATTATGAAATTACTGCAATCTGGGAGAGCAACTGAATTACTTAGGTCATGTGGATCCGAGAACTCCATTCCGGGTGTTGTGATGGCCAAAGTGTTAAACGCTGCAATACAGGATGTGAAAGGCGGTGAAGCTGGCCCAGCTAACATAGACAACATTAGGGATGAATTTCCTATGCACCCTGTTGTTAATGAACAAGAAGACGGTAAGATTCATGAACCAGCAGTGATTAGTTTGGCCAAGGATATGGTATTAGAAAATGAAGAGATAGATGGTCCTGTGGATATAAGAGACTTCCAAATAGACAATTTGACGGCCAGTTCTACAATAATAGCTACCACTGCTGTTCTTACTGGATCAATCTCACAGGAATGCATCAATTCCATCAAGACTGTTGTTCATTCAATAGGCGAAAGCCTGGGGGAAGGGAGTGGTGATACTAGTAATGGAGTTACTGGTAACAGAGGGGATCGGGTAGAGCAACAAATTTATAATCTTGCTGATATAGCGACTGATCCGTTGGCTAATGCTGATGCGGCTGGGCCAATCCGAACCCCAACTGCTTCTGACACGGAGTGGCTCAATTTGGCGCAATGCTTGGAGAACAATCAATGCAATATCCTTGGCAGGGGGAAGGGTGCAAGAATCAAAAGTTCTAAAGTTGTTAGAACATGCAAAGGCGGAAAAGGCTGTGGGGGAGTGTCAAGCAACAAGTGGTTGTTGCAATGAGGTGATTAAAGGAGGCTTCAACCACCACTGCCAAAGCTGGTTCAAGGGTCAGTCCATTGAGTAGGTGGGTCTCTTCAAAAGTTGAAGTGAAAAACATCGTCTCCAGGTTATCAAACGCTAGCAGCATGGCAACCACCCCTACAGAACTACCAGAGGAAGAGAGAGAGGGAGTTAGAGTTGACAATGGTCAGTCAGCATTAGCAGACGCTCCTGAGAAGTCAGTATCCACCACTATTAGTGAATCTCCAATATCTTTAGTCTTTTCCCCAGCTTCAAGCCCCGCAGTGCCACCATCAACTATGTCTGAGCTAGGTGCTTCTGCCAACAATCCTTAATGTATAAGAGAGGAGCCTTCACTGTTTAGTATTATGCAAGCATTGTACACTCAGAGAGCAGAAGCCCAGGAGTACTACAAACAGGCTAATGCTGATGGTAAAGAAATTAAGCAAGTCTTGGCAGAGGTAACATCTAAGGTCAGCCAGCTCTCTTCTGAAGTCATTGATCTACAGCAACAAGTGGCTGCAGTGGAAGAACCCAACACGTATACAGTTAACCTTGCAAAAACACATGACTCTCAAATGATGCTAATGCAATCTAATATCGAAGATCTTGAAAATCGTCAGAGACGCCAGAATTGACAGATTTTTGGTATCCCTGAAGGAAGAGAAGGCAATGATCCGTGGGCCTTTATTGTTAGACTTCTTCAAGAAGCCTTCCCAGACCTTGCAGACTGGCATATGGACACTCAAGTCCAACGGGCACACAGATTGCCATTGTCAACTATCCAGGGTAGTCAGGCCAAATCCAACTTTTCTCAACCTATCCTTGAAATGAAATGAAATGAAATGTAATTTGTAATGCGCATGGCTGCCCTAGAGCGTCCCCAGCGCTAACCCAACAAAGAACAGAAAGAAACTCGGAGAGGAACCGTTACTTAGAGGATCTTGGGAAAAAGAAAAGTTTCCTTGTGTTTCTGGGTAATTTTTTGCCAAGCCAAGCTATATATTTCAAGAATCGCCCATCGGCACCAGTTAAGTTGGATGCAATGTCTATCTTTGTGCATTCTGATTTGTGTAAGGCAACAGTGGACAAACGGTGGAAGATTTGTTAATTGATGTACCCTCTTAAGACTGTATGCTCACAAGTGTTTTTGCAGGAGCCGCACGCATCTTAAGATTAAAAAAGATGGTCGACAACACTTTTTCTTTAATGAGCAGGATGCTAAACAAGCTTTGTCAAGATGGCAAGCAGTTGGTAAGGAATGACCACAAGTCCTAATTCAGCAATAATTTTTTTTTGTCGATTCAAGATTTCAAAATGACTCCTTAATATTTTGCTTTTTTCCTCACCGCTATGTGAAAATTATATTGGTAGGCTGAGCCGAGTAGGGTATGGTTTGGTCACGGGGGTCGCGGGCGGCACGGAGTGGATGTCTTCGGTATGCTGTCATTCTGGGACAGAAAGGAAGGGGGCGATTCCTTTTCGTAGCTACAGGGGTGAGGGAAGAGAGGGAAGGGGAGGGGGGTTTTGGGAGGGGGATGTAAAAAGCCACAATTTGGTTAATTTCACACGGGTAGAGCACTGGGGAAGGGAGCACGTAATTTGGGTACTGATGACTGGACTGGGTTTACAAATATTATTCAGTGTTGGAATTTAAACGTATGTGCTGGAATGTAGCGGGACTTAATAAAGCTGGAAAGCAACAGCTAGTAACGGAAGAGCTGCATGTATTTAAGCCTCATACATTAGGGTTGGCGGAAACGCATATTGCATATAAGGATAGAGCTCTGTTAAAACAATTGGGATATGATATTATTGTTTGCACGTCGCAAACAATTTCTATTCGCAGGGTGGATTTATTAAAGTCTAGGAGATGTAGGGCTGTCGTTCTTCGATCACTTGCTGACTCCAAAGGGAGATGGGCTATTTCCCAAATGATAATCTATGGGCGTGCGTTACCATATGTATGGTATATGGCCCAAATATTGACTGCCCAGATGTTATTTTTCATTTGAGTTCTGAGCTGCTGGAGTGGTCTTGTGAAATGATTGTGATGGGAGATTTTAACTGTATTCTTGATATAAAGATTGATACTACTAATACTACTGCCCATGTTAGAAGGTGTAAGACCAGGGCTGCTATCTTAGAACTTCACCACTTACATCAGTTGGAGGAATCTTGGAGGAGGTTATTTCCAATTATTTCAGGGTATACTTTTTATTCTTCACCACATAAACATTATTTGAGGATTGATATGAGATTTGCTAATAACACTACTCTGGAAAATGCATTTTTAGCATTATGCCCCAAAATTACATCAGACCACAACCCGGTCATGCTAACAGTGCAGTTGCAGTTACGCGCTCAGGAACCAATTAGGGAATTTACTTTTCCTAGACACCTCCTCAGTAATTCTGAATATGTGGGTTTTATGAGAACTATACTTGAGGAGTGTATAGATAGCAACTGGGGCAATCCTATCCCAATAGTTTGGGATTGTCTGGAAGCCTGTGCTGGAGGCGCTACATTGCAATATATTATTAAACAAAATCGTCAGGGCTTCTGTCAGTTGGAGTTGGAACAAAAACTTTGTTTAGACTTGGAGCTTCATCATGCTGCAGCTATTGCTTTAAAGGACGCGGGTGAACAACTGATTTATCAGCAGGTGATCAAGGCTAGGCCTGAGGTAAAGAGAAGGTTGAGGGGTAAAGTTGCAAATAACTACCATAAGTACAGAGCTAAACAATAAATCATTTGTTAAATCAATTAAAAGACTGGATGGCTTGGTTTATACTAGGTCTACGGATATAGTAGAACAATTTAGGGTATTCTATGCCGACTTATATGGTGACTCAGTCTGCTTTAATCAACAAACTGCCCTAGACTATGTACAGGAGTGCACAATGCCAGTTCTGGACTCTTGGCTCTCTGAACCTTTGCAAAAAGATGTAGGTGTAAGGGAAGTTAAGGAAACAATTAACGCTTTCCCTGCCGGCAAGGCAGTTGGCGAGGATAAGATTCCGCAGGATTTTTTTTAACTTTCAAAACTATATTGATCCCCATCTTCCTTGTGTTATGTAATGTAATTATGCAAGGAGAAGAAGTTCCCTCTTCTTGGAACGTTACGAATATCATTCTTTTTCCTCAAAAGGGGAAATCTATAGATGACATGAGCTCTTACCACCTATAGCATTGATTAATGATGATGCTAAACTTTTTTCTAAAAGTCTTGCTACACGATTGGCCTCTGCCATTCATCTATTAGTTTCTGGGCAACAACGCGGTTTTGTACCCGGAAGAGACACAGCAGCGCATATTAATACTGCGATTGCTGCATTTGATGTTTGGGACAACTGGGTCAGCATTTGGGGATGTTAATGTTGGATGTCAAGAAGGCCTTTGACCGAGTAACTTGGGGAGCTTTATGGGCAACAATGTCTTCAATGGGTCTCAGTCAAAGGTTCATCTTGGCAGGGCAAAAGTTGTATAGGAGACCACAGCTGCCATTAAACTCAATGGTCAATCCTCATTCTTGTTTGTAGTCTAAAGGGGTACGCGGCAGGGTTGTCCGCTATCCCCTTTATTGTTTGCTATTTATATTGAGCCTTTTATTAAGTATTTATTGTCTAATGCAGATATTATTCTGGTCCCTCTAAATAGGATGAATTTAAAACTAACCGCATATGCGGACGATGTTGCTGTTTTTTCGACTAAACCAGTTAATGCTTTGGCTGCGATAACTCATGAAGCACAGCGATTTTGCTCTTTAACGGGCTATAAATCAAATTTGAGCAAAACACAGACGATATTGAACTTTCAACTTGAAAACCCTCCAGCGGCCCTAGTGGTCATAAGTACAGCAATTAATTTGGGAATATGTCTCAGTAGCCAAGTTAATGATATCATTTCTTTCGCAAAATCCAATTAAGGGTACCACCAATCTTTTTTCAATGTCTTGATAGTGCCGTCAGTAGCTTTATCTGGGAATACCGGCGCACTAGGAGAGCTATCTGATATATAAAATTATCGTATAAGCAAGGTGGTTTCAAACTTCCAGATTTTAAATTATATTTCTGGGCCGCAATCACTGGGCGAATACAGAGCTTACTTAAAGGACCCGAAATCAGTGCTAGCTGGCTCTCATACCAGTTGGCTTGTGAACTCAGTACTGGGTTTCTATTGTACAAACTATCTGACTCGAACTACTACAATCGGGAACAATTCAAAGTAGTTCGGGACATTACTAATATATGGGTTGAAATTTGTAAGGTATATGCAATACTCGACCTACACGTATATGCTTCATTATGGGGGAACCCTTTGCTGCCTAATATATTCCATGATCATGTTGGGAAAGAATGGAAACGGAAGGGTGTAACACGGTTGGGTCATTTATATGACAGACAGGGATTCCGATCTTTTTTATCTCTGAAAGAAGAATTTGGTTTGCTACGAACTCCTTTTTATACGTTTCTGCAAGTAAGGGATTATGTTATTTGTGGTCGGGGGCTGTTAGAGTTAATTAGTCCCTCTGAGGTTTTATCTGTATTTGTTGGCACTAATGGACAAGGAATTATTGGCAAAACTTATATCAGTGGTTAGTGATGATGGTATACAGATAGCGGCTAAATTAAGCCGGATTTTCAACTGTAATATAACTAAAGAGGAGATATATGATTCTCTGGAAACTATAGACTCAGCAGTCACATCAGTCAATCTAAAACTTCAGCAATATAGAACTATATTTATGCCTTACTACACTCCAGTGTACATACGAAACAATATCCCAACCGGTATCAGTTTTAAGACAGTTTAACCATGTATGCAAACAGCATTACATAAGTATGAAACAAGGAGACTCAACTGATTTGTATAAGGCTTGTAATTCACCAATTCTTAAAAGCAGTTGCACATGGAAAAACAGTTAAAGCAGCACTGTACAGAGAGAATCATGTGACAACCCGGAGGCACTTGGTGAATGGTGATATATACAAGCAGTAAAAAGTGATGACGCAAGTGATAAAAGTGAACAGCGTAAACGGCGCAAGGTGACCAATAAATGTCAGTGGTGGCTCAATGAGTGACAATTCTAATCAATCACAATCATAATTTTCCATATTGTTGAGCCAAACGCATGAAATACGCCAAATAATTGCGCTGTGATGTCGACAGCGTTTCGATCCTCGTTATTCAGAATTGTCTTCAGGACGGGGTTGTTGTATTTGCTGTGTGCTAGAAAGGCACCGCCGGGTATGCCAGGTGCCCGTGGAGCCGGCCGGGATGGCAGGTGCTCCTGGAGTGGTTGGGTGATGAGGAGGGACGCGTAGCACGGAGGGTCTGAGGGTGTCGTCAATTTAAGCTCATCTTGATAGATGCTGAGATGGGCATCTACGGTGGGAGAATACAGCGCCTGTATTACTCAAGGCTGCTGTCATGGGGTAAATCACGGGACAAAGACGCGACTCGCTGGCGCGGTGGGGCACTCCGACTTATTACACTCCAGAGCGAATTTCTAAATGAGCTAATAATCTAAATACCACTAAATCATACTGCCCTAATTGTCAATAATTTGCTGCAGATTTCAGCCCTATGACTATTACATGTCCAATGTTGAAGGAATGTTGCTCTAGCATAACTCTCTCTCTTGCAACCTGGGATGGCTATGACAATCCAAGTTTCTGAGAAAGAGTTGGTATTGGGAATCTTTTCAGAGCTGGGTTGTCTTACGAAACCCTTTGCTTCTATTATTTTGGCTTGTGCTCGTTTATGTATCTCCCGATCTTGATTTTAAAAAAATGAGTCCAAGTATTAACAAATTCTAGGTCTTACTAAGGGAAATTTACGAAATGGAGATGGCGTTAGCTAAAGTTAGAGGCCCTCGGTCTAGGCTAAAATTCAAAAGGATATGGTCTAGTCTTCAATGGGATTAAGAATTCAAAGTATTTTTTTTCTCTCTGTATAATTGCTATCATGGTGGTGCTTGTAATTGGATACATTCATAATGTAGCCATTGTGCTCTTATGTACTCTACCAATGATTATCGGTATAATGTTTTGGATTTTTTTTTTACCAATGTGATTTATATACGGTTGTGGCTATAAAATAATAAAAATAAATCAGATTTGATAACAAATAATGAATGCAAGTCGCCTCACAATACAATACAGGAAATAATAAACATTTGCAGCTTGCCTGAGGAGAGAGGGTGAGAGAGAAACAAAAGACAATTAGAGACTTGGAAAACGATTCATACAAACCAAAGATTGACTGTGAGATTCAGTCTGTCTTCAATATAGTTCTGGCCAAGTCATAACTGCAGTACAGTGTGCCACAGAAGGAGTCAGTTAACCCTTCAGCCGATAGGTTTTTCCTCCTGCTCAACTTTACCAGCCGGTAAAGTTCAGGTTCCAGAATCGCAGCTCAGGAAAGTTCAGTGCAACGTTTTGGCATCAAGGAAATCAAGTCCGTCCATCAGCATGCCAAGCTGGGAAATTGAAAATGACAGCCAGCCCGACTCCTCCTCCACAAGGGCAATTATACTTCCAAAATTCCACAGTTTACTCCCACAAAGTATCTTTTTAATCAGTCCATAGGGATCTCAGTGGTCACTCACAGTGGGCTGCTCATGGGCTGATCCATACATCACCCAAAATATCCGGAAATTTAAGTAATCCTTTTGCAATTTCATTAGATTTAATGAGTTCAATTTGCATTACATTTCTGTCCCTTTCCATGTAAGTTGGTGACACTTCACTTTGCTCACTGTTCGTTCCCAAGCACTTTTCCTGGGTTTGAAATAACATTGCTACATTTCTGTCAAAAGTGTTGCCTACCTAGAAGTGAGTCCATTGTTAACCAATACAGAAAAGAAACTTCATGAAAAGTTCTCACAGTGGCTAAAGTGACTACTTCATATGATTTTACACTTAGGCAAGAAAGAAAAGCATTTGAGACCTGCATGAAATTTCGCTGAATCATTGTTAATATTATTATAAAACACACATTAATAAATGCATTTCAACACCTCTTGATCAATTCAATTATTCTTCTTCTTTAGATACTACATGTCAATATTAGGTACTACTAAAAAAATATTTTTGTAGCATTTTATGCACGTATGAGGTGTCACGTTTTTCAACTTAGCCAGTTAACATGTTTTCATGAAATAATAATTGTCGTATTTATCTTTAATAGGGAGAATTCATAGACGCAACCGTCATTTAACATTTACCCTCCATCAGCTGTGTTTCTTTTTAAATAATTAGTCAAAAACCTTCATCTTTTTCAAGTTCAATGGCATCATTGTAGGAACATATTGTGTTATGTATTCAAGATTAATTAAAACTGTGCAATTACCATTGATGCATAAGATAAATGCCATACCGACACAATCACTTCTATCAGTAAAAACAAGCGTTGGCATGAACGATTCAACTGAATCCACTGTCCTGGAAAAATAATGGATCTCTCTGACACACATCATGTCCTTAACGAAGAATATAGCACCTTACGTCTATTGCTGCCTTTGTGCAATGCTTGGGAACACCCAAGTAATACTGTTGAGAAACTCACCCTTCTCTACTAAACAAACGCAACAACTCTGCATTAAAACCAAGATGCGCGTAGGCCAATTACACGTTATCGTCTTTGCATTCATATTTAATTCAGAGAGAGCAAACTTGACGCCATGTCATACTTTTAACATGAAACTATTTCAAGATTTCTGTAAACACTGTTTCTGAAAGCATATTTCATGGTCCAGTAAATTCAAAAGTCACTCAGTGACAAGCATGGTGTCACTGAGAACAAAGGTACAGTAATGCCCACTATCACCAGAAAGTAAAGTGTGAAGCTGTGACAACAGCCTGATTGGATACTAAGAATATTTTGTAACTGGTTTGAGTCTGACATGAGCCTAATAATACAATTAATGTCGGAGATCATACATTTTTTGTTGCAAGCAGGTCATATGATCTCCTGCATTTTTGTGAATAATTGTACAACACTTTCCATACTTTTCACACACTGGTTGGTGTTTAAGAATATCAATGCTCATGAATTGCCTCCGAGACTGCAAACATTTTCTATTTGTAAGCCCTTTATTTCACAAAGTGGGCCAGTTCATTGTAAAATCAACTTCCGGTATGTGTTCAAGATAACAAGTTCACGGTCAGTGGCATTGATGCTGAACAGCTTAAGTAATCTGACCATGTTTGCACATTTTTAAAACAAATGATTGCCTTATTATCAAGAACAACGCATTAACCAGAAACATGTACTACTGACTTTTGACATTCATCCAGATCTGTGTAGCATCAGAACTACTCAATGAATTACATTGGAAAAAAACCAAATATAATTGAAAAATGATGGACTTTTTGTTCATGTGTTCAAGCTCTCCTCTTCCATTTATACCTGAATTAAGAAATAGAGTTGTCTTCGACTACTCATTCCTAATACTGTGGCTTATCTAACGCTAATTTATAAATATATTGAATGATTGGTTGTTCATATATTAATTGCCCTAATACTTGTTCAGTTCTGGAGCGATATTAACTGTTAAATGAAGAATACTGGTGTGAAATGGGGTAAAATACTGTATGATCACTTTGGGGGACAAGTGGTAGCGGCACCAATTCATCAGTTACCCCATGTAGAGACCATTGTGGCATCAGGAATTAGAAAAGATGTCCCCTCTGCACCTAAGGGATGCTCTTATTTGTCAAAGCCAAACAAAATACAGAAGTTTCGAGCTGCATGACTTCATAACTTCGCACACACCAATCTGCCAAGAGTAATCACAAACTGTACACTGAATTTTCGACAAAGTGGCCTGATTTTGAAAATTGACTCATGTACTATCAGATAAGTTTGCAAAGTTACCACCCTAAGTACTTAGTACTCCCAAGTAGCCATCCTTTCTTTGCCTCACAGCATTCTCATCCTCAATAAGCCACTGAGCCAACTTACAGTGCTTATTACCGAGCACTAAGACCACACACTTATTGATGTTCAGTCTTACATTGTTGGTTACATTGTAAGGGTTCAGGGATTTGAGAGCTTTTTGAAGACCTGTTTCAGTGTGATCCAAAATCACTATGACATCTGCATATTGCAAAGAGTGTAGTTGTAGGAATTATAATTTAGGGTAACAAGTCCCTTGAACCTTGATGGTGGCTCTCAATTCTACTCTGTATAAGTTAAAAAGCAGTGAAGCAAGCACGCACCCCTGTTTAATTGTCACCTTTGTTAATAAACGCCTGTTATGTGCAAGTTTCACTTGCACCCATGAGCTCCAGTATACAGACTGAATGACTCAATAATGGGGATGAAATCCTCCATTTTATTAGTTTAGTCAAAGAATTCACTGGTTCACTTCAACAAAGGTCATTATATAGTCTATAAATCAAGAAAACAGCTTAGACCTTTTAACTTTTAATGACTCCTGAATAATTGGAGAAAGACTGAGAATATTATCTGAGGTGCTACTGGCTCCCCTAAAACAAGTTTGTGTAGGGTTATTAAATTAATCGACGCAGCCCAGTTCTCTAATTCTTGTAGGCGTGTTTTGGTATAGTATTTAGTCTCTATGCCAAGCAAAGCAACCATCCCATAGTTGCCAGGTATTGGAGGGTCATCTTTCTTAAAAATCAGAAGAAGAGTGGAGCACTGCCATTATGTAGTAATACACTGTGTTTCAAATACGTATGAGACCAAATGTGTTAGGAGCTGCAGCCATCAGCCAGGGTGAAGCTCTAACTTCCTGATTCAACCAGGTGTTCAGGGGGTTGACTCCTGGGGGAGAATGGGGCCTGGTTCTCATATTATGTGGGTAAGAGTGTAATAAGGTGTTTATCAGATTAGACCAAATATCAGACAGATTTTGCTGTAACCCAAAAGGGTTACATAGAGCCTGTGTAAGATACCAAATACACTCATTACCAATCCAATAATCCATCTGTGTGCCTATAATAGGAAACTATTCAATTTACCCTGGAAACTGTGAGCTCCAATTGACTGAAGATGTGAATGCCTGATCAGAGAGTAAGCAGTACAAGCCAGTTGAGCTGTGTGGTCCCTTTCCAAACGAAGGGTAATGATAAAAAAAGAAAACCAGCAGAGAAGTTCTACAGAAACACAAATGTAGTCTATAACTGTTTTCAATGTCTAGAAAGGTGCTTGTACTTCATTGGAACGTCTAACTCAACCCTACTATTTAAAGGGCACAGATTGCAGGCATGTAGCTTCCTAATGAGTTGGAGGCTCATTCAAACACTACATTGAGCAGGTGGGTTCACCCAGGGAACGCATAGAGATTACCAATCTGGCTAAATGTTGGGTCCTCTGATAAATTGAATGCAAGGTTTAAACAAGCATTTGCAATGCAATAGGTCTCGCATTAGGAAAGTTTGAGCTATTGGTATTGTAAATGACAATTTTTATTTATGTTTTGTTTTTGAAAATAGCAAAATTAATAGCTTTGTCATTAACAATGCCAATAGTTATAACTTTCTCAAATGTGACACCGATAGCATTTGTAATGCAATATGTGTTGTATTTACGTGACTTACATGTATTGATATTACAAATAACAATGGCTTTTAATTTTTCTAATTAATTAATACTTAAATAAAAGTTATTGTAATTTCTAATGGCAATAGCTTAAACTTTTGTAGGTGCAAAAGTTGAGGAACTCGGGATTGAATTTTCCCCAGATTAAAGTGCTCTGTTTTAACAAGAAGGGATTCAATTATAGAGTAGTTAAAAAAAAAATTACAAAAAAGAGACAGTGGAGTCGACAACTATAGGAACCAATTCAATATGTAATTTATACCCTTTACATACTTCTAAAAAGTGTCATTGGTGAACAACTACAAGAATGGAGCCTACATAGCAATTCAGACAGGTCAAAGTCCAGTTCGCAAGTCTACCACTATAAATGATGCACTCCTCTTTAAAAACCATCGATGTAATGGAAATGAAAAAAGGGTCTCTTGAAAAGTCCACTAACACAATAACAGATTTCTTCCGCGTTACAACAGCCCCCATTCTAAGAACATTGATATTTGCATACATTGCCGTTCACACTCATAACCTTGCACTAACAAAACATCTTAAAAACAAGGAAAGTCAGACTTGCTGGCTTTTCTTTGCAGCACGCTGAACCTGAATGAAAGGTATAGTTAAGTGGGTCTCAAATGTGCGCTATTCTTCCTCCTTCTAGTGCATGCTCACTGCAGACCGAGAAGCTCGCCTGGATGTCAGAAATGGCTGCCATGGTTACAAGAAGCGTCTGTGGGACGAGGCATAGCAGGGACACACAGCGTTCAGCTCCCCTGTAGATTTGGAGTGTAAGTGTATTGTGGTTTGATTGACAGAGCGCAGAGAATTTCTATTTTGGGATTGTCGAGCGACAATTGTTAGCTTCAACAGGACCAATTCTTGACTGTGCTGAAACCCACTTATTAATGTCCAAGATGTGGTTATGATATTGGCACGCTATGAAAGTCTTTTTTGGCTGCAAATCGTACCAATCGTCGGTAACATACAACTCAATTTGGCACTTACCATTCTGTACACAAACACATGCAATGCTTAGAACAGAAACAGAAAGCAGCCCGGGCTGAGCGAGAGGGCGGGGGCTGCCCGCGCATGCGCGCTCCGAGCCCCGGCGCCAAAGCGGAGTGCGGAGTGCGGCATCTGAAGTCCCGGGTCCCAGGAGGGGGCCCGGGTGAAGACCAGCGCTGCGGAGAAGACATGGAACACACCGAAAGAGCCCGGTGAGTAGTGGGGGGTGAGGGGGTGTACGCGCGTGTGTCTGTGTGTGTTTGAGTGTGTCTGTGCGTGTGTCTGTCTGTGTGCGCGTGCGTCTGTTTAAGGGGGGGTGCGTGTTGCGCGTGCGTCTGTTTAAGGGGGGGTGCGTGTGTGTATGCAGTGTGTGCATGCAGTGTGTGTGTGCCTGTGTATGCGTGTGGCTGTGTATGTGTACATGCGTGAGTGTGCCTGTGTGAGTGTGTTTGCGCATGGGAATGAGGCACGAGAGGGGCACGGCGCCGTGCGCGCCCACGAGGTGAAATCTGCGCTCGTGCACCTCTCGTGTCTACATTCCCAAATACGGCTGACAATAGGTCTTTCGCTGATGCTCGACCTAATTAAAGTCACCCATTAGTATGATAGATGCATCAGGGTGCCCCGGAGCATGTTTGCTTAAAATTGCAAGCAGGTGTTTAATAGCCACACCTTTAAGCTCAACATTAGGATGCAAATATACATCCATAAGGACCAGGGAAACAATAGACCTTCTGCTCACTTTTAGAGAAATTTAAATTACCTGAAAATCCTCGTTACTAGTATCAGTGCTGATGGAGTCACAGTCCAGTGTTTTTGAAATAAAGACACATGGACCACCCTCTGCCCTGCCCCCACAGTTATCCTTTATACGTGAAAGGTATGATAGCCGGGAAAGGTAGGCGGCTCACAGAGCCACATTTATTTAATACAAAAAATATTATTCTCTGTGAGAAATTTGAAAGAGATTGCATCATGCAGTATCTTAGACAGGCCTGCAACATTTGAGGATAACAGGCAGATGGGACAGTTAGCAGGTAAAACATCCTCAGCATACATCTGAGGAGATGTAATTTAATTGCTACCCATGTATTGCTCAAGCATGACTAAGGGATGATGCCAGCCAGTCACAATCCCCCCCATCTGCTGAAATTTAGAATGATTTTAAAGAATTGAAAAAAGCCTTTCTGATCACCTTATACAGTTTATTATTAAAGCACTAAATAATTGCTGTGGCACAGATGCACCTATATTGTTTTTAAAACTGATATGGTGGCATTACCTGCATGAGAGATTACCGCAAAGGTATTTCTAGATGGGTCAGGATAGCCAACCTTGTTTGGGAAGCATAGGTTGATGCCCCAAGACTGAATGTATTCTTATGTTTCATAACCTTCTCTAGATCATGTTTACTCCTCCAAGTAACCCTCGTGGATTCTTTGTCAGGAACCACAGCCCCAAGCACAAATTTAATGGTCTCAATAGCCTCTATGGTAAATGAGTGTAAATCTGGAAAATGGTTAGCTGCTTGTTTCCTCTGTTTAGTATGTCCTGTTGCCCCCCTTGACTTATATTCTGAAGTGAAGAAAATAATTTAGGGCTGAACCTCTGTGACACTACATGCATCTTGCCATGCAGTAGGAGTAGTAATTGGAGCTCTCATGGGAGAGAGAGGTGCCCAGGCAGGAGCGGGGTTCCAGAGGGGACAGAGCTATTTGCGTTATCACTGGTTGCTAGAGTCCATGAGATTGGGAAGGGTTCAGTCCTTTCAACAACTAGACCCACCTGAATGGCCTCACTTTTGAATTTACATGGGTTTTCCCATTCATCAGAAGTTAGCAATAGTGTAGCCGCTTGAGGAGGTGTTAAGACAGGAGTGACCTGGGGTTCCTGGATGCCAATTAGCTCAACATAGTCATCTTTACATGCTGTATTTAGCTGGAGGCCGAGCCAGCCTATAATTTAGCTGTTGCTAGATTAGTATTGGTTTTATCAATATTCATAGTCATGGGGATTATGGATTGAAAGTCTGGTAGGGGAAGAGTTGGAGAAATAGGATGAAAGGCAATGAACACTGTACTAGCGGGCAGTGGAGTAGGGACTATTTTGTTGTATCGAAAGATAGGATAAACTTTGGTGTTACTTCTTGGGTCTATAAAGGAACTTGACAGGGTCTTCCGGCGCTGAGCCTTTGAGCTCCTGTGCAGTTTTTCTTCTGGTTCCTTGTCAGAAGTTAAAAAAACCTCCCTGGGCTCTAAGAGTCGCTTTATAATGGTGAGTATCTCTCTGCCATCTGCTGGTTGTGCCTGAGTGGGGAAAGAAGCCAAAGCCCTTATTTCATAATCACATCTTCTGTCAGATTGAAATGTAGTTGGAACAGCTGGACCAGAAGGGAGCTGCTCTTGGTCTCCAGTAAGTGTTCTAGTGGCTGCCTGAAATAGTGATGAAGAGCTAGACATCTCAGATTTTCCACCAAGATGCCTATAGGAGTTGGAAATCCTGCCAGTTTGTCAATGATGGGGCAACAGTTGCATGGTGGCTGTGTAGATCTAGAATCAGCTACTGTAGCTTATAATAAGTGAGCTCAATCTGGACATTCTATTATTAATATTAGGTTTTGTTAAGCGCATATCACCCAGAAGGGTCTCATGGCGCCGTTGTGGGTTCACCGGAGGAAAGTCCTTCACAACCATAATAAAAAAAGAAGATTAAAACAACAAGGTTTTAAGCTTCTTTCTGAACAGTCTATGGGCAGTAATGGCTCGAAGTTGCATTGGAAGTTCATTCCAGAAAAGAGGATCTAGGTGGGAAAAGGATCTTCCCCCATTTCTGGTGGTTCGGACCCTAAGAGGGGTAAGTAGGTGTTTTGTTCCTGACGTGAGATTCATTTTTGGTACATACAATTAAGTTTCTTGGCCAAATACCTAGGCTCATTTCCATACATAGCCTCTACTGTCAATGGAAGCAAGAAAGGAGGCCATAGTTTGTAACAGCTCAACCTGTATCTCCAGTTGAACAGATTGCCAATTCAATTCAATTATCTTTCTTCAGATAAAAACATTTTGTAAAAGAGGCCAGCACATTCATATCCCTAGAAACGGCAAATGCATACAATCAATAAATACATACATAGTCATAAAATTATAAAACATATAATTCATCAATACATTACAGACTATAAAATGCAGTTAGACAGAGTTCATTGAGGTACGAGCTCTAACCACAATGTACAGAAATGTGACCACACGGGTTCTCAGCTCATCTTCGCCTAATACGAAGAGGGTTTTGTGGGCGTCTCTAAAATCAAAATAAGATATTTCTTTTATTTTAAAAAGGGAGCAAGAAAAATTTGGTATATTGTTTATAAAACCTACAAAAGAATAAAAAGTGTAATAAGGTCTGGCCCGATTGCCCATTAGATGGGCAAGGGATAGAATCAAGATTTGCTTGGAAGCCCAGAGGAAAGCATAGTTGATACTTGACAGTACCAGCTCTTAGGTGAAACAGGAGGCCACGCTCCCACTGACCCTTTGGTTTAGTCAAATAGCTAGGTACATATCGATTATTCTCAATATTCAGGTACACAACTGTGCTAGATTTGTTGGACTGTGTGGCCAGTCTTTCCTTGTTATAATACCCCTACAGGGCCGCCCGCAGCTCCTTTTTGTTTACAGTATCTATATTATTCGGGTTATCAAAAACATCTCCATTACTTATCCTGCATAAACTGGGGATCTTACCTCCGCTAACCATGGGATTTCCATACCTTTCTCACATTTAAGATAGTCAGCTAATATATCTCTAGTGAGGGACGCTTCCTTGTTTTTCCATATGCTTAGCCAAAATAGAGCAGGGCGCGCTCTAATAAAATCTTCAATATAGTGTAGCTTAAGTTCCCTATGGCACACAAATTGAGAAGATGAGATGGGGGCGCCCAGAAGCTTGCGACAAAATCTAGTCTCCTCAAGCTGAGTATTATGACATTTAGCAATGTCCCAAATCTCAGCCCCATCTGTAGCTGTCGGTATACACTGACTTTTAAACATTTTTTAAATGGGGTAAATAAATCCCACCCCTTGTAGGTGGAGGCAGGCTGAGTAATGTATTAACTGACCATGAAAACTTAGACCTGCAGTAAGCAATAAGGTATGTCCACAGACCATTTGCAGCAAAAACCAAACCTAACCTGATTGCCAATTTTGTGCAGCATTAGTGGCCTCCAAAGAGCTGCAGAAGGCCATCAGTTTCCTATCTGAGGTCATCTGAGGGCCTGAGTCAGAGCTGCCACTCTGCGTAGTGGCTTAAGTATTGCCAGCGAAGCAGAATATTGAACTATGGGAAAAGTGAGGAGGACCTGAGAGTTTATAATCCTGGAGAGTGTTGCTGCCCTCAAATTAATGGCCTAAGTCCCGTAAGGAACCCAATAAAGAGAGGGTAGGGGGTTCAATTGCTCCAGCGGATCATGACATGAGCTCTTGACCAGTTGTTGGCAGCTGGTGGTAATTTTTTGTCTCTTTCATAATTGGAGCTTTATAATATTTTAGCTCTTCTTCTGAAGGGAATGGGGTGGACTTCATGGGTGCTGTTTTTTTGCTGCTGGCCTGGAAGGTGGAATTCCATAAGAAATGAGTCAATGTGATTTAGCTGGGCATTCACTATTGCCTGTACTACCATTAGTTTAGTTTAGCTGGCTGCCAGCATCTCTGAGGCTTGGCCCTCCAGTTTACTTATTTCCAGCCTGAGGCCGGAGGTCCTCAGATTGGTGCCTGCTTGCTTTGTTTCCATTGCATCCTTTCTGAATCCTGGGGAGTAAAATTGGGTGCCACTGAAGTTGAGAAGATAGAAGTGACGAGGGAGTCTTCGAAAGGGCAGGTAGACTCTATCTCATTATCTAAATTGGAGAAGTCCTTGCTTTGATTGACAATCTTAGTTTGCCGTGAACACTTTACCAGCTTTGAAATTTTTGTGCGAGTCATTCTTGATGGAGAAAGGAACTAGAGGCCGAAGAAAAGAGGAAAACCAAAGAAAATATTGTCTTTGCTTACTCATCATCCCCTCACCCACAGTCAGAACTTGCAAATGTTAGAGTTGCTGTTGTGGTGCCCTTTATGTGATCTTTAATGAACTTGTCCCCCATATCAAATCCAGGTGTGCAAAGCCCATTCTGTGGCGGGTCAATGGCTAGTGCCATCTGGACCACATAGAGCAAGAGACTACCCCCAAAGCAAAAATAAAACCCAAAAGTTATGTGATGTACACTTATACTAGGCCCGGCTCCCTGAGCTTGTGGGGGAACATGGACCAGCGTAGGCAGGGCTTGGGCACAACTCCCTGGGGCCCGATTGGGCAGCAGGCCTTCAGCAGTCTCAGTGCCTAGGACTTCACTGCCCAAACAGTGCTTAGCCTGGTGCTACCCAAACCTTGAGGCCCCCTGTGTATCTGCAGTGACTTCTGTCGCGCAGGGACTTCCTGGGCTCCCTTGTGTCTCCTCAGCCAAAAGAGCTAAACAAGTCCTGGCTAAGGCAGAGAAAAAGGCTGAGAGTAGATAAACTCAGCCATGTAAATGTAAATGTACAGGAATTTATATAGCGCAAATCACCAAGCGGTTGCTTAGGGAACCCGTCCTGGTATTCCCCTGTGAGATAACCCCAGCAGGGCATCCACAAGGTGAAAGCCAGGCATCCCGCCACGAGGGGCCGTTGTGGAGATTAAGCAAGCTATTGCCCAGAGTCGCAGAGTGTGAACCCGTGAATGGAGTAGGCACCGGAGTGAGAATTGTCGAGTCCATGGACATTTTAGGACTCAAGACCCAGCCGAGCCGGGAATTGAACCCTGGTCCCGGGCTGACCTCTGCTTCCAGGTCTGCCTCCTCTAACCAGTGAGCCACACTTCTCCACTTCTTTGCCATGGCATGCCAAACAAGATCACTGAACAAAGCAACTGAAATCCGCTAAAGTCTGCAGCTGAAAGGGAAGCTAAACGCCAAAGAAAGTGTGCCTATTACAATTCGAGGCAAAGGGGTGCAGGCCAGACAATTGTGGGCTGGCATAAACATAGAAAATGTTGTTGTTATAATAGGCAAATTATGCAACAGAGGTCGCAAATCCATAACTGCGGAAAACAACACAGGTGCAATATCGCATAATTTGAGTGGCCCTGCTTATATCGGTTTTCAGCCGGACATCATCCATTAGTCTGCTGTGTCATTCACATTTTTCTTCCATTCACTCCAGCATTCATGATAGGGCTATGGATCAGCCCAATTCAGCCATTGGCTAACTTTACTGTGAGATACGAAAATCACTCTTTTACAAGGTGTACATCCATACATAAAGTAGTTCCCTTCAGTGCCCGAGACCACTATGATAAAGTCGTTCTTTTGTAGCCCAAAAATATTTTTGCCTTTTTCCAATGTCTTTAAGATTGATGAGGTCCTAGCAGCTTGCCCAGCAATAAAGTTTTGCAAAAACCATGACAGAACAAAACAAGAAGTGCCAAGGCCAAAAGAGCAATGCCAGACTTATTGATTTTGCCAATAGTTGTTAACACAGTGGGGCTGATTAATAAAAACATGTATGGGAAGTAGTACCACAGAAGAACTATTTTTCATACTCTAGCCTGCCTTTGTGACCTAGCTACAAAACATCTAACACCCTAATAGGAAAAATGCAAAATGGACACCGTCCTTTCTATTTCTACCAGTTGTTTATGTATTGTCTGTAAATATTCAAATGGTTTACGGGTCAAATTGTCAAAGGCATGTAGGAAGAATGCCTAACCTTGCCACAAAGCGTATGTGTTTCCAGTAGGTCTTAACTGTGGGGCAGGATGTATTATTGAGGTATAGACTGAAAAGTCAACAATATAAGAGGCTATATAACCTTTATTACACCCCTTGGAAAATGTATTAGTGGGGTAAAAGAATGGACCCAAATTGGCCATGATGAGGAGACGGGAATGTGAAAATTATCCATATATTGTTTTCCTGTGGAGAATTGGAAGAGCTCTGGAATAAAATATGTGAATTCTTGAGCAGGATTTTAAATGCCCCAGTTAACCGTACACCTCAGTTGGTGCTATTAGTTGCAGATCCGTATTGTCTAAAGGTATCTATCTTTGCAGCTGTTGCTTTCGCACAAATGTACATTGCGGCAGCTTGACTGGACACAAGAGCCTCCCTCATTTTGGCAGTGGATAGCCAGATTTCTGGCAGCATTCTATCTAGAAGGGAGTCTATATCCCCGTAAAGGAAGGAGGGCCTGGGCTAGAGGTGCAGCTATTTGGTTACCTGTGGCTAGGTGGTTCGATTTGATGTCCTTTGGGACAGGTGGGAGCTGTGGATAAGGAGAGATGATTTCAACATTTGAGGCATTATCACATGTTTAATTATTTGACGCAGTCCTTTAAAGGATTGAGTTATGTATTACTATGTAGGTCTATTTAGGTCACTTTTAGAATGTGAAATACGGATAAATGTGAATTTAGGAGAATTTTATTTTTACAAGATTTTGTAAATAATAATGCCGAGTGGATGCTTATGTGTTCATATATTTGTAGTGGATTTTACTTTTTTTCCTCGATAAAAAAAAGAATGCCTAAAAGAATACTACATGTGCACTACTTTACATACTCCAAATTGCACTGGTGAATTGGCCCCAAAGACTTCACTGAAACTGCTACTCAATATTTACTGGTATCAGAGTAAAGGGGCTGAGTTGTTAATGAGAAATACAACCCATATGTCCACTGAGACATAAAACGAAAACTGCTGTTAAACATAAAATACAGCGATAAGGCGTGGGGCTATGGACAGGGCCTTTTAATATGCTCTGCACACATACATCTTCAAGGAAAAGCACAGACAAAGCAAAATTACATTTTAAAGCGGGTTACAATTTATTGTAGACTCTGCCTTCACAGGTTACCTGGATAAAAACCTCATCACGGTGCGCATCAAAGGGTTCCGGCCAATGATTACAATACAAGTGACAGGTCCACCTTTCTAAAAGGTGTTGGTTTCGCACACATAGTTTTGTACGCTGAAATGGTGTGCAAACATTTTAAAAGTAAGGTTGCCTGATGATTGTTTCAGAGGCGGAAGAAAACCTAGGTGGGCATACAAAGGGAAAAAACAGAACTTAAAAGTAAAAATGTTAGCATTTCATGTGAGCATCCCTAAAGAGTTTTGAACTCGTAGGCTACACGCAATATACATTTAAGTCAGAGCACAAACTCAATGAAATATAATTAATCGAAAGGGCAGCCAGGTTGCCCCTGGCTATGACGGTCATCACACATCAGATCTGAAGTCTGGCGCTCAAGCTTATATTTAAGTGAAATTCACTTGTTTAAAGAAGAATTCACAGGTCTGGCTCTTTAGTTCACCCACAAGATGTATTCAATATGAATCCACGTATAAAGACCAACTCACGTGAAGATATATATTTTTTACACATCCCTCCAAACATGTAGGCATCAACCTACACCAAACAAACAAAAAAAACACAGAGGCATCAATGCACACATCCCAAAAGTCATGCATGGCCGCATGTGACAGGAAGCACAGGGTGCAGTGCATCAGTGTCACCCAAGACAATGTGCAGCTACTGGTACAAAATGAAGAGCAGTAGGTTATGTGAACCCCATGGATCCCCTGATGATCAACCACCAGAGTGTCACCCTGACTTTCCCACATATCGACCAACATTAATTATAAACTGGGACACTCTGTACTGTTATTACAACTTAATATCGACACTTTTTTTATTCCTCCCTTTGGCCGGCATTGATGGAGAACCTTTCTTGGTTTTTAAATTTTTCTTTTTTATGACAAACAGACTGTTTAACTAGATCTCAAGCTTCTTTTAACATTGTTTTTGATATTACTCCAAGTATTCTGCTTTTTGTTTTATGGATGGATCTTTTGTTATAATATGTTTAAACTTGACTTATGTTTTAGAAATTGAATCTTCTTTCCTCTATATTGTAAAGGTTTTAAAAAACCATGCACAATTAAGTATCACTTGTGTTGTCAAAAAAGTGCAGTAGGAAACCCTGAGAGCGGCACAGGCTGTTAATCTTTGGGGAACATTGGGTAACGTGCCTACGAGGACCATTTCATGGTGTGCCTGTGGGGAACACCGGGTATGGTGCATTGGAAAGGCATTAGGTTGTGACTGGATGTATAGTGCATGGGCACAGAGATATGAGCAGTAAACAACAATAGCACGCTACGCAATGGCAGTCTCTGTTAATGCGCTATAGAGGAAACACTTCTGGGTGCTTCATGTTAACAATAAAATGTTCACCTTTCAGCTAATCCTGGGATTATGACTGACAACATTTTGCATCCTAGGATTTTTAAGGCACACACAATGGGTAAAGCAAAACTATAAGCCCCAGAATGCAAAATTACATTTGCTAAAAATAAAGAATTTGGAGGAAAGCGTCAAACAGGACATGGGCGACTTGGATTGACAGGCGTGGAAAACATTTTAAAAGTCAACTTTCATAATTTTACATATTTTTATTCTTTTTCTTTAGAGTTGCAGCCACAAAAACAACAGGCTGAGTAATGCTGGCGATGCCTAGAATTTGCAATGAACAGTCACACTATTAAGTTGACTGAAAAGGAACATGCCCCTGTCCTGGTAATCTAACCCCAAATAATGCTTCTGCATCATTGTGCCTGCTGGGTGTGCTGAATAGGAGTGAGTTGAAACAAATGAAAAGGCCGAATGACAAACATGCAGGGATAAATCCAAAAAAGACTGGAATAGTTGTTGGTGGAGAGCTGTGTTTTTAATATTCAATGCAGTACGTGACTTGAAGAATGCTCTGTTGTCAGGGGGAATAATCGGTCAGTATGCCATAAAACACAAAATCACTTATCAGACTAGGGTGTGGGTAAGGTTGTGTGCTAGTGCCTATGCTCCAATCTGTTTAAGAGTAGAATCTAGCGGTACAGGCATGTTTTTCTGAAATTATGGAGACGTTAACCTGTAGGATCCTAAATACACTGTCTGGAGTAACTCAGTGCTATTGGTAAGATTATTTGGCGAAACTTGTCACAAGGCATTCCAAAATCCCTACAACCTTAGTGAAAACTTTGCTGAACAATAACACCTTCCTTTAAACTTTCATGGATGAAGAACAGTGTATACTTGTTTTCACTGCAATTTTGGAGCAGTTCATAGACACATCTGGAGATTTTCAATCCCAAAACATACGTTTGGGGCATGAGAAGGAAGAATAGGAGAGGAAGGACCCAATTTCCTGTCCCATTTGTTTTCTCTCTGCGGCTCTAAATCTTTAAAATGGTAAGAATAATGGCTCGTGTTGACGTCAGTTCACTGGTGCCTGGCCATGTTGATTACCACTGGCTTTCTCTCATAAACTCTCTTCTCTTTCAGGTGTTAGTAAAATGGCAATTAAAAACTTCCCTGTTGTCCAGTATCTCCTAATTACATTTACTTTGGATTTCTTTTTGCAGGTGTTCTGCACTATCAAATGATGGTATTATGCATATTTGATGAATTTCAAAACCCATTTGTAAGCAGATCTGTGTCTAAAATAAACAAGTTCTCGTTTGTTGCAGTAGTTTCTCACAGAAATTGTGTAAATCATTGGCTTTGAGTTGAAGATGTCTAATAAGCAACAGAACAACATGAACTGTGCTCTTGTGTAGAATAAAATAAAATAGCTGCAATTATTATATAAAAAACAAAATCACTGTGCCCAAGAGAGGACACCAATGGGGAAAAGTAACATCACAAGCAATACTACACGGTCTTTTATGACGTCACGTTTGTTTTTTCAGAACCCTTGGTACTGAAACTTTTTTATATTGGCATACATTACAATCTAAATCATAGTATATCCTTATGGCTCCAACTATCAGTCTGGTGAGAGATTGAATACTTCAGTGCTTCCAGGTTTAAAAATATCTAGCTAGCAATAATCAGCGTAAATAAACCACACACGATAAAATGTAGAGCACCTCGAAAGTGTGTTGTATTTCTACAATAAGTTCAGGGCACTTCAAGAAGGCATTTTCGATCATTCACATATGTTTATGCAGTAGTGGTTGGTGCTGTCGAAGAGTGGTAGGTGGGGGAGGGGGCAGAGGACGACGGACAAAAAAAATAAAAATAATAACTTATAGCAGAAGACCGTGCGCCCTACTCTGCTCCTCTCCTCTGCAGGCAAAGGCTCCCAGACTCCGCTGCGGCCAATCCTGATGCTGCTCGCATGCTGGTGGAAGCAGCATCAGGATCGGCCTGAGTGTTCTGAATTTGTGCTCCCAGTAAGACTGGGAACCCCTCCCCGCTGTCCAACCCGGGAACGCAGCACGGGTTGGAGACAGGTTCAGTGCGCATGATGGTTTTGCCGGCCTAACTGATCACAGTGTACTTACTACAGCACCTCATCCCCATGGCCCACTTCCAAAGTCTCGGCAGGAAAGGAAAAATAAAATGATAATAAAACATGCTTATTATTATTTTATTTTTCCTTTCCTGCCGTTTTGAAGCAGCTGGAGGGGGCAACCCTCCTCCGCCATAGCGGGGGAGCCGCTGCTGCATTTATAGCCAAAAACTCCTCCACTTACGCTTGTCAAAAATTTATAAAATGTATCTTGGCACATGTGAATGGGTTAACTGATGTGAATTTCTCTACCACGTGAGGGGAGAAACTTTCTGTAATAACTATCACACAAGAGGTGGGAAGTTGGTGGAAAAAGGTGTCTAGACTTGAAAGACTGTGATCGTCAACAGTTTTGTGCATTTATTGGCATTCACAAGTTCCAATCCATTAGTTTCCCACCCTGAAAAAGGTCAGAGTTTTACTCTAGCACCTGACTTGAGTAACTCCCCTTCCAGAATGGGAAGGGGAATGGATCTGCTCCAAAATTAGAGGAATTATGGGTGAAGGAGTTTCTCCATGAGAAAAACTATTTTTCCTTTTAGGAAAAAAGAAAAAGGGAAATTAAAAAATTTGAAACCCTAAATCTAAGCTATGCAGAATTATTCATTAGTGTAAAAGAAGCCTGAGCATATGTCATATGACGTTCCAAAATCCCCTGAAACTATACACAGATGCAGCTTTCCAGGCATACTAACAGGAATGTTTCTAAATTAAAAAAGTAGTAAATCTGCGCATGTGCGTACAAGCATTTTTATGGGTGCAGATTTGCATTTTTTATTACAACCAACTTAGAAGTATATTCTGATACATATGGATCTTTTCAACATGTCTTGCTATTAAATGACGATGCACCGCATGCCTATAATTTTCTAGTATTTATTCACATGAAAATGGTGTTATGGACAGGAAAGAGGATGAGTATGGATCTGGAAGAAAGTGAGCAGATTAATAAAGGGGTACACATGGTTTGGCTTCTTGTCCTAGAATTCAGCATTGAACGACAACCTCTGGAAACATGGTAAGCTATCAACGAACCACTTTGCCATTAGGATGCACGCTGTTGTTCGTCTGATACTATGCAGCTATGATATGTATTCCCTTGATTTTATGGCACGACATGGAGGCTAATATTATGCAATAAATCCTTTATTACTACTACTCAGCAGCAAGAAAACATGTTCTTAGAATAAAGAATACAGAACCTCTAAAAACATTCCAATAACAACAAAAACTCCTCCTCATCATCTCCTCTTCCTTCTTTCATTGCTGCTGTTCAAAGAGATGTATTTCTCCTTATTGATTTAATAGGAAATGATAATTTAAAGATTTTAAGAATAAGAAAATGTATAAAATAATTGTATATGTTAATAATAAATAAGATTAGATTTATAGACATGATATAAAAGAATTTAGTTAAAAAAAATAATGATCGATTTAGGAGAATATAAATATTTTAAAAATGTAATATTTTATATCGGAATATGTTGTTCATTATGACTTTAAAGAAATTAATTAGTGTATCAAAAATGTAAAGAATTGTAGGTAACTATTTGGATTTTCACGAAGCGTAAATGTTCATGTTTTTTAAGAGGATACATGACTTTGAACAATACGGGCATGTTTTCTATACCATTTCCTTTGATTAGAAGTGTGCACTCTCTGATCTCAGTCCTTTCCTCCAGATCTAGAAGTGTCCAGAAATTACTTCTGGCTGATGTAAGCTTTCTTTCCTGATTGTTAGCCCTGATTGTTTCTTTTGTATGTAGTTTTTTAACCATTTCTTCAGAACAGAAGCAGAGTGTGATTGGTAAATCAAAGTCTGTGAGTTAAGTACCTGGTGTTTGTATGTGCTGGCAGGATATGGGGCAGCTTCTCTGCAGTGGGGACCGGTTTTGTTGCTGGGGATCTACAGACCACATTCTTACTTGCAGTGTTTCTATATAATCCAAAATAAATGGTTCTAATGTATGCTTTCACCACGCTTTAAAACCATTTCTTTTTTCATTGTTTATTTAGAAGGGCTGCAAGTAGGGATGTCCGCTGCAGGTCCCCAGCAACAAATCCGGCCCCCACCATGTTAGCCTACTAAAACGTCCAGTAGCCAGTACAGCCCTGAAAAGCAGTGAGACACCACTCACATAAATATAGAACGTGACAGCAGACAAAGACAACTACTTCCACCAGTGTTCTTATATTTGTGATCGCATTTATATAGTACTTACTACCCCTGATGAGGGATTGAAGTGCTTGTCAGTGAGTAGCACGCTACTCCGGAACCCAAAAAGGATTAGTAGTGAATTAGTATAGGGAAATATTAAATTAATTTGAGTGGTGGACATGTGAGCCTTAATTGGATTTAAAAAGGATAGTAGAGGGATAGAAGAGGGAAGGGTCTAGAAAGTGTTTATTTGAAGATCATGGCAATAGGAGGAAGTTTAGGATGAGTGAAGGCGTGGTGGGGGGAAAGTCAGACGGAAGAGTTTAGAAAGGCTTGTTTGGGAGATCTGAATAGTAAGAGGTTTGAGATGATGCAAAGAGGGTAAAGGAGGGAAAAGTCTAGAAAGGATTATTTTGGGGATCATAGTAGTAGAACGGTGTTTGAGATGAGTCAGAGAGTGGAGATAGAGGAAATATAAAGAGAGGTATAGGGCGAGAAATAGGATGGTGCATTGGAGAGAGTGGTAGAATGAAGTTTGGGATGAGTCAGAGAGTGGCGGTAGAGGATATATTGAGAAAAGTATAGAGTGAGATATAGGAAAGTGCATTGGAGATGCTGAATTAGGAGTAAAGTATGAAATACATAGATACATAAATACATCGGTGGTTTATATGTAAAGGGAAGGTAATATATCTAGATTTAAGTTATATTAAATAAACTCAGATTTTCAAGTGTTGGTGTATATTAAGCTTATTTATTTGTTTTATAATTAATAATTTATTTTTAATTCAATAGTGGAGCAATTGCAGATACCTAGTTATGATAAAAATTTACTTATTTATGCAGTGACCTATATACATGTTAAACATAGAATAATATAATAGTAATATGTCTATTTATTAAGCAGAACTAATGATTATCTATATATTTTTAAACCGTATTATTATACACATTTATGCAAAGGAATACACATATCTAGGTACACATACAAAATCCAAATGTATATACACAGGGATATGCTGTATATTTATGTATGAGTATGGTGGTTATGTGGGGAAGAGCCAACTCTTAAGTAGTCTTCTGAAGAAGAGGTAGTTATCCATGGATCTTATGTTTGGGGGTAAGGAGTTCTATAGTTTCCTGCCTGTACTGGCTCACAGGTCCTATTTGCTTTCATTTTTTCCTTTGCTTTCCCATGAATATTGTTCTTATGTGTCTTTATACAGGCACCATCTGAAACAATGTGATTTGCCCTTTTTTCTGCTATTCTGACTTGGAGACAGTAAAATTCATTCACCAACCTTTTTTTATCAAAAAGTTACAATTATACAGAAGAGTCTCTTCTCTACTATTCCATATTGTGCTGTTTTGTTTGAGGAGAACATTGCTATGATAATGCAGTCTTTCTGTCAGGAATCCAAGAGTGTGTGCTCTTTGGGGATAGTTCTAGTGCCGCAGCAATACAGTCACATTTCTCAAGCTCTATGATATAAGCTTGCTGTGGGCCAATGTGGGCAATGTGGCAGACAGTCAAGTGGTAGCTGGAGAGGATAGGCAGGAGGTAGTCACAGGGTAACAAAGATCAGCACTTTTGAAAGCAAGGTGGAAAGATCCAGAACATTCCAAAAGCGATGAAACATTCTGGAAAAGTTTAAATAATCTGGAGGGAGCTTGAAGGTTCTGGACACTTCCGGGTCAGTAAGAGCTGACAAGATTTAAGCACAAGTCACAGTACACTTTGCCTTGCAAAAGCAGTTGCTGAGTTCTCTATTATTATCTTTGTTTTGCCCTATTTTCATTTCCTTGGGTAGTTAGAGAAGCTTGGATTAGCCCTACCACAGATACTGAGCTTGGTTGCTGCTATTCTGGAATTCCTGCTCCAACCTCAAATGCTCCAAGTCATCTTGGCTCCCGGTGTCTCTACTAATGTAGGCTGACATTTGTATCCTGGTCGTCTGGAGGTTAGTTATGGCATCTCTACTTTCAAATTCTGATAAGTCATTCTAAAGATACACAAAAGAGATTGGGCCCTATTCACAAATGTAAATCAAAATGTGTAGATTTACTACAAGTACATTTACTCTTGCACTTTTGAGTAGCTTTATTACTTTGAGCTATTCACCTATTACAACAGAGGGTGGAATCAGTAATAAATTAATTTATACCATAAAGTTACGTGATATTTCCCACACGTGTAAAGTCAAATGGAGACTCTGCCATTGGCGCGGGTATCTTCCTATGATAAAGTATAGGGAAAAGTGTAAAAGTTAGTTAACTTTAAAAAAAATGACAAATTATCTTTACGTTAAATAATAATGTTATTTAACTGTCTATATTTATTTTAAATTTGGAACAATGTAAAAAATGAAAAATGTTATTATTATATATGAATAAGAATATCAAAATGTTTCTGAAGTTTAACTTAAAAATAATTATACCTTATTTTTTGTTACATATTAAATATTTTTAAAAGTGTTGTACAGAATTATAAGTAATTTTTTATTTAAAAAAATGGGCACATTAACATTAATTCCTACAATTAAAAAAGGTAATTTAAATATTCAAACAAATAATAAATATGTTTTATTTAAAGATTTGTAGGATTAAAATGTATTTAATTATATTTGTAAATAGTTTCAATAATTTATTGTAACTTAACACTAGTCCCAATGGGGATTTAGTCCTTACCTCCATTATTTTCTGTCGTAGAGTGTTGCAGTATCAGTGGCTGGGCATGTATGGTGCTGGACCTACTCTAGATCTCTGCTGGAATACAAATTGCTGCTGCCTTGGGTCCCTTTCAGTAACTTTAGAAGTACAGTTTGTAAATAGCAGCGGGCTTGCTCGTTTGTGATTGGGTTAATGTTTCTTCCTACACCACCCACTAGCCCATCCTAAAACCCTCCTTACACCTCTCTTAACTTCTCCCCTTAAATATTCCTAATTTTCCATCCACTTCCTTCTGTTCATCTCATACTTACTGCTAAAACATATGCTTATGCGTCCAGAGATTTCTCCAGTTAGGGTGGAGATTTCTGTCTAAAGATTACCCATCTCCACTAAGTCGCTCAAGCATGGGTCATATGACGTTGATTGAGGCCGGCTCCACATCGCTGCAAAAGTTTCATCAGAGACTAGTGCTAAACAGTGGGCTTTCCTCTCCCTCAGGCCCTAACTGAGGAAGTGGAAAATCAAGTATGGCCTTATGGAACCAGCTGTGATATCGATTACTATGGATGACCGTTGTAGTGACTGTCCTGCTCCTACCAAATTGGTGCACTTCCTGGACTCTTTGACCGATCACTTCATGGATACAGCTCTCCCTCTACCCAGAGGCTTGAATGGCCACAGCAGACTGGGATTCAATCCACCTCGACATAGACGTCTCCATGACTGACCCCTATGGAAACAAGGGGGGAGGGGAGATTACTGAAAACTGTGGAGGAACTGATTCACTCAAACAACCAAGATAAATCCAGGTCACCTCTCAAACCCTTGACATACCATGAGCAGATATCCCCCGGATGCCTGTGAACTGTTCCTGGGGCATTATCTGCTTCTGCTCATGACTCCTGGCTGGATGAGTATAATAATCCTTTGGGCGAGCCTGTTTCTGCTCTTTGATTCTCTCCCTCTCTCCCTGTGTTTGGATTTACCCTTGACTATGCTTCCATACCTGCTACCTCTCTTATTCCTATTGTCTCTCCTAGACATTCTTCACATATATTATACTTTTTCTTTTTCCCTTTATCTCTCCTGCAACTCTGTGCCTTTCCATGGAAACTGCATTATTATTTGATCAGCAGTTGTTATTTGGCCTGTTATTATTGCTGTCTATTTATCATATGACTCCTTACTATTAGACTTTTGTTATCTTGCCCGCTTGTCCCATTACTCATGCCACAATGTGCAAGGTACTCCCCCAACTTACACTTACATGGGCACTAACCACTCCTTCCCGCTCGAGGCATAACATCTACATGATCTCACGAGGTTCATGTTGCCCAAGGTTTAGGGACTGGGCTTCATTTGTGCACTTGTATGCCCCCCCTCATCATTACCCCTCCTGGGCCCTCCATACAATGGACTCCCTACCTTTACTTGGGCATTGGCATTCACAGACCCTCGGATTAGGACTCTGGGTGATATCAAGGCACAGCTCTGATTGTTTACGCCTGCAGCACACACCGTATACCCGTTCACTTGACCTCGTCTTGCCAGTGCTCAGAACCTTTCTCCTCACATTACACCCCCCTCAGTCTGTGGGCACACACGCTTACTCGCAGCACTCTCACACTCCTCCCTGACTCTTCATGTAGGTGGTCTTGATGACCTCTGTCCTTGCCATCACTCCTTTCCACTGTTGCACAGCCCCCTCTCTGCCCCCATGGTGTTCTGCCCTCTCTCCATTATTTCACGTAACATGAATAGCTGACTGACTACATCAAACACAAAAAGATTCTGTCCTATCTTGCCTCCCACCAAGTTCATATTGTCCTTCTACAGGAGGACAATTTATCTACCACACAGCTGGATAACCTTCAGCGGGATTGGTTGGGAAAGGCCATGTGTAGCTGTAAACACCACTACGATCCTGGTAGCAGGGGCGTGCACCCCCAACACTGACTATTCGCAAGTGCGACGTGGCCACTCTTATCCACTAGGCCCTTTCCTGTACTGTCCACCAAATATGGACGTACCATGAAGGTTGATATGTTTTTGCAAAGACTGTGAACCACCCTACTCAGGGCGGGTTTCCTCTATGCACCGTCTGGCCCGAAACTTTAATTCCTCCTCCATCTCCACCAGCCTCTGACTAAACTTAAAACTTCCAACATAGTGCTTGAGAGGGACTGGAATTTGGCTGCAGATACAGTTATGGATCAAACTGGTTCCATCGATTAGGCAAATAACAAGGGACAGGGCCCTCTTATGAAACCTATGTGACAACCACAGATTATTTTTTACATGTGGCACCTTCTTCATCCTACAGACAAGAACTATTCATTAATTTCTGCAGTCCACAGCACTCAATCCTACCTCAACTACTGCCTTGTGTCTGGTTTGGTCGCTCCGAAGGCTCTAGACTACACTATTATGGAGAGCTTCCTTTTCGGACCACGCCCGGTCTATTTGGACCTGGATCTGAAATTATAGATTCCCAAACACAAACTGTGGCACTTTAATATAGCCTACTATAGGTCACCCCTGGGAAAAGAAATTACTACAATACGCACCTATTGGATAGCAAGGGCTGTGTATCTTTGGGCCAAACTTTATGGGCTGCTGTAAAAGACACCTTACACAGTCAGCTTGTGAGGGTCATGATATTGACCAATAAGCAAAGGGCACAACACCAGCTTCTGCTTGAATGTCAAATTGTAAGGTACACTCAATAATACACAACAACACCAAATGTATCCATAAGATGTATTTTGGAAGAAGCCAAGAAGGACCGTAACAACCTATACACTTACAAGGCAGAAGAGGCACTGCATATACTAAAAGAAAACACCACTTTGAAGTAGGGGAGAAGTCAGTTAGACTTCTGGCTGCCCAACTTCAACAACATGAATCTGCAAGGTCTATCCCTGCCATAAAGCAGCCTGGTAAACAATCTGCAAGGCATAGCTGACACATTTGGCACCTTCTATGCCTCACTTTACAACTCTGAACTTACTGATGACACAGCCAGACAGCTGCCTTCCTATCCACCATTACTCTCCCCAGTTTCAATGACAAGGGCAGAGTCCTGCTAGAGGGAGAAATCACTAAAGAGAAGGTGGCAAGAGCTATGTACAACCTACAATACAATAATACCCCGGTCAAGGTTGAAAGCGGATGTGGTGGAGCAACTGCATGCCATCTTCCAGGAAGCAGAGAGCACTGGCTCCCTATTGGGTATGTCCAATAAGGCAGTGATTGCTGTTCTACTAAAACCTGGGAATAGCTCCATGTGTGTAGTATCTACCACCCTATTCCCCTTCTAAATACTGACACAAAAATATTTGAGAGCATATTGGATGCCGAACTTAAGCAGGTCATACCAAGCCTAACCCATGACACCCAGGTCGGATTAGTCCCAGGTAAGTCCTCCTGCAATCATCTTTGTACGCTAGGTCTTCTACTGTGACTCTCTAAGGACAACCCAGAAGCCACCATTGCCCTGCCCTGTATTTATATGTTGAGAAGGCATTCAACTGTATTGAATGCTTGCACATGTTTCAGGTACTCAGGCAATTTAGCTTGGGGAACAAATGCATTTCTTAATTTCGAAGGCTCTACAATGTTCCTACAGCCCAGGTTAAATGCAGTGAAGTTTAATCACCCACTTTTCCAATTCAAAGGGGAACCAGACCCCTGGCGGCGCCCATATGCAAAACCCCCAAATCAAAGGAATATCCAATGATGTTTGTAGGACCAAAATCCTGCTCTATAAAGATGATGTTATGCTCATGCTCACTGACTTGGATAGATTGATACCTGCTTCAGTGTCCTTATTTCTTCTTTTTCTGCAATCTCGGGATACTGAATTAATTGGGACAAAAGTGACGCTCTTCCCATGTCGCATACCATGACAAAGGCTTCAGTTACATGCTTCCTGTTTAATTGGAAACAACATTGCTCTAAATATTAGGTATCTTGGTGAATAGGGGTCTGGGTAACATGTTCTCTGACAACTTTAACCCCCTCATTGCTCAAACTAACCTTGAATACATCAAATGGAACCACCTTAACCTTTCTTCCCTCTGGGGGAGAAAACAAGGGGTGAAGATGGTAATTACCCCAAGTTCTACATATGTCCTTGGAATGCTGCCCCTCTTTGTTCGGTCCTCTTACAGATAAGAGTATTTGATCCTTTATTTGAGGCAACATGAAACCCGACTGTGTTTATCCAAACTGATATTGCACAGGAAATTCCGACGGCTGGGTTCCCCTGGCAAAGAACTGTACTATTACCCCCTGCATCTTGTAAAACTTTCTTACCTGAGACGAAGGGCACTGCCCTTCCCTGCCTTCTGGGTCAGCCTGGAATGTGCAGCAGCCAAGACCTCAACATTCTCTACTGTCATAAATCACCTACTGCACAGATGACTAATCTCATGGTACAAGCCATGGTGCGGGTCTGGAACCAGCCCCATAAGCTCACATGTAGCCACCCAAGATTCATCTACAGGCCCCCTTGTGGAATAATGCAGCCCAACAAGTCCGCAGACGTCCCCTAAAATGGATGACTTGGGAGATAGTAAGGGTACTGACTCCCGGGAATATTGTTTGTAATTGTTTGTAACAGAGTACTGAAACTGTTTGCAGATCTTCAAGAGGAGTAGCACCTACCTCACCCGCAATTATGGCACTACTCACAACTGCCACACTGTCTATATGGGGCCGTAAGGGATAGGCCATGGACCATCCCAATATCCCCAATCCGCCAATTTGTGGACGTTTGGGGAACCTACAAAGGAGTTATGGCAGGATTGTGCAAGTTATTGGTACACCACCTCCACTCCAGCCCTTTCCTCACCTCTCTCTGTACATCATGGCAAAACTCTCTAGGACTTCAATCCACGAACAAAGACTGGAGTGATGTGACTGACGAACAGGGTGGAGGGTGAGTGTGGCCAGGATTAAGTTTTATCTCTTCCAAATGATCCATAACTGGTACATGACCCCTTGAAAACTCACCATAGTGGGCTTTTTTCCTCACTCAAAATGCTGGAGAAGCCCCTGTAATCAATGTGCTATACAACATATTCGGTATGATTGACCAAGTATCCCCCAATTGTTGGCCTGCATAGGCCCCACTTTCAACCCTGTGGTCGCCTTACCCTCCCTGCTCTTGCAGTCCCTGAGTATGCTCCATGATAGTGTAGATGTGCCAGATCTCACCAGGCAAACAAAATGATTCTTGGTGACAGCTTTGACCACAGCTAAAGTCTGCATTCTCCATTACTGGCACTCACGACACATCCATACCCATGATGAATGGACCACTGAAATGTATAAAGTGGCATCAGATGAGCGCATTATTTATCGACTTCAGGATAAAGATAAACAGTTTGAAGCCATCTGGTCCCCTTTCCGGAATCTGAACTCACCTATGTCCAACCTGGACCTTCAGTCCCAGAATGGGTCCTTGTGTGCTCCCATACCCTTTCCCCCTATGTGACCTCTGGTCAAATGGGCCACCAACCTAACTATTCTTTACCTCTCACTCCCTCTCCCCTCCCACCATGGATTTGGCATCACCTTCCCCCATCTTGTATATTGTCCAATTCAACTGTCTGTCCTGGATTTTATCCCCTTGGATCCCTCCATTCATACCCCAATCCGTAACATTGATCCTCCCTCGTGATTTAGCTCGATACTGATTCTTGGATGGGTTTTGTTGCTCCGTAGCCCACTCTTTGTTGCTCATATCCTAAGCCTACTGCCACTTGTACCCCCACTGGCATGTTGGTTTGTATACTGTTATTTTTCTTGCTAGAATGGCTGGATTGGGGCCACCTGTTGACTTGTTGACTTTTCTGCTATGTACGGCTGGGACAGAGCCCATGCCAGGGGACTACATGTTCATTCCATGTACAATTGTACTTTTGGTCTCTATTTCGCAATAAATCTGACTTAAAATAAAACGAACAGACGATATGAAGAAATTACTTCCATAATTAAAAATGAATGTAGTAAAAAAAATGTATTCATCTACTTACCAAATTGTATGGATTATACAATTCTTTGAAATAAACGATAAAACAGCTGAACCCTTCCCTGTCTGGGGCGCATTTAAAGCAACAGCATGCGCCCAGATCATTGCATACACTAGTGCTAAGGCAAAAGAAAGAAAGGCAAAAATAGCCGAGCTTCAGTCAGATGTAGAGAGGGAATATACCTTGCAGCTCCAACGTCATTCGAGCAAATTAGAGCAGGCTAAAACTCTTCTTTGGGATTTTTTTTATTGCGGAAGAGATTAATAGCTCAAAAGCCTTCCAACAAAAGGTCTACGAAGACAGCCAGTTGGTGGGAAAATTATTAGCTAACTCTACAAGGAAAAGGCAGGAGTCATCACTGATAGTGAAAGTTTGTGATCCTCAGAGCGGGTTGGAGGAGGAGGATAGAGACAAGATCTCTAGGATTTTCCTGAATCATTTTGAAAAAATTTACTCTACGGAATATCAGGTAGAGGAAGTAATGATCCAGGACTATTTTGTAAATATAGAAATCCCCAAAATTTCCGTAAACCGGCTCAACCAAATCACTCTTGGAATAAATACCTCAGAAATACAAGACTGCATAAAGGCAACCTCAGGAGGAAAGGCTTCCGGCCAGGACGGATTCCCAATCGAGTTTTACAAGTTTTTTTTTTAAAGAATTAGCTAATCCTTTGAAAAATGTATATAATTATGTTAGGTTAGGTGGGCACGTCCCTGCAGAGTTTAAGGAATCTACAATTATATGTTTTATTAAAAAAGATAAAAATCAATATGATGTTAATTCATACAGGCCAATTAGCCTTTTAAATTCGGATTATAAAATCTTCATGAAAATATGGGCTGAAAGATTTGTCCTTGCTGCCCAAGAGGTCATCCATCAAAACCAGTCTGGTTTTATCGCAGGTCGTTATATGGCAGCCAATACGGAATTCTTGATTCAGGCATTGGACTATTTTAATACAAATTCGACCCCAGCCTGCATATTAATGATGGACGCAGAAAAAGCGTTTGACCTGGTGAATTGGGCAGCTCTATTTTACTCTCTCGGTCAATTTGGTTTTCCGGCCTCAATTATTAACATGCTTCATAACATCTATGAGGGAGCATCGGCCCAAGTAATAATCAACGCCAAACAAGCTGGTAAAATCAAGGTAAATAGGGGCACAAGGCAGGGCTGCCCATTGTCCCCGTTGCTCTTTACTTTTTTTATAGAGCCCCCTAGTAATAAAGATCAGGGACAACGTGGCTATCCTGCCCCCTATCATCTGCATGTCTAAATTAAAGTTGTTTGCCGATGATATTATTTTATATTTAATACCTCAAAAAGAAAATATTGAAATCTTAATGAGAGAGTTTAATAACTACGAAAAAATAGGGGGCTATAAAGTAAATACTAAAAAAACGGAGGTCCTCGTATTAAACACTGATCTTCAATTTCTCCCTATTGATCTGCAGGCCCAAGCTGCAAGGAGCGTCCCAATTAGATATCTGGGCATATTTGTGACTACCGAATACGACATGCTTTATTCTTTGAATTACATCAGAATGAAGAACAAAATCCGGATTCTTTTAGATCAATGGCTCCTTCTCCCATTATCAGTTATAGGCAGGATATCATTGATTAAGATGTCGGTGCTACCATGGCTCATATTTTTGTTCAGTAACGTTCCCATTAAAATTAATTTCGTTTTTTTAAAGAGCTTTAAACAATGCTGAGAGGTTTTATATGGGGTAATAAAGCTTCGAGAGTCAAACTCCCAGTATTACAACTTCCAGTTGAACAAGGAGGTTTAGCCCTACCCCATTTAAGGACCTATTATGAAGCTGCATTTTTTGATATATTGGCAGGATTATTGAGGAGTAATCAAACAAGAGATAATTTTTTTCTTACAAGAATGCTACAAGAAGCAGGTTCCCAAATTCCAGTTTTTTTAAAAATTGCAAAGCTCCCTAAGAGGTCAAGATACAAGACGTTAAGAGAATATGCCTCAAGAATGTCACTCCTTTCTAAACAAAATGGCACTGATGTTTCTCATAATTTAAATTTATCTGAATGTACTCAAATAGGCCTCCCACTAAGATTGATTCATATTAAAACCTGGGAACTTTGTGCGTTTCATGAGTTGAGGCATATGATAGTTCAAAATAGGTTAATTACCTGGCAGGAGGTAATTGTTAGAATTAATGGTCCATTGCGCCCGACCTTTTTTGAATATATGCAGATTTTGCATTTTATTATAAATGTGACAAGTGGCCTGCTAAATGTTCCCAATGCTATACTAACAGCCCTTTATGCTCGAAAGAGCAAAGGTATTGGATACTGGTGTAAGATGCTTTATTGCTCTAACCAAAACAGATTAGTAGATAGACATCTTGAGAGAATAAATATCTCTACACAGTGTAATTTTTCCACGAAGGACTGAAAGTCATTTGTCAGTTGGGGAATGGATCCTTACGTGCCGCCAACTTTAAAAGGATGTCTTTCCTATCTCGCTGGTTAGCGTATTATACACCAGAGGCTTTGGAAAAAATGTATCCCGAAGTTGAGAATAAATGCTTCAGATGCATGGCTAGTAGCCAGGGCGGATGGAATCATATCTTTTTTACTTGCTGGCAGTTAGAAACGTTCTGGAAGGGAATATTTGCCGATATCGCACAGGCTATTGGGAAATCTTTTCTACCAGCAGCAGAAGTAGCCCTGTTCGGTATATGCAAAGATAGGAGCGGGCTTAATAAAGCAGAAGTATTTATATTTATATCTTGTGTGGTTGCTCGCTCCTTAATACTTTAAAATTGGAAGTCCAGCGAGATCCCATCACATATAAACTGGTTTAATAAAATTAGGAGAACCTGTTTTTTTGAAAAAGCTTACGCTGGCAGAGTGGGAGCCATTGCAAGATTTGAGAGGAACTGGAAATATTTTGGGAATCTAGAAGAAATCAAGGGAGGATGATTTGTGAAGAAAATCGAGACTAGATGGTTTTTTATTCCAGGACATCAGCACTTATTAGCACTTTCTAATTAATATAAGCTTGCATTATGCACTTTTTAAGATGGTACTTTTTGTACTCTTCGCACTTTATTCTTTGCACTTTTGCACTAGCACTTTATTGCAGGTTTGCACACTCTTGCAGATGCACTTTATAAAATTGCATATTTTGCACATGTCTTGGAAACCTTAATGAAGTAGTAGACTGTTTTCGATGAAACTCCCTTTTTATTCTTGTACACTGTTTTATCTTTTTATCTCTTGTCTCTCATCTAAGAAATTTATTGGAAATGTGTTGTCTTGAAATCTAGTGTGTAATATGTTTTGTACCTTTGGTTTACCTATTGCTCTATTCAATAAAAAAAAAATCTACTTACCAAAAATGAACACATTTGCCAGGAGTAGTCTTTGAATTATGCACAATCTGTAGATTCCCATGAGCACTCCTCTACAGATGCTTCTATATATCATCAGCAAGGTGCACCTTGCATTGGGAGAAATATAGGGAAATTGCGATTTGCATTTCAAACAGGGTTCCTATAAATCTACTGGAAAATATTTTCATTGTGGAGAAATGTCTACCTGTAAAAAGATCTGTGGGTGTCCCCTTCGATGCTGGAGCACCCATTCTCTAAGCTGGTTGCACAGTAGAATTACATGACCTTTTAGGGTGGGAATGATTTTTCTGAATGTTTGTGAATACCCACAATAGTATGGATTTGTAAGAGTAAGATGCATTTTTTTTTTATATTCTAGCACATTTTCTCAGATACAACTTCCACTTGCAAGTACGCTTTTTTTATCCCTGTATGCCTTGCATTTGTATTGGATGCTGGCCATCCAAATTAAAGCAGTGGTCAACAATAAGTCAGTGCTGGCTACACCAAATGAACATGCACAATACAATTTGTACAGTTGTCAGACTGATGCTGTCTCAATCCTATAACTCTTTGCAAATTATAAAAATAAGAACGAACCCTGTGTAGCATATTGATGCTATGAGCACTAGGACCCTCGTGGTTCTGAGTGGACTCTTAACAGGAACTATGTGATATGTGGGCGATGTTATGGGAAGTATGATGGAATGGCAGATCATGAATGAACGTTGGAGACTAAAGATATGCCCAATTGCAGCTCCTGTCTGTGGCATAATCTATTTGCATGCTACAGGGCTGTGAAAGAGGCTATGCCCTGCTGAATAATGACGATTTTAGTAATTTGGTCCCGTAAGTGTGTATCTATGACAACCCTGCAAGTTATTATGACTAGCAATATTCAGACCAACAGTACACAATTTATCCTCTCTTTAACTTCACTTGTCATGAGAACAGTCCTCTACAATAGGCCTTGGCCAGAAGTAATGAGCTGTCTGTCTCAGTTAGATGTGAAATCATCAAAAGTAAAAAAAAAATCATTTAGGTTTTATGAACATACCTCAGGTGTCATAAAAGGTACGTGTTTTAGTTTGATTTTCCGTTTCAAAGACTGCTTTTATTGGGAACAGTCAAGATCAAAATTAACATGTGATTGTGATGCTCACCAGTCATGTAAAAACAAATGAGTCTTCAAAGCAACTAATAAAATGATATTGAACAAAATTCATTTGGTGAGGTTCATTCCAAATCCTATTGCTTTTCATGCCCCCCAGAGACGACTAACTGTGTGAGACATCCACTGGGGCTTGTACCTCATCTTGCAGAATCCAATTTAACAAATCCTCTTGTTACCCTGCCAAAAAAGTGTAGATATCCAATGTGTGCTGCGAGTTATTGTCTTGAGAACGGCAACTTGCTAAGGTAACCAAAGAAAACATAAATAATGGCTGTAACCATAAAAGCTGTTGTAGACTACACAGAACCTGCATTTAAGGATGAGGAACGACAAAGAAGGACGAAATTAATGGCTACATTTACCTGCATAAAAAGTCAAAAATAAACGACATCATTCCATACAAATTGATAAATAATTGAAAAGGCTATTTCAAAATGTATCCTATCGCTTAAATGTGGTTTCACTCAAATTACCTTCCAGGCATGGGCAATTGTTTACCATATTGCGACAATGACATCACGCCATGAAATATTTATTAACGAATGTTAATATTCTGAATCCAATATTTTATTAATTCCATTTCAATTGAGGGGCAATCTCTTACTGGATCACCCATCAATTAAATAAGCCAGTAGGTTTAGTTTTAATGTAGTAACACAAAAAACACAAGCAGGAAGATATGCACAAAGACAATTTATGCGGGTGTCTATGCAACCTGCCTTTTTCTGTGCCTCATTGGCACTGTTTTATTTATTTCCCAGGCTTGTAGTGTGGTTGACATGCAGCAATTAGTCTCTGGTAGATACCGCAGCTCCTGAAAAAAACACATCTCATGTACTGCAATGCAAATAATCACTAGGAGGCAGAAGAATACACCCAATTGCACGATAGTAAAGCTGAAATACTCATCTGGGCTAATCCAAGATGTAAATACCACTGTCATAAGCAATGGCTGTAGGGAGATGACCCAAATCAACTACTGGTTGAAGGGGACTAATCCAACGGTTTCTCTCTTCTAATTTTTTAAGTTTTTAAGTGATGGTGACATATGGTTAGTGTGTTTAAACTTGCACATTTTCAATTGTTTCTAGAAGATTTCTACATTCCCAAATGAATTCTATATTTACAGAAATCCGAATACTAAACACACCTGCGGATGGCTTGTGCAGCAACATGGCCCCAGTGCACGCAGGCCATGATCGCCATTTTTCAAGCACACCCAAACATATGGCAGGTAATGACTGCAGACTTCTCTGTCAGACGAAGTCCCGGACTGTTCGTGTGCTATGTCCAAAGTGTTGGATTCTTTTTAAGATCGCTGACCAAGACTTTAATTGATCCCAGTCATATCTGAGTTTAATCAGTTCAGAAAAATTTCAAGCAAGCTTATAGAATGCCACTACCAAACCCACATTTGTATGACTAGAACACGCTCTAGATTCGAGAGGACAACCAGATAGACGTTGATTGTAACCCTTCATACAATACTGCCTTCTCTCTGACAAACTTCAGATTAATGAGTGAGATTGGAAAAGGGACATTTTGAAACTTCTGTCCCATAATCTCTCCAGACTTTTTTTTATTTAACTCTTTACCCATGGTTTTGTGTTATTTGGTAGAAGAAAGAAAATTGTGCATTTCACCTGAAAAGATATCTAGAAGGAGAGGGAAATAAAGTAATATTAAAGTAAGAAAAATTGTTTTAGGGCCTGACTACAATGGTGGCAGTCGGACCGCCAACAGCCCTTCAGTCCGACCGCTGTATTCTGATACTTGCTCTCAGATCCTAAGCTGTTGGACGCAAGACCACCAGCTCCACCAGGATCATAGATCCCGAAGGTGCAGCGGTTGGAGCAGCATCTCTGAATTGTTGAGGGAAGCACCTCAGTTGGGATTACAATGTCCCTTTTTTGAACAGCCTTTTCATGGCGGGAATTCCACCATGAAAAGGCTGTCAGAAAGGGATAGGGGGCCCCAAACAGGGCCCCCTGTTCACCGTGGGCACATGTAGTGCCATCACTCACCTCTGTGGACTGTGTGCCATGCATGACATGGGGCATGGACATGCAGAAGGTGCATGCTAGTGTCGGCAAGTGCTGTGGCCCTTTCCCACTATTTCTAAAGACAGTGGTCCCTGGACAAAAAGTTAGCGAGAAGCGATACATATAGAACTAATCAGTACTATATTGTAGTAGACATCTGCCAAGTCGGGCAGATATTTAATATACAATTAATTCAATATAAACAAAAATAAACAGGAAACAATTTTAAGTGGGACATAAGCCTGCATCCAACTAAAGCAAAAAAATGACGTACAACATAAACTGAAAAGATTCAAACAAGAAGAAATGTTTTTTTTCAGCAAGTTTCTCATAGAAAACACATGATATACAGTAAACACCATTATATAAGCATTAGGGCATTCTAAACAGGTGTATATGGTGTACAGGGTGTTGACGGCGTTTCGATCCCTTAAGTGGATGCTGGGATCATCTTCAGGACATTTAATAAGCAGGCCTGTTTATACATATGTCTGAAGTGCCTGAATAAATGGCCAGATTGTTTAAGAGGCAACCTTGCGAGAGACCAACCTCGGGGTCAATCGAGGATATTACGAAAAATAACGTAACAAAGCACTGGGACAGGATAGCAAGTACAATAATCCAGTCTAAAGGAAGGTGCAGATTGTGGTTCCTTGGCCAGTGCGATGAAGGGTTCCAGAGTATACATACAGTAATGAATTACAAGCTACAATTGTGGTCTCTATTCGGCGAATTGGCATCTTTGCATTTTAAATAATTGTCAGGGCCAGTGTAGACCTTTGTCTAGGGTACACTCTAGCATTAATATGTTATGATGCTAGGGACTAATTAGAAGTGCGTGCTCCAGAGGCCAGCAGTTAGCATAGTAGCCAGAGGACCATTCACGTTCTGACCTCATAACAATACAAGACCTCTCCATCATATTCTCAGTTTAAAAATGCAGTTGCCCAATTCATGACCAGGTTCCAGCAATGAAAACCTTACTGATAGACATCACTCATGGCCCCTTGCGATGGGCCAGTTTCCATCATTCAATGGAAAGCAATCTTCACGACCAGGAAGTAATGAGAGCATTTGTCAGTCAGAATTCACATTGATTGACCATCACCAGTTGTCCTTAATAAAAGGGGGAAAGAGAGGTACTGAAAGTCCTGAAATGTGTCCTTCCTGCATATACTATCAAAACAAAAAAACATTTTGGATATTGGAACGTTGTCTTTTCACAGGTACAGTAATGATTAAGGAAAATCAAAATAAGCCTGCATTTGTGTCTTTCCTTAAAAATTACACAAACCGTTACCCACCAACCTAGGTGACATGCTTACTTATCGAGTTGCTCCTCATCTGGACCCATTGCTGGTGGTGCAGATGGGCTTCTTCATGTTGGAACTCTGTGTGGAGATCTTTACAATTTTTCGTGAAACTCAATAGACAGGGATATCCACAAAACAAAACGTACAAATTACCTATAGGTCATCCGAGGTAACTTTATTTTCGTTGCCTATGGTAATAGTAAAAAATAAACATTTGGGCCTAATAGAGAACATTCATCGATCCTCCATCCTCTTGTTCAACGCTTTTCAGTCCTATATTTCAAGGCTCATATGAGGTCTATGGCTTTCTACAGGGCCCACGCCTGTGTACTGTACAAATCTGGGTCCTTGTTGCCATAGTTTTATTGTGTAACTTAAATAAGTGTATAGTTGAAATGCAGCAATCACACATACACACTGCACTTGCATTCTATAAACTTGCATTGTGTGCTCACACATGAAGCATTACCTGTAAAAATATGCTGAGCTGAAAAGAAGACACAACAGGGTATGTATAATCATCTTCAAATAAGATTCACAAAACACATTGGTGTCTTTGGTGAGGATTCCAAAAAAACATCACTCTACTGCGAACGTGTATTTATAATTGCATAGTAATGGTGCCACACACATAAACAAATCACTGTGCACCTTTATATAGCTGAGTGTGATAGTTCTTTTCTCACCCTAACCAAGGTGGAGGAGGCCTCCTGGATGGGGTGCCACAGGAGCCCTAGGTAGTCAAACACTGCCAGATACAGTATGTGTTTTTGGCTCAGGCTGTAAAGCAAACAGGAAAAGTGTTCTCTTGATGCCTATTCAATGACCTAATCAAGAGGGGTTCCTTGTTGGTCAACCTATCTGACCAGTACACCATCCCGAGACAAAACATTGTTTCTTTGTGCTGCATTTATTTCAGCATGTAGAGCACAACAAAATGAGTGCTGCAAGGAGGTGGAGAAGTGTGAACATCACTTGTGAGTCTTGCTGGCATGCCCTTTAACTGGTTATTCAGGTGGGAGATACAGTAGCCTCTCAAAATCAGGGTAGATATTTAGGCCACACATACTGGTTATTGATAACAAAGTTAATACAGGCAGATCGTCAAGTGAAATTGCCTTCGCACATGAATATTATTTGTAGAAAAGGGGGGAGGTTTTTTTAAAGGTGTGATGGTGTACCAAACTATTGTGTCTGCAAAATTGTAGGTGATAGAGAATTTTATTGAAATGTAAAATTAATATGGTCAAAGAGACTTATGGAGTGACTACGTGCAATTTCTTACGAACAGCCTCAACATTAGCTGTAGTACCCATTTATATCTATTAATATTAGATCTCAAAATGTTAAAGCAAGCTTTATTATTTCAGCAGCAGAGCAAAGGTGCTGATATATGCACAAAATGCTTGATAGTTGACCTTACCCTGACATCCTTTTTAGTAAACCTCACACCTCATTGCATTAAAGAATGTTATAAAAATGTTTTACTAGAAACACATTATCACTGAATAGAATGACTACATATTATTTCCCACATTAAATACAATGCATGAATAGGAAATGTTCATAGTTTGACCTATTTGCTTTCTGATTTATAATGAAAAGAAAATGTTCTGAATAATATCCATTGCAGCAATTGTTCGAATTAGAACATTAAAATGTGCTCATATCGTGGGAAAGGGTCTAAGAATCGAAAGGCCTCATCCGTAATCTTAGTTTAAAGATATTGTTTCAAATTTCAAGATAATTATTTGCAAGCTTAGTTGGAAGGCAGGTGGGAAAGGACAAAAGGAGACTGTTCTTGTCAAGACTCGAAACCACATTGGTCAAATGGGAGAAGATACAGAACGAACTGCAATATTTCTCTCAACTGTTTATATTAATGTATGTTCTTAGATTAGGTTAACACTTTGCACTTCTTCACTGATACTTTCCAGGCCCTTGTCATTTGTCTGCACTGAAGTTCAATGCTAACAGCTTTGTACTGAAGCTGATTTGCAGTCCTACCTGACCTGTTTGTTGATTGCAGTCGCTACTGCAGCTGCAGGATTTATTTTGCTTTTTGTGAACCTCTCTTCCTGGGAAGTTTATCTGAAATTGATTGAGCGGATTCGAGCTTCACACTCAGTCTCAATCTTGAATTTGAACTTGAACTCTTAATGGGTTCCTGTTGACACCCATTTTTGCCTCATCATTTGGAATATGGATTATTTCCTTTATGGAACATACTGTATTGCTTATGTGATGGTTTGCTCTAACCAATATGTTGACCTAATCAAATAAAAGGAAAAAGTAAATTCCTATTAAATTTTAATGAAAATAAAACCCTTAAAACGAATAAAAACTCCCATTATTGACTGGACTGTGATCATTGATTTACATTTATTTGTGATTTATAGCTCCTGATTTCCCTCATACATTGTCACAAAAGTCTGTCGCAGGAAGTGAGGTCCACACAGAGAGCGGGGATCAACCCTGTTTTGGTGTGAGATAGAGATGTTAAACTATTTTATTTAAATTGATGCTGCCGGATCGCCATTCAAGTAGGGAAACAGCACAGTTCCTTTTATGAGAAAGGCTTGGTATGATCAGAATTAGGTTTATAAAAGAGGCCAAATAAAATTGATGGTCCTCTCCCAGAACATTTCAGAACTGGTTGTAGCTATGTCCTAAATGTTTGCGTTCAAAACACATGCATAACTTACCACAGTAAAGACTACAGAGTTGATCACTTGGCAAGGTGGCCATGGAGCTAGTTATGACTCAAGTTGAAGCCATGGAATGTCATCATTAAGACCAGTGAGCTCTGTACATAGTACAGAAGCCCATCTCCGTTCCTTAATTTATAGTTTGCTGTTGAAAAGAGAGGTGTTCAGTACTATTATTAAGAGTTGAAATTCAAGAACTTATCATGCATTTGTTGCTTAGCTGGAAACTGATCGAACTCCTGTGCTTTCAAAACCTGCTAAATACTTTTTCTGTATTGTGCCAACACTGTGTATCATGTGGAGAGGTAAGTAATCATGTAAACTATGTTCTCAGTATTGCAGTGAGTGTGCGATCTGAGTTGATATCAAATTTACCACTTTCGTGGCATGTGCATGGGCATATGACATCTGTCTTACAGATGATATCCTGTGACTTGAACTCATAAAGTTACATCTATCTAAGGTCTACATATAGGTATGGGTCTTGTGTTAGTCAATAAACCTCTCAGACTCTGGCCCCTTATGATAGAGAATAATGGTATCTATCAGTTCATTTTGGCTGTGCTCAAAACCCTTCAACATATGTTAATGAGCTTTCTTACAAAATTAGAAGAATGGGATATGTAGCCACGAATGTTATTGTCTCATTTGGATGGGAAATGTGATTCTCAAGAGAACCTCACAGTTAGTTACATGCTCTCTTGTTGGCACTTTTAACAATTTTCTTGGACTATTTTGATGCATGGCTGTACGAGCAACCCAATAATAAATCTTGTCACCTAGGTTGGGCGGTGAAGGTTTACATCCTTTTTTAAGAAACACACTCAGGCAGGTATATATCGTTCTTTACTTACTTATTAAGGCATTTCTGAGAGGACCAGACTCCTATAGATGAAGTGTCTTTGCATAACCAACTGCCCACATATTCCAAACCTTTACAAGGTTGGTCTTTCTCTAGACAAAGTTCAATATGATTTTCCCTCTTCACTAGTGACAAGAAGCTTCATCATAGAGGTGGACAGCAGGCTTGCAATGCAAACAGACTTCCTGTAAATACAGCCCGCAGAATTTCAGGAGCTGACAACTTATCAGCAACACTGTCTTTCAAAGTATGCTCCCCTAAAATAACTGCTTACTAGCTAGTACATGGCTTTTCTAATAGTTCCACAAAGTGATAGCACTCAGGTGACGTTAAATGGGGGAAAATACAGTGTGTGCCGGGCAACCAAAAGAAATAAACATAAGGATTTGTTCAATGAACTATGAGAACTGATGTGCCTTTGTAATACAGTCACAGGGTATAAGAACAACATGTGATTTGTTCAAGGCATTTCCTGGTAAATAATGTGTCTAGAATATCATGCTCTAATATACTTGCTGGACACAAATATGTATTAGTGTATAAAGTAAGGAGGTGGCTGCCATTTATACATAAGTTGTAGATTAGAGGTTATAAAAAAGGGGTGAAAAGTCATGGGTGACATGGCAAATGACTCCTTCTAGTAATATATAGGTAAGTGACATAGTTGGCTATAGTGGGTGGGCCTGCATACTAAGGTTATCTTCACATTAGCAATTAGTCTTGAGATGTAGTGTCTGCATCCGGCTGCATTACTTGGATTTTTCTTCCTCAAGATTCTAAGCCTGTGCAGATGTTGTAAAGTAGTGTAGCTCTGGCCACCAGAGGTCAGATTCAAGTACCCAATATGACAACATTGTGAAACAAAGTTTACGCGGCAAACAATGATTGGCATAAGGTGATGTCAGTTTCCATTATAGCTCAAAGATTCAAACTACTTTTATCAGCACTATCAGGAGGTCCCTGAGGTGATTGTCCTCCAGGCATATTAGTTATCTAATTACTGCTTCTTGGTAAATTGAGCAGACAATCTAAACCCAGGACTCTGCTGATGTTGCTAGTAGATTGAAATGATCAATCAGCCTGAGAAAAGCCCTTTTCTGGTCGAGTCCTGTAGGAAATATGTTCTGGCCATTCAATCTCCTTGGATTTTTTTTACATTTGACTACCTTGTTTTAGGGCTTTTACTGTGAGTGAGTCTTATTACTTGAGTTCAAAATAAATTCATGGTAAATAGCCTGCGAGAGCTAACCAGTAGTGCCTGCCCTTTAAGATACGGCCTCTGCTGCACAGTTAAGGTAAGAGGCTGCGGGCTGGTTATATGTGAACATGTGTGCACCCATGTGTGCACATTTGTGCTGGCTGCACAAGTGAGACTACCATCTTACGCAGCCCCATATATACACTAATGTACAGTTTTGCCCCACTTAGGCCTACAATTTCCAGTGAGGTATCAATCTAGGGGTGAGCACGCACACAGAGTGCAGATTTACAGTCTCTAACTTCAGAAATACACTCCTTATGGCACTTTAAGAATTGCCATATTTCTCTGGCTCCGCTCAAAGTCATATTCCAAGACATTGTCCCGCCTACTGGTCAAAGTTACTACTCTGCTTTCCTGCAGGAGCATCAAAGGTCTTCTTACACAACAGAGTTATTAACAGTGCTTGGCCTAGTTTCTGGGAAAGGAAGGATGGAAATCTGGATCTATTAACTTGTCACACTGTACAGCCCAGATCCTCAGAATCAAAGGAAGAGAGGCACACTGCTGGAGCCAAACATAGGAGGAGCTCTCTTTTGAAGTTTTGGTGGAAAGGGATGTGTCAGCTAGGGGCAAAGCTGAGTCTCTCAGGGAAGCTCTTTCCACAAATAACTTGAAGTCCCCATATTGGATCGATCCACAATGCTGTGTAGAAGGGAGTTGGGACGGTGGTAGTGTGATGATGTGGCCCCTGAGGATTACCTAGGGGTGCCTGGTTTCTGGAATGTTACACCCCTCCTTTCCCCTCAGTGCTAAGCCTTTTTTTTGCTATTTGGGGAAGATTGCACTTAGGCCGCCATAACCTTTTTCACACATCCTTTTTTGCCAACATCCTTAGGAATTCTAATGGTACCCAGGGTTTGTGAATTCCCTTCGGGTGGACCGAGAAATTATCCTAAATATAGAAACATTTTCATTAAAAAAGGGGGAAATTAAAGTGCTTCAGAAAAAAAGTGTCTGTTGTTTTCCTGCAAATGGCATCAACAAAATGTTTGTGATGCTAAAATCACCCTCTTCCCAGCTTTCAGGAACAGGCATTCTTGATTCAGAAAACCTATTTTGTGCCACAGTTTGGCATTTTACTAGGAGATAGCCAATTATTCCTATTTTTGTGTGCATTCAACCTCCTTCCAGTTTGTGGCACAAACTGGTATACACCTCATGGTGGATCCAGGAAATCTATACATGTCTGAAAACTAGACAAAATTCTGAATTTATCAAGGGGTGATTTGTGTTAATCCTTCAAGGTTTTCTTGAAGAAACTAAGAGGTCTATTACGATGTTGGGCGGACTTGCGTGCGGTCACATTCTGAAATTTCCCAATGGAAGCATGTGTTACTGCTGTAAACTGGCCGTAGTACATGGTCCTACACGGAAAGGTGAGGTGGTGTTAATCGCTGCATGCCATGGAAGGCACCTCAGGGGGCCTGCCACAGGCTGCAGGGATTAACAGGGGGGCACCATAGGTACTCCCTCGGCCACCAATTGGAGGCTGGAAGGAAAGGGTGCCCTGCAAGGGGCCCCAAACATGCTTTCTGACAGGGGTTCCATGTCGGTAAGCATGGCCTGGCTTGGAAACCCTGCCAAAAACCATTCATTGTAATCCGGACAGCCTAAACTGCCACCCATTTGGATATGGGCCGGTTCTGACTGGTTTCAATTCCGACTAGCTGAATCAAAATAAGTCAGTTGGAATTGAAACTGAGGACAATGGTTGTAAGGCCTCCAACCTCACCTTAGGACAGACATAAAAATAGGCCCCGAAGTGTTGGAAGAAAATAAATATAGAAAATTAGTAGGAAACAACATCCATTTGTAACAACTTTTTCATTTGTAACTTTTCATCAGGATGGCCTATATACAAAAGCAATATACCATTACATCTGCTAGATCCTGATGGTTGCTGAGATATACAGTGTTTGTAGGTTTTGCAAGAACAAGAGGTACCCAGAGCCAATAACTGAGCTGCACCTGGCAATGGTTACTTGGTAAAGAGTAATTCTTATGGCAAAATATAAAGAATGAAAATTAGGTATCAAGGAAATCTAGGTATTTCCAAAATAGGCACAAGATATGGAGTTTAGGAGCAGTGGGTACTTGCACATATCTGAATTTGTGGGTACCCATGCAACACGTGAATTAGAGGGCATTTTCTCAAAATATCTTCTTCCTTACACACTGGCTTACATATTGAAGACACACATTTAGAGAAATAAAATTGGTCATAATATTTGTTCTACATGTGTGGGTAGGGCTTGTGGCCTTGACATGAAAGGCGCCAAAATACAAAATGGACAGATCACATTTTTCCATTGAAAACTAATCCATCTTTTGCAGCAGCAAGAGAAACCTAGCAAACCTGCACATTTTTTTTAAAACTAGGTAACTATCAGAATCCAGGGTGGGGTGACATGTGTGGCTTCCTCCAGGTTTTCTTACCCAGAAACACTTGCCAACCTCAAACTTTGACTGAAAAACACATTTTCCTCACATGTCTGTGATGGAAAGTTCTGGAATCTGCAGGGAACAACTAATTTTCTTCCTGCTAACATTTCCTCAAGTCTCCCGATAAAGATTGTACCTCATTTGTGTGGGTAGAGCTAGTGGCCATGACATGAAAGGTGCCAAAATGCAACATGGACATATCACATTTAAAATTGACCATATTTTTTGCAATGTGCCTAGCTGTAGATTTCAGGCCCTAGCTCAGCCAGCACCTAGAGAAACCTATCAAACCTGCACATTTTTTAAAACTAGACACATAGGAAAATCTAGGGTGTGTTGACTTGCATGCCTCCCACCAGGCTTTCTTACCAAGATGCCCCTAAAAACCTCAAACTTTGCCTGAAAATCTTCCCACATTTCTCAAATGGAAGGTTCTGGAATCAGCAGTAATACAAACACTTCCTTTCAAACTACCTTCTTCCACTTATCCTAATACAAATGCTGCCCCACTTGTGTGACTGGGCCTAGTGCCTGCAACAGAAACACATCAAACCAAGGTCAATGAGTGTCCCTTTGCTAAGGCTCCCATGGATGTTAGTTTTATCTGTTCCTGTTGTGGGCACTAGGCTCAGCCACACAACTGGGGCAGCATTTTTATTGGGACAAGTGAGGAAACCCCGGGTGGTAGTAATTTTGTGGATTCCTTCTGATTATGGAAGTATACGTCATAGTATACAAGGAAATGTGCACTTTTAGTCAAATTTTAAGGTCATTAGAGCATTGTGGGTAAGAACACTTTATGGATTCCTGTACTCCCCTAGTATCTAGTTTTCAGAAATGCCTGGGTTTGGTAGGTTTTCAAGTGTGGCTGCCAAACCCTGGCACAATATCTGCAGCTGCCCTTTTTGTTGATGTTGCCACATTGTGTGTTGTACTCTGCACTTTTGCGGGCACTAGGTCCACCCACACAGTTGGGGTACCATTTTCATCAGGAGATATGTGGGAGCTCTGAGTGGCAGGACGTTCGAGGCTCCCAATAGATTCCAGTAGTTTGAGGGATCCATGCGAGCCACCCTGGAGTCCCCCTGGTGTCAAATTTACGAAAATGTCTAGTAGAGGTAGAAAGTTTTCCTAGATGCAATGTACACCCTGCAGAGGATGAGGGAAACCTTCTAAATGTAAATTTTATTAACAAAAGATTTCACAAAAATGAAACTCAGTGTTAAGAATTGAAAGTTCAGAATTGTTGAACCAATGACTCACAATTTGTGATCTGTAAAGGCACAAAAAGACACCAACCACTTTATAGGCCTTCACACATCTTTCATGTGTGATACATGCAACCCTTCACACTGCCAGATGCAGACTTAGCACATTGCAACATTCACATAAACAAACAACACCATTCTAGGGCACATCACTTTCATTGGCCCACAGGAGTGACACAGCAATCACACCTCCTTGCAGCTGATGGAGTGCGTGGGCTGGCATTTGGCTGACAATGTGTGTGTAGTGACCAGCAGCAAGTCACTACCCACACCCCCCCAGCCAAATGCCAGCTCAGACACACTGCCAGCCAAGCGCCAGTCCACGCACATCGCCAGCCAAGGGCCAGTCCACGCGCACCGCCGGCCAAGTGTCAGTCCACACACAGCACCAACCAAGCGCCAGTCCACACACTGCCAGTGAATCAACAGTTCTCACACACCACCAGCCAAGTGGCAGTCCATACACTCTTCCAGTCAAGAGCCACATCACGCACTCCGCCAGTCAAGCGCCTGTCCACGTACACCGCCAGCGAAGCGCCAGAAAACACAAGCCAGTGTGATTGAGATGAAAACCCAACTTTGACTACAAACACAACAAGTCTAACTAAATACATCAAACTACTGCTAACCGTAAACTGAACAAAAAATATTACATTAATGCTGATAACACTGTTGATAGTGATGCGGCAAGTAATGGCACCTCTGATTCCAATGTTAATATAGTCCAAAACAAGTTTTCAACGGTGCTACAGGTGAGAGGATAACCCACAACCTCCAAATCAGACCACAGTCCTCAAAACATAAATACAGAAAACCTGTGCACACGTGATTTAAATTTACAGTGGTAACACTGAGAGTATTTCAACAATAACACGATCACGGAATATATGATCCAGATGACGTTTTCTTTTTTTGGCAGGTTTATTAGTTTTCCAGGTGCCCAGCCAACAAGTGTTTTGTCAGGGTGTAACCCAAGACTTCTTCAGGGCTAAAGTGTATAAAGGGAATACGTTACACAATTGTACTTGCCTCAGACAATTTACAGGTGGTGGCAGACTGTTAACAATGTGACAACTTCACCCATTGTGACATCCCTGATCAGACCCACATATTAAGTGTGCGCAAGAAAGCAACAATCACCTGATCTGTGCATTTATCTAGCAACGCTGTCAAAATCTTCATGGTTGCAATATTTTATAAAACACATGTGAATCCAATAATTTCTGTTATGGTTCATCTCACTGCAACTTCAAATACAATGATTGTACCGATTCTTAGTCATATTATGTACCCTTCAATATAACATCAGGTGTGATCAGAACTCTGTATATAATAAGCATCGTCACAGACATATTTGAAATACCAAAGCAAAATGAAGAAAGAACCAAGAGACAGAAGATAGGAAGAGAAGGACATGCAGTAAATTACAAATCTCATCTAGGCAAACCATCTTACCTATTGGACAGATGGCTATAATGTCAAGGTACCTACAGAAAGGGGAAACAAAGTCTCAGGAGTAACTAGGTGGGCTACACTCCATGCCTCATCAGAAGTGGTCAACAGAATAAACAACACTATTCTCACCTCTCCGCCGGTTTTACTTCCGTCCCGGCTGTCACGTCAGACGTTTCAGAGTAATAAATCGTGTAACCCACTTGGTTGACAAATATACTGCAATGGATATGTATTTTCCATATAAAATTAGACAACAGGAATTCTTTCAAAACAACATGCTAAATGGCGTGCCACTATACCTTACTCTCAGGACTGAGTAGCCATAATTTAGCTATCGTCCATGTATACTCAATACCTCGCTATAAATCTCTCTTATCCTTTGAGAATCAGACCAACGCCCTTTATGGCGTACCCCTAGACATAGAAACAAGGAGCGAAATGCTAAGAAGAAGTCTTGTAGACTCAATGTCACACTTTAACCGAACGTTAAAAGTCGGCATTCCCGGTTTATCTAAACACATTAGACTTACTCAGTAACCTTTTAGAGTTATATCAAGTCAATCAACTAAATGTCAATTCTTCATTGTTCCAAACATTCCAGTTTAACAGCATTCACAGCATTTACTCTATTCTAAAAGCATATCTATATCAATTCTTAAATTTAACAAAAGCATTGAAGGTTGCGAAAAGAGGCAAATGGGCAGCCAACTTCTTATACCAAATGTATGACTTCCGAACAGCACAGTAAGGCTTCAACCTCTGATCTACTCTATCTACACCACCCATGTGCTTATTGTAGCCTACAATGCACACAGTTGACAAGTCAGCAACCTGAACCCAAACAGTCACAAGTGAAGTACTTTCATCATGAACGGTTGACAGCATGGGGACATATCTCCTGTCCGAAACTATCACAGATAGAAGTTTGACACTAAATGTAATGTAAATGTAGGTGTACTTATATAGAGCAAACCTGTCACCCAAAGGGCATCCTGGCGCTTGCTTAGGGAATCCGTCCTGGTATTCCCCTGTGAGAAACCCCGGCAGGGTGTCCACAATGTGAAAGTCAGGCATCCTGCCGTGAGGGGCCGTTGTGGAGATTAAGCAAGCTATTGCCCAGAGTCACAGAGTGTGAACCCGTGAGTCGAGGAGGCACCGGGGCGAGAATTATCGAGTCCGTGGAATTTTTAGCCCAAGACCCGCCGAGGCGGGGAATTGAACCCTGGTCCAGGACCGATCTCAGCTTCCGGGTCTGCCGCCTCTAACCCCTGAGCCACACTTCTCCACGAGCAAGGCACTGCACTGTCTCCTCTGAAGTTTTTTACACACAAGCTCTTTAAGGTAACCTTTGCGGTTAGATCGGATTGCGCCAAATGCAACAGTGTCCACATTGAACAAATACTTCAACAATTGTTCACCAGTGTAGAAGTTATCTACGTATAAGTGGTGACTTTGTACAAAAAGTCCTCTACCAATTTCCCACACAATTTTCTCACTAACTCCGAAAGTGGAAAGACAATAGCAGAATCACTAAATTGTGCACCTTGGAATTATAGACTCTCAGACAGCTTAATTTCACAACGTTCTCTCTTGCTAGGAATGTACTGCCTAAAAACTAAACGGCCATTGAGCAGGATTAAAGACTTATCCACAGCTATTTCTTTCCCTGCAACATAGAACTCTAAAATGTGATCTACAAAATGATCAAGAACAGGCTGAATCTTGAACATCCGGTCACAATGAGGGTGATCTGTAGCCGTGCTGAAGCATTGTCAGCAAAATGTAGCTTCTGAAGCAGAAAATACTGCTCACGGCTCATGGTTGCAAGAAATATAACAGTTGCCATCAAGGGACTAGTAGACCAATATGAAGACAGTGATGGTTTCCTTGTTAATACTATCAACAAAGTTAAACCCCAGAACTTATGTACCTCATCCAGACTTGATGGAGTCCACCGACTAGCTCTAGAGCGGGGGGGGGGGAAGTCTGGCCCTATTATCCCTCAAATACTATTCAGCACACACATTTGTCTGGCCAACAATCATCCCAAAATACATTACCCATAAACAACTAAAAGAAATTTATAGGCAAAAGGTTATCAGTATTGACCCTACACCCTGTGACAACCTAAAGGCATGCAACACAGTCTGCACTATGTTTGTGGCAACCCAGAGTTCAGCACTTCCAATATGGAGCCTTCCAGCCCCGGACTGCAATCAATATTCCTCTTGTCCTCCTCCAAAAGAGTCTTTCTCCAAAAGAGGCACTTCGTCTGCATATATAGAGGCTTCTTTATCAGATGATTCTTCTCGTGCAGAAATTTCACTGCCAAAATCGTGGACTTTCTCCTCTGCCTTAGATGGAGAGTGAACCACCATGGTCAGAGGAAGATTAGAAATGCAAACCAACAACCTGCTGAGTAGTAATCCTGTGGTTATCCATAATCCTTAGTAATAAGTATAACACAACAAATACATCAATAATAACCAACACTGTGTAAAATAAATAATAAACAAACTGTGGCTTTATCAACATGAAAGTAAAACTACTGGCATATAGTAATCTGAATCACCTGCACCTACTATGCACAGACATAACAAGCACCAAAGATATCCCACTACAAAGGAAGAGCAAAAGAAAATTAGACACAAGAGAATTTGGCACACAATAAAACAAAAGCTAAATATGCTGCAATCATTAAACCCCCAAGAAAACACCTTCATGCAGGACTATGATACCCATTTGAAGTGAACAGTACAAAAAATGTTTGCTTACCAAACATATGCAACTACATAAACTGTAGATCTACCAGTGTGGAAACCACAAGCAGGAGTCATCACCAAATAAATCAAAAGCTTGGTACTAGAATAAAAGTATGAATAAAACATTAAGATCACCAATGCAAATGATGACAAGAAATAAAACAGTTAACATTTTAAAACAGCATGAAGTCTGATTTGGGGGCAGATCAGTATCAGAAACGTCAGATCTGCCCCCAAAGGGGCCACAAAGCTAAGGCAAGAAATTGACACCCTAGAGGGGAGTGACCCTTACCCCAGCCGAACACCATTTCACACACACCACCATCCAAATGCCAGCCACGCACATCACCAGCCTGAAACCAGTCCACGCACAACACCAGCAAAATTCCCAGTTCAAACAAAGTATCAGTCAAATGAAAGTCCACACACACTGCCAGCCAAACACCAGAACAAACAGACCGGCAGGCAAACTCCAGTTCACACATACACAGAAATTAATTCCCTGGTGTCTAGTGGTTTTCCCGACATCTCATGGGTACGGCAGATGGTACAAAAACATTTGGCTGAATGGCCAAAAGAGTCCCCCAATAATGGGGAGCAGCCCTTGCCCAAAGGACTGCTCACCAACATCTACTGAAATATTCCTTGGTGTCTAATGGTTTTCTGCCCCCCTGAATATATGGCAGTTCTGCCACCCTGGGGAGAGGGCAGAAAATGCCCAAAATCATTGCCCAATAATGGGGAGCGTCCCTTGTCCAAGGGGCCACTGCCTAACATCTAAAATAAATATCCCTAGTGTCTAGTGGTTTTCTGCCCGCTCCCATGGGGCCAGATTGGCATAAATATGACTGATTTGCCACCTTGGGAGGGAAAGAATACAGCCAAATGAATGCCCCAATAACGGGGAGAAACCTTTGCCCAAGGGCTGCTCCCCAACATCTAAAAATAATCTCAGTGTCTACTGGTTTTTTACCCACAGAGTGGCCTAAAAATATGGCTGATTTGCCCCCGGGGGCATATAAATGGCAACAATCATGACTCAAAAATGGAGAGTGGCCCTTGCCCAATGGGCTACTTCCCAAAATTTAAATCAAATATCCCTTTTGTCTAGACGTTTTCTGCCCCTCTTGTGGTCAGATGGGCCTAAAAATATGACTGATCTGCCCGCAGAGGAGGCAGAAATTGGCTAAAATGATGTCCCAAAAATGGGGAGTGACCCTTGCTCAAGGGACTGCTCCCCATAAGAACAGGACATCTCTGGTGGCTAGTGGACTCCTTCTTGATCAGCGATTGTAGAACCACCTGTGATCCCACAGCAGGAATGCACTGCCGAGAGACACCATGAGAAAGAAGAAAAATAAGCTCAGAACCATCACAATTGTCTCTAAGGGGCCAGATTCATCTACCAATAAAGCTTGCTCCCCTGAGAACACATTGCATATTGTTCTGCCATATATTCACCAATTCCCTCAGGGCGTACTTAGAACCGAGGGTTGACCCAACAATATTACTTAATTTTTAATGGGGAGGGGAAAATGCCTGGGACCCCTTTCCTTAGTACAGTTTTGACCCTGGGGGCCCCATCTCTTTGTGGGTTGGAGCATGAGCAAAGTGTCCTAGTGACTCCAATCCCCGGGACTGAAGGAAACCCACTGTTGACTGTGTTGCCCACCCTGTGTCCCTATCTTGACTTCCTGCTCGCACTCTTGCATCCCAAATGCAAAAATACTGGTTGCAAAGGGGCAGATTCTGAGAATCTGCCCCTTTGCGAGCGGATTTTTGTTTGATGCATCTAGCTGCATATCTTTCAAGTTCACGTAATCACAAAACACGATGAATAAAGATTTGACAGCCACAGTTATTTAGAAAGGCGGGAAATCAGGGAAAATAGATTTAAAGTGAAATGCAAAGCAAAAATGCTTACAGTTTCAGCAATGTTTTGCATTCTATACAAGTCTTCTGGTGACATTATTTAGATGACTAACAAACTTTCAGAAATGTAACAAGATCAAATGGTTTCCATTGCAGATGACGTTGTCTTGTACCTAAGGATGAGAAGGAGAACTGTGTTAAAGCAATGTGAATGATAAAGTAAATGTAAATTGGTCATAGGGAATTGCAGCACCAGTGGTTGACCATGCTTGGTGCTGGATTTACTCCCGGTCTGAGCTGGAGTACATTTACTACTGTTGTGGGCTCTTTTTGGCAGTAACTTTAGAAGTGCTTTTGTGGGTTTTTGTCTGTCCCTCCCTAAACCCCTCCTAAGCCCTCCCTAAACCCCTCCTAGCCCTCCCAAAACCCTCCCATTTATGCCCTCATGGCAAGTTGGTCTGAATTGGGGGGGTATTTATCACACATGGTAAATATCATTACCCCAGGGCGAGGTATTTAGCACATGTGGTAAATAATACCTATTTTGAGTTTTCAACGAATAAACAAGGCCTATCATGCACAATCGTTTTTTAATACACTGAATTCTGCATGTTTTGCCTTTTTGCAGGTCTTTTCCTCCAATACATTTCAGCAGGTTTGACCTGCCTCAATTTATAAGTGGAAAACTGAGAAGATGGGATATTTATCACACAACTTGTAATTCTGGTCCTGTGTGAGCACTCATTTGCACCGGCATTTGATTTTAGCACTGATCTCATAGTCAGAGACTACACAGTAACTTTATCCCATTTTCTGGCTACTCCCTTTGTTGTCTCCCACATTTACTAATAAGTAGTAAACTTACATGTTAAAGGATCTCCCCATGGAGAAGGTAGTAGAGGTGGAGGTGAAGATTTACATGTATAGTTTTTTTTGTAGGAAGTAAATAGCACTAATGTATTATTTACAAAATGATGTTGTTTTTAGGTCGAGCCTGAGCAAGTAGGTAGAGTACTGAGATGAAGCCCCGCCTACATTTTAAATTGGCTTGTGAGTTTGCCCTACATAAATTCTGGCGTCTGATTCCTAGTTATCCCAAAACATTCCTACAATCAATTGCACCATCAATTTATTTATAAAGTACTAAACCTGCCTTATGTGTGAAATGCCAATAATGAGGAACAATTAGAAGAATATTTCTTAAAGGAAATCTTTTATTAGCTTTCTTATTGTAAAGTAGAAATAGTCACTATTCCAACTAATAATCATACAACTCCATGAAACCCGAAAATATGCCTGAAGCTCTTGTTCACTAATATTTTGGTGTTATCAGAAGTTTATTCATGCCAGATTTCTTATCTCTGCATACCAAACACTAAGAAATCTTCTTTTGATACAGTACCACTCATTGCTATATATTGTCCTCAAGGGAGTAATGCAGACCCATGCAGCGTAGGGGCCCACCCCACCCTTCAGGAGATTCACATTCAGCCTAAGGTTTGTTAATATCTGTGAAATATGGGAGTCTCAGGATCCCCTCCTAAAATTCCTGAGGGGGCGGCCCATAATTATGTGTTACAGCACTGATTGTCCCATGTACCGTGGATAGGACCTTAACGTGAATTTTAGATTCAGTGTAACCTCTTCAGGATATTATGTGCTGCCACCAATGAGATTTTTGTTTGCCACATAATTTAGCTTACTTATAGCTCATGAGGAGATTTTTTTTGGCTATATGTTTATGTCTCTCTAAGACCTGGTAAAGAAACTTGGATATAGAACCTTTTATGTAATGTATTCTATTTTATTGTATTTGACCTGAGCAGGATTCTATGCTTCACAGTTGATTCCTGCCTTGCAGGAGGGAATCACTCTCTGGCAGGCTGTGCTCCATTACAGAGTATGTTAAATCCACTTTGAAGTCCTTGTAGTCCTCGCTACATTTTGGCAATGACAAGCCAGATAAACAGCCTGGGAGGTGATCATTGAACCAATTTCATTGCTCTTACTTCGAGGGCAAACACAGGACACTCAAATGCTTAGAGACGTCTCTATCAAGCAGCAACTGACAGCCTGTGTCCTGGCTGTGAGTTGCCCTATTATTTCTAAAAATGTACAGCTGCATCATGCTGCACTGCTACGCTCAATGGGCAGCTCGAGCTATGATCCAAAAGTAAACTACTGCGTAGGATTCTTGCGACCTTCAGCAGCAGCTCTAGACACTGCTCTCTGCATGTGCATCTGATCAATACAATCGCATCAGAAGCTGCTACACTTCAGTGTGCAACATGGCCAAAATTTGACATTATTTATTAATGTATTTATTTATTCAAAGTTTTATGTAGCGCGAACAAGATCCTTACAGATATCAGAGCGCTTCACAAAGACAGGGTGGGGGCAGTAGGAGTGAACAGAGGTAGTGGGAGCAGTGTAGTAGTCACAACATGATAGGATAATAATAACATACATAAAACATATCAATATACAATCAGGTAAACCAGTAATATAAGACGGCACAAGTCATTGATCCCACTACAGAGGTGTTCAGGTACACCTTGGGTGAGTGGAAGGCTTATACCAATGTTTTAGTATAGAGAGAGCACTGAGTGGGGGCATCGGGAGAGTGAGTCAGTGAACCAACGTGTATCATATATTGGTCGGTAGTAAGAAAGTAGCGTAGTAGTGTCCCCATCAAGTAGAAGTATCGTGCCCAAGGACAAGGTGTGCATTGAAACAATGCAATGCTGGGTCTCTGATCCAGCACCTATAAGGTTCAGGAGATCTTGGCCAGAAGGATGGTTTTCACCTCTTTCTTGAAGAGTGCAGTGGAGGAGATACGCCTGGTTTCAGGGGGGAGCGCATTCCAGATCCTGGGTGCCATGCCTGAGAAGGAGCGCTTGTATGTTTTCTCTTTCCGGAATCTACGAGCTTTCAGGAGCAGATTTTTTGAGCTTCTATTGGATCTCGAACCTCCTGATATAGACAACTTTTGAGCGAGGTAGTTGGGTGCATTGTGGTGCACGGCCGCGTGTGTCATAACTGCAATTTTTAGCTGAATTCTGGCTTCAAAAGGCAGCCATTTTAGGGACTTTAAGTCTGGGGATATATGCGAATGTTTTCTTGAGCCAGTAATGAGTCTCGCGGCAGTGTTCAGGGAGGCTCTTAAGGGTGCTGTTGTGGATAGCGGGAGTCCGCTGAGGGCCACAATTCTGTAGTCTATTCGAGGGATGAGTAACGCTTGTACAGCAGTTTGGAAGTCTTCAGCAGGGAGGAAGGGTTTAATTTTCCTTAGTGTGTTGATTTGGAAATTAGCTGTTTTTGTGGCTTTGCTGACGTGCTGCTGCATGTTGAGCTTGGCGTCGAGTGTGATGCCTAGGGATTTCGCTGAGTCCACGATGGTGGGTTGGACATTGAGTGCTGTTAGGTTATTGAGCCATGTTTGGGTGGTGGAAATTTTCGCCGGGGGTGAAATGAGTAGGAACTCAGTTTTCAGAGCATTTAGTTTGAGGTGATTATCGGCTAGCCAAGATTGAGTGTTAATAAGCGTGGAATTCAGATGTTTGATATCTTCCGGGGATTGAAGCTTTAGGTAAAGTTGTGTGTCGTCAGCGTACATATGGAATTGGACATTGGAAGCTTGGAGCAAGGTGGCGAGCGGTTCCATGACGAGGTTGAACCTGACATTACGAGAGGGCGTGCACAGACACCGTGATGACAGAAGTGTTAACACCTTCAGCGCGGCGCAGATTCCTGCGTTGTGCTGGAGGTTCTAATGAGCCTACCGGCTGATGACGGAACGGTTCCGTCATGAGCACAGCTCAATCGACGCTCATGACGGAATCGTTCCGTCATGAGCATCGAAGGGGTTAAAGACCTCTTATTCCATTATGGCATGCACTCCTCAATATCATACACGTGCCGCACCATGCGAGAGGAGTAACTCACAGCGGTGAAACAACAGAATCATGTGAGGGCTAGAGGAAGGTACTAACCCTCAGTTACATAAAAAGCAGGTTCTTGTGCCTTCTCTCCCTGCAAAGGTTGCTGTGCAGTTTGTCTGCAATCCATTACTTTCTACTACCTGTCTACTTGCTTCCCTCTGTTTGTGCCTCCTTAGCTCATTTCTCACTCTGTTTCATCTTTTCTGCTAGTTTTTCTGCCCTTTTTTTTGCCTTTTTCTGATTGGTTTTCTGCCTCCTGTTTTTCCTTTGCCACTCATTTTTCTGCCCTCTGTTTTGCCTTTTCTGCTCTTTGCTCCGTTTGGCCTTTTATGCTCATTTTTGTGTCGTCTGTTTGGCCATCTACTGCTCGTTTTTGTGCCCTCTGTTTTGTGTTTCTGCTCGCTCATTTTTCTGACCTCTGTTTTTGCCTTTTTCTGCTCGTTTCTTTCTTCTTTCCATAATTTCTTCAATACCTAGCTTTTCAATGGAGAACCTGTACCCAAGCACCCAGAAATCCCAAGAGGTTACAGTGCCGTGCTCTACAAATGCTGATTGAGTGATTGAAAAAAAAGTTAAAGAAAAGAGGTCTGCATTATGCTACACAGCCCTCATACTTACCAGTATAGAGTCCTTTTCAATTGCTGTCCTTCCTCCCTTTTTACCTTACCATGGTATGCCTTCTATCCAGTGGGAGGACTAGATAGATTTATTTGAAAATTACCTGATTGCTTTGGATGGTTTGTAGACCTGAAAGGTAAAAAGCCTAATTGCTAACTATTTTGGGAAAAGAAGGTCATCGACTTTTGTCCTGAAGCACTTGATATTAGTGACCAACCAATAAGTTATGTCTATAAAGAGGCAAAACTGGAATCAATAGATGATATTGTGTCAAGTTTGTGTGAACTTTCTGTCAAGTGCTGATTGGACTAAATGACTGAAGAACTTATTCATGACAGTTAATAGTTCAATGCAGGAGCAAAAAGACACAAGAACAGTTAAGGGTACCAAAATTCTTTCCCTAAAGGACGCCCTCAGCATAGTTAAATTAGTAGAGGAATCGGAATTGTGTTTGAGGGAAATGTGTAAGAAAGTTATGGCAAGTGGTGGAGATGAGGTATCTGAGGTGGATGAAAAGGAAGATCTTCAAGAGAACACTGGTGTCATTATCTCTAACAACAGAACAGTCAACAGGTTTCAGAAGGAGGGCAGTAGTAATTCTAAATTCTCTAAAGTTTGTTATAGATGTGGGAATACTTTCCATTCTGAAGACTCAAAGTCATGTTATGCTGTAATAGAGAGTGCATAAAATGTGGTCACGAGGATCATTTTGCTTGCATGTGAAAAGGAACCAACAAGCCATGTGTAGCTGTTACAGAAGATCTGAGTGAACATAGACAGGAAGATTGTGTATTGAGCTTGTTTGAGGAGGGAGATACTCAAGGGAGAAGAATCAGACCAAAAGCAAGCACTCTGGTAAAAAAATAGGAATGTTGAACTGATGTAGATTTGGGGTCCTTGTATACCATCATCTCGAAAAGTATGTTCGAGAGGTAATGGACACATTTGATGTTGATAGCCAAGGACATTAATCCTAAGGGTTATCAGGGGGAGAAAATTGATATCTTGGGCTGTTTCCAAGCCCTAATTAAGTTCTTGGGTGGTCCAATATGATTTGCATATCATAATCAATCCACATGCTCCCAATCAGGTTATGGTTGTGGAAGATATTTTCATTGATGACATGCTTGGTGATGTAAAAGAGGTGTTTGGTGAAACGGTGGGCCAACTGAAAGGTTATATGCACAAAATCATTGTGAAACAGGAAGCTGTTCCAGTAAAACACAGGCTGAGTAGAGTGTCTCTGAGGCTTGGGGGGAAGTAACAAAAATGTTGTAAGACATGATGAGAGAGGGCATTATTGAACCCGTGGAAGCCTCAAGTTGGTTCTCACCTGTGGTGGTAACTAAAAAAGCTGGTGGCTAGTTGTGATTTTGTGTGGACTTGATGAGTGTGAACCAGATTACAGTTGTGAACACCTTCCCTGTACCTAGCATTAATGAATTAATCCTGTTGCTCAAAGAGGTAATGTTTTTCTCTGAGCTCGATTTTAAGAGTGCATATCACAAGATCCACTTGCACGAGGAATCAATGAGTTCAACAGCATTTCTTATGATAGCGGGCATGGTTCAGTTTACCAAAACACCATTGGGTTATCGTCAGCTGCACGTGTTTTTCAACGCATGTTGACTGAGGTATTTAAAGAGCTCAAATATGTCATCTACTTTCAAGATGACATACTAGTATTTGGTGAGACCGTGCAAAAATGTAATTGTGCTTTACAGTCAGTCTTGAACAGGTTGTGGGATGCTGGGCTCACCTTGCAGAAGGACAAATGCAAATTTCTGGTTAAGTAGATTGAATACTTGGGTCACACCATTGCAGGCAAGGGAATAAAAGTCAAGGAGAATTTGATTAGAACTATTAGATCCTCTACCTCATGATGAAGTACAGTTATACTCTTTCATGGGTCTCATCAAATACTCTTCAAATTTTGTGGGGAATGTTGCTGAGTAGACTGAGAGTTTAAGGTGCTTGTTGAGAAAAGGGTGTGCATTTGACCAAGCAAGGCAAGGACCAGGAAGAATCATTTGATTGCGTAAGGAAGACAGTTTGTGAGTCAGGGATTCTAGTGCCATTTGATACCCTCTTAAAACGAATCTCGACTGTTGATACAAGTGCCTGGGGTGTGTGAGCCATCTTGTACTAGTAAGATGGAGGATTGGGGAAGACTGTGGCATTTGTGTCACGCTTTCTGACTATTGGTCAATGAAATATAATTATTCGGTCACAGAGCATGAGGCATTAGCTGCACTATGGAGTATTGCATCTTCAGAACATTTTTGTGGGGTTTGGCTTTCCGTCTTTGAACAGATCACAGCTCTCTAATCAAGGTGTTAACACCAGGAGTGGGTGGGAAAGGTTATACAAGACCGAGGAGACTTGTGTCTAACCTACAAGAGTACAGGTATGAGATTGAGTGTATTTGAGGTAGGCAGAATGTTTTTCACATACGTCATCAGATTGGACGGATGTGAAGAAGGAAGCCGTATTGGCAAAAGAACAAGAGGAAGCTGTGGCATGGATGTCATATATAGAGGAGGGTGGTTGTGGAGACTTAACATCAAAAGAATGGGGTGAGGTTATGGGGCAGATGATGTTTTGAAGGAGGTTAAACAGATGAATATTGAAGGGGGTTGGGGAAAGAGCACTGTTTCTCCTGCTGTGAGAACTTTTGAGACTGTGCTTCACAAATTGACTTTGTGTGGCCAGGATGTTGTGATGCTGAATGATAAGGTTGTCCCAACTGAAGGTCTGAAAAGGAAGATCATTGGTATAGCACATGAAGGACATCTTGGACAAACACTAACCAAGAGAAGGGTAGAGGAAAATGTTTTGATTGCCAGGTATGGATGATGAAATCACATGGTGGGTGAAAATTGTAAGGCTTGTAAAGAAAGTAAAAAAAAATAGCTTGCAAACTGTACCGGGTCACATAGAGGATCGGGTAAGCCTCAGAGTACAGTGCATTTAGATTTTATTGGGACATTATCTGGTGTAAGGGTAGATGTAAACAATGCTTTAGTTTTGGTGGATGTACACTCCATGTGGTTGGTGGTCAGATATATGAGGGATGTGACTACCAAGTGTATCATTTCTGTTATTGAGAGAGTGTTTATGGAGTAGGGTTTTCCACAGTTTTAATACCAAAAATGGTACTCAAAAAAATACGAGATTTTTTTTACCGCTTTGGTATTAAACATCACTGCACGACACTATACAACCCTCAAGCCAATGGCATTTTGGAGAGGGTAAACTGGCTGGTCAAAGGTGGGATTTTGATGGCGCTACAAGGGGGATGTAGCGTGGAAGAAATGGTCAATAACATGATGTGGGCACATCGTACCAAAAAGAATGGACTAAAGTATCACCATTCAAAAGCATGAGAGGAAGGAAACCAGCCACCAAATTGACTCCTGCATGGTTGTTAAATCATGATGGCAATGGAAAGGAGACCAGATCCGGTATTGTGACCAATGAGGTCATTGTTGTGGGGATCTGATGAAGGTGAGATATGGATGGGTAAGTGTAAACTTGTCCAAATTTTGGGGTCCACTAAAAGTGAAGAAGGTGTGTGAAGGGTATGTGGAGATGGAAAATGGCAACGAATGGAACTTTTGCAAGGTAGCTTTGTATCAGAAAGGAGGTGCTGGATACAAGGAGGAACATTGTAATCAGGAAGGGATTAGCACGTTCATGTAGCTGTAAGATTCATAATTGGCGGGAAACTCGGGTACACTTATGTTGAGTGGAGAAAATGGTTGTGGGGATGTGAGGAATAGTAAATGCAAAATGAATCTTTCTACCTCTGGTGGTATTGAAGTGCGGATTGGGAAATGTCGAAGACCTCCTTAATATTTGGAAAATGACATACATGGACAGTGAGGGATTCCTTTACAAGCCTTTTTCGCCACCGGTGTGTCACTTTTATGACACAGCAGCAGCGCAATGGGCTTGCTTATATTTACAAGGCAATAGAAAGTCACACTGATTTACTTTTCATGGCCTTGTAAATATGGTCCCCCTTTTTTCACACATTACTCTGAGCAAAAGGGGTGTTCCATGGGTGCTGCTATGGGTGTTCCCATGCAACATCGAAGGAACCTGATGCATTTCCAGATTTACAATGTTTTGTAAAGCTGGGAATGCGTCAGAATAATGTCTCCTTGTTTTTCCTCTTTCTATTGGTTCTGCATTCTGCAGCACCCATTGAAAGAAGAAAATGCCATTAAATATTGTTTTTTGTTCAGGAAGTTGTCCCTTGTTTTGTAGACATGGTGCATTGCTGCCCTTTTATTTTGACGCATCACATGCAGCTGGAAGGCAGGCTGGATGGCACTGCCATACATCAAAATATAGTAAATGAGACCCTAAATATTTTGGTTAGTGCTTTGTTTTCGCATTTACCACCTATAATAGTCCTTTATGTTTTTCTTTGTTTTTTTTGTTTTATTTATCATGAGGTAAACGTTATTGTTCAGTTAATTAAAACTTACAATGCAACACAATTTAATCACGAATAGAACATCATCAACAATCATCATCATTAAAACCATCTGCAGACAGTAAAAAACTCCAAGGTTCACTTCATGAGCCTCAAAATAAGAGATTGTTAACCTAAGTCCAAGGTTCTGTAATAATGATCCACTGCTACAAACCACCAACTATGGATCTAATCCAAGTACCTTTTCTCAAGACAAGGTTTGTTAAAATGCATAGACCTTTCTAAATGACAATTTGTGCAAAATAGCCAAAAAAGTGCAACATGCCTGTTGAGATGATGCACTGGATCCATTTAAGTAGTAATTAATGTATTAGCTGAGGAGCATGGAAGGACACAACTACCATTCCCACTGTCCTTTCTTCAACTGCCCCAAGGATCACTCAAGGTTGAACATAAACATTCCATGAATGCTTGATAGGAATAGAAATAAATTTGCAATATATATATATATTTTTTTTTAAATAACAAAATACCAATTGTATACAATATAGTGCTTCAACCATCCAGGAGCCTTCCTTTCCCTTACCGACCTTTGTTTTAAATTCTGGTTTGGTGAAGAGTCAACATCACTAATAATCTCATTGGTGACCAGAGAAGTACTTACGCCATCCTGCTTCTCGGACATGGCTGTTCCCACACCCTCTTTACAATCCTTCAGTGTGGGTAATAATATCCGGAGAGGATGACACACACTCTTATGAAACCAATTTGGATTAATTCCCAACTCCATCATCCCCAGGCATTCAAAATCACTCCCTTTCACACCTTCGTCATTCTTATCCATCTTTTTTCCTTTGGCCACCCTTTTTAGATTTGAAACCTTACCATTTCCGAGCCTTACTGCATTCAGCAATACTTCCACAGCTTCTTCTGCATCAAAAAACATCCCTCCCCCTACCAACAAACCCTGTTTTTTAACATGTACTCAGTCATCAATTTCAATCTTGGCATGTCTCACTCGGCTTTTAATATCAAAATACTGTTTGCTCATGTCATGCACACATTCCATTCTGGTCTGTACTTCTGCCTTTGAGCAAGGTTCTACCTCCTAGGTTTGCACCCACACATTATTACGAATGGTGGCAAACCAGTTGCATCTGTGCACATGACACTGTAGGCTCAAACCATCTTCCCAATTTGTGTAATCCAATCTTCACTCCTATTCATAGCTAATTGGATGATGCCCTTCAAAACGCGATTAAATCTCTCCACCATTCTATTTCTTCTAGGATTATATAAGGATGTGCTACTATGCTTTATACCCAACCTTTCAAAATGCACTCTAGCTTAGTTAGACAAAAATTGGACTCCATTTTCACTCACAATGGATGCTGGAATACCTTCAGATGTAAAAGTGTCATACATAAATTGCAATACCACATCGTATTCACTCTGTCTACCACCTTGACCACAGGCCAGCTTGAGAATAAATCCATCAGCACAATTAAATAGCTCTGGGAACTGTGAAGTGGATCACATACAGGCCCCCTAATATCAATTGCCACTGTCTTCCATGGTTTCTTAGAGATAAATCCCTCACACATCGTTGGCCGTAAAGTTTGAAATCACTTGTCAGCCTTACAGCTTGGACTGCATTCCCTTACAACTCTCTCAGCAGCCATATCCAATCCGGGCCATCAAAATAACCTCTTCAGAAATGATTTAGTTATGCTGATTCCCTCCGGGGGGAATGATTCTCTCTCCTCGCAGCAAAAATCCATTATTCATGGTCAGTTCTGACCTCATTTCCCAGAAAGGTCCTGCGGCTTCACTGAGTGATTCTTTCCTAGGCCAACAATTGATCACACATGGAACAACTTCCTGCAGAGCCAAATCCTTTTGGAATTCCAACTCCCACTCGTTGGTATTAATTGCTGAGTGACCCTGATTGCGAATCAATGCAATTAGAAGTTGTTCAACTCATCATCCTTATATTCCTCCAACATTACTGGCACTATAGAGAGGAATTCAGCCACAACAGCATCCTTTCTCGGGGTATGTACAATTTGGTAAGGGAAATTTTGCATCCACATAGATATTCTCACTGACCTTGAAGAAACATTGGCGGTAACTTATGTGGTCAAGATTGTGATCAACGGTTTATGGTCACATCACAAGGTACAAACCTTACCCCAAATAAAGGATTGAAAATGCTCCAAAGACCAAGCACAGAACAATGCTTCTTTTTTGATAATTGAGCACTTTTCTTCACAAGGAGTTAATGATCTAGAAGCATATGCAATCACATGTTCTTTACAATTGGCATCCACTTGCGACAATACTGTCCCCAAACCTTTATTACTTGCATCCATAGTGATAATGCTATCAGCTGCAGGGTCAAAACTGCTTAAGGCGGTAGCTTTAACAATTGCGGCCTTGATAACTTTGAAGTCATTGGGGACCAATGGAAAGGGCAATCCTTCTTGAGCAGCTGGTGAATATAGTATGTTTTATCTGCAAAACTAGGACTATATTTTGCACAGAACGCTGCCATTTCGAGGAAGCACCTTACATCGTCCTTGCTAACAGGTGTAGATGCATTCTGAATAACTTATATCAGTTTGGGCTTGGGTTTTACACCAAATTCATCTATCACATGTCCCAAATAGGTAACACTTTTACTAGCAAAGCTGCACTTCAAGTGTTCTACAGTGAGACCCTATTTCTCCAAAATCCTTAGTACCTTAAGAAGCCTAGACTCATGTTCCATTCTATTCACACCAAAAGCCAGAATATCATCCTGGAAAAATGTGACCCCCCTCTTCTCTATTGAAAAGCTGAAACATAAGGCGCAGAATCACTGCTGCCGCCGAGCCTAGGCCTAAAGGCATTCCCTTAAACTGAAAGCAGCTGAAGGGAGTTATAAATTATGTTATAAATTATGTAAATTTCCTGGATTCAAGTGATAAAGAAATCTGGTGGTCTGCTGACAAAAGGTCAATGGTCAAGAACCATTTAGCCCCTTTTAAACATATGATCCTTTCATTCGTTTTGTGCACTGGAAGCCTGTCAACCATTATATTGTTGTTTAAGTGGCTCAAGTCCACACAAAGTCTAATTTTTTCATTACTCCGTCTGGCAATAATACCAGGAGAAATCCAATCAGAGACTTTCATAGGTTCAATTACTTCAGAAACAATTAACTTCTCTAGTTACCTGGCAACTTCGTCTCTCACCAACAAGGGAAAATTACGACATTTATGTATTTTTGGTACAGCGTCATCCTTGAGACAAATTAAATGTTCAAATCCCTTAAGGTACCCCAATTTCCCACTCAATACAGTGGGAAATTGTTCAAGCATTCTTCCCCCAAGGTACTGACTTCATTAACTACTAAGACTTGTATCTTGCTATTAGAATAGAAAATAATGTGCAACATTTTCTGGGCAAACCAGGACCGATTTCAGTTTTCCACCATTTTCTCAATTTTTGAACTGAACTGTGAACCACCTATAACCGATCAAATCAATTTTCTCCCCAGTGTAAACTTCTCGATGTATATCAGGCTACAACAACTGCTCCCCCACTTTTTTCACAAAGAATGTTTTCCATAAGTCTTCATTAATAATAATGTAGGGTGACCCAGAGCCTGCCAATTTTTTTAGTTTGATGCCACCAATCACCATCCAACATTCCGGCTTGTTATCATACACAGCTTCATTAATGTTGAGGACACGATTACTCCTAACATTCATAACTAGACAGTTTACATGTGCGTCCCCTTCTAGATCGACGTGACTACCTTCTGACTTTCTAGAATCCCTTTCCAGATCTACCACAAAGTTGACTTTAGTGTTTTCTCCTCCTGCAAACTTTAGCAAAATGGCCAAGGATGTCACAATTGATGCATGTTTGTCTAACCGCAGGAAACATTTTACTGTATGCAAATGGGCAAGGCAATTGCACCTGTACCACACTTGGTCCTTGGTTCTAGATTTTTTCCCATCCATATCTGGAAACTCCTTGTCTGTCCCCACTGAAATTTACTTTGCCCACCAACATGGAATCCTGAACATTATACTTCAAAACAACCGCATATCTGCCAGACATCTCTGCCTTACGAACAATGGCAAGGACTTCCCCCAAGGGAGCATCACCATTACCAAAAGCCGGGTTATACGCATGCATGACGGCCTGATCTCTGATTAGCTTGTCATGCAAGCTCCAAACTTGCAATCTAATGCTAGTTTTCTAAGCTCTGATACATAGTTATCACTCATTTCTAATTTACCTTGTTTACTATAGAAGAATTTGAACCTAGTAATACCTATAAACAATTTAGGTGCAAAATAAGTATCTAGATGCAACAAGGCAAAATCATATACACCTATGTCACCAGAAACCGTAGTCTTTGTCATTTGATTATACACCTTCATCCCAGCTGGCTCCAATGAATGTAAAGGTAGTCTTTTCTTCTGTGCTGCCGCCATCCTGCAAGCTTTGTCCACTGCTTCGAAATACTTTGTGACAGTCTGAGCTCTATTGAAGACAAGTATGTCACATCCACTTTTGAAGTCTTCCTGGCTATCATACACTGCACCACTGTAGGAAAGGGTAACGCAAATTCCAGACACAGAAATAAGTTAAGTTCCTTTGAAGTTTATTTCTTCAGACCCAGCTGGAGGAGCTCTCATCCAGTCCAGAGCAGCACCCAACTCACCAAGCCCAAAGGCTCTAGAAGTGGATGAGCACTCGCAGCCAAGGGTAACAATTACAAGTTTAGAATGGATGAAGCACTTCATACATAATCACTGCACAAGCAGTGACCCATAAGTATGAAACAACATGAATGAAACAAAATACACGAATACCACATCCATTATGTAGAGCAATGGTTCCCAAACTGGGGTCCGCGGACCCTCAGGTGGCCGTTACACATTCCCAGGGGGTCCGCAGGCAGCAGTTTTAAAAGCACTGCAAAGTTTCTTGTATAATCAGCAGTTTTTGGGCAGCAATAAACGTGTCAAGATAACTCTGGTGATTAATGTACCTGCTGAAGAGAGATAGGGGTTTTGTCCAATGGCAGCTTTGACTCATCTAAGGAAGCGCAGATGGTTAATATGCCTGCTGCGAAGAATGGCTACAATGCATTTTTTAAAAAGCAGTATTTATTTTGTGCATAGCTCAAAGGGTTCCTGCTTTTGCCATTGAGATTCTTTTGTTATTGTGCAATTCACAAGTTCCAATTGTAATCTAGCACAGGGAACTATGAATTGCCATTAAAGACCTGCATGCAAACTGCATGATACCAGTTATTAAGTTATGCTTTTTTCCAGTCTTTCATTATCTCAATGCTGCTAAAAAGGTTTGTTTGGGTAGAAATAAATCCTTATTATTAAAGTCCACACTAACCCCTGTGTTATGGTCTGAATCCTGAGTTTGTGCTTCTCCAGACCAAGCACTCTTAAAAAATGCCTACCCATATGGATAACATGTGAATCCTACACGTTGTAGTCCCCTTTGCCTTATGTGACATTTTCTATTCACTGATTTACACATGTATGATTCATTGTCTCTGTATGTGTGTGTTGTAAAGTACTCTGACACCCTACAGTGGTATGAGAGGTGCTATAAAATAAATTAAATACATGTGACAGTGGAGCAATGGAGAGATGAGAGGCACTGCTGGATGGTGATAGTGCGGGAATCATTGAAGATTGCCAAAAGATTGTTGTATCCTGGTGCATAGTCAGGTCATTTTTTACTATGCTTTAAAAGCTAATACAATTCAATATATTATGACAAATGTGTTGTAAAATACACCATTAACCCCAAATGTTCTTTGGGGAGAGCCCCTCAAAGCCCCCTTTGTAGTGGTCCGGCTCACGCGCTGCACTTGGTGTGCACTGTACAGGGACTGATGTGACATTTGCCTGGGCTGCTTTGGGTTTCCAGTCCAGCCATTGGCAGGAGCAGGAGCCTCGGGCAGCGAAATAAAACCAAACAATGATAAGTTAGTCGCAAGGTGCAGCACCAACCTTTCCATTAACATTTTTCGATTTTTGCTAATATTTTTAATATAAAAATACTAAAATCGTTAGTAATTCAAGTCTAGTCTTTGTGTGATGTGCACACGTGTGTGTTTATTTTTTCGGATTACAGTTTTAATGTTTGCCATTTAAATCATACATATTGCTTGTGGGTCCCCCGCTTCCAGTAGTGACTCAATGGGGTCCCCAGGAGTGAAAAGTTTGGGAACCACTGGTGTAGAGGATTGCAATAGTCTGTCTTGGACCTGAGCCTCACTGACCCTTCCGAGAGAAGTGACACTCGAAGACAAACCACCAGAAGGACGGACTGTCAGAAACGTTGCTATGAAAAGCCGGACCTTTATTTTGTGACTGCGCAAGTGTTACGGTTGTATCATCAGCCATAAATAAGAGAAGCCCATCTCCAGTGCAAATGTCAATTTAATCAGAACTCTAATCATGGGAAAGCTGGTAACCAGGCATTCTTCTTAATATCCTGTTTGTGTCCAGACAAGCTTCAGATATCCAACCATCCTCACAAGCTTTTGCGGCCTGGAAAGCAGGAGTCAACATGGCATTTGCGTATTTTATTAAAAAACGTGTTATGGTTACCATTGTTTAGACAACCATGTGGGCTACGTTAATTTTCAATAAATATGCGCCAGACCCACAGCTAGCACATGGAGAACGGTTTAAAAAAAAAGTCCTCACTGACGGGAGATGATTTGTTTTCAAGCCTGCCGTCTGATATTCTCCCCGTGGTGACTGTTCTGGCAAGCTGCTATTAATGGAGAAAAAAGTTCATTATAAAAATAAATGTCACCAGCAGTTGATGGCCGTGTAAATATATTTTATTTTCGGGGGAGGATGGCGCCATCTTTCTTTTCGGTCTCTCGGTTCATTGTTTGGTTTCAGCAGAGGCTGCGGAAGGTGGACTTTGCGCTCCGCATAGGAAGACATTTCACTTTATGTATTATAAATCCCATAACGGCCATCCGCTTCCTTTTACACGCAGCCCAGTCAGCCAGATAATAAATACGCTTATGCTGGTGTTAGGGTTTAACGAGCAATGAATTTCACTTTATTGCAATATTTATGAAAGCATTTAAAAACGCGCTTAAGTGAAAGCCTTCCAACAGGCTGCAGTCTGTAATTCTCAAGCTGAATTACTTTTAAAGCCGCTAAACCTGGCCCTTGTTTTCTGGAGGCGTTTCTCTTTGTTCCGTGCTCAATATAAATAATTTGTTTGAAAGCACGTCCACCCTTTCCTCATCCTTTCCAATTGCACTGTTTTCTTTAAATACCGATAGATAGGGATGTTTCTGTTTCCATCGGCCTCCATTTAGTGACTGCAGAATGAACTGTCAGGCAAAGAGACTGCGGCCTGGACATCAGAACAGCCATAATTACCCCTTTCAGTTTGATGGGACATGTTTCCTATTAAGCCCTGGAAGCAATTAGCAGTGCTTTACAACAGCTGGGAGGTTTGCTGTTTGACCTCATTTTCATTATAGCTGTAACTCCTTCAAGAACAATTTGTAGAAAGTGCTAGTGTCAAAGAATATATTTTTTTTCCCGAAAACATGTGATTTTTCCCATCAGATTTGCTCGAGGCAAAGTCCCCTTGGCCTCTTTCTCAAAAGCAAACTATACTGAGAGTGGTGCTGTTGTCTTAAATCCAAGGAACATTATAATTTAAAAATGACAGGGTGGTTGGGTTATTCCAATTTCCTTCCTTTCTTGTAAACAGAAGGCTGTGGTAAGTGTGGTTAGGGCATGAGCTAAAAGCCATAAGTTCACAAGTTCGTGGCCCGGTTCTCATCTGACATTCTCTTTAAAACTTAATTTATGTTTTATTCAACTATGCTTTGGCTTACTCGTTTGAACTCAGGAACTATGCTGCCAGAGTTTTGTGATATCTTATGGCAGCAATCTCCGATTTAGGTCCTTGTAGGCGTGATATGTGTCAGGTTTTATGCTTAAGCATTGACTATGTAAGTAAGTTCTATTTATATTAATTGCACGTACATGTATATGATGCGGCTATCCTAAAAATCCACCACCGATGCAACTCTCATGGACTTGTGATGGGCATCTCTGCCGTGGTCAGTCGAGTTTGTAAAACAGTATCTCACCTGCAACCCCTGGACGTATAACATGCAGGAAACAGTTTAAAATACTATGATCAAGCAAACTGCATCAAATATTGGCAATACAAAATCATTTGGCAAGAAATAGTAATAAAATCATCATAACTGTACACAAAAAAACCTCCATCAAACAAGGAAAGGTTGTTGATTCCATAGCCGTCGTGGACATGGGAGTCCTTGTTTCCTAAACATGAAGATATTTGACAAACCACGCCCAACAAAAACTGCAAAGACTGTAATTATATTGTCAAAATGACAAACGACGCCTGCTTCACATAACCACTTTATCCCTTATCTTAAAAAAACATCTAGAGTGCATAAAAAGCACTTCACAAAAACGAAGTTAACGGCTCCAAAATGAGTTATTAGAAGGACGGCACACACTAACTGTAATATGAATGCGAATTTAATAAACAACTGAGAACACAAATCCAGGGGCGGCTGGTGACATTTAAAAGTGGTGAGGCGTAAAATGATTAGCATACTGCACCGCAGCGAGGGAGCGTAGCGAGCGAACCCGAACAACCTAAGGGGTCAAATGGTGCATTTTCAAGCAAATTTGAGAAATCAGGAAGGTAAATAAAGCAATTGTGAAAGTGCAATTATTAGATTAATAAAGAGATGTCATATAACATAGGTAGCTGCTTATTCAAGCTTTCTTTCACCCCATAGTCCAGCAGGGTCTTTATACTAGACAGATAAGAGAAAAAGTAGTGTGGTCCTCGACCAGGAAGACACTCATATTTCATTGGCAAGAAGTCAAATTGATTGGTCAAATTGAAATACTGAAATGCAATACGCAATCCAACAATTTGCAAGTACATCTCATCTATGTTCAACAAACCATGTTTTACCCATGATTGGATTTGTGAATCAGCAAATAAACTGAGCCACTGCAATCAAAAGCAGAGGGCCTCCTCAAAAAGCATGCCCTTAGGAGAGTTCTCTCATCTCATGTCCTCTCTATATTTTCTCTGGAAGTTGGAAACTCATCACAGTCTACTGCACAAACTGAACCCTTCTGCATATTCCAACGCCAGAACTCATTCTTGGCCATTTAGTTTGGAGCCATTCATACCAGGAATACAGAAAATACCTTTAAATAGAGTAGAAGGTATTCCAAAACAAAGAGTGCTGGAATGTTGCTTAAGATAAGATTTACACATTAAGTACTATGGCCAAGAGCACGTAATGTTCAGTCAACAATAGGCTTATCATTCTGAGAGCACCTTTAGTCAAGATACTTCACCTGAGACTATGTGTTCCCAAAGATGTAGTGATATGTTAACAGTTGTAGCTATACTTAAGGCCTTCTAACTGATGTACAAGGTGAAGGATCTTGACTGTAGGTGCTCTCAGAATATTTGGTTTTTCCTAAGCCTTTTGTTGACTCTTTCTTCTAAGCATGGGCGGATTTTGCGAATTGGCAATCCACGAAATTGCGTATTTACGGATTTGCAATCCGCAAAATCCGCGAATTCTCGCGAATTTTGCAGATTTCTTTTTTGGGGTTCGCAAGTGTTTCTGCCGTTTCGCGAGGGTTTTTTACCAGTTCGCAAACGCGAACTTACTTGTCGGGTAGTAACGGTCGCAACCATGTTGTTTCTACGTCTGGTTCATCACAGCACCCTCTGTTTCACCACTGCCACCCTCTGTTTCACCACTACCACCCTCTGGCTCACCCATGCCACCCTCTGGCTCACCCATGCCACCCTCTGGTTCATCACTGTAGATTATGGGTGGAAAAGCACACCTGCCCTGCCTCAACTGACATGAATTAATTTGGGGCTGATTAATGTGTCACTGAATTTGAACTTCCAGTCTGGCACCTGCTTCCTTATCTGTAATTGCTTTCTGTTGCAGTGTAATTTTTTTTAACAGGACCTTTGTGGCATACTTGTAGCTATTCTCTGAGCCTGCTGTGAGGGTCAGAGCAGGGTCATAGAATAGTTGCAAGTAGGCAACTGAACTCTGGAGGGGCCCCTCAGGAAGCACTACAGGGAATGGTTACTAATGATAAGATTGAACTTTTGCACCTGCTGAGTGCTTTCAGTTTTGCAAAAATAGTTTTTCTGCACAATACATTTTATTTAATGTTCTGAAAAAGTTCTAAAATTGTAGTTGCAGCAACTGTAATGCCCCAAACAAACTTACTTGTGAAATTTCTAATCCAAAAGTGATCCAAAGAAAGTCAAAAAGGCCTCACATCCAAATATCCAGCAGCATCCACAAAAAGTAATCCTTCCAGGTCAAGATCCAAATCAAAGTGACCAGGACATGAACAAAGCACTGGGAGGAGCCTGCTGGACAGGAACAGGAAGTTGGAGACTGTGGGGCACTTCCTTCCTCCCACCCCCCCAAAATGGACTACTTGAAAAAAAAAGTGCAGGCAAATGTCAACCTGAGGAGTTATTCTGATAAAAAATCATTTTCAGAAGGTTTATGCTGACTGCTGGTGGATTTCTTGTGCGAAATTGCAAATTTTGCAATTTCGCAATTGCGAGATTGTCGCGGCCCGCCGCATCTACGTGTTCGCAAGTGTTTACTCCCGCGATGCGTGATCACGGGCCTTTATGACGTACTCGAGTTGCCAAACTCTCGCTGTGCTAGGTGGCAAGCCGCGATGACGTAATAGCGGTCGACAAACTCCCGCGGGATCCCGCAGCAAGATCCAAAATGGCGCAGCACACGCAAACATGGAGAAAAACAACTCTTCAAACGCTGAATGACGGTAAGTGAACGCTGCGCGACGCAAAATTGTATAGTATTCTATTTGGCAAGTGCGACCAAGCAAAAAATTCGCTTCGCGCGGATTTGCGAATTTTCGGCAAATTCGCGAGAGTTCGCGGATTGCGAATTTGCCAAAAATCCGCAAAATCCGTGAGCGGAACGGATTTTACGCCCATGCTTACTTTCTTCCCCTCTTCCTTTGTCCTCTACACTGTCTCTATCTGTGAATTTTTCTCTCACTTCCATTTGTCTATTTCATCACCTTGAGCTCAGTTCCTTTACTTTTTCTCTCCTGGCATCCTCTTTCTATGCTACTTTTCTTTATTTGTTTCCGACTTTCTTTTTACATATGTGCTTCGTTTACTTTCTCTGTTGCTCTCATTCAGATGATTTCTTTTTCTGTCTTGCATTCTTTCTTCCTCTTTTTCTTTCTTCCCTCCTTTCTTGCCATCACACCTGTCCCATCTCTTTCTCACTACCCTTTCTTTCACTTCACTTTCTTCATCCCATCTTTACTATCCTCTCTTTCCATTACTTCTATTTCCCCCTTCTTTGTTTTTGTTTCCCCCTTCCCTTCTTTCTGTTCCTTTTCTTTCACAACTTTCGCATTTACACCCCCTTCGTCCATCTATTTCTCTTTACCTTTTTCTTTCCTTCGCCCTTCTTTCCCACCATAGTCCATTTCTTTGCTTACTCCCCTGTGCATTTCTTCCTCCCTACCTCCTTTATTTACACATGTTCTCTCTCCAGTTTATCTGTCACCCCTTCCCTCCTCCATCTTATCCCAACCCCACTTATTCCCTTGTCTCTCTCATCTTCATTTTGCTCTCCCCTTCTGTCATGTCCTTGCCTTCTTCTTTACCTCTAGCTCTCCCCCTCTCCCCGTCTCGCTTTGCTTTCCCTCTCTTCAGCAGTTTTAATTTTCCAGGTTTGGGTTGTAATATCCCACACAGCGCCAATTTCCCGTCACTAATGTAAGGCGCATTTGCATATCTAATCATTGCAGTCACTATCCTATCAGCTGCTCTTGAACTTCTGATTCAAGGCGCCATTGTTCCAAGTGCCCTTCAGCATATCGGATCAAAAACAGAGGTCCAACCATGTACAGAAAATGTCAGTCATTTCCCAAGTGCACATGTTCCAACTGGTACTTGATCTCTGACTGAGGAGTTGATATTGTGTTAATAAACTTACCAAGAACCATGTGACCTTCTTGAGTTATAACAAAGACGACTAGTGCCTGTGAGCGGACAGCGACACCATCACCCCCTATTTGATGTACTCAGTCAAGAGCTTGCAGTTTACATCTCAACCAGAAGAGTGCGAGAGAAAACGGTTCCATCACAGCAAGTCTGTCCTCATAATTTAGACAGGCTGATGGTGAATACTCATGAAAAATTCTACAAACTAAGGTAAGTCATCGTGCTGCCAGCTATTTTGAAATGTTGCCTGCAATATCAGGAGAAGCTGCTGACTTTTAAAGGAATTTTCCAACCGGCTTCAGAGCTCAAAATAATTAAAACCATTGCTATTCTGTTCAGCTCTTCTTTTAGCACTTACAAGAGTATGCAACATATCAACTAAATTCTAAGGAGACAAGCGGCAGTATAGCGAGTGAAATTCACCATGAGCAGTGCGACAATCACTGCTTTTACTATAATGTGTCATTACAGTTTGCCATTTAGCCAATAAGTTATTTATACAATACAGGGGACCACCAAGTAATTTACAATTAAATGTTGTATTTCTATGTTGTTTTCGTTTGTCCTATGAGGAGAAGTACAGGAGGGCTTTCGCAGTTGATTTGCCAGTAACTGCTCGCAGCAGTGAGACACACTGGGGGGAGGTGGAGAACTTCTCCAAAACACAGAGGGGATTGCTGAGGCCGGGATGTGCTGTGCATGGTGAGGTAGGAGTCCAGGTGACACCCCTAGCCTGATTGATGTCAGTAGGTGGCCTCTGCCTCTTGGCTCCAAGTGGGAGGGGAATGTGGGAGTTTTTTAAAGAGCTGTGGGACCAGCCCTCTCATCACTGCTCGTGTCCGGCTGTCTTTGGAAAGACTGCGAGAGCCTACCCATCACTGCTCAGTCCTGCCGACTGGACGTCTCCTCTCTGCCTCTGCCCTGCTGAGAGAAGAAACCATCAGTGCCCCATGCACTGCTAAGCCCCCTCACTGTTAGCATCTTTCGGACCGACAAGAACCGGAGGCGCCCCCAGTGCTCACTTACTGCAGCCTGATGGTCTGTCACTGAGTTGCCACCGCGCCTTGCTGAATGTGGTGGCACCGGTATCTCCGATTGGTGGTGCCCTCACTAACTAGATTGGCTGTACTCTGGGCCGAGTCTTCGTGACTAAAAGGTGCTCTACACGCTGACGCTCTGGGCAGCCTACACCACGGCGCTGGGCTTCTACTGTCCTTTCGGCTTGGCGCTCTGCAAGTTCATCAGCTACCTGGTGCTGCCCAACATATTCGCCAGCGTCTTCTGCCTCAATAGTGAACTGTTAATAAACGGCGTGTAAGCAGCTTTGCAACTCAATCTCAATACGGGCTAAGGAAATTTAACTTTGAGCAGTAAGCACCTCCAGATAGCTCCCCGCCTGCCTATTTCTCCCTCCAGCGCTGTGGTTAATTTTTTCTCCCTCCGTTTGACCTTGCCCTCTTGCATCAATCACCCGGCACATTTGGAGCCATTTGTTTTGCTGGCAAGTCCAGCAACAAACAAAATTCGCCCTCCGTCCCCACTCCTGCACACTTGTGCTGCTGCCCCTGGTCTGACAATCATTTCAGTCAGCATGATGACACCGGACCGCCCACCCCCTTCAGACTCTGAAGGGGGTGGGCGGGCCAAAGTCATGCTGACTGACATGATTGTCAGTTCTTCTTCGGCCTCTCTGAACTTAAGTAAACTGAGAGTTTACTTAAGTTCAGATACGCCCGTACGCCCTAATGGACGCACCGCCCCATTTGTGACAAATCAGGGAGTAGGACATAAGAAAAAGACACACCTGTAGCATTACTAATATGGCTCAGTAATCTACTTGTTGTTCTTGCGCATCGTTCTACACTATTATTGCAGACCCTGCGAATTCCCTGTCTGTTCAGCATCACCAACAACCGCCTTAATGTTCCTACTAAAGAAAATCATATGAAGCATGCCAGTGATGAGAACCTGAAGGAGCACTTTACATCCTTCAATTAGTGCTCATACCCTGGCAAGACACCTGTACAAGGGAAAGAGCCCCCAGGAAAGAAGGTTCATGCAAAGGGCAACACTCCTAAGAGTATACGCACACTTGGATCATCTACAGAGAGCTAGATTCACCAAGGATATAATCAATAAAGTCCTTTAATTTATCCTGCCCCACATGGCCCCACATCATACCTCTGAAAAACAGACTACGCCATGCCACCTGAACCAAAGCTGCTAATCATGCTGAGGGGTGTATTTATGAAGTGGTTGAGTCGCTCTTGAGCCACACAACGGGGCGCATAGGTGACACAACTACTAAATAAGATTTATCAAGCCACTCTAGGCCACTTTGCATTGCCCTGCCTGGCTTGATGAATCTAGAATAATACAACCCAGTGCAAATCTCTGCCTTGTGTTAATCTGCCCCATGGAGTCGTCTCATGGGTGGAGCATGGGTGTTCCCACGCATCCATCCATTGATTTTGTAGCATTCCCAGATTTACCAACACTGGTAAACCGAGGAATGGGTCAAAATCCTATACTTCCCTAGGTGAGGTGTAATGAGGAGAAATATCTTTATCATATCTTTATTTGTTCTATTTTTTTCCTCTATGTGTGCTGCATTCTGCAGCGCAAAAAGGTGGCTTGCTGTGCGATTTGTTGATAAATGAGCCCCATAACTTTTATGGCACTAGGACATTCCAGAGGGGCAATATAAACCCTACTCATATAAACTTTTCCTTCGAGACACTGTGGCAACTAATGGATTTGGTCAAATCCCACATGGCACAGCAGAAACCTGCTGACACAGAGAGCACTTTCACAACAGAAATGGATTTCCATTTTCAATTTTATTTGTGCACACTTCACAATCAAAACACTTAATAGATACGTATTTTTCTGTTACATTACAAAAGATAGTAAAACCAGCCTCAGCAAAGTGGTGGGATATGATGTAAATTTACGGCTTCAAATGGTTCCCGTACTTGAAGGCAAGACAAAGCCACCCTGGATGCCTGTAGAGTGGGGACCTTAATGCAGGCATGTATATACAGCAACTGTTCCTACTAGGTGAGTGACCATCATAGGCACCCACAATACAGCCCCTCTACACTTTTTTCCAACTACTTTTGGCTCTTCACTGCACCCAACAAGGGACAGTGGCAACCAGTTCGATGCATGGTTATTGATACTGATCCACTACTTAAAAAGAAGGACCTGAAGAGATACCATGGGTTGGTTACATGAATGCACATAATGCACCACTGAGAGAATCCTTGAGGTGCTGAATCTGAAAACAAAGTGGAACCCAGTTCACATATTAAAAGAAGGGACCTGTTAAAGGACTGCCTCATGCTTTACAACATCACTGTCAACATATGATTGCTGATCGTGGGTAATAACATTCAGCCCTTACCATGCTCAATGCTACCAGTATTCTGGCAAGTTAGGTTCAGCCAATTGCCACTACAGCAGAGGAGCAAAACAGAGCATCGCTAGCCCAGGGGACAGCCTTAATGAAAAGCACACAAGTAACACTAAAATGGGTCAAAATTATTTCTTAAGGGGCCCCAACAATAATGTGTAGGGATCTTAGTATGGGTTCTAGACTACACAGCTTCATTCGTTCTCTCACTAATGCACACTCACACTCACTGCAGCATGGACCCTGCATAGGCATGGCTGTGAGGCAAGATTTAGGTGTACTTGACAGAGCATCACTCACTTGATTCTACTCCATGTCACCGGGTCCGAGTACGTTACCGACCTTCAGAATCAATAATGACATTCCAAATGCTATCTCTTTGTCATCATCTTTGATGTCATTACTCTCTTTGAAACTGGTTGTGTTCTACCAGTAGAAGTAGCGCTTCTGATTTACACATTTTCAATTATCGCTCGAGTAGAGATTTCATACAAAGAATTTGGGCTGGAATATGGTTTCTCTGGTTTTTTATTACATGTTATTTTGATCAGCACATATCCATAAACTTTGGAGGTGATCATCACCAATTTAATTTGACTGATCACATTTCACCATAATGTGAATATGATGCCTTTATAAAGAAGTAGGTAATGGCCATCTTTTAGTGTGATGTCCCTCTAATATGCCCTATTAAATTTGCTGGCTTTGAAACTCTGTGCACCTTATCCCAGTTAGGAGAATGCCAATTCAACCAAGGTTAATTTGGAAGCACAGATATTTTACTACTGGTTAGCAGAGGTAAAGAGCAGAGAGTTCCATAGCCAGCAAACATATATGGTCCAGCATAAAGCCGGGATGGCCATGTAGAAATGTCAGACTTTCAATAGTTATTCAATCACAAACATGATGAATATCCCATCCATTTATTACAAATGCCTTAGCATATAATACACTTGCAATAAGGCAGAAGGGTATCTATCACTTTTTGATGGAGTAGCCTATCTGCAAAACTCTAAATGAGGCCAGCAGGGCCCTTTCGTTCTCTACCATTGGTGTGGTTGATGAAACAGTAAAGTTGTGCGGAGCTTAACTACTTGCCATCGTTATGCTGAGACCTGTTGTGGGGAGAACATCTGGGATGCCGTAGTCTTACTTCAATCCGAGTTGGTTTACCTTGCAATTGGTGCGGCAAAGTATGGCAAATGGCAAGGACACTCACTTTATTCGACTTGAAAACTTGTTGCTATGGGTACATTGTCAAACCCAGGTATATAGATGCACCTATTCCATCACAGAGTTTGTTTGCCTTTAATTGAAATGTACTATAAATTGTTTTCACTGTTGAGCGTGCAGCCCGAGTACGTGATCCACCCTAATTCACGCTTGCTATGAACAATGTAAGAAATAGGTCCGTTTTAGCGTTCCTTGCACGGGCGCACAGCAAGTTATTTAATTTAATCATAATCTCCAGATATAAAAAAAATTAATCCATGTACTCCAGCGTCATATGTTGTAAAGACTTCATTTATTTCAGCTGATTATAGATGCACCTTTATTATTATTATTATTACTGAGTTTTAATATAGCGCCTGGTTACCATTAGGCATCCCCGCGCTTGTCCAGGAGGCGACAACCCTACACTACACACTGAGATTAGACAGGGAACAGAAAAGTTTTTAAAAGTTTCCGAAACCGTAAAAAGCTCGCTTCAGAGCGTAAGTACAAAGGGAGGGAGTTCCACAGGGTGGCCACGTTTACAGAGAATCTTCTGCCCCCGGTTCTTGCCTTCCTCACTCTCAAAACCTGCAACAAATGTTGATGGTCAGAGCGAAGGGAATGGGAGGACTTGTAAGGTTGGACCATATCCCCGAGGATGGGTGGGCCTATCCCATGTAGTATTTTGTGAGCTACACACAGTGCCTTGACCTACCAGTCAATGAGACAGACACAAATCATGGCACATCACCCGTGCCATAATAGGAAGGGGATGAAATGTCAGTACAGATGTGTGCAGCTAATGAACCACTGGAGTCTGTTGGGATTAGCCTAAATACTTGGAGTTGGCATAGCCAGTGAAAAGTTGAGACAGGTCGGTGAACTCAATCTAAACACAAACTACAGTATGTTCCTCTTTGGCCATACTATTGTATCCAGCTGAGGAAATATACATTAGGCTGTCTACAAAGGTTGCAAACAGAGAAGAAGAGCGTGACAGTGCTGTAGATATTTCGCTGTAACATCAAAGTTACATTACCTTGCATGAACAAGGTATCTGATCCTCTTGGGACACAAAAAAGTTAATTCAGCTTATTTATGCTGCTATCATAATGCTATAACATTGCACATAATCCTCTTGCCACAGAAATCACTAACTTGTGGTCAGAACCCCTCACAACATCCTGTGATTACACATAATGGAACGCCACAAAGTGACCAAAAAACTCAGCTGTGCTATGCGTAGTTCAGCAAGTGGCAGGGTGCATCACGCCAGGCTGGGTGTTTGTCTGTGCTGTAAAATCAGGGCAAATGCCACCACGCAAAGCACAAGAGGGCACTGTTTCTTTCTGCCGCTCAAGTAGAGTTCTATTCGAGCGGGAGCTTCCTCTAAGCGAACATAAGGTTTCTCAACACGAGCGGTAGCGACCATCTGCAACCGCCTGCATTGAGAAATCTCGCTGGGAGGTGGTCTGGATAAGATTTTACTCGGTGGCACTCACCACTTTAACATTGGCGAGTGTGAGTGAGGACAAAACTCCGCTCCACAGAGTTTTTTGGAACTCCGTGCGCTACCTGTTTTTGGGAGTGGGAAAAACTCCTCAAACTCCAAAGAAGGAGCAGAATTTCATGCCCAGTCCTACCTGCAATGGATTATAGCAAGTAGAGGTGTATGAAAGTATTTAATTATTTGAAAAAAAAAGGAATTTCATGAAGTGTATCTCTTGGCATGGAATGTGATGTGGGAGTATTTTCTGCGACTTTTTTCAGGAGACTGGCTCAAGCAGTGAATGTTTTTTGGTGAGTAGTTTTTCGAATGAACCACACTCCAATAATTGAACAAAATCGCACTAATTAGGATTATTCAGAATTTGGGATTTTTGCAGATTTTACCCAAGCTTAGCACTTTCCTAAATCATGTCATTTTCCCTTCTAAAGTGAGCTTTCGTGTGATCCTATTTTCTGGTAGATGTGGAGTGGTCTGTACCATGTAAATAATACCAACATTATCTGCTTCATTTGCTTCTATCTCTAAACTTTTAAGCATGTACAAGAAGACATTTCACAAATATATGTTCACCTTGTTGGTTTACATCAGCCATTTAAATTCCGCACAGTGGGATTGCTGAGAGGTCATCGGAGATCCTGCCCCCTTTGTCCAGCACTTTGCAAGCATACCTCCTGGTGCACTACTAGTTGGGGAATGACGTCCACTTGATACCGAGGATCGTTGTGGTCAAGAACTCTTCTTGTTACCACAGTAAGTCCCACATGGCGGGATTTCTGAGAAATCATCAGAGGTCTTTCTCCCTCTATCTACCCACTGTACGACCCGATAAAACCAATCACACTCACTCACAGGCCCATAATGCCACTCACACACGCACACTGCTACTCATACACCCACATACAGATGCATACAGCCAATCACACACCCACTCACAAACTCATACAGCCACTCACAAACCCACTCACATACCCATACAGCTATTCACACACCTACTCAGACACCCACATAACCCCTCACACACCCAGTCACAGACCCATACAGCCACTCACACACCAATTCACTAACCTATACAGTCATTCACACACCATTCAAAAAGGTTAGAGATAAGAGTCAGGGAAAAAAAATTCAAAAAAACTTCGAAATTCACTAAAAAACATAGGTTACAGTGATTTATAGTTAGGAATTAGAATTAAATAAGCCTTAGAAATTCACTGAAAAAACCAAAGGTTACAGGGACGTAATAGTTAGGCTCAGATTTCACTAATAAAAAAACATTGAAATTCAGCAGTTATAGTTACCTGATCTAACTATAACTTACATATGACCTCACATATTACAACACTCATGACATGGTCAGTGATATCACTGATGACATCACTGATGACATCTCAAATGATATCACTGACTAGCAGCCCGTCCCGACGTTGTCCGGGTATGAATTGCTGCCGGGCAGTAGTACATTGTTTTGTAGGATTTCGTTTTGATAGCATTTCTTATCTGTGACAGGCCTGTGAAATGCTCCGATTTACAGTGCACTGCTGATGCACTTAAGAGTGCGCGTTCAGTAGTGTGTGAACTCTAGTTTCCCTACTTTATTTTTCCTTGCAATATTATATAGCGCAAACTCGACAACATGGCATGAGCACAATTTACATTACAGAAGAACACATTCATTTGTGGTAGGCACGGGGAGACAAAGCGATTTGCCTGGAATCACAGGATGTTGAGCTGATGCCGAGATTCGAACGTAACTCCCCAGCTCTAAAGTTCGCAATTCTAGAACTTGTGGCCGGAGGTGTGTCTAAAAGTGTATGTCGGTGCTGGACATCAATGAGAGAGACCTGTGCATTTTTCAAATCGGTGGTGAAAAAATATGAGTATGTTGCTGGAGATGTGGGCCGCCGTGCCACCAATGTACTTATCGGGGGAGGGTAAACACCCATTATTCCGAAACTTTCTTTCCGCATACCATCACTCCGCATACTTTCATTACGAAAGTACCATGACTCCGCAATTCCATTATAACGCATGGCATTACATTTGATATGCTTTACCACGCATACATTTACAACTAAATTCGTTGTAAATGCATGAAAGGTAAAAGCATGTTTTTTTTAAATGTTTGGCTAAGGTAAGTATGGGTATAGGGGTATATGTTTTGGGGTACTGAGGTATATGTTTTGGGGTGTTTGGGTATTTTAAGGGTTTAGATATAGTTTTGGGTTATGGGGTACAGGGGTAGTTTTAGAGTTTAGGGATAGGTATGGGTTTTGGTGTACAGGGGTATTTTTAGGGTTCAGGGCTAGGTTTGGGTTTTGGGGTATATGGGGTATTTTTAGGGTTCAGGGCTAGGTTTGGTTCTGGGGTACAGGGGTATTTTAAGGGTTCAGGGCTAGGTTTGGGTTTTGGGGTACAGGGGTATTTTTAGGGTTCAGAGTTAGGTTTGGGTTTTGGGGTACAGGGGTATTTTAGGGTTCAGGGCTAGGTTTGGGTTTGGGGGTACAGGGGTATTTTTAGGGTTCAGGGGTAGGTTTGGGTTTTGGGGTACACGGGTATTTTTAGGGTTCAGAGTTAGGTTTGGGTTTTGGGGTACAGGGGTATTTTAGGGTTCAGGGCTAGGTTTGGGTTTGGGGGTACAGGGGTATTTTTAGGGTTCGGGGGTAGGTTTGGGTTTTGGGGTACAGGGGTATTTTAAGGGTTCAGGGCTAGGTTTGGGTTTTGGGGTACAGAGGTATTTTAGGGTTCAGGGGTGGTTTTGGGGTACAGTGGTATTTTTAGGGTTCAGGGCTTGGTTTGGGTTTTGAGGTACAGGGGTATTTATAGGGTTCAGGGCTAGGTTTGGGTTTTGGGGTACAGGGGTATGTTTAGGGTTTAGGGATAGGTTTGGGTTTTGAGGTACAGGGTATATTTATAGGGTTAAGATGGGTTAGTGTTTAAGGGTGTTGGGGTATTTTAAGGAGTAAGGATGGGTTATGAATATGGGGTGCAGGGGTATTTAAAGGGAGCAGGGTGGGATTAGCACACGATATGAGACATGGCTTTAAGGGCGGAACGTACCACACGCCCCCAGCATTTGTCACGCCCCCAGCACACGCCCACAGCACAAAGCAGACACCCCCAAAAGGGACTTCTTTGCTGGCACGGTTCTCTTACCTTTTAAATGTACATCTGCGTCTGCATAGCGTATGGCCTTCTGTTGCAACAGCCCTTTCCAACGCTGTATTGGGTGTTGTGATTGGTGCTGTGGTTCCTGAGATTACCCGCCTCAAAGGTTTGGGCTCTCTCTTTATTATATTAGTATAGATAACATCACTGATGACATCATCCACAGAACCATTTACACATCCACTCACACACCCACACAACTCATACACCCACTTAAACACCCACATACCCACTCATACACTCACTGATCCATATGACTCACACATGCTTACTCATCCATACAGCTACTCAAACAGCCACCTACTTCCCGTATACCTACTCACACAGCCACTCACACACCCATACAATCACTCACACAGCCACTCACTCACCCATACAGCTACTCACATAACCATCTTTTTGCCCATAACACCACTCACACACCCAGTCACTCAGCCATACAGCTTCATACATAGACATTTACTCTCTAATACAACCACTCAGACAACTAATAAGTAAACCAAACACCCACTCAAACAGGCACTCAGTCCCCCATACTGCCACTTCCACAGTTACTCACCCATACAACCACTCACTTAGTCACTAATGCAGCCACTCACCTATCCACTTACAAGACCATACAGTCACTTACACAGCCACTCACTCACCCAGACACCCACTTACTCATCGATACAGACACTCACACACCCACTCATTCATCCATAGAGCCACACATACATCCACTCACTCACTCACCCTTACAGCTACTCACTCACCCATACAGCCTCTCCTACTCCCACTCACTCACCGATACAGCCAGTCACACACTCACTCCCACACCAATGAGGTTACTCACATACCCACTTATTCACCCATACAGCCACTCACACACCCACACAAAAACCTATACAGCCAGTCAGACATACAATCACACATGTATACATATAGTCACCCAGCCAGACACATAATATATCTTAGAAATAGTATAAACCATTTGTAATGCACAAAGTATAGTAATGTAACCTTTGTAGTACCTTAGTATATATGTTTGACACTCATAAACTTTTAGAAAACTCTCGCAATCTCTGGATGATGTCAAAAAGTCAGTGAGGTAATTCGAGATGTCATCAGTGATATGATCAGTGACATCGCTGACCATGTCATGAGTGATGTAATATGTGAGGTCATAAGCAGTGCATTGTGGGGGCATAAGTTATAGTTAGCTCAGGTAATATAACCACTGAATTTCAATGATTTTGTGTGAGTGAAATCTGAGCCTATCCATAACGTCACTGTAACCTTTGTTTTTTAGTGGAATTTCAAAGACTTTGTTTTTATTTCCTTTATATATATATACATATGTAATATATATATATATATATATTACCTACTGGTGGTAACCAGTAGGTAGTTATAGTTAGGACCAAGTTTCCGTAGGAAGAGCATTTTTTGTTTTTCTCATAACTTTGGCGTCGTTGGATGAATCTTCATGAAATTTTCTAGACTAATTCTTTGTTCATATCAGCCTCTATGTTGAAAGTTCGGAGTTGATTCGTCAAGTGGGCTCAAGAAAAAAGAGGGGTCCCAAAACGTGTCTTCTCCATGCAATATCCATAGGAAACTTTAGACAAGGCTACAGGTTGAACGGGTGAATGGAATTACCCCATATTTTTCAGGGAGAAGGGTCTTGGTCTAGAAAGCACACTTATGTTTATTTGGTGTAAATTCATTCAGTAGTTTTGGAGAAATATGGAAATTTACAGATATCAATATTTGGGAATTCTGCAATCTGATTGGCTGAGGCGTTACGGGCACAAGCTTGCTGCTTATTGGCTGTGAACGGTTGCAACTAGGAAGTGTTGGCATCCATTTTGTGATTCCGTTGAAGTGAGTAAGGGGAAAAAAGGGCGAAAGAAGTAGGAAAGAGATGGGTAGGAGCGCTGTGAGCTCTGAGGGGTGGTTAGGGTGCGCTATACAGGGTGTGTGAAGCGAAGTATTTACACCTACCGGTGTAAAAGTGCTGTTTTGTCCACAATGAGATGGTGCTGAGGTGAGGTGCCGGTACAATGGGGGATGAAAGCGTGCACCCAAACCGTGAGCTGAGTGCTGTAAACTGATGTGCTCTGGGTCCTGTAGCATATTGGCCGCTGTAGCATAGCTGTGCAGATGGTGTTAGTATGCGTTTAGAGTATAGTGGGAGTAGGAAGCAAACTACTCACTGGTACCGGTGTGAAGACTCGGGGACGAAACCGTGAGTCTAAGCCGTGAGCTGATTGCTGTAAAGTGATGTGCTGTTGGCGTTGTAGGATACTGGCCCGTGTAGCATACTTTTGAAAGTAGTGTTAGTATGTGCTTATACTATACAGGGAGTGGGAAGTGAGCTACTCACCCCTACCGGTCTGAAGACTCAAATGCAGTGTTTTAGCAAGTAGGAACAAAGAAATAATCATGAAGAATATAATGCAGAATGTTGCAATGCCAAAGAAGACAAATGGTGAAATCAGGTGTGTCCAAGAAAGTGTTGTTGTGTGTAATAAAGCGATGTAGTTTGAAAGTTATATAAAAAGTGTCTGTATTTAAGTGCCATAAATGGACTTATTGGTGCAAGAGCTAAGGCATCCAGCTGAGGCAAACTCCAACCGCTTCTGCTGTATTCAAACGTAAGCTCCTGCATCAGTGAATTCCACATTACATGTTACATTCCATGTTACATAAACAATACCTATTAGACTTGAATGACTCTAAGTTCTCTAATGAAAATAAAGGTAGGATACGATTAACATATGTATCCTTTAAGAAAACAAAAAACAAAAAAATTGCAAAATGTAATCTTCAAAGTTCTTAGGTACTCTGGTACTCCTTTTTTGTAACACAAAATTATCAACAGTAGAACAGTCAGCAATCTCTTTTACAGTAGATTCAATCTGGTGCATGTCAGAATTAGTAGTAGTTTTACTCGAATCAGAATTTTGAGGAGGAACACAAACATTGCGCTTCTGAGAAGCACATTCGGTACCTTTGTAGTGAAACTATTCATTATTGTCTTCAGCTGTTTCAAAAAAACATTCTTGTGCAAAGAGCTAAGGCATCGAGCTGAGGCAAACTCCAACCGCTTCTGCTGTATTCAAACCTAAGCTCCTGCATCAGTGAATTCCACATTACATGTTACAGTTCCATGTGACATAAACAATAGCTCTTAGACCCGAATGACTAAATTCTATAATGAAAATATAGGTAGGATACGATTACCACACTGTGTCAAAGAGTTCCTAAACAATGTCGTGTTTTTTTATCTTGATCGCCAGCTTGTGAGCAGAGGCTGAGGATGATTACATTTGTGTGAAAGGGCTTTGTGGATAATAGGCAGGCAGAGAGACGTGTGCACAAAGAATAGACATGGTTTCAAAATGGATGTCGGTTTAGGCTTATTTAGCAAGTAAATAGCGTATTTGCATAGGCCATACATCACCCATCCCTGGTTAGACTGGAGACGTAAGGGGCAATAATGAAAACAGAGTTCAAAGCCTGAGCATACTTAGAAAGTTATTATATGAAAGTAGTTCAATTGAAGTGTATTAAAAAAATTTAAAGGAAAAAGTTGGAAAAAATCAATCCAAGAATAACGTGAATTTCTTACAAGTCTTGGAGATTGCAGTCTGGAAGTTCTTCAGTGGCTTGAGATGAGTAATGTTCCAAGAGGTCATTGTTGCCATTGTGTGAGAAAAGAGAAGCAATCCAATTCATATCCTCGAAGGGACAGCAATGTTCCTCAAATGTTGGAGCGGCAATTTGAATTGGCAGGGAATCTGTGATGTTGTCAAAGGTCGTATGTTGCAGGAGATCTTTCACAGGTGCACAGAAAACCCATTCCGCCACAATACCTTTTTGCATTGCATCTGCCATTGCTCCACTGCCTGAACAATCAAGTTCATGGTTTTCAAGATAATCCATTACCTGCTGGATATCAGGAGCGATTGTTGGGATGTTGGCAAGGCATTCGCCAGTCGAATGGGCAAGTTTTGAAATAAAAAGATGGTTGCGCGCAGATTGCATATGTGTAAATAAATGTCATGTTGTAGCTGGCTCCAATAATAGATAGAGGCAGGCACCCGAAAAGTTGTTCCATTTTTTCACGGTATTGATGTAGCTTCGTGTAGAGGCGTATTCTGTCGGACATGGTTGTTACCACAGGGAGCGCAGCCATTTTTTACAAGCAAAAATAGTAGTAGGATGGCCGCAAAGATTGTTATTTCAGAGATAATCGAATAAATGAAGTCTGGTATTATACCAAAAAACAGTTTGAAAGCCTGTGACAAGGCCGGAGGAGACAGTGTTAAAAAAGTGTGCCAGACCTTGAGTGTGAGATGTGTTGAAAATTGTGTAACAATTCACAAAGTGTGATGGAAGGTTTGTATTTAAAAGGGACTGTATTTTACTTGAAGTTCGCGCTATCTGCAGTAGATAAATTTATTTTGCAGAAGTGAGGGACACTTCTGTTCTTAACAAAAGCGGTTTCAGTTTGGTCAGTTTAATGAAATCTGTTTTCAAAGTAGGAATTGAAGCGCAAGTTGAAGTTTGGGAGTTACTTTGTGTGGATGGCAACAGACATTGCCACAGGAAGTTACTCAGTTTGAAACAGTAAAGACATATGGTATGCCAGCTCGCATTCCATAGGAGTGGATGCTATTGAGAAACAGATAACTGCCGTTAGAAAGCTGTGTAAATGTTGGTCTGAATGTGAGAGTTTTAAGAAAGCATGCTAGATTGGGGGCTGTAAGCTTAGAAGCGTCGTGCAGTTGGACATTCTTTGATAGTAATGAATGACTACCATTGTGGTCGCAGTTTTCACCTGTGAGAAAAACTTCTGTATCCTCTTTAAGACAGCGATATGTAAATGGGAGAAACCATTGCTTGTGAATAAACGTGCTACCTTGTATAATCGCATACAATATGACAAGCAACATGTACAATTAGCAGACACAACGACACTACGCACTGTGGGAACCGTGGCTAGCCAAGTACACAAACCAAAAATGTCGTGGCACCTCTGTCACACAATGCAGAATGCGGGGAGAGATGGGAGCGACGTATGTGCGAAGGTGGCAAGTGATTCTCGATTATAAAAGTATACAATGCAAAGTGTTTAGGGGATGTGCCGGACAGACTTGAGTATGGACGGCATAGACATTTACATGTCAACATACACTGATGGTCTATTGAGTAAAGTAGACAGTGGACGTAACCATGATAGTACAGTCAGTAGGGAAGATTACGGAAACATGGCGCGTTCGTGCCCCCCCCCCCCCAAATATTTAGCATAGTGGGCTGGCTCGACGCAGGCAAGACTAGCGTAGGGGTATGAATAAAAGGCACGTTTCTCTGTGTGTGGTTTTGTTCTGGAATGGCGAACGTGTCTGCCAGTTCTGCGCAGCTTACACCGCAACGAGGTTGACCCCGTGAGCGAAGGTGGCTGCGTGAATGATGCTCTCAGCCTGCTGGTACCCAGAAACCTTCATGGCCACTGCGACGCATATATGCTGCACAGTTCACCTTTTGACACCGCTGTATGTGAAAGAGGGCCCACCACGTGCTGGCGGAAGCTCCTGAGAAGAGGTCTGCGAGCTCGGAAGGCTCCTGAGATCAACACTGGCTGAGGCCCAGCACCGTGAAGTGCTCTGTATACTACTAACACAGTAGTCGAACAGGTACCAACAGTGGAACGGTGTCTTGATCCTACAATGGACGATGTTAGAACTGTATCTGAGAGTGGAGATGAAGCTACTCCCTTCGACCAGGTGCAACCTACTCTAGGTCCCAACAGTGGAACGGTGTCTTGATCCCACAATGGACGACGCCCGATATTACCTGCTGCTTGGTTTATACACAAATCCCTTCGTAGAGGCGCATCAGACTCTGTGCTTCTGTAGCTAACTGCTGCACATGATTATTGTGCTTGGTTGACACCAGTCGGTGGAGTACACCACGGTACAGCAGGTTGGAACAGTGAAATTGGGTCGTGATTCTATGATTGAGGTTGTCAGAAGTTAAAGTCTGTGATTATTTCTGTGTACCCCATCCGATCAGGTGCAACCAACTCTGTGCTTTCGAATCCAATGGCAAGTGGCTGTGCGGCATTAATGACCACTGCCTCTGGCCTGCACTGTGGTCAGCAGGGTTCACAATTCAGATCGAGTGGTGATTGTTTAATTACAGAATCCAGTAGTCAAGTAACTACAACGTCTATTGAAATATACACAATATCCTTTCAGTATACTTGCTTGAAGAACTTTTTTAGATGAGTAATCGGTTTAGTACAATTACCAAATTCTTTTTGGTAGTGGAAAAGAACACTGAATAACAATCTACACTGTGGACAGCAGAGATCGCAATTGGAATTGTTTTGATTTTTTTATTGGAGAGTTTTCTGTAATTTATTTTGTTGTATTTTGTGAAGAGGAAGTGAGGGAAAGTATTCATGGATGTCTGTGTGACTACTGTCTTCAACTTACACTGCAGACAGCAGTGTTCACAATTTAAATCGAGTCGCTATTGTAGATGACGCAGTCCTGTAGGCAAAAGATATTGCTTCAGTACGCTCTGTCCGCACCACGCATACGCATCATCGCAGGCTCCGCACAAGCTTTTTGTTGCTTCGTGTATGCCAAACTGGGCAGCTCAAGTCAACGCCACGTGGCTTTGGGCCCTTGCTGACAGCTCTCTCTGGCCTACACTGCAGACAGTATTGTTCACAATTCAGATTGAGTCGCTATTGGAGATGATGCAGTGTTGATGGCAACAGACATCGCTGCCAGTACTGCCCGCCCGCAGCACACATCATCGCTGGCTGTGCACATGCTGAATGATTTTGATGTGGCTATCTGAGTGCACTAGAAATGATGGGCCCTTTATGATACAATCTTTTTGTGTAATATTTCATATCTATTGCTTGTGTCTCAGTATACCACAAGTTGTGGTTCTTTTACGATAGAATGTATTCTGTATTATTTCACATCTACTGCCCCTACCTTACTGCAGCTCAAACTATTGACTCTTTTATTATTGAATCTCTGTGTGTAATCCAATGGTTACTGTTCTAGTTGATGCTAGCATCAACCATTCACCGAGGGCTGGTTTACACTCACCGTACACGCATCCAGCACAGACGGCACTGGATAAGTGACCCTGGGAATAAAAAGGTGTGGAGCGCATGTGCCCATACCAACTTCCACTATCTATCTGTGTCCGTGTGTTCATTATCTATGCATGATACTGCCTTTGGGCCGTACCACATTACATTGTGCTGTGGACAGCGTATGCAACCATGTTACCTCTGGCAGTGGGGAAAACTTTGGTTATGTAACTTTTAGGTGCATGACTATCACAGGTGGAAGGCTACTTTACAGACCATGAATATTGATGAAGATGATGGTTGTATGTTGTGTGTAGTGTAAGATATGTGTACATAGCAAAAAGCTTTCAAAAAAGGTCTCCAAGCAGAAGAGGTGTGTCTCATCAAATGCTGTAGAGAGAATGACTAAAATGGGTGGCGTTTTCACACTGCTACAATGGGAAATGTTATGAACTAATCAAATGCTTTTTTTTAAGGTCACATGGCAATCGCGCACCCGGTGCTGAAGGAGACCGCACCCGACGTGATTTTGAGAAAATATATTTACTATAATATAAGTTTATTACAGTTAAAAATATATAAATGTTTAAAATATTTTAGATTATCGCTTGCTCTCATATGCACTTTAAAGTTATTTAGATATAGTTTTGAGACATAAAAAAAGAGGGAATGGCGTATTCGGCACGACACCCTACATTGGTAATGTAACACAGGGCTGGCAGCGTGCACTCGTCGCATGCGCAAAGCGTAGCGGGCGTGACCCCATAAGTACATGACGTAATGCGCGACTTGGTACTGCGTACCCGTCGCATACCAAAGTAGCAGCTGGCATGACCTCATACATATATGTTGTTACGCGGGACACGGTGCCACAAAACCATCCGTTACGAAATACGCATCGTTTACCAGTTTAGCAATATGGCGGATAGGATTCACGTGCTGATGGAGATTGGTACACTACCGGTACGGGACACTAGTTTTCTAAAAAACATAATAATAATAATAATATACATATATTTTTTGAAGATATAAAGCATTACATAATTTTGAAAGTAAAAAAAAAGGATAATGGAGTTCCAAAATATTATTTAAAAAAAATAGAAAAAAAATATAGGTTTTATAAATATTAAAATATTAAATTAACATTTAAAAATCCTTCGAAATTCAATGAAAAAACCATAGGTTTTACAGACGTTATAGTTAGGAATTAGCATTTAAAAAACCTTAGAAATTCACTGAAAAAACCATAGGTTTCAGGGACGTTATAGTTAGTTGGGCATTTCACTCATAGAAAACCATAGAAATTCCCCTGTTATAGTTAGTTGAGCTAACTATAACGTGCACCCCGCAAAGCACTGCTGATGTCGTCACATATTACATAATTCATAACATGGTCAGTGACATCACTGATGACATCACTGATGACATCTCAAATGGCATCACTGATGACATCATCCACGTGACAATCTGATGCACCTCATCAGACCCTAATATTACACTTGATACACCCACTCTAAAATACAGACTATAATTTTCGAAACCATGAACACAACACACCAATACCAGTTAGTACATATCTATTGACTAATTCCTAGGTCTACACACACATCAATTCATTCACCCATACAGTCACTCATACATACAGTCAGCCATCAATACACTACAGCATTATCATATCCAGTGACATATCTAAACAGACACTCAGACACCGCCTCTCATTCATAGAGTTATTCACACATCTAGTAAGTAATGGAAATAATGAATCACACTTTTATTCACTCACCTGTACAGCTATACACATACCACCTCACGTATTTAAACATATACTAACACATACTTTCACTCTAATACAATAACTAATACAAGCACGCACTGATCCATACAGGCACTCTCACAATCACTCACTCTCACATATAGTCATTTATACAGTCCAACACTCACATATACTGCATTTTACATATGCAGTTACTCACACATGTACCACTGAGGCATCCTTCCACTCACCAAGACACCCATACACAAACTCACCCAGCCATACAGCCCTTCACAGATACAGACTTGGACAGATATACACAGTGAATTATCCACTCACACATTTATGGACAGAGTCACACCCCCACACACCCACACAGACACTCAGGCACCCATACATATACTCAGACAAGCAATCAATAGCCCATATAGATCCTCATGTGGCTGCTTACCAAACCATGCAACAGCTTACACATCATCTGACAACCTAAAGTGTGTGAATGTCTGTAGCGTCAAGCGGCCTTGATCACCTGACCATGCGTACTGCCTCACCCATATATAAAGTGCTAGTGCATCACATTTACTAGTTAACATAGAAGAAATACTAATATCTGTAGAAATACATTATATACACTTTTTCAACACCTGAATTGAAGTTTTGTCAACTAACAGCTTAAATGCTTACAAAACGAACCATTCCTCATATTTTATAAGTTATATAAAATCGATTGCTGTTGAAAGAAATATTACTGCATGAATGCTTTCAATTATTTTCCCATGAACTTGTATGATGCAGTCTATAAGTCCTTTATTATACGTGCTCACCTCAACGTTGAAAAAACTAAACCAAACATCTTTTAATGTCATTAAAAACCTAATCCTACAGTCACTTTATAACTCTATTCTCCGTAGTAAACATTGCATAATTCCAATTTTCTGTCACCAATCTGAACTGCAAACAAATCCTTTATAAAATACCAACAGAAATGTAGTTACATGTTGAAGAAATAATAAACAAAACTATAATGCACCTATGACCATTACTAATCCTGTCCAATAGAAATAGTTATATAATTAGAAATCCATTCAATTCATAATTCATTGAATAAAATTAAGTGCCATGGTGCTACAGTACTCCGTATTTAAAGTGACTTATGCCTTAGTGCTAAACATTAAAGTGACTAGTGCCTATACAGTGCAAACAAAGAGATGATCTTGAAAAGATTCTCCAAAGTGTACAAATTTAGCATATTCTGATGTTGCAACATGGGACACTTTTCTAATACAGCGAGAATGTGCAAAAATGCAGCGGTAAGAAAGTGTAAAACCAATATAAACAAACGTACCCAGTGACATACCTAAAACAATAGATAAAAAGACACATAGATAAAACCTACCCATAATGTCTTAAAACCAATCATTAAAAACAATGCCTTTACATTGAGGGTTCACTTTATTCTCATTTAATATTCCACCATGAGCTCCTTTTCTCGCAAATGAAGGTTTTTAAATGATCTGTGTATTATATTTAGTACTCAAACATAGTCAAGCTACAGTTTCTGAAAGTGAGTAAAAAAGGGGGCTAATCTACAAATTGAAGAAACTTCGTAAGGACATTTTTCTCATAAAAATGTATGAAGGTCCTCTGTTGCATTGAGACACCCGGGCCACTTAGAGTCGAACTCTAGTATATAGCTTGTCTCCAATCTACGTAGACTAGCTTCTCAGTCCCCTCCTCTCTTTGTTAAAGGATTTGACTCTATAGCATAATATCTAAGAAATTGGGGGTCACTATTGTGTACTGTCTGAAAGTGTCTAGCAACAGAATAATTCTGGTCCTTATTTATGATTATAGGAAACAACAGTTTAAATGGGGGTCTAAGGGCAAGATTAACGACCAGATAACAGACACACGCCCCAGCAATACATATTACAACAAAGGATGTCTGAGGGTCAAAGAAGCGGGTCAAACGTGTAAAGCGTTCAAGGCACCACTAAAGTATAACAAACAAACAGGTTAAAGAAAAATATACGTATAGCTGTGTATATGTGTAGATGTGTGAAAGAAAGCATTACATCTCAAGGGTTAGGAAAAATATTATTTATGATTGCCCTTAAATGCTGTAAAATATGCTTATGTACTGCTAGTTTGGTGCTGCCTATGTACTTTAAACGGCATTCACATTCCAGGACGTACACACAATATTCTGTTTTGCATGTGAGATGTTGTTTGATTTCTCTAGTAGTATCAGAGAATGCTGTCCTGTAGGTTTTAGTGCTTGCACCAAACTGGCACGCTCGGCAGGTTAAACATTTATGAAATCCCTTTCTAGTAGACAGCCAACTTTCTTTCTTGAAGCTTTCCTGACTGTTACTGGCCAGCATGTTGCCCATACTCTTAGATTTTCTGAAGGTAATGGCCGGATTTGAGGGCATTAGGTCACCAATCACAGGATCATCCTGGATAAAGTGCCAATTACGTCTAATAATGCGCCTCAATTCTTTTTCCTGTTTTGATTATGTTAAAATCAGTCGAACCGGCTCCGCCTTTCTACTTTCCCCTCCTGTTTTGTTCTTAATTCTGTATTGAAGGAGTTCCTCCCTTGGTTTTAATTGGGATTTTTTTCATGGCGGCCTCCACTACTCTGTAGCTGTACCCTCTATCTAAAAACCTGGCCAGGCTCTCCATCTGTTTTTCCTTTGCATCCAATGGGTCACTACATATGCGTCAGATGCGAAGCATCTCCCCATAAGGTATACTTTTTATTAAATGTGGGGGATGTGCTCTTGTGGCATGTAATAATGTATTGCCCGTCGTAGGTTTTCTAAAAGGGTGGTTGTTAAAATGTTGTTTTGTATTAAGACCTGTACATCTATAAATGTCACTGAGTACTTACTGATGTTAAAAGTAAAATTAAGGTTAAGATCATTGTGATTAATATCCTCCATAAATTTTAGCACACTCTCTTCTGTCCCTTGCCATACAATAAATAAATCATCGATAAAACGCAGCCAGGAGACTATGTTACAGGTGCAGATGTGTTCATATTTTCGCTTGAGGACCAGTTCCTCCCACCAGTCCATGAAAAGACAGGCATAGCTGGAGGAGAAACTGGCCCCCATGGCTACACCTTACACCTGTTGATAAAATTGGCCATTAAAAAGGAAGTAGTTATTCTCTAAACAAAAAGACAACATATCAAGTAGCATCCTGGTATGTTCAGCATATTACATTGGTCTAGTGTTCAGAAAATATTCCTCAGCCCTAAGCCCATCTCTATGCCTTATACATGTATAAAGAGAGCTGAAGTCCAACGTAACTAGCAATAGATCAGAACTCCATGATATGTTCTTAATTTTACTAAGAAAGTCACTGGTATCCTGTACATAGCTTGGATGTCCAGACCCATGGCGCTTCTAATTCTGGTGCAGTGATTCTCGGCAGAGCCTCGCTGAATAAAATCCAAACAAACTTACTCACAGGGAGAAAAAGATGAACCACGCACTCGCAGGAAGTAAGTGTATCCCCAATTCTTCTTTATTTCATAGACAAAGCAACTGCCAGGTCACCAAGAACCGACGCGTTTCGTTATTCCCTGATAACTTGCTCGCCGTTACAAAGTAGCAAAATCCCGACAAATGTTGAACTTTAGAACTTTTACCCTGTGGGGTCTCAATCAAAGTGAGGAACTGTATGTACATCTTTAAGGGGAAGTCAATCTCTCCTTGTTTTGGTTATATTATCCTGTTCGTAATGAGAAAACCAATGTGATATGGAGATGATGTAGTGTACATGAGATTGCGATAACATCCACATTTTTGCTGTTTGATGACAGGCCGGGGGGGGGGGGACTTTTTAATATAACAGGTTGAGGTTTGATTAGGTTAGGAATTCCAATTAAATAGTACTACAATATCTTATTATAGGCGAAATGGATATCCTCTAGGTTGTAGACCACAACAAGATTGAAATACGTTAAAATAAAAATAGTTTCAATGCCCACTGGAGGGCTTAATATGAGATATACATATACTCATTTTTCAATAGTATCTAATAAATAAAGTAGGTGATCCTGAACTGTATTTAACCCACTTGAGGGTTGGATAGGATAGCCCCAGCACTGCCATGTTATTTGGGGTCTCCGCATAATTTGCTGAGACACGATAAACAACATGCTGGGTACTAAATATTGGACACAATATCAATAGTGGAGAAGTGTGGCTCAATGGTTAGAGCGGCAGACCCTGATGCAGAGGTCTAGCCCGGGACCAGGGTTCAATTCCCCGCCTCGGCGGATCTTGGGCTCAAAATTCCACGGACCTGATAATTCTCGCCTCGGTGCCTATTCCAATCATGGAGTCCCACTCTGCAACTCTGGGCAATAGCAGGCTTAATCTCCACACCGCTAAGGATGCCTGGCCTCCACCTTGGGGGTGCCCAGGAGTGAACACCTCACAGGGAAAGTCAGGATGGGTTCCACAGCAGTATTCGTACAAGCTCCTTGAGACCCTTGCGGGTGAGTAGTGCGCCATACAATTATCAATATACTTTTATATATATATATATGTATATATATATATATATTCACTGAAAAAAACATAGGTTATAGACCATATATAGTTAGGAATTAGCATTTACAAAACCTTATTTTACTCACACAAAACCATTGAAATTCCATATATGGTTAGTTGCACTAACTATATATCGCGCACCCGCAATCCACTGCTGATGATGTCACATATTACATCATTCATGACATGGTCAGTGACATCACTGATGACATCACTGATGACATCTCAAATGACATCACTGATGACATCACTGATGACATCTCATTTGACATCAATGACCACATCACTGATGATATCATTCATGTGACAATACAATGCATCTCCTCACATTTTAATATAACCTCTGTTACACCCAGTGTTAAATACAGAGTATAATTTTTTAAACCATTGACACACCAATACTAGTTACTACATACGCACTCACTGATTCCTACGTCTACACACACATTCACTCATTCACCCATACAATCATTCATACATACAATCACTCATCTTTACAACACTATCATATGCACTCATACACCTATACAGACACTCACACTCTGCCACTCATCCATGGAGTTACTCACACACCTAGTCAGTCCTGTAAAGAATCAATCACACTTCCATTTTCTTGTCTATACAGTTAAACATAGAGCACCTTACATTTTCAAACATATACTAACACATACTTACTCTCTTATACAATCATTGATACAAGTACACATTGATCTGCACAGAGTCACACACCTCCCAGCCAGCCACACACACACTCAGTCTCCCATACAAATACTTGAACAATCAATCAATAACCCATATAGTTAATCATATAGCTACTGATCAACACATGCAGCAGTTTACAGAACAACAGACATAATGATGCACAAATTAAGACAGTTTAGTCACTAACCCATGCACTCAGTGAGACACATTTAATCACTCACTCATACATTCAGTCATGCACCTACTAAATACTTCGTCCAGACACTTATACTTCCACTCATTCTTCAATATGTAAGACATATTTTAACTTTACAGAAACATACAGTCACTGGATGTTGTCATCAGTGATGTCATCAGTGATGTCATTTGAGATGTCATCAGTGATGTCATCAGTGATGTCACTGACCATGTCATGAATGATGTAATATGTGACATCATCAGCAGTGTATTGCGGGTGCGCGATATATAGTTAGTGCAACTAACTATATATGGAATTTCAATGGTTTTGTGTGAGTAAAATAAGGTTTTGTAAATGCTAATTCCTAACTATATATGGTCTATAACCTATGGTTTTTTCATTGAATTTTCAAGGTTTTGTAAATGCTAATTCATAACTATATATGGTCTATAACCTATGTTTTTTTCAGTGAATTTCAATGGTTTTTTAATAGCAAATATCAAAAGCTTTAAAATGTATTCTTCTTTAAATCGAAAAATATATTTTATATGTTTTTAATACAATTTTTTTATGTATATATTTTTTTTTAAAAAAAATTTTGTTTCGCTACCGGTCCGCGCACCGGGTAGCTTCCCGTTAGCTCAATTTGGTGCCGCGACCCGGTCCGCGAACCGGTAAACGTTCCGTTAGCGCAACTGCCGCGTTAGAAAACAACATAGTGACGCGTCGCGTAAGCGCGACGTATCGCGTTGCCGCGTAATGCGTCTTATGACGCGCCGCGTTAGCGCACCCGGAAGTGTTCCGGAGCGCGAACCGAGGCGCGAAGCGCAGCTCCCCGGAAGCGATCCGGGGCGCGTCGCGTAAGCGCGACGTATCGCGTTGCCGCGTAATGCGTCTTATGACGCACCGCGTTAGCGCACCCGGAAGTGCTCCGGAGCGCGAAGCGAGGTGCGAAGCGCAGCTCCCCGGAAGCGATCCGCGGCGCGGAGCGCGTAACGTAAGCGTAACAGGTCATGTGACTTGTTAATAAAACTTTCTATTGGTTCATTTCACTTTTGGTTTCCTAATGATGTAAGGCTAGGTCATGTGACCTAAAAATATCACTTTTCATTGGTTTAGAACATTTTTTTTTCCCAAATGATGAAAGCCCCCACCTTCTTTCCTCACTCTGACTTTCATCTTTGTGAGAGGAAGACCTGTTGTTGCTTATTAAAATAATGGCATGTGTAGTAGCTGCAGCTGGTGGACCCCCACCACCACCACAACCACCTAGGAAGGAAGGACCACCTCCACAGTTCCTTCCCAACCCAGAGGAGGAAGAGGAAGAAGAAGAGGAAGAGGAAGTAGAGGGGAGGCAGTTCTTACGTGAAGAGCCCCGGAAATCCCACCACAAAGACAGTTTTATTTGGCAGTTTTATTCTTTTCCTCAAGGCCAAAAAAAAGTGAATGCTCGCCACGTGACATGCCTCATATGTAAAGATGTTTTATCTAGAGGCACAGATAAAAAGTATAGTTACGGCAACTATACTATGCACCGTCATATGCAGAGGTGGCATCCACTGAATTACAGCGTTGCAGAGATGCGTCACCTCCAAGACAACCCACCAACTCCTGTGGCCAGTACATCGGCACAGGTAACTCTGTCGGGGCCAGAGGCGCGGGAAACAATGCCAAACATTCAACAGAATTTTGTGCACATGAAGATAGTGTGCCTTTATTGTGGTGACCTACTCTCATGTGCAAATATGAGTATCAATTTGATAAACAGAGCATTTGAAAACCACAAGTGCTCAAAACGCCCCAAAAAATAAAACATTTTTTGCTCCTGTTGAGCCCTTTGTAATGCCTGTTTTTCGTTGTTCCCCCTCAAAAAAAACAAAAAAAATATAAAACCGTTCAAAAAATACAAAAAAAGTAAAAAATTGTTCAGAAAAATAATAAAAAAATATAAAACAACAAAAATAATTAAAAAAAAGTTCTTTTCAGAACTACCTCCCCTTTATAAAAAAATTGCTAGAATGTTTAGCACTCTGGCAACCTCTATTTCTTTTGGTTCGCTTCCCGGTTCGCTCGCCGGTACGCGAACCGGGAGCGAACCAAAAAAAAGAAGAAAAAAAAAAGAAGAGTAAGTATAAGGGAAGGAAACAGAGAGTAATGTTAAAAGAAAGACAGCTATAGGGAGTAACACAGAGATACTGTTTAATAGATCTATTTACCGAAGAAAAGATGGAAGAGGGTATAATTGTGAAAAACAAAATAGATAAGGAAGTGGAAGAAAAAAAGTAGAGTAGAAGAATAATAAACAAGAGTTTCTTAGAGAATGTGAGTGAATGTTCAAAATAAGATTAAAACATGTGGAATAACAGAGAGAAAAAACAGAAAGCAGAAAAGAAGAAGTAACAGAAAAGGAATGATTGAAACAGCAAAGAAATGTAAATAACATAGGGGCATATTATCAACATAGGTGATAAAATTATTGCTGCTTTTATCGGCAGAAATCTGCCGCTAAAGCCGCTTTTGCGGCAGTTTTCTGCCGATAATGACTGCTTTTATCGGCAGAAAACTGCCGCTAAAGCCGCTTTTGCGGAAGAAAACTGCCGCTAAAGCCACTTTTGCAGCAGTTTTCTGCCGATAAAAGCAGCGATAATTTTATTGCCTGTGTTGATAATATGCCCCTTAGTGTGCTTGAACTACAGAGAGAAAGCATAATGAACAAGTAGTGAAAGAGTGATCAGTCAGAGACAGTGAGAGTAATAGAGACGGAGTGAGTGAACAAGAGTGAGGAACTATGAGAAGAGAGGGACTGAGAAAAAGAGTGGAAGGAGTAGAGTAAGTAAGTAATAGAGAAAAGAATGAGGGAAGTAGCAAAGGCAGGAAAGTGAGGGTTAAAGAAATGAAGTAGTAGAACTAATAGAAGTTAAATGTGATAGAAATGTAACGAAAAGAGTACAAAACATTTACCTTATAATTGTCGTTAACTTAGTCACTTGTTATTTTTATACTTTCAATCTGTGAAAGAGAGAACAAACATTTGAAAAATATTAAAACATGTATTTAAAAATTAGAAAAGATAAGGGAAAAGATTGAAGGACAAACAGTTTTTCAACAACTTTGACACTTACAGAAGCCTCTGCTTCTCCATGCCCCTACACAGTCCTAAAAATATACATTTTAAACTAACAGTATCTTGATGCAGATGAAGTGAGGCCTATCTTGCAACATGGTGCATCTTTTGCACTGCTGCTGTCTCACAAAAGTGACGCAACGGTAGCGCAAAAGAGGTGCACAGCCATCATAAAACTGTCCCTAACATTTTAAATGATTGTTTCAGGATGCCAATAAGGTGTGTCCTATCCAGAGGTTTGTTTGAGGTGAGGCCTACTCAGGGTTGCAGATGAAATTTAGAGTTGTTGAAGAGTACAGAGGAGATAATACATGTCCATGCCTACCAATGAAGTGAGTCATGTCCACTTTACTCTTGAACAAAGGCCAGACCTCCTCTGTTTCCCTGGACAGGCCTAAACTCGATCTGCACAATGTGATTCATAATATTAGGAAACACAGGTAATGTAATTGAAAAACGTGCAATTTCTTTTGCTCATTTCACAATCACATCACTTGTGTTTCCTTTGCTTAGGTATCTCATTGTGCAGATGTAGTCCAGCATATGAAAGAGTATGCAGAAGTGCAGCACTGCATGCAACAACTTTGACACTTACTGAAGCCTCAGCTTCTGCATGCTCCCTACACAGTCCTAATTATATACATTTTAAACTGACGGTATCTTGCTGGAGATGAACTGAGGCCTATCTTGCAACATGGTGCATCTTTTACACTGCTGCTGCGTCACAAAAGTGACGGAATAGCGGCGCAAAAGAGGCGCACGGCCATCATAAATCTGCCCTTAACATTTTAAATGATTGTTTCTAGATGCTGATAAGGTGTGGCCTATCCACAGATTTGTTTCAGGTAAGTCCTACTCAGGGTTGCAGATGAAATTTAGGCTTGTTGAAGAGTACAGAGGAGATAATACATGTGCAGACCTACCAACGAAGTGAGTCATGTCCACTGCACTCTTGAACAAATGTCAGACCTCCTCTGTCTCCTGGAACAGGCCTAAACCTCATCTACACAATGTGATGTGTAATGTTAGGAAACACAGGTAATGTAATTGAAAAACGTGCAATTTGTTTTGCTCATTCCACAATCACCTCACCTGTGTTTCCTTTGCTTACGTATCTCATTGTGCAGATGTAGTCTATCATATGAAAGACTACGTAGAATGTGAGCACTGTATGCAACAACTTTGACACTTACAGAAGCCTCAGCTTCTCCATGCCTACTACACAGTTCTAAATGTATATCATAAATACAAAAAGTACAGAATTAATTATACATGTTAAATGGTTTATTTTTGCTGTTCTCAGAATTTATCAAATTTCACTAAAAACAGTGACTTGAAGGTATTCATCATATAACAGCGGGGAAAAAAAACACAATCAAAATGATTGTGTTTAAAAAACCCATATAACATAACCAATCAGAAATCAGAACTCCTGAAAAGTAACTTACTTTCCATGACGTCGAAGGATATCCTATGAACAGCTTACACTCTGTTGTGCTGTTATTATTTTCAGCCCGCCACTTTCTGAAAGAAAAGCTTCATCGTTTTGACAAATATGTTACATACAATAAATGACTTCTCGCTCTCTACCGCACTTTTCCACAAGGCCAAATCGTGTAAGAGCCATTTATAACTCTTGAAATTCTTCTAAGCAAATCCCGTCATTTTGTATTTCCGCAACTTTCAGAAAGAAAACGTTCAAGATCACTTTCACAATCCTGTACTAGTAATATCTCACCCTTCTTGCTCACTCATGTTCCACATTTCCTATGACACTGATACTGCTTACTATGAAGCAGACTTACACTACCTCTATGACTACTACAATTATTTAATTCTCTACATCACTTTTAATCACAAAGCAATTTAAAACAGTAGATAAAATTATATCAACCCCTAGAATCATTACAGGCCAGTTACCTACCCTAAATTCTCTTTTCTGAAAACAGAAAGTAAGAATATTTTTAAGTAAAAAGGCAACATTGTATCGTAGTCAAATAGGAATCATTTACGAAACAGCAGCTTTTTTTACATTTTCAATAAGCTGTGTACTAAGCGGATCTTGTCAAAGGACCATCATGTCATATAATAGCTGCAGTTACAAATGTTCTTCCTAAAATCAACGACTGTGTAGCCACAACATTCGTAATTAAAGTTGAAGACTTACTTTCATCAGGTTTATATAGTTGGAATTTTAAAATGACATTATAACCAAAAGTTTGGTCAAATAATCTAGACAGCATTGCAGACTTACATTACCTCTACTCCATGTTTTGATTGGCTGCTTGAATTAGCTTATAAAAAGAAACAGTTTTTCTGAACTCATTCAAAGTGCAGTTATTTTTCCGTGACGTTAAGTGTTATGGTAAGAACACCGTTTGCTTTGGGAAATACTCTGTTGTCCTTTAACTAATCCGTGCCCACCACTTTCTGTAAGAAAACCTTCTTTTTTTCCAGGAACTATTTAAAACTCAAAAATAACTTTTGACTCTGTACTACACTTATCCTCAAGGCCAAATAGTGTAGGAGCCATTAGAACCTCTTGAAATTCCTCAGAGCAAATGCCGAGATTCCTTCCCTAAAATTTTGGTTTTAAAAACACCAGGTAAGAATTTTTAAGGTCAAAAGGCAATTTTTTTTTTTAAGTTAAAACAGAATCATTGCAGAATGACCAGCCGTTTCTAGACTTTAAATAAGCTGTGTAATGTCCTGATGTTGTTGAAGGACCGTCATGATATATAATTGCTGCAGTTACAAAAGTCCTTCCTGATATTGACAACTGCGAAGCCACAACATTTTTAATTAAAGTTGTCAATTTTGTTCCATCAGGCCTACATCGTTGGAACATTAAAATGACATACTGGCCATATGTTCGTATAAATAATGTTGACAACATTTCAGACTTACATTGGCTACACTCCATGTTGTAATCAGCTGCTTTTACTAGCTTATTAAAGGACACTGATTTACTGTCTGGCAAAGTTAAATATATAAATTTTTCTGAGTCTACACTAGTAGTACTTGATACCCTACAGTTCTCGCAGTCATGCTGCCATTGATAAGAAAGCCCAAACAGGTGATCTACATCTACACCTTCATCATGCAATACATCAAGCATATACATTAAAAACTCCTGACAATCTTGCTGAATATTTTGAGAGAATTGTGTTTGACCTGAACATCTGTCTAACAGATTTCGAATTTCAGACACACTTTCTATTTTTGTTCTATCAGTGCTACATTTCTCTAACACAGAATTCAACAAACTGCAAAATCTTTGATCAGAATTGACCACAATCTCTTGTTTTACATTTTCTAGAGAAAACAAAACATTAACCACTACATTAGCATAGCAGTTGACACCAGAACTGTTTTCAAATTGAAAACCAACAACATCTTCAACAAAATCCTTTTTCTTTCTGCTTATAATTTCTGGTTCATCGACTTTTCGTCTTTTTGCTACAACCTCCCTACTATTGGTCACATTTCTTCGTTTCCGGCCTACCACACGTTTCTCAAACAAAGGATATTGAGGCAAATGTGGCGCATACTCTCTTCTTAACCTATTGTATTCCTTAACACAATCTAGATCCGCACAAATGTTTGTGACATCACACTCAATCAAGTACAATCCCGATAAAGTTCTAACTCGTGACAATGCCACATATGCCAAACCCTCCTTGAACACAGAACTGCGGATATTCACCAATGCACTGTCTACACTTAAACCTTGCGATTTATGGATTATCACCGCATATGCCAAGCAAACAGGAAACTGCTTACGGCGAACATATAAGTCTTTTACAAGCAAAAACCTAGTAGAGCAACGACCAATTAGCTGTACTTCCTCAATGCCATCAAATTTAATTTTTAAAAATTCAATTCCATCTCTATTTCTGTATTTCACAAAATCAACAACATTACCCATTGATCCATTTACCAGACCTCTTTCAACATGTAAATTCCTTCTTAAAATTATACGGCAATTTAAGCACACATTCAGAGTCTTTTCAAAACCTGCAGTTTTAGATGTAGTCTTCTCTAATGAATCCAATTTTGATTTCAAATTCTCAGACAAAATAATTGTTGATCCCATATGCTCTACTCTGTCAATAGCTTCCAGTTTCACAATCTCTTGGTTTTCTAAATACAACATTTTGTTGTTGAAGATGGCACATTCTGCAAGAGTTGGCATCAAACATATTCCAGATTTCTTCTCAGTAATTGTCTGAAAAATATTCTCAGGCATAACGTCTTGTTCTGGATACAAATTTGATAGTAATCGTGCATGTAAAGCTTCTTTCCCATGCTCGGTCACTTTTCCGATTCTAACATCTTGTAGAATATTCTTGTAATCTTCATCCTTCGCCTGACGCATATTTTCACGCAGTTCAGCATAATTGGAGTTTAACCATATATTAACGTTGCCAATGCTCCCTAAGCACTTCCTGGTATCTTCATGCGTGAGCATTTTGAACACAGGTTGTCCTTTCACTGGTGTCAGCTGCAGAAGATCACCGAAAACAATGATGTGTTTGCCACCAAATAACACATCATACTCTGTTTTGAGAACTTCTTGCATTCTCAAATGCACAAAGGCAAGCATGACATTGGAAACCATGCTTACTTCGTCAATGATAAGAAGTTTCATTTTCTTCAAGACTCTTGAAACTTCACAACAAGCATCTCCAGATAACTTGTGGTATTGTAATTTGTTATCATGCTCCACTGGCAGCATCAGTAGACGATGCAAAGTAATACCTTTAATGTTATGTGCTGCCAGTCCAGTTGGAGCGGTGACAACACAAGACAGCGATGACTCAGTCCTTTTCTGCAAATAACATGAAATTGCTTTAATGAGGAAACTTTTTCCAGTTCCCGCTTCTCCACTCACGTACAGTCGGACAGGCTTCAACGACGTACATGAGCACTCTTTCTTCTCATGACTTAATCCATGATCAATTTGGTTGGTAACTTCGTCATATATTTTCCTCTGCTCAACGTTGAGTTGTCTTTCCAAGTCTTCTAAGTTAACCGCATCCTCCTGAGCATGTGCCATGGCTCTTTCCACTTCAATCATGGCAGTGGAAGCTTCATTTTCGATAACTGGTCCTCCTAGTGGATCCTGACTCAATGAAACAGAACTCTGACTGTCCTGAGAACTGTCTCTAGCAATCTCGGCTGCAATCGTTGCTTCCTGCTCGATTTCCGCATTCAACATTTCTAGATATTTGGGAAAAACAGGACATTCTATGGTCTCCTTGGCGGCATTGAAAGAGTCTTCGTAACAGAGGAAATCTCCAAGCAGTTCCTCTTCTGCACGCCAAGGCTTGAAAAGTTGCAAAAGTGCTAAATAGAAAAACTCTTTTTTTTCAGGAGATTCGCCACTCAATTTTCGATGGTTTACCAAGTGGCATTTTCTTTGCTTTACCAGACATCCCTCACTTCCAATTACAGCATACACTCCTTTATCAATATCTTCTTTGATGTTCCTCTTGGATATGTAATTTTGTAGAACCTCATACAGACAAACATTCTCGAGGTGACTGCTTCTATTTGGATAATATGTATCCAACATGTTGGTCTTCAAAATATCGGTACTGTTTGACTCCTTTTCCGCCAAATACTCAATTTCCCGCACAGGTTTCAGAACTCGATTACGCGTTGCAGCAAGACCAAGACTCGCCCAAACGATACTCCTGGATTTGGCATAGAGACTTGCTGAAGACAACCGGTCAGACCATTCGTAAGCTCCAATTTCTCGATGTGACAACATCTTCAGACTGAAACTGTACAACTTCTTACTGAGGCTCTTTTCATGGGAAATGTCCTCCCACATATCCTTCAATTCTGTCTTTTCTTTTTTGGTGATGTAAGATGTCACATACCGAGCCACAGCCATACAGTTATCAGCCACAAACTGTATATCCATGTTAGCATTCCACATGGACAAAATCACTGGGTTGTAGTCGTTGATGTACTTGGACTCTTCGTTCCTTTTCAAATTGTATGTGTTTTTAGGTGATTTCTTCATCACATTATGTCGCAGCGAAGACATCAAACTGTTCACTCTTCCTTTAGAAATCACCGGTCGTGGAAAGGCGAAACGACATTTGGTGTAGAACTTGTCCTTGTTTCTGAATTTACGACGACAGTACTTTCCGCAACGATGGCTTTGGAAGCGTAAAACTTGTTCTCTTAGGCTTTTGTCTTCCTTTGCGTTTGGAACAGCACATGTAGAATACTGTTCTATGAAACTCATCACTAAGTCTTCTGGATCTGTTCCAAATTTAGGTGCATCCTTGATCCACAGCAGCATATGTATATGAGGAGCACCTCTTGCTTGGTACTCCTTTCTCCAGAAGAAATCCAACACCTCTCCAAGAGGTGGATTTTTCTTGTTCATGATGAAAGACATCATAGCTTCAAATCTATGATTGAAGTACCTGCATACATTCACTGGATCCAAAGAGCACAGTTCTCCGGGTGTCTTGAATTCGATATTTTCAATGTTTCCATTTGCCTCTCGTAGAAATTCAAGTAAGTCTTCCCAGCCATACTCGGCACAGCTGAGAGTGAGGAACCATGTGGGAGTTCCTAAGTTCCTCAGCATACATTTTAAATCACCATGACGACGGTACCAGTACTCATTAGTACCACGCTGACACGCTATGAGATTAATCAGGTGAGAATCCAAAATACTGTCTTGCACATTGACTTTATCCATAAAGTCACTTGCCGAGATGTTTTGCATCTGTATACCACTTTTCAAGATGTGGTTCACTGCATATGACAGTCCAGACAGATCGCTTTCAAACAGGAGATGAAACAAATACGGAATGCATTGTCGAAACCTAGGATCTTCTGCATACAATCGTAAAGTCCGGTATTCAGAAGCAGGAATTTGATGAGGTCGCTCATCATATCTTCCTCCTTGACCTGTTGGAAATAGCTGTGGGAAACACCGAGCTTTCAAACTTTCCTCCCAAACACTAATGGGACTCCCTTTGGCTTGTTTCATTTGAAACAACTCAATAGCATTCCCCATGACTTCCTTGGAATGCAAAGGATGAACACTATAATGTTCATATATTTCTTCACTTTTAGAGGGTTCTACTTTCTCAATTTGACCAGCTCACAAATCACTATCCTCTTCTTCACTTACTTCCTCTTCTGCAACATATACATTCTTATAGTACTTATTGCTTTTTTTCAAATACAATGTTGCCTTTTTGACTTTCCTAACATCCACTAAATCTTGCCATATTTTCTTACTCTTTGTCGGAACCCCATTAACTAAGATAACCAGAGGTTCCTCTTCCACTTTTTCTACTCCAATTGTATTAATGTTTTTCTTCAAATCTAGAGGCAAATAAACAAGTCTTCCCTTTAATCCTCTCTGTAAATCTGATGGAGGCAATTTCCCTGTCTTTGGCTCCATTCTTGCAATAGCCTGAAAGGGATGGATACTTTGAATCAAAATAGATTCATAAGTATTTAAATCCTTCATTTCAGAAGGAATCTCAACCAATTCCAGATTATTATGAACCGCTCTAGCAGGCATCCGTTTTGATTTAATTTGTTACAACAATAAGTACACACACGTTGATCCAATCCCAAATTAAAACAATTTTCTACCATCAAGTATGTTGCGAAATCCTTCCATTCACTATTATTTTCCCTTTCACTTTTCGCATATAAATCCACTAACTTAGTCTGATTCTTATAATAAGTGCGTCGACAACACACACAAGTGAAATTAGGCCTCTCACTTGATTTCACCTGAAACGTGGCAATTTCCTTCTGAAAATTATCTGTACTGGAAACCTGTACACTTCTTCCACATTACCCTCTTCTTCTGGGTCAATTTTAACTTTCTCCTCTTTACTTCCAAAGTAACAAAACTCAATTTCTTCACAAATATTCTTCACATCTATTTCAGAACCATGCAAAAGAGCAGTGCATAATTGTTTAAGCATTATTGCTGGACTCTTAGCCTAATACAACATTCTAACTAATTTCCTCACTTTATTATGATGCACTGCTAGCATCCTGAAATGATGAAAAACACTCTGGCATACTCTCCTGGAAAGACAAGCCAGTGAATGACCATGCAAACCTGTCACTTCTCTCACTCTGCAAGGATCTAATTCTTGCAACAACATCATTTTCTGCTTCAAACTTTTCTTATTAAATGTCCGTACAAAATCACAAAGCAAATTGATGGAATCCTGTCGCACACTGCAAATACTACTACACTTCCAGGTGTACACAGGTCCCTTAGGACGTCTTCCTAAAACCTCATTACCTAACACCTCTTCTGCCTCTGTTGTCACAATTTTTCTTTTTCAACTGGACAACCATCTTTCACCTCATAAGCTCGACCACTGGTGTCAACTGCATGCACCAAATCATTATCCTGGAAATAACTCTCCTCATTAAAAAATGCCTCACAACTTGAACTATGCATCCATTCTCCTGAAAAAACTTCACAAAAACTACTACGATTAACTGTTCTCTTCCATCTACTATTTCTTTTGAAATCATAAATTGCCTTGTTTAGCTTCCTAATTCTATTGATTATCAAAATAAATAACTTTCGCTTAATTTCAAATGCCTGATCAATAACTTTCTCAATTTTTTTTTTTCTCTTATAAAAAACCACTTTCTGCTGACCTTTCTTAATATTTTTTAACAAATTGCCAATTATCCTGTTGCGGAACATTCGTCTACGAATGTCCCTAAACTGATTTTTCCTTCTACTACCATGCACAGAGTTATCTCCTGCTCTAGCAGTAACATTTTTGATTGGCCTTCCCTTTCCGTTTAAATTGCTTCTCTTTTTCTGGACTAAAACATTTTCTGTAGTACTACTTTTTTTTCTACAAATGTTTCTTATGAATGATTTTGTTGTCTTACCCGGAGCTTTCTTGGTGACTTGACGAGTTTTTATTGTAGAGGACTGCTGCAAGAATTTATTAAGCTGCTGTCTTTGATGTTTTGTAGCCTTTCGGTTTCGTTCTTTAGATGGCATTCTCTCCTTTTGAAATGATCTGCAGTTGAATCTGTGGTAAAATATAATTAAAAATGTTATTAACCACTATTAGCAAACAGTAAATCAATAACAGTCGTCAAAAATTTAACACACTACTTGTCATTTTTACATAGAATAATTTTTAGTGCATTGGCAAATTTAGTATTCACAAATAGTAGCAAAGAAATGGAATGCTTCTACATTTGACCTGTGCTGTTTTATATGTGAATCTGAACAAATTTTATGAGCATATTTGACTATTTTATTAAAGACACTACACACAACCTGTTTTTGAACTTTTGTTTAATTTTAAATGAAACGGTTTACATTTTTACTTTTCATTTCCAGTAACTTTTAAAAATAAATGTTTATAGCTCCATAGGCTCAAGCAGGTCAGCTTCCCACCCTATGTCATACAATTCTGACAAATCGGCATCCTCATCATGTTCTTCATCATCCTCAGGATTTAAATCATCCAAGGGATCTACTTCCACTGACGTTTCAATGACAAGTTCAATGATAAGATCGAGATCAACTGATTGCTCATTATCACTCATGGTTGATGTTGTCGTTATCTTTAAAGAAAGAGAACAACAATGAGATGTTGCAGAGTAAGAGACAAATCTCAGAGACTACAATATTAAAATTGTTTAACAAGAGTAACATTTTGCAATTATTATTTAGCCAGGTCCAGCGATGCTGAGGAGGTGAGGCCTATGTCCAAGTTTTCAGTGAACAGGACTCATCTGTTCTTCACCTTGGATAAGCCTCACCGACTCTGTTTACCCTGCTCATACTTAAATGTAAAGGGGCAGATTTATGTTAACTGGCGCATCCCCAGGGATGCACCAGTTAACGTGCACCGCTGCTCTGCCACCCATGATGTGCCGCATTTACAATGTGGAGCACCATTGAGCAAAAACAGCACAGATGCGTCACGCATCTGTGCCGCAAAAGCAGCACATTGCAGGAATCATGTCGTAAACGCGACATGTCTACTGCAATGCACAGGAGCAAGCCACACATTGCATGGTGCATCACTCCTTATGCCTGTTTCAAACAGGCGTAAGGATTTGATTCAGCAATGCTATAAAGCTGACTCAGTGAAATCTTCTAAATTTCACTGCGTTAGTTTTACAGGGCTTTCATGCAAATGAATGCCCACCCTGCAACGAAACGCCTATATGAAACCTGACGCAGGTTTCATGTGGCACAGGACTTTACAGCATGACACATCTGCCTAGATGCATCAAGTTGTAAATATGTCGCAACATAGCGCATCTTTTGCGCCGCCGCTACGTCACAAAAGTGACGCACAGCGGCGCAAAAGAGGCACACGGCTATCATAAATCTGTCCCTAACATTTTAAATGATTGATTCAGGATGACGATAAGGTGTGGCCTATCCAGAGGTTTGTTTGAGATGAGGCCTACTCAGGGTTGCAGATGAAATTTAGGCTTGTTGAAGAATACAGAGGAGATAATACATGTGCAGGCCTACCAATGAAGTGAGTCATGTCCACTGCACTCTTGAACAAAGTTCAGACCTCTTCTGTGTCCGTGAACAGGCCTAAACCTCATCTGCACAATGTGATTCGTAAAGTTAGGAAACACAGGTGATGTAATTGAAAAATGTGGAATTTCTTTTCCTCATTTCACAATCACATCACCTGAGTTTCCTTTGCTTAGGTATCTCATTGTGCAGATGGAGTCTAGCATATCAAAGAGTACACAGAAGTTGAGCACTGTATACAATAATTTTGACATTTACAGAAGATTCAGCTTCTCCATGCCCCCTACACATTCCTAAATGTTTACAGTTTAAACGGACGGTATGTTGTTGGAGATGAAGTGAGGCCTGTCTTGCAACATGGTGCATCTTTTGCATCACTGCTGCATTGGTTTCATGTGGCACAGGACTTTACAGCATGACACATCTGCCTAGATGCATCAAGTTGTAAATATGTCGCAACATAGCAAATCTTTTGCACCACCGCTGCGTCACAAAAGTGACGCACAGCGGCGCAAAAGAGGCACACACCTATCATAAATCTGTCCCTAACATTTTAAATAATTGATTCAGGATGACGATAAGGTGTGGCCTATCCAGAGGTTTGTTTGAGGTGAGGCCTACTCAGGGTTGCAGATGAAATTTACGCTTGTTGAAGAGTACAGAGGAGATAATACATGTGCAGGCCTACCAATGAAGTGAGTCATGTCCACTTCACTCTTGAACAAAGGCCAGACCTCTTCTGTGTCCGTGGACAGGCCTAAACCTCATCTGCACAATGTCATTCGTAAAGTTAGGAAACACAGGTGATGTAATTGAAAAATGTGGAATTTCTTTTCCTCATTTCACAATCACATCACCTGTGTTTCCTTTCCTTAGGTATCTCATTGTGCAGATGGAGTCTAGCATATCAAAGACTACGCAGAAGGTGAGCACTGTATGGAACATGGCTATGTAACTCAAAGAATCAAAATCTAAATTTGCCAAGCACACATGGGGGTGTATTTACAAGGACCTTCCACCACGGGGAAATGTCTTTAATTAAAATCGGAAAAATAACATCAAAGGGACTCAAATGCCTTTTAAATATACCCCAAGCAACCTATGAAACTCTAGCACTACATATCAAGAAACCTAATTGATTTCAAAAACCGTTTTTAAACACATCATCTAAATCAATTATATACCTACATTCAAGGGGAAATGTCTTAAAATGCCCTAAGACACATGAAAGCGTTTTTTTAAGGCCCTTGCACCATTTTTGGGTCACTTTTAACATGGCTATGTAACTCAAAGAATTAAAATCTAAATTTGCCAAGCACAGATGGGGCATATTTACAAGGACCTTGCACCACGGGGAAAGGTCTTAAATTAAAATGGGAAAAATAACATCAGAGAGACTCAAAGGCCTTATAAATATGCCCCAAGCAACCTATGAAACTCTAGCACTACATATCCAGAAACCTAATTGATTTCAAAAAACGTTTTTAAACACATCATCTAAATCAATTATATACCTACATTCATCGGGAAATGACTTAAAATGCCCTAAGGCACATGAAAGCGTTTTTTAAGGCCCTTGCACCATTTTTGGGTCACTTTTAACATGGCTATGTAAGTCAAAGAATCAAAATCTAAATTTGCCAAGCACAGATGGGGGCGTATTTACAAGGACCTTGCACCACAGGGAAAGGTCTTAAATTAAAATGGGGAAAATAACATCAGAGAGACTCAAAGGCCTTATAAATATGCCCCCAGCAACCTAGGAAACTCTAGCAGTACATATCCACAAATCTAATTGATTTCAAAAAACGTTTTTAAACACATCATGTAAAGCAATTATATACCTACATTCATCAGGAAGTGACTTAAAATGCCCTAAGACACATGAAATCATTTTTTTAAGGCCCTTGCATCATTTTTGCGTTACTTTTAACATGGCTATATGACTCAAAGAATCAAAATCGAAATTTGCCAAGCACACATGGGGGCGTATTTACAAGGACCTTGCACCACAAGGAAATGTCTTAAAATAAAATGGGAAAAATTACATCAAATGAACTCAAAAGCCTTGTAAATATGCCCCAATCAACCTATGAAACTCTAGCAGTACAGATCAAGAAACCTAATTGATTTCAAAAAACGTTTTTAAATACATCATGTAAAGCAATTATTCAACCACATTCATGGGGAAGTGAGTTAAAATGCCCTAACACACATGAAAGCGTATTTTGAAGGCCCTTGTACCATTTTTCCATCACTTTTAACATGGCTATGTAACTCAAAGAAACAAAATCTATTTGTAAAACACTTGACACAAAGCAACATTTTAAATACACAACTTTCTTCATAATTTTCTCCCTAAAGCATACTATTCTCTATATAAATTAAATGAATCTTTTCTCACCTTAGCAAATACTTTATGAGTTTCAAAACAGTCTCAGACACACACCAATTTGTCTTCAGCAGAACAAAGGGTATGCACTCCAGAGGCTGCAACCATCAATGGCACAGAAATGCTGTAATTCATCACACATTTCTCTCATGTCACCCAATCAAAACTCTTCCCTCACCTTTTTTCAAATCAACACATTTCCCCCCTCTGCCCTTTCTGCCTTTTTTGCATAGCAACCACCTCCTGAAAGACCTCTCATGTTTGCAACTTCACACAACAATGTTTCAATTGAACTCTGAACTCTCAGTACACCTGCGTATCCAGTGCAATCTTTCATAAAATGATTTTTTCTTGACCATTCAAATTACATCTTTCAAAGAACTCATCCATGCACCCTAACTTTCTGTTTCCAGTAATCAAAATTCACCAATCACTGCTACTGATTCATTAGCACAGAAACTCCACAGTTTTTTTCATTATAAACTCTTATTTTTTCAACTGCCATTTCATTGCCACACTTCATCTGACTGCAGCAGAACCTTCTCTCACCATGTTTTCTGTCTGGATTGTTGGACATAGTTATATCCACTGGGCTCAAAGGTTTGCTGAGAACAGAAATTTACACAACCTCAATTTACAAAATGTGGAAATTAAGTGGATTGGCCACAGAGGATTAAAATGTCACCAATTGATACCATTGGTGAAAACCTTTTTGCATTTGCCAAAACCTGACCTGTTAATTGTGCACTGTGGAGGAAATGACTTGGGCACTTTGACTGGGGTAGGTCTGGAAATGCTTTTAAAGGACACCTTTGAGCAATTGATGGCACTATTTCCTCAAACTGCCTTGGTATATTCAAATATATGCCAAAGACAGAAATGGAAGTGGTCCAACCAATTTTGTCCACAAATTGAGAAATCGAGGAAGCATGTAAATAAGTCTGTTTCAGCTTACATGAGAGACCATGGAATGGGCTCCATCTACAACAATAACTTGCGTTACTACATGCAAGATATCTACAGAGCAGATGGAGTTCACTTCTCAGATGAGGGGAACAGAATTTTCATCCTCAATTTAAGACTGTGCATTGGTACCTACTTGTAGGTACCTACATCAGCCACAGGACCCAAAAGCTCTTTTCAGAGCTACCCTACATCTTATGACTCACAATTATTATTTTACTCTAACTTTTTTCACTAATTTTCACCAAAGTACGCTCCCCGGAGCGCTACCCGGTACGCGCACCGGACGCTAACCGCGCGAAAATTTGAAAAAAAAATGGGTTTTTTTCGCACATATGGTCCTCCTCAGCTACCATCAGAAAACCTAGGGGTTCAGGATACGTCTACCGTGTCCCCTTCTACCCATTCTGAACATTATTTGCCCTCCATCTTGTATATCAATTCTACCGAAACACAAAATGGAGGACTCCCGTAACGCTGCCGGTTCGCGTGCCGGGGCGCGCACCGGGAAGCGCTCACTCAAAAAAAGGTGGGAAAGTAATTCACAGAAAAACCACTGGAGACACTTTCACCAAATATAGATTAGCTCATACTACATACCAATCCCTACCATTTTCACAAATTTGATTGGAATTCCATTTAGCCATTTAGCCTGTAGACCTCTCTAAATACCCTGAGGTAAATTACTTCACAAAACACATCTGAAGTGTTGGAATTGACAACCAATTAAAATGTTACTTTCATTTTCTACTTTTTTTACCTGACATTTGATTGGTTGTGTACCTGAATATATATAAAGAAAGAGAGAGAAACACAGCCATTTTGACTACCACCTCCTGAAGTAGATTTCAAGAAAATTTTCACTGAGAACTTAAACTGCTTTTTGAAAGGTAAGTTGTTATTTTGAAGACTGAAGTATATTGTGCACTTAAAGTTAATTTTATACTATCACTCTGTAATAGTTATAGATTTAGATAGACTTCTCTGTTATAGTTGTGGATGGATTTAGGCTTCTCTTGTATAATTATGAATTTACTTAGGCTTCATCACATACACTTTTTTATATTTCTACTTCCAGTCTGATACCATACACTACCCAAAGATAAATTCACTGTTAAAAAATCCAAACTACCTGTCTGAACTTAAACCCAACAGTGCCCTAACTCTTCTGATATAGTTATTTTTTATGCAATTTACAGCAAAAAAATGGAAGTGGAGCACGAAAATATCAATGTTTCCTTCGACATTACATCTGAGGAGATTCTAAATGAAGAATTTTTAGATGAAAATGTTATGGATCAGCCTTTGGATGAACAATTTATTGAATGCTTAGAAGACATGGAAACATGCATGTTTGAGGAGATTCCAGATGATGTAATGCTGGAAGTTTTATTGAACTACGAAAATTCTGACCAAGAAATTTTTATTTTATAATTAAAAATTGTTTGAGACATTATTCATTTTTATATCTAATTCATGAAGTACAACCAAAATAAATAAATAAATAAAAAAAAACAAAAAAAAACAACAAAAAGAACAATCAATAAACATACAATATTTCAAAATATCATAGTCTATCATTCTTTTTTCCTTATAGTACGCTCCCCAGACCGCTTCCCGGTGCGCGTACCGAGCGCTCCCCCAAAAAAAAAAAAAATTTTGTTTTTTTTTGCCCCGCGGGGCCCTTTTAAAGCCTCCACATCAAACCTAGAGGGTCAGGGAGGATCTTCTATGCCCCCTTATGGTCATTTCCCCCTTTGTTTTGGCCTCCTCTTGTCTCTCGATCCTACCGAGAGACAAGACGGCGGCCGCTCCGGACTGTTTAGAATGTTGACAGACACCGGAGAGCCAATCAGCTTCGCTTCGCGAAGTTCCGTTACGCGTCAGGTACGCGAACCGGGGCGCTGCCCGAAGCGCGCTTACAGATATATATATTTTTTTGAACGTTAATTTCTCAAAATCCACTGGAGCACATATATTGAGACCTAGCAAAGGCACATCGGTCTACCAGTCCCTACAATTTTGCCAAGTTTCGTGGAAATCCATTCAGCCGTTCGAGCTAAAAGTGAGGCCAACCGCCCTATGGAAAATTGCATGGGAAAAACACGTTTTGGGACCCCCTTTTTTCTCGGCCCCCCCTTGACGAAACCCCCCCGAATTTCCAGAGGCTGCTCAGAAACAAAATGTGCCATTTTCCTGAAAATTTCAGCCAATTCCGTCCACAAACGCCAAAGTTATTAGACATAGAATTTTCAAAAATCCCATAGAGAAAAAATCCTAACTATATATACCTACTGGCGACCGCCAGTAGGTAATACACACACATATTTATATACATATACACATAGATACATACATATATATATATATATATATTTTTTTTTTCAGCAAAACTGTCTCCATAAAGAAACACGCCGCACACTACTCCGTTTATCAAGTATTTTGGTTTATTTTCTGTGGTGGTGGGAAACCCACAGAAAATAAACCAAAATACTTGATAAACGGAGTAGTGTGCGGCGTGTTTCTTTATGGAGACAGTTTTGCTGAAAAAGTATCTTGCAAGGGTGTCCTGAACCTTGCCGCCGGCACCAGCTTTTTGAAGTGCTCCTCTCATCTTGGGACATTTGCTTTTGAATATATATATATATATATATATATATATATATATATATATATATATATATATATATATATATATAGAGTGAGTGTAGATAGATAGACAGTCAGACAGACAGACAGACAGACACATACACGGATAGATAGACAGACAGACAGACAGACGGACAGATAGATAGATAGATAGATAGATAGATAGATAGATAGATAGATAGATAGATAGATAGATAGATAGATAGATAGATAGATAGATGATAGATAGATAGATAGATAGATAGATAGATAGATAGATAGATAGATAGATAGATAGATAGATAGATAGATAGATAGATAGATAGATAGATAGATAGATTACATAATGGCAGTCACCACTGTATATTTATAGTTAGGCCTGTGTTTCAATAGCAAATTCTTTTTTAATTTTTCTAATAACTTTAGCGCTATTTGACAAATCTTCACACAATTAATGGTCTTTACTGCCTAGATTGTGCATGGAAAGTTGCAAGGTGATCTGTCAAAAGAGGGATCCCAAAACGCATTTTCCATAAACCTTTTTATGAAGCACTACTGCTAAAACTGCAGAACAGAATTACACAAAATTTGGCAGGAAGGGAGAGCTTGGTCCAAAACCATGCTTTTGTGATTTGCTGTAAATCCATTTTTCAGAAATTAAGGTTCAAAATGTATACATATCTGGACATTTGGTGTCTAGATGTGCTCTGACTGGCCAATTTAAAGAGGTTTAGTCAATTCTTATTGGTTGATGACAACCTGAAAACTTTATTTTGGCAGCCATTACAAGACTCAGGGTTGTGGCCCCTCGTCCTGTAAATCAATTAAAAAAATGTGTAAGGGGAGGGGTGAGCACACCCATAACCCAAAAGGCATGTGGGGGGCCCCAAAGGGATCCTACCTTTATTGGCTGTCAGCAACATGGACAACATGCTGTGATATCCATCCCAGATTCATCACAGATAGGTGATGGACCCCATTGAAGTGCATAGTAATGAATGGCAGCTTTTGAGGGCCACTAAAAGGAGCACGTTTAAAGTCTTCAGGGTTCTTCATGAGGGAGAGGATGAGCTGGGGGTCGTCGGAGAAGGATACTATGCTGAGCCCATGCTGTCTACATAGCCTCCCTCACAGCCAACATCAGGCAGCACGGGCTCAGCATAGTATCCTACGCCAACAACACCCAGCTCATCCTCTCCCTCACGAAGAACTACGAAGATACCAGACTCAGCTTCCAGGATGGAATGAAATGCATTGCAACCTGAATAAGCAGCAGCTGCCTAAAGCTTAACTCATAGAAGACAGACGTCCTCGTCCTGGGCCCCTCTCCCACTGCTTGGGACAATACCTGGTGGCCCGCCACCCTCGGAAACCCTCCCACCCGACGGATCATGCCCGGAATCTCAGCATCATTCTAGACTCCTCCCTCACCATGACTCGCCAGATCAACGCCGTCGCCTCCACCTGCTTCAACTCCTTCTGCAACCTCTGCAAGACCTTCACGTGGTTCCCCTGAATCCAGACAGACTGTCACCCAAGCTCTAATAACCATCAGACTAGACTGCAGGAACGCCCTCTACATGGGAATCACCAAATCTCTGCTTCACAAACTGCAGACCATCCAGAGCACCACAGCCAGACTCGTGCTGGGCACCCCACGACCCCACGACCTGAGCACATGACCAAACACCTGCAGAACCTCCACTGGCTCCCCGTCGAGAAGAGAGTAACCTTCAAACTACTCACCCACTCCCAAAAATCCCTCCCACAACATCGGACCCAAATACCTCAATGAAAGAGTCTCTTTCCATGTACCCAAAAGAAACCTCTGCTGCGCCGACCTTGCCCTAGCAGAAACCTCACGCATTCGCAGAACCAGAGCAGGTGGAAGAGCCTTCTCCTACATCACAGCCATTTTGGGAATTGTAGGCCTAGACAGAAATAGTGTAGTCAATTTCAGAAATTTGCAGAATATGTTTTGTACGATGAATGAGAATGTGTTTCACAAGTAACATTTTTTATGATATCTCCATTATCCAATTAGATGCACCTGGGAAAGACATTGAAGGACTAACAGATGAGGGTGAAAAACAGGCAGAAATAAAGGAAGGAGAAACTTTAGTGCTTGAGAGTGTGCCCTCTACGTCTCCAGCAGTGTGTCCTTCTGCCCACAGCCATTATCAGTAGAGGATGAGGATGCCATACAGCCACCCTCTCCAACCCTGCAGCCAGTCATCAGGTGTGGAGTGCAAAAAAACGATGGATTTAGGCCCAGATCCTTGTACTGGGGTGAATGTATGACATTGTTCTACATTCTGTCCATCAACTGTGTTTTTTGCAATTTTCTCCCCGAGTGGGCTGGGTATGCTCAGACGTGAGTCCCAGGCTCTCCACACCACTGGAGTCAAGCTATCCAGGCTGATAAAGGCTGATAGCCAGAAACCGGTCCTTGGATGCTTGATTCCGGTCTGGGAAAGACATGGCTTGGTAGTTCGGACTGGACTGTTCCCATGAGGCACAGGGTCAGAGCTGATTTGCATATAGCCAGTGTCTAACCCAGGGTGGTGTGGAGTGCAAAAAAACGATGGATTTAGGCCCAGATCCTTGTACTGGGGTGAATGTATGACATTGTTCTACATTCTGTCCATCAACTGTGTTTTTTGCAATTTTCTCCCCGAGTAGGCTGGGTATGCTCAGACGTGAGTCCCAGGCTCTCCACACCACTGGAGTCAAGCTATCCAGGCTGATGAAGGCTGATAGCCAGAAACCGGTCCTTGGATGCTTGATTCCGGTCTGGGAAAGACAAGGCTTGGTAGTTCGGACTGGACTGTTCCCATGAGGCACAGGGTCAGAGCTGATTTGCATATAGCCAGTGTCTAACGCAGGGTGGTGTGGAGTGCAAAAAAATGATGGATTTAGGCCCAGATCCTTGTACTGGGGTGAATGTATGACATTGTTCTACATTCTGTCCATCAACTGTGTTTTTTGCAATTTTCTCCCCGAGTGGGCTGGGTATGCTCAGACGTGAGTCCCAGGCTCTCCACACCACTGGAGTCAAGCTATCCAGGCTGATGAAGGCTGATAGCCAGAAACCGGTCCTTGGATGCTTGATTCCGGTCTGGGAAAGACATGGCTTGGTAGTTCGGACTGGACTGTTCCCATGAGGCACAGGGTCAGAGCTGATTTGCATATAGCCAGTGTCTAACCCAGGGTGGTGTGGAGTGCAAAAAAACGATGGATTTAGGCCAAGATCCTTGTACTGAGGTGAATGTATGACATTGTTCTACATTCTGTCCATCAACTGTGTTTTTTGCAATTTTCTCCCCGAGTGGGCTGGGTATGCTCAGACGTGAGTCCCAGGCTCTCCACACCACTGGAGTCAAGCTATCCAGGCTGATGAAGACTGATAGCCAGAAACCGGTCCTTGGATGCTTGATTCCGGTCTGGGAAAGACATGGCTTGGTAGTTCGGACTGGACTGTTCCCATGAGGCACAGGGTCAGAGCTGATTTGCATATAGCCAGTGTCTAACCCAGGGTGGTGTGGAGTGCAAAAAAACAATGGATTTAGGCCCAGATCCTTGTACTGAGGTGAATGTATGACATTGTTATACATTCTGTCCATCAACTGTGTTTTTTGCAATTTTCTCCCCGAGTGGGCTGGGTATGCTCAGACGTGAGTCCCAGGCTCTCCACACCACTGGAGTCAAGCTATCCAGGCTGATGAAGCTGATAGCCAGAAACCGGTCCTTGGATGCTTGATTCCGGTCTGGGAAAGACATGGCTTGGTAGTTCGGACTGGACTGTTCCCATGAGGCACAGGGTCAGAGCTGATTTGCATATAGCCAGTGTCTAACCCAGGGTGGTGTGGAGTGCAAAAAAACGATGGATTTAGGCCAAGATCCTTGTACTGAGGTGAATGTATGACATTGTTCTACATTCTGTCCATCAACTGTGTTTTTTGCAATTTTCTCCCCGAGTGGGCTGGGTATGCTCAGACGTGAGTCCCAGGCTCTCCACACCACTGGAGTCAAGCTATCCAGGCTGATGAAGGCTGATAGCCAGAAACTGGTCCTTGGATGCTTGATTCCGGTCTGGGAAAGACATGGCTTGGTAGTTCGGACTGGACTGTTCCCATGAGGCACAGGGTCAGAGCTGATTTGCATATAGCCAGTGTCTAACCCAGGGTGGTGTGGAGTGCAAAAAAACGATGGATTTAGGCCCAGATCCTTGTACTGGGGTGAATGTATGACATTGTTATACATTCTGTCCATCAACTGTGTTTTTTGCAATTTTCTCCCCGAGTGGGCTGGGTATGCTCAGACATGAGTCCCAGGCTCTCCACACCACTGGAGTCAAGCTATCCAGGCTGATAGAAGCTGATAGCCAGAAACCGGTCCTTGGATGCTTGATTCCGGTCTGGGAAAGACATGGCTTGGTAGTTCGGACTGGACTGTTCCCATGAGGCACAGGGTCAGAGCTGATTTGCATATAGCCAGTGTCTAACCCAGGGTGGTGTGGAGTGCAACAAAACGATGGATTTAGGCCCAGATCCTTGTACTGGGGTGAATGTATGACATTGTTCTACATTCTGTCCATCAACTGTGTTTTTTGCAATTTTCTCCCCGAGTGGGCTGGGTATGCTCAGACGTGAGTCCCAGGCTCTCCACACCACTGGAGTCAAGCTATGCAGGCTGATGAAGGCTGATAGCCAGAAACCGGTCCTTGGATGCTTGATTCCGGTCTGGGAAAGACATGGCTTGGTAGTTCGGACTGGACTGTTCCCATGAGGCACAGGGTCAGAGCTGATTTGCATATAGCCAGTGTCTAACCCAGGGTGGTGTGGAGTGCAAAAAAACGATGGATTTAGGCCCAGATCCTTGTACTGGGGTGAATGTATGACATTGTTCTACATTCTGTCCATCAACTGTGTTTTTTGCAGTGATCAGGTCCTGGCAGCAGCACTACGCTGTGCATGGCCATAGGTGCCGTCACAGATCACAGGCTTCTGGGTCTCAGATAGAGGGCGAACAACAGACGGTGTTTGGCAGGCTTGAAGCAAGCATTTATGCTGCAGGTTTAGCTCCTGCAGAACAAACAAATTAGGATGGTTAACCGCAAATTGCAGGATATGCAACAGTCAATAATAGTGGGGTTCAGCACAGTGGCCAATCAGTTGGCAAACAATAAGGCCCTCATTGACACAAAAATGGACCAACGAACAGGTGTAATACAGAAATTCTGCACTGAGATGTCGGAGGACAGGAGCAATGAAAGGTGTAGGGAGAGGAGCAGTGCTGTGCGAATGGATGCCATGGCCATAGCCATTGGGAGACTCGCACAGGCCTCCACTACACTATCTAAGCATGCTGAGATGCTACAGGTTAAGAGGAGCCACTTCAGTGGGGATATCTTGCCAAATTCTCATCCAGGGCCCTATTATTTCTAGACTGGATTATGGAAATGCCCTGTACATGGGTGCCCCAGTAGCTGTCATAAAAAAACTTCATCACGCTCAGAATGCCGCGGCAAGATTCCTCACGGGGACAAAATCCAGATGTTCGGCTAAACCCTCCCTCAAAGCTCTTCACTGGCTCCCCATTCAGGAGCGCATCGCCTTTAAAACCCTATGCATATCTCATAAAATCTTCCAGGGCAAAGGCCCGCCAATACTAAAACCACTCATCAAACCCCATAAATCCACCAGACAGCTCAGATCAGACTCCCTTTTCCTTGCCAGCAGCCCCAGAATAAGAAGAGCGCGCACGGGTGGGCGCCGCTTTGCATACAACGCTCCTAAGCTCTGGAATAGCCTCCCCCTTAGCATCCGCAAAAAAACCAACTTGCTCTCATTCCGCAGGCTACTGAAGACCTGGCTCTTCCCCCAATAATTCCCCTCCCGGAGCACTTCAGGCTGATACTATAGTGCTGGGACGCCCATGGGTAGCTACGCGCTCTACAAATTTAAAATCAAAATCAAATCAAATCAAAATCAACTCACAGCTGCAGGGAGGCAATGCAGACAGCACATATTGCCAATGACGTGGGTGCAGAGGAGTCCTGCGTCAGCAGCATCTCTGCACAGAGACATGTGTGCTGTGACGCAGTATCAGTTGCACTACTGCACGACAACATGGTGGCACTTTGCATACTGGACCCACTCCCAAAAAATAAATGAGATGCACCACTCAGGGAGTGGAAATATTTGTTTTCCTCATGTTGTCGGTGCTGTATCCGACCAACATGTTGACTACATAGTGCCAGAATTATTGAGAATAAAATGAAGGCTAGAGCAAGATTGCACTCTAACAACGGACGCACAACATGCTCAATTATTGATCAGCAACAACTCCAAATGTATCCATGTTTAAACCGTTTTATTCCATTTAATCCAAAAGTTCATGTTATTCATCACTCTTTACCTTGTCACATGTGAGACCCTTATGTATTCAGCACCTTCTAGTGCGACCAGATACGCCTATCGAGGCCTTTTTCTGATGCACGACGGATACACAAAACATCCTCAGTGCTTCGTCTCTTTACCCAATGCATTTCAGGCCTATTTTATGGCCCTTCGTCAGGGGTTCCCTACAAGTTTAAAACATTAGCATTAGTTTGTATTTTCAAACCACTATGTGACAATATATCAAATGCATCAAACCATTCCCATCATGTTTTTAACAAAAAATGTTATGAACATTTTGCCTCTCCATGCACTTTTACAAGCAACTGAATGTGCCCCAAACAACCTCTCTGAACCGCCATAACCCTCCAGTGTGTAGCCTAACTTCCTGATTCAGAACCCTTCATAAGCGTTTTCCACCTCATGCTGTTGAAGTCTGGTTAAATATATCCTATGCCCCTAAGCCAAACTCCGAAAACATTCCCATTACCTGCCTCATGTCACAAAATAATATCCTTCCTCTCGTCTCCTTTCCTCGCTCAAAATTGTATTCCACTTGTTCCTACTGTTCCCCTTTCTACTTATATAGCATGACTCCACCCCTCCAAGTAGGGCAATCATGTTAAACAAGCTGTTCACTCGGCATATGCAACTACAACTCCCATAAGGCAGTGTTGCTCGTCCCTCAATGCCCCGCTGTACTCAATCATCGATTGTTACTACTTTCATTGACCCACTCCCTGCTCCTGAAAAGCTACCCAGGCACATCATTTAAATACCCCGCCCACCCGTAGATGTTGCAAAACACGTTAATTATATAGTTCTCACAGCCAAAACATGAATTCAGCACACAAATGTGTGTAATGATAGGAAACATTTTTAGGTGCTTAAATGTTCATACGTAATCCGATCCTACACCCATCTGCTATGATTTTAAATGAGGTTCTCCAGACTCCACTCCTGAGATTGATTGAAATTCCTGCCATTACACATGTCACTGTGTTCGTTTTATTCAGATTCAACAGTACTCCATTGGGTGCTATTTGGCAAGCGGGCAGACGTTGCTTGCAAACAATTATCGGGTAGGGCCAAGTGCACTTGGCCCCACCAGATAATTGTTTAGAATTATTGAGAATGACAGCTTATCTGTCAATGATTTGGTGACACTTACCATTAAAGGCAGATGGACGTTGAGCATTCAACCAAGTGTGGTGGCATTATTTAGCAGTTTTGTAGATTTGAGAACGTGTGAAGTAATGTGTAGCAATGTGGTCCCTGTGCCTACTACCTGCCACTGCTCTGTTCTCTGGTGGCTGATGAACAGGTGGACCAGGATTCTCCTCCTCTGCTTCAGATTCGGACACCACAATGTGTAGTCCTCTCCAGCAGGCAATATTGTGTATGATGGAACATGTTGCTACAATGTTACATGCGGTTTCTGGTATATATTGCAAACCCCCTCAACTCTCATGGAGGCAGCAAAAATGAGATTTCAGAAGTCCAATTGTCTGCTTTTTCACAGTCCTGGTGCGTCAAAGTTCAGTGTTGTATCGGTGGGAGAGAGGTAGTGTGAGAGGATCCAGGGCCATAGGTTATACACACTTTCACCTGAAACATATAAATAAATGTGAGTCAACGTGCATTTTTTGTGCAGATTGGACACTTTCATAGTAGCATTTTCATTTGTCAGTCCCAAATAAGTATTTGGCTTCAAACTCCCCACTTTGCAGTTGTCTGTATATTCACTGTGTCTGAACATGTAGGAGTCATAGGTGCTCCCTTGATATTGTTATGCAATGTCAGTGATTATGCTGTGGGCATTGCAAACCACTAATATATTAAGGGAATGTATGTTTTTCTGGTACCTAAAGAGGTCATTAAGATGGGATGAGGGAAATATGGGCACATGTATCCCATCTATACACCTAATGACCTGGGGAAATTTAGCAATACGGTCAAATTGCAATTTGGTAATCTGCATTTCTTCCTCATTTCTGGGCATGTCTATGTGGTGGTGGATATTGAGAAGCATGGCATCAAGAAAAGAGTCAAGGAGAACAAAAAGGTGGAAGCTTTTCCTCTGGATGTCCCCCACCAACTATTTAGTGGGGGAGGGGTTGGTCTAAGGGCTAAAAAAGGAGGAAGTGGGATGGGGGATCCCGCTTTTTCGGAACTAGGGTCCTCACACACCCAGCAAGCTAGGTGTCATGCTTCATCATATGGACCTGCTCCTCGTTGGGCCGGCGCTGCAATGCTCAACTGGCACCCGCGGAGGGTTGTCGGTAATCTTTTGTTCCTTTGCCGTATGATGGAGTGGGGGTGTGTGGCCCGTGGGTTGTGTAGATATAATGTGGTGCAGTGAGTGTGTGCTTGAATTAAAAAGCCTTTATTCAGGCTGGTGATCCACTTCATTAAAAGTAAATCAGGTGGAGTGGCACTACCCTGGCAAGGGCTATTCAATTTTCACTGTGCTCTACTCTCTGGGTCGAGAAAAGAGTGGAAGAAACATGAAAACACACTTTGTGACACCCCACCTGCAACAGCTACCACATCTTGGTAACTACCAGTGGCTAATAAGGTAACACGCACAAAACCTGGACATGGCTTGGGATGGGATTGCTGCTCAGAGTACTGCTTTATGGGTGTGGGTTTTAAGAGGGCAATTAAATTCAAAATGACAGTGCTACTTAGCCTTTATATATATCTCTTCCTCTGTTTGGTTGAAAATGGTCAGCCTGTCCCTGAATACCCTCTCTTATCTCCGCCTTCTCCTGTATGAACAGCCAGTGTGTGCACCCTACTTGCTATAGCATACATGGCAGTCAATGTGGACAGCTGTGGTGCCTTCTGGGCTTGCGTTTATAGTTTACACCCATTCATCACCTGGTTTGAATTGATGGTAAATTGCATGTGCAGATGGGCCAACTAGTGACTATTTACTATTTGTGACTCACTCACATCTCGGTATTAGTGATTCTCTAATACCGACTTGCTATTTAGTTTCGTTAAAATTTGTGAGATGCAAATTGGTGGCATTGCTATTACCCTTTTGAAATGATTTTTATACATGGCGTGTGGCCCTTTTTCCATTCAGATACCAGTTTTCGACCGATTGGCAAGTTACAAATCTTTTGTACATCTGGGCCCTGGTATTCTACTTCAAGTTGATAAGTGACCACAAAATGAAACCCAGCAAATATCATCCAGCGGAGCTGCCTGGGAGGCAGCAGCCGAGTGGATCTCATAAATTGTAGATTTTGATGATTGGAATACACTGTGATTATGTGCCTGGCTCCAATCAAATAATACCTCCATTTACAGAAAGCACCTCTAAGGCATAATAGCTCCTTCTCAGCTATAGTGTGATGGTTTTCTGCTTCATTTAACTTTCGAGATCTGTATTGATTAGGATGCAATTGTCCTGTTGTTTCATTTCTTTATGTCAATACTGCTCCCATTGCAATCTCTAAAGCATCAGCCTCCACAATAAATGGTCTATCAGAATCGGGGGGAGCTAGTATGGGTGCATTTGGTAAAGCTAGTTTCAGCTGGCAGAAAGCCTGTTCCACCTCCTCTGAGAACTACGAAGGTCTGTTTTCCCACAACAAGCGAGTTATTGGAGAGGCCACTTTGGAAAACTGATTGAAGAATCTGTGATAAAAGTTTGCATAGCCTAAAAGCATTGTAGATCTTGTACGCTTCTTGGCTTTGGCCAATCATTCACTGCTCGGATCTTACGATCTGCCATTTCCTGCCAAAGGATGTAAATATGACCCTTAGAAATTCAACTCTTGTGACATGGAATTTTCACGTGCTTATTTTACAAAATAGATGATTCTGATGAAGTGTCAATGCCACTGTGCGAACATGCTGTTAATACATCAAGACATTGGGTGAATAAATACAAATATCATCTCTGTAGACAATCACAAAATGATTTAAAAAATCTACAAGATGTCATTTAAAAAAAAAAAGAAATGCGGCCGGGGTGTTACATAACCCATATGGCGTTACCGTATATTCAGACAAGCCATACCATGTCCAGAAGACCATCTTTCATTCATCACCATTTCTCATCTGGACTAAATGGTAGGTTGCTTTCAAATCCAAATTCAGATACACCCCACCCTATTTGACTCGACTTAACAAATAGGACAGGAGTCAACGCAGGGAATACCAATTTTTTATTGTCACCTTATTCTAAGCTCTTTAATCTCTATGCATGGTCTTAATTCGCCATTGGCTTTTGGAATGCAAAACTATGGTGAAGCAGCCGGGGAGTTGGAGGGCCTAATAAAGAATTGGCCAAATATTTGTAGAGATAGTTCTGCAAATGTTCAGTTTCATGCTTAGATAAAGCATAAATCCATCTACTGCTCCTGGGACCAGATCTATTTGACGCTCATAAGACCTGTTTGAAGGCAATAACTTAGCTTGTTGTTCACTAAACACATCCTGAAACTCATCAAATTGACTGGGTAATTAAGTATCTGTTTCCGCAGCTGTAGATACCAAATGACATGTTGGCAACGCTATACCTGTAGTTGGGTATTGTGATAAACAATGTTCTTTACAGAATATTGAGTTAAATTCAATGGCTTTCTCTACCCAATCAGGGATAGGGCTGTATTTTCTTAGCCAAGAAATTTCCAATTTTATTTCTTATTGCGGTACCCTGATTATGTTTAATTGCAAATCCTCTTCATGTATATTGCCATAGTTGACTTCTAGCTCTGTAGTATGAAAACTACTAGGGCCATAGGAAAGAATGTGACCATCTACAAACAATGTCTGCTCAATTCCTAGCAAGCTCACAGTGCTTCACTTAACCCACTAACCTTCCTGTGGTGACAGGTGATTTTGGCAACCTCAAACATGACACTCTGATCCTCAAGACAATAATGGAAACCGATCTTACCCCTTTCATTGTTTAACTATGCATGTCCATGGTAAACACAAGAAAGATGTGAATAAAGTATTCAATACATTTATAGTTTTGCTTAGAAAGAATGAGCTGCAATTATCAGGGAGATAAAACAAAGCAATTTAACCAGCTTTATGAACATGGCGAAAATAATAAACAGTTCAACCATGGCAGTCTGATTTCTATATATTTCTACATATCGCTACCCCTACTCTGAGAACATAGTGGTTGGACCCTCTAACCAATCTCTTAGATTAGCCTGAGCTCCCATATCTGGATAACTTGGCCAGCTAATAGGCCTGTAGGGGAATTGGCAATCCTTCTCTGCAGGATGGAAGTTCATCGTCAGTAGAGTTGCGTGTCAAACACAATGTTCCTCCCATGACAGTAATGCCCGGAGTAGTCCTCTGATCCGTGAAAGGGCAGTGCAATGTTTATATAATAAAAACCACACTGTGTTGGGTGTACAGCTCTTTTGCAATGATATGTCTAGATGTTAGGATCTGTTTCCCAGTGGGCAACACAAGCTCTAGAATATATTTTTCTAAGTTCTGAGCCTTGAACAGAGTGTACTAATTACATTACGAAAAAGGCTTTCTAAAAACAAACAACATCTACAATGTCTTCTCAGAATACTATTGTGAAAGTAAAAATAACAATGCTAAAACGATGTCCGCTAAAACTTGTAAAATATAAAACAAAAATTGAGAAACAAAGGGGGCCCAGAGGTCCTTATGACACCCTCCCCTTGGCCGTGAAAATACAAAGGGCTCGATTCACAAAAGTAATCTGAGACAAAATACTAACATTACGGCTTTCAGTATTCACAAAAGGCATTTAGGAGTAGTACAGTTAGGATTTTGTCTTAAGTTTGTCTTAAGTTTTGGTCTTAAGACAAAATCCAAACCTAAATTAAACTTAAGTTAGGATTTTGGCTTAAGACCAAAACTTAAGACAAACGTAAGACAAAATCCTAACTTTACTACTCCTAAATGCCTTTTGTGAATACCGAAAGTCGTAAAGTTAGGATTTTGTCTTGGATTACTTTTGTGAATCGGGCCCAAAGTTTCTATATTACCTATACTAAAAAATGTCAAACCATATACTAGAAAATGGTCACATTCACAATTGAAGCAAACAAAAGCCATCTAAATATATGCAAATTAAAATGTGCAAAAAAAAAAGAAGAAATGTTAGTTTATAAAAATAAGGACCAAATTAAAATTGAAAGGAGGCTCTCAAGATATTATCCATGTTCTCTGTGTCAAAGAAATTTAAAATGGACTCTGCATTTTCCTCTGATTTTTCTATATGGCCTTGTTGATGAGTTCCAAAGCATAAATGTAGTCAGCACCCTCAGCCAATGCTGGAGGTGTGCCATTCTGCAGTGCACCTGAATTAGAAGAGCTGTGATCCAACAACTGAGATGCTGAAGTGTCCATATCCAGGAGAAGAATGGCTCATAGAAAGCATCCTGAAGCAACGGCAGTCTCAATGGACAGCTCTTAAAATTGGTCCTCATCTGATGCATCAGCATGTTTATGTCCATAGAGTGTACCAATTGCATTGTAAGGCAAATGTTGAGTGCACACGTAAAAGGGACCCATAAACAGCAGAACACAGGCTGTACACAGGTAAACCACACTGGTCTAAAGGACCGGAACCAGTAATTGTTCAGTTCCTGAAGCAAAGGCACTCCAGAAACCTGCATCATGCATTCATGAGACATCTGGAAGTGCTGCAGATCCATCACCAACTGACCTTGAAATGGAACATTCTTTGAGGAGCAGCAAACATAGGACCAAAATACCACAAATGAGAAATAACACAGATGATATGCTACCAAAATCATTAGAAAACATAGAATGTATAATGGCTGGTATCACTCCAAAGATGGTCTGAAATGTTCTGACAAAGCCAGACCCAACTGTTTAAAAAAGTGTACAACACCCACGGTGTTGGAAGCATTATCCGATGCACAAGTTCCCCAAAATGTAGAGGCAGGTTTGTGCACAGTAGCGAGTATCGACTGAATTTTGGAGGACAACCTTGCTACTTGAAGTTCAAAGGTTTCACAGGCAGATGTAAGTTCCATGTCCTTCTAAAACAATAAGGCTTTTGGTCTGCTCAGTTTCTTAAAGTTAACCTTGAAAGTTGGAATGGAAGATCATAAATTAACTTCTGTAACCATGTGCGTTGGAGGAAATAACAGAAAATTAAAATATGCTACAATCAGATACAAATCACAAATGGGACATCAGTTCTCATCCCACAACAACCCTTATTGTTCAATATCAAATGGTTTTCATTCAGAAGTAATGTGATGTCTGGACCAATCGAGGAAGCTGATACGCCCCTCAAATAATATGCCAAATTGGCTATCAAAGCATTACATGCCCCATGAAGAGTTCTTTCTTTACAAATTAGTGAGTGGCCAACAAAGATTTATATTCGTTTCCACTACGGAACACCTCCTGTTCCCCACTTACACATTTGTAATTAAAGGGCAATAACTATAATTTGCGGGTGAAACTCTCTCCTAAAGACTCATATCTGCTGACTGGAAATGTTTCAAGCAAGATCTGAAATGAAACATTGAAATTGGCAATGATATCACCACATGTACTAACCATATTGCTGATGGTGTCTCAGTTATTGTGAAAGGCAACTTTTCTAACTTCTCGATGTTTAACATTGTAGAGGTAGTCTTTCCTATCCATTTATTGTTGCCTACATGTTAAATTAAGGTATCTCAAGTGCATAGAGATAAATTGTAAGAATTGTTCAGGTGAAGTCGTGCTGGTCGAGATTTTGCTTAGTTTGGATGAACAATTATTGGTAGTATGGAAATCTATAATTTATTTTAGTTGAGCAGACAAGAATGTATTTTTAGTCAATAGATTGTTTAAGATTGGAGTTGGAAAACTTACATTGTAAAGGGAGGGATAGGTGCTGCAAAGAGTTGGTTTGACATCATAGAGTGCTACGCTGTGATAAGATGGTGGGTGAAGAGCCGCCCTGGGGTTGGATGAAAGGGTTGGAGAAAGCTGCGCAGTGATTGGAAGCTATGACTGTATTAAGGAAGTATATTTATCTTGAAATACGAGTGGAATCATTGTAAAGGACATTAAAATATTAGATCAAAATTATAAAAATTCTAAAGAGTTTAAAAATACTAATGTATACTTTACTTTATTCGATATTTGCATATCATAAAAGTACAAACAGTATAACATAAAAAACACATATTTAAAAAGATAAAATTAATTTTAGTAAAAAGATAAAAATTCATAATATTTACATTTAAAGCAGGGAATTCAATGATACATTAGCAGCAGTGGGTATAAATCATTTTGGCTACCCGAGCCTAGCTCTAGTCTTTGATCAAGAGTTTTGAACGAATGGACCAGGCACTAGCTAAATATTTAGCAACCCCGCATACAATCAGCATGGATGTTACATCTGATGATAAGATGCGCGAGGCAGTTCTGCACTCTCTCACACCCAACTCTTAAAAATACTAATACATGGAGAAGTGCCTGTACCCACTAGGGTAGGAGTACCAGTAGCACCTGAGGGCATACCTGCATTGTAGATGTCTTTAGAGAAAGTATATCATACGTGTACATGGTTAGAAAATTGGAAGAAATATACTGAAAAATATGGACTTTTAGCTTTCCCTCAATATGGTAACTTTAATGCATGAATTCTTGAAAATGTAAGGAGACAGATGAATTATATTAAGTAATCACCTAGACCTATTCAATTTAAAGCACTTGAAGAATGGGACTATGTGACTTGTTAGAAAGAAAAGTAAAAGTGTCAGGGATGATATAAAAATACACTAAATAAGCACATAGAGGCTAAGTGAGATTCACAATGAAAAATGTGGAGAAGAGATATTGCAGAGAGAGTACGTATGTATCCTGTATTAGTCGCAGAAAAGAATGAGGGAGAACAATTTAAAGAAAAGAAGAAACATCGAGAGAACCTGCAAGCTCTCATGTTAACTGAGGGAAGTGGTGACGATATAGATGATCAGTTTCTCATTGAGTTATTAATGAATCGACCCCGGCCATATAACGAAGAACAGTCACAGATTGGGTTAAATTCATTTGTGGGAATTCTACCAGATGCACCTGCCTTGCCAAATAGTTTAAATTCGGTAAATCCCTTTTGATTGAAGAACAAATGCCTAGAGGAGTAGAATTTAACAAACCTGTAATACCTAATGCTCCAGATGCTCTTTCAGTTCCAGTAACCATAGGACCTGTGGTACCTTTGTACCAAACAGATATGGGAGGAAAGCAAATACATACATTGACTGTTTCTACTGGATTGGGAAGAAAAAATACTGTTTCACTAGAATTTAGTAAGGGCCAAATAAATTCCAATTTACCATTTCCAAATAAAAGTACTTCACAACAAAGGAATGAATCAGGAGTTAGTGACAGGACCATTCAGACTACTGTAACCACCAATCACAGAAACCAAACCAGAATTATGGAAACCCCTAATAGAGGACCACAGGCTATGCCAGGTAAAACCTTACAAATGGGAACAAAAGGATCTGAAACATGTGTTACACCACAAAGGGAGGGAGCTAGTGGTGGATCACAAGATGGTGTATTATATCAAGCGGTAGGCCCTACCCCACAGGAACTTGATGACTGGATTAAGGTTATAGCTCTGTCTACCTTTGAAAAAGGTGCAGCATAAAGGGGGATTTCAATAACAAGAAATTTATATGAAAACACATTTTGATTCGAATAACTTTATTTGGTTGTTTAAACCATCAAAGTATACGAAGACAAAAAAATTATCAATGTACAGTCTAAAACAAAAGAATACATTTCAATGGGCTACATTCAAAATATGCAGTAAAAAGTGGTTAGATTAAAAACATAGATAAAAAGTCAAAAAGGCCGAGCTTCTGAATAACAACCTCCCAGCTAAAGAGCCATGCCACATACAAATATATTAAAAATAAGCTTATATACAGTACACAATACATTGATTTTATTAGGCAACATATCACAGTCAATAGAGATTATTTTCTCAATGCGGCCTAGAGTAAAAGCTTCTGTCGATTTATCCAGAAGGAAAGTAAAAAGTGAATAACGGCAAAGACTAGTGGTCCTGATATGTCAGTTTTAAAAATTCGATATGCTATCTGATATTGCCTGGCTCCAAGATTTAAGCAGATTGGTCTTATCCACCTCCTGTGTGTCATGTGGTATTTAGGGCCAAATAAAAATACCTGTTCTTCGGTCTCTTTCGCTCTAGCGCAGGCAGGGCATAGATCTGTTGATAACCTTGTAGCCTCATTTTCAGGGAGCTTTCGGAGCAGATTGCCATATCTGAATCTTACGTATAAACTTTTGGCAAGGGGAGGCGTGATTTGATCCAAAAAGGGTTCAAATCACAGACACTGCTTGGCATTTAAGAATTGCATTGTTAAAGTAGCCATTGGCTGATCTAGTAGCATAACTCTCCCCCACCACCGCCCAATACCTGGCTTTTTAGTCTCGGTAGATCACCTCTAGTTGCCTTCTCTGGGCATTACCATAGATCCTTCATATTCATCGATTTACACCAATCTGCAATGTGTTTGAACCACAGGATTTTTTGGGCACCCCTGGTCATCGATATCTCCCTCATAGAGTTACAATAATTAGAAAGCTGAGGAGTTGTCCACATACGCAGCCAGTAAATTGATGGTTTCAATCAAGCCATGGCACCTATTCTCTTCATTCCTAGGTCACAAAACAAAGGAATCAATGTGGTGATAAAGGGTATCGAAATAAGTGATCTGACAAAAATATTTTCACTGATCGTTAATTTGTTTACATTAGTGTGGCCCCATATCTCTGCTACGTACAAGTCTCCGTTTTGAGCTTTAGCATGATATACTTCCAGTGCTGGAGTTAAGGATTGAGTATATGACTGTTTCTGGAATCTCAACATTGATTTAGGCCTCTCGCATAGGACAAGGTAACTCTTGTCTACCTGTTGTTCCGAGTCACTCAGTCTTATCCCAAGGTAATCAAAATGTTTTACCCGTTTGAGAGGTTCACGTGCAATCCTAATCTCACGTAGTCCCCTCACACTTTCCCAAACACCAAATATTTTGTTTCAGCATCATTAAGTTCCAAACTCCTGTCCCTGCAGAAGTCTAAAAATCTATCAACTAATAGGTGTAAGCCCATGGGAGTTGTGGATATAAGTAAAGAATCATCTGCAAAAAGCAGGATTGGGACTTTCACGCCATTTATGGTGGGAGAATCATTCCTACAATCCAGCAATCTGTTCGCCACACCATTAATAAGCAGAGTAAAGAGTGTGTGGGCAAGGACACACCATGGCGCACCCCACGCTGCATTGGTATCCTCTCTGTCAATTCACTGCCTTTCCCCCACCTGACCCGGGCATAGTTGTCCTTGTGTAATCTACCTACCAAGAATACCAGATCTAAAGGAACCCCTAAATCAAGCATTATTTCCCATAGCAGATCGCATTGTTTCCCATAGCAAATCACGCGGTACTAAATAAAAAGCTGCTCTCAGATCGACAAATGCTACATAGAGTTTCAGTTTTATTAGTAGCACATATTTCTATATTAGTAGGGTAAATCTGAACACCAGGTCGCATTTGCGTATTTTAGATCGAAAACCTGCTTGGTATGAGGACAGTATTGCATTATCATCTATCCAGTCCTGCAGTTTGTCTAGAACTTGTCTGGCAAAAATCTTTTGCAAATTATCAATCAGGCTAATGGGTCTATAATTAGAGGGGATGGAGCCATCTCCCTTTTCATATATAGTAATTATCCCAGCTCTCCTCAAAGTTGCCAGGATATCCCCACCAGCCGATATACAACTAGACAAAAGATTTATGTATGGGGCCCATATCGTGGGCTCTGATTTATACAAGTCACCTGGTACATGGTCGGGGGCTTTACCTGCCTTTAATCTATTAATCCCTGACAAGGTGTCATCTAGGCTGAAAACCAGTGCAGTACCAGTTGTAATCGTGGCAGGAAGAGTATTAGCAATGTTCTGATCGGCTCTAGGGCTGGTTAAGCTGTCAGAATCCTCAGCCCTGGTGTATAGTTTAGAAAAATGTTCCACCCAAACCTCTGGCTCGATATGATAATGGGAGCGGTTGCATTTTCCAAACTACCCTTTGCGATAATATGCCAGAACAAGCGACTATCATTACATTTTGCAGCTAATACCAAGTCTTGCTAGTTTTTGTCTGCAAAGTCACGCTTAGCTTTGGTTAGTGCAGCTTTGTATCTTTTGTGAGCCAGGACTACCCCAGACTGGCTGTGCTCCTTCACTGCTAGATGTAGTACCCCCTTTACTAGCTTGCATTCGCTGTCAAATCATTTGCTGTCCACAGTACCAGTGGGCCTCTTGCCAGAGCTTTTTATGATGAAGACAATTTGAGGGGCTTCAAAGAATTCCCAGTGCACCGATAAAATAGGAATTAATTCAAAAGTATGTGCACAGTCCAAGATACTAACCGAGCCCAACAGAAAATTTGTAAATAGCTCATAAATTCTGCTATATGAGTCCTGGTCTGCTAAAACATTAGGCCAGGTTACTCTTCTGCGGTTTTTGGCTATGGGAGGCTGATCTATTCTGGAAATGCACATTGAAGAATGTAACTGATGACACTGGTACTGGCATCCCATTTAAAAGTGTCCTGCCTGTTTAGTCAGATGCAGTTCTCCCATTACAGGCCCTCAGGCTCCTTCCAGTGATCAATGAAGCTATCTGCAGGGAAATAGACGTTAGACAATGGCAGTGATTACTAGCTACCAAACTAAGTATGCCCCACGGCTCATCCTCTTCCTCTTCTAAGATGCTTAGTAGTGAAGAAGGCTCAAAGGAAGCGTTAACGTCCCTGGCAATGATGATTTTAGAGTTGATTTGATAGCTCCAACCAAGTAATCTAGCAGCGATAGTACTGGATATTCACCGCTATATGGTTCTGACCTAGCATAGGCATTAAGCACGGTCCCGGTGTTCTTTACAAAGTTTATCTGCCCCCCCGCTAGCCCTACCCATCGTTTTCGGTGGATTAGCTGCCACACTGTGGGGCCTATTACGATTGCGGATTTCCCGCATCCACCGGGCCGGCGGAAGCCACCGCCGGCCCGGTGGATGCGGGAAATCAGCCGGGGAGCCTTGCAAGACCCACCGCCATATTAGGATGGCTGGTGGGTCTTACTATCTGTCCGCTGCTTTTCCGGAAAAGCATTAACATGGCTGGCGGTGTCTATCAGACACCGCCAGCCATATTAGGATGACTGTGGAAAGATGCCTTTACACGGCGGCATTTCCGCCGTGTAAAGGCATACGGATTTGTGTTTGGGGGCCCGTTGCGGGCCCCATAGGGGTGAAGGGGTGAAGGGGGGGGGTGCACATGGGGGGTATCTATGGTACCCCCCTGCATTTGCCTGCACAAAGCGGCAGGCACCGCGAGGTGCCTGCCGCTTTGTGCACGCAAATGCACAACTTACTTTTTTATCATTGCGGCGGGTGCTGCTTCAAGCAGCACCCGCCGCAATGATAAAAATACAGGATGTGACCGCCAGGGTGGCGGTCACATCCTAATTTGCACGGAGGGACCGCCGCTGCCCCTGCGGACGGTCCCTCCTTCTCTATGGTGGCGGACGGACTCAGGTCCGTCCGCCACCATAATCGGCCCCTGTATGTGGTATAGCCGTTTATGTGCACCATGTCCACAGCCCAAGTATCTTGGAAGATGCAGATATCATTTTTGCCTCTATAAAAATACCATTCGGGGTTTTGAAGTTTAGAGTGGATCCCCGCCAGGTTCCAAGAGATTAAGGTTAGTTTATTTTTTACCTCGTTGTTAAGTATGGGTGGACATCCGTGAGTGTTTTGTGTTACATAACATCACGTTGTCACTAGTCAAATAGGACAATTGGATAGATGAATATGATTGCATCGGGAACGCGACCTTGGCTATACTAATGCTTTTATTAGGTGATGTTTTGGCATTTATTGCCGGGTGCAAATTACTAGTATGTGGTTCAGCGGTGTAACTATCTCCCAAGGGTTTAATAATTAAACCGCTTTCGTAAACTATTTGGTCTGGCATCAGGTGCCTAGAGCCTTTGTGTTTCCCTGTTTGGCCACAGACTAAAATATTTGAATTAAATGAGTCCCATGTACTACTACTAAATGGTTGTAACTGGGTAATATTATCTGGCTTTACTCTGCAAATACTGCTGCATTTTGGGTAAGACAGTACAGGGGTAGGAGATGAGAAGTTGGTAATGTGAAAGAATCCACATCTTGTAGTTGGGATGAAGGCTCCTGCCTTAGTTCAAAGCCCTGTGGTGCATCAGATCTTGGTCTGCAATACTTAAATCTAAAGGATAAATATTTTGAGGGATTTATCCTGATATCGAAGGCCACTAGGGCATCTGCCATCCAAAGCACTCCCTACTTGTATGAGCTGGGGGTCCTGATAACGTAGTCTCCATAAAGAGATTGGGGGGGGGGTTAGAAACAGTAACATCATCAACTAGATTAGACAATCGTAAAAATCAATTACTCAATGAACAATGTCAGCTGTGACAGGTAGATGAAATGCAAGGAGGCTTCTCTGGGTAGTAGCCCTGCCCGTAACCATAGATTGTGTGGCTGCCTTTCCAAACATGCTTGGTATGTGCGGCTGGGCAGTAAAAGTTGGATCCTGAGTAGTTAAGGTCTCCCGAGATTTTGATGCGTCCATCTTATGTAACAGATCCTCACATTCAACAATTAAATTGTCAATTCGATCAATTACACAGTTCCCACCAGCAGATTTAATGTAGTCTTTTTGGTTTTAGTGGCAGCAGTGGACCCCTCAGCTGCCTTCCTCTTCCCCATGATTAAAATAATAATGATTTGTTTACTAGGCACTTTATACAACACCAGTACAGGAAGCGTTAGGCCCAGGATAATTGAGGGGCAAGAGAAAACCGAACAATGGCATCAATGGGACCATCAGATGGTGTCAGATGGTATCCCTGATATTGTCCCTGTATCCCTGAGCCCTGGTCACTTTAGTCAGCAAGGATACAAACAGTCAGGGCAAGCTTGAAGATAACACACAGCCACAATATAAGGTAGCAATAAAAAAAACAAATTGGCAGCCCCGTTGCAGGGTGGGAGATGGAGTCCCCTGCCTCTCTCCTCCTCTTTGCCTGGTTGTGATGGCTATGACGGGTTCCTGCAGCTGAATTTGAATGTCTCCGGTCTTGCGAAAGCAGCGATGGTGGCAGCGGCTGAGTTATAGGGTGGGAGATGGGGTCACCTGCCTCTCTCCTCCTCTTGCCTGGTTGCGATGGCTATGCCCGGGCTGAATGTGAATGCCTCCTGACATGGGAAAGCAGCGTTGGCGGTAGCGGCCACATTGCAGGGTGGTAGTTGGAGTGCCCTGCCTCTCTCCTCCTTTATGCCGGGTGCCTGGTTGCACTGGCTATGACAGGCTCCCGCACTGTGGGAGCCCCAAGCTGAATTTGAACACCTCCTGGTGTGGAAAAGCAGAGTTAGCAGCAGCAGCCGCGTTGCAGGGTGAGAGATGGAGTCCCTTGCCTCTCTCCCCTCGGTGCCAGGTGCCTGGTTGCGATGGCTATGATGGGCTCTACACTTGATCTAGCTAAACGTAAGGTAGAATTGGAAAAAATTATCTTGGGAATTTTTAGGAATAGGATTGCTAATTACCATTACAACGAATTATTGTTCATATGTGAGGATATCACAAGGAGAGCTAGAACTACACATGAGAACTTTGCTGTAGTGATACAAAAATATGGGGTGGACATACAAAAGTCAAATGCTTTACAAAAAACGTATTGATTGGATTTTAGTAACAAGGATTTAGAGAGTCTAAACCTCTCACAGAAAAGATTACAGGTTAAAGAATTAGTGTCAACACTTAGGAAATGGGGTGAGTTAGAAAGAGGGGATGACAGATGGGTTCAAAAGAAGGAAACAAAAGGGGTAACCATGCCTATGTACCAGACATATTGTTCTTTACAAATGATTTCCCAGAGTTGAGAGAGAAACCAGTTAAATGGTATAGGCAAGTTGAGAGATTTGTAATATTTTCAAAGGTATTGTTAAAGGACTTAGGGCCAGATGTATCAAGATTACATTTTGCGAGTCTATAACAGCGAATTCAACCGATTCGCTATTATAGACTTGCAAAATGCAATGTATGTAGGTTTCTGCAAATATTTTGCGATTCCTACACATTTCTTAATAGCGAGCCGCAAAATGCCTTCACATTCATTCCTATGAGCCGGCCCATAGGAATGAATGGGAATTGAATGGTCAATTTGCGAATACCCAATAGGTACTCGCAAATTGCGCATGCAATTTCAAGGGTGAAAGGATGCCAAAAGGACACCTTGTTGCACCCCTAAAATATGCATGTGTGCACATGTGGTACACATACATGCCCTAAGGGTATGTATGTGCGCAACACGGCACTTAGAAAAATTCAAAATTTTGCATTTTTCTAAGGATTCGCAAGTTACCACCAACTTGAAGTTGGTGGTAAATTGTGATTCCTTAAAGCAGGGTCGCATTTTAAAAATTGCTTCCTGCATTGCATTTAGAGAATTTCAAACTGCGATTCGCAAAATAAATAATCGCAAAGATTGTGATTCCCTATTTTGCAATTGCCTTTGGGGATGATACTTCCCAAAAGGTTTTTTCCCGTTTGCAAACTGGCCGATTCCGCTAATTGTCCCTTTTGTGAATGGGAAAACGCTTGATACATCTAACCCTTAGATACTTTGTCATCGTGGTTCCAAGTGATTTATGGACTGAGTGTAAGATTGCCATAGATTGGCCAGAGACAGAACCATGTGAGAGATTCAAAGACTGGTGTACCATCACATGAGGTAATGAGAAAATATAATCAAGTCGTTTATTTAGAGGGGAAAATTGCGCCAAAAGAAACTGATTGGGTACAAATTGATAGGACGACACAAGAATTAAAAGAAACAGTGCATGCATATTATGAGAGACTTCTACTGCCATTTAAGCAACAAGTGGAATGGAGAATGGGACAGGTAAGGATATGGACATTTTTTATATTGATTCATCCATGGATTGAGACCCGAAATAAGTGCAATGATACATCAGCATTTGATTTGCTGGCAGAGGAAGCCCATAGATATGATTCTTTGGAATGCAAATTATTGTGGAGATGAAGTGTACTCCAAGCATAAGTGGTTTGGGTTCAATCCACTGAATCAGAAGAATGGACAGATGACACAGGGAAATTTTACACAGACCCAAACAGGTGATATGATGCAGAAACAGCTGACTCAAGGACAGAAACATTTAAATTTGACTATGCCACAAGCCCCTATGCCTCAATTGAATGTCCAAGTGCAGAAATATAATGTGCAAATGGGGTTTCCTACAAATGATCAAATTGATGCAAATCCAAAGGCAACCCTGCAATACCTTATAGAGATTGATGGCAGTGAATCTGATTTGTCACAATGACGATGCCTGAGGGGGAAGGAGGAATGCCTGCTTGATGCATCCTTAGGGGTAGGCCAAAGTGGTCCTTGGATGGCACCGCAAATGGAACACCAATTTTTTTTCTTGCCAACACTGGTGCTACCCGCTCCTCTGTGAGAACAGCAGAAGTCCTCAACCTACCCCTCTCAGGAGAAAGAATCTAAGTTGTAGGAGTTTCCAACCGATTATGCCAACACCTGGGGCTAAACCTGTTAAGGTACAAATTAGATCTTTTGAGGATCTGCATAAAATTGTGATATCTGATTCCAGCCCAATGAACCTTTAGGGTCAAGGCCTATTGTGTAAACTGAATTGCTCTATCTATTGTAATCCAAAAGGTATAGACTTTCATACCAATGATGAAGATATTGTATCCAAAATGGCAAAACAGAAGACAGATTTTGAGGGGTTATGTCCTTTGTTAACAAGTAATGATTTACCCCTAGAATTGAGAGACACTGTTTTGCCAGAGATTTGGAATTTCACAGGAAAGGAGGCTGATCAAAGGAGTGGTTCCAATAAGAGTTACTTTGAAGCCAAACCATATATTCTGAGTCCTGAAACCATTGCATGTATAACACCTCTGATTGATTCATTGATCGAACAAGGGAGTTTGAAAGAAATTATAGGAAGCCCATGTAATTCACCTATTATGGGAATTCAGAAATCAAACGGAAAGTATTGAATCATGTAGGATTTGTGCAAAATTATTCAAAGTGTGATACCATGCTGTCCAATCGTGTCAAATCCAGCCATAATAATATATCAGATTCTATGCGTAGGGTAGTGGTTTTCTTTCATTGTGTCAAGCCTTCTTTTCCATCCCTTTGCAACTGAATAGCCAACTTGTATTTGCTTTCCGGTTCGAAAACCATGTCTTGGCATGGTGCCATGATCCTCAAGGGTATACAGAGAGTGATTCCAGTTTCAATCACATACCAAAAAGGAATTTGGAGTCATTGGTGATGCCAAAACCACTCTGCTCTGGTACAGTACATTGACAACTTATTGGTGGTGTCAGGTACACTGGAGGCTTGCATATGTGACACAATTGCACTACTGAATAATTTGTCAGTGAGTGGGCATTAAGTGTCACCAGCAAAAATACAGTTTTGCAAAGAGGGAATATCTTTCATCAGGACATAATATTGAGAAAGGGGTCAGAAAGGTGTCAGAGGATCAGATTACTGCCATTTTGCAGATGAACCCACCAAGAACTCAAAAGGAGGCTTGCATGTTTCTGGGAATGGTTAACTATTGCCACCAATGGATTCCAAACTTTTAATTGACCGCTAAGCCTCTTCAGAGGCTTACACATAAGGATGTGCCAGATCCAGATCCAGTTCCATGGAGTGTTGAAGGAATGCCTTCTTTTAATGAACTGTGAGTGAGCTTGTGTCGAGCTCCTGCATTGAGAATACTCAACTTTAACAAAAGTGTGAGCGTGAAGGCTGCGCATTGTCAGTTCTAACACAAATGCATAGAACTGCACATAGACCTGTTGCATACTTCTCAGCTACATTAGATTCTGTAGCTGCGGCCTTGCCTGGATTTTTTAAGGCAGTTGCTGCCACACGTTTGAGTTTGGAGCAGTGAGGGTGCATTGTGATGGGCCTCACTTTGTTGAGATTTTGTTGACTTGTACTCAAACGCAACATCTCACAAGTAGCCAGTTAACCAAGTACAAGCAAGTGAAATTGGGTGATGAGAATGTGTGCTTAATGAGATGCACAAGTCTAAACCTGGCTACCTTAATGCCCTTACCAGGAAGGGAAGTGGTGATTGTTGAAGCAGATCATGATTGCTTTGACGTGACTGAGCTCTGTACGAAACTTCATCTAGATATCATAGATGTTCCATCGCCTTAGTCGGATCATGTATTGTTTATAGGTGGATCATGCTTGAGAGATGCTGGAGCAAACTTGAGTGCTGTGTATCCCAATTGCACGGTTGTGGAAGTGGGAGTGGTGGAAGCATCATGGTTGCAACGAGTGTATTCAGCCCAGGTGCCTGAAGGAATTGTGCTAACCAGGGCTTGCAGCATTACTGAAGAATTGAGAGTTACCACCCTCATGGACAGCCAATATGGATTTTCGGTTGACCATGATTTTGGGTAGTTGTGGTCTCAGCATTGATTCATGCCATCCACAGGTTTACCCACCGAAATGGGAAGGGGCGTGAAAAAGTATAGCCAGCATTACAATTGCCAGCCCAAATCGCGGTGGTAAAGTGTCCAGCCCATTGATAAGGAAATGATTATGTGACGGTCAGCAATCGCTATGCGGATAAGACTGCTCACTATTGCGCCCTAAATTCTTACATTTTCAGTGGGGATCCAGTAAAAGAAAACCTGATGTCCCAGAAAGCAGACTGGTGTTTTCAGTTGTGGAAATGTGGAAGGAAATAAAAGCATTACAGGATGAAGTGTCAGAAACAGAAAAACAAGAGTGGATCAAAGCAGGTTGCACAGATGATGTTTGGGTGTACACAGATGGGAGACCAGTCTTGCCTGACAGTTTGTTGTCACCAATAGCAAGAAACTACCATGGACCTGGCCATGCTAGGAGAGATGCTATGACGCGTCTTTTTCTAAAGAGATTGTTTAATCCTTGAATTCGAACCATTGCAGAGGTGTTGTGCCAGAGGTGTGTGATATGTCAACAACAAATTCTTTGAAAGAAAACACTAATCACAATGAGTCAAGTAGGGAGAAATGGAGGACCCTTTAATAGGATGGAGCTACGTTGTATTGTGATGCACCCTTACAAAGGACTAAAATACGTTCTGGTGATTGTGTGTCTGTTCTCTCATTGGGTGGAAGTCTATTCAAAAGGCATAATGACTATCGAACTGTAGCAACCTGTAGCTAAACTACTTCTTAGAGAGCTTTTACCACAGTTTGGATTTCCGACCTCTTTGGAATCAGATAGAGGGGCTCAATCATGAGGTGTTACGAATGTTTTTGTGCAGCATTACAAAGTGAGAAGAAGTTGCACTGTGAATATCGACGAGAGGCCTCTGGAGAGGTCAAGCAAGTGAATGGAACAGTAAAGTCCCATTTGACAAAGGTGTGTGCATCCACGTCTCTCAAGGCCTGATACTTTGCCCTTGGTGTTGTTGAGTTTGAGAAGTATCCCAGACAGAAGAACTGGACTGTCCCCACATGAGATCATAATGGGGAGGGCTACGACACAGCCTACAGTCCTGGCCAATCAGCTAGTAAATATAACTGATGATTTGGCACTCGATTACTGTAAAGAGTTTTCTGATGTGTTACGATCTGTGTTTCAGTAGGTTGGGGAAGCTGCCAATTCACCACAACAGGAGCAGTGCAATGACCTGTGTTCCGGTGACTTGGTCCTAGTCAAGAAACATGTGGGCAAATTGTGTTTGGAGCCTTATTGGTGTGGGCATATCAAGTGACCCTTGTTACCACAACTGCTGTACGATGTGGTTGTTGGCCTAATTAGGTACATGCTGCCCACACTCGCTGAGTCCCGTGCCCAGTGAAAAGGCGGTACCTGGATGTGCGGTGGTCACAGTGAGACATTCAACTCAGGTCAGTTATAGAGTAGATAGGGCATAAACTACTGGGTCTCGAAGCACTGGTTCTAAAGAGTGTCTGAGATAGTCAGTCCCAGTAGGTAACAAGGGTTGTATGGAAAGGGACCTGACTAGGTGAAGTTTTGACTCAGCTCTCATGAACAGTGCAAATGGAAAGCGAGTGATAAATGAAGACCATTGACCATTGAAGATCACATTTCCGGTCACCTGAAAGACCTCCACTGGCTCCCCGTCAACAAGAGAATAACGTTCCGTCTCCTCACCCACGCACACAAAGCCCTCTACGACCTAGGACCTGAATGCCTCAAAACGCGCCTGTCCTTTTACACCCCCACCCGACAACTACGACCGTCCAATCAAGCCCTCGCCGCAATTCCGCGCATCCACAGATCAACCATGGGCGGTAGATCCTTCTCCTTCTTAGCGGCCAAAACTTGGAATTCTCTTTCCACCCACCTCCGCCTTACACAGAACCACCTCTCCTTCAGAAAGCAACTAAAAACTTGGATATTCGATAAGTAAAGTACCCTCCCTCCCCTCTCCCCTCCCTCAAGCGCCTTGAGACCCTCTGGGTGAGTAGTGCGCTATACAAATTTTTTAACTTGAACTTGAACCCAGCAGAACTGACAGATTGATGCAAATCATGGCAGAAGACAAAGTTCCCCCAACTATGATTGAAACCTCAAGTGAATCGGAACAAAGAAACTCAGACAACGATGAGACTACAGTGAGAAAATTGAAAAGAGCTAAGATGCCAAATCGGAGATATGCTGCACCAGAGTGGACATATTTAGCAGCAGCAGCAAATGACTGAGAAATACCGTACCAAGCTTTTTTGCTTCAAGGATCTGAACTCACAAAAAACACCTTGAGGAACTGTTACAATGAGAGGCATTTTGCAAAACAAAAGAATAAAAAGAAATGGCCTTTGAATAACAAACGAGACAAAATATACTGGATTATACCAAACCTTGAAACTTGTGAACTGTGACAGTGGGAGAAGCAAAGTAAATGTTGTTTCCAGAACTCAAATATATACCTGCTGCAAAACCCTACACTATAATTCCTTCTCAAAATTCATCAGAAAATATGAGTTCCCCCTCAAGAGAGATGGGAGATCCAAACCTAATATCGTTAATACATAAACGCATATGTGATTGCTTTCTATCTGCGTGTTCTATAATTCTTTTATTGTTACTTATTGTACTAAACTTTCCTGATCATGTCTACGTAAAGCATCTGTTCAGAAATACCTAAAAAGAAACATTTGAATATTGTACCAGATACACAAACTGCTGAAATAATGGGTAATTTATTGTACTAAACTTTCCTGATCATGTCTACGTAAAGCATGACATTAAACCTACCCCTGTTGCTAAACTGATAAGACTTTGCAATGTGATCAATCTATTAATGATTTTTCTTTAAATGTCTTTAATAAACTTCTCTACAAATATGTTGACACTATAGATGTTAGAGATTGTTATGTATGCATGGAAATACCTACCTCAGTATCAGAGGGAGTGACCTACCATCACCTACCTCTTACTTATGGCATTTCTTGTATTGCACTAAGCAGTTTATTCTATTGCAAAGGGCAATTTCAATATTATTATTCAAATTATGATTTGATCTGTTCAGAAATACCTAGAAAGAAAAACGTGAATATTGTACCAGATACACAAACTGCTGAAATAATGGGTGAATTCTTGTAACCCACGCAAAGTATAGCTGTAGTGTATGCACATAGACATCATTTAACTTGTTCTTTACAGAATGTAGAAAATGATGTCAAAGATTTTGTTGAGGATAGATGTGAGGAAATAAAGAAAAAGGCTGAGACGCAATCAAAAATTCCACCTTGGGCACACGTGTAGGGTGAAATAAAAAAGAGTGAATAACACTCTGCAATTATTATTATTATTATTATTATGCGTTCTTATATAGCGCTCGATTACCCGGAGGCATCTCGGCGCTTGCCTTGGGAACCCGTCCTGGCTTTTTTCCCTGTGAGATACCCATACTGGGCATCCCCAAGGTGAAAGCCAGGCATCCCGCCGCGGGGGGCCGTAGTGGAGATTAAGCAAGCTAATGCCCAGAGCTGCAGAGTGTGAACCCGTGATTCGAGTAGGCACCGAAACGAGAATTATCGAGTCCGTGGATATTTGGGCTCAAGACCCTGCCGCGTCGGGAATTGAACCCTGGTCCCGGGTCTGACCTCTGCTTCAGGGTCTGCCTCCTCTAACCAGTGAGCCACACTTCTCCAATGGTTCTGGATTGCCAACACCAAGGGCTAAGTTGTGAATATTGAGACGCAAAACTGAACTTAACAATACATTTGTTGGTTCCAGTGAATAGGATAGCACCTTCTTAACTGTGGGAGGTTGAGGTTTTCTATCTTGGAGGATCTGATCCTGTTTTTCCAATGTGGTGCTATATTTGTGGGAAAAAACCTATTATAACCTGCCTAAACACTGGTACGGATGCCGCTATATGGGAATAGCATTTCAAAAAATGTATCATGTGACTCAAGATAGTGGAACAAATTAATTTAAACATATTCATTTGATAAGAGGAATAAACGCTTACAAAGTAATTGGGACATTTTGTGCAGCAATAATACCATCAGTTGGGGTGATTCTAAATCCTCACAAAATTCGAAAACTTTCTACTGTAGTTGATTGCTTATCAACTGATACTGCAGGAGGTTTCCTTGTCATAGATACTGAAATGGTTGTTATCAGATCTATGGTATTACACAACAGACTTGCATTAGACGTCCTACTTGCAAAAGAGGGCAGAGTCTGCTGCATGCGAAAAGTCAAACAGTGCTGTACTTAAACTGATGGTGCATGGGAATCTATCGGTAGAGGATTTACCTCTGTGAGAAAATGGTTTGTGACATTGGGAGGTAGTTTGGTGGGGAAAATATTAACACCCATACTACCTATTGGCATTATTGGAAATGGTCCTTTTGGCAGGGTTATCCTCAAACTTTTTACTTGTTCCTCCCTTATTGTTCCTGACCCGTGGTTGTTGGCAATAGGACTCTGATCAGTGCTAAAGTGCATATGCTCTCTGTGTAAATTGCGATTGTAATTGGTTATCCATGATTGGCATATTTGTATTACCAAGAAGCCCCTAGTAAAGTGCACTGAGTGTGCCAGGGCTGGTGATTCAAATGCTACTAGTGGGCCTGCAGCACTGATTGTGTCACCCACATGAGTATCCCTAAAATTGTGTCTCAGGCCTGCCACCGCAGTGCCTGTGTGCAGTCTGTGAACTGTCATGTCCACCTGGTCAGTGTCCCCACTGACCAGGCTTAACCCTTCCCTTTCTGTACACATTGGTCACCCCTATGGAAGGCCCAAGGTACCTCCTTGGGCAGGGTGCAGTGTATGTGAAAGGTAGAGCATGTACTAGTGCAGGTGATATGCTCTGGTAGTGAATGACAGACATTTAAATTTTTCACTATTGTAAGGCTATCTTGCCCATAGGCTATCATGGGGAATGCTGGCTACAGTGGTTACCTGCATATCTTCCCATAGGAGCAAGTTAGGACATAAAAGTCTGGTATCCCTGAACTCAGAATTTAATAACACATCTTTTGGGAAAGGTGGTTTAAAATCCTGTGTTTGAAAGCGGCACTTTTAGAAAATGGCTGCTTTCTTGTCTGACCGTTCTGTGTGCCTTTGGCCTGTTTGTGAATTGACTGTCTGGTCTGTGAGTAACAGGGCTGGGGGATTCCAGGAGATAGAAAGAGTCCACCGAGGGTGAATAGAGAGATCTGCCTCTAGATGTGAGGGAGGAGTTGCACCTGGGACCTGAATAGGACTGTGCCTGCCCCCCACAGTGCTGGTTCCACCCCCTGTGGTGCGTCTGATGTCTCTGCCCAGCACTGTGAAAGGAGAGAAGGAATTGTGTCAACAAAGTGCTCCAGGGCTGTGCTTTTCCTCCACAAAGATGGCTCCACCTCCTGCTGGGCAGCGGACGACCCTGCCCGTCTCTCTGAAAGGAAAGGAGAACCCAGGAAAACAAAGTGCTCAAGGAACACCCATAACTGGTTCAGTCCAGCCTCAGAGCTCTCCTGCACAAAGGGAACAAAGACTTTTAGGAGTATAAGTACAGGACCCGAGACTACAGAAAATTAGATCATCCTGGAATCAAGTAGGAACCTCTGCCAAGGAGAAAGCTGGAAGTCTGAAGAAGGAAGTCTGTCCTGCTGTTGCTTTGCTGGACTGACCTGCAATTGCTTTGCTGCCAAGGAGAGGGGAAGGACTTTGTTGTTGCTTTGTCCCCTTGCTTGAAGAGATCTCCAAGGGCCTGTTGTGAGCTGGTCTCGTGTTAAGAAGTCCCAGGAACAAAGATACATAAGAAAACTCAATTCACACAGAAGAAGGTAGCAGGTCTAAAAATCAGAAATGCCGAGGATCTTGAGGACACAACTCAAGATCGGGGAGTGGGTCCAGACAATGCTGGACAGCGCAGCAGAAGTTACCATAGCTCGCAAGATCCTGAAGGATCACCAGGAGACAGTGGACTTGAATGAATACATTCAAGTTGAAACTGCCGATACCAGCGTTAGTGTACCCCATAAGTTATATGAAGTAACACTCCGGACAGAGGGGGACATAACTAGAAAAAGAAGAGCAGTCTTTTGGGAAACCTGTCTAAGGGTTATGACATCCTTCTGGCTGAAAAAGACTGGCCACCTGAATTTGTCAGGGAGTGCCCACATGGCGAAGAGACCATTATGCCAGCCTTCTCAAATCATATTCCTATTCATAAAAAATACACCTATGCCAGAAAATGGGCTGTAGCCCAGGCTTCAGCATTATATAAAAATCATGTGGGATGGGATGAGGAATCACCTCACCATAAGATCCGGTTAAAAAAATCAACCTACTGCTCAGAGGCAGTATCCAGTTAAGCAAGAAGCTAAAATACAGGTCAGGGAGATCTTAGATCAACTTGAATACCAAGGGGTGATTGAAACATGCACCTCGTCAATGAACAATCCTTAGTTTCCTGTCTCCAAACCAGACAATACATATCGTCTAGTTTTGGATTACAGACATCTAAACTCTTGTTGCAAAACATTTGCAGTACAAACCAGCGTTCCAGGGACGGACAGCGTGGGTAGGTATGCCTACGGAGACTCCAGGAGACTCAAGGTACCTACTATTGAGGCACCTGCATTACCTGTCTGCCCCTGTTGAGGTCCCTCTCACCAAGAAGAGAGGTACTTTTTTTTGTCAAAATTGTATTTTATTAACAAGCAAGAAGGGAAAGAAACACTCGCGACAACCTCGCACAATTCCCCACACAGGGGGTTAGCTTGGCAAGCGGGAGAAAGCAAGAATGCAGCCGAATACCCCCACCAGAGGTAGGCACATACAATAACAACACAAAGTGGGCAGCAAGTCAAACGTGCTCAGGCACGGTAGCAACACAGTCCAGAAAGGCCCAGCTTTCAGGGGGGAATCGGAATCGGCATCCGCCTCCTTGTCGTAGTGGTGAGTCACTCCCGCCACAATCGAGGTACAGTGAGGGTCAACAAGAAGAAATGAAAAAGAAAAAAGAAACCGGAAAGGAACTTCCCCCCCGCCCTCCCCCCGGTGGTGGTCGCGTCCCATACTCACAATCATACACGCAACAGCATTCATACTTGGAATAGGTGCAGGGCCCGCAGTGTAGGTGGATAGACCGCCGACGGGAGTCCCTTAGCAAGGAAACGGACCAGTGGATCCCAGCGGAAGATAAAGTTCTTGAAATCCCCCAAGAAGACCTCAGCCATGCGTTCCATGCTCAACAGTCGCCACAGTCTGGCATACCACAAAGAAATCGCGGGGGCCTCCTTCTTCTTCCAGGCTGCAGCCAGAGTAGTCTTAGCCGCCCCCAAGCACAACCATAAGATCTTCTTATCCGCCCGGGTCTGATGTTCCAGCAGTGGATCTCGGAGACCCAATAACACATGTGCCATTGAGTCTGCCACTGGGTATCCCAAGATCTCTCGAACATGAGAGAGGATTTCCTCCCAATAGGGGCGAATAGCCGGGCAGTCCCACCAAACATGGCGGAAGTCGCCCAGCAGGCCACAGCCCCGCCAACATCTATCAGAAGTGCCTGGGAATATACGATGGAGTTTAACCGGGGTGAGCTACCAGTCCATCATTGTTTTGAGATGGGCCTCTCGGAGTTTAACAGAATGGTTATGTTTTGCAAGGACTCTCCACAACTGCGACCACTCTACCTCAGAAATTTCTCGGTCCAACAAACTTTCCCAAGAATCCATGTACCGAGGCCTTGGGGACATCGCTGTGGACAGGAGGTGGCGGTAAAGAAAGGATATAGTTCCTCGCATGCTAGAGGTTCGACCAAGGAAGGACTCGAAGAGGGTGGGAGCTCTAGTGGCAGCATCGCGAACAGCGGGGGAAAGCGCCCAATGGAGAAGTTGAGCATGATGGTAACGCTCCGTTGGGAGGACCTCGTAGTCCCTCCTGCAGTTGTCAAAGGTCAGTGGGGCTACGCCATGAAACAGGTGGGTGAGGGCCAAACACCCCCCCCTCCGCCAAGCATCAAAGGGACCTTCAGTTTGGGCAGGAGGGAAGGCCGGGTTGAAGTGGAGGGGCTTAAACGGTGAGGGAAACGTAGTCCATCTCTCATCCCCGGCGAGCGAGTCCCACACCTTCAAGGTGGTGCCTGTGGGGGTGCTAATGTACGCATTAATGGGCCTGTCCCTCTTGGGTTTCCACACCAGGTCCCAGATTGTCCTCCCCACCATGCTCCTGTCCATGTGGAGCCAATGTTTTTCAGAATCCGGTTGGGACCACTCCACCAACACCGGAGCTGCGCCGCTTTATAGTATAGGAGCATATCTGGTAGGCCTACTCCCCCTTCCCCACGCGGTCGTCTAAGCGTAGCGAAGGAAAAACGCGCCCTTCCTCCCCTCCAAATAAAGCGGAGCATGAGGGTTTTTAAATTGCGGAAGAAATCAGCATCGACCACAACGGGGAGTGCCTGGAATAAATACAGCAGCTTGGGGAGCAGGGTCATTTTAATAGCATGTATCCGTCCCAGCCACGAGATATAGAGGGGTAGCCAGCGCCTCAGATCAGAGCGGATACTTGCTAGTAGGGGTGGAAAGTTAGCTGCCCCACCGTCGGAGTGAGGCGAATCCCCAGATACAGGAGAGACGAAAGCGTTCATTGCAGGGTGGACAATGGGCGAAGGCGGTCCACCTCAGCCAGAGGCAGCGTAAGGTTCAAGATAAAGGACTTGTCGCAGTTGACCTTGAAGCCCGCCACTCTCTCAAAATGTTCTAATACTGCCAGGACCTGGGGCAGAGATTGCGCGAGATCCAACAAAGAAAGCAGGACGTCGTCAGCAAACAACGAGATTTTATGTTGTTCTCCCGTGAAGGGCAATCCCTGTATGCCTGGGTGTTCCCCAACCGCCATCGCCAGTGGCTCGATACTCAACGCAAAGAGCAGGGGCGAAAGCGGGCACACCTGCCTTGTACCCTGGGAGTGGGGGAAGAAGGTCAACAGATGGCCGTTGACCGAGACTCTGGAGCGGGGGCAACTATAGTTGGCATGGATCATATGCAAAAATCTGGGCGAAAAACCAAAAGCCGTCAAGGTCTGGAAAAGAAATCCCCAGTCCACCCGATCGAAAGCTTTTTCCGCATCTAGCCCCACTAACTCTGCAGGGATGCGGAAGCGGGTATCCTTTTCAATAAGGTGGACCACACGGCGGGTATTGTCATGGGCCTGGCACCCCTTAATGAATCCGGATTGGTCGGGGTGGATAAGTGCGGGCATAAGATCTTGTAACCTGGATGCTAGAATGGACGAATACAATTTGGCGTCGATATTCAACAGCGCTATCTGTCTGTAGGAAGCGCACTTGGAAGGGTCCTTCCCCGGCTTGGGGATAATCGACACCACCGCCTCAGCCATGGAGCCCGTGGTCATGCCCGAGTCCGCCATGGCATTGAAAAGGTGCACCAAGTGGTCACTTATGTCAGCCGCAAAGGTCTGATAAAAGAGCGCCGTGAAGCCGTCAGCCCCAGGTGCCTTATTGGGCTTCAGGGCTTTAATCGCCGTCAGCACCTCCTCCCTAGTGAAGGGGGCTTCCAGCAAGTCATTCCATTCGGGGGAGACGCGGGGAAGTGGGAGCGCAGCTAGATAGTCCCTCTGGGCCGCAGGGTCCAGGGAATCTCCCGAATAGAGCGCCGCATAAAACTCTCCAAAAAGTTCTGCTTTTTCCTCATCTCGATGGTGAAGTTCTCCCCTATGATCCTGTATACCTCCAATATATTCCTTCTCTCGCTTGTCCCTCAACTGGCGCGCTAGATGTCTCCCAATCTTATTACCCTGTGAGTAGGAGAGGCGGCGCAATTTCAGGAGAGTGAACTCTGCTCTATTATTATAATGGGATCTGAGTTTCCCCCGGACCGCCGTCAAGGAGCGGAGCGTCTGCCTGGTGGGATTCTGTTTATGAGTCACTTCTAGCCTGGCTAGTTCGTCCTCCAGCCCCTCTCTCTTCTCCCGGCGTCGCCGGTTGAGAGTTGCGTTGAGGGCTAAGCAACTCCCCCTAATCGTTGCCTTAAAAGCATCCCAGGTGACAAAGATTGATGTATCTTGGACAGGGTTAAGGTAAAAAAAGTCCCGAATCGCTGCTCGCAGAGCTCTACAGGAGGGGTCATCTCTGACCACAGAGGCCGGGAAGTACCACTTGCGCGGTCCGGCGATATCCTGCACCCAATGAAAACACAGAGTTAGCAGGCTGTGATCGGAGACCGAGAGGGGGAAGATTCTGGCATCGCACAGGGCCCCTCGTAGGGATTGGCTCAGAAAGCCATAGTCCAGCCGGGAGTAGGATTGATGGACATGCGAATAATAGGTGTAGTCCCGGGTGAGGGGATTGTGCACCCGCCATCCGTCAATGAGGCCACAGTCTGCAAATTTCTCTTTCGTTTCAGTCGAGCTTACCCCGGCCTCCGCCCTCTGGGGTCGAGAGCAGTCCAGATCACGGTCCCACACTAGATTAAAATCCCCTAGGACAAGAAACTCCCCCTCAACAAAATCTAACACGGTGGTCAGCAAATCGTGGAGAAACCTATTTTGACCTACATTAGGAGCGTAAAGAACTAAAAAGGTACACAATTTGCCCCTAAGTACTCCCTTGACCAAAATCCATCTACCCTCTTTATCGTTCCTGACCCCCAGCGGTTGAAATCGCACTGCTGAACGGAACATCAGAGCCACTCCCCTGTGCTTGGTATGGGCCGAAGATCTATATATCAAAGGGTATTGCCTGTGCTTGAGGCGGGATTCGTCCTTCCTCGCCAGATGCGTTTCCTGGAGGCCCACCACATCCAAGTCATGATCCAAAATGTATTTCCATACCTTTTGCCGCTTTTGAGGGGAGTTCAACCCCTTAACATTCCAGGTGCCAACAACTAACGGCATAATGGGCAAAGATTCACAAGCAGCTCAACGCCCCTCCTCACCACACCGGACACACACCAGTCCCTCCAGCAACCTCGAAGTCTCTTTAACCGCACTACCCACCCAGGTCCTCCCCTCCCGCCCCTTACACCCAGATACTGTGAAGACAGAAACATTCTACAACATGCATTCTCGCCACAACCATCACCCTCCCATCCCTCCCTCAAACTTCCCCCCAAACACCCTCCCCTCTTCGCACCCCCAAGGTCGGAGGGCCTCAACCGGAGTGCCTCCTCCACTATGAACTGCAAGGGCCCCTCTGGGCCAACAAAAAAGGGGAACAAAAAGAAAAAGAAAAAACAATAGGCCACCAAAAGGGCGGCTCCAGTAACCCACCGCAGGTAGCTGGTGGGATATCGGACAGTGTCCCATTTAGTTCTAGGACCGGGGTGTCATCTCCAAAAGTACATGTTTACCCACGGTACCTGAACGGAGGGGGGGGGTCGCCCCTCCGCCGCTTAGCCGTCTTCCCTGTAAGTTCATGCCGCTCCCGAGCCATTCTGTGACAGCGATTCCGTCACAGTCGCCACCGAGGCCACTGCTCCATTCCTCTCTTGCTGGCTGGTCGAGGGATCCGGTCTGCCGTGCGCCGGCGGGCGCCCTACTCTTTGCCAGGAAGGCGAACGTTGCCGTCTGCGCGCTGGGGAGTGATCCGCACTCGGGGAGGGGGCCGGGTCGTCCAAGCCTAGTAGTTCTTTGGCTGCTTGCAGTGATCGGATCTGGACCAGCAGGTTCTGCCAGCGAAAGATCAGGCGAAAGGGATGGCCCCAGGAATACGCCACACCACGGTCTCGCAGAAAGGAAGTCACGGGCTTAAAAGTGCGTCTCTTTTGCAGCGTGGTAGCCGCCAGGTCCTGGAACAGCTGGGGACGGTGACCTCTGAACTGCAAATCAGTTATCCCCCTCGCCTTCCGAAGAATACGTTCTTTAAGTTGAAAGTCATGAATGCAAACCAAAATGTCCGGGGGTGGGGCCCCCGTGCCTCTCGGCAGCCCGACTCTGTGTGCCCTGTCCATTCTGATCTCTCGCAGGTCGTCCTCTCCCAAGAGCTGCAAAAAGAGCGCCTCCACATATCCACGCATGTCCCCCGCCTCTCCTTCCCACGGCACCGCGCGGACGCGAATGTTATTTCGGCGGGAGCGGTTCTCCAGGTCTTCAGCGTGGGCCTGCAAGTCCAAATTTTGCTCCGTCAGCCGAATTACGTCTTGTTGTAGCTGATGTACGTCCTCCGCCATGCCCAGATCGTGTTCCTCCAACGTGGCGACCCGCTCACCAATGCCATCCACATCCCTTCTCACCTCTCGAAGATCCTAGGCGAGCTGGGTCCGCAGCTCCGAGATGTCTTCCTTAATGGCGGAGAAGAGTTCTAACATGAAGGCCTTGGTGGCCGGAGCTTCATCGTCGCGCAACCGGGGAGAGGAGCCAGTGCTGGTGCTAGGGGACGACGGCGCCTGCGTTCCCCTGAGTGGCCCCTCCTTGCCGGGCTTGTCCTTGCGGGTTCTGTTCGCCATAGCGTTCCAATACCAAAGAGAGGGGGGGCACTGCCACAGCTCCCCCTCAAGCCAACACCAACCGCACCACCGACTCTTCAGTAGTGCGGCTCGGCTCTAGGTCGCAGACCCCCGGGGGGGGGCGGTTCTGTCTCTGAGGCCCGCAGGGTCACGCCTCAGGTCCTCCGGGCAGGCACACGGGGACTCCCTTCAGTAGGCCACGGGCACCCGCGGTCCAAGTGCAGGGAACTCCCAATAAGCACCGTGGTTCTAGACAGCGGTTCGGGCCGGCGCCGCCTCTGTCACTCCACCGGATCCTTGCTAGAGGCTGGGAACCGCGCCCGGGAGCCAGGCCGCAGATCCCCGCTCTCGCGTAGGCCAGGGTCCGCGCTGCGTCTCCCAGTGCAAGGCGATGGTGCTCCAGGGGTCTCTACGGGCAGCCCGCGCCTCACCCCAGCGGAGCCGGACCTCCGAACTTTATGGGCCCGAGGATCTCCCCCCTGGCGGCGGCTCCGCGGTAGGGCGGATTGGTGGGTACGCCCCTGCAGCGCTGCACGCAAGGCCCCGGCTTCACTTGTCCGCCACGGCACAGGCCCCGAAGTGGAAGCGGGCACAGTCTATCACCCACGCGGCCCCGGTCGCACACAGGGCACCCCCAGGGGGTCCCGGGGCGTCGCTCTATAAGGAGAGCCGCTGGAAGAGCCCAGGGAAGGTGCTAAACAAGGCGTAGCAGAGCACTGCGGCGGAGGGACAGAAAAGACGTCTCACTCCGCCGCCATCTTGGACACGCCCCGTCCAGACCAGAGAGGTACTTTTTAAACAACTACATGACTTCCCTGACTTGTAGTAACTACTGATTGGTAGCATATCATTAAAGCACCATTCAGTGTAGATATTACACAACACCTTCACTATTTTTACACCCTTTTTGGTCCTGAAGAATTGCCACTGTATATTTTTAACCAACAGGGCAAGAAACATGTTGACCCAGAGAGTAGAGCAGTATAGCAACTGATCACCCTTGCCACAGGGAACTGCCACTCTATAATTCTATTTTTTTAGCAAGGTGGATAACCAGCCAGAATAAATATATGTACTTGGAATATCAAACTTTTTTTAACCATCCACGAACTCACTGCACCACCTAGTATCTACACACACACGGGCCACACACCCCCACTTCATCACACGGCAAAGGAACAAAAGATCTCCGATAAAGAGCCCCTTCGCGGGTGCCCGTTGGACATTGCAGCGCAGGTCCAGCGTGGAGCAGGTCCAGATGATGAAGCATGACACCTAGCTTGCTGGGTGTGTGAGGACACTAGTTCCGCAAAAGCAGGATCCCCCATCCCACTTCCCCTTTTCCTTTCCTACCCCCCACCACCACCCTCAATACTGATCGGTGGTCGGTTCCCTTTCCAGAGGAACAGCTCCCCTTCGCTTTGTTGAGCAGTACAAAATGCACACAGTGCAGCACTGATGAATACCATTGTGCGCAAAAAATATAAAACCACATTAGATATTTCTAACGGTTTCTTCTGTCAAAACATTGCACCTGAAAGCAGGTACTTGACCGCTTTCTCAATTATGGGGACACAGCGTCACTTCTGTCATCTCCCCCAGGGATTCAAGAATAGTCCAGGGTTATTTTCAGCCAGAGTAACAGAGTTACTACAAACGTATGATGATGAGGCATTATCTTATGTCGATGACATCTATCTAACAGACGATGACTTGGACAGGCACTTGAACAGGGTGAACCCCAAAATACTTGGATTCGCCTCTGAAGGGAACAAATTCAATTTTAAAAAATCAAGAATTGCCCATCTCAACGTCGTATTCTTAGGATACGAACTTTCAAGTGTAGGCAAAAGCCTGGCAGCCAACTTTTTAGAAAAGTGTGCGCTGCTCCATCCTCCAAAAACCCTGAAAAACTTACATTCAATTCTAGGTTTCCTGAATTTCGGAAGAATTTACATTCTAAACTACGCAGAAAGGGTTAAACCTCTCTATGAATTAATCAAACCTGATTTCAAAACAACTAATTGGACTCAAAAACACACAGAAATTTTGCGTTCAGTGCAAACAGACATGTTAGCAACAACACATTTACAGACACGCGTAAACGAACGCAACCATGTAATCCAAATCATCCCAGGGAGATGCGGATTCACATACCTAACTTTTAATGCAGGTGAAAAGGTACCAATAGCTTATAAATCACACTTGTACACACAAGCTGAAATGAAATTCACTTCAACAGAAAAAATTCTGACAGCGGTTCAGACTGCAGTAGCAAAAGAGAGAGCCCTCGCGCAGGAAAAACGCATACAGGTCATTACTCCTGTACCTGCCTTAGAGGCAGTGACAAAAGGAAGCATTCCAAATGCAAAAGCTTTACATCCGAGATGGATACAATGGGTTAATTCTCTTGCTGCAACAGACTTTGAATACGTTTTCGACCCCTACTTGAAAACAAAATTTCTACAATACGAACAAGAATGTCCTCTGCCTACTGAGATTCTGCCTCTAGAACATTACGGATGTATAATTTATACAGACGGATCAGCACAGCACACAATTGGGGGAAAACGAGCTTATAGTGCAGCGTGCGCGATTGTTAAAGGTCGCTGGCGCGATGGTTTCAAGTTTATTTATCTGTTTGATTAATTAAAATCTTTAAAAAAGCAGCTAAAACATCAGCAATTTTAAAACTATAAAACAATACATAAGTTCAGTTAAGTTCCTAAAGCTTAAATATTTACCATACACATTAGGTAATATAATAATCAATCATTTGTGGTTGTTTCAAAGACTTAAGTCTATAAAATACATGTTCACGCAGTCCGTAAGTTAATCAAGCGAGAGCCTCCAGCTTTTTTTGTACAGCACAAAGGAATTTGACGAATGATAAATTGATTGGCAGATCTTCTGGATTTAAACTTGCAATCAGGGCTTGTCTACATGCCCTTACACCACGTATGGTAAACAGTCTCTTAAGTATAGTTTTTCTTTCAATTTCCTAATCTGGGCAAAGAAAGAGTAAGTGTAGAATGTTTTCTTGTCCTAATTTACATAGCCTGCATAATTTGTTATCTTTTAATCTTTTCCATGGTGGAAGGTGACATGAACCTGCAAAACAGCCAAATCTAGCATTCATAAAAATGTGTTTATTTTTCTTGGATCATGAATTTTCCAGATAGTTTTGGACCTTTTTTTCTTGAATCCATTAACAATCGGCCATGAATGATTTTGTTTAACGAAAATATCTTTATGCTTTATCAGGGAAAGATGGTTGGTAAGTTTATTTACTGTTTTTTTAAGCTATCCTGTGCAATGGTGGTGTTACAAATGGGTGTTATATCAATTTCTTCAATTGCTCTATTTAAGTAGGATCCGACATTTAAGTTTCTGTTATTTTTTACTTCTTGCCTCAGTAAACGGGACATTTCATTGTCCTGATCGTTTTTTTATTCTATTCCACACCTTCAGTATATGCCCTTTCCTTACTTACCATTGGTTGTTTAACCCAACCTCACCTGGGCTTGTGAGGCATTCTTTGGGAGAGAAAATAAGGTTCTGTATGTTTTGGCAACAGCGGTATTGATAATCTCCGCATCTTTCCCATTGAGTACCTCACTACCGTATGTTAGGGTAGGCAGTAGTTTTGCGGCAAATATTTTAAATAAAGGGCGATAAGACAGGTCTCCTATGGTTTTCTGAATAGTTCTGAGTGCCCCAACAAGGGTGTTCGCTTTCCTTGTAATATCCAGTTTTTGTGTCTGGAAATTGCCATTATCCTTAAAAGTGACGCCCAAGTACTTGAAGACAGCTACTTGCTCCAAATTTGTTATACAAAGTCCATTTATGTGTAGATTTAATTCGCACATTTTTTGTGGTAACCATTAGCTTGGTCTTAGCTTTGTTAATGTGCATGCCGTTTTCCTTTGAATACTTAAAAATGCCATCAATTAGTCGTTGCATTCCCATTTTGGTATGTCTTAATAGTATGACGTTGTCTGCATATAATAGGTTGGATATCTGTTTGTGAGCTAACCTTGGAGGATGCGCATTGATTTAGTTTAACTCTGTAAAAAGATCAGCTAAAAATAAATTAGAAAGTAAGGGGCCAAAATGCATCCTTGTTTAAGACCACTAGATGTAGGAATTGTATTAGTTAGTGTTTTTCCCTCACCCGTCCTCAACCTAACCCAAGTTTCGGAGTGCAGAAGCCTGATCATTTTTAACAGATTATCCGGAATTCCTTGATTGTTAAGTTTTTTCCCACAGAAGTTCTCTATCAACACAGTCAAAAGCAGATTTAAAATCTATGAAACACAGGTATAACAGTTGTTTAGCTGAAATTGCTTTGTCAATTAATACTGATAATATTAAAATATTTGTAGATGTACCAAGGCCTTTGATAAAGCCTGTTTGGTTCAGGGGCAATACCTGTTTCTCCTTTGCCCAGTCCATTAAATTTGTCAATAGAACTCCAGCAAACACCTTTGCATCCCTATCCTGCAAGGTAATTAGGCGATAGCTTTCCTGCAATTGCCAATTTCCTTTCTTAAAGATAGGTGTTATTAGTGATCCTTTCCATGACTTCGGGATTTGACCACTCTGGACCACTTCTCTAAAAACATTTGTAAGATAGGCAGACCAAAAATCAGGTGCTTCTTTGAATAATGCAAAAGGGAAACCATTGGGACCAGGGGCCCATCCTTTTGTTTCTTTATCAATCTGGCCACTTGAGTTTTGGTTACTAAAATTTCACAATCGCCTTCCTGGTCAACTTTTGTGTTGCTTATAGTGGTAAAGCATTGTTTATATTCTGTATGTTCAGGATTTAGATGTTTTTTTTAGGAACGTCACCCATTCTTCAAATAAACTAGATCCTATAGCAGCTTTATTTGGTCTGGATAGACCATTACTTAATCTCCAGAACTCCTGCGAGTTTGTTAGTGTGCTTGCATGGAAGATTTTTGTCCACAGCTCTTGTCTGGCTTTATTTTTTCAATTCCAAATTAATGTCCTTAAAGTATAATTTGTATTTCTTAATAATGCCACTGTTTCCTCATTGAGCGGGGACTTGGTTAGCTGTCTCCTAAGTCTGTTTCGCGTACATCTGATTTTCCTTACAGTATGCGAAAGAAAGATGTTAGTTTCTCTAGTTTCTCTTGCTTCACTCTGGGCCATTTATTTCCTTTGTACACCTGGTATTTTTGTATTGTAGTTTACTACTTTCTGAGTACATTTTTCCCATTGGTCAATGGCAGTTGTCTTCGTTCTTTCGTCCAAGCATTCTTTAGCAACATTTTTTGCCTTTGCCGTAATCTCATCCGCATTTTTGGGTTTCCATATGAGTTTCTTGTAGTTAATGGTGCAGATCTGACCTGGGATTGTCAAATAGTTTTCAGATTTTGGACAGGATAGCTTTATCTCGATAATTTGCTGGCTATGATCGCTGTCTGAGACTTTATTCAAGCGATAGGATTTCACCTTGTTGAAAGTACACAATGATGTTAATGTGTAATCAATACGTGAATTACCGTTACTTGAGTAAAAAGAACAAGCAGGTGGAGAGTCCGTTGTAAATCTACCATTTAGTATCCTGAGACCCGGCGCTTCCATGTACTTAACCAAGTTTCTCCCTATTCTATTTTGTTTGTTCTGTTCTAGGTTCCTTTATTGGATCCGGGATTTCCCATTGTTGATTTTGGGATTGGACGAAGTCATCCCGCACCAAGGGTATCAACAAGTTTATATTTAAGTCACTGTTACAATGTAGTCAGCCAGTGGCTCTTCCAAGATTTGCTCCAATAGTAAGTTGTTTATGGCAATAGTCATCTCTTTCTTTGAGAACTGTTTTGGAGGTATATATATGTTGACTAAGATTAGAACTATATATGACCTACTTTTACAAGATTTATATCGTAATTTTACTACGAGAATATTTGGATTATTCGTGTGTATTTGCTCATGTTTCGCCTCTAGGTCATTCGATACAAATATTGCTAAACCTCCACAGGGGCGACCAAATTTCTGATATTTAATTGCCGGTTCAAAATATCCCTTGTAATGTTTTAATATAAATGGGTCCATTGCCCTTTTTCCTGTAATAGTACTATTTGATTATGATTTGAGATCCCTTGTATTGTAGCGTCCATTAATTTTCTACAAATCCCATTTATGTTCCATGAGCATATCTTTATTGTAGAAGTGGCCAAACTCTTTTCTTGTAATAGCGCTTGTAGTAAAGTTTGTCAACGTTCCTTATTACCATGTAAGGATGTCATGATCCATTGTTCGTTTACCTCATTTCTGTCCTCTTTCTCTAGTGTATTGTACCATTTTTAGGTCTCGCCTGCCGATGCGCTTGCGCATTCGAGCTGGTGAGAGATATAGGGGCTCATCCAGAGTTTAACCAAAGTTGCGATTTGATGCAGTGCACGTGCGCTTTTAGGTCAATGCGCAAGCGCAATGAGTTAAAATGCGCGTGCACAGCATCAAATCGCCAGCCATCTGTTCCCCAGCTTTTTGCCGCCAGCAGCTCTTCCCGCTCCGCCCCTGGCTGCATCAAAGCATTTCATTCCTCCCAGCGTGCGCTCTGACTCAGCCATTTCTCCTCCCCTAATTATTCACGGCCGGCCGGCTGGCCGGCCGTACTTTCAGTTTCACGGCCGCCAGGCCGTGTCTCCTTTTATTTTAACTTTTTTTAAAACATTTTTTAGTTACCGCTGGTTCTATCCATTCCACCTCTCTCCCTTTCCTTTCTTCGGCGCAACTGGAAGCTTGGCTGATGATAAATTAATCAGTACATTTACGTAATATACCCAATTTTCACTGCCCGTTTCGGTACAATTGTCAATTTTAAGCAATGTACCTCCGCTATCAAACACTAATAGGGGCTGACTTTATTCACACATATTGGCACCTAATCACCAGTTTTAGTTAATGACCAGTATGAGACAAAGGGCCAGATGTAGGTAAATCTAATTTACCGACTCATAAATACCGAATTTTACCGATTCGGAATTTATGAATCGGTAAATTAGAAGGAGGCAGATGTAGGTAATTTTTAAAACACAATTACCGAATCTGTAAGATTCGGTATTTACCGATTCGGTAAATACCGAATCGGTATTTCCCATTGATTCCTATGGGCTTTGAAGCCCATAGCAATCAAAAGGAAATAGCGATTCGGTATTTACCGAATCGGTAAATACCGAATCCTGCAAGGGTGCAGGGGGTGTCACTTTGACACCCTCTAGCACCCCAAGTACAGGCTTGTGTGACATGTGGCACACATACATGCCCTAAGGGCATGTCTGTGTGTCACATTGCACAGGTGTGCATGCACAGATGTGCATGCACACCTGAATTCGGTATTTTACCACTCAATAGGATTGGGTGGTAAAATACCGACTCTTAAGGGCCTGTGGCACTGTAAACTGTGCCACCTACATTTGGAATTACAGAATCAGTATATTTACCGATTCGGTAATTTACCGAATCGGTAATTTTACCGAATCGGTAAATATACCGATTCTGTAATTTTCAGCCCCCTACATCTGAAAACCCTAATACCGGTCGGAAACGGCCGAAATCGGCCGTTTCTGACCGTTATTAGGGCTCCTACATCTGGCCCAAAGAGTCTTTCACCACTCATATAGTCTTTCCTCACTTTTTGCCGCTCTTTTGATTTAACATAATTGCGGTTGATGCTCCAGCTCTTATGTATGTCCTCAACCAAGGAGCTTTCAGAGACTTCCATTTTATTCACTTCCTGGTTCCAGCCCTCACTCGTCCACTACCTGGTGCCGAGTAATTTGTCGTGGGGCTGCAGCTTTGCTGTATACTTTATGAAGGTAAGATTCACTGTGTCTTGCGCGGTAATTTTGGTTGTTGCATCACTATTGGTGAAAACCTGAGCCAAACACCATGTATTTGATGTTGTGAACACGCGCTACCCACTCGGGAGTAACATGGTTTTAGGAGTGGTTTGCTCACGATTTTCTGAAGACAAGTTGTCGTGTTTTGGTGTAATGGGGCCAACAGAACAACAGGTCTGTTATGCATAAAAAAGAAGGTAGAAGTAAAGCCAAGCAAATGCATTCCTATTTGTGAGAGCAATAGCAAGCTGTGGCGTGGATTTTTTTTTTTAAACCATCTTTTCGTTTGCTTTTTAAAGAACTGAGCTTGAAAGTATCGCATGTTGCTTCTGTTATGTATTATTCAATTACGGCTTTCTTGCATGGTAACTAATTTCTGTATTGTCTTCATAAGTATTTCTTTATCCACTTTCGTAGAAAATATACTTCTGCATATAACTAAAGAGAATCGTATTAATTGCTCTTGAATCTAAAGCAATAGTTATGTGTACGTTGCGGATAGTTTGTTTATTGTCCCTCTTTTCAACTGTGATTTCTTCCTGTAACCTCATAGGCCAGTACTTCACCTCATTGGAGGGATACCATGTAGAAAACGAACATTTTGAAACTCAAAGGCATATAGACTGTGCACCTTAAAATCTGAGTGCTGTCTTGCAATTAAGACCGTTCAAAGCTATAAATGGACTGCCATGAATTGGTATGCTGCACCCGGTTCTCACTCTCTCCTCCAATATCCCTCTCACTGCTCTCCTCTCTCTCTCTCACTCCAATCCCTCTCCTCTCCCTCCTTCCCTCTCGTCCTCCCTCTCTCTCCCTCCCTTCACTCTCTCACTCTCTCACTCTCCCTCTCTCCATCTACCTCTCTCCCTTTTCCTCACTTCAATCTCCCTCTCTCCTCTCTCTCCTCTCTCCCTCTCTTTACCTTCCCCCTGCTCTCCTTTTTCTCCCTCTCCCCATCCCCCCCTCTGCCTGCTCTCCTCTCTCTCTACCTCTCTCCCTCCCCTCTCTCTCCCCTCCGTCCTTCGCTCTCGTCCTCCCCCTCTCTTCTTACCCTCCCTCTCTCCCTCTACCCTCTCTCCCTTTCCCTCTCTCCCTTTCCCTCACTTCCCTCTCCCTCTCTCTCTCCCTTTCCCTCTCTTCTCTCTCTCCTCTCTCTCTCCTCTCTCCCTCTCTTTACCCTCTCCCTCTCCCTGCTCTCCTTTTTCTACCTCTCCCCATCTCCCACTCAGCACCACCACAGCATCACTCAGCACCACCACAGCATCACTCAGCACCACCACAGCATCACTCAGCACCACCACAGCACCACTCAGCACCACCACAGCACCACTCAGCACCACCACAGCACCACTCAACACCACCACAGCATCACTCAGCACCACCACAGCATCACTCAGCACCACCACAGCACCACTCAGTGCCACCACAGAACCACCACAGCACCACACTGAACCACCACAGCACCCCTCTCCACCACCACAGCACCACTCTGCACCACCACAGCACAACCACAGCATCACTCGGCACCACCCCAGCAACAGTCAGCACCACCCCAACAACAGTCAGCAACACCACAGAACCACTCAGCATCACCACATCATCACTCAGTGCCACCCCAACATCACTCAGCACCAACACATTATCACTCAGCACCACCACATTAACACTCAGCTCCACCGCAGCATCACTCAGCACCACCACAGCACCACTCAACACCACCCCAGCATCACTCAGCACCACCACAGCATCACTCAGCACAAACACAGCATCACTCAGCGCAACCACAGCATCACTCAGCGTAACAACAGCATCACTCAGCCGGCCACAGCATCACTCAGCGCAACAACAGCATCACTCAGCGCAACTACAGCATCACTCAGCACCACCACAGCATCACTGGTTCAAATATGTTCTTTCAATGATTCAAGCTGTTTTCAAGCTTTCAAGCTTTCAAGCTTTATTACAAATCACAAAAAGATGTTAATATTTCACTTTTGTTCTTGGATTTTCGTCACAATAAAAAACACTGAACATAATCTTCACAAAAGTTCTTTACAAAACTTAAAGCTATTGACATTACAAATTAAATTAATTATTTAAAAAAATTAAAATCAATTGTTATTTGTAATATCAATACATCCAAGTCACGTAAATACAGAACATGTTGCATTACAAATGCTATAGGTGTCACATTTGCGAGAGTTATAACTATTGGCATTGTAAATGACAAAGCTATTAATTTAGCTATTTTCAAAAATAACACATACATTAAAAAAAAGTCATTTATAAGACCAATAACTCAAACTTTCCTTTTCCAGGGTTTGTTTTGCCAAGAGGATTTTTTAGTATGGAGAAAACAGTGTCGATTTTTTCAAGCCATGATTTTTTTGTATGACTTCCTATATTTAAGAAGGGTGTTGGGTAGACCTTTGGTGGTGGTTGACTGATTAATATCCCCCATTAAAGAAAGGTTCCATGCTCTTTTAGGATTGAGTCCGCTATTGGACCTGTGGCAACTGTTACCAGCGTTAGTGAAACTCTTCCTTCGGGGTTAGGCTGAAAGCCCACACATTTGATGTCTTCTGATGTTATCCTTTCAAGCGTTGTTATAGTTTTCATTAGCCGGAGGATATTTCCTCTGTTTAGGATATCATGTGTTCCTTTTGATTCGTAAAGTGGTTTAAAGACAAGTTGTGTGGACCTTTTTTTAGGGCCTAGTTTCACTATTTTTTCTTCATTTCTTCCATATTCCTCATAGGTAATATGCCTGTTCTGACCTCTTCTTACAATAACTAGGTTGTCTTGGGTTTTTGCATATGTCAAATCGTCTGTTGTTTCTTTTTCTTTCCAAGAATATATCTTTGTTCTGTCAATCCCCGTTTCGTTCCTTGCCATAATATTGTCTTTTTGGTTACAGTTCCTAACGAGGCCAGGCGAGGTTTTATCGTCACGCTCTACTAGCTTCTGAATTGATGGACATGTGTAAATATGTGAATCATTCTCGCTGGTCAACGGTGTTCCTGATTCCGGTCTAATCCTTGACATCTTTTCTTTAGTCATACTTTTGGTTTGGTCACTTCGGATGTCAGAAGAAGTATGGTCTTTTATTGTGCAACAGTTTCCCTTAATTTTACATTTTACTTCTTCTTCCTGGACCTTTTTTTTGTTGTTCGACTTCACGGGCACTAGAGGTTTGGTTGGGAGTTTCAGTTAGAATACTGATGTTGCTTTTGACCAATTTTTGTTTACAACAGAAGACAGTTGGCTTAGAAAATATATCATAATATTTGTCATGTCCTTCACTGGTATTTTTCACTTTTGTATGGTTCATCCCATTGGTGTTGCCATCTGTTAATTTTTTTCTTTGTATTTTTTCTTCCTACTTCATTTCTGTAGGGCAGTGAGTCTAGTTTGGTGTCTGTTGTTAATCCTCTTTCTTTGTTAGATGTGACTGTTTCAATATTAGAATGCGCAATGCTTTCCTTTTTTGCCTTATTTCTTGCTTTCCGCAGCTTTTTTCTCTGTCTTTTTGTTATTTCAAAGGCTACCGGGCCTCATCTTTTGCTCCTTCTTGATTCAGTTCATTTGGTGAGTCCGATGATGTTTTATTAGCTTTAGTATTATTTGTTTCTTGATTTGTGTTTGCTTGTTTAATCACGTTTGATATATTAACATCGTCGGTATCGATGTTTGTTGATTGTTCCTGTTTTTCTACTGATGTAGATTCCCTTGAGTTAGGTTGATATCCATCCTCCTTACAGTTGTCCTTTTTTCTATTCCAGACAGTTTCTTTGACATCCTCCAAGATTGTTTTCACAACCTCCGATATGATTACCAGTTTATTAATTATTGGAGCACATGTGCACTCTATATAAGTCGGCACTGATTCCCTGTGTGTTTTTATTATTAGATTATTTAGTTTGGCTAATTTATTCTGGATTTCGGCAACTGCATTGGCCATAAGTCCCAGTATGTTTATTTGAATGTCCATTTTGTTTGACTGCACTGCTAGTGCTTCAAGATTTAGTACTGATGTTTGATAGTGTATATCCCATATCGTTTGGATGTGGCCTCAGCGCTCGGCTGACGCCCGAACTGTTATAAAAGATTTGCGAGTCTTTATCGGCACTTACGCAATCGGCACGCTACATTCTGACCAGGGTCCGGCGTTTAGCTCAGGAGCTTACACAAGCAGGCCATGGCCAGCTTGGGCGTTACATTGCGGTACTCTAGTCCATTCCATCCTGAGGGAAATTCGGTTGTGGAAAGAAAAAAACGTGACATAAAGTAATCCATAACAGCTAGGGTATTAGGCTTGGGTGACGGGTGGGTCAAACGTCTAATAAGTGTCCAACGTAGTCTTACCAATCTGCCAAGAAATCCTCTGGGTGGAATCACTCCATATGAAATCCTTTTTGGTACTAGAATGATGGTCGAAGACCTCGATTGTCATACTTCAGTGGTAGAACAAAAACCCTTTGATATCAAAGACTGTTTGGCTGTTTTGTAGGACTTAAATGAAATAACAAGAAGTCTCAGCAACACCATAAAGAAGCCAATGACCACTGAAGAAAAACCACCTGTCCCAGCAAAACCTGTCTGGATTCAAAAGATTGGGGATCTAGTCAGAGAAAAGATTGTGGATAAGAAGGAATTTGGGCTTTCATACAGAAAACCAGTACCTGTGCTAGCAATCCATGGATAAAAGAACTGTGTTACTGCCGCCCCTTGCAGGAAGAAAGGAGAACAGGTTTGTATCAATTGACCTGGTAAAACCACACCATGTGGCCGATAATAAGTATTAGGCCCAGTGGACTCCAAAGGTGTAGCAGACGACCAAATCTTGCTACTATCCAAGAGTTTCAAACTGAAAGACTCATAACCTTTGAAGAATCTGCAGTGAGAAAAGAAGGACTATGCAACAAAGCCATGGAACTTGTACCTCTTGAACCCAAAATAACAGTTCATCAAGAAACTCCCGTCTACAATGATGTAGCATCTGACTATACAAATATGTCAAGGGACCAAGCAGCTCCAGCGATTTCAAATAATCAGGATGCAATACCAACAATTGACAGAACTGCCACTGGCTATTTCATCAACTTTGATAACTTTTCAGAGGATCCCAGTAAGCCCGAAACAACGCCAGCAAATAAAACTTTCAAGGAACAAGTAACAGAAATTTTTCACCAGCTTGCAAATACATATCTGGTTTCACCATGGATTGAATTTTGGATTGTGTTAGGTGTACTTTTTCTCCTACTATGGCTCATTCTTGTTTTAAGTTTGGGAAAACTGATAGATTGAAAATATAGTAAAATGGACACATCAAGTAAGAACATCAACTTGCTCCTGAAGCCACATAAATCATCTCATCTTGAGCAAAGAGACCTGTTGTCAGTAAACATCACAGCCGTGCCCCTCCCAGGTGGTATAGCATGAGACAGAATTGACTATAACATTTGTGGTCTGGTCGAGCTGTTGAAGATTCCACACCAATTTAAGGTTTCCTTGAGGGATTTTGTTTCACCCAGTACATTTTCTTATGATTGGGACTTTGAGACTTGTAATAACATGATGGCAGACTTAGAAATGTCAGCAAAATTTACAAAACATGAATACTTAGAAGGTTCATCAGATTATGAACAAATTTATTGTTTTAAAAATTATGGTCACCATTTTTTGCACAAATCTGCAAACCCTAGAAATGTTTTAACTTATAATCAATGGGAACATTGTCCAATGCCACCAAAGGGTAGCTCTAAAACATTTTATGAAAAATGTCCATACTTTTCAGGCTTTAATGTCACAAATCCAGAAACATTTTACTTTAGAAATGTTAATAAGACAAGCATGAAAAGTATGTTGACTAATACTAAGCAAATTTATTCTGCGGCCTTTTATGCTCGATTGTCCACATTAGGTTTTGACTTTTGGAAAGACGACATTGAGACTAAAACTGTCTAGGGCACAAAAGACTGGCAGGTGCAAGGTTTAGAAGCCCTATTTAGAACCTGCATCATCCCAGAACAAATAATGTTTTTAAATGAAACTGTTCAACAGACATCTTGTCTTGGCCTAGCTAAGATAAAAGACTTGAATAAACCGTCAATACCTAAGCCCACACCTGATAGTAATAGAACTACAGATGAGGAGGTAGACGTAAATTATATTTTACAACAAATCAGAACTAATCCTGATTGGAAAAAATGGTTAATCTGGCCCACAGATACGAATAACTGTCAAGATAGATCACTGAAGAAAACAAAAGGGTTTACAGTAACTAGGCCAGATCCAAAATATATCCAGAGACAACATCCAGCGATAATAACAACTTTCAGTGTAGGAAAACTGTGCCTTGAGTGGCTATAAAAATCTGCACTCCCAGATATAAAACAACACTTACCTTTATTTAAAGATGGCATTGATTTGAGAGAATTCTTACTAGGACCTTGCAAACAACGTCATAAACGTTTCATATACGCCGGTATTTAAGCTGCTTATAATGAAGCATGGAAAGTCACACAAATGGAAACTGCAGAACGAATACGAGAAATTGATCGTATTAATTTAGAGAAAGCTCTCTCTGTAGTTGACAATGGGTTAATAACTCTGTCATCCAGAATTTATTCTTTGGACAGCATTGTATCCTCTGCCATAAACATAATGGAACAAGACTTGCTCATGTTACAACATGGACAGTCTCAATTGCGTGCTATAATGTTGCTAGGCTACCGTTACAAAACCTTCGTTCAGGCTATGTGCCTTGGCATCTAATCAACAACACGTCATTGTTTACTGGAGTTAACCTTACAGATAAACAAATCTCTTTGGCACAGAGGGGAGCAGACCATACGGTGCTGAGCATAGAAAAACTGGAAAGATTACCATTAACCGTTTCTGAGAAACCAGCCGTTGAATGGATAATACATGGCACCATCACGATACCAGTGACGATTTTCCAGTTTCAGTATTGCTTAAATCACATACCAGCAGGCCTGTATGAAAGGTTGGGTAAACAATACATGAAGTCGACCTGGGAGTTACCATACACACACAAATGTTGGAGTGGGCAAAAGGAGGCATTTGTTACTGGTAAAAATTGCAAAACCACATGAGCAGTACACTTTTGTGTCAGGGTATTAATTTACATGGAGCCTGCGACGGTTCTTCAACCAACTTATCGTGCCACCTGCAGGCTTCCCCGGCAGCAGTGATAGATCCAATTTTTAGGCAGCTTTCCAATGGAAGCTACATAATGGTGAATGATCACAGCTATTGTGGAATGATGCCAGGAATAGCATATCTAGTTAGTGTGTCAGCCAGGGTCACTTCCTGTATGCAAGTATTGTTTACTAAAACTAAGACAGAAGGGGAGTCGCCGCTATGGCCTTCACTGAACATCTCTTCCATACCAATTGATACTTTAAGCAGAATGAAAGCCATTCTTTTACAAAAAACTGTGCCACTGACCTCGTCCAGAGGAGAAACATCACTTACAACGCAACTTTTACCACGCAGTGCCTTTACATCGCAACTTTTACAACGCAAACCATTACAACGCATTGCGCTGGGGGGCGCTCTAGGATAGGGAATAGGTTAATTTACTATCCAATAACCTTCCCTAGTGTCCACGGGGACTGGAGTTGGAATAGTAAATTAAACTATTCACTATCCAGCGCCCAAAAGCACTATGCGTTGTAATAGTATGCGTTGTAAAAACCGCGTTGTAAAAGCATGCGATGTAAAAGCATGCGTTGTAATGTCGTACATCCCGTCCAGAGAGACGTATGATCTGCAAGTTGCAAGGTCCTCTGCGGAGATACATGCCTTATCATCAACAAACTGCCCCATACATTTTGCAGAAATGTTAGTTCGTATCTTAAACATGTCTGATACCAGTGGTATTGTACATGTATTTAAGATGATTTTTTTCGGGACTGTTAGCACCCTTTGAAGCAGTCCTTGGCATTTTTTCTAACTTCGTGCACTCTGTGTTCGGCGGCCTGCCTCTCGTTTGGGACTCGTAACAGGGATACTATTTTTATTCCTCCTGCTCCGTTATGGCAAGTCCAGCCACCAGCAATACCCAGATTACCATGGAGAACACTCTTCTAGCAATGCAGTATCATGAGCGCATAACACAGATTCTGGGCTTGGCGCGTTTGAGAGATCTGAATACCACGTGGTTCTTATCGTTCAGACCAATCTGGCAAGATTGCATCTTACCTGTTCCATGATGCCTGCTTTGTGGAGAGGAATGCGTGTTGGATATTTGTCTGACACTTCCATCAGCACTGCCAACGGATGTTGACGCTTTGCTTGGTTCGGAAACGGCTCATGCATTGTGATTTCCCCAGCGGCTACTAATCCTGATGATGGCATTCATTGAGGTATCATCCGGCAATTCCAGCTGAGGGTGAGATACGTGGACCAACAGGCACACAGGTACCATCTACTGCGAACATTGCTAATGAGACTGACGCTGACGGCGATGCTTCTCATCTGTGTACGATTGATCTACTTAATGAAGTGGTTCAACTCTCACCTACTGTGGTAGGCGATTTCTTTGCCAGCTTAGAAGATTTAATGTTTTCTCCTGACACCGAGAATAACTTTTGAAATGATCACACAGCGTTCTATCAACTTTTAATTCGACCTTCGTTTTTCAAAACAAATACTTCTAACTTTGGAACTCTATTTTTTCTATGATTTGATTTGACTTTTTTTTCAAAAAATGAACTTTGGCACAAAGTAATCTGCTTAAAGTAGAACTATTCTTAGAGAACAACAATTCTTTGAATACTTCCAAAAAACAATATTGGCCTTATCCACAAACCTAAAATGGTTAAAATATATCCTGCTATGGGATGGTCTCGATTTTTTTTTCTGTAATTGAGAGCCATTTCATAAATGAAATTTTCGTGATTCATTCAGTTAGCATTGCCAATGTCATATTGTATGCTTACGCTGAAATCATTGCTTTTAAATGCGTACAGTACAAATGCTCATTTTATGTGTACAACCATTTTCAAATGCATTTTTATGTATTTTTGGGTGGGATTGTAAACACCTGCTTTAGATATGTTTTAGTGCTTCCATTTATTAATGTCGAACATAATAAAGTGGAATGGGTGTTGTACAGCATTTTAGGGCCCTAGTGTAATTTTCCATATTCATGCCCTTATATAGATATAAATCACCATGTCCTTATATAGGCATAGAAATAATAAACATATTTAGACATAGCCCATGCAGTCCAAATACGGCATGACTACTTTCACTAGTTCCAAAAATCCACAATGATTTCTTGGAAAACTCGGCTTCAAGAGTTAGGGACTTCCCCTTGCTTGAATATTGATTTGTCCAAGAACTCATGGAGTTTTCAAAGAACTGAGACTCTTTGATGACGTTATTATGTCCACCTTTACGTCAAACTCGGCACCTTCAAGGTATAAATATGACCACACTTGCCCAAGCAAACACACGGTGGTTTGGAGCAGTTTGACTATCTACTTGCCCGACGCATCTCGCTACAGAAAGTGCTGAAGGATGCCGACCCTCCAGCAGACGTACTGAGAGAGACGCTGTCTTTTCTCCTGCTGAGAAATCCAGCTCCAGTGTTTCCAAGCTCCGTTTGAGGGGTGTTGGGAAATAGAGTCCTGAGACAGAGAGATACAAGACCTCCTTCATTCTAAACCATGGTAGGGAGCTGATTAGACCCTAAGAGAAATCTTGGATAGATTCTTGGCAAAAGAATACTAAACTTATGCTGCACCACACTTACTTCTTCCCTCGTACTAGACTTAGGTTAGGTACATCGGGCTAGGCATATTTTAGAAGCATCAGTTGAGTACTTTTAGTCTTTATTTATGTATTTTATGGCTTAGAAACCATACCATGCTTTTACAGTATTATTTTATAATACTCTTCTTGATGTACGCATTATACTTTACAGCCAGTATTACGATTGTAGCAGTTCATTTCTACTGCATGAGAAAGAAGACTGTTCAATAAATACTTTTATTGAAAACGCCCGTCTCTCTATTTCTCTGCACCTGTCAGGTCCCCCACTAAAACGTTTTCAATCCAACTGAATCTCCAGCCTTATCAGAAAGCAATGGTGATTGCTGCATTGTCCAGGCTATGTAAACAGCCTGGGGCACAGAATCGAATTAAACATGGCGGCAAGGAACCCCGTAAGAGCAAACAGGTCAGCGCTCTAGTCAAAACGGCAGCCTTGAGTGATGCAGGCGAAGCGCGCGGTAAACTGCGCACTTCACCTGAGCTGTGAGCGGAGCAAGAGGTGTATCCTGGCGTCGCGTTAGTTTAGGGACAAGAAGAAACGCGTCGCGAGTTTCAAAGAGAAAACACCAGAGTTCGTGAATTCCTAGATAACAGTAAGAACGTTCCTTTTATTATTGACGAAAAGTTTACCTTGAATTTCTGAACTGCGCAAGCTCGGACTCCGAGCCATTTCTATAGCGAGTGCGCAGTGTTACCGTAGGCCACCTCAGAAAATACAGAGACAGCACAAATATATATACAAATATTCTGAGTATCTTCATGTAGGAAGGCTTTCTGAGAGTTTACGTTGTGCTTTCAAAGGCTAGTTATCCTAGGTCTAGCACAGTAGTGGAGGCTTGAGATAAACAAGTATAGTTATAGGGTATTCACTAGCTGAAGAATTGTTAGAGTCTCTCATAGACCACATACACGGCAGTGAGTCAACTGTAATGTTAATAGCGTTCAGCTCCTGGAATTGCACATAGACAACAGTGAAGTAACTGTTGTTAATACGAAGGTTTTCAGGTGAAGAAAAAGAGAAATACTTACCAAGACTTCAGTTTTCTATTCTGTAAGTAAAACCTGAAGGAAGAAAAGATAAAATTAGAATTAGAGAAAGAACATTTAATAATACCTATTCATTACATTATAGAGCATCAGATAAAGAGTAGAAGAATACTGAAGTTAAGAAGAGAAAGTAAAGGCACACAGCTACTGAGTAAGTTCAGAGGGCAGACAGAAGAATAGTACAATTAGGAAGAAAAGAGTAAAAAAAGTGATATACATGTATTTTATTTTTCAGCACATTTAAAACAGTAGCGCAGAAGAAAAAGAAGCTTTTTCAAGAAGAAGAAGAAAATAAGAAGACATTGTGTGCATTCTCTTCTCTGTCCATTCCCCTTTCCCCGTTGGGGCTCTACTGGCTACGCATTTATATATTGTGTGTGGCTGGGGAGTCCTGAGGAGGAATTGGGAGCCTGCGTCGTTCTGCTCCTGTGTCATTGGCCAGCAAGAAGAAAGAAGAGCTGGTTCTGACAGCACCTCTGGTGAAACGAAGCATGCCTGAATGACTGAGTAAAATATCTATCTATTGTTTCCACGACTCTGAAGATACATTTTACCTTGGGGAAACAAAGTTGTCATGTTTATGCGGTTGTCAGAAACGAATCCCTTCTTGTGAATTCAAGAACGTTTCTAGTGACCTCTGAGCTAACTGGCACTCACAATTAAGTTTAATATATTCGATAGAGATCAAGTAGACATAAGTCCTACGTCACATCTATAGGATATATTTTTCCAATGCGCAAAGCCTATTGGAAATATAGGAACTACACTACAGTAGTTCAGGGTTACCACTCTTACAACGCTGGCCCGGGTGAAGTTCTGTGAGCGAACCCTTCGGACCAGTCATTGCGCTCTGCGATGCTGCCTTGTAGCGATTCTCCTGGGACCTTTTTTGCTCCATTCCTAGTTGTAAACAGGTTTGAGTCCTTGATCTCTTTGGAGGGAGTGTACTGACTGCCCAACTGTGAAATGCGACCGAGTATGTCAGTTGAAGAACCTGGGTCAGAGGGTGATGAATTTTAATTGAAGCAGAGTGACCAACCATGGTTTTTATCGTGGAACCTCGCAGGGCTGTATGTAAAAACACTCTCCAATCACACACACACTTACAAGGGGGAGAAGAGAAAAAGAGACGACGAGGTGCTGGTTCCAGATATACGACACATTAGAGAGTATCGATTAGATGCCGTGATAAAATTAATTGTCTGGAACAATACTCTGCTCTATGCCACATATTGACCATCTTTGTGTGGCATACAACAGAATAACCTGTATTGATTGAAGAATCTGATGCGCAGTCTCGTGTGGCATTTATCCTATCTTACTTAAGTGGGGATGCAGCAGCTTGGTCAATGCCTTTGGTCACCAGAAACGACCCTGTGCTATTTAATTTAGATGACTTCAAGAAAGAATTCATGCGAATTTTTGATCGTCGGAAGGTGTCTCAAGCTACAGATAACGAACTTTTAGAGATCCGACAAGGTAATAGAGAGTTAGTGGCATACTTGGCACAATTCAATAAGTTGGTGTTAGAGACGGAATGGCCTGAAAACAAACGAGCCGCGGTGTTTTATCGGGGACTAAAAGATGAATTAAAAGACGCTTTAGCACAAGTCCCCAATCGCCCAACTGAAATCTCCGCTTTGGTGGATCTAGTGTTGGAAATAGATTTTCGCCAGAGTGAGAGAAGGGGTGAGAAAAAACGAGATTATCGACCAATTGTACCTCGCTTTGATAGAGCCAGATATGAATCACATAAGGAATCAGATGCCAATCGCGGAGTTGAACCCATGCAAATTGGAACTATCCGTGGACCTCTTACGAAAGAAGAAAAGGAAAAAAGACGAAATAATAAATTGTGTCTTTATTGTGGAGGAAGTGGGCATTTTGTTCGGGATTGCCCCAAAAAGCCCAAGACACAGTCGGCGGAAAACGCCCAGCGCCGCCAGTAGATGGAGTTGGACTGGTGGGTGCAGAAATAAATTCAGCTCCCAAGAATCATGCTTTGGCCAATACCTTACAATCAGCCGCCCCTCATTTGGTGATAACTGTAACCTTGAGTTATCGTGAGAGTCGATGGGAACAGATTGCAGTAATGATAGACTCTGGAGCTACGGGAAATTTCTGTGATTTGCGGTTTTCTGAGAAAATTGGATTGCAAGCCATTCGTAAAGAGAAGAGCGAACCAGTTAGGGCCGTTGATGGTACCAACCTGTCATCGGGCCCCATCGTGAGTCATACGGAACCAGTGCAATTAGAAACTACAGAGGGGCATAGTGAAATCTTACAATTCAATTTAATAGATGCCCCTCAATTCCAATTGATTTTAGGGTTACCCTGGCTCACAGAGCATAACCCCACCATAGATTGGGCAGCGAGAACGATAACCCTGAACTCAAAATACTGTAAGGAAAATTGTCTCCAAAACAAAAAGAACGGAGTCGATAAATCACCAGCATATCATTTGAGTGAAAATGAAAATTCAGTCTGTGTTATAAATACAGTGGTTTTGCCTGAAAAGTATCAAGAATACCAGGATGTCTTTAATGAGGTTGAAGCAAAGAAATTACCTCCACATAGGGAATATGATTGTAAAATCGACTTGGAACCGGGGGAGAATCTTCCATGCAGCAGGACTTATGCTTTGACCGAACAGGAAGACAAACATCTGAAGAAGTATCTGGCAGAATATCTAGAGAATGGATTTATTCGGCCTTCACAGTCTCCAGTCTCTTCCCCCTTGTTTTTTATTCCAAAAAAGAGTGGTGAATTGCGTACGTGCATTGACTACAGGGCAATAAACCGGATAACAATCAAGAACCGTTATCCATTACCTCTAATTTCCACTCTGTTGGACCAGGTGAAGGAAGCTAAAATTTATACAAAACTAGATTTGCGAGGAGCGTACCATCTGGTCCGAATCAGAGAGGGAGATGAGTGGAAAACGGCTTTTAGAACTAAGCAAGGTTTATTTGAATATCAAGTGATGCCGTATGGATTATGTAATGCACCAGCAGCATTCCAACATTTTATTAATGATGTACTGAAGGATTGCATCGATCAGATAGCAATTGTATATATTGATGATATATTGGTTTACTCCACTGAAGTAGAAACACATGAAGGACATGTCAAAAGAGTACTACAAAGGCTTCGCGAAAATGGTTTATTTGTCAAACTGGAAAAATGCGCTTTTGATGTAACCACAGTCGAGTTTTTGGGATTTGTACTTGCTCCAGGAGGTATCACCATGGATGAAAACAAGATAAAGGCTGTGGTTGAGTGGAAATCTCCTACATCAGTAAAAGAAATCCAAAGCTTCATAGGATTTGCCAACTTTTATAGAAGGTTTATTCAGAATTTCTCGAAGAAGTTAATTCCAATAACACGTTTATTGAAGAAGGGAGTTCCTTTTCAGTGGGATGCGGAAGCGGAGGCAGCATTTTCACAGTTAAAAAAGGATTTCACCACTGCACCCATTTTGCTGCATCCAGATCCTGCGGAACCATTCTTTGTAGAAACCGATGCATCAAATCTGGCCTTGGGAGGGGTGTTATCACAGAGACACAAGACTACGGGTCAACTCCATCCAGTGGCCTTCCGCTCTCGCAAATTAACACCCCCAGAAGTAAATTATACCATCACGGAAAAGGAGCTACTAGCCATCAAAGATGCCTTTAAGGAATGGAGACACTATTTAATGGGAGCTCAGCATATGGTAACAGTATATACAGATCATCGAAATTTGAAATTTTTAAAATCAGCCAGAACCTTGACCCCCCGACAGCTACGCTGGTCCTTGTATTTCTCTGAATATGACTTTGTCATCACTTATCGACCTGGAGCTCAGAATGGAAAAGCTGATGCCTTGTCCAGATTAGAAACAGACGGAGTTAAGGAAGAGATTCTAGAACAGGCAATCATACCAGCAGAGAAAGTGATCAATGCTGTATTACAAGAAACTGTGGAGACTCGAGAGAAATCGGATATCTTGAGTAGTAAAGAAATGAAGAGTTGGTTAAAAGAAGATTCCAGGAGAGAAATTCGAGAAGGTCTACCTTATCACAACGGAACATTATATTTGCCCACTCCAGAGATGCAATTGAAAGCTTTAAAAGAATGTCATGATAGTATTTTAGCAGGGCACAAAGGCATCAACAAGACTAAGGAATTGGTACGCAGACGGTTCTGGTGGCCAAACATGATCAAGGACATACACCAGTATGTAGCAACATGTGAGACTTGTGCAAGAGGAAAATCAGAAAGGAAACGTCCGCAAGGTTTATTACACCCATTACCCACCCCTCCTTCCCTTGGCACACAGTAACCTTAGATCTAGTGGTAGATTTGCCCTCTAGTCATGGTTATGATACCATTTTAGTTTGTGTGGACGCTTTTACTAAGATGGCACATTTTGTACCTTTAAAAGGAGTGCCCACTGCCAAAGTGTTAGCAGAAGCTTTCAGTCAGCATGTAGTTCGGGCACATGGCATACCAAAAGTTCTAGTGTCAGATAGGGGCTCTCAGTTTCTGTCTCATTTTTGGAAGGCGTTCACTAAGTGTTTGAACATCGAGAACAGGTACTCGACAAGTTTCCATCCTGAGTCTGATGGTCAAACAGAGCGCACCAATCAAGAACTAGAACAGTATTTAAGAATGTGTCTATTAGAGCAGGAAGGAGATTGGCCAGATTATCTTTGGGCAGCAGAGTTTGCACACAATAATGCTATAAATGTTTCCACCGGTTACACTCCGTTCTTCTTGAATGCAGGCAGACACCCGCAACATTCTTTAAATTTCCAAGAAGTAGAAGTTCCAGCAGTTTCAGATTTAGTAGAACACTTGACACAAGTTCATAGTAGAGCCATCCAAAATTTAACTGTAGCAAAGGCCAACTACAAACACTTCGCAGACAGAAGAAGGAGAAAAGAACCAGAATTTGTAGAGGGAGACAAGGTTTGGTTAAGTACAAAAAATCTCAGACTAAAAGGGGTTAGAAAATTCCAACCACGATTTATTGGGCCTTATCCAATTGAGAAGAAATTAAGTACACTAAATTACCAGTTAAGATTACCCAAGAAGTTGCGAATACACCCAGTCTTCCATGTTTCTTTACTAAAAAAGGTAGAGCCTGAAGTCAGATTAAATAAGATCCCTAAACCAATTCAAACTGAGAAAGGAGAAGAATTTGAGGTTCAACAGATTCTAGATTCTAAACTGCAGAAAGGGAAGCTATATTATCTGATAGACTGGAAAGGTTATGGTCCAGAGGAGAGGTCTTGGGAGCCAGAATCTGAAGTAAATGCTCCTCGATTAATAGCAGAATTTCACAAAAGATTCCCAAACAAAATCCAGAGGAAAGGAAGACCTTTGAGGGGGGGTACTGTCAGGTCCCCCACTAAAACGTTTTCAATCCAACTGAATCTCCAGCCTTATCAGAAAGCAATGGTGATTGCTGCATTGTCCAGGCTATGTAAACAGCCTGGGGCACAGAATCGAATTCAACATGGCGGCAAGGAACCCCGTAAGAGCAAACAGGTCAGCGCTCTAGTCAAAACGGCAGCCTTGAGTGATGCAGGCGAAGCGCGCGGTAAACTGCGCACTTCACCTGAGCTGTGAGCGGAGCAAGAGGTGTATCCTGGCGTCGCGTTAGTTTAGGGACAAGAAGAAACGCGTCGCGAGTTTCAAAGAGAAAACACCAGAGTTCGTGAATTCCTAGATAACAGTAAGAACGTTCCTTTTATTATTGACGAAAAGTTTACCTTGAATTTCTGAACTGCGCATGCTCGGACTCCGAGCCATTTCTATAGCGAGTGCGCAGTGTTACCGTAGGCCACCTCAGAAAATACAGAGACAGCACAAATATATATACAAATATTCTGAGTATCTTCATGTAGGAAGGCTTTCTGAGAGTTTACGTTGTGCTTTCAAAGGCTAGTTATCCTAGGTCTAGCACAGTAGTGGAGGCTTGAGATAAACAAGTATAGTTATAGGGTATTCACTAGCTGAAGAATTGTTAGAGTCTCTCATAGACCACATACACGGCAGTGAGTCAACTGTAGTGTTTATAGCGTTCAGCTCCTGGAATTGCACATAGACAACAGTGAAGTAACTGTTGTTAATACGAAGGTTTTCAGGTGAAGAAAAAGAGAAATACTTACCAAGACTTCAGTTTTCTATTCTGTAAGTAAAACCTGAAGGAAGAAAAGATAAAATTAGAATTAGAGAAAGAACATTTAATAATACCTATTCATTACATTATAGAGCATCAGATAAAGAGTAGAAGAATACTGAAGTTAAGAAGAGAAAGTAAAGGCACACAGCTACTGAGTAAGTTCAGAGGGCAGACAGAAGAATAGTACAATTAGGAAGAAAAGAGTAAAAAAAGTGATATACATGTATTTTATTTTTCAGCACATTTAAAACAGTAGCGCAGAAGAAAAAGAAGCTTTTTCAAGAAGAAGAAGAAAATAAGAAGACATTGTGTGCATTCTCTTCTCTGTCCATTCCCCTTTCCCCGTTGGGGCTCTACTGGCTACGCATTTATATATTGTGTGTGGCTGGGGAGTCCTGAGGAGGAATTGGGAGCCTGCGTCGTTCTGCTCCTGTGTCATTGGCCAGCAAGAAGAAAGAAGAGCTGGTTCTGACAGCACCTCTGGTGAAACGAAGCATGCCTGAATGACTGAGTAAAATATCTATCTATTGTTTCCACGACTCTGAAGATACATTTTACCTTGGGGAAACAAAGTTGTCATGTTTATGCGGTTGTCAGAAACGAATCCCTTCTTGTGAATTCAAGAACGTTTCTAGTGACCTCTGAGCTAACTGGCACTCACAATTAAGTTTAATATATTCGATAGAGATCAAGTAGACATAAGTCCTACGTCACATCTATAGGATATATTTTTCCAATGCGCAAAGCCTATTGGAAATATAGGAACTACACTACAGTAGTTCAGGGTTACCACTCTTACAACGCTGGCCCGGGTGAAGTTCTGTGAGCGAACCCTTCGGACCAGTCATTGCGCTCTGCGATGCTGCCTTGTAGCGATTCTCCTGGGACCTTTTTTGCTCCATTCCTAGTTGTAAACAGGTTTGAGTCCTTGATCTCTTTGGAGGGAGTGTACTGACTGCCCAACTGTGAAATGCGACCGAGTATGTCAGTTGAAGAACCTGGGTCAGAGGGTGATGAATTTTAATTGAAGCAGAGTGACCAACCATGGTTTTTATCGTGGAACCTCGCAGGGCTGTATGTAAAAACACTCTCCAATCACACACACACTTACAAGGGGGAGAAGAGAAAAAGAGACGACGAGGTGCTGCCGTCTATATCCATAATTGAACAAATGTATGTTAAAATTAATTTCGAGCTGATTATTGGTGCACAGCATTAAAACAACAACTGCTTCCTAGTGTTGTTGCCATGATAATTGTTTTACCTGAACGATATAACATTTACACGACACTGCATATTGCCATACTATTGGGCATTAGGCTTCACGTGCCTAGAGTGAAATGCACATTACTCAAGATTGAGCCAATTTAAAGGAAATATCAACTAGTCTTACTAAAGACTGTTCTGTTTGGGTTTTAATATTCTTTGCGTTTGTGACTGAAGTCATTTCTACAGCTTTGGCAGGCAGGAACTTTGTATTCGGGCAGTGTTCTCGCTGAGGCTGGTTCAGCGGCTGTTGTTGTCCTTGAGAATTCAAGGGCCTATAATGTATTGGAGTGTAAAGAGTTATAAACTTTTAAGTAATGTTTCTCTCATTTTTCCAGAATTCGTTGCGTGGATTTTTGTTTTAAAAAGAAAAAAGAGGATGCTATTGTAGGGCTTATGTTTAAAATGAGCAAGCTCTGCTTCCAAAGTACCCCTTGGTATGAGGGCATTGCGGACAGAAATGCTGTGGTGGAGTGTGAGCAACTTTGGGTCGTTTTTTAAGGGATTAAGGGAAGAGACATCTCTAGGTTACTGTCTCCTGAATGGTGTGTTAGTTTCCCTTTGCCTTTGTGGATTGCTTGCTGGTGTAGCATGTCCAGGTATTGTGTATAGTTGTGGGTTCTGTTTGTGTTTTTTCCCCGCGCATTGCGCATTCCTGGATGGATGTTTCTGTCGTCCAGTGTTCAGCACGTTTAGGGGTTTCTAGTGGCCAGTTATGCACAGCATTTTCGGAGTTAGTTTGCCTTGTGTTGCATGAGTACGAGTAGTGTGTAAGTTGTGTGTGATGGCTGATGTCGTGTATTTGCTTCCTTTTGCATTTGTCCTTTTACAAAAGGATGCATCTGTCCTGCTCCTGTGCGTGCTAAGAGTCGCCGGCCTCCTTGTCCCTGAAGAGCCGTGATGTCATATGAGTTGTAGCTGTCCTGTTGCATTAGTCTCACTTGGTCAGATCTCGTAGGGCTGGGCTAAAAACAACACCAAAGCTCCTGGTGATGCGCATTCGATGACTGTATCTTATGCAACTGACCTCACTAACTGGCACCTGTAAACATTCTTTGGTGCTCATCCTTTCGCATGCAGCCAGTCTTGAACAATTATGTTTGAATTAAAGGCGCTAGGCTTGAAGGGAGCGAAAGAAGGTTTAATATTTAAGTAAAGATTGCAAATGTCATGTGACGGGAAGTAGTGTGTGCATTAGAATGCTGGCCTATTTATGCAGTATTTTTCCTGAAAAGTTCAAAAGTGAACTACAGTTTTTTAAAGTGTACATTTGTACACGTCGGTCTTCTTTAGATGTACAGAAATTAAGGAGGCAGTGCCTAATATGCCAGGCATACTAAGAGTGGCTTGATGGCGAGTACATGAGCACTCCATGACCGACCATTCGCTGGAGTACGAATCCACGGTTTTTCTTGTTCCTGCATTTTGAACATTTTCCTAATTGCATCAAATTTCTGTTTTTTGGGGGGTTTAAAGGCAAAAGGTGTTTATTATTTCCGTCAAATGAGAGTGCCAAGAGCCTGTTCTCTGAAGTACTTATCAAAGGAAGGGGTTACAATATTTTGACAGCAGTGCGAATCTCCACATTCAAAATAACACAATAAACGTTCAAAATAAAGTTAAAAAATGTTTGATTATGAAATGAGGGCAGTCACAACCATTTATTCGGTTATTTGGATTTATTTTTAATTTTGTTGGTGCATTTATGGTAAAATGCGTTTTCAAAATAAACCAGAGTACATGTTAGACAAGAACATGTGGGTCTAGATTACTAAATATTACTCAAAAGAGCAAGATGCACTTACACCTAGTTTGCACTTATGGACAATAAAGTCTCTTTGAATGTATGATGTTACAAAGCATACATTTACAATGCATGCCTTGACAACACAGTTTTTACATTGGAACATCCTTTACAACGCACTCCATTACATCGCATGACACTACATTGCATTTTTAGAAACTACCTTTACAACTCATTCCATTACATCGCATTATACTTTTACAACGCATACCATTACAACGCATACCATTATATTGCATTTAAGGTAAGTATTGGATAGTATATGGGTAAAAATTACTATCCTAACTCCAGGGGGTGCAATAGTAGGGTAAGTGTTGTATAGTGTATGGGTAAAAATTACTATTCTAACTTCAGGGGTTTCAACAGTAGGGTACGTTTTGGATAGTGTAGGGGTAAAAATGACTATTCGAACTCCAGGGGTTGCAACAGTAGGGTAAGTGTTGGATAGTGTAGGGGTACTATGCGTTGTAATGGTATGCATTGTAATGGTATGCGTTGTAATGCCTGCATTGTGGTGACATGCGATGTAGTGTCATGCGATGTAGTGTCATGCGTTGTAATGCCTGCATTGTAGTGACATGCGTTGCAAAGAATGTTGCGATGTAATGACTGTAAGTGTAGTGGGATGTAATGGTTGCGTTGTAAAGGATGTTTCCCGTCTCTTTGTGAGCCTCTTCAGCAATTCTCCTTGCACGAATAAACAAGCAGTGAAATTACAAATGGGCATTCCCTCCCTCATGCACACGATTATGTAGTTCCAAGGAAGTAAAGGAAAGTCTTTCCCTTTGTAACTATACCATATTAGTGTACCTTCTTTTTTTTCTCTATTTCTTTTTCCTCATCTCCCACGAAAACTGACATTCTGCATGCTATAGACTTATAGCGAAACGAAATTCTTTATTTTCTTTGAGGTACTGAGGATAGTTGTAATCCATAGTTAAAAATGGTGTACCTAAATCTGTTCTGTTTAAGCTTGGTCATAAAAGTTCTCTTTCCTTTTCCCTAATATTCTTCTGTTTTCCCAATTGTTCGCTTAGATTTTCAGACTATATGTGATAGATCTGTTATATTGGTTAGGTTCAGATTCTGTTTTATTCTGCTCTTTATGATTCACTGTTAGGTGTGCTATCATTAGTAGAGTGTTTTCTGAATTAGGTTAGGACTGTTTTCCAATACTTCACAATCTAAATAAATCATTCTCTGGCACTCACACCAGAGTTCGCAGTCTGTCCATCAGATGGTGATGAAGGAAAATGGCTCCCGGCTCCCCAGTCAAGTTCCAAGGGACTACTGCGGCTGGATTGGCTTGCACATGTTTCTATAGCATCCCGCTTTCCAGTGGTTTTAGCTTAGTCCATTCAACTTGGCCAATTTGACTGCCTTCGCAGCACGGTGAGTGGCCCTTTTCTCTTTCCACTTCCCCTTGGTAGCAACTTCTTCTTTGCAAACCCTCAGGATGATTTCTTCTTGAAAACATCCCCATCCATAACTAGTTTTTCCTTCTGCAGGTCTCTTTTGCTGACAGCACAGTGTCTCCCTCAGGCTTTTCCATGTCGGGTTTAATAGGCTTCGTCTCCCTCCTGCAGCCTTCCTTTCCTTTGTTTACCTCTGCAAGTGCTTCGGCTTCTGGTAACCTCATATCCTCTTATCTTGGTTCAAGGTCATGTGTCTATCCACACCTGAAAGATAAATATTCTCTATCACATGTACATATGCAGGTACACAGGCAATACAGCCCTAGAAGCATTAACTAGCATGCTGTCGTCCAAGAGGAGGAACACAGTTAATGTGCCCCTTACGGTGCCATTTGGTTGTTGGCAAAATACATTCCAGTGGCCCTCCCACTGTTGAGGAGGAATACTCCCTCAGAGTAGGCTTCCACATGGTATGTCCCTGGAAGCAATTTTTTTTTTTTAACTTTTATTATGCTTTTTTAAGCCAAAGAAATTAGATCCATAATAGCATAATTGACTTACATCATCACCTATAGTGACACATACCGTAACAATTTGAGTGCAAAATATTCAGAGCCTGCAGGCTACATCGATATATATTAACAAATGATGGCCAAACAATCTTTTGCACCATCAGAGCATTGTACTTGAACCAGCGTCGATAAGGTGTATTACACCATGAACCATTAGGGTGAGGGGGGTGTTGTAGATTCAGATTTTATGAATAGTGACAGAGCTATTCCTAGCTTTCTCCAGGATGAGCAGCCTGGGGTAGCAGTGTGCTATATATCTTCGAGCAATCAGAGTAGGTGGTCAAGTCTCGCAGCCAGTGTGGTTCCAAGGGAAATTGTTCTTCCCCCAGTTGATAGCAACTCTGTGCTTCCCAATGAACAGGGCCATGGCTACAACCTGGTAATGGGGGTTAGGAACATCTTTGGCATATCCTAATAGGCTGTCAGCAGTGGGAACGTTAAGTCAAAAGGCACCATCTTGTTAACTTCCCAATTCAATTTAAGCCAGTATGCATGTATTTGGAGGTCCTCTTAGAGAGTATGTAAAAAGCCAGCTGCAGTGGTCTTCCCACCAACCAGGCTCCATCACTAGGCCGAATCCAGCCTTGGGCATTGGTGTTTAGTAAGCTTCATGAGGAAACTTAAGTTGGAGAGGTCGCAATCTTCCATTTGACGAGATTTTCTTGGTCTGCTCTGGCAGTCTGTCCAGTGCGGATCTGGGATGAGAAAGCCCAAACTGCTGTCCCATCCCTCCTTGTGATTTAAGGCGGTAAGTACAATTGAATGAATGGTGCTGCTGAGCATCCTTGTAATCAATCTGTATGGGATCAAGTTTATTTGTATCATTGTCAAGAGTGTCTATTCAGGGGGTTCAGCAGGAAAGAAGAGATAGATAGCCTTGAGGGAGCTGCAAAGTGTATTGTATAATAACACTTGTTTAGTACTGGGCTGTTCAGTCCCTTTAAACTCTTCAAGGGAGAGGAAGTGGGGATTCACAAAAAGAGCTCCCATAATGAGGAGAACTCTTGCATGTAGGTACCTAATCGTCCCTGGTTCAGAGATCAGCATTAAGCTAGAATTAGGTAAGAGTGAAAGATGCGGCGAGTACTTATCAGGGAAGTCTGTGATTGTGAAAAGTCTGATGTATATCCAGCTGGTGTGTTAAACTGTATGGATCTCAGTGTGTGGGCGTGCACTCTTCAAAGTTATTACAGTGCTTGATGACTTTGGTGTGGCCAGTCCCTCATCGAATTCTCGATGAAGAGCCTGGCATGTGTTGTATGTCCAATAATGGGCAGATTGTGCCAGCACAACTAGATAATATATTTCAAAGTTGGGGGTGCCGAATCCACCAGCACAGTTTTGACCATGCTATCCTGGACTGGTGCCCAGCCCATGCCAATATTATCATGAGGGGTTTAATGTGTTTGAGGAAGGCCCAGGACAGAGGAAATGGGAAGCATTGTAAGGAGAAGTTTAACCCAGCCCTTTATCTGTTGCTCTAGTTTAATGATACATTCCCCTATAGTTTCATGGTACAGCACTTCACTATCCTAGTGGAATTGAATACCCAGATATCGAATATGCTCTGCCTGCGACTGGAGAGGAAAGTCTAGTTCTAGACAGACTATGGCTGTCTTTAATGGCATAAGGAATGATTTATCACAGTTAGTCAGTAAACCTGACCACGTCGCAAAGGCAACAATGTCTACTATATCCGGGGAAAGATTCTTGCCTGGACCCTTAATACTTGTATTATTAGTTGTATGTCATCTGCATAGAGAGAGAAATGATTTGCCTACCTGTAAAAAATCTGGATTCCCCTATGATAGTGTTATTGCCAAGTGAAAGTGACACAGGTCAGTGTAAACAGCTGCATGATTATTTCCATGTTTCTTGGGAAAGAGGACATATGTCAGACCTTGTTCAGGGGTGCTATAGGCCCCCACTACTGAGCCCTCACCGGGCTGGTTGGGGTCTTTTGGCTCTAGTGTCCTGCTGTCCATGCTACCATGGTTCTGCAAACTGGGCCAAATACAAACTCTTTTCACACTTGACTCACAGGGTAGTGAAGGTGACCGATCACAGGCTTCTTAGTGAGATAATGTGGCAGGGTGAAAGGGCTAGAGCTCAGAACTCAACAACCAATTAACAGACAAAATAGCAGAAGCACATGCTACATTCGTGTGGCACCAGGGCCACAATAAAAGTCAGGATACTAATTTCACTTGCAGTCAGACATTTAGGAGAAGGGTGCATGCCTGTTTAACTTGCAGGAAACTTTCCCATCCCAGGTTATTGGTTAAGTAGAAAGTAGTTACATCCACTCGCTGATAATAGCCTTGAAAGAAGATTATTTCAAGAAAGTGGCACCCAAACAATGAATTGCATGGTGCAAGGGTTACTCACATAAACTAAATGGAAGTACATTTTTTCTTTTACATTATTTTGTTCAAGTAAATTGTATTGACATTTTCACAAAATAAACAGAGCTAAAAGCAGCGAAAAAAATACAGTAGTAAGTGATAAATTAAGCAAAAAACAAACACAAAATACAACGAAGAAAGGAAGGTTCTGTCTTGCATCCCATCCATGCAATAAGGGAGAGACTGAAACTACACAGTGGATATCAAAAGGATCTATGATAGGTATACGACCTAAAAGTACAGTAGGAAAGATGACGTCATGGCATTGTATCAATCACTGTAGTAAACAGGACCGACAGATCAGCTATATAAATATACAAGTACAGACTGTTTGATGTTTAGCTTCACAAACTTAACATACTCAATCCTATCACATTATTGTGTCCATCTTACAACCTTAATATAGAGCACTTAGAGTGGATTGTATATCATATCTGGTTTGACATAAATTCCAAGTGGTGAATCGAATTTTAAACTGATTTTAGTAGTCTGCAGTCAGTAGTAAAGCAACAGTTACTACAAAGACATATACAAAGGGCTGATCGATTTAATAGATCAAAGCCAGAATTGGTTAAGTGGTGAGATTCGTGAGATTTTCTCCATGCCGAACACCTATGAGAATAAAATTAAATGCGCTTATATTTCTTGACATGCTCTTCAACAAAGGTGTATTTCTTCCAAGAGTGTTTTTTAGGGATTTCAATAATTCAGTGAGAAGCATATCCTCGCGCTATGTGAACAGGAACAGTTTAGCAGACCTCGGCGATATCTTTAAAGTTGTTCTTCCTGAATCTGCCCACTGGAATTCAATATCGACCTAAACCAGTGCGAGACTACTGTGTGATACCCCAACAATTCTTTTTCAGTAAAATCACTTGAACCTTTAATGAAAATCATTTCAATTAAAATACAATAAACAAAAAGACTTGATACAGAAAATTAGTCATTAACTGATATAGCAGTACAAATTGTCATCAATATATATATCTATGATTTCTTTTTATAAAAACAACCGTCTGGCTATTTAAAAAAAAAAAACTAAAGATGCGTCAGTCACGGTGAGTGTGTCTTAAAGGTTTTCCACGCGGTCTCATCTATTCCCTTTTATGCTACTTTCATGAATGTTATAAAACTACTAACTAGCTGCAGATTAAAGTTACTGCAACACCATTTAATTGGTTCTCCACAGGTTTGCAAATCTAATCTTCTAAAGACAGGTCTTTAAAAAACAAGTCCTTAGGAGTAAAGGCTGTCAGCAGCGTATAATGAGCACCATACTTTCCTTTGCACTTTTGCGAGCCTACACTTAGGGGTGCTGACCTTTTGTCTCTAGGGCTGACTGTATTCAGTCAACTTAATACAAGAACACGCAATACAATCTCGCACAGTCTTTTTTTATTTGTAAAGGAATTGACTCAAGCACGTAGGTCTGTATGTGACCATAAGCGTAGGAATACAATGCGAGTGTAGCAAGTCCATTTTTACTGCACAATACATGCACAATTCCAAACAATTGTAGTTGTAGTTTTTGTTTTACAATAACTTTGAAAAGGTCAGGATCAGTTTCTTTCCCCTAGACCGGTCATAGATTTAGTGGGCCTCATTTATGAAAAGTGACGCATCGCTGCGTGAAAACAGCGATGCGTCAATTTTCATTGCGCCCTCCTTGCGACACCAATGATGCGTCATATTTACAGTATGACGCATCATTGCGCAAGGAGTTACAGATACGTCAGTATTTTTTACGCATCTGTATGGCGCAAAAGTGACGCATTGCTGGGGTGTGTCACAAAAGTGACGCAACTCCAGCAATGTGTCCTTTCACATGGGGCAAGCCCCATGTGAAAGGGCTTGCATCAGTCTTACGCCTGCTGTGAGGCAGGCATAAGAAATTGACGCATTTGTGTCCTAGAAGTGGCGCAGTGAAATCTTACAGATTTCACTGCGTCACTTCTATGACCTTTTCTTGCGCCAGAAAGCCCCCCTGCATACATTATACCTGGCGCAGGTATAATGTAGCGCAGGGGTTTACAAAGTGACACATCTACCTAGATGCGTCACTTTGTAAATATGGTGCAACAAGGCACATTTTTTACGCTGCTGGTACGTCACAAAAAATGACGCACCGGCGGCGTAAAAGTGATGCACGGCCTCATAAATGAGGCCCAGTATATTTAACGCGTTAGTAACTGCTGCTGGCCATGGACTTTGTGCAAAACCCGTAAAACAGACTAGTTAAGTGGGCTTTAGAAAGTTGCTGAAGGTAGAATTCAAACCTCATTAGGGCTGTATCTGCGAGAGATACAAAGACAGTGTGACACCCCCGAATAATTGCCTTCTTGGCTTGATAGTTGGGCCTGGGTCTGCTATGTCTGTGTTGGATTTTCTCCACAGACAAAACAGTGACCTTTGATATAAATGGGAGAAAAAGAGAAAGAGAGAGCCAGAGATACCCAGGTGAATGAATTGCAAAACGTGAGACCAGATAACCTGGAATCAATACCAGCCTCCCTGCATGTCCAAATAGTGTGATCCTAGGCAAGTATTTTATCTTTTTTCTTTATTATCATATATAAGTGCGCTTTTAAATACTTGAGGTTAAAGTGTGCTCTATAGAAGCACCTCTTATGTTTGATTTAGGAGGCTGTAAAATTGCTCCACCTAAGAATCTAGGGCACATTTGGTGTTTATATGACTAATGACTTTCCTCTTAGTTCACTAATGACATTGTTGTTGGGGGGCAAGCCATGAATGTTTTTACAAACTATTTTAATAAATGTCTATCTATGCTTTGATATAATCTGTTGTACTAATGTGAAATGCTTCCACATTTAAAAAAAGATACATTTTTGAATTTTAAAGAAATGTTATTATATTTTTACCTTATGTTTATTGGACAATAAACATGTCTACATTTTTCATGGCCCAGCTCACCCTATTCATTTGCCCATGAACCCTCCTCTATTTGTGACTCGGTGTGGTACATGGGGTAACTAGCCACTTTGTAAAATAATTTGTAAAAGACAGGATAGACAAACCGAGCCATATCCACATGCACCAAGTTGCACCAACTTCACAACTCTGCCATCAAGGCTTCTTGTATCGGAGATGAAGAACAGTGCGTGCAGTGAAAAAAATTTAAAATAAGCAATTCAAGGACTGAAACTCCAGGCCGTTGTGTTGTACGTGATCATAGTCATGAGTTTCCACAGAGAACTACCAGGCCCAATGAAGATGGACAGGGCATAGATTCAGTGGGGATATTTGGGGTGTGACATTTCTTAAATGCCTTCTTAGTTTGGTAGTTGTGCATGGAGCCCTGATTTAGGTCTCTGTGCCCATGCCCATTTTTCTTGTTGTTCTCTGTTACTTCATAAGTCCTCAGGATCGGTAGATGCATAAAAGGGCCCACCTCTTGATGTACCCAAGCCTGATTGCCGTAATGGCACTGTAGTGTAGTTCCTATATTCCAAATAGGCTCTGCGCATTGGAATAATATAAACGATAGTTTAGACGTAGGACTGAGGTCGACTAGGTCTCTACTGAATATGTTAGACTTAATTATGAATGCCAGCTAGCTCAGAGGTCACTAGAAACTTTCTCGAATGAACACGAAGGAGTTAACTTTCCTGAACAGACCAGAAGGAATTAGTTTCTGACAACTGCATAAACATGACAACTTTGCTCCCTCCAGAATAAGGAGTATATCTCCAGAGTCGTGTGAAAACAATAGACAGCTATTTCACTCAGTCAATCGTGCATGCTTTGTTTCACCAGAAGTGTGAGGTTACGTAGTTTTCGACTTCGCCTCGTATTCAGCATCCATTTTGTGCTTAGCCGCCATTTTGTGTTGCCTTACTCAGACAGCACGGCTAACGCGGTAAAACATGTTTTTTTTGCCTTTTCAGCTGCTACGTGTCTTTTCCTGTTAAGAATAACCTTGTCCATGTTTACGAAACCGATGTCAGGGTCTGGCCGAGTTCGTAAAGCCATGTCTGGACTGATTAATCCATGTCTTACTCCACTGTTTGGGTCCCACCATTCTTCTCTACTTTATCTTGTTTAACTGGCCTTCACCATTCTCTTCGTGTGTTCTCTTGTTACATAGCCCATCCTTTGAATCATTCTACACATGTTCTACCACCTGCAAATTAAATTACGGGCACTAGTGTTGATTACCTTGAGGGGAGGAGAGCACACGGGGTCTGAAAGGAGGGTGTGTTTTAGACATCTGATAGCTCGTTGTCAGTTTTGTGTGTTTTGGGAGTTGTCATGGTAAACTTGTTCTGTATAATAGACTGTACGCCATGGAATGAAGTGGCAGTCTCTTGAGAACCTACCTGTTTGGTACTTCTTAGAAAACTGTGCTTAGCTACAGCTAATAAACCTGCTTTTCTACGCCTAACAGAGTGTCTCGTGTCTCTGTCTGTCGAGGCAGGTGAACCCGGAGATCTCAGGCGTGCCCTGCGCCGCCTGGCCCATAAGGTCAGGTTATCCAAGTGCAGAGAAATAGAGAGACGGGCGTTTTCAAAAAAAGTTGTTATTTATTGAGCAGTCCTCTTTCTCATGCAAGAGAAGTGAATTGCCACAATTGCAATACTTATCATGAAGTAAAGTGCGTACAGTAAAAGGAGTATTATGAAATAATACTGTAAAAGCATTTATATGGTTTCTAAGCCATAAGATACTTAAAACGGATAAAATATATCCATATATAAAATCATTGACTAAACGTACTCAACCGGTGCTTTTAAGATACGCCTACCCCGGTGTACCTAACCTAAGCCTAGTAAGTGGGAAGGAGTAAGTGAGCTGTAGTTTAAGTTAAGTTAGTTTTTGCCAAGAATCTGAATCAAGAATTCTCTAAGGATCTAATCAGCTCCGTACCTTGGTTATTGAATGAAGGAGGTCTTGTATCTCTTTCTCAGGACTCGATCTCCCAGCAACCCGCAAGGGTGACTGGAAACACTGGAGCTGGATTTCTCGGCAGGAGAAAAGACAGCGTCTCTCTCAGTGCGTCAATGGGAGGGTCGGCTTCCTTCGGCACTCGCTACAGCTGGGCTTCGTGTAAGTAGATAGCCGATCTGCTCCAAACCACCGTGTGTTTGCTTAGGGCAGATGCTAGTATATTTATACCTGGAAGGTGCCGAGTTTGACGTAAGGCTGGACATAAGACGTCACTAAGAACTTACAGTTCTTTCTGGACTCCAGGAGTTCTTGTACAAATCAAAACAAAAGCAGGGGGAATTTCCGGGCTGCACTAGGCTTGGTTTGTTTAAAGAACGCGTTGTACTTTCTAGGAGTCTATGGGAGTAGCCCTGCTGTATTTGGACTGCATTGGCTATGACTAAATATGGATATGATTCTTATGCCTTTATAAGGATATGATTTGTTATAACCACATAAGGGCATGAATCGGGAATATTTAAATAGGGCCCTAGATACGTTTACAACAGCACAGGTCAATTAGAAGGATCAAGCGAGGGAAGGAAGGGAAGGGAACTGCGAGGAGGGAGATCTGAAGCGACAAAGCACAGAAATGACTTAACCTGTACCAACATTTCTGCCATTTCAAATTAGCTATGTTATTCCCTATCTTAATACCGGTAAAGAAAAAGAACATAGGCTTTGTATTGAACTAGCAGTCTGGGTTGTTGTGCTCTCTGGGTTGGTGAGAAGGGAAGGATACACTGCAGAGGGAATACAAAGAATCAACAAATGCAGCATTAATACACAGCAGTGGATAATCTATGGACAGAATTCTCGTCATTCAGGTTGTTACTACATACCTATCCTTCATGATTAGAAATGTCAAAACAGAAACCAATGCGACCAAGCACCCCAGGAAAAGCTGTTCACAATCACCCGCAGCTCAGGACTAGCCTTAATCCAACTGAGTGTTAAATGAGTGTCATCAAAAAGAAATGCACCAATAAAGTTGAGTTCCTGTTTGGGTTAATCTGTACCCATCAGGACTTAATGGTACCTGTAGTGTTGCGTCGTGTTGAATGCTGCTCATGGTGTATATACATGCAGGCTGTGGACATGCAAGCCTGCGTAGGAATCAGAACGTGTCGAAACCGTCCTCTGTATGAACTCTGGTCCCAGAGTTCGCCAACAGAGGACACTGTGCTAAGTGGGGGCCAACAATGCCGTCCGAAATCAGTAACGGTCCTCCGTGCGAGCGCCTCCTTGGCAGTTCAGCCAACGGAGAACACAGAGCCAAGGAACGGCGGAAAATGCAGTTTGGAACAAACACCCGTCCTCCGCACGAGCGCCTGACCTGGGGCTCACCAACGGAGGACTAAGGATTAAGGAGTAACGGCCTAAAATGCAGATCGTGTGCAGCTGCGCAAATCGGCCTTTCTACTTGGAGGAGCCGCACCCCTCGGGACACTGGAAGGACCCGGGATCAGGGATTAGGGTTCACCTCCGCTAAACCCTCCGGATAGAATCCACGATAGACCCAACAGCAACTAAGGGTCCAGTAGGAAGAATTTCCGACACCCTTCCTGGTTGCCCACGTGATTATATGGGCGGACCTGCATCGTCACGGCGAGGCGCAAGGCCTCATTGGAGTAGTAGTTCCTGAACAACGATGGAGCCGTTCGTTGTTCAACCGCCCCCTCATCGGTGTGTAGTTGCACTCGAGACAACTACATGTGACATTCTCATTTTACTAAGAGGCTTGAACTTGTTAATTTGTTCGATAGGGATCTTAAATATATATAGGGACCAGTTTGTTATAAAAAAAAGCACTTCACCCATAGAAGTACTATTTGAATGAGTGCCAATTTGCTACTTTTTAGAATTCACAAACAATTGCAGCAGTAGACTTGCAAAGCTGCACCAGTCTCAAATTTCAAGGCATTCTAATGCAGGCAAACACCCAAAAGGTGATGGAGCTGGGGCTTGCAAATAGTTTAACCAGTGGCAATCACTCTGCATGACATTTGAACTCATTGATTTTTGCCCACTGTGCTCCTCTAGATAGAGTCCCACCAACTTCAAATCATTGCTGACCCTGCGTCTTTTAGTTTGGAAATTGAGATTCACATCCCTTGAATCTTACTCACTAAGCTACATCCCTGTTTATAGGTTGAACAACAGTGGAGCCAAGAAACATTCCTTTTTTATTCCCCCATTTGTGGATATTTTTATGAAAAATTGAGGAGTTATCACCCAAACTTACTATAGCCCACGTATTACTATAGAGGAATTGGATTGCTCTCTGCAAAAGGAAATTAATTCCCCAGGAGGCAAACTTTTTCTATAGCCTATTCCACTCTATGACATTGAAAGCAGTTTTAAAATCAAATGTTGTGTAGATTGGGGTTGCCTCTGCTCTCATGAGCATTCAATAAATATTGACATGGCAGTGATGTTTTCAAGAGCTCTTCTAGCACTCAGAACCCAGTCTGGTATGGGGAACAAGTGTTTTTTCCGAGTCACAAGCATTTAAGATCATCAAGAAAGAGGAAGGCATAATATTTGGCTTCTGTGTGCAAAAAATCGATTATTCGATAATTGGTTGGGACGGATTTATTTTCTTTGTATGTAATTAGCAGAGCATTCTATGATTCCCAGTTGACTCGAGTAGTCCAAAGGTGTTAAATGAAAGTGATGAAGCACATAAACTTGTAAATTTTCTTTTTGACACATAAAACCAATTTTGACACCTTTTGAGAGAAAACTGACTAATGTGCACAATTTGCGCTCATTTTACGTTGGAGAATCTTGAGAGGTAGATCATGAAAAGACTTAGTTACTGCATCATAAAAGCATGCAGAAGAGTGTAGACTAGATAAAAATGCTCGTTTGAATAACAAGTTCATGTTTTACTAAATTACACTTAACATGGAATAGAATTTTGAATGAGATGACTCAAGTGTTATAGAAGTTTCATTAGCCATTCTCCTTTATATAATGATGTATGTGAAAAATTAATGAAACTAAATTTAAGTTAGAGAACATTATGAATGCTTATTGTAGAGATTTGTTTCTAACTCTATCTTTGCTTATGCTAAAGTGTGCCCCAACCAAGAAAAAGATAAAATGGTGCTTCACATTTATAATAATACCAATTTCTTTGAAGCTTCTACAGAATAATCTTCGTACATGTACTAATGAGAATTACTAGAAACATTACATTAATGTTCGATATTTTGAAATGCTTTATATGTTGTAATGTGTCATAGTTAAACATGTTTATTTCAGTAAAACTAAAATGCTTTATAAGTGATATAAGTTGATTTTTGCGAGATGTGTGCAGGTGGATCCCACATGATCTGGGGTTGAACATCACAGTCCCACCCTCCTTCCCCATTGGACAGCGTTCAGACATTGCGCCTTCTGGTTCCAGGCAAGATACATAGGCTGCAGCGGTGTGGTCTGTTGCCCCTGTCTGCTACTAATCTATTCACTCCGGAACCAACGGCTCGGCCACACAGACTGTGGGTCGGATTGTGGGCTTGGAAGACGTGAGGAGTCCACAGACAGAGGCAGAGCGCGAGTGACAATGGGCTTCTTTTGTTTGTCATGCTCAACGCTCTCAGTCCTGCTAAAGCTAATGATCACAGCTGAAAGGTATCTTACATGCCGGGCTCAGCTTCCAGAGAGGCTATAGGAGGCTGAATTCAGGATCTTGGAGTTAGAGAATCAACTCATTACGATGTAGAAAGAAATCAGTGAGGTCCATAAGCAACAATCCTTAGATTGAAGAACTTGAAAATCCCCACGCACAATTCTTGGCAATTTTGGGGACTATCAAGGTAAAGAGCAGGTATTGTCAAAGCAATTTATCAGAGACAGTTTTCGACGCCTGAAGTATCCCTTTGTCGCATTTCTTCTGATTTGTCCACTTCTGCAGTCAGACCACGAAAGGATTTTGTCAAAATGCTTTACCTATCTAAAGCACAGGGTGTACAGGCAAGCATTACGTAGAAATCTAAATTAAAGGTTCTGCTGAAAGGGCAATTTAATCTGTTTTCTAATGTCTCTGAGGCTCAGGAGCTCTTGCAACAGATTTCTAATAAGACCTAGACTCTTGTAAATTGTCATTAATTAGGATTTCATGTTACTATTAATTCTGGTTGATTTAGGGGTCTAGGAAGCTAGCAGCGGATTACCCATTTTCTTTTTACTATTATTTTTTAGGATTGGTGATGGTGTTGGGGGGTGGAAAAAATGTGCAAGGGTGCAATGTCATGGCACCCCGTTTAGATAGGCACACTTTGGGAGGGGTATTGTGGACACTTCTGTGCATTTCTCTTTTTTTATGATTTTTTGTGGGGACATTGGCAGGTCACAGCTGGGGTTCTGGTGGTGGGAGTAGGCATATATATAAAAAACTTAGCAGATTTTCCTTTTACGCATCTCTATTGGATAAGGAATAGGGGGTCAGAAATTACATTTATTTAAATATAAACAGATTTGTAATTTTCTTCTCTATGTCTACATTGCTTATTTAGTCATTTTCTATTTCAAAATAACAATAGAGAATGGGATATAGAACCAGAATTCTAGCTTGTAATATTAATAGCATGGTAATAGACAAAAGCGTGGTTATTAGCAGACCAAAAATGGCTCAGTGATATGAGGGAATTTTTTAAGGATTTTTTTCAATGGAATCAGCTTACAGCTTCTGGGTTCTCCATATGGGAAGCTTTCAAGCTACCACAAAGACAGTCCTTTCAGGCTATTAGAATACCGACTATAAGGAACACCCAGGCTGATCACCTCATGTATGCTATTATACTTAAGGAATTAAGCAATGCTTTAGCTACAATGCCAAGCAGTAAGACTGCAGGCAATGATGGCTTTCCAGCTGCATTTTCTAAAATCTTTGTTGGCAAATGACTCCCTTTTTAGACTGAATTATTCAAATATGTTAAGGATGGGCGAGAAATATCATCTTATTTCAGGGAATAAACTATCATTCATTTTTTTTTAAGGGCAAAAACTCTTAGGACATTATTTTCTATAGGCAAATTAGTCTGCCTAATACTACAAGCTTTTTATGAAGCTACAGGCTATTCGTATCAGTCCGCTGGCCCAAGCTGTAATTTATAGGGACCAAACAGCATTTGTAGATAGACAGCTGATGGTTGCCAATATGGGTTTCTTACTCCAGGCAATAGATTTCTTCTCAGTTAACCAGACGAAGGCTGCAGCTCTTATGGTCGATGGGGAGAAATCCTTCGATCTGGTTAACTGAGATGTGTTGTTTCGTGGCCTGGAAAGATATTGTTTACCTTAACCCTTTGTCAGTATCCTATCAAAGGTTTATCATGGGGCTAACGCTCAAAATGTTCCTTAATTCTCATCTAGCAGGCACGTTTGCAAAAAAGACGGGGATCCCTCAGGGGTGTTCCATTTTACCTATTTTAATTATGGATTTGTAGAGCCTTTAGCAATTAGAATTAGGGCATCTCAGGCTGTAGAGGCACCTCTTTCAGGTTTGACTTAGTTAAAATTGTTTGCAGATGACATTATTCTTCATTTGAAACTAAAAAGGGGTAATGTGTAGCAGATACTAGACAAATTTGATCGTTCAAGGAAATCGGGGGTTATAAGATCAACCCAATGAAAACAGAAGTTCTGCTGTTTAACTCTCTCCTGTCGAGGCTCTTCCGGTGCTTTTGCATTCTCAGGCTCAACAACAAACAGCATTGTGTTATTTAGGGTGATATCTTACTCAAGAATAGTCTAAACTTTTTCAACTGAACTATCTGCCAATGTTTTATAAGGTAAAGGGGCTGCTCTAAAAATTGACTTTGCTCCCCTTGAGTATGGTAAGCAGAGTAGCTCTTATCAAGATGTCTGTTCTTCCGCTTTCATTGTTCCTCTTTACGAACGTCCCCATAAAGTTAATTAGATATTTAGTTATTTGAGTAACAAAGCACCTTGGGCTAAATATTCTGTCCTTCAGTTAGACATCTAGGGCTGGCCTCTCCCCATTTTCAAGGCTATTACCAAGGTGCAGTCTTTATCTATGTGCTAGTTTTGGATGGTAGAGGTATAATGGACTCCTTCTTCCTGTATAGAAGGATGCAGTATGCTGGCACTCAATTACGTGTTTTTATTGAGGTTCCCAAATTTCCTACCCAAAAAACAGTTATAAAGTTGGAGGGACTACTAGTCCCCGGCAGCATTAAATAAAATGTTCCTGGTCAAGGGGGGCTGGCTACACATTGTTTATTCTTACTCTAGGTTAAGCCCCTTTTGTTTTAAGTTAGCATCTTCTTTAAATTTGGTTTGGGTGTACCATTCAATTTACATCCAGCATTGGTACTCTTCAGTTTCTTACATAATGGGCAATCTTTGAAAGTACCAAAATCAGGTCAGAGGTTATGAGCAATTGTTTTTATTATTGCTCGCTCTCTGATTTTGCAAATGTGGTGTACCAAAACAATGACCGTCTGAATATCAGGCTCAGTTAATACCCAAAGAATACCTTGCTACTGAGAATGGCCTCAAGATGCACATTTCAGTATAGTATTCATAATTCTTGTCTGCTAAGAAGAGGTATACAGAGGATATGTATCATAAGTGACGTCAGATCATGCTTTTGACAACATATAGAGAATGGTATTTAATATTCAATAAAGAGTAATTTTTGTTTTTTAGTTGAAGAGAAGTATATAAGGTCTTAGAATCTCTAGAATGTAATACATATTTCCATTAATTTATACTGTATATTTCATGAACTAAAATTCAATTTAGGGCTCCATCTTCTTCTCCTTGCTTTATTGTTTTCTCATGGGAATACTTCAGAATTGCTGTGTGAAATGCAATAATGTTTAATACAAAGAGTTCCCATGCACATACTAGGACTATTCACAACTATTTCGCTGCTTTGGAAACATCTGCCGTGAGAAACTTACCTCTTGAATTCACTCATGTGCCTTTTCTAAAGGACTATTATTCACAACTTTACATTTTGAATAGTTTGACAGCTTAAGTGATGATCACCACCTTTTTCCCGTAACATGTGTCTTCTTCATGCTGCACCACAATAACCCTATACGATCTGACCAATCGACTGAGTGGTCTGACCAGATGAGGTGACCCAGGAGGTGTCACCCAGGAACTTGACAAATTATATCATACATTGGAGTGACAGAAAGGAAACACATTCCACTTTTCCATAGAAGAGCTTGCTTCTTTGTGGACTGAGAGACAGGTTTCATTCCTTGCGAACACTGTTGTCTTCCCTTGGGCTGACGCATACACTGTATGCAATATTCCCAGACTCCTTTCCCCAATGGGATTGAAGCTTTGAGCTGATATGTTTCATGTCCCTTCCTGAACTCTTCCTCTCCAAACTTTGGTAATTGATCACCCAAAAGAGATTAATTTGATTATTCTGCACTCCGAAATTTAAATGCCTGATATTGATGTATTTACGCTTCTTAACTTACTGATAAAAATCTAACCATCCTCAATCTTGTTTGTGTCTCTCTATAACTCCAATAATTGATTACCAGGCAGCAGGGCAACTAAGCAGATGCAGGGAGCCTCTGGATCTTGTTATGTCTCTGTAGTTCAGAACAGGAGTAAGTCTTCCTTCTCAGCAAGCAGTGTAGCAGGCAGCAGGGCAGTAGAGTAGAAGGGCAGCAGTTTGACAGTCCTTCTGGCAACAGACATCCTTCTTCTGTACTACCCACAGGTCTAGTGATGTACTGAAGAGTTGGGTCTGAGGGTTCAATATTTATATCTGGTGCCCAATGTGAAGTAGAAGACGTTTCTAGAGGTTCCACCCTCAAAGTTTTTTAGGATTTCATGGCTCCGTGCCCAGTCCACAGCTTGCCTGGGGACACAAAAGAAAGTTTCAAACACTTTGGCACTGTGTCCAGGTAAAGCATCTGTGATGTGCAAACATGAAAGATGACAGGTTTGCCCCCTATCAAGTCAGAGATGGCCAAATCTGCCAACATCTTTTCCCCCTTTGTCCCACTATCTGGGAGTAATACATAAAGACCAACAGGCACCAAATGGTTGGGATGAGAAAATTCCAAATTTCTCAAAGTGGAATTTTCAGAAATGTGACTAAAAATCTAACTTTTCCATTAAAAAGGGCTTTAAATTGCAAATCCAGTGACACCAAACTCGGCATTCCTACCTGCTCCCAATAAACGTTACAGTAGTGAAAAACAAGTGTTTTGTCACTACCAGGACACATAAAACTTAAATGTACATGTCCAACGGTTTGAATACACTGTACACTGCTTTCTGGGCTGTGCGGGCCAGCCTTAGGGGTGACTTATATGTATTAAAAAGGAATGTTTGGGCCTTCACACATAGGCTGCAATAGAAGGACTGAGACAGGTTTAAAAGGCTATTTCGGTGGGTGGCAGAATAAGTGCTGCAGGCCCTGGGTACATGTGGTACCACTTTTCTAAGGACTTACAAGTAAATTAAATGTGTCAATTGAGTGTAAGCTAATGCCACCATGTTTAAAGGATAGAGCACAAGGATTTTAGCATTGGTTAGAGGTGGTAAAGTGTGCAGAGTCCTAAACCCAACAAAAATGGGTTCAGAAAACAGGAGGGTGAAGGCAAAAGGTTTGTGTATAACCCTGCAGAGAGGGCTAAGCCCAACAGTTCACCACAGATAAGTCAATTTACCCATGTGTAAAAGGGTGAGCATAAGCACTTTACTCTTGTTTAGCAGAAACCAATTGCACAGAGATAAAAAAATAACACCAATAGTGTGTAGAAAAAGCCAAACGCTCTGAGGTGACCATGCAGAAAATGCAGGCTTGTTACAAGTGGCATTACCAGGCATCATACCATGCCCACCCCTAGAAAGGCTCAACAGTCTTTCTGCCCCAAGGTGGGAGTTTGAGAAATATATCAGAGATGGCATTGAAAAAAATAAAGGAGGGCCAGCCTGTTCTGATATCAGACCTCACCCCCATTTCTAAAGCCACAACAGTTTTTTGTATCCATCTGGGCATAGAGCATCCCAACCTATGCGGCAAGCAAGAGGAAAATTAGATTAATTTCTGTGCTATTTTGACATATTGGTGGCTGGCAGAGATGTAGAACTAATGTCATTAATTTAACATTATTTCCTATTGGGTATTAGTTCAATTCCCAGACCTCATTGTTTGTAGTGTATTGCAGTAGTAATGGTTGGCCTTGAGGGGTGCTTGACTTATCCCAAAACAGATTTGGAGTACATTTAAGTTTGTTTAGAAACCATTGAGGCTGTAGTAGCTTTAGAGGTGTATCTTATGAATTGCAGCTATATTACTCACTTGTGTGTATTTTGTATAAGCATGGAGTGATTGCCTGGACCCTGCTTGAGGAAGACAACTGTCTGATGGCTAAGGAGTGACCAGAAAGCATCCTTACATGAAAAAGATGTTCTTTTGTAGGAGACATGAGGACACAAAGTGACACCGGGTATTAGACCTGGCACCATTGGCGTGGGTCTCCCTTCCTTTTTTTGCTGTTGCCTCATGTATTTTTGCTGGTCTTAGATGCTTTGGGCCCTGTGCCACTGCTATTCAGTGCCACAGTGCAAGTGCTCCCTATTTTAAATTGATGTATTAATCAGTGGTTCCATGTTTGGCTATTTGGTTTACTTGTCAGACTCTAGTCTAGTGCACTGAGTGTGCCCAGGGCATGTAAATCCAAATCCTGCCTGTGGGCTTGCAGCAATGGTTGTGCCACCCACAGAAGCAGCCTTGTAAAGTGTGTCTAAGGTCTGCCATGGCAGAGCCAACGTGCAGTCTGGTACTGTCATGCTGACTGGGCAAGTGCACCCACTTGCCAGTACCTAAACCTTCCCTTTTCTTCATATCAGACACCCCTATGGTATGCCCAAGGGCAGGGTGCATTGTAAGTATAAGGCAGGACATGCCCTGGTGTGTGTGGCATGTCCCAATAGTGAATTGCAGCCATTTTCGTTTTTCACTATTGCAAGGCTACCTGTTCTCCATAGGCCAGAATGGGCTGTAAGAATTATTACCTTTTATAATCCTAACTGACTCAGAGATCATGGTAGAAATTCGAGTTTAGTATCCCTGAACTCAGAATAATAAAATACATCTTTTAGTGAAGTTGGTTTTAACATTCTGTGTTTGCAAATACCACTTTTAGAAAGTAGGTATTTGCTTGTCTAACCTTTCAAGCCTGACTCTGCTAGGTTGTGTATTCCTCTGTCTGGTTTTGTGAGTGACAGGGCAGGGGGATTCCAAGAGACAGGATGAGTCATCCCAGTGGTGAATAGAGAAATCTGTATGTAGATGGCAGGGAGGAGTTGCACCTGAACCTTGAATAGGGCTGTGCCTGCCTTCCACAATGCTGGGTCCACCTCCTGGGGAGCGGCTGATGTCTCTGCCCTGCAAACTGAAAGAAGAGAAGGAGTCCTGTAAACAAAGTGCTCCAGGACTGTACTTGCCTTCAACAATGCTGGCTCCACCTCCTGTGGGGCGTCTGATGTTTTTGCCCTGCACTGTGAAAGGAAAGGCGAAGTCTGGTAAACAGAGTGCTTCAGAACTGGTTTGGACTGGGCAAAGGCCCCTCTTCCCTCAGAGAACAAAGGATGTTGGGGTATAAATATTGGGACCCTGATCCCATGAAATTAGATCACTTTGGACTACAAGAAGAAACCTTTACTGAGGAGTGGGACCTGAAGAAACTGAGGAGAGACTATTCCCAAGCTGAAGTGCTGCTTGGGGGATTGGCCTGTAGTGGTTGCCTTACTGCCAAAGGAAGGAGAAAGATACGTTGTGTACTTTGCTTTCAACTTGTGAAGGATCTCCAAGGGCTTGGAAAAGAGCTTGCCTCCTGCTGAAGTCTCAGGGACAACCGACTTCACCCCCCATCTCCCCAGAGTTCTTTTGGAAGTGCCTGCTGCCTGTTTTGGGCCTTCCGAGGAACTGCGTGTCGTAAGGAGCTGGAAGCGTGACTCATCGAGAAGAAGCGTGCTGCTGCCGTCGCAACTCCGAAGGAGGGTGTCGCCACTGGAACTGTCGCACAGCCCCGCATCGAAAAAAAGCGCCTTGCATCCCCGAGAACCACGCTGCCCTCGCATTGTGGATGTCGCTGCTGTAGTTGTCGCATCGTGCGGAAGTTTCACACATTGTGGGAGAAGAGTGTCGCAAGTGGAGCTGCTGCCGTCGCATCGTGGATGTCGCCGCTGTATTTTTCACATCGTGCGGAAGCTTCACGCATCGTGGGAGAAGAGTGTCGCAAGTGGAGCTGCTGCAGTCGCATCACGGAATAAGGGTGTCACCGCTGCAGTCCACGCATCAAACCGAGATCTTCTCGCATCCCCGGAGAAGCGTGCTGCATCTGGAAGATCTTCACGTCTTTATTTCTTGGTACTTGAACTTTGCCGCATTTCCCTCACTGCGACATTGCTTGTCTTGGAAGCGCAACGCATCGTAAGGTACATTGACGCAAAGTGTCGCATCTTAAGAACTGAACTTAACTAAGCTAAATCTACCATCTTAAAGTAATAGTAATGTGTAGTTTATGGTCTTGTGGTAACTCTATATAAAGTATACTTATTTTTGATATAAAATCCTTGTGTGGTGTCCATCTGTAGTGTTGTCTCTGGGTTACTGTATGTGGTCATAAATACTTTACACACTGCTCTGAGATAAGCCTGTCTGCTCGTGCCAAACTACCAAGGGGGGGGGGCATGGGTTATTTTAGGAGTGTAATCCCCTTATCTTGACTAGAGGCAAGGGTCCCTATTTGTCACAAGTATCTACCTGTGCCAACTAGAGACCCCCAAATCTAACACATAGATAGACCTGTATCGTGTTTCAAGAAGTGAAGTCTGGAGTTCCTGACATGTGCCCACAGCATGGGTGCATCAATACCTGAAGGAAGAAGGCACTATGGAAACCAACTGCTAGTGAGTTCTGGTGTACGTCTCTAGAATTAAGAAGAGTCTAAGCACTAGAAACCAGCAACTGCCATCTGTTTTTGAAACTATAAAGAAACACAAGACCAAGAAAAGATTGACCTCAGAAGAGGAGACCATGCCATGACCTGTGATGGGCCCTGGAGATGTTAGTTAGTGGGTTTTGAGACTTCGCCCAAGGAAGATTTCCAGCCACAGGATCAATGTGATTGCAGCAAAGTCTTCTGTTGACTAGTGCTGACATTGCCATTACTCACCTACCTTCAGATCACTAGCGTTTTCCTTGCTGAGCACAAGTACATCAGTTAGGCTGCGGCCAGAACTGACATCTCTCCACTCCGTGTACTGTACCGTGCAGGATGCACACCATGCAGGGTGGTGCAGCTGCCACCAACTGGCAACTCCTGCAGGAGTTGCCTGCAGACAAACTTTACTGTATGAACTCCTGCCCCATACACTGAAAGGTTCACTGACACTGCATTCGAGGAGGCATGGTGAAAAAGCACATTTATTTGGAGACTCACACACTGCACTGTGAGTAAGCTGAACTGCAGAAGCTGCCTGGATTGACTCCATGAGATTTCCCAACAGGCCAAGGGCGGATGCACTCTACCATTTCAGACTATTTCTGAGAATACCACAGTACTGTTCCCATTAGTGCCCTTGAAAAACGGCCTTCGTTTATTATGTGGAGGGAGTCTGTTGAGTGTGTTCTGAATTGCTTGGTGAGGCATGATACTGCACTCTAGCTGGGACACGTTTGTATAGCTTCCCACTGTGTCTTTTGACTCCAGCATCAATGTGCAAGGTTTTTTCTATTGTACAAGCACAATTGTAGCCTTAATGGTCTGTGCTTTTGAGAGATTCACACTCTTAGACTTAATTATGGCATAAAGGTATCTCAGGAGGGAATGGGTAGGGCTGGTACCGGTTTGGGCACATGTTGGAGGTATGTCACCTCACCTAAGGGGTCCTGCTGTGCTGCTGCATTATGGGAGCACAGACCACGTTCTCCTAGATTCTGCACCAGTTCTTTGGAAATTACTGGGTTATTTCTGTGAAAATATGATCTTAATTGCATTATCTGTGACCTCCATGTGTGTCCTACCTAGTTTAGACTCATATTTTTCCAAGCCCGAAGCAACATTTAAATGGGTCAGAGATGTCTTAATGTGAAAGGATTTCATGTTATTGATTGCTCTTGCTCACTATCATACACTGCAGAGAAATTGGATGGTTTTTATGTAGAGCCTTATTTGTTATTGACTGACTGCCTTGACATCGGCAGTTTTGTTTGTGGCCAGAGGAAAAATGTTCTAGGGTCCTGTGTTGGTATTCGAGGAATGACTGACAAGGGAAAATTGGGGGCAAGGAATTCAAAATCAAAATTACCATTCAACCGTGGATTGATTATGATGTAGAAGAAGCGGAAAAGTTAGACAGAATGATAACAGATCCTAAGAAGAGAACGAGTGGTTGAGTTGTTCGGCCTTTAGCAGGTCTCCTTGCTGAAAATTTGCTAAAAGGTTGGTCCACGTGCTTGAATGTGAGGTAAACTTCCTCTCATTTTTGTACCTGATTTGGCAAAAGGGGAATTAGTTTGCAGAGGCTAACAGCAGTGGTCGCGATGGATGGGACAGCTAGAAAATATTCTACAGGTAACCAGTGTGTCTCAGAGCAGGCAGGAATTAATTCGAATGGTTCCATGGATGCAGGGTCGAAAAAACAATATTATCACATTGTCACATCCAAGTGCAAATCTAATTTCAAATAGAGTTTGCATTTCTGTAGAGTATCCATGTCTATCTGAGTCTTCTTCTCGGAACAGGTTCCCTTCAGTACAGACAAACTACAATATTCATGTGGTAACTTCAAGTAAACAGTTTCTGCACAGAAAAGAAAACACAACCGGTGAATCGGGAAACAACCTTTACAACGCAACTTTTACCACGCAGTGCCTTAACGACGCAACTTTTACAACGCAACTTTTACAACACAAACCATTACAACGCATTGCGCTGGGGGGCGCTCTAGGATAGGGAATAGGTTTAATTTACTGTCCAACACCTTCCCTACTATCCACGGGGACTGGAGTTGGAATAGTAAATTAAACTATTCACTATCCAGCGCCCCAAAGCACTATGCATTGTAATGGTATGCGTTGTAAAACTCGCGTTGTAAAAGCATGCGATGTAAAAACATGCGTTGTAATGTCATACATCCTGATGAACCTGTCCATTTGACAACATTATCATCATGTAATGTTAGATCACTTTTTGTGATAATATCAATGCCCGTCAATTTAGCTGCATTTCCTTAGAAATTCATTGCTTCAGAAAGCTCTCTCGTGATCACAGAGCGGGCATAAGGGAAAGAGCATACTGGAAGATGTAATCTTGTCTCTGAAGATTAGCTCAAGTGTAAAGACGAGCTTGATATCAGAACATCGAATAGTAATTATCTCGTGTAACTCCCTGATAGGCGAATTAATTAGTGTGTCCAAGTGGCGCTTAAAAGCACATCTCGTGTCTCACTTAATAAAGAAAATGTCGATTGAATAAAAATACATATTTTTGTATTATTGTCTGGAGTGTATATCTACAATTACACGCGGAAAAGGAATATAATGCTATTGCATTTGGCTCGGGCTACAGGTGACAAAAATAGCAGAGCGCCAATGGGTTTGCATGAGATCTATGACATGGACATTTGTTTCCGACAGCATCAATTGAAGCCAGTTGAACATCATTTCAGTTTAGAAACTGATGCAAATCAGCTTCTTACCTGCAGCCCCTCATTAATCGCAATTCCCATTACCCGCTGTTCTCTTATTATATTATTGAATGTTATCATTAGCGAGGCTCGTGTCAACTCTTTACCGTTCTGGGTGACTGCAGCGCTCATTTACATTCGCTACTTTTTCTGCCATCTCATTATTTTGAATACTTTTTGAGGATCTTTTGGATTATACAATATAGCAAAAATGTTGTCCAATCAGTATAGGATTCAACAGCATTGTTCTAATGGTTTATTATTCCGTGTTAAAACCTAATCATAAAATAAAATAAAAACAACCCAGTATTTCTATCTTTCAAGAAAATGCACATTATAACAAAATGTCCATTTGAGTCACCCATCCTTTTAAAGCATGTCCATTTGCTTCATCCATCAGTCCCTCTCTGAAACATGTAGATGTCAGAAGCTAAATCTCACGGACGACACTTTTTTTATTACGTTTCGAAACAAGAAAAGAAAACTTCATACAACTTTGCAGAACTATTGTTTTGGTACAGATGGTATTTTTTTCTACTTTTCATTTCCCAATGCATAATTGCGAATTTCTCAATGGGATACAGTATCTAGCCTTCCCCAGTGTTGTGCTATTACTTGAAAATTTCCTTGAGTTTATGTGTGCATGTTTTCATCAGGGCTAGTTTTAAGACCAAATTCTGATAGCGTGAATGCCAGATTGATGTAGGACTTATTATCCATTGGTGCTGTGACGAAGAGCATGTCTGCAGGGGTAGCATGCTACGCTGTCTGGTGTGTGGTTGGGAGAGCGTTGTCTTAGTAATAGGCCTATGTTGGAGGTTTTTCCATGCTGTGTGTGATAACCATCGAGGTGCAGTTATTGTGTTAGGGGCTGCAACGCTTACTAGTGTGGTTAATAAAAGGTGTGTGAGCAACAAACGTACAGTATATAATTTGAGATACTCTGGACACATTAGTTAGGTTTGAAGGTCTCTTTGTGGTATTTGCAGTTAATATAAGACAGATTCTGCGCCTCCTTCTGTTTTGGTTGCCTCATTAATGTTGATCACGCTACTACTGGGCATGCATTAGGAGCGAAAAGAGCGTCAAAGGTCTACCTGGAAGGCCTGAGCTATTGATAAATCCCTCCTATGTGATCATCTTGGGAGGAAGATTAGTGTAGGTTCGAGTATTAGTAAGAACCGGCAGTGTATGACTAAGTTGAGCCCCCCTTTCGTCAGCATTGTTCGGCAGATTTTTCTGTTTTATGACTACTTTGTATTCTGCCTGTCCAGGTGCTTTAGTGTGCTTAGATGCAGCAGTCTGGGATTGACACTGGTACACAGGGCTATTTTTACGTTTTTCCATCTTATGTCTGCTTATCTGTGCAAGGGATTGGTGGTCATCATGTAACCCGTCTTGCTTACAGGTAGCTATGAGACCCCTGGATGTTTACTAGAATAGCAGGCCAAAAACGAGCTAGCTCTCCTAGAATGCCCATCCCATTTTTAGTGATGTTGGTGGAAGATAGTAGCCAGCAGCAGTTATTATCTACTGTACTATATTGTTCCAGGGTGTTGGATTTGCATTGGCAGTAGCTATCTTAAACATTCTCCTGAAGCACACCTTTATAAAACACATGCAGTAAGAACAAAAAAGAAACCAAAACATGACGAACCTTTAAAGGGTGAAGAAGCGCCACAAAACAGTGAGCAACAAAAGAACACAACAACATGGCTAGGGACAGTCAAATTGCAAACATTGTGCTCAGTGGCAGACGATACTCCAGCACATAGCACAGCAATGTGAACCATTTGCTTTCAAGCGACTTTTGACCCTGTCCTCAGGCAGGTCGCCCCCCAGCCGCCACGCGGTCCTCCCATGAGGCTACCCCCGCTGTTGCTGTTTGCCGCCGTTTTGCTCCTGCCGCTGCCTGCGGTCTCGTGAATGCCCCCTGCCCCCTCTGACCTCTATCCCTCGTTCTCCTGCTGCCCTTGTATTGTTTGTATTTGTATTGTATTGTATTTTTTAGACCATTGTGCCCTTTGTGCCTCTTTGCCTTCTGTGCCCCCTTCCCCCGCATTGCCGCTGTGTCCTTTCCCCCTTTTTTCTTTCTGTGCCACTCTTTCCCCCGCTGCGTCCCTGCGGCTCCGCCCCCGATTTGTTAGTTGCCGCCCCGCTCCCGCCTCCCAGCTGCTCCTCCCTCCCACTCCCCCTCATAAGGAGGCCACGCAGCGTGAAGGGAGCGACCTTTGACCCTGTCCTCAGGCAGGTCGCCCCCCCAGCCGCCACGCGGTCCTCCCGTGAGGCTACCCCCGCTGTTGCTGTTTGCAGCCGTTTTGCTCCTGCCGCTGCCTGCGGTCTCGTGAGTGCCCCCTGCCCCTTCTGACCTCTATCTCTCGTTCTCCTGCTGCCCTTGACTCTGTATTGTTTGTATTTGTATTGCATTGTATTTTGTAGATCGTTGTGCCCTTTGTGCCCCTTTGCCTTCTGTGCCCCCTTCCTCCGCATTGCCACTGTGTCCTTTCTCCCCCTTTTTTCTTTCTGTGCCACTCTTTCCCGCCACTGCGTCCCTGCGGCTCCGCCCCCGCTTTGTCAGTCGCCGCCCACCCCCGCCTCCCAGCTGCTCCTCCCTCCCACTCCCCCTCATATGGAGGCCTGCGCCCGCCCGCGCCTGGACTGCGCCCAGCGCCAGAACCCCTGACCCCCACCAGAGCCACGCCACCCGACTGAAATACGACTCCGCCACCCTCAATGCACTCAACACCGGACGAAGACCCACCTGCTACCGAGCCACCCCGAGGCGAACCCACGGACCCTTCACCTGCCAAGCCTGCAACTACACCTGCCTTCGAACCTGCAGACCACCCACCGGGCCTTGCATCAACAACAACCACCTCAAGTGCATCCTCTTCAACACACGCTCCTTCCACAAGCACTCCGTCGAACTATGGGACCTCCTTGACACAACAGCGCCAGACGTCACCTTCCTCGCGGAAACCTGGTTGAACGCCTCCTCGGACCCCGACATCGCCATAGCCATCCCGGATGGCTACAAGATCACCCGGAAGGTCCGCGTCAACCAAACAGGAGGAGGAATCGCCATCGTCTACAAGAACACCATCAACATCACCACCAACGCCGAAAACACACTCTCCGCCACCGAACTCCTGCACTTCCAGATTCACACCGACCCCAAGACTAACTTTAGAGGAACCCTCATCTATGGACCCCCGGGCCCGCGCACACAATTCAGCGACACCATCGCCGACTTCATCAGCCCGCACGCCCTAGCCTCACCAGAATACATCCTTCTTGGGGACCTGAACTTCCACCTGGAGAAAAACAGCGACAACAACACCACCACCCTGCTCGACAACCTCGCCAACCTCGGACTCAAGCAACTGGTGAACACCCCCACCCACATTGCGGGCCACACGCTCGACCCCATCTTCTCCGCCAGCAACCACGTCTCCTTCAGCCACTCCTCCGGACTACACTGGACCGACCACAGATGCATCCACTTCACCTTCAAAAAGACTACATCCCACCACGGCACACAACAAATCCCCTGCAGATGCTGGAGCAAAATCACCACAGACCAGCTCCACTCATCGCTGAACCAGAACCCGCCAGCCGACACCGCCGACACCAACGATGCAGCCGACAACCTCGCACTGTGGATCACCAACTGCGCCGACGACCTCGCACCACTGAAGAACCCCCCAGGCCCGACCGGCAACAGGAAAACTTCATGGTTCACAGACCCCCTCAAAGAATCAAAGAAAACCTGCAGAACCCTCGAAAAAACATGGCGTCACAAACGAACCACAGAAAACAGAACAGCCCTCAAGACAGCCACCTGCAAACACCACCAGTTGATCCGCACCACCAAAAGAACATCATTCAAAGAGCAACTAGACAACAACACCCACAACAGCAAAGAACTCTTCAATATCGTCAAAGAGCTCTCCAAACCCAGCGCCAGCAACAACGACATCACACCGTCACAAGACTCTGCAACTCCCTCGCCACGTTCTTCCACAGAAAGATCGCAGATTTACACGACAGCTTCGGACCCCAGACTCCGCCTCCAGTCACCAAACCAGCGACCCCCACCACCACCCTCAACGCCTGGACCCCCACCAGCACTGAAGACACCACCAACGTCATGAACTCCATCCACTCTGGCTCCCCCTCGGACCCTTGCCCCCATCATATCTTCATCAAAGCCGACACCATCATTGCACCCCATCTCTGTAACGTCATAAACATCTCATTCGCGTCAGCATCCTTCCCCGAAAGCTGGAAGCACGCAGAAATCAACGCCCTTCTGAAGAAACCCACAGCGGACCCCAAAGACCTCAAGAACTTCCGCCCCATCTCACTTCATCCCTTCCCGGCCAAAGTCATCGAGAAGACCGTCAATAAACAGCTAACAGCTTTCCTCGAGGCAAACAACTCGCTCGACCCATCCCAGTCCGGATTCCGAGCCAACCACAGCACCGAGACTGCCCTCATCGCAGCCACCGACGACATCAGGACCCTGATGGACAAAGGAAAAACCACCGCCCTCATCCTCCTAGACCTCTCGGCAGCCTTCGATACCGTATGCCATCGCACACTAATAGCCCGCCTCGTCAACACTGGGATCCAAGGAAAGGCTCTGGACTGGATCACCTCTTTTCTCTCCAACTGAACCCAGAGAGTCCGCCTCCCTCCCTTCCGCTCGGAGGCCACCGAGATCATCTGCAGCGTACCCCAAGGCTCCTCGCTCAGCCCAACCCTCTTCAATATCTACATGAGCCCCCTCGCCGTCATCGCATGCCAACACAACATCAACATCATCTCCTATGCCGACGACACACAGCTGATACTCTCTCTCGCCAAAGACCCAGCCACCGCCAAAACCAACCTACAGGAAAGAATGAAAGACGTCGCAGAATGGATGAAGCTCAGCCGTCTGAAATTGAACTCAGACAAAATGGAGCTCCTCATCCTCAGGCAATCCCCATCCGCCTCGTACGACTCCTGATGGCCCTCAGCTCTGGTCTCTGCGCCAACACCCTTGGACCACGCGCGTAACCTAGGATTCATCCTGGACTCCTCCCTCACGATGACCAAGCAAGTCAACGCCGTCTCGTCATCATGTTTCAAAACCCTGCGCATGCTCCGAAAGATCTTCCGGTGGATCCCCACCGAAACCAGGCCCTCATCACCAGCCGCCTGGATTACGGAAACGCCCTATACGCAGGAACCACCACCAAACTTCAAAAACAACTACAACACATACAGAACACCTCCGCACGACTCATCCTCGACATCCCTCGCCATAGCCACATATCCGCCCACCTCAAAAACCTGCACTGGCTCCCCATCAACAAGAGGATCACGTTCAGGCTCCTAAACCATGCACACAAGGCGCTCCACGACATGGGCCCCAAATACCTCAACAACCGTCTCTCGTTCTACACTCCCACCCGCCAGCTCCGCTCAGCCAACCTCGCCCTCGCCACCGTCCCACGGATTCGAAGAACCACCGCCGGAGGGAGATCGTTCTCATACCTGGTAGCCAAAACATGGAACTCCCTCCCTGCACACCTACGTATGACCCAGGACCATCTCACCTTCATGAAACACCTCAAGACCTGGCTCTTTGAGCAGTAGCAGCACCCCCCCCCTTCTCAGTGCCTTGAGACCCTCACGGGTGAGTAGCGCGCTATATAAATGTGTTGATTGATTGATTGATTGATTGATTGATTCAAATTTAGTTGCTTTCTTGTTTGTCACTATTGGCATGTGTGAGTTATCTCTGTCATCACTCAAGATGTGAGGCATGATGCCAACCCTCTATTGTCTTTTTCTCAGTGATATTAATCAAGGCATACTCTTGATCCAAACATTGCTCCCAACTACCCGCCTCTAGCAAACGATCCTTGTATAAGAAAAATGCTGGCCGCAAAATCTTTGATGACATCCACCATATTCATGATGATGGCAACACATCTCCTTATCCTTCTCGACCTCTCCGCTGCTTTCAACACTATTGAGCATGATTGACTACATTGCTCTACTCAGTCATCACTTTAGCATCAGAGGTGAGGTCCTCAAATGGCTTCCATCGTACCTATGAAACTGCTTCGAAGTAGTGAGGTATGACAAAAAATATCCACACCTTCTCTTGTCATCTCTGGTAACCCTCAAGGTTATATTTTGACTCTGACTATCTTTAATCAAAATGTGCGATCCATGTCCGAAATATGCATGACACTGGGGTTTTTCATCCACCAATATGCTAGTGACACACAATCTGCCTTAAATCATTTTCTCTTAGTAACATTTAAATGCTAACATTTGAACTACTGAGGATGCAACTGGCAATGTCTGAGAAATGTCTCACACTAAACCCACAAACAAACAAATTAATCTCATTCTCCCAAGGTTTGAGAAAGGCATCACACCTGACAATCAATAACTTTAGCATTTGCAAACGTACATCTTCATCCCACCACAATTTCTTCTCTTGGGATCACCCTAATTACAAAACTTTACATTGTTCCCCATGCCAACAAACTAGGCAAACCAGCTAACTTACACCTTTATGCACTAAAGAAGTTAAAACCATTCAATGTCACCCACTTTTAAAAACACTAGCTCATGGCATTGACATTGGCCATACAGTACTTGCAGGCATCCCGCAAACTGTGGTCAGTCCCCTGTAAACTGTCATCCATGCATCGGCAAGACTTTTGTCATCTACTTAAGCATTTAATTGCATCACTCCCATCCTGGCTTAGTTACTCTGGTTACCCGGTGCAGCCAGAAGAAAATTCAAATGGGATGGCTGGCTCACAACGCTACTCACCAGAACTTCAACCTCCATCTTGCTTCCCTTCTCAAACAACCGGGTGATGTTAGAACATCAGGGAGCAAATATTATTTACTTCTCAAACCACCCATCTTCAAAACACATGCCCAGCATCATTCTTCTAAGGAGCTGCCTCGCTCCTGTAGAACTCACACTAAGTGGACTTAAGAGTAACACACAGCATGTCTTGTTCTTGTTATGTCACACGTGATGTTCTCTGTAGACTTCACATATTGTGCATCTGTGTCAAGCGCTTTCATAAGTGTTGGTGCTCTGTTATACAAGACCATAAATACATAAATTAGGCATATGCGGATTGCCAGGTTCCTGCAACCAAAAACGTTCAATGCATGAACTGGAAAATGTTTGGGTAGTATAACTCAGCCATCAAGAGATTGATACATTCAGTCTGGGAGTTAAGTAGTATCTGAACTTGACATGTATGTTGAATTTGTATGACATCAATGGCACCGCCACCTCCGTTGTTGCAGGATTATACATATACATCAGGTGACATCATCTCCTACGGGGAAAACTGATGAAGCATTAGAGGGACATGGTACTCATCTGTAGACCTAGACATGCACTAGAGATGTGTGCCAAGCACCTTTTCACAATGTGCAAGTCATTAGAGCTCATAGAATCATGGTATCATTCGGCACAGGCACAATTAGAACAGATAAGCACCAACACACAACGAGTGGCCGTAATAGAAGTATTGCTGTCACTTCAGACGCTCCGGAGGTGCATTTATCACATGATCTATCCTGCTTTATCTTTAATAACGGCGGCCACAGTGGTCAGAATGTCTTCTGGCGGTTCGGGTTTGTCTTGAATGCACAATCGTGCTGAGCAAGAAGTTCCTGTGCACTTCCTAACAATAGGTTAAGCCATCTGGTGGTGCCCCTCTGACTATTATACTTTTTATTCTATATTGAGATTTTTGCTACGGTAATTAGGTCGCAAATAATAATAGTACTTGATAGCCAAGATTTTAGTGTACACCGCTGTCCCCAAATTAAAATAAGTTTGAAAACGTCAGGGTGTTTTTAATCGAGGTAATAAAGTCGAATGTAGCATTATTTCCTTTCACAAAGTCCAAAATGTCAAAAATATCACCATGAAAAGATCGTAATCAAGCATATTTAGTTTTTCTGTTTTTGAATTACCGTAGCATTTGGAGTTAGTCTTCCGTAACCCCAGGTATGCACGACACCCCTCCATATGTGTCTGCTTTTACCCCTCCTGTGTCCTCTTTTTATTTAGGGTTCAAAAGGTTCAAAATTGTTTATTTGCGTAGTTAATTAAAACCCCTGCAACATAGATATCAAAAATTCTTTAAAAATCGTTTTTTTAGGGAGCCCCCTATGGCCACAATTTGTATATCAAGGGTGCTATTTCTCATATCCTCCACCTAGCTCTTACCTTATTTCACGATGGGGAGCTCTGCTACCTCAGTCTCCAAAATGCATTTTGTGCTTTTTTCCTTTTTTTTTTTTACCCGCGGGCGCTCTTTACCCCGTGCCCAATCTGCAATGTCCATTACTCACACATACTACCAATGCATGTGCCCTTGGTTCAGCACAATCACAGAACTGTGAGAAGGGATAATCTCTCTAGATCCCCACCGAAGCACTCTCTTATTCCCAGCATACCCACAGTAAGCTTCACAGTTTTTGCCCCTCTCTCTTTTTCAAAATAGGATGGGTCCTCATGCACAGTGCCAGAAGCTCATCGCACATATCAGGGTATAAACTACACCCCATTCTGGTATTGCCTCAACACCCAATTCAACAAGGTGATTCGAAATGACAACAGCTAAAAACCCTCAATGACCCGCCTATTTTTTTTAAGGCTGAGAATAGAGAATTTAAGGAAGGACTAGCTTGTAATAGCTTGTAGGCGTGTTTTTTAAACACTGGAAACCCCATACGAATGAAAGACATCTCAATGGGCCTGAGCGATCACTTGAGGAGCAATCTTGAGAGGGGTCTGCGGCTTTGTGCAGATTTGGAACACAAGCTCCAATGAGCTTGGTGCTCATCGTGCCTCTCCCACGGCCTATACCCCCAGGGTGCCTGCATGCAGGTCTGCTTTCTCTCCCCGGCTCTCACTCTTCAGACTCACCTTTGCATGGATTCCGACTCATGGCTCTGCTGTCCTCTCCCAGTGCTGATAAATCCGCTGGTGGAGCAGAGTGGTGGAATTTTATAGTAAATCTGCATTACAAAAGGAACGCAGAGTTACTAAAATTCTCCAATTCAGCTGGCAGGATTACAAATTCCACCCACCCCTAATCGGGGCCAGAATTAATTAAATCTAGGGCAGCTAATAAGCATTTGTGTTTGGCTTTCTGTCCAGTTGAGCAACAACTGCTACCCAACTCATGCGTTGTAGTTATCTCCCTCAAGATGGCTGACCATTTATTCGTCCATAGTGCTAATTCATCTTTGTGATAGAACTAGAGAAGACCTGTTAGAGCTGAAAATCACTTTTGCCAACTCAAATTGTGCCAGTGGTGTTGTTATACGGATAGTGCTCCTAAGTGAGAAATCTCTTATTTGCAAGCGCTTAAAAAATTAATTGTGTTGTAAAGAAAATTTCATCTATGTATCTAAGTATGATTTGAACCCATGGCTGTCAAACAAGTCCCCTAAATAGGCAATCCCCGCCCGGTGCCAAGTTCCAAAATATTGGGATGTAAAACATTCTGGTAAATTGGGATTGTCCAAAATGATAGTGCTTGCATGCAATTTGGGAATTTTCCTAAATATTCTTATATCAAGCCAAGTTTTACTCAGATCCCGAGCCTAACGTTCCTAAAAAATCTTTCATAAGTAAACTTGCTAACCCTGCTGCCTGGATTGTTATTTATAGAAATCGTGCGTAGCCAATTGGCCGGACTATATTCATACAATACCTTGATATGATTGCTGATGCTTGCCCAATAGTATAATCGCCAGTCAGGAGAGGCCCACCCACCTATAAGAATAGGGAATTTCAGGAATCTACTAGTTGTCCTGTTTTTCCTTACTGCCCAAATGTTTGAAATATTTGTTGGTAATATAGAATGCCAGAGATTGTAAGTAGTGTAGAATTTTAAGAAAAATATTCATGTTAACCAGATTATTTTGCCCAACCAGCACAATTCGGAGGGACATCCAATTAGCTGGTAGCACTTTAATATTCTATACTAAAGAAATGTAATTCCATCTAAAGCAGCGTCTTAATGTGGGTGCTACTGTAATACCCGTTTCTCGCCTTGGCAGTGGCCAGCGAATCTGAGCAGGTAGCCCAATTGGCTAAAATAATTTGAGTTTTGTGAGAGTTGAGTTTGTAGGTAGAGAGCATAAGTGCTTCCTGCTCAATAAAATTGAGACTAGGGTTGATGCAGTGCGAAAGCACCAGTACACTATCAGCATAGACCATTAGAGGAGATACTACAGTTATATTGGGGAAAGCTGGGATATTATTTCGAAGAATACTTAAATATGGCTCCAAGTAAAGAGAATACAAAACTGGTGACAGTGGACAGCCTGGTCGAGTGCCTCAAGTAATTGGAATGAAGGAAGTGAATTCTTGTTATATGCATATTTTGCCTTTGGGGTGTTTTATACATCGCTCAAATTAGATTAATACATTGAGATATGATGTTATATTATTTTAGTATTTCCCATAGATACCCAATCAAATGCTTTCTCGGCATCTAATAAAATAAGTAGGTCTCATAGAGTGTCCGCTCTGTCTATTAGTGAAGTGATTGTGTTAATGTGGTGGTGACATCTTTACTAGGGGTGGTATATTTACCAGGGATAAAGCTATGTTGTTTGTCTGATCCCAATCTGCTAGCTATCCTGTGGATTCTCTTGACTAATAGTTTGGGGTATATCTTTGCGTTTATATTACGCAGTGATTTAGGGTGATACGAACTGCACTCCAAAGGGTCTTTATCTTTTTTAGCAAACATAGTTATGATGGCTTCATGCCACCAAGGTGGAGATTGTTGAGTAGTTTGAATTTCCTTAAGTACTTCCAAGAATAATGGAGAGATTATATTAGCTAACATCTTGTATATCTCTGAAGGAATATAGTCAGGACTGGTGGCCTTGCTGAGCGGTAAATTCAATATAGTCGTTAGGACCTCCTCTTGTGTAAACTCAGTATTAAATATTGCATTGCTACTGTGATCTAACTTAGGCTGATTACTATTCCTAAAATATTCATAAATACTGGTTTCCTCATCAGCTCTTCTTCATATGGACCTCAATTCTACCTTTCAAAAATGAAAAGAATTTCAAATTGTTGGGTACACATCTCACCCGTTGGATCATTGATCTTAGTTATTATGGTCTTTTCGTTGTCAACCTGATTAATCAGAATACATTCATGAGTTTGTATTTGCAAGTACTGGATGTAAACGGTCTGTTCAAGTATATATTTTGGAAAGTAAAAGGGGCATAATTTGGTATCATATATGCCACTAGGTCTCCATATTAGCGTGATTGCCAAGTGGTGAGAATGGTATACAACCTTTACAACGCAACTTTTACAACGACCTACCATTACCACGCATTTTTTACAACGCAGGATCCATTACAACGCATACCATTACAACGCATGTATTTACAACGCAGGTACCTTTACAACGCATACCATTACAACCTAAGTATTGGTAAGTATATCATTTTATTAAAAATATTATAAGTTTGGGTTTTTGGGTAAAGGGTATTTTTAGGGTTCAGGGTCAGTTTTCAGTTTTTGGGTAAAGGGGTATTTTTAGAGTTTAGGGTCAGTTTTCAGTTTTTGGGTAAAGGGGTATTTTTAGGGTTCAGGGTCAGTTTTCAGTTTTTGGGTAAAGGGGTATTTTTAGGGTTCAGGGTCAGTTTTCAGTTTTTGGGTAAAGGGGTATTTTTAGGGTTCAGGGTCAGTTTTCAGTTTTTGGGTAAAATGGTATTTTTAGGGTTCAGGGTCAGTTTTCAGTTTTTGGGATAAAGGGGTATTTTTAGGGTTCAGGGTCAGTTTTCAGTTTTTGGGTAAAAGGGTATTTTTAGGGTTCAGGGTCAGTTTTCAGTTTTTGGGTAAAATGGTATTTTTAGGGTTCAGGGTCAGTTTTCAGTTTTTGGGTAAAGGGGTATTTTTAGGGTTCAGGGTCAGTTTTCAGTTTTTGGGTAAAGGGGTATTTTTAGGGTTCAGGGTCAGTTTTCAGTTTTTGGGTAAAGGGGTATTTTTAGGGTTCAGGGTCAGTTTTCAGTTTTTGGGTAAAGGGGTATTTTTAGGGTTCAGGGTTAGTTTGGGGTTTTTGGGGTACAGGGGTATTTTTAGGGTTCAGGGTCAGTTTTGGGTTTTTGGGTAAAGGGGTATTTTTAGGGTTTAGGGTCAGTTTTGGGTTTTTGGGTAAAGGGGTATTTTTAGGGTTCAGGGTCAGTTTTGGGTTTTTGGGTAAAGGGGTATTTTTAGGGTTTAGGGTCAGTTTTGGGTTTTTGGGTAAAGGGGTATTTTTAGGGTTCAGGGTCAGTTTTGGGTTTTTGGGTAAAGGGGTACAGGGTAAAAAGTAAATATAATTAAATTTAAATGACATTAAATTAAATTGATTAAATTAAATTAAATTACATTAATTAAATTAAATTAAATTAAATTAAATTAAATTAATTAAATTAAATTAAATTACATTATATTAATTTTAATTAAATTACATTTTAAAAAATATGATATACTTACCAATACTTACGTTGTAATGGTATGCGTTGTAAAGGTACCTGCGTTGTAAATACATGCGTTGTAATGGTATGCGTTGTAATGGATCCTGCGTTGTAAAAAATGCGTGGTAATGGTAGGCGTGGTAAAAGTATGCGTTGTAACGTCATACATCCGTGAGAATATCACATATGCTGAATTTGAGTTCAACAAAAGGAAGCATTGAGTGTACCAACCAAACCCATATCCAGTCCTCCAAACATCTACCAAATTTAGCACTTCCATCATAGTAATGATGCTATCTCTAGTCACTTTTTTATCTTTGTAACGCTGCTTTTATGGTTTTCTTTTGCAAAACCGAATAAAGTATTTTTGATTTTGATTTTTATCTCTAGTACTCTTCATCTGTCTATTGTGTGCAGCATTACAAGTGCCTATTGTGGGATTTAGTATGCAATTGAAATCGCCCATCACAATAACTGTTATGATGTAGCTGCTAAGGTTCTGCATTATTTTAGCAAAGAACTGAGGATTCTCAAAGTTGGGTGAATATGGGTTAACTGAAATGAATTGGCTATTGTTTTCTGCATTGTCAATGTCCCCAATACCCATTGTCCACCTGGGTGTGCCTTAAAAGTCATCATTTTAAATACATAATTGAAAATGATTTCAGAAACTCCTCTCTGCCCTGATAACTATGTAGCACTAACTATGTCGTACATTCTTGGCATAGTATAGCCTTTACAACCTTTACTGTGTTTGGTTATATTGTAAATCATGGCCTCAGATTTGGTAAGATGGGTTTCCTGTAGAGACAGAATATCTGGCTTCAGCCACGATGATGCAGAGAAAACTCCTGCTCTTTCCCCCTTTCTTAAAACCATTAATATTCCATGACATAATCTTAACCATGTCCCCTTCAATTATATATCCACATAGTTTTACTTACTTCACATATTCACTTTTTAGGTCTCGTCTAGCATGGGGTGCGCACATGCGCAGTCTCACTGGCGAGATTTAATGACTCTGAGTAGCGAGGTTAAGCGCCGCCCCTCTTCTCCATTGGCTGGCCTCCTAAACGGCGGCCAGCCATCGGAGAAGAGGTCTCAGTGACATTCTCTTTTCGCTCTAAGCCCCGTCTTCTTCGGATTGGGGGTGTGTTTTTGACATTCTTTCTACCTAGTGACGTTCTCAGTCAAAAACACGCCCCCCAGTCTGAAAAGGACGGGGCTTACAGACAGTGTGAGCACAAGCAGTTTTTCTATGGGGCATATTTTTCTATGGGGTGTGTTTTTAACTGTTGTTTGTTGCCCCGTCCTTTTGAGATTGTGGGCGTGTTTTGGACATTCTGGCGTGTTTTTCTGTGGGCAAGTTTGTAAGCTCTCTGTGACACAGCTCATGCTTGGAGTCTCCCGGGCTCAGCGGGTGAGGTCCTGGATGCGGCGGCACCCCAGGGGGCCTGGGGGGGCTCAGTGGCCGGCCGCCGCTGCGCCTCTGAGGCTTCGAGGCTGTGCTGGTGCGTTCACAGCGTTACTCTCTGTTTGTGTCTATTTTCCGTTCCGTGCGCCTTAAATGTTCCCTTCTGCCAGCAGGAGGCTGATGAAGGTAAAATACAACATTCTTACATTCTTGGGAGCAGGTTATTACTGGGGGGGTTGAAAGTGTCGCTGAGGCGGGTGGAGCAGCTTGATGGGTTTCTTTACCCTTCACTGAGCCGCGAAAAGCTGTGGGTCGGCATGCTCAGCTCCCGGAGGTCTCGCCGGCAGATAGGCCTCAAAAGCCACGTCCTCCATTTCCCACGCGCCGTTGGGAACAGGCCTGTGATGCTACGGGCGCGTGGGAAGGGTCTAGTTTACTCCGGGGTACAAGTGGGGTTGAAGGTAGCCGAAGAGGCACGTTAAATACAATGCATGGAGAGGAAAGTGAGTGTTTTGTCTTTGACCTTGCGATCTGCTCTCTTGGTTTAATTTACAATGCCAGCTTCTCATGATAAGGCGGAAGAGCCAGCGGCACGGACCTGTGTCCCTGTTCGCCCGCTGCTGGGATTAGCACTAATCTATCCTGTGATCATCGGTCATGCTGCCGAGCCCTGTTTAGTGCGAATACTTCCTTTGTTTACTCGAGCACGTTTATTTCCTACCTGTACATATTGTTCTCTTGAAACATCCCCAACTACAAAGTAATACAAATGGCAAATAACGATCAACTCGCGTATTTCAGATGTTTGCAGGAATCTTACCTTCCGCGTTCTCAACTTGTCCTTATTTTGACGTGGATTGCCCTGTGTTCCTCCTTCTCCCTCCTCCCACAGTCTTCCCTCCCCTGGCATCCTGCAGTACCCTAGCTTGGTGCTGCCCAGTGTTAGAAAGAGCTGTAACTGCTTATATATTGCTCTTGACATCCTGGCAATATCAAAAGTGAATCCTTCCTTTCACAGCACAAATTTCCAAGAAGAAGAAAAAAAGGTGGGGGGGCAATTTTCACGTTCTTTGGATATATGTCATATATGTTAACCTAGTTCACCTCCAAAAACTGTCTGGCCCTCTCAAGGTCCAAGAAAATAGTGAAGGAACCTTGACAGTTAATCTTAAGAGACGATCAATTTATGAGTGATACTAGAATAACTAAAGCTTTGAAACTAGGGAAAAGTAGCTTCATTTATGCCAATCGAGAAACAGTTTCCCAGGCTAACAAGCACATGCATCAACCATTTTGCGAGCGCAAACAGTGCGATTCACAAAAATCGTCCGTTAGCACCTGCAAAAAGGGCATTTGTGATGCATCAAGGTTCAAGGCACTCACAATTTGTGAATTCGCAAATAATTGCAATTTCTCAAATTGCGATTGAATTTAAGGAATCGCGATTTGCGATTTTTTAAATGCAATGCAAGAACTACTTTAAAATAGCGATTTCGCTATTAGGGGGCACAAATGACCATGAAGTTGAACTTGATGGTAATTTGTAAACTTTGAAAAAGGCACTAAAGTGCTTTTTTCAAAGTTTTAGGTTACACACACACACATGCCCTTGGGGCATGTGTGCGCAACATGTGTGCACAGAGTAATTTCAGGGGTGCAACAGGGTGTCCTTTGGACACTCTTGAACCCTTGAAATTGCATGCACAATTTTCAAGTACCTTTTGGTACTCACAAATTGAGCATGCAATCTCCTATTCATTCCTATAGGCCTGTAGGCCCATAGAAATAAATGGGAATGCATTCCTTAATTGCGACTTGCAATTTGTGACTCGCAATTAAGGAATGTTTAGGAAGCACTATTTTAATAGCAATTCCTACATGCATAGGCTTTTGAGAGTCCTTAATTGCGATTCTTTAATAATCACAATTAAGGACTCGCAAAAGCTTTTCTTGTCCTGAAAAATAGAAAACAAGCCCTCTTTGCGTTGTGAATCTTCTACATATGTGAGCAATTGATAGAACCTTCTCCTTTGTGGTAAAGTTTAAGAATTACCCAATGATGGTACGTGGCTTACTCCCTAGCTTTGCAGTTTCCGGTGTCACTGTGTGCTTGTGCAATAGAGAATGAAAGAGTAGTTCCTTGGTTGTTCTCCTTAGGATTACAAAGAACACACCTGGAAATAACCTTGGCAACCCACTCAATCAAACTTGCCTCAGCTCAGTCAGCATTCACAGAGCCTTCCAATATGCTAACAATTTGAAGGTTAGATCTATTAGAGAGATTTTCCGAATCCTCAATTTTGCAAGATAGGCTTTTGATTTGGAGACTCACAGTGTCTTGTTTTTCATGTTGCTTAGCTGAAGCAGTCTCAAAGCTTGAGATTTTTTATCTTCAATAGTTTTGCTACTCTCGACAAACCTAGAGAGCTATTCCTCACCTTCTGTGTTAGGCTTTTTAAATTTGGCCATCTGGATTAATTGATTAGTCTTGATATGAGGAACCTCCTTCAAGATGGTTTAGAACATTGATTTTGTAGATGCAGAGGAGGAAGAAGTGGTGGAGGTTTCTTCAGACTCTTCAGCTCCAGAAGTGTGGGTAGCTTTTAAAAGCATATCCTGCAGAGCCAGCAGATCTTTAGTTACTCTAGGTCCTCCCTCTAGAATCTTATTTGAGGGATCTAAAGTTGAATATCCAATACTTTGTATGTTATCAGGAAATGCTGATTGCAACATACATGTAGTATAACTAGTTTTGGTGTCCTAATGCAAACCCTTCTTCCTTCTGTTATGTGTCCTGTGCTTTAGCTGTGGCAAGGATATTTTGAGCACTTTGGATTCTCGGATTTAGTAATCCATTCTCATCAGAAGTGGATTCGATTAATTTGCTTCCTTTGTTGGGAAGGCTGCGCCTAGTCAGCAATTGGGGGTGAGTGGTCTTATTAAAATCTCTCAGCTTCGAATCAAGCGAGATTAATAGCGAAGAAGGTTGATATTAATGTCTCTTAGCTCCCACTTTCAGTTCACTAATCCGTTGACTCTGCAAGACATGAAGGGAGTTCAATTAACAAGGTGCCAGACTTGGCAAAGATCTCAAAATAGAATTGTGGATTTTCTTTTTGTAATTCCCTTGCATGTCATTCAACAGAGGCATTGACCTATCAGTCATAATTGACAGCATTTAGAATCACTCAAAAACAACCAAATTTCTGTTTTTCTATTTTTAAACATAAATACAAACAAGAAAACAGATGGTTTTCTCTCTGTATTGATCTACAAAAATCAGTATAAATGGAAAACGGGGGGGTTATAAAAATAATCAGAGAGCATATTGGCTCAAAAGCATTATGCTATTTGCTTTTTAGAATATAGACATGGCTAGACCAACTCAAAACGGCTATTTTAAAAGAGATATAAGGATATAAGGGTTGCATGCAGAGTGATTGGCTAGTAAGCATTTCTCCCCGTTCGTAATCTACAGAGACTGAGCCTTTATTAAAGAAACCCCATCTGTAGGTCTTTTAAAGCTCATGTGATGTCACTTCCTATGATGTCATTAAGATTAAATGTCAGGTGATGTCACTTTCGGGATGTCAAACAACCGAAAATGGGTGTTTGATGCTACTGCTGCCACCCCTGGTATTTTAGTGAATTTCCGTCTATGGCGAAAATCTATCAGGCATGGGCGTTACTGCGGAGGTTCATGCTCCTGAGAATGGGATCTCTCAGGAAACTCAGCCCCTTGATTCAGCAAAAGGTTGTTTAATTTCTACATCTAATATCCCCATCGCTATTTAAGTGCAATCTGGCAACCTTGGAATGTTTTTTTCTACATTGCCACTGACTTGGATTCTCTGGCAAAAAAACTGTTGCTTTGGCCATTCTTCCACTCTATAGCAAAATTATCCAACAGCAACAATTAAATCCAATCATTAACATCAAAAAGCACAAATTGGCCTTAATGAGGCTTTTAATACTCATTGGAAACTACTGCAACAGAATTCAATTGCCAATCAGACAAACTCAAAAGGCAGGTTGAAATGTTTTAAACACTAATGAGCTCCAAGGCATTCGTAGAAGCTAGACTGTCAACTTTAAGTTTTGGTATTAATTAGATTAGGGAATAATCTAAGATTTTGCCACCCATTTGCCACTGTTCTAGTATAGTTCATAAATTAGTCAATCCATCTAATTTGCTCTCTTCAATGGATGAAGACCTCAGAATTGTGAAGAGCTCTTACAAAGAGAGCACAAGTATGTGCCCAGCTACAGTCATCAGCACACAAACAGATAATAGTCCTGAAATCTTGGTTAAGTCTCATCTTCTTCTTTAAACACCAAACATTCAGGACATTAGAAGGAGCCAATAATACCTTCAGATGAATCTAAACCTTGCTCAACAAACTAGCTTTCTGGCAAATATAAGAATACATTGTGTGAGGTGAATAAAACTAGGTCTAATTCGTATATAAATAGTTTGGCCAATCCGTGCACAAGTTATGGACCATTTCCAATATTCTCTAATCCAACCAAACTTCGGAATATTAACCAAATTAGTTGATTTTGAGAATAATATGACTGGCTCTAAAACAGCTAATGGTTTCATAGATAAGGTCTATTTGAAGATTTGTTAGATATGAAATGGTTTCTGACATTCTCTCACGGACTGGCCCTAATGGCTGCTTTTCACTAGAAACACTTGCAGCAGTTGAACCAGAGCCCCCTATTGCTCACAGTCTAGGACAATAAAAAATATATTAAAAAAACACGTTTTCCCTCTTCAAACCAAGGATACCATTTTGTTGACTAGAGGAACTAAACAGCTCTTGAGTCCAGTAATAATTGTCAGCACTGGAATAGCGATAACTGAAAAAGGAAGCCATCTAATTCAGAAAAATATGCTTAAACCTTTAGCAAATTGATGCCTCCAGGGCTAATCCTAACAATTAACTAATGTAATTGTTTCATGCAATGGCCTTAAATCCAGCAGTTAACTTTAAATTCAGAAATGGAATCAAGTCTGTGTTGAGACTTCGATTGTAAAGAGACATTCCGACTAGAAATTCACAACTCCCTGAGGGGCAGATATTACATCACTGTTTGTCTTTTTCCCCCTAGAATGTACTTTGAGAAGTGACCTTGACATTTTGAACAGAGGAAATATTGTAAGATTTTTGCATTTACATTCAGAATTAAAACACTTTGGGCCTTTTTTACAAAGCCTTTTTGTGATCTCAAACCCTGAAATGCGCAAAATCACAGCTTTGAATCAAGTGCAATGGTCCCTCAATGTGGTCAAATTTCAGTTAATGTCAGTTTCTGTGACGTAGTCATACGTAAAGTAAAAGAGAAATCATTTTGATTTCCTCTGTGTTTTGGTGACAAAATGCTATTAAAAGCCCTCCTGCTTGTGTACATTTGTAGACAAATCCCTTTTAATTCTAGAATATCAAATAACATATCACGTTAAAGTAATTCTCTAACTCTGTGCTAACCTATTTGCTGGATATAACCATCCTTTGCATGATTGGGGTGGGGCGGAGCTTGCCAGCGTCGATGGCGGACGCCTGAAAGGGGAGCTCCGCGCCATCACCCTGAATATCCGCAATTTATCCTGCCAAAGCTGACCCTTGGTGTCACCGAAGGTGTTGTGTGACCACCGGAATCCGCCGACAACAGCGACGGCGATTTTCGCTGCTCCCTGGCTGCCTGAGAGGGGGGTGCGGGCCGATGAACATCCCGGCGTGCTAGGCCGCCAAACCGCGAGCTTGCCCTGCGCGCTCCCCGGCGTGCATCACTCGACGTGCGGCCAGACTGACGGCCTTCAGCTCGGGGGGTCCGGACCTCCGATAAAGACCAGAGGAACTTGTGGACTTCTGGGGGAGATATATACCCCCCGCGAGCAGCGGAGATCCTTGCTGCCCGCTGGCATTCGCTAGACTGCCTTCAATGCTGTGGGCCCTGGAGCTGCTGATCCCCGGCCCTCTCCTCACCTGACGCTGCCGGCAAGTGAAATCGGCCCTGCACTGCTGCGACGGATCCTTCTGCTGCTGGCGTCGGGAGGGCCCGGGATCCGACCGCTCGGCACGTGGGACTGTGTGCACGGCAACAAGACTCATTGGGAAGGTGAGCCTGGTGCACCCAGATACCGACTTGGAGGCTCCGGTTCACTCACTCACGCGTTGGGCGGCCCTGAGGTGCACTCTACTGCCCGCTGATATCCCCCCCCCATTATCACTTGGACGGCTGGTGCTCTGTGGAGCCCAGGGGCAGTTATAAACATGGAGGAGTGGGCCGCAAACTTTGCAACTGGTGGGGCATTCCTGGGCTGGCCGGAGCTTATTCTTCCCCCACTCGACGCACCGGCGGGGCCGGGAGAGGCCCACCACTGGTGAACAGCATGGAAGATTGACGACAGCCGGGGTGCGCGCGCCCACGGCCGCCCTCATTGGCGCCTGCAGCCACCTGGGGGTGCCTGGTGATCCCGGAGTTGCCGGTGGCCTCCCCCCCCCCCTCCGGGTGCTATAGCTTTAGAGCGGTCTGTCGGCCCCCACTGTTCGATTATACAGCAGAGGAACTTAAGGAGGTGGCCTAGACCTACGGACATTTTGTGAGTGCGCTGGCAGGCGGTGCGAGGCGCTCTGAGGTGCGAGTGGGTTTGCTGTCCCCGGACACCTGATGTTGCCCCCCTACTAGCACTGTGTACAACCTGGGAACTCCTTAAGGTGCCAGCCTACACTCCCCCGTTATTGACTGCGATTCGGAGGGGCTGCACTTGACTGCTGGGGCGGAAACCCTGTTGTACAGCCGGAGGTGACCGCCTGCATCGCGCCCATAGCTGGTGAGCGGTACCCCGTTATTGGGAAGGTGGAGAGATCTTGCTCATCCCAGTGGAGAAACCAGGCGGGGGGCTAGCGGTGGGAAATCTGCGCTGGGACTAGCTCCAGGAGGCTCAGGGAGGGGAACTGCAGCATAGCCGCTGTTCTGGGCACCATGGGCAAAGGAGACAAGACACAAACTAAGCTCCCTTTTGAACAGCGCCGAGCTAAGCCCCCAGAGACGCGAGAACCCGTGACTACGCAGCAGGACAGGGGCCCGGAGAGCTCGTTCTACTCAGACATCAAGGAGCTGCTGGTCACCATGGAGAAGGGCCTACAGGACAGTATGGCGTCGATAAGTACAAAGATTGATGCTCTCACTTATCGCATGGACCGGATGTCCGAAAGAGTGGATAAGCATGCAGAGAGATTGGACATGTCGGAGAGACGCCTGACTGAAGTGGAGGAGGCGCAAATGGAACTGGACAAAGATCGTAAACAGATTGGCAAGCTCCTTCAGGTAATACAAGATAAGTCAGAGGATTTGGAAGCCCGCTCTCAGCGATCTAATATACGAATCACAGGTGTTTCGGAGACGACACACACCGGGAAGATGGAGTTGTTTGTAGAAAAGTTGCTGACCACGATACTGGGAGATGATGTTTTCTCGCCCATGTTCATAGTTGAGAGGGCGCATTGCACGCTGGGCCCACGCCCGAGCCCGTGAGCTCCCCCGAGGCCAATCATCGCAAAACTTCTAAACTACAGAGACACTGCTTTGCGGTTGGCCAGAGAGAAGGGTAAGCTGCAGTCGAGGGGGCAGCCATCTCCATATACCCGGACTTCACGGCAAAAGTACAGGAGGAACGGCGACATTTTGCTCCATATAAACAGCAACTCCGCGACTTAGGGCTAGATTATGCTATGCTGTACCCGGCAAAGCTACGAATCAACCACCAGGGGCATTCTCACTTTTTCACCGATCCAAAAGACCTACAAAAGGCTCTGAAAACGTGGTCTAAGGAGCAAAGGAACAGCCCCAGAAGCCAGGCTGGAGAGCAGGAACTCGACTGCGGCCTGGATGAGCAGGAATAGGAACACTGCACCATCGATGTGGCCTTGCCATTTGACGTGCTGAGGCAGAACCTGGGTTTTGATGGAGGGCTGGGCCCTGCATTGCTGAACTCTCTGCACGCTAGGCGAAAGGGAGCGGAACAGTCTCTAGGAGCATACGAGAGCCGAGAAGCCCCCGAGGCCTGGTGAGATCTTTCCAAGCTATCTTCTCCTTTATGCATGCAAGTGACTGAAATTAACGAACACTGAGATGGCTCACGTTTCCCTGTTGTACGATGATGACACGCGCTGAGCCTGGGGGGCGGGCTGAGGGGGGCTGGTTGCACTGTTTTTAGGGGGCTGCTAGATGTTGCGCAGTGGCTCATTGACTTTGGCTCGCGTTAAATGACACTAATGTGGTGATGGCGCTAGGAGCTTTACTGGGTCATGACTTAGCATGCAATTGCTTAGTGTACTTTTACTGACGACCTCTGCCCTAGCGCTGTACTCACTAATGGGTCCTGCGAGGGACTACTTGGGTTGTTTGGGGAGGATCGGGGGGGACAGTTTACTCATGCTAGGCCGTGTTGGGGTTGGTCTGCTGTGGGTGGGGGGGGAGAACTCATGGGAAATGGGAAGTTTGATTGTTTTGGAAAGTTTACACTGTGTCCCTTGCCTCCACGGTCACGAATAGTTCACTATAGAATGGGCCAAGACTGCGATGCACTCTGCTCCATAGATTGTCACACCGATTTGATTCCCTTCTGTAAACCTGGCTCCACTCATAATATTCACGCCATATCATCATGACTGACGTATCGAGAGTACAGGAACATGCAAAGTCAGTCACTGTTTGCGCCCTTACATGGAATATCAGAGGGTTGAATGATTTCAGAAAGCTAAGGAAAGTATTAGGTTACCTAAAAAGACATAATAAAGACATAGCGCTGCTGCAGGAAACACACTAGCCACTAACAAGTAGGATGCTACACAGCAGAGGCCTAGAGGGGAACATAGCTGCGGCCGGGTTCACCACCCACGCTACGGGGGTTATCACATGGGTCAACCCGGGTTCGAAACTCCAGATACAGACGGTCAGCGCCGACACGGAAGGCAGATACGTTATAGTGACCTGTAGGGGAGTGGGGCTGGACTTGCTAGTTGTCAATGCCTACGGTCCTAATTATGACTCCCCAGAATTCTGCGAAACACTAGCTGCTAAGATCGGCACATACGGCAAGCCCCACATAATATGGGGAGGGGATTTTAATTTGACACTCAACCCAGACATGGACAGGTCTACAGGCCCACCTTGCAGGCCGTCGGTGGCTGCGCAGATGCTGATAGCTAGACTTCTCGTGTTGGACATAGATGATGTGTGGAGAAGTAGAAATGCGGGGCGAAGTGGATACACACATTACTCGGCTTACCACGAAGTGCACACTAGAATAGATTACTGGTTTGCCACATCGGGGATTACCCGCAGTATTAAACACTGTAAAGTGCTACTGCTCACGCTGTCCGACCATTCCCCCATACTACTGGTAATAGAGGCCCCTGTCAGGAAAATTCCCCCTTTTACATGGCGCTTTCCACCTTGCTCGCTCATAGACCCAGTTATTCGCGGAGAACTTGCAGAGTCGATTGAAATATTTTTTTAAAAGAATGTTGGATCTGTGGAGGACTTTCAGATTGTGTGGGAGGCGTTTAAAGTCTACATATGAGGCATTGCGATGTCTAAACACTCCAGTGTCCTGAAAGCGAAAAGGCGCAGGCTGGCAGAGCTAGAAAATCAGCTGCAAGCCCTTGAGGAGCAGCAGCGGAATCGACCGGACGAGGCCACAGAGGAGGGAATCAAACGCCTCCTAGTGGAGTTCCATGACGAAGCAGACAGGGAGGTTCAACATTTGGGCAAATATGCCATGGCCCCCACATACGGTGAGGGGGAAAGGCCTGGCGCAGTACTGGCTAACATCCTTAAAGGCAGAAGAGGGTAGCCGCTGGTCACGGAAATGAAAGATGTAGATGGACATAGAACCACGGATGAGGCAGAGATAGCTTCCATCTTTAGAGGTTATTAATCGGATTTGTACTCCTCGAACTACGGGGACCTGTCGGCTGAAATCCTAGATTACTTGGAGCATATAAAGCTCCCGTTCCTGTCTGACCCTCAAAGGGAATTCCTCATGTATCCTAAACAACAGGACGAAATAAGAGATGCCCTGGCCTTGATGCGAACGGGCAGCGCGCCTGGTATGGATGGCCTGACAGTCGAATTTTACAAAACTTTTCAGGAGCAGCTACTGCCACATATCACCACTCTGATGAGTGACATTTGTATCCAGGGAAGCTTGCCATGCTCCATGAGAGAGGCGATCCTAGTCACTATTCTTAAGCCGGGCACGACGCACGACGAGTGCGGATCATACCGACCGCTGTCGTTGCTGAACGTAGATACCAAGCTATATGCTAAAGTACTAGCAACCAGATTAGCACTACTGGCCCCTGAATTAGTGGCCCCAGAACAAGCAGGGTTTATACCCAGCAGGAACTTGACGTACAACATTAGGACGGTACTAGGAACTATTCAACATGTTAAGCAGGACGTGTCGGCTGTGGCTATTTTCCTTGACATGGAAAAGGCATTCGACTCGGTGGAATGGCCGTTTCTGCTCCAGGTATAAGGACAGATGGGAATTGGGGAGCCCCTCCTACAAATGGTAGGCGCTCTTTATGAGGGACCCTCGGCTAGAGTGCGAGTTGGCAATGCGATCTCGAAACCCTTCCGCATAGGCAGGGGAACTCGCCAGGGGTGCCCCCTATCCCCCTTGTTATATGCGCCTTTGGCTTGTGCGCTGAGAGAATACCACGGCCACGAGGGCATACATTTCCCGACCTCCAAAATAGTAGTGTCCATGTACGCAGATGATACGCTGTTGTACGTACACGACCCTGCGACTACTCTTCCCCCGCTGCTGAGAGAGGTTGTACGCTTCGGTACGCTTTCTGGCCTCAAAGTCAACTGGGCAAAATCCATTGTGCTACCGCTAAAGCCTGTGACCAGACAGGTGGAGACGGAGGTCCCTCTACAGTGGTCCGAAGACCCGATTAGATATCTGGGGATACAAATTCACACGGACCCGGACCTGCTCATTAGTCAAAACTACGGTAGAGCGGTCAGCAAGTTGGAAGATGATATAGTGCTCTGGAGTAAATTGCCTCTCACTCTGATGAGCCGCATAGCCATTATGAAGATGGTGGTACTGCAGCGGTTCCTGTTCCTCTTTAATGCTCTTCCAATAGTGCTATCTAGGGCATTTTTCCAGCGGCTGACGAGTCTCATGATTAGCTTAGCGTGGGCGGGAAAGCAGCCGAGAGTCAAGTGGTCGACACTTACTTTGCCCTACAGCATGGGAGGCTTGGCGGCCCCAGACCTTGAACTTTATTACAGAGCAGCTCAAGCGTCGGACCTTCACACTTGGATACACGGAGACAGGATGATCCCGCATGTCCGTATGGAGCGACTATGCGCACACCTGCAGCCTCTTCCGGCCACGATCTGCTTGCCGCTGGATCATAGAACAGGAGTGTTGGACTCCATTACTGCTACCAACCATGCATGGCACTCACTCCTGCAATGGCAGGGAGGAGCGCTACTATACTCGCCAGAGATGCCGCTGGAGTGGATGCTCTGGCTCCCACCTATGGCTGAGAAGGGTGTTACCAGAGAGCTGGCGAAACTAGGTCTCCGCCGAGCAGGCGACCTTTTTCAGGATGGCGTGGCCAAAACCTGGGATCAGGTGCGAGATGATTGCAGTGACATCCCTATGCTGCAACGCTTCCAATTCCACAGGGCGCGGAGTGCTCTTTCGGAGCTACTCAGTCCGGACATGGCAGAGCCCCCAGACGTCCTTGAACTGTCATATGTCATCAAGAACAAGGAGCCCCGGAAGCTCCTCACGAATCTATATAGGGTGGCTAGGTCGCAAGGAGAGCACCAGCTTATGAAAGCGAGACTGGCGTGGCAAAGAGACCTGGAGACCACGTTAGATGATGCGACATGGCGGTACTGCTGTGAAAAGCACGAAACGGTTGATCCACTTTAAGTTCCTGCAGAGGGTGTATTACACCCCGGAGAGACTCCAAAGATATGGTCTGCGGCAAACGGCACAATGCGAACGTTGCCATGCTGCTGACGCTGACTTCCTGCACTTGGCGTGGATCTGCCCGGGCATCCAGTCATTCTGGTGCGATGTCTTTTCGGGAATGAGCAAAATCCTGGAAGTAGACATGGCCCCGGAACCGGGCTTGGCGCTCATTGGAAATTCCAAGCAGCTCCCAGTCGCGCTTCGCAGACTCACGGATATGGGGATGCTAATGGCTAGGAGAGTAGTAGCTCACTGTTGGATGAGAGGACCACTCCCAACCAGAACTAGATGGGCGCGAGACATGTTGTACTGTAGCACACAAGCGGAACACTATAGTGAACTGCTGCCCCCCAAAAAACGCCGCCCTAAATATTTTTGGGTACTGTACCAAACTTACCTCAATGGGAGGGTGCGAGAGGGTTCTGACAGCCCGGAGAGGGAGACCCCAAGATGAAAAGCAAACAATGACTCGGAACCTGAACCTCGGCTAGTGAGAGTGGTGAGCTGTGCACAAGACCCAGAGAGTGCGACCTGGAGCGTGATGAAGGCATGGGGCGATGTGGGAAATGATTAGACGGGCGGGGTGGCAACGTAAAATCACAGTTCACACACAGTCTAGCTGGGACACAACACTCGGGACAGACATTCTGGTTGGACTAACGGGGCGCAGACACTGCTCAGGGACACACTGAGAGTAGATGTGGCTATGGAACAGACATAGGCACCACCTTGACGGACACGCCTGTGTTGCACATGATGATCGCAAGGAGGGAGGGGTGGGGGGACATGGACATTGACCGAGTTAGGGGTTGGTATTAGTTTAGTTAGGGGGCGAACGCACTTGTCTTGAATATTGGCTGCGGAGCAATGGGGGAGGAGGGTAGGGACGAGCTGGTGGATAAAATGAAGAAAATGCGCATGACAACTGCACCCTGCTATGTTGGCGGAGAAGACTGCGAATTTGTCAGTTGCTACGAGGAACGCGCCGCCGGACCCCCGGGTTGTCGGCTGATGGGCCGTGTACGAATGTGCTTATTGTTTACTTGGCATATCTATAACGCGGCCGGCCCATGAGGTTGTAGGCCCGAAGCTGTGTATTTGAAGTTTGTGGCAATAAAATAATAACAAAAAAAAAACATCCTTTGCATGATTATCCCCTAGATTTTGGCTGTCTTCTGCTGGACCTGTTTTTACTAGACATAGGGATCTGTGCACTTTATCCATACTAACCAGTATAAAGTACTTATGTTCTCCTTTCCAAACCTGTTAGAATTGGTACACCCCTAATTGGCACTTTTAATTTACATGTACTCCCCTTCTATATGGTACCACATGTATCCAGGGACTGTAAGTTAAGTGCTGCTAGCGGGCTGCAGCAGTCATTGAGCCACCCACTAAAGTACCACAGTAAAACATGTCTCCTGGCCTGCCAATGCAGCCTAGATGTGCAGTAGTAAACTGCATTTCAACCTGGTAAAATTAATCTTTTACCAGGCCTATACCTTCCTTTATAGTATTTATAAGTCACTCATAAGATAGGACCTAAATGCTCATAGGGCAGGGTGCATGGTATTTAACAAATGGGGTATTTATATGTCATATTTTGCATGCCCTAGCACTGAAAAACCTCCAAATGTATTTTTAACTGTTTCAAGGCTGGCTCCCATAGACTTACGCTGCTTTACACTATTACACTTCAGGTTGAGAGCAACTAAAGATATGGTTTAAGGACCTATTTCAAAAAGTAATTTAAAATCTAACTTTATGGTCAAGTTGGATTTCATTCTATTATTTTAGTCAGTTGTCATTTTCCTGCCTAATCCAAAAGGCCCTTTCTGCCAGTGTCACCTGACTGTTGATGGTTTCCCTGTGGTAAGATGTTTATTGCTCTCAGACAGTGGATAAAGGGGTGGTGAGTGGGGAGGGGTTTTTCCTTCTTGAGCAGAACGGCCTGGGTGCTGTGCCCAGCCCCTTCATGGGCTTCAAATTATGCCTACTCTGTAACTGGCAGATGTAGCTCACATCTAGGCCTACTTTCTAAGAAAACTTGACCCCAAACCCAGTGGGATAGGAGAGGTGCCCCAGAACTGTCTTTGAGTGAGCAGAAGGAAATATTTGCCCATTATCATAGCGACCCACTCAGTGAGCACAGGGAGCTCTTCGCAGGGTAAGGGGAATTCTACCATGTTGGTTTTGGGCAGAAAGGGGAAGTTTATAGTAACAATATACATGAGGTGCTGCAAAAGTGGTTACAGACACCCCTAAGATTTTTTGCCCCATTGGTTGGGGAGTGGCTAGGACTTTTTTCTACCCACATAGTGGCGCTGGGCATAAATGTGGCATCCCTAGTACCCTGCTCAGAATGCTCCTCGACCTCTCAAGAATCAGAAGAAAAACTGCTCTGCTGTCTAATGAAACCTCCAGAAAGACTGGACGTGTTTGCCTGGAGCCCAGGATCCCTGAAGCAACTCCACTAGTCTGTTGTCTGACCTCCTGTTTGAGGTACATGGACACAAAACGTTTCCAGATGCCTTCCTCCCTGCAAGTGCCCAGCTGACCTGTTCCATGGGGACCTGCCCTGGACTCTGCTGCTGGCCTCTATTTGAGTGAATCATAACACCCAAGTGGTGCCCCCCCCGGGGGCCTGGAACCCTGCCTGGTGTTAGAGTGCACTCCTCATGCCCACACTGCAACAGCTTGGACTTAGAAACATTTTCACCAACTTTCTGCCTAGAGAACCAATAGATACTGACATAACCTTTGAGGCCGCAGCCCTTAACGTTGAATCAGCCATAGACCTCAACTTGCTGGTTTGCCCCGCTCAAGAAAGTGCTGACTTCCAGAAAAGTTTTTAAGGCCCGAACAGAGAAGTCTTCACCGGGACCACCATGGAATAACATCCCTTCTACGTCGAGGCCTTCCTCAAAACAGACTTCAGACATTACTCGCTTGGAGATTTTTCACCTTTGTTGATGACCACAACAGGACTGCGCTCTTCAGCTACCTGCCATCATCAGGCTCCGCTTCAGATCCAGCTTGCATCTTGGCCCGGAAAGGACTCATCGATTACCACTTTTTTTTAATGGCTTTTTGGATTTGGGGGTCTAGTCTAGTGTACACATTATGGGTCATCAACTTTTTAAACCCAGTCAGGTTAGATATGCAATGCCATTTACCAGCATTTTCAAATCTAATAGCTCCACAAAAGTCGGACTCTGGTCTGCCTTAAAAGGATCTTATGGTGCATCTTCCTTCATGTTTACAGGAAGCCATCTTTCAGTTAACTTGAACAGTTGGGCTGCTCTGGAATAAAAGCCTTCTCACTACAGAACAATCGAACTTGTGAAATAATGGTGTTGCAGTTGTCTGGTCCATGTGCTAATCTCAGGTGTTGCAAATTGAGGGTAGCATTGAAAGACAGCACCGATTCAAAACAGTTATTGCTGCTTTCTTGGAATGTTGCAGGAATAGCAAGACTTTTAAATGGCAAAGATACTTACAACTTGTTGCTATAGAGGAATTATGGGCATGTGACCCATTATCTATATTGAGCACTGTGCCTTTTGCATTGGTGCTATAAAGGCAAATCTAGGGGCTGAACGAATAATGGCTTGGAAATCTGTGTTGGAACTCTTTGAATTGCATAGTTAATTCCATTGACCTTGTCATAAAAGGCTAGAGGTACTCAGGAGAATTTGGTGCTCTCTATTAAATAATGCTTATTTACATCCTGCTGGTAAGACCCCATGCAAAGCAATGTGTAAAAACAGATTGTAACTTTAAACATGCTTAAGATGATTATTGGAATATGTGCACCCTGCTCTTTAACATTTATATTAAACCTCTAATTAGTGAGCTGTCAACCATCGGTTGTAACCTTTATAATTTTACAGATGACTCCCAATTTTATTTCCATTAATGGACTCACAGTCTGGGCAGGAAGAGTTTTAAATCACAGTCTGGACAGGAAGAGTTTCAACATGCTATGAGATATACTTTTAATGGGATGAACCTAAATTGACTGAAGCTCAATGCAGATAAAACAGAGATAATGATTCTTAACAAATGTACTGTTCTATGATCAAGTGACTTCTGGCCACATGAGCGGGGTGATGTACCTGTGCATAGGAGGTCAACCAAAATCCCAGTGATAGTGGTAGACAGCAAATCAACCTTAGAGTCCCAGATTGGCAGATTGGCTCCGGGACGGCCAAATATGCTTTTTTTGGAAATTGACCCGATTGCTATCATTTGAACCCATGAAGTCAGTCATAGTATCCAATGTTCAGTCCAGGTTGGAATAAACAAATTCTGTCTATTTAGGGCTACTCGATAAATCCATTAGAAGGCAACAGCTTGTCAAAAATAATAATGCCCACCTCATTCTTGACTGGCCCAGAAGAGTCCACATTACACCAGTTTTGAAACAGCCTAATTGGGAGAGGAACTACTTTAAATCTGAGCCTGACCTTTAAATCATTAGACAGATATTCCCTTTTCATTTCAGACAAGAATGAGGCAATATAAGCCAGGTCATGCACTCAGATCAGAAGGTAGGAATCTGCTTGTTTTCCCCAAATATAGGAAAGAGTGTATGGCTGGTCGGAACTTCTTAGTTTTAGCCCCCACTATTTCAAACTCCTCCCCCTGCAGTTGTGTTAAGGGGCAATTTTATCAGATTGAGGAAAAACTTGAAAACTTGGCTTTTAAAACAGGCTTATGAATAGTTCACCCTCTGTGCCATCTATTGCTATACTACCTTAGGCGCCATGAAACCTTCGGTGTACGTGAGCTTAACAAATTCTGGATAACATAACATAAGATTACATAACGCTGGTTCAGAGACACTAAGAGCCTTGACTTCGAGATGGTGACTGCTCACTGCGAGAGCGACCTACACCCCCCTTAATCTTTCTACGGTCATGTCCTTACTGAGCACTACAATTCGACTAACATTCTGGATGATCTGGCCAGCTAAAACTCAAAAGGTCCCAAGTCTCTCTGACTCAAGGATAGAAACTGGAGCTAGCACCCCTCAGCTTCCCATCTTAATATACACCGCCAGGCCAGAACTACTTACAACAAGAATATCCTCTTATCCAAAAAAGAGTTCTTTAAATCAGAACTGGAAAATGCTATAAACAGACCATGCAAACACTTCGAAATAATCAAACTTCAATCAATCAAACTAGCAAAGTTATCAAAAGAAACAACAAAATCCCTAATAACCTGCGATGAGTTCTCCTCCTTCTTCACAACCAAAATCAACTTGCTTAGAAAAAAACTCAAAGCCACCTTAAACTTCCCTCCTCCTCCTTCTGGTACTCATCTCTCCTCTTGTCCCCTCCAAGCAACACCCAAAAACAAGGCTCACTGGTCCAACTTTGAACTTTATGATGACCAGTCCATCTAAAAAATGCTAGCCTCCTTAAAACAGCAACCTCCCCACTCATCGTACCCATCTGGACTATGTAGTAAATGAAGATACACAGTCCAGCTGTATAGCTAGATAATCCTTGATTGTAGCTTGCTTCTAAGATAGATGAGTAGGAGATGATAGGAAGTACAGATGTAAAACCCCACCAGGAGCAAGCTCCAAGCAGCTCAGCCTGAGGTGACTAACTGACACTGTGAGCCAGAGAGACACCGGGGCATTCTATGATGTCATGTCATGTCATGGACATTCTATTCAGTGTAGAAGAGTAGAGAAGTAATTTACTACACACTACAATCATCAATGCTTCCCGTATTCAAGGATCCATACCTGACTCCCTGATATCCGGGCAAGTCATCCCCATCCTAAAAAAAAACACTCTGAATCCTGAAATTCCAGACAGCTTCAGACCTATTTCGAATATTCCCCTTCTTGCAAAAGTGCTGGAGAAATGTGTGCAGCTACAGCTAAGCCAACACATCACTAATTTCAATTTACTTGACGATTTCCAACCTGGGTTCAGGCCTGGGCACAGCACTGAAACTACAATTCTTCATATCTTAGACTATGCTTTCCTAGCCCTTGACCGAAGCAAAACCTGTCTCTTGGTCCTTCTGGCTCTCTCCTCAGCATTCGACACAGTCAACCATGAGAAACGTCTTGAACGCTGGATGGCAGCCAATTATTTGCAGTGCAACGTCTCCAAAACGGAGGTTATGCTATTCGGAGAGGCAAAACGGTTGTGGACCCCGGACTGGTGGCCTCAAGACCTTGGCCCGGTCCCTGTGCCCAAAACCGTGGTAAAAGACCTGGGAGTCAAACTGGACCATGAGCTCACCTACACACAACAAACTAACCAAGTGGTGGGCTCATGCTTCCATGTCATCGGGCTTCTCAGGAGAGTATTCCCCCTGCTACCAGATACCACCAGGAGAACGTTGGTCCAGTCCCTAGTTTTAAGCAGGCTGGACTACTGCAACGGGTTAATGCTAGCTGCCAATGAGGGCATCTTTGCTAGATTGCAGGTTGTGCAAAACACGGCTGCACGACTGGTACTGAATGTCCCGCCCCGCACTCCCTCAAAACCACTATTGGCCAAATTGCACTGGCTTCCGGTTAGGCAGAGGGTGATGTTTAAGATCTGCTGCGTCATCCACAAATGCCTAACTGGAACTGGTCCCGGTTACCTCACTGAGAAATTTATCCCCTATGTTCCGTCCAGATTCCTGAGATCGGGAGATCAGGAACTTTTACGTGTTCCTAGGGCCATGAAGGCAAGAAAGGGGGAAAGAGCCCTATCGGTAGCAGGTCCAAAGCTGTGGAACCTACTCCCAAAGGAAATCAGAGTATGTAGGGAACATTTCCCTTTTAGGAAAAAGCTTAAAACATTCCTCTTCAAATCCCTAACTGACTGATCTCCTGCCTAGTTCATTAAAATGTTGACGAGTCTTTTCTGTTCTTTGGTTGTGCCAAAGGCGTGGAGATATTCCTTCGGGAATCGATTCATAGCGCCATACAAACCTGGAAATAAATAAATAAAAACACAGAATGGGCCTAGGAGGTACTGTCATCAAAGGGTTTGGTTCCTTCCTCCAGAACCGCACCCAGAGATTCTTAGTCAACAACAAACCTATCTGCTCCTTCTACGATCTCTTTCGTTGTCCTTCAAGGCTCTACTCTGTCCCCTACCCTCTATGTACTCTACTGTGAACCATTAGCTGAAATTCTTCCCATGGCCAACATCTCTTTCCACATGTACGCCAACAATACACAGATATACATGAAACTCTCCACTCTTTAAGAGATCTGAATGATGCCCTGAAATTGACTTTTCAATGGCTCGCCAACAACCAGCTCAAACTGAATGCCTAAAAAACCAGAGTTCCTTCTCGTCTCCCCCCAAAATAATCCAGTGACATCCCTGAATGGATTAACTCGATCACAGCACTCAACTGCATGCTGACCATAGTGGATTCAGCCAAATCCCTCGGAATAACTGTGGACAGTAATCTGGATATGCGCAACCACATCAACTCGATGGCCAAAACTGCAAGATTCCATTTGAGCTACTTTAAAAAACTAAAACCTTACCTTGTAACTGCCGACCTAAAAACCGCAGTTCAGGCGCTAGTTATTTCCAGAATTGAATACGGCTGCTCTATCCTATCTGGCCTACCAAAGACTTATACAGTCCCCCTGAAAGCTTGCCTCAACGCAGCAGCTAGACTCTTATTTGGTTAAATTATTTTTTACCACATTTCACCACATCTGAAAGCCTTGAACTGGCTTCCTCTTGAAGGCAGAATCCAGCTCAAACTGGCCTGCATCATTCACAAAGCCTTGTACACAAACTCCCCGAAGTATCTCACCCAGAAAACTGTGAAACCTGGAAGAACCAGAAACTCCTGCTCTGCCAAAGACCGTGTGCTCCCGCCACCCCGCTTCCGTAATGTAAAAACATTTAACTGAGCGGTCTCTGGGGCCGCACAAAGAATCTGGAACTCACTAGCTCCCTTCATCAGAAGAATTCCTACTTTATCGCGCTTCAAAAAGGAAGCAAAAACATTCCTAAAGAGCAAATTCCCCCAATAACTCCCCCTTTGCTGTGCTTTCTGCCTTTTTATGGCTTTGTGTCTCTGCATAATCTCCAGCAGTAGCTTGGCCCTCTCCGTATGTTAACTGTTCATCCTGTTTTACTGCTTACATGTCGCTCGCTGTTTTTGTACTGTACTACTCATTGTATATAACTCTTGCTTTTATCCTAGTGTAGTCATTTCCCTAACCCTCATCACTATATTTTCCAACGTCTATCTTGTACGTAACGTGTTTTTCCCTGTAAAGCGCTCTGATACTCTAACGGGTCATGTTCACGCTATATGAAACCTCAAATAAAATAAAATAAATAAAAAATAACATAACATAACACATGGAGGTTTCAAGATACAATAAATTCTCAAACTACAAATCTACTCATGCCCATCATATAGAAGTCATATTTAAGGCTACAGTTTAGGCCTTTTTATTCAAGAGGTCTTCCTTCCTGCAACCGCAAAGGTTTGTTGATATGCTTTACATACACTGCGATATAAGAGAAGATGTCAAAACAGCTGGAAATATAACATTTATGGCAGAAAGTGCACATGCTTTTCCCGGGATTGTCAAAGAAACAGACTGAAAATAAACAAGTGAAAAAGAAGTAGATAGATCACTTTCTATGAATTCTAATAATGAAGATGGGTATTTAGATTGTTTTTTTACTCTGAGACCATCTCTGTGTAATGATGAAAGAAGACTGCAAGATAAAGGAGCCAGAGAGCCGAGTGCCCATAAGATTGAAGCAGTAGATCATGCTAGTGTGTCTGCTAATGTGTCATCTACTGTGCTTGCTACTAGTGCATCTGCACTGAGTAAGACAAAAATAAAAGAAATTGACATTGATAGACTAAACATTGAATTTGAAGACCTAATTAATGCAACTATTGGTGTAGAAAGAATATTATCATATAATGAGGAATAATTGAGATACCTTAGTAAGGAAGCAGAAAGATGTGTGTGATGCAGATAAGACACTTGAGGAATTGGCAGATTAATTTAATGTGAATTTGTATAGAAAGAGATTGCACAGAAATTGCAGAACTGAGATGAGTGATGATGAAATATAAACAAATGGTACTTGTGAACTTGAAAAAACATACTAAAGATTTAACAGAGTATAAATGAGTGGCACAATTTGAAAGGATTTGGAGAAAAATGGTGAAAGAAATGGCAATGACACAAAAACATAAGATCACAGAAGAGGAAAAGCAACAAGTGTGAGTGTTCTGAGTGTGAACTGTTTGCAGGATATCAGTTGAGAGAAGTGCATGTTCTTGTACTATGAACAAAAGCTGATTTTCTGACATTTAGGAAAAATTTCCCAAAGCTTGGAGAATCACCGGATAAGTGGGATGCAGAGGTAGAAAGGATTGTCACAATTTTAAGTTACTTTGGTTTGATTTGATTTGGATTTGAGATTCTGATCTGTAAAGATTTGTGCAGTTAGGGTGCAAGGGAATTTTCAGTTGGCCAAATGCAGAACCCCTAAAAGTAGCTCCCCAGAATAATCCATCTCCGATTGTAATGAATGAACAAATATAAATCAGTGATTAAACATTTGAAGACTAAAGATCAACAGAAAGAGATACATTTGTCTAAAATTATGAGAGTGACACAGGAGCAGAAAAATCAGCACATGCATATTATGAGCAATTGGTACAGATTTACAACCAATACGGAGTTTAAGACCCTGTGAAAGAGGCCGTTAGTGGATTTGTCTCAGCGTACGTGATGGGTTAGTGTCTGGAAATTAGTTCTGATACATGACATACATACAGACAAAATCCCGTTACAAAATACTTAAATGTACAAAATATCATATTGTATTGAAACCTAGGAAAATTACGGAAAAGTTGATTTTACGGCATATTCATAAAGGTGGGAACCTTTCTCAAATGTCGGATCGTGTTTTTTTTTCTGGTTGTGTTACAGGTGCAAATTCGGGAATGCATAGAGTTGTTGTACAGACAGAGTGATGGTTATCAAGAGGTTTTGTCAATATCTGAGACATGGTCAATTTTTACAATAACATGCAGAACAGAGACTGTAGATATAATCCAGAAAGAGCATAAATGAGTTGTAAATGGTTCCACAAATGCAACAGAACATGAAACTAATAACACAGAATGAAGTGCATCACAATCAGTTGCCCCAGCACAAATGCGTATGTCCAGAACATGCAGAATTAAAGGCAATTCATTGGAAACTTACCTTTAGCTCCAATTATGCATCATAAAATGAAAAATCAAATGCAGAAATGTCCCAGAATCCTAGTGTTCAGCAAAATTCTTCAGTGGTTGGAGGCAATTGTTCACAAATTTCTGTTACACTCAGGGTTTCTAATAGACCAAGTCAGGCCCAATGACGGTGTATGTGAGGGTGGAGGATTGCATGGTTGGTGCAGTCCTTAGATGTAGACCAGAGTGGCCCATATGTAAATGGTGTGGTGAATGGCCACCGAGTATTATGTTTGTTCCATAAGGGTGCTACCTGCTCCATGGTTTAACCGATGGAGAGTCCCAGCCTCTGCCTCTTGGGAAAAGAAGTCCACGTTGTAGGTATTAGTAACAAACATATTGCTAATAAAGTGTCAGCAAATGTTCCAGTAAAAATAAGCTGAATAGAGAATGACCATCAGTTCATAATATGTGACACAAGTCATGTTCATTTGTTGGTTGAACATGAACAGTGTCATTTATTGTACACTAGATTGTGTAGCAATTAAAATACAAGATGATGATTTAGATTTCCAAATTATAATCGCAAGAGACAAAAGTGAATCTGTTCCCTGTTCACACAAAAGAGGACTTACATCTTGATTTAAAACACATGGTGATAGAATAGACTAGGGAATTTCCAGGAGAAGAAATTGGATTCGTAAAAAGTGCAGTGCGAATTAACATCAAACCGAATGGAGTATTTCGTTATACTCCTCAGTACAATTTTACTTGTGAAGCAGAGGTAGGAATGACACTTGTCATTGAGAACATAATTGAGCAAGGCATTTTAAAAGAAGTGTTAGGAAGGCTTTGTAACTCCCCAACTATGGAAATTAAAAACCAAGTAGAAACTAGACAATACTACAGGATATGTGAAAAAATAATGACACCAATACTACAGGATATGTGAAAAAATAATGACACAGTGATCCCTTGTTGTCCTGTGGTACCGAATCCTGCTATCATTTTGTTCCAAATCCCTTGAATGTGAAGTGGTTTACTATCACAGATTTGTGTCAAGCATTTTTCTCCATTCTTCTTCATGAGGATAGCCAGTATCACTTGAGTTTACATTATTAAATAGTGTAATAGTCTGTTGTTTGTTGATTTTGACCTCCTGAATGAGCTGCTTATTTATGCAATCCAAGTGACCATGCTGCTAGTGGGTGGACTCGGGTGGTGTTTCGTGGTTTTTGTAGATATGTAAACAAAAGTAAATTTAAAAAGTTACATTTTCTTTTAACATTTAAATCTGTATCTATTTGTTTTATACTTGCACTTAAAACATAGCATTTGATGCATACACCATGCCAGTAATTTAGACTACCATCTTTCAAACGTGGATCCTAAAGATAAACATCAAACACAATTATAATCCTTTAAACTTGAAAAATAATCATCTTTGTAATGAGGGAATTGATGAGAAAAGAGAGAAGCATTGAATGTTGTAAACCAATGACATGTCTAAATAATGGTGATGTGCATTGATTCACAGCGTCAAACTCAAATTCACTATGTGAATCCAGAGTTGATTGGTGAAGATCGAATTGTGAAACAGGAAGAATAAGATGAAAAAGTGCAAGAAACTCAAAATGTTTGAACTCAAGAAAATCAGAAAGCAAAAGTTTGAATTTCAAAAACATGCAGAGCAAAGCAAGCTGTTTCAGTTGAAACAAAGTGGTAAATGAAGATGTAGATGCAGCAGTTGTTAAATGTGGGTCTGGAGATGAAAGTTGGGCCCGAGATAGAGGCCTGAGAATGTAAGAGGGAGGAAAATATGGTCACAGTAGGCCCACAGGCTAGAAACAGAGACACAAAGAGAACAAACAGAAACAGATCCGAGTAACAGAGAGATAGATCAACCAGAAGTCAAAAGATCTACAATAGTGAGAGTACCAAACAAGAAGTATGCAGCAATCAAAGGTACATATTTGTCCAAAATTCAACCAAAGCAAAGAGACATTGTTTTGAGAGAGAGTTTTTTTTCCCCAAGAGTCTCTATGAAAACAAACAAGTGGACAAAATCAACCTTGAATAGATTTAATGCTTACATTAATTTATACGGCACATCTGAAGAACATGACTTTTTTTCCCTTAGTTATCAGTCGAAGATATTAGGGTTTTCTTATGAGCATTTCTTTTGAACTGAGCTACTTATTATTGATGACATTAACTTTAAAGATTTTTGAAGATGTACATATTTGTTGTTTTATACTAAATCTAGTAGCTCCGAATTTTTATTTTGACATGTTTGTATAGGGGGACTGTGGTTGAAATGAAAAATAGGTTTATTAGCATTAAGAATCATTTTTGTAATTTTCATATTAATCATTTTTATAGGTATTCCGGATAGCCTTCACACCCTAGTTGGATAGGTTTCTCCTAAATCTGAAATTGAATTGCATATTAACAATACTTTGGCTTAGGATAAAGTTTATATTAGAGATGATGTGTCCCCAAGAGATTTCATGAAAATATCTATGCTTAAATGAATATTTTAACATCATAAATGTTAACAATTGTTATGCTTGTACATACTTGCCCCCTTCTTTTTTCAAATGGGGTGATGTACAGGCAACTCCTGCTTTCCTATTGATTAAAATGCAGTCTTGTTCTGTTGATACTTTATGATTCAGATGTTTAGATATACATTATGCAAATATTCATCTTCAAGTGTGTGTAAACAAGGTGAAGTGGAACAAAATGTTATTAGTGAATCTAATGAAAGAAGAAGGAGAATTACTAGAAATGTGGTCAAAGTGAAAGAGATTGAATTGCAAGATGAAGCTGAAGAGCTATTTAGAAATGTAAAGGTACAACCTAGAAAGAAGTGGGAGAAGTCTGAAATTTCTGAACTATTTGAAATGATTCGAGAGAGTGAATGTAGTTATAATTGTGTGGTTGAATGTGGATATATGAAGGGTGAAGAACCTACAATGTAAACAATTTATTATGTTTGTTTTATGACTGCTTAAATTAATGTGCCTTGCAATTGGATGGGCAACTGCTATTTAGCTTTAGAATTCACTAGAGCGTATCAGGCAACTGAAATGAGTGAGTGAAACTGGTCTTAGTAGAGTGATGTGTTGCTTTGGAAATCTGCTAATGGATATTTGTGGTGCATGTGTTCGTTCCTCTATCGTTGTTGCCTTGAATGATGTGAAGATTTAAAAGTTGTTGACAACCAAAATTAATGAAGAAAAATTGCTATTTGAGCAGTACTGATACAAAACAGAATGGCTTTGGTTACATTTCGCACAAAAGAAGTCAGTGCATGTCACATCTCGAATGTCAAGAAGTGTTGTGCACATGTTCTAGACAATCTTAAGGGAATTAATCAATAACTAACAATATACCTAACATTGAGAGTGAAGTGAAGTCTCTGAAAGAGATTGGCATTGGGGAGACTGTTGGTGAATGTTTGTTGATATGTGTGAAGGAATGACGTGCAAGGTTCTAAACCCTACCATTATTATATTGTGGGAATAATTAGTCCAAAAGTTATGTAATAATATGTTTTAATAGTCGGACAAACTGTGGGTGCAAGAAAGAAAAGACAACAGAAAAGAGATGAGATAGAATTAGGGGATATAACAACAGAAATTTATGAGAAGTTTAAAATTGTGAAAGAGAAAAGAAAGAAACACAGGTCATTAAAGATGTTTTATAGTGTGTTTTTGAATGATTTTAAATTATCCGAGGGTGGGATTGATGAAGCTAATTTAGATTTAATCCATTTTATGTATTAAATTAACATGGATGGCCCATAGTTAGTGTATGTGCATTGTATTTCACATAATAACCGTGTTGAAGTTGCAATAAGTAGGTTGCAAAACTAATTTACTGGGCCTAACCTGATTGCATTGAAAATGTCCTTTTAAAAGTAATACTGGGCACCACATTTATGATTTCTATCATACAGTGTTCTTCCTTTACTTCAATAAATAGTTGAAATATGTCCTGCTCTATCTTGATGTTTATTTTCAATTTAATATTTTGTGAGCTTGCAAAGGTGATTTTCTGTCCTGTAGTAGATTTGCACTATTCATATTTTAAAGCAGTACCTGTTTCCTAATGAGATGTAACTTCCATTTGTATGCAGGTTAGAGTTGTTAATTTATTATTAAACTTGGGGCAATTTTTATAGTTAGCCTGTTTTATGTAAGGGCCCTTCCAAATGATGTGTGGCTTGTATTGTTGTAATTATAGGTGTACATCCCCATGGTACCACTTCACATCATCTTCACACATCTTGAATCTCTGATGTTCAGCTGTTTTAAGAACCATTGTATTTAGGATATTTCCCGTATTTTTTTACAGGCAGACTCCATGATAGACTGTCATTTGATATTCTACTTATAATCTTTTTGGAAGTGTTTACCTTATGTTATCCTTATATTAATTTAAATTGCCTAACTAACCATTTGCCTTTTGTCTTCTGTAACAATTCCTACTTTTAAACAAACCTTCATGATTTGCACCCTGTAAACATGTCCCATTTTGATTTGGCTATACGAAGTCTCTGGCTTTTCTTGAATATTGGTATTTCATGCTTATTGCTCTTTTCCATCGCGACTTACCTATATCTAGTCAGCCATTTTTTCATGGTAAAATTGGTGTGTTGAAATCGACATCGTTTTGGAATGTTTTAGTTACTATCTGCCTATTGGTGGTGGTAAATTTCTGTTTCTTTTCTATTTGGCGTATGTTACATGTTTTACACTTTTGTTTACACTCAAAGATTTTATATAAGCCTTAATACCACTGACACATACTAAATTGCCACAAAGGTATCTCTGCTGACTCATAAGCTATGTTCTTAATACCTAAATGTGCGAAAGCTATTGACATTTTGTGGTAATTTTGATATTATACATGTTCGCATTTTCAGTCACACTATAAATCTGTCTGTTTCTAGCCATGTCCTCTTCATTTTTCTTAGTGAAAAAATAAGGAATTGTGGACCTAAAGACAGTCAAGTTATATATGAAGTGGCTACTAGTAACAGGAAACTTATGACTTTGGTTTCTGCTTTGCTAGACAACTGCCACTAACTACTGTAAATATAATCTGAGAGGAATGGAAGTTGCCACTTGGTGATATTTTGTGAGAATGAATAAGCACATTTATTACCACAATTGGGCTTTACAAGCAATACTTGATGCCCTTTGGACGGAGTAGTAAAATTGTGGAATTTCAATGAGCACCCTCAAAATATTTTCATTTTTATAATGTTATCTATGGTTGTCTCCTTTCTCTGCTCAGAATCAACATCTATTATTTACAACAAGGGGTGGTGATGGACAGAGTCTCTGAATTAAGCAGAGTACTCTCACCCAGTCAAGAGATCAGGGCTGGATCCAACACTGTTTTTTAGCTCATTGCACCATCCCAGTTTCAGAACCTGGCTGTATGCAAATTAGTCTGTCCCTGGCCCAGTGCATCATGGGAACAGGGCAGACCAGACTACAAAAGCCAATTCTTATACTGGGAAGGAAACAAGCTTCTGGGGACCGGTTTCTGCCATTTCAGGCGTCTTCGGCCCGGCTTGCTTGAATCCTGATGGTGCAATGAGCAAGGGACTCACATCTGAGTATACCCTTCCACGCTTAGGGTGGACAAAATTATTTACAACAAGGGGTGGTGATGGACAGAGTCTCTGAATTAAGCAGGGTACTCTCACCCAGTCAAGAGATCAGGGCTGGATCCAACACCGTTTTTTAGCTCATTGCACCATCCCAGTTTCAGAACCTGGCTGTATGCAAATTAGTCTGTCCCTGGCCCAGTGCATCATGGGAACAGGGCAGACCAGACTACAAAAGCCAATTCTTACACTGGGAAGGAAACAAGCTTCCGGGGACCGGTTTCTGCCATTTCAGGCGTCTTCGGCCCGGCTTGCTTGAATCCTGATGGTGCAATGAGCAAGGGACTCACATCTGAGTATACCCTTCCACGCTTAGGGTGGACAAAATTATTTACAACAAGGGGTGGTGATGGACAGAGTCTCTGAATTAAGCAGAGTACTCTCACCCAGTCAAGAGATCAGGGCTGGATCCAACACCGTTTTTTAGCTCATTGCACCATCCCAGTTTCAGAACCTGGCTGTATGCAAATTAGTCTATCCCTGGCCCAGTGCATCATGGGAACAGGGCAGACCAGACTACAAAAGCCAATTCTTACACTGGGAAGGAAACAAGCTTCCGGGGACCGGTTTCTGCCATTTCAGGCGTCTTCGGCCCGGCTTGCTTGAATCCTGATGGTGCAATGAGCAAGGGACTCACATCTGAGTATACCCTTCCACGCTTAGGGTGGACAAAATTATTTACAACAAGGGGTGGTGATGGACAGAGTCTCTGAATTAAGCAGAGTACTCTCACCCAGTCAAGAGATCAGGGCTGGATCCAACACCGTTTTTTAGCTCATTGCACCATCCCAGTTTCAGAACCTGGCTGTATGCAAATTAGTCTGTCCCTGGCCCAGTGCATCATGGGAACAGGGCAGACCAGACTACAAAAGCCAATTCTTACACTGGGAAGGAAACAAGCTTCCGGGTACCGGTTTCTGCCATTTCAGGCGTCTTCGGCCCGGCTTGCTTGAATCCTGATGGTGCAATGAGCAAGGGACTCACATCTGAGTATACCCTTCCACGCTTAGGGTGGACAAAATTATTTACAACAAGGGGTGGTGATGGACAGAGTCTCTGAATTAAGCAGAGTACTCTCACCCAGTCAAGAGATCAGGGCTGGATCCAACACCGTTTTTTAGCTCATTGCACCATCCCAGTTTCAGAACCTTGCTGTATGCAAATTAGTCTGTCCCTGGCCCAGTGCATCATGGGAACAGGGCAGACCAGACTACAAAAGCCAATTCTTACACTGGGAAGGAAACAAGCTTCCGGGGACCGGTTTCTGCCATTTCAGGCGTCTTCGGCCCGGCTTGCTTGAATCCTGATGGTGCAATGAGCAAGGGACTCACATCTGAGTATACCCTTCCACGCTTAGGGTGGACAAAATTATTTACAACAAGGGGTGGTGATGGACAGAGTCTCTGAATTAAGCAGAGTACTCTCACCCAGTCAAGAGATCAGGGCTGGATCCAACACCGTTTTTTAGCTCATTGCACCATCCCAGTGTCAGAACCTGGCTGTATGCAAATTAGTCTGTCCCTGGCCCAGTGCATCATGGGAACAGGGCAGACCAGACTACAAAAGCCAATTCTTAGACTGGGAAGGAAACAAGCTTCCGGGGACCGGTTTCTGCCATTTCAGGCGTCTTCGGCCCGGCTTGCTTGAATCCTGATGGTGCAATGAGCAAGGGACTCACATCTGAGTATACCCTTCCACGCTTAGGGTGGACAAAATTATTTACAACAAGGGGTGGTGATGGACAGAGTCTCTGAATTAAGCAGAGTACTCTCACCCAGTCAAGAGATCAGGGCTGGATCCAACACCGTTTTTTAGCTCATTGCACCATCCCAGTTTCAGAACCTGGCTGTATGCAAATTAGTCTGTCCCTGGCCCAGTGCATCATGGGAACAGGGCAGACCAGACTACAAAAGCCAATTCTTACACTGGGAAGGAAACAAGCTTCCGGGGACCGGTTTCTGCCATTTCAGGCGTCTTCGGCCCGGCTTGCTTGAATCCTGATGGTGCAATGAGCAAGGGACTCACATCTGAGTATACCCTTCCACGCTTAGGGTGGACAAAATTATTTACAACAAGGGGTGGTGATGGACAGAGTCTCTGAATTAAGCAGAGTACTCTCACCCAGTCAAGAGATCAGGGCTGGATCCAACACCGTTTTTTAGCTCATTGCACCATCCCAGTTTCAGAACCTGGCTGTATGCAAATTAGTCTGTCCCTGGCCCAGTGCATCATGGGAACAGGGCAGACCAGACTACAAAAGCCAATTCTTACACTGGGAAGGAAACAAGCTTCCGGGGACCGGTTTCTGCCATTTCAGGCGTCTTCGGCCCGGCTTGCTTGAATCCTGATGGTGCAATGAGCAAGGGACTCACATCTGAGTATACCCTTCCACGCTTAGGGTGGACAAAATTATTTACAACAAGGGGTGGTGATGGACAGAGTCTCTGAATTAAGCAGAGTACTCTCACCCAGTCAAGAGATCAGGGCTGGATCCAACACCGTTTTTTAGCTCATTGCACCATCCCAGTTTCAGAACCTGGCTGTATGCAAATTAGTCTGTCCCTGGCCCAGTGCATCATGGGAACAGGGCAGACCAGACTACAAAAGCCAATTCTTACACTGGGAAGGAAACAAGCTTCCGGGGACCGGTTTCTGCCATTTCAGGCGTCTTCGGCCCGGCTTGCTTGAATCCTGATGGTGCAATGAGCAAGGGACTCACATCTGAGTATACCCTTCCACGCTTAGGGTGGACAAAATTATTTACAACAAGGGGTGGTGATGGACAGAGTCTCTGAATTAAGCAGAGTACTCTCACCCAGTCAAGAGATCAGGGCTGGATCCAACACCGTTTTTTAGCTCATTGCACCATCCCAGTTTCAGAACCTGGCTGTATGCAAATTAGTCTGTCCCTGGCCCAGTGCATCATGGGAACAGGGCAGACCAGACTACAAAAGCCAATTCTTACACTGGGAAGGAAACAAGCTTCCGGGGACCAGTGTAAGAATTGGCTTTTGTAGTTTGGTTTGCCCTGTTCCCATCATGCACTGGGACAGGAACAGACTAATTTGCATACAGCCAGGTTCTGAAACTGGGATGGTGCAATGAGCTAAAAAACGGTGTTGGATCTAGCCCTGATCTATTGACTGGGTGAGAGTATTCTGCTTGATTCAGAGACTCTGTCCCTCACCACCCCTTGTTGTAAATAATCAGAATCAACATCTAGGCACAGCACTCATGTAAGAGCTGTTTTGAAAATTAACAGTTTCCGAAACTTGAGGACTTTTAGATGCATGTTAGCATTTTAAACAATGGAATTTCTAGGATATGAAGAATGCAGCACACATGAGGTTCTGCGATTTTCGACTTTGCTTCGTATTCAGCCGCCATTTTGTATCTTGCCGCCATTTTGTGTTGCCTTTACTCAGGCGGCACGGCGAACATGGTGTTTTTGCTTTCCCAGCTGCTATGCGTTCCTTCTGTTAAAAAGTAACCCTCTGTCCTTGTTTACGAAACCGATGTCAGGGACTGGCCGAGTTTGTTAATCCATGTCTAGACTGATTGATCCCTGTTTCAGTTGACTGTTTGAGTCTCACCATTCTTCCTATACTTTATCTTGTTTGACTGGCCTTCGCTATTCTCTTCCTGTATTCTCTTGTTACACAACTATCCTTTGAAACACGCAAATACGTCCTGCCACCTGCAAATTGAATTACATGCACTAGCATTGATTAACTTGAGGGGAGGAGAGAACACGAGGTTTGAAAGAAGGGCATATTTGGGACATTTGATAGCTTGTTTTCCAACTTCTCCTATTGGTTAGTTTTGTATGTGTTGAGAATACATGTCGTAATTATTTGTAGTATAAAGGATTGTACGCCACAGAGTTAAGTGGCAGTCTCCTAAGAACCTACCCAGTACTTCTTGGATAACTGTGATTAGCTGCAGCTAATAAACCTGATTTTCTACGCCCAACAGAGTGTCTCGTGTCTCTGTCCGACAAGGCAGGTGAACCGGAGATCTCAGGCGTGCCCTGCGCCGCTAGGCCCATAAGGCCCGGTTATCCACACATAGACGGATAACAAATGAAAATAATGAGAAATAAAATGATCTCCCCTCGTTATGTCTCGCATGGGGAGGCACATCTTTTTGGCGCATTCCTAGATTTACCAGCTTTGATAACTCTGGAAATGCATCAAAATCTATGGTATTTGCGTGGGAACATCCACCGTAAAGCCCATGGAATGCCTCCCTGAAACAGAGTAATGCAAGGCAGCAATTTGGGCTGCATTGCATTTCCCATTGTTTTTTAAGTCACTCAAATCCATGCAAAGTGACTTTGTGTGGCTTCATAAATATGACTTAGATGTTTACGGTGTGCATGTACCACGTTGCATGGTGCAAGCATGACACAAAGCCCTGAACAAATAAGCACCCAAGTGTTTAGAATTTTTTAGGAGAATGCCCTTATTCACCAATTCCTTAGCAGCCTTGTGTTGGGCCATTATTCTTGTTAAAATTCAATCCGTTTTGGCCAGTGGAGTCATGTTGTTTCAAAGCATCATAAAACAGGTTTGTTAATCAAGTGGTATTTTGAAAGGATAAAAGTTCCCAATTATCTGTTAAGCTGTTCCATCCCCCAATCTTTCCTTTGTCTTGAGGTTCCTGTGTATTGTTCTGCCTCTTTGCATGGTGTGTGTGGCCCACACTCCAAAGGACTATTGAGACTGCAGATATGGTCATGTTTATGTACATACCTGGTGTTCCTTAAGATTGGTCACTCACTTTGTTGTGCCAAGTGAAGAGCACCCTTTGACGATGTTGCTCAAATCCTAGCTGGTGAAAGCACTTATGATCTTAGCGTTTGATGGAATTAGTGAACATCCATCAATTTGTGATGTAGCCATGCTACCAAACTCACTTCTAGCATGCCTCATTTATAGGCAGCCGCGGCCGGTGGTGGGAGTACCTGCGGGCGGTGATGTAGGGAGGGGGAGGGGCAGGGTGGGGTGTAGTAATGTATGGATTACGGAGTTTAACAGGTAAGTAAACATATAAATAAATAAAACAAAATTCGTTGCGCGCACTGCATCGCATTTGGTGATGCAGTGCACGCAACGAAATTTGTTTTATTATATATATGTTAACTTACCTGTTAACCTCCGTAATCCATACATTACTACTCCCCACCCTGCCCCTCTCCCTCCCCACGTCACCCCCAGGCAGGTACTCCCCCCACCGGCAGCGGCTGTTTATAGGTAGGGGAAACACAAGGATTCTGTTGCAATGATATGGTATTGAAAGTTTTCTGCTCCTTCTATGTCCTCTAAGGCACTTTTAAGAAGGTACTAATAATGTAGCCCAAGTTACTGTGCTTTCAATCCTTTGGGCTTGCTACTATCCCATTTGGATGATCAAATACTACCAAATGTGCCTTCATCAATACAAGTACATTAATATTTGCATACCCACATGAAAGATAGACTACTCTGTGCTGTATCATTGAATATTTTGATCTACTACAAGTTCAGAACTTGTCTATCAACAGCACATCATCTATTGCTTCTTAACATGTTACACCCTATTACTTTAGTTTGAGGATATATAAATATCACTGTTCCCTATCACCACAAGGTATTTAATCTAATCAGCAACATAGCTGAGAAAGACCAAAAGTAACAACAATTGGGCACGAAAAGATCGAATGCAAGGCTGACATTCCCAGATTGTCCTATTAAAACTAAATCCGAATCAATATCTACCAAGTAGGCAACACTTAGAAAGCTGGAGAGAATGAATGTTATGGTCACTCCCACTAAGATCAATATAGACATCATGCAAACAGATGTCACTGTGGTAAAAGATGAAGTTATACAGATAAATAACAAAATTGCAGTGGCGCAGGAATGGATCAGTAATTTGAAAGACAGAGAATCATCACCTGTGACACAGCTCACTACTCTTATGACTAGCTAACTCACACTACAAAGAGAGGTTACAGAATTAGAAAATCGGAACAGATGAGGCAATCTACGCATTTTTGGTCTACCCAAAGGCTTGGAGGTTCAGGACTTTAATGCTTGTATCAAATTCTTGGAGTCGTGGATTCCTCTATTGACTGTCTATCCTTTCAAAAATACATTGAACTGGAAAGAGCACACAGAGTCCAAGCCTAGCCCATTCCAAATGAAAAATCACTGGAAAGCAATTGCATGTCAACCATTTAGGATCCAACATACTGACATTATACTGAACATTAAGAGGAAACATAATGATTTGATCTGCAAAGGCCATAAGATATACATTTCTCAAAATATTTCAAAAGCCAAAGTGGACACTAGCAGTGCCTTCTTAGCCCTTAGACCAAGACTCAGAGCTAGAAACTTGGAATTTCCTTTTGCAGTTCTTTTGAAATATTGAGTCTCGCTGAATGGCTCTCCTCATATCTTTACATCGGATACAGAATTAAAAAGGTTTCTCGATTAAGTAGAGAATCAATCTGATATGGATACCTCACATTTAAACTCTAAATCTTCTCTGGATAAAGACAAGTAGGAGACTCAAGGCATCCTGTTTTCCATGTATGTGTAACTTTCTGTTACATGTTATGTAACCTCGTCATGCTTACAAACAGCAATATCGATATAAGCTTTTATTTCAAAATTGTAATATTTTAACACTGCTGCATGGCTACTCAAACCTTTTAAAGACTTAGATGTCTTATTACTAGGTGCACACTGTTTTTTATAAACTGCTTTAACCAGGTTAGTTGTAACTGTTAAACTACTATAGCTTCTGATATTCACTATTCAAATTTATGGGTGTTCAGTGTACAATTGATTGCTCCTCTGCTGGGAGAGTATCTTGTCCTTTTCTCCACATTACCATTACAAGTCATTGGGTGGGCATTTTGGGGTTTGATATCCTACTTGTTTACTTATGTTGATATTTCAGTGTGAAAATATTTTTAACCAATGTAGGAACCTTGAGATTTCATAACTATACTGTCCCCAGACCTTTTCATAACCTTTTTTTCTCCCTTCTTACTGTCTGTTCTCTTCTAGAGATGTTTACCCATTTATGGGCTGGTGTTGTTGTTTTCTTTGTGTTGCATATTTCCCACCTACCACTTTGAAAAACACTTGCTATCTGGATGTCCTCCACCCTTACCTAGAGTCTCTGATACAAACAACATTTTCTCATCTTTATCACACTAACTCATGGCTCAAACTAAAAACAGTCTCAACATTCACTTATTCAATACCAAAGGTCTTAATCATCCTGTTACGAGGCACAAAATAACTGATTATCTTAACAAAATGAAAGGGGACATCATGCTGCTCCAAGAGATTAAAATCGTAGAGATGGAAGCGACCTCCTTTATGAATAAATGTATACGTGATGTAACCTACTCCCCAGCAGTAAGTAAGAAAAACAACACCTTAACCCGTGTAGCAAAGAAATCTAATATCTGTACAATAACTAACATGTTTGACAGAGAAGGCAGGTGGATAATGTTTGAAATGTGTCAAGAGAGGAAATCCTTTTACGTCATTAATGTCAATACGCCAAATGGTGATGAACAAGGTTTCTGAGAGGAGCTTTCTTCGAGTATGGCTTTTATAGTTGTTGATACATTGATTCGATTTATAGGAAACTTCAATCAACTCATTGTCTATACAACTGATAGATTCTCAAGGTATACCTTACATTCTCCTATGGCTCATATGTCTATGAATAATGTATGGATGAGGTTTAATCTAAAGGATGCATAAACACTTCAACACCCAGATACACTAGACTTAAAATTGTTCTTTCTACCACATCTTTCTTACTTTCCTACTTAATCATTTCTGGTTCTCACACACAATATATTGACATCACTAGTATAGAACTTAGACACATTTCTGACCATTCCTGCATCACCTTAACACTTATATGAAGATCTCCATTTATTAAACGAACCTCTGGACACTAAAAGATGAGATTCTAAACAATATTGAAGAGAAGGCTAAAATGTGTGCTGAAAGCTGACATTTCTTTGGTACTAGTCCAGTGAAGGATACTTCCCCTCTCACCAGATGGGAAGCTTTAAAAGCTACTATCAGGGGAACACTTATCAGCATTAGGTCCTTCGTGAACAAACAATCCAATGACTTACTGAATAATTTAGCAACATAAATTAAACTATTAGAGCTCCAACACAGGCAAGATATCAATAGCACACAACTGTTAACCAAACTAAACAATTAAATATACACATATATTAGGTTATCGAGTAAAAGGGCAGGTGCCTGGATTAAACAACAAAAGAGTATTTGTATGTGCGAAGTTAATAAAGCTTGTAAGATGTTAGCTGCATATTTGAAATTTAGGGACAGCAAATCTTCGATTATTATGAGTTTAAGAGACCCAGACAGCACGATAAGAACACATTCAGATTGGATAGCTGAAATTTTCAAAAGCATCTACACTTCTTTTATAAATCTCTCTGGTCCAACCTAGATTACTCTTTGTTAGATTTATACCATTCATTCTTTTCTTCAGGAGAAATAACTGGCACACCAGCTGAAGCAGGTCATTGGAGTCATACCAAAAGTAGGGAAAGACCCATCTCACCGCAAAATTATAGACTAATATCATTGATTAATGGAGACTGTAAAATTTACACTAAAGTTCTTGCCACATACTTAGACAAACAAATTCTTAAATGAATTCATCCCATCTAAGTAGGGTTATTTAAAAATAGAATATCCACCGACAACACTAGACCTTTTATCGTGTTATTAAGAAGACTTCTATGGCGACTTCACCAATGGGTTGCAATAGCTCTTGAGGCCTAAAAAGCATTTGACAAACTCTACTGGAACTTATGAGAGCTGTTCCTAGCAAATTTGACCTAGGTGTAGATGTCAATGTTTAGGGCATTTTTCACCCACCCAATGGCAAGAGTTAGACTTAATGGTACCATTTCTGAATATTTCGACCTAACATGAGGTATGAGGCAAGTCTATCCACTCTCTCAGACATTTTTTCTTTTAGTAATTGAACCGTTATTAAAAAGCCAGCCATAACAGATAATAAAGAAATTGCAGGAGTAACATTTGGTAATCTTATGGTTAAAGCAGCTACATAATCAAATGATATATCAATATTCACTTAAATCAAAGAACAGTCCATACAGGCCTTGTCAAAAACTATTAAAATATATTCCCGGGTCTCAAGCTATACGTGAAATAAAGATACATTTGAAGTGATGGTCTTAAACAAATTTGGTGGCAGAGAGATCTAAAGATACTAATGGACTATATTGGGACAACAAATTAATGAAATACCTCCGTATTGAATTTAATAACGATCTATCTGAATTAATATTTTGAACATTATGAATATATCACAATACAGAAAGTATCAAATATTCTGGAAAGCTGGCCCTCAAACTTCCTGACTTGGTGGGGGAGAATTGAAATACTTAAAATGATGAGCATACCTATGATTAATTATTTGATTGCCATGATTCCGATCTCACTATCTAAACACTTCTTCCACAAAATGGATGATCTCTTTAACAAATTCCTTTAGAATAATAAAAGACTAAGAATCACCCAGAAAAATTTAAGATGACCTAGGAGTTTAAGATGAATCAGATTAGCTAACTTATATTATAAAGTTTTCCTCTTTAAACAAAGCTCCAGAGGGTTATCCCAATCGTACCAATATTAACCAATATTGTTCAACGTAGAATGTCAAATCTTACAAAACTTCAACCTATTCTCTTTTCTAACTTCTTCAAATGTACACCTAACTCCACGGATATAATTCACCATTCAAAAAAACTGATATTATCTATTGATTAAAAATCAGTTCCTCAACTTAAAAATTTTAATTTAGGTTTAATCTGGAATAATAATCTAATCAAACTTGATGGCTCAAGTATCAACTGGCCAAGTTGGACCTTAGCTGGTATATTTACTCTCACCCAACTTGGCGCTCTGCAAACCTTTTGTGAATTTACAAACCACATATTGATTACATAATATCGAATTTTACAGACTCCTTAAATTGAAAGTAATCATCTCAAAACTTAAGATCTCACTCTCCACCCCATCTATTTTAGAGCTGATAACCTTATACAATCATAGTGGTCACTCTGGGCCTTATTTATGGGCTTTTGCTGTAGGGCAGCGCCGCAGACCTTCCTGCTGTGCTGCCCTACTGCAAAAGGAAAGGGAAGGAGTGTACTGTTTCTATATGATACAGCACATTTCTGTCCTTTTCCCCTGCACCGGCGCACAATGGGCTGCCTTGTACCAATGCAGGCACCCTTGCACCATGGTGCAAGGGTACTTGCGTTGCAGGGCTGATTGTTTTTTGCAGGAAAGGACGCTTCCTGCACAAAATTAATTAATTCAGGCGCTTTCCTTTTTCTTTGTGTGCTGCAGAATGCAGCACACAGAGAAAATGAAAGCACGGGGAGAAATGTTTTAATTTCTCTTCATTGAGTCTCCCTAACGCCGCCCCTGGGGTGGCTTTAGGTTCTGACGCATTCCCAGGTTTACGATTGCTTGTAAATCTGTGAATGTGTCAAGTTCCATGGGTGTTATTATAAGGACATGAAAAGCCATGCAAAGTGGCTTTACACAGCTTTATAAAAATGCGGTGGCACATTACACAACCAGAACATCAAAAAGTGACATTCGAGTGGCCCAATAGTGCCGGTAGGGCCTCATAAATTAGGCCTTCTGTTTCCAGAGTATACTCCCTCCTTCTCCAATAGAACACTACTTTAATGACATCTAGCCACTCCAAATGGAAATAGGAAACTAAAATGGATAACAATCCTCATGACTGGCAAGAGATCAGGGGGCAGATGTATCAAGATTCAATTTTGCGATTCCTAAATAGCGAGTTTTTAAGGAATCGCTATTTAGAAATCGCAAAATGGAATGTATTTAAAAAATCGCTATTTTTTTGCGATTCCTTACGCTTCCTTATTTGCGAATTCGCATTTTGCGAATTCGCAAAGAAGGAAAAATTTCCCATGCATTCCTATGGGCCAGGAGGTCCATAGGAATGATTTTGAACTAATTCTCAAATTGCGAATTCGCAATTTGCTAATCGCAATTTGAGAATTATTTCAAGGGTGCAAAGGTGTCTGAAAGACACCCTGCTGCACCCCTGAAATGTACATGTGTGTGCATATGGCGCACATACATGCCCCATGGGCATGTGTGTGCATCACATGCCACCTTTAAAAATGCAAAATTGTGTGTTTTTTGAGGACTTCGCAAATTACCATCAACTACAAGTTGGTGGTAATTTGCGATTCCTTAACAAAAATTCGCAATAAAAAAATGCTTCATACATAGCATTTAAGGAATCGCAAAATGCGCGATTCCTTAAATTCTAAGGCAAATTAAGGAATCGCAAATCCTTGCGATTTCTTAATTTGCGAATTTTTGATACATTCTAAAATATGCAAAATAACCATTTGTGAGTCGAAAAGGCCTAAATTCTGCGAATTTTGGCCTTTGCGAGTCCCAAAACGGTTGATACATCTGCCCCCAGGACTTTCAGTTTTAAATGCAAAATCACTCTCTGTTTCAAACCAAATTCCATCTTCTACACAGAAACCTTTGAACTCTACAAGTATACATAAAATAAAATTAAGAGATGAACCATTGTGCTGACACTGTAATGTTACAACAGGAGATTTTGCACATATGCCATTTTATTGTCATCTACTCAGGCACTTTTTGCTACACGTCGTAAAGTTTATTGAAGACTTTTGCAAATAAAAACTACATTTTGCTTCTCATACCTTATTCTTGCTCTTCATGATACATGAATAATAAGTGCAAGTGACAGGTATCTTCTCAAACTCTTTCTCACATGCACATGCAAAACTATAATCAGCAACTTGAAAAGGTGAAATGAGAACTCCTTTCGTGCCTGGAAAGAACTGTTAATCTGCACAAGTGCAGTGGGTAACATTACAGTCCAGCAATTTCCTTGGAGACACATGACCCGTTCCATATGGGAAAAGCTAGACTGTTATGTTGAACAAGCCAAGCCTCCATGAAGAATTGACTCATCATTAATATTGTTGTATCATGGATATTGTTCAAGCTTTACTGTCACATTGTAACAATATCTCCACCTTTTCCTTTTGTTTTCTTTCTCTTTTCTCGTCTTCATTATTATTTCTATATAACTTATTCCTTCTGTAAAATAAACTATTTGAGCATATTAATGTATAACTACATGACAGATCACTGGTGTGTATACCTTGGACTTCGAGGTTCCTCAGGATGTAAGTGATTTGCTGTTCATTATGCTTAAAACCAAACATTCTGAAATGAAAAAAAGAATTACAAAAACAGCTAAAAAGTCAAAAACTCAACACAATAAAAGTCCCACTCCAACTTATAAAAAGAGAGACAAATGTAATAAGCAAAATGGCACCAAAATGACAAAAATCCAATAAAGTGGTCTAGAGATATTAATGTTTAAGGATTAACGTGAAAATTAGCATAAAAAAATGCAAAACACCAATGGTAATGATTGGTTGCTTTTGACCAGGATCTAGGTGTGATTTGTGATAGAGCGTGGGTTGGAAAAATCAAAGAAATTGACACTGCTAGTGCCTAGAAGTATGGAAATTTGAATCTGAGAATGGACTTTTCATTTCTGGGAAAAAACTACTTAATTTGTGACAAACTTCACATTTAATGCAGCACCACGTACTGCCAGTCAGATACTTTTCGCAGCCGGTACCCTTGAAGATCTGGAGCTCTGGACCAAACTTATTGTGGTCCCAAAATAACTATAGAGGTACACACCCATGGCCCTAAGAAATCAGGAGTAGCACCTAGATACTCTCGGGGTGTCAGGCAGAGGGCAGCAGCACAATCCAGTTCAGACCCAGTAGCCTCTGATCTGCTGGGATTCCTCCAGAAATGTAATCTTCAGCTTGTTATGTTCCTGAAGCCACTCGGTGGATCTCCGCATGGTCCTTTGAGATTATTAGTCCTTGGATATGAAGGGGAAGTGGGATGCAACCTCCTCAGGTCCTTCTCACAAGTCACAGAAGCCTAGTGTAGCAGATTCAGTCCACCAGGTATCCTTGAACAAGTCCAGCAGTGTTCTGAGGAAGTCTGGGTGAGGGTCCAGTTTCATAGGGTTCAGCAGCCTGTGTTTGATATACACCCCAAAACACTCCTAGTTCTTCTGCAACCAATTGAGCCAACTTCGGCTCTGGGGCTGGGAGTTTATTATGGTAATCCTAGTGTTTTCTCATATCTAACACTAAGATACAGGATGAAAAAGCCAGTGCACCCACAACAAACCCAGATTCAGATGTCGGGTAGGACAAAAGCAGAGTCCTTCAGCAAAAAGACAGGGAATACACAAGAATTGTCCTGGCATCCGGTTTGTTCTCTTTCAATTGTGTCAAAGTGTTATGTGTGCCTCAATAGCCTTGTTGGGCTGGATTTTACACTGTGGTGTCAACAAAATGGCCACAGACCCCACCCTAAATATTCTATTCTGCTCAGAGGAGTCATTCCTGCAATTTAAGGTTAGCATATTGTGTACTCTCTGAGAAATTTCACACCTTTTCTCAGGCTGAACGCAGTGTGGGAGTTGAAAAAGGCATATACTAATTAACATTCTGATTGCTCAGAAAGGTAAAGGGTAACTTTCTAAAAGTTACTTTTCCCTTAATATTTATTAAAAATCCAACTTCATCATTTAATTAGTATTTTATTAGCTATTAAAATAGTAGTTTCACTTTCTTTCTAGCTTTTCCCATTACTGAGACACAGAATGAATATATTAACTGTACTCTGGTTTCCTGCATAGGACAGCTAAGCCTGCCACAGTGAAAATAACATTTAGGAAGTTGCCAATAAAGGGGCATGTTAACATTCATTTTCAACATGTCTCACTTTTAAATACCATACTACCCACCGTATGGGCTACTAGGGTTACATAGGGGTGACTTAATAATATTTCAAAGGGAGTTATATACCTGTCAAAAAGGGTCATTTTAGCAGGTCGCACTGCAGGTTTAATGTACAGCAGTCGGCCAAAAATGGCAGTCACTCTGGAGAATGGCACAATAAGTGCTGTGGTACATGGGTGTCATTTAACTTTTGATATCATTGGTGTAGTTTCTGCAACAGATACTATAGTTACCCCAAACAGGTATTAGCCAGTTTCTAGACGTTTTAGTAGTCAAAACACATACATTGGGCACTAGACAACAGTGCCCCAGTATGCAAAGTCTAAAACCGTGCAACAAAATTCACAAGTTCACCAAAAAATCGGATGACCACACCTAAAGGGGCATTTTCTTACAGATGATACTCTGACTTAAGTCCAAACTTCTCCGGCAATTACCCTGCCTTGCGGAGGTATTGGAGTAAGGGAATCAACAAAGAGAGTAATTAGAATTAGAATAAAATGATGTTAGCCTAGTGTAAGTAGCAGCAAATAAGTCTCTCATGTCACGTATGAGGAGAGTAACAGTTATTCGAATGACACCTACCAGTGTTCAATCGGATGATTCATCGGCAAAGCTTCAGCCACCTGAAGGGTAGCTGGAACCTGGAGTTGCAAAGGTAAGCAGAATATAGGGAAGGGTAAATCATTATGAGAACTATAAAAATCAGAGTCCCTATCCAAGTCCCTAACAAACAGCCCTCCAGGAGGATAACAAATAAAGTGATGGGTGAGAGCAAGTGCAAAGAGAAACGCGGTTCGAGCCCACAAGAAACTAACATTGCTAGGCAACTCCACTGTTTTTGCACTCTTCTACAGATACTTGTGAGTCCCACCCATGCAGGGGTGTCGCTCTGCCTTATGTAACCCCAGCATCAGCCCCCACTGCCATGAGCAGGCCTTTCTCCAGAGGCAGCATGCATATGGAGAGGCTCTACCATGCCAGAAAGCCTTGAAAGATTCGACTGGAGAAGACTCAACTATCCTTACCAGGGTAAAACCTTTATTTGATAGCCTAACCACCATGGGACCACTAAGTCATAATGACAGTTCCTCCCCTCTGTATTGAGGGTGGGGCAAACGTCACTAGATTTCACTACCCAGCACTGCAATCCAAAATATTAAAGTTCTGGGCAGGGTAAATCGAATGACTCCTATGCTCATGGCAAAAACTCCCTGCATGTCAAGGCAATTGCTCTGGGAATTTGATTTTGAAAACAACATGGTGCTAATCACAAAAGGAAGGTAGGGAGAATATTGCCTGGTATACCAGCACACAATTGGCCCAGATACTTTGTGGTATATACAGTGCCTGATAACACTCACTTTAGTTGAAAGTCTGTAGTATTCACCATTGTTGGTGCTGCTGCTGCTGTGAATCTCTAGACACATATTTTCAGGATAATTGTACTCCTTCAGTAGAGCGTAACAACTTACATTTGGGAATGATGACAATGCTATTCACTCCTTTCTAAGGTTTCTATACCACTCCTAAAGCACAAGTGTATACCAGAGCTCATCAGCTCAATACCACAACAAACAGCCAATAACAAAAGGATGGAAGTTAGCACACTGCCTCGCACACCAACACACAATTGACTCAGATGTACTGTGGTAAATGCAGTGCATGATAACAATCACTCTAGTAGAAAGTCGTCAGTAATCATCATTGTCAGTGCAGCAAATGCTGTGTATCTCTAGAGACTTTGTTTCAGGGTTTTTGTTCTTCAGCAGAGAGTAACAACTGACGTTTGGGGGTGCTCTCAATGCTGCTGACAGTATACACCGGTTTCTGTACCACTCCCAGCACACAGGTGCACCAAGACCGGTGAGCTCAACAACTCAACTAAGAGCCAATCACAAAAGGGTGGCAGGAAGCACACTGTCTTCCATAGCAGCACATATTTGGCCTGATGCATTGTGATAAATTTAATACATGATAACACTCACTTTTGTTGAAAATCTTTAGTATTCACCATTGTTAGTGCATCCCCTGCTAGCACCCCCAAGTTTAAAGGGGTATTCTCTACAAAGAAGGACAAATATCCTGAAACACACACCCAGAGATGCAGAGGCTGCAGCAACAATGGTGAAAACAAAAGACTTTCACCTAAAGTGAGTGTTATGAGGCCATATTTACGATACTGAATCTGGTGAATTGTGTGTGCTCTCATAAATCAGTTGTGAGGGGGGAAGGATCACTTGTCCTGCTAACCTGGATTTTACAGGTAGGTGGTATGTCCCTTGGTAAAAAAACCCTCATGCACGTGAGTAGATGTTTTCTGGTAGCAGTATATCTTGGTTCTCCACTGTATTACTTTCGTGTCTGCATAATCATAGGGTTAGTAGGTATGCAGCCTCCACCAGGAGGTAGTAACCCAAGGTTAAAAGCAGTAGTGTCCAGTGATAAATGGTGATTGTGAGATTAAAATAACTCGGACAGCCAGATTTCGATATTTCGATATTTATTGTTCTGGATTCGAGTTAAATAGTGAAAATGTAATTGATATGCGTAAAGAGAATTGTTAAGGTTCTCACGCTATCGATTTTCGTGAATTTAAAAAGGTCAACATGTTTCAGCCCTGTTCGCCTAAAAGAGGTCAGTGGGCTTTCTTCAGGACCGTGTGATATGTGTGGTAAAGCAACGTATTGGTCCTTTACACTTTGGAGGTCAATCTAGTGCCTGTAAATAAAAAAGGTGTAGGTAACCTTGGGGAAGGTAGTGGGACATAAGGCAACAGTGTGTATTTTAATGGGCAACTTATAAAATGGCAATACTTTATCGATCACTACATCTTGCAGTCAAAACCACATACTAAAATCTCTGGTTGCCAACCGTACTCATTGCTTGGTAACTGAGGTCTGATACCAGAATTCTTTCTCATTGTAGGTATTTTAATATAGACCCGTGGTGTAGTTTCATATAAATCTCTGGCTATGTGCTTATTGCTTAGTCATGGCAATATGTGCCTATGCGCAATTGTTTATGATATTAATGCGACAATTCCCTTGTTAGTACAATATAATATGTTGTTAATTATGTACATAGTGGTTTGGCAGTGAGGTAGGAGTACTCAGAGGCTAGTAGTCAACATTAGATTATATTTTACATTTGCATTCATACGGTGAACAGGAGCCAAAACACGATGTATGTGTGTTTCTGTCGATCACTTTGTCTGATTTGTACTCGTTAGGTAATTGGTGGAATGTCAACCTATATTAAAAGTTATAGCTCTATCTAGTAACTATGCGATGAGCTTACAGTCATAAAACTGGAGTTTACTAAGGAAGGTATAAGCTCCAGCCAATATGCAATCTCAAGCATACCTCGGAATAGTTATACTATAAGCGACGCCACCACGTACCTCTGCACTGTTATTACGTGCTTCCTCAGGTACCAGGCAGTCTCTAGGAGGGGGGCCCTTTTCTAAAAACAAGGGTAAGGAATTAGTAAAGAGATCATGTACTTATCCGTTAGGACGCCGGTCCTTGTTCCGACATCGCTTGTACCTGATGCTCCTCGCCTCCCGCGCCGCTTGTGCTGACTCTGCCGTCCTGGACCCGGTAGGGTTTGTGAGCTCGAGGGATTGATTGAAATACTTCCTCGATTATAGACAGTGTGGGCAGACTATGCTTGCGGAGCATTCTGTATGTTTATTAATCCATCCGTATGTACTATTAAAGTTTTTTACAACCGCATTTGTTTGTCATAAATATTCATTTCTCAAATCCTGCTTTGCGAATTAAAAAAAAATGTTCTCCTTTTTTTCTTTTTTTCAATACTTTCAGACAGGCTTTGGATTTGGAAATTAGATCTAGTTACAATGGTGAGTGCTGGGCCAAATAATCATAATCAAATAGTTTATTTTCAGACTTATTCACGATGGTATCCTTGTACAATGACTACTCAATGAGTATGCGCTCTGTTAGCGTCAGTTTACGATACGCCTTGGTGGTTGCAATTTACCATATAGAACCATTGTTTTGGGTAGCTATGATTGATAGGCAATAAGGTACATGATATATATTCCAGGAAATTGTTATTCATATCTATTCACCAGACAATGTAATGGTACCTGGCGTATACTCTTATTTACTTCTTATTGTGGTGATGGGTGTATTCCATAAATGTTCTGCACATCTCCCACTGTCTGTTTGAAGGAGTGATTTGTCATTCCTTGCTATTATCTGTTCAAGCTGACCCATGGAATGTTATCATTGAGGCCTCGTACATCAGTGCCCAATCTGTGGACCCACCTCTGTTCTTTTTCAAAAAGAATGCGGTCTGCATTGTGGTCCTTAGTTTTTAAAGTTTCCAGAATTATCCATTTTAGATTGTCCACTGTATGGCCTTTTCTAGATAGTGCGTCGATTTGGTGACACACTATCTAGAAAAAGGCCATACAGTGGACGATCTAAAATGGATAATTCTGGAAATTTTAAAAACTAAGGACCATAATGCAGACCGCACTCTTTTTGAAAAAGAACAGAGGTGGGTCCACAGATTGGGCACTGATGTACGAGGCCTCAATGATAACATTCCATGGGTCAGCTTGAACAGATAATAGCAAGGAATGACAAATCACTCCTTCAAACAGACAGTGGGAGATGTGCAGAACATTTATGGAATACACCCATCACCACAATAAGAAGTAAATAAGAGTATACGCCAGGTACCATTACATTGTCTGATGAATAGATATGAATAACAATTTCCTGGAATATAATATGTACCTTATTGCCTACCAATCATAGCTACTTAAAACAATGGTTCTATATGGTAAATTGCAACCACCAAGGCGTATCTCAAACTGACGCTAACAGAGCGCATACTCATTGAGTAGTCATAGTACAAGCATACCATCGTGGATAAGTCTGAAAATAAACTATTTGATTATGATTATTTGGCCCAGCACTCACCATTGTAACTAGATCTAATTTCCAAATCCAAAGCCTGTCTGAAAGTATTGAAAAAAAGAAAAAAAGGAGAACATTTTTTTTTAATTCGCAAAGCAGGATTTGAGAAATGAATATTTATGACAAACAAATGCGGTTGTAAAAAACTTTAATAGTACATACGGATGGATTAATAAACATACAGAATGCTCCGCAAGCATAGTCTGCCCACACTGTCTATAATCGAGGAAGTATTTCAATCAATCCCTCGAGCTCACAAACCCTACCGGGTCCAGGACGGCAGAGTCAGCACAAGCGGCGCGGGAGGCGAGGAGCATCAGGTACAAGCGATGTCGGAACAAGGACCGGCGTCCTAACGGATAAGTACATGATCTCTTTACTAATTCCTTACCCTTGTTTTTAGAAAAGGGCCCCCCTCCTAGAGACTGCCTGGTACCTGAGGAAGCACGTAATAACAGTGCAGAGGTACGTGGTGGCGTCGCTTATAGTATAACTATTCCGAGGTATGCTTGAGATTGCATATTGGCTGGAGCTTATACCTTCCTTAGTAAACTCCAGTTTTATGACTGTAAGCTCATCGCATAGTTACTAGATAGAGCTATAACTTTTAATATAGGTTGACATTCCACCAATTACCTAACGAGTACAAATCAGACAAAGTGATCGACAGAAACACACATACATCGTGTTTTGGCTCCTGTTCACCGTATGAATGCAAATGTAAAATATAATCTAATGTTGACTACTAGCCTCTGAGTACTCCTACCTCACTGCCACACCACTATGTACATAATTAACAACATAATATATTGTACTAACAAGGGAATTGTCGCATTAATATCATAAACAATTGCGCATAGGCACCTATTGCCATGACTAAGCAATAAGCACATAGCCAGAGATTTATATGAAACTACACCACGGGTCTATATTAAAATACCTACAATGAGAAAGAATTCTGGTATCAGACCTCATTTACCAAGCAATGAGTACGGTTGGCAACCAGAGATTTGAGTATGTGGTTTTTGACTGCAAGATGTAGTGATCGATAAAGTATTGCCATTTTATAAGTTGCACATTAAAATACACACTGTTGTCTTATGTCCCACTACCTTCCCCAAGGTTACCTACACCTTTTTTATTTACAGGCACTAGATTGACCTCCAAAGTGTAAAGGACCAATACGTTGCTTTACCACACATATCACACGGTCCTGAAGAAAGCTCACTGACCTCTTTTAGGCGAACAGGGCTGAAACATGTTGACCTTTTTAAATTCACGAAAATCGATAGCGTGAGAACCTTAACAATTCTTTTTACGCATATCTATTACATTTTCACTATTTAACTCGAATCCAGAACAATAAATATCGAAATATCTAAATCTGGCTGTCCGAGTTATTTTAATCTCGCAATCACCATTTATCACTGGACACTACTGCTTTTAACCTTGGGTTACTACCTCCCGGTGGAGGCTGCATACCTACTAACCCTATGATTATGCAGACACAAGAGTAATACAGCGGAGAACCAAGATATACCGCTACCAGAAAACATCTACTCACGTGCATGAGGGTTTTTTACCAAGGGACATACCACCTACCTGTAAAATCCAGGTTAGCAGGACAAGTGATCCTTCCTCCCCCCCTCACAACTGATTTTTGAGATTACATTTCAAGGAAACTGGATGGATCACACAATTTCCTTCTCCCTCCTCAATGATTGATGAGTGAATTGTGTGTGCTGCCATGCCAAGCACTGAGTTCCCTTTCCCCTTACAAAAAAACAAGGTGTCTATTCAGCAAAGTACTCTACATTCACAGTAACCACCTCGCCGCCCACCTCTTTTTCTCATGCTTCTTTAGTCATCAGGTCGTGTCTCAGGGAAATTACCTCGTTTTAAAATGACACCAGGTCACAAAGTGTATTCTGGGCACAGAACAATGGCTGGCATTCCCAGAAGTTCTATTCTGGAGGGAACTTCTGTCCCCACTTGGTTATAAAGATTCTGAACTAAAAAATATGCAGTGACTCTAATTGCAATGGCTAATGCGCAATTTAAACTTCTGGAAATAGAAGGTGAAGATCCACTCCAGATCAAGAAACACCAACACTGATGCAACCTTATATGTGTAGCTCTTCAAGAATGTGGAGCTCAGTTTGTTTCAATTCCTTAAGGATAGAAACCAAGCCTGGAAGCCCTACGAGCTCTACTGGACTGCCCTGCTCCTGCTGATGATCATATCTGGGAGGAAATGCCCGGTAGCATTCAAGTGATGTGAACATAGGTATTAAAGTCTTCTCTTCCGCTCCCTAGAGACCAGAATAGGGCTTTTAAAAGAATGTATTTCATTGAGGTTTTTAATCAAAGGAATTACACAGTGCTTAAACATTTTAAAATGCCCCAAATTGATGTCATCATTATATTTTTTATAGATTATTTAAAAAGAAAAACCCTCACACTGACATGTGGAGATTCTTTTTCAATGGTAGTTATGGTCTTATCCTGAATCCAGGAAATACTCCCCTGCTCATCAACAGGATACAGGTGTGGCTGGTAGAAATACATTGAATCCAGTTTATTTAATGAGGTAGACTATATCATTATATACAAGTACCCTGACTAATAACCTAAGCGTGCTTCCTTTACTTACATTTATTTTTTCATGATTAAAAGCATACAGTTTAATTTAGAGTTAAAGGTGATATTAATGGTTAACTCGAATTTTTTCAATTAAAAAGTCACATTTACAGTAATGCAGGCAGCACTCCTCTCAGGTCTCTTTAACTACACATGATTTCGTGCCGTACCTTAAGCTGTGAAGTTTGCAACCTGAGGGGTTTTCCCACTGCAATCCTATGGCCCAGTACGATAAAAAAGGAAATGGGATATCAAACTCTCTTCATAACTGAGGCTAAAGGGAGTAATAAAAGGACCCGTGTATATTCCAACCAGTGAGTTGGCATTATTTTCAAATTCTTGTCCCTCTGCTCGACCTTCAAAGTAAATGTAACGCACACTCTAATGATGGGTAAAAACACCACTGATGTCAAAGCTATTGGATACGTTTATGTAAATGAACACTGTCCACAGCAGGTATAAGCGTGGCAGATTCTACTTTTTTTATCTTTGAACTCATAACTAAATGTGGCTTGTTTGATCTTAGACTCTGCTTGATGTATTACACATTTTTAATTCAACTTCGGATTTGCATCAATTTTGGGCAAGTTTATACTACAGTTTTCTCCCTTAAAATAGACTAAAGACTGTAACCTAAAATCATTAGCTGAAGTTGGATTAGTCCTTGTGAGAATCCCTCACTTAGAAAAACATTTTCATCCCCTTAAAATTTCAGCTATCAATTGATGCTAATGAACCAAACACATTGGTATTTTCTCAATGGAATTAATACCGTTCACTACACTCTTGGTAGAGTATCTTGAATACCCTTTAACCGTCTGCAAATGTCCCATGCAGTCGGGCCATTACTCGCCTGTGCTCACAGTCCTTCCTGTATGACTTTAACCATATTAGAGATGTGTTGCTACAAGTGGTGGTGCGCCAGCCAATGAAGTCCAATAGACTCAGGGTAGTGTAAAAAAAATCCTTTATTTCTAATTGCTTTTTTTCCAATGTTCAGTAGTAAACTAGGCTCAGCCAATGTGTTACGTTCCCGCTAGGAGAACTTCATCGGGGCTTATACAATCAAGAACATATATCCGGAAGCGTGTTGGCTTATCGACAAATCTCTCCAGTATATTGCGCTGGAAACTGTTGTAGTACTCATAGGCATAATAAAGCCTGCATGTCGAAGACCGTTAAATCACTTGTCTGGTCAAATTCCAAAGTGGTAGAGTATCTTGAATACCCTTTAACCGTCTGCAAACGACCCATGCAGTCGGGCCATTACTCGCATGTGCTCACAGTCCTTCCTGTATGACTTTAACCATATTAGAGATGTGTTGCTACAAGTGGGGGTGCGCCAGCCAATGAAGTCCAATAGACTCAGGGTAGTGTCAAAAAAATACTTTATTTCGAATTGCTATTTTTCCAATGTTCAGTAGTAAACTAGGCTCAGCCAATGTGTTACGTTCCCGCTAGGAGAACTTCATTGGGGCTTATACAATCAAGAACATATATCCGGAAGCGTGTTGGCTTATCGACAAATCTCTCCAGTATATTGCGCTGGAAACTGTTGTAGTACTCATAGGCATAATAAAGCCTGCATGTTGAAGACCGTTAAATCTCTCATCTGGTCAAATTCCAAAGTGGTAGAGTATCTTGAATACCCTTTAACCGTCTGCAAATGTCCCATGCTGTCGGGCCATTCCTCGCATGTGCTCACAGTCCTTCCTGTATGACTTCAACCATATCAGAGATGTGGGAGTCCTGTTCCTCATTGCTGCAAACAAATGGAATTTTGGCCATTCATCTAGACACTTTTGAGCAAAGGGACCACCTCCTAACCTGCAGCTTAGACACTGAGGTATAGAGTTTACTCACTGACACATCCTCTGGTCATCTGTAACTGTGACCTCTCGAAGAATAAGAAATAGGGCGGCCCCGGATAGTGTGTTGAGGATTAAGGGGCTTATTTACAAGCCCCATCGCCGCCAGTATGTCCCTTTTTCCCATATTAAAAGTGACGCACCGGCGGTGCAAGGGGCTTCTAAATAAGCCCCTAAATGTCTGAAGGGATCTTCAAGTGTACTGAAAATAATACAGCTTCTGGTCTCCGCCTCTCTGCAGTGGTAGAACAGACCCTTGCATCTTCACTTCTGTCTCTCAGCTATAAAGCTTCCTCCTTTACTTCTGCACAAGACAGAGCACTCCTTGATGATATCATAGGATGTCCTGCATCAATCTGCAACATTTAGCACAGGAGACCCTGATAAATGCACTCGGTAATGAGTAAACGGCGCTAGGTTGCCTTGGTGCCCCCTCAGACCAATTAAAATCAGTCACACTGGTGCTAGTGCAAGTGCCAGACAAGCATCCTAGGCAATAAATATAGATCCTAAACCTCATGAGGGTTACATATCCTTTACAAAGAATACTCCATATCTGGAATTGTTCAAAGAGACTTAATCTTGTTTGTACAGTAGATAGCACTTGCAGCCTAACTATATAATCATCTACATATAACATTGGAAAGAGATGCTGTGGGAGACGCTGTGGGAGAACACTTCCCCGTTTTGTTGTAGAACTCCGAGGCTCGCCGCTCCCGCTGCCAGGGAGCCGCTTCGCTGTGGGAGGACACCCGTGACCCACCAACGTTGTTGTACCTGTCTGGCTGCCGCCGAGTGGAAGAGAACATCAGTGGAGGCTGCAGGGGTAGCGCGGCAGGGACTCACTATCCCAGGAGTCCCTGCTTGACCACGAGACATCCGGTCAGCGCACCCCTGCGTGCCCCGCCCCCAACGCCCATCCTATAACATCAGTGGAGAGACCGTCTTGCGGGACGCCGGGCGAAGCCCGGGCAAAGGGCGGGCCGTCTGTGGCCGTCCGGGGCCAGCAGGGGCCGGGACGGGCCCCCCCCCTAACAACCAAGGTAAATTCATCGACCTGTTGATGTGGACGCCACAATAGTATCCCTGTAACCACGCATGTCTTCATATACCCCAATGTCTACTCGATCAGGCAGGAGCGCTAGACGAGGGGGGAACTCAACAATATGCACGATGGATAATTTTATCACTCGCGCGGTGTCTGTTGTAGAAAAGGAAATTATCATGGCAGAACGCAGGTTATCACGTGAATTCATGGCACAAAAACGTTCCTCTCTAGGATCACTAGCACATGCTACATCCCCGGTGAATACAACTCCTGTTGTACCCTTAATCCCTGTACCAACTGGTCATTTGCAATCTTGTGTTATTGATACAAGGCAAGACAATGGCGCTTCCGAGATTGTCCCAGACCCTGCACCTACTAATAGTGCCCAAGGTGGTACTAATATAAACAACCGCTCGGACATCACAGCAGTTGATCCGCCGGCACTATCTGTAATTTTGGTACATGATACGCCCCCAGGGCTAGATCTCATACCCCCGTCGCCAAAAGCAAGACGAGTTGTTCCGAAAAGGAAGAGAGTGGTTACCCCGAGAAAAGCTTATAGACTAAAAACACTCAAGAGAATCCGTAGGAACTATATGATTGGAGGCTCCTACTGTAAATCTATAGAGCCGGAAACTAAGAACATGAGGTCAGAAACAAGCAACATACAAGTGGGGGATGACCATAATGTTACACTCGGCCAAATGCAGGACTTGGATCTCATAAACTGCCCAAAAAATTTACCTGTCGTGAACCCGTTACTTGACCAGATCCATATGCTCATGTCAACTTTGCTCTCACCAGTTATTGAAAAACTAAAAGGGCTATCAGAGCGATTAGATAAATTCGAACAAACTTCACTGGACAATTTTTTCGCGGTGAAATCCCTGGTAAAATTACATTCTAAGATTGGAGGAGATATTGCAAGGGCGGATACTAGTCCCACAGCACCAAATTTATCGCAACAACCCCGACGACCTAGGAAAGACAATGCGACAGACCAGAATGAATCAAACAATGCTTCATGGGGAAGCCAATCTGAGTCTGCCGAGGCACACCCAATTAATGGAGGAACCCAGCTGACTGTTCCCCCGAAACCTGCACCACGTAAAGTAAATTTGGTGAATATAAATACTACCACTCAAGTTCTGGTACCACCAAAATCGGGCAATGGGATTGAACCACCTATACGTTCTATCAACTGTGGCTCGGACAATAATGCACAAGCAGCTAATCATAATAGAGACAATTTAGTATTGAAAAAGACCCCAAATGCGCACCTTCCACCGGGATGTCAACCATATGTAGTTGTGCTAACTGGGGTCCCTCCCTTGAAACCTAACAAAAGGGAGTCTTATGAGGAGCTGAAGAATAAGACCTTATATAGGCTTAGAGAAAACAGACCCTTGCCATATGCTGTAAATTGCCAGGTCATTCAAGTTCGAAGAATTAGTTGGTTAGGTACTAGGCCGAAAGATATAGCAGGGGATTGTATTTTGGTTAATTTTAAGGATCCCTCTGTTGCTCACCTTGTATATGGCCAGAAACAAAGAGAAAGCCATTTAGGAATTGGTACCTGTGATCTCAGCTATTTCTACCCTATGCAGCGGCCCCAAGATACAAGAGATCTATCTCGGTCAGGCCTGACGAATAACAGGTATTCATTCTTTGATCCTCCAACCCCAGTAGGAAGAATGTTCCCAGGAAACATGGATGGGGATAAAAACTGGTCATGGTGGGGTAATTGACAAGAAGGAAAAAGTGGACTATATGGGCCCTTACCCTCCTTGTTCAAAAGTTATACAGGGAACCATTGTGTAAAATTAACTGTAAATACTTGTGAGATGCTTCCTATATCTGATACCCCCGGAACTACACAGGCTAGAGCTTTGCCCACTAGTCCCCTCGAAGACCATCAAGGAAGGGATAAGTGAATAGTAACCATGTACATGACATAGATAGATCATTAGTGGTACTTGCTGAGTTGCTGGATTTTACATCTCCCGACGAGTGTTCGGATGATTCCGATGAAGGGGTATTACTAGACACACCTAGTGCGGATAATATTTGCCCAAGTACCTTAACATTATGCAATTTGAATGGTAATATAAAAATCTTGTCATGGAACATTGCAGGGTTGTCTAGAAATCTGTGTGATAGGAATTGGAGCTCCTTTATGGAAGAGTATGATATCATTCTTCTACAAGAAACATGGGCAATCAACATGGTGCACAGACTAGGATATAAAGCATTTTATTGTGGGGCAATAGCGTCTGTAAGAGGTAGACCGTCAGGAGGCTTGTTAATTTGGATAAAAGCATGTCTGAATGTTGTTGTATCACCTTGTAATATTGATTCAAAAGATTTGCTCGGGGTAAAAATCTCCACAAAGGATATTGGGGATATCTATTTGATAAATATTTACAATAGGCCAAATCCACGGAAAAAGGAATCGTTGGTTGTGGAACATCTAAGTTTGTACCTGAGCACCTTAGAGCAGAACTCCAAAACAATAATAGGTGGGGATTTTAACTGCCAATTTGAGCCTGTGCTGGGTCTAGAAAACTTATTAGAAAATGAGGATAGGGCCCACGACATACCTTGCCTAGATAGTGTAAAAGCAGTTAAAAGCTCAGTGGCAGTTATGCAAATTTATGAGCTGACGGTATCTTATAATTTAAGGGCTTGCAACGGTAGATTGGACCCAGATAAGCCATCTAACTATACTTATAGCAAAGGGAATTCGAAGTCACTTATTGATTTTGTATTGATCTCTATTAACTTGTGGCACTTGTTGTTGACCTTTTCTGTTGTGAACAGACCAGAAAGTGATCATTTCCCTCTACAGGTAGGGTTACTCTCTAAACCATTCCGCTCATTAGACAGTGGATCGGAATTAAACAATGAGGTGGGAGAGGTTGAGGTTACAAATAATAGGAAAGCCATAAAATGGCCATATATCCTAGCAAAAGAGGATATACTTATAGGTATTTATAATACCTTCTATAATACCGTTTCCTCACACAAAGACCTGTTTATGGGATCCCACGAAGTTCTCAAAATGCATTATCATTTAGTAGAGGACTTAATCCCCCTTTTGAGTAAAACTCGCAGTAACAGTAAAGGAAATATAAAACGGCAATTGGAACTGGAGACACCGTGGTACAATAAACAGTGTCGTCTAGCCAAAGGTAACTTAATTAAAGCCGTAAAATCTAAAGATCAGAAGAGGGTGAGAGAGTGCAGAATTGAATATAAAAATCTCCTCTCTAAAGTAAAAAAAGAGTGGGATGACTCAATTTGGGAAGATCTTTTAAATGCTGCTAGGAAGCACGACCAATGCACCTTTTGGAACCTGATATCAAAAAAGAATAAATCAGGGAGCTCCAATAGAGACTTCTTTTTAGATGAAAAAATCTGGTATGATCACTTCTCCAAATTATATGATGCAATTGAGGTGCCACCAGATGACACTTGCATTGGATCTCTTCCCTCTTATCCTAATCCGGAAAAATTTACTACTGAAGAGACACTGTGTGCAATAAAGGCAGTTAAGGCGGGTAAGGCGCCAGGCCCTGACAAATTACCAGGTGATTTGTTCACTCATGATATTGAAATATGGTGCCCCTACATTAACTTCTTGTGCAATTCTATTCTGCTTGGTACTCCAATCCCGGAATCATGGAAGGGGGCGGAAATAGTCACCATTTATAAAAAAGGAGACCGTTATAATCCCGGTAATTACAGACCGATAAGTTTAATAGATATTTTACAAAAAATTTTTGCCAGACATATTTTAAATCGTCTTTTAGATTGGGTAGAGGAAACCAAGATCCTCTCAAAATATCAAGCGGGCTTCAGAATTAGGACAAGTACTGTAGATCAGGTACACAGGTTTATGTGTATTTGTTGGAAATATGTCCAAATAAAGAAGTGCAGTATATATGTAGCATTCATGGATCTACGCTCGGCGTTTGATCTTGTCCCTCGTTCTTTGTTATGGAATACTCTAAGGAACATGGGTGTCCCGGAAGAACTGCTGTTTAACCTCATAAAACTTCATACTGATAATTTTGCAAAAATAAGATGGGGAAGAAATGGTGAACTCACCCAAGCAATCCCAGTTAGACGGGGGGTAAGGCAAGGGTGCGTGCTAGCCCCGACCCTTTTTTCCTTATTTGTAAATGACATCCCCCCCTACCTGGCACAATGTAACCATGATTCTCCTAAATTATGCAATGAGGCAATTACAGCGCTGCTTTTCGCAGACGACACCATTTTAATATCCCAAACACCTAAAGGACTACAAAACCTAGTGAATCAATTCGATAGCTATTGCAAAAAGAAGGGGTTAGAAATTAACTCAACTAAAACTAAATATATGGCTGTTAATCCCCCAAAATCCTTTAGGAAAAATTTGGCACTAAACAACACTAAACTGGAGTACGTAGAATACTTTGATTATTTAGGTATCAGGTTTGATAGTAAGTTGTCCTGGCTAAACCAGCTTGAAAAAAGTAGACTGACATTAAAACACAACTCCCTCCCTATTTTAAAAATTCATGGAGGGTGTACTTCAAAAGCAATAACACCTGCGATTGAAGTGTTTAAAGCTAAAGCACAATCTGCGGCCCTATACGGTGCTGAGATTTGGGGGCCTTACTCAAATCAAACATTTCAGTTTGAGGAAAATGTGTTTTGTAGGCGTTTGTTAAGGCTACCAAAAAGAACACCTTTAGTTCCAGTTTTTTTAGACATCAACCTAAAACGTACAGACTATTTGTGTTGGCTGAGGCCACTGATTTATTGGGTAAGATTATGGTCCACCCCGGAACTTGCAGACTATAGAATGGGACTGATGGAAGTTATGGAATTAGACACATATAACTCCATTAAGTGGCTGAGACATATATCTGTATGGCTTACTAAAATAGGCCTTATACACTTTTGGAAAAACCCAACATCTATGCAACCAAATTGTAAAGACCAGGTAAAACTTGCTTTCTGGTACTACATGAACACTAATATATATGAACGTGCCACTGGTTCACTAACAATCAAGTTTTTGCAATTTAAGGATATCCCCATATTTGAGCAATTCATGGACGAGGTGGAACCACCTCTGGCAAAAACCATGTTTCTCCAATATAGGTACGGGGTTTTACAAATAAATGCTAATACCTGTAGGTGGGGAAATTCTAATTCTAATAGGTATGATTCATATTGTAAACTGTGTGATCTGAAACAAAAGGAAGATGAGGCCCATATCCTTTTTTTTTGCCCATTGTATAGATTTCAACGTACAAAATGGATCAAACCCCTTTGTAAAAACTTGGGCATACGTTCATATAAAGAGGCAGAAAGACTACTTAGATCTTCGTCTATTCGCCTGATAATCTTTGGAGTCAGTCGATTCCTCCATAGCATCTGCTTGATAAGAAAAAAGCATGGTCTTAAAACATAGACACAAAGTTTCTTTTTAACACTGGCTTTTTAATTATTTATAGACTGTATATAGCTGTTTTTATAGTAGGTCTGTAAAACTCCTTAAGGTGAAAATCTAATGCAAAGGTGAAAATGCAATGCGATGTATTATGATTTGTACATAACTTAATATGAATTGTAAATGACTTGTCTTGGTCTGGGGATTGTATATCCGTTCATCCTGTATTTTTATTATATATGTAACCTTGCTTTCGTTTTTAAGAATCATGTTAATATGCATTTTATATGTGTTGGCTTCATGGCAAAAAGTCGAATAAAGCTTTACAACAACATATAACAATATCCAATTTGTATTGTCTTTCCGTGTCCTCATAGATAAACATATAGTGTATACACATCATTTATTGGAAACTTTATCACAAATTATATAATGTAATGTCAACCATCCCATACCTTACCGTTGTTCATTGGTACCTAAAACTGACAACATGAGTATAGATTCACTTACACATGGTTTAATCTTAGTTATATCTGACCACATCGTTGATTTTTTGCAATCTTATGCATGCCTGTATGTTTAAAATGTCTGCTATTACTGGGATGTGTGTCTTTAAAGTGGGTATCTGTAGGGGATCTTTCATCTCTGCTTCTAATAGCAATTAGCTCTGCTATGCAAGCTTTTAATTGGTGGATAGCACTTTCCACATCTAACAAAGTGCATGCACGTAAACTACATAGGTAATCTGACAATTAATTAATGATAGGAACCTAAAGATTTTCCCATTCAAATAAATGATCTGTTTCATTTTTGTAAGCCCAAAACACACATGTAACAGTATGCATAAACGAAAAGGTCAACATCGGTCAGTCGGTTGCGCTTTTGACTATGGGGTTGGCAATGTAAACAATGCACCTTTAACACAATTGTATTCTCCGTCACATGAAGACAAGTAGATCACAAGCAGTGATAGAAGCATTATAAAAAAGCAGTTGCGGGGGCGTGGCAAGATGGCGACGGAGTGAGACGTGTCTCTGAGTCCCTCCGGCGCCTATTTCACTAGCTTTATCCAGGTGCGCTTCCACCCGTGCTTCTGACTTACCTGGGCACCGTGGAAGCAACGAGACGTCCGGTGGTGTTTTTTTCGACCACCGCGGGTCTGATTCCGGCTAGTTTCGGGGCCGGAGCTGAGTCCGGGTGCGGCCTGCATATCGGCGGGGCCGGATGTGAGGAGGCCCAGAGCGGAAGACGCAGCGGAGACGACTACTTGGGCCGGGTCACGGTGACGAGAGAAGAGGGCGCCGCTGCCGCAGCAGGGCGAAGTGCACTACAGAGCGGTGAGGCAGCGGAGACTGGGCGCCACCCGAAGCTGGGGGCTCCTGGCCTACACCGAGAGTGCCGCACCGGCCCTCGAATGTTGCAACCCACGGAGCACTGCATCAGCTGGGCGGCGCTCACCACCCGAGGCCGCGGTTTTTGGCCTGCAGAGACTGGCTGCTCAGAAGACCCCGAGGACCCCCTGGAGCACTGTGGTGGACTGCAGCCGCGGGTCCTGGTGCCGAGGCGGCAGGAGCGACAGGAGAGTCGGCTCGTGGGAAGGGGACAGCGGTGTGAGGGCAGGCTCCCCGTGCTTCGCAAGAGGGTCGGAACGGGCCCATCAGCGGTGACGCACTTGTGGCCTGTGGTGAAGTGATCAGGCGCAGAGTGGTCCTCGGCCACGTGGACTGGCGGTGCTGAGTTTGAGTCTCCCCTAGCTGCTCCCACGTGACAGTCTGGACAGTGGAATGTCCGGAGGAGGCGGTGAGGCCCGGATTCCCTAAGACAGAGCTCGCTGAAGGACCCTGCCTCTGCGCCTACTACCGCGTGGAGGCCCCGTAGTCCGGCGTTGCCTACTGCGGTCATCTGGCACGGGCGCACCCAGAGTTGGTGACTGCGGGGCCTTCTAGAGTCCTAACTCTGGGCAGTGGAGCCGGAGTGGCAGGGCCTGGAGACGCTACAGGAGGCAAGAGAGCGTTGGTGGACTACTGGCCCGTGCCTGAGGCTCCCGCTTTTGATCCCACATCGCCTCAGCGTGATCCTCGGATCGGGGCTCCGAGTGGATCTCGACAGTTCTAAGCTCTGACGAGCCGGTCGGAGCGGCATGTGGTAGGTCTGCTATTCTGTAAAGCAGAGTTGGAGAGCCCGGTGAAGAGGATTACCCGCCAGGGTACCCCGCACGAGACATTGGAGTGGAAGGGTCGATATAGACCGGGCGAACCTGCGGGGGTCTGTTTGGTGGAGTGATCGAGCTGAGTTAGAGGGGGGTCTGGGCTTGACCTCCGGACTGTTCGTACCCTCTGGGATCAGCACCATGACCACCAGACCCCGCAAGGACAAGCCGGGCAAGGATGGCCAATCGAAGAGTTCCCAGCCTGCGACGCCGCCGGGGACCAGTAAATCCCCCCTGAAGGGAGACGACGAGGCGCCCGCCACCAAGGCTTTCATGGTAGAACTTTTTACGGCTATAAAAGAGGACATCTCGGAGCTCCGCTCACAGCTTGCGTCGGACCTACGCAAGGTGAGAAGAGAGGTGGACGGCATAGGGGAGCGGGTTGCGACCCTGGAGGAACATGACTTGGGGCTGGCAGGGGACGTGCACCAACTCCAACAGGACGTGCTTCGGCTCACGGAGCAGAATCTGGATCTCCAGGCCCACGCTGAAGACTTAGAGAATAGGTCACGCCGAAACGACATCAGGATCCGGGCACTACCCTGGGATGGTGAAGCTGGAGATCTGAGGGGCTACGTGGAGGCCCTCGTCTTGCAGATCTTGGGTGAAGACGATCTCCGTGAGATACGGATGGACAGAGTCCACCGAGTCGGTCTGACGAAGGGCTCTGGAGCTCCGCCTCTTGATATTCTGGTCTGTGTCCATGATTTCCAACTGAAGGAGTGTATACTCAGGAAAGCGAGAGGGATTCATCGTCCCCAGTTGTTCCAGGACCTGGCGGCCTCGACGCTACAAAAGAGACGTGAGTTTCGGCCAGTAACTGCATATCTACGAGGTCAAAATGTGGCCTAATCATGGGGCCACCCCTTTCGCCTTATCTTCCGGTGGCAGAACAGGCTGGTTAAGGTCAGATCTTTGCAGGCAGCTCGAGAGATCCTTGGCTTGGTCGACACCGCTCCTGCCCCCGGGGAACGAGGCTCCCCATCGAGGCGGCGGCGCTCCTCATCATGGCAGAGGGTGGGTCCGCCTGCTGCGGCGAGGAGACCGGATCCCACTGTCAGCATCCACGAGAGAGGAGCAGCGGTGGCCTCGGTGGCAGGAGTGACGGAGGCATCATCGCAGGACAGCTCCTGCGCAGCGTAAGGCCCCGGAAGGTAGAGTCGAAGGCATCGGAGGGACACATCCCTACAAGGTACCGGGGGTAATCCATGTTTTGTTTGTGGAGCCACCCTGGTCTAAAGAACTGGTGGGATACTAACTGTGGCCACGACCCCCGCTACTTGGCAGAGTCTACAGAGACCTTTGTCGTGGGCCCCTTTGTCGCCCTATCTTATACTACCAGTTCAAGCTTGACTTTTCTGGGAGGTGGGGGTGGGAGGGGGAGGGGGGATGGAGAGGGGCGGGTGGGTGGAGGTGGGAGGGCAGTGGTGGTAGCTGGGGTAGGCCTGCGAGGGATGCTTGCTGGCTGCTGTGCGAGGGGAGTGGAGAGCTGGGGGGGACTGGGAGTGGGGTTGGGGGCGGTGGCTGGTTGTGGCGGGAGGGGTGACGAACTGGGGGAAGCGCTGATTTGGCAGGCTTACCCAGTCGGAGTGGAGAGGAATGTGTTGGGTCTGATTGGGCGTGGGAGGTACAAGACAGCTGGCATGAGTCCACGTGTTGAGCAAGGTCGGTTACATGCTCCGTGATGCTGCTCACTTTTGGAACGTGGAATGTGAAAGGTTTGAACTCCCCCCAGAAACGCCAGAAGGTTTGGAAATATATAATTGACCATCAGTTGGATGTGGTGGGCCTTCAGGAGACTCACCTGGCCAGAGCGGACGAATCCTGCCTCAAACACAAACAATTTCCCCTTATTTATAGGTCCTCAGCATCCACAAAGCATAGGGGGGTGGCACTTCTGTTCCGCTCGGTCCTGCATTTCCAACCCCTGGGGGTTAGTAGCGATAAAGAGGGCCGCTGGCTTGCAGTTAAGGGTGTGCTGCGTGGAAGAATGTGCACATTTTTGGTCCTCTATGCCCCCAACGCGGGCCAAAACGGGTTTATTCAGGGACTTCTACGTACTGTGATGGACTTTGTCGAGGTACCTTTGATTGTGATGGGAGACTTTAATTTGGTTTGGCATAAGGACTTAGATTGCTCTCACCATCAGAGATGCGAGGCGGGCCAATTCTCCGCTGAGACGCAACAGATGATAGAGGACATGAGGCTTTTAGACGGGTGGCGCTTTCTTTACCCACGATCTAGGGACTACACCTTTTTTTCCCACGTTCACCGCTCATATTCCCGCCTGGACCATATTTTTATTAGTCAGTCCCTACAGGGGTCCCTGCAGGAGGCCAAGATATTTCCTCTATCGGTCTCTGATCATAGCTTGCTCGCTATCTGCCTTTCTTGGGAAGTGGGGGACAATACACAGCATAAGTGGTACTTTCCGGCCTCCCTAGTCCGGGATGAATCCTCTTGTAAGGAACTACTGAAGGCTGTTCGCAAATTTTTCGTCTTTAATGACACCGGCGATACATCCGTCTTTACTACCTGGGACGCCTTCAAGGCATCTATCCGCGGCACCTGTTTGGCCCTTAACGCTGCCCTCAACCGGCTGCGACGGAAAGACAGGGAAGGGTTGGAAGGAGAGCTCCTTGTGCTTGAACAAGTACAAAAACGAAACCCCACCAGGCATACACTGAGACAAATTACAGCTGTCAGGGGCAAGCTAAGGGCCCACTGCAATAATAGAGCGGAATACACGCTGCTGAAACTACGGCGCCTCTCCTATTCACAAGGGAACAAGGTTGGGAAACATCTGGCCCAGCAGCTCCGTGATAAGCGAGAGAAGGAATATGTCAGAGGCATCCGGGATGCAGCTGGAGCCCTGACTCACCAGGATGGGGCCAAGGCTGGCCTCTTTGGTGACTTCTACGCGGCTCTATACAGGGGAGAGGCCTTGGACGGCGAAGCACATAGGGACTACCTGAGCACGCTCCCGCTTCCCCAAGTGTCGGCAGCTTGGAATGAGCTCCTCACAGCCCCTTTCACCAGAGAAGAGGTAATGGCTGCCATCAAGGCCCTGAAACCCCATAAGGCCCCCGGAGCGGATGGGTATACTGCTGTCTTTTATAAAACCTTTGCCGCTGAACTCAGTGACTTTTTGGTCCGCCTATTTAACACCATGGCGGAGGAGGGGACGACTTCTAGCTCAATGGCCGAAGCTATCATATCGGACATTCCCAAACCGGGGAAAGACCTGTTGAAATGCTCCTCGTACAGACCGATAGCCCTCCTTAACCTGGACGCTAAGTTATATTCCTCCATCATTGCACATAGGCTCAATGACTTGATGCTGGCCCTCATTCACCCCAACAAATCCGGTTTTATTAAGGGTGGCCAGACCCACGACAACACCAGAAGGGTGATTCACCTGATCGAGAAGATCAACAGGTTTAAAATCCCGGAGGTCCTGGTGGGCCTAGATGCCGAGAAGGCCTTTGACCGGGTGGACTGGGGGTTCCTGTTTCAGACCTTGTTGGCGTTCGGCTTCTCAGCTAAAATTCTGACGATGCTTAGAGCGAACTATAGCAGCCCCCGGTCTAGAGTGACGGTCAACGGTCACCTCTCAGCCTTCTTTTCACATTCCCGGGGCACTAGACAGGGCTGCACCCTGTCCCCCCTACTCTTCGCCCTGAGTATTGAGCCGCTGGCTCTGGCAGTGAGGGAGGACCCGAATATTCGGGGGCTGCCCTTCACGGGGGAGCAGCACAAGATTACCTTATTTGCCGATGACGTCCTCCTCTCTATTTCATATCCCGCGCACTCTCTTCCTTATGTCCAAGAGGCTTTATCACGCTTCGAGGTCGTGGCGGGCTTCAAGGTCAACTATGATAAGTCATACGTCCTTAATCTTACGCTCTCGCCTGCCGAGGTGGTTCGCCTCCAGGCGCGCACGCCCCTGCCCTGGACCCGCTCCTCCATACAATACCTGGGGATTCACTTAACTCCCACACTCGAGAGGCTTTACTCTGCCAACTTTCCTCCGTTGCTGGCAAAAATTCAGGCTGACTTAGCCCGATGGAAACCAATGTTCATTTCGTGGCTGGGAAGAATCCATGCGGTTAAAATATCTCTCCTCCCTAAGCTTCTATACCTCTTCCTGGCGCTTCCCATTGTGCTCGAGGGAGATTTCTTCTGACGCATTAAAACGTTGATGTTGCACTTCATCTGGCAAGGGGGCCGTGCGCGGTTCTCCTTTGCTACGCTGCGCCTCACGAGGAAGTAGTTGCACTATAAGGCAGCGCAACTCCGGGTGTTGGTAGAATGGACTCAGCCTATGTTGGAGAAACATTGGCTACACATGGACAGGAGTGTAGCGGGGAGAACGATCTGAGACTTAGTCTGGAAACCCAAAGGCGACAGACCTAAAAACGCTTACATTAGTACCCCCACTAGCACTACCCTGAAGGTCTGGGACTCTGTCTCTGGTGACGAACGCTGGACGACGTTCCCTTCTCCCTTCACGCCGATACACTTTAATCCTGCCTTCCCTCCAGCGGCGCTTGAGGGACCCTTCGATGCCTGGAGGGAGGGGGGCTGCCTGGCGCTCACACACTTATTCCACGGTTCTGCGCCGCTTACTTTTGATAACTGTATGCGGGACTATGGGATCCATCTGACCGAGCGATACCGCCATGCCCAACTCCTCCTCTGGGCACTGTCCCCTACGGTTAGAGACGCGGCTACTAGACCGCTCACTTCCTTTCAGGCCTTCCTCTCTAGAACCTCTGCCATGCGGGGTGTTATCTCGTTCATCTATAACCTCCTTCTTTCGATGGCCAGAGCCCCCCGACCTCGCTACATGGGCCTGTAGGAAGAGTTACTCGGCCGAGATATATCCGACGAGGAGTGGTCCCGCCTGTGGGTAGACATAGCTAAACACAACCATTCGGTGGAGCTCCGTGAGGCGCACCTCAAAACAATGATGGACTGGTACCTTTACCTAAACTGCGACAGATATTTCCTGGCTCCTCTGATAGGTGTTGGAGGGGGTGCGGCCTGCTGGGTGACTTCCGTCACATTTGGTGGGACTGCCCCGTTATTCTTCCCTACTGGGAAGAGATCCTGTCCCATATCAAGGAGGTGTTGGGTTACCCGGTCTCGGACTCGATGGCCCATATTTTGTTGGGGCTTCGGGACCCAGATCTCACTCTCCAGACCAAAGCAGACAAAAAGATACTGTGGTTATGTGTGGGAGCGGCCAAGCTCACTCGGGCCGCAGCGTGGAAGAAGAACGAAGCTCCTGCAATTTCTTTGTGGAATGCTAGGCTGTGGAAACTGTTGAGTATGGAGAGAATGGCTGATATCTTCAGGGATGACTTTAAGAACTTCACATTCCGCTGGGGTCCCCTGGTTCGCTTTCTATCCACAGGTCTTCCCTCAGCAGTCTGTCCACCCAGCGTACGAGCTCTCCATCTATTTCAAGTGTGAATGTTGGTCCCTCGGACGATTATTTCTGTGCGGACATTGCTTCCACCACTAGGCGAGGGAGAAGGGACATGGGGCTGGGAGGGGGGAAGGGGGGTTGGTTTTGGTTCATGTGACAGCCTGACAAGTTAGTGTGACGGAATTCCACCATCACGGGTTGCGGGCTCACCGAGTTCCGCGGCTATCTGCACTTGCAATGTCACCGCTCCTCCCGGACCGTGTTCTAGTTGTTCACCTGAAAGAGACATGGCCCCTGCTAAGCTTCCAATGCACTCTGTTGGCTTTCGGCCTTCTTACGGCCTGGGTACCTATTACCTCCCTTGGACTAGGTGTTATATATGGCCTGCCTTGCTTGGCTGCCCCCTGCGTGGGAAGTTGTGCGGGACTGTCGCATGTCTTTTTTCATTTTTGTTGCCAAAAATTTCATAAAAACTACTTTGACAAAAAAAAAGCAGTTGCATTTTTGTTCGGTTCCCAGTCCGTCCCTGCTTTGTACCCCTGACGAGGCACCGAAGCATTTTCAGTGGATTGGTAACATATTGGTTCTTGAATATGGACTATCATTCTTTGCCATAGTCTTGTGAAAGTTTAAGGGCCTCATTTACAAAGAATTGGCGTAGTGCAGCTCTGAAAATCATTTTGCTGCACTTCCCTACTCCAATTCGAAAGGGCAGGAATGCACTGTATTTGCAAGATACAGTACATTGGGCAGGAATGCACTGTACTTTCAGCCAGTGCCAGAGCACAATTTGCAACTGAGTGCCAGCGCAGGCACCCTTGCAAGGGTTTCTGTGTTGTTGGCATGATTGTTTTTGTGTAGGAAGGGGCACTTTCTTGTACAAAAACATTGACAAGAGTTGTTTTCCTTAAAAATGCAGCACACTTGGAAAGAGGAAAACGCGAGAACGTAAACATTTCTCCTTGTTACACCTGCTCTTGGGAGGCGTTCGTTTTTGGCGCTGCCACAGATTGATGTGATGTTGTAAATATGGGGAAGTGTAAAAATCCATGGGTGTTGAGTGGGAACACCCACAGCAATGCCCATTAAAGGCCTCCTTGATGTAGAGCACTGATACTCATAGTATGGCCCGTGGGCCACCAGCGGCACGACACGCCTTCACTGGCAGCCCGCGGACCTTGCATTGCAGTTTCCACGGCTGGCAGTAAACACAGAAGATAACCGCAGGAGCATACATAGTGAATACGTATTAAATAGGTATTCACTACGTATGCTCCTGCGGCCATATTCTGTGTTTACTGCCCACCTCTGTGAGGTAAGGGCACCCTCAGAAAGCTTCCCAAAAGGCCCTTTAAAAGTCAGGTGTAAGCGCTTTCCCAGCTGTCTTTTAAAAGGGTGTTTTGAGAAGCTTCCTGTTTGGACTGATAGACACACAGAGACAGATAGAAGCGACGGACAGAGGCAGAGACTCAGAGACAGATGGAGACAAATACAGATAGAGACACAAAGACAGATACAGACAGAAACAGACAGAGCCAGACAGAGATAGAGACAGGGACAGACAGAGATAGAGAGAGGGACAGACAGAGATAGAGACAGGGACAGACAGAGACAGGGACAGACAGGGACATATAGAGACAGAGACAGAGAGAGACATGGACAGATAGAGACAGAGCCAGATAGAGACAGAGTCAGATAGGGACAGAGGCAGAGATAGACAGAGACAGGGACAGATAGAGAGAGAGATAGAGACAGATAGAGACCGGTAGAGGCAGATACAGGCAGAGGCAGAGACATGTAGAGGCAGAGACAGGTAGAGACAGGGACAGACAGAGGCAGATAGAGGCAAAGACAGAGGCAGAGACTGACAGAGACAGGGACAGCGACAGACAGACAGATAGAGGCAGAGACAGATAGAGGCAGTGACAGACTGAGACAGACTGAGACAGACAGAGATGGAGACAAAGATCAAGACAGGGACAGATGGAGGCAGAGACAGGGACACACAGATAGAGACAGAGACAGACAGAGAGAGATGGAGAGGGGGGCAAAGGGAGGGAGACAGACAGAGGGAGACAGAGGGAGGGAACGGAGGGAGACAGACAGAGGAAGACAGACAGGAGGAGACAGAAGAAGACATAGGGAGACAGACAGAGACAGACAGAGGGAGACAGACAAAGGGAGACAGAGAGAGAGAGGGAGGGAGACAGAGAGAGAGAGCGAGAGAGAGAGAGAGAGAGAGGGAGGCATATAGACAGAGGGAGACGGGTGCAGGGAGACACAGGAAGGGAGACAGACACAGGGAGACAGAGGAAGGGAGACAGACAGAGGGAGGGAGGAGGGAGTCAGACAGAGGGAGGCAGTCAGATGGAGAGATAGGGAGGGAGACAGAGAGAGAGGGAGGGAGACAGACAGAGGGAGATGGATGCTGGGAAACAGAGGTAAGGAGACAGACAGAGGGGGGCAGAGGGAGTGGAACAGAGAGAGGGAGACAGAGGCAGGGAGACAGAGTGAGGGTGACAGAGGGAGCGAGACAGAGGAGGGAGAGAGGGAGGAAGAGGAAGGGAGGGAGACAGAGGGAAGGAGAGAGGGACAGAGAGGGAGGGAAGGAGACAGAGGAAGACAGAGAGAGAGAGAGAGAGAGAGAGGGAAAGAAAGATAGATAGAGAGAGAGAGAGAGAGAGAGAGAGAGAGAGAGATGTGTGTATGCCAGGTCTAGTGGCTCAGTGGACGCTGCAGGGGACTGGGTTCAACCTCATGGTCCCCTGTTTTTTTTGCTCTAGCCCACCCCCACTCCCCCAATGACCCCGCCCTCACCGGTGTGGCCCTCGGCCACAAACCACACTGTAAATTGGCCTCCGAGAGAAAGTTTGAGAGTACCCATGATGTAGAGTAATGCGAGGCACCACAACCTTACTCCATATCTATGAGACCATGCGCAGCCACGCAGGGAGGCTTTGAATCGCCTCATAGATATGATTGATAAAAAGTGATGCTCCGGCAGTGGAGGCCTCTTGTACACGAGGGCCTAGGTGTATGTTTTTGTTAGGCTTGCATAATCACGTAACCCTTCAAAATGAATGTAGGAAAGCATCTTCTTTTTACAATTTGGTGCAATGATTACTGCAGGATCCTAGAAGGCAGAAGATGGCATAAAAATAAACAATGCATAAAAAAATAATTCCTACCCACTAACTCGGTAACACAAATTATTCACAACACTCGGCTTCTTGGCCCAGGGGAATTGAGTAAAAGTAGTCTGCTCTTTATACTGCTTGTTTTTTTTGGCTAAATAACTCACTCACAGCGAGACAGAGCTTACTTCAACATCAGAAGACCGAGTCTACAAACATCAAAATGCAATATGTCTCCAGCAAGGTACTGTGTTCAAGGCCAGTCACGACTGTTTGAAATACAGTAGGAAGCAATATGCCTTGACCTGCTGCCTACTAAAAACAACGAAAACGAAACACGAATAAAAAGGAGAGGGATTTACCTTTTAAGTATTACACATTTGCACTATTTTGCAAGCCTCTGGTTAAACATTTAATCTCCCATGATTGGAGATAAGGCCTGAAATGTACTCTATCTTGTGTCAATGTATCACCTTAAGACATCAGGGTATGGAAATGACATGCTGAGAGATACTATCAACATCCCAATTCATGCCTTCTATATTACTTGGCATGCTTTACCACAGTTGTGCCTTTTCTTGAAATATGTGCCCCACATAAAAGCCCTACACAGTTCATATTGCAAAAATAACATCGCTGTTTTCCCTCCATTCACTCTTTCTCTGACAGGCTGGCAACATGAGTACTTCCGGGGTTTCATTTCAGCACAGTGTGTGGCTAAAATAACAACGAATCTGCAGAGATCTCAACCCCTTTCGTCATGTGTAATAAATTCCATTCCATTGTGCCCCTAATTTCATCAACTGATAAAAGTCAACATCTAACATGCACCAGGACGGGCTCCCACAAGGGAAACAGCCTCGCGCTGACACATTCTCTCTGTCACCTTCAATTGTCTGCCATAAAAAGGACAGTTCCATACGATATGGATCATTCGCTTCAAATCTGCACAACTCATTTATGGCAAACACAACTAGCGGAGCATGGGAACTGCTGAATTGGTTTTCATTACAGTAGCTCATCGGCTCCAGAGTACAATGGTTATGTTCGTCGGTGGCTCTCCATACAGAGCACTTCTAATGAGCAGTGTAGGAGGGGGAGCGCCAGTCATGCATGTGAGGTACTTGCCAGCTCGAGAAGCGAATGCCAGCACATTTCTATAGCATTCTGTGAGCTTTTGAATACAGATTGTCATTGCACTCGGGTACCACAAACATGTGCAGCACGACAAGCACATGCAACCAATTCAACTAACAGCCAAAATAATATAACACACACTCGTACACAATTGGCTCTCTTTATCAAAATTTCTGAAGTCGACACGTCGTAGGTGTCCGTCTTCAATTTCTATAGGTTGTTAGACATTTCGAGATTTTAAGAAACCCAGAGTTTGTCCTGAAGTATATAGAAGTAATTGATTTCCTTTAAGACTCCAACTCTTCAACACTTATATTTGTGGCGTGTCCATAGTGCAGGTCAGCATTCTGCAGGAGTAAATATGGCAGAATTGTGCATTTGTGTATTTTTGTTCCTCAGGTGGAAAATAACCTTCCTTACCAGCTCTTGAAGATATGTTAGTGTAGAGGAGATTTTCATACCTACTTGAACACTTACTGATACAACGTAAGTGCTGTTGTGTCTTGGGCCCTGGGCCCACATGCTGGACAAGTAACCACACAACGCACTGTAGTCGGTTATGGGAATGGGCCCAGGGCACGTGCACCTGGCCCCTTTTATTAGCAGGGTCACCTGATCAGTGATGCCTTTGAAGGGTGGGTGTTACTATGGGTGTATTACACAGGCAGAACACTAGAACGTGTCCAGCAGGACACTACATCCCTCCCAAACTTTACTGAAAAAAAGTCTAACCTATAAGGAAAACAAATAAGCAATGCACAGCACCAACTGAGTCTCTTGAGGCCTTCTACCAGGCAGCACTGGAGCTTTGGACCGCATGGTCAGGATGCTTTAGTCCACCTTGGCGATGTAGTTCAAACTGGCCTGGTCTTGCGGTGTGGAAGTCTATTTATATAGTTATACTATCAGTGCATCTGGAACGGTGGTGAAGTACACTTTAGAGATCTTGCAGGCTCTCAGGTTCCAGTGGATGACAAACTTACAGCTATTGAGGAGGACTTTGGGGGACAAGACCCTTCCTTGTAGGCGACATACTTTATGATCTTTCCAGTTCCCAATAATCGAGCAGCTTCAGACTTGCCTTTCTTGCCTGTACTCCTCTCTCACTGGGGGTTCCTGGAGTGCCTTCCTGTTGGGCTGCTATGGGACCGTTTGGACTGTGCGAGCTTCGTGTATGCCGCGTGTTAGAAATGGGTTCTCTGGTTGGCTAAGGCTTGCGCCAAAGCCAGGCAGAGACCACCACTCTAGTCAGGGACAGGGAATTACACGCCAAAGATAACCCCTGCTCACCACCTTGGTAGCTTGGCACGATCAGTCAGGCTTATCCCGGAGGCCATGTGTAAAGCATTTGCACGCCACACAGTAACAACATCCCCCAACAAGGGCTGCAGCTCGGCGCTGCATAGCCCCCGGGCTCTCCCTCTCTTTTGGGGAAAGTTTTTAGGATAAAGTGCTCACAGGGCGCAGAGGACAGCAAAAGGTCCGGGGTCCTGGAAAAGAATAAGTACCAGCAACAATGTCCTCAAAGATGAAGAAGGGCAATGCAGGGCCCAGGGAGGCAGCCCTCATGGTAGCCCCCCTGGGCCCCAGCAGCAGCACGCCCTGGCAGGAACAGCACCACAGAACTGGACATTTTCATGGGGTCACACCCCAATATTTAGACTACATTTCCCTTTGTGTAAAAGTGCAGGGCATGGGGATACCAGTCAGAACTGGTTTAGGGGGGATTTGGAGCACTTTGTTTTGCCCAGCTCCTCTCCCCTTTGTCTGGTGGTGGCTCAGTAATCAGACACACCACAGGGGGCGGAGCCAGCATTGTGGAGGGAAGGCACAGCCCTATTCAGGTCCCAGGTGCAACTCCTCCCTCCCATCTGAATGCACATCTCTCTATTAATCATTTGGCTGACTCACCCTGTCTCCTGGAGCCACCCACACCTCTTAGCTCCTGTCAATCACAAGCCAGACATGCAATTCATATCAGGCTGGCAGACACACAGCACACAGAAATGCCAACTTCTAAAAGTGGCATTTCTCTACCAGTCACCATAAATCTGCGTGCACCATTGCGCAGCATTTATTCTCACAAATTCATACATACTAAACTCACCCTTGCACTCCTCTCATACCAGAAATTACCATGGACACACACAACCCTCAATGCATTCCTATGGGAGGGTAGGCCAATCTCACCACACACACTCAGAGCGCGCACGCACTTTACACTGGGCCACAGTGCTAAAGTGCCCCGAGGCCTAAATTCACCAATACCAGGTTACATAAAAAGGCTAGGAGAGTGTGAAAAGTTTCTGGGTGAACCTGCCAAAAGGGCCAAGTCCAACACCGCACGAATGCAGCGCTGAGGAACTGCCAACAGGACCACAGCCGAGTCACTCATGTAGCCGCAGAGGGTGGTGTCTCAGTCTAGGTGTTCTTGCTGTCAGGACTCAGGTTCTACGCCTTCCTCCAATGGTCTTTTGGTGACCAGTCTTCATATGTGATCTCCATCCTTCCCGTGCCTGTCGTGTACCTGCTACCTACGCATCTCTCCTATTCGGATTCCCCTCTCACAGGAACACCGCTGAGGTCCTTGTTCCTGGATTGCCACGTGACCCTGTGGGCTGTGCAGGCCTTTTGTAGGATGCACTGAGGGGTAGCTGCAGAACTCCCAACAGGGCCACAGCCAAGCCTTGTGTAACCCCAAGGATGGATATTCCAATGGTCGGGTATCCTCTACTTCAGCAGGCTTCAGGTTGACGGGGGTACACAGAAGGTTCCTGGGTGGCTAGCCTCATTGAACTCAGGTTGTCTGGAGTGTTGGGATCCACTCTGGTGGTGGATGCTCCTTTGACGTCCTTGGTGATGATGCACCTGGATGACAATGACGAACACAGTCATTTTCCTTCAGTTGGGCAACAGGCGGCAATCTCTTGCCTTGGTGGACCTCGTGGAGTTAGGAGGACTAGCCTTGTGGCCACTTGCAGTTGTCTTCTGGCAGGTGCACTTGCTAGGCATGGTGCTATTGATGCCAAGCAGCCAGTGACAGGTGAGAGGATAGTCTAACTGCGAAGCGTGGGGCCTGGACGCAGATCACGCTTGCTAGTGGCTTACGGTTGGCCCTCCAAAGAAGCTGTCTCCAGTGACATCTCTGCACCCCAGTGGCTGGCTTGAGCTGATGAACACCTTCCCCAATGCTGGCACGAGTCCTCTGTCCTGTCACTCTTCTCTGTTCCTCCTTGCGTGCCTGTGGTGGTTGTCTGCCCTGTGGCATTGTGCCACTGTTCTCTCTTCCTTCGTGGAGTGGCGTCTTGCCACTCTCTTTTCCTTCTTCCAACTAGGTCCTCACTTGGATGTGGGTTCTGCCACCTGTCTCATGTTTGCGCCACATGGACACCTTGCTGGTCGCCTCCAGTTCCTGGGACTCTGTTTATTTGCTGCAGACCTGTCATAGGTGTGTCCTGTAGGTAGGACTTGCTTCTTCCTCTTAAGGACTTTCGTGGGCACCATCCCCTCCTTAGGGATTTCCGTAGTGGTCCTCTGCCAGGATGTCAGGTTACCTCTTCTCTCAAGGGTGTCATGCTTGCGCCTTGAGCTTGCAACGTCATGGTTCCTGCTCATGCCTCCATGCAGGAATGCTCGGTGGGGTCAGTCACTTCGCGTGATGTGCTCCCTGCTTGCAGTGCAAATGTTGCGTCCCGCCACATGTCACCCGTCGTCGGAGCTCATGTTGCGGTGGCAGCTTGCCACGTGGAGTGTGCGACTCTCCTCTTGTCTGTCTTAGGCTGCCGGCGACTCTGTCTTGAGGCAGTGTGAGAGAGGACACTGTGCTGTCTTTAGCCCTAGGTCCACACGCTGGACAAGTAACCACAGAACGCACTGTAGTTGGGTACTGGAATGGGCCGAGGGCACATAGGCCCGGCCCCTTTTATTAGCAGGGTTACCTGACCGGTGACGCCTGTGATGGGTGTATTACACAAAAGGGGGTGGTGATAGATGGAGCATCTGAAGCAATGAAACACTCACACCCAGTCAAAAGATCTGGGTTTGATCCATCACCGTTCTTTAGCCCACTCTGCCACCCCAGTTCAGATATGGCTATATGCAAATCAGTCTGACCCTGTGCCTCATGGGAACACTCCAGCCCGAACTGCCAAGCCATGCCTTCCCTGGACCGGAAACAGGCTTCCGGGGACCGGTTTCTGGCATTACAGCCGTCTTCAGCCCGGCTTGCTTGAATCCAGTGGCAAAGTGAGCAAGGGACTCACGTCTGAGCATACCCTGCCACACTTATGGCAGCCAAAGCGGTACAAAAGGGGGTGGTGATAGACGGAGCATCTGAACCAATCAAACACTCACACCCAGTCAAAAGATCTGGGTTTGATCCATCACCGTTCTTTAGCCCACTCTGCCACCCCAGTTCAGATATGGCTATATGCAAATCAGTCTAACCCTGTGCCTCATGGGAACACTCCAGTCTGAACTGCCAAGCCATGCCTTCCCTGGACCGGAAACAAGCTTCCGAGGACCGGTTTCTGGCATTACAGCCGTCTTCAGCCCGGCTTGCTTTAATCCAGTGGCAAAGTGAGCAAGGGACTCACGTCTGAGCATACCCTGCCACACTTATGGCGGCCAAAGCGGTACAAAAGGGGGTGGTGATAGACGGAGCATCTGAACCAATCAAACACTCACACCCAGTCAAAAGATCTGGGTTTGATCCATCACCGTTCTTTAGCCCACTCTGCCACCCCAGTTCAGATATGGCTATATGCAAATCAGTCTGACCCTGTGCCTCATGGGAACAGTCCAGCCCGAACTGCCAAGCCATGCCTTCCCTGGACCGGAAACAAGCTTCCGAGGACCGGTTACTGGCATTACAGCCGTCTTCAGCCCGGCTTGCTTGAATCCAGTGGCAAAGTGAGCAAGGGACTCATGTCTGAGCATACCCTGCCACACTTATGGCGGCCAAAGCGGTACAAAAGGGGGTGGTGATAGACGATGCATTTGAACCAATCAAACACTCACACCCAGTCAAAAGATCTGGGTTTGATCCATCACCGTTCTTTAGCCCACTCTGCCACCCCAGTTCAGATATGGCTATATGCAAATCAGTCTGACCCTGTGCCTCATGAGAACAGTCCAGCCCGAACTGCCAAGCCATGCCTTCCCTGGACCGGAAACAAGCTTCCGAGGACCGGTTTCTGGCATTACAGCCGTCTTCAGCCCGGCTTGCTTGAATCCAGTGGCAAAGTGAGCAAGGGACTCACGTCTGAGCATACCTTGCCACACTTATGGCGGCCAAAGCGGTACAAAAGGGGGTGGTGATAGACGGAGCATCTGAACCAATCAAACACTCACACCCTGTCAAAAGATCTGGGTTTGATCCATCACCGTTCTTTAGCCCACTCTGCCACCCCAGTTCAGATATGGCTATATGCAAATCAGTCTGACCCTGTGCCTCATGGGAACAGTGAGTGTTTGTATTGTCAACGCTCCGTCCATCACCACCTTTGGTTTTTCTTTGTTTGCCCTAAGTTGGCAGGGTATGCTCAGACGTGAGTCCCTTGCTCACTTTGCCACTGGAGTCAAGCAAGCCCGGCTAAAGACGGCTGTATTGCCAGAAACCGGTCCTGGGAAGCTTGATTCCGGTCCAGGGAAGACATGGCTTGGCAGTTCGGGCTGGACTATTCCCATGAGGCACAGGGTCAGACTGATTTGCATATGGCCATGTCTGAACTGGGGTGGCGGAGTGAGCTAAAGAACGGTGATGGATTAAACCCAGATCAGTTGACTGGGGGTGAGTGTTTGTATTGTCAACGCTCCGTTTATCACCACCTTTGGTTTTTCCCTGGGTGTATTACACAGGCAGAACACTAGAACGTGTCCAGCAGAACACTACAAGTATGTTGTTTAGCTGAATAGAGGTTACAAGCAGTTTTATCAGACAGGTTAACTCACAAAAAGAATGGAGCAAAAAGGATGTCATGTTGCAAGAGAGATGTAGTGTGCCTTGCGTCCTCCAACTAGCCTTTCAACTGCCTACCACACAAATTCAACTCCATCATTCCCATTCTACCAGTTCATCATCATGTTCCTTATTCCATATCATACCATGTTCATGCGTTCCGTACATTCTCATCCACACAAAACCTAATACCACACTCTTGCCTTTCTAGCAACACAAATCTACATAGGAAACGTGTTAATGACAAATAAATTCTAAGACAAAACATATTCCCTATACTTTGCTGACATTGCCTTGCTTTTCATTCTCTTTCTCAATAAGGGTTGTGGCACAAATGATTAATGACCATACTTGTAGAAACCCTTGCTGGCATAACAACCTCATCACCCTTACTTCATCATCCACAAATGAACCGGAACCCAATTGCTACCTCAAATAGGAACATCAAACTCAAGAAAAGCATTCACTACAGTCACCTGCCCACTGAAAATAGACACTCTAATCAGGTTCAACACAGTTGCCCCTTCTATTTTCACAGTACCATTCAGTGTCCCAATAAATACTTCTATTGTCAATGCACATCTCGGGAGATACACCAAAAAATGTGACCTTGTGAATTGATGACCATTATCCAAAGCCAAGTATTCAGTGAGGCCTTCCCTGCACAAAAGTATACCTTCTGAAATTTATCACCACATCCGTGGTTACAATTTCAACTCTTTTCACCTCTAGGCACTAGTGGGCCGATTACGATGTTGGTCGTAAAGCCTCTGACCTTAGGTCGATTTTAATTCCGACAGGCTGAGTATGATACAGCCGGTCGGAAGTGAAACTGGTCAGTCATTCCGGCAGGCTTCCAAAGGGCTCAAGAAGCACGTCGGCCAGTCGGAACCAGCCCGTAATACAAATGAATGGTGGTTGAGCCGTCTGGATTACCATGCACGGTTTCCGACAAGGTTTCCATCAGGGCTGGCACTAGGGCAGTGCGATCGGTGCCACCGCACCTGGTGCTGACTTGGGGAGGGGGCGTAATTTTCCCAAGTATGTTATCATTTTAAGAGCACCTGCTGCCGCATCCTGGCCTCCAGCAATTTTGATGCATCCATTAAAATGTCAAGGGAACTCCAGTGAATAATCATCTTCCTGGAAAGAGATGGGAGGTTTGTCTAGTGTAGGTTTTGACTCGTCCTAAGGCAGCACAGAGGGTTAAATTGCCTGCTGCTAAGAAGGGGTATTATGCAGATAACAAAGTGCATAAAATGTAAATAGGTCAGTGGGTTACCGCTTTGGTAAGATAGCTCAATTTGTTACTTGTCGTTCATAAGTCAAAATTCTAATATAGAACATTGAGCCATGGACATCTTAAGGATTTTGGGGGCCCTGGGTCAAACGTATTTTGGGGGCCCTTGTTTGGATTAGGTTAGAATTTATTTACCAATTGCAGCTTTTTCGGGGTCTATCCTGCCAGGTCACAGACAGTTCATAGTCGCACTTGTCCAAATTGTAAATGCATTTACAGCTAAGATATTGAGATACACCAGCAGCTCACTAATATTACTGCAAATAGTTTCTGTGAAATAAAATCTGTGACTTCCTCCCATTTCTAATATGTGAGATCCTGTTTTAATCTCAAAGAAACTTATTTGATGGATGTTGCATGAAATGTAAACACAATATTTTATGCAAACTATCTGCAGCCGCCGCTCACACATCACACACATTAAAAATAAATTAACTAAAAACAGTATTTACAACAAGCTAAAAATGATTAAAGGTCATCAGGGCAAGCTTCTCTACAGAACAGAGCTGCCTCTATCAGGGGGCCCCCTAAAAGCCTGGGGCCCTGGGCCAGGACTCACTTTGCCCATGCCTTAAAACATCTCTGCATTGAGCTATTAGCTGTCAACATAGAGCTGCATGCAAACTGCAAGGTATATGTTAAAGCTATATGTTCTTTTGCTCAGTCTTTCATTATCCTAAAAGGGTTCATTTGGTTAGAAAACAATTCTTATTATTAATGAGAACCCCTAACAATGATGTTATGTTTTACATTCTGAATTTGTGCTTTACCAGAATAAGGACTCTTAAACTATATTGCCTACCAGTTTCGATGACATGTCACTCCTACACCACACCTTGCAATACTGTCTGATGTAACATTTCCTATCTACTGATTTACACACATATGATTGTCTCTATGTGTGGTGTAAAGTTCCCTGACACCTCACACTAGTATGAGTGGTGCTATAAAACTAAATGAATCTAAGAGACAATGGTTCAGAGACTTGAGGGAACAATGTTAAAGGGTGCTGGTGAAGAATCTGTGGCAAAGGAGGACATTGGGTGGTTCCAAAATACATTGTCGCACAGGGCACCACCAGTGTTAAGTCCGGCCCTGGTTTCCATGCCAGCCTTTCAAAGATGAAAACCCTATCTGAAAGCGTGTTTGGGGGTCCCTAGCAGGGCCTCCTTCCCCTTGCAGCCTCCTACCCCCCAGTTAAACCCTGCACCTTGTGGCAGACACCTTGAGATGCCAGATCCACAATGGTATCCCACCTGGTATGGAGACGGTTGGCACTATTCTCAGCTCTCGGGGCATTAACCGCTCAGGTGAGGGAAGGAAGCAATTCCTTTTTTGTTAAATAACCCTCACACACTCTAGTAGAGTCATACTTCATCATCGGGTTCATCCTGACTTCTAACGGTCAGGGTGGGCTCGACCATATTTCAGGGAGCACTTATGAGAAGTAGGCCAGGGGATTTACAGATTAAAAATCCTCCTCTCACTCCAGGTATCTCTTTATACGCAGAGTCGTAGGGGATACTAAAAATGAAAAAAAGTGGTTCATAAGGAGGTAATGGTCCTATGATTCTAATGTCAACATATTTCAGCCCTTTTAAAAAGCCCATAGGGTTCCTGGATTTTCTTCAGGGCAAATGGATTTCCCTTCCAGGTTCTTATAGTAGGTACTATCCTATATTTCAATATGGAGTGCAGAATGCTGCACTCATAAGGTCCGGTAAGTAGAATACTTATCTCTCATCTGGTACCATATGGTTTCATTTCCACCTGTAAAAGAAACATTAATGAGTTTCATCACATGTATCCAACTTGGGCTGCACTTATATCACCCATATATCACATTCGGAATGGGTGCTATAGTGTGCTTTCATCCAACATGCTTTGTGTGGTTGTAACCAAAACGAGCTTTCTGGGTATAATGCTGTCCCAGGTTGTTACTATTATTGAGTGGTGATGCCATTCACATCTCACCACCCATATCGTGGAATCAGATAAAATTGGTGTGGTGTTTCGATACCCTCACATTACATTCATTCTGCACCTTTACACTCATGCTCATACTTCCGGGTTAAGGTATTGCCCGTAATTTGCCACCTTACAGTCGGAATTACTCACTGCATCAAAATATCTTATCCTCTAGTGGATGTTCTAGAATGTCTCAAGGGATTGCGGGTAAAGAGGGATAGCCTTGTAGTCAGACTGTACGAGTACAAGCCAAAAATAAGAAGAGGGAGAGGAGACAAAACTAAAGAGACACTCGCTTTGTTAGTGAAATGTGACTGATAGTCTCACACATTGATCTCTTGGTTGCTCTGAATGCATTCTTAGTCATCCTCGCCTCTTACTTACTTCATCAAAGGTCCTGCCCCATTGGCTCACCTACTTGGGTCTGCTTCTCCCGCCATTTGCTAGTCCCAGTGCTGGGACAATGTCTTATAATGTGCTCTTGACTGAACATTTCCGCATTTCTAAGGGGTTGAGCCCCGCCACTGGCGCTTATTGATGACGTCATTCCGCAAGCCCCTAAAACAGGACTACGAAGAAGGATGGCTTCATGGAAAATAAAGTCAGTTTCTTTCTGTAACCATGGTTGCCAACCAACACCTGTGTATAGCATGAAGGAAGGCAACCATGGCTACTAGTTTTAGCATGTTTCTGACTTAATTCTGTGATATACAGTTTATTCAGGGGTGAGATTCTGCCTTTAGTGATTGATGCTGGTGTTACTCTAACAACCCAGATGTAGATAGTGCCATGGGATAAGTAGTCCCAAAACCGGTCATTCCCTTGCGATCTTTTCAATGGAATATGACCCATGTTTTCAAGGATACCCAATATTTTCAAAGAATGCCCAATATTTTAGAGTGGCCAATGAGAGTGCCTCTCCCTTTATGATTGTTATTTGTGTCCAAAAAATCACCTGAATACAGGACCACAGTTTTAAGGCACATTAAGGGGATATGTGTGGTCCCAGGACATAGCTCGCCATATATCAACCAGTAGTGTGTTAACTATCACAATTCCGGTTCAATGATTTTTGAGGAATGTTGCACCACTAAATCATAAGTAATCGTGAGCATATGGATATAATTGAAGGGGGCATATGCTCGCACGTCCATGCACATCCTAATCAAAGTAAGCAATGTCTCAACAGTAATTCGAACTTTAAAACCTGAGCTACATTATCCCATGGTCTCTGTGAATGTTTATAATTAATTGTTCTACTTCCATGTTACCATTAGTTATGTGATCCCATTAAAGGGGAATGTCCTTGGAAAACGGAGGACGTATTCAGAGACAGTGGAACCGAAGCATCCATATCATTTCTGGTTCAACTGATTCCATGGAATGGAGTCATTTATTCCCTGTATGTGAGTCTGTAATCTGTAAAACCACTGTTGTTCTTTCTCTAGCAGCCTCTTTGAAATGCCTGTGCCACCCTTGATCTTCTCAATTATGGTCCATTCCAGATCATTGTCTGAATGTCCCTTCTCAAGGTAGTGAGAAGTGAGTCTGGTTGCTGTGATCACCCTCCTGATCGTTCTCCTATGTTCACTTATTCGTATTTTGATCTTCCCGGTAGTCATCCTGATGTATTTATCTTTGCAGGGGCATGTGATCATATACACAATGTTTTCAGTATTACAGTTCATGTGATCTCTCTGTTCCCAAGGGTATGCAGGGCCCAGATCAATATGGGTGGTATGAGTAGTGAACTGACAGAGAACACACAAACCACATGAATAGTGGCCCTTCACCTGTGGTTGGTTCTATAAGGTCATTTGTGTGTTCTGTTTTGGTTTCCAACAATCAGTACGGACAAATGTGTTACTGAAGCTTTTGTTTTGTCGGAACGAGAACATGGGTTTTTCAAACTCTAGTTGGTTGGAGGTAAGTATGTGCTGTTTGTTCTTCATTATTTTCCTAATAGCAATAGATGATGAACTGTAGGTGGTGACGCATATCAATGACTCAGTTTCTCTTTTCATCTTGGTCTCCTTGAGGTGCCTGCCACAGGGTGCAGGGATTAACACAACCTCACTTTTCCCTATGGGAGCATGTACAAAGGCTGGTTTATGGCCGTAACACCTGCTCACATAAGGAAATGCATCATAATCAGGATGTCGGGAGCGTGGACCGGAGGTTGGTCAGTCCTGTTTCCGTCACAGTGCCTGTCGGAGGAAACTCCGACCAACATCGTAATAGGCCCCTAAGTGTAATAGTCCACTAACACTAAAGCATAGGTTTCTCTCCTGGTGGGTACTGTGAAGGGCTCTTACACATTTGTACCAAGTTTCCTCCACAACCAGGGAGCAGGTTTCATCACACAAGGTTTGACGGACTTTCCTGCTACAAAGCTCACATTGTCTTACCATTCCTGTCTATTGTCTCATCTAGCCCTAGCCAACAGAAGCACACAAGAATGTCCCGATTGGTGGCTGCCATATCCGCTTGCCCTTAATGTCCTCCAATAATTATGCTCCTTTTTAACTACGCTGATGAATCAATTTTGTCCCCTCTCATGAGGATTCCATTCTCCCAAGCCAATTCTTCTTAAAGATTATAGAAAGAATTAACTTCCCATTGCAGCTTCCATTCATCCTGTCAATCGTATTCCTCTATTTCTCTCAAACCAGGACCAATTGAAATTGTACAAGTCAGCTCGTCCTCTCTACAAGTCTCATTTAACATGGGCTTGTTTCAAGCAAGGACATCTTGTATGCAAAAAAACTGCTTTATTTTCACTCTCTTATCCATCTTGTCTAGTTCCTGACTAGCAACGTGTCAAATAGGCATGCAATAAGTGTGCTGATTTCTCTTTACTGATACATGCTCAATTTTAAACTGATAGGCCAGAAGCTGGGTTGTCAAGTTGGCTAAATTAGAAAAAAAAAGGATTTTTTCTTTTCACACCCCTAGGGGGTGGTGTGTAGGTGCGGCGTGAATTCCTTCTCATCACTTTACAGTGTTCTGAGGTCAGGAGGGATACTCTTTAGGTAATAATGTACTTAACTTGGGAGGATGTATCCCCCATTTCCCTTATTCTGTCGGGAAATGCACTCCCTACCCTCCAGGAATAGGAAGTGTCACACTCTTAGTTCCTTTTTTTCAAACTAATCGAGCAGTCAGTCATAACTTTCCCATACCTTGGTGCAATAATTTTTATCAAAAGCTGGTTATCTGTCCTGGAACACATTTGGTTAGCCACATAAACATAGAGAAATGCTGTACAGCTGAGGTACACACAAGAAGTTTTCCTTGAGTTACTGAATAATTTTTCTCAAATGTACCTAATGCACCGAATCCCTATATACATATATAAATTACATCCAGCCCACAGGCACTTGCATCCACTGCAAAAACCAAAATAAGTTGCAAACAGAGAGCATGAACAACATCATCCATGAACGAAGCAACAACTGCTCAGCTTTGAATGCTCCAAAACAACATTAGGGCATGATTTAGAGATTGAGAGATGGGTTGCTACATCAAAAATGAGACAGATATCCTCCCTGCCTTATTACAAGTGCCATAGGATATCATTTGCTTTTAATAAGGTGGAAGGGATATCCTTCAAGTTTCTCTTGGAATAACCCATCTGGCAAACTTTAAATCAGACCATCAGTGTCCTTTTTAAATAAAGATCTCAAGGGTTCCCCCTTTAAGATTATTCCTCCACATTGTGCCAAATTCTATGAGTCCCAGAAAGATCCTCCTTGGGCGTAGGCTCTGGGGCCACCAGAATGGCTTTGACATGACAATTTTTGGCTTTGATTCCATTTTTCTAACTAGTCGAGGACACAGTCGGGCACTCACCTTGAAGGAAGGGAGTACCCTTGAGGCAAGTGTGACTACAGGCGTCCCTGCCCCCCATTTTGGTCTCATGTTGCAACTAAGAGGCAACGATAATTGGATATTCGATCCATGTTGATTCCAACACCAATGGGTGCTGTATACATTAGTGGAGAAGTGTGGCTCAGGGGTTAGAGGCAGCAGACCCGGAAGCTGAGATCGGTCCTGGACCAGGGTTCAATTCCCGCCTCGGCGGGTCTTGGGCTAAAAATTCCACGGACTCGATAATTCTCGCCCCGGTGCCTCCTCGACTCACGGGTTCACACTCTGCGACTCTGGGCAATAGCTTGCTTAATCTCCACAACGGCCCCTTGCGGCGGGATGCCTGACTTTCACCTTGTGGATACCCTGCTATCTCACAGGGGAATACCAGGAAGGGTTCCCTAAGCAAGCGCCGGGAAACCCACTGCGGGTAGCTGTGCGCTATATAAGCTCAACTACATTTACATACATTCATTAATCTTTTTCACATTGATTACTAACATATGAGTGGCACCAGGGAATTTTTCATCAATGCTTTTTTGATTGCTGGTTCCACAACAAGGTGGAAGTCTCCTAAGATTATGTATTGAAATAGCTAGTTAAGTGGTGAGGAAGTTTTGTATATTGGATCTAAAGGTGCAGGAGGTTTTGGTGATTTTAGTTCTGTGGATGCTTGTGGGTTGTTGACAGTGGAAAGCATCAGCAGAGGACCACAAACAATATAAAGGACAGCTACAGTTGGAGTGTGCAGAGCCAAGATGATTTGCTGATGATTTCAAAACTCCTTCTGTTGGGACAATACAAGTAGTGCATATTTTTATTAAGGAAAGCACGTCATGGAGGATGTGCGTAGAGAAGGGGTTAACTTGTTTCCTGTCAGGAGGATGGTGTTGAAGCTTTGTGATGTGATGGTAGCTACTATGTTTGCAGCTTGCTACATACAGACTGCTTAAATTAAGTGTACTGTGAGCTTAAACTGTTAGTATATATATTGATGAATTGGAGGTAGACAGGGTTAACCGAGTACGAATGTGGGGAGATCAGTATCACTAGTTTTGGGTACATATGATGGTGGAGATAGTGCAAAGACAACAAGAGGGAAAGCCAGTATTTATCCTACTTTGGTGTCCCTGGAAGGACTTTAAACCCATTCTCAGTACAAATTATTTTTCAACATCTAAACATCCCTCCAATAAGGGTGGACGGTGCAATCAATGCTGTTTAATCATTTTCCCAACTTGCTCAGCTGGCATGCAGAGACAGGGTTGATTCAAACAATTCAAGCTAGTTTGTGGATTCTGTGAAGATTATTTTAGTCAAGTTCCCCTGGTGGATAGGTTATAGAAAACACATCAGAAGAAATTGAGAAATGTGGGATTCAGATACAGGGTGGAAAAATAGGTTTGACTGTGGAGTGGATGTATTTACCCATTATAAGACAACTATAATTACATGACACAGACCCAGGGAACAAATGGGATATAGTTTATCATTAATCCTCAATGAGGGGAATCTGCAGGAACTGAAGCTAGCAACTTTTTCAGGTGGTTCAATGTTTGACTAACGCTAAAATGTAATTGTGATTCAAAGGTTTTAGATTTGAGGTTATTTGTTCATGTCCAATTATTTGCAGAGGCTTGCCCTTCTTTCATTGTTATGCTCTGTTGGTAGTGTGGTTAATTCTGGCTATTCATGACTGAGTGCCGTCATGGAAACATATTGATGGAAAGATCATATCACCAACTCATTTAGCTGAATTTCTGGAGCTCATGGTATTAGGGATGAAGTTGAATTTCATCAATGGCTGCTATGTGTACTGCTCTCATGGTTAGCACTTTTAGCTAGTCCTGACATTGAAGTAATCATCACAATGTATTCTGTAACTTGCTCTTTTAAGTTTAATAATGTACTTATGGCCTTAAAAATTCAAACATCAAGGAGGAGGTACGCGAGCGCCCAAGATGGCCGCATAGGCCAGTAGCTCCGTGGGACCTGCGCCTCATCCAGACATCCTGACATTTATCCTGCGGCGCTGAGTTGGGCATCGGCTACTGGAGGGGGAGCGGTGCAGATAGACGCTGCTCCAGTCCCGCTGCGAGGTCGGGGGCCGAATCGGTTCGATTGAGCAATTCGGGCCCGGTGAATTGTTGAAGCCGAGGTCCCGAGTCGTAGAGGAGGCCGGCCACGAGTCGAACAACACCCGGGACGGAGACCAGAAGTCGCCTGTCGGGCCGGGGTGTTGCAGGAATCCTGTCACGTCTGGAGGGGAGATTGCGGAGTGCGACCGGGGCGGTGTGGAGGCCCCTGCCCCGCACCCTGCTTGCGACATTGGCGGTGCTTTCGAGAGATGCCCAGCCTGCGGAAAATTACATTAAGAATACCGGGCAACCCAAGCAGAATTTTAAGTAAGGCAGTGGTGCTGTGTGGCCGCGCTATGTGACCCTGCGGCCCCTGATGAGTGCTGAATATCGTGAAGTGGCATCGGTGCCTGGTGCCGAAATTCGGAGCTTGGACCCGTGCATAAACATTCCGCTAAGCGTTTACTGTCCTCCATTTAAGGCGAGGACGCCGCATCTGCTGCTGCAATTGATTCTTGCCGGGTCTCCTCCCCAAAAGAAAGCCAGAGAATCGCGCTAATCAAGCGCAGAGTGAACACCCCATGTGAGCACCTGCCTAGTGAGGCGGTAGCCTGGCGGACTTGGAGCAGGGTAGGGGGGGTAGAGGAGAGGACACACTCCAGCGCAGTGAGGTGGACATTGGTGAAAGTTGGAAACATGGAGAACATGAAGTGTAAGAGGGGGTGGATCCATTTAATTGATCCCCCCAGAAGTGCACCAGTCGTGCAGTGGATACTGGTGAGGGAGCCAAAGGAGGAACTTTGTTTGATGTGTAATAAATGGTGAACTGGGGATCGCAAAAGAAATGACGCACGCCACAAGTGCAATTTTAGTGCACAGTAATGTGAGAAGTCCAGGTCTGCAGCGGTGGAGGAGACCCCCGGGGTGGGGCTAATTGTGAATGACTGTGGCGTGTGCTGATGGCCTGGAATATCTGCGGGAGTGGGACTTGACCGATTGGGCCGGTGGATGCTCGGACATACTATTGGCTTAGGGAACTATTGGTGGACCGCTGCGGCGATAGGGCTAGTGTTGCCCGACTGGAGATTCAAAATGGCAACTAAACCCGAGAGTGAGAAACAGCAGTCCAGGTCAACTAAGGGGTCTCGCTACATCCAGGCCAACAAGTTGGACCGATACAAGGAGCACAGGGGCTCACCTCCCGGGCCAGGGAGAGTACAGGACGGTGGTGGAGAGTCTGCGGGCCCTACATCGGAACCCACACTGCTGGATGTGATGACAGCCATCGAAGACCTCTCTTGGTCAGAAGATGGAGTCACTTGTCCCCAAGCTGGACACTGTGACCATTGAGGTCAACCTTTTCGGAGCCGATCTCACCAAAACTAGTGAGAAAGTGAAGTCGTTGGATATCAAAACCGCGAGCTGGACAGATTATGTATCGCAGTTGCAACAGGAGGTACAGAATCTTAAAGCCTCTAGAGAGCTAACAAGCCGAAAGCTGGATGAATACAAAGGAAGGGCCCGGAGGAATAATGTACGCATCATTGGCGTTCTGGAGAAGGCCAAGGGTCAGACCCCTGACCTCTTTGTCGAAGACATCATCCTCAATCATCTGAAGCCCAAAGCGTTGGGATAATTTCTTCATGTTAGAACGAGCGCACAGATTCCCGGGGGAAGACCGAGGCCTGGGGCCCTACCTCGTCCAATGATCGCAAGGGTGCTTAATTTCAGGGACAGGGACGCTATCCTGCAGGCCTCCAGATCGGGAGGCCCCCTGAAATATGAAAATTCCACCCTCACATTCTTTCCAGATTTCACTCAGACAGTCTAGAGGCAGCCTCAGAATTTCCTTGGCGTTAAGAAGAGACTCAGAGACAGAGATTTGAGATATGACATGATGTTTCCGGCCAGGTTACGGGCTGAGGTTGAGGGATAGGTCTGGTTCTTTGACAATCCAGAAATTGCGTTGGATTGGTTGGAGAGACTTCCCCCCCAGGGGGGACCCCGGGCACAGAGTGGTGAGGGTGGAGAGAGCTCGCAGGAACAGGAATGATGTGCGCTGCCTTAGTTCGAGACGTTGATGTTTGTCAGGAAAGGCACCACGCACGGGACTTTCCTATGGTTTGTCTCCTTAAGAAAGTGAGTTACAATAGGCGCAAGTTGTGACATCCTGGCGAGTTGGGGGCGGGGATACGGGGTTCTGACATCCTCCTCAGGTCTACTTTTAGATAGTTGGTTAGTTAGAGTATGGGGCGATAGGCACACCGCAAGTTGGGGGATAGGGGAAGCCGCGAGCAGGGGTGCAGGGTGGGGGGAGGGGGATGGGAAAGTTGTTGCATAGTTGTTGTTTTCTTTTTTTTTCTTTCTTTTTACTAGGAGATAGAGTTTTGATTTTCTGGCGTGTTTTTCTTTCTTTTTTTCTTTTTGCATCAGGTGAGACTGCTGCAGCTAGACGTTTTTTGTGTGGGTAAGATGTTGCAAGTTAGTCAGGGATCGGGGATGAAAGTGCTGAGCTGGAATGTGAATGGTCTGGATGACAGGATTAAGAGAGGGATGGTAAATCAGCTTATTGGAAGGCACTCCCCAGATGTGGCACTATGGCAGGAGATACACTTTGTGGGCAACCGCTGCTTGTCCCTCCATAAAGGGGGATACAAGTTGGTGGCGCATGCTGGGTTTACAACTGGGTCCAGAGGTGTCGTTATTTAGGTGAAAAATTCCTTTCCTATGGCAATACAGGCCACATGGTTGGATCAGAGGGGTAGGTATGTTGGTGTTTCGGGGCAATTGTGGAGAGGACGGTTACCTTTTTGACAATATATATGTGCCGCCTGGCCTTCAGTCCGACACTTTTCGAGGCCTGAGTACCGTTTTTCTTACTCTGCCCCTGGGCCTTTTGGTGTTGGGTGGTGATTTTAAAATGGTGCTTGATGGAGAGGCCAACAGAAGTCCGCCGCGAGTACTTAGACCATCATACAGATGGCTCTCAAACTTCCCTGAGACGTTGGGATTGGTAGATAGCTGACGAGTGCGTAACCCGACGAGGACAAACTTTACTCACATATCAGCTGCCCGCAATAGCTTGTCTAGGTTAGATTACATATTGATACCGGGAGTTATGGCAGCCACAGTTCAAGAGGCACGGTATCTTGGCAGAGGTATCTCTGACCATTCTCCACTGTGGTTGCAGCTCGCATTCAGACGGGCGACGGTGGGCAAAGTAACTCCTATTAGTGCATGGTAACTAAAAGACCCGGCCACTAGGAAGGAGGTTATTCAGATGTCGGAACGCTATTTCCAGGAGAATGTGGGAACGGTCGACTCAGCGCAGTCCCTTTTGGAAGCACACAAGGTAGTAGCGAGAGGTGAGGTGCTATCTTTGGTAGTGGGGAGGATGAGGAAACGTCAGGCTGAGGTGACTAAGATGGAGGCAGAAGTGATAAGCTTGGAGGAGAGGGTGGCTAGATCATCCGCGCCAGAGGACCTCCACCTTTTGAAGTTAAGACAAGATGAATACAAATGCTTAGCCAGAGATAGAGTGATAGCCCAAAAGAGCGCCATATAGAGCCGAATATATGAACATGGGGACAAGGCTGGCAAATTGATAGCATGGCTTGAACATGAGGAATGGGCATCTAGGTTGGTACCTGAGTTAGAGGGAACAGAATCAGATACAGTAACGGACCCGCAGGCGGTGGCTGACACGTATTGCAAGCTTGTGTACACCGCTGGTAGAGGGTTTACAGAGGCTGAGAACAGTGAAATGATTAAGGATATTATTATGCCGGAGTTGTCTGAAGAGGATAAGTGCTATTTAGACTCCCCTTTCTCCGACGATGAAGTTGCGCAGGCAATTAGAGGGATAAAATCCGGTAAGGCGACTGGTCCCAAAGGGATACCCATAGAGTTGTATAAATTGAATGCCCATAAGTTTGCCCCGTATATCCAGCCATGTTCCTGGAGGGTAAAGAGAAGGGTCAGCTCCCATACAACCAGCGGGTCGCGAATATAGTGGTTATTCATAAAGCGGGTAAGCCCAAGACACAATGCTCTTCATACAGGCCCATTTAATTTCCTAATGCAGAGCCCAAAATCTTGGCGAAACTACTTGCTACCAGGTTGGCCAAGGTAGTTACAACCTTGATACACCCCGATCAGTCTGGCTTCATGCCGCGCCGGAACACGGCTCTAAACCTGTGGAGGCTGCATGAGATTCTTGGGGGTTCCTCGAAGATACAGGAGCTGGCGGTCCTAGTGTCCTTGGACGCTGCTATGGCATTCGATAGGGTTGAATGGAATTATTTGTTTGTGGTGCTGGCGAAGCTGGGTTTTGGAGGGGAGTTTATTGGATGGGTATGACTATTATACGCTAATCCCCTGGCAAGAGTGGTTTTTAACAACTGTAGATCAAATTATTTTTCACTGGAGAGGGGCATGAGACAGGGATGCCCGCTGTCCCCGCTGCTCTTCGCTCTTGCACTGGAGCCGCTGGCGGCGTGTGTCAGGTGGGATCAGTCGATACGTGGCTTGCGGTGGACACCAGACTGGGAGGATACAATTTCATTATACACTGATGATATTCTGCTCTCTCTCACCAATCCCAGGGTATCTTTGATCAATTTTCTGAAAGTGCTTGCCATATTTGGTAGGTACTCCGGATTTGCTATAAATTGGTCGAAATCGGTGCTTTTTGTCCTAGCGGGCGAACCGCCGGTAATTCTGCAGTCGTGCCCCATCCAGATTGAGCCAGTAGGATTTAAATATCTAAGTATCTACATAACGCTTGACCCGAAGTTGAGGTACGCCAATATCTTGTGTTCCCCTTTGAGCCGGTTTAAGAAAGATGTTAAGCGCTGGAGAGCTCTTCCACTATCATTGCTTGGAAGGGCGGCGCTGTTTAAGATGATGGCCCTACCTCGATTCCTATATGCACTACAGAATTCAATGGACCCAGTACCAGTCTCCTATTTTAAAGAAATTGAGACGCTTCAGAGGCAGCTTCTTTGGAACGGTAGACCCCGAATAGCGTCTGTCAAACTAACTCTCCATGATGGGGGAATTGGATGCCCGGATTTAAGGAAGTACTACTGGGTGTCGCAATTAGCGGCTGGGAATTATGTCGTCTATGGACCCCCGGGGGACCCAGGTTATGCCATGGACCGCGGGATAGCGCCTGGTGGAGATATTAATAGAGCTTTGTATGCTAAGCCAGGGCGGTTTGTGCTAACGGACCCAACTGTGCATGCAATGCAGGTGTGGCACACTGCTAATAGGTATTTACAAAATGGGATGCTGGACAGACGTCTAATAGGTTTTAGGCTGGGAGGGAAGATTGACATTTGCCACCCGCCTGTTAAATTTGGAGAGACTTGACAGTTTGTGGAAGTCTAAGGGGTTTGATAAGTAAGATCTTATAGGAATTACCCAGATAAAGGATGTTTGGGGAGGAGACACGATACATACATTTAACTTTCTTAGGCAACAGTATAGTTTACATGACAATGAGCACTATCGATATCGACAGGTGAGACACGCTCTCCTCACCCACGTACCCAGAGATGCCACGCTTCCGGAAGTTTCTCCTCTTGAAGACCGAGTTCTAGATGGGCACATTCCCAAGAAGACTATCTCCTTAATATATAAGAAGCTTGTGAATAATATGGAGGATCCGCTGGGACGTGTTAGAGCGCAGTGGAGTGCGGAAGGGTTGGATTTAGATGACGAAGACTGGGTGGAGGCAGTTTCCTCCCAGAAGGTAGTGGCGATTTAGATGAGGCTACGACTGGTGCAACTAAAGATATTGCATAGATCATATATCACCGGGCCTCGATTGGCGCGAATGGGGTGAGTGGGGAATGGAGAGTGCAGAAGGGAGTGTGGAGAGCCTGGCACTTTTATGCATGTTCTTTGGCACTGCATGGCAGATACAGGCGTTCTGGACGAAAGTTCATGATGAGATGAAAGATGTATTGGGGGAGGAAATATGACCACAGGCTCGAAGATGTCTACTGAATGTGTGGAAACCCACGGATCTGACTGTGTACCGGAGACAATGAGTGACACTAGCGTACATGGTGGCTAAACGAAATATAGCTCAACTTTGGGGGGCAGGCCAGCCGCCTCGAGTCTCCAGATGGGCTGAGGATTTGCACTGGTGTATGTTTAGGGAGAAGTTAGTGTATGTAGCTAGGGGATGCCCGGAGAAATGGGGGAAGGTCTGGGGGGCATGGAACAGTCATCGTGGAGAGATTTGTGAACCACCGGCGCCACGAGCGGAATCGGAAGTGCAGGAATCCCTGTGATCCTATTAAAACATATATAATAGCATGTGATTCTGTACGTGTGATATATTGACCTATAAGATGAGAAAATTATGGTTTCGCCTGATGTCTTCCCTTTTTTGTAATTTTTTCTCCTTTGTTGATTTTGTTCATAAAAAGAGTTAAAAAAAATTAAAACATCCAATGTTCTATTGGCTAAATGGCCACATATGATTGAAGCTTTCAGAGATAACATGGGGCCAATTTGCAACTGAGGGCGTGATTTAGAGTTTGGCAGACAGGGTATTTCTTCACAAATGTGAAAGAATGCCCTGCCCGCCAAACACTCATTCTAACTAACTTTAGGTATTTCTTCAAGAGCCCCCATCTGCTCCATTGATGGATTTCTCTCTCCAACAGCCCCAATTAGTAGTGGCCATCATAGGAAGGGCATTACACCACCTGCTCTATTTAGAGGGGCAGTGTATTGCCTTTTATTCCTGTTCATGATCATGAAAAATCCTGGGGTAAGGAACAGGAAACCCCTCAAATGACCTCTACATGCCGGGAGAAATCTCCCAGGGCGTGGGGCTCATTACATTGTTGTGGGGCAGACAGAAATTCCCACTTTGGGAGATTGTTTTTTAAAGAGAAGCAACTTTTGAAAAACTTGACAACAGTCCATCATGATTGATGGCACTGTCCTTAAAATGTTTCTGACATTGACAGTAGCCCCCATGATGGCAGTTCCTTCAATGTAGAGAGATGTTCATGGGGTGGGCAGATGTCTCTAAATTTGAATTGCAGAGGTACCTCGGAATGGTAGAGGTAATGTCCTCCACCTTTCAGATGGAGTAAACTCCGTCTGCCAAACTCTAAATCAGCCCCTGCGTTTGTTTTGAATCTTACTGGGCACTGCTGTACACATTCTGTCCAGTAACAGTTATGTAGGTGTGTGGACAAAGTATTGGGGAAAAAAATATCATGTGGACAAAATATTGTGTCAAGAATATTGAGGACAGAAATATTGTGAGTGTAAGTTACTATGGAAAAGCAATGTTTTACTATAATTAACTCCACATACGTACACCTTGACAATATATATATCTTCAAGGTACTTAGATGTGGAGTTGAGAATTGTAACTCTATACTTACCTATTTACACTTACTTCCTCGATATTTTGGGATTTGATATTTTTGACATGATAGTTTGCCCCCCCTCAGATAAGATCAGATATACTTTATGTACTTAATTTTTTAAGCAGCATCATATACAATATACAATGGAAAAAAGGCACACATTTCTTAAGCAAGACGTTTTGTCTATAACCATTTGATTTATTACATTAACTATGGAGGGTAAAGCTAAAAATAGATGCTATATTTTATAGTTAATTTTTCCATAACAGTTATATGTTGAGATATATGTTTTTTGTGCCATATTTTTACAGGAGGTTGCTTGTTTAACAGATGCATTTCCTTTGCTTAGTCAACATTTCTGACTGGCTAATCACAGTTGTCTTATAAAGGAATATATATTTTGCCCCACAGCACAAACAATGAACAATAAAGTTGCCGTACACTGAAGACAGTACACATTTTCTAGTCATAACCAAAGGCAGGTAGGGAATAGGCAAATGCAGCAGTGGTTTCGTTGCTTGGGATAATTACCCAAATAGTTGATTTTATTTGCACTGTAGGGTAAAACTATACAAAACTTACAAGGTACAACCAGAATTATTTATTTTGTAAAGGGATTAGCTATTGTATTCAACCATGCAAATAAAGTTCATTAAAAATGACCCAATACACTATCCCACAGTCTGTTTGTCTTATTGTTAGAAGCATCGTTTTTTTTCTTAGGTGTGCCTTATTTACATTTGACATCTTTCACTGGTGCACTAAGGTGTGTCCCTGACCAGACCTCCTCTGTGTCACCTTACCAAAGGTACAAGGTTGGCAAATTAGAGAGAAATCTCTTGTTTTAGGACCGTAGAAGTTGAAAAATATTTTCCATATAAAGTCATGACTTCCTGATACTTTCTGTGAAACTCCGGAATATTGTTCTCACCCACATCTTGTACATTAGAATTTACTTGGTTTTCACAGAAAATAAAATCTCTCATGGTGATTTGAGATTGGGATTGACTATGAAAACATAAAATCTCACACCAGGCCGCAAAACCTCTATTGAGAATAACCCTGCGATTTGATGGGCACCACAAATCAAAAACAAAATATGTTGACCAGGCCTAGTTACAAAACCCATAGAGTGCAGGCAACCTGCATGGAAATAACCTTTTTATGCTGTAGGGGCGGCTCCTCCATTAGGGCGGGTGTGCGTAGCCCCACTGCTTTCTTGCAGTGCGAGAAGCAGAAACATAAAATGGTATTTTAAATACCATTTTATGTTTCTGCTTCTCGCACTGTGAGAAAGCAGAATGGTATGCCTGGTTGGGGGTGGGTGAGTGGGCAGGTCAGGGAGGATTGGCTTGCCCAATGCTGTGGGCCCTGACTGTTTGGTCAGCCCTCTTGGGCCAACCAATCTAGTCATGCGCACTCTGCATTTTCTCTCGAAAATGGCCTCCCTACAGGCACCCGACTGGACGCTGTCCGCACCAATCAGAAAGCTGCCATTGCAGCGTTGTGATTGGCATAGGGGAAGGGAGGAAGGATGCCTGCTTCCTGTTCCTGCCGGAGGCAGGAGAGCAGGAAAGCAGCTGGAAAACGTGGGTGAGACCTGGTAAGGTAAGTTTTTTAAATTATTGTTTAAACCCCCTTTGCAAACTCCCACGTGAACCCCCGCATGAACCCCCAACCCATGAGTTATGCGAGCCGCTCCGGTTATGCTGCTCTCAAACTTTGTCCTTACTGGATATAATGCATCCTCCACATGGTTTTGGGGTTGCACACAAACATGTAAAATACTTTACACACCACACATGGGGGCCGATTACGATTGCGGATTTCCCGCATCCACCGGGCCGGCGGAAGCCACCGCCGGCCCGGAGGATGCGGGAAATCCGCCGGGGAGCCTTGCAAGACCCACCGCCATATTAGGATGGCTGGTGGGTCTTACTATCTGTCCGCCGCTTTTCCGCCGCGGGCGGATTCCGCCCACGGCGGAAAAGCATTAACATGGCTGGCGGTGTCTATCAGACACCGCCAGCCATATTAGGATGACTGCGGAAAGATGCCTTTACACGGCGGCATTTCCGCTGTGTAAAGGCATACGGATTTGTGTTTGGGGGCCCGTTGCGGGCCCCCAGGGGTGAAGGGGGGGGTGGGGGGTGCACATGGGGGGTACCTATGGTACCCCCCTGCATTTGCCTGCACAAAGTGGCAGGCACCGTGAGGTGCCTGCCGCTTTGTGCATGCAAATGCACAACTTACTTTTTTATCATTGCGGCGGGTGCTGCTTCAAGCAGCACCCGCCGCAATGATAAAAATACAGGATGTGACCGCCAGGGTGGTGGTCACATCCTAATTTGCACGGAGGGACCGCCGCTGCCCCTGCGGACGGTCCCTCCTTCTCTATGGTGGCGGACGGACTCTGGTCCGTCCGCCATCATAATCGGCCCCATGGTCTGGGGGAATAATGGACCCCAGTCTAAAGTTTGTATTGGAGGGATTTGTGGGCACCTTCTTGGATACATGTAAACATACCAGTGCTGTTGCAACTGCACTGAGTTACCATAAGTCACCAGTTGCATGATAGAGGCACACATGGATAGAACCACGCGTGACTCTACAACGCTTCTCTAACCAAAAATGCATCTGAACAACGCATTCCTTTACCACGCATGCCTTTACCACACAGGACTTTACCAAGCATTTTCATGGTAAAGGCATGACTGGTAAATGGATATGTGTGGCAAAGTTCATACCCAAGCCCCCGGAGCCCTAAAAACTTCCTGAGCCCTAAAAACTAACCTGACCCCCGAGCCCTACAAACTATCCCGACCCCCCCTTGAGCCCAAAAAAGTACCCCGACACTTGCTAGCCCTAAAAATGACCCCACCCCACCTGAGCCCTAAGAAATAACCCGACCACCTAAGCCTTAAAATCTAACCCCCCCACCAAGCACTAAAAAGTACTTGACCACCCTGAGCCCTAAAAACTACCTTAACCCCATGAGCCCTGAAATATACCCTGACCCCCAGCCCTAAAAATTACTCCCAAGTCTTAAAAATGACCCCAACCCCTTGAAACCCAGCACCAGCATCACTTACCTCACTGCGTCCTCGCTTGATCTTTTCTGTGCCTGGGCCCGCCCATTTCAGCATCTAGATCATGCATATGCCTTAACCACGCATATCTGTGGTTAAGGCATATGCATGGTTAAGGCAAGTGTGATTGCGCTCGCAGGTAAACGGCACGCCTGGTTTAGCCCTCGCTGTAAAGAACGTTTCTCTGAGTCACCAGTCTTCGCAATAGTCACCCTCGAGGGTATTTGAGGGTATATGAAACAAAGAGCATACAGCCTGATTTAGAGTTTAGCAGATGGGTATGATGTCACAGCTATGGTGGATATCCTGTTCATCATATTATTAGTACCATAGGATATAATACACTTGTAATAAGGCAGTCTGGAGATCCGTCGTGTTTTTGACAGAGTAACCCGTCCACCAAACTCTAAATCAGGCCCAAAGCCCAATCACTTTATGGGAGAAGACATTGTAGGAATGGCTGGCAGGAGGCTACCTGTTAAAGGAAGACAGGCACTGATAACATTCACACCAAGCTGTTTACAGAATGAGGTAGCCAGCTGTTTATAGTGATGTAAAAGATAGTGACCATAGTATGTCACTGGGGGGCAGCCAGGTGCTCCGAGATGAAACAAGGAAGGACCTCTACCAGAGGGCCCATATTGGAACCTTTTGCGACCACCAATACTTGTTGACGAGAATGCAGTTGTGGCATTACTGAAAATACTGTGGAAAAGTCAGTGCAATACTCCCACAGATGTGTACATGTGTTTGTGGCGACAATATGTTTTCTAACGACATAGTCGTAGGCTCTCTGCAGTGACACAAAATACAGATTTCAGGCATCTAAATGTATTAATTTTGGAGGAATCCATAAAGCTAAATGCTCATGAATCTAGCACACGAAATTGCACAAGTAATCCATGCAAGTATTTGTTGCATCGAAAAGATGGGAACAAAACACAACTTATAGTGTCGAGACATTTTTCACATTAAATCTCCACTTTGGAAAATAAAGCAATGACCAGTATTTTCCAAAGAAATTAATCGAGACCGGAATGAGACCTTCCTTCCCTAATTGTAGGGTATATGTCCAGATCGTGTCACAAATGATTGAAAAAGACTGTTAGTTTCCTTGGTAAACCACTGTGGTACATTTGACACTTCATTTGTAATGTGGGAAACGCATTTTAATGCATTTGCTAAAGTACGTACTCTTATACACCCTATTTAGAACCACAAATTATAGCGGATTTTAACTCACGAAAAACAAATCCACGCAAAATTTAGCATTTTTAATATATCCTACAACATTTAAAATTCCTACAAAAAAGATGGACCGTTCTTCTCGTTACTGTTTACAGCGCGTTTTAATTGAGAAAAGGTGTACCCAAAGAAACTTTCGCAACCAACCCATAATTTACAACGATCGTCATCCAAAAACAAAAAAAAACTTTCCAAATGCCACCGGAATGTGACTCAATAGCACATTTCATTTAGAGCAAGGAAGCATAAATGCACATTCACGCATACCCTACTTAGTGCAATGGTCACATTTGAGTTTATTACCACAGCACAACAAAACTGGCATTAGAAAAACACTGATTTGTGCCTCAGAGATCTAATGTAATAATGAATTTACACAGAGACAACTCTCCTAATAGTCAGGAGGCACCTGTAATGCGATTTTAACTTGCTCAGCACATTTAACACCTTGAATCCTGGATTTGCCTAATTACCTTTTGTTAAAACAAATTCACATGGAAAAATGCCATTGCATAAACCATATATGGAGGTGTGCAGAGTATAACTTACTATTTATCAAAATTGTTGGGGGAGGATGAGATGCATCAAAGTGAGGCCACCTCTTTCCTGAATCATGGTACCTCTCCACACATAGTAGATGGAACATATAGCATATTACTCTCTACAAATCTGCATATATAGTTAGTGTCATAGTATAATCAAATTACTCTCCACAACACACAACCCAATACCCCAAATTCAGTGCATGACTCTCAGTCACATACATCCCATCACAAAATGACCAAACATGCAGCAGTAGAGCATGCTAGTCACGCAAAATGGAGTAGATCACACAGAGAGATATCCCATTACATGCCTATGAGGAGGTATCAAAGGAGCAATTGAGGATCACCCAAACATTTAGTGCGAGTGTGGGTGGTAAATGCATAGGAGAAACTACAGAATTTTAACCTGTTTTCAAAGTCGATGTTTAATTTCCAGTGGAGTTAAGCACCACAACAATGGCAATGCTAGTACAGTGCACACAGAAAATGGAAAAGATCCAACCCTTGGCCAGTCCAGAGGTATTAGTACCAAGATCACAGGAACCGACTGAGGTCCTGTGAGTCAGCCACTGCAAGAAAACAACATCTGTAGCAAGCAAAGATCTCAGAAAACATTTTGTTCTTCAAATTAAAAGCAGTGGTATGCAACAGTACTCATGGAAGGCACCAATGCTATTCAAAAGAATGCAGACAGTCAGTCATAATCACTTTATTCGGTTAATTAAAACCATAAAAGCATACTACAAAAATTCATTTTTAAAACAACAATAAAACACGAGTAGCAAACAGTGTCTATCAAACATGATAAAAGATCAGAATCAGGGGCTTTGCATAGTTAACATTTTAAAATTCTCGTGGGCACAATAATCATCCAGGTCAACATATAATTCATTATGTTTAAAAAAGATTGATATATACCAGATCTTCCAGAATGCAGACATTTTTCCAGGCCTTACAAACTACCAAGAGAGCTGCTTGGAATTAACAAAAGGGCCTGATTACGAAATGCTCTTGTCAGATCCAATAATTGAGGTGTTCAGAGTTTATTGAGTTTGATCATTTCCACCTATTCAGACTTTTTGGGAAATTACCTATAAAATTGAGTGATTCCTGCATCACAATCCTCTAGTTCTGGGAGATACGCAACATTTTATGGCTGTTAAATTCAGGCAGATTTGTCCTTCCAAAATTCAACGAATGGTGCAAACGTTATCACACCTGGTAATTGTTGGGTGCAATAAACATTGCACCACTTGTAATTATGATCACTATACAAACAGGTGTGTGCCCAGGGATCAATATTTAACGGCCCACCTGTAATCAGGTCCTGAATCACTTAAGTTCATGGTATATTATAATATATTTTCTATCGGGAACGAGCAATAAAATACATGGACTGTGGATTTTTATTTTATACCAACACCTTGTCATGCATATGGAGACATCTAATTTAGAAATTTATTTGTGTTTCTCTGATGGTGCACGCTCATGGAGTTTTGCCATGTGTAGCTACTTGTCTGTTCTAGTTCATTTCATGACAGACCTGGCCATAGTTGTGCACAGACACCCTGTATTTATGATGCTACCTTATGCTGAGCATGAATTTTGACATCTCTATGTTTGTTTAGTTGATGTCATTTTGCTTTTCTGATCTGGCAATACTTAGCAAGCTAGTCTGTTTTTTAATGTTCACAAGTGCTGTATCCAAGCCTTTCTTGTTGAAGTCTATAACATTTGTCGTTATCTGCTATAAAAACTGCTAGAAAAACCCGCTTACTAGTTATACAAAGAGGACAAAAGACAGCCACCTGAGCACGGTGACCCCACGACTGCCATGGCTCTCACCTAAGCCTTGCCTGATGCTAAAATGGCGCCCGCCAGGGAAATACCATTGATGGGGGAGGATCCCAAGGTTTTAACTGCTCAAAAAGCATTACGGAATAAAGAATCTCAGTACACGACAGATTGCTGAGTCACGGGGTTAAACAGTCCCCCCTTAAGCATCACTCCTTACCTGGTACTTGGCTGACTCTAAAATGACGCCCAGACTTTAATTTATGACTATGAGACCCCATTTAAGCGTTGGGCTCGTTTACCTTCTTGGACCCCAGCGAGGTTTTTTACTCCCACTGCTGATCTGCCAGATCTGACTCGCTTCCCAGCCCCCAGCCCTCCCTTCCCTCTTTCCTCTACTGGGGACTCTTCTGGGGTTTCTTCTGTTTTAGACTTTTGCAACTTTAACTATTTTAACCATTTGACCTTTACCAAAGCACTCCTTCTCCCCTTGTCGGGGAGGGATTCAGCATTTATGCCCTGGAGTCTCAGAGACCCCTCTGAGAGAGTCCACTGCATAAAGGGAGCCACACACAGCGGAGGTGTGGGAATTGCCCCCCTTGCCAAAGCACTCCCTCTCCCCTTGTTGGGGAGGGATCCAGTATGTACACCCTGAAGTGTCAGAGACCCCTCTGAGAGAGTCCACAGCGTAAAGGGAGCCACACACAGCAAAGGTGTGGGAATGACACCATTTCCACTGGGATCACAGCACACCAAACGTTGGACACTGTTTTCCTCGTCTCCCCGTTGTGTTTCTTTCACCCTCCCCCACCTCATTCCATCTTTCATTTGTTGTCTACCTCCCCTGCTCCTATCCCCTCTACCCTGAATCTCTCCCTTTACCTTATTTTTCCCTTACATATATGTTTTTAACACATGTAACTACGCTCCAACAACTTGAAACTATGCTCTGAAACTGTGTAACTTCTAACTATGTAACTTGTAACTATGCTCTGAAACAATGCTTGTACTCATGTAAAGAGCTCTGATATCTCCGGGTCTAACCAGTGCTATACAAAACTTTTCAAATAAAAATAAATAAATAAATATTGTAAAATTGAAAGTAAAACATGAGTAAAAGTGGAAATTAGAGGTCTTGTTTGTCACTTTATTATGTTGCGGAGATTCACATGGGATATTCGTTTTTGCACAGTACCTAGAACCACGGGTTTAGGGAGGTATGGCTCTTTTGTGTTGATGTTTAGTCCTAAGGGACTGGAAATGATCTGAATTGTGTTCTGCACAGACATCCTGTTAGAAATTGGGTCACCCTGTCCAAGTATAAACCACAATCCTAGTAAGGGTAAGTCAGAAACACAACTTAATTATCCTGTGCTCACCCTCTGGTAGTCTTGCACATAGCTGTCAGGTTTAACTTGAGAGGCAATGTATAAAGTATTTGTGCACACTTTAATTACAGTAACCGTGAAAAATATTAAAAAGACTCCAAACCAGTTTAGAACAATAGAGAATATTTATCTGAGTAAAACAGGACCAAAACAACAAAAATCCAATAAGTAGAACTCAAGATATGATATTGCTTAAAAGTCAATAGGAGTTACTTGAGGGTGCACTGGACCGGGGTAAATCCAAAGTTCTACCCGACCGAGATGGAGAGCAGGTCGGCTACCGGACCCACTGGAAAAGTACCCTGGATTGAGCAAGCGTTGGCATCGAAGACTCGATGCGCTTCTTCCAATTCACGCAGTCGGCTCCATGCATCATCGTCAAGCCTTGTAATTGGGTCCTGCATCGCCGTCGAACTTCCAATGATGCAGGCGCTGCATTGTCATCCTGCTTCTCTTTGGTGTCTTTGGATCAGTACTGTGTCGTTCTCAAACCTCGCAGTCTGGGTTTCGGATCAGCACTGCATCGTTATTGAGCCTCAGAGTCGGGACCCACATGGACATCGAGTTGGCAGGGCACTGCATCGGTTCCGATCTGTGCAAAGTCATCGCTGCATCAATTCTTTCAGAAAAACAGCTGCAAAATCCACTTTTAAGGCCCAGGACTGGAGGATTGGCACCTCTTGGCAGGGCCGGAATCCCAGTTGGCAGAGTCCAGTAGCTGAAGCAAAATTGATGGAAGTCTTTCATGGCCCTGAAATTTCATGAACAGGGAGCAAGTCAGCAAACCTTAGGAGAACTCGAGTTCAAGGATGTGGAGCGCAGATCCAGTCCTTCTCACTACCAGGCAAGAGGCAGCAAGCCAACACAGCAAAGCACTTAGCAAAGTGGCAGTCCCTCCTGCAGCACAGCAATTAGCAGACAGCAGGCTAACACAGCAATGCAGCTAGCAAAATGATAGTCCCTCCTAGAGCACAGCAGAACTTCTTACTGGCAAATTGTCCTTGGTTCCAGCAGAGTTCAGATTTGGTGGTCTGGGGACTTATTATCCAATTGTAACTTTGAAATGGGTGAGACTTCAAAGGGGCCTTAACCCCTTCGCTGCGGGGGTTATTCCCCCGCTGTGCTGGGGGGGAGGGGGGCGCGCACAGCGCCCCCATGCTCATGACTAAGCATGGGCGGATTTTGCGGATCCACGATTCACGAATTTGCGGATTCACGGATCGTGGATCCGCAAAATCCGCGGATTTAGCGGATCTGCGGATTTGGGGGCGGGGCTTCCTCGAGTGTGTGGGCGGGGCCAAACGGACGGGGCTTCCATGCGAGCGCACATGCCTCTTGTGTGTCTAAAAGGTCAGAGACCGATCAGAGCAGCAGATTAAGAGACAGCAGCCCCTGGTCACAGGAACAGCATGGGGATTGCGCTCGTAAAAGTCAAAGATGCAAATGCCTTGCTCTGGCCAGCATCACAGCGGATTTTCGATGGTATATTTGGGAAGAAGGCACATCTGCCCAGCCTCCCAACGCTCACGATTTTTTTTGGGCTGATGAATGAGTCACTGCATTTGCGCTTCAACTAGTTCCAGCGACCAAGTGTGTGTTACTATGCAATCGCGCCGAAGTGCGCAGGGGTCCCTTGAGTGAAATGTCCATCATAGTGGGTAAATGGCGGGAAGACGGTGCACACCTCGAGTGTGTGGGCGGGGCCAAACGGACGGGGCTTCCATGCGAGCGCACATGCCTCTTTTGTGTATAAAAGGTCAGAGACCAGCATCACAGCGGATTTTCGATGGTATATTTGGGAACAAGGCACACCTGCCCAGCCTCCACAACGCTCACGATTATTTTTGGGCTGATGAATGAGTCACTGAATTTAAGCTTCAACTAGGGCACATGCGTTATTGATATCTGCAAGTGTTTCCTGTTGAGGTTTATTTTTTTGCCAGGACCGTCGTGCCAGAATGAACCCTGCCAGAAGACACCATGTAAATAATTTACGATGGCGCCGGCAAGCTGCCAGCGCCATCCTGCAAAAGTTACTTAATTAGCTTCAACAGGAAGCTCCAACTGATAAAATAAAGCAGGCGCTCGAGCCCCTGCTTTGTCTTATCTGTTAGAGCTTCCTGTCAAAGCTAATTAAGTAACCATTTGAGGATGGCGCTGGCAGCTTGCCAGCGCCATCGTAAATTATGCATTAGGCTTGAACTTTTGACCGCAAAATCCGCTCCGATCGCGGATTGCGGATTCTCGGTAAATTCGCGAGAGTTCGCGGATCGCGGATTTACCGAAAATCCGCAAAATCCGCGATCGGAGCGGATTTTGCGCTCATGCTTACTCATGACGAGCTGAGCTCGTCATGAGCTACGGCGCTCTGGTGCTCATGACGAGCTCAGCTCGTCACAGGTGTATTACCTCCCGTGGAACGCTCAGCACAGGAGGAGAATTCTCCCCGCACCTGAGCGTTCCATGGCTCATGACGAGTTGAGCTCAGCTCGTCATGAGCCTCGAAGAGGTTAACAGGCTCCCTTGCACTACTGTGAGCTGGGATGTGAGGCAGTGTGCCTCCAACCTTCTTCTGTGGGCTGGTTTGACCTCTTTTCAGGCCAGTGTTATTTTCTTTCATGCAAGATTTTTTTACTATTAATTTTTCTGATAATAAAACAAACATTGCCTGCATCAAGCTCAAAATTCATGCATCCTTTCTTATACAGTCTGCCTTTGCTAGTTCAAGACTGCTCCAATTTCGAAACATGGGCCACATTTTGTGCCTATTTAATTCACTAATGAGGGTCACTTTTATTTTGGTGCTGGGCCTATTTTCTGTCCCATTCAGACCCTGATCGCTGTACGACAGCACTGATATTTGGTAGAGCAGTTCTAACCACAGGTGTCAGATTTGTGTCGAACTGAATCCCTTTTCATACATTTTGCTTGAACAAACATTTCGAATTTTTTTCTACCTTGTTCTACTCTTTCATTGCTACTTCGTCTCAGCCAGCGCTTCTGTTCTGTGCTATTTTAGTGCCATGTTCAGTGTTCCTTGGATCGTGTTAAATGGACAGTTTGTCGCTACCCATGAGCTCTGTCTTATTGCCGCTTGCATTTGCAGAGCTGATGAGCTTACAATTCTAATCTGTCTCGTGCTTGCACAAGGTGGCTTAATGTTTACTGTAAAGGGTTTAGGATCTCTCAATTCGAATATGAAAGGCACGATAAACTTTTCAAGTACATAAATAAACCACCCCTCTGCAGGGCGAGCAGTCTTTACTGATACCGCTCACTGCACACGGTTTGCACTGAGCCTGCAAAACACAGTCGATAAAGGGAAGCCTTTTCAATCATGGCTTCACACAGCCTGCGGGAGGAAAAAGCACAAGAAGCGGCAGGCAATGCATAGGCCTTTATCACAGTCCCTGCAGGATTGTCGTGGTGCTGGTACGATTACTGGTTTTGGGAAACAGTGATAGATGGAATAAAAAATATATCACTGTAGAAATATTAAAGTAGAGAATCTTATTTTACAAAATGCATGCAATATGTACTCTGTGACCAAAATGAGATCTACTGACTATGTGCTGAGAACCAGCTGGGTCTACAATATATAAATTACATGTTATCCTCCAACACTGCAAATGGTGTACTGCAAGTCTCCTGATATTTTTAATTGACAGCCTAAATATGGACATAGCATGTTCAAATTGAAGCCATTTTATTTTGGTTGAGCATTACATATATGAACCTATTGCGATGCACATTGGCCCACTGTGTTAGAGTGTTTTGCTGCAAGACTTGGTGAAAATGGATTATATCCCTAATGGTAAACATTGGCTATTCTAAATTCATGGTGGTCCAATGGGCCCTAAAGAAGTGCCACAACATTTACAGTTATCCAATATATGAATCATAGTTTATGAACTGGAGCCTGCCAGTTCTGTGACTGAGAAGTGGCACACATATTGTTTGCTTGGTCCACCACTTGTAATTGGATGCTGGTTCAATAAATTAAAAGTGGTAATAACTTTATTCGGTTAAAATAGCCATCAAAGTATACACACAAAATAAAAACAAGAGCATCAACAATCAATTCACAAAAAAAGAGAAAAAAATGATAGACATGACTCAATTTTCTCCTTAAAAGGGGACCTATATACACGCAATACAGCATCATCAAAATGATCTTAATACAATTTCAATCAGTTCATTAAAACATTCCTTCTAATTCAAAATATCCATAATTTTCCTCCAGGAAGTATAATATGTTAAAATACGTGAAATAACGTTAGAAAAACAAAGTAAGGTAAAATATGTATCACTTCAGAGAATGAACAAAACGAGTAACTGGGGCCTCATGATTCACTAATTTTGATTGCATATAAAGAACAACAATATATGCCTCCTGTACATTTACAAGTACTGCCCTCACTTGTACGATGAAAGCTGTGGAACTAATGCAAGAAAGTGATAATGCAATGCAGAGTTGAACTACAGTACATAAAGGAAGCATCAACTAGTAAAACACATAATTCTGTACCATTTAAAACTTTTAGGGCCAGATGTAGGTAATCCCAGATTACCGATTCTTAAATACCGAATCATACCGATTCGGTATTTAAGAACAGGCAAATGGCATGTAGGTAATATTTCCTAAAAAATTACCAAATCGGTAAGTTTCGGTAATTACCGAATCGGTATTTACCGATTCGGTAATTGACATTCATTCCTATGGGCCTCCAGGAATGAATGTCAATTACCGAATCGATAAATACCGATTCGGTAATTGGGGGAAACATTGAAGGGTGGCAGGGTGTCACTTTGACACCCTGTTGCACCCCTCAATTGTGCGTGGGTTCACATGTTGCAGACATACATGCCCTAATGGCATGTATGTCTGCAACATGGCACTGTTGGAAAAGCAAAACAAAATGCTTTTTCAAAGGTTTTCATTATTTACCACCAACTTCTAGTTGGTGGTAAATAACGAATCCTTAACTGAGGAATGCACTAACTTGAGTTATTCCTGCCTCCTGGATTCGGTAATTTACCGAATCGGTATGTTAAGAGTTCGGTATTTTACAGTATCCTTAAATTACCGATTCGGTAAAATACCGAATCCTTAAAAAATGCCACCTACATCTCAAAAACCCAATACCGGTCGGTAACGGTCGAAATTCGGTAATTTCGTCCGTTACCGACCGGTATTGGGCCACCTACATCTGGCCCTTAGTCTCTTGTACAACATTGCTTGTAAAAATGTACTTACAGCAAATATTATTTTTAGCAATGTGTCGCTTTTTAAAATCCTAAAAGCTTCTAGGTGACTGCATGTGGCCATGCTGTGGCAGAAAGGGACCAACCATTTGCGACGTATGTAATAATACTCCTTACCAAAGAACAATACATGTTTCTCATCCTCATTACACAAGCCACAAGTGGGTCAGATTTTAGATTCGTGATTAGTGCACCATTTACTTATAATGGGCCTTAATGGTAGAATTCCATAGCGAAATCTTATATACAAATTCCTAGTTGAAAATGGAATTATTAAATCTAGGAATTCTTGAAATATGGGGGTATACTTGTGCGCCAGGAATGTACTGGTTACAGACCCATCATGGCTATTCGTGGTATATTGGTTGTTAATATAAGCCCAATACCAGATTTATAGCAACTTATTATCAGTTTTTGAAATAGTATTGGGATCATCCCACAAGTTCTGCATTCCAAGTTTAAAAAACCATCCATAGACGGATTTAACCAATGGAATTTCCCTGGCTCCTTGGAGATTCAGTACCTCTATCAATGAATCTTTAAAAACTCCAAGTTCAGGTGTAGACCACAGGCAGATCCAATATGCTAAAGTTTATAGGATAGCCAGGTCGGCGACTCTTTTCATCCCAACATCGTGGTACATGGGGGTTCTCTTCAACCCTTCAACATCTCCATGGCCCCCCTCGCCTCCATCGTCAGACAGCATGAGCTCAACATAGTATCCTATGCCGACGACACCCAGCTCATCCTCTCTCTCACAAACAACTCTGAAGACACCAGACTCTGCTTCCAGGGAGGAATGAAGGACATCACAGCCTGGATGAACAACAGCTGCCTGAAGCTCATCTCACAGAAGACAGAGGTCCTCGTCCTTGGACCCTCCACCACTGCTTGGGACAACACCTGGTGGCCTTCTGCCCTCTGTAACCCACCTGCTCCATCAGACCATGCCTGTAACTACAGCATCATCCTAGACTCCACCCTCACCATGACCCGCCAGATCAACTCTGTCACCTCCTCCTGCTTCTACTGCCTCTGCATCCTCTGCAAGACCTTCAAATGGATGCCCCCTCAAATGCAGGAAGACTGTCACCCACGCAGTCATAACCAGCAGACTGGACAACGGCAACACCCTCTATGCCGGAATCAACAGAACTCTCCTGCACACGCTCCAAACCATCCAGAACACTGCAGCCAAACTTGTCCAGGGGACCCCATGACACAAACAAATGACCCAACACCTAAGAGACCTCCACTGGCTCCCCATTGATAAGAGAGTAACCTTCAAGCTACTCACCCACGCCTACAAATCCCTCCACAACATCGGACCAAATACCTCAGCGAGAGAGTCTCCATCCACGTACCAAAAAGGAACCTCCGCTCTGCCGACCTCGCCCTGGCAGAGACCCCACGCATTCACAGAACCAGAGCAGGCTGAAGAGTCTTCTCCTGCATCACAGCCAAGGCCTGGAACGAGCTCCCAATCAACATCAACCGCTCCCTACTCTGCACACCATCACGGAATAACCTCAAGACCTGAACCTGAGCTGCGCCCCCCGCCCAGCACCTTGAGACCCTCACGGGTAAGTAGTGTGCTTTATAAAACCCTGATTGATTGATTGATTGATTGATGGGGGTTAGTGGTGGACTGGATTAGACCTAGTAGCCTTCTGGGTAGTGGATGTAAATTACCATTGACCCATATCTCCACCCCGTAAAGAGCAGTTACCTGGGCAGTTGTGAGGTATGTTTCCACTGCAGGGGAGATTGCACGGGACATGGTTTGATTATAGAACCTTAAAATGGCATTGGATCTATATTCATTGGTCAATTTAGATTGTCCATGAGCCTAACCCCTAGAAAATCAAACCTGTGTACTCTGTCAAGGGCTTTGCCACCTGCATGAATACTACGACTTACCTTTTTACTTGTTTCAAACACCATAAATTTGGTTGTGTTTATACTTAATTCTAAGCCTCTTGAATTGCAAAAGCTTAAAAAAGTATCAATTAAAATTTGGAGACCCATTGGTGAATTTGATATAAGAAGTGAGTCATCAGCAAAAAGTAAAATAAGTATCTTGTTGTTGTTCAAGGTTGAAGAGCTGTTTCCACAATGTTCTAAAATGTCCACAACATCATTAATATACAACGAAAATAGGGTAGGCGCTAAAACACAGCCCTGACAAACTCCTCTCTCTATAGGGATACGATTCGTCAGTTCGCCATTTGGGCCACAGTGAACTTGTGCAAAATTATTCACATGCAATCTGTTTATTAATTGTACTAAATTAGCTGGGGCCCCCATATTTGTCAGAGCGTGCCAGAGAGCGGTTTGTGGGATGAGGTTGAATACCGCTTTGAGGTCAATAACAGAAACATAGAGTTTTTGTTTCTGGAGTAAAACATATTTCTAATATAAAACAACAAATTTAAAAATCTGGTCTGTTGTGCTAATTCTTGACCTAAAACCTGCCTGGAGGGGGGATAAAATGTCATTAGTATCAACCCAATCAAGAAGTCTCACCAAGATTTGTTTTGAGAAAAGTTTTGGGGAGTTATCGATAAGGCTGATATTTGCAGTTTAATTGACACCATATTTTTCATATTCATTTTTAGGGCCTGATTTAAGGTTTGGCTTATGGAGTACAGTCCGTCAGGGTGATGGTAAAGATTACATCTGCTGCCCTGAAGGACTACTGTCTGCCAAGTTTGAAGAAGACTGGCGGCCCAGGGATCATATCTGTATATTGAAAGAAACGCCCATCATGGTGGTGCCTTTCTATGTTGAAAACGTTTGGTGGACGTCTGCTTTGATGGCTGTCTCCTAAACTTATGCAATTGTTTTTCTTTTTCATAAACATACTCCCCAAGTGGGAGTTTGTACCTAATAAACAAAAAAACAAGGACCCCACACCCTGGGATGAACAAAGGAGCAATGTAGGTCAGGTTTTACAATGGGACAAGAGAATACTGATTTCATCTTCTACTCTACCTGCTCAGCCAAATGGAGAACAGATCTAGCAAATCACCTATGAATAACAAAAGTCACCAACATCCCACACGGCTAAAAACTGCTGACTTTCAGCTCACCCACTTTCAAAGGCAACGCTACCATAACAATATACAGAAACATCAATGTCATGATACAAGCCAATAACATCAACCTGCGCTCATTTGAATTCATATTCCCTCAGCTGTGCAACTCCACTTCCTATCCCACTAACGATCGAACCACAACCCAGTCTGATCTCTGGGACACACACCAGGGAACACACACACAAGACTCACCAGAATCTCACACTCAATCCACACCTCCAACACACACTTCACCCTAACGACATGCGCCCCTTACGATTACCACCCCTATCCTTCATGACTTCAGCCCAACCCTCTCTCCCTCATAACAAACCGCTCTACCAACCACATCACATCTGCCAGAGCTGTACCCACGCTGTACAATCATCACGAATGGCACCACGTGCAGCACAAGAGGGCACTGCTTCTATCTGCTGCTCGAGTAGATTTTCTACTGAAGTGGCAGCTTCCACAACCCAAAAAAGTAGTAGTGACCATCCGCAACTGCCCATTTTGATAAATCTCGGGCATATTTACAAAACAATGTCGGAGCGTGGTGCTATGCCAAATTTGGCAGTGCCACACTCTGCCATGTTTTAAATTCAGGGATGTGCCGCATTCACAAGAATATGGTTCAAACTTGTGTATTCCCTGGCACAGGCACAGGCACAAAAAAGCTGCCTAGCGCCAGTGCAGGCACCGTGCCGCAATGTTGCAATGGTGCCTGCGCTTCAGGGGCAATTGTTTATAAGCAGGAAGGGACACCTTCCTGTACAAAAACAATCAATAATGGCAATTTGCTCTTTCTATAGAAAGAGCAAAAAATGAGGAGAAATTAATAATGTATCTTCGTATCGCCCTGCTAAGACCAGGTATTTCCTGGTGTTAGTTTTTGGCACTGCCTCAGCCTTGTAAATCTGGAGCTGCATCAGAAAGCAGTGGGTGTTGTGCTGGAATACCCACAGCGACAACCATTGCACGCCCCTTTGCTGCAGAGGACTTCGGGAAAAAAGGGGTGTATTTACAAGGTGGCATTCCACCGGGAGAATCCTACCTGGAGCCCAGGAGAGAGACTGTCAACTCCCATTTGCACCACTTGACCTGAACCCACTGGCTCGATTGTTCCATAGTTAAACCTCCACTCTAGAACCGTATGAAGACAGAGAAAGAGAGAGAGAGCAAGAGAGAAAGAGACAGAGAGAGATGAACACTACAGAGGAAAAAGGCCTATCCATAGTCATTGGGGTTCTGCTGCTACCAGGCTCTGCAGGAGGAAGAACTAGGATGTGTAAGACCAAATTGGACAACAACAATCAAAAATACAAATACCCGTAAGATCTTCCTTAGAATTCCTTTAAAGAGTGGAAAGAGGTAAATGTACAAAGTAGGTCTTATTTTGGTGTGTATTAAATAGAATTGATACCTCATTATCCTGTTTCTAGACCCTTGGAGAATAAATTTGTTAGTAACTTGTCCTCTACATAAGCAAATACGTCAAGCTAAGGGCACCATACATCTTTCAAGATCATCTGAAAAGACTGTGGGTAGAACTGGTAAAGTAGCATAGAAGTAAATATCCTGCGGGGTAGTTGGCCATTGGGTTGACTCTGTACAGAAGATTGTCAGAAGAAAGGAACAGGGTTGTATCAGAACCAACACTTTTCACAGGACACTGGAAGATTACTCAGTAGAATATGGGCCACATGGGGGCAGGTTCCCATAAACAACTGCACAAAGTCTGTTCTGGAGTTACTTAAGCAACGCAACACTAGGATTCTTTGCCTCTCAATATCTTTTTGCTGTACTTGGTGTTTTCTGCCCCTCATTTTTTGGAGGAAAAAGCACAAGAAGCGGCAGGCAATGCATAGTCCTTTATCACAGTCCCTGCAGGATTGTCGTGGTGTTGGTACGATTACTGGTTTTGAGAAACAGTGATAGATGGAATAAAAAATATATCACTGTAGAAATATTAAAGTAGAGAATCTAATTTTACTAAATGTATGCAATATGTACTCTGTGACTAAAATAAGATCTACTATGTGCTGAGAACCAGCTGGGTCTACAATATATAAATTACATATTATCCGCCAACACTGCAAATACTTTACTGCAAGTCTCCTGATATTTTTAATTGACGGCCTAAATATGGACATAGCATGTGTAAATTGAAGCCATTTTATTTTGGTTGAGCATTACATATATGAACCTATTGCGATGCACATTGGCCCACTGTGTTAGAGTGTTTTGCTGCAAGACTTGGTGAAAATTGATTATATCCCTAATGGTAAACATTGGCCATTCTAAATTCATGGTTGTCCAATGGGCCCTAAAGAAGTGCCACAACATTTACAGTTATCCAATATATGAATCATAGTTTATGAACTGGAGCCTGCCAGTTCTGTGACTGAGAAGTGGCACACATATTGTTTGCTTGGTCCACCACTTGTAATTGGATGCTGGTTCAATAAATTAATAATGGTAATAACTTTATTCGGTTAAAATAGCCATCAAAGTATACACAAAAAATAAAAACAAGAGCATCAACAATTAATTCACAAAAAAAGAGAAAAAAATTATAGACATGACTCAATTTTCTCCTTAAAAGGGGACCTATATACACGCAATACAGCATCATCACAATGATCTTAATACAATTTCAATCAGTTCATTAAAACATTCCTTATAATTCAAAATATCCATAATTTTCCTCCAGGAAGTATAATATGTTAAAATACGTGAAATAACATTAGAAAAACAAAATAAGTTAAAATATGTATCACTTCAGAGAATGAACAAAACGAGTAACTGGGGCCTCATGATTCACTTATTTTGATTGCATATAAAGAACAACAATATATGCCTCCTGTACATTTACAAGTACTGCCCTCACTTGTACGATGAAAGCTGTGCAACTAATGCAAGAAAGTGATAATGCAATGCAGAGTTGAATTACAGTACATAAAGGAAGCATCAACTAGTAAAACACATAATTCTGTACCATTTAAAACTTTTAGGGCCAGATGTAGGTAATCCCAGATTACCGATTCTTAAATACCGAATCATACCGATTCGGTATTTAAGAACAGGCAAATGGGATGTAGGTAATTTTTCCTAAAAAATTACCGAATCGGTAAGTTTCGGTAATTACCGAATCGGTATTCACCGATTCGGTAATTGCCATTCATTCCTATGGGCCTGGAGGCCCATAGGAATGAATGTCAATTACAGAATCGGTAAATACCGATTCGGTAATTGGGGGAAACATTGAAGGGTGTCACTTTGACACCCTGTTGCACCCCTCAATTGTGCATGGGTGCACATGTTGCAGACATACATGCCCTAATGGCATGTATGTCTGCAACATGGCACTGTTGGAAAAGCAAAAAAAAATGCTTTTTCAAAGGTTTTCATTATTTACCACCAACTTCTAGTTGGTGGCAAATAATGAATCCTTAACTGAGGAATGCACTAACTTGAGTTCTTCCTACATCCTGGATTCGGTAATTTACCGAATCGGTATGTTAAGAGTTCGGTATTTTACAGTATCCTTAAATTACCGATTCGGTAAAATACCGAATCCTTAAAAAATGCCACCTACATCTCAAAAACCCAATACCGGTCGGTAACGGTCTAAATTCGGTAATTTCGGCCGTTACCGACCGGTATTGGGCCACCTACATCTGGCCCTTAGTCTCTTGTACAACATTGCTTGTAAAAATGTACTTACAGCAAATATTATTTTTAGCGATGTGTCGCTTTTTAAAATCCTAAAAGCTTCTAGGTGACTGCATGTGGCCATGCTGTGGCAGAAAGGGACCAACCATTTGTGACGTATGTAATAATACTCCTTACCAAAGAACAATACATGTTTCTCATCCTCATTACACAAGCCACAAGTGGGTCAGATTTTAGATTCGTGATAAGTGCACCATTTACTTGTAATGGGCCTTAATGGTAGAATTCCATAGCGAAATCGTATATACAAATTCCTAGTTGAAAATGGAATTATTAAATCTAGGAATTCTTGAAATATGGGGGTATACTTGTGCGCCAGGAATGTACTGGTTACAGACCCATCATGGCTATTCGTGGTATATTGGTTGTTAATATAAGCCCAATACCAGATTTTTTGCAACTTATTATCAGTTTTTGAAATAGTATTGGGATCATCCCACAAGTTCTGCATTCCAAGTTTAAAAAACCATCCATAGACGGATTTAACCAATGGAATTTCCCTGGCTCCTTGGAGATTCAGTACCTCTATCAATAAAGTCCACATTTGTAAAGCGCACAATCACCCGTAAGGGTCTCTAGGCGCTGGGGGCCGTTGGGAAGATTAAGCGAGCTATTGCCCAGAGTCGCATGGTGCTGGGCTAACCTGCCGCCGGAGCCGGGGATCGAACCGTGGTCCCCAGATTCCAGTGTCAGTCGCCCTGGCCGCGGCGCCACACCTCTTTCACTATCAATGAATCTTTAAAAACTCGAAGTTCAGGTGTAGACCACAGGCAGATCCAATATGCTAAAGTTTATAAGATAGCCAGGTCAGCGACTCTTTTCATCCCAACATCGTGGTACATGGGGGTTCTCTTCAACCCTTCAACATCTCCTTGGCCCCCATCGCCTCCATCGTCAGACAGCATGAGCTCAGCATAGTATCCTACGCCGACGACACCCAGCTCATCCTCTCCCTCGCAAACAACTCTGAAGACACCAGACTCTGCTTCCAGGGAGGAATGAAGGACATCACAGCCTGGATGAACAACAGCTGCCTGAAGCTCATCTCAGAGAAGACAGAGGTCCTCGTCCTTGAACCCTCCTCCACTGCTTGGGACAACACCTGGTGGCCTTCTGCCCTCTGTAACCCACCTGCTCCATCAGACCACGCCTGTAACCTCAGCATCATCCTAGACTCTACCCTCACCATGACCCGCCAGATCAATTCAGTCACCTCCTCCTGCTTCTACTGCCTCCGCATCCTCTGCAAGACCTTCAAATGGATGCCCCCTCAAATACAGGAAGACTGTCACCCACGCAGTCATAACCAGCAGACTGGACAACGGCAACAACCTCTATGCCGGAATCAACAGAACTCTCCTGCACAAGCTCCAAACCATCCAGAACACTGCAGCCAGACTTGTCATCGGAACCCCATGACACAAACACATGACCCAACACCTAAGAGACCTCCACTGGCTCCCCATCGATAAGAGAGTAACCTTCAAGCTACTCACCCACGCCTACAAATCCCTCCACAACATCGGACCAAATACCTCAACAAGAGAGTCTCCTTCCACGTACCCAAAAGGAACCTCCGCTCTGCTGACTTCGCCCTGGCAGAGACCCCACACATTCACAGAACCAGAGCAGGCTGAAGAGCCTTCTCCTGCATCACAGCCAAGGCCTGGAACGAGCTCCCAATCAACATCAACCGCTCCCTACTCTGCACATCATCACGGAATAACCTCAAGACCTGAACCTGAGCTGCGCCCCCGCCCAGCACCTTGAGACCCTCACGGGTAAGTAGTGTGCTTTATAAAACCCTGATTGATTGATTGATTGATTGATTGATGGGGGTTAGTGGTGGACTGGGTTAGACCTAGTAGCCTTCTGGTTAGTGGATGTAAATTACCATTGACCCATATCTCCACCCTGTAAAAAGCAGTTCCCTGGGCAGTTGTGAGGTATGTTTCCACTGCAGGGGGGATTGCACGGACTTGGTTTGATTATAGAACCTTAAAATGGCATTGTATCTATATTCATTGGTCAATTTAGATTGTCCATGAGCCTAACCCCTAGAAAATCAAACCTGTGTACTCTGTCAAGGGCTTTGCCACCTGCATGAATACTACGACTTACGTTTTTACTCGTTTCAAACACCATAAACTTGGTTTTGTTTATACTTAATTCTAAGCCTCTTGAATTGCAAAAGTTAAAAAAAGTATCAATTAAAATTTGGAGACCCATTGGTGAATTTGATATAAGAAGTGAGTCATCAGCAAAAAGTAAAATAAGTATCTTGTCGTTGTTCAATGTTGAAGAGCTGTTTCCACAATGTTCTAAAATGTCCACAACATCATTAATATACATCGAAAATAGGGTAGGCGCTAAAACACAGCCCTGACAAACTCCTCTCTCTATAGGGATACGATTCGTCAGTTCGCCATTTGGGCCACAGTAAACTTGTGCAAAATATTCACATGCAATCTGTTTATTAATTGTACTAAATTAACTGGGGCCCCCATATTTGTCAGAGCTTGCCAGAAAGCGGTTTGTGGGATGAGGTTGAATACCGCTTTGAGGTCAATAACAAAAACATAGAGTTTTTTTTTCTGGAGTAAAACATATTTCTAATATAAAACAACACATTTAAAAATCTGGTCTGTTGTACTAATTCTTGACCTTAAACCTGCCTGGAGGGGGGATAAAATGTCATTAGTATCAACCCAATCAAGAAGTCTCACCAAGATTTGTTTTGAGAAATGTTTTGGGGAGTGATCGATAAGGCTGATATTTGCAGTTTAATTGACACCATATTTTTCATATTCATTTTTAGGGCCTGATTTAAGGTTTGGCTTATGGAGTACAGTCCGTCAGGGTGATGGTAAAGATTACATCTGCTGCCCTGAAGGACTACTGTCTGCCAAGTTTGAAGATGACTGGCGGCCCAGGGATCATATCTGTATATTGAAAGAAACTCCCATCATGGTGGTGCCTTTCTATGTTGAAAACGTTTGGTGGACGTCTGCTTTGATGGCTGTCTCCGAAACTTATGCAATTGTTTTTCTTTTTCATAAACATACTCCCCAAGTGGGAGTTTGTACCTAATAAACAAAAAAACAAGGACCCCACACCCCGGGATGAACAAAGGAGCAATGTAGGTCAGGTTTTACAATGGGACAACAGAATACTGATTTCATCTTCTACTCTACCTGCTCAGCCAAATGGAGAACAGATCTAGCAAATGACCTATGAATAACAAAAGTCACCAACATCCCACACGGCTAAAAACTGCTGACTTTCAGCTCACCCACTTTCAAAGGCAACGCTACCATAACAATATACAGAAACAGCAATGTCATGATACAAGCCAATAACAATAACCTGCGCTCATTTGAATTCATATTCCCACAGCTGTGCAACTCCACTTCCTATCCCACTAACGATCGAACCACAACCCAGTCTGATCTCTGGGACACAAACCAGGGAACACACACAAGACTCACCAGAATCTCACACTCAATCCACACCTCCAACACACACTTCACCCTAACGACATGCGGCCCTTACGATTACCACCCCTATCCTTCATGACTTCAGCCCAACCCTCTCTCCCTCATAACAAACCGTTCTACCAACCACATCACGTCTGCCAGAGCTGTACCCACGCTATACAATCAGCACAAATGGCACCACACGCAGCACAAGAGGGCACTGCTTCTATCTGCTGCTCGAGTAGATTTTTTACTGAAGTGGCAGCTTCCACAACCCAAAAAAGTGGTAGTGACCATCCGCAACCGCCCATGTTGATAAATCTCGGGCATATTTTTTTATTTTATTGGTGTAAGATATTTATTTCACATTGCCACAGAGTGAAAGTACATTCTCGTCCCCTACAACCTTATAAGGCCGGCTTAACATTTTGTGTGAAGCATTTATCTTGTTGCTCTTCATACACGGCCCTTCAGCCGACAACCGTAGGTCCGGCGGCGTGTTCGTGAAAATTCTGACATGCGTGTACTTAGACAATGAATCTCGGGCATATTTACAAAAAAATGTCGGAGCGTGGTGCTATGCCAAATTTGGCAGTGCCACACTCCGCCATGTTTTAAATTCAGGGATGTGCCGCATTCACAAGAATATGGTTCAAACCTGTGTATTCCCTGGCACAGGCACAAAAAAGCTGCCTAGCGCCAGTGCAGGCACCGTGCCGCAATGTTGCAATGGTGCCTGCGCTTCAGGGGCAATTGTTTATAAGCAGGAAGGGACACCTTCCTGTACAAAAACAATCAATAATGGCAATTTGCTCTTTCTATAGAAAGAGCAAAAAATGAGGAGAAATTAATAATGTATCTTCGTATCGCCCTGCTAAGACCAGGTATTTCCTTTTGTTAGTTTTTGGCACTGCCTCAGCCTTGTAAATCTGGAGCTGCATCAAAAAGCAATGGGTGTTGTGCTGGAATACCCACAGCGACAACCATTGCACGCCCCTTTGCTGCAGAGGACTTCGGGAAAAAAGGGGTGTATTTACAAGGTGGCATTCCACCGGGAGAATCCTACCTGGAGCACAGGAGAGAGACTGTCAACTCCCATTTGCACCACTTGACCTGAACCCACTGGCTCGATTGTTCCATAGTTAAACCTCCACTCTAGAACCGTATGAAGACAGAGAAAGAGAGAGAGAGAGCAAGAGAGAGAGAGATAGAGAGAGATGAACACTACAGAGGAAAAAGGCCTATCCATAGTCATTGGGGTTCTGCTGCTACCAGGCTCTGCAGGAGGAAGAACTAGGATGTGTAAGACCAAATCGGACAACAACAATCAAAAATACAAATACCCGAAAGATCTTCCTTAGAATTCCTTTAAAGAGTGGAAAGAGGTAAATGTACAATGTAGGCCTTATTTTGGTATGTATGAAATAGAATTGATACCTCATTATCCTGTTTCTAGACCCTTGGAGACTAATGTTGTTAGTAACGTGTCCTCTACATAAGCAAATACGTCAAGCTAAGGGCACCATACATCTTTCAAGATCATCTGAAAGGACTGTGGGTAGAACTGGTAAAGTAGCATAGAAGTAAATATCCTGCGGGGTAGTTGGCCATTGGGTTGACTCTGTACAGAAGATTGTCAGAAGAAAGGAACAGGGTTGTATCAGAACCAACACTTTTCACAGGACACTGGAAGATTCCTCAGTAGAATATGGGCCACATGGGGGCAGGTTCCCATAAACAACTGCACAAAGTCTGTTCTGGAGTTACTTAAGCAACGCTACACTAGGATTCTTTGCCTCTCAATATCTTTTTGCTGTACTTGGTGTTTTCTGCCCCTCATTATTTTTATGACAGAAGTCAACTGGAAGTCCCGCCTGGGATCCGTGATGTTTTCTGGTACTGAAGGGGCTTGTTAATGACACACTATGGAAACTTCAAAGCAAGCCTTGAAAGTTATGAAGATTTATTTCCCACTTACCATCAGCAATGCTTTTTGATCCTATGGAGACTTCCAAACAAAGTCTTGAAAGATGTGAAGATTTATGTTCCACTTATCATTAGAATTGCTGTTCACAAGATAGTACTCACATCTGCCATATTTTATATTCAACAACCCTGCTTTCGTGCCTAGGCCTGGGCAAAATTTCACATTACAGTTTTGATGGAAAATTACAGAAAATTACGCAAGTATGCCTGTTTATGTAATTATGAGTAATTTGGCAAAAAAATGATCGCCGGAGCACAGGAACTACAAATTTAGTAGGCAGCTGCTGTCTGCTACTGTTCGTGTTCTGGTTCATGTAACTCTATTTTCCTAGTGCAAAATGCATCCTCTAATACATTTGCGATGCAAATGTGCATTTTGACCTAAGAAAATAGCTCTAAATGCTGAGTTACGCTCCTATTGTAATTCCTCCTAATCTCTCCTAATTTTGCTGTTATTTCACGTAATTATTTGATAGCAAATTACCCAAGCAGTCCTGACACAGTGGTGACCCAATCAGAGTAATAAAGTTTACTTCCAAACAAAGTTAACTCATGCAATGAGGTTTAGTCTTGGGGCAACATATCCTCCAGTCTATCCCTACGTGCTCAGGCTAACTATCAGTTTGGACTAACTCTGCTTCACTCAGCCTATTGATCACCATTCATGGACTGCCTCAGAACCCATTGTTGTCTTCAAATACAAATGAATAACATTACCAAAGTGTATGCAGGTGGTTGGAGTGTGATAAAGTTGTGTTTTCCTGGAAATTTTTGGTGACTATCCTTCACAGTAAGGCTAGCGTAATGCTCTAAGTGATCAGGGCAACAGCACTACAATCTGAGGTCATGGAATTTAGTGAATGAGCCTAAGTGACGTCTGCTGTTGTAGCTGCAGTGGAGCAATAAACACAATGGAGAGGAGCGTCCATCCAAAATCCCTCTCTGAGAGAGAGGCAGGGATGATTAATCACAAGGCACCTAAGTAATGAAGAAATCTGAGCACCCTCTGAATCTTCATGTTAAGGTAATACCGGATTACTTAATTACCTTCCTCATAAAGAAAAGCTATCACCATGGCAAATACGTTTCTAAACATCTAAGGAAAGGAGCTGGGATCAATTGGATTTGATCCTGACCATTATGATGCAGAGGAAAATCCTACTCTACATTTGGAATGGGAAATGAAACATTATAGAGATTCTTAGATACAGAAATGTTCATCAGTGGTGAAAGAGAATAAATAAACACACACAAAATGATCAGAGGAATCTATGCAAATAGTCTGAACCACTGAGGTTTTGAAGATCCTTCCATCAAGAAGTCACCCTTGCCATGTGGAATATGAAGTTGTCATTAAAAGATGCAAAAAGAACAATTGAAGGACAAAATGCTGCACAATTTCAAGCATTCACTCCTGTACAGAGATCTGGGCCTAAATACATAGTTTTTTAGCTCCCCATGTCATTCCAGTTCAGACCCTGTCATAGGCAAATCAGTCTTGACCCTGTTACCCATGGCAACAGTCCAGTCCAAACTGCTGGCCAGATCCTCCCTGACCTAGAAACAAGCATCCTGGAACCAGTTTCGGGGCATCACCCCTCTTTAGCCAGGCTAGCTTGACTCCAGTGGCATGGAGAGCACGGGACCCACGTCTGGGCATACCCGTCCCACCCAGGGTAACAAATGCATCATCTGTGTGTCTTTTGATTTCTCACCATAAGTGCATCAGGTATGCCCAGACGTGGGTCTCGTACTCTCTGTGCCACTGGATTCAAGCTAGCCTGACTGATGAGGGGTGATGCCCTGAAACCGGTCCCAGAATGATTGTTTTCGGTCCAAGGAGGACCTGGCTTGGCAGTTCGAGCTGGACTGTTCCTATGAGGCACAGCGTCAAGACTGATTTCCATATGGCTGGGTCTAAACTGGGGTGGCATAGTGAGAAAAATAACAATGGATTTAACCCAGATTTATTGACTGGAGTGAATGTATGATTTGCTCTGCATTCCGTCCATCATCTGTGTGTCTTTTGCTTTCTTGCCCTAAGTGCTCTGAATATGCCCAGACATGAGTCCTGGGCTCACTGTGCCACTGGATTCAAGCTAGCCTAGCCGATGAGGGGTGATGTCCTGAAACCGGTCCCAGGATAATTGTTTCCGGTCCAGGGAGGACCTTGCTTGGCAGTCAGGCTGGACTGTTCCCATGAGGCACAGAGTCAAGACTGATTTGCATGTGGCTGGGTCTAAACTGGGGTGGCATGGTGAGCAAAAGAACAATGGATTTAACCCAAATCTCTTGACTGGGTGTGAATGTTTGATTTGCTTTGCATTCAGTCCATCACCTTTGTGTCATTAAAAGTAAGCATGGGCGTATTTTGAGGATCTGCGGTCCGTGACTTCACACGAAATCGCAAAGAAAACTGCGAGTTCGCGGAAAAATCAGCGAACTCGCGGATTTGCAAAAATATATATACTGGAGTACTGGTTAATCAGTAAGAGCAAGCTCATTGGGTAAATGTATAGTGCTTTTCCTAAACTGCAGCTGTGTAAAGGGCCAGAAGAGTTGTCTCCAATGACCATGTGTGTGTTACTATGCCATCGCGCCAAAGGGCGCAGGGGTCACTTGAGTGAGCTGTCCATCATAGTGGGTAAATGGCGGGAAGACGGTGCACACCGCTAGTGTGTGGGCGGGGCCAAACAGGTGAGGCTTCTATGCGAGTTCACATGCCTCTTGTGTGTATAAAAGGTCAGAGACCGATCAGAGCAGCAGACGAGGAGAAAGAAGCTCCTGGTCACAGGAACTGCACAGGGATTGCGCTCGTGAAAGTGATGGATGCAAAGGCCTCCATCCAGCATCACAGCTATTTTTCGACGGTAGATATGGGAAGAAAGCACACATGCCCAGCCTCGACAAAGCTCAAGATTGTTTTTGGGCTGATGAATGCGTTACTGAATTTGAGCTTCAACTCGGGCACCTGCTTTATTTATATCTGTAAGTGCTTCCTGTCGAGATTTAATTTTTGTGACAGGAGCATCGTGCCAGAATGAACCCTGCCCTTCATATTTATCCAAGAAGAAGCCACCGATTTGTGCGATACCTCTACTCAACTGGCTCTAATCCCTTCTGTTCATCTGTCACAGATGGCACGCTGCATGTTTGCATGGATGGAGTCATCGGCCCCAACGTGCACCGTAATCTGCAGCACCCGAGCGCATCCACAACGATTTACTCAAAGAGACAGGACCGACGTGTGGAAAGAAAAGTGCAATTAATAATCGAGAAAGGCATTTATCAGTAGCGGTTACATCAAATTCAAACATACATGGAATGCTGTTACCATCTAGGGCGGCTCTACCGAAAAAAAAGAGGGACATGTCTCATTTCATCTTTCAAAGAAGCTTTGTTTAGGGTTAGAAATAAAAAACAAACTTAAAGTAAAAAAAAAGACACAAAGTCAGGGTCCATACTTAATTAAAGTGATGCGGGGATTCATTTGATGCGTGAGGAGGAGCTCATCCTTGTATTGGCAGTCTATGAAAGGGCCTTCTCCTCAGCTTGCTGGGGGCCTATTAAAGGAAATCCGCCCGCAAGCGGATTTGCAAATTTTTCGGCAATTTCGCGAGATTCGCGGATCGCGAAATTGCCGATAATCCGCAAAATCCGTGAGCGGAATGGATTTTGCGCCCATACTTAATTAAAAGATAACCAATTTGGTTTTCTTTGGAGCAGGGTGATGTGACCTCAACAATATCTTGTCCTATGCTTGAAGCTGAAAACGGATTTGCTAGAAAAGATCAACTGGAGAAGCTGAGAATGCCTCTACCTTCCATGGATACATTCAGGAATGTCAGAAATTAGACCTTGCAGGTCCGGTTGCTGTATCAGAAACCCATAAACTAACCCAAGAAAAGGCTAAATGAAAATTGGTGGTCGCCTCCTTGGCAAACAGATGTTCCCTTCAAACCATATCATTTCAATTGGCAGAAAAGTACATTTTAAATCATTTTGGGTGTACTAGGGAATGTAAGCTGAGAATCCTTCCAAAATGTATTGTTGGAAAAGGGAAAGATAAAGTGCCTACAAACCTATATCTTTTCATGGTTTTCAATAATATCAGATGAATAGCTTTGTGGAATAAAATCGAGAAAAAATTTGTCTTTAGCATAGGAAGTGCATTGGCTAAAAATAAACACCTGCTTTGTCTTCTGCTTTGTCTTCTGCATCGATTGATTGGAACCCAAGAGTTCCCTGATATGTAACAGGCCTCCTTGGAGCTGAGGCACTTGTACTTACCTCAAGGAGGTAGGAGCATTATCCTCTGCAACCTCGGCTTCTCAAAGGTCCTCAATTTCAAGCAGTTTCTCTGGAAATCTAAGGGTCATAACAGAGGTGAAAGCTTGAGTAATAGTCTCCTGCAGCCCATCTGGGGAAAGGGAGGTGGAATAGGGCTGTCGTAGAGAGTGGTCCTCCTTCTCCACGTGATGTTTTTTCCAGGCAAATATGCATCTCCATCCCCGGAACAATGTTTAAGGCTTCAACAATATACTAGAAAAGCATTTCTACCTTTGTTGTCAAGGAAACCCTCTATCAACTGGCACAACATAAGAGCGGCATCGCAAAGGTCAGTCAAGACACGTACACACGTCTTTAGGACCTGCATAATTAAGCTAAACCCTTTTTGGGAGATTACACCCCGAATTTTAATCGGCTATGGGTAGACCGCGACTCCTACATGGGTTTCCGAGTAAGGAAAGCACCCTTGATGGAAGCAAGGAAGGGAGACACACTAAGGTCTGGTGGTGCCATGCACCTGTCCAGTGCGCCTCTGGGGCGGAATGTTCTAATAGCCTAACAGCCTGATTCATGAAGCGAAATTGCGCTCGCAATAGCTGCGAAAAAGCTATTGCGAGCACAATTCACAAAATCGGCATTCATCACTGAATAGCGAATTCGCTAAAAGAAACGCAGATTCCCGGCAGGAGAGCATTAGCGATTCGGAATAAAATAGCGAAATCGCTATACAATCGCTATCGGTATTCATGAAAATGCGCAAATAGCGAAAAAAAACAAAATCGCTGTTTGCGAGGCGCAAATTAAGGACAACCCAAAGCAGGTGGTAACCATCAAAGCCATGGAATTTTTTTTTCGAAAAACCGTTGCCCAATCAGTAACAGGTGCAGGCCTGACCAAACACATATAAGGAGATGCAGCAGAAGCATTAGGAGTCTCACAATGCCAGGACTGTACATGGTGGTCTGGCGGCGAAGGCTACAGCGAGCAGCACGGAGGAGACGCAGAATCCAGGAGAGGATATTCCGCCAGCGGGTCACCCTGCTGGGCCAAACCAGAGAGCAAATATATGCAAAGTACCGCCTGAATGGGGCAATGATTATCAAGCTAATACAGGACCTTGACCCCCTGATGCAGCACCCAACAAGGCGGACCAATGCCGTGCCTACACATGTCCAGGTATTGTGTAGCCTGCACCTCCTGGCTTCCGGGAGCTTCCAGGGGATAGTTGCGTCTGCTGGGGGGATATCCCAGCCCACCATGTCCCGCTGCCTACAGAGTTTCCTTGACGCAATGCTGACCCAGCTACACCAGCACATCAAATTTCCCACCAGCCAACAGGATTTGGATGTGACCAAGCAGCAATTCTACAATGTTGCGCAGTTCCCACATGTGTTAGGATGCATTGACTGTACTCACATCCACATCTGCCCACTAGCTGCAACGGAGTACATGTACCGCAATCGCAAGTCCTACCACTCCCTCAACATCCAGATGGTCTGCAATGCGAAGACATACATCACGGACATTGTGGCAGAGTACCCGGGGAGTACACATGACTCCTTTATATTCCGGCACAGCGGCCTCCACACACGACTGGCCAGGGGAGACTTTGGTGAAGGACACCTACTTGGTAAGTACACTTGCCCCACAATGTCACACTGTGATGTAGTATCTTCGCTGCACAGGCACTCACCCTCTGCTCCTCTCATGCAGGTGACAGTGGCTACGCCCTCCGTGAATACCTCCTCACCCCATACCTCAACCCTGCAACACCACAGCAACGGCGTTACAATGTAGCACACATACGCACAAGGAATTGCATTGAGCGGACATTTGGGCTACTGAAAAGCAGATTACACATACTGCACAAGACTGGTGGGGCCATGTACTACAGTCCTGATGTGTGCTGCCGCATTGTGGCTGTGTGTGCAATACTACACAACATTGCTACCAAGCGCCGGATACCTGTAGAGATCTCTGGCAGTAAGTCGGAAGGGGACGACCGGCCACCTGCACATGTGCGTCATGCACGCGGGGAGAACCCAGCTGAAGGACACAGACGCCGCAACCACATCACAATGAACAGTTTCTAATGTACCCACCCCCCTCACCCAACAAATCACAATTGCATGCCAATGGAAATAATGACAGGAGGCAGATGTATGATGCAGGAATAAATATTATTGTTAAATGCACAATAATAATGTTATGTCTCCATTCATCAAATGCTAGCAGTATTGCGCCATACTGCTCCTAACAAAACACTGGACATGCGTGTATCAGCAGCATGTCCCAGCCAATGTACATGAAACTCAATTGCGCCTCTCTGGCTCTCCCTCTGGGATGGCACGTGTCCCTGCAGTGGGCCTGGTGCTGCGGGGTAACACGCCAACCAGTGAGGCAGACAGGCTGCTGACACTAGAGGTGCCCTCACTGGTGTCGTCCCCCCCCCCCATTGCCTGGCCCAGTAGGATGGAGTGCCAGCACGGCAGTGGTGACCTGCTCCAACACTCGTCCAACATCCTCAACGCATTGGATCAACTGCTGCTGCTGCGCCCGTCATGATAGCTGGGAATTGGCATTCCCGATTATATAGTTAGAGCGGGTGTAGGCTGACAGCCGCGTAAGAAGCTGCCGGTGGCGGCGGCGGGCGGAGTTGCGCTGCGATATGAGCACAGCAGTGTTGGCCTCCATGGCTGTCGTCATGCGCTCAATCCTCTCGCCCACATTGGCCACATTGCGGCCAATGTTGTTTAGCTGCAGTTGAATAGCCCCTTGCCGTCGTGCCTGCAGTTGGTGTATGCGTAGCATCCGGCGCTCAATGTTCAGGCCTGGCACGCGCACAGCCATCCCCCTCCTGCCGCTGCGTGCTGTGTTCTGCTGGCGAGCCCTGCCATGCCTGCTCTGCTGGCTGTCCACAGTGGGTGTGCGCACTGTCACCACAGTAGCTGCACCAGATGTAGATGGTCCAGCTGGTGGTGGAGTTGTGGTTGTCAAAGGTGCAGCGCCGGATGGTGCTGGCGCAGTTGGTCTTGCCCTGGCTGCGGGGATAGGTGCTGCGCCGGATGGTGCTGGCGCAGTTGGTCTTGCCCTGGCTGCGGGGATAGGTGCTGCGCCGGATGGTGCTGGCGCAGTTGGTCTTGCCCTGGCTGCGGGGATAGGTGCTGCGCCTGATGGTGCTGGCGCAGTTGGTGTTGCCCTGGCTGCGGGGATAGGTGCTGCACCTGGTGGTGCTGGCGCAGTTGATGTTGCCCTGGCTGCGGGGAGAGGTGCTGCGCCTGATGGTGCAGGAAGTGTCGGTGTTGGCACCTCCTCGGCATCCTCCTTTGCCTCGTCAATCAGCAGCCTGTCGCTGTCGCTGCTGTTGTCAGCGCCACCTGTGAGGGGAATTGGACGTACATTAATTGCATGTATCTGTCACACGTGCAGTTGCTACATGCATGCCGGATGACATTCCCTGCCTGGCTTTGGCATTGCGTATTTTGGGACGTGTGAGGCTGCATTGGGATTCTTGTACATTGTGGGCATACTACATGTCCCACAATGCTTTTGGGCATGACCTAATGTGCATGGTTTGCATGACTTGGGATGATTATGGGAGGCTATAGGGCCATGGCCATTGTTAGGGGACAGGGTCGCAGTCGCATGCCGCTTACCTTGGCTGTCTTGGCTGGGTCGGGATGAGTCCAGATTGAGGACCCCTATGCACGCCTCTGGCTCCAGAGTGTCCTCCACGCGGTCCTCCATGGGGGTGTTGGGAGGGACTGTAGGATCTCCGCCCCCAGTAGCCTGGGTCTCGCCCAGCCTCTCTGCCACCCTCTCCTTGGCACGACCTCGGAGGTCGTACCACCTCTTTTTAAGCTCATCCTGTGTGTCACGCCCACTGCGTTCACATTAGCAGCTATCCCAAGCCAGATTCGACGTCTCTCCATCTCCAGCACCCTCCTGGACTTCCCAAATAGTTTGGAGTGGTTTTCAACCACTCCCTCAATCAGCTGCTTAAACTCCTGCTCAGAGAACTTGAGCTGCCTCTTGCGCCCGGTGTCACTGGGCCCTGGTGCTGGGTCCTCTGGCATTGCTGCAGTCACTAATGGGTTGGATTTGCAAGTTTGGAGGTGTCCTGGAAGGAGCTCTGTTCAGCTGCAGCCAAGAGATCAGCCTCACAGTTCTGAATGGGGGTGGGAACTGCCTGCTTCCTGGTTGTGATGTCATCACTGTGCTCGAAATGCGACTTCCCGTTTTTGTGATCTCGTTAATTGCGAGATCGAATTTGTCGATCTCGCTATTTGCGCTATCGCTAAATCGACACGGATTTTGAGGGTAATTGCGATTTTCATGCGATTTAAGTTAATCGCTAACGCTTTTTGCGGCCGAGTGCGAATCGCTTTATTTTCTCGCTAACTATGATGAATGCCGATCTGCGCTTTTCAAATAGCGATTCGCTGTAAATCGCTATTTGAGAATCGCAGATTGTCTTTTTCATGAATCAGGCTGTTAGAGCCCTCCTAGCGGGCTCTACCTGCCATTAAAGACCCTCTCCCTTGTTTAATGCTGGAGCAGGCCTTTAATGGCCGATAGAGCACACTAGGTTGGGCTCTAAGGCTATATCAAAACATGGAAGAGGAAAACAGGAAGTTTAAAGGCGCTCCCTGTTTTACTAGAATCGCCACCGGATGCAGATGAAAGAAAGTGATCATGCAGGTGAGGCTCAGGTAGAGTCTTAGATGGTGAGGGGCCACTCCCGCTGCGAAGAATGGCAGTATTATTTCTATTTTTCTTTTGAGGAGTAGTTTGCCTGTCGACAACCTGAAAAGGAAACCAATATAAATACTATATGGACGAAGCTCATTAAGGTGCTACTTGACATCTGAAACGAATGGTAAGCTTTATCTTGCAATCCCTGGACTGGATTTTGCCTAAATATGGAATCAACTCAAAAACCCGACTGTGAGCCCCAAGGTGTCTAGGAGGAGCGTGCTCTATAAATTGAAGCAATGTTTGAACGTGGTTAAACAGGAATTGTTTAAGTGCAAATCTGAACTCGACTTGAACAATTGTTTTATTTTTTTTTGGTTTTTTTTGTGGTTTGCACAATAGAAAGCCTGGGTCGGTTAGCTAAGAGCAATACATGAATGATATACGTCATCTTGGACTGTTCAACTCGCCATTAACTGTTCCAGATGTTCATACATTTGCTAGGGTGGCAGGTAGTCAATATACTCTATTTAATGTTTGGCGGACTTTGATTTTAACAACTTTCCTTTAGTGTTAGTTGTTTTTCTTTTTCCCAGCGTGTAATGGATATAACCCCACGGATTTGGATGTAAACCCAAATAGCACTTGCTTCCAAAATGATGTAATGTTGTAATAAGATAAAGGAATCTAATGGAACTTTATGCAAACACCAACTTGAGTTTTCTTCAATTAAGTGAAACGTGCTGTTAGTCAGTTCAGTTAATTCTCAAATGGAAGGGCGTTTGTTATACATTTCTCACAACGCAGCCTATAAATCATAAACCGCAGGAATTCATTTATTTTTGTTTTAAAGCGTTCAGTGGCACGTTTTAAAACATGAGTCAAGGCTTTGCACCTACATAGATCATAAACAAAGAGAGCGTTTGCATCAATCTGAGAATGGGGCACATTTACGCCAGGTTCTGCTGGTCATCTGGTTGTAAAAGGGACGAAAAAATATTCAATGTAATACTAAATTCTATCAATACATTTTGTTAATATTGTAGATCATGAAAAGTGAGGCCCTTCGGGTAAAGCAGTAGGACCCTTCAAGAGAAACATTACCCATCCACATGAGGAAACACAGGGGCATATTAGCAACAACTTGATATAATTGTCGCAAACCGCGCATAGCGCGATTTTTTTTATCGCCTCCTATTGCTGGATTTTATCTAAGTGATAACGCAGTATTACCAACGTTTATCTCCACGATGATAAAAAATCCACCGATAGCGGCAAATCCCATCTATAATGTGAGATTTCCAGCGATAAAAATACTATCGCTAAGGAAAATCTCGCTAATAGGCAGGTGAGGACTCAGCCGTAGAATCCACCTCCCATTGAATGTCCGGCAGGCCAAGGCAAGTCCCCTCCCCAAATTTAGAAATTACTGCCAAGCCGGTGGTCATTTCAAAATCATTGTCAGGAACCACTGTCACAACCGTTCCTGTCAATGCTCTTTTTGGTTTGACACACAGCTCGTAAACATGATGGGCCGCCCATATTTTATTTTTATTTTTTTAAATAAAATGCCAAAGTGAGATTTTCTTTTTTAAATAAAAAAATTCCCCCTCGCCATGAGATTCATCTCCTGTAGCAAGGGGGGCATTTATTCAGCTTTTATTGCCCCTTACTGCCCTGGTGTACTTGGTGGAGACAGGCAGTGAAAACTGACCTCTATGTCCACCCATCTAAATTAGGAAGGCGGATATAGAGGTCAGCCTTCTGATGGCCCTTACTCCGTCAGACCAGATTTTCTTTTTTAAATAAAAAAATGCCCCCTCGCCATGAGATTCATCTCCTGTAGCAAGGGGGGCATTTATTCAGCTTTCATTGCCCCTTACTGCCCGGGTGTACTTGGTGGAGACAGGCAGTGAAAACTGACCTCTATGTCCACCCATCTAAATTAGGAAGGCGGATATAGAGGTCAGCTTTCTGATGGCCCTTACTCCGTCAGACCATCAGAGGGGTGTAACCATGGCGGTGACGGAGTAGTTATAAATCAGGTGGGCCGACCATTCTCTTGGCAGAAAAGGATACTCTGTTGTCAATGTGACACAGTATCCTCACCACCAAGATATAAATCTGACCCTTCGTTACTTTTCTTTTTTATGGCGTAAAAGGGGTATAGCTCAATTAATGAGAATGGTTGCTGAAATTAAGAGATGATGGAGTCTATCAACTAAGGCAATTGTTTGAACTTAACAAATTAATTACATTAAAAAATGTTAAAGGGAAATTCAGTGAATGGTATCACCATATTCCTCAAAGCTCACCTGACCTCATCAAATAAAGCAACATTTTAGAACGTCTATTTTTGGTGATCATTAAAGATGCAGAACTGGGCAAAGAGAACAGTTTTTTCTCTAAATTGGTTGTCGTCTTTCAAAGCCTGTTCGGTAACCCTAATAACCATTTCTTCAAACATATTGGGCTTTGCACTCTCAATTATTGGAAGCAATATACTTCAGCATTCCGTAATGGGCAAAAGATTTTGAGGGCAAAACATTGAGGAGTTTTTGATTAGGGCTCACTCAAATATCAAAAATGATTTAATACCTGCATTTGTTCACCTTTAGCAACAACAGATTGCTTTCCACTCTACTTTCCCCTAAATATAATTATTTTTTTAGGGAATGTCCTAGATGCAATATGTAGGTCGGGGCGAAATTACAAAGATTACGCAGTTATGCCGCATTGCATAAATGTGGGGGGAAATTCTAACACAAGCAGCATTTCAGGTACAGTTTTTTACCCAAGCAGTTCAGGTAACTGTTGAGCACAAAACTACAAATCCAAATGTAAGCCGCAGTGCTTCGAATGTGATCAATTGGAAATCAACTTGAAATTTATTTTTTGATTGCGAGATGAGTCTTGTGTAATTACACATACTTTTACAATAATTTTATGTAACTACGCCACACACAATTACACGTGTTACCCCCACCCCTACATAATATGGTCAGTGTTAATCTGGCCCACATGTTGGTACACTGTGAGGCCCTGCCAAGACTTTTTGGGAGAGATTGTGCAGAGACTTTCATTTTTTTACCTCCTTCATATATCTAGCAGATACGTCCTCCTTATGAAGTTGTGCTATATTCCTTTCTCTTTTCAGATTATAGAGATTAATGTGTATTCATGCAAAGGTCATAGGCCACAGCTACAACTCCACAGCTTAACTAGTTATTTGAGTAATTTCGTTTCTCTGTTTCCTTAATTTTTTTTCTTTATCCTTATTTTTTAATTTCTTAGCTTCCAGCTTCCTATATTTGATTACTTTATATCCATTTATTAACATTGTATAGCTTTCTTGAATTTGGTTTTGTCGACCTTTATACGTGATAACATTTGTTTTGTAGTTTGCTCCCATGAAACACAAAAAGAGAGTCGGATAAGAAAAAAACTATATTAAAGAAAGGAAGTCAATCAGTCTCTTGGGGCATGACATGCAATAATTCTATATGATATTGTCAAGGTAGTGGAAAAAGTAGATGAGGTATATACATTTAATTATGACTACCTATATACAAAGCTTAAGGATACTAGCAGGCATATCTCTCTATTAGTGGTAAAACTGTGTAAATCTGATTAAAAGTTCTATTTTACTCAGATTCAAATTATAGTTTCAGACTCATATCGTTTAAACAAAATGTGTTTAAGAAATTGAATTTCATGTACTTCGGCTTTGTATAGGCAGGGAATGCCCCACAAGACCCATGAAGTAAACTTTGCGCAGACTTGGAATATGGCAGCTGACCTCTGACAGAATTTGAGAACTAGTTACCTTGTTGTCTCAGAGTCTTTAATGGACAGTAATTCCCGACATTGATTTTCAATTCTACATTACCCATAGGCAATAAACTGAAGATTTTGATGCATTTGGACTCTATAAGGGGCTCATTAGGATTGCGGAAGGCCCGCCACCGCCAGTCCTGCGGTGGCAGTCCTTCTGTCCTCGGACCGCGATTTTCTCCCCTCCAAGTTAGGATGGCAGGGGGAATCTCACCGTGGCGGTCAAAAGACCGTCTACCACAAGACCGCCACAGGCAATCCTTAGGATTGCCTGGCGGAGTGCACTTCATCAGTAATTGGGCCGTGGTGCCTAGGAGACACCATCCACCAGGACTGGATGTAGACAGCCTTTCCATGGCGATGGTACCGACATGGAAAGGCTGGCGGGGATTGGTTTTGGGGGCCTGTTGCAGGCCCCCCTTGTGCCGGAGAGGGGAGGGTGCACTTGGGCGGTACCCATGGTACCCCCAACATTTCACAGCACAACGTGGCCGACACTGCATGGTGCCTGCCACACCATGCTGTGAAATTCCAGACATGCTGTTTTAGCATTGCGGCGGGAGCTGCTGTCAGCAGCACCCACTGCAATGTTAAATGAAAAGATATGACCACCATGGTGGCGGTCGCATCCTGATTGGGTGTGCGGGACCGCTGCATGCATGGCAGACGGTCCCGGTTTACACCAGCATGGCAGATGGACCTGAGGCTGATGGACCTGAGTCCGTCTGTCCCATGTTGTTTAAGGAAATATGGTTTCAGAGCCTATGAGTTTGTGTCTTGTGTTAAGCAATTGAATACAAAAAGCATTCATCTGAGGTGGAACTCCTCTTTAGAGACTTAAAATATATCAGATTGGAAGAAAAAACATTTCAGAGTGTATCCAGCTGATGAAAACTGAGAGGTTACTGCCATTTGCTAAGCTCCATAAACGTTTTTATAAACATATTTGTGCCACCATTTACATACTGAGATATTCATAGTTGCCTTTTAGGAGAGGCTCACATAGGTATTTATTGTGACATCAAGGAAATCGGGGCTGGTGAGGTAGGTGTTCAGTCTATAGAGGTGAAAAAGTACAAAATGAGTCCATAGGTGCAATATCTTATGATTAGCTCTACAATGAGAAGAGTCAGTACATCTCTTTGTATTGGTAATACTGCATAGCAAAACTCGTGTCACCATTTGGAGTTGGAAACATGTACCAGGGGAGTGTCCACAGGTGGAAAGTTTCTGGAGATACATTTTTTACCAACTAGAGAAGACTAGCGAGAAAGATATTGAGCTAAATTTGTGGGTAGGCCAATGATGCAGGGGCTTCCCATGGAAGTCTAACCTTGGAAGATTGATTTTCTTTAAATCTTTAGTTGTGACACTTTATCACTTAAAAATAGAGAAGAGAAGAATAAAAAGAATACATAAAACATTGTACTACTAGCAAAAAATAAGAAAGAAAAGTTTGAAGGACTATGATCATCAAAATGATCAAGACAATACAACTGAGGGACTAAGAGGAAAATTATATGAGGGGATGGGCAATCTGGAAAGTTTCAGAGCTTCTTAGAAAAATCCAAATGTACAATATTTGTAGGATTCCAACAGACTAATAACATTTTTCATGTTATTTTGTTTTGCATGATATGAAATGGGATATGAGTGATTTATGCTTGTTATGCACGTGTCTCTATGTTAATGTCTTCCTTTGAATGTCTTTTATCTTTTCTATTAAAAATGTAATGAAACACATTGAGATGCATACACTTTACTTGGCCATGGTAATGGATGAAATGTTCCCTATACAAATGCTAATAATATAACCCTATAACATTCCTTTAGTATAGTGGCATATACCAACCTACTTGGGAATAACAGAGAAATCGCTAACAATGCATTGCGACTAGACATGGGCATAAGGTGCTGTAACATCAGGGAACCCACTTCATGTAACAGTTTGGCAATGTCATGCTATCCAACTTCTTCCCAATGATGTAGGTGGAGGAAAAGAGTTAAATTCAGGACCAGTCTTCAGTCTATGAGTTTTGATTGAAAACTTTATTCAAAACGTTTGTTTTTATAACAGTATATCAATGGCAGGAAGATCATCTACATAAAAAGGGTGGGGGCATTGCCATCGTTTTTAAAGAGGCTCATGAATGTGTTTATAGCCCCCTTAACATACTAGAGTGTGAAAAGGTGGGCTTCACTATCAACCTCTCCCCTACCTTTTCCTTCTCAGGAATTTTAATTTGCATACCCCCATGGCCCATGCAAAAGGTTCATGGAAGCCCTGCCAAGTTAGTAGCCAGCCAGACAACAGAAAACACTAATTTTACCCCGTTAGGAGGCCTCAATCTGCACCTTAAAGAAACCAATAATCCTTTGGTCTTTAACTTTCTTCAGGACTTGGGTGGTATTCTACTTATCCAAAGGGTGGAATGGCCTACACATGTGAAAGGCCACTTTTAGACCCACTTTTTACCAATGAACCCAGTATTACAACTGAAAACCCTCACCCAAAGGCTGTGACTGACCTCCGCCTAGAGTACGAGCTAAAAATCCCACGGTCCAAGGCCGGAGATTGTCACAATTTAGGAAAGATATCTGGCTATCCACACTTGCCAATACTGGATCGACAGTAGGAAATGATCCCTGAGCTTCTAATGCAATGGTGAATGGGTGGATCAACAACTGGTTTGATGATGTAATCCTTATTTCTACTCTAAAAAAAGGATGCAATGAAAAAAAGTGGCTCCCTCGTTTAGTGAATCTTTAATCTCCCGGAATAAGGGATATAAAAAACTGGAAAGACAGGGGGGACTCAAATACGACCAAAATACAAAACTTCCATATTGGGCACGCTTCGGACCCATTCATTAAGAGATAGAAAGGGATCAAGCTGAATTTTATGAAGATCTATTGGGGCAAGGCAGCCAATGCTCCTAGGGAACTATTTCATATTGTAAAATCTCTTACTGCTTCCAAAAGCGGAAATTCACTTCCCAATCCCTCAGAAAGTCGCTGCAATTAATTAGCAGCTTATTTCTAAACCAAGATGGCAGACATCTACAGTGAATTACACAGGAGCAGGGAAGTTAACTACTCCAGTCCTGAAACTCGGCCATTAATGGAAAGAAGAGATCGTTTGCAGATTTTCCCCATTATCACGAAAGAAGCATTCCCAGATTTGTTAAGGAAAGTGAAATCGGGTTCTCCAAAGATCTACCCTGCTTCAGCTTTGCGTGTGTGCTATTGAATTATGGGACCATGAGTCTTCCACAGATTTAAGAACGCATATAAACTGGATCCCTTTCGTTAACCTAACACTAGCCCTAGATATATTTATTCAATGATAACAACCCACTATGTAAGAGGTGTTGGTTCTGGTAAGAGTGCTAAAATACCTTTTTAAAAGTGGAGCCCCTGCAATCTCCACTGCCCCACTAACTTCTGACTTCTACAACACACGGGGCAGCTACAGGAAGGAAACGCTGGACAGCCTGGACTGAATATGCTTCATAATGGCAAGAGACTCTTGGCCCACAGCCTTAGTGGAACCAAGTGACTAGAGGTGATCATTTCGTACTCAGGCACATACAAGTTGTAAACCAGATCACTGACATAATCATTCCTATTGGATAGATCTGATTATTTTAACCCAGATTGCCATTATGTGAGTTGCTATCTTAGTAATTCTGTGTATAGCTCTAGCAATAAACAACAATAATCTACATAGCAATATGTGTTTTAATGATACCTTTTGTGCATTGCAGAACTGGGAATATATCCTAAGAGTCAGAACTCTTTACAGTGCATTGTAACACAGACGAAGGCTACAGAGTAGAGTACAGAGTTACCACCGCGTTCCTGACAACAGCCTCTTTCCATTGTGGTGTCTGCTTGCCCTAGGATCACAGAGGAATTAAACTTCCTACAACCAGATGTCCTCACTGAAAGTCTGATTTTTATTAAATATGTGGGAAATGTAACATTTTGAAAGTTACTTTTGCCAAGCCTGCAACTAACTTGCAGGTGCTTGGTCTGACTCAGATGTAAAAGAGGCTTGAAGACTGCTCCCAATCAGAAACAATGGCCCAGGAATGGGGAGGGGTTTTATTACGCTGGGCGGCAGACTCGTTGCTGTGGGCCCAGGAAGTTAATTTACTTCAAAAGGGCCTTCCCTGTCACAACTAAATGCTATGTGAAACCTAGAGAGGCCCCAGATTTTTTCCATTTAATCAGACTGGCACTAAACGTGGTAAGAGCAGAGCTACCCCCAGACCTGGTTTTGAGTGACCACACAGGAGAAGACTGCTAATATCCCGGGCCACACTCTTAGATAGCTACAAAGGTTCTGCACAAGGGGAGAAAGGTTTTCCATCGCGGATTTTGCGACTGAGGGGCATTGTGAGATTGGTTGCAGTAGGACAAACAGGAACTACTGAAAAAGTTGGTAGGGTTGCCTCTTAGGTACTTTTACCTCATTGGTTAGGGAGTGCTCCAGGGTCATGCCCACCTACTAGCTAGTGTAAGGCATAATCATCACTCCAAATGCACTCAAATAGAACACTTTCTGGACATGCAGGAGAACAGAAGAGTATTGGACCTGAAGTGTGTGACATGAGAGGAGTCATGAAGGACTGGACCTGCTTCCTCTTGTACCCAGGATAAAGAGATGCACTCCAAGGGTGAGTCGGCTTACTGGGTGGCTCCAAAGACACAACAAGCTTCAAGCGTCCTTTTTCCTAAAGTGTCCAACTGACCAGTAAGGTCTGAACCTTGAACTGAACTTTGCTGGTGGCCTCTGCCTGATTCCATTGATGTCCGAGACTACTTACCAGTGTACTTCTGTGGTTGCTTGAGCAGGAGGAAAAGGTTTAGAAACTTTTGAAAAGGTTTGCTCCTGGGCTTCAGAGCCTAGATGACTGACCCGCCCAGCAGTTGCACGGCATCATATTGAATCACTGATCTTTCCCTGACAGGTTCCAGCAACTCTGAAAAAAGGCAAAATCCCTTTCTATTTTGGGACTTTGAAACTTTTTTAAGCAAAAGCCTAAAAAGCTCCAAGGCCTTAAGGTACCAACCTGCAGCAGATGTACGACCTTCAGGTCTACTGCAGTTGCTACAATTTCAGATTTTTACTTCAAAGAAATGACAAAATGCCTTTTTTGATTAGGGCTTTGAAACTTTTTGAAACTTTTTTACTTCCAGACTTTCAATGGGAACAATCCAGTTGGTGTATCTGACCTGGGGTCAATGGCAGTCAGCCTGAAATCGCTCTTAGGTCCTAGCCAATCACTACCTTTTGGATTTTGTGCTTTTGGTGCTGTTTTAACTAAAATCTTAAAACATATATATCATTGGTATCCCTTATTGGATTTTTATCATTTTGTGTCATTTTGTTCATATTTGCTCATTATATTTTTCCTCTATTTTTTTAAACAGTTTAGGATTTTTGTTACTTGGTGTTTTGACATTACTACCGTTTTTGTACTGCATAAATACTTTGCAGATTGCCGAATGATGCCGTAAGTTAAGCCTCAAATCACAACTAGGTGCTGGTCTATGACAACCATTGTCTTCCATATGGGCTCTGTGCTTTTTGGTGCTATGTTCACTTAAATCTACCAACATTCATATCTCGAGTTTATCTTATTAAAATGTTGTTTTTGTGTCATTTCTCTAAATCAGTTTTTAGTTTTCATTGCTAGGTTTTTTGACTTTATTAAAGTTTTGGTATTTCATAAATTCTTTACAGATTGCTCTAAGTTAACCCTGCTTGGCTATACCAAAGCGACTTGGGGTAGATCTCAGGATAATTTAGTGACTTTAAGGCTTCACTCTGGCAAAAGTTGTGCTTTAACTTACTGTGATAATAATAGTCAAATAAAAGTGTAAAATCTGTTGGGTTTCTTGTTTTCTTTCTAACTCAAATAGAGTCCCCTTCTCTTCCATTATCTCAAGACTGATGACACATGTGGTGATTGGGGGAGATTGGAACTTGTTGCCTAACTATAAACCGGGCAGCATTAGTCTATGATGATGATTGCTCTCTCCTTACCTGCCCGATTGATACTACCAATTTCCTGGCAATATTTTTTCAGAAACAATATAATAGTCAGAGAGTACAGAGAAGTTGACTGCTGAAGAATCCTTTCAGGCAGGTGTACATATACCAAGGTTGACAGAGGAGGGAAGGTGATATGCCATATAGGAAAGTACCAGAAGATCATGGTCTCCTTTGAAAATCTTATCAAATCAACAAAGCCAAGTTGTCATTCTGCTCCACATAATCTTCAAAGATGCTGCAACCACTGGATCACTCTGCCTGGAATTTAAAAAAAACTTCAATTTGCTGTAGCCATGAATCAAATTAGGAGCCCACAAAGTGTTTAAGCTACCATCTGTGCTTCCTTCATAATACAGATGTTAAGATCTTAGCTAAGGTTTTTGTGAACCATCAAGAAAAAGTCCTCAAGCTGGTCCATGATTGACAGGTCATATTTTTGGATGTGTGAGTGTTTGCCCACGAATTATATTAGCACATGTCCAAAGGGATCTTGGAGAAATTATAACTGCCTCATCGGATGCCGAGAAGTCTTCCAATCAAGTGGAGTGGGGTTTTACTTTTGTACTTTACCCAAAGCTGGCATGGGTAGTCATTTACTCTCTAAGGTCAAATGGCTTTACACCAGTCAAGCAGCACAAATGTATTTCAGAGGCCCTTTTATGTACCCATTTTTGGCCAAAGAGGTACCAACCAGGTTTCTCAAACACCCTGCTGTTATTCTTGATGGTCTTAGAAACCCAATAGGCTGCTATTCGACAGGAAGGCATCATAGAGGGTGTCTTGATCTTGGTTGACTACTCCAAAATTTATTCTGATTTCATACAGATGGGCAAACGGTTCACCTTTACAGTCCCAACAACATCTATACACTTGCTGATGACAATTAGCAAACATTTCACTGAAGCAGTGAGATGCTATACTGCTGTGCAGGGGTGCCACATATGCTGTAGTTGAGGGTCATGGTTTCCAATGCCCCCTGAGCAGTAATGTTTGGCATCCTTAGTGGTCAAAAATTCCAACACTATACTAGATGGGGAATCCTACATCTCTCCCTTGGGAGAGGAATTCAGGTGATCAAATAGAGGTTGCTATCTGCTTCTGTCATCTATTGGGGATGATACCTCTACATATTCCAAGACATGTGCTTCAGGTCCTAGACAAATCTATAAGGGGTTTTCTGTGGGCAGGAAGAAAACCAAGCCTTAAACTAAGCAAATGACACACAGACACATCATTCAGGGGTTTTCTACCTCACAACATGAATGTGTACCACCTCTCCATTACTTATTAGAGTTGGTATACCTGGACCCTTGGTACCTCTCCTGACCAGTCTGGACCAAAACTGAAAAACTATCCAGGTCAAACACCTCAGATCTGTCTCTGCTATTTAACCGGGAATGTACTCAAAACAGGAATATGTTAAACACACTCTCACAGAAGATGGCACGGGGTATGGCACATAAGGGAGTAAAAGCTTGTTGATTTCTGAATCTAGGCGTACCCATCTGGAACAATGCAGGCCTGAGCATCGTTAGGAAATCTCTTCCTTCAAGTAGTGATCCTCTAAATGTATAGCAATGCTTGACGACCTATTTGAGGGAAAGACTTTGGTACTATGTAATTGGAGTAGAAAATAGCTTGATCTCAGTTCTCGGAAGGCCAGTGTTGCTCATTGCTTAATATCTTGCCCTTAAAGATAAATGTACCAATATGGAGCAGTTACTGTTGGGCTCCAAAAGACTTCTCTAACTTGTAACCAATCAAAAATATTCTCATAATCGGTCGAAAATGACATACGACCCCTCTTGAAAGGCAACTATTGCTAGAATGTTCATTAGAAGACTGATCCACCCTGGGTTATACTATTTCTGCCCGTCTTTACAGTTAAAATCTGACTGTATGATCATTTCTTTTTTCTTTTCTTTCTACCTATTGTTTTTTTTTTAGTCTTTTTTGGATCCAATATTAGGGTGGGGGAGGGGAAGAAAGGAGGGAGGCAAAAAGGTTTTACAATTTTGCGTAGGCTCTGCAATGAATGTATTCTTTGTTTTGATGAAATAAAAATGCTTAAAACAAAAAAAACAAATAAAAGAAGACTGATCCAAACAGGAAGGGACTAAGGGCCAGATGTACTAAGGCCAAAATAGCGCCTTTCAGATTGCGAGTCTTTTGCAACTCGCAATTTGAGAGGCACGATTTAGGATATACAACTGCGTGTAACGTGTTAGTGATTCCCAATGGGGTCCCAAATAGAGAGGCTCATGAATATTAATGAGCCTCTCGCAATTTGCGACCCCATTGGGAATGGCAGGCCCTCCCAGGTATGGTGGCCTGCTGGGCTCAGTAGACCACCATGTCTGGGACTGCTTTTAATTAAGCAAGTTTTTTTTTCAAATGCAGCCTGTTTTCCTTAAGGGAAAACGGAATGCATTTTTTTTTAAAAAACGTTTTCGATTAATTTTTTAAGGGCAGGCAGTGGTCCCTAGGACCCATGCTTGCCCTCAAAAAATAATTTCCCCTGTGTTTGCAAAGGGGACGGGGGTCCCCTGGGTGCACCTTACCTTTTGCGACCCCATTACCAACCTCTTAAAGAGGGTGATAATTTTCGAGTGTTTTGCGCCCACAGTTTTGGACACAAAACATTTGTACATAGGGTTGCGCATGCTATTAGGAAGTGAACGCCCCTGCCTAATAGCGAGTCGCAAAACCCTATTCTGCGAGTCGCAAAAAATTGCAAATCACAAAATAGGGTTTGTACACACCCCATGTTGTTTTTGCATGTACAAACAGGTTCGCAAACCTGTTTGCGCATGCAAAAACGATCATACATCTGGCCCTAAGAGAAGCCAGAATTAAATTAACTTATTTTAAAGGTCCACGCAATTGATGTTGAACTCCAGCTAAACTGAAAAGATGTTTAATTCACTGTGACAGGATTCTTTCACTATGGCACCATTGCGTTGTACAATAAAGGAGAGATAAAGAGACATACAGAAAAATAGATGTAAGGCAGATTAAAATATGTAAACATCTGATCTTGCTCGATATAGCCTCTTTTATGAACTCCTAACTTACACTCTTTAAAAACGGATCCAAAAAGTTTTCAGTTATAAATATGTAAAAAAACAACACTTGAATATGTACTACCAGATGCAGTGAATTTGCCCTCTTCAAGACCAAGATGAATAAAATGAAAAAGTAATTTTCAAACTCTAGTAAAATAATTAAACAACACTCTCTAATCTGGTCAGGCATGTCCCTGTATCCCAATCACATTTGAACCTCATCTCTGCTTGAATAATGTGTTCTTTAATCTCTGGGGAGAACCTAATTTCCACTGCCTTTGACAGTAAAATGGCCTCATACTCAGATAATCCTCTCTCACTTTCTCTGGTGAAAAAGCTACCACAAGCCGTTCTCCCTCGTTAACCTGTCCTCACTAACTCTTCCCCTCAAAATGATGTTGTACCTAAGTATCTCTTAGCTGCACATCTATAAAGCTCTTCGAAAAAACCATAACACTTGACTGGTTCTATAGTGAAATCGACCAATCTCTGTATTTCACTTTCTTTCTAAGGTCAATAGGAATTGTTTAAAAAACATAACCATCTTGGCACATTTCAAAACGTGTTTTTAACTAGACATAGAACAGAATCTACTATGCTAATGAAAATTGATGGCATCCAGTGCACATTTGGCAAATGACACAAATGTCCTTTATTTTTCTTCCGTTTAATGCACCATTTGACGCAGTTGACCACCAACTTTTCCTAGTCGCTTTCAAAAATAGCAAGGGCTGAATCAAATCTACTCTGTAATGGGTTGAGTGCTACCTCTCTGATCACTTTCACCTCATAAAACTGAGCAACAGCATCCATAATCACTCTGATATGCTATGCTTTTAGTATTCCTCATAATCCTATGCTTACAACCATCCTTTTCAGCCTGTAAGTTGAGCAGCTTGCAGGTCTGCTAAAAGCAATCCTATGGTTAGTACAGGAATGACTCACAAATATATTTAAAACCGCTCTCCATCTAATTTGTCACAAAGATCAAACCATCCCTGCAACTCGTGCAGATTTGCATAGAACAAAAACACTTGAAAACACTTGAAACCCAATATTCTACCAAGAAAATTTATTTTTCCCACTCCTAACTCCAAATTCACAAACTACACTGGTCCGAAGACAAAAAGGTTGCTGACATTACTCGGAAACATACCAAATCACAATCCTTCTTTATAAAAGTCGACCCCTTAACATCTTCATCTAAGCAATGGCTAAGCATGTAAAACTCCCAACTTCAAAAGCTTAAGCTCTGAAACACAGACGCTGTTTTCAAGACCTGAAATTAGCTGTTTAAGATTCCTGTAATATCTCACTTAGTCTATGACTTGGCCTTCTTCACAAGTCGCCCACAAACAGACATTCACATTTCTGAGCTCTTCCTTGCAGCTTCTGTAAGCTTCTTTTTTAAAACCCTTTTTTATTGGTTTTACTATAAAATTATACACATGGATTTCATGACCAGGGTACTGCTGTTACTGAATCAATCTTGCATACTGAAATATAAAAAATTCCTGTTCAGTGACAACAATTGAATACCATCGATCTCTTTATAAAGTTTAACATATTTATTCAGCACATTTTCAATTATAATGCAGTGTATTGACCTAATCACTATGTAGCTCCATCGGGCCCCCTATATTTTATCAAATTTTTGTGTATCCTCTGCACTGATAAACGGCCATTCCATACAGCAGCATAGATGCTACATCATGAGGCCAGTGATGGAAATGAATGACTGTCTCAGTTACAATTCACTTCGCTTTACCACAATCAATGGCAGATTTAACAAGAGTTTGTGATGTTTGAAGAGCTCCAGATCTTACCAAGTTCCAAGTAAGGTGAACTTCAGATATAGCTCCCTTAATGTGCCAACTGTACCAGGCAGCCTGTTTATTACAGCCCTCCAGAAATACATTATGGGCACCAAACACTGTTGCTGCCAAGGACATGCCCATCTGAGCCCGCTCGTGGCCGGACGAGGGTAGGCAAGGCCAAGGCTCTTGGTCTTGTTTCTTAGTGCTGAAGGTGAGCAAGTAATGGATCCCTGTGGTTATTTAGGCTACGATAGAGGACAGCCAGTAAGCTCGGAGTTTAAACTCTTCTTGCCTCTCCTTTTTTTCCAGCGTTTATGCTGGTGGGAGGCGCAATACCTGTGAGTCGTCATTTATCTCCCCCGATTCGTGGCAGAGTATCTACGATATCGTAATCTATAGGAACACTGAGTTAAGGGATAATAGAGCCTTTTGGGGGTTATAAACTGCCCCTTTTTAGGTTTAGCCTAGAGCCAGCACTCATGCGTTTCTCTGCAAGACTTATTGTAGAGGAGTAGGAGAATAGAAGCTCTGCCCGCTCTGCGCCCATATTTGCCATTGGCTTGTGTCCTTGTCTGTCCTAAATGCTGGCTTCTGATTCGTCATTAGGCTTGTTAGTCCCTCCTTAGTACCGCCTCCTCTTCATTTGTCACCTCCCATGGCGAGCGGCCCCTTTACTTCGGCTGTTACAAGGTACCTGATATTTTAGTCTGTGAGCACTATTTTCTTTAATCAGGTTATCCTACTGCAGGTGTGATGTGCTTTGGTGCCTTTTTTCCACACCCCTCCCTCCCATTGTCCATGCCTTCTCCTCCTCCCTCCCATTGTCTGAGCCTTCTTTTCCACCAACCGCCCTCCCTCCCACTGTCCCTGTCTTCTTCTTCCCTCCCCCCTTGCCTCCCATTATCTGTGCCTTCTCCCCCCCTCCGGCCCTCTCCCTCATATTGTCCGTGCCTTCTCCCCCTTCATCCCCCTCCCTTTTTCTGTGATGCCTACCATTTGCAATGCAATAGATCTTGCGTAAATGGAAGACAGATTGCATTGCAAATGCTTTTTTGTTGTTACATCTTGCCGATGCCTAGAGGATCAGCTTCTACTGGCCTGGGGTGAGTCGTGGAGCAAGGTCTGTTGCCCCCGGGTTCAACCATGGAGAGGTGAATAGAGAAGCAGGGCAGTGCTTGTTCCGACAGGGCACACCTCTACCCTTCAAGGCAGGACCCGCAGCTACGCTGTGAATGCCCCCTTTACCCATATGCGCCCCTTGCCCCATGCGGAGTAGCACGCCTCCCACACGCAGTCCCATCCCTGCTTGTGCTCACAGTCCCATTTCCTAAATATGACTGGACTTCCTTTCGGAGTCGTCGGGGTGATTCCTGCTCCCTCCCTCCGGGGCCCGTCTCCCCTGGCTGGGATGGTAATACGCATAAGACGTAACAATTGCCTTTTGGGCCACCTCGCAGGGTTAGATATTTTTCAGTGGGAGGTAAACAGAACAATGAAACAGTGCCAAAGTAAGTGAGTCTCCCATCCCACATAAACAGACAGTTGCCAGCTGCGAAGGATGAGAGACCGTCTGGTGTAACGCTCGATTTTCGGAACATGCCCGGAGCACAGGGCAGTCTTTGTGAGGTGTGTAGGGTTTGCGCCCCACTCCGGAGCAGTCTGCCCCTGGGACTCTACACTCTCTAGCCAAAGCCCCCTTTCACTGATGTGAGGCCGGATCTGACGTCTCAATTGACTAATGCACACACTGCAGGGGTCAGTTTTTTTTTGTTCCTAGGTTGGAATCTTGGTGGGGACATCCAGTCATTCATCCTTACGAAGTTAATAAAATGTATGTTTTGTATATATGTGGGCTCGTGCCACTAAATCCTCAGGGTAAATGTGCACTTTACAACAGACATGTGTGGTCACATATTAACATTTACAACCCCATGGTGCAGCACACGTCCCTGCACCCGGAAGTTGAAGGGGGCCCGCGCACCGTAGCTGAAAGTCACTCAGAGTCCAACGATCTCCCTCTTTCCGTTCCTTGTAAGTGGATCATAGCTTTCGTCTCCACCTAGGAGCTGACTTTCATTAAGGTCTACGGGAGATGCTATCCCTCTTCTGCATTTATTGAAGCTTCCCTGCGCGTTTGAATTAGGCCGCACAGCAAGCCTCGGCCCCGTGAAGGCATCTGCCTTTAATCGGAAACTTGGGCGGGGGAGGGGTAAGCTTACCTCCCTCCATTCCAGCTCAGGGGCTTCTCGGCTCCAAGCAGAGCATATAGGTGCACGTTATTCTTCCCAGAATGTTCATTGTTTCAGATTTAGTTGATGTAATTGTATATTGGTGGGGGTAGGGGCCTGCAAGAGTCTCTAACCTTCCACCCGCATACCTACAAGTTGTTTCTTTCTCCCCTTCTAGAAACTTTGTTGCTTCATTAATTGTGATTTGTTTTTCGGTTTGGAATGTAGCCTTTGTCCAGGAGTTGAATTCTTGTGTGTTTAGCAGGTTAATGTGTCCGGTTTTTGCTGCTCATGAACTTTTCTGTGTCGCTAGCTCCATCCCCCAAACAAGGTGTGCTATATCCGCTCCCCCCAGCCTCTGCTGTGAGTAAAATCCTCCATTCCACTGTCTATTTTGGATATATCCCTTCCCCAACTTGCCTGTTTTGGATATATCCTCCCCCATTCCACCAATTTCATGTGTGGGCTTTCAGCTTGTATGCCACTCGTTACTTCTGTGCCAGGTGCTTACCAGTTTCCTTCTGTGCTGTGGGACTTTGAGCCATCTGCGTCCTTGCAGAGTGTGGTAGTTTGGCACTCTGTCTGAATGCATTGTGCCTGTTTGCTACCTTCTGTCTTGTCCTTTGGAGATTACTGCTAGACAGTGGCACCACTAGGGTTGGTGTCACCCGGTGTGGGTAACTCATGGTGTCACCCTCTCACGACTTACCCATGGACCTCCTCCGCTGTAATAACTGTCATAAAAAAGCTGGAAGCAAACTGGAAGGTACAGATTAGGGCGCTATATTCCCCCCCCCCCCAGTCTTTCATTATTATAATGTTGCAAAAAGGGGTCGCTTTGATAAAAAATAAACAGTTATTATTAAAGAGAACCCCAAACCACGGAATAAGATGTTGAATTCTGAGTTTGTTGCTTCTCCAGACCAAGTACTCCTAAACTATACTGTCTATCAGTATGGATGACCTGTCACTCACTACAACTTGTAGTTCTCTCTCTTACGTAACATTCCTATACACTGAATTATACATTTTGAATGAGTGTATGTGTGTGATGTAAAGTGCTCTAACACCCTACACTGGTATGAGTGGCGCTATAAACCTAGTTAAATGCATCCAAGCTAATGTGGTAATGGATAATTGAGGGGACTGTTAAAGGGGTGGTAGTTAGGGAATCCGCAGCAAAGGTGGTCATTGGGGGGTCCAGCAAACAAATAAGCCACCCTGGATATAATAATATATGTACAGCTGACAAGGTGAGTGTTCTTCTGCAATGGGCAAAGCCATACAACTGAATTGAATTACGACCTGTCTTAGTGACTCCACTGTTGATTGAGCGTTCGTCCAGTATTAACAGGCTTGAGAGCAGCTGTGAGCCTGGCTGACTGTAACTTATGTGTGCCTCAGTCTCACTCTCCTGAGGCTTGTCTGATGCGGAGAGTCTTTGACCGCTGACCGAACAGGCACAAGGGCACTAGGTTGTGCCCTTCAAATTCTGGTGCTTTGCAGATATATTTTAAGAAGGTTTTAGGAGTTTTGCGTTGCTCAAATGGGTGTCATTTCTGATAATTGTATGTTTCCTTCCTCTTCATTGCTTGATTTTGCTTGTGAGAAAGTGTCACTCATAGTTGTTTAAATGTCACTCACAATTACACTAAATGAAATTATGAAAATGTCACACATAGCAATCTGAAACCTTGGCAGCTATGCACATTTCTAACTTAGTTCATACTGTTCATTCATATTATGATATTTAATTTATAATTAAATGATATTTTTCCCTTACCGACTGCCTCCGGATGGAGTCCGGACCCAAGAAGTCAGTCCTGAATTTGAAGGGGTCGGGGAGATGACGGCGCTCGTGATATCAAAGAAGATGGTGGTGTCGTAATTCTTTTATTCTAGCACGCACTCCCCTGCGCTGACGTCTCATCTCTTCCCTGCCGAATGACCGATTGCCATCGCAACGCATCAGAGGAGAGGAGCACAGCGCGCGGGGGCTGACCCAGGGCCATCATTGGTAGCGCTAAAGATTGACGGCCCTGGGACCCACAAACTGGCTGGGTATGGGTACGCCACGCATTCGCATTGCACCAGCACCAGCATCATCACATCGGTGGGTGCGTGCGTGCTTGGTGACATGCCGCAGTGCTGTGCACACTCACTGCACTAACTGCAGTAGCAGTATTTTAATTTGTAAGCAGGTGTGCAACTGCACACCATGGTGGCGTGCGCTTGCGGCTTGCGGCTTGCACGCACTATAAATAAAAAAAAGCAGAGCAGAGGTGAGGGCGAGGCTGAGGCTCAGGCTGCACTCCACTGAGCAGTGCAGAGCGAGCCAGCCAGCGTAACTAATCAGATTGTTGTCACCCCAGGTGGGGTGACTCCCGGTGCGGTCCGCACCCCCTCACCCCCCTAGTGACGCCACTGCTGCTAGACCACTCCTGTGCATCACTCAGCACCAATTCAGCACCAGCACCTCCTCAGCATCACTCAACACCACCACAGCACCACCTCAGCATCACGTGGCACCACCTAAGCAGCATCACAGCATTACCAAAGCACCACCAAAGCATCACTTAGCACCACCTCAGCATCACTGAACAACACCTCAGTATCACTCGGCAACACCGGAGAACCACCTCCACACAAGCACACCACCACCAGTAGCACTACATCAGTTTAACTGAGCATGACCTGAGCACCAGAGTAACACCACCTCAGCTCCATCGCAGCACCACCTGAGCACAACCACAGCACAACCTCAGCACAGCACCAGGGCAGCACCATCTCACCACCAGTGCACCACCACGTCAGCATCAGCATAGTACCAGCACAGCATCACTCAGCGCTACCACAGCATCACTCAGCACCAGCGCAGAATCTCCTCAGCATCACTCAACACCACCACAGCACCACCTCGGTATCAGCACAACACCACCTCCGCATCAGTGCACCTCCAGCAAAGCAACAGATCAGCACCTTTACAGCCCCGTCACAGCATCGACGCAGCACCACCTCTGCACCAGTGCAGCATCACTTGAGCATTAGCGCAGCAGCAGCATATCACCAACTCAGCATCACTCAGCACCACCTCCGCATCACTGAGCACCACCTGAGCACCACCTCTGCACAAGCCGACCACAGCCTCAGCACCATGTCAGTATTACTCAGCATCACCAGAGCATCAGCACAGCACCACCTCAGCACCAGGACAGACAAACTAGAAGAAATTGCATAAGTTAATTATTTGTTTAATAGGGTTATTCAGTTGTAAATAATATTTACTTGGTTATAAGGTAACAAAAATGCTTATAATACTTTATTATAACGTTACAACATGCTGTACAGCAGCCGCACTGCTCTACAAAATAGTCTAAACCCATTGGCAAAGCCAATAGCTCTGGCAAAACATTTATAAGGTCCCAAAGGCGAGACATTTTGGCTATGCCAATACTTGTTTCGGATGGCACTACCTCAGGGTTTGAATGTCATATTTTAGAACATGACAGGGATAAACATTTCATGCAAATGTTTGATGCCAGTAATTCAGAATCAAAGAAACTTCACTTTAAAGAATATTTTGTGTTAACCCTCCTTGCTAAATTGCCTTTAAGTGATTTCTGTACTGTGGCAGATGTGTCAAAAACCATCCTCAGCTCTGTGTCTGGGAAGGCACTGGTCCCGATGTGGTCCCTGTTAACCTGTTTAAGTATAATACTGCCCTCAGGGCTCCCCTATTACTAACGCTTTTAGAGCCTTTTTTTAGGAAGGGCCTATCGACTCATGGAGAGAATCAATAACCGTACCGATCTTTAAGAAAGGTGATAGAAACCACCATGTAAATTACTGCCCTATCTCATTATTAGATTATTCTCCTAAATTACTTGGGTGAGTGATTTTGGCTGAATTGGAAGACTAGTCTGAGACGAACTCCTTTTTCTCAGAAGTAAAATTTCAATCTCGGCTGTGCCTTGGCACGGTCAAATAAGCGTTTAACCAGTCCCTAATTTTAGGAAAAAACATCAAGGCCAGGAGAGGTGCCATTTACATGGCCTTTATGGACCTCTCCTGCGCCTTTGACTTAGTGGACAGAGGGCAACTGTGGGAGTAGATGGAAGCAGTAGGTATTGACCCTCCCTTACTGGAACTGTTAACACCTCTCTATTGGGACACAGCTATGAAAGTACGTTACACCCAAATTGGCAATTGCACTAACCCCATAAGGGTCACAGGTTAGACATGCTCTAGATTAATTTCTTACTTCCTGTGCCATAGATTTCCCAAACATTGGTTCCCGTCTCGTCCTGGTACGTAAGGACGCAGATGACTCTTTATTGAACACACAGCAAATGGATTACAGGCTCTTTTAGATGGTCTTAATGACTTCATGAGGGATCTAAATCCGCAGATTAAACAAACAACTTCATTTGTTTAGACCTGCCATCCAAAATACACCCGCTCTAAAAGTTTTAATATTGGGGGGACCCCTATCCCTAAGATTTCTAATTTTAATTACTTGGGTATTCTTTTCGGTGCCAACTTGACCTGGGATCGGTTATTTACCCAAAGATCACTGAAGATGGTGGCTTCATGTGAAGAGATTTTCAGCTTCGCGAAAAAGCTGATCTATAAGCCACTTAAAGAGATGTCTGCGCTATATACCAGCAAATGCCGCTCGGCCAGTACATATGGGGCAGAAGTTTGGGGGTACACAAGTCTGGGCTTTCTGCGGGCAGCCAAAAATAAATTAGTGCGCAGACTTTTGGCAATCCCCAAAACAACACCCAGTCTCATCTCACACAGGGAACTGGATAAAGGCTGTTTAGAGGATGTTATAAGCCTGGCTCCCATCTTATTATGTAGAAAAATATAGGCCACTTCCAAAATGAGTTTCTCATACATGGTTGTAGGGGACTGTCTTTATTTAAGTAATATGTCAGCTATTTCTTGTCTGGCATATAAGAACTGGCTTGGTCCAAACTGGAATTGCATGGTGAGCAAAAAAACGATGGATTTAGGGCCAGATCTCTGTACTGGGGTGAACGTACAAGAGTGTTCTGCATTCTGTCTGTTGTATTCTGGTCTTCTCCTTCTCTACTGCTCAGCCTGTGTGTGTGATGTAATCAGAATGTTTGTGAATGCATGGTTTGAATGAGTGGTCAGTTTGAGTGAGTGGTGCTGAGCAGCAGGACGCTGCTCCCAGTGTGGCCTTCTTTACCATCCCGGTGAGGCCTTCTTTACCATCTTACTTGTTCCCAAAGCAAGCGCCTTGAGACCTTACGGTGAAAGGCGCTATATAAGAACGTATGATTTACGATTTGATTTACTTGTGATTAATAAATCTACCTAATCTACACTACTGGCTACTGGAAATCTTATTACAATGACATTACTTCATTGTAAAACTGTCCAGTTGTTTTTGAATATGATAAGAACTCCCTTGGCGAACTGGGTTTAACCCAACTTTATGATTCCCCATGTAGTGTTAGTACTCATAATAAGGCCTTGGTAAACGAAGTCTCTTTGCACAGAGGGAGAAATAGTGAATTACAACATCGGTTGATATGGTTTCCATTCTTGAATATGCGCCCTTTTCAACTTCACCAGGTATGGAACCATATCTAACGTGGATAGAGAATCCAGAATTAAGATTTTATCTTACTTATTTAAGAGGAAATACAATCCCCTGTTTAGTGGGTTTTCCTCAGACAGGCTGCGGGTTTGCCACACTCCCATTTTGCACATGTGATGGAGTCTCTATTCAATCTACAAAGGACTTTATGCTTTTTGACACATTGTATTGCATGTTAAGATCCAGCTTTTTTGTTCTTTCTTTCATTACATGAATTTTAATAGACATCAAGAAGGGTTGAATTATTTACTATGCTTAAATTGACATGCACTGTGTTGTTGGTTATTGTTAGACCTGGCATCCTTGGCATGGTTTCCCTGACTGTTTGCCTATGTCTCCGGTATTTTTGCTGTGTGCTGGATTTCGCTTTGCTGGTCTAGATGCTTTAGTCACTTTGCTACTGCTGATCAGTGCTAAAGTGCAACTGCTCCCTTCGTAAATTAAGTTATGGATTTATGTTTCCATGAATGGCATGTTTTATTTTACTGATACGTCCCAAGTAAATTGCACTGAGAGTGCCAGTGCCTGTAAATCGAATGCTACTATGTGGGCATGCATCTCTGATTGTGCACCCACAGAAGTAGCCCTGTAAGGGTATCTCAGACCTGCAACCGTGGTGTCTGCGCACAGTCTCTACTGCCATGCCAACTTGGCAAGTGCATACACTCGCCAGGCCTAACCTTCACTTTTATTACATGTGAGTCCCTCCAAAGGTAGTTCCAAGGTACTCCTGTGGACAGGGTGAAGTGTATGTGAAAGGTAGGACATGTACTTGTGTGTGTGACATGTTGTGATAGTGAAATACTGTGTATTTCGTTTTTTACTAAGGAAAGGCTATCTATTCCATAGGATAGAATGGGAGTTCATTTATAACATCTTATAAGTATAACGTTCCACTGGGACAGGGTAGAAAGATAGAGTTTAGTATGCCTGAACTCAGAATATAAAAATCCATCATTTAGTAAAGATGATTTCTATATTATGTGTTTGAAAATACCACTTTTAGAAAGTGGGTATATTTTTGCTTAGCCATCCGATGTGTCTCTGCTGGTTTGTGCATTGACTCTCTGGCTTTGGAGTGACAGGGGCTGGGGATGTGCATTCTCTTCAGACAACCACTGGGGGGTTTGAGATGTGTCCTGCCTTTCCTGAATGAGTCAGGGCTGGGCTGAATAGATCTGGGCTGCATTTAGAGTAGTGGGAGGAGATTTACTTGCATCTGAATAGGCCTGGTCTTGCTTGGATAATTCTGTCAACACCTCCTGCCTAAAGCTGGGCCAGGGAGGACAGAACTGGTTTGGAATGAGCACAGACTCTCGCTGCCACAAGAGAACAAAGGGAATTGTGGTATAAATATTGGGGCCCAAACCCCAGAATTTTAGAACTTGCTTTGATCAAGGAACCTGCCAAGAAGAAGAGCTGGGGAAGCTGTGAGGAGAGACTACGTATGCTTGTATGCTTTGCTGTATTTGCCTGCAGCAGCAGCTTATGTCTTAGGCAGAGAAAGGACTTCACTGAACATTCTGTGGCTTTTTCTGCGGAGAGTCTCCAAGGGCTTGAAGTAGAGCTTGCCCCCTGTTCAAGAAGTCTCAGGAACTGCAAAGACTTCATATTCCTCTGGATACCACCTCTCGGACCGTGCGTTCCAGGTGCCACAGAGGGAAACCACAGTCTGACGCCGTCACCGACACTGCTGCTGGCTCCATGATCCGAAAACACTGTGGACGACACTGCCACCCTTCGCACGACAACCCCGGTCTCACCGACAACGAAGACTGCCACCACTGAGCTGCTGCTCGCACCATGACCTGTGGGCACTGCACCGCCTTGGTTCACTCTGCCGTCCTGGTCTCACCGATGATGATGCTGCAAGCTGACATCACTGCCACTGCATGCTCCGTGGTTTGGGGGCACTGCTCGTAAGTCACACGACTCATCGCCCTGTCCCACACCAAAGTCTGGGCGCACCAATGCCAGCTCCCATTGACCAGCACAGCCGCCTGCACTGTGACCTGTCAGCACCACAAAGAGCAATGTTCCACTTTGCACCGCTGCCTCAGTCTCACTGGTGCTGCTGGACGACCTCCACCGAGCTGCTGCATACATCACAACCTGAGTGCACCTTACCCCGCACCACTCAACTTCACACCACAACCGTGACAGTTGCCACGACCGGCCCGCACTGACTTTGTGAGCTGGAAACAAAGGTACTGTTTACAAGGCTTCTGACACCGATGCCGGTCCACACCGACACGGTCAACCAAAACTGTTGGATTTGGTTGTTTTCAGCACCGCAGTAGCACCGTACAGTACACCAGCTTGAAGCACTGCAATTTTAAGGTTATTGTGGCAAAGTGCATATTTTGATTATTGTATGGTGGATTTTTGTTATTTTTATCATGTTTGGTTTAGATGAATATGACTTATTTTTCTAAACTGGTGTGGTGTCCATTTATAGTGTTTTCACTGTGTTACTGTATGTGTGCACAAATGCTTTACACACTGCCTCTGAGACAAGCCTGTCTGCTCGTGCCAAGCTACCAAGGGGGTGAACAAGGGTTGTCCAAGGGTGTAACTACCTTACCCTGACTAGAAGCAAGGGTCCTTACTTGGATAAAGGTGCAAACCATTGCCAACTAGAGACCCCCATTTCTAATAATTATACATTTTACTTCTTATGCCTTGAAATTTAATCAATCAATCAACCAGGATTGGTAGAGCATGGCTGCATTAACCGTGAGGGTCTTGAGACACTGTCTGTTAAACTGCCGGTTCTCCTATTGGATTAACACCCATGTCTTGAGGTCCTTCCTGAATTGCTGGCGTGATGGTGAGGTTCTGGGGTGCAGTGGGAGGTCGTTCCAGGTCTTGGCCGCAAGATGGGAGAAGCAGCGGTCTCCTGCACCTAGGGCAAGGAACCAGATCTGAGTTTCCTGGTAGGCTGGTGAAAGGTCACTCTTTGGATGAAGTATGCAGGTTCGTCATTGAGTAATATTTTGTATGCATGAGTGAGTAGCGTGTACTGGCATCTCTTCATGACTGGTAGCCAGTGGAGTTTGCTGAGGTGAAGAGTTAGGTGCATCTGTCTGTGGAAGGTCGAGGATGAGCCTGGCCGCTGTGTTCTGGATTGTCTGGGTCTTCTTCATGAGTTGGGCTGTTATTATTACATAGATGGAATTGTCGTAGTCTAGTCTGCTGGTGACAAAAGCCTGTGTCACCGTTCGCCTGGTGTTGGGAGGGAGCCATCTGAACACCTTCATGAGCATAGGAAGCAGGAGATGGAGACAATGCTGACTTGCTTCTTCATTGATAGCTGGCTGTCGCGGATGATGCCAAGGTTGAGTGTGTTCAGTAGATATCAGGGTTGTGTCCAGCTCCATGGGCCATCTTTTGTTGCTCCAGTGTGTGTCCTTGCCTTTCCCGAAGATGAGTACTTCTGTCTTGTCAGTGTTGAGTTTTAGACAGTTGATATTCATGCAGTCTGCAACATGTTTCATGCATCTTTGGAACTTGTATTTGATGGTTCTTGGATTGTTAATCAGTGAGAGGATGAGTTGGGAGTCATCGGCGTAGGAGATTTTGTTACGTCCGTGCTTTTGACAGTGTTGGCCAGGGGGGCCATCTATGTGTTGAAGAGGGTTGGGCTGAGGGATGACCCTTGAGATACCCCAGAGTTGATGTTATTAGTGAGCAAGGGGGTGGGATGGAGATTGAATTTCTGATTTCTACCTGTGAGGTATGATGTGATCCACTTGAGGGCTACTCCTTGGATCCCAATATGAGGGCTCCTGTTAATCAGTGTGTGGTGGATATGGTGCTGAATGACAGTATTCATCGGTTGAGAAGGATGAGGGCCATTGTTTCTCCCTAGGCTAGCAGCATTGGGATCTCATCTGTAGCTGTGACTAGAGCGGTCTCTGTGCTGTGATTTGCCCTGAAGACGGATTGGGAGGGGTCAGGAAGTTGTGATTCTCCAGATGCCTGGTGAGCTGGATGTTGATTGTCTTCTCAATGACCTTGGCTAGGAAGGGGAGCAGAGAGATGGGATCGTAGTTCTTCAGTTCTCCTGGGTCCATAGATAGCTTCTTCATCAATGACTTCACATCAGTGTGTTTCCAGTTCTGGGGGAATTGGACTGTGGTGATCAAGGAGTTAAGGACCATGGTGAGTTCTTTTCTAATGAGTTGATTGCTGAGGTTGAAAGAGTAGAGGGGACAGGGATCTGCAAGGGCTCCAGAGTGGAGGGATCTCATGATGGTAGCCATTTCCTTTTCAGTGAGGGGGCTCCACGAGGTGAGCTAATGTGGGTGAGCATTGGTCGGCGTCAGGAAGCTGAAGCTGTGTTTGGCAGGGGGATGGGTTGCGGAATCTTGGTAGATGGTGTCAATTTTGTTGTGGAAGAAATCCACTAGGGCATCGCAGAGATCTTGTGAGGGTGTGATGTTGTTTTCTGTTGCTGAAAAGGTGATTAGTTCCTTAACTATGCTCAAGAGTTCAATAGAGTCATTGGAGCTGTCATTGATGCAGGTGGTGTTAGGGTGGACTTATTGGTTTTTTTCGGGAAGTGGTGGCTGCGGTTGAGGGCAGCTTTGAAGCATATACGGTCCTCAAAGGTCTTACTGGTGTGCCGTCGCCTTTCAGTCTGTCTGCAGTTATGCCTCTGGGTTTTAGTTCTTCAGTGAACCAGTAGGGGTGTAATGTTGGTTTCTAGGGGTAGGTAGGTTTCCCTGGGGTTACTCCGTCAGTACTTGCCGTGATCTAGTTTGTGAAGTTGTTCACAGCTTGTTCTGTGTCCTCTATGGTGGTGGGTAGATGGGAGTTGAGGGCTTTGGTCCAGCGTTGTTCTGATACCTTGGACCAGCTCAACATTGTTTCGCTGGCAGTGGAGGTAGGGGTGTTGAGGGGTTCTGAGATGATGAAGTGGATGCAGTGGTGGTCAGTCAAGGTGAGTTCTTCAGTGTGAGTGTATTTTATCCTGTTTCCGCCTGTGGAGATAGGGTTCAGGGTGTCTCCTGCGACAGAGTTGGGGTTGGTGACTAGTTGGTTGAGTCCAAGGGTGGCCATACTTTCTAAGAGGTCAGACGTGTTGGTTTTGTCTATGTTCTCAAGGTGAAAGTTCAGGTCTACTAGGAAGATGTACAGATTTGAGTCGATGGTGAAAGGAGTAAGAAGTCGGGTTGGTGTTGCCGAAGGGAGAGAGGGATCCTGGAGGTCTGTAGGTAAGGGTGCCTCAGATTGTGGTCTTGCTATTCATTTGGAGATGGAAATTCAGGTGCTCCGTGAACAGGTGGTGTTGACTGTGGTGGTTGGACATTTGAGGGTCTCTTTGTAGATTATGGTAATGCCGCCACCGCTTCTATTTGTGCAATTTCGGTGCATGATCTTGTATCCGGACGGAGTGGCTGTGCCAATGTGAGGTGCTGATGTGGTGTTCAGTCAAGTCTCTGTGATGAAGACAGCATCTGGGGCATGGGTGGTGATGACGTCCCATATTTCTGTGGTGTGTTTTCCAAGCGAGCGAGTGTTGATAAGTAGGCAGTTGATCTTTCCGGAGGTATTGGCGTCAGCCTTGCTGCTGGTTGTGAGTGATGTGGTGTTGCTGATGGATGTGGTGGCCATTGTTTCTCTTGTGATGCAGGTAGAGAAGCAGTTCTGGCTGGACAAGGGGCCTTTGGTGGTCCTGGGGGAGGCCTGGGTGCAGCTGCTGTTCTGGCGTCCGGGTCCAGGGCTTTGAGTTCATCCGAGCTTAAGTGAAAGCAGTCCATAGTGGTTGGAAAACTGGCGCAGAGTGATGTCCAAGTGTTGGCACTGCATGACCTCTGTACACATCTGCTGCGCGGCTGTGCCATGGTCTCCATACTGGAGGTTGGGTGGGGTCGCTGGGGTGTGGCTGTGGTCTCCGCAGGGGAAGACACTAGGCGAGGCAGGGAGCGATGTGGGAGGTGAGATGCAGGGAAGCAGCAGGCCAGCTGAGGCAGAAGGGAGGACCCAACAGATATGCTAGACAATGGACAGGTCAGGGGGGCTCCATCAAGCAGGGCAGGCATGGAGACGGGAAAACAGAAATTGAGAAGGAATTACATCAGATGATCATGATCACGATAAGTAATTACTGTACAGCCAGGTGTACCTGCAATAAGTTAATACATTTGTTAGTATTTATACTATTTAATGTCTGGTTAAAAATTACTTATCTATAAAGAAGTATTAATGTATTTGAACCACTCAGTTTCACTGTTCTTAAAATGTAAGCCCTCTCTTTATGGCTATTATGTAGATGGTTTAAACAAAAGTTTTATCTTTTTTACCAGAGCATGTTCCTGTGTTTTTAACTATACTGTCTTGTAATTGTGGGAATGATGTATGTATTTTTATGTGCTCTTATTGTCATATTTTGACCGAATAAAGAATTTTTACTGGCCGACATTACATTATCCCACCCGCCCTCCGTGTTGCCTTCTATCATTCCTCCTGTCCTGCCAGCCACCGGTAGCCCTTGTGGGGCAGCAGCTGCAGCCTGTGCTGCACATGTTTGAGGCAGAGTGCATCACAGTGGTGTTGTGAGTGCCACCTGAATCACACAAACTACCAGGAGGGGCTAGAGAGGAGGGTCTGAGAGGGCATTATTTTTTATGTTCGCTGTGACTATTGCTAATGCTGGCATTGTTCTGTTAAATAGGTCCTTCTAGCCAATTGGTATTCCAAGGAGCGTTAATATTAGGCCATTAACAGGACATGCAACTATTTGCATCTCAGAGACTACCTCTGCCCTCTCACCCACTGGACTGTTAAACCCAAAATGCCTACAAAAAAATCAGAAAGCCATGAACTACATTTTAGTTTTCATTTCACAACGTTTTGCTTTAGCTCTATGACATAAGATACAATCATCTATTTTTTTCCAACCAACAGCATATTGCATTGTGGGGCTTGTACTTTTGCTTTTAACAGTTTAATGATGGTCTTAAAACCACAGCATGCAAAGTGCTATTGCCTAAAATGCTAAAATTGGCTGGACGTGTTATAAAAAGCCACGTGTCAAATATTTTTTACAATTTTACAAAGTCACATACTCCATGTAAAAAAACGTGTTTCACACATAAAACTAACAGTAAAATCAGCTCACATATTTTAAGAGGATTTAATTTTTCTATCACAGCATGCAAGCTTTGTCAATGTGGATTGCGTTTATCGAATGTGGAGTAATACGTTTGATACCGAGATTCACAGCACTACAAATGTAGAGCACAGACAGCAGGAGTGCAACCTTCCCTAACACAATTACAAGTTATGGACAGGTTGCAGCAGCAGAAAGAACACCACACAATTCTCTCACACATACAGGACATGTACAACACAGGTAGTTAATGGATTAAAGAGTGAAAAGCCTTTGAAGGACTATTGTATAATTTTCGTAAACAGGCAAAGATATAGGAAGTACAAAACCCATGCAAGAAATAGCCAAACCCCATATAAGTTTAACATACATTCATGTACGCATACAGGATGAACCCTCCCTTACCTTGTGTAGTATGTTTAATCAGTGGATTCCATGTCTTGTACCGGGATACATTAAAAAATACTACTGTTCACTCATTGTAGTCTCCTAGTTATTGAGGGGCATATTATCAAGGGGGTTTATCTCCGCTTTTTTGGCTTTAAAAGCCAAGAAAGCGGAGATAAAATTATCTCCCTATTACCTAGCTGTTGCTAACACCAGTTAGCGACAGCTAGTAGGAGGTAGCGACCATCTTGGGCCCCGCTTTGCATGTCAGTGAAATATATCACTAATGACATGGAAAGTGGGCGTGCCAAGATGTTAGCGACTGGAAACAGTCGCTAACATAGCTATCTCCTATTACCAACTTTTGGAGATATTCGCGCTAAGCGCGAATATCTCCAAAAGCTAACACCTGCCTCTGAGCAGTTCTTAGCCATGTTATCCAATGGTAGGTGGATAACATGGCTAAGAGCATTAGCTCGGTAATGCATGAATATCGCTGACTTTTCAGCGCTATTCATGCATTTCGGCCGATTTTTATCGCTTAGGAGATAAACCTTGATAATAGCAAGGTTCCTAAGCGATAAAAATCGCCGCAGCTCGGCGATAAAAATATTGCCGCTAAGCCAACATAGCGATAATTATCGCTAGTTGTTGGTAATATACCCATGAGTTCTCTAGTTTGGGTGAGGTTATGTCACTTAGGTCAACATTTACTGCCTCTTTTTATTAAGACCTAGATTAAAATTCTAGGTGGATGAGCACACAATGTGTTACACTGTTAACTTCCTATCACAAGATTAACAACAGGTGGGCCAAGTAATGGGCACATGTTGTTTACATTGATTTGTTTCAGTGCTTGAATATTGTTCCTGTTGAGTCCAGAGTTTTCCCCAGGAATATAGGTATCACACAAAATATTTTGAAACAAACAATGGTTCGTATGGCTTGTTCACCAGCCGCAGAAGGGGGGAGAGGCGATGGGGCAGGCCTCACAACAGGCTATTGGTAGGGTTATCTGTATTAAACATGTTTCCCGGGCCAAGTCAAATTTGTAATTGTAGCCTGCACTATGAAACAGTCAATGCCCATGCTGCTAAGCCATATTTGCCACTGACTTAATGTGAGCAGCAGGATTGCATCGGCTTTGAGATCACAAACTAAACTATACATCAAAGGACCTCCTGCCTCGTTGCAAGTACAAATAGGGCAGTGGTAATGAGGCAGTGACCATCGGGTCCTATAGTTCTCTGCTGCCCTAACAGATTTACATCATGTCTGGAAAAGCAGTGTCATGGAGGCTGAAGGGAACAGCTCTTAGCTTAACCTGGACATCCTCCTCTTCTGCAAAAAAAGTGTATTTTGGATTGTGTCACCTTAATACCTCAAATTATATCACTGCTCTGAGCGGCCTTTATTAACCCCTTCGGGGCTGATGACGAGCTGGGCTCGTCATGGCGTAGCCTCCTCGCACGCTCATGACGAGCCCAGCTCGTCATGAGCCCCACCCTCGGGGGAAGCGCCAGCGCTCCCCCCGAGTCAGCCCGATTTTTTTAGTTTCTGCGGGGATGGCAGGGGAAGACCTTCCCCTGCCTCCCCCCGCCCTCCCCGCCCGCGTCATCAATGACGTCAGCGCGCGAGGCGCGCTGACGTCACCGGAGGCTCCATTTGTTTACCGACGCGCAGGGAAGCCATTTGCTTCCTGCGCGTCGGATGGTAAACAGGTTAGTTTTGCGGCTGGGGCGGGGGAGATTTCAGTATTGGTTCTAAGGAGGGAAAGGAAAGGCTTTTCCTTTCCCTCGGTGGCATTTAGAGGTTTCCTGCTGCACGATCGTGCGATCGTGCAGCAGGAATGTTAGGGATTTTTTTTTTTTTTTCATGGATGATCAATTTCGTAGTTCGGGGAGCGGCCCCTTGGGGAAGGGTCGCTCCCCTTGTTGGGGGAACATTATCTATGAAGTCTTCTCTTTGCTGCAATGTTGTTGAAAGGCCGTTTTTTCTACAAAAATGCCGATGGGGGTCATTTATAAAGTAAAATAATAGTGCTCATTGTAATGAAGGATGCAAGTGCCTCTGTCCTTCATTACTTATACTGATGTGTGTTTCTGAAGTGGCTAAAAAACACACCTGTGCTGCCTAGGCAAAGCTCACTAGTGTTTTTGGCCTGATGAATGTTTTTTTTTTGTGTGCTGCTTTTCAAACACATGCTTTGTCTCCAGTGACCATGTGTGTGTTACTATGCCATGTGCGAAGGGGTCCCTTGAGTGAGCTGTCCATCATAGTGGGAAGCTCACAAATGTTTTTGGGCTGTTGATTGTTACCTGAATTTGTGCTGCAACTCTAGCGCCATCTTTGTCTCCATTGACCATGGGTGCGTTACTATGCAACTGCACAAATGTGCGCAGGGGTCCCTTGAGTGGGCTGTCCATCATAGTGGGAAGCTCACAAATTTTTTTGTGTTGATGATTGTTTTCCTGAGTTTGTGCCGCAACTCGAGCGCCATCTTTGTCTCCAGTGTCCATGTGTGCGTTACTATGCAATTGCACAGATGTGCGCAGGGGTCCCTTGTGTGAGCTGTCCATCATAGTGTTTGGGGTATGCACGAAACATGTCGACGATAGGAGTTGATAGGTACATCTGGACACATTACGTTTAGGGCAGCCTATCTTTCCACCCCGTTTATTACCACCTAGAGGCAAGAATAAAGTTTATTGTAAACCTACTGGGCAGGTATTTCACACATCACATAGTCCACTCCTCAAATACACATGCACCACACATAGTCTAATAAAGTGCTCCTACGTAACTTTCGCAAGTCGCAGCACGCCCCAGCCCGTAGAGGACTGGGATGGCCCCAATGATGAAGCATGTCACCGTGGGGCAACCCTGGTGAGTGAGGGGACACCTAAAAGAGGAGCATTTCTCCCCTTTTTTGTACACAATACCATATTTTCACAATCGACCCCAGTGTGTGTTGGTTGTTATCTGAATAAACTAGCAACGCTCTTAGGTATCTGGAAGCAGAGACCATTTGTTCATCATAGTGGGAAGTTCACAAATGTTTTTGGGCTGATGATTGCTTTCCTGAGTTTGTGCTGCAACTCGAGCCCCATCTTTGTCTCCAGTGTCCATGTGTGCGTTACTATGCAATTGCACAGATGTGCGCAGGGGTCCCTTGTGTGAGCTGTGAATCATAGTGGGAAGGTCACAAATGTTTTTGGGCTGATGAATGTTTTTCTGAATTTGTGCTGCAACTCGAGCGCTTGCTTTGTCTCCAGTGTCCGTGTGTGTTACTATGCCATCGCACCAATGTGTGCACAGGTCCCTTGAGTGAGCTGTCCATCATAGTGGGTAAATTTAGGAAAGATGGTGCACTCCGCTAGTTGGTGGGCGTTGCCAATAGGGGATCTTCTGTGTGAGTTCACATGCCTCTTATGTGTATAAATGGTCAGAGACTGTTGAGAGCAGCAGATGGGGAGAAAGAAGCTCCTGGTCATAGGAACTGTTTTAGGATTGCGCTTGTGAAAATCAAGGATGCAAGTGCCTCTGTCCAGCATCGCAGTTAACCACAGTAATTCTGTTGTCCCCCTCCCCATGAGAATCCCTGATGATGTCAGCGCGCACAGCACGCGCCAACATCTTCAGGGATTCCCAGGCGGTCGGGAAGCCATTTGCTCCTGCGCCTGGAGGTGTTAGGTTGGTTTTGAGATATTTGGGGGGGTTTGCAAAGAGGCTTCAGGGGAGAGGTAAGTGACTTTCCTCTCTTCTGATGTCTCTTTGCAGGGCATTTCTGGCTCACGGTCGCGCACAGCATTGCGATTGTGCGGTGGAAATGCCCTCACTAGCACCAGGGATTTTATTTTAGATTGTAGGAAGTGACCCATTGTGCAAGGGTCGCTTTCAGGTGGGTCGGATTTTAAATTTAGATGTTCTGGCCCCCCCCCCCCCGGTGGGCAAATCAACCCGTACTTTTGTCCGTTTTGCCCTTTTTGATGGCCCATCTGTGTGGATGTGATTTTGGGGGTACATTTGTGTATTGTTTATTCATTTGTTATGTTGTTTGTGAAATGTAGTATTAAATTATTTTTTTTCTTCTTTGTTTTTGATCCAGGCTTTTGCTGTTTGTATTGGTGTAGGTTGTGGTTCGGTTAATGCTGGTTTTGCAGCTTGTGTAGTTGCATGTGCTTGGTAAGTAAATGTTTTTTGTACTATTTTTCCTAGATAAATGTGTTGTTATGAAAAGTGAAGTTATTGCTGTTTGTGTGGCTTTGTGTTTCTTGATTGTTAACTTTTTTTTTGTATTGCTGCTTGATGTGTACTTTGTCTAATCTATACTTGTTTTTTTTTCTTTCCAGTGGGATTTCCTTTCTTTTTGCTGTGTTTCAGCAGAGTAGGTGCTGGTGAGTCTTCTTATATTTGGTTAGATTTGAATTGTTTTTGAGTGTATTGATTTTTGTGTGAAGACTCTACCTTGTTTACTTCTTCCTTTGCACAGTGTAGGTTGTTGTTCACTTGTGTGTGTAGTCTTCTTGATTTGTAAGGATAATGGCTGCTCGCAGGATTACTGCTAAGCAGGTTGTTAGTTTGCTTTTTGAGTCTTCCTCTGACCATGGTCCAGACACTGACTCCGATTCGGAGCTTGAGTTAGGTGCAGAAGATTCAGGCAGTGAGTTTTCTCTTCGCATGGTATCATCGGATGATGATTCTTCTTCTAGTGCTGATGAAGTGCCTGTGGTAGAGAGGGACATTGATGTGCCGGTAGAGAGGGAAGAGCCATGTGAGCGGCAGCCTAGGTCCTCAAGGTTTCCCTTTTTTTCTCGTCAGGAACAGGCAAGTGTGGTAAAGGCTGCGCCCAAAAGGTTTCACATTGCTGTGGTGCGCCAAAGGTTATCTGGTGCTGCTAGTCTTCCTGTTGTTGAGCAGCATGAGGCATCTGGTGCTGCTAGTCTTTCTGTTGTTGTTGAGCAGCAAGTGGCATCTGGGGATGCGAGTTCTTCTGTTGATGTTGAGATGCAAGAGGCAGCTGGGGATGTGAGTTCGTCTGTTGGTGAAGAGATGCAAAATGTATCTGGGGATGCTAGTATTCCTGTTGGTGTAGTGAGGCAAGAGGCATCTGGGGATGCTAGTGTTCCCGTTGATGTAGTGCAGCAAGAGGCATCTGGCCTGCAGGCTAGGGTGGCTTCTTCTCCTCATGTTAGTGATGACGTCTGGGTTGCCCCTGGCATGGTGCAGCCGGAATTGCCAGACTTCACTGGTGTTCCAGGGTGTAGAGTGGATACTGACAATTTTTTGCCAATTCAATATTTTCAATTGTTTTTTGACGATGAGTTTTTGCAGGAGATTGTGGAGCAAACTAATTTGTATGCAGAGCAGTATTTGAGGGACCACAGTGCCAGCCTTAAGCCCCATTCCAGAGCTACCCATTGGTCTCCCACATATGTTGAAGAGATGAAGAAGTTTTTGGGATTAACTTTTTTGATGGGCTTGCTAAGGAAGCCATCAATGTCTTCTTATTGGTCCACTAGTCCCTTGATGGCAACATCTATATTTCCAGCACTTATGACTCGTGATCGATATATGCTTCTTCTTCGCATGATGCATTTTGTTGATAATGATTTAGCGTTGCCACGCGATCACCCTGATTGTGACCGTCTTTTTAAGATTCGGCCTGTCCTTGATCACTTTGTTGATCGTTTTCCTGAGATGTTTGCACCTGGAAGAGAAATAGCTGTGGACGAGTCTTTGGTGTTGTTCAAGGGCCGCTTGGTTTTTAGGCAATACATTCCTAGTAAGAGGGCACGCTATGGCATCAAACTGTATATGCTGTGTGACAGTGAGACTGGATATGTTTATAATTTCAGGGTGTACACCGGTAAGGATTCCAGCATTAACACTTCTGCTTGTCCGTCCACTTTTGGAGTGACTGAGAAAATTGTGTGGGAACTAGGTAGACGATTATTTAACAAAGGCCACCATTTATATGTAGATAACTTCTACACTAGTGTGCGTTTGTTCAAGGAGTTGGCCAAAGTGGGCACTGTTGCATGTGGCACGATGCGCAGTAACCGGAAAGGTTTTCCAATAGAACTTGTTTGCAAAAGGCTTGTGCGGGGACAGTCTACTGCATTGCGATGTGGGAAGCTTCTAGCTGTGAAGTTTTCAGACAGGAGAGATGTTTACATGCTGACTACTATCCATGACGAAAGCACTGAAGCTCTGCCAGTTCGGGGTGAGACTGCTGAAGTGCGTAAACCTGTGTGCATTTTAGACTATAATAGGCACATGGGTGGTGTTGACAGAGTAGATCAGAGGTTGGAACCTTATGCTGCTCTTCGAAAGGCTTACGTTTGGTACAAGAAGTTGGCTATCCATCTTTTCCACTTGGCATCCTTTAATGCTTTTGTTGTTTTCCAGAAATCTTGTCCTGAGTCAAAGATGCCTTTTGTTAAGTTTCAGGAGACTATAATAGGCAGCCTTGTACTAGTGGAACAGGCAAGTGTGCCAAGATTTGGAGTGGTGGAGGAAGTGGCTAGACTGAAAGATCGCCACTTTCCAGAATACATTCCTCCCACAACTGCAAAAGACAAACCCACTAAAAGATGTAGAGTCTGTTGGCGAAGAGAAGTGCGGAGGGAGTCTCGTATGCACTGTCCTGACTGTCCTTCAAATCCTGGATTGTGTGTGCCAGCTTGTTTTAAATCGTACCACACACAAAAGAAGTTTTGGGAGTTTCATTGAGCTTGTAAGTGTACTGTCTGGTTTGTTTTCTGTAATATTTTTTTGTTTGCTTTTAGGTTTGCATTAGTGCAAAGCATTTAGGTTTTGAATTTGTGTTAGCAGATTTGTAGGTTTCTACATTTGATTTGTGGTATTTCTTTAAAAAATTCTAATTTTGATGGTGGTGTGTGCAGGATTGTGCTTGGATTGTTGGTGTGCGTGGACAGGCGCTTGGCTGGTGGTGTGCGTGGTCTGGTGCTTGGCTGGAATAGTGCATGGATTGGAGTTGTGCTGGGGGGGTTAGTGGATTTTTGCTTGGCTGGCGGAGTGTATGGTTAGGTGCTTGGCTGGCGGTGTGAGTGGAGTGGTGCTTGGCTGGCGGTGTGTGTGGAGTGGTGCTTGGCTGGCGGCGTGTGTGGAGTGGTGCTTGGATGGTGTTGTGTTTGTGGAGTGGCGCTTGGCTGGTGGTGTGCGTGGAGTGATGCTTGGCTGGTGGTGTGTGTGGAGTGGTAGTTGGCTGTCGGTGTGCGCTGAGTGGTGTTTGGCTGGCAGTGTGCATGGTCTGGTGCTTGGATGGTGGTGTGGGTGGACTGGCGCTCGGCAGGCGGTGTGTGAGTAGTTACTTTCTGTTGGTCACTACACACACTGCTAGTTGAGTGACACTCCACACAGTCCATCATTTTGTGTAGTTGCAGTGTCAGAAATGTGGGCGTGTGAAAGTGATGGGCCCTTGAATGGCGCTGTTTGCTGGTGTGAGTGTTGAAATGTGATGGGTCCGCGGCTGGCGGTGTGAATGTTTTGTATGTGTCACGCGTACGAAAGGTGTATGAATGGCCTGTAAAGAGGTTGGTGCCTTGACGTGGCTTTACAGCTCACGAGCTGCGAGTCAGTGGTTCAGTTTATCATACTTTCAATTATACGCAGTGTATTTCATTTTTGATGAAATTACTTGCGTATCCAATTGTATGTACTGAATCATCACTCACCCTCGTGCCAAATCCAACCAGTATGTGTGTGTGCTTGCGGATTAGATGGGTGTGCAGTAATAATTGTTTTTTTTCTAATTTCTGCAGTAGGGTGTACCTTGCCCCTTATTGTGATTGTTGTTATGTGTTGCTTTTCCATTCGGATGGTGTCAATGGTCTGGTTTGTATCAGGTATGAAAGGTGCATGAATGGCCTGTAAAACGGTTGGTGCCTTGTCGTGGCTTTACAGCTCACGAGTTGCGAGTCACTGGTTCAGTTTTTATGCATTTATTTATTGACAGAGCATTTCATTTTTTTGAAATATCTTGTTAATAAAATTTTATGTACTGAACCATCACTCGCCCTCGTGCCAAATCCAACCTGTATGTGTGTGTCTTTGAGGAATAGATAGCCGTGCTTGAATGTTTGACTTTTGAGTAACTCTGTTAAGGTGTGGTATCCTTTTACTTGGGAGAACAAGGGGAGCGCAGGGTGGTAGGACTTTTTTGCCGGCACGGCGATCCCACGCCAAAATGTTTGGAAAAGTGCTATTTTTACCTATTTTTAAGGTTTGCAAGGAGTTCTGGGTAGGAAAACATTGGTGGACCCACACATGCCATACCTCCCTGGACTCTCCCGGGTGTCTAGTTTTCAGAACTGTTTGGGTTTGCTACTTTCCAAAGAATACCACCCATCCCGGGCCAAAAACTCAGGTGCCTCCCCCCCAAAAAATCAAAGTTATATTGCTTCAGGGTATTTTATATTCACCACTGTTAGATTTGGACCTTTTCCTGTTGCAGCCACTATGGCTACCCACGCAAGTGAGGTACCGTTTTTATCGGGAGACCTGGGGGAATGCTGGGTGGGAGGTAATTTGTGTGAGCCCAGTGATGCCACGCTTTCCCAGACTACAACGTGTGAAAAAATTGATTTTTTTCTGCTAAAATTGAGGTTTGCAAGGGATTCTGGGTAAAGGAACGTTGGCGGATCCACGCAAGCCATACCTCCTTGGAAGCGCCCGGGTGTCTACTTTTCAGAAATGTGTGGGTTTCGTAGGTTTCCATAGATGGCTGTCTCGCACGGGGCCAGAAACCCAGGTAACCCCTAAGTCCACCAGCTTTTGCAAGAGGGGTTACCTGGGTTTTTGGCCCCGTGCGAGACAGCCATCTAGGGAAACCTACCAATCCCACACATTTCTGAAAAGTAGACAACCGGGGGCTTCCAAGGAGGTATGGCTTGCGTGGATCCTCCAACGTTCCTTTACCCAGAATCCCTTGCAAACCTCATTTTTTGCATGGTAAAAAATCAGTTTTTTCACACGTTTTAGTGTGGGAAAGCGTGGCATCACTGGGCACACACAAATTACCTCCCACCCAGCGTTCCCCAAGGTCTCCCGATAAAAATGGTACCTCACTTGCGTGGGTAGGCATAGCGGCTGCTTTAGGAAAAGGCCCAATTCATACTGTGGAGACAAAAACTTTACCTTTAGCCAAATAATCTTATTTTTTGAGGGGGTCACCTGAGCTTTTGGCCCGGGGCTTGGCAGGCATCTTTGGAAACTACCAAACCCAAACAGTTCTGAGAACTAGACACCCAGGGGAGTGCAGGGTGGTATGGCATGCGTGGGTCCCCCAATGTTTCCCTACCCAGAAACCCCTGCAAACCTGAAATTTTGGTCAAAAAACCCACTTTTCCATACTTTTTTGGGTGGGATCTCGCTGCCGGAACAAATGTCCTACCACCCAGTGTTTCCCTTGTTCTCCCGAGTAAAATGATACCTCACTTGTGTGGGTGGGCCAAAGGCATGTGACTTAGGCTGGGGTGCTTAATTTGTAAAACGTAAATATGAGTAAAAACTACTTTTTTCAAAATTCATTTTTGGCGTATTCTGCTTTGGGGCACCCACACAAGTGAGGTATCCTTTTACTCGGGAGAACAAGGGGAACGCAGGGTGGTATGACTTTTTTGCCGACCCGGCGATCCCACGCCAAAAAGTTTGGAAAAGTGCAATTTTTACCTAATTTTAGGGTTTGCAGAGAGTTCTGGGTAGGAAAACATTGGGGGACCCATGCATGCCATACCTCCCTGGAGTCCCCCGGGTGTCTAGTTTTCAGAACTGTTTGGGTTTGCTACTTTGCAAAGAATACCACCGAGCCCCGGGCCACAAACTCAGATGCCCCCCCCCCAAAATCAAGGTAGTTTTGCAATAAGGTAATGTAAATTCACCACCGTACAATTTGAACCGTTTCCTGTTGCAGCCACTATGTTTACCCACGCAAGTGAGGTACCGTTTTTTTCGGGAGACCTGGGGGCACGCTGGGTGGGTGGAAATTTGTTGATCCACGCAGATTCCAGAACTTTCCACCACAGAAATGTGAGGAAAATGTGTTTTTTTGGTCAAATTTTTATGTTTGCAAGGGATTCTGGGTAACAAAACCTGGGGGTAGGCAGGCGAGTCACCCCATCCTGAATTCCCCTGGGTGTCTAGTTTTCAAAAATGTATAGGTTTGCTAGGTTTCCCTAGGTGCTGGCAGAGCTACGGCGCAAAAACAAAAGGTAGTCTTTTTGTCCGAATCGTGCTAAATTTCACTGGGAAATTGAGGTGCGACCATGCTGCGTTTTGCGCTGTTTCATGTCGCAGCCACTATGCCTACCCACGCAAGTGAGGTACCGTTTTTTTCGGGAGACCTGGGGGCACGCTGGGTGAGTGGAAATTTGTTGATCCACGCAGATTCCAGAACTTTCCACCACAGAAATGTGAGGAAAATGTGTTTTTTTGGTCAAATGTTTATGTTTGCAAGGGATTCTGGGTAACAAAACCTGGGGGTAGGCAGGCGAGTCACCCCATCCTGAATTCCCCTGGGTGTCTAGTTTTCAAAAATGTATAGGTTTGCTAGGTTTCCCTAGGTGCTGGCAGAGCTACGGCGCAAAAACAAAAGGTAGTCTTTTTGTCCGAATCGTGCTAAATTTCACTGGGAAATTGAGGTGCGACCATGCTGCGTTTTGCGCTGTTTCATGTCGCAGCCACTATGCCTACCCACGCAAGTGAGGTACCGTTTTTTTCGGGAGACCTGGGGGCACGCTGGGTGGGTGGAAATGTGTTGATCCACGCAGATTCCAGAACTTTCCACCACAGAAATGTGAGGAAAATGTGTTTTTTTGGTCAAATTTTTATGTTTGCAAGGGATTCTGGGTAACAAAACCTGGGGGTAGGCAGGCGAGTCACCCCATCCTGAATTCCCCTGGGTGTCTAGTTTTCAAAAATGTATAGGTTTGCTAGGTTTCCCTAGGTGCTGGCAGAGCTACGGCGCAAAAACAAAAGGTAGTCTTTTTGTCCGAATCGTGCTAAATTTCACTGGGAAATTGAGGTGCGACCATGCAGCGTTTTGCGCTGTTTCATGTCGCAGCCACTATGCCTACCCACGCAAGTGAGGTACCGTTTTTTTCGGGAGACCTGGGGGCACGCTGGGTGGGTGGAAATTTGTTGATCCACGCAGATTCCAGAACTTTCCACCACAGAAATGTGAGGAAAATGTGTTTTTTTGGTCAAATTTTTATGTTTGCAAGGGATTCTGGGTAACAAAACCTGGGGGTAGGCAGGCGAGTCACCCCATCCTGAATTCCCCTGGGTGTCTAGTTTTCAAAAATGTATAGGTTTGCTAGGTTTCCCTAGGTGCTGGCAGAGCTACGGCGCAAAAACAAAAGGTAGTCTTTTTGTCCGAATCGTGCTAAATTTCACTGGGAAATTGAGGTGCGACCATGCTGCGTTTTGCGCTGTTTCATGTCGCAGCCACTATGCCTACCCACGCAAGTGAGGTACCGTTTTTTTCGGGAGACCTGGGGGCACGCTGGGTGGGTGGAAATTTGTTGATCCACGCAGATTCCAGAACTTTCCACCACAGAAATGTGAGGAAAATGTGTTTTTTTGGTCAAATTTTTATGTTTGCAAGGGATTCTGGGTAACAAAACCTGGGGGTAGGCAGGCGAGTCACCACATCCTGAATTCCCCTGGGTGTCTAGTTTTCAAAAATGTATAGGTTTGCTAGGTTTCCCTAGGTGCTGGCAGAGCTACGGCGCAAAAACAAAAGGTAGTCTTTTTGTCCGAATCGTGCTAAATTTCACTGGGAAATTGAGGTGCGACCATGCTGCGTTTTGCGCTGTTTCATGTCGCAGCCACTATGCCTACCCACGCAAGTGAGGTACCGTTTTTTTCGGGAGACCTGGGGGCACGCTGGGTGGGTGGAAATTTGTTGATCCACGCAGATTCCAGAACTTTCCACCACAGAAATGTGAGGAAAATGTGTTTTTTTGGTCATATTTTTATGTTTGCAAGGGATTCTGGGTAACAAAACCTGGGGGTAGGCAGGCGAGTCACCCCATCCTGAATTCCCCTGGGTGTCTAGTTTTCAAAAATGTATAGGTTTGGTAGGTTTCCCTAGGTGCTGGCAGAGCTACGGCGCAAAAACTAAAGGTAGTCTTTTTGTCCAAATCGTGCTAAATTTCACTGGGAAATTGAGGTGCGACCATGCTGCGTTTTGCGCTGTTTCATGTCGCAGCCACTATGCCTACCCACGCAAGTGAGGTACCGTTTTTTTCGGGAGACCTGGGGGCACGCTGGGTGAGTGGAAATTTGTTGATCCACGCAGATTCCAGAACTTTCCACCACAGAAATGTGAGGAAAATGTGTTTTTTTGGTCGAATTTTTATGTTTGCAAGGGATTCTGGGTAACAAAACCTGGGGGTAGGCAGGCGAGTCACCCCATCCTGAATTCCCCTGGGTGTCTAGTTTTCAAAAATGTATAGGTTTGCTAGGTTTCCCTAGGTGCTGGCAGAGCTACGGTGCAAAAACAAAAGGTAGTCTTTTTGTCCGAATCGTGCTAAATTTCACTGGGAAATTGAGGTGCGACCATGCTGCGTTTTGCGCTGTTTCATGTCGCAGCCACTATGCCTACCCACGCAAGTGAGGTACCGTTTTTTTCGGGAGACCTGGGGGCACGCTGGGTGGGTGGAAATTTGTTGATCCACGCAGATTCCAGAACTTTCCACCACAGAAATGTGAGGAAAATGTGTTTTTTTGGTCAAATTTTTATGTTTGCAAGGGATTCTGGGTAACAAAACCTGGGGGTAGGCAGGCGAGTCACCCCATCCTGATTTCCCCTGGGTGTCTAGTTTTCAAAAATGTATAGGTTTGCTAGGTTTCCCTAGGTGCTGGCAGAGCTACGGCGCAAAAACAAAAGGTAGTCTTTTTGTCCGAATCGTGCTAAATTTCACTGGGAAATTGAGGTGCGACCATGCTGCGTTTTGCGCTGTTTCATGTCGCAGCCACTATGCCTACCCACGCAAGTGAGGTACCGTTTTTTTCAGGAGACCTGGGGGCACGCTGGGTGGGTGGAAATTTGTTGATCCACGCAGATTCCAGAACTTTCCACCACAGAAATGTGAGGAAAATGTGTTTTTTTGGTCAAATTTTTATGTTTGCAAGGGATTCTGGGTAACAAAACCTGGGGGTAGGCAGGCGAGTCACCCCATCCTGAATTCCCCTGGGTGTCTAGTTTTCAAAAATGTATAGGTTTGCTAGGTTTCCCTAGGTGCTGGCAGAGCTACGGCGCAAAAACAAAAGGTAGTCTTTTTGTCCGAATCGTGCTAAATTTCACTGGGAAATTGAGGTGCGACCATGCTGCGTTTTGCGCTGTTTCATGTCGCAGCCACTATGCCTACCCACGCAAGTGAGGTACCGTTTTTTTCGGGAGACCTGGGGGCACGCTGGGTGGGTGGAAATTTGTTGATCCACGCAGATTCCAGAACTTTCCACCACAGAAATGTGAGGAAAATGTGTTTTTTTGGTCAAATTTTTATGTTTGCAAGGGATTCTGGGTAACAAAACCTGGGGGTAGGCAGGCGAGTCACCACATCCTGAATTCCCCTGGGTGTCTAGTTTTCAAAAATGTATAGGTTTGCTAGGTTTCCCTAGGTGCTGGCAGAGCTACGGCGCAAAAACAAAAGGTAGTCTTTTTGTCCGAATCGTGCTAAATTTCACTGGGAAATTGAGGTGCGACCATGCTGCGTTTTGCGCTGTTTCATGTCGCAGCCACTATGCCTACCCACGCAAGTGAGGTACCGTTTTTTTCGGGAGACCTGGGGGCACGCTGGGTGGGTGGAAATTTGTTGATCCACGCAGATTCCAGAACTTTCCACCACAGAAATGTGAGGAAAATGTGTTTTTTTGGTCAAATTTTTATGTTTGCAAGGGATTCTGGGTAACAAAACCTGGGGGTAGGCAGGCGAGTCACCCCATCCTGAATTCCCCTGGGTGTCTAGTTTTCAAAAATGTATAGGTTTGCTAGGTTTCCCTAGGTGCTGGCAGAGCTACGGCGCAAAAACAAAAGGTAGTCTTTTTGTCCGAATCGTGCTAAATTTCACTGGGAAATTGAGGTGCGACCATGCTGCGTTTTGCGCTGTTTCATGTCGCAGCCACTATGCCTACCCACGCAAGTGAGGTACCGTTTTTTTCGGGAGACCTGGGGGCAAGCTGGGTGGGTGGAAATTTGTTGATCCACGCAGATTCCAGAACTTTCCACCACAGAAATGTGAGGAAAATGTGTTTTTTTGGTCAAATTTTTATGTTTGCAAGGGATTCTGGGTAACAAAACCTGGAGGTAGGCAGGCGAGTCACCCCATCCTGAATTCCCCTGGGTGTCTAGTTTTCAAAAATGTATAGGTTTGCTAGGTTTCCCTAGGTGCTGGCAGAGCTACGGCGCAAAAACAAAAGGTAGTCTTTTTGTCCGAATCGTGCTAAATTTCACTGGGAAATTGAGGTGCGACCATGCTGCGTTTTGCGCTGTTTCATGTCGCAGCCACTATGCCTACCCACGCAAGTGAGGTACCATTTTTTTCGGGAGACCTGGGGGCACGCTGGGTGGGTGGAAATTTGTTGATCCACGCAGATTCCAGAACTTTCCACCACAGAAATGTGAGGAAAATGTGTTTTTTTGGTCAAATTTTTATGTTTGCAAGGGATTCTGGGTAACAAAACCTGGGGGTAGGCAGGCGAGTCACCCCATCCTGAATTTCCCTGGGTGTCTAGTTTTCAAAAATGTATAGGTTTGCTAGGTTTCCCTAGGTGCTGGCAGAGCTACGGCGCAAAAACAAAAGGTAGTCTTTTTGTCCGAATCGTGCTAAATTTCACTGGGAAATTGAGGTGCAACCATGCTGCGTTTTGCGCTGTTTCATGTCGCAGCCACTATGCCTACCCACGCAAGTGAGGTACCGTTTTTTTCGGGAGACCTGGGGGCACGCTGGGTGAGTGGAAATTTGTTGATCCACGCAGATTCCAGAACTTTCCACCACAGAAATGTGAGGAAAATGTGTTTTTTTGGTCAAATTTTATGTTTGCAAGGGATTCTGGGTAACAAAACCTGGGGGTAGGCAGGCGAGTCACCCCATCCTGAATTCCCCTGGGTGTCTAGTTTTCAAAAATGTATAGGTTTGCTAGGTTTCCCTAGATGCTGGCAGAGCTACGGCGCAAAAACAAAAGGTAGTCTTTTTGTCCGAATCGTGCTAAATTTCACTGGGAAATTGAGGTGCGACCATGCTGCGTTTTGCGCTGTTTCATGTCGCAGCCACTATGCCTACCCACGCAAGTGAGGTACCGTTTTTTTCGGGAGACCTGGGGGCACGCTGGGTGGGTGGAAATTTGTTGATCCACGCAGATTCCAGAACTTTCCACCACAGAAATGTGAGGAAAATGTGTTTTTTTGGTCAAATTTTTATGTTTGCAAGGGATTCTGGGTAACAAAACCTGGGGGTAGGCAGGCGAGTCACCCCATCCTGAATTCCCCTGGGTGTCTAGTTTTCAAAAATGTATAGGTTTGCTAGGTTTCCCTAGGTGCTGGCAGAGCTACGGCGCAAAAACAAAAGGTAGTCTTTTTGTCCGAATCGTGCTAAATTTCACTGGGAAATTGAGGTGCGACCATGCTGCGTTTTGCGCTGTTTCATGTCGCAGCCACTATGCCTACCCACGCAAGTGAGGTACCGTTTTTTTCGGGAGACCTGGGGGCACGCTGGGTGGGTGGAAATTTGTTGATCCACGCAGATTCCAGAACTTACCACCACAGAAATGTGAGGAAAATGTGTTTTTTTGGTCAACTTTTTATGTTTGCAAGGGATTCTGGGTAACAAAACCTGGGGATAGGCAGGCGAGTCACCCCATCCTGAATTTCCCTGGGTGTCTAGTTTTCAAAAATGTATAGGTTTGCTAGGTTTCCCTAGGTGCTGGCAGAGCTACGGCGCAAAAACAAAAGGTAGTCTTTTTGTCCGAATCGTGCTAAATTTCACTGGGAAATTGAGGTGCGACCATGCTGCGTTTTGCGCTGTTTCATGTCGCAGCCACTATGCCTACCCACGCAAGTGAGGTACCGTTTTTTTCGGGAGACCTGGGGGCACGCTGGGTGGGTGGAAATTTGTTGATCCACGCAGATTCCAGAACTTTCCACCACAGAAATGTGAGGAAAATGTGTTTATTTTGTGAAAAACTTAGCTTTGCAAGGGATTCTGGGTAACAAAACCTGGTGGTAGGCAGTCGAGTCACCCCATCCTGAATTCCCCTGGGTGTCTACTTTTCAAAAATGTATAGGTTTGCAAGGTTTCCCTAGGTGCCGGCAGAGCTAGGGTGCAAAAACTACAGGTAGGCACTTTGCCAAAAAAGGGTCAATTTGTAACTGCTAAATTTAGGTGTGACCACGTTGCATTTTCCGCCGTTTCCTGTCGCAGGCACAAGGCCGACCCACACAAGTGAGGTACCGTTTTTATCGGGACACTTGGGGTAATTCAGATTTGTAAATCAACTGTTATTACCAATTGAGCTTTCATGCATTTCTCCCTTTGAATGAAAGACATTGAGTAAAAAAAAAATCTTTATGAAAAATGACCAATAATTCTCATGCTAGTATGAGTATTCCCAACTTTGAAAATGTGCAATTATATACTGTTTCTGAAGTCTATAATTTGTACCCAATTCAGAAATACATAGGTGTCTTTCATACAGATTATTCCATGTATACATTTTCCAAGACAAAGTGCACTATACCCAGTAAATGAAAAAATACCATTGCAAGTTGCTGCTCAGTTTTTGGATCTGGGTTCGTCGGGTTCTTGGTGAAACTACAAGTCCTATATATCCCCACAACCAGGAAGGTCTAACGGATGTAACGGTATATTGCTTTCCAAGAGCTGTCAAAATTAGAAAAAGTTATAGGTGAAAACGTTGAGACAAAAGGCTGTTTTTTTCAACAAAATTTCAAATATTCCAATATCTAACTGTTAGTTTCTATAACGAAACCTTCATGGATTTAGACAAATGACCCCTTTCTGAATTCAGAATTTTGTCTACTTTTCGAAAATGTAAAGCTTTCCAGGATCCATTATTGCTTTCAAACTCATTTCTACCATTAACTGGAAGGAGGTGGAAAGCTCTAAAAATAGCAAAAATAGGCTATGTCCCAGAAAAATGCCAAAACTGAGTGAAAAATTTCGGTTCTCTGACAAAAGTCTGTCATTCCCTGAAAGCTGAGAAAATGGAGATTTCAGCCCCACAAACCTTTTTGTGATACCATTTTCAGGGAAACACCCAGAGGCTTTCATTTGCAGCCCGTTTTTCCCATTTTTCTGAAAAAAACAAAAAAATCACTATATTTTGCTAAATTTCTGGGCCCCCTCCAAGGGAATCCACAAACCCAGGGCGCCTTTAGAATCCACATGATGTTGGAAGAAAAGGACGCAAATTTGGCGTGGATACCTTATGTGGTCAAAAAGTTACAAGGGCCTAAGCGCGCACTACTCCAAAACGCCAAAAAAAGCCTCAGCACAGGAGGGGAAAAGGCCTAGCAGCGAAGGGGTTAAAGTTAGTGGCCACACCCTTTCTGTTGTGAAAATAAACTCAAAAGTCACGTCAGTTGTCTTGTTTCCTCCAATATAAGCCTTTTCTTTTCATAAATAGAGCAACATTATGATATCTTAAAACAGCTGTTTGGTCAATTGTGGAAGGTGGGATTGAGACCTAGTTTCCTGATTAGACATTGTGTAATTCAGATACAGGAATGAACACATTCTTTCCCCCTTTCTACCCTGATGACAATTGTATTAATGACCCAAGAGGTAAGATGGTTGTCTTTTGCCTCCTATATAAGGCCTTCACTGTTGTCATAGATGGAGCAACATTTATGGTCTATCAAACCATATAGATGAAAGTGTTGTACTGTGCACTTCCTGAACTAAGTTATTTCAAGTTGCACTCAAATGTGATGATCTCTGAAATGGAAGCAGAGGAAGAAAGATAATTCATTGAGTCACACAGTTTGGTCAAGCTGGGAAGTTTTGATTGAAACCAGGATGTGAGGGTCAGGGCCCGGCAACAAGTTTTGCCCTGGGTTCAATAGAAGGCTTCTGACTGTCCTGGGACTGTTATGCAAGGTTATTCAAATTGTCCTTTTTTAGGTCTCGCTAGAGTCAGCGCGCATGCGCTGCTCTTGCGAGAAATTTAGTAGCTGCTTTGAAAAGTGCTACCCTGGCCGCCCCCCAGCTTGCTAGAACGTGCACAGGCGCGCACCTACACTTTTTCACATCGTGCGCGCACCACTCACGTCCCCCCTCGTGGTTTTTTTTATTATTTAAATTTGCGGCCGCACTGCGTTACTTTTGCGGCCATGTAGCCAATGCTTGTTAAGTCTGTGGAGGAGCCCTCTTTTTGCAGCAGGTGAGACCGGTATTAGTTTGGCAATCCCCAAGCTTCCGGTAGTGGTTGTGCACTAGCACCAAGGGTGTGTACTATATCCCCGGATTCGTCCGTTATTCTTGAAACATGCTGGCTTACATCTAGAGAACATAGACAATGCAAATCTTTGCAGTAGAATACATGTACTACTGTTAGCACATAATGCAGTTCTGCTTACACTGACTGAGTGCCCAATGCACAAACTTAAACGTCGTTGTAGAATACTTTAAAGAACAGCAGCTAATTTTTAACATAACAAAAACAAGCCATGACAATGAAACCCAATGCAGATTTCAGCTCATTTTACGTTAACAATTAGATCGAGTGGGAAAATCTGAGCACACGCTTTGATAAGCTGGTGTACAATCAATACAGAGAAAAGGTTGCGGATACTTCAGTCATTAGATGTAAAAAAAAAAAAAAGATGGCATCAATCTGAGCTTCCTAAGCTTCTGTTGCTCTCTCATTAGGACCTGAAGCACCTGATAGCTCTTTATTTGTAATTAGTTTCTCTACCAATTGCAGATGCAATTGCTCTTGGTCCAGTTTTTTACGGAATTCGACGATGTAAGAACGAGCATGCTGCCATACCTGCACTCATTGTGGGAGGTAATCACGCCTATCAAATAAACTGTTGCGGAATGTTTTAAGTTCCTTGAATTTGAAACTAAAAAAGATATCAGATACTCTGTTCCTGTGCAGGCGTTGAAGCAAAAAGCACACAACACGAATAACTAAGAACACGAACAGCAAGGCTATAGCCACTGAAAGAAAAAGACCAGTCAGACTGGTGCAGAGATAGCAGCATTTATTGTATCGACTGATTTCTCCCGATCCGGCATATTACCATTATCCATCTTACCATAGGCTAATGAACACATTTATGGCATGTTCAGAAAGGTACACAGACAACTAATAAACAAGCTGATTGCAGTTAAATAAAATAAAAAAATCTTGATTCTCTAAACCAGTTTTGATCTGAGACAGCAACATTACATCATCAGAATAGTAAGGAGGTGTATCCCATTAAAAACATGTTCACATCATAAGTTAAACAAGCATTGGCATAGCCAATAGGTCTCGACTTTGGGACCTTATAAGTGTTTAGCCATGCAACTGTTGATGTTGTTGCACCAAGGATATTGTGCTGCATAAGTAAATACTTATAAGTTCCCAAAAGCGCAACCTATTGGCTATGCCAATGCTTGTTATATAAGATGTGGAAATACCCCTCTTTATACAGCAGCCACCCCTTGGGAAGTAATAGTGCATGCATGCCTCCTTCAGCAGACAGGTACAGCTAGGGACACCTCCGCACAAGCAAGTACAAATCAGGTAATAGCATTGCAAGCTTTTAGTTCTTCACAAAATAGAGGCAGCATGGAAACAGAAAAATGCAGGCTTCCATTTCCATAGTACAGATCCAGCATGGCTGAGTTAGACAAGCTTTCATCACTCCCAGAACATGAATGATTAAGGCATCAGTGACATGTAGGTTACAGACAGATGTCTGGAACTGGCACTTAACTCACTTACAGAATGTATAGGTGGATGAGTCAGTGAATATTTGAGTACAGTTATCATTCTCGCTTACGTGATTCCACGTCAGCACTCCGAAAATCCTGCGACTGTCACTCTGAGACCTGCTTTTGTTGATTCTTTGTTTTTGCAGTAACCTAATAGATCATTGTTAATTGGAATAGCTTAGCTGTGATCAGCCTGTCCCAAGTAACAAAAGATGACAACAAAACCTAGTAGTGTCTAAGAGAGCAATAGCTCTGTGCTGTGTTCTAATTTGCATACTCCAGACAGCGTGCCCCTTGATTGGGTGACGTCCCCTAGTCATAGCTTAGTCCCTCGATGGGGTTGTAAGAGTTCTTTAAAATGAAGTTCAAACACAATTTGCTCTGTATTCCAGAATTCTTTTTATTTCATTCTGTATATCCCATTGATTTTGGTTATATTCATTTGATTCAAATGATAATTATGGCCTCCAGCCTTTATGCCCATAATTATAAGGACTAAGCTGTGACTAGGGGATGTCACCCAATCAAGGGCCACGCTGTCTGGATTATATTTAGTACTCTGAAACGGAGAGTACACCCTAGAGCACGCATCAACGGATAAAACTCTGAATAACTGTGAGTGCAAGTGTGACATATGACATCTAATTTGCATACTGCAACCTGGATGTGCTCTTAAGTGTGACAGCGCTTTTCAAGGAATGTGTATCTGGTGGTACTGGTGAAGCCTTTACTTATATGGCCGAGTTTTTCCACTAAAAGCCATTTTGCGTGGTGAGCGCCGAATTTGTAGATTGTGTAGTGGTGTGGGTACGGCAGCCTTTAGCTGTGGTGGTGCCTTGTGCGACAATCATTTTTGGCGCTTCCTCCCCCCATGACCTTCTCCTCGAATTCCCTCACTACCACCAGGGCAAAGTGCCCCTCATCACTCCATAGTCCTTTTCTCACATTAATTTCTGTTGTTTTAAAGCACTTGTTATTGCTGGCTGTACTAAGAAGACAGTATATCTACCCTAACTATCCCTGTTTAGCAACATTAGGAATAGATAATGAAAGGGTGGAGAAAAAATACATAACGTCCTAAAATATTTACTGCAATGTGCATGCAGCTCTTTAAAGACAGATCAGTCAGTAACTGTTCTATATTCGGGTTGTATCTTATGAACTGCAGTAACAAACAGATCTCTGTGACAAAAGCAGTAATCCACTCAGCTATCCACATAAAAATAGATCTATAAGGTATGCATTCTTTGCAACAGACATATTAACCCTCTGTGCTACCATATGGTAAACCAAATCTGCCTCTAGACAAACTCCAAGCTCTCTCTCTAGCAGCAACATTAATCACTAGAGTTATATTGACATTTGTATTGCTACCTGAAAGCTGAATGCACAAGGAACTGGCAGCAGCTGTTTTTAAATCGTAAGTTATTGCTAATAACAGCGCCCCCCATGAGGTCATCACACCCCCTTCTCAGGTCTGCATAGGCAAACTGCAACAGGTGCACCACCCAAAAGCTGCCCTGGGTGTGGGGGCTTCTGTTTCATTCTCTAAAAAGTGAGACTGATGTCTGTGGGTGAAAAATACACGCAGAACAGGGCAAAGACGGTTTGCATTCATACATGGGGCATATTTATTGAAGATCAGAGTTGCCCTTGCGCCACATAATATGGCGTAAGAGTGATGCAACTCTTGTTAGATTTCTCAAGCCATGCAAGGCCACCTTGCGTGACCTGAGTGGCTAGATAACTCGAAAGTAACACAATGCAGCACAAATCGCTGAGTTGCATTACCCTACCCCAGAGAGGCGTTCCGTGGGTGGAGCATTAGTGTTTCTACACATCAACCCATGGATTTTTGGTGCATAAACAAATCTATCATTACTGGTAGACCTAGGAAAGCGTCAAAATGCTATGCCCCCCCTAGGGACGGCGTAACGAAGAGAAATATCTTTATCTGTCCTCGTTACTTTCTCTTTCTAGGTGTGCTGCATTCTGCAGCATACATAGAAAAAGATGTGTCCCTTCCTGCAAAAAAACAATCCTGCTTACAATGCAGGCATGGTGCAAGAGTGCCTGCGATGGTGCTAGGCAGTACATTATGCACCAGCACAAGAAAAAGACAGAGTGCATCATATAATGTTAGATACAACGCATTCCTACCCATTCCCTATCATAGGACACAGCAAGGTGACTTGTTGTGCTGTGTGATTCATAAGTATGCCCCTACTGTGTCATAGTCCATTTTTTTATTTCATCCATGATGCGCAGCACCCATGCTGCTATACAAAATGGGTGAAAACACATTACAAAGCCAATAGCTCTAGCGTAGGTTACCCTATGGGCTTTGCTAATGTTTGTTGTCTTTTTGCGGCTAACCATTTTTCATAACAATGGCCTCGAACATCATAAGTTTACAAATGTGAGCTGAACATGTGAATGCTATAACCTGATACATTGTATTCTCCTATTATGTTTTATCACCTCTTTTCAATAACATCTAATAATAATCCTTGTAAGATGTAGCCTTTTCTTAATTTGCCAATTCTGCTGATATATGTTCTTCGAACACATTTATGGTACATGACTCTGAAATGTATCTTGCTATGTTTTGATGTCCCCCTACATAGGTTTCTGCACACTAGCTGTTTTTCTCCCACATCTTCATGCTACTTTTCCTTTAACTGCATTTTACTCTTTATGGTTTATCCTCACGTTTCTCTATTAATGCTATTCAACTCTTAGCATATAGGCGTAATTTCATTTCCGAACACATATTTTACCTACATTAGTCCTAGAATTAATGTATTTTAATAGGATGTATGACGTTACAACGCATACTTTTACAACGCCTACCTTTACATCGCAAGTTTTACAACACATACCATTACAACGCATAATGCTTTTGGGCGCTGGATAGTGAATAGTTTAATTTACTATTCCAACTCCAGTCCCCGTGGATAGTAGGGAAGGTTATTCGATAGTAAATTAACCTATTCCCTATCCTAGAGCGCCCCCCCAGCGCTATGCGTTGTAATAGTTTGCGTTGTAAAAGTTGCGTTGTAATGGTAGTTCGTTGTAAAAGTTTCGTTGTAAAGGCTGTATACCATTTTAATATATTAGAATGTATGCGTATGCATTTTCCATTGTAACTAGTGTGAAACCGCATTAATACATTCCGCATTTGACCAAAATGTTATTATGGCTTATTCTACAGCGCTCAAAAACCAGACTAGGCGGGGTTGGCTCTATATAAAATATCTCGCAGACATGTTGCTCTACACACCTTCATCTGTCCCTTGCACTACAGTGCATCTTCTTTCGTTTAAACAATGTCCTGCCTCTCTCCCAGTACTGCTGCAATCTGTCTTGGCTACACACCTCCCACTAGAATGCATGCCGAAGTATAGTTTTTCTTACAAAATATGTGTTAATGTCACAATACATTCTTCATACTATAAACGACTGACCTGTGCATCGGCAAGTATTGTTTTCTTTAATGCTATGCACATTTACAAAGCTAATTATAAAAGTAGGAAGACGATTTCAGGGCGATTTCTGGAATATGCATAAAAGGAGTAGTGCTTTGAACCTGTCCCAAGAATGCAATTGTATATTTCCGCCTTATCTCACAGAAAGACATGCAGTACAGTTCAGTCTGCAGACAGTAAAAGACCAACATCAACATGGCATCCTGGAGTATAATGCCCACAACTCTAGTTTTATGCTCCATGTACTGGTTCATTTTACGCTAGATAGGGTTTAATGAGCATGAACTTTTTTGAAACTGTAGTAAGACAGCTGACATCCCACATTACCGCCAGAAGCGTTTCTTCTGGGTGGCTTGAATACTCCAATTGCCTAGCGTTTGAGCAACCCGGGAGCACAACAACCATATTGTGATGGCTTAATGCCATCCCATTAGTGCTTTGGCTCTAAACCAGGCCAACAAGTGTACAAGGTTCATTAATGTCTTTATGTGACTGTGACCCGCTGGGAAACAATGTTGACTCGCCTTTAATGCATTTCAAACAAGCACAGTATTTTTAAGGGTTGGGAACAACTGAAATATTTACTATCCAAGACCTGAAACAAGCTAAAATATCTGAGCTTCATAGGGTAAAGCTTCAGGTTCTTTTTTGAGACAAATAGAAGCCTTTGACTTTGGCACCTATGGCTCCCTTCTTAGTGGGCATCCACATCAGTAGAATTTCAAGAATTGAAGCACACCTTTTTTGAATGAACATACAAGTAAGATTTTGAATTCTAAGCATTTTCCACTTTAAACGGGATTATGGAAATTGTAAATGCACAAAAGTCCAGCCCTCAAGAAAAATATGGCCAGAGCAAGACCACTAAATGTTAAATGTTATATACTTGTAAAGCGCACAGCTGCCCCAGCAAAGGGGCGTCCCGGCGCTGTATACCACTGGGGAACCCATCCTGGCTTTCCCTGTGAGATGGTCCCTCCTGGGCATCTCCAAGGTGAAGACAAGCATCCCCGGCGCTGATGGGGCCATTAGTAGAGATTAAGCAAGCTATTGCCCAGAGTTGCTGAGTGTGACCCATGGTTGGAGTAGGCACTGAGGCGAGAATTATCGAGTCCGCTGACCATGGCCCAAGACCCTGCCGCGTCGGGAATCGAACCCTGGTCCCAGGCTGACCTCTGCTTCCGGGTCTGCTGCCTCTAACCAGTGAGCCACACCACTCCACTGTATACTCTTAATCACGTTTCAAATAAACATTCATCTCTATACGCAAAATATTTGGTGGTTTTGGTGGGCAACTCAAAAATCCTTCAGAGTACAACTAATGTGTCCATGATCGGAGCTCATGTTTAGAATTACTACCTGAATGGAACTTTGGCTGTGCGAGATGCAAGAACCACATGCCAGAGGCATTGCCAGCAGGTCTGGCTTTACAAGAAAGTTGCATGGCATTGTAAAGCATTACAAGTAAATAGCAGGGGAATGAATATGTATTTGGGAGGAAGCTAATAACTGTAAATATCAGTGAAGGTTAAAAGGTCAAACCTATAAAGCATGTAGGATAATAACTGCCCTCCTCCCATCCGCGCTTCTGCCAAAGATAAACAAGGAAAATGATTTTGTTATCTATTACAGTTTCATGTGTGTGCCACTGAAGGTTCAATCTCAGGCTGCTGGATGAATAAACAAAATGACAACACTTGTGTGGAGGGCAAGCACTTTCTTGTGGAAGCACACGCCTTCTGCCCAATCAAACCTTCCTTTCTGGTAATGCTCACATAATTGGCTGGAGACAGCTGCACTGTCAAGCCAGACTACAAAAACATAAAGCAGCTCCAATGGTTGTTTGTTTTTTCTTACTATTTGTTCGCATTCAGGCTTCCTTTACTGCTTCCGAGGTTCAAGGGACCAGAGATCGGAGAGGGTCTTTCAAGGGTCCTGTATGCGTTGAGGAGCGTAGAGCTTTATCAGCAAGAGTGTAATGCCCAAATCAATGCATCTGCTACTTGCACATGATGTCCGCTACCTGCTCCCTTGTACTGTCTTGAGATACACCTATTGGGACAAGACTGATGCTGCTGCCCTCAGCTATTCATATTGCCACTTAGGGTCCGATCCCGATCTGGGTCGGTAAGCTCTCTGACAGAGCCGGATCCGGAGTGTTTTCCGACCGAGCTGGACTCCTGCAGTCCTACCGAGTGAGTACGATGAGGCCGCATGCTGCCGGACTCGGTTCGGTCGGACTCCCATAGAAGTCAATGGGAGCCGGTCGTACGACTCGTACCTGGACTCCCATTGACTGAATGGGTACGTCTCGCACAAGTGCACCCCCTACAGTGGGTAGGGTCTGTGCCATCCGCAACGTACATGCCTGTGTTGGAGAGACCCTTGGATCTACCCCTGTGCCCGAGTCATAAGGCTACAGCGACCGGGGTCCGACGTGGACCCCGAAAGGCAGCTTCCCGGACGTTTTGCAAGCCGGAAACTTCGGCTCGATCCGGCTGTCCGACGCTGGCATCACACTGGCTTGGTTGGAATTCACCTCCATTGCACGGCACGGTTTTTCTCACGGACGAGGTGTACAGATCGATTCGGACCTGGAAACGGTTCGATCGGCGATTTTGCGTTTCTCGAATCATACTTGCTGGCTCCTACAGCTGTACAAGTCGGGCGGGAAGCACACGTACGGTTTGTACTTTTTATGGCCAGATTGCGTTCAGAGACCTTCCGAGCGAGATCGGAATTGGCGCCTAAGTAGCAATCTGGCATCATGTTATAACAGAGAAGTGCTCACAATGTAAATATAAGGACCCCTGCTACTAATATTTGTTCCTAGGGCAGGGAAAATGCAATTGTTCAAAAAATAAATCCCTAGGCAATTATTTGGTCTAGAAAAGATATAAGACCATAAATCTAGTATGAGAGGAATGGACTCAATGTACCATGATTCACATTAAAAATGTATTATATTTGTACAAAATAATTTAAAATAACTACAAAAAGTTCCTTTGTTCGGTATAAATAAACATATTATATACAATGACATCACAGGAAACAAACAATACGTTTCAGACCTTACATGCATTTTTACAATATCTCATACAGACGGCACAGCTGTATGTACCCTAAGAATACTTAATATGTAAAAGTCTAAATGATCAAACAATGAATTAATGACATCACGGTGTGTGCATGCAATATTCAGCTAAACAGTGACAGTAAGAAATACACAGAGTTAGATGATACAGTATGGTGGCTTATAAATTCATTCAGTGATGGATAGTCAATGTATCTACGTGCGTTTAGGTGAACATGATGCCTTCATCAGGAAAGCTACATAAAAAATAAAGCCAGGCCCTTGAAAATTACAGTCAGTCAAACACATCAAACAGATCAAGACAATGCACGCAGCTGTTTGAGGCGGTTGGGTAACTTGTCTATATGATAATGAAACTCAATCGTTAGTCCGAATATGAACCCATTCTGCGAAGGAACAAAAAAGGATAAGGAAGGATCTTTTCTGTATGTGACCAACGTTTAGGATAAGGAATGAGAGAAGGGCATTCCTATTCAGTATTGCCGAGGTAATTTTAAATAGTAGCGGTGCTGATAGTCATCAGTATGGGCCAACAACAATTAGAAACTCCCACGGGCTGGGGGCCTCCACGGGATCGTTGTCTTCGAAGGATATTTGAGAAGACTGTCCTTTTTTGAACAATAACCGAGAAGTGCTATCACAGCGCTAACTTACTTTAGGGGAAATTGTGTTTTTCTTGCTGATATAATGCCCCAAAAGGACTTGCTCTGACTCCCTTATGTAGATATATCACACGGGGCTGGTGAGCCAGGCATGGGCACAGCATAGGATGATGCAATTGTGACTGCCCCGTGGCAGTGCATCAGTGCCACCTTGTGGTGGACAGTGAAGTATCGAACTGGACAGCACAGCACCTTCATAATTTGCACAATTCACGCTGCCCCTGGGCAGCAGCCTGTAACCAATGGAGCATTGTGTTGGAAATTCCCACGCTGTGGGCCTCACTCTGCTGTAATCTCTGAAATATTAAATTGATTAAACACACATACGTAATAAAGAGGCACACACTTGTGTCAGGCTAGAAGTATAGAAATAAAGGAACGACATTAAGGGGCCTATTACAATGTGAGTCGGAAAGCCTCCAACATTGTAGGTTTCAAATCCGACAGACTTATTATGATGAAGGCTGTTGGATTTGAAACTGGCCAATTGCACCAACTGGCTTCCGATGGGCTCAAGGAGCCCTTCAGCCAGTCGGAGGCTGCTCATAATCCCCAATGTACGGTGTTTCCGCTGTGGGAATTATGATGTTGATTCCCGAAGGGCTGGATACCCGGGGGAATCCAGGTTGGGGGCCTGGGGGGCAACTATGGTGTCCTCCTGTAAATCTCTGCACTGTCACAGTGCCTGCCACATGGTGCAGGGGTTTACACAGGCTCCCATTTCTCCATGGGAGCTTGTGCTATGGCCAGTGTACGGCCGGAGCACAAGCTCCCTAAGGCAAATGGGAGTATGCGACTGCAGCATGTGTCGGGAGCGCCAACCGGAGGTCAGTCTGTCTCGAGACCATGGCGACGTCCGCCCGACATCATAGTAAGGCCAGGAGGAGATCGGTCCCTTACCAGCCATGCCAATGTTATTGTACTTAAAAAGTGATTTGGGGATAAATGATAATACTCTCCTGAGACTTCATAGAAGATTATGGTAACTTCTTAGGAAACTCACGCCACAAAGGATAAGTTGGGTACGGGCTTATACTGTCACCCACCAGTCCTCCATTGTACTTTCTTTGGATATTCTTAGTTACTTCCAGTTCTTTCTTGGATCTTGGATGTTACATTTCTTTGTGACTCATTGTATACTTTTGATCCAGATTTTTGCCTTGGCTGGTATTCTTTTCTTGTTGCTCTTACTCTTCTTGAACATATATCTATTAGATATTGCATTGAAAAAATAAAAAAGTGCACATACGACCAATGTAATGAACACTCCTCAAATGTAACACCTATACAGTGTACTTACAGGGCTTTTTGGATCATGGCATTATGCAGCAGTTCTGGATAAAAGTTGAATATTGAGATAGAATGCAAAGAGACGAATACAAAACCGTAGTCCGCTGCACAGAGTGACACAGGCATGAAATTCAGGTAATATAGACTTGTTTATTCAGGGCACAACACCTCACTAGCAATGATCAGTCTGAATTGCCAAATGGGGTGTGAAACATAAAGTCTTTAATGAGCTTAGAGCAGCATCTGGCAAGTGGATGCAGGGGCTTCCTTGCCATCAGTAATTAATCCTTGCTTGTAGGTTTTGGAGTGATGGCTACATCTTTCAAATTTCTTGCTTATACATGTCAGCGGGATGGATGCACTATTGTAGTTGTAATTGCACTCATATAGTGCTTACTACCTCTGATGAGGCATCAAAGTGCTTTTTCGGTGAGGATTAGTGGTGAATTAGTACAGTAAAATATGAAAACAATTTGAGCTGTGGGCATGCTAGTCTGATATTTAGATTGAAAAAGATAATGGAGGGATAGAAGACGGAAGGGTTTGCAATTTATTTAGAATGTGCTACCCTTGATGAGGTGTTGAATTCCTTTTTGGCAAGTAGCACGCTACTCCGGAACCCAAAAAGTATCGGTTATGAATTAGTATAGGGAAATATGAGATTAATTTGAGTGGTGCTAGTCTGTAATTTGGATTAAAAAGGAATAGTGGAGCTGGAAGGGTCTAGAAAGATTATTATTATTTTTTTGGGAGTTCATAGCAGTAGGAGGAGGTTTGGTATGAGTAAAGCGGAGGTGGAGCGGGAAGAGTCAGAGGGAAGGGTTTATAAACGCTTGTTTGGGAGATATGAATAGTAAAAGAGGTATGAGATAATGCAAGGAGAGGTAGAGGAGGGAAGAGTCTAGAAAGGGTTATTTTGGGGATCGTAGTAGTAGAATGAGGTTTGGGATGAGTGAGAGAGAGGAGGTGGAGGATATATTGAGAGAGGTCTAGGGTGAGAAATAGGTAAAGGTCTAGAAAGGGTTATTTTGGGGATAATAGTAGTGGAATGGGGTTTGGGATGAGTGAGAGAGTGGAGGTAGAAGATATATTAAGAGAGTTATGAGGTGAGAAATAGGGTAGCGAATTGGAAAGAGTAGTAGAATGAGGTTTGAGATGAATCAGAGAGTTGAGGTAGAGGATATATTGCGAGTGGAGTGAGATATAAGGTTGTGCATTTAAGATGCTGTGTTAGAAGTAAAGTAATAAATATAAAGATACATAAGTACATGGACGCTATATATGTATAAGGAAGGTAATATATGTAGGTTTAAGTTGTATTTGATAAACTCAGACTTTCAAGTGTTGCTGTACTTTAAGTTAATTTATTTGTTTGTTTTCTTCTAATTCGATAGTGAAACAATTGTAAATAAATAGTTATGATAAAAGATTTACTTATTTATGCAGTCACCTATATACATGTTAAACACAAAACAAATATAACTATAAAAATATGTAAATTTTTTAAGCAGAACTAGAATATCTATATTTGAAAGAAACATAATTATTATACACATTTATACAAAGCAATACACATATGTAGGTACACATCTGTAGTCCAAATAAATGCGTATATACAGAGGGATATACTGTATATTTATGTTTGAGTACGGTGGTTATGTGGGGAAGAGCCAACTCTTGAGCAGTCTTCTGAAGATAAGGTAGTTATCCATGGATCTTATGTTTGGGGTGAAGAGTTCCTTAGTTTGGCTGCTTGAACAGAGAAGAATGTGCCACCTATGTTTTTGTGATTTTGAGGTGAAGTGCCAATCTAGGGCTGAGGTTCCTTTGTCATATGTATTTTGTGATTTTATTCCTGATGAAGAGCGGTGCAGTCCATGTATCGTTTTGTGGGTGATACAAAGCAGCTTGAATGTGGATCTTCAGGCAACCGATAACCAATGTAGTGCTTTCAAGGCATGGGGGGGGGGCTTGTGGCTTTATATGTAAAAGTAGTCTGGCAGCAGAGTTCTGAATCCGGTGAAGTCATTTCATGGTTGTTAAAGGTGATCAGTGGTAGAGGCTATTGGTGTAATTGAGTTTAGACTGAACAAGAGAGGTAGTAACCTGGACCATGAGTGGAAAACCCAGGTGGGGCAAAGAAGTGTCACAGAGTTTTTATAGTGACAAAGTTTGATATTGCTAGTTTGTCCACTTAAGTATTCATTGATAGCTTGGAGCCCATGGTTATTCAGTGGTTTCTTACTTCTTTTGATACTTTAGGCGGTGTTCCTAGATCATTAGGCCAGGAGCGAGTGGGTCATAATTTTTCCAATCACCACTTGTGAGTATTTTCGTTTTGGAAGCATTCAATTTGAGATTGCTCCATGTCATCCATTGATCTGAGACAACAGAAAAATTGGTGAGTTTCCAATGCCTTTGGGGCATTCCAGATGAAGGCGTATTTGTGTGTCATCTGCGTAGCTATAGCATGTGAGGTAAAATTGATTGATCAGGGCAGGCAATGACTTCATGTAAATGTTGAACAGCATGGGAGAGATGATAGAGCCTTGAGGGACTCCTGCATTTTTTGAAGGTTGGTTTTCAAGAGAAAGGGCGGTATGGATAACATTATTTCGGTTGTGAGGGTAGGATGTGATCCAGTCTAGAGAAGTCCCCTCTGTGCTGGCTTTGTAGAGTCTTTGTATTAGAGGTCATGGTCAACCTTGTTAAAAGCAGCTGAGCATTCCAAGAGAAGTAGTGCAGCAACCTCGTTCCGGTCAACTGTGTTCTTAAGATCATCCAAGATCACAACAAGTGCAGATTCTGTGCCTCTTCCTGGACAGAAGACTGTTTGGAAGTCAGAAAATATGGAATTTTTTTCAAGGAATTGTGACATCTGGGCGAATGCTGCTCTTTCTATCATTCTGCCCAGGAAAGTTCCATTTATAATTGTTCTGTTGTTGTCGGCGTTCTGCCGGTCCAGGTTTCGTGTCTTTAGTGATGAGCGTTTGTATGACGTTTTAGTTCTTCTGGAGATATGCCGGTAGTTAATGAATTGTTGATGATTCATCTTACTGGTGTGGCAGCAAGGTAGGTAGAAGAATTTTCTTGAAGATTTGTGGTGGACACGGTCAGAAGGGCTGCCAGCAGGCCTGCTTGCTTTGACCAGGTCCAAAAATTCATTGTGTGAAATTTGTTGTAAGGAATGGAAAGGCTGGGTTAGTGTACTCTTGGATTGTTGTTTTGGGAAAGGGCTGGTGCTGGTGGTTTTTCTCTGTTTTAAATAGGAGTCCAACGTGTCTGCTTTGGCTATGTAATGATTTGCCAGTTTGTCTGTGAAATCTTGAGTAATGGGATGAGCTCCTTCTAGGCAATTTGGTTTACAAAATTCAGTGAGAATTTCATAGAATTCTTTATTTGCACATTTAGCATTGTGAATTCTGTCTGAATGTTATCTTTTTAAAAATCTTTTTTGATTGCTGATTTATATAATCTGTTGAGATTTTACAGGTGAAGTTTTTCTTGATTGGTGTTTGTTTTGAGCCAGGTATCCTGTAGTTTTCTAATTTGCTTGTTTATCTCTTTTAGCTCTGTAATTCTCCAGTGTGCCTGTTTTCCTTTGTTCTGTTGTGTTGTTCTTAGTGGTATTAGGATATTAAAAGCTTCCTGTAGCTACTCGTATAGTTTTTTAACAGAAATTATTGTGTCGAGATCTGTACTGGATGTTAGCTGTGTTTCTAAGTGTTTAAAACTGAGTTTGTTCCACGGTCAATAGGTGGATGCCTCAAGGTGGTTTCAGGTGTGTTGCTTTGTGTTTTTTTTATGTTAGAAAGCAAGCAAATGGTGGTATGACCATGTGACCGAAGTTATTGTTTGAAAAGTAACTAGTTCTGTATTTGCAAAAATGACATATAGGATGTGTACAGCAATGTGTATTGGATTGTGGACAATCTGATGTAGGTTCCGTGCGTCAAGGCCAGTGATGATTGTTTTTGGATGGGGCATAGTGGGTTTGTCAAACTAAATATTTAGATCTCCCCGAATGCATAGGTTGGAGTGTAGTGTTATAAGGTTTGAAACCGGGTCTAGAATTGTGTCTAGGAATGTTGCATTGGTAGGCGGAGGTCTGTAAAGGAGCAGGAAGTTACAGGAGGAAGATTGTATAGGGTTGCAGCCAGTGAAGAGGGCCTCACAACCTTGTATGGAGATGTTGTCAGCTTTAGTGATATTTAATGTTTGCTTGAACACAACAGCCAGGCCACCTTCTCTTTTGCCCATATGATTTTATGTGATAGTCCTAGTGTAATAGTTTCATTCAAGACTAGGGCCATATCATCTACCAACCAGGATTCAGTTATAAAGAGTAAGTCAGGTTGTGCGTCAGTGAGAAGGTCCTAGATGTGATGAGAGTGATTGAGCATTTAGTAGGTAGTTTAGAGAATGTGCTTTGGAGATAGTATGACTTTGGTTTGTAGAAGAGTGAGCAGTATTTTGTGGGCGTGTAGCAGGGGTGTCCTTAGTGGTGGTATTATCTGTATGAGGATTGCAATTGTGTAGCTGTTCTGTATCGTGTTCCTCATCCAGCAGGCTAAGAAGGCATTTTGATGGGTCTGTGTTTAGGTGGTAGAAATTGTGGTTGAGGATGATTTGCTTGCATATGTTTAGGGTGGAAGGTGTATGAGTTAGGGTTGTGGTGCAGCATGTGGGTCATGTTGTAAGGTTCTAAATTGTCCAATGGATGAGAGGCAGTTAAAAGTGAGTTGCTGTGTTGCCGTATATTTCTTAGGTTTGAGGGTAGAGAGAAAGCTTGGCATTGGAGTTTGTTTATGGTGTTTATTATTTGTGGAGTCAGGAAGGTGGGAGTGGGTGTATGTTTCTAGTTTGTGATGGAAAATATTATGTGGTGTTTTGTTGTGTTTTGTTTTGGAGGAGTAGTGAAAGGAAGTGATGATGTATTTGTTTTCTGAGAAGGATTTGTACGTAAAGTATTGCTTGTGAGTGGAAGCTGCAAGGTAAAGGGGATGGTGTTGTATTTTGGAAAAGAGTGTATATGGTATTGAGAGAGGATGAACAAGAGTGAAGAGTGTTTATGTTAGTTTTAAGTGCTAAAGGGGTAATATGTGTGCTGCACTGGAGCGTAAGTGTTGTGTGGTTGTGTCATTTTGGTAAAAAGAAGTAGAGGTTCTTGGTGGATAAAAAGATAGAAGGTGGAGTAAAGGTTTGTTTGTGGCAAAAAGTGTCTGTTAGGAGTAATTAGGCGAGGGAGTGTGTGTCTGGATGGGATATAGTTATGTATGGTGTGGATTTGCGTTGTGTTTGTGAGGAGTGGATTGGTTAGTGGTATAAAATATAGTGGTGTTTTATGTGTAAGTGAATGTGCAAATATGTTGTAGTTGAGGTAGAAGGGTGTATAGGTGTGGTTTGTCTGGTTTGTAGTGGGTGCTGAGACATTGAAATGTGTGTAGGGTTAGTTTGTAATAAATGAGTAGAGGACATTTGTTGTGAGTATTTTAATTTGGTTTTGGATGTGGATGGGCTAGGGTGGGTGCTAGTGAATGCGAAAAAGGGCAACATCTCTGGCGCTAGGCCTGTCCAGTCCCGAAAAGGCCCAAAGAGACAGATGCCCTTGTCCACTTCACCCTTAGCCTCAACACCTGAACTAAGATGCCTTGACCTTAAATATCCCTAGTGGTCAGGTGGCCCCTTCAGCCAATGGGAACCCTAACACTAGCCAGTTACACCACTAGCCCTAATCCCTGGGAGGCCAGTCCTTACAGCCAATTACAGTCCTAGTCCTAGCAGCCAATCAGAAACCATGGTCCAATAGAAGCCCTAACCCCAGAAACCAAACAAAATTTCCTGAACCTATCCACCAGTCAGACCTCGAACCCTAAGCCCTACATCCAATATAATCACTGACCCAGGGACCAATCAGAACCCTAGACGCATCATCCAATCAGAGCACTAACCCTAAGCCCAATAGAAACACCAGATACATCGGCCAATCAGTGCACTGATGTAACATCCACTAGCAGCTTAAATAAGGTGTGAGTGAAATCAAGCACAGGCTGCTGGGCAGGAGGCTGCTTCTCAATTCAGACTCTTTTTGGGGACAGACAGGCTCATTTCATACTCTGGAGTTCTGCAGGTAAGGGCCTTAACTAGGTCTCCAACAATACTGCTTTTCAACACTTAAACAATTCACTCTCCTAGCCAAACAACAAGTGCTACAATCACTTTTCAAACACAATTTAAACACTAAGGGCCAGATGTAGGTAAATCATATTTACCGACTCTTAAATACCGAATTTTACCGATTCGGTATTTAAGAGTCGGTAAATATGAAGTACCGAGATGTAGGTAAATCCAGATGTGGATTTACCGATTCTTTAAAAGTCGGTATTTACCGATTCGGTAAATACCGACCGGTAATGCTCCATTCATTCCTATGGGCTTTGAAGCCCATAGGAATGAATGGGGCATTACCGGTCGGTATTTACCGATCGGTAAATACCGATTTTTGGCAAGGGTGCAGGGGGTGTCACTTTGACACCCTCTAGCACCCCCAAAAAAGGTTCGGGGGCCATATGGCAGGCATACCTGCCCTAAGGGCAGGTCTGCCTGTCATATGGCACAGGTGTGCATGCACACATGTGCATGCACACCTGAATCGGTATTTCACCATCAAATTGAATTTGATGGTAAAATACCGATTTCTTAGGCCTTGTGGGACTCATAAGAGTCCCACCTACATATCGATTTTACAGATTCTGTAAATATACCGGTCGGTAAATTTACCGACCGGTATATTTACAGATTCGGTAAAATTACCGATCGGTAAATTTACCGAACGGTAAATTTACCGATTCTGCCCCCTACATCTCAAATTCCTTTTACCGGTCGGTAACGGCCGAATTCGGCCGTTACCGACCGGTAAAACCCTACCTACATCTGGCCCTTAGAGAAGATTACTGCAGTCTCAGAGCACACTCTGCTTCGCCTCTGAGGTTTAAAATGTGTGTTGGGGGGGTAATTTTTTTCACTTACTTGCTAAAACAAAAGAGAGATGGGTGGATTACTTACACACAGGTATGAGCACAGATTAGGGGAGAAACTAGTAGGGAAAATCAGACAGTCACAGGCTGGTGAAACACTACCGATTTTGAACTAAAAACAAGCCCACACAGAAGTGAAATTGAAGCAGTCATGGACAGGTGCAAAACCACAGATTTTCAACAAAAAAGCCCACAATGCAACAGGTAAATTGAGGCAGTCACAGGCAGGTAAATCTTCAATTTTTAAACTTTAAAGCCCATAAACAAAACAGGTGAAAATTCGGCAGTCACTGGTAGAGGAATGTCGCTTTTAAAAATTCAGGAAATAGACAGCAAAAAGTCTGTCTTCTTACTACATTCTGGTCCTTGGTTCTCTGCAATGTTGGGCACAGGGACGTTGCAGCTCACAAAATGGAGGTGAATGTCTGGGGGATCACGCAATAAACCTTAAGGGGCCTAAGCAGGTGTGAAACAAGGGCTCAAGGTTGTTTTGGAGGTAGAGAGCCTATCAATAGATCTATGGTGTTTGTGTAACACCTTATTGACCACAGAAATATGGTTCTGCACATATATTGAGTCCAAAATATTGTTAACAAAACATGTTTTAGTAAGTTTTGAGCACTCTACCAAAATATCATCTATGCCAATATGAATTATCATAATATTTTTGGGGTACATACATAGCATGCACTTGTAGACAATGGAATGGCAAAGTATAGAACACATAGTACAAATATAGCAGCACACCAATCCATAACTCTAATTTAGATTGTAGCCTTAAACTCTAGCCTAGCCTTTACACTAACACTAGATCTCAGAATTAGGGTTCGGCTAGCTCTAAAAATTACAACTAGCCTAACCCCAAGTATGAACCCCAAGCCCTTTCACTGAATGTAGCCACAGTCCTGAATTTAATACAACCCCTAAGCCTAACCCTAGCCCTAAAAATGAACCTTAACCAACCCCAGCCCTGAACCTAACCCTAGCACTGAACCCAACTCCAGTTCTGAACCTAAACTTAAACCTGGACCTAACACTAACCATTTGTACTGATATTAAGAATTATTTATTGACCATTGGCTCCATTTGACATAAATGACTCCTTTTTCTGTGCTGACTCCATCTTGTGTAACAGACTCCATTTTCTGTGCTTGCACGTTTCTTCAAAGTGGGGAGGGCATGATTTGGCTCTTCACTTGATTTTTGCTCTTCACCGATGAGAGTGAACTGGAACATGTGTGGGATGCGTGCTTGGTACCTTTCAGGGAATGTGCGGAATGTACAGCTCTGTCAAAATACAGGAGCCTGGCCAGCTTCTGTCTTGACCTTGACACAGACCAATACGGCCAGCTTGGTTTTTGCAACACAAGAAAGGGGGCGAGGTTTCTAGAACCTTTGCCTCACGTTGAGTAAAGGTATTAAAAGCTGGAAGTTTTCGGGACGGGTAGGAGCTCGTTCACAGAGTAGACGTACTGCTGTGAAACAAATGGAACTTGTGTCCCGATCGAACTCCTTCCTGGGCTGTCAAAGGGCTCCTCCAGCTTGAGTTGGCAAGGATGTTGCATGATCGATCGGTGAGGTGTTCCTTGCTTTGTGTACATAATTTCTAAGTTTCTTCGCTCTTTGCTACTTGTATATATGCTACATTTTATTCTGGTTTTGCACTTGAGTTACTTGATATTTGGAGTCTGCATTAACCGATATATTTTGCCTTCCTTTTCTAAAATATTGCATTAATAAACATGTGTGTGTCACTTTAAAAGCACCTGAATTTGTTTTCTTCCCTCACCTTAAGAGAGTGCTGGGTCTTATTTTATCACCTCATCTTTTGGGAGTGCTGTTTCACAGGTATTGTTTAAAGGTGCAGTAGTGCATTTGCCTCCTCTTAGGAGTACAGGGTCCAGGTGTGTTCTATTGTGTCAAATTACAAGCACTACACCATTACCTAATACTTGCCTGACAATATTATTGCAAAAAATATTCTGACTCCAGGTTTTTTGTCCTCACAATATTTACCCATGATATTTCACTCAAACAATACTCCAGTAAAGCACCCTGTGGGTCAGATGGGTGCTACATATCCACTCACTAAATATTTTATCTTTCACAGTAATATTTCCCAAGGGGTCTTACATTTCAACAGAGATCCTTGGAAGGGGAGAGGAAAGATGTGATGGTCTGATTGGATCTCGTAAGAGACTGCTGAGAAGAGGGAAGGGAGCAGTGGTGGACGTGGGTATCAGGTTTGGGACTCTGAAAGGTTTCCTCTTCAGGAAGATTTCAACATCTGACAGTTCGACGACTGAAAAATAGGGAAAGGAATTTCCATTGTGTTTGCAGAAGTGCAAAGAATTACATGTAAAGTTGTGTCTGCCTCTCAATGCTGTGGTTATAGACCCCTTCAAGTTAGGTGTTAGGTATTCAAGCAAACATAATCAGGAAACACTTTTGCTATACCTTTTGCCTAAGCCAAATCCTGATCCTTTTGACAGAGCCATTAGAGCATGGCCTAGCTCCCCTGGTCCACATACTCTTTCCTAGTCCCCTATATGTCTCATATCTGGGCATTTGAAGAGTTCCCAAAGCCATATGAGACATCTTGGTCCCAAAATGAATTCCTAGAAAGAATTCAGCTGGTGACTTTCCTGTCATGTTTTGAGAGTGTCATGAAAGGGTGACACTACTTCTAATTTGCCTAAGCCATAACAGCAATAGCTTGTACTGATGAAAACTTAGAAGTTCTGCAATGTGTTTTTAGTGTTTCTATTAAACAGTTGACCATTGTCTGACTTTACAGCAGTCAGACAATGGCCAAATATGGAGAAGATTTTGTGGACAACAAAAATGATTACATCAGTTTAAATGTTGGGATCGGTAATTGGTTCAGAGAAAAAGGAGAATTTGTCAGTTGCAATGGGCTCAACTAATCTACAGTTGCTATATTTCTTTTTGGCCGATGCAGCACTTTCAATGACTTAAGAGAGCTTTCTTTTCCTAGGCTCTGACAGACATGACAAGTGGCAAGCACGTTCTAAAGAAGTTCAATTAGAAAAGAAGGCCATATGTTCTTTTAGTCGCAACAATACCTATGTGATATGGGGCAGATGTATCAAAGGTTTTTACCCATTCTGTGTCTATGGGAAAATGTGTTCATGGACCTTCTTGGGCCAGCTCAACAAATTGTTTTCTGAATGAAATAGCTAAATGAGTAGAACATGGGCATTTCTATAACTTGCTTGCTCACCTTGGACATGGACATGGACATGGACATGGCAGGAAGAACACAGCTGTCTAAGACTGCATAGTCTATGTATCATTTTTAGGTTGAAGGCTGCCAGACAGTTCAGCTGTCTGATTTGTCAATGACATCTTGGGGAATTTCGTAAAGCTTTCCTGGGAATGCATTCCGCCCATTGCTTACTATTGGCTTTGTGGTTACTAACTCACATTGGTTGCTTTCTATTTGCTGGCTTTATTTGTTTTAGGCTATCCAGATTGAGTTTGACCCTTCCCTTGCCCAAAACCTACTTACTCTATTCTTCCACCAGTTCTGAAATTCTGTAAACAAACCTTTAATTATCATTCTCGTCTTTTCACATTTCCTGTGCATTCAAAGACTAGGTTAAATGTCAGGCTGCCTTCCAGGAAGCTTGGTATTTTCTTTTTGTTCTCTGACTTCAAAGTGAGAGGATTTATGTGACATTCATGCTAGCTAGGATGAGCTCTACAACATTATTTTTTCCAGACCAAAACAACATATTAAATGACTGTAAATGAACTGTGCAGATCTTTCAGAATATGGAAAAAACAAATGAAGCACATTTTTTGCTAATTCTGAAGTGTGGGGGAAACAAATATTTTATTAGAATAAAAACAAATCAATACACTAGGTGATGACATTTTTCACACATTATTGTTTCTGCGCTGTATACTTTTAACAGTGAAACTGTATTTCTAAGCAAATGTAATGATCATTGCAACTGAAGGTGTGTTGTTTGTAATGCAGTGTGCTACACACCATGCGTACTCCACTTTACCCCACTCCTCTCTGCACCACACCACACCACTGCACTCTCCTCTGTACCACTCCACACTATACCACTCCACCCCACTCCGCACTGTGTCTTTGAACTCTATTCTGGACCACTCCACTCTACATCACTTCACTTGATGCCGCTCTTCTCTACTACTTGCTACTCTACACCACTCAATGCTAGTGCACTCTATACCACACTACTCTACTATGCACCACTGCACTCTTCACCACTGCACTCTACCCCAATCCATTCTAAGCCACTCTAATATACTCTGTACCACTGCACTCCACAACACTCTACTCTATACCACTGAAATCTACGTCACTTCACTTTATTCTTAAACAATCTACTCTACGCCACTGTACTTTATGCCACGCTATTCCGCTCTGCGCCATTTCATTCTACGTTACTCCACTCTACATTACTCCAATCTATCCTGCACCACTCCACTGTACCCCACAGCATTCTACGCCACTTTACTCAAAACCAATACACTCTACGCCACTGCACTCTGCATTAATCTACTCTATACCACTGAACTTTATGTCACTATATTATATAACACTCTATGCCACTGCACTCCAAGGCACTCTACTCTACACCATTGCACTCTATGTCACGTTACTCTGCACTATTCTATGCCACTGCACTCTACACTAATGCACTCTTCAACACTGTACTCTACAACAGTGTACTCTACAACACTCCACTCTCCTCCATGCTATTCTGTGGTGATGCACTCTACGTCAATGCACTCTACAACACTTTACTCAAAACCAATACACTCTATGCCACTTCACTCTATAGTAATACACTCTATGCCACTCTACACCACTGAACTCTACGATACTCTACTCTAAAAACACTGTACTCCCTGCATCTGAACTCCATTCCACTATACTCTGTGTGACTGCACTCTATGCCGCAGCATACTATGCTATTGCACTCTATTCCACTCTACACCATTGCGCTCTATGTCACTGCACTCTATTCCACTCTACTCTGCACCACTGCTCTATACACCACAAAACTCTGCACCACTGTACTCATGACACTGCAGTCTTTGACACACTACTCTGCAAGACTGCACTCTCTGCCACTGCGCTCTACTCTGCATCACTCAACTCTACACTACTCTGCTACACACCAATGCACTCTACTCTACTTCATCACTCCACTCTACGTCACTGTAAACTATTATGCATACTGCACTCCATGCCACTGCACTTTACACCACTCTACTTTATGCCACTGCACTCAATGCCACTCTACTCAACACCTCTGCACTCTACCCTGCACCACTGTACTCTATGCCACTTCACTCTACTCTGAAACAATGTACTCAATGCCTCTTCAGTCTACTCGATGCAATTGCACTCTACACCACTTCACTGTACTCTGAAACAATCTACTCTACGCCACTGTACTCTATGCTACTCTACCCTATGCAATTGCACTCTATGCCACTGCAATCAACTCTGCACCACTTTACTCTATGTCACTACACTCTACACCAAGGACTCCACACCACTTTACTCAAAACCAATGCACTCTATGTCAATCTACTCTGCACCACTGTACTTTATGCCACCTCACTCTAGTACACTCCATGAGACTATACACCAGGATACTCTACTCTATGGTGCTCTACTCCATGAAACACCACTCAAGTCTATGACACTCTACTCCACTCTACAACACTCTACTTCACTTTATGTCACCAAATGACACTACTCTGCAATGTTCTAAGCAACTCCCTTTAAGCCAACCCGTGCCACTTTACTCAACTCTATACTGCAAAACACTACTCGACTGCTCCATTCTACTCTACACCACTCCACTGCATGCCAGTAACTCTGACACTCTACGCCACTACACTCTACAACACTCTACTCCACTTGATGCCATAATACACTCCTACACTACTCCGCTCTATGCTATTCAACTCTATGACAATCTACTCTGCTCTAAGAAACTCTACAACACTCTACTCTATGCAACACTCTCTACCCCACTCCACTCTGCTCTACACCAGTCCACAACATTCAATCCCACTCTACTCTACAACACTCTTCTCCACTCTGACACTCTACTCCACTTTATCCCACTCAATTGTACTCTACTCTATGCCCTTACACTCTAATATGTTTTTACTCACTCCACAGCATTCCACAACACTCTACACCACTACACTCTATGCCACTCCACTCACCTCTTCTCTATGCCACTCAACAACACTCTATGCCACTTTACTCTGTGTGCCACTTCATAACACTCCACCTTCATTTAGCCATGCTGAATAGCAGCCATGCTAGTAAAAAACATTGCTTGAAACATATTGGCAAAGCCAATAGCTCTTCCATAGGCGAGATCTATTGGTTTTTACCAATGCATGTTAATCTTTCCAGATCCCTCCACCTCTGAGGGTCAACCAGTTCAGGTAATACTTAAAGGGTGTTCTAGCAACATTTATGTCAACTACATTTTGGCTCTTTAATCAGATATTTAGCGCTTGGACGCCTTAGGGCAGCAATCGCGCTCTATAAAACTTCTTTTCATTTCATTTCATTCATTTCATTTCATTCATATATGCATGAGTATTCTGAACGACAGCTGAACAGAAAACAATCCATTCAGTCAAAGTACAGTATTGATAGTAGATCATTTTATAAACAGCTCAAAGACAGGTTGGGTCAACTCATTGAAAGTTTCATTTATACAACTTGCTGGTTGATTTATTTATCAATGGCTGACAAGAGCATGGCCCAAGCTTTCATGTGCACAGAAAGCTATTGACCCAAATTATATATATATTAGTCGAGCATGTGCAGTAATCAACAGTTCTCATGTATGTTTCTCGGATAGTTCTATAAATACATTTCTGTATGAATTATAGGCAAGGCTAAGGTCTTTTGTGATACATTTTGTCTAAAAATATTGCTTAACTTGTAAAGGCCTCATGGGCGTGGTCAAGATGGCGGCGAGTGTGGCCATGCTGCACTGAGCTCTGCACCAGGCCTGCCACAGAGTCCTTAACAACTCCTGTACTGGCTTGCAATATGAAGCGATACACACTGCGGTGTACTCCAGGCTACCGCGCCGACCCTTGAAGTCAAAACTTGGTCGCAGCAGGGACCGATATCAGCGATTGGCATCAGCTCTCTTGCAAGCCACAGGACTCGAGTGACAGCGGCCCGCCATGGATGCGTTGTTACCTGGCGCCCATAGAGTGCATTCTCCCCTGCAGAAAAGTGCCTGTAGACTGGTGGACAGAGCAGCAGGGATGGGCCCATGGCATGGGGATCACGTTGTTTGCTCAACCCAACTCTGTCCAGGGATCCTGAGAGCTGCGCCTGTCGTTACCCATGTGGGACAGGTGGTGGTGTCTGTGTGACCCTGTGGCACTACTCTTCTGAAGCTGTTCTGGACCGTGGAAGTCTGAGCTAAGGGACTCCCATTGGATGTGCTCGAGCCTGGTTGCCCTAGCAAGGGTCCGCTGTGAATGAGAAACCTGCCCCTTCCTAGATTACTCGGCACTGAGCTGAATAGACCCCGGCTGCATATAGAGTGGTGGGAGAAGATTTACCTTGCACCTGAATGGAGCCTGTCTCCCTTGCACAATGCTGTTGTCACCTCCTGTGGTCATGCTGCCCCAGTGAAGGTAGAACTGGTTTGAACTGGGCTCAGAGCCCCCTGCACAAAGACAAACAAAGACATGTTGGGGTATAAGTATCAAACCCAAAACCCAATACTTTAGATCATTTCTGGAATTCATGAGAAACCTTTGCCAAGTAGAAGAGCTGGAGAGACTAAGGAGAAGTACTGCCCTTGCTGTGTGTCTGGGGTTGGCCTGCAGTTGCTGATTCTGCCAAGGAAAGGAGAAGGACTTTGCTGTGTGCTGTGACACCTGCTTGAAGGAGATCTCCGAGGGCTGTGTGTGCTGGTCTCCAGTTCAGAAGTCTCAGGGACACAAAGACTTCACCCCAGCTTCCCTGAACTCTACTGCTGTGAGTTCTAACCTGCTAAGAAGTGCCTGTGCCAGTTTGAGCCTCTGGAGGTTGTTCTCTCTTCTTGCGGCTGTTTTTTCGGATGCATTTTCATGGAGCGAGAAACATTTCCACGCATCGCCACAGCGCTGTGAAAACTGAAGCAGCGCCTTTCGCCACTGCAAGAATCGTCACATCGAGGTGTCGCAGCTGAAGAGGACCGACAGAGCGCCGCTTGCCTCCACCTCATTGATCACTGGAGCATCCTGGATTTCTACGCATCATACCTGTGTGGCAAGTTTTTCCGACGCATTACCTACCGACCGGAACTGTCACGAAGAATCGACGCAACTCTGCCCATACAGACTGGATTCAACGCAACCCTTCCTCTGCATGCAGTGAGACTGTCGCATCACCTCCCCAAGGTCTCAGGAGTGTTGCATCTCTTTGTTTTGCGAGTCTGCGGCTGGTTGGCTTGTGAACTCTGTCGCATCTACAGGTACTTTGGTGAAAAGTCACGCATCCATAGTTTTCTATGAAGTAAGTTCATGAAACCTTTTGAAATTCATATTTTTAACTGTATATGTTGGTTTTTTGTCGTTTTGGTCTTGTTTAGTTCAGATAAAGATATTTTATTTTTCTAAACTGGTGTGGCGTTCATTTGTGGTGTTTTCACTGTGTTTCTGTGAGTGTTGGTACAAATACTACCAAGGGAGTGTTTATCCCCCTTACCCTGACTAAAAGCAAGGGCCCCTATTTGGACAAAGGTTCCTACCTCTGCCAACTAGAGACCCCCATTTCTAACATTGGAGGCAGCGATGGTGATTTGAACCTGTATTTGCACTTGGCCCACGGTGATTGGTGTACATCCCTAGTTTAGTGCAGACCAATATGCAACCACATACTGTGTTTGGTTCTATTTTTGAGTGACCCTTAAAGTATCCATGCATCATGTCTCAGAAGGGTAAATCAGCAAGTGAGATGGCGATTTGTAGTTTGACATTGAAATGTTGCATACCCACAGAGTAGATCAGCTCAAGCAATTTTGCAAAGATTTTGGATGTTCCATGAAGAGCAGCTCCATGAAGGAGGAGCTACAGAAGGCCTTAAGGGCCTGGTGGGAGGCCAAAGAGGCTGGGGAGACAGGTGATGCAGTGGTGGATGAGGATGCACAAGAGAATGGTTTCAGGTCACAGGATCTCCCAGTATCAAGAGTAGCCTCCAGGGCTGGCAGCAACCATTCCACTAGAAGTCTTTCCCCAGAGGAGCTGGAGGAAACCCAATCAGAGATCATAAAGAAGAGATCTTAAAGTTTAAAATGAAGCAATTGGAAATGGAGAACCAACAGGCTGTCATAAAGAGAGAGAAGACAGCAGAGGAGAGCAAGAATGCTCTCGCTTTGAAGAAAAAGAAATTGCTTTTAGCTCATGAGTTGAGGATGAAGGAACTGGCCATTAAAGCCAAGCAAGTGGAATCCAGTTCAAATGGTGGCACCGTACTGCCAGTGCAAGTTAAGGTTTACATACCCAAGGACCTAGTGCAGAATTACCAGAGGGATGATGATATTTATGCTTGTTTTATGGCGTATGAGGCAGCCTTGAGAATGAATGAGATTCCTGAGAGGCATTGGGGAGTTGGGCCTGTGGAAATACTTGGAGGCCACTGGGAGGGACACCCTGTCACCTTTGGAGAAAGTGGGTAATCTCACATATCCCCACATGAAGGAGGCTTTATGCAGCAGAGCAGTACAGAGAGAAGTTCAGGAACTTTACAAAGCTTGATTCTCATACTTGGGTTCAATGTGTGAACATGTATAACCATGCACTGGAGGGTTGGATAAAGGGCAGCAGGGTAACTGATTGCCAGGGGTTGTACAACCTGATTGGTTGGGAGCACTTGAGTAGTCTGTGTGTTCCAGAGTGGTGCCAGAATCCATTGGATAGTAGGCAAATAGGGAGCTTGCTAAGGAGGCGGACCACTGGACTAGCCCCAGGGTCCACAAGGGGATTGTGGGTAACCCAGCCAAAAGTGGGCAGGGTCCCCAGCAGAAGAGTGGGAGGGACAAGGGTAACCAAAAGGAGTTCTCTAACAGGCCCCAAAACAGTTCCCAGGGTAAGGAATCCCAGCTCCCCAAGCCTAAATTGTCCAGGCCCCCTAAGGGCGGGCACGACAACCCCAGTCCCCCTGGTGTTATTTATGTGGTCAGGTGGGCCACATTGCAAGATATCCCAAGTCCCCCAATGCACCACCATCACCCACTGGTGCACCGTCACCGGGGTTAGTGAGTGTAGCGCTGGGGGAGGAGTTGGTTTGGAGTGAAGGTGGGGGGCAAACAGTTATGACCCTTGACTCTTTAGGAGACAGAGAGATCGTCCAGGGATCCTATCTGCCTGAGAACACTAAGAAATACAGGCAGTGAGTGACCATCAATGGGAGAAGGGTGGAGGCTCTGAGAGATGGAGAAGCCAGTGTTACATCTGTCAGTTGTCAATGGGCGTCTGAAGAACAGGTTATTCCTAATGTACTTCATCCTGTAGCTGCAGCAGACAACTCTGAGTGCCTGTGTAAGGTGGTACTGGTCCCTTTCGAGTGGGGGGTCTCAGGTTCCTTGAAGATCGTTGTTAGTCCGTCCATACCTGTTGACTGTCTGCTTGGCAATGAATGAAGAGTTCCCCATGGAAGGAGGTGGGACGCCAGGCTAATTTGGAGATGTTGGGTCTGCCTGAGTGGGTCTGTGTGACCACTCTGTCCATGGCAGCCAGTAGGGGTAATCAAGAGGATTTGGAGCCTGAAACAGTGCCCCAGGTGCCTTCCATGGAGAGGAAGGGCAGAGGGCGTGGGAAACTAGCCCCGAAGTTCCCATGGTACAGGAAAGAGCATCCCCTGAGGGGGATGTCCTGGAACTCTCAGGTGAACAGGTAGCTGATCTGGGGAACCTACCTACCGGAGCTGACCCATTGACAGCAGGAAAGGGGGTCCCTCCAGGAAGGAGCTCTGCAGAGTGCAGGAGTGCCGTACTCTTATTGGATTGCGGCAACAGGATGCAAACCAGGCAGCAGGTGATCAGTCTGGATCACATCTGATTTACTGGGAAGATGGATTGTTGAACAGTGAGCCTAAGGTCATTGAGCCCGGTGCATCCCTTTGCTGGAGGTACCCGAGCGCTTCTGGACCTTCCTACTGATTCTGGCTCATGACGTGCCTTGGGTTGGGAGTTGGGTAGTTTTATGATTTGTCTTGATCTGGTTTTTTTCCTATGTTGTACCTAGAGTGCGGGAGGGCTGGTGTTTTGGTGGCTGTTGGGGTCGGGGGATGGGGCTTGGAGGGGTAGTTTACTAGCGGGGTGATGTCCTGGACACAACTTTACATTCACTCTCATTTTATTGTTCACTAAATGGTAAGCAATGATTATAAATTCTATTGACCTGGAATGTACATAGATTGGCAGGATGTGCTAAACGCCACAGAGTTTATCAATATTTAGGCAGTCACAAGTTCTCGTTTGCATTGATACAAGAAACGCATATTACTTCACAAACTCTTGCGTCCCTTTGTAAGTGTTGGACGGGTACAGTTATAGGCACTGCATATTTGGGATATGCTAGGGGCACTCTCAAATGGGCGGCACTGGGTAATACTTTAAAGATACTACAAACCCAGACTGATACTCAAGGCCTTTATGCAATCCTAGAGGGTCTCTTGGTTGGCTTTCCATCACACTGGTTTCCATATATGCCCCAAACTCAGGACAAGCTTCTTTTCTACAGAAGATCACACCGTCTTTACTAACCGACCCCACAGCACCAAGATTTTGGGGTGGAGATTATAATTGTGTGCATGACCTCACCCTGGACCGCTCACGCCCTCCACTCCCGGGGGTATCAATCCATCAAATTAACACAACATAGGAAGGATTGGACTGTCAACATACACCTACACGATGCATGGCATAGTAAACACTCTGTGATGTGAAGTTACTCGCACTATTCTGCGATCCACAACCTCTACACGAGGATAGATGCCATACATTGCTCTGACAATGCCTTGCTCAGAGTATCATATGCAGAACACCTAGGCACACAATCTCAGAAAACAGTCCAATACAGATACAGCTATCATGGCATATGCAGAGAGCCAAGATACCGACTTGGTGTCTTCCTCTCGCAGCACTCATTGATGCAGCGCTCCGCCGCGCCTCCCTATTACAATCTATTATCTAATATTTTCAGATCAATACAGGCATTGCTTCAAATGCAGGCATTGAGTGGGACGTTTTCAAGTCTGTCCTGCAAGGGCATGCCATTAAAACTGCCTAGGGCTCCCGTATGACGCTTAAAAGAGACCTCCAGAAACACGCACTCTAGATACAAAGGTGCGAGAGGCTCTCCCCCACAGACCCCTACATTTGCCCCTCATTGGCAGAGGCTCATCTAGCATACAAAGAGGTGTTAGACACTCTTTGTGCGTTGGATTATAAATAATAACTTGCCCGTCGACACACTGAAGGGGACAAAACTGGCAAAATGCTAGCATAGTTACTAAAAACGAACACTTCACAACCCCCCATCACACCGATATACACCTCTGTAGGCCAACTGGTGTACACTCAAGAAGCAATAAATGACTCTTTCCATGATTACTACTCCTCTCTTTATAAAGCCTCAAACTCTGGCAATCCACCTCTTATCCAGCGATTCTTATCACATGCCCAACTCCTGCAAGTAATGCAACCACAGTATGACTTGCTTGAAGAGTCTATTTCAGCAGATGAGATCTCTGAAGCTATCAAACAACTGGCAACAGGTAAAACACCAGGAACAGATGGTTGTCAATCGGAATTTTGTACAGCTTATTCCGAACAACTTATTCCTCGGCTAGCCAACATGTACGAAGAGGCATTTGAAAGGGGTGAACTCCCGCCTTACCTGCTAGAAGCAACATTGATTTTTCTACATAAACCAGGCAGAGACCCACTTTGAATGGCCTTGTACCACCCTCTGTCACTGCTGAATGCAGATTATAAAATCCTAGGCAAATTATTAGCCAATAGACTAATGGAAGAAATACCCATACTGATACATGAAGACCAGAATGGTTTCATCCCGGGGAGGAACATTGGGCTGAACCTGCGCCGACTTTTTAAATTGCTAGATTGGGCCCGTACAGAGACAGATACACCCTGTCCCTGCACGCAGACGATGCGTTAATTTATTTGCTTGGCCAGATCACTGCCCTGCAAGAGTTAATGATATTGCTGTACGATCATGCCAGGTATCGAGCCTACGGGTTAACTATCCCAAGTCAGCGATGTTCACAATGAAGCCACTCTAAATGGCTCCGAGGGACGTCATGCCTCGCACTCTGCTGGAATGGGCGTTCAACACGTTTAAATATCTGGGTCTTCAGGTCTATCACTGAAGCATAGACGCAATAGACAGTAACCTAGGAAGAGCAATCACTAGGGCTCGCACAACCCTCCCATTTTAGCTGAGTTTACCCTTATCCCTCCCATGGGATGCGTGGCCATCTCTAAAATGCTTCTACTCCCTCAGCTCTTGTACTCTTTCTCCACACTTCCTCATAGATTGCTGCATGAACTATTCAAGGACCTGGAATCACTCCTGGTCTTCCTAATCAGGGGATGCTCTAGATCTAGAGTGGCACTCCGTAAAATGTATCTACCACAGTCTGACGGGGCCACGGGGTGCCAAATTATGAATATTATTACGCTGCAGCGTAAATGCAATGACCAATGAGGTGGCTCGCGGGTAGTAACCTCACCGAGCTGGCCGCTGGGGAGCTGATTTGGAATCAACCAGCAGTGATAGAGTGGCTCTCGGGTCTCACCACAAAACTGCAGAAAAAACAAGGCAATATTTTAATGCTGCCGGCGAGACGCAACTGGTCCAAATATGTGTTGCCTTAAAGTCAACCTGCACCATATGCTCCCAACTTGCCACTTGAAGTTCTGCCGGGCTAATATACCTGCCATGTCCGTCCAGAGCTTGAGTCCTGGAGCACAACAGGGCTGGATATCTGGGGCGACTTGTTTGTGGACTTGCAACTACAAAACTTTGCAAGTTTAGTGGAAGGCTTTGGGATTCCACAAGGGACATTCCTACGCCACGCGTTGCTATCCCAACAGTTCCTTCACACATGGGGTAATAACCTCACTGAACCCACCACATCCCAACTATTACAAACTCTATTGACACATGGATGGGGTGAACATGCGATAACAGCAATCGACAGCTCCCTTAGATCTGACCCCATGCCTTTATTGACACCATTGCGCAGTTACTGGGACTCGGATTTGTCGATCAATATCAGTGATAAACAATGGTCACAATGCATCAGTTACCCCAAAATCATATCCACGAATGCCAGGCTGAAGTACACCCAATTTAATTATTTGCAACACACATATTTAACATCACAAAGACGAGCACACATGTATCCCACTTCTATTGAAATGCGGCCTAGATGCCTGGCCTCAGAGGCAACGTTCCTTCATATGGTATGGACCTACCCCCACATTCGGGCATATTGGAACGAGTTGGCGACAGTACTCATAGAGGCAACGGAGACCCTAGTAGCAGCGCAGAGCCCCCATTTCCTATTTGGAATTATGAAGCACAATGCTTCTCGCAAGAAGCTCAATAAATTCCTGGATTTGGCCCTGGGTCTAGCAAAACATAAAATAGCAATGTCCTGGAAATCGCAAACAGGTCCCACCACACAATCATGGCTCTTAGACTTTCGCAGGGCATTAGTTGCAGAACATACAACGCAAGCAATCAACACGTCATGTACACCTGCACGGGTTAAGCCTATACAATGGCAAGGATACTTGACTTCCATAGAGACTAAGCTGTCCACAAATAGCCCAACTCCGTCGTAGGACACGCCCTCATTGGAGAATTCCAATAGACCGTAATACGATATACATGCATATACAGCTCACCACCATAGTACATATAATCACATCCGGTTACGACCTGGACTAAATTGTGCATACAATTGAGTGAGTTATGCGCCCCCCTCCCTGCCTGCCCCCCCCCCCCCCGCCTCCATTCATGGTTAGTCACTCTAACTCCCCAGTGGCCGGAGTCAAGCACAAAAGTATGACAGACGAGATCGAACAATTTTGTATAATTAGCAGTTTATTTGTTATGTATTTTAATTTTAAAATTCTTTTGTTTCTCCTGTAGAGTCAAGGGCATAAAATACTACCACTGCTTTAAGATCATTGTATATGTTACCGCCTGACAACCTGCTAAAGCTGCTGAAGCAACTGTTATTAAAATGCTATGCATAAAACTACTGTAAAAAGAAAACCATTTGTATGACTTTCTGAAAATCAATAAAAAAAAAAAATTAATACCTGCAAAGGCCTCTATTAGGGCACTTATTATAAGTGAGAAATGTTGTTCTGTCAAGAGAATTACTTCCATAGCCGTCTTATTGTTGGTGTTCTCCTTTCTTTATCAAGGGGAAACTGTGAACGATCTCCCATTAAGAGTTTGCATTGCTACCTTTGTCTGGCTATGACTGGCTTTTGCAAAAGTGTCAAAGTGCCACTGAAAACAAATCGTGTTAAGCCAAAATGTCATCTAAACCAGCAGGGATGGGTTCTACTATTATCTCAGTAAACCCACTTTCCAAAGGCCAAGAGACTGTCCGTGGTTTTGCAGATTAATAGGTACACATTTAATATTATACCATAAGTCCGCAAATAGCAAACGTTACTGACTTGTAACAAGCTAACTCTATTTTGGTGGAAGGCTTGTTATTCTCAAATTAGCATACTGGTGATGAAAGCCAGCTAGTGAACATGATGATTATATGTTTGCAAACGTGACTTAATTTGACTAACAGTTGCAGTATATCATCCTGGTGGTGTTGTGCTTTCTGTCTCAAGATTGTGCCTAAGTTTGTGAAAATGTAATGGTCACAAACAGTATGCACCATGCATGGCCTGGGGTACTGGACTTGTGCTGCATGCCTTTTTAATTTGTTTTCGTTGGTTTTTGTGCATCAAATTTCCCTTTATATTCTAAAAATATGTATTTACCATTGCTGACTCTTTAATGGGTCATGTACTCACAACTCTGACTGGACATTCACATCTTTACCTCAATTGCAATCGTTCTGTTGTGCTGTATGTTAACTCCCTCTGCTCCATCTGTGGTACTTAGGCCTTGACTGCCCATCCATGTCTACTCCGAACAGTCAAGGAGGCTTAGGGCCATATGTATCAAGCCTTTTGTGATTCGCAAAGGCCGAAATTCGCAGAATTTCGGCCTTTGCGAATCGCAAACGGCCTTTTTGCATGTTTTGGGATGTATGAAACATTCCCAAAATAAGGAATTGCAAACTTGTGCGATTACTTATTTTGCCATAGCATTTAGGGAATCGCAATTTTGCGATTCCTTAAATGCTATGTATGTAGGATTTTTGGCTAGCGATTTGTGGTTAAGAATTCGCAAATTACCACCAACTTGTAGTTGATGGTAACTTGCGAATTCTTCCAAAAATGCACAATTTGGCATTTTTAAAGGTGGCATGTGATGCACACACATGCCCATAGGGCATGTATGTGCGCCATATCCACACACACATGTACATTTTAGGGGTGCAGCAAGGTGTCTTTGTGACACCCCTGCACCCTTGAAATAATTCTCAAATTGCGATTAGCAAATTGCAATTCGCAATTTGAGAATTTCGAGCATTGAAAATTATTCCTTAATTGCGAATTCGCAAAATGCGAATTCGCAAATAAGGAAGATTAAGGAATCGCTAAATAAAAGCGATTTTTTTCATACATACCATTTTGCAATTCCTAAATAGCGATTCCTTAAAAATCGCTATTTAGGAATCGCAAAATACTTTCTTGATACATATGGCCCTTAGTGAGGGAACTTTCCATCGCAGACTGAAAACCTGGGGCTAGGGTTGGTACAGTGTTCCTAATTTAAAAAAAAAACGTCTGATGCTTTGCATCACTGCATATTTTTGTCAACCAGTCAGCAGCACAGCGATACCTTCTGTGTGTACGACTTCCGCAGTGACAAAAACATGACAACATGAGCCAAGCTGTCAGCAAATTTGTACGCTGAATAAACAGACATGCCTAATTTTACTAACATCATTTTCAACATTACTTGCAGTAAAGTGCTACTTAATTTCCCTTATCTAGCATAACATTGTTAAAGTATTGTTGCCAGGTGCACTGCAGCCTACCAAGTTACGTTTTACCCATGGCTCGGTATTTATAAATTCCTAATTCATTCTGCTGTGCATTTCTTTTTTTGTTGCACATTCCAGAACCACCTTTTGCAAGGCAAGGAGATTTTTTAATTAAATGTGTTACCTTTTTACAAGGTGTTTTCAGAAGTCGCAGAGGTCCAGGGATTTATCAACGATGTATACCCCTCTAAGCCATCTGTTCAAGACAGGCTATATGAACATTGCCAGACAGAAGACTTTTCAAGCTGGAAACCACCCGGAAATGCGTGGACACATAAAAAACCCTACATCCTCCTCTGGAATAGTGTTTCACTTGCATTTAGAATCCTTTTCAGTTCTAAAAATAGTACTAATTGGAAGCCACACAGGTAGTCAGGCATTTACATCACAGTGCGCCTTCTTCCTGCCTCCCTTGTAGAATCGTGACATTGGAACAAAGAAGACACTTTCACAGAGTTGCTCATTTTCGAATGTGGTTGCCGTCAAATTTATCAGTGACAAGCTCTGATCCAATCAGACAACCGCATGTTAGATGAAGAAAGGGTCATATTTTGTCGGCAAACAAACTGACACCACAGCAGGAAGAAGCTGGACCAGGGGCATCAGAGCAAGGATTAATCGAATCGTGACGTGAGATACCAATCCGACGTAAAATAGTTAGGGAGGCCAAGCCGGACCGATAAGGGGTCTGCGACAAACCGCAACCGGGGTCGGAGCGAGAGGCGCAGGATTGGGCCGCGACTTTAAAATTGCCCAATGGCCTAGGGTGCCCCTGGGGACGCATTAGGATGTAAGTACCAAGGGGAGTCCCAGGTAACGTACACCTATCGCCGTGAAAGAGCTGGGCGGACATTTTATATTCGAGGCCTTGTCTTAGGCTATTTTTACTTCAGTAAAGTTCATCCACCGAGACTCAGGGTGGCAGGTTCAGTGGCACCGGGGCCCAGAGGTGCGAGGGACCCACTGCACTCCAAATATAAGTTGTTTTCATGACCAGATCAGAGGTGGTATGTATACCTTACTTGCCTGAGGGCCAAATGGACGTTTGCTACGACACCGGGAAGGCTCCGGACGATGCACTTGTTTCCCAGGCCATCGTCTAAAATGTATTTTTATGCGCAAGAATTCTGGTTTACCGCTGTGTCCTTGGGGATAGAAATGAACGAGGAATAAACTACAGTTGGCGACCCGTACCTTGTGTCGGCGCACACACACCGGAGGGACAGCGAGAGAGGACACAGGGAGGACAGAGAAGGGGGGAGTCAGTCCATCAACCGAGCGCGTTTGAAGAGCTGAGGCTTTGAAGATGCAGACGCTGGCATGTTATCTGTGCCCGCGCCAACAACAACGCAGGCTGATCAAACAAGCAGAGGCACAGCTGCGTTATTCTGCATTCTTGCTGGTTTGGACTATTCCCCTGGAACGCCTGCAGTTGGTCTACGCTCGTAAAGGACACATGAACGTATTTATTTTAAATTCTGTTGGCGCTACCTTACTGTTTTCCTTGGGAGTCTGGGTAGAGGCAGGGCAGAGTCTATATTATTTTCCATGTTTTCGTTTAGTATATTTTGGCTGAACTGAATGTTTGTGGATCTTTATGACGTTCAGTATCATGTTAAGCAAAGCACTTTGTCAGAGTGAATGTTGACGCTGAGGAAACAAATCAACCGCACAAACACAAATCAAACTTGGGAAACGTTTTTACAAGGAACCGACTCTACACTTTGCCCCTCAAATAAAGTGCTGCGGCAATCAGTAAAACGCAGACTGAAATATTTACTTCTACTATTTACCGCAAGGCAAATTTAGAGGTTTGTGAATTACTGTGTAAACTGAGCGTAAATTTCGCTGCAGAAATATTGCACATGACAGCAGTAATAACGCTCAAATGATTTCCAAGAAATAAAACACATATTTAAAGTGCTCGAGACAAATATAATCGAACAGATTTCATGGCCAAAAATGATATTTTGCCAAGCCAGACCCAATGCTGCACAGAGTGAGCATGTTGGTCAAGAAAAAGCAACTACTCCAAGGCGGGTTTTAGATTGTTTTCCACACTCCAATGATGGATTTAAGTTTTTTTCTCACAAAAGCTTATAAACAAAAAATTGTGAAAAATGTGCATTTTACAACAATTTTTTCGCCATGTATAATGCCTTTTCCTCAGTCCCTTTCCTCTCACCCCTCCTTTCTTCTGTTCCTTCATATTGTCTATCAAACACTCTCCTTTCTCTAACCATAAGATCTCTTTGACGTAATTTCTCGGCCCTCATTTCATCACCTCCATCCTGCTTCGGTGTTGCTCTCTTTTTTTCTCCCCCGTTCTTACTTCTGCTTTCTTCCTTTCCATCGCCAACTTTTCTTTCCTATCTCTTTTACTTAATCCCCTCACTTTCTCCCCCTATTTCTTACCCTATGTAATGGTCTTCCTATCTCCCTTTCTCTATTTCTCACCTTTTTTCACCTTCCTTACCCAGCTCTCACATTCTTCTATTCTTTTTTCTTCCTCCTTCTCTTTCTTAGCCCACACACATGCCCAACTTACTTGGTCTCACTCCCACTTCTCGGCGACTCGTGTCTCCTTTCTCCCGTTATTTATTTCTCTGTATTTATTCTTACGGCACAGGCAGATTACGATTGAGATACCTTCTATTTATTAACTTTGCAAAGGAGTCAATATGAGCTCAACTACTGTAATTCAAAACTCTGTTACAGGTTGGTTTTACACAGATCTCTGTAGTAAAGTGCCTTTACTCACGGAGCTCTCTTCAGTGCTTAATCTAATTCCATAATTATTCCTTTTTCATGGTGAATATTAATCACCTGTCTTCATATTCATTTTATTGTGGTTTTGGTGATGGAACACCCCAGGTCAAACAGGATACTCTAGAAGTCATTTTCACATCACCAGACATCATCAAGCTCTTAAAGTCATCAGCAGAGTTTAGAAAACCGAGCGTGATGATTCGAAGATGACTTAAAAATGAGTATCTGATGACTTTACAAGATGTGATTAACCCTGACGATTTCAGGATGACTTGAAAATGATTATCAGATGACTCCACAAGTGTGACTGTTCCTGATGATTTGAAGGATGACTTGATACTGAGTACCTGATTACATCACAAGCTGCATTGCTAGTGGTGATTTTAGGATTGTTTGAAAATGACTGTCCGATTACTTGACTAGCACCACAGTTTTCTAATTAAAAAGACTTGTTCATGATAATTTGAGGATGATTTGTTGATTGCTTCAGGAACATGTCTAACATTTTAGTTTATTTATTAATTTTTAGAGACTTCCAACCCTTTGGAAGATTTCAGAATCTCTATTTTACTGAATCATGAACACCATTTACACATTACTGCATTTTCATCTCAGCAATTAAACTACATTGCATGCACTAGCGGAGACTTCGATGCTAGAAGGCATGGATGCTATACAGATATTCAAAATAAAAATAAATAAAATAAATAAAAAACAAATTCAGTTTATTTGCAAACAGTTGATTTTTATATAGGCTAGTTCAAATTGTATGGCCACCTGAATACATAGTCATCATTATTTCTTGGAGACCGATGCAGGTTTTGTGCAATGCTCTCACTGGTGCTTGCCATTAAAGTCATTTTGTAAAGCATTTGTACAACTGGTTTATGGACTTAATAAAAAGCTAAATATTGGGAGTTGATATTTGCATTATTCCTTCTTTACTCAGTTGACACTGGCAATGTTTTGTTTTGAATACATTTATCTTTTAAGTTGAGCTGTCTGAAATGACCAGGGCGTGGTGGGGGTAGGGGGGAGGCATGGTGTCCAGCAAAGCAATGCAGGATCAAATGATAAATCAAGGTGAGGCATTCCTCTTCAATTGGTCTGTCATCAATTTCACTATGATTTAGCTCACATCATAGTTGGTCAGTTTTTCTAACTCTAACCTGTTCCAGACGTTCAGGTACCATGATATCCTGATAGATCCTTTTGTGGCATTCCTTATGTTAAAGTTTTTCACACTTACCATTGATGACATACAAGAGAAGACATTGATGTCTGAACTATTTGCATGTCCTTCCTGTGTAGTAGCCTTAATTTACAGGCATCATAGCAAAATGTTTGATGTGAGGTAGTGGACATATGCATGAAGTGGCGGCTCCCCCATTGGGACGCCGCCTTGCTGCTTTCTTGCTGTGCGAGAAGGTAGAAACATAAATGGTAATAACTACCAATTTATGTTTCTGCCTTCTTGCACGGCAAGAAAGCAGAAGTGCCTGGTTGGGGTGGGCAGTCCTGCTCGAGGACAGGGGGAGTGGCTTGCCCACTGTTGTGCATACTGATTGTTTGATCGGCCCTTGGCCGACCCAACAGTCAGTATGCACAACAGTGGGCAAGCCACTCCCCCCTGCCCTCGAGCAGGACCGCCCACTCTCCCTTTTTCTCTATTTAGGCAGCAGCCTACATAGAGAAAATGGCCCAGGTGGGGTACGCTCCACTGCACCTCACCAATCACAATGCCGCCATTGCAGCATTGTGATTGGCAGAGGGGAGAGAGGGAGGCTGCTTTTCCTTTATGACGAGGGCTGCAAGTCGGAATTGGAAAATGGTGGTCTGCGGGAGCGGGAGTCGGACTCGGGACCCATCCAGAAGCTGGACAGTAAGTTTTATTTTATAGTTTTCTTTAATGAAACCCTTCCCGCCTCCCCCATCTCCCCTGCAATGACCCCATTTCCACCCCCCGCCAACCCGCCCGTCATGCCGGCCGCGACTGCTCCTGGGCTAATTTTAGTTTAGTTTTTACCTTCTTGTTAGTAACTTTAGTGTGGCTCTGCGTGCATTTTTGCGCTTTATAGTAGAAACACGGTCTTCACATTTTTCCTAGTTGTTAGTAAATTAGGTGGAGCACTACGCGAGTCTATGCGCTTTACAGTAGAAAAGGGTCTACTAGTTTTTCCTGGTAACTGATGGGGAGCTATGTGCCGCTATGTGATTTACAACAGAACGCAGTCAAGAAGTGTCCAGTGGCCCTGTTATAGTTAAAAATACTGGTATATATTGAGCCACTGCGGTGTATGCACGTGAAAGAGGCTAAAAGACCAACAAATAGTTTTTCTTGTTTGGTTTACAAGCGCAGAAGAAGATAGCACACAATTTGAACAGCTGTTATGGAAGGATATAGTGTGATGGTATCAATGACCATGCATTTCTTGCCCGGGCTCTCAGAGTGTCAGGTGCAACAGGTCCCTAATGATGCTAGAGCCTTGTCACCTTAGTAATGCACAGAACCATAGCAGTATCTCAGGTGAGATTAGTTAAAAGCAGCCCCTGCAGAGATGCTGTCTCAGACCTAGGACCACCCCTTCTCCTGCTCCCCCGTTGCTGTCTCAGGCCTAGGACCACCCCTAATTGTGGCCTCTTGTTGTTGCTACCCATCTCCCTCCACTACTTCTGACTCTGTGGAGAGCACCACCACCAGCCTTCCATCTCTTGGACAGTATATCACCAACTAGATTGAGTGCAGAGACAGCAGTGTGTTTAGGTAAGAGAATAAAAAAACGTTCTTGTGCATTGTTGTAATTTGCATGCTCAAATAACTTCTGAACTTATTCAATGCATTAAGATCTAGGGGGTGACCTTTAATGTTTCTAAATATTTGAAGACTTCAAATTCACTATTGCTTTCTATACCTTCTTCCTTTCTCTCCAATTCTTTATTAAAATTAGTTTTAAAATGTGTCACTTAACATAACTTTTTAAAAAAAATTCTCAGGGGTAAGACCACTTTGAACTGCCCTTATGTTAGTCAGGCTCACTCGCTTGATAAGTAAAAGTCGTCCCCAACTTTTACGCCACTACACTTTGAAATGTCACCAGCCGCCACTGTATGCATGTGTGTTAACCCCATGTGTTGGAGAGTGAGGAGCCTTGTGTTGTTTTAAGGTGTGCACTCTGGGCTATTCTCTACCACAGGCTGCCTAAGATGATGTGCTGCTCGGAAGTGGAGGCCCTTGGGAGTGCTATTTACAACGGGGGTTTAATACACTTTGGGTTCTTTGGCATATCTTTTACAGAGCTTTACTTTTTATATTGGCCGAGAATGGTCCCAATAGAATAGTTTTATTTTTATTTGTATGGTATGTAATTTTCGTTTTTCAGCCACCTTATGGCATATGTTATTATTTTTCATATTGCATTCATGCAACTCCTTTCATCCCCAATGTGTTGTCACATAACATTTTGGGGAAATGTAAAAGCTCACTCGACTCCAGCATGGATCCCTCAGCTGGTGGTGTCGTGACCTCAGAGGATGCATTTTTCTTTATTGGCAGAGGATCTGGGAATTCATCTGCAAGGCGAGCTATCCCAACTGGGAAGTGCAGCAATTCATTTTAACGAGGATCAAAAGAAGGGGTAGTGTTGGTGCTTGGGGGCAGGGAGAAGTGTTACTATAAGTAAAAGCATGGTGCAAGCATGTAAATTGTCCTTTAGTTGTAGTGTATTACGTGCTGTTAGCCTGAGAGTACCTGCGGGAAGGTCAGGTTCTTTAGGTAAATTCTATTACCCAAAACGATTACACTATGAGGAAGTGTGGTCAGGTGTAATCATTCCTCTCTTTCATTCAAAAAACTTTAACAGGATCTTCTGTCTCTCTTCTCATTTCACTCATTTCACCATTAATTTGGTTGGAACAACGTGCTTTGAGATTTCACAGCCTTTCCCACATCCCTACTAGTTTTTGGAAGGTGCATTTTAGAAGTTATTGAACTTCTTGCTTTGTGCTCTTTTTACTTCTCATATTTGTATTATTTTACTTACCTGGTTTTCATGTTCTAATACTTGATTGTCGTTTTAATTACAGATTTCCCATTTTGAAGAGAAATAAGATATAAGTAAAATGAACCGATTGAGTAAAGTTTTTTAACATATTTGTCTGAAGCCTTTGCACAATGGTTCTGATGTGGACACAGGCTCTTCAATTTCGGAGGTCAGGCGGGAGTTCCTGGCTGCATGAATTGCCCCACCCCTCCTGCCTCAGAGTAGAACTGTCTGCGAGCTACCTTTGGGCTCGTTTTGGTAGGATCCGGGCTACCATGCCGCAGCTGTCCCTGGCTGGACCGTAAGCGGAAGCCTTAGCCGAGTTCTACTATGGCAGAGAGAGACAAGACCAACACGTTGCAGCACCGGAGTGTGTGCAGATGGATCAGGCTCAGAGGGAAAGAGAAACCATTGCTGCATTTTGGTGGTATTTTTTGGGTGGGGTTGAGGGTGCGAGTGAGACGTGAGAAGTAAAGTGGGTGTGATTTCCCACCTCTCCTCCACTTTAGAGTACTCGGACGCTGTCTTGTTTTCATCTGTCAAATTCCTTCTGTCAGTGGTGAGTTTTTGGATACCGAGGCAGTAGCCTCATTACTCCGCATTCATTTAGAATTTTTTAGTCGCTGTTAAGGTTGTCTTATTGATGTGTGACGCTTTGCCACAGTTAAGGTTGTATCACATGGTCAGCTCAGTCATGGGCGGGTAGCGGTCAATTGAGTTTGCAGAATTGTCAGCATGTTTCCTCAGAGAGTCTCATCTTTGTCTATCAAGTACCTTCTGATAGTGTTGAGTTTTGGGTGCCTGCCGCGGCGATTATGCTATCAGACAGTGAGAGGGTTTTGGTTGCTTGCCTAGGCGATTATGCCATCAGGCAGCGGTGAGTTTTGCGTATCTGCCGCGGCGATTATGCCATCAGACAGTGAAAGGGTTTTGGTTGCTTGCCGAGGCGATTATGCCATCAGGCAGCGGTGAGTTTTGCGTATCTGCCGGCGTTTGCCTTCAGGCAGTGATGAGTTTTTGGATGCTGCGTTGCTGGTTCAGTTTCGCAAGTTTAGCGCTTCAATGGGACGCGGGTATCGGTCAAATGGGTTTGTAGAGATGTCTGCGATCTTTAGAGTACACTGCAAGTGCCGGGCTTTTGTTTGAAAGGCGGGAGCCCACCTTTTTTTTAAATGCGGTGCTTTAATGCAATCTTTTATGTGGGAGAGCTGGAGGTAGGATTTCGCTCCTCACTTAACTTTACAGAGTGTGGTGACTTTCCAGAGATATGGGAATAGGATCCAATCATTTGTGGGCTTTTGAGATGCTGCAGGGCAATAAATGTGGGACTTTAATTGAGGCAGTGTCTATACACGCCTCGCAACATCGACACTTAAGGCACAGATAAATGACGTGCTCTATTTACAAAAAGCATGAGTGATAGAGAATGAATGTGGGATTTTGTATCGCCTTACCATCACTGGTATGGTCTTATGGTTGCAAGTGCTGACTTTCAAACTGGGGGCCTGGGATCGAGTCCTGGCATCGGATCTTGTGATTCTGGGCATATCACTTAATAGCTGCAAACCAAGTTATGTTTGGGGTATTTATGTAGAAAAGTCGCAAATATTGGATGAGCCGCTTTACTTGCCTATTAAAACCTAGTGCTTAGATGGCTCATGACACGAAGCAGACGGCTTCTCAAGATTCTTTTCAAAGAGGATATCCGGGCTTTTGGCAGAATATGGCTCCTGACATAAAATCCCCGCAAAGAGCATTAATCATCCTTTAACATCTCCATTCGACAGTCGTTTGATTGTCATTTGGTGTATTTTACCTTATTAGTTAATTTGCTCACGGAAAAAATATGAAAACGTCATAATTCTCTCTGCCTATTTTTCCTTTCATGGTGACGTTTTTATATGTTTTCCCTGAGACAGTTAACTAATATGGTAAACATATTATTCATGGCAGAGAACCCTGTCACAGTGAAACTCGAGTGTGTGTGTGGCAGCAGGGCGATGCATTAGGTGAAGCCCAGTAATGATATAGGCCTGTCATCTCTGAATGTTATTTTATTTCTATACATACATATAAAAACGGAGGCATAAGGCCTTTCTCCATCTCCTGCACTATTTTTTAATCTTCCTTCCCGTTCCACCATGCTTCTTTCCTATGTTCCAATCTTTTGTGCTCTGTCCTGTGTGTGCTTTCTTTCAACTCTCCCTTCGGAAACTACTTTTCACCTTTCTTGCCCATTTTCCTTTCTCTCCTTTTTCACGCTTCCTTCTTTGGGTCTGCTTTTTCCCTTTCATCCTCTTTCCACTTTTAATTCTTTTCATCCTCCCTTCTCGCACTCCAATTTCTGCTGTTACCAGTTCTCTTCACTCTTCTCATTCCTTCTGTACCCTATCTGTGTTTGGCTACCGCTCTGATATCTTCTCCTTCCTACCTCTCCCACTTATCTATATCTGTTTTGTATTCTGAATATTGGCTTTGAACTACGCCAATTTTTAAGGACTTCCCTTATTACATGTGATGTTACTTAGACAGTTTGTGGCACTATTTGTTCCTTTAAGCTAGAACACTCGAGACCAGTGCTCGTAGCTTACCACCACTCAGCTTTACTCCAGATACTCTGCTTTACTCAACTCTACACAACTCCATGCAACCGCACTCGGCAAAATGCCACCCCACTATACACAAGTACACTCCACGCCTCACTACTTCACGCAGCACCAAACAATGCTGCGCCACCCACGCAGCCCCACTCCTCTCCACACAATGCGCCTCTGCTCTGTGCAACGCTACTTCAACCAACTGCGCTCCACACAATGCTTCACAAATGCACTCCACTTTACTCTACTCTATACAACACCACTCAATACAGCGCCAATCCATACAGCCACACCACACAACATAATAACAATCCACATAATACCTTTTAACACCACATAATTCAACTCCACCTAATTACACACTTCTCATTACCACATAAATCCACGCTATTCAACTCCACACAAATCCATTCCACACCAGATAATTACAAAAAACAAAACATTATTCCACCACAACACAATTCCACTACACACCACATATATCCAATTTAAAACACATAATTCAACATCATACCATCAAATTCAACAGCACCACATGCAATAGCTCCACAGCTCCAATACATAACACAAAATACCATTCCTCATAATTGCACTCCATTACTCACAAACCCTCTCCACATAATTCCAGTGCACTCAAACACACATAAGTACTATCCACATAAAACAACTGAACACCGTGCCACATAATTCCAGTACACACATCCACCACACAATTCCATGCCACAACTAACAATTGAGATCCAACCCATATATTTCCACTACACACCACATACATCCACTTAAATCCATAACACATAGGTAAGAAACATTTACAACGCCAATAGCTCAAACTCTTTTTACTTCTTGTGAATGGGAAGAATGCCACCACTTGCAGTAAAGTTAGCCAATGGCTTTAGTGGGCTGGCCCACTGTCCTGTCCCAAGTTGTTTGCTGCAGTGGATGGATGAAAATGCGAATGACTCAATAATAGACCAATTCATAAAAAGGGTTTTGTGTATGTGTGTGTGTGTGTGTATATATATATATATAAGACGGGACGTTTTGTTTCATTTTGCGGGAAGAACGCTGTGCAGAGCACCTCTCCCATAGCTATTTCATTGGATTTCACCAATACCGCCCTCCAGCATTACTCACCTGGGAGCCACTGCTGCATCCTGGGAAATGGAGTCCGATGATTCAATCGGACCCTATGCACCATCACCTGAGGATCCTTTCGTTGAGGGGCAGAGCTACCATTTGCACCTATCCAGCGCGAGTAGGTGCATTTCAACTGCAGAGCGTCAGTACGTCCGTTCACACCACCGTAGGCGCTGATGAGGCCATACCGGCCGAAATGCATTCGCCATCAATCTGTCATTAAAGGCTCTGCCATTGAATTCCCCGTGGAGGTTCCTGCTTCTTTCATTGAGAGGAGGCGCTTGTTTCATATAATTGCGCGCTTTCCAGAGGCGCGGTTCAGGAGCCCCCCCTTCACAAGTGGCCTTGAGATTCTGGAGTTTGCCTTGGCATTGCGTGTTTCTTCAATCACTGAATCTCTCCAGACTCGCCGGCAGCCCGAGGATTTGCAGCGACACAGCGAGACATTGTTCTCAGCCAGGGCGGGTTGTATGCACCTCCTGCTCACGCTATTATTTTTGCTCGGACTAATGGTTGATGGGGTCTTGGGGACTCAAGGCGGGACGTTTTGGTTCATTTTGCGGGAAGAACGCTGTGCAGAGCACCTCTCCCATAGCTATTTCATTGGATTTCACCAATACCGCCCTCCAGCATTACTCACCTGGGAGCCACTGCTGCATCCTGGGAAATGGAGTCCGATGATTCAATCGGACCCTATGCACCATCACCTGAGGATCCTTTCGTTGAGGGGCGGAGCTACCATTTGCACCTACCCAGCGCGAGTAGGTGCATTTCAACTGCAGAGCGTCAGGACTTCCGTTCACACCACCGTAGGCGCTGATGAGGCCATACCGGCCGAAATGCATTCGCCATCAATCTGTCATTAAAGGCTCTGCCATTGAATTCCCCGTGGAGGTTCCTGCTTCTTTCATTGAGAGGAGGCGCTTGTTTCATATAATTGCGCGCTTTCCAGAGGCGCGGTTTAGGAGCCCCCCCTTCACAAGTGGCCTGGAGATTCTGGAGTTTGCCTTGGCATTGCGTGTTTCTTCAATCACTGAATCTCTCCAGACTCGCCGGCAGCCCGAGGATTTGCAGCGACACAGCGAGACATTGTTCTCAGCCAGGGCGGGTTGTATGCACCTCCTGCTCACGCTATTATTTTTGCTCGGACTAATGGTTGATGGGGTCTTGGGGACTCAAGGCGGGACGTTTTGTTTCATTTTGCGGGAAGAACGCTGTGCAGAGCACCTCTCCCATAGCTATTTCATTGGATTTCACCAATACCGCCCTCCAGCATTACTCACCTGGGAGCCACTGCTGCATCCTGGGAAATGGAGTCCGATGATTCAATCGGACCCTATGCACCATCACCTGAGGATCCTTTCGTTGAGGGGCGGAGCTACCATTTGCACCTATCCAGCGCGAGTAGGTGCATTTCAACTGCAGAGCGTCAGGACTTCCGTTCACACCACCGTAGGCGCTGATGAGGCCATACCGGCCGAAATGCATTCACCATCAATCTGTCATTAAAGGCTCTGCCATTGAATTCCCTGTGGAGGTTCCTGCTTCTTTCATTGAGAGGAGGCGCTTGTTTCATATATATATATATATATATCTATATATATATATATATATATATATATATATATATCCAACAAGAACAGTTACCTGCTGTAGAAAACGCCACTCACACAGGTAAACCTGACAATCTTTGTTTAATGCAGGAAACAACACGAGACCTGGAACTGGCACACACGATAGTCAAATCCCTCCCAACGCGTTTCATGTTCAAAAACACTTCTTTGGGGGCTCTGGGACCAAAAGTCAATAGTGAGGCGCTTTAGGGCGAGAGCCTTTATGTTCAAATTACTCCGCCTCAGTGGGCGTGGCCAAAACAACGGCCTGCTGGTAATTGTGGTCCTCGTCGTTATACTCCAGTGAGTGGCATCACACATTGATTTCCATAATTTAAAAGTGTCATCCAAGTGGATTTGTTGCCCAATTCAAAGTTCATCATGCTGCTTGCTTAATCCCACGAAAAACCGCACCTGTATCCATAAGCAAATCTGCCGTTTGACGAGCTTGCTGGGGTACTGAAGCAGCACCGGGGAGTCTTCCACGGCTCAGGCAAAGCCGCTAAACATCCAACAAGAAAAGTAGCCTGCTGTAGAAAACGCCACTCACACAGGTAAACTTGCCAATCTTTGTTTAATTCAGGAAGCAACACGAGACCTGGAACTGGCACACACGATAGTCAAATCCCTCCCAAAGCTCTTCATGTTCAAAAACATTTCTTCAGGGGCTCTGGGACCAAAAGTCAATAGTGAGGCGCTTTAGGGCGAGAGCCTTTATGTTCAAATTACTCCACCTCAGTGGGCGGAGTAAAGCGCCTCACTATTGACTTTTGGTCCCAGAGCCCTTGAAGAAGTGTTTTTGAACATGAAACGCGTTGGGAGGGATTTGACTATCGTGTGTGCCAGTTCCAGGTCTCGTGTTGCTTCCTGCATTAAACAAAGATTGGCAAGTTTACCTGTGTGAGTGGCGTTTTCTACAGCAGGCAACTTTTCTTGTTGGATGTTTAGCGGCTTTGCCTGAGCCGCGGAAGACTCTCCGGTGCTGCTTCAGTACCCCGGCAAGCTCGTCAAAAGGCGCACTTGCTTATGGACACAGGTGCCGTTTTTCGTGGGATTAAGCAAGCAGCATGATGAACTTTGAATTGGGCAACAAGTCCACTTTGATGACACTTTTAAATTATGAAAAGCAATGTGTGATGCCACTCACTGGAGTATAACGAGGAGGACCACAATTACCAGCAGGCCGTTGTTTTGGCCAGGCCCACTGAGGCGGAGTAATTTGAACATAAAGGCTCTCTCGCCGTAAAGCACCTCACTATCGACTTTTGGTCCCAGAGCCCCTGAAGAAGTGTTTTTGAACATGAAACGCGTTGGGAAGGATTTGACTATCGTGTGTGCCAGTTCCAGGTCTCGTGTTGCTTCCTGCATTAAACAAAGATTGGCAAGTTTACCTGTGTGAGTGGCGTTTTCTACAGCAGGCAACTTTTTTTGTTGGATGTTTAGCGGCTTTGCCTGAGCCGCGGAAGACTCCCCGGTGCTGCTTCAGTACCCCAGCAAGCTTGTCAAACGGCGGACTTTCTTATGGACACAGGTGCCGTTTTTCGTTGGATTAAGCAAGCAGCATGATGAACTTTGAATTGGGCAACAAATCCACTTGGATGACACTTTTAAATTATGGAAAGCAATGTGTGATGCCACTCACTGGAGTATAACGAGGAGGACCACAATTTATTTTTATTTATTTATTTTTACCATTTGTTAAGCGCACTGTTACCGAGCGCTGTCCTGGCGCTGAAACGATACATTTTCTCCGAGAGGCAAAAGAATCCCTAGAGGTTAAAAAGCCATGTTTTGATATTTTTCCTAAAGGTCATTAGGTCATTGCTTTGTTTTAGGGAGAGGGGCATTTCATTCCAGATGGTGGATGCTCCATGGAAGAAACTGCGTCCTCCCCATCGGGCTTTCCTAATACGGTCAGTCATAACCAGGCTTTTATTAGCAGATCTTAATTGTCGACCTGGTTTGTACAGTTGAAAGTGTTCTTGAAGGAAGGACGGACCTATTCCATTCACTGCCTTGAATACCATACAGAGAGCTTTGAACATGATACGTTTCCATATTGGGAGCCAGTGTAGATTTCTTAGTTTCTGAGTAACCGATGTTACCAGCAGGCCATTGTTTTGGCCAGGCCCACTGAGGCGGAGTAATTTGAACATAAAGGCTCTCGCCCTAAAGCGCCTCACTATTGACTTTTGGTCCCAGAGACCCTGAAGAAGTGTTTTTGAACATAAAACGCGTTGGGGGGATTTGACTATCGTGTGTGCCAGTTTCAGGTCTCGTGTTGCTTCCTGCATTAAACAAAGATTGGCAAGTTTACCTGTGTCAGTGGCGTTTTCTACAGCAGGCAACTTTTCTTGTTGGATGTTTAGCGGCTTTGCCTGAGCCGCAAAAGACTCCCCGGTGCTGCTTCAGTACCCCAGCAAGCTCGTCAAAAGGCGGACTTGCTTATGGACACAGGTGCCGTTTTTCATGGGATTAAGCAAGCAGCATGATGAACTTTGAATTGGGCAACAAATCCACTTCGATGACACTTTTAAATTATGGAAAGCAATGTGTGATGCCACTCACTGGAGTATAACGCCAGGACCACAATTACCAGCAGGCCGTTGTTTTGGCCACGCCCACTGAGGCGGAGTAATTTGAACATAAAGGCTCTCGCCCTAAGGCGCCTCACTATTGACTTTTGGTCCCAGAGCCCCTGAAGAAGTGTTTTTGAACATGAAACGTGTTGGGAGGGATTTGACTATCGTGTGTGCCAGTTCCAGGTCTCGTGTTGCTTCCTGCATTAAACAAAGATTGGCAAGAAGTTTACCTGTGTGAGTGGCGTTTTCTACAGCAGGCAACTTTTCTTGTTGGAGATATATATATTTAGGGGATCCTCAATTTATCAGTGAGAATAAACGAGCCCCTCCGGTTGTAAGGGTGCAGGTTCTCGGTTTTAATGGCACAACAAAAGATGCGTTTCAACCTCTCTTGGAGTCTTGGCCACAAATGTCATTTTAATCAATTCTAAAGGTCTTGTCCAGGGTTCTCCGAAATCAGTCCTGGAGGGCTGGAATGATGCCAGATCTTAAAGATAACTACATGTATCTAAATGGGGGTATGCAAAAAAAAAAATAGCATGGATCTTGCCTTCTAGGACCGACTTTGGAAAACCCTGGTCTTGGCTAATGCCAGACTTAAAATAGAGCTATGAGTCGGGTTGGCTCCTTGCCTTGTATTGAAATCACATTTGGTGGCATTGAGTCCTTTTGGTGTCAAGGGTGCCATTCTAAATGCAAATGATTCTGCTGTGAAGTTAGGGTACCACAATGGTGATTCATTACATTTAATGTCTTATCACCCAAGTGTATATTTGTTATACTATACTTCCATCTTTTAAGCGTGATATTTTGCTGTTGTTACTATTACACTCTTTCATCTTTCTCAATTTTCCAACCTCAGAAGGATGGTAGACTGAGTTTGCTCTACAACTCTTTGCCACTCCACGTCACTCTACGCTTAGCCACTCTATTCGACAACACCACTCTACGCTTCCACTCTATTATCACTACTCTCAATGCCCCTCTACTTACAACTTGAGGCCACTGCTCTTCATGCCAATGTTTTCTACGCCACTCTACTATACAACACCACACTCTACAACAGTCTACTCTGCACTTTCTGCCACTGAACTCTACGCCAGTGCACTCTAAGATACACCACTCTTTTCTGCACCACTTTTCCACTCTGTGATGCTGCACTCCACTCTACTCTGACACTCTGCAAGACTGCACTTTACTCCACTGAACTCTATGCCACACTACTCTGCATGACTGCACTCAGTCCCTGCATGTTACAACACTCTACACCCCTGTGCTTTGTCACTGCACTCTGCACCACTGCACTTTACTCTGCACTGCTCAACTGTGCTTCAGAACCATTTTGGACTGGGCAAAGGCCCCTCTCCCCTCAGAGAACAAAGGATTTTTGGGTATAAATGTTGGTACCCTGATCCCATGAAATTAGATCACTTTGGTCTACAAGAAGAAACCTTTACTGAGGAGAGGAACCTGAAGAAACTGAGGAGGTCAACTGTGCTGCACTCGGCACCACTACACTCTGCATCCCTCCATACCAATCTAATCTATTCTGCATCACTGCACTCTATCCTGCTCTACACCTCTGCAATCTACCCTGCAGCACTCCACTCTACTCTGAAACAGTCTACTTTACACCACTGCACTCTACTCTGTACCCTACATCTCTCTACTCTGTGCCAATGCACTCTACACAACTTTACTCAAACCTAGTGCACTCCACATCAATCTAATCTGTACCACTGAACTTTACACCACTTCATTCTAGGCTACTTCATGCTACAACACTATATGCTATGATACTCCACTCTGTCATGCTCTACTCAATTAAACTCTACTCCACTTTATGCCACTCCACTTTACTCCATGCTATGCCACCCTACTCTACAACACTAAGATAACTCATTCTATGCCACTTTACTCCACACTATTCTATGACACACTACACCACTCTACTCTATACCACTCAACTCTGACACTCAACTCTACAACACTATATTCTACTCTATCAATCCTCTCACCTACACTACTCCACTTTATGCCACTACACAGCAATCTACTCTGCTTTACACCATTCTAAGCAACACACTCAATGTCACTCCATTCTACACCACTCCATGAAAGTCTGCAGCTATAATCTACGCCACTTCATCACATTCCACTTTTCGGCACGCCACTCTCCTTTATCCGACTAACCTTTAGCCATGCTGAACAACAGACACGCTGGTGTACAACATGGCTAAACCATACTGGCAAAGCCAATAGCTCTTGCAAAGGCCAGACCTTTTGGCTTTGCCACTGCTTCATTATTTTAACCAATACTGCAGGCCATCTGCAGAAGACATTGGCAAGCCACTTGATCAAAAAAGCAATACCTATTGGCTTTGCCAATGCTTATTTTCGTTGCAATAATTTGCTCTGCCAACAAACTAATAAAACTGTGTATTTCCTAACAACCTGTGTATGTCAAACAAGAATTACTACTCAAGATCATCCTAGAGTAAAACATCTTCATATTGAAACCGCCATGCAGTAATACAGCCAGAACATATCCTAGGGTAATACATCCGCCTCATGAAATCATCAACTAATACAGTGCCAGTCCCATTCTAAAGTTAACCTTGGATCATCCTTGAGTACTGCAGCCTCATTCTGAAGTCATCACAAGATCATCCTTTAATAATACTGACCCATTCTAAAATGCTCATAGGATCATCCAGGAGTAATCCAGCCAAATCCTGATATCATTGTGGGATCATTCTGGAGTAGTACATTATCATCACATGTTATCCACTGAAGTAATGAGGAAGTAATCCTAGAATAATCCAGCTTAATCCTGAAATCATCATGGGACCATCCTGCAGTAGTACAAGATCATCACATGCTTTCCACTGAAGTAATCAGGAGCTAATCCTGGAGTAGTTTCTCTGATGACTCTAGAGAGTCATCTCATTTAAATATTACAGCTTATAGGCATACTTCAGGATTGCTTCGGATGACTTCCCCAGATAACTGCAGGAATAGCCTTGCTGAAGTCATCGAATGGCTTCAGAATGACACCAGGATGATCTTCCTTTTTGACTTGGGAACACAATATTACTCCCCAAACCCAACGGTACTCATTTTATCGACATCATTAGAAAAATCTGCAAGGTTTACTGTCACTTATTTGATCCTTTGACTTTGAGATTACCCACAGATCTTTCTAGCAGGTGACCGAACATAAACAACTTATTCAGCCTGTTTGTGGATGGAATAATCTGATGGGCGAAATATACATTTTAAACGCTGCAGATCACACTAACTTGAGGCATAATAATCTAGCATCAGCTTTCAAATGTGCTTTATAGTGCCTGGTGCAATGTGGATGGTTTTGGAGCTCTGTAAATAACATTTGATATTTTTACTGAACTGAGGGGCATATGTACAAGCCCCTATTGCCACCACAACGGCACCTATATTGACATTGCAGTGGAGATAGGGGCTGCGCCTTATGTACAAGGCAGCATTAAGCCACGTCGTTGAGCCACTTAACGTGGCTTAATGCTGCCTTGTACATGAGGCCCCTTTCACGCTATGCTTTGCGTGAAAGGAGTAGGTAGTGGGTGTTACAGTGAACATTCTACCACAACACCCATTCATGGCGTACATAGGAGGCAGCGCCAAAATTAAGACAAGGTAAAAACTGGTTTTAAGATGGTGAAACGAGGAGAAATGCATTATTTTTTGCCTTGTGCAGCACACATGTATAAAGCAAATGCCATTGTTTGTTATGTGTCGAAAGGTGTCCTTTCCTGCACATAAACAAACTTTACAAAAATGCCATCATGTGTGTTAAATGAAGCAGCATGCATCAAAGTGACAGGGTGGCATTTTTAGGATTGTTTTTGTGCAGGAAGGGACACCTTCCTACACATAAACAATCCTACCCTGCAGGCACAAGGGTGCCTGTATTGTCACTAAGTTGCTAAACTTAGCGTCATCGCAGGGGGAAACGCAAGGCTGCACCACATTTTTACTAATATGGTGCGTCCTTGCGTTTCAGAAGTGGAGGAGAGAGGTGTTATGCCAGGAAGGCTAATGCCTCTCTCCTCCACATCCTTGTACATATCCCCTTGAATGTACTGATTTTATCAACCTCCCAAAGAGAAGATGAGGACGCAATTCTGCTAGTATAGGAGTTTCAGCTCGACAGGTTATGCAAGGATCACTCTAGCAGGTGAGGTGGCTAGCATTTTGACATTGGAAGTTGCCACTTCTACATCACACACACATCTCTGCAGCAGAAGCACTAAACCAATGAGCATTTTTTCTCGAACTGGAGCATGTGAATTTCAGCCTGCAGGACACATATAGATGTCTTCAGAAAGGACGTTAAACTACTGTGGTATCTGTGGGGAACCAGAAACCGGCTGTCAGGTTTCTGCAGCACGCTTCAAACCAGTGAGCAAAGTTACTGACTAGTGATTGTAGGCTGTGCACAGATTTAGGTTGCAATTGCATAAGTACATAAGACTTTCAGTAAGAATGCAACTTTATTTAATGCATCATTTGTTTTTATTGAGAATACTGTGATTGTATGCTTATGAGATATGTTTTGAATACTAACAACAACACAGTAAGCCTAATAATAAGAAAAGTGGCAATCAATACAGCTGATGCTACAAAGTGAATAGTCTGCACCTAAAGATGTACCAGGTTAGCACAGTGGTTCTGTTTCCCTTTGACATGCTGAGACTGCTATCAGGGGTTTTATTGTTTGACTCCATGTCACTGGCATGCGGTGCTCCAGGCCTGACTTTCACTAAACATTCTAGTTCACTCTGGATGCTGTATTGTTCCTTCACAGCAACTGGAATAAAGAACTCGACTTCTCAGGTTTGTAAAATCATAGCTACCACCAGGGCTTTGCACCAATGTGAGATGAGGTCACCCAGTTTTCCTGGAGTACATGATACATGCAGATTGGAGTAGCAGGGGTTAAACGAATTGAGTTATCTTCCTTCTACAAGCCAAAGCCTATGTTTTCACAAGGAATAGATTAAATGAGGTGCTTACACGAACGTGGGGAGATTTTGTAATTTTGCTGAAAAGGGAACATTATTAATCGTAATGTTACATTACCCTAGAGAATTCAAGATCATTTCTTTCACTGGGCAGAGAATTAAATGTTACTTCATCAAAGGAGCTGACAGTTGCCTTGTAACCCTTACCTGTTTACCCGTGTGACCGTCTGTCCAGGCCATTGATGTCGGATACAGTTAAAGTTAGTAGGCCGGAAGGTGGCGGGAGAATGAAATGTATAACCACCATTGTGCAGGGGTGTAACAAAGGCCCCCGCAGCCCACGCGGTGTGGATGGGCCCCTAGCTCCAAGGGGCCCCCTCGGCACTGAACTCTGGCCGGGAGAGCTCCTGTTTGAGCCCAGAGTGGGCCCCCCTAAGTACCGTGCAGGGAGGCCCACTTACTTTTCGTTACGCCAGTGCCATCATGTTATTTACACTGTTTCTGACTGCACCTTGACAACACCTTAAAAGCACTGAAGCATTGTTTCATAGAGGTAGAGGTGAGCGAGCCACTATAAGCTCGAGCCAGGCTCAAGCCTGAAGCCTGGCTTCGGCTCAGCTCGGTGTTGTGTTGGGACCTGGAGCTCAGGTTTCAAGTGGCCTCTGCCTGCCACCCTCCCTCTTCCCAGGATGTGCACTTACTGCCAGAGCAGCCGACTTTGGACTGAGAAACCAGGTTTGAGTAGTGGCCTCGGCTCAACATCCTGTGAATCTGGGCAAATCATTTAATAATCTCCCTGGTGCCTTAAAAAAGTGTTTACTTCTGTAAAGTAATTGGTGCTCATGTAAAACGCTATAATACCTTGGGGTCGAGTTTGTGCTGTATAAAAACTGCAGAAAAAAATGAACAAACGTAAAGAGAAAGCATTATTATAAAAAAAGGAAAGACAAATGGATACCCATATTAGTGGCTGATTTATACGAATTGGAAACTGAAAACCTGGAAAAATTGTTGCTTCCCCGCTTAAATTGATTTAAGGCATATATTTTGTTTCACAAAAACTCCTTTTCTCTCAAATATGTGAGTTCAGAATACCAGTTGTATAAAACATATTGTGTTTGATTTAATAGACTATAATGATGCTCTGTAATAATCTGGGCCATGTACAGGGTATACATAACAACTGCCTTTGCCTCTTAGCACAGTAATGGTCCATAGGCCTGATTACAATCTTGGCCCGTGGGATACTATGTCACAAACATGACTGATATCCTGTTCGCCATATTACAAGTTTGATTATATCCTATGGAACTTGTAATAAGGCTGATGGGATATCCAGTATCCCATCCGCCAAGATCATAATTAGACCAAAAGTTTAAAACCTCTCACTGTAATAAGTACTTCTCAGTGCAGTGCTATAAAGTGATATATGAATGTCAAAGCTTCCATATGTTAAAAAAGAAATGCACTTTTTTGAATTTTGAAGAGATTTTATCATATGGTATGTGATGTTTGTTGTATTATTCACATAGCAAACATTTTCAGGGCTGGGCTCGTGCTTGGGCTCTAAGCTCGGCTCTCCCTGTTCATTTGTTTGTTCACCCACCTTTACATGGAAGTTTAATAATCCATTTGTGATCTGTGAAAGTTTATCAGCACACAATATTTGCCTGAGTGATGAAGATAAAATGCATTGCTCTGTTTTTCTTATCTAAAAATATAAATGGTCGTTAGTTACACCACAACTTGATACTAGCCATGTTCTGTGTCCTCTTTGTGACATTGTTGCAACGGTGTGAGTCAACATGTTGATGAAGACACCTAGAAGTGTTCAAGTGGGTGTGGCCATGGTAAGAGGAGAAAATAAGAAGAAAAGTGCAATTCTAGGTGCTGGCATGTCTTTGTGCAAAGGCCTGCTTTGTACCACCAGTGACTAACAAAACACCCTCCAATTAATTTACTGACCACAGCATCCCTTCAAAACCTATGTAGTTACACATCGTTTCAAAGGGGCAAAAAGCTATAGCCTGGAGGGTAGGCGAGGCCCTTGCATCAGGCAGGCTAGCCTCACAGGACTCAGACAGCACATCAAATCATCAAAACCTTTATTAACTAACGCAGGATGCAGCACCCTTCCTTCACCTGCAATACCCTGTGGTAGGGCTTGAGGGGGTTGGAGAGTGTGCCCTTCCCAACCCACTGTTTAAACAAGCATTTACAATGCAACGGTTTCGCCTTTGGAAAAGTTTGAGCTATTGGCATTGTAAATGACAAAATTTGTATTTATGTGTTGGTTTTGAAAACAGATAAATAAATGGCATTGTCATTTACATTGCTAATAGCTCTAACTTTTCCAAAGGCGAAACCGTTGCATTGTAAATGCTTGTTTATCTCTTTTCCTGCGGGGCGGGTTCACGTGGGATAGTCTCTGTGCTGGGCAGTGGGAGGCGTTACTGTCCGAGTAACGTTATATTTTGTGTAACCTTGTCCTCGGAGGGACGGGGCACTGGGGGGGGGGGGGGGGGTTCTTTTTCCGTGGGTTTCGATCTACCTTATGGTGTATCAGTTAATGTTTTTAAGTATATTGGTCTGTTTTTTCTCCTTTCCTGCGGGGCGATTTCTCTTGGGATATTCCTTTTCTGGGCAGTGGGAGTGGCTCGCTTAGCTGCGCGATCGACTCCGGTCCTGTGGGCCAGGGTCCTCTTCGAGCGTCTGTGGGTATGGCTTCCTTGGCATACACTGCGTTTGGTGTTCAGGGCCACCCGGCGTTGTTTGCCTGGGGAGAACATGCGTGCATTTATTGTGTAACAGGGGTCGGGGTAGGCCCTTGTCCTGGTTAGTAGTTAGCACCAGGATCTCTCCCGTGTCCGGAGTCACCTTTACTTTCTACAGAGTCTCGCTCTGTGCATACTGGATGCGGGCTCGCGGCAGACCCCCCAGGGCTTGCGGTCCAGTTGCCCTTACTTGTAGTAGCCTGCCAACCCTTACGCGGTGCCCCTGGACTTCCTATTAGCGACAGTGGCCATCTTGAGTGGGCGCCATTGTCCGGCCACGTGAGTCAGGGGCAACACAACAGCTATCCACACGGCAAGAATGCTCTTTGAAAGCACCCGCACTCACCGACTGTCTTCTGGCGGGCGGGGCTCTCCTCCTCACACGGGAGCCTTGCTCCCTGCAGCACTCCTCCGGTGGTCGCTTTGGGGCCGCGGGCGGGGTTCCTCTCCTCCTGGGCTCTCGTAGATGCAGCAGGGCTCCCTCGCATCACGGGAGCCCTGCAAACCGGCCGCCATGCTTCTTCTTTCTTCCCCCTGGGCTGCGGGGGCGGGCACTTCCGGCCGGCCGCGCTGGGATTGGCCGGCCGGCCGGCCAACCACTTCCGGGTCGCTGCGGGCAGCGCAGCGGCCCTTCTCCTTAGGTAGGCAGGCGGGGGCTGATTTTTACGGGCAAATGCCGGGTGGGCACCGGCTCTTTAAAGATAACCATCAATCGAGGTGGGCACTCGATCGGCCACAAAACGGTCCAGATGCCGGGTGGGCGAGGGGGACACGGACAGCGGGAGGGGGTGGGAACGGGCACAAACCCATTAAAAAAAAAACGAAACTCCTCCCACCGCTGCATGACTACACAGAGGGAACGCCCAGGGAAAAAATCGCGGGAACGCCCCCGAATCTGGTCCGGCCTTGACGGACAGATCTCTGTTCCAATGGCTAGCCTCCATTTATGGAGCTAGCCAATGGGACAGGGGGGCGTATTCCATTTTCCTTACTGGAAATCAAGAGATTTCTCTGGAGGCGGAGCTAAGAGCTCCGCCCTCCAGCGAAACCTAAACAGCCAGTCGGACTCAGGGCTGTCTTTAGTGTTGGCAGCCCCGATAGACAATATTTGTTGGCACCACCTAACCTCCTTCTTCATGAATTCCTTCCCTATCACGCTCCACAAGCACTCCTCATCTCTCCATAGCCCATCCATCACATACTTTCCATTTGCTTTATAGTGCAACTCATAGCAGTGTAGGGTGTCAGACCACTTCACATCGCACATACATTATACAGAGTCAATTAATAGGTGTGTAAATCAGTCTATAGGAAATGTTACATAAGACAATGAGGAATCAAATGTCATCCATACTAGTAGGCAGTACGTTCTAAGAGTGTTTGCTCTGAAAAAGCACACACTCAGAATTTAAAATATACCACTGATAGAGCGGTTGACACTCCTAAATTTGCAAGAGGTGCATTATACTCATGAACGAATTGCACTCTTATATATTCAATGTTTGGTTGAACTTCGTGCATAGTAAAATGAAGTTTATATATCATTGTTTGAAAATCTGTAGAGTTTATATCGTGATGCAATCTACAGGACTGAATAATATTTCGTATGGCCTTAGAGAATCATGTAAATGTGCACATATATAATGAATAAGTAGGTAATCAGATGTATTCAGTGTTATAAGGTTCATATAAAGGTTTGTGTAACGAGTGCATATTAAAGAACATTTAGGTTAGCCAGACATGAAGGCCTAACTTTTGTTTTCTTCAAGGTTTCAATTCTCCTCGTTTACTCTTAGGTCAGGAGCTAATTAAAATTTAAGTGTGTAGAAAGTTTCCTTTTCATCCCCACTGCAGGTGCAGGAATTTGACTGCGTTATTGTAGATTTAACAAAATACATGGAAGGAAAGAAATGCAGTTGAGGTGCTCGGACAGAGAGAGGGGAGGACACCTTCCATGCCAGGAGAAACTTGGGAACCAAGGTCGGCGGACAGAGCTGTAAATTAGTTGGACTTTGTGGAAAGTTACTCAAGAAGGTGTTCATGGAACAATGTATCATTAGGGGTATAACTTTGTCTTTTTAGCTTAGGCACAGGGACATATTTGCAGGACTTCTGCTTTGCCTGAGGAAGGAGAGCATCTTAGAACAAGCTCTGTAGCTTTATGCTACTTGTCCCATTTAACGTGAGGGCACTTCTTCGGAAGTCAACACGTTCTGACATCTTTTGGGACTTTCTTCTGGAAAGCTAGGAAGGGATGCCACTTTAGAAGTAGAGTAGGGGCAGATTATTCTTTAATTCAGAAATACAAATGAAAAGGTGTTTGGATGCAGCGTCCATACTCAGCTGTATTCTGATTTTGGAATTTATTATTCTATGTCTATTGTGCCATATGAATTATATTCGTAGTTTGGGCCCTGTATTTGTTTTTATGTATCTTTACACCTTAATTTTGAGGTGTGTTTACGTTCTGTTGTTTCGGCTTTGTAATAAATCTACAAAAGCTAAATTTGGAGGTCTTAATTATTGGAAGCTGATAGGAGGGGAAATGTATAATTTGTAAAATGTTTTCTTCCATCCACACTTCTTAGCAGGCAATAAAGACTATTGACCAGGCAGTCCTGAGTAAATCTAGGACACAGAATTTGGCCCCATCAATTGGTAGCAGATATGGATGGTTGCCTCTAGGAGTGAGGGGAGATTTTAGAACATCTAGAATAGAATTAGACATACAGAGCCCAAAAGAGAGCCCATGATCGAGAGCAGAAGACGTTATGCGTTGAAGAAGGTCAGCGGAAGTTGATGGTGCAGTGGAGACGGCGGTAGTGTGAGTATGAATAGTGATGAGTGTGTTAGATTGCGGTGAATTGATTTTGTGATGTCTTGCGGAGTTGGAATGATAGTCGAGTGAACGTGAGTTTATTGGTTTATTGGTCCACACATGTGCGGATCAGGAGATTTTTGTAAACTGACTCAAGAGAAGTCAAGGATCCTGGGATATGTTTGTAATTGTAATTGTCTAATCATAAATGTGGGTTTCGTGGAGCACTATCGAGGTAGGGAACTTGTGTGTATGAATTTCATAGAGTCGTGTGTGGAAAACCTTAGACCAGGGTCCGCACCACAGCGATTCGAGTGACTGACGCAGGATGTGGGTCATGGAGTGTGAAAGTTCTTGACTGAATATATACTATCAATCCTTTAGACGACAGACGATTACTTGGTTTTATGTAACTGTAAGTTGCTGTGGCTGCCTGATAGATAGTTACTTATTTTAGTAGCTTTTGGGTAACCAATTACTTAGTTGCGTGAATGTGAGAGCGAATGCACAAGCTGAATTTATGAAGGAGGATGTATTGCTGCAGAGAGGGAACGGTGATGTCAGAGTGTGCCGCGCTGTGAAAGGCAGGTTGGTGTAACCCCGCTCTGGGATTGGAGGGTTCTCGGCAAAAACTTGGAAAAATAAAATTGAGTTTTGTAACGAATTGAGCTAAAACTGAGATGTTTTAAGATATTGCAAGATTTATGTAGAAGAGATTCAGGTGTGGTGACTCGAGTTGGGGAAGAAGTCCCCGGCACATTTATGGTCAATGAATGTAGGATTGCATACAATAGTGTGGCTCCAAAATTGGCATAAGATTACAGAAAAGGCAGAAGAATTGGCTTTCTCACGGTATGGGTCATTTCAACTGAATGTGTTGCATCAATTGAGAGGTGTGATGTCTTCATTAAAACCTCCACGTAGACCCACCCAATTTGAGGCATTGGATGCATTGGATGCGGGTAGTACAGGTTAGGCGAAGAAAACATTCTCAGGGAAGGATGAGAAAAGCAAGAAGTCATATCAGGATGCCAGGTGGGCTGCACAATGAAGAAATGGAGGGTAGATACCATAGAGGGAGAGAGGTTATATCCATTGTTGCTATAGGGGTCTAGCGTGGGGACGGAAAACAGAGGAGATGAGAGCGATACAGCTGACACTTTGTTAGATAGGTTGTTGGCAGAGCGTCCTCTACCTTACAACCCTCAGTCTGCAGAGGGAAAGCGAGAACTGGTAGAAGGAAGCCCGGATGGGGTGGGAACGGATCCAACCGGTGTAAGTTCAAGAGTAGTGGGAAGAATTTCGCTAGGATCAGAAGTTGGAAATACTGAGATGAGAAGAACTAACTGTGATATACGGTTGCCAGAATCCCTTAGAGTGCTGGTTACCATTCGACCCGTAGTCTTGATATACAATCTGACTATGGGAGAGAGTGGGAGTCAACAGCAAGGGGTAATAAGAGAAGTTACTATCTCTAGAGTGAGTCTCACTATGGGGACAAGCATGTCCTTGGGGTCTGTGGAAACGAATACCCCATTGACAGCAATGGCAGACCCTTCAAGGGTATGTACAGGATCGGAAGTGAGACGAACAGGAGCATTGGCAAATTCTAGGTCAGAAATACGTATGCGGGTTCCACCAGTACAGGAGAGTATGAGAAGTTCCACTGAAATAGGAATGAAACAAGAGGTGTTTAGAACATGACCTGGTGTCTCGAATGGTGGATTGGAAAGTCGATTAAGGAGTCAGAGTTGTGAGCGGGAAGGCCGTCCTATCACTGAGGTTGAAGGGACGGAAGAAGGTTGGAGAAGTCAAAGCTGTGATAGAGAGGGATAATGCAATGTGACAAATCAAGAAAGGATTCAAGTTGCAGTGAAGGTAAAATTGTTGAATGTACTGAAATTGAAGGCAGAGGTCAATGACGTGATAGATGGGAATCTGCAATTGGAAAGAGTGGATCTATATGAGCAAGATGAATTGCTATTTGTGGCCAAGGATGTCACTAGGAAGGCAAAAAGAGTTCATGAGGCATTGGTTCAATTGGCGCGGAAGTAAGAGGTGGATTTGACTAAAACGAAAATCTTCCAGGGAAATCACAGGTTAAATTACACTGACCAGGAATTGGAGAAGAGAGTAGTAGGGTTGAAAGCACATATTCAGGAATTAGTTATAGGAATGAGGGCATGGAAAGCACTAGATAGCTGGGAAGAGAAGTGGTCCAAGAAAAAGACCACCTGGAAAGGAATAGGAGATACTCCACCTCCCGAAGAGTTGCCGTAGAAAGTGGGAAACTTCCCATTTTGGGAAATTCAGAATGGGGGTTATGTTCATGTGCTTTGGAGCAAAGGTGCTTTGGCATCCTTCACAAATGATTTCATTCGGCGGAGAGAAAAGCATGCGGAATGGTACAAACAGATTGACCGGTTTGTGAAAATCTCTAAGGTTCTATGGATAGATTTAAATACTCTATTTGATAGAGTGGTCCCTAGGGATTTGTGGGCGGCTTGTAAGATTGCAATTGAGTGGTCCAAGTCAGAACCAGCTAGGGATCCCATAACTCATGGCCCATCGCAGAGGTGATGAAAAAATATGAACCGGCAATTACGTGGCTCCAGTCCAAAGTAGCCCCTCAAACTATTGATTGGCTCAAGATTGATCGTACCACCCAAGAGCCAAAGGAGTCAGTGCATGATTATTATGAAATACTTTTATTGGCCTTTAAACAGCATAGTGGCCTTGATGCCCTTGAACAAAAAGATATGGAACAGTTTGTCTCCAAATTCGTGTTAGGATTGAAGGCTGAGATAAGTTTGATGATTCAGCAACATTTGATATGTTGGCAGAATAAGTCGGTGGATGAAATACTGCGTTATGCTAAGTACTGTAGTGATCGGGTAGAGTCCTCGCATAAGAAAATGAAGGATAAGTTGATATTAGTGCAGTTGAGGAATGCTAAAAGACCAGGCCAAATGCAGGGGAACGGAGGTACAATGGGTCGACGGTAAGGGAGTGGTCAAGGAATGGGAAAAAACATGAATGTCCACTCAAGACAGGGGAGAGGACTAGGAATGGATGCAGGGACAGGAACTGAACGGGTTAAGGCGAGAAGAAACACTGCTTGTCATTATTGTCACAAAATCGGGCATTAGAACTGCGAGTGTTGCTCAAATCCTGCCAGTCAAGTGCAAAATGAGGAAACTGTACAGGTATCTGATGGACTGAATACCTTGACTAGACCTAAGTCCATGTATGGGGAGGCTTTGAACCTCAAGTGCAGGTGCCTCAATCTCCTAGGATTGCTGCAGGAAACTATGTGTACCAGCAAATGCCTTTCATTGAATTGACCGACAGTTATGATCAGAACTCATCACAAGGAAGGTGTGAGAGGGTGGAGGAGGACTGCACCTTTGGAGCAGTCTTAGAAGTAGATCAGAGGGGACCATTTGTAGAGGGTGATATTAATGGTCACCGATCACGTTTTTAATTGACATTGGTGCAGCTAGATCTACTGTAAGGTCAGCTGTAGTTCCAAATTGGTAACTTTCTGTACAATCGATGTAGGATCAGAAGATGGCTAAGTCCCTAACCAATGAGTTACCTGTGAGAATAGGAACCTTTCAGGACCAACACCAATTTGTGGTGTGTGATTCAAGTCTTGTCTATTAGGACGCGGTCTCTTGTGCAAGTTAAATTGTACCCTCTATTGTACTCTGATGGAAGTGGAACTACAGACTTGTGATGACGATTCTGCCTTTAAGATGGCAAGTCTGTGTGCGCAAATGTTCATTGTACTGAACAAAGACAAACTACCAATGGATTTGAGGGACTCTGTGAATCCTGTGGTGTGGGATTTTACAGGAGAGGAGATAGGTTTTATTCAAGGAGTCGAACCAGGTCAAGCCAAAGGCAAACTTTCCAAGGATGCCACAATACAAGTTAACATCTGAGACTGTGGCAGGAATAACACCAGTGATCAAATCTATGATTGTGCAAGGAATATGGAAGGAGATTAGAGGCAGCCCCTGTAATTCACTTATAATAGGGTTGCAGAAACCTAGTGGCAAGTACAGAATAGTGCAGGACTTGCGACGGGTTAATGAGATCGTGATTCCATGTTGTCCTGTGATACCGAATCCAGCTGTAATTTTGTTTCAAGTACCATGTGAAGTTGAATAGTTTGCACTCATAGACCTTTGTCAAGCATTTTTCTTGATACCTCTTTATGAGGAGAGCCAATTAGTATTTGCTTTCCGGCAGGAGATCCGTGTGTTAACATGGTGTCGTATCCCACAAGGGTATACACAAAGTCTGTCTATCTTCAATCAAATTTTGAAAAAGAATCTTGAGGGTCTGACAATGCCACAGAATTCAGTTCTTGTCCAAAACATAGATGATCTTCTGGTTGCCTCAGAGACAGAAGATGCTTGCTGGATACCTACTGTGGCTTTGTTGAATCATCTAGCCGAGAATGGACATAAGGAGTCACCTGGCAAACTTCAGTACTGTTTGTCTAAGGATCAGTATTTGGGGCATCGGATTGTAAAGGGAAAAAGAAAGGTGTCACCAGATCCCATAGAGGCGATTGTGCTAATGGGCACTCCAAAGACGCAGAAGGAAGTCTGAAAGTTTTTGGGAATGATCGGCTATTGTCGGCAGTGGATCCCAAATTTTTCTCTGCGGGCAAAGCCTCTGTTAAGGTTAATACAGAAGGACATAAGTGATCCGATACCATGGGATGACGATTGCTTAAGGACCTTCCAGGAGCTAAGGGAAAGTTTATGCCGTGCTCCACCTCTTGGAATGCCTGATTCTAATATAGCGTTTTCGCTTTTCTGTCATAAGAGGTATGGGTGCACATTGGCAGTATTAACTCAGACACATGGCGGTGCCCGTAGACCAGTGCCTTATTTTTCAGCCACCTTAGATCCAGTGGCTTCCACATTGCCTGGATGTCCCAGATCCGTTGCTGCAACAGGTGTCAGCATTGAGAGATGTGAAAGCATTGTGATGGGGCATCCCCTTACGGTATACGTTCCACACTCAGTGTAGCTCCTGATGATGAGAACCAAAACTCAGTATCTGACTAATAATAGATTCACTAAGTATGAGCAAGTTATACTAGCATCTGAGAATGTGCCCTTGGAAACTGGTTTTCTTCCCTTTTCTTCTTTTTTAGAGAAACTATAATTTTTGAAACCTGAGTGTACACACACTCTATTTTTAAATATACATGGTTTTTGCTTTTCAATCCCTATCCTCTGACAGGAAACATTTTTCAGTTAATATTTTTCCAGCCTCTAGCGTTTAACTGCTGGGATTTATTCTTTACCTTTTTTCCATTAGGTTTTCCATTTTTCATAATTTGCCCCCTGTGTTTTTTCAAAAAAAACCACATTCATAAATGCACGTCTGCGGCATCTCTAGCGCAACAATCTGTTTTTCTTTTTTGTTTAATAATTCCTTCGAATTCAACCTCCATTTGGCTGCCTTTTGAAACTCCTCCAAAATAAGCCTCAAAACAAACAAATATATGCTTGCTTTTTCAACCGATTCAGTGTTAATTGTTCCAACAGGAAGTGGATCAAAATAAACCCTGTTTTTGGTCCATTTATCGGCGGCCACATTTAAAAATTCCAAGGTCTAGTGTTTTTTCAACCGATTCAGTGTTAAACGTTCCAACAGGAAGTGGATCAAAAGTAACCCTGTTTTGGGTCCATTTACCGGCGGACATCTTTAAAATTTCTAGGTCTAGTGTTTCCAGCCACACCTGTTTCCTATCAAGCATGCCTCCTTGCACTTTAAAACACCGGGCTCTGGCAAACCTTAGATAGGTTGCGGCGAGCCACGAGAAGGTACTTCCTTTGGTGATCTCGCTCGTTCCAGCATGTAAGTAGGACAATGGCATGTCCTTAAAAAAGCCAAAGAGACCACGCTTGTTTGTTTAAAAACAACCCAGGCATTAAAACCTTGTTTTTCCTTCTGTTCTTTTAAAATACCCACACTGTCTATTTGAAGGTGCCCTACACCGCTCGTGTGAGCTCACGGAAGATAACAATTACATTCTAAAGTATGTATTATTATGGCACATCCTTTTGGGAGCATGAATACCATTTTTCATAAAAAGACACACCATGAGATCACAGTTTAAAAAAGACGAGTGCAGAGACTTTTGCCAAACATCTCCCATTTTTTCCAAGGCTCGTCATGAGAGTATGAATGCGAGTGCTCATTTGCTGTGAACATCAATCTGTAACCTTTTGGGGCACAATAGGAGTGTAAAAATACTTCCTTTATGTATGAATGTATTGTAACATAAGCTGTATCTTGCTAGGAGATACATATGTATGAAAGAATGTTGAATAAATGTGATACTGGGCACTAAAAATCACAAGGAGTGTTCTTTCAGATGATTTATGAGCAGAAGTTACTTACCAAATGGTACCATTACCTACAACAGTGTTGCACAAGAGAAATATATCACAAAAAAGCTTAAAACTTTCCACGTGATGGTGATGTGAATAGATAAAGATAAATGATGAAAGCCATGCTTTATCCAAAATATTTTTCATTTTGGGTTCTTTGTTTTTTTTATATTTCTTTTTATTAAAACAGAAAACATAAACAATGAAAAGAAAAATAACACAAGGCAATACAATCATGGAAGTGTCATAACGTTCGCGAGGGATGAAGACATACAAATGAAATACAATTAGCAGCATCATGGAAGGGAGAAGGGAGAAGGAAATTTGGAGCAGGAGAAATGTTTAAAAGGCAGCGGTGGAACCATCGGGTTGAGGGGGAGAAGGATCAATCTCTAAGTCGGTAAGGGGGGGCGTACATATCTCACCACGGTATGAGTTCCACTGGCTCCAGATCTTCCCTTATTTACGAGGTCTGCCACGTGCAACATACACTGTCTTCTCTCTGAACATGCACCAATCCATGTTTTGCTTCCATGCCAGAACAGTGGGCGGCCTCTGGGAGCCCCATAGCTGGGCTATGTCCCTTTTGGCAATCATGTTGCCCAGGGTCACCCACCGAAGCTGCGCCACATCATAATCATTCGGCTCCCATACATTCAATAAACATCTTCGGGCTTCAGGCATCGACACAACACTCGTGACCTCACTCATAACTTCATGCACACGATTCCAATAACGCGCCACCGCCGGACACTCCCAGAGTATATGGAGAAAGGTACCTACAAGGCCGCACCCGTGCCTACACATCGCGTCCAGAGAAAATCCCATGTGTACCAGGCGCGGACCAGTCACATAGACCCTGTGAAGAATTTTGAGCTGCACAAACCGAAGGCGCGCCGGGATCGCCACCTCCTTCGGCGAGGACACTGCTGCCTGCCAGTCCTTGTCGTCCAGCTCCAGACCATCACTGGTCCAAGCCTCTCGGAGGCGACAGAAAAGGTCAACCCTGTTATTTATCAGCTTTTTATAGATTAATGAAATCGTGCTGTCCGGGACGTACCCGTCCAGTATACAGTCTTCAAGTTGGGACACCTCCGGAACAGCAGCACCCGACGGAAAGACCGATAGCAGGGCGTGCCGAACCTGCACGTAACAAAAGAACTCTGTATCATTTAGATCATACTCTACATTCAACTCCTCAAACGTCCTGACCCTGTCTTTGGTCCACACATCATTCACCCTACAGATACCAATCACGTCCCACTTATCGAATCCCTTCGATTTCCATAGGGATCCAAATCTCTCAGATGCATAGAGTGGGGTCGCTCGCGTCAATTTATCCTTCCAACCCAAGGCAGTTGTAGCGCGATGCCATACTTGTACCGCTATCTTGGTTGGACCCGTGAGTAACCTCCCGACAGAGCCTGAGTAGAGCGCCCTATTGTAATCCCCGCCAGGTAACAACCACTTATCCATTTCGAACGCGGGATTTGGTGTGGGACCGTAAATACAGTGATTAATCGCTCCCAATTGGGAAGCCCAGTTATAACGGCGAATGTCAGGGAGTGCAATTCCACCATCGTACCACGGGAGCGTCATTTTGGCGAGGGCAATACGGGGACGCCCTCCCCATATCAATTGTCTCTGCAGACTTTCCACCTCCCGAAAATAGCTAGCTGGTACAGTGTCGAAAGTATTCTGTAACGCATATAAGAACCGGGGAAGTGACATCATCTTGAATAGTGCCGCTCGCCCTAGAGGAGACAGCGGGAGTCTACGCCATGCCGCAACGTCAGATCTAAGGCGCTGAAGTGGGGGTAACAAATTACGTTCATAGTGAACCACAGGATCCAAGGTAATAAAGACCTCCAAATACTTAAACCCCGCCTGCACCACCTGTATAGGGCACCCACGTGGCAGAAGAGGAGAGTCGCCCGAAAGGACTTAAACACAAGACTTAGACCAGTTAATGACTAGGCCGGAGTTTTTACGGAAGGAATTCAACACGTCAAACAACACTATCAACGATTTACGAGGCGATGTGAGATATAACAGGATATCATCCGCGTATAAGGACACGCGGTCCTCAAAGTGAGGGGTCCATCGAATGCCCTTCATAGATGGCTCCCACCGCAGCCAGGCCGCAAGGGGTTCCAAAGCGAGGGCAAAAAGATGCGGAGACAGCGGGCAGCCCTGGTGCGTTCCCCTGCCAAGGGTGAACGGAGCGGAAACCCGACCGTTCAAGACCACTTGAGCTAAAGGGTTGGTGTACAGCAACTTCACCCAACTAATGAATACCGGGCCGAAGCCGAACTTAGCAAGGACTGCCCAAAGGTACGGCCATTCCAGCGTATCAAACACCATTGTGGCGTCCAAGGGAGCCAAAATGGCCGGTTCACGTAACGATGCCGCAGGCGCCGGAGGTTCAACGCCGTATTGCGGTGTGGTATAAAACCAGATTGATCCGGGTAAACCAAGTCGCCGATGACGGTTATTAAGCGGTTCGCAAGCACTTTCACAAGGATCTTGGGCTCGGCGTTTAGGAGAGATATGGGTCTGTAGGAAGTATAGCGGTCTCGCGGCTTCCCCTTCTTGTGTATTACGACAATAGATGCCAGCCTTTGATCAGGAGGGAGGGAACCCGCTTCTAGCGATTCCAAAAACATCGACCTGAGATAAGGGGCTATTGTGTCCGGGCACAGCTTGTAAAGCTCAATGGGGAGTCCATTAGGGCCCAAGGCCTTTCCCGACCGCACTGAGCGGATAGCAATCGCCACCTCCTCGACGGAAAGCTTGGCATCGAGAAGCTCCCTTTCCGGATCTGACAAGCGGGGCAACGCTATATCCCGCAGAAGTAGATGCGAGTCTTGCTCAGGTCTATCCAACACAGGGGAATATACGGCCCGGAAATATTCCGAGAAGCACTCCACTATCTCGCTGGACCAGTTATTCTCACTCCATTCATACTCTCAATCACCGGGACCACACGACTAGCCCTCTCTTTCTTATCCAACCAAGCAATCAACTTCCCCGCCTTATCACCTACATCAGACAGACGGCCTTGCTTCTCTCTACTCATGACTTTTGCAGAGTCAGTAACCAGTGTCGAATTCACTCTCCAGATCGGTTATCTCCTTTTCAAGACGGACAACCACCTCATGCTTACATCTCTTGACGCTACTGATTAACGAGAGTGCCTGGCCCCGTATGACAGTCTTATATGCTTTCCACAGTGAGACCGAGGAGGATACAGAGCCCACATTCTCCGTGAAGTAGTGATCCAGCGATTTGACCAATTCCGCTCGTACCTTAGGGTCACGAAGATACCAGGGGTTGATCGGAGCCACCCGTCCCTCTGTTCCCAACTTTGTGTCCATGACTAACCATAATGAGGAGTGGTCCGAAATACCCCTGGCCAGGTTTCTGATATCCCTGATAGAGGAGACCTGTGTAGCAGGCATCAATACGTAATCTAGTCTCGAGAAACTACCATGGGCACCAGAATGAAACGTGTATTGTGACTGCTCCGGGTGGAGCAGTCTCCAGCAATCTATCAATCCCAGAGTATCCAGGAGGCCACCCAACCAGGATTGAGACTTCGCAAGTTCCCTGGGAGGGTGGCGGTCACACATCCCGGACACCACCGAATTTAAATCAACACCCACCACCAAGTGGCCCTCCGGGAACCCCAGGACCACCCCCCCCAAGTCGGCAAACGTAGTAAACTGTAGGCCAGGCGGAACATAAACAGAAAGCAGGGTGATGATTCTCCCTTCCCAGCGTCCAACAATGGCAGCATATCGCCCCCTATCATCAAGAATAATATCATCAACCTCCAGATGGAGGGAGTTCCTGACCAGAATACCAACCCCCTAGAGCCAGAGGTGAACCCAGAGTGTGCTAGGAGACGATATCCACGTCTATTCATAGCATGGCAAGTATTGCCTATTAAATGCGTTTCCTGCAGCAACACCACATCAGGGGAGAGACGTCGTAACAGTTGTATCACCACTCCACATTTTATCCTGTCCCCCAACCCATTGACGTTCCAACACAATAACCTCAATCCCCTACCCCCATCCCAGAAACAATCACTGCCCCCACCCCACGACAAACGCGTCACAGTAAACCAGGAGTCCATCAGTACATTGCATTGAAAGAAACGAAACGACCATAACTTCCCCCCGTTCACCCCACAACAAACACCCAAAACCGAACCCCCCACCCTGCACCCCTGCGTTAGACTCAAAAGCCACCCCAACTTGCAGTGTGCCTGTCGCCCTAACATACTACTAATCAAGAGGAGGAAAGACTCACCCCCCGCCCACACCCCTGAATAACAATCAATTTTCAAACAGTTTGCAGAGCATCAAACCACAGCTGAAATGTCCATGCGTCGACCCAGGAGCCAAGCTCGCTCCCTATTCCTGCTCCAATGGGTCGCCCCAGCCCCTTCGGAATGTTCAGAGTGTTCCTGTCACCTGGGCAGCGTGTTGAGTCAGTCACTTGCTGCCTCAGGGTGGTCAAAAAAGAATGTTCGATCCTCGTACACCACCCGCAACCGCGCCGGGAAAAGCATAGCATACTTCATGTCCCTGTCTCTCAACCTTCTTTTCACCCCTTGGAACCCCAGCCGTTGTTTATGTACCTGCTGGTTGAAGTCCGGGTTAAAACTCACGGTAGTGTTTTCAAAGGCTGTGGGGCCACCCAGGCGCGACGCCTGCAGGATCGCGTCCCTATGTCGAAAATTAAAGATCCTGGCGATTATGGCCCCCTGCTTGGGCTTTCCTCCCGGTATCCTGTGAGTCCCTTCCACCGCGAAGAATTTACTGAGGACCTTGGGTGTGAGGTGGTTCACGATAAGGTCCTCCACAAGCAGGTCAACCGTTGAGTTTTCTGATTTTTCAGGGACACCAACCACACGAATGTTGTCTCGTCGTGCCCGGCTTTCAAAATCCTCCAGACGACGAGAAAAAAATTTGTGTGAGGATCGCAGGATGTGGACCTCCGTTTGTAAATCGGAGACGTCGGTGGTGAGACTGGAGGTCTTCAAATCAAGAGACTTGACCTTTTCATTGGTCTTGGCGAAATCTGCCCTGATCAGAGTGACATCAATGGTAACTGTGTCCAGTTTATGAGCCAGGGCTTCGTACTATTGGCCAAGTGAGGTCTTCATGCAAGCAATGGCGCCCATGACGTCTCGCAGAGTCAAGTCATCGCCCGGCAAGGAGTCCTCTCCGGCGTCTCCCGGGGGTTTATTCGTTCCCCCAAGCGAGCCCTTGGGAAGAGTATATCTGTCCATAACGTTAGTCTGTATGGAACTCCCACGGAGAGCCGGCATGGTCTTTCGCTTCTCGACCTCGGGCTTGGTGGCCATCTTGGGTACTGAGCCCCGGAGGGGAGCCTGAGACCTGGTGAAAATGGCTACGCTCGAAGCGCCAAAAAAAAGGGGTTCGTGAGATAGGGTGGGCACAACTCGCCACACAACGAACCGAGACAGGCCAACACAGTACTCAAATGAAAAAAGCGAAGCAGAGTGCGCCCAGGGCAAATCGAAACAAACCAAGCCAGGGAGGTCTCAAGGCCAGAATCGAAACTGAAAGTCAATGCCAGAGCAGAAGTGGGTCCAGGCAGGCCGATGTTGTTCAATTACTGCCCGGCTGGCAAAGAAATCGAGCTCGGGGCAGCGCCGAGGAGCAGGCCACAAAAGTTCAGGAGCCCGTAACTTCGGCTCCCAAAGTCCAAATCGAATTCTGAAAACGACTATTAGAGCAGCTGGGTTGCGCCATCAACGACCCGTCGTCGTAGCCAGGATAAGATTCAGGATAAGTGATGGAGGTGGCGAAGGTCCGGAAACCCTGTGCCCATCACGGTTACGCGCGAAGCTCCTCCCCTCATTTCGGGTTCCTAAGATATACAAGTGGTATATTTTTCTACTCCCATAGCAGGGAACAAAGGACAGTGTTTGTGACTATTAGGCATATGTACATTTATTCTATCGCCCTTTGAGATGTAACAGATCATTTTTTTGGTCCTGAAGAAGAAAGCCAAGGGGATAGCTTCTGAAACATGTCGACCTTGTAGGAGGTGAGTCATTATAGTACACCATCTACACCTCTTCACTTTTACTATTCTCACCCAGGGAAGACAAAAAAGTATTTTCGTTCCACTAGCCAGAGAATTTATAACCAGCTCACATTTTCTTCACATGATCCCATGCAGTACACATACTCACCAATCACTGAATAAAGTGCCCCTGCATCTACGTAAGCCGTAGCACGCCCCGTCCCGTAGAGGGGCGGGAAGACCACAATGAAGAAGCATGACACTGAATCAGGACTCAGTGTGTGAGGGGTATTTTACATATTTTTTGAAACATTGCCCTTCCCACAAATTGAGAGAAGGAGCTCTGATCCTTTTGCACAATTTTCACGCATGACAAAACACTTCAAATAGGAATAGCAGCACACACATGGGTGCATATATATTCACATAATGCGTGGTAGAATCCCTATGTTAAACCTTGCCACACTGATGCCATATCCACCTGCAGAAGGTGAGGATTGTGAGCAGCATGACTGCCTAGATGTGACCAAGCCCAGCCCTGACATTGTTAATGACACTTTTGCTGTTTGTACTATTTCTGGAGTTGTGGAGGTCACTTGTTTACAAGGAGTATACACTGCACAGGTGTCGGAAATTATTGCCATGATACATGCATGTTTCATCTCTGATTGAGTCCGAGTGACTATCTTCACAGTCAAGAAAAAACAATGAGAGAGAAAGGGTATTCTGCACGGGAATACTCCTGGTCCCCTTAATCAATATCGCTAAACAATAGGAGGAGTATACCCTGGAAGCACCTCAATGCCTCCGTCGAAGAGATAGAGGTACACAAATGGACAAATTCGTCCTTTGTTAGAAGACCCCTCACTCACCAACCTAGTTGGTGACATGCTTCATCATCGGGGTCCCAAACGGATAGCCGAATGCCATCCGGGTGTGTAGCAACACCTGATTACAGTGGAGCGGGTTGTTTTCTTTTTTATGTGTAAGTGAATAGAACAATGGTTAAAAGTTGACCAGTTTAAAACCCTCTACAAAAAGACTCTTTATTCTGGAGTAACTGGGCTACATTAAAAATGTGTGGGATACCATGCCAGGTTAGGTTGGCCTCAGGTATCAAAAGTGAAGTGAAGAATAAAAATGGTCTACATGTTTCAACCTCATGAATAACTTTCCAGGTTTTCACCAGGACCAATGATGGTAACCAGTGCGGTTTACACACGCTAAGGTGTACCCTACCCTTGGCTACTATGAAACCCCACCTTGTACTCACAGTGGTGGTGTGTGTTTCCTTTCCTGGATTCTAGAAAGGGAAATCCTGTTAAGACAAAAAAACATAAAACATTCACAAAGCATAATCGATTAAATACAAAGCGTTTAACACATGCTCCTCTCGTTCTATATCCAGTGCTCAGAGAATATTGAAGAGAGCTTAGAAAAGACAGACCTCAGCATGATGTTGGCTATGACCGATACCAGGGATGAGATTAAGAGACTTCAAGAAGAGGAAGAAGTAGCATATGTTAGGGCAGGTAGTGATAGAAGGGGCAATGGCATTTGGGTGTTGACAGATGAAAGAACAGTGTTACCTAACCATTTATTGAGTCCAATGGTAAGGCATATACATGGAGCAGTTTACCTTGGAAGAGATGCCATGGTGTGGGTGTTTTGTCAGACATGCTTCAATCCACGGTTCCGTGTATATGCTGAAGCAGTGTGTCATAAGTGCGTTACGTGTCAGCAGATGAATGCAGGAAAGAAGACTGTGGTTGCTTTGAGTCATATTGGGAGGTCATGAGGTCATTTCAATCGAATGCAGTTACACTTTATAGAGATGCCCAGGTGAAATGGACTAAGATATGTGTTGAGGGTGGTGTGTGTCTTTTTAGGATGGATTGAGGCGTATCCGACTAGGAGGTGTGACAGTGTCACAGTGGCAAAATTGTTGCTTAGAGAAGTTATCCGACAGTTCGGATTTCCGTCCTCATTGGAATGGGACAGAGGAACTCACTTTCATAGTGAGACCATGAAGCTGTTGTGTGATGCTTTACAGGTGGATCAGAGAATGCATTGTAGCTATAGGCCGGAGGTGTCTGGCCTAGTGGAGAAGATAAATGGAACTATCAAGATGAGAGTGGCAAAGGTTTGCTCTTCGATGTCCTTAAAATGGCCAGATGCGCTGCCCTTGGTGCCGATGAGTTTGGGTAGCACTCCAGATAGGAGAACAGGATTGTCCCCTCATGAGATACTGATGGGAAGGGTGATGTGCTTGCCTGCAGTGCAAGCAACAACATTGATAAACATCACTGATGATTTGGTTCTTGATTATTGCAAGGGATTGGCTGATTTGGTTAATTCTGTGTCTCACCTGGTCGAGGCTGCAACTGGAGCCACCTCGAGAGATCTCCTGCATGACTTAAGTCTGCGTCTTGGTCAAAAAGCATGTGAGGAAGAGTTGCCTTGATGCACGTTGGCGCGGACACTTCCAAGTGATCTTGGTTACAAGCATAGCTGTGAAGTGTGGAAGCTTACCGAATTGGATCCACGCCTCTCACACCTGCAGAGTTCCAGCACCCTCAGAGGAAACAGCTCCCCTTGACCAAAGACATTCATCTGAGAATATAAATTTGGAAGAGGGGACAAGCCATGCTGTGAGGGTTGCTACTGAAGTAGATCATTTACTGGGTCAAGCTGAAAGAAATCACTCTGCATTAGATTCTGACCTAAACATCGAAAGAAACGAATCAGAGCAGAATCGGATCTAGTAGATCAGACAGAAGTAGAACAGGCAAGATTGGGGAGAAGAACAGAGGCTGTAAGTGAAGGGTGGCCAGTGAGAAAAGAGAGACTGAGTCTGAGGCTTACATCAGAAAAGGATCTTACTCCCTTCTCTGAAACTTCTGAATCTAAGCACACTGAGACAGAACCAAACCAAGAAGGGTTAAGGACATTAAAAAGAGAACAAGTGCTGTGTTGAAAATATGCTGCTCCCTAGTGGACATACCTAGTCACAGATTCAGAAACCTGGGAGGTCCGGGAGACTGAGGTCTGGGAGAGTGCGACGCGGAGAGACCACACCGGTTATTGAGATTGAACTGCTGGTCCCAGGAGTCAAGGCTCTCTGGTTTTTGACTCTGACAGTGCCTGATCTTCCAAGGCGAAGTGGATTGGGACCCCTAATTCTAAATCAACTTACATTCCTAACGTTTGACAGATTGGCATTGTTTTGTATGGAAATCCTGGAACATGTTGTTGATGTTCTGGGCACCGATATGATCTATGATGAAAACTGAATTGAATATAGAGAGACAAAGTATATGAACATTGCTCTAAAAAGAAGATAACCTAGGCCCGAGTGGAAGAAGAATAAAATTCGGGACTTATCAATAGAAGAAGAAAGAGAGATAGGGATGGTTATTCTCGAACTTTGGATTATCATTATCAAACTGAATAGAAGAATCTAAGCACAAAAAAGAAATCTATTACAAACTTTGTGTATAAATCCAAAGACGAAACAAAGAAACTTTATTTCATTCCTGCACCAAGTTAGAAAACTGATTCAATATGGAGTCCAGAAATTCGAGCCGTAGGCATAAATGCATGATAGGCACACTCATAATGGGGGTAATCGTATTTATTACTGTAGTGATCATCACATCTACAGTCGAGTCCAATGAAATGGGAGAAGGGGAAATATGGGCATCTATACCTCCTACAACAAACATAAGAGAGGGTGCATCAGAATCAGATGAGGATACGTTAAGAGAAACTAATCGTCTGTTACATGTAGATCTTTCCAAGGGGGATTTTACGTTGAATGCATATGCAAGGTTGTTGTACGAGTATGTGGACATGATGGAAGCAAAGGATTGCTATGTGCGTATGCAGTTGCCAGCATCAGTAGAGGAGGGCATTATATATCATCATTTACCCCTGACATATGGCATCAAGTGTAGTGTGCTATTGAGTATGTTTCATGGTAAGGCCCATTTTGATTACTGTTTCTCTAATTATGATGTAGTGCTCCCTTAAGTCCCTGTATTAAAATATTTGAGCACGTATGATAATTATAAAAAGGAAGACAGGATGTCAAAGTATTTTGTGCCCACAGTAACGTTAGACACAGCATATGCCCATACACACAATTTGACATGCATGTTATCTGAAATAGGAAAGAAATGTGGACCAAATAGAGGATAGACACAGATAGACATTATTTAGGCCTAACCCTAAGCATGAAGTAATTCCATGGACCCAAGAAGAGTTAGATCATAACGGCGAAGGGAAGTTCTGGTCCAATAGCTTTAAATATGCAGCAGAAAGGGAAATTATGTATTAGACAACCACAGAAATATTATGACAACATTTTTGTAGGAGAGAGTGAATGAGAGCATATTTTCTTAATTGAGAAATCAATAAAAAAGATACTATTGGATAAATTGACCATACTGCCTAATGTGTATTTTGTATGTGGAAGGAATGCATATGTTTGATTACCTTCAAATTGGTACGGAACATGTTATTTGGCTGTGGTATTTCCTATAATATTTTACATGGAAGATTTGTGACAATTGGAAGGGAAACTATCACATAGAGAGAAACGTGGTACTAGTGCAGGAGAAATTGTTGGTGATGTGTTTGGCGCAAGGATGCCAAGTTTGGGAGTGGTTCTGAGTGATGTAAAGATTAGAAGGTTGTCAACACGAGTCGACAAGTTGTCAGTGAATACAGCTCAAGCTTTATTGCTTGTTGATGGGGAGATGGTCTGTATAAAGGCCATGGTGCTTCAGAACCGTCTTGCGTTAGATGTGTTATTAGTAAAGGAAGGTGGAGTCAGTAAATGTTTGAGCGTCCAACAGTGTTGTACCTACAATCAGGACAACAGCAAAGATTTAAAGAAATATATAAGTAACATCACTGAGATACATCACGACATGAAACCCATCTTAATAGTTGTGATTTGTATTATTGTACTGTTGGGTGCCTTTAGACCTTTTAAATGGCACAGAGCAAGACAGACTGAGAGTTCACTCAAGAGACGGGAAAGGCAGATGGAAAGACTGCAGGACAGTCAATATCAGAATTTTAACAATCTGGAGAAGTTCAGGTAGGAAAGATGGGCTACAACCGCTGATTAGGTCGGTCTTTTCTGCAAGTAGAACATAGTATGGTAAAGTGTTGTCTTGATGACACTTGTCATTTGAGAGGGGACTGAAAGAGCAGTTGACGCTCTTGAATTTGTAAGAGGTGCATTATACACATGAATGAATTGCACTCGTATATATTCAATGTTTGGTTGAACTTCGTGCATAGTAAAATGAAGTTTATATATCATTGTTTGAAAATCTGTAGAGTTTATATTGTGATGCAATCTACATGACTGATTAATAATTCACATGAACTTAGAGAATCATGTAATTGTGCACACATATAATAATTAAGTAAGCAATCAGATGTATTCAATGTTATAAGGTTCATATAAAGGTTTGTGTAATAAGTGCATATTAAAGAACATTTAAATTAGACAGACATTTAGGACTAACATTCGGTTTCTTCAAGGTTTCAATTCTCCTCGTTTGCTGTTAGGTCAGGAGCTAATTAACATTTTTGTGTGTAGAAAGTTTTATTTTCACCCCTTCTGCAGGTGCAAGAAATTGACCTCGTTATTTTAGATTTAAGAAGATACATGGAAGGAAAGGAATGCCTCTGAGGTGCTCGGACAGAGAGAAGGGAGGACACCTTCTGTGCCAGGAGAAACTTGGGAACCAAGGTACGTGGACAGTGCTTTAAATTAATTGAACTTTGTGGAAAATTACTCGAGAAGGTGTTCATGGAACAATGTATCATGTGACCCACTAAGAGTGTAACTTTGTCTTTTTATATTAGGCACAGGGACAGATGTGCAGGACTTCTGCTTTGTCTGAGGAAGGAGAGCATCTTAGAACGAGCTCTCTAGCGTTATGCTACCTGACCCATTTTACGTGAGTGCACTTCTTCGGAAGTCAACACGTTCTGACACCTTTTGGGAATTTCTTCTGGGAAGCTGGGAAGGGATGCCACTTTAGAAGTAGAGTAGGGACAGATTTTTCTTTAATTCTGAAATACAAATGAAAAAGGATTTGGATGCAGCGTCCATACTCAGCTGTATTCTGATTTTGGAATTTATCATTCTATGTCTATTGTGCCATATGAATTATATTCATAGATTGGGCCCTGTATTCGTTTTTATGTATCTTTACACCTTGATTTTAAGGTGTGTTTATGTTCTGTTGTTTCTTGCTTTGTAATAAATCTACAAAAGCTATATTCCTAGTTCGTAGTTATTGGAAGCTGATGGAAGGGACAATGTATATTTTGTAAAATGTTTTCTTCCCTCCACACTTCTTGGCAGGCAATAAAGACTATCGGCCAGGCAGTCCTGAGTAAATCTAGCACACAGAATTTGGCCCCATCACCACAGTGTTTGGCTTTACTAATAAGAATGTATTTCTGCCAAAATTCACCCTTTTTAGCAACACTAGAATAATATAAGAGAAGTGGAAAACATAATTTAATAACCTGTACTATGCATATCTTCATGCAGATCTTTATTGCATGCAGCTCTTTAGTGACAGTTCCTAGTACATTGTGCTATATAGCGCTTGTAACTTATGAACTGCAGTAACAAATGGATATCTTTGACAAAAGTAGTAACCTACTCTGCAGCGCTTTGTGTGATACATATTCTTTGCGGCAAACACATTAACCCTCGGTGCTACTTTAACATGAGTGGAAACTGCCACTAATCAAAAGTCCGGTCTCTATACCAGCAAGAACATTACAAGAGTTACCTTGACATTTTTATTGTTGCCTTAAAACTGCTGGGCACACACAGAGAGCTCAGCAGCAAGTGTTTTTTAAACTTTTTCAAAAATGTTTCATTCCTTGTGTCTTTAGGTGCCTTTATAATGCTGGGTGTTCCCTGACCCCCTCCACCACACCTACTGATGTGATCTCGCTCTCCCATTTTCCACCACCACACATGCTATAGCTCCACAAACATCTGTTACCAATATTTGAATATTTGCTCCAGAAATCTGTGCTTATTGTATGGTGTGCACAACAATGCACGGTATATATTTTAGTATGGGTTTACTGTTGATGTTATTGATGTACAATAATAAAACAGATATGAAATATATATGTCCCTCTCAATTTCTTCTGTTTTTCTGGTGTGATCGACTGCACCCGCATCCAGATAGTGCCACATAACAGCTGTTGGTGGGTCTTCCCCAAATGGACCGTGACATACTCACTGAATGAGCAGATGACCTATGAAGTAGATTTGACTTTCAATAACATACGTGCATGATTCATGTATCCTCGCATTTCTCCACGATGCTCATTGATTTGTAATGAAAGCACCACACATCTTATGATGGTGTTAAAATCTAGATTGCGGCACCAACATTATCGGCGCCACCTTGTCCCTTATCCAACTTATGTGTGCGCGTAAGCAGCAGCCATTTTGTGTGCCATGGCCTCTCTGCCCACTGCCGATAGCCAGTGCGTCTCTCCCCCTCACTCCCCGGCCTCGCAAGCATTCCCCGTGCCCTGACAGCCCCGGTCTCTCCTGCTTGGGCCATAAACGCACCTCCAGCGCGACCCTGCCTCCGAGCCACATCCCGTGCTGAACCCCCACACTCTTTCATCTCATTCATAAAACAGGCCCTTTTGATAACCTCTTCCTCCTTGCCCGATTGTCCGGCCTGATCCCAGGCCATCACCTAGCCCAACAGATGCAGTTTATTGCCCCCTACAGTAGGACCTCGCCTCACATCAAAGGAGCGGGGATTAATCAATGCCTTCACACCCTAGATCTGACCGATCACCCGCATTTCTGTTCCCAGCGGAATGTCCAGCTGCGCGATATCCATCATGCTGAGATTGGGGTGGGGACTCCTACTGTAGATAAGTGTGGGAACGGGCCTGAACCGGGGATTCCAAAGATGCCTTTTCCGTACTCCAAAGCAATACCACGGATGTCACAAATGTAATAAAGCCATAAACCTGTGTATAAGAGGCCAGGCCTCAGAGATGCTGTTAGAGCACCTCGAGAAGATACCCTGTTGTCTGATTTGACGTGTTCTGCTCCGTCGGAATAAACTCTTGTTTCCTGCCTTCCTGTCTCCAGCACCTGCCTCTTTATTTGGTAACCGTGAGTTGGGTGAGAGGCGGCTCACGCCGGGCAAGCCTTGAAAAGGGGTAATCGATCTGATCTGCTCGACCCTTTTTCTACAATTGGCGTCCCAAACTTGGGGCCCATCAGCGACACGTGGATCCAGTGGGAGAGGTCCCGACGACAGTGTGAACGACTGTAACGATCGGGAAGAGCTCCTGCCCGATAGACCCTCGTCTGGCAGCCGATCATCCGAACTTCACCGGTTCTGAGCAGACCTCTCTCGAGTGATCTACGGTCCTGACTGGGAACCATCAGGAGTGCCACAGCAATTACAGAGAATAGAGGACGATCAGGCGCTGGAAGCGGAAGACGAGAAACTGTCCATGCGGTCCGGGTAAGGTCGTGTAACACGACGAATTGCGAATTGATTGTTTGATTGTTTGAAAATACTAGTATTACTCATTTGATTGTTTTTGAGAGATTCTCTATTTGCAAACAAGCACAGAGTCGCCATACTCTGTTTAGTCTTTGCAGATAGTGAAGGGTAGGTAACGCAGGCTTTTGCCCCCGTTGTAATCCGTCGTGCCCACTTCCCACCCCATTAGATTGATTGTTATCCAAGCATTTACTGTTTTGGAATTGGTTCTCTTTGGATCATTCTCTATTTACAAAAAAGCACAGAGTCGCAATACTCTGTTTAGTCCTTGTGAATAGTGAAGGATAGGTAACGCAGGCTTTTGCCCCCGTTGTAATCCGTCGTGCCTATTTTTATCCCTCATTTGATTGATTGTTTGTCCGAACATTGATCGTTCGGAATTGGTTCTCTTTGGGTTATTCTCTATTCACAAATAAGCACAGAGTCGCAATACTCTGTTTAGTCTTTGCGGATAGTGAAGGATAGGTAGTGCAGACTTTTGTCCCCTTTGTAACCCGTCATGCCTATTTTTGCCCCGTTTGTTGGTAGTTGGTTCAGCCCGGACCGCTTATTAGAGGTGAACCATCCGGCTCCACTGGAGGGCACCCCTAATAAGGACATGTTTACTAAATATGGACTAGTCGCCGTGGCTTACAGTAAGCTGTGGCATAAATACACGAGAAAGGATCGGGAAAGTCAGTGGCCACTGATAGGATCCTTTGATAACGAAAAAATAAACGCGCTGGAAACAGCCCTTTATAACAATAAGACAACACCCACTATGCTCTGTAGCTTCGGCATGTGGCGCAAAGAAACAGAACAGCGGAAGAAGAGAAATGAGGTCAGGTTAGAAAAAGAATTACGCAAAGCAGCTCACCTGGCCGCTAACAAATTAAAGGAAGAAATAAAAGAAAGAGAGCAAACCAAGCTGAAACAAGATTCCGAATCATCAGGCCAGTGTCCCGTCAGGACACCCTCTACACTTTACCCCGAGCTACCTTCGAAACAGCAAACGAACGATGATTTACTATTAGGTCCCCCGATCATCTACATGCCCCCTCCATACGCCCCTTCCCAACCCTTAGCGCAGCACCCGCAACCCCCACCAACAGGCGAGAGTAGTGCCGGAGCCTCGGTCCTCATGGCCTCTGCGCCGACCGAACCCCTCGTACCCAGCGTAACACGAGCAGCGACTTCAGATGGTCCCGAAGCTGGGAGGAAAGACCCTGCTAGATCGAATAGATTAAGTAAGGATGAACAAGCTGGGATCGATAAGATTGTAAAGACACTGGTGGTGCGAAAGGAAAGTGAGGATTATATAACGGATATGTACAATACATATGCCAATAGCCACAGGCGACACTTTGTCGTACGCCTTTGTTACCATACCCTTAATGCCTATGAAGACCGCTACCAAGGAAAAGACCCTGAAAACCTAACGACTCTGTATAGAAAAGTTGATGTCGGAGATGGGGACGAGTGTGATGTGACGAACCTCTTCACGCGTACGCTTGAAGTTTTCCGCCACCTCACGGAACAGAAACCAGAGACTAACACCACGACTCCTGCAGCAACTGAAGCCGAGTAGAAAAAATTGACACGATGATGCCCATAAAGGAGGCCGCTCCCTATTGGGTTCCCCCACGAGGACAGGGAACACACGACGATATTAACCACCAAGATGCGAGAGGGAGGGTAGTTTACAACTGGGTTTACCAACCATGGGATCGGCAAGACATCCTGACTTTCCGAAAGTCCTTGCCTGATCTGCGAAAGAACCCCACAGCCTTCTATACAGAATTAGCCACTGCTTTGGGTTCAACGATTATGAGCCTAGCGGATATCGATTTGTTTTTCGGGCTATGTCTGCCAGCTGATGTGTGGAAGCAAATCCGGAAAGTCGACCACCTTGAGCTGTTCGGACATACCTGGATACAACTCGGTAATGTTGACAAACAACGGGAACCGGGACAGAAACCTTTGAAGGCCATTCTAGACCTACCAGATAAGATTGTGCAGAAATTAAAAACCCTAGTTCCAGAAAGGAAGGTGGACTGGTCGATAGTAACGGCCTGTCGCCAGAAACCCCAGAAAGACGTATCAGAATACTTTTCCCGGTTTGAAACGGTGTTCTCCGATGACAGCGGCAAGGACATGACCACTGCGACCGGACATCACTTGTTTGTCCAGAACTATGTGAAAGGCCTGACACCAGAAGTCTCGCAGAAACTACAGACTAGCGAGAGTAGTTGGGCGGCCTCCAAGCCCGCAGCGATCCTTCAGATGGCTCAATACTATGAGCGACAAAAGAACGAGAACGATCAAGCGACTGAGAAGAAGAAAAAGGACTTGAAAGAGAGGGTGATGATTGCTCAGTTGCAAGGGGTGACTATAGGAAGGGAACAGTATAGAGGAAACTACCAGTCGAATGCTCCTAGAAATCCACCCCCTAGAGACCGCACACCCGCACCCGGCGCTCCACGAACAGACCTCGATGAGGACCAGTGTGCGTTTTGCAAAGGATTTGGCCACTGGAAGTCTCAATGTCCAGTTCTGCAAGAAGCACTCAGAAATAAAGACACAAGAGACGTAGCGGGCGGGCCGAGAAATAGAGGACAGGGACGAGGGCACACAAACGACACCAACAATGACAGACCTGGCAGGCCGAACACTTTTGACCACCCCCGACACAACCAATGCCAGCAGGCTGACTGTGACGATGCCCGCGACTTCGCATAGGACTGCCAAGGGCAAGGGAGGGATCCAGTCGAGCTCTATGTTGACCAGCAAGGTCCTTATGTCACCGCTAAGGTCCTAGGTACGAAGTCTCCATTCCTGGTAGACACTGGCGCGACACGTAGTGCGTTATCCAAACGACTGATTCCAAGGGCACCCTTGTCTGGCTCACGCATAACATCAATAGGTTTTGATGGAACGCCCTCCACTAATCCCTTGTCCGCGCCGATCTCCTTCGACTTGGACAGTAACCCCACTGACACGACGTTTCTGCTTTCCTCCAACACCCCCGATGCCATTATGGGACTTGACTTACTGAAACATTTCCGAGCTACTATTAGGTGTTCACAGGACGGAGTTCGAGTCATTCTGGACGATAACCCGACTCTGCTCAGACCTTATCCCTTACGACACATGTTCTCCATCTTTGACGTTGACTCATCCTTACTCGACTCTCTACCTCTGTATCTGTGGGCCAAAACTGACGCTGACGTAGGACGCATGATGATTGACCCTGTGCATATAACTGTTCGCCAAGATGCGATACTCCCAAAACTCCCACAGTATCGGATATCGCCCGAAGGTGAGAAGGCATTGGTAGAGATAATTCAGTCCTTGGTAGAGGCAGGAGTGGTAGAGGAAGTAGTCAGCAATATTTGCAGCAGCCCTATCCTACCCATTGTAAAGAAGCAGGGTGAGGGAGATGAGAAAGCGTACCGCTTCATCATCGACCTTCGAGAGGTCAACAAAGTGGTCGTACCTCAGTACCCCGTAGTCTCGGATATCACCACCATTCTGACCCTGATTCCTTCCACAGCCACCACCATCACTGTAATCGATCTCAAGAACGCATTCTTCTCCATCCCCATCCACCCAGACAGCCGCTACCTTTTTGGCTTCACGTTAAAATCCCACTCATATAGATTTTGTAGAGCTCCCCAAGGCTACACTGAAAGTCCAAGCATCTACAGCCAGGCCCTCAAGAGACAGCTGGATGCAGTCCAGTTGCCGGATGGAGTGGTGTTGATACAGTACGTCGATGATATTCTTTTGGCGGCCGACACCACTCCACTTGCAGTCACAGCCACCATCCAACTCCTGCACTTCCTCGCGGAAAATGGCCACAAGGTCTCCAAGAAGAAGTTGCAATTCTGCCAACCTCAAGTCACTTACCTAGGCCACCTCTTGTCCAAAGACGGGAGAAAGCTCACACCCGATCGAATACAGGCTATTCTAGAGACCCCTATCCCTAAAACCCCGAAGCAAGTCCGCTCTTTGGTAGGCCTCACCTCCTTCTGTCGACAATGGTTGCCAAATTTCAGCCTCATTGTGAAACCACTACTTTCCCTACTGGCTAAAGATGTCCCCTTCCCGCTCCCTTGGACACCTGAAAGTCAATCCTCCTTCAAGGAACTACGAGACACCCTTTGTTCAGCACCCGTCCTAGGAACCCCTGATTATACAAAGCCCTTCTCTCTCTACACTCACGAAAGGGAGGGATGCGCTTTGTCTGTCCTGACTCAGACCATTGGCCCCAAACAACGACCATGTGCCTATTTCTCTGCCACTCTTGACCCCGTAGCAAGAGCTTTGCCTGCCTGCCTTCGAGCAGTAGCCGCTGCTGCTGTCTCTATCCGACAAAGTGAGGGAATCGTACTCTCGAATTCCCTCACGGTACTAGTGCCTCATGCTGTTGACACCCTCCTAAACCAGACCAAGACACAACACCTGACCAGCGCACGACTGACTGGGTACGAACTGACACGGCTCGCACCTCACATCACGTTGAAACGATGCACCACACTGAACCCAGCCACCTTGCTGCCTCTGCCTGAAAACGATCCCGATGTGCCCCCAATACATGACTGTGTGACCCTCACGGACGAACAGACTAGGAGTAGAGTTGACCTCCGAGACACTGCCTTCCCAAACCCTGACGGAGAGCTATGGGTAGACGGCTCTTGCATTAAACTCCCCGACGGCACCACCTCAGCTGCCTATGCAGTTACCACAGCCCGAATTGTAGTTGAAACCGCCCGCATCACGCAACGATCCGCCCAGGCGCCAGAACTGATTGCCCTCACACGAGCATGTATCCTAGCAAAGGGGACGACAGCAAACATTTACACGGACAGCCAGTATGCCTTCGGGGTGGTTCATCATTTTGGGCTCTTATGGAAGGAGAGGGGATTTCTGACATCTCATGGCACACGCATCCTGCACGGAGATCTAGTCTCCGCTCTGACTGAAGCAGTTCTCCTCCCCAAACGACTTGCCGTAATCGAATGCCAAGCACACAAAACGGTGACAGACATCATTGGACAGGGAAATGCACTGGCCGATATCACTGCCCGAACCACAGCCGAGAACAGGACGACGACTCGCATGTACGTGACTAGGTCACAAGCAGAAAAATGGACGGACGCTAGGAAAACTATTAGGGACATCCAAATGGCCAGCTCACCTCAAGAATTGACTGAATGGGCACGGGTGGGATTAAAGGACGATGAAGGCTGCTGGCGGACAAAAGACACGAACAAATGGTTGCTACCCAACTCGTACCTGACCCCCGTACTGACGATGGCCCATTCCCCTGCACACATAGGATCTGCCCCTATGACCGAACTTGTCTCCCGAGTTTGGCATAACGATAGAATTGCAGACTCAGCCAAACGATTAGTCCAGCAATGTCTAGTCTGCCTGCAACACAACCCTGGGAAAGGAACTGTCGTACCCCGGGGAGGGTTTGGGGTCCCCAACCATCCATTTGAAGTCCTACAGATGGACTATATCCAGTTAGAGAGATGTCAAGGACTGAAGTATGTACTTGTTGTTGTGTGCGCTTTTAGCAAATGGGTGGAAGCCTACCCGACGCGTGACAACACTGCTATTGCCACTGCAAAAGTACTACTGAAAGAGTTCTTTCCTCGCTACGGCCTTTGCCGTATTTTATGGAGTGACAATGGCCCCGATTTTGTAGCCGAGGTTATCCAGCTCATCCTGAAAGGACTGGGGGTACGACAGAAATTCCACGCAGTTTTTCGCCCCCAATCTGCTGGACTGGTCGAGCGGCACAATGCCACATTGAAACTAAAGCTGGCGAAAATAGTGGCTACCACAGGACTAAAATGGCCAGACACTCTTCCCCTAGCATTGCTGTCAATGCGTTCCACCCCCACCAAACACCACTTGACCCCTTACGAGGTCGTTTTCGGCCGGCCCATGAGTATCTGGTCCGCACCCAAACCGACATCTATTCACGAAGTCCCGGACGTCCTAATGTCTGACTATCTGTATAACCTAACTAAAACACTGTCTGTTATTCATCATCAGGTGCTGCAGGCCATCCCCGATGCTTCCAGGGGTCCCGGACATACCATCCAGCCTGGAGATTTCGTCCTGATTCGGAACTTCCAGTGGGAGAAGAGTCTGGAACCCCGCTGGACGGGCCCCTGGCAAGTTTTGATCACCACCCGAACAGCTCTTCGAGTGTCAGTCAGTCAAAAAATTACTTTATTTGGTATTTCATTACCATAAAGCATGCATGTACAAAAACAATTTAAAATAGCAAACACTTAAAAGTTCCTTTAGTTAAAACTGTATTTTCTCATTTTTCATTTACAATTTAACCCAGACATTATCGGTGGTCTGTTTCTGCTTTTTGAAGCTGGGTCTCAACAGAGTTCATAAACTTTACCCCGCGGCATATTAGAATGTTTGAACCTGCTCCCATCCAGCTGGTCACAGCTTGCCTGCAGGTACGAATCTGTAGTATATTAAAAATTGGTTTCAGTAAAGTTTTCCTCTTTTCTTTAGAAGCCTTACACGTGCACAGGAGGTGGCACAAGGTCTCACTGTGATAATCACATAATCTGCATCTTTGTTCCTGGTGTGTGACCTTCCATGACGGGATCAAATCTTTTGAGAAATGGTCGCCCATTCTGAAGGCCATAAATTTTATTTTGAGTGATAACCGGAAATGTGCAGTAAGATAGGGCTGAGGTTTTAATCTTTTGTACGAGTTTAGAATGGTCCATGCATGTCGACGTTTGGCCAAAGTCTTTTTATCTTCTACCAAAGATAAGGCTTTTGCATTTAACTTGCAAATTTTTTTAAAGGTTGTTGTTTCCGGTGGATTGTTCCAAATCTCCATAATTTTAAGGGTATCTAATGATGCTCGCAGGTCGTTGCCCCATGAGTTGGGTTCCTGTTGGTCATATTGTTTTTTTATTTCTTGCCAACATAAGTTGTTTAGGGATCCTATTTCCGATAATCTCATTTTCCAGCACCATTTCGCTAGGGCTGCTTTCCTTTGGTATATTTGATTTTGTAGCCCAAATTCTAGCCTTATTTGGGCAGGAGCTGCTCCTTTGTGTAATTGAAAGACAGCTTTATATATTCTTGTCTGGAGTGTGTTTAGAATGGCTGCTTCTTTCCCATGACATATTTCCAGTCCATATGAGAGGGATGGTAAGACTTGGGCTGCCATTACTTTTAACAGGTGGTCATATGATGGGCATTGCAATTTCTTTTGCAGAACTTTATAAGCAAAACTCAGTGATTGCGCTTTTGCGGTGATAATTCTTTTATGTTCTAAGAGGGACATATTTTTACTTATTGTAACCCCCAGATATTTGTAAGCAGTTGTTTCCTCAATGAGCTTGCCTTTTGTTTGCCACTTAAAAGATTTTCCGCTAGAGCCCGTCAATCTCACCACCTTTGTTTTTTTGATGTTTAATTCCAGGCCTTCTCTCTCGAAATAGTCTGTTAGCTCCGATATTGCTCTTTGTAGGCCTATTGGTGTTTGGCTTAAAACTACAATGTCGTCTGCATATTGTAGACACTGGATGTTTTCGTTGGCCAATTTAGGCGGATGTCCGTTGACCTTCTTGAGTTGATCTTTCAAATCGGCCAGATATATATTGAAAAGGCTTGGTGAGAGCACGCAGCCCTGTTTGAGTCCATTAGTTATTTTTTGTTCTGTGGATATTCTTCTTCCATCACCCAGTTTTATTTTAGCCCATGTTCCTCTGTATAATGCCATAATTGTTTCCGTTAGTGCGGGCGGGAGACCCAAGAGGTTCAGTTTTTCCCATAGGTGTTTTCTTGGAACTCGGTCGAAGGCGGATTTCAGGTCTATGTAGCAAGCTATCAGACCGGTCTTCCTTTTCCTTGCTCCTTCGATTAATAATGACAGGGCTGACAGGTTGCTTAAACAGCCCATTCCTTCCCTAAAACCGGTTTGGAAATTGGGTAATATTTTATGATCCTTTATCCATTGTCGTAGAAGAGACAGTATACAAGATGAAAAGAGCTTAGCCTCCACGTCGATTAGAGCTATTAGCCTATAATTGCCAGGTTCCATTCTGCATCCGCTTTTATGAAGAGGGTGGAAGATATTTCCTTGCCAAGACAGTGGAATCTTTTTTTCCTTATGGATATAATTAAACAATGGGGTCAAGTAGTTTGCCCAGAAGTCGATATCATATCTGAATAAGGCATTTGGCATTCCATTTGGGCCAGCTGCTCCTTCCGATTTTAATTTCCTTATTAGGCCGGTTAGTTGTTTGGTGGTTGTCAACGGCGTTTGTTCCTCTTGGGCCGTGCCTTCAGGCCGGCTGTTTTTCCACTGTCCATGAACTTTTTCTTTTTGTTCTTGATCTTTATTTTGTTTATTAGGTGTTACTGTATTAGTTTGGTAGGTCTGAATGTTATACAAATTGTTAATATATTCGGCCCATGTTTTTTCGCTTATTCCTATGTTAGGCTGATCACCCGCTCCTTTCGATAATTTTTTTATTATTTTCCATAATTCTCCGCTGTTTGGTAGTTTGCTTGTTCTCAACAATTCTTCCCAGACATCCTCTGTGTAAGATTGTTTTGCTTTTCTGCAATCTTCTTTGTATTCTTTCCTCATTTTTTGTAAGGTGATATTATCTACTTCTTTTCCTATCCTTTTTTCTGCGGCCATTATTCTTAATTTTTTCGCAATTTCTCTTTTCTTATCTCTTAGGTTGAAGTTATACCACGGGTCTTTATTTACTTTGTGTCCATGAGTTACCAGAGTTTTTACAGCAAATTTTCCTAGTACGAATTTATGTAAATTCTCCCAGTTTGTTATGGGTGATTGGTTTTTTGTGGCATTCATAAGATTTACGTATTCCAGTACTGAGTCCATTATTTCCTTTTTTATTGGGCCCTTGCTTTTGATTTTCTTCAGTTTATATATCTCTGGAATCGCGGTAAGGAATTGTAATTGTGTTTTTTCTTCGATGTTTTTCCTCATTATTATCTCTTGTGGGGAATGATCGCTCTCTGGTCGAATTTGTATTCCAAAATAATCTATGCTCTTTTTTAGTTCATTACTTATTAAGGTGAAATCAATTATGGAGCTCCTTTTGCCGCTGGTAAAGGTGGTTTTGGCAGGTATATCTCCCTCTGTATTTCCATTCAGGATTATTAGACCTAGAGATTCCAGTTCGCCCCAGATATTATCAGTTTTTTCCTTAGTCCTATTAATATTTATTAGGTTGCTGTTAAAATCGCCGGAAATTAATATCTCGTGTGATTGATGAGTTTTGCGTAAAGATTTTATCAAATTTATTAAAGTTTGGGCTTTATTCTTTTTTGTGGTCTTATCTGGGTGGATATATATATTCATAATTATTAAATTCCATCCTGGACTTTTTTTACTTACTTTTGACTCTATTTTGATCAGTTGTAACCAGTTTTCCCCTGAGTCGAGCAGTTCGGTTTTCCAGTCTAGGTTGTTTGTAAAGAAGAAGGACAGGCCTCCCCTTGGGTGTCCATACTTTGCCAATTTTTCTGCCAGTATGTGGTGTTCCTCGTATCCCATAATTTGTCTCGGGGTTAAATTCCATGTTTCCTGAAGTAATATTATTTCGAATTTACTCAGGTAGTCTATTGTCTCTTGATCTTGGGACATTTCTTTAAAACCGTGTACATTCCATGAGCAAATCCTTAATTTTATTTCTGGTTTTGAGGGTAAATTAGTGTTTTGTCTTCGGTTTTTTTGTGCTAATTTACCTACATCAGGATCGATGAGAGTTTAATGCCTGTGCCACCCAAGACCAGTCTTTGTATTCCTTCTGACGTTGGTATTCCTGCTTTGTATTCGTACTGCTCAGATCTTGTTCGGAGATTGATTTGTTTCTTGCTCCCTTTAGGATTGATTGCATTTTTTCCTTTGTGTTATTGGGTTGGGGAAATGTATTACTTAATAGTGGGAATGGATATTTTATTGGCGTGAGACGCTCTAAGGTTATTCCCCATTCTGAAAACTGAGTCCTGGCTGAAAAAATAAGATCTGCTATTTCTTTTGATACCCAGGTGGTGTTACTTATTTCCATATCCGTATCTTTGTTTCCTTGGATAAATTCTAGGGCTTTTAGGTCGCTTGTTGTTATTCCCCTTAATTTTGGTATTACTTCAAATAGTCGCAGGATGTTTCCCCTGTTTAGTGTGTCTGTATTTCCTTTTGTTTGATATTCTGGTTTGAACAGTAATGTACATTCTGTTTCCATGCTAACTGATTCGAGGTTTCGGGTTTGATAGACTCTCCTTTTTCCCTCACTTGGGTCAAATCGAATGTGAGATATGTTATCGTTCTGGCGGATTGTGGTCGTTGAATCCGGTCGAATGCAATCTGCCATGGATGCATCTTTTATAAGGTGCATTTCTTCTCGACTTATTTGCATGTTTACATTTTGCCCTATTTTATCATTTGACTCATTTTCGGAAATTTCTCTGCAAGTTCTTCCTTTATTTCCTGCCGTCATTATCAGATGAATAATCGGTTCCCTCACTTGATCTGCCTGTATTTTTTGTCTTTGCTCATGTCCCGTTTTTTTCTGGTTGAATGGTGGGTTTCCCCCAATGTGCCAACTTGGTCCTTGTTGGACCAGAGTTTCACCATCCCTTTCTTGCATATTTTCCTGTGATTTTTGTTGTTCTGGATCCTCTCTATGATTTGGTTTTAATATTTCGTATTTGTCATTGATTTTGTTTGGAATTGACTTTTCCTCATCTATTGGTTTCCCTACTGAGCTTGATGGTATTTTAATCTGATCTGGGGATCTTGTTTGTTCTTCTGCTTCATCTGTATTTTTTTCTCTTTTTCCATCCTCTCTGGTAGAGATGTCAATGATCTGATTTGTTGGGGCAATTTTTGTTTTTTGTTCAAAAATGGCAAAGAATTGTTTTGCCTGCTTACTTTTAGTAGCTTTTTTTCTCGCCTTTCTTGCCCGTTTCCGTTGTCTTTTGGTTAAGGGTTCTGACGTGCCCGATGAACTCATTGTTTTGTTTTCTTCCAGGCCTCTCTGTAGTAAATCATTTTTGTCTGTATCATTTAAAGTTTTTTCTTCTATGATGTTAATAGTTCTCTTTTGATTTACCATTTTTTTGTCTTCTATGGTATCTATGTTGAGGTTATCGCCTTTGTTGGTTTTCCCACATGTTACTACTAGTATCTCTTTCAAAATATCTGGGAGGGTTGCTAATTTATCTATTATTTCCTTGCAGACGCAATTTTGATCTGTTAGTTTCTTTTTCCATTGTTTTTCTTCCTCCTTTTCTTTTATGAGGTATAACGAAATTTTTTCCAGTTTCAGATTTATTCCCGATATGTGGGTTGCAATTAGGTTCATTAAGTCTACCTGCACGTCCAGTTTATTAGATTGAAAGTTCAGTGCGCTAGTAGCTTGTTGTAGTCTTTTTAGGAGCACATCCCCCCAGAGTGTAGATTTTCCTTCAGTTTGTTCTGACCGTACCCCTGTTGTCCTATTTAAACTCTCTGATGAAGAAATAGTTATAGGGTCTGCGTCTTTTGTCAGGTTTTTTACAAAGTCCGAGACATGATTTTTAGTTCCTGGTTGTCTGATTGGGCTTGATGTAAGAATTATTGAGGAGGATATTGGATTCATTTTCTGTCCAATTACTTTCCTTATACCCATGTTTTCGTGATGTTCTGGTTTACTCAAGTTTTCGAGACTCAGGTGAGTTGAATCGACTTCCTTGTTGATATTTTCTTCAAGCATTCTTCGTAATTCTGTTTCTTCGAAGATCGAGAATGATTTTGACCACTCTGTCTTTTGTGCGCATTTCTCCGAATTTATTTGAGATCCCAATTTGCTCTGCATAATGTGTGCTGGATTATTTTCGTTAATCTCCTCTGATGTATTGTTTGGTGTTAACTTTGTTTCATTGCAAGTTGCGTGAACTTGTGCTGATGTTTTTATCAGCCAGTTTTTTATTGTCGATTTCTCTTTGAGATTAGGACTCGTACATGTTTCCGAGTCATTGCTCATCTTGCGTTTTTTGCGTGATGTAGACAAACTAGTCGTTTTTTTAAAACTTTTTTGAGGTTTTGCGCCATTGCAATTAATTGGTGTTATTCCCCCTCGCTCTTTTAGAAACTGAAAATTGTACATCACTTTATTGCCTCCAAATTTGAAAGGTTCCCCTGTGGGAGTGTGAGCCTGATCTGAATATTCATTCCCGGTTGGCTCTTCTGGTTTGTTTTTGTTCCCTTGATCTTTTTTCTCTTTTACCGCCAACCTTCTTTTTGCTTTCTGTATTCGAGGTTGTCGGATTTTTCCTGACCGCATCTTAAAAAAAAAAAAAAAAACTTCAGTTTCCTAAAAGAGTCTACTTCCTACTCCTATCCTGCGTAGTCTTTCCAAGAGCTTCCCTGGCCCGTCTACCACTAAAGCGGCAGCTGCCGTCAAGGGAGAGCACTTTAGAAGTATGATCCAGGATTGGTTGGATGGTTGTGTAGATTTGCTTTTTTTTTTTTTTCTTTCCTCTTTCTCTCTTTCCCCCTTTTTTTTGGGCGAGGCCGATGGGAGTATATCTCTGAATTACTGAAAATTGGACTCAGTTTTGAAAGAATAATTCAGCTCACTCAGCACCCTTTTGTGTCGTTAAGTGTCTTTACTGTCCGTGGAAAGTACGTTTCTTTTAGGGACTGTCCTCCAGCTCATTTGCTCTTGCACTGCTCTGAGGTGGGTCGATTGGGCTAGTACTTAACAAAAACCAGACGAATGCCGATAATTTTTACTGCCCTCTAAAGTTCCTTGTTGACTCCCTGGACCCTTAGGCCCTGTTCCTTTTACTGCTCTATACAGGTTCGTCGCTCCTTATGGGCTCATCTGCCTCTTATCCCAGCTCTCGGATCACTCCCTGGTTGAATCTTTACTGTTTTGCAATCCCGCGTAGCTCCTCCAACCCCAACTCCGACCCCAACTCCTTCCAACTCCTTCCAACTCCTTCAGCCCCTTCCTGCTTCCAGTTCGTGACCAAAACCTTGTGAGGAGCCTAGGGGGTACTTTTGCCTTATCTTATACCTGTATAGGGCCACTTCACTTCACTTCACTGATATGGCTAATGTGGCTCTAGCCCTCTGTTCATGGTCTATCAAAAGTCCCCTTTACTAGCTCGTGGGCTCTGCGGGTTGGCGCTACCAATTCGAGGGCTTAGAGGACGCAGAGGGCTTCCTGGTGTCCAAATTCCTCTGCCACCCCTCTGCCCAAAACTCCTCTGCCCCCCCACTGTTTTAGACTACTTTAACTGCTTTAAAGTGTCTAAATTTTCGTTGTGTTTGTTTAAGTTTTTAAATTTGTTAAAATTGCTACCACTGCTGCTACCACTGCTACCACTGCTGCAGCTGGCTCTTATTCCCCCTCCTTGGCAGCTCAACAGCTCAGCAGCAGCAGCAGCAGCAGCTCCACAATGCCAGCGCTATCGCACGCTACTTGCCTCCAGTCTTGCCTCAGTTCTCTCAGGTCTCCTCAGGGTCTCCTCCACTGACTGCCGGATGCCTTGCTGTTTGGCGGCCCCCTGTCTGATGACTGATGACTCTGCAGGTGCTTCCGCGGAGCACCACAGCCTGCAAGCGGCAAAAAACAGCCTGTAAACGGATCAGGCTTGGCTTGGCTCGCACTCAGCCACGAAATCCATGGTATCCAACGATGATTCTCGGGGGGAAAACGCCGCCGCCGTTCCTCCGCTCTCCGCTCTCCGCTCTCCGCTCTCACTGCTCTCTGCGGACTCTCTGATCCTGCTCTCTAGCGCCACCTCGACTGACTCTTCGAGTGGAGGGAAAGCGCAATTGGCTGCACGCACACCACTGCAAGAAGATCTCGTCGAATCTGACAACAACCGAAGACGTGACCACGCAAGAAGAGCTCCTGAACAAAGATCGACCATCCCTGAGCTGCTACCCGGAAACAGACGCGCTCGAACTGGCAACATATCCCGACCCCACTGTTCCATCCAGAGAAGGGTACAACCTGCGACGAAAGGAGGGAGCTTCGGCTAAGTAGACCACTGACTAAGTTTATATTCTCAGAGCGGTGGCCTAACGCTACTAAGGTCGCCAGGAGAGAAGCCAAACGAAGTTTGTGGCTCTGCCCACTACCGAGCACCTTGAAGATGATGGAAGCACCCGACTTGAAGATGATGGAAGCAACCGGACATCCAAAGACCCACTACAGAAACCCAAAGACTGACAAAATGCACAGTTCAAAGACTATTGCCTTCTTTGTTACCCTTCTCTTCCGCCTCCTCCTCATGACCACCCTCTGGATCTTGGAAGAAAGATCACCAGCACATGAGACACTTCTAGCCACTGTACTACCTGTCACCGTGAAGGAACACCACCTGATCTCTCTCTCACCTCAACTCCGAGAAAGACGTAAGGAGTTCTGGAATAACTCCTTCGTACAACTTTTGCACCAGCACAACCTTGCCGCCAATACCACCAACTGCTGGATCTGCGGGTTGCTTCCGCATGCCACTGGACATTCCATTCCTTTCATCCCCTCACCATTCTCTGTTCATGGTTCCTGCCTCGCCTGGTTGATTCTCCTGCAAGAGAGCTACAGAGATAAGACAATCTCCAGCGAGACCATGTCACACTTTTACCAAGGGGTCTGGCTGAACGAAACAAAAAGAGCGGCTGCACCCTTTTGCCCACTGACGTCCAACACCGCTGTTCACTTGGACATCCCAGCCAAAGAGCGTGTCGAAATGCAGGTGTTCAACAACCCGGCCAGACCTACCTTCTCCTACCTCCGGAAACGAACAGGAACCACCCTGACTGTGGCCCTATCTGTTGTCAATGTCTCGGGCCTTATATGCATCGAAGGCCTTGGGACACAATTTGTAGGTCACAGTGCCTGCAACATCACCAGAACTTTGGACACAACTGACCCACCCTCTTTTCTCACCTCTCCAAACATGTACTTTGTCTGCGGTACGAAAGCCTACACCTGGCTCCCAAAAGGCTGGGGAGGTACCTGCTACATTGCCTTCATTCTTCCTCCGACCTATGTGGCATCTGCAAACCACCACCGACAAAAACGAGAGAGAGACATCGATCAAGCCGACTCTACCGGAGCACAGTTCCTAGACGCAATAAAGGGACTTGTTCCACTCTGGGGCCCAATGGCAAACAGCCGTGCCATCCGACATTTGACCCAGGCAGTTGAAACAACCATGAACATTACAGCCGGCATCCTCACAAACAACACAGCCGAGCTTCAAGCGGTCCGCTTGGTGGCTCTTCAGAACCGCCTGTTTCTAGATGTGGTTCTAGCAGATCGTGGAGGAGCATGCCGCATCATTGGGTCCAGCTGCTGCACCTACGTACCGGACAATTCACCCTCAGTGTACAAAGCCATCGAACATCTCCACAGACTTTCCTCCGAGGTTCATCAGGAACAAGAAGAATGGTCGCTTGGGAGTTGGTTCTGAAGTGCAATAAAAGACTGGGGGTGGAGGTTGTTTATGATTATCCTGATACCGATCATTGTAATTTGTGGTTTTTGCCTAGGCGTCCAATGTCTGCCACCTTTGTGTTCGCTTATTGCAAATTGCATCTGCCGCAAGACTCTGGACTTTGAAGCCGAACGCATGAAAGCCTTGTATGATGTAGAAATCTGCAATATCATGGGGATTTACGTGAATTAAACAAGCTGGCTAGATATGTTGAAAAGGGAGGACTGTTAAAATCTAGATTGCGACATCAACATTATCGGCGCCACCTTGTCCCTTTTCCAACTTATGTGTGCGCGTAAGCAGCAGCCATTTTGTGTGCCATGGCCTCTCTGCCCACTGCCGATAGCCAGCGCGTCTCTCCCCCTCACTCCCCGGCCTCGCAAGCATCCCCCGCGCCCTGACAGCCCCCGGTCTCTCCTGCTTGGGCCATAAACGCACCTCCAGCGCGACCCTGCCTCCGAGCCACATCCCGTGCTGAACCCCCACACTCTTTCATCTCATTCATAAAACAGGCCCTTTTGATAACCTCTTCCTCCTTGCCCGATTGTCCGGCCTGATCCCAGGCCATCACCTAGCCCAACAGATGCAGTTTATTGCCCCCTACAGTAGGACCTCGCCTCACATCAAAGGAGCGGGGATTAATCAATGCCTTCACACCCCTAGATCCGACCGATCACCCGCATTTCTGTTCCCAGCGGAATGTCCAGCTGCGCGATAGCCATCATGCTGAGATTGGGGTGGGGACTCCTACTGTAGATATGTGTGGGAACGGGCCTGAACCGGGGATTCCAAAGATGCCTTTTCCGTACTCCAAAGCAATACCACGGATGTCACAAATGTAATAAAGAATCTTGAGGGGGTTGTAGGAGCACTCCGAGTTTTTTCTGATTATTCAATCTTGTACAATGGTGCTGCGATTGTAAAGGTTCGTCAGACCTGGTACTGAAGTTGGTTATGGTGAAATTAAGTTTCCACCCAATCGCGCACTGTTCACTTGGCGCCCTGGCGCTTTCTGTAATTTATTCCTTTACTCCTTGTTAAACCACACTCGTGTTTACTTGCATCAGTTTTCCTTTTATTTCATATTTATACTTTTTTCTTTTTGGTTATAATTTCATTATTCAACTTTCACATGACTGTTTAGTAACAAACTAATATTCACAGTACATTTTTACATCATATTTGTACACATTTGTTTGGCACTTATGTTGTTGTACATTTAATCAAGCATTTCTTGAGTGAGCCCAATGCATTTCGGCACTCGTGTGTGCCTTCATCAGGGGCAGTCTCTACAAAAGAAAGTAAGAAAGCATTGTGTAAGGATTTTTTGTTTAAAAGGGGGGTTCTCTGAATCTATGACCTTGATATTTGCCTACCTGGTTGTTGTTGCTATGTGTCGTTTGAATCCTGTCCTCCAAATAAGCAACTACACCTCTGTTCAAAACACAAATACACATCCATATGTAACTGATCCGCATGTTCATATATCGTAGTGATGACTAACCACAAAGCCCCCTACATACCTCCAGTGATACTGTCACGGATTGCTGAAAAAATAAACAACAAATGTCTTAACTCCTTATTCAATCCTCTATATCAATAAACATACCTCGTGTGTTGACAACATACCTCAATGCAATATGCCTTGAGTCCCTTGTCTTGCTCTGGGTGTTCTCAATCTACAAAACCGAAAGGCAAGATAGTCAATCTCCCGCGGGACCATTCCTGAATTATTACCGTTCCACTTGCTATGCGTTATCGACATACCTGTGCCAATTCTGTCTGTTGTTGCAAACAATTCCCGCAAACCGCTAGGTCTTGTGTCACTGCCGGTAACTGTTTGTTTATAACCCCGCTGCTGCCCGGAACGACACCACGGTATTTGAAACTGACGGCGGACTAACCCAACACTGCTCACAATAGCTGGTGACTACGGGCGCCATCTTTAAACGATACACAAAACCCTCGGCACGGGGCAAACCATCCCGTCGTCTCCGTGTTCTAATGCTTTAAATCTGTTCCTGTTCTATTCACTGTGTACGTGTCAACCGCTCACCTATAAATGTGTGAGTTTTTGTGTTAATTCCTCACGTGTCACTATTATGTTACAAAACTCCTGGTCTGATTAATGTAGATGATTGCCAATGATATTAGAGTCGTGTGTTTCCTAGTCCTGTGACCAACTGGGGTGATCCTATTAGTTGGGGTACCAATTCGTTCTACTTTGCTATCAGTTCCATAAGGCAATTTTTAACTGTCAAAAATCCAAAAAGACCACATATATACATGATCCCAAAGATTCATAAACACCCAACCAACCCACCGTTCAGACCGATAGTGTCAGGGTGCGGATCTATTTTTGACCCCATAGGACAATACATTGACCACCACTTACAAAAATTTGTTCAGCAGTGGGGTTCATACATCAGAGATACAACTGATTTTTTGAACAAATTAAATTGGATACAAGAAGGCTACCAAAATCACTGGATACTGTGCACCATCGATGTGGTGGCACTTTATACATCGATACCACACACAGCAGGTCTAGAAGCTGCAGAGTGGGCATTACTCAGATTGGATGAGATACCGACTGACAAAAAAATCTTTCTGTTGCAATTATTAAAATTTTGCCTTCATAACAGTTATTTCACATGGAAAGATACATTTTTTGCCCAATTGACTGGAACTTCCATGGGCTTTGCTGGGGCCCCAGCATACGCCAATACCTTTATGGCTCAGTTTGAGTCACAAAATTTGATGAGCTGGCAAGAATGGTCACATGTAAAGTTTTACTGTCGTTTCATAGATGACATTTTTTTAATCTGGGACGACACACAAGAAAAATTAGAACACCTAATAAGAACACTCAATCAGGTGGAGACAAGAATACAATTCACACACAAAATAAGCAATGAAACAATTGATTTCCTTGATGTCAGAATTATCAAAACCGTAGATGGATTTGACACGGAATTGTACACAAAGCCAACGGATCGCAACAGTGCCCTTAGCTACAGGAGTTTCCATCCAAGGAGCTTGATTAAAAACTTACCGTTATCCCAATTCATCCGTATAAAACGCATATGTTCAAACACCCAAACATGTGTGGAAACTCTGAACAGACAATCACAGAAATATGAGGATAGAGGATATCCCAGCACTATACTACAAGAACATATTGAAAAAGTATCCGCAATGGATAGAACGAAACAATTACAACCACGACTCAAAACACAAAAAGACAGAATGGTATTTGTAACAAAATACACCACTCAATCAAACAAAATCAGAAGTATTATCAACAAAAGATGGGAGTTACTATCTCTGGAACCAGATTTTAATGGATTATTCAAAGAGCTGCCATTACACGCCTACACCAGAGGATTGAATCTGAAGGAGAAACTGAAATTAAAACATCAACCAGAAACAGGCCACACTGAGAAAGGAACGATCCGGTGTCATAATTGCATCAATTGCAATAATGCAATTATAGGGGATAGCTGCACTCATCCAACGACTGGCAAACAGATACGTTTAAGACATACAAGTGATTGCAACACGCAAAACGTGGTGTATGGAATTAAGTGTCCATGCGGAAGAATGTACATTGGCAAGACTGAGCGCAAAATAAAAGTGCGAATATCAGAACACAAAAGCCGAATTCGTAACAACTCTTTAACCTCGCCACTGGTACAACATTGGATTCAAGAGAAACATAGCATTTCGCAATTAAGATTTCAAATTTTGGAACAAGTACCATTGAAACAAGGCATAAACAATCACCAGAAATTACTACAACGAGAATTATTCTGGATTAAACATTTAAATACCATGATGCCAACAGGTCTTAACGACAAGTATGATCTAGCGTGTTTCCTATAGGGATAAACAGGAACAATGATATACAAGTAGGGAGTGGTATTACACAATAAAGAATAAACGAGTGTAATTAAAATAATAATGCATGATAACCACATGAAAGAGGGTGATGTAATATACCAGTTATGTATCCAGCAATACCTGTAATCACCCGAATGACTAAATAATAAGTGACCTTGAATAACATTTTGTAACATGAGTCTACACATGACACCATCCCAGAAGATGCGTTTGAACACACTTCACACAAACAAAGTGTTCTACTAACACACCACTTTAGCAGAACACGCGACATAACTCCAATAGAATAGAAACTTTTTTTAAATACAATTGCCTTATGGAACTGATAGCAAAGTAGAACGAATTGGTACCCCAACTAATAGGATCACCCCAGTTGGTCACAGGACTAGGAAACACACGACTCTAATATCATTGGCAATCATCTACATTAATCAGACCAGGAGTTTTGTAACATAATAGTGACACGTGAGGAATTAACACAAAAACTCACACATTTATAGGTGAGCGGTTGACACGTACACAGTGAATAGAACAGGAACCGATTTAAAGCATTAGAACACGGAGACGACGGGATGGTTTGCCCCGTGCCGAGGGTTTTGTGTATCGTTTAAAGATGGCGCCCGTAGTCACCAGCTATTGTGAGCAGTGTTGGGTTAGTCCGCCGTCAGTTTCAAACACCGTGGTGTCGTTCCGGGCAGCAGCGGGGTTATAAACAAACAGTTACCGGCAGTGACACAAGACCTAGCGGTTTGCGGGAATTGTTTGCAACAACAGACAGAATTGGCACAGGTATGTCGATAACGCATAGCAAGTGGAACGGTAATAATTCAGGAATGGTCCCGCGGGAGATTGACTATCTTGCCTTTTGGTTTTGTAGATTGAGAACACCCAGAGCAAGACAAGGGACTCAAGGCATATTGCATTGAGGTATGTTGTCAACACACGAGGTATGTTTATTGATATAGAGGATTGAATAAGGAGTTAAGACATTTGTTGTTTATTTTTTCAGCAATCCGTGACAGTATCACTGGAGGTATGTAGGGGGCTTTGTGGTTAGTCATCACTACGATATGTGAACATGCGGATCAGTTACATATGGATGTGTATTTGTGTTTTGAACAGAGGTGTAGTTGCTTATTTGGAGGACAGGATTCAAACGACACATAGCAACAACAACCAGGTAGGCAAATATCAAGGTCATAGATTCAGAGAACCCCCCTTTTAAACAAAAAATCCTTACACAATGCTTTCTTACTTTCTTTTGTAGAGACTGCCCCTGATGAAGGCACACACGAGTGCCGAAATGCATTGGGCTCACTCAAGAAATGCTTGATTAAATGTACAACAACATAAGTGCCAAACAAATGTGTACAAATATGATGTAAAAATGTACTGTGAATATTAGTTTGTTACTAAACAGTCATGTGAAAGTTGAATAATGAAATTATAACCAAAAAGAAAAAAGTATAAATATGAAATAAAAGGAAAACTGATGCAAGTAAACACGAGTGTGGTTTAACAAGGAGTAAAGGAATAAATTACAGAAAGCGCCAGGGCGCCAAGTGAACAGTGCGCGATTGGGTGGAAACTTAATTTCACCATAACCAACAACAAATGTAATAAAGCCATAAACCTGTGTATAAGAGGCCAGGCCTCAGAGATGCTGTTAGAGCACCTCAAGAAGATACCCTGTTGTCTGATTTGACGTGTTCTGCTCCGTCGGAATAAACTCTTGTTCCCTGCCTTCCTGTCTACAGCGCCTGCCTCTTTATTTGGTAACCGTGAGTTGGGTGAGAGGCGGCTAACGCCGGGCAAACCTTGAAAAGGGGTAATCGATCTGATCTGCCTGACCCTTTTTCTACAATGGCACATGCGTAATTGTCAAAAAATGTCATTGCCATAACCAAAAAAAGCCTTGATGTCATGCAACAGCTGATGATACAACAATTATCAGGCTGGTCACTCGGCCACACATTCACGAGTAAGGAATGGAAAGGGAACGATAAAAATCTGTGATTCGTCAATAACACTTCGACACCTCCTCGTGGATGGATTTTATTTTTTGAGTTTTATATAGCGCGAACTCGACCGGAAGGTATAAGAGCACTTTACATGAGCACCAGCTGCGTTCCAGACGTACACATTCATAATATGCAACGGGAGATTAAGTGATTAGCCCAGAATCACAGGATGTTCAGCGTCCCTGCGGAGACTCGAACCCAGTTTGGCGGAGTTTAAAGTGGACCGCTCTTGCCGTTAGCCCATATCCTCTCCCTAAGGGCTCTACAAATGCGCCTAATATGTTACACATGTGCACATAAGCAGAATAGCGCTGAACAAGAAGCAACAATCACCTGTTCTGTCACATGCTTCCATACAGATGGATGATTGCCGGTATGGGGGAACTTCAGCACAGCATCACAAGGATGTAACGGTGAGACCCTAAGAAACATATCAAAAGCATGAATCAGTTCCGGTAGTTCATGTCCCTGGAACCTCAAGGCAACCACCGTTGTTTACTCCTTCCGTCTATCGAACATACATCTCGGGTTCACAACTGTAGATTCTGGGGTCTCCACAGAAGAAGCGGTGTACTACTGGAAGGTCTGATAATTAGTGTTCTGTGGTGCGTCCTGGACAAACTGGTAAGTAGGAACCAGTAGTCCTTTCACAGTAAGAACAAATAAGCCCCTAAGAATGACCATCCATGAAAATAAGCCAACAAGCTCACGTGCACAGTTCAATAGGGGCAGTCACATTATTAACTGTATTTAATAAAAAAAACAATCACTACAGAACTCCAACTATATTAATTATCTCCCTAATTGCAACACAACCCAGTTCAACTAACCCAGCACAAACTAGGCCAGAGGCATTCTAAGTGGGTATGGCATTCCCCGAGTTGCCATGTTTCCTGCCCTGTTGTATTTCAATCCTTCACTGACGTCTCAGAGTTTGATTTATGCACCACATCCCGTTTACTTCAATTTGTAGTGCCTTGACGTGCTTAGGTGAGGGCGCTAGTTGACTCGCTCTGCCTCGATCTGGTATCAAGTATGGTATATGTGCTATCAGAGATAGAGGGAGTAGGGAAAGATAACCACCTTCATCTTGCAAAACAACTGGGCCCCAGTGACACGCAACCTTGTCTGCCTGTGCCCCACGGCTCCATCACCTCTGATCGTACGGAGCTCCTAGGTAAACACTCTGCTGTGTCCTGAGCATGCTTTCTGCTCACCATTTTGCTAGGGTGCAATTGTCAGAGCTCATTCTGGCTGGGCTACATGGAATGACGTTGGTGCAACCACAGTGAAAACGCACGTGTCTAGTGAGTGCACCGGCAGACCTCCTGGGACCAGGCACCCCCTCGATCGCTGCCTTTGTAATACTCTTTTGGGACACCTTCTCGTGTCACTAGTAAAGCCGACTACATGGTGATTTGTTGTGACATATGTATGGTTTTGACAGCCTTACCTTATGCCACAATTATTGCGATGCACTTCTTCTATTTTCTGCAGGTGTTACTCTTTTTTGGCAGGCTCGATTCCTACCCCAAGGGCACTGCCAGTGATGGGTTGCATACCTCCTCCACTGGCCCTAGCGTGAGGACTGGCGCACAGCGCCTCCCTGCGGCGAGTAGACTTAATAACTCAGCCTTTAAAAACAAGGAAACTGGCCAACTCAGCTATTAAACTGGGTAATAGTGATGCCACCTGTTATTAACAGCAAACAGAAAGAGCCAACACCCTGGTACCACGTGCTACATAAAATCAAGTTTTACGTTTTTGTGAATAAAAGAGAACTCATAATTTCCTCCGTGATGTAAAAGTTTGTTAGGACTGGCTTATGTTGTTGTTTTTCCAGAGCCTTGAGAATCTGACCCTGGGGCTTCAGCCAACGAAGCTGCAGCATGTTACAGTGTGAACGCGTAATGAGTTTAGCAGGTGCTGCTTGTGATATCTAGGGGTTTTACAGTGTTTTTATTTTTAAAGAATAGTTGAAACTTTCAATATGCAGTTAGAGACATATGTTAAACAACCGTTGGCAATACTTATAGGTCCGGACAAAGGGCTGCCTCATTGAATGGTGAGTTTGGTTGAGTGAGTGGGAAAGTCAATGGATATATGCCTGATTTTATAACTGATGAATGCATTGATACTCAATAAGTGAGTGCGTAAAAGGATAAATGGATGGGAGTGCATGGATGAATTCGCACGGGAATGCATGACTAGAAACAAACAGGCTACACCAATCTCACTGGCTGAGGCCTCAATCTGTGGTAGTGAAAATGCTATAACAAGCATCTGCAATGCCAATAGCTCTAGTTTATATTTGAAAGTTTTCCTCAGTCACTGGGGAGTTTCGGACCTCAATACATCATCATACATACTCTCTGTCACTCATCCATCCATATATTCAACCTATGATTTATTCTCTCATTCACACACTCACTTACAAATGCTTATTAAAACACACTCACACGAACTCAACAAGCATATGAAAGATAAATTAACAGTAGAAAATAGAAAGCATCCCACCACTTAAACATCACACACAGAGGCTTGCAATAAAATTAAAGTTAAACATAACAGCGGGAACATGCTTTGTAATGGTATTTTAGACAGAGTATTGATGCTTTCAAGTTCCAACACGGCCACCACATTTACAGGCAATATGTTGGCAATATTGGAGCAATAATACAATATGCACAATACCATACCAAAATGGCCAGCAGGAAAGCATCCCTTTAGACAACGATTGTGGAATAGTGTTGTACATGGTCTATCATTGCTGTTCGGAATGAGATGGACGAAATACGCCTTCTGAATATAGTTGCCATCTTACAACAGTAAAACAAGGATACACTGTAGACAATACCATTCCAGTAGCTACATGTGACGCAGCACAACAAGAGGACGGCTTGGTAGTACTATCTGATGGGCCAAAATAAAGAAACAGAGAAGGTAAGAAATGAAGTGGGAACATTAAGAATAGAAAATAAAACACAAGAAAATGACTAATCCATAAATCCTAGCACTGAAGTGCAATTGTTTACAGTTGGACATGCACATGTGGCTAGGCATCACTCACAAGCCAAAAGACTCAATGACTGAGGTGACCTGATCCATTGTACCTAGTCACGGACCAAAGCCCAATAGCAAAAAGGGCTGACCCATTGCTCCTCTACACAATGTGTATTTGTAACACACATTCACCCCTTGAAGAATCTTGACACTGAATCACACGTGTTTCTTACTACCCAACTCAATAGTACTCATTTTATCGTCTACAGAAGGATGAAAGGCTGATTGATCATGCTTGGATTTGAACCCATGGCCATGAGGCCAGACACAGGCTGCTGGAGTACATGTCTATCTCTCTCTCTCTCTCTCTCTCTCTCTCTCTCTCTCTCTCTCTCTCTCTCTCTCTCTTTCTCTCTCTCTCTCTCTCTCCCCCCCAGCACAAATACTGAATCTTAGAGCACGTCGTTAAAATAACTACTTTTAAACTCTATCGCGTCTCTTTTTACCCATGTTGTAGACTGGTATGAGAATATAATGAAAGAGTGTTCTTGATTCCCACCATTCCTGAGTGTATCCTAAGTCGCATGTTCTGGGTTGTCTAATCATTGGTACCTTTGCTATAGGATGAAGAGCCAATGAGACACTGATACTATGATACTAGTCGGGTAGGGGGTTCTAGGTACTGAGGAGAGTTTTTTGGTACACCACAATTCACTGAGGTCCTGGGTCTCCGTGCACAGTTCTGTGTATGAGCAGAATCCCTGCAACATTGTTCCCCACTGGAACACACTGAGCAAAATAGATTTTAAAGTGGAGAAGCTCCCCCTTGTCACTGAAATGCAATGGGGTGCAATACATTTCAGAGCACAGAACGGAAAAAATAAATTAGCTACCAAAAGATTATACCTACGTTTTCCCCACACACGAATCAGAATCCAGATTGGATTTCTTCCTGATAATCGCAACTTTGTTATCAAAGATCCACACCTGATGGAAGAGGCTCTCAAATCAATGGCAACTGGTAAAGAAACTGACAAAGATGGATTCCCGGTGGAATTCTACAAAATGACACAATCAATCACTGTGCATCTCCTTACAGAAAATGTTTCATGAGCCTAAGGCTACAGGGTCGCTGCGGCAGGTATTTAACCAAGCCCATATCACGCTAATCCCCAAAGCTAATAGAGATTTACTTATCTGTGTCACCTATAGACCGATTTCCCTTCTAAATTGTGAAATGAAGATTCTGGCCAAGGACCGGGAAAGCAGGTTGGGAAGAGTGATTCACCTTCTAGTACATTACAGCCAGCTGGTATTTGCGTCAGGCCATACCCCACGTAACCCTTTACTTGCCCTGCTACATGTCCTTTGTCAAAACAGGACAGATGCGGGCATCAAATTGTTACTCTCCCTAGACACCGAGTGGCGTTTGACGGTGTCTATTGGTCCTATCTCTTCCGCATCTTGCAGCGCTTCAGCATCAGTCCATGCTTCTTGAACATGGTCTAATAGTTCTATAACACCTCGTCTGCACATGTTCTTTGCAAGGGATTTCTTTCCAATCTAATCCCTATCTCATGAGGCACAAGATAAGGTGGCCCGCTGTCTCCCCTGCTTTTTCTCCTGGCTTTAGAATCAAAGGCTATTGCCATTTGTTCCTCAACAATGATATCTGGAGTGAGTATCACAACTGGTGACCTCAAACTGTTGATGTAGGCAGACCACATCCTTTTGACAATAAGCAACCCCACAACCTCCTTACCAGCACTGATGGGGGGTACTGGTGACTTTTCCGACTGTTCGGATACAAAATAAACTGGACCAAGATGGAAGCAATTCTCATGGATCCCTAAGGGGCTCAATTATCGAGGAATACAGAGCAGCTCCGACTTCCCCACCATGGTCAAGGACAATGTTTTGCCTCTTCTAGAGAAAACAAAAAAAACATAATTCAACACTTGGTAATCTCTTCAATTATCACTGTGGGGTAAAGCCCAGCCAATCAAGAAGGCAGTAATTCCTAGATTTAACTATGTTTTTTTCATACCCTGAAACTGGTCCCAGGAGGCTTCTTTCCGGGCCAGGGAGGACCTGGCCTGGCAGTTCGGTCTGGACTGTTCCCATGATGCACAGGATTAAGACTGATTTGCATATGGCTGGGTCAGAACTGGGGTGGCGAAGTGGGTGAAAGAACGATGGATTTAACCCAGATCCTTTGACTGGGGGAGAATGTTTGCTTTATCAGCATTCCGTCCATCATTTGTTTGCTGTAACACTTTTCGCCCTAAGTGGTATGGGTATGCCCAGACGTGGGTCCCTTGCTCACTGTGCCACTGGATTCAAGCTAGCCTGGCTTAAGAAGGGTGACATACCCTGAAAGTGGTCCCAGGATGCTTGTACCCGGTCCAGGGAGGCCCTGGCCTGGCAGTTTGGTCTGGACTGTTCCCATGGGGCACAGGGTTAAGACTGATTTGCATATGGCTGGGTCCAAACTGGGGTGGGTAGTGGGCAAAAGAACGATGGATTTAACCCAGATCTTTTGACTGGGGGAGAATGTTTGCATTGTCAGCATTCCGTCTATCCTTTGTTTGCTGTAACTCAGTTCAAAATACCAGCTGGTTTCTTGAAACAGATTGATGCAACCATTCGACACTATGTGTGTGATTCTACTCCACCTAGTTTAGCATCTGCCAAAATGCACACAGCCACAACACTTGGAGGACTCAGTCTACCACACTTCTGATCCTAATACAGGGCACAACACATTTCCTAGAAGGCTTATCATCTGAATCCTCATATGGAAACTTACTAGTAGGTTAACATTTATTGCCATCCTTACAAGGGAATTGAGGATTCGTCAATTCTTTAAGCTGATAGCAAGTCCTCAGTGGACCCTATCCAACTGTAAAAGCAAAATGTATGGACAGCAACATAGGTCTTCTCCAAGAAGATGGAAATACTCATGCTAAAGCTCCATTATGTCATAACATCGCTGTATGAAATGTTTCAAGTCCAAAAAACGTTTACCTGAAAAACCTGAGTGCGCTGCTAAATGTATTTAACATACGCATTATCTCCCTGCGTGCGTAAACGATTCGTAAAAAAATTTCAAAGACAAACTATATTTTTCATATATTACATATTTGCGTCACATTGTTCAAAGCTCAAACAGACATATTCACATTTGTAACAGAATTTTTCAAATTAACATAACAAAACAACATCAAATTATATCTGATGTTTCTTCATCTGTGGATTCCACATGGTTCCTTGCGCTGCCCTATGAATTTCAGGACAAATGGTCCCTTCCACAGTATAGTGTAGTTCTATATTCCCAATAGGTTCTGCGCATTGGAATAATATATCCTATAGATGTGTCTCTATCGAATATATTAGACTTAATTGTGAGTGCCAGCTAGCTCAGAGGTCACTAGAAACTTTCTCAAATTTACAAGAAGGGATTAGTTTCTGACAACCACATAAACATGACAACTTTGTTTCCCCAAGATAATACTGATCTTCAGAGTCGTGGAAACAATAGATAGATATGCTTCGTTTCACCAGAGGTGCAGAGAAATAGAGAGACGGGCGTTTTCAATAAAAAGGTATTTATTGAACAGTCTTCTTTCTCGTGCAGAAGAAATGAACTGCTACAATCGCAATACTGGCTGTAAAGTATAATGCGTATAGCAAGAAGAGTATTATAAAATAGTACTGTAAAAGCATGGTATCGTTTCTAAGCCATAAAATAAATACATAAATAACAGAGGCTAAAAAGTACTCAAATGGTGCTTCTAAAATACGCCTTCCCCGATGTACCTAACCTAAGCTTAGTACGTGAAGTACCATAATAATAACATAACGGGCTATACCTACCAATAGCCCCAATCCCGTTACCAAATAATCAGTCAGTTGGCAGTGAAGAAAGTTCAATCATTTATTAGGCAAAAAATACTCTATAGAGGAGCCTCTCCAACCCTCACCCACCAGGTGCTCAGAAGAGACTGTTGGCTCGCATTCAAACATGAGGTTATATACTTTTCAGTTCAACACATATAATTACTGTAAAAGGAAAAACACCAGTTGGCCCTCGAGCTCCAGGGAAGGACCATATATGGCACACATGATTAGTTCAAATCTTAACTATTTATTACTGAGAAGGTCAGGAGGGGTGACTCCCTTTTGTCTTGGTGCCCGGGAGTGTAGGTACGGTGCCTCCAGGAATGCGCTTATCGCACCCAAAGACAGATGCAACCTTGAGTCTCAGGACAGTCGAGTAGACAGCCTACATTCAGCTGCTGCCAGTAATTCAGATGAACTAGGGCTTGACAACTGCCGGAGACTAACACGTGATCACAGCCCGTGTTCGAGCATAGGTTCGGAAAATGGCGTTTGTATGGTTCGCGGCCTACTCTGTTAGCAATAGATGCGCAAAGAGCGAATAAACGTTTTCCTCCCTGCAAGCGCATATAGATATATATATATTTTTTTAAGCAAAAGAGGGTACGTATAGATGCATCATGCTAACATAATATAGGTCCGATGCTCCTCATGTATGGGAAATCTATTTTTTATCCCTCATACGAGGGAAGTAAGTGAGGTGTAGCCTAAATTTAGTATTCTTTTGCCAAGAATCTATCCAAGATTTCTCTTAAGGTCTAATCAGCTCCGTACCTTGGTTTAGAATGAAGGAGGTCAGTCTCAGGACTCGATTTCTCAACAACCCACAAGTGTAGCTTGGAAACACTGGAGCTGGATTTCTCGGCAGGAGAAAAGACAGCATGTCTCTCAGTGCGTCTGGTGGAGGGTCGACTTCCTTCGGCACTTGCTGTAGCAGATGCGTCAGGCAAGTAGATAGTCAAACTGCTCCAAACCACTGTGTGTTTGCTAAGGCAAATGCGGGCATATTTATACCTTGAAGGTGCCGAGTTTGACGTAAAGGTGGACATAATACCGTCATCAAAGAGTCTCAGTTCTTTGACAACTCCATGAGTTCTTGGACAAGTCAGTATTCAAGCAAGAAGTCCCTAACTGCTGAAGCCAAGTTTTCCAAGAAATCTTTGTGGATTTTCGGAACTAGTGGAAGTAACCCTGCCGTATTTGGACTGCATGAGCTATGTCTAAATATGGTTATGATTTCTATGCCTATATAAGGATATGGTGATTTACACCTATATAAGGGCATGAATCGGGAAAATTACAGTAGGGTCCTAAAATACTATACAACAACAGGGGCCTCTACATTAAAACAAATCCAAAAGACATATTATTCAAATCATCCTCCAACTTACAACGTCCTCATAGGGACAAAAAGCACAACAAAACCACCAGTGCCACCATTTAATTCTCCAAGCTGCAACCTATTGATATGCTCATGCACAAACCAAACTCATGAACTGCTCTGTGGATACCTATGTGCATCATGCATAGTTAACTAATCAGGTGCTCACTGAAGTGAGAATTAACTAATATGCCAACATTAAAACCATTAGGATGGACAACGTTAATGAAATGTCACCACAGCCCTCACATTCCTCAAAGTGCATCACAGTGCTCCAATATACTCACATGGAGTGTGGAATCGTCAAAAGCTCTATCCTGGAAAAACAACACCATGTAGTTATTCAGTAGAATAACACAATGTTTATCAGTACACGTCTGTATAGTGCATTTCTAGTGACGGCGCATTGGTGAAGCCTTTAAATACTTTGGTTGATCTTGTGGGAACTACTCAACCTTTACACCTTATAATTGAAGTTACACATTTCCACCTAGCTGCATCCAAACACAACTTCATAATAAACCACAACCACAACTAGCTTTACTGAATATGTGAACATGATAATGAGTCCTCCTACCCACTACTGCCACAAACCTGAATGCCTGCTGTGTGCCTCGTCTATTTGCAGTTGGAACCTCCCGACTGTGTCGAGTTCAAATGTACTTCAGATCTGGTTCTGGCTATATACCCCGTACAGACAGCATTTTCCACTTGCTGAAAGGAACGATGGGCTACCGGTTAGTATTCCGTCCTCAATCCATGTGACAGTCATCTTATAGTGATAAACCAAGACTCCATCTAATGTCTCTCAAGTTAGTAAACCCCCTCTATCGTCACCGACCTAAAAGTATTGCTGCGATGCAAATCATGAACAAATTCTTTCGAATAGCAGGGGCTATCTCAATCCAACAACTAATGATCATGGTAATGCATGAAGGACACAGTACTCATGTGAATATGCTCCCTGTGTAAATGGTGATTATGATTGGTTATCTATGATTGGCATATTTGATTTCCTGGTAAGTCCCTAGTAAAGTGCACTGTGTGTACCCAGGGCCTGTAAATCAAATGCTACTAGTGGGCCTGCAGTACTGTTTGTGCCACCCACAAGTGTAGCCAGTTTTAAACTGCCATGTCGACCTGGTAAGTGCACCCACTTACCAGGCCCAAACCTTATATTTAAGACACCCCTGTTGTAGACCCTAGGTAATTCCATGGGCAGAGTGCAGTAAAGGGAAAAGTAGGGCATGTACTGGTGTGTTTTACATGCTCTGATAGTGAAATATTGCTAATTTAGTTTTTCACTATTGCAAGGACTATCTCTCCCAGAGGTTATCATTAGAGCTGCCTTGTAACATCTTACAAGTGTATCTTTCAATTAGGAAGAGATAGAGATTTGGAGTTTGGGTTCCACAAACTCAGAAATTAAAGCACAAATATCTGTGAAGGTGGTTTTTAAATTGTGTGTTTGAAAATGCCACTTTTAGAAAGTGGACATTTTCATTCTTTACCATTCAATGCCCCTGCCTGCCTGTGGAAATCAAGTCTGGGTTAGACTGACAGTTGGGCTGTTTATGCATTCACTCTAGAAAGTCACATAAAGGGAGCTGAGATGTGCCCTGCACATCCTGATTGACCATCACCAGGCTGATGGGACTTCCTGAGCTAGAGTGGTCGGAGGAGTTGTCACTGGCACTTGAATAGGCCTGTGTCTGTCCCCTCATAATGCTGCCACTCCCGCCCCCTGTAGCGTGTCTGGGGCCAGGACAGGGCAAAGCAGGAGTTGTGCACTACAAAGGCTATCCTTTGAAGTGTGCCTCTTCAAAGGTGAAATGGGGCATAAGTATTGGACCTGTAACACCACATTTTTGGAACACTTCTGGACTGAGGACACTTCCAAGCAGAAGAGCTGATGAGATGCCAGCAGGATTACTGCCCCTTTGCTATGTGGCTTTGCTGGGTTGGCCTGCAGTTGCTGCTTCTGACTATGAGCAGAGAAAGAACTGGACTTTACTTTCTCGAATCCTACTTTCCGATTTCTACAGGGTCTTGGGTGTGTTTGTTTTCATGTTGGAAGTCTCAGGGCCATCAAAGACTTGATCTGCAGCTCCCATGAACTCCTCTGCTGGGAGTTCTGACTTGCCAAGGGGTGCTAACTGCAGTTATGGGCCCTTGGAGGTGGTTTTGCTGCTTCAAGAGCTGAAAAACTTTGCATCGCCCTTCAGCACGGATTTTCCTGCCACAAGTTTGCCGTGTGGTTGAAAAACCAATGCATCGAATTGGTGCAGATGACATATTAACACAGCGCCTGTTAGTGGCTGGAAGAACCGCCACAGCCCGAGTCCAGAGCACTGTGTCTCCGATGTCCGAGAACCCCACTCCGACTATGACACAGGCCCTGCTGTGTGGAGGAATCAACGCATCACCTGCCCGCAGCTGGAAGAATAGATGCAGCACCTGTTTCCCCTCCGCATCAACCCAGCGCACCTGGATTTTCCACGCATCGTACCTGTGCACCAAGTTTCCATCGCATCGCCCCACAGTAAGGAGCCGTTTTCGGTATTTGATGCATCGTTTCTCCTCACAGGAATCGATACACCAATTCTTCTGTGAGCAGCAAAACTGACGCCTACATTACCCTGGGACTCACAAATTGATGCTTTGCTGTGTGTTCTAAAGTTTCCCTCCTTTGCGGCTGTTTTTTGTCTTGTATTTTGACGCATCAAGGTACTCTGTGATAGAATCAACGCATTTATAGAGTTCTATGGACTGAACTGCTTAAACCTTTAAAAACTGATATCTTTTCATCTTGTTTTGTTTAGGTAAAGATTGGCTATTTTTCCTAAACTGGTGTGGTGTCCATTTGTAGAATTACTGTGTTTTTTATGTTCAAATCTTTACACATTGCCTCTGATATGAGGCTCGTGCCAATTTACCAAGGGGGTTGAGCAGTGTGTGAGCATGGGTTATCTTGAGTGTGTACCTTCCTTATCCTGACTAGAAGTACTGATCCCTGCTTGATCAGGGTGCATACCACTGCCAACTAGAGATCCCCATTTCTAAAATAGCTTCACACCCTCTAGTTTCTCCATACTTACCTGGTTCATTGGGAGCACTACAAAATTTGATCACAGCACTTTAGGATCGCCTGCTTACCAGGCATTTCTCTGCTCCACTGAAGTGTCTCCTTTGACACCGGTAGCAACAGTGGCTCAACCCCACTTACTCTACAACTCATTGGACACAACTTAAGGCCTTTGGGAGGCGCGCATGAAATTCAGTTATTTTAAAATCCTCCATAACTGGCCCTGGACTTTGAAAGACATCTCCAGGTGAAATTGTTGAATACGTCTAATTGCGGGAGATGTGCCCACCTGACACCCATATTCTACAAATCCTCTGGTCCAGCCCTACACTTCAGCCCTATTGAACTCAGTTATGGCAAGTTCTTACAGATACCTGTGACCTGAACTGTGCCCCATCGATGGCCCTGACAGTGTTACACGACACCCAGAACATCTCTGCTATCACTAGACATGAGTAGCAATGACTGTCCACTGCCTTGGGGATGGCAAAGATTTTTATTTTTCAGAACTGGTCCTTGGGTATGCGAAGCATTTCTTTTTTACAGCCCACCTCAAACTGTAAGTAGTTGTTTCTTCTACTTAAAAAATGGAACTCTGTAACTTCCTAACTTACTGGTTGGCAACTGTATACGTAGATACAGTTCAAAAACAGTGTCGCAATTTCTCTGTATGAATGTTCTCCTGTGGTATGTACTTAGCCCTACTATGACTGGTCCTGCCTTGTTATACCAATGTATATCCATTTATAAGATCCTCAAGAAAATGTACATGATTATGTCCCAGCTCTTTAATTCTGACCTTTCAATAAAAGTTTGCAAAGTCAAAAAATGTTTGTCCAAAAGTGAAGCTGTCTCACACAAAGTACTATTTTTGCGTAGAAAATGTGAGTGCATGAATGTACTGTTGTGTTTAGAATTTTTATCTCTGTAATGCCCAGAAACCCTGGGAATACCTTTCACTGACTGCCTGCCACTCACCGCCAGTATCAATCAGCTTTTTCCCTGCATGCTCTTCACTAGACAAGTGCTCTCCATTAATTTTATTGAACAAGGTATAAGGCATCTATGTTGCTGATTTACTTGCACAGTCTTGTGTTTTTTACTCCCTCCTTCAAACTGTTGTCTCTTTGATCCTTTCTCTTCTACTTCTACACATCTATTTGTCTACTGCCATCTCTATTGTGCCTTTGTTTACTCACCATAGTTATTTTTACCCAAGAGACTGTTGCACTTAATGATCATGTTTATTCTTATCTGTAACCTTTAATGTTCCAATCTAAAACCTTTGTACTATAGACAACAACACAAATAAGTAAATAAACCAAATAAATAGGTCGATGTAGGAACCAGCCTTCCAATGTTCCAACATTCAACTGTTGTTACCAACTTCAGTGTGAAGACCTTCCTTGGTGCCCGTCTTGTTCTGATGATCAAGCATGCCAAACATTATTTTAAAAGATAATATCTAACCTTCCAATGGTTGATGCCCCTTGTCAAGATCCTGTTTTACTACCTTTGTGTTTCCTATACTGCAATTAGTTTCTTTTTCTGGCAGAGTAGCCTGGGGCAGTAACCATCATGCCGAGCCATGGTAAAAAAAGGTCTGCTTTTCAGAATTCTTAGTAGACAAAGTTCTCTCTTGTTTCCAAGTTATACCTCTTGAAAATCAAATCGACAGTCTGACTACAAAAGCCCTCCTTTAACACCACATCCAGAGCATCAAACAAGGTGTGAAGATACCAGGTCTGAGAAGTATCATAGGCTAGGTAGGTGATTACATCATATTGACACTTTGACCAGAATGGCTGGTGTGCTCTCACAGTTTCTTGTGTCATTTCCTGCCCACCCTGCAGGAATCCATTAGACTAGGAGTTTATGTGCAGGAAGGGACACCTTCCTACACAGAAAAAAAAACATGGCATTTTGCTTTTTCCATGTGTGCTGCACAAGGAAGCACACTTGGAAAAAGCAAAAACGAAGAGAAATAATGCATTTCTCCACGTTTCACCATCTTAAGACCAGTTTTAACCTGGTCTTAGTTTTGGCGCTGCCTTCTATGTACACCAACCTTGTACATAGGGGGCAGCATCAAAAGGAATGTGTGTTGTGGTGGGCGTTCCACTGCAACACCCATTAATTTTGATGCTGTCCACCCCTTTCACACTAACCATAGCGTGAAAGGGGGCCTTATGTACAAGGCAGCGTTAAGCCATGTTAAGTGGCTTAACGCTGCAATGTACATAAGGCGCAGCCCCTATCGCCACCACAACATCAATATAGGTGACGGTGTGGTGGCGATAGGGGCTTGTACATATGCCCCTAGAAGTTTAGTGGAAAGGTAGCAGTAAAAAAAGAAGTATGAGTGGCGCAGAAATCAATCAAAAGAGAAGCCATGATGGATGTAGAGGTGACAGTGAAAATGACACATTTAAATAAAATGGTCAAGGAAGCCTCAGTGAAGTACTTGTAATGGTGAACTTCCTGCAATGAAATGACCTAGAATCTGTCCAAAACATGTAAATACTACCTCAATTGGGTCAGCATGTAATTTACTTTTATGGCCAGTGCAAAAATCCTGAGCTAACTAGATTTGTGCCTTTTCCCAAAGTTTAGGTCATTCACAAATTAGGGCGATTTGCATTTTCCTTTTGTTACCTGGTTTCGATGATGCCTCGAACAGGGAATCACAAGTCGGACCAATCAGAAATGGTCATGTCCTTCTGTTGGTGCAAGGCAGAAAGATGAGGGGCCAAGTGACTGTGTTAGAAGGCAGCCCGCAGCAAAGGAAAAAGTGGCTTCCCTCTAGTTATGTGACCCTGTTCTGAAGGAAAAGGAAACCTTCCTCACACTCACCGGTACCACTAGGATGCCACAAGAATGAAGCCTGTGATTTGTCAAATTCACAAAAGGACAAGGAACAAATACGCTTCTACAAATTGACCTACTAGTGTCATGTTGATAGCACCATTTGATCCTAAACACACACATACACACCAAGAATATCCAATTCACACATTAGGATGACAAGACGTCCAGGTTATGAGGAAATGGACTGCGTTTTACAGGGAAGAGGTAGTACGGAGTCTCTTCACTGCAATGCATGCAAAAAGATCTGTATCCTTTGGCTCAAATATTGCTGTCAGCACTACCAGTCACTACATGCTTGGGGTGAGGTAGTGGGAGCCACCCTTATTGAGAAATAGGTTGAAGTAAGGTTATCCCTTTGTCAGCAGATGTAGGTTTTACTGAACAGTGCAACAAAGACATGGAGTACCTCCAGTGATTTTCAGGTTCATTTCAGAAAAGCAATATAAAACATATTGGGGCTTATTGACAAACCCATTACATGGCTGGTGCATCAATTTTTTTGACTCACCGGTGGTGAAGTGTGCCTGCTCATATTTACCAGACCACATAAAGCCACCCTGCATGGGTTTTCATGGCCTTGTAAATATGGCCCCCTTTCACACATTACTCTGCATAAAAGGGGTGCTCCATGGGTGTTGCTATAGGTGTTCCCACACAACATCCATGGAACCTGATTCATTTCCAGGTTTACACAGTTTGGTAAACTTGGGGATGAGTAAGGTGTAAGGGAAGCGCAATGAGGAAAAATACCTTTATTTCTCCTTGTTAGGTCTCGCTGCCGTAGGAGAGGGCCTTTAGCAATCGGTCTTCACTTTTCAAGCAATCGCACTCGTGCTTGTGGCGGCATCCACCTTGTGGGAGCGAGCAGCGGGCGCACAGGGGACATCACAGATGCTCGCTCCCGCAAGGTGGATGCGAAGTGCAGAGCACTTGTTTCTAATTTCTGTCCCTTCTTCATCTTTTCCTGCTTTCTTACCCTTCCACTTATTCCTGGCCATGAGAAGAGTTATCTCTTTTGTATCCCTATACTTTTAATTTAATCTCCCCACCAGGTGTACTGCAGCGGGTCTGCTTCAACTCCGGTAGTGAACATCCCTTTCTTTCTGTGGTTTACCTCCGGTTGTATCTAGCCAATTATTTTTCCTAGTATGGGATTTATTACACTTACAGGCTTCATTACCACTTTCAGTATGATGACTTTATTTATCTAGCTAGTACATTGCTGATTAGTCTACCCATACGGGTCTGCTTTTTACATATGGCAGCCGCTTTTCAATCTACGGAATTCTAAGATAGCGGCCATAGTGTGTCGGTTCCATCTAGTTATACGCTTCATGCTTTTATCGGTTCTCAGGTGAGATTCAGCTCCAGTATATCGTTTGCACGTTTTTGCTTACTTATAGCGTGTCATCGGTTTGTTTCATTTCCTGACTACTTGATGGATGTTCAGCCGTTTCCTTGGACTCAGACTTCATGACTTTGTCAAGACTTATAAGTATGTAATTTTTAAACCCTGTAGTCGCTCGAATCATTAGTTTTGTGGCTATTTCCCTCCTCTTCTGATTCCCTGTGTTTATATTTTTTCTAGACTAATTTCTCATTGGGCGGTACCCTTTTGGTCCTGAGAGTGCACGTTACAATCGCAGTATTCCCTAACTTTAGTTCCTAGTGACTGTGTCTCTTTGAGACTCCTGGGTAAGACCTTGCCCATATTTTTCTTTTTTATTTCAGCTTTTCCCCTGTAACTTTTGCGGTCTAATTTAATTTTCTGTTCTTCCAGACTCGCTAATCCGATCCTATTTTGGTGCTGCTTGAGGACCCTATGTATCCTCTTGTAGTGTACTCTACCTTTCTTTGCCCTAAAGGTAAGCGCCTTTTCCAGTCGAGATATGCTTATGGGTTTGACCGGCATTCTTTCACTACTCAATTTTGTGTCATATTTTGCTCCTTTTAGGCTATTTAATTAGGTGCAGGCCCATTTTATATATTTATCATTTTTTGGGTCCTTTGGACCGTAAGTTCTGGGCCACTCATACTTTATTTACTTTAAACATATAGTCATATCTGAGATTGCTTTAATGCGGGTGAGGGTCCCCCCATGCACCAGTCTTATGTTAGTCCTTCTATCCTTAGAATCTATACTGGACTAGGGACTCTTTTACAGCTTTGGGCCCATCCCAGCAAGAAGAACCACCATCAAGTTTTTGTTTCCTTTTTTTTGGAGCATATTTCTATCAAGTTAGTGACCTATATAGATCTTTGTCTTTCCTAAAGATTATTTGTGATTTTTTCACAGTCATTTCATTGCACTTGGTTCTCTTTCTTTTTCCTGTATTGGTGTTATAGTACTGAGCTTATATCTCCTTGTCCATGGTGCACATCTTTATGTTCTTTTTATATACCTATTCTTTATGGTATGGCATGATCACCTGCACACGCCATTCTTTCTCTCTCCAATCTTACATGAAATGGGTGATATATCAACACTCTCCATTTTGATGTGTTTTGCTCCAGCTACATGTGCCTTATTTATGATTCATTTTAATCGATATTCATTTATTATGTTTCTTTTTCCTCAGACCCTTAGTTGTACTTTAGAGATTGTATATTTCAACCAGAGAAAGTGGCCCATATTTGCATAGTGCCTTTCCGCACAACACTGCTTCGGTGAAGTTTTGGCATAGCCAATAGGTCTCGCCTTTGGGGCCTTATAAGTGTTAAGCCATGCAACAGTCGATGTTGTTGCACCAAGGATATTGTGCTGGATAACTAAACACACAGAAGGTCCCAAAGGTGAGACCTATTGGCTATGCCAATGCTTGATTTTTCTTTTACTATGTGTGCCATATTCTGCAGCACACATAGAAAAAGGAAAACACCTCTTGTGACCCTTCCTACACAAAAACAGTCACCCCCTACAACAGAGACAGACTTGCACTATGTTGCAAGGGTGCCTACATTGGTGCATGGCAGCCCGTTGTGTGCCAGTGCAGGGGAAAAGGACAGGAATGCGCTGTATGTTCTAGATATGGCAAATTCATGCTCTTTTCTTTTGACGCACAGCAGTGCAGCAGATAGGCTTGCTGTGCTATCGTGCATCAAAATATTGTAAATGAGGCCCCTTGTCTCCAAGCTAGGCAAAGGACTTTTTGTTCCAGAAAAGGGTTTCTTCAGTTTTGGTGTACCAATCAATTGATTGTCAAAATGCCATTTTATTCAAACAGAAATAAGGTAAATATTCATTTACAGCTTTTATAAGTAGCAAATAAGGGTGTGGAGAGTATGGTTTAGTCACATCATATATTGTTTTCCCACCTGATATTAATTTGAAGATATGACTTTGGTATGGTGTATGTTTAGTGACCAGGTCATACTTTGGAGTCAATTAATTGTCTCTCACAATTACAAACTATGGGGCATATTATCAAGGGGGTTTATCTCCGCTTTTTTGGCTTTAAAAGCCAAGAAAGCGGAGGTAAAATTATCTCCCTATTACCTAGCTGTCGCTAACACCCGTTAGCGACAGCTAGTAGGAGATAGCGACCATCTTGGGCCCCACTTTGCATGTCAGTGATATTTATCACTAATGATATGCAAAGTGGGCGTGGCAAGATGTTAGCGACTGGAAACAGTCGCTAACATCGCTATCTCCTATTACCAACTTTTGGAGATATTCGCGCTAAGCACGAATATCTCCAAAATCTAACACCTGCCCTGAGCAGGTCTTAGCCATGTTATCCAATGGGAGGTGGATAACATGGCTAAGAGCATTAGCTCGGTAATGCATGAATATCGCTGACTTTTCAGCGATATTCATGCATTGCGGCTGTTTTTTATCGCATTTGCGATAAACCTTGGTAATACCAAGGTTTATCTGCGATAAAAATCGCCGCAGCTTAGCGGTAAAATGTTATCTCTAACCAAGCAATAGCGATAATTATCGCTATTGCTTGGTAATATGCCCCTATGTGTATATTTTAAGCTCGATTCAAACTGACAGAATACTTCACCCCAGAGACACGCTCTAAACACAGTGAGACCAGTAAGGGGAGCAGTCGCCCCAGCTAATGTGGCAGCTCATGCACATTCATGAGGTGGTTGGTAATATGTCTTTCCCTGTTTCAATCCATGGAAATATTTTGCAGTTACATTATTCATGAAGAAACAGCATTAGCAACTGCATTTACTGGAGTAAACACACTTGGTCACCCAGAAAACTGTGATTCAGTCACAATATAGTTCCATATATGGACTGAATGTAGTATCTGACGAAATCCCTTTTCAGAATTGCGGCAAACATTGATCTTGTCGTGAACCGCACCATTAACATTTTCAATTTCACCTGACTGTCTTAAAGAAGACACCACAACACTTTTAAAAATGCAGCAAATTAAATATCTGGCCTTTCATGTCCCTATTTTAGGATTTCTAAATCCAATTAATGCGTGTTTCAGATCCTAATCTCAAGGTGAATGTGATGGGTGAGTATAATAGGGAACAACATTTTGGTTGTTCTTATAACACCCTCTTTCATGTATTTTAGCCATACTATTGATCAAAGTTTTAATTCAATAATAATGGAACCATGATTGTGAAAAGTACATAGGGACCAGATGTATAAATATCTGGTTGCAAAACAGTGGTCACAAATTTTTACCTGTAAAGATTTTTAAGAGCCGACCTATGTATTACGAGGTTGGTTCTTAAACATCGGCATCATATTGGGTTGTAATCCAACCTACCTCAAAAATATTTATGAGGTAGGTGGCGAATTGTGACTCACTTCGATTGGAGACCATCACAGAAATGGTGGTCTGATAGAGTCAATAAACTGCCATGTCTGTGATAGTCAATTACTAAAAGTTTTTTTAAATGCAACCCTTTTTCCTTAATTGAAACAGGACTAGGTTTAAAAAGAAAAGTTGACTTTGTTTTTTTAAAAGTTTTAACTGGTCCTATGGACCACAAGCTAGCCTTCAACAATCTTTTTTTTGTGTGAATGAATTGCCACCACTTTGGAGGTGTCAGTCAAATATTAATGTTTTCCAAATGGATTTCAGACGCTAAACATTGATGTGTTAAATAGTGATACAGTATTTGCAAGGTGTGAGAAATTGGGTTGTTGGTTGACTGGGGTGTGAGCCCTGGTCAAGCAGCATTCACAGTACTTGTCAGGGTGAAGCACAAGCCAACCCTAAATTAATATGTGCTCAACCCTTTGGTAGCTCGGCACAGAGCAGTCCGACGTAATAAAGTAATAAAGTGAAGTAAGGAACACACTACGGCAACCAATGTGAGAAATTGGCTCTTGGGGGACTGGGGTGTGAGCCCTGCTCAAGCAGCAATCACAGTCTATGTCAGGGTGAGGCACAAGCCAACCTTAAACTGCGCTTAACACGCTGATAGTTCGGCAGAGAGATGTCAGGCTTAACCTAGAGACAATGTGTAAAGTATTTGTGTAATACTTCAAACAGTAATAAAGTGAAAACACCACACAAAAAAGGATCCCACAGTAAAGGGCCGATTACTATGCAGGCTGAAACGGCTCTGATGGTTGGTCGGAGCCCTTCAGAATGCATCGTAATCGGCTGGTCGGATTCCTTTCCGACCGATCCATTTTGATACGGTCGGTCGGATGCGAATCCGAATCGGATGTCCGAATGGCCTCCAACGGGCTCGGAGAGCCCATCCACCATTTGGAAAGCCTTCAGTAATCCCGAATTTCTGGCCGAGGAATTACGACTGCAGATTCCCACAGCCTTTCTGTGCCGGCCTTTCCGACACATCTGTCAGCAGGGCTCCCATGGTAGCAAGGCCGCTGAATGGCAGACTAGAGGGCACCAATGGAGCCCCCCTGTTGATCCCTGCATCAGGTGGCAGGAACCTTAAGGTGCCCACCAAAGGGTGCAAGGACGAACTGCACTTCTGCTATTTACAATGAGAGCATGCCTTCCGTTTGGAACACATGCTCTGATTGTAAAGTATAGGATCCTGCTTGCTGGACTGGAACCGACGTCAGGACGTTGCTCGGTTCCAGTTCCCTAACAATGTCGGACAGACTCCGGTCCATCCGACATTGTAATCAGGCCCTAAGTCGAAAAAATAGAGCTTTCTTTAATAATTTTGTTTTAATAAATAAAACAAGAGTAAAACTCCCAAAATCCAATCAGTAGAATCAGAGATATTCCATTTTAAAGGTTTGAGTGAAAATAGCACCAAGAAGCACCATGCGCCAATTGTGGACATCTAGTTGCATCGGTCAGGGCCAAACTCAGACTTTCAGGCAGATGGTGATGGAGCGGGGACAGGCTTCAGGGACCTAGGTAGGCTGAACAAAAGTATCTTATATCCTGATTTGCAGAGCATGATGAGGATCTTCATCATAGATGAGTTGTGCAGTTGAAGCATGCTTCGGGTCCAAGATGTGTTGAGGCAGCAATGAGAGGGCCTTGCTTTCACCTAGGGTCCCATCAGTGGGGCTTCAGATGCAAAGTCAGAGGCTGTGATGCGCAGTCTTGTGTCGTCAAGGCTGCCGCTGACGAGGGATGCGAAGGCCTGTGCATAGGATGCATTGTGCACCAGCAGTTCCAGAGGCATTGTGGGCTGTGAAGGAGATGCAGGTCTTTGCACTGTGTCTAATCCATGCAGCCGCGGAGATGTGTCAGTTCTTTTTGGGGTTGCGCCATGCAGCAGAGATGTGTTGGTTCTGCTGGATCCATAGTGGCTAGCAAACCCCTTGTGCCCATTTACAAGGGTCCAGGACTGGGTTAGCAGCACTTGGCAGTGTCACACAGATGGCAGAGTCCAAGTGCAGGTACAATGTTTTTGGAAATAGTGTCCCTGAGGCTTCAGATCAGGAGACCAGCCAACTAGCCGTTGGAATCATTCTGGGTTCTGGGTTCTGGGTTCAAGAGATGCAGGTCCAGTCCTTCTCACCGAGGCAAGAGGGCAGCTAGTCAACATAGCTGGGTAACTTCCTTCAGAGCAGTAGTCCAGCAGAGTGGCAGTCCTTTCAGCAGCGCAGAAGTCCTTCTTCCTGGCACAGTATACATAGGTCCAGAAGCGCACTGAACAGTTGGTGTCTGAGTTCCAGTGTTTATATCCAGCTGTGCGTTTCTAGAGGCTTGCCTTTGAAATACACAGGTGTCCTGCCTGTCTGGCCCTGGCTCCAGACTAACTACAGGGAGTATGCAACCCAACTACAGGGACTATGCAGCCCTCTGAGTGTGGTCAGGACACAGCCTACTAAATTGTAAGTGGGGTTGGTCCCAGCTCCCCCTCCCATCCTGCCAATGTTGCCCATCTATTCACACCCAAGCTCCCCATTGTATGTAGCTGTCTAGGAGGAATATACAAAGCCTAACTATCACCCACTCCCAATCTGGTGACCCAGATAGGTTACAGGCACCAAATGGCTAAGGCAAGAAACTTTCGAAAAATTGCGTTTTCAAAATTGTAATTTAAAATCCACCATAAGCTAGGATATGAAACTACAATTCCAAAGTCACCAAACATGAGGGAGTTACCTTTTCCCATTTGAAAATTGTATCTATAAAATGTAATAAGGTAACACCAATGTTATCCCATGGGAGAGGTAGGTGTCGCAGTAGTGAAAAGTAATTTAAGAGTTTTCACTACCAGGACATGTAAAACTTAAAAGCACATGTCCTACTTTTTTAAAATATTGTACCCTGCCCTCTGGTCTGTACAGGGCCTACCCTAGGGGTGACTTATATGTATTAAAAGGGCGGTTTGGGCCAGGCACAACGTTTACTTACTGTTTTTTTTTTACTTTAAACATTTTTTGTTGTGAATCCCTGACAAAGGGCGAAGACTATGCCGGAAATGCACTGGATACATTAACGAGGATATTTTAAATGTATATATCGTGTTGCAGTAGAAAAGCCTGGATGGGCAATCTGCAATATTCGAAGTGTTCTAAATACAGCAACTGTCACACATGTGAATGTGAAAAACTGGATTGAAATCATTCTGATCTATGGAATAACTAGACATTAAAAGAAGTGAATTAACAGAAAAAATGAGTTACCCTTTCTTTAACACCTTGCGTGCGGTGCCGATTTCCCCCCCGGTGCTGGACATTCCAGAACAGTGACGGAACCATTCCGTCATCAGCACAGCTCAACCGTGACTGATGACGGAATTCTTCCGTCACAAGCATCGAAGGGGTTAAGGACTGTGGCTCTGCGTTCGATAGGAGCAGCAAGGCACTGAACCTGTGTTGATTATTCATTCGAGTGGTTAAATGGGCAAGACCACTAAATCTGGACTGCACGCAAAAAAGTTTAAATAACATTATAAATCAAAATCATTTGGATAAATAATGGTGTGCATTTCGTCACTAATTTGTGTGAAAACGTTTACTTTGCCAGGTGGAAATGGCAGTTTAACACTGCACACACACAGGTTGCAATGCAGGCCTGAGAAATGTTTAAAGTGCTTCTTAAGTGGGTGGCATATCTAGTGCTACATCCCACTAGCTGCATTTAATCTACAGGCACTGGATAGAGTAGTACCACTCTACTAGCGACTTATAACTAAATTAAATATTGCAATTGGGTATAAGCCAATCTACGTGTTTTTAAGGAGAGAGCACAAGCACCTTATCACTGGTTGGCAGTGGTAAAGTGCAGGGCCGGACTGACTACCGGGCAGTTTGGAATGCTGCAACGCTGGGGGCTGATTTCACTGCGGTGGGGCTGATTTCGTTCATGGAGACCTGCGTGTGCTTCGAAATAATTAATGCAAAAAGAATTTCGTTTAGCACACGCAGGTCCCCATGAACGAAATCACCCGCCAGCTCAGCAGCATTCCAAACTGCCCGGTAGCCAGTCCGGCCCTGGTAAAGTGAGCAGAATCCTAAGGCCATCAAAAACGGAGTGAGCAAAAACAGGAAGTCTGAATGAAAGAAATCTGGAGAAACCACTCCAAGGATACCAGGTCTAACAAAATGGATGACTACAATTACAAAATCTGTATCTATGCACAACCCCATTTTACGAGTTGCAAAAACATCCTCCTAAAAATGGATTAGTACATAAGAAAAAACATTTTAACAGTCATAAATGTTGACTTGGACCATTCCTTTATGTTTTCTCCTGTCTAACTCTACAGCTTAAGGAATGAAAAATGATTTCGATTGGTTTTTGAGTGAAATGTTGTCTCCAAATACTTTCACGACTCTATTTCAGATTGCACTAATTAGAGGCAGTAGTCATTATTTATGTTCTGCATGTTGTTTCTAAAACAGAACTGACAGCTCTTGTTGAACTGATGTATTTGTTGGTGATTTCAGTGTTGCAACAGAAAAAGAACAGATTTATTGTTTTGCTAACGCGGGATTACTGGTTACTAATTATCTTGCCAAATCCCTTCTTCCTGTCGACTGAATCGTTGGTACCTGTCTTGAGTAAAAGGTAATCTCGAGGTAAACAATCAATTTAAGAACTTACACCACTCTAAATGACCACTGACCAAAATTAAGTTTTAAAGATTTAATATAAAGTCAAAGATAACTGAAGATACAAACTTCTCAAAATGAGATTCAAAAGGTATATCGGAATCACTATGAACATGAACTTCTTGAATAGTCTGAGTCTGAAGAACAAAATAATAAGTACAAGTTCGAATACCATCAGGGTTGCTAAAATGGATACAAGTTGCAACCTCAAAGTCATTACAGAAAAGAAAATTAAAGTTAGTCTGTCCCTACACTATACTAAATGACATCCCTACTTAACAAGATCTTAACCCTCTAGGTGTCAGCCGTGGTGACTTCCTAAGAAGATCACGCACTTCTCTTTTCTCTTCTCTGATAATGGGTCTCTCCTGATCAGCCTATCTGCCTACCCATCCGCTTCCTTAGGCTCCCAAAATCATCTGCTCTGCTCTCCTCCCGGGTCACTTTCCCTAATACCAAATCACATTTCCAATAGAAACGCCCCTTGGGACGCCCCTCACGTGGTACATCTTTCCGCGGCAAACTCCATGATGGTACTCTTGAAGACCCTCGTTAAAGTTGACCTTGGTTCCCGGGCTTCTTCTTCAGTGCGCTGATACCCCCTGAAATTCCTGGAAACTCCTACAGGCCTGCGCAAGGCGCCACTGAACAAAGTCCCTTTCATTCGAGCTGATTAGGACCCTCGCACCTGCATACAGCTCTTCCTGCAGTGGGCCTCAAATTCCAGACTTCACCATATCTTAGGCCATAAAACACTCTCAGAGCTTCATACTGGACACCTCACGACCTCTCCTCTAACGAGCACATGACGATTGGAACTACATGACATTATCGGCTCTGGCCTACTTGATTTACATGCAGCAGGTTCCTGCACTCTTAAAACGTTAACTTGATTTAAACAGCAAACATTCTTAACTAGCATACGTTTCTAAAATAACACATCTATAAAGCATATACTTTTAACCCTAAGTTCAATAGTACATTTTGAAAGAACCATGTCAACCTTGTCTCACATTATTTTAGCAGCACGTTTAGATTTGCTTGTGAATTGCCATGAGGCCTACACAAAATACTGGGTTTTTGTTACATTCAACTCTTACATTATTCCTTTAACATGAGAACATGAGGTTTTCATATTCATCCCAAACATTTCTACATTAGTCTCACACAGTTATGATTATCGTTACTCTACTTTAAACATTCTATGCATTTCACCACTGAATATAAGACACTCGGTGTATTTCACTTCTAAATATAAACACTCTGGTGCAAAGTACATGTTAACTAACTACGTGCTTGTAAATATGGCGTACTTATACATTTTTTCCAAACTTGTGCTCTCTCAGTCCCCCCTTTGATGACCTTCAGGGGTCATCATCACCATGACACTAAAAATGTAGAACCTTTAAAGTGAAGTCAGGACAGTACCACTTCTTTTCATACTCTCTAATGCTTTCAGACTCTTATATTGAGTGTCCTGCATCGCTGTCAACTCTTCTTCCTGTTTCTTCATAGCTCTCTGTAACCTATTTGCTCTATACCATTGATACAAACGCACCAATCCCCACAAAGTGATTACACAAATCACTACTATGATGATGGGCTTCAATATGTACCAAACGATACCCTTTCCTAAGTTGGCAAACCAACTTCCAACTTTACCCATTCCATGGCCTACTTTTTCCCACACATTTACCTTTGCCAGGTCCTCAATTTCGTAGTGTATGGCAGTGATGTTTTGTATATACTTCTCTAGAGGCTTTGAATTGTCTGGAATGTAAGTACAACATTCCTGGACCTTCAAGGCCCTACAGACTCCTCCCTCTTTTGCTAACAGAACATCTAAAGCAAGTCGGTTCTGAAGAACCATTGCCCTAATCGATTGCATCTCTCCCTCTATCAGCATCAAAGATCTTGCAGTACTGGCAGACAGTCTATCTACGACTGTAGCTAACCTCCTGATCTTAATGTCATTCATTATCAATCCTAAGAAAGGGAATGCAGCACCTATTACATCTCCAACCACTTCTGCTGCACCCAGCCCTCGCTTCCATCTAGTTGATATTTCTTTCTTAGGCGTGTCTAAATTCTCAACATGATATATTTTAGGGAAGACAACAGCCAGATAGCATGATCCGTACCAATTATCTGGTAACTTCACATAGGCATATCTTCCACATACAAAATATACATTTGGTATTGCTTGCATCCCTTTCATGAAGTTCTTAGAGTAGTACTCCAATTGAAAAGCATGTTCGCAATTGACTTGTCCTACATAAACGTTTTCATAGTAGGAGTAACTCCTGTGAATGCACAGTTTCCCCCGTTTCTCCTTATCCAAAGCAATTGGACCAATACTACCTTTTCGTTGTTGTGCCCTTTCTTCCTTGGTCCAATCTGTTTCTCCTTGTCCTGATGCCTTCAATGCCTTCTGCTTTCTGTATCTAGTATCTACCTGAGCTATAAACTTTTTCTCAACTTCTGATATTTGACAAGTCAGATTGTTGTTTCGAGCATGTGAAGTATCTAACGTTCTCCATGGAATAAACCATTTGTGTAACCTGTCTTCGCTTTTGTAGTAGTCCCATTTGTTCAAATGCTTGAAATTCGGAACCTCTGGCAATGTCGAGTCGAAATTCGAGAAGTAATACTCAAATCCGTCTCGTCCATAAAACATACTTAACAATAAACTGCACGTTATTCCATATGTCAACGGGAGATGATGGTATTTGATACCCTCCTCCACCGAAATTGGTAACTGCATACATACATAGCAGTCCTTTACCTCCATGGCATCAACATATTCATAAAGCAACTTAGCATAAGCATTTGACTTGTAATTCCCCTGTGATTCATCCATGTGTAACCTTTTTACTTCTGCATCTAACAACGCTTTGTCTTTCTCATTGATGTTTCCCTTCTCCTTAACTGTGGTAGTTCTCGGTGTTGACACTCCCCTATCCTCCTTAACTGTGGTTCCATCCCCTTCGTGTCCCGCTAGGAATGAAACAGTTACCACTAAAATTATAAGAGAAACCACTACTCCTAAAAATGTAACAGCTATACATTTTGCCCTGCGGTTCGGGTTGCCAGCCTCCATGTTCTCAAACAGTGTAGTTTTCGACTATCTTCCAGCATTCACTTCCTCTTCTTTTCAAACAAAGTCTTTCTCTCTTGCAATGTCTTTCTTGAAACACTTGGAAGCTTGACAATTTGTTTCCGCAAAACAGTTCAAAGTCCAGTAGAAAATAGACAACCCTAGCCCTTCTCCATCCACTAAAATGAAACCCCTATCACTTTTCTTCTTCCACTCGGCGCTAGGTTATCTTGCAACAAGTTTACAATTTCTTTTCAAAAGTCTTATTTTCGTCTGAAGTTATGTATGACTCAAGGAGTAACACTACTTCTTCATAAATGTCCATCCGAAGTATCATTCCCTCAGGTTCTGGACAATTCGTACCACACCATGGAAAGTCAACCTTTTCTAGGATTATTCTCCTTATTTCGCTCAAGACAAGTGGACGGACGAAATTGAGAGTTAGCGTTTTTTCAATTTCTAATCCTGGTACTATCAGTTCTATATCCACAATTACAAAGGGGTCCGTTCTAATCAAGATCACTTTCTTCACTTTTCCAGATCTGCACCCCTTTGAAGACATTCGTAGTATGGTTTTAGTCCACAACAATAAGCACTCCTAGCAATTCTACTACTCGTTCAAGCATTTCCAAACGAAGAAGAGTTCCCTCCAATATTGGATATCGTGAACAGCAAACTGGAAACTCAACTGTCTCTAAAAGCAATTTTCTTATTCCACTCAGGAGAGCAGGATGAACGATGTTGAGTGTCAGCAACCTTTCGGTCTCCGCTCCTGGCAGTAGAAACTTTATTTGCACTGTGATGATCGGGTCAGTTCTGATCAGTTCCACTTCCCTGATCCTCCCTGTTCTGTGTCTCCCAGACATCTGCAACAAGGTAGGTCCAGTCGGGAGTAGAGTATCTTCTGCTAGGCACTCGCACTCTACTTGATCTTCTAAGACCCTCCTCGGCTTGATCCTGGATATCTTCTTCTGGATCTGAGTCTTCGGATATAGGAGTAAGCGTTTCTTCTTGGGCCGACCTCAAACTTAGCCTTCTTCTTCTTGTTGGCCAAGTGGCAGCTCCAAGCCTTATTCTCCTATTCCTTGTCCTCCCACTTGGTTCTTGATCGCTCCGATACGGATCTGAGTCTGAGTCGTATTCACTTCTGCTCTCTCCTTCAGTTGCGTCTTCTGTCTCACTGCCGTCCTGCCTTCGCTCTTCTTCTGAATCCGATGCGTTCCCAACTTCTTCCGACACCTCCTCAGCTGCCTCAATCCCTTCTTGCGACTCTTCTTCCACTTCCGGGCTTTCGTCTGGGATGGGAGCTGTTCCTTCTAGAGGTGCTGGAACTCTTCTAGTATGGGATGCATGGATCCAATTTGGCAGCCCCCCGCACTTCACCGCGGTGTTCGTGATCAGGATTACCTGAAAGGGCCCACGCCAGCGAACATCTAGGCAGTTCTTCCGGACGTGTTTTTTAACCAGGACCCAGTCCCCTGGGTTCAGGTCATGACACAGGTTCCTCGCTGTTGGAACTTCAGCCGCATGCACCTGAAGGGACACAGAATGGATGGCGTCAGACAGTCCTTTACAATAATCCAAGATCAGATCATCTGTAATATTCAATAGAGCAGTAGTTGGAACTGTAGGAAGTCTCATGGCCCTCCCCATCAGGATCTCGTGGGGAGAAAGACCTGTCCTCCTATCAGGCGTGCTGCGCATGCTCATGAGCACCAATGGAAGAGCATCTGGCCAACTCAAAGATGTGGATGCCACTACTTTAGCCAATCTATTCTTCAAAGTGCCATTCACTTGTTCCACAATTCCTGAAGCCTCTGGTCGATAACTACAATGCAGCTTTTGATCGATATTCAGCGTGGAGCACAACATCTTCACTATTTCGCTGTTAAAATGTTTTCCTCTGTCCGATTCCAAAGAGGCAGGCACCCCGAAGCGCGGTATCAACTCCCTGAGCAACAATTTAGCCACTGTGAGTGTATCGCACCTACGTGTAGGGTATGCCTCAACCCATCTGGAAAATACGCATACAATCACCAACACATACCGAAGGCGATTGACTCTTGGCATTTCGATGAAGTCTAGTTGCATTCTATTGAAAGGCCCCCCTGACCTCCCAATGTGACTCAGTGTGACTGGTGTTCGTTTGCCTACGTTCAGTTGTTGGCAGGTAACACATCGCTTACATACTGATTCTGCTGCTATTCTGAATTTCGGGCAATACCAAGTCTGCCTAAAAACTCTCATCATAGCATCCCTTCCTAGATGTACTGGACCATGTATTTCTCTCGCCATGGGATTAGCTAATTCTTCAGGTAACACAGCTCTCCCATCTGCTGAAACCCAAAAATCCATTTCACTTCGCACACAGCCTGCTATTTCCCATGCCTTTTTCTCTTTTTCAGGTGCGTTCTCCTGCATTATTCTTAAATCCTCCCAAGTGTCTACAGTTTCTAACATCATACTTAATTCAGTCTTTTCTTCTGCACCTTCTATTTCCACCTTTGAGAAAGAATAACTTTGTTCCGCACAATAGCGTGCGACTTCATCAGCATATCTATTACCTTGTGACACAAAATCTGTATTCTTAGTATGAGCTACACACTTCACCACTGCAATATCAACAGGACCTTGTAATGCTTCTATCAGCAATCTCACAAATTCTCCATTTCGAATGGGCGAACCAGAAGAGGTCATGTAACCCCTCTGAGACCACAACTGCCCGAAATCATGAACCACACCGAAACCATATTGGCTGTCCGTGTAGATGGTGACTCTCTTTCCATTTCCTGCTATGCAGGCACGAGTTAGGGCAATAATCTCTGCTACCTGTGCGGAATGTACTCCTTCCAGGCAAGCGGCTTCCACAACTCCAGTAATGGTACAAACAGCATAAGCTGCTCTTAACCGACCAGTATCGTCTCTTAAACATGAGCCATCGACAAAGTAAATCTCATCAGGGTCAGACAATGGCTCATCCACTATATCTGGTCTGGGTTTCGTGCATAGTTCAGTCACATCAAGGCAATCGTGGTCTTCACATCCTTCGCCTTCTATTACAGTAGGTAATGGCATCAAAGTAGCAGGATTCAAGACAGAGCATCTCCTGAGAGTCACGTTTTCTGCGGCAAGTATAACTTGCTCATAACGCGTGAGCCTACTATTGGTCAGATGCTGCGTCTTCGTCCTGGTCATTAACAATTCAACTGAATGCGGTACATACACTACTACTGGATGTCCCATTACAATACTTTCGCTCCTTTCAATGCTGACACCCGTTGCAGCAACGGATTTGAGACATCCGGGCAACGCTGCGGCTACTGGATCTAATGTAGCCGAAAAATATGCAACTGGTCTACGGGCATTACCGTGGGTCTGTGCCAAGACTGACAAAGCACATCCCTCTCTCTCACAGCAATAGAGTGAAAACGACTTTTCATAATCTGGCATTCCCAGAGCCGGAGCACGACATAAATCGTCCCTCAGCTGTAAAAACGCCACCAGACATTCTTCATCCCATGGTACCGGATCACTCACCTCCTTGTGCGTCAGTTTCTGTAAGGGCTTTGCTTTCAGTGAAAAGTTAACTATCCACTGTCGGCAGTAACCCACCATTCCTAGGAACATTCTAACCTCTCTCTGAGTTGTAGGCGCATTCATTTTCATTATCGCCTCAATCCTCTCTGGGGACACCTTACGTTTCCCTTTTTCTAACCTGTGCCCTAGATACTGTACTTCTGTCAGACAATACTGTAACTTGCTCGGAGATACCTTATGTCCATTTTCAGCTAAATGATTCAGTAAGGCAATTGAATCTACTTTACAAGCTTCCTCTGTTTCTGACGCAACAAGTAGGTCATCTATGTACTGTACCAGAACCGAGTTCTGTGGCAGTACTAGATTCTCAAGATTCTTTTTCAACAACTGATTAAAGATGGATGGACTGTCTGTGAATCCTTGTGGAATTCGACACCATGTTAAAACGCGATCTTCCATTTTAAACGCAAAAAGGTACCTGCTCTCTTCATCCAATGGGATTGAAAAGAAAGCCTGGCAAAGATCTATCACTGTGAACCATTCTGCTTGACATGGTATTTGAAACAATATCACTGATGGATTCGGTACCACGGGACAACATGAAACGACTATGTTGTTAATCTTTCGTAAATCCTGAACTATCCTAAACTTCCCACTAGGTTTCTGCAAACCCATAATCGGGGAGTTACAAGGACTGCCCACGATTTCCTTCAGTATTCCCTGCTGTATCATTGACTCGATCACAGGCTTTATTCCTGCAATCGTTTCCTGGGACAATTTGTATTGAGGCGTTCTTGGAAACTCAACATTTGGTTTTACCAGAATTTTTACCGGTTCTACCCCTTTAATCAATCCTATATCTTCTCCTGTGAAATCCCACACCTCTGACGCCACTACATCTCTTAAGTCTTGTGGAAGATCTTCTACAGTCAGAGTAGGATATAGTTCTACACAGAATTTTGAATTGGCCACCTTAAAGGTAGCATCATCGTCGGTAGTCTGTACCTCCACTCCTTGTGGGGTGCAGTATATGGTGCAATTCAATTTGCATAACAAATCCCTACCTAACAGACATACCGGACTCGAGTCACAAACCACAAACTGATGTTCGTTCATGTGGTTTCCAATTTTCACAGACACTGGTTCTGTCAAGGGACTAGTCATTCTTTTATTTGCGACTCCTACCACCTGAATTGTTTCCCCTGACATCGGCAAGTCTGGAACCACCGCTGATCTCAGAGTCGAACGAGTAGCCCCAGTGTCCACTAAGAACGTAGTGGGACACCCTGCCACTTCTGCCTCAACAAATGGCCCTCTCTGATCCACTTCTAGAACTGCCCCGAGGGTACAGTCTTCTTCACTGCTCACCCGTTGTCCTGTCAATGGATCAATGTAATAACATTTTTCTTCCTCGATAAACAGAGGCATTTGTTTAAAGACCTTTCCTCCAGCTGCTATCTTCGGTGGCTGTGGGAATTGGGCCCGTGGAGCCGAAGTCCCCCCTTTGGCCACCTTACTGCTTGGGACTGTCACTTTTTGCACTGTGTCTTCTTGGACCTGCTCTTCTACTTCTTGCTCTCCGTTTTCAGGGTTAAAGGGACACTCGCATCGCCAATGCCCCACCTGGTGACACAGATGACACTTGGTCGTTTTCTTTAAAGTGGCAAAGTCTATCCTAGGTCTCTGCCCTTCTTCATTATCTTTGTTCTGACCATTTGGTTTTCGTCCCATCCCCTGCTTCTGCTGGCCACCCTTCCCAGCGGACTGCATTTGCACCACCATCAATTTCTCCTTTAGATTCTTGGCTTTAGAATCTATCTCGTCACTGCAGTACCTCGCATATCGTAAAATCTCATCTAGTGGTTTGTTCTGCCAACAGATTAAATGTTGCTGTATCATCAAACAAATATCAGGTCTCAACCCCAATACAAACTTTGACACGAACTGCCCTATGTCTTTGGGATCCATTACATCTAGTCCACTGTATTGCTTGAATGTTTTCAATAATCTTTCATAAAACTCGTGAACTGTCTCCTTGGGTTCCTGCCTTGTTCGGTCTATTTTTACCCAATCTATATCCTGTGGTGGTACCTTATCTTTCAGCCATGCTATTACCCTTTCATACTTTCGCATGACTATCTCAGCTGGTCCATTAGTTCGAACATCTCTCAATGGTTCAGCATTTGGCCATTCGACACTAGTCTTACAAGGGGTCCACAGATCAGATGGGACCACGATGTCAAACAACGTGTTCAAATCTATCCACAATACTTTCGAAATTTTAACAAACCTCTCTACCTGCTTATACCACTCGACTGGGTTGTCCCGCAACTTCGGGAATGAGTTGGTAAATGCGGCTAAGTCTCCTCTACTCCAGGGCACATGTACATAATTTCCATTTGATATTTCTCGCAAAGGGAATGCCTCCATCTGCATTACCCTTCCCTCAGGGGTCATCACATTTGTACTTCGCCTAACTGTGCCCTTTTTCGACCACCTTTCTTCCCATTTATCCAGTTCTCTCCACACTCTTATCCCTGTTACCAGCTCTCTTATGTGTGTTTTTAATCCAGCAGTTCTCTTCTCGTCTAGATCTTGGTCTGCGTACTGTAATCTGTGGTTACTCTGTAATGCCCTTGTCCTAGACAAATCCACGGCATACTTGTCTGCCAATTCGGTCAGTTTTTCATGAACCGCTCTAGCTTTCCTAGTAATATCCTTTGCCATGAACAATAACTCATCCTGTTCATACAATTCTATCCTCTCCAAAGGCAATGTTCCATCTATTATCTCATCTACATCTGACTTTAAACTGGTAACATCAAGCCTTTTTGCCTTTATTTCAGCTTTCAAGACACTCAATTTAGCTCCTCCATCCGCATCTCTCCCATCCCAGCTCCGAGATCTACGTTTAGGTATTGGTGAATTATAGGGAGTCCTCCCCTGTTCCCATCTCTCTAAGTCCCATGCCTTTCCATCTTCTCGGGGTGGGTGGTGAAACACTCCTTCATGCCTCCCAGCCTCTCTCTCTCCATCCTGGCTAGTTTCACGGGATTGAGGATAAGAGGTTCTCTTACTCCCTCTTTCTTCCCTACTTCCCTGTGCTTCCTGAGTATTCGAGGCGTGGCGGGACCTATCGCTGTTCTCCTTTCTCCAATGTTGAACGTCTTCCCCAAGCGTATGATGAAGGCACCTAAACCTATTCTGAAAATTCCGTACCGCCTCATCTCCTCCGTTCCCCCAAAGACGGGACATTTCCTCACATTCTACAATCCTAGTATTTTGTTCCGACTGTTCTCTCTGATTTGTAGGACCTGCATCCCCTCTATTCTCTTGACTTTGGCCTTCCCGGCCCTGACTGCTTTCGCTGGCCCCACAATGAGATACAGTCCCGTTACCCCTGCTTTCCCACTCTGGTTCCGTTCTTGTCCTGTTACTCGGAGATACTATGGACCCGTCCCATTCCCTCAAATCAGCTCTTAACTCTGAAAAAGATCTTGGCCGCGGTCCCCTTAGATCCATTGGTCCTCTCGGACCTCCCTGTTCTGAATTGGGACCGACAGTTGTGTCTAATGGGGTGTTCCACGTTACCGAACCTGGTAATTGTTTCCATGCATTCGTCACATTATTCCTCCTTTCCATCTCAATCCTTTCCCTATCCAATTGCCTTTGTTGTTCCCCTCTATCTCTCTCAGAATTATAGATCGAAACTATGGGTCCTATGGTAACAGGCACTTGAAGAGCGTCTGGCAATCCCACAGACTCAACCCTTTCTGTGGTTGGCGTTTTCTGCACCACAAACCTTCCCACTACACTCTGTACAGTGTTGTTTGGAGGTGTTTCTCCGCCTTTGCTAGGTGTCCATTCCGATATAGGGAGTGGTGTATACCCCTCTATCTCATTCCCATCTTCCCTTGCGAGCCCTCTATCTTCTATCAATCCCACTCTCGGAGGTGGTCTATCCATTAACAATCTGTTTATCAGATTGTCCTCCGACTCGCTTTCCTCGTCTTCTTCCATGAGGTTTCCTCCTCCTGACACCTCCCTCATCGGATACATTTTCTCCACCTCAATAGCCTGTACCCTCCAACGCTTTTCCTCCTCATCCCATTTGGAATCTCGCACTGCCCTTACCGATCGCGTCAGCCTTTGTTGACGCCTGTTCAAATTTCGGTCGTGTGCAGCCTTAATCCATGCATTAAGAGCCTCAAACTGTGTTGGTCTAGGTGAAGGTTTCAATGAGGACATGGTTGCTTTTAGCCGATGTAACACCTCTAACTTAAACGTTCCGTACTTTGGGAACTGCATTTCCTCATTTCCTTCCGTAAGCTTATTCCAAGCCCCAATCCATAATATCGTATGCAGCCCCACATTCGTTGCCATATAATGAGCTGGCGTACCCTCTGGGGGAGCCTCTTCCCCGTAATAATGTTCACTTCGTTTACGTTTAAAAATCCCTTTCAAACACTTAAAACACTTCATGATTTCTCTTTTCTCCGCGTTTGTTTACTTCCTGATGATATTCCACCAATCTCGGCGCCGTTCTCACTAACTGGCCTATCCGTACGCGGCTTTCCTCCGACGTCACTCTAGCCGCCCAACCAGAGCGCGGCTCTAGCTAACGTCACACCAACCGCTCAATCACAGCGCGGCTCTAGCCGACGTCACCCGTCCCCCTTCGCAGCAGTTCCCCTCCTTTCTCAGCTCGTCTCCTCGGTCATGCACGCATCCCATTCATACACTGAAAAATGATTACTTCCGTCCAAGCGATCACCTTTCTTTGACTGTACGCCCACAGTCTTTCTGTAGTTGTCACCCTAACTTGGCGAGATGTCTTTCCGTTTACTTCCAGACAATCGCCTTCTCTGATAGGTTACTCACACGCAGTAACTTTCGACCAGCGTCCGTTACTCATACACTCACTCTTACACTCCCCCTATCTTGGATCCACGGCGGTCAATGGTACCTCGTGACCTCCGTACTATGGTCGACAACTACCCTGGATGTTCGATACACCCAAAACCACTTAAGCTCTGGCCTGAACTTAAGATTTCACCAGTACACCCGTTTACCAGGTTACCAGTTTACCAGGTTGCGCGCGCTCACAACCTTCTCTCATTCACACTACAGGCATTCAACTCCGCAAGACATTACAATACAAATACAACACAAAACACCGCAATCTGTTCACGCATGACCCTTTTTATACTCACTCTCCGATACTGCTGCTTTTCTCGCACCGTCTGCACCTTTCGGCACACGATTCTTCCGCTGCTCGTCTCTCGACGTCTCGGGCCTTGGGGTAAACTAACCTCTCTAGATTACCTTCCTCAAGAAGATAACCATCCTCACTCTGCTACCAACTGCTAACGCGGGATTACTGGTTACTAATTATCTTGCCAAATCCCTTCTTCCTGTCGACTGAATCGTTGGTACCTGTCTTGAGTAAAAGGTAATCTCGAGGTAAACAATCAATTTAAGAACTTACACCACTCTAAATGACCACTGACCAAAATTAAGTTTTAAAGATTTAATATAAAGTCAAAGATAACTGAAGATACAAACTTCTCAAAATGAGATTCAAAAGGTATATCGGAATCACTATGAACATGAACTTCTTGAATAGTCTGAGTCTGAAGAACAAAATAATAAGTACAAGTTCGAATACCATCAGGGTTGCTAAAATGGATACAAGTTGCAACCTCAAAGTCATTACAGAAAAGAAAATTAAAGTTAGTCTGTCCCTACACTATACTAAATGACATCCCTACTTAACAAGATCTTAACCCTCTAGGTGTCAGCCGTGGTGACTTCCTAAGAAGATCACGCACTTCTCTTTTCTCTTCTCTGATAATGGGTCTCTCCTGATCAGCCTATCTGCCTTCCCATCCGCTTCCTTAGGCTCCCAAAATCATCTGCTCTGCTCTCCTCCCGGGTCACTTTCCCTAATACCAAATCACATTTCCAATAGAAACGCCCCTTGGGACGCCCCTCACGTGGTACATCTTTCCGCGGCAAACTCCATGATGGTACTCTTGAAGACCCTCGTTAAAGTTGACCTTGGTTCCCGGGCTTCTTCTTCAGTGCGCTGATACCCCCTGAAATTCCTGGAAACTCCTACAGGCCTGCGCAAGGCGCCACTGAACAAAGTCCCTTTCATTCGAGCTGATTAGGACCCTCGCACCTGCATACAGCTCTTCCTGCAGTGGGCCTCAAATTCCAGACTTCACCATATCTTAGGCCATAAAACACTCTCAGAGCTTCATACTGGACACCTCACGACCTCTCCTCTAACGAGCACATGACGATTGGAACTACATGACATTATCGGCTCTGGCCTACTTGATTTACATGCAGCAGGTTCCTGCACTCTTAAAACGTTAACTTGATTTAAACAGCAAACATTCTTAACTAGCATACGTTTCTAAAATAACACATCTATAAAGCATATACTTTTAACCCTAAGTTCAATAGTACATTTTGAAAGAACCATGTCAACCTTGTCTCACATTATTTTAGCAGCACGTTTAGATTTGCTTGTGAATTGCCATGAGGCCTACACAAAATACTGGGTTTTTGTTACATTCAACTCTTACATTATTCCTTTAACATGAGAACATGAGGTTTTCATATTCATCCCAAACATTTCTACATTAGTCTCACACAGTTATGATTATCGTTACTCTACTTTAAACATTCTATGCATTTCACCACTGAATATAAGACACTCGGTGTATTTCACTTCTAAATATAAACACTCTGGTGCAAAGTACATGTTAACTAACTACGTGCTTGTAAATATGGCGTACTTATACATTTTTTCCAAACTTGTGCTCTCTCAGTTTGAACGTGGGGCTGCATCGTGCCAGCTTTTTCTTCTCATCTTTTCTCTAGCTCCACTTGTCCTTGTACCGTCGGCCCAGTTTCATCCTGCACATAGCGTGTAGTGCATTGATGGCTCGAATTTGGAACTCTTATTAACAACTGATGATCTGAGTGATTGTATTTCCTGATGACTATATTGAAATGCATTTTAGTCTGCTAACAAAACAAAATCAGTCCTCCACAGACTAAGGTTTGATTCTTTTGGCACCCATGAAGGAAATAAAGGTCCAATAACCGCAACTTTAAGTATTCAGTTCCTTGCAGTGAAAGGAAGAAAACATGATAAATAGTTCTGAAAGAACACAGAGAGACCATTTAAAAATGAAATGTTTTATTTTATTTTGCAGTCATTCGCACAGATGTTTCATGGAAATGAATACTGAATGAGAAGAGAGCCTGGGGAGAGGAAATAAAAGAGAAAGCGGCAGGTGACTTGATACTCTTTGTTTGTACCTCTTCCTGCGGTTGAGTTCACATCCCTGACGTGTTGCGATATTTAAACACAGGAAAGGCAGGGCCCGACAGGCCTATCATGCCACCGGTGAGATGGAGACCCTTGCAGGCTGGTTTTGAGAGTCCAGGGCTGCTCCGGGTGCCTCTGGTATTTTCCCTTAGGTTAATAGCAGCATGCACAGAGGGGAGTGAATGAAGGAGAGAGAGAGAGAGCGAGAGAGAGCAAGAGAGAGGGAGAGAGGGAGAGAAAATGTTTGATTGTATGGATGGAGACTGAGTGGCATATTTATCAACATTTTGCATCACCTTTGGGCCACGCAAGCTGTACAAGGGTGACACAAAACCTAGATGAAATTTACCAAGCCACTCAAGGCCACCTTGCATGGCCCTGCGGTGCATAGTAAATCTGGAGTAATGCAAGGTAGGGAAAGTTGCTGCCTCCTTGCATTACTCTGCCCTAGGGAGGCTTTCCATGGATGGGGCATGGGTCCGTGGGTGTTCCCACGCATCCGCCCATGGATTCTGAAACATTCCCGTATGTACCATTACTGGTAGACCTGGGAATGCGTCAGAATGTTACTCCTCTCCAGGGGAGGCGAAACAAGGATAAATATCTTTATTTCTCCTAGTTTTTTTCTCTTTTCTACGTGTGCTGCATTCTGAAAGAGATTAATTATATGCCATTGGCGTTACATGTTGTATTGAGATGGGAATGTCTCACACATGGGGAAACATCCTTTACAATGCAACTTTTACCACGCAGTGCTATTACAACGCAGGTTTTACAACGAAAACCATTACAACGCATTGCGCGGGGGCGCTCTAGGATAGGGAATAGATTTAAATTACTATCCAACACCTTCCCTAGTGTCCACGGGGACTGGAGTTGGAATAGTAAATTAAACTATTCACTATCCAGCACCCCAAAGCGCTATGCGTTGTAATGGTATGCGTAGTAAAACCTGCGTTGTAACAGCATGCGTGGTAAAAGCATGCGTTGTAACGTCATACATCCCACACATGATGTACAGTCTTGTTCTCTGCCCTGCACGTGCAAACTGCAAACTTATGATTCTGTTTTTTCGATTTTGATCATGTTTCGCACTAATCCCGTGTACACACATTGACCTAGACGCAGTCACATGACAATGGTATGTTCTGGAACTAGTCTTGACCTGGGAGTGGTGCACCATGTGTGCCCTCCTAATCACAGGGGGCTACCATCCCTGTCACAGTTTTATGTGCATGGAGCAAGGTGCAGAAGCATATCATGTTAGTGAATTTTAATGGCAGACTTTGTACCTATGAGATATGATGAATGAAGGTCTACTGGCCCATTCATTTAAAATTCCACTGCTAGCAATGAACTCAAATCCTAAGTGCTCCATCCAGTGCAATGTGTGAGGGCATGTATGTTAAAAGCAGTAATGTGCCATGCCGGAGAGCTGCAGGAATGCAGGTTCCATTTGGAAGCCCACAGCCAGCACCAGAGTAAAACGTGGGTGAGAGGTTGCTTTTTTTTAGACGGCAAATGTGTATTGCTGGTATCTCCTAGATGGGAGGGGGAACACCATACTCTATGTTGAGGAAAGAAGCATTCCTTTGAAGGAGCATTTAAGCAACAGCTGCGTGCAAGAATGTCGACTACAAAAATATTGTACTATAAAAATATCATAGCATGAATGTCAACAACCAAAATATTGTGCAATTATGTATATACTGGTAAATATAGACTTATTATTCTTAGCTCTTCTTCTACATTCTTTGATGGTTATCTGTAGACAAGGTACATATATGTGGAGATGGGTATAGTAAATCTCGGTATAATTTCCTTGCTGCTATTTTTTGTATCAGTATTTTTGCTATGATATTTTTGTAGCACAATATTTACAACACAATATTCTGGTATCATACTAAAACCAAATGAATGCAGTATCAGCAAGTAAATGAGTAATGTTAGCAAACAATACATGGATTCTGTTTCAAAATGTAGGACCACAATCTTTCCACCAAATACAGGTTACTTTGTTTTTCCTCATAATGTTTTAGATAATTGACACTAGAGGGCTGTGAACATCAAAAACAGTACGGAATAGGATAAACACAATGGCAATTCAAACACAGCCTTGTGTATAGCTGCAAAGAAAAGCGACCCACCTCAAAGTGTGTATGTGTAACCGTACCTTGGGGCCTCCATGCCAGAAATACTCTGGACACCATGAAATTATGCTGACCATTTAGTGTTGATAGACAAAGGATCCAAGGTCACCCACAGAGAAGCTAAAGCTGTCTCAGCTAATTGTATGTATGTATGTATGTATGTATGTATATATGTATGTATGTATTTATATGTGTATGTCTAAATAAAACACAGTGTCAAAGACACGCATAAAGCTGAACAGATAGCTATTTACCAAATCCCCTCTGTTTATATGAAAACAACATTAGACTTTGAAATAGAGCCATTTCTAATAGAATCTGTAGGGTCTTAAAATATTTCCATAAATCATGACTAAGAACCAGACTCACAAAACTCAAAGCTGGACAGATGGAAATTTGCACTCATTGGTGGATGCCTTTGATTTTAGAAAATATCGGATTGCCCTTGAATTCACACAAAGAATTCCAAAGTACTCCTGAAAACCAGCAACTGTCACCGATTCCTAGGAGTATTCACATGCATATATTTTGTGCATATGCAAAAGTATAAGAAAATGTGAAATGTAAAACTGAGGTTGTGCTTTTAAAGTTTCTATCCGCCACTTTGGAGCATGCTTCCTTACTCCTGCCAGGGAGTACATCAATTGCATTCAGAGTGGAACTGTTACCACCAAAAAGGTTTGATTAATCGTGTACTTGCAAGATTGTAAGTGCTCACTTATTGCAGGAAGCTCTCCCCAGGAACGGCCTCAACCTGCTCATGTTAGCAGATTTAGGGCAAGATGTATGAAGAAAACGTTACGCGATACGTTAATTGCGAATCCTTGCAATTAGGAAATCACAAAACGGCATGTATGAAAGTGTTTTGAGCACTTTCTGCGATTCCCCGTGGGTGACAAATAACCTATCTCATGAATATTAATGAGGTAGATCACAATTTGGGACCCATTAGGATTTGCAAAAATCACAGGGATGGTGGGCTGCTGAGGTAAGCAGACCAGCATGTCTGTGATTGAATACAAAAAACATCAGAGCACAGCACCAAAAATCATTTCTTTTCTGATCAATTCAGGTCGGACTTATGTTTTAATGTCCCATATACAACATAGCATATTCAAATCCAAGTAGCAAGAATTTAAGCAGCAAATATTTGTGAGAAAAAGTTGACACAACGTTGTCGGTCTTACCGTCCAGGAACACGTCGGGATCAGCATGGCACCGTAATCGGGTATGGGGCAATGGATTGAATGTTCCATGTATAGGAACCTTGGATGACAGTTTTTGATGAACTACTTAGGACTGCGAATACCGCTTGGACCCCTTTCAGAAATATAAAAAAGTTGCCTTAGCTACGCTCCTCATGACTGAAATAACAAAGAAAGAATTTTATTGAGTGCATACTTGGAGATCCCGACTACCAAATACATTTTAAGATTTTTTGACTTAGCCTTGAAAAAGACAAAGCACGTTCCGTGACTCCTGAGAATACATTTGTATTATTTATACGGACTTATCTTATCAAACCTTGAAAAAGTCTCTCTTGTGACAAAACACGTCGGCTGTGGAGTTTCAACATCGTTGTATCAACTTTTTCTAACAAATATTTGCTGCTTAAATTCTTGCTACATGGTTTTGAATATGTTATGTTGTATATGGGACACTAAAACATAAGTCCGACCAGAATTGATCATAAAAGAATTTTTTTTTGTTCTGTGCTATGTTGCTTTTTATATTAGATTGTATGTGCTTAGAGGCTTCGCTTCTGCGCAAGGGGATATTGTGGATGGCACAGTGTTTTAACATTGAGCACGCAATAAGACAAGCTATTTCAAATACTTGCCATACTTAACAGAGGTGCTGACTGTTGCTGTAGCTACCATTGTCATCATCTATATTGAAATGTCTGTGATTGCTTTTAAATAAAGCAATATTTTGTTTTGTAACTCAGCCCTTTTTTAATAAAGGAAAATAGGATACTTTACCAAAAGAAAAATGAAAAGTTTTCCTTAAATTTTTTAAGATCAGGTAGTCATCCGTGGGACTAATGCCTGTTCTTAAAAAGTGCTTTACCAAACATTAACAAAGGGGCGGGGTCCCTTGGGGTCTCCTTTCCATTTGCGAATGGGTTACCACCTACTTGAAGTAGGTGGTAAAATGCTATGGTTTTGCAACTGCATTTCGGTCGCAAAACATTCATACATACCAATGTGATTTGGTATTAGGAAAGGATGCCCTAAACATGCCCCTTCCTAATACTGAATCGCAAACCCAAATTGCAATTTGGTACCGGGTTTATCGAATCGCTATTTGGGTTAGATACATTTGAAAAGCCTTTTTTGCGTTTGCGAACAGGCCCGCTTGCGACCTCAAAAAAGCAACTTTCCATAATCACTGACATTAATTTACAGTAATAAATGAGTTTTTTGCATACATAAGTGTAACCAACGTGTTTAACCCCTTCAGTGCTGCGCGAATTTCGCTGCAGTGCTGAAGGGTTTAAAACCGTATTGGCTCATGACGGAAATGTTCCGTCATCAGCACCGGAGCACCGACGCTGATGACGGAACCGTTCCGTCATCAGCATGCAAGGGGATAAATACCTTTCTGAGTCGAGCCGATAGTCTTAAAGGAATGACTGCTTCAATGTCTAAATATGCTGACACTTCTAAAACATATTCAGACTCTCCACTGTCCTCTCCTGCATTTAAAATGTTATACCTTTTAATACCTCTTCACCTTCCATTGGGTACACACATTCCTACCTAAATGTCGAATTACCATTACCCAGCAAGGAATATTCTCAAATTATATGATAAAAGAGACTTTAATTTTGTACTGTTTGCAAGCATGACCTCTCATTTTGTATTATTACCATGCATGTATTGTGTATTTGAGTATAACAGTGGCATACTAAAGTATCAGGTGGAATATCATTCAATAACAACTTGATTTCATTTCCAGAGAGCATCACTTTTCAGACACTAATTGGCATGTGTATGGAATGAAAAAGAGAAAACTATTTGCTGGTGTCTAAAACTGTCAACCATATGATGTAATAAAGTAGATGCATGGCTTTATTATAAGAAGGGGGAAGATGTGCAGCAAAAAAAGCGAAAACGCGTTTTGACATGAGTGAGCTCTAAGCTAACCCTGTGTATACAATGGCCTTGTACGAATGCACGCCTAGTGTCAAATGGCATAAAAAAAAAAAAATCCTGGCCTGTCAAAAGTAAATAGTGGAAGTAAATATAAGAAACAAATAACGGACATTGAACATTCTAATTATTTCTTGGTGGTATAAACGTCAAATCAACCATAGATTACTTAGGAACAAAAAACTCTCTACATTCATAGAATGTTCTTAAAACACAATCTCCTAAACATAAGCTTGGGTAATGAGAGCTTAGCGTCAAGCTTGCGCCACACAACATGATACATGTATGGCGCAAACCTCTAAGTCAGGTTTATGAAGCCACACAAAGCCACTTTGTGTGGCTTTCAGTGGCTTACAAAATCTGGAGTACGGCAACGCAACGCAGATCGCTGCGATGCCTCACCGGGAGCTGACCTGTTGGGGGGGGGGGGCTCTGTGACCTCAGTTGCGGTGCTGTGTTTAGCAATATCTTATGATAAGTGAGATGAGGGACACTTTTGAAGATGAAAGGGAGAGAATCCGAGGAGGCGGTCATGGACGTGGGGTTGCCAAAAGTGATTGTCGCACCGGGTACCACCAGCGCTAAAGACGGCCCTGTGGAGAAGTATCTTTCTTTCGCCACGTTTTTTCTTTTTACTATGGGTACTACATTCTGCAGCACCCTTAGAAAGAGGAAAAGCCTCTCGGGATTGTTTTTATGCAGGAAGATGCCCCTTCAGACACAAAAGAAATCCAACCTATAACACAGACACCCTTGCCCAATGGTGCAAGGCTGCCTGCCTGCCTTGGAGCTTGCCTTCCAAAATGGCACACCAGAGCAGGGGGAAAGGACAGGAATGCACTGTATTAGATAAATACGGAGCATTCCTGCCCTTTCCCTGTGATGCAAGGCAGCACAGAAAGGTGCTGCCACATCTAATCCCTGCACCTCGCAAGCTCTAGTGGAGACCTAATTGGACTTATATTACAACAAACCGTACCTGCCCTCAGTGGCCTACGGAGGGGGTGAAGTGGTATCAGACAGGCACAGAAAAATATACAAACGGCAAGACAGCCCCCTCCGGAAGAAACCCTCAACTGATCCAGCTGAAGTTAGCAACTATAGGCCCATAAAACTGCTTCCTTTCTTTGCCAAGGCATTGGAGAAGTATGTGAATGGGGTGATTACGGACTTTATTGAGGCCACAAATGCGCTCCATACCAGTCAATCGGGTTTCAGAGCAAATTATAGCACTGAAACAGCTTTATTGGAAGTCACTGAAAGTATGAAAGCCACTCTCGATAGAGGAGGTAAGGCAGTTTTAATGCTGCTGGACCTCTCAGACGACTCCTACAGAGGCTTAGGGAATCTGGTTTGGGGGCACGGTTCTTAGGTGGTTTTCATCTTTCTTGGATGGTCGTCAGCAAATTTGTCTGGTCCCCACCTTTTTCAGCTGATATCCCTTCGCTGAATGTTGGAGTGCCTCAGGGCTCAGTTTTAAGTCCAACTCTTTTTAATATTTATATGGCACCACTGGCACCCCTAGCGGAGAAACTTGGGGCAAGGGTTATAACCTACGCTGATGATTCCCAACTATTGTTCACTTATGAAAAAGATGAGCCGTTAAATGAAAGTTTAATAAACCAATGCCTGACTAAAGTGTTTGATTAGTTTTGACAGAACGAACTGTCATGCACTTCCGCTAAAACCGAAATTATCTTTTTTGGACATACCCCGGGCGACGAATGGGGAAACTGGTGGCCTCAGGATCAACCTTCTCTTTCCAGCCCTGTCACCATTGTGAAAAAACTTGGAGTCATGCTTGACTCGGACTGTTACTGTACAGTTGTTCCATTTAAAGTTCATGATGACTCATGACTGCTTTTACAAATACAAAGTTCAGGGCTATGAGTATTTGCAAGTGTGTATACATGTTGCTTTAAAAAGGTACGATTTCCAAACCAATGGGGTATTTTATCCCTTGACATTCAATTTTTCAAGATTGTACTTAAAATTTTGTTTTTTCACGGTCCTTTCCATATTGTTATCACATGCATTGCCAGAATATATATAAAAAAAAAAATTAAAAAAAAGTGTGTGCAATTGGTGGTGGTGTGGTTTGTGATCCGGTGACAAAGAAAAGTATGGATGAGGTAATTCATAAAATATAGGACTATTAATGAGAACACTTATTCACCCAAATGAAAATAGAAGTCAGTCAAGTAGCACTAGTGTAACATGCTTGATAGATATTTTCCTTAAGTAAAAAAAAACCATTAAATCCAAACCATATGCCAAACAGCCCTCATGCAGTGATTCATAGCCATCACTTTAAAATTCTCCAAGGACATGAAGAAATATAAACCAAACCACACATTTTGAAAACAAAGTATATCATTTGTACGCAATGTTGCATATTACCACAGAAGATTTACAATATTTATGTATACGATGATGATAGATTTTACCATAAGGCTGTTTTTAAAAGTTAATACATCCAATTGAAGTGCTGGAACATATGGTTAAAAGCTGCTATTTTAACATTATTGTGACTTAAAATGTCTATAACTACCTCCATACTTGAAGCAGAGAAATACGTATTGCTCTCATGGCAAGCCTTCCTGCTCCACTCACAAAATGTGGCAACATTTGCAAAGCATACTTACGAATTTGGTAATAAGGACCCACTGACACGTATTTCTTAAATCAAGACTGAATTATTATGATCCACCTCTTTTATTAAACTCATATTAGCTTGGAGTAGATCTGGAAGTGAGGAAATAATTCCTCAGACTAATTTTGACATTTCCACGCTATATTTTAAGTTCACACCTACACTAATTAACTGGTTAGGCCTCATACTGAGAGGTCACTTTAATACATAACAATATTTCGAAACAGGAGCGACTGGAGGAAATTAGTGACAACATCGGGCTCATGTATATTCTTCATTGACTAACATTGAAACAGAGGCAATTTTAGTGTGAAGATGCCTAAAAGAAAGTCTTTTGGGGCTTTAAAACTCTCCTGCTTGAATCTGTTGACATGTTTAAATTAATATCTTTAGAATGATGATATATATTTGCTGACATGGCTTTGAAAACATATATGATTTGATAACACATTATTTAGAGCCAATGAACTTGTAAACGCATATTCACACATGTATTACTACTGTGCAAGGATCAATTTCATGTACATCACCACAGTACACCAAAAGTGCCAAGAGAAAAGGAGAAAACACTATTGTTTCGCAGATTGCACCTAACCATTACTTTACAAAGGAAACAAGTCATATAATAGGAATAAGGGGGCATATTATCAAGGGGGTTTATCTCCACTTTTTTGGCTTTAAAAGCCAAGAAAGCGGAGATAAAATTATCTCCCTAGCTGATATTTATCACTAATGACATGCAAAGTGGGCGTGCCAAGATCTTAGCGACTGGAAGTAGTTGCTAACATCGCTATCTCCTATTACCAACTTTTGGAGATATTCGCGCTAAGCGCAGATATCTCCAAAAGCTAACACCTGCCCTGAGCAGTTCTTAGCCATGTTATCCAATGGGAGGTGGATAACATGGCTAAGAGCATTAGCTCGGTAATGCATGAATATCGCTGACTTTTCAGCGATATTCATGCATTGCGGCCGATTTTTATCGCATTTGCGATAAACCTTGGTAATACCAAGGTTTATCTGCGATAAAAATCGCCGCAGCTCAGCGGTAAATTTTTGTCTCTAACCAAGCAATAGCGATAATTATCGCTATTGCTTGGTAATATGCCCCATGGTCTCTTCATTATGATTTTCCTATGTTACCCCTTGAATCCTGATTTGGTTAAATAGTGATTGTCAAAACAAGTACACATTAAAAGGTCATAACCTATAGATGCATATACGCAAAGTATAATAACATACTTATCTCCATTGTTGAAGTGTTGAGGGAGAGGCACCATAACTCATTGCTCCGTATCTGGTCAGCAGGTCCCCACCCAACCACACTCACAATATTTAATTGTTAGCAAATTGTGCTTTCTGCATCAACACACACACGCATGTGCACACACACATATATATATTTTTATATATATATATATATATATTGATGCAGAAAGCACAATTTGCTAATAATTAACCCATTCAACAAACTTTATTTCAGTCATTATAGAACACAAAAAGTAGATGATACAAATACATACATAGCTAAATTTGAGCAATATTAAAAATTCTTCAACAACTGATTATAAAAGATAGCCACAATGCATTTTTAGGTAATCCAGTGTCATTACAACAATTGAGAATAAAGATAATTAAAAGCAAGTTAAACAATTTTTAGAATGTTAAAAAAGGTTAAAATGAGACAAAGTAATTAGATAAATATTTATGGTTGCTGTGGTGAATTTAACAAGACCATACGTCTATGCCACATAGAATTGACGAATTAGGACACGGCAAAAACTGTGGGGGGGGGGGAGTGTCAGATCTCAGTATTCTATATGCCTCAGAACACTGCCTGCAACCCAGATTTCTACCAAGTTGTACGGACCAACGCCGTCTGGCTATTTTATGGCCAGGGCAAAAAAAAAGAACATGAATGTCGGACACGTCAGTGCTTTTGCAAGCAAGAAACTCTAGGGAAGGAGCTTTGACAATTTGTTCGTGAATGCATGAACCAGCAGGGTCCCTATTCTAAACTGGATATATAGCTTCCTTGGCATAGAAGACTGTATATCATCCAGAAAAGGCTCAAGGAGGTACTGAACTTTAATATTAAGTGCCCAAGTTTAGTGTTTTCCTGTATATCAGCTAGTCTGAGCGATCTATAGGCTCTTACTAGTTCTAGTCATGGAATTATCGGGGACACTTCCTCAGGGTTGCTCCATAGGTTAGGTATGCCTAGTCTAAGGCATACGTCTTTTATATATGAACACCATGGTAATTTTCCTGCCCCGGGAGTACCATAATTCCCTCAAATTCAGACTGGTAGACTGCTAATTCAGGGGTCGCCCACAGTCTATGCCAAAAGGTCAGCGGTCTCAGCCCAATCTACTCTGCGATAGAGCTACTTCCTGGATACAGGCATAGGGAGATGAGAAGAGTGCTTGGCGGTAGGCCCAAGAGCTTTCTCATAAATTAATTCTCTATTTTGGCCAGCCCACCAGAGGGGCGGTGACCCCATAGTTCCGCCCCAAAATTAACATTTTTGCACAATTTTCTAATAATGAAACATTTTGAGTGTGAGGTGAGGGCCTGCTGACCAGGTGCGGAGCAACGAGTTATGATTCCCCTCCCTCAACACCTGAAAAATGGAAATAAATACATTTTTATACTTTGCGCATATGCATCTATAGGTTATGACATGGTATTGTTTACTGTATACTTGTTTTATAAACACATAAATATATATATATATATATATATATATATATATATATATATATATATATATATATATATATTCACTGAAAAAACCATAGGTTTCACACCAGTTATAGTTAGTTGAACATTTTACTCATACAAAACCATTGAAATTCCCACGTTATAGTTAGTTGGACTGACTATAACTCGCGCGCCCGCAATCCACTGCTGATGATGTCACATATTACATCATTCATGACATGGTCAGTGACATCACTGATGACATCACTGATGACATCTCAAATGACATCACTGAGATCTGCAAATTGCGTTAATGCAGAATAAGGAGCAGTACTACAGATGGCATTTAAGGAGACATCTGTTTTAGAACAGAAGGCAGAATATATATCCTTCACTTTCGTAAAAAAGAAATGTGCAAGCGCATCACAAAATGATTGAGAAGGTATTGGAGCCAAATCAGGAGCATTTCCCGCAAGCTGCTTTGTGATCTCATAAAGTTGCCTGCTAGAGTTTTTCGCCTTGTCTATTTGTTCGGTGAAAAACTTATTCTTTGCCTCAGCAATCATTGATTTATAGATTGAGAGCATTTCCTTATAACTAACTTTACTCTCTAAACTGTAGGATTTTCGCCAAAATCTTTCCCTGTTCCTACAGAGTTGTTTCTGTTTTCTGAAATCATCCGTAAACCACGGTGCCGAGGGAGTGGCTCTATTTCTAGACAGGGTCTTAATAGGTACTAGTGAGTTGGCATCATACCCCAACCATTCGTGGTATTGGAGGGTAGCAGTATTAGGATCCGTGGATAACGTAGGACGGGTGCTATCCAATAACTCTTTTAGGTCTGCTTTATTTAAATCTTTCCAGACCTTAAAGGATTCTGGTTTGGCGATAGTAGCCCTCTGAATAGGGCTCTCCATAAAAGTTATTCTACTTAAAATGAGATAATGATCCGACCATGGAAGAGGGAGGATATCTGTTATACACAGACCCTCCAAGTTGGAAAAAATGCCATCCAGTATATGGCCGGCCTCATGGGTAGGGGAAGTAACCAGTTGGTTGAGCCCTAACATTTCCATATCTGTTAATAGGGAGTGTGTATCTTTATGATCACGTTGATCTAAGTGGAAATTCCAGTCGCCCATGACTGTATAAGAGTCTTCAACTACCAAAGACTCCAGTATCGAACTTAAATTAGAAAGGAAGCCTGCACGTGCTCCTGGGGGTCGATATAATAACACTCCTTTGAAGTTAAAAGAGGCAGTTAGCTTAATATTAAAGTGTAGAGCCTCACAACACGAGGAAAGGATGGAGAAAGTCCTTACTGTGTAGCTGTCCCTGGCAATTATCGCCAGCCCACCTCCTCTTTTACCCTTTCTGTCTTGACGGTAAACCTTATATCCAGGCGGAACCGCAATCACAAGATCAAGGTCGGATGTTTCATCCATCCAAGTTTCTGTGATTAGAAGGATGTCTAATTTCCTGTCTAAAATTAGGTCCGCTATTTCCTGTCTGTGCATTCCCACAGACCGAGCATTGATAAGTGCTATGCAAATCATAGTCGATTTATAAGTATTTTTTTTAAACGGTTTAACCTTACTGTTGATAAAGGGGATGGAAAAACGACAATAGGGCAACTAGGTGTGGGGGAGCTTGCAGCAGACTCCAGGTAATTTCTGGTGCAGTTTATGGAGGGTGGGCATAACTCTAATAAGCATGATCCAGAATATGCCAGTCTGTCATCCCGATCCTTCAAACCAGGGGGGTGGCCCTGCGCCTGCCCGCTGCGCAGACGGGATGACGTTCGCTTTTTATCCAGTGTTAGGAGGGTGGGAGGTGGCCAGCTACTGGAGCGCCACCCTTCCTTCCCCCAATATGGCGGCTGCTCACCCTCTGTTTTCCAGCGTCGGCAAGTATTCTGCTGCGCTGGGAACAGCGTGAGTGCGCGTCAATGAAGCAAAGGCTCTGAATTTTAAAAAGATTGCCAAATAAATGAAAATAAATAGCACAAAATAAATCAAATGCACACAGTTAAAAAACGAGACTGAGCCCCCGGCTTCCGCCTCAGGGGTAAGACTGTAGTTTAGTCAGCGCGTTCGCGCTTTTGGGAGGGTTAAATAGCCTGGGAGGGCGGGAGGCGGCCAGCTACTGGAGCGCCACCCTTCCTTCCCCCAATATGGCGGCTGCTCACCCTCTGTTTTCCAGCGTCGGCAAGTATTCTGCTGCGCTGGGAACAGCGTGAGTGCGCGTCAATGAAGCAAAGGCTCTGAATTTTAAAAAGATTGCCAAATAAATGAAAATAAATGCCACAAAATAAATCAAATGCACACAGTTAAAAAACGAGACTGAGCCCCCGGCTTCCGCCGCAGGGGTAAGACCGTAGTTTAGTCAGTGCGTTCGCGCTTTTTGGAGGGTTAAATAGCCTGGGAGGGCGGAAGGCGGCCAGCTACTGGAGCGCCACCCTTCCTTCCCCAAATATGGCGGCTGCTCACCCTCTGTTTTCCAGCGTCGGCAAGTATTCTGCTGCGCTGGGAACAGCGTGAGTGCGCGACAATGAAGCAAAGGCTCTGAATTTTAAAAAGATTGCCAAATAAATGAAAATAAATGCCACAAAATAAATCAAATGCACACAGTTAAAAAACGAGGCTGAGCCCCCGGCTTCCGCCTCAGGGGTAAGACCGTAGTTTAGTCAGCGCGTTCGCGCTTTTGGGAGGGTTAAATAGCCTGGGAGGGCGGTAGGCGGCCAGCTACTGAAGCGCCACCCTTTCTTCCCCCAATATGGCTGCAGCTCACCCTCTGTTTTCCAGCGTCGGCAAGTATTCTGCTGCGCTGGGAACAGCGTGAGTGCGCGTCAATGAAGCAAAGGCTCTGAATTTTAAAAAGATTGCCAAATAAATGAAAATAAATGCCACAAAATAAATCAAATGCACACAGTTAAAAAACGAGACTGAGCCCCCGGCTTCCGCCTCAGGGGTAAGACCGTAGTTTAGTCAGCGCGTTCGCGCTTTTGGGAGGGTTAAATAGCCTGGGAGGGCGGGAGGCGGCCAGCTACTGGAGCGCCACCCTTCCTTCCTCCAATATGGCGGCTGCTCACCCTCTGTTTTCCAGCGTCGGCAAGTATTCTGCTGCCCTGGGAACAGCGTGAGTGCGCGACAATGAAGCAAAGGCTCTGAATTTTAAAAAGATTGCCAAATAAATGAAAATAAATGCCACAAAATAAATCAAATGCACACAGTTAAAAAATGAGACTGAGCCCCCGGCTTCTGCCTCAGGGGTAAGACCGTAGTTTAGTCTTGGATTACCATGGCTGCCAGAGCATCCAACAGTGAAGATGACACAGAGGGATTTATAGATGAAGAGGTTCCTCAGCCCAGGATAAAATAACACTTCATATGGAACTTTTTTTCCATTCCAAATGATAAAAAAAAGTAAATGCTCCAAAGGAGGAGTGCAGGATTTGTCACACTGTCCTGTCCCGGGGTGACCCCACCAAAAAATATTCATTCGGAAACTCCAGCATGATTCGCCACGTCGAGAGGAGGCACCCCCAGAACTATGCCCGGTCAGGGCTCTGGCACGAGAGGCTCCCATGGATGGTGCCTCTACTTCAACCGGAGGACCAACTACATCGGTGAGGGGGCGACCAGAAGAGCTGATCCCTAATATTCAGCCTGCTTTTAATGAAGCCGTAATTAAATGCAGAAAATGTGATCAGCTACTTTGTTATGGGGAACAAAGTGTTATGCTCATGGTTCGAGCATTAGACAACAACCGCTGCCGTCCCCAGTACTAATTTTGATTATTTCTTTTTGCTTCTGTTGAGCAGTTTGCCATTCCCTGTTTTTGTTCAAAAAAAAGGAAAAAAGAAGAACAAAAAAAGTTCTTTTTAGAACTACCTCCAATTCTCATCAAAGAGCTGTATTCTTAAAAAAAATGAAAAAGAGTAACTGAAGTGGAGTGCAGTGAGAGAGGAGAGGAAAATGAGTGACAAAGCAAAGAAAGGGACGAGAGGGAAAGGGAAGTGAAGTAGGGGGACTGAAAGAAGGTGAGTGTGGGGAAGGAGAGTGAGGAGAAGAAGAATGAACATGGGGAATGTGGATAAGTGAAGAAAATGTAGTAAAAGAACGGTGGTGTGGAAGGGTAACAAAAGAGCAGTGATGTTTAGGAAAGAGTGGAGATCCAGACTGGATAAAGACAATTGAGTGTGAGACAAGGTGAGTAAGGCAGTGAAGAAACAGAGAAAGTGAAAGAAAAAGTAAGAGTAGAAGACTGAAGGCCATGCGTCACTTTTACGCCGCCGCACCAGAGGTGAAAAAAAGTGACTTGATGCAAGAAAGGGTCGTAGAAGTGACGCAGTGAAATCTATGAGATTTCACTTTTAGGACACCGTTGCGTCAAAATCTTGCGCCTGCCTCACAGCAGGCGTAAGACTGACGCAGGCCCTTTCACATGGGGCTGGCCCCATGTGAAAGGATGCATTGCTGGAGTTGCGTCACTTTTGTGACACACTCCAGCAATGCATCACTTTTGCGCTTACAGATACGTCAGAAATACTGACGTATCTGTAACTCCTTGCAACATAATGCGTCATACATTAAATATGACGCATGAGTAGAAGACTGAAGGCCTCATTTATGAGGCCATGCGTCACTTTTACGCCGCCGGTGCGTCACTTTTTGTGACGCACCAGTGGTGTAAAAAATGCACCTTGTTGAGTCATATTTACAAAGTGACGCATCTAGGTAGATGCGTCACTTTGTAAACCCCTGCGCCACATTATACCTGCGCCAGGTGTAATGTATGCAAAGGGGGCGTATTGACGCAAGAAAGGGTCATAGAAGTGATGCAGTGAAATCTATGAGATTTCAATGCGTCACTTTTAGGACACCGTTGCGTCAAAATCTTGCACCTGCCTCACAGCAGGCGTAAGACTGACGCAGGCCCTTTAACATGGGGCTGGCCCCATGTGAAAGGATGCATTTGTGGAGTTGCATCACTTTTGCGACATACCCCAGCAATGCATCACTTTTGCGCTTACAGATACGTCAGAAATACTGACATATCTGTAACTCCTTGCGACATAATGCGTCATACATTAAATATGACGCATGAGTAGAAGACTGAAGGCCTCATTTATGAGGCCATGCGTCACTTTTACGCCGCCGGTGCGCCACTTTTTGTGACGCACCAGTGGTGTAAAAAATGCACCTTGTTGAGTCATATTTACAAAGTGACGCATCTACTGCTTCCACCCATGCTAAAGGTTGCAGAAGGCGCTTCAAAAAAAGGAGCATATTTACAAGTCCAATGAAACCATAACACAATTTCTAAACTAGCATTGAATCCAAGCATAAAAAACAATTTATAAAGAAGTCTACCTTTTAAACACACAGCTATGTCAAAGATTGCGCACGCAGCTTGTAAATATGCTTGTCTTTTTTTGTATATTCTATCTCAATTTATGCCATTAAAAGAAACCTTTAAACATCTCTCACGGCATATCATATTCTTGTCTGGGTGCCAATTTTATTATTCTGCATGCATTTTCTGCTTGCACCCATGTGAAACTTTGCGCAAAAGTCTTGTAAATATGCTCCTCTTTATCTTATATTCCATCTCAATTGATACCATTACTGAAATACTTTATGCATCTCCCACACCATTTCATATGGTTTTCTATATGCTATTCCTATCCCTCTTCATACATTCACTGCTTCCACCCATGCTAAAGGATGCAGAAGGCGCTTCAAAAAAAAGAGCACAATTTCTAAACCAGCATTGAATCCAAGGATAAAAAACTATTTATAAAGAAGTCTACCTTATAAACACACAGCTAACATTATGGAAAAAGGTAAAAATATAATTCCTTAATTCACACAGACACTCACTATGATACTTGTCAAAAATCTTTAAGCTCTCTATCTTTTTTAAAACAATCATTACTCACCTTTAAAAATGCTTTGGAAGATATAGAACAATGTCAGTCACACTCAACAGATTTTCTTAAGCAGAATCTCTGAACAATGCTACCTTCACTGGAGCCTTTCAACAATGGCACAGATTCTTTCTAATTTCAGACCCATATTCTTGTACATAGCCAATAAAAATTGTTCCCACACAAATTCAAAACCAAACTGCACATTTTAATTGGGTGTACATTTCAAGCCTTTGAAACTCACATAACATTCACCCATCCCCCCAGTGCTCATTTGCCCTGTAACCATGGTAACTCCCTCTTAAACCAGCACACAGTTCACAAGTTCATCATCATATGTTGCAAAACAATCCTTCAAGGCTGTTTGACCTCTAAATCTACTAGTTAATGAAATGCAATGTTTCTTTAAATGACTTTTTCTCAACCATTGAAATAACTTCTTACAAAAAAAAAGCATGCACCCTAATTTTCAGTGGAGATTTTTAACAAAGCTCCAATCATTTATGGTTATTCAACTGCACTGATTCACAAACACTTTTTTTCATAATCAAACTGCCATTTCATTTCCACAACTCATCTGACTTGAAGCACATCTACCTTCACAATGACAAAAGTCTGGTTTGTGGGTCATAGCTATGTCCACTGGAGTCATAAATACACAGTTAACAGAGGTATTTTCAATCTTGATTTACCAAATGTGGACATTGTATGGATTGGACAGAGAGGATTGAGGAGTCACCGATTGATACCATTGGTAAAATCCTTTATGCATTTACCACACCCATACCTTTTAATAGTGCACTGCGGTGGAAAGGACTTAGGCTCTTTGACTGGTGTAGGTCTGAAATTGCTTTTAAAGGACATCTTTGGGAAATTGATGTCACTTTTTCCAAAAACTGCCTTGGTATTTTCTAATATATGCCAAAGGCAAAAATGGAACTGGTCCAACCAATGTTGTCCACAGATTGAGAAAGCAAGGAAACATGTGAATAAATCTGTTTCTGCTTACCTCAGAGACTATGGTATGCGTTCCATTTACCACAACAACTTGCGTTACAACATGCAAGACATCTATAGGAGAGATGGTGTGCATTTTACAGATGAGGGGAATAGAGTTTTCCTCTTGAATATAAGACTCTGCATTGGTACCTACTTGTAGGTACAAAAAACACCCACTTAACACAACAGCTCTTTTCAGAGCTAACTTACCTCTAAACTCTCTACATTACTTTTTTACTGTATTTGTTTACACTATTTTTCCCCGTGGTGTGCTCAGGGTGCGCGTACCGGAGCGTGCACCTGGAGCGCACCAATCGCTCACCCCGCGAAAATTGCAACAAAAAAAAAGTTTTTTTGCCCTTCAGGGTCCTTCTAGGCCCCCCTCAGAAAACCTAGGGGGTCAGGGAATGTCTACCCTGCCCCCTTTTAATTATTTCCCCCTTTCTTTTTCACCTCTTGTGTCTCGATTCTACCGAGACACAAGATGGCGGACTCTCCGGACTGTTTAGAATGTTGGCAGACACCCGACAGCCAATCAGCTTTCCGCTCGCGCACTCCTGTAGCGCGCCCGGTGCGCTCCCCGGTACGCGCACCTGTGAGCGCTTGGAGTGCGCCTATAGATATATATGTGTTTTTTAAGTTAATTTTCAAAAAAAACACTGGAGCAATTTTCAGCAAATATAGCAAAGGCACATCTGCGTACCATCCCCTACAATTTTGCCAAGCTTGGCATAATTCCGTACAGCGGTTCGGGCTGTAGACTCGTCAGACCGTCCTATGGAAATTAACATGGGGAAAACACGTTTTGGGACCCTCCTTTTTTCTCAGCCCCCACTCCACGAATCCCCCCGAAACTTCCAGGGAAGGAGCGGCGCGGAGCTTGCCAAACTTTTGGAAAATTACACGCAAATTCCTCAACCGGCGCCAAAGTTATTCCCAATAGAATGTTGCGGATTTCCTATGGTAGCCAATCCTAACTATAACTACCTACTGGCGACCGCTAGTAGGTAATATATATATATATATATATATATATATATATATATATATATATATATATATATATATATATATATATATATATATATATATATATATATATATATATATATATATATATATATATATATATATATATATATATATATATATATATATATATATATATATATTCACTGAAAAAACCATAGGTTATAGACCATATATAGTTAGGAATGAGCATTTAAAAAACCTTTTTTTACTCACACAAAACCATTGAAATTCCATATATAGTTAGTTGCACTAACTATATATCGCGCACCTGCAATCCACTGCTGATGATGTCACATATTACATCATTCATGACATGGTCAGTGACATCACTGATGACATCACTGATGACATCTCAAATGACATCACTGATGACATCACTGATGACATCATCTAGTGTCTGTGTGTTTTTGTAAAGTTTAAATATGTTTTACATATTGAAGAATGAGTGGATGTATGAAAGACTGAGTGTGTGTGTGGCTGGCTGGGAGGTGTGTGACTCTGTGCATATCAATGTGTACTTGTATCAGTGATTGTATAAGAGAGTAAGTATGTATTAGTATATGTGTGAAAAAGTATGGTGTTCTGTGTTTAACTGTATAGATGAGGAAATCGAAGTGTGATTGATTCTTTACAGGACTGACTAGGTGTGTGAGTAACTCCATGGATGAGTGGCAGTGTGTGAGTGTCTGCATAGGTGTATGAGTGCATATGATAGTGTTGTAATAATGAGTGACTGTATGTATGAGTGATTGTATGGGTGAATGAGTGAATGTGTGTGTAGACGTAGGAATCAGTGAGTGCGTATGTAGTAACTGGTATTGGTGTGTCATGATGTCATCAGTGATGTCATTTGAGTTGTCATCAGTGATGTCATCAGTGATGTCATTTGAGATGTCATCAGTGATGTCACTAGTGATGTCACTGAAGTATGGTGTTCTGTGTTTAACTGTATAGATGAGGAAATCGAAGTGTGATTGATTCTTTACAGGACTGACTAGGTGTGTGAGTAACTCCATGGATGAGTGGCAGTGTGTGAGTGTCTGCATAGGTGTATGAGTGCATATGATAGTGTTGTAATAATGAGTGACTGTATGTATGAGTGATTGTATGGGTGAATGAGTGAATGTGTGTGTAGACGTAGGAATCAGTGAGTGCGTATGTAGTAACTGGTATTGGTGTGTCATGATGTCATTTGAGATGTCATCAGTGATGTCATCAGTGATGTCATTTGAGATGTCATCAGTGATGTCATCAGTGATGTCACTGACCATGTCATGAATGATGTAATATGTGACATCATCAGCAGTGGATTGCGGGTGCGCGATATATAGTTAGTGCAACTAACTATATATGGAATTTCAATGGTTTTGTGTGAGTAAAAAAAGGTTTTTTAAATGCTAATTCCTAACTATATATGGTCTATAACCTATGGTTTTTTCAGTGAATTTTCAAGGTTTTGTAAATGTTAATTCCTAACTATATATGGTCTATAACCTATGGTTTTTTCAGCGAATTTCATTGGTTTTTAATAGCAAATATCATAAGCTGTCGAATGTCAAGTACGTGGTAAGTAAAAACATTTTCGTGTTTATGCACACTGATCTGCTTTGAATGCTGCCCCCCTCTCCCCCCCCTCATTTCTATTAGGAGTACTCTCTCTTTGCAGATAGTGAAGGGTAGTTAACGCAGGCCTTTGCCCCCGTTGTAATCCGTCGTGCCTGCTTCTCTCTCCATTTGATTGATTGTTATCCAAGCATTTACTGTTTTAGAATTGGTTCTCTTTGGTTCATTCTCTATTTACAAACAAGCACAGAGTCGCAATACTCTGTTTAGTCTTTGCAGATAGTGAAAAATCGTGTAAAAAAACAAAAGGAATCGAGCAAAATCAGTAGGCCACTAATGGGATCTCTTTTTGACCTCGCTAAAATAGAAACATTAGGAACAACCCCTCATGAGAAATACAAAACTAGTGAGATGAACTGAGCTCCACACCATGATGGCAGCAAGACAGCTCGGCTCCGCCACCCACCCCGCCCAAAATAACGATAAACTCTATGCAAATATTACAAATATATACAACACACCAGCAAAGTAACAGGGTAAAACATTTTATTAAATAACTATTTACATAACTATTTTATACTTTTTGTTGCCCGATCCGGCTAGCTCAATCGATCGAGCATGAAACTCATGCACTCTGATAGTTCAAAGTTTTGAGGAGTGCTTGTTAGACTGTCTGAAGCTTATTTGCACCTGCTACAGCTTCACTATTCTCAATGTAAGTGGGGGCTGTTTGAGGACGTGACTGCATTTGAAAACAATGTGATGCGGTGCCTCCCTGAACCGCTTGACGGAGGCCCCCGAGGGACGGTGTGATGGCGCGGACTCGGAGGGGGCGCTTGGCTCCGGCCCCCTTCCCAAGTCGTGTTGCCCTGGTGTGGCCTGAGATCGCCCCCGACATAGGTGGCCGGCTCCCGGGGTCAAGCGGAACTTTTTGCCTTTTGGTGACTCTTCCATTCTTGACCTTGTCCCACAATCCGTTTGACCTAAAGACACGCTGTAGTGGGGCGCCCCTTTACCGTTTCACTTGCCGTTCCGCCCGCTTTTGCTACACTGTGCCTCTTCCGCTATTCAGCTGTTTACCGCCCGCTCTTGCGACTACAGCGTCTCGCTCACCATGTATTTGAGTTGCTCCAGCTCTTGCGGTGCAGCGATAGGCGGCTGCCACAGAACTCTCAAAATGGCGGCCGGCTTTTCAGATTTGGGCGTGGTCCACTAAAATGGCCCTGCGACACCTTGGAACTCGGACGCTTGTCTGTTGTCATTTAACAGAACTATTTAGCCTGCTGAAAGGGGTTGTGTTCCGACCGCTGGTTGGTGGAGACATTTTGACTATATTCTGGACCTGCGTTGTCGCGTAATGCGTCATATGACGCGCCGCGTTAGCGCATCCGGAAGTGCTCCGGTGCGCGAAGCGCAGCTTCCCGGAAGCGATCCGGGGCGCGGCGCGTAACGTAAGCATAACAGGTCATGTGACTTGTTAATAAAACTTTTCATTGGTTCATTTTACTTTTCTTATTCTAATGATGAAAGGCTTGGTCATATGACCTAAAAATTACACTTTTTATTACTTTCGAACATAATTTTTTCTTAAACATATATGTTATAATGTTCCAAGCTAATGTACTTTCCCGGAAAATTTACAACTGTCCTGCAAGTAAAATATATTCCTTTTTCGAGAAAAAAGGCGTTTCTTCGTCCCATGACGGAGCCGTTGAGCAAAAGAGGCTCGGCCTGCTGTCTTAGTCGCCGATACGCCTGAATATCAGATTCTTATCGATCACTTTATGTTGCAGGAGTAGAAAACACAACAGCCCTTGACCATTTATCTTTACTGCGTTCCTGCGTATTATACCTTTTACCCTTCATGCAATTGGACTGCTTTATTTCACTTGCCTTTTACTGATTCGAAAACAGTGACTATTATTAAAAACTTTACCAATGTAAATACTACTACCATGTTTTCTTTTAAAAACCTTTATTGTGAAAATGTCAGTATACAAATACGGGCCTATAACCACGTGGGCCGGCCACGGAGCAAACTGTAATCGTATATGATGAGGAGACATTTACACTGTAGAGGAACGTAACGGGCGGGCCATTATGTTGCAAGAACTAAGGTGTCTAACAGTTGCGGAATCGGTGTACGTACATTTTATAATTAAAATACGACAGGGCCAGTTACAATAAAATTATCTAGATATACATTTGCGGGCAAGTACCATGGGTGACGTTAATTCGAACTTTCAATAGTACAGTAATCAATAACACATCAGAACTTAATATCAATAGGGATGTCGAAATATTCAATCAATTCTCGTCCCCGCCCGCCATGTGCTTCAAAACTGCATACGTATCTCGTGATATCAAGGTTGTGCAACCAGTACACAACAAGGAGTTACGAGTCCCATTTATTCCGGCGCCATTTTGGGCGAGGACGGGCAGGTCCAGGATATAGTCAAAATGTCTCCACCAACCATCGACTATGATGATGTTCATATGCTGTATTTATTAGAGTAACACTCATCTGTCCACATGAAATTAATTTGCCACAATCTAAACATGTCATTTTAGTCTTTCCAAAGTTCTTCTGAATATTTGGGACCGTTTCCCTTGCCTCTGATGCTGTCAGTGCCACTTCTTTGGTGAATGTACTGGCAGGTCGGGGATTGTCCTCCAAATCTCTCTTTTGTGCAGCACTATAATTAATCGGTGCCACCTCTCCATATGACGATGCATTGTATAATTACCATAACTATATTTTTTTCGGTTCTTCTGGAGAGTACATCGTGGCAGATGAGGCAGGTAACGTACCGGGCATTTACCTTTTTTGCATGTAGAGGAAAGGAAAACAAAATTCGAGCGTTCGAGTTCTAAGGTGTCCCAGGGCCATTTTAGTGGACCAGGCCCAAATCCAAAGAACAGGCCACCATTTTGAGAGTCCTGTTGCAGCCACCTGTCGCTGTAGCAGCAAGAGCGGGCGAAACTCAGCTAGACGGCGCTCCACTGCAGATGAAGTGCCTCAACCTGGAGGGGCGGGAGAGGCTCGTTTGCGCCGCCTCCTCCCCCCCCCTTCGGGCACCCCACGCCGTCTCTCGGCGCAGCATTGTAGGATGGCCACACCAGTGCGGCAACTTGCTAGACACCACCTCGGTGCCATCCGGATCTCGGCGCCCCACTGCAGATGAAGTGCCTCCACATGGAGAAGCGGGAGAGGCTCGTTTGCGCCGCCTCCCCCCCCTTCGGGCACCCCACGCCGACTTTCGGAGCAGCATTGTAGGATGGCCACACCAGTGCGGCAACTTGCTGGACACCACCTCGGTGCCAACCGAATCTCAGCGCCTTGTGGTGTCTTCCATTCCGAAAATATTGTTGGCAGCATTTTGAAAGGAAAGATAAACAGCCGTTTGTGTCCCTCACTACACCGTTCTCCTAGTGAGTCTCACATTGTTACATTTAGGAAGAATGTTGAAGAGTAGTATGTTGAAAATCTGAAGCCATTGTTCTACAAACTCTCAACCAGCCTTGGATGGAAAAATCCTGAAGAATGTACAAACTGAAAACCAGTTTTTGTCTGTATAGCATCAGCAGCAACGCTTGAGTCAGCTTTGTGTGAAGCCGCCATTTTGATTCAATCAATAGCGTCCCCCTGCACACATTCAGGGACCTGGTCGTGTCTTCAGGTCAAACGGATTGTGGGACAAGATGCACAAAGGAAAAGGAAAAAAGTTCCGCCGGACCCCGGGAGGCGGCCGCCTATGTCATGGGCGATCTTATGCCACACCAGGGCAATAGTGAAGCTGCAGCAGGTGCAAATAAGCTTCAGACAGTGTTACAAGCGCTGCTCAGAACTCTCAACTATGACACCACCTCGGTGCCATCCGGATCTTGCCGCCTTGTGCTGGTTCCGGCCTATTCACACATCGGTCCGCTACGGAAGCCACCTCACAGGCCAATGGGGCACCCCACGCCGACTTTCGGCGCAGAATTGTAGGATGGCCACACCAGTGCGGCAACTTGCTGGACACCACCTCGGTGCCATCCAGATCTCGGCGCGTTGTGCTCCCTTCGGCCTATTCGCCGCAAGTGCGCACGCAACTCAGCTGCATAGCGAGTGAAACACCAAGGGGCGCCCCACTGCAGCCGAGGAACCTCCATCTTGGGGGCGACGCACAGCATCACATTGCTTTCCAATGCAGTCAGATCCTCAAACAGCCCCCACTGACTGACGCGAACTCACAGGCCAACGGGGCGCCCCACGCCGACTTTCGGCGCAGCATTGTAGGATGGCCACACCAGTGCGGCAACTTGCTGGACACCACCTCGGTGCCATCCGGATCTTGGCGCCTTGTACTGCCTTCGGCCTATTCGCACATCGGTCCGCTACTGACGCCGCCTCACGTGCCAACGGATTTTCTACGCTTTTTATAGCCCTATGCCGCATAACAGGTCATGTGACTTGTTTATAAAACTTTTCATTGGTTCATTTTACTTTTGGTTTCCTAATGATGGAAGGCTTGATCATATGACCTAAAAATAACACTTTTCATTGGATTAAAACATTTTTTTTTCCCAAACGATGAAAGCCCCACCTTGTTTCTGGATGTTTCAGACTGAAGCTGGCGTCAGCATGAAAGCACCACCATCTCGTGGCTCCGTCGTGGTCATTCCGCGAGCAATCATGGCAGCCGCTCCCCACCGGAAGCCTGCAGGAGTCGGGGGCCCCCAAGACTTTTGTAGAATCTTCAAGGCTGAGGGGACGCTTTCGAGAATTGGGTCCAAGACCTAGCAGACAAGCGTCCGAGTTCCTAGGTGTCCCAGGGCCATTTCAGTGGACCAGGCCCAAAAAAGAAAGAGCCTGCCGCCATTTTGAGAGTCCTGTGGCAGCCGCCTATCGCTGCACCGCAAGAGTGGGCGCAACTCAGCTGAATGGCGGATTTTGGCACAGTGTACCAAAAGCGGGCGGAATGGCAACTGAAACGGTAAAGGGGCGCCCCACTACAGCAGACGAGCCTCCACCTGGGGAGGCCCGTTCACGCCGCCTCACCCCCCCCCCCCGGGGCGCCCCATGCCGTTATTCGGAGCAGCATTGTAGGATACCAAAACCAGTGCGGCAACTTACTGGACATCACCTGGGTGCCATGCACATCTCAGCGCGTTCTGCTGCCTTGGGACTATTCGCACAACAGACCGCTACTGACGAGGCCTCCCCCCGCACCCCCCGGGACGCCCCACGCCGTTTTTCGGAGCTGCATTGTAGGATACCAAAAACCAGTGCGGCAACTTACTGGACATCACCTGGGTGCCATCCACATCTCAGCGCGTTCTGCTGCCTTGGGACTATTCGCACAACAGACCGCTACTGACGAGGCCTCCCCCCGCACCCCCCGGGACGCCCCACGCCGTTTTTCGGAGCTGCATTGTAGGATACCAAAAACCAGTGCGGCACCCAGGTAACATCACCTAGGTGCCGTCCAGAACTCAGCACGTTGTGCTGCCTTGGGACTATTCGCACAAAACACAGCTACTGACCATTGTTGCTTCTTTTTTCAATTTTTTTTTTAAATGTATTTACTGTTTTTGTTGCGTTGTATTTATTTATAAGTTATTAAAGTTTTATAATCCTACTACTTTGTTGGAGTGCTATATATTTTTAATGTGACACATAATTGTAAAAACTTTGATGTACAAAGAGGCATCCCTGGAATCTTCCGCTTCAGGCTCGGTTCCCTCCCCAATCACAATACAGGATGGTTTTCAGATAGTAGGAACGCGTGTGGTGTGACGGATCTCATCGGGTGGGGGCCTTGATCTACTGTAACTCCTTTGAAGAGGGGTGATTCTTTACAGCTGGGGCCATAAACTACATCTGCAAGGCTAGGTGATAGCCTGGGACCGGCCTGGACAATCGGACACAGAGGAAGAGGAGTGTCAGAGGGTGCGGTAATGAATAGGGCGAAAGGGAGGTGTCGGGCGGGCACAGGGTGTGATTCTCAAGGAAGAGCAGCGCAGATGGGGGGAGGTTTATTGCCCATGCATAAGACAGAGAGCGGGGGTGACCAGTGCCTGGGGGAGATGCTTGCGAGGGTGGGGAGCCATGCTAAGGATCGACAGCGTGCAGAGAGTGGGTCTGGTCAAGGCATCTAAAATGGCTGCCGTGCACGACAAAAGTGTGGCATTTGAAAAAAGGCAAGATGGCGCAGACAATGTTTTTCAACACTTCCTGATTTCCTTCGAATCGAACGTTAACAGACGTTATCTCTCCCACACTACCGGTCCCCCTGGGCTTAAACGCCGAGATGGTAGGGACTGCATCCCGTGGAGATAGGCCGAGACGTCACTCAGCAGAAAAAAAAAAAAAAGAAAAAAAAAGTCTATAAACATACAATAAGTTAAAAGTCTATCATTCTTGTTTCCTTGTAGTACGCTCCCCAGTCCGCTTTCCGTTACGCGTACCGGGCGCACCCCACGAAAAAAAACGATTATTTTTTTTTTTGTTTTGCCCCGCGGGGCCCTTTTAAAGCCTCCACATCAAACCTAGGGGGTCAGGGAGGATCTACTATGCCCCCTTATGGTCATTTCCCCCTTTGTTTTGGCCTCCTCTTGTCTCTCGATCCTACCGAGAGACAAGATGGCGGCCGCTCCGGACTGTTTAGAATGTTGACAGACACCGGAGAGCCAATCAGCTTCACTTCGCGAAGTTCCGTTACGCGTCAAGTACGCGAACCGGAGCGCTACCCGGAGCGCTGTTACAGATATATATCTTTTTTTGAACGTTAATTTCTCAAAATCCACTGGAGCACATATATTGAGACCTAGCAAAGGCACATCGGGCTAACAGTCCCTACAATTTTGCCAAGTTTCGTGCAAATCCATTCAGCCGTTCGGGCTAAAAGTGAGGCCAACCGCCCTATGGAAATTAACATGGGAAAAACGTGTTTTGGGACCCCCCTTTTTTCTCGGCCCCCCCTTGACGAACCCCCCCCAAATTTTCAGTGGCTGCTCAGAAACAAAATGTTCAATTTTCCTGAAAATTTCAGCCAAATCCGTCCACAAACGCCAAAGTTATTAGACATAGAATTTTCAAAAATCCCATAGAGAAAAAATCCTAACTATATATACCTACTGGCGACCGCCGGTAGGTAATATATATATATATATATATATATATATATATATATATATATATATATATATATATATATAAAAAAAACAGGGTGTCCCCAAGAAAACATCACACCTGGAAGGGTTACCGCACAACACCACCAGCAGCAGCATCCACTACGAACTCTGACAACTTCCAATTTGCATATTGTCATACGTGTTTCAAGCCGTAGCCCTTGCTCACTGGCATGCAACTGACAACATGAGGCAGAGAGGTGAATTTGGAACACCTTTATTCAATTCAGAGTCCCGCCCATGTGGGCGTGAGCAGGCATGGCATTGTGGTAGATGCAGTCCATCTGCTGAGACTCCCGTCCCAAGTAAAAACAAGTGGCTCTGCTGCCTCACGATGATGTAAATGTCAACCCGGTTGGGTGGAGGTGACCAAGAGACACGCGGTGTTGCTCCCAATATGATCTGGCGGTGAGGCCCCTTCCACTCCTGTGGCGTGCACGCAGTGGCACGCACCAGGATCCGCCCTTGAGCGGCGGGACATTTCCACGGCCGGACTAGCCGCAAAACATCAAAAAAACAGGGTGTCACCAAGAAAATATCACACCTGGAAGGGTTACCGCAAAACATCACCAGCAGCAGCATCCACTATGAACTCTGACAACTTCCAATTTGCATATTGCCATACGCGTTTCAAGCCATAGCCCTTGATCACTGGCATGGAACTGACAACATGAGGCAGAGAGATGAATTCGGAACACTTTAATCAATTCAGAGTCCCGCCCATGTGGGCGTGAGCAGGCATGGCATTGTGGTAGATGCAGTCCATCTACTGAGACTCCTGTCCCAAGTAAAACCAAGTAGCTCTGCTGCCTCACGATGATGTAAATGTCAACCCGGTTGGGTGGAGGTGACCAAGAGACACGCGGTGTTGCTCCCAATATGATCTGGCGGTGAGGCCCCTTCCACTCCTGTGGCATGCACGCAGTGGCGCGCACCAGGATCCGCCCTTGAGCAGCGGGACATTTCCGCGGCCGAACTAGCAGAGACTTAGAGATTTGGGGGCCACTGTTTACTATCTACTTAATGCTTAAATTCAGTGTCACCCCCATACCTTTCTGAATAAATACATTGATGAAAATCATCATATCTCTGTTAAAAATGTCTTCTGAGGGTCCCTCTTACCCTTTCTTATTACTGTCTGCTTAAATGCTCTAACAAAAAGCCAGATTGTTCCTTCTTCCTTTATGTTTATAACTGTCTAAATACATCTATGTTAAACACATCTTAACCACCTATTAATAAAGTGCTAGTGTGGAAAATCTATTGAAGGTGCTCAGTGCTGAATCTTCAATATATAGTGCTAATCTAATATTAAACACCTAGATATAAACTCATATATCCATCTGCAAACAGTGGATAAAAAAACGTGGATAAAAAGACTCATATTAAGGTGTATAGGACAGATCATTTGTTAGCAAAGGTAATTATAAGTAAATAGGTAAATTGCTGCAAATATTAATATGAGCACCAGCAGAAGAACGAAAAGAGAAGGAGGTGATGTATGTTTATGGCTCCTTCCTAATGTGCAAATATGCATCAATAACGAAATAAATACATACATACACAAAGTCGATGTTGAGGAATTAGAAACAGTGATCTAAAATAAAGCATAATAAAAAATAAAAATAATCAATGTCATCTTCACTTGAAGACATTCACATATAAGTTCAAATGCTATAAAAGACCTTTATTCATTTTAAGATTATAAAGGGATGATAATGACAAGAATCATGTCCTAATAAAAAGAATTATATTTTAAGATAATCATAAATACACCATAACATGCCAATAAAAATGAAAAGAATCTAAAAATTCCCCAAAAAACTCTTTCATTTCTGTACACAAATAGACAAATATCTCTATTTAATTCTTTGTGCAAAAAGGTCATTTTGTGTGGGTATTGTTTCCTAAGATTTTTAAACATCAAAGCCTTATCAAAGCCTCATTGCTACTCGAATGGCAGCAGTGTTACCTTTGTTGCAATTCAAGACTTAACAGGGACATATTTATATGCGGTCCTCCTTCCTCACTTGAGATAGCAATGCAGCAGGTTGCATGCTTTTTCAGGATGAAGCTACTGAGTTTGCATCCTCTGCTAAATTCCTGTTTAATTCACATTTCTTTAGTTGAACGTAAGGCATAGGTATTGTGTCCGTAAAAAGGTCATTCGCTCGAGAGTTTGTTAAATTAATTAATCTGATATTCTTCCAACCCAAGGTAGGCTATAGTATGCGGACGTACACAAGTCACCTGCACTAATGGCTACACTCTGATTTCAGTTTCACCTCATTCACGAACGGCAGATAATAATGAAAGGAGTTATTAAATGCCTATCTATCCCGAGGAATATTTTATCTCGCATCTAAAATGGGGGAAAGTTGTTAAGGAGATTCCAGTGAGAATAATGCACTTTTTTCGATAACCCTTTTGCTCAACCCCTAAATGAGTGTGGTTTAATTTAAAGTAGGTTATCTTTCAGTTAACTTGAGGGCTTACATCTTGCTTTAATACTATGTCTGCCACGTTCTGCTTTACATGTTTTCTGTGACTATTACCTGGATTACCATGTGGTTTTCCTTTACTCTGCATGCAAATAAATGACAAAAGACCTTTTCGGAGGTTGGAAAATTGTAGACAAGACCAATAATCTCTCAAATCACTTGACGTTACTAATACAACCCAAGGAACATTTGTCATTGGAGTTATTCACCAATGGTTACCACTTACAGAGAAGTAAGCAGCATTGCCTTAGATCCAATAATACTGCCAAGCAATGAGAGTTCAGCCCGTGGAGGCTCCTCTGCACAGCTCCTAGATGCAATAGGTTGGTGTGGGTCAAGTGTTGACCATGAGTAAATGGGAAAACGTCATGCTCGTTGTTGTTTACTCTAGGCCAGCTGGACTTTTTCATTTCTGGAACAAATCTGGCCTCCATCAGCAGATTTCTAAGATATGTAAAGAGTCCATTTTGCAACGTTTTCTGCAGGAGCCGGAACAATACAACACAAGTTAATGGACCAGTCCTTACACACTTGGACAAAATACAGCAAAAGCATCCAAAATAAGATTTTAAGCAGAAGATGTCATCACTTAAGGACTGCATAAAATATCCATTACTTGGGACTCCAAAAACAGATGTTGTGAGAAAATGTAATTTTGCATGGCTAACCCTATTTTTCTGTTGAATGTAATTGCTAGTTTTTATACTCTATACACTGGACCTACTGTCCAGTTCTCAGTGTATGTGCTCTGACCGCTTAAACATGTAGAAACTGGCTAATCCCTTATTGGCACACTTTGGGTGGCACATCTAACTCTTTCATAAGGCCATAGTATAGGAAGTAGAAACTGCACTCATGGCATGGAAAGTTATATGTCACTTGTGGACTGCATCACTTATTGTGCCATCCACTAGTGTGACAGGAAAACATGACTTCAGGTCTACCATTTTACCTGACTGCTGTAATTTATGCCGATCGAGCGACCTGTTTAACTTACCCCTCTTGACAGGTAAAAAACTACCTTTTATATATTAGTGTCACCCAAATGTAATCTTTGTAGCCCACAAGGTAGGTTAAATGTAGGGGTGTAGCCAAAGAGGCCAAGATATTGGATGCAAGCTAAACCTGCTCCGCGCTGCATCTCCCTGAACACTACGCTGCTGTGGATGACCATTGGACCACTTCACTACCTGTCTGTGGTGGAGATGCCTTTGGTTACCTGTCCAGCCTAACTATAGCATTACCAGACTTCCAGGGACTCTGTGCTGCCATGGCCTTTGTGTACAGCCTGCGACAGGTTGCACCCGTCTCATCCATCGGATGCGGTAGGTCACTAGCGCTATCAGCCTACTCTGTCGCACCCCCAAAACCGATTCTATTGCAGAGCCCAGCAACACTTTTGTCCTGTTGGGCCCATCGCCACCCGGCTTGGAAGGTAATGAACATTTGCCTGCATCCCTTTACTGCTTTGTTGAGCCCCTGAGGAAAAACTACAACACAATTCTGTCTTTCTGAGAATGTGACAGGCTACAACTTGCCTCTGCCTCTTGCTAGTCCATATCACAACAACCGTACCTTTGGGACACTCTATATATAGCACTACGTCGCCTCTACCTTCCTGTCGCCACATGCAACTGCCTTAATCTTGGCTACCCACAATGTTGGAACTACTTGGGCTCCTCTCGCTGCCACGTGCAACAACCTGATACCTTTATGTCTCCCTCCAACCTCACTTGTTCACCTGAATAACTATTGCATACTACTACAACTGCTGTACCTGTCACGTTCCTGGGTTCTGCCTTCATGCGATTCCTCATGGCTTGAGAAATACTACATGCATCCACAACAGTCAACATTGCTCTCTTCCTTCTCCCTCCCTGATGACCCTCCATCCCGGGCTGCTCATGCTGTGAGGTGTTGTGGTCCACTCATAGGCGGACAGAGGATTGCTCCATGGCCCTCAGTCTTCCTTGCATTCTCTCCGGAAGCTCCTCAATATGGTGTATCCCAGGGTCAGTGCTGCAGATGTACACTCACAACAGCAGATGACTTCATCCAGTGCCCAGCCAATTATTTGGTTGTGAGTCAACTGTCCATTACCACAGCTGTCACCGATAAACTGGATGTTGTGCTGAAAGCTGTCAAAAGATCCTTCCTTTCAATGGAATCAACGTTTGACACCGTAGACTCAAACCTTACCCTGCTATGTGACGACCATCAGAAAATTGCGAACAAGGTATGCACTGCGGAACAAGCAGCTGTGTCTCTTCAACCGCAGATCTGCAATACCACCTTACTGCCTTACGAGACAAAGTGCACATCCTAGAAGCTTGCGCCAAAGCCACAGAAGACACAGAAGGGAGATTGCATCAAAATATCATCAGAGTGGTTGGCCTTCCTGAGGGTGTTAAGGGCACAGACGTTTAGGCATACATAGACACTTGGATACACAGTTTTGTTCCTATGGAACCATTGTCACCATTCTTCTCCGTGGACCTGCCCACAGGGTTCCAGCATGGCTTCCACCAGCTGGTGTTCTACCTCGCCAAGTGGTGGCCTTATCTCATCCACTACTGGTACAGGGATGTGGTCTTGAATGCAGCCCAAAAACAGGGTGACTTGACAGTAGACAATTCCCGGATATTGGTGTTTCAGATTACTCACTTGCTGTACAGTGGAAGAGCCACTCATTCCTTGAGGTCAAGCGCAAACTGTGTGAACACCACATCCAGTATGCACTTCTTTTCCTGGAGCACCTATGTATCCAAGCAAATGGAAAAACCTTTTTTAACACTGGCCCAGCACAAATGCATGGGCCTGGATGGAGAGGATCTATATGGCCAACAGTGATGTCTCCTCAACAACACACACAGACAGCCCTCAACAGTGAGGAAGAAACACAGGAAACGTGTGCGAGGCCCGACTTAAAGGTCCCATGAACACATGGTTCCCCTAATCTAGAGGAAGTCATTCAGGAACACTGCTGGGCAATACAGATGGCTGCAGAGTTCTGTGATCCTGCATCACATTACAGTGCAAATGACGGTGGATCTAAATCATCTGGTGACAATGTCTCTCTAACTTCTTACAGCATCCCCCCAGGCACTTATGGAATGCCCATAGTGACTCCCGACTCCTTTCATGATATCATATATTTCATTATTCTCTTCCCTCCTCCCACCAGTATTAGACTTGTGACGTGTTTTGCTCTCACTATAGGTGGGGTGGAATTCCCTGATGGTAATTCACTCTCTCCTGGTGGTCCCTTTTACCACTAGTGGAACATTTAGCTTCGCCTACTCTTACAATGTGGGGAACTCGATTGGACCTTCAAACTGGTATTCATTTCTAATTGGTCAATATGGGAGGCAGCACTTGTCCTATATTGTGTCTCTCAGCTCACCTCCTAGGCCGGCTCCTTACCGATTTCCTTACCTTTATTGGTTTGGGCAGGTACCCATAGCGCACCTGCTCTCTATGGTATTAACTGTTTATTATTCAGAATTTTCATGTTGTACTTTTTGTTACACAATGCACTCACTCACATCCGTTAAGCTTACTCATGCACAGGAACCCATGCCTGGAATCCATGATAAACTCATGCCCCCAACTGCCTTGCAATGGCTACCACAAATGTCATCACCTGGAATGTGATAGGTAATGACACCCCTTCACGCAGATACACCTTATAATCTTACCTGTGCAGCTGCTGCGCACACATCGTTTACTTGCAGAATTCCCACATTACAAGTTTAGAAGGATTGTGGCTGCCGAAAAGGTGGCATGGACAAGTTTTCTGCCCGGGGGGGTTTGATTTGGACATGGGCAGGAGTCCCCTTTGCTGCCATACATATTGGGACCTGGAAAAAGATTTCAACAGTGTCCTAGACACATGTCTGGAGCACTCCCACCTACCACTCCTTCAGAATGTGGACACCTCCAATGCACATACACTTACTACGTGGCTAGAGCATCAGGGGCTGATGGATGCTTGGTACCACCATAATCCCGGCAAAAGAGTTCAGTCCCATTATTCACATGTGCACAGCCTCCACATCCGTATTGACAAGTTCACTTGTACCGGTGTCATTTTTTGGCATCTTACACACACATGGACTACCTTGGTCGCACACATTCTGACCACAACCCACTACACCCATAGCTCTGCTGGGACTATGCCCCTCCACCTATTCCACTCCAAGCATCCACTCTGGAAAACCCCTCATTTCATGCTTACATTGCCATTAGCATCAAGGATTACTTAGACATGAACGCAGGCTGACCTCCTCGTCATTAGTGGAGTGGGATGCCTTCAATGTGACCATTAGGGGACACTATATAGGTAATACGCTTATCATGCACTACCATTTTATCGTGAACATCTTGCAATTAGAAGATAGACTTTTAGATCTCGAAAAGCTGGCTCATGTCCCTGACACGAGCTTGTGTCATCTCCACCAATCCCTTTGGGAACATCTTGTCCTATTACAAAGGCTGCACTGCCTTAATTATGCGGAGTACGATAAGTGTACATATGTCAATGCAGGCCTCCCAGGTATATCATCCTGGCATGGTAGATACATTAGGAGGTAGACAGGGGACCCATCCTCTCTATTTGTTCTGCTGAACTGCAATTACTCCACACACAGAGTGACATACATTCGGCCTTCATGCTCCACTAACCACTGTTATACACCTCAGTCTCTGCACCACCACAGGATGCCATAGGTGACTTTCTCGCTGGAGTAACCTTGCTATGGATTTCACCAGAAGATAGGGAAGAGCTCAATGGTGAGATCTCCAACTTTGAGACATTGGAGGTGATCAGGACCCTTGCCACCAACAAACAACGTCGGGACCAGATGGCCTGCTGGCCAAATTTTATAAAGTGTACACTCCCTTGCTGACACCCCATCTGAAATAGTTATATGACATTTCCCTCACCCCTGCATAGCTGTCACCTACTCTGAGGGACACCTTTGTCTTTTCCATGCCTAAACTGGGTAGAGATGCACTTGATCCAGAATTCTACGGATCTCTTGCACCATTAAACACAAACTATAATATATTAGCCAAAGTCCTGGCAGACCGGATGGCCCTACTGGCACCTCAGCTCATCCACTCTGACCAGAATGGTTTTCTATCAGCCCTGAACACCTCCTTAATTCTCTGGTATCATTTTTCTGTACTAACGCACGTCCCAATACATTACCCCCACTCAGGTTGCTTAGTCTTAGATTTGCATAAAGCCTTTGACTCTCTTGAGGGACCTTTTTGTTTGAAGTACTTTTGAGTACTTTTGTGATATGGCCTGGGACCCCATTTTCTACGATTGGTCCAATTATTGTATACTGGCCCACACCAGAGTCAAAATTGGTTGTGATATTTTAGAGCCCATTGCAGTGCAATGGAGGACTAGACAGGGCTGCCCACTGTCTCTCCTGCTGTTCGCTTTGGTGCTGGAACTACTGGTACATCACCAACACACCGCAGGCCAATACTGGGGGATCCCTTTGGGAGATGGGACAGACTCAGTCTTCCTTTACGCACAGGACATGCTGCTTTACCTCCAGGATGCCAGCTCCATACCTTCCACTTTTGTGGATCTTCTGTCCAAATTTGCTACTATCCCTTGTCTTCAAGTCAGTTGGACCAAGACATGTTTTTTTCCTCTCAATATTAATACTGAAGACCCATATTGTGTCTTTTTGGAAGACTTTACCACTGTCAGTGGCGGGGAGAGTGGCCCTGACAAAGATCTTGGTTTTGCCTTGGCTGCATTTCTATTTCACTGATCTCCTTCGGTTTATTCACCATCCCTTCTTCCATTCTATAGAGCATATGATGGGAGCATTTATTTAGCACAGCAAATGCTGCAGAGTGGTGTTAATCAAGCTTTATCTACCAACTAATCATTGCAGGTTTAGTGTTCCCAAACTTACCTAGCCTCCCAACTCCAATGGGTGACCCATTGATTTGCAGGTGATAACCTGGCAGACAATGCAACACTTCAGCCTCCATTGGATTAAGAGAGAATACTTGCCCTGTTCCACCCTCTTACTAAGACACCACTACCAGATATCCCCATCCTCCACACAGCTTACAAATGTTACCGCTGGGCCCTGTTTCTTACTCGGTTGACCAGACCCAATGGCATGCAACCAGTTTACACACTTTAGAAAACCTATACTGTGATGGTACCCTCCTCTCCATATAGGTCTTGCTGGCTAGCTCTGAACATCCGCCTGGCCAATTCCTATTTGTTAGAAGTGGGGGTCTCTAGTTAGCAGAGGAAGATACCTTTGTCCAAATAGGGACCCTTGTTTCTAGTCAGGGTAAGGGGGAATACACACTTTAGATAACCCCTTGGGTAGCTTGGCACGAACAGACAGACTTATCCAAAATGCAATCCATCCTTAAAGGGACCCACAGCATGGACGTTGTACCGCCAGAACGAAGAGATCAGGACCAAGCAATTACACAGGAGGATTGGACCTTGTTAGCAAGAACCATATATACACACAGCGAGAATGCTTGACTCAGTACCAACCAACTCCCCAAAGGAGGCCAACAAATTCGAATCTGCTCTTGGAATACAAACCGCCAAGGGACCAAGGCATTGGACCAAGGCATTGGATGGAGATTTTCTTGGTTATCTCCAAGGCTTTGACCTTATCGTACTGCAAGAGACATAGCTTGAAGAACCTATGCATCTACTCGGCTTCAAAACTCACCACACTCCAGCAGTAACAGGAACTAAATTTGGGCACCTAAAGGGCAGCCTAATAATTTATTCATCACTTAGGTCCATTACAGGACAACCTCCAGAGGACCAGTACAGTCAAAGAGACCTCTTGGCAGGTCAGAACTCCCAGCAAGGAAGTTCAGGGGAGCTGGAGAGCAAAGTCTTTGTGTCCCTGAGACTTCGGAATAGGAGGCAAGCTCTATTCAAGCCCTTCGAGATCTTCCTCAAGCAGGGGGACACAGCACACAGCAAAGTCCTTGTCCTTTCCTTGGTAGAAACAGCCACTGCAGGCTAACCCCAGACAGCACACAGCAAAGGGGCAGTACTCCTCCTCCAGTTTCTCTAGCTCTTCTCCTCGTCAAAGGTTCCTCTTGATTCCAAAAGTAGTCTAAAGTTCAGGGGTTTTAGCTCTAATTCTTATACCCCAAAATGTCTTTGTTCTCTTTGTGCAAGGGTCTCTGAGCCCAGTTCAAACCAGTTCTGTCCTCACTGGTGCATCATGACCGCAGGGGGTGGAGACAGCATTGTGCAATGGAGGCAGACCCTATTCAGGTGCAAGGAAATCTCCTCCCACTACTCTTAATTCAGCCAGGGTCTATTCAGCCCAGCTCTGAGTCATCCAGGAAAGGCCAGGCACACCTCAACCCCCCCTAGTGGATGTCTACAGTGAATGCACATCCCCAGCCCCTGTCACTCCAAAACCAGACAGTTAATACACAAACAGGCAAAGGCACAGAGAATGGTTAAATAGGAAAATACCAACTTTCTAAACGTGGGATTTTCAAACACATAATTTAAAAATGATCTTTACAAAAAGATGTGTTATTAAATTCTGAGTTCAGAGAGCATGGACTTTATTTCGCTATCTTGTCCAAATGGGAATTTATACTTGTAAGATGTTACACAGCATTTCCCATTCTATCCTATGGGGCAAGATAGCCTTTCAATAGCAAAAAACAAAATTGGCAGCATTTTACTGTCAGGACATTTCACACACACCAGTACATGTCCTACCTTTCACATACACTGCACCCGTCCCAGGGGGGCACCTTGAGCCTACCATTTGGGTGCCTTACATGTAAGAAAAGGGAAGGATAGGGCCTGTCAAGTGGGTGCACTTGCCAAGTCGACATGGCAGTTACCAACTGCGCACAGACACTGCAGGTCTGAGTTACCTTTTCAGAGCTACTATGTGGGTGGCACAGTTAGTGCTGCAGGTCCACTAGTAGAATTTGATTTGCAGGCCCTAGCACACTTCAGTGCACTTTGCTAGGAACTTAACAGTAAATCAAATATGCCAGTCAGGGAGAACCAACTGTAATAATAATTTACACAGGGAGCACTTGCACTTTGACATTGATCAACAATGTCAAAGTGCCAAAAGCATCTAAGCGTACAAAAATGAAATCCGGCACAACATCAAAAATACAGGAGGTAGAGGCAAACAATCTGGGGAAACCACAACAAAGATGCCAAGTCTAATACTACTGCATGCTTCTTTCCTTGGGATATTATGCCAGTCCCAGAGAGAGATAAAGCAGGAACCCCCAAAACACCTTGTTTTCCAATATTTACATATCTTGGGTAGGGGAAGACATCAGACCCGGAGGTTGACGGGCACCAGGCTGAGTAGACGCTCAGACACAGATCTTGTTCATGCATGCACTGACGATGACTGGTGGCTGTCCGGAAACACCCATTTTAAGTTGATCTTATTTTATATACCACATTGCACCTGCCTGACTCCACAGAACATGAACAATTACCTACCCAGAATGATGGTTTGTGTCCTGCTGCCTGTTGCATGATGCTGGGTTGGTGCATATGCTCTGGTCCTGCCTGGCGCTCGCAAGTTACTGGAATCACGTAGTTATACACATGACTCGTTGCACAGGATCGGTTTTGACTTACACTTAGGAAGTGTGCATTCTGGGCCTTTAGCACCGAGTTAAAAAGTACAGAGCAGCCACACAGTACCCTGACCTCGCCCTCTTATTAGCGAAAAGACTGATTACCCGTGAGTGGAACGCAGCAAGCCAACTGATGACCTCTGCATGGGTTCTTTCTATGCTGATGTGGGCCTAGGTGGAAAATGCGTTGTGAGGTATCACAGATACATGGGATGCTCTTTTGGCCAAATTTTGCGATGGTGCGACAGTGGGCCTACATCCCATCTGATGTCTCCTGCAACATCCAATCTCTCTTTTCCCCTTTGCCCCCATCCCACTGCACTGTGTGACCGTGGGAACGTTTGTGTATTATCCATTGTTGGGCACAGCCGAATACAAACCTGTTGATCCCCTCTGGATTTATAACCTCTGTGATGAGTTCTGTTGTTGATCTATGTAAATGCAGTTTATGCTTGTTGCTCTTGGTTAATACTTTACCTGTTTTTTCTTTATCCCAAGCAATGGTTTCATTGCATGCATTAATCGCGTTTTCATGACTCTGCCATTTTGCCTATCCACAGGCCCCATTTGTTCGGACTTTTCAGACTACTGATTGATACTTTCACTGATGTTACTCTTGTGGCCCTACTTAATGGCCTGTGTATGGACCATAAGCTAATACTGATAGTAATGTTATATACTGTTGTTCTCTTTTTACAATTATTCAGGAAGCCTCATCACCTGTGCATCTGAAGCTATAATTGTATACAAATGAGTCAAATGGCAATAAAAATTCATCTACAAAAAAAATGTGGGTTTGCATGGTGTTTAAAAGTGCAGCATGTAGAAAATTATTGTTACCATGTCCCTACAGTGACAAGGCCCTAAAAGCTATCTTCACTGTGGCACGTATAGCTGTCTAAGGTAGAAAATCAGAGAACAGATTAAAATACTAATAGAGTATCTTTCGAATGGGGTTGGAAAAATAGCAGTTAGAAAAATTATTAAACTCCTCTTTTAATAGTTATTAAAATTAAGTTCAACTGTGAAGTAGAATTTTTTATAAATATTAAGGAAAATTAACTTTCAAAAAGTCACCTTTTCTCTGCCTTAATTTCCTTCCAGATGCTAATTTCCGTTAACTCTTCAGCATTTCAGAGCCTGTGCCCTGAATAAGGTATGAATAAGGTATGGAACATCTCCCAAGAACAACACTATAAGTCACTATGATTGACACGTTGACCAGAATGTGCAGGGATGGCTCCTTTGAACACAGCGGAAAGCTGGGAGCCTGCCTTCCTGTTGTCACCGTAATGTAAAATCCTGACGAACACATTCAGACATAAATCCAGCCACATGCAACACTTTGGTGACTTTGAAAGAGAGCAAACATGATGCCAGAACAATTCTTGTCTATCCCCTGTCTGCTGCAAGACTCTAATTTCTTTCCTACCTGCCTCTGCCTCCAGGTCTCATGTGGATGTAGGGCCTGCTTCAAACTAATTTTTAATATTGGTTGTTGGTCAACAACAGTGATTTCCATAAGTTATGCCCCTACATACCCCTTCACAAATTCAGTATGTCAGAAGACATCAACCATTGTAGCATTGCTCTGGCACATGGCATTTTGGGATTGCATGTGGTAACAACAGGAACTACTTAAAAAGTGGGTAAGATTGCCCCTGGGAACTGCCCTTTAACTCGATGGTTAGGGAGTATCCAGGAGTCACCTCCACCCACTAGCTGGTGTTAGGCCCAAATGTGGCACCCAAGGCACCTCCGGAGAAAGATTTCTGGACCTGTGGAAGACCAAAAGAAAGGCTGCATCTGCTGTTTGAGACCTGTGTGGAGAGATGAGGGGCTGGATCTACTCCTATTTATAGCCATAACAAAAAAGTGGATTCCACAGGACAGTTGGCTGAGCTGTGTGGCTACACGGGCGCAACAAGCTGTGAAATACCTTTTTCTAAATTTCCTAGCTGATCAGTAGCAACTGGACTTGGACTGGAGGCTCCTGTTGGCCTCTGCCAAACACCCTGTGGGTGTCTAAGGGCCAGATGTAGGTAATTCTATTTTACCGACTCATAAATACCGAATTTTACCGATTCGGTATTTATGAATCGGTAAAATAGAAGGTGGGAGATGTAGGTGAAATCGGTATTTGAAATACCTTTTCTGTAAAAATCGGTATTTACCGATTCTGTAATTACAGAATCGGTATTTCTCATTGATTCCTATGGGCTTTGAAGCCCATAGGAATCCATGGGAAATACCGATTCTGTAATTACAGAATCGGTAAATACCGAATCCTGCAAGGGTGCAGGGGGTGTCACTTTGACACCCTCTAGCACCCCAAATACAGGCATGTGTGCCATGTGGCACACAAACATGCCCTAAGGGCACGTCTGTCTGTCACATGGCATAGGTGTGCAGGCACACATGTGCATGCACACCTGGATTCGGTATTTTACCACCCAATTGGATTGGGTGGTAAAATACCGAATCTGTAAGGCCTTTGGGACTCAGAAGAGTCCCACCTACATCTGGCAGTTACAGAATCGGTAAAAATACCGATTCTGTATTTTACCGATTCGGTAAATTTACCGATTCGGTAAATTTACCGAATCGGTAAAATTGTCCCCCTACATCACAAATACCTATTTACAGGTCGGGAACGGCCGAAATCTGCCGTTACCGGTCGGTAAATGGCTTCCTACATCTGGCCCTAAGTGCTTAACCTGAGGTCCCGGGGGCCTTGGTGGTGTACTCCTGTGTTTATGTAGGCTCCAGAAGAACCTTTGGTAATTTGTGAAAACTTTTCCTTCAGCCCAGTGAGACCAAAAGTCTTTTTTTGACATTTTCTATTTCAAACTTTTACCGGGACCTATCCACTTGGTGTAGCCAACCCAGGCTCCACTGTGGTCGTCCTAAAATTGAGCATTGGTCCCGATTCACCACAACCATTGACTATCATTGACACTGTTTGTTTTTTGGGGCTCATTATGTTATTTTTTACTTTTATCCTATTTTACTGAATTGTAGTGGGATGTTAAATGTGTTGTGTTTTTAACTCTGGAACTGTTTTGGTATTTGTAAATGCTATACACATTTGTGTTAAGCTAAACCTGTTTGTTCTGTTCTATCGCTACTTGGGGTTCAGCTCAGGTAGAAATTATTCAAATCTTTGAGTGGGCCTAACAATATGGTAACGTTATTAATTGTGGTGGGCGCCAATCCACCCCAACTAATAAGCCACTTTTTACAGATGTTGACCAGGAGAAATGTACACCTATAAAAGTCTATGGTAAATTTGCCGTAAACACTCAAGCACTTTTGCCACACAGTGGAGCTTCAACAAGCTCAAATCTTTAAGAAAGAAGCTAATGTTGTTCAGTTTATGAATCTCTCGTGAGGTCCACACTGGATGATACCTGCTCTGTAAATTCAATTCAAATTTGGTTATGAAAAAATAATATTTGTAACCTTTAAAAAGAAGGTATTTTTTACACTGGTGCCTTTTCAGGGACCTCATTCTTTCCCTCTCCGTAGGACCAGATCTCAAAAGTCACTCTCCATAGGACCTGATCCCAAAAGTCATAACTCTCTCTTTGTAAACACCTACTTTATACATGACAAGCAAATGAGTAGTGTTTGTTGAAAGTTGTTCTCTATGCTCACCTTAATTATCATTGCCCTCTCACTGAAATGGAACAAACAGTTAATGTTGCATGAAATGAAAAACGATTGAGAGGCCTTATTGTTTTCCATTATTTTTTTAATCTGCCTCCAGCTCTGGGGGTGTTTCAGCACCTGCTGCACCCCTTATACTTGTGCCCCTAAATCTACGCATTTCAGGGCTTCTACACATTTCTGAAGCCCGAAACCTTTGGATTTAGGAAATAGACCAACCTTGCTTGCAGTCACAAAACCGTTCAAGTTCTCTGTGGAACCAGTTGTATCAAACTTTAAGCAATGTCAGATGCCACATAAAAGTAAATACAAAGCCACTTCAATTATTCATTGGGCTTTGCATTATATTGCTTTGTGTTACTTGGCAAGATGTCTACATCTCTCTAAGTTTCTGGTCTATCTTATACTTCAACTCTGAAACATCTGCTGTGCACATACATGTTATACCTGCAATGCCACACTCATTCATGTGAGCCGGCCTTCAGTTTGCAAAGGCTGCAGAATTTCCATGCCATTATGTTTATTTAAAGACAAACTTCTATTCCAGCTTGCTCTCTTGTATGCAAAGGGCACGAAACAATTCGACCCAGCAGCGCCCTGGAAAGCTATTAAAGAAATAAATAACATTTCCAGTTGCAGGCACTCACGGGAGCCACATAGAAAATGATAATGAAGTCATGTGCAGTACAAGTATAACGGCTATGTGATTTTAGCATGTGTGGTAAAATAGGAACAGCGTTGTTAAGATTTAACTGGAATAATCACCATTTCTCATATTACCGGCCCTATTGGAATTTATGGGCCACACAAAGTGAGGTCACAAGGCTAATTTTGCATGTAATTGTATTCTATAGTAAAACCCCACAACAAAATTACTTGTGAAACAAGCATTGGCAAAGAGAATATGTCTGGCTTTACTGTGTCAAAAGTATGCAACAACATTTGTTTATGGCTGTGTTGCAACTAAAACGCCAGATTTATTGACTTTAGTAACACCTTGGGGCAGATTTATGAGGCCCTTGCGCCACGTTTACGCCGCTGTTGCGTCACGCAAGGCGGCGTAAACGTGGCGCATCCCTACGAACGATTTACAACGTGACGCATCTAGGCAGATGCGTCACGTTGTAAAGCCCTGCGCCGCTTGTGGGCGTTCCGGCGCAGGGTGGGCGTTCCGGGGCAGGTGCGCCTCGCAAAAGTGGCTGAGTGAAATCTATAAGATTTCACTCAGTCACTTTCAGGCCAATGCTGCGTCAAAAGCCTGCGCCTGCTTGAAGCAGGCGTAGGTCTTGACGCAGCATTGTTAAGATGGGGCACCCCCGAGCCTTGCTGGAGCTGCATCGCGCTTGCGACGCAACTCCAGCAATGCGCCACCTTTACGGCACAGATGCGTCACGCATCTGTGCCGTTTTTGCCCCATGGTGCGCCGCATTATAAATGCGGCGCACCATGGGTGGCGGAGCTGTGGCGCACTGTGGCGCACATTAACTGGCGCATCCCTGGGGATGCGCCAGTTAACATAAATCTGCCCCCTTGTTTCTCTGTATATATGGAATGTATATGAATGCTCCTTGAAGCAAAATTTGAGTACGGACTACTGTTCAAGATTCATGTGCCACTAAGCCGAACATAACTTCGCAGTCTTCACGCCTAGGAGGACAAAAACCCATGTTCTGACGTTGAGTGCGAACGGACATAGGGCGGCATTGGATTTCCTTTTACGGTTTCATCATATGAATACAGTCACCTTATCATCACAAGATTATCGTCATAAGCGTACTTCTACTTTCTGGGTTTGAAACCTAGGGGCAGATTTATGTCGGACTTGCGCCACGTTTACGCCGCCGTTGCGTCACGCAACGGCGCGGAAACGTGGCGCATCCCTGTGACCTATTTACAACGTGACGCATCTAGGCAGATGCGTCACGTTGTAAAGCCCTGCGCCACATGAAACCTGCGTCAGGTTTCATGTGGGCGTTCTGTCGCAGGGTGGGCGTTCCCTCGTAGGAAAGCCCCGTAAAACTGACGCAGTGAAATCTACAAGATTTCACTGAGTCAGTTTTACGACGCTGCTGGGTCAAATCCTTACGCCTGCTTGAAGCAGGCGTAAGGAGTGACGCACCACGTTATGTATGGGTGGCCTCTGTACATTGCAGGAGTTGCGTCGCACTTGCGACGCTACTCCAGCAATGCGCCGCCCGTACACCACAAGCTGCGTCACGCATCTGCCCTTCCTTGCACCATGGTGCGCCGCATTGTAAATGCGGCGCATCTGTGGTGCCGCAAGGAGGGAATTGCGTGACGCATACGTTCTGGCGCATCCATGCTGATTTGCAGAGATGTGCCAGAACTCATAAATCTGCCCCCTAATATTTAGTTTCTACTGACAGATTAAGATTTTATCTCCGGACCGACCACATGCACTTATAATTGAAGCAAGAAGATACTGATAAACTAAGGCTCTGTAGAGAACGGTGCAATACTAATACTGAGCCCTGATGAAGTTCTCTGAAGGAGAACGAAACACATTGGCTGGAAAGTAAAGCGTCTTTTGGATAGTGAATTTGAAATAAAGAAACTTAATTAAAATCTCTTTTTGATCTCTGGACTTCATTTTTCCAGGTACGCCCACCAAACTGCACTTCGAAGGATCTGGAACACAGTGGCACCAATAGACGGTTGATACCAGGGCTGCTTGTGATGGATAATTGGATATCAGAACTGGCGTGAGGTGCAGAACTGTATAGTCAATTGTCTTTCTCTCTTTTTTTGCACTTACACATATAGGGCCTGATTCACAAAGGTAAGCTTGCACTTTTTACTAGTAGTATCTTTACAGCTGCAGAGTCTCCACACATTAAACAGTCCTATCTTTTTATGTGCGGAGACTCCACAATCATAAAGATATTTCTAGGAAAATACCTTTGTGAATAGCAAACAAGTGCATAAACCTACAAAAAAGTGTAAATTTACCTTTATGACTCAAGTTTGCAACCATCAGATTAGCATCTAAGGAATAACAAAATGGACCCAAAATTAAAAATGTCTCCATGTCCATCTGTTTCAGGAGCTTTTTTGAGATTGATTTGCCCCAGTCACAATGGGAGATTCTGTTGAAGACTAGACCTTTTAGCTTTCTCTTATGGTCTTAACGGGAGGGATTCGTCCTAATGGCAGGACGAATGATGCCCAGATTTTGGACGCATTTCCAGAGAAAATTTGCTTCAAGGTGTTTTTTGAAGGAAGGAGATTCTAGTCTTAAAAATTCTGAGAGAGTGGGAGCCTCCTGAAATGACAGGTTTGCGAGCCAGGTAATTGGTACAGGAAGATGGTTCATGTTTACCTGCTCATTCTGGTTAGTTTGACTTAAGTTGCCTTTATTTTGCCCTCACTCTGACTGGATCCATTCTGTGTTAGAACAATGCAAGATCTCTAACATGGCTAGTGTCATATTGTCAGAAGGGGATGTATCATAATACTAGTGTCAAAGGCCTGCACCTTGGGCTATATGATGCATAGAAGAGAGGACCAAGGCTGGTCGGCAATGGGGCAGGTTGCGAAGGTTGCGAAGGTTGCGAAGGTTTCTGCTATGATTTCATCACAATTACAGCAAACAATGCAAACATTCTCCCCCAGTCAAAAGATCCTTGTTAAATCCATCGTTCTTTTGCCCACTACGCCACCCCAGTTTGGACCCAGCCATATGCATATCAGTCTTGACCCTGTGCCCCATGGGAACAGTGTAGACCAAATTGCCAGGCCAGGTCCTCCCTGGACCGGAAACAAGCATCCTGGGACCGGCTTCAGGGCATGTCACCCTTCTTCAGCCAGGCTGTGACACACTATATCTCTGTGCAAGCAGCCACAGCTTGCAACACATTTTCAAAATATTGTTGCATGAACCATAGTCATCGCAATATTACTACCACCCTCCTGTCACCCTGCCCACTCTTGACTCACTACCATTTGGGTTACTGCTGCAATGGAATGCATATTGATAGCCTGAATTGGGGCAACATTCGAATATAATCTAACATTAAGTCACTTTACCATCAGCTACAGAACTGTGCTGCCCCATTGATGTGATTCATTACCGTCAATGACCTCACCACAGTCATTTCTTTGAATTCAACCTACGGTGGACCATACCCTGAAGACCTTTCTTTCTTTCTTTCTTCAATCGGGTACGTCCTCGGTTAACTTACCATGCTGTTCCTTTCCCTATATCAAACACACCAATCTAAATCCACCCATTTCTAATTGTGCAGGCTGTCCTTTGGTTCGCCTTTTCTTGAGGATGACCCACTGTGCCTACTAGTCAATCACGCACTTCTCTGGGTCGAAACATCGGTGTGCTTGTCATAATACTCACCCTACTCTATCCGCCCCAAGTGAAATGGAAATTTAAACCCCAAGTGGCATGGAGATTTATGTACCTAGGGATGTATGTTCTTTGAAGGACCAGTTTTTAACCATCTGTACAGCACTGTATATATCCTGTTCACACTTACCACTTTTTTGTACTTTTTCATCCATATCACTTGCGCCGTTTGAACAACTCATATGTTCATGAACTTTGAAAGCCTACTAATGTTATCTCAACACCATAAAATATAAATGAATATATTGAATTATCCCTCAATACAACTTCAGATTCACTCAATTGTTTGGTGTGTTGTTTGCTCTTTCTTCCCTCACATTTTCATTGATTATTACTGAAAGGTTTGAGTACTCTTTTCTAATTGTCAGTAAACCTAGAATCAATTCTGTACCCGACAGAGCCAACACTTTCCACATTCCTTTGACCGGAAACAGGCATCCTGGCACAGGTTGCGTGGTAACACCTCTCATCAGCCAGGCTAGCTTGAAGTGAGCAAGGGACCTTCGTCTGGGCATACCCTGCTAACTTAGGGCACTTGCTTTGTTCTTCCTAAGTTAGCTTGGCAGTTCAGGCTGGACTGTTCTCATGAGACACAGGGTCAAGACTGATTTGCATATAGCTGGGTCTGAACTGAGGTGGTGAAGTGAGCTAAAGAACGATGATGGATTCCACCCAGATCTGTGACTGGGGCTGAGTGTCTGAAAAGGTTCAGCGCTCTGTCCATCATCTCCTTGTGTTTGCTTTGTTCGCCCTAAGTTAGCTAGGTATGTCCAGGTGCAGGTCCCTTGTTCACTTTGCCACTGGATTCAAGCTAGCCTGGCTGATAAGGGGTGTTACCCCAAAATTGGTCCCAGGGTGGTTGTTTATGGTTCACGGAAGACCTGACTTGGCAGTTTGGGTTGGACTGTTCCCATGAGGCGCAAGGTCAAGCCTGATGTGCATCTAGCTGGGTCTGAACTGAGGAGATGTAGTGAGCTAAAGGACGATGAAGTATTCAACCCAGATCTGTAACTGGGGTTGAGTGTCTGAAAAGTTTCAGTGATCTGTCTTGTTTTTGCTTTGTTTACCCTAAGTTGGCAGGTTGTGCCCAGACGTGGGTCCCTTTCTCCATGTGCTGAACATTACCTAATCCACCTTATAAGCGATGTTGCAGTTAACCTGGACATAATCAATAGACCTGAGTGCAGGTTTCGAAAATGAGAGGAGTAATTTGATGGACATTTGCCTCTGAGAATCTACTTCACCCTTCGTTTAGCAAGACGTAGTCTGAAAAATGAACAGTGGTTGAATTTTCCTCTCAAATCTATCCTACTAACCACTTTAATCATGACAGAAATACCTCATAACTGCTGAAGAATTTCGTCATTAACTACAAGGGTCAGAGAAAACACTTATATATTATTAATCTGTGGTAACGGAGTTCCAACATGCTATTTCCCAGTGTTTCAATCAATGTGAATACATCCACTACAGTTATTCCCTTGAATTTTGAACCAGAAAAATAGGGAAGACTCCTTTGGAACTCATATATTTAACAATTGAAATTGCTAACTGTAAAGATAATGCTACCTAGTGGACATCAGACTTCACTTTATGCAGGTATAGTCCACGTAATTATCACTCAGTCTATACATGAACATTAATCCTCGCCTCAATGGCCATTGTACGGAAGTTGGTTATTAATTGGACTGGATGTGAGTTCGTCATACGGAATAAGACCACCAACTTGTCAGGGTAAAACAGTTTCAATATTTTAAACCTAGCTTCACTCCCCAGTAGCAATGGCACAGAGAAGACATGATTAACTTAGGAAAATGTAAAAAGTATTCAGCAGAAGCAAAACAATAAAACAAAAATCAAAACATAACACAGTCCAAATCCAAAAACCAATTCCTACATAGAGAAACAACAAATGAGTGAGGATTGGCACAACATGACAACAATCCAATAAGGGGAACAAGATGCATGTATTTTTAAATGTGAAGATCCAATTGAACAAACACTGTTTGCAAGTGACTGGGAACTGGGTGCAATTCTAGACCAATTGCTATGGAACGTGGGTCAGATACACCAAGCAGGTCATCCTGGTCAAACATTTTACCTTCTGACTTTGTCCTTAAATTTGAATTTGAAATCCTCATTGGGTCAAGGTTACAGGCTATATAGTACAAACTTCCATCAAAGCCGGATAGCATTTGGATGATGTCCTGCTAAAGCCATTTGGTAGAAAAATAGGAGAAATTCAATTGTCATGCCCTTTGGGTGGATACATTTACTGCCTTTGGCAGGCCAAGATTTCTAACTTAGGAGTTCAAAATCCTTCAGTAGGGATATCCTGATGCTGTATCCGACGAAGACCCTTGAAATCGGACACTTTTTATGCAGGCCCTGCTGATGTTTCAGAGGCCTTCAGAATCCAAAAATATAGTCACAACATTTCTGGAGCTGCTCCTCTTGGTCACTTCTAAGGCTCCCAGAACCTCAGTAACAGCACTTAGGGGCCAGTATTCTCTCCAGCAGAGACTATCAGCGGAGTCCAGTTTAGGCCCTGGGTACTTCAGGAAACAGATTGTGCAGCTTATTGTGTCCCTGTAGCCACAGAGGATCAGCCAACAGACCCCTGGACTGCACTTAGTCCTGGTTAAATGTGGGAGCAGGTCCAGCCTTTCAGGTCTTCACGTAGGTCTCACGCAACAAGTCCATCCTTCATCTATCAGAGAGTGTTCTAATGAGTGTGGGTGGAGAGACTATTTGTAGAATAAAGTAGGCAGTTTGTTGGGATGAAACCTTGTCACTCCCCAACCAAGGAGAAAACGTTCCCAAAGGAAAACTTTACCTCTTTTTTCAGCACATCTTGCTTGCCTTACTTGCATACTATCTGGCAGCGCACTATTGTAAGTGAAAATGCAAGATGTTACAACCTTTATGGAGGTGGCTGGGATGCCAGCCATGGTTGTGTTTATAGAAATGAGAAGCCCCCTTTGCCTCAGCTACACCAAACCGGTTCTGGGATCAGCCCCCATCAACTGGGCTGGTGCTAAACTGACTACCTAGAGCCCAGGAAACTAAAGCTTCACTTCTCCCAGGCCTCCCTTTACACTGGACTGTGAATGGGCAGGCATCACCCTAACCCCTTTTGAGTTAATTATGATCCTGAACTCTCCTCAACTCCTCCCTCTGTATGACTGCTAATGCCCAACGCTGAGTGCTGTCTTATTGAGGTCTGTTTTATCAGACGTGTTCCATTCACCTGCCTCGTCTTGTTTGGATTGGAGTTGGATTCCATACTACAGCTACGGACTGCAGCTCATTTAGCTGCTCTTTTGTAAAAAGAGGAACCGGAGTACTTGAGAGAGAAAGGAGAGAGTACAGCAGAGCGGAGTAGGTAAACCTCATTAGACCAGCTACTCAATCGACCAGTTGGGTTTTCAACCCTCTTCCCAGCATCCCTTTTCCCCAGCTAGGCTTTTTCTTTCACCCTGGGGGTAACCAGGCGCCACTGTGTTTTGCCCTGCAGGGAGCTGCGGAGCAGCAAGTGAGATAGGGCGAGCATCCCCCTGGGGAAGAGGCTTCCCCATTGGGCTTTTGTGGATATTAGTGGATATTGGAGGTGTTCCCAGGTAGATAAACCCACAGACACTGGATATGAGGAAATGAGAAAGGAGTGACTGGTGGTTTGAGAAATGGCAGTAGCTGTAGGTGGTGGCATTTGCAGTGGGAGAACCGGAGACTTTGAGAGGGAGGAGGTAAGTGACAGAGACTAACTATAAGCAAACAGCATCTACAGTATCTACATGGGTGGCTTTTCTTAGCATATTTTGAGCATGTTTATTTCACATTGGAGTTTATTTGCAATTGCGTATGTTGGGCTGTGGACCTGGGGTTACTTTGTATTGATTCCAGGAGGTTTGAGTCGCTAGCCATTGGCACCTGCATCGCAACCAGGTTTTTTCCTGTAGGAGCTAGTGCAGAGGTGTGACTGTGAGTGTGCGGAGAGGTTCCCTTCCTGTCCAGTCACAACTTGCAGTTCACTATTATCAGTAGGGCTACTGAAGTTATTGAAGCTACTGAGTGACAACTACTGGACAAACTAATTGAGAATCTATCTCAGCTCATTTCTCAGACCATTGCATATGTTTAATGAGTTTTGATGACTTCCGAACATGTATCCAGCCTAAGTGCCCTTGAATTGCTGAATATTGTCTTAGTCCTTTCACTCCTTGCTTGACAAAACTGGAAATTGGGATAGGTTTTTGAAGTTTTGTATATTAATCACGAGTTATTGGCTGTATTGGTTGACTGTTTGCATGCTTAAACATACATAATATTTCATTTATTTAACTAGGTCATCGGTAAAGGGCTGGATGGTGGGAATGGTAGGCATTACTAAACTGGGCCAAGTGATGGGAAATAAAGGGGAGGCTGGATGTTGGAGAATTGGGGTCTAAGCTTGACCATTTAAGATTGACAAGGAATACAATTAAAATATTTTTTGCAAACTATAGTGAATATTGACGAGGTGGTGAATAAAATGCCACCCTTGAACAGTAACATTAAGACCCATAGTTGTCTAAGGGAGGTGCTGGATGAAGGAGACTTAGTATCCCAAGACCACAGCTCAGCTTTGAAACCCAAAAGGCCACAAAAACCACAGCAGCATTGGTTGAGGAAAATTCAACTAGTGACCAGTCAGTAGTATCTGTCTTACAGTTGTCCAGTCAGGCGGATTAGATCAGTCCATCTCAAAGTATTGCAAAGGAGTCCCGGCCAGGAGTGAAGGTAGAAGTACACAAGTACACTGTTATAAATACAGCATTCCAACCTGGGCCAAAAAGGACTTCTTTGAGCAGGTCACTGAAAGCAGAGGAACATGGTTCCATTGGGGATTAAATAGAATGTCTAAAGATGCATGTAAGGTGTTCCCAATAGATGTTGAGGCTGGCTATAAGGACTATGATGAATATATTCTGGTAAGCGAAAGGTTCAAGGTAAAGAGTTTGAGTAAGAGCTTGAATGAGGACTTAATGGGCCATTATGAGATACCATTATGCTCTATGCTTTCAGAAAACATCCAACAATGGGACAGATCCTCAAGTCCTCTAAAAAAAACAATTGTGGTTAATCCATCACTGAGGAAGAAACTTATAAATAGTAGGCCAAAAAGATTCTCTCTTCCCTCTTTGACTGACTTATCCTTCACACAAGATGAAGACGTTTTTGAATTGGCTGCTAAAATAAGTTGGGAGGGTGAGCAGGAGAAGAAAGAGGGGGGTGAGGATTTCCCATATTTTAAAGCTTCACAGGTCCTACAAGAGAGCAAGATATCAATTAACATCAAATGGCTGTACTCTATGAGTAACACTGTGGAGTAGAAAGCCCTGTTGCTGGAGAGACTTGTCTGGTATTGACCATAGTAGAGATACAAATATGTTGATATTATAACATCTAGTAGACCTTGAGGTCGGGAGCCCAGTGGTGAAAATGAAGGATTTGAAATCAGCACACAGCTACAAGCCCCAATTCCCATGCACAGGAGTCCAGTCAATTAAATTCACAAATTACTAATGCCAGCCAGCAATTTGTGCCTAAAACCCATTTGCAAAAGTCTATCCTGAAAATGTAGCCAAATCCCCCCAAATTTGTGATTACCATATGGATCAAATTGAAGGCACAGGTGATAGATGTGAACTGTGAATAGAATCAATTGTTAAGGATATTGATGTTGCGGGCTCTAGTGAAGCTGTTAACTTTGAAGTAAAAGAGGTGCAGGAAAAAAGGCCGATAAGAATGTCTTCTCAATCTTCAAAAAGAACAGTAGCAGGAATAGAGACCACAAAATAACTCACATATAATGTCTAAAAAGAGGAAGAACCATAGAATAACGAAACCAGGCAGGATACATTTTAGGATTGCATCCCAGACAGAGAAGGAAGATAGCTATTATTTGGGTGATGTGAAACTGAGAGAATTAAAGTTGGTGTTAGGTGAGGGCATTCTTGCTAAACCTTTGACAACAGAGAGGCAGGAGGGTGATAAAGCGTATGACCTCAATGCAAAGCAGAAAGGTAACTACATTGGATTGGAGGTCTGAGGATTTCTTAGTGGGAGTGCCGCACAAACAACTGAATAACAGCTCTCTAGTGCTAGGGTAACAGTTTATCTTCCACTTAAGTTAGTAACAGAGAATGAAGTAGATGAGGGGTTAAACAGTCTAATTATGGTGTAGTGGAATGTTTGGGAAATGAGGTATGGAAATTCTGCAATAGATGATAGAATAGTGTGTCTGGTAGACTTTTCTGTTGATGGAGGAAAGGATTTGCTTCTAAATTGATCAAGAATTCTGACAATGTTTACATCCCTCCCAAAATTATTGAAGATAACATCCAAAGATATATTCCTCATCACGCTGCCCAGACTCAATAATTGTGTAGGGCACATTGCCATTTTACACTTCCATTCTGGATTAGTAGCGGAACTGGTTCTAGAGCAAATTGATGATTTGCGACGCTCTGGCTATCATGTATATGAAAATAATGACAATATTATCTTGAACTTAAAAGATGAGTGGAGGTATAACTAAGGTCAAGGGCATCTTTATCAAATAGAAAATGATATATATATATATAACCAAAAACGCCCAGAAGCTTGAGGCCGTACAGCACTGCAGGTGATTAACAACTCTATTTAAACCAAGCAGGCAGCTTAACATCCCTTTGAAGTCCATGGCCGGACGCGTTTCGATGCCGCTGTTTGCATCTCCTCAGAGGCCGTGTCAGCGGAGGTGATTTGTGGCTACCACATCTCCCCTGCGTGTTTCCGTAATAGGGGGCTTCAGTGCTCCTCCTTTGGTGGCAGTTCGTTTTTAAATGCACGCTGGGGTTTGAGGTCTCATTTTGCCAATTTACGCCCTCTACTGGGTTACCTCCGCTGCAGCTAATTATGGACAATTTTTCTCGGCCCTCCATTGAGCCTTGGATGAGACTCTGCCGGCTTCATTAAAGGTGCCCTGCAGCTTCGGAAAGAGGAAACTTCCTCCCTCCTAATGCCCATCGGGCAGGGCGATCCCTCTGCGGCCTGGAACCGTCGCATAATATATATATATATATATATATATATATATATATATATATATATATATATATATATATATATATATATATATATATATATATATATATATATATATATATATATATATATATATATATATATATATATATATTCAACTCCCAAACATCCAACAGATATCAACCTGTAAAAGATTGCAGCACTTGCAGGGGTGGTTTCACCAAGATGTTTATTGGGAAACCATCAGCACATCAGCACATCAACAAGACGCGTTTCGGCGTGTAGCCTTCGTCAATTGTATAACAGTTGGCGTGGTGGCCATTGCTCGTATTTCATCATACGCGGGTTTACATTCATGGACAACAAAAGAGGACTGACAGTTTCAACGTCCAAGCGCCGCCATATTGTAACGTGCATTTTTAACGAACCTTATATAACGTTCTGGAACAAGGTTAAAGACGTCATATTATATATATACAAGCTCAATTTACACAAATTAAGTCATGTTTCCATACAATTCATCATAGCCCAGAATTGGCATAACCTTCAATCTATGGTTGCGGTGACCCGTACCAAATTGCTCTATCCCAATGTTGAGGTTCCTGAAAAGAATACTCTACGCTTTATTACGAGGTATTCTGGACAAGCATCACAAGTACGTAAGATTCTACAGAAGCACTGGCATGTATTATTGACAGACAGTAATCTTGAGAAACATTTGAACACAAACCCCCAGATTACATTTCAAAAGTGTAAGTCACTTAGAGATGAGCTGAGTCCCAGTTTGGTCACTGTGACAGGAAAGACCAATAAAACTGCACAGGGGGGATTCATAAGGTGTAGAAAATACAAGGCCTGCAGCCATAGTGTTGACTGTAAGATTTTATCCATTGCGGGCACCAAGAGAGAGATTACCATCAAGAAGAAACTGAGTTGCAATACAACGTATTGTGTGTATGCATTATTATGTCCATGTAATAAGGCATACATAGGCAGTACGATTCATTGTGCGAAGAAACGTGTCTTAGAACATGTAAGGGCCATCAGGCACAATAATAGACAGTATCCTGGTGCGAGACATTTTTATGAACAACATTTTCAGGATGAGAAATTACTACGGATGGTAGTCATTGACGATGTTCCCATTAGTACGCGTAGGCTCAATCGGAAACTCTTACTGCGTAAAATAGAGTCTAAATACATCATTGACCTAGAAACATTGATTCCACTTGGATTAAATTCGAATGAGGAGTTATCCATACACCTACATTAATTTGGTACTGCAATAATGAAATAAAATGCTATGTGCCATAGTTGTGAGCTGAGAAACTGATTTATGTATAGATGCCTGTGGTGCAGTTTACATGTAAATGTATGTATATATATCTGCTGTCGTTTAAAATTTTAAATTTTAATATTCATCAGTGTATCAGGTGATACAATTAGCTGATTTTATTAATTTGTTTTATTTCAGGTTGTGGCACATTTTGTGGTGTGGGTGGCTGTTGCCTTTGGATCTTACCAGAAACAAGACTATTTGTAAATATATATCATGTAATACCATGATGCATTGTGCCCACTGGGGCAATAACACGTTCTACTCGGTAGCCCACTTGGGCTTGATTATATCCTATTCCATGAGGTGTTATCATGTATATACTGAGAACATATATGTTTACTTAACACCCTATTGTAAAAGATGGTTTTCGTTTGGGGGCATATGATTCATTGTGGATATATCAGCCCACTTGGGCGGGGTGTCTTTGAATCGAACTTGCATTGTTAGTGGTACAATAACACGCATTGCGTCATGTTTGATATTTGATCTTTTAAATAAGATCAATTGGAGATGTATTAGAAAGCACGTGTTAACTTTAGACCTGAACGTATTAGCGTTATTGACTAGGTTAAAATGGCGGCACCGCTACTCACCGTTCACTTTATGTTTCATTGTTTAGTATCACGGTGGTTAAGTCCCTTTTTCATGTTTAGCATGATACGTGTATAAGAATTTGCAAACTGTTATGCTTCTTAGCGTGACCAAGACGAAAGTCGAAACGCGTTGCTCTGCAGTCTGTTGTGTGAATAAATTACCTGCAAACCCATTCGAGGTGTCCGTGAGAATTCTTCCTGACCAAGGGAGTACTGTGGGCAATATTGTACAGGGCTGCCGGTGCCCTGACCACGGACCGCCCTGTGAGACGGCCTCTTTCAAGACCGGAGACGTTGCTGTTCATATATATATATATATATATATATATATATATATATATATATATATATATATATATATATATAATGACATTGGATTGCGATGGCATTAAATTGTGAAAAACAAATTCCCCAAAACCCACCTTGGTAAAGACGATGATGATTTGATACGCTGGGAATACAGCGGGCTAAAAAGAAACTGGCATTTGTTCACTCACAAACAAAAGGACATGGACATTACAGTGGTTATGGTAACAGGGGAATCTAGAGATGTCTTTGCTGTTCATGACATAAAGGTGGTGAAATGGCAATTTACTTTAATGTATATAAAACGAGAAATAAGGCAAAGGAGGATCTGTAAGGCATTCACAAATTTCTTAACAGTCTAAATAGCAGTCTCGAACCCAAAGGGGCTGCCTAAAATTTATGGAGATAAAACCTTTATTGCTATAAATACAGATTTGCAACAAGCAGCAGGATAAGCAAACACAACAACTGTCACTCCTTTTAGATGAAAGAAATATATACTTTCCCCATTCCATACTATTGCTGTGTGGAGACCTAAATGGCAGAATCCCCAGTTCTGACTAGTGGGATTATTTTCAAGAGGAAAGGGAGGCTAGTTTGAATATCCTGCCCCAGCTATTAATAAATAGACAGAGTGATGTGAAAGGGAGGAAGATTGTGGATATATTAAATTAATATAGTCTTATAGTCATTAACAGAAGATCTAAAGGAGATCAACTTGGTAAGCCAACGTTGGTAATACGAAGATATTCTCACTGATTGACTTTGCAATAATCTTCATTGAGACATTTTGATTAGTTGTGGATTTGGTTCTAGGGGGTTTAGCTGGTAGTGATAATCGGCCTCTCTTATTCACACTAAATTGGTTGGTTAATGAAAGGGAGTTATGGGGAAAATCATCCCATGTCCAGTGTAAGAACGGTTGTGAACTGAGCTGTGAAAATGAAGAATAAGGTAAAATAATTGGGTCAGAACCTCTTAATGAAGCATAGGTTTAGGTTCAGGGGATTTATAAAGTGCATGACTGTCCAAGGGCTTCCCAGCGCTGCAGAGAGGAGGCAAGGATGTATGAGGAGCATAGTGGACATTCTGGGGATAATATCTGGTTAGAAAGTTAAAAAGCTGATAAATGTTAGCCACCAGTTTCCATTTAAATTCACAAACATTAATACCATGAGGCAAATTAAAACGGGATTGGAGAGCATACAATTAGAAGCTAAGTAAGCTTCAAATATGAAAATACAAGACACTTATAAATTAGACACTAATATCAGAAATAGGCATTTTAAGAATTTCAGGAGGACGTACAGGAAGGAAGTTAGAAAGATTGTATGGTGGTAAAACTACAACCTTTTGGAAAGTATGTGCAGTGGGTTAAGTACATTGCAGACCTCTAGCATATTAAGGATAAAGGTATCAAAGCAGAGGTGTTGCAGAATGAATCGAATGGCTGCCTGAATGTCATGAGATTAAGAATAGAAGAGGTGAAGTTAATTCCCTCAGTAAAGGATGTGACATTTATAATAAAGAATTTAAATAGCTCACAGGCCCCGGATGGGTTATCTGCAGATATTTTGAAAATGAACCCCGACCTATGGCACAAGTATTGATACCTCTGTTTGCTAATATAGTTCACTCAAATAGAATACCAGATTCCTGGAAGAGGAGTATATGTGTACTAATATTTAAAAAAGGGTCCCGGAAAATGCCTAATTATTATCGAATGTTAACCCTCCTGGACATGCCCAGTAAAATATATGCAAAACATCTGCTGCAGAAACATGGACTGAGAAAGAAGTAATTCTCCTGAAAGTCCAACTGGGATTGAGAAGGGACCATTTAACTGTTGATTGCTGTTTTGCATTAAAAGTGTTAGTAGAGGATTATGCTACAGTAAGAAATTATCCAATTTCTGTAGCATATATAGACCTATTGACAGCTTTTGATATGCACAACTGAAGTAAACTCGGAGGAAAACATAATAATTGTAATATACCCCCTGGCTTAATGAAGCTGATTATACAATTACACAAGTGTTCCTGGACCCAAGTTGAACTGGGAAGAAATGGAGCCTTAACAAGGAAAATCTACACCCTGAATGGGTTACACCAAGGGTGTATGTGGGCTCCATTGGTTTCTAGCTCTGATATTGCCACAAATCTGGTTTCCATATGTACATTTCCACCAAAATTGGAAGGGGACCTGATTCCAGCAATACTGTATGCGGACGGTCCTAGCTTGTTGGATGTCACCCCACTGGGCCTTCAGAAGCAGCTTGATCGTTTTGCAGCTTATTGTCATGTTAATGATTTAGTCATTAATATTGCAAAAACAAAGGACATTATATTTCCAAAGTCAAGGATTTAGCGAGGTGATCTAAAATGTTGGATTTGAACCAACAAACAGGAGGTTTTAAAAGAATATAAATATTTAGGTATATTTTTCAAAGATAACTTTAATTTTAAGTCACACATGGTTTCTCAGGAGCAGATGGCAAAGGCTGTTGCTAGGTCTTTGAAGAAACTGAACTCTACCTTGGGGCATAAGTCTGTTGAGGTATTGAAAAAAATGTATACCCTAAAATGTGTAAGTCTACTACTTTACGGCAGTGTAATTATTATGCAGAATCCAATATACTTCACTCACATTCAGTAGAAATGGTAACATGGAAACTCTGGTTGAATCTCCCAAAAGGGTCTATCATCAGTGAGCTTAGACTTGAATTGGGCATGCTGACAACAAGTATAGATATTGGAATACAATTTTAAAGTATGGTGTGAAATTATGGCCATCCCCAATGATCTCATTTGTTATCTGTCAAATTGCTAATGCAAATCAGGGGCGGAAATTGTTTGATCTTAAAGTACGCACTGACTTGCAGGCTCTAAATCTGTGCTCTGCTTTTAATCATAACAAACTACAGCGGGGTCTCAGTAAAAATAAGAAAAAATGTAATAAGAGACGACCCATTGCAAACAGATAATAACAGAGTGTAGAAAGAGACAAAAGGTTGCATATTTAACACATACTGAGCCTAAAGGCATCTACAACAGTATTTGAAATATATGACAGCACAAAATGCCCAGCGCTGGATATTGAAGCAGAAAGTAGGTCAGGTCCCATCAATTTTTTTTTCTTTGAATCTGTTTATTTGTTTTTCATTGTACAATGCATAGTCGTGCAGGTAACAAGTAGAATATCTCACAATTACAGGTAGAATGTCACATAATCAACAGTGATACCATCATGAATGAAGGTCATATGTTACAGAGTTTTTGCACATGAATTGGAGATAAGCTACCATTGGGGCCATAAAAGAAGAGGAGTATATCTAAATATCAGTCCTTAATTGTCCCATGGGACTCAACATTGTTCTGCTAGAAATGACAGGAGATCTGCACACTGACTCACTCTGCGGGCTGGCGAGTCCATCATCAGAAATATAAGAACAGTTTCATTTTTAGAAATAGCTGTGCAGCAGTGAAATAAAGAAAAACAACAAACCAATGGACCCGACAACTGTGTACAGCCCCTCTCCCACACCTGACATACAAACACCAAAGCTCACATGAACCTACAGGTGTTGTACATATTTGGGAACCTGGAGTTACGTGCCTATGAGGGGTTCTGACATTCACTGTTGTCTAACGGCAAGCACATAATATTGGTGAGTGTGTTATCTGTACCCTCCTAAGGTAAGTGTACACTACCATCAGCATCATGGTGAGTGCTCCTCTGTAGCTCAGTCAGAATCGTGTCCCAGTAAGTAGCAATAGGGTATTTACGAAACCCACGGTCATCTTCTCTGTGCAGGGCAGCACTCTCTGCTTGTGCCAAATTGAGTAGCAAGCGCATCCAGGCTGCAAGTGGTGGGGGATCAGGCGACTTCCACCTATGAGTAATAAGGCGTTTGGCTACTAAGAACCCTGGGGAAGATTTACAAGCCACTTGGGCCACTTTTGCGCCACTTTTAACATGGGAAAAGTGACGCAAAAGTGGCGCAAGGGGCTTGTAAATCTGCCTCCCTAAATCTAGAAGGCATATCTCCCATTAGAGTAGATCTGTGCTCCCTGTGCATGTGGATAAGTGAGATGTGACTCTCAATCAGTAACTGTGTAAACATCACATATGGAGCATGTCAGCATTTGCCAAATGACAGCAAGTAAAAGCAGCATCAGTTTGATTGTATTAGCAGTTAATGTTATCAAGGGTAAGGTAAGTCTGATGCATGATATAGAATTGAATGAGCTTAAATCTGCTCGTGTTATCAGCAGCCCAGGATTTTCGTGCTTCGCTCCCAGTTTTATCAACTTCAGAAACGTTCCCTTAGATGGAATGAAAGAAGTTTCTCCACATCAGGAAGACTTCCCTGCCACATTTCATGCAACATTTTATTATTTTAAGTATTTTACATGCAATCAATTGCACACACTGGGAAGCGAGGCCAGATTTTCTCACAAGTTCAGACAGAATTTGTGTGAGTGCCAAGAATAGACACTTTTTACAACACAGATAAAGGAAGCAGCCTAGCAAGATCAATTCAGCTTATCGTGTTTTATCCCTTCACACATTATCAAATTAGAATCTTTTCGTGTGATTGGCTGCTATAACGGAATTTGAGCAAGAACGTGTGATACGTGGCTACTCCAGAAGAAGGCGCTGGTCGCCGAAACGCGCGTAGAGAACCATTTGTTATGCCACCTTTTTAATATTGTGATTTTCAATCATTTGTTGCGTCATTATATTTTTTAAAAATACTTGTGATTTGTTATTACTTTTTATTGTATATTGATGATGTTTTGTGCATTTTAGGATGTTTTGTGTATTTTATGAATAATTTGATACTGTCTAAACTGATAGTTATTATGTATGTTTTATGAGTTTTATTTTTAGATAAGGTCAATAATAAAATTTGAGTACAGACCTCCTACTTCCTCTTTACATTTATTGATTTGATCGGATAGAATCCGTATTTCAAGTGCCATGGTTGTTATTTTGCACGCTGTTTTTCCCTGACCTAGGACTTGTAGTATCCACTATCTCAGGGGGTCCTTGCTTCTTTTACACATACTTAAATCGGGAGATACACGGTACACGCATTGGCCTTTCCAACAAGGAAACACATTCCTTATCTGTGCAGGGGCATGTCCAATCAGTCTTCCGATGCTGACGTAGGTGGTGAACTGTGGGGCAGTATGAGTCTACAATGAGTCAGCAAACCAATGGACGAGGTGCCTGTCAGACCCAATTACATGGAGATATTGAATCCTGAGATGGGTTGGATGCTCATGGATCATGTTGCCCCACTTGTGAACCTAAGGATGCAATCAATGAGTTACATGAAAATAATTGACCAGGGCATTAGTTGTCCTCCTATTTCAGCATGTGACTTGAGTGCCCTCCTGCTACAGTCTACCCAGGTATGTATACCAGTGGCATGCCATGCGGTCAATTCTGCTGCTAAGGTGACTCTGCCACTCATGAGTGTTCCAAGTAGTGCTAATCCTGGCGCATAAGATGTCACAAGTTGAATGAGGTGGAGACACCTGCTATAGCAGCAATATGCCACTCCTAGCAGCAAGGAGTTGGAAGTTTTTGTTCATGTACAGAGGTGGAACAGATGTAGGATAGTGAATAAGCTTCATGTGGGTAGCGTCGTGGCTGTGTCCTCCAAGTTCAAGTCCGCTCACCACCTGGTTTATCCACTGGATTTGTGAAGGAAGGTAATACTGATCAAACTGTGGCCCAGCAAGTCCACCCTGATCTGTAGGTAGGCATAACTTGGCCAGTGCCACCCTACACCTCGACTTGTTCTGGATGAATTCCTGTACCTGTCAATTAAAAGAAAGAAAGAAAGAACACCGCTGGGATGTACAGAGGGAGATTAGTGAAATAGTACACAAGCCGGGGCAGGACCACCATTTTAAGGAGCGCCATTCGTCCCACAACAGACAAAGGACATCTGCAATAGCAGGGATGTAGCAATGCGAGTAATGTTGCCATCAGTGAGCTCTGCTGGGAAGTTATATACATGCACACTGAGGTAACGGAAAGTACTACACTGCAAATCCATCTGTGAGCCATTAAGTAAAAAATGTGGGTTAGGGACCTCAGGCCTTGGCCCAATTAACCCTCAATCCAGAAAAGGAGGCAAATCTGTTGAGTGTCAAGGCTATTGTGTCAGGGATAGTGTATGTATCTCTAAAATAGAGTAATATGTTGTTGGCATTTAGGGATATAAGGTGGGTCCCATCCCCAAAGGTATGCCCACGGCCCTCATTGACCCTGAAGTGAAATAGTTAGTGGCTCGCTTGTCAAGGAAAAGAGCAAAGGGGAAAGTGGGCAGCCCTGGCTCGTGCCTCTGTGTTTGTTAATTGCATCTGAGGTATGAGAATGTGTTTCAACCCTAATCCACAGTTGGATATATAACAGTTTCATTAATCGGAGAAGTCAGTGTTTGGTTCCAGAGCGAAGCAGTGTGTTAAAGAGGTTAGTACACTCCAATGAGTTAAAGGCTTTCTCCAGGTCTAAAACCATGCCCCCGGCTCATAGCCAATGCTGCAGAGAGTAGGTCATGACTCGAAAAAAATTACGCAACCTTAAGGAAGTGCTGTGGGCTGGAACAAACCTGTTTTGGTCTGAGTGGACTAAAGTTGAGACTAATGATGCCAATTGATCTGTGAGGATCTTGGCTAAGACCTTGTAATCTGTGTTCAGCAGGGCCAGAGGTCTCTATGATCCTAACAAAGGGCTCGATTAGGATCGCGGTTTCAAATTAGGATGGCGGTGGGTCTCAGAATCCGTCCGCAGCTTTTCCGCCGCGGTCGCCTTCCGACCGCGGCAGAAAAGCTCTAACAGGGCTGGCGGTGTCTATCAGACACCGCCAGCCATATTAGGATGGCGGAAATCATATGCTTTTTCACGGCAGCTTTTCCGCCGTGGAAAAGCATACGGACATTGACTTTGCGGGACCCTTGCGGGGCCCCTTGGTGAAGGGGGAGTTGGGGGGGTGCACATGGGGGGTACCTATGGTACCCCCCTGCATTTGTATGCAGAAATCGGCAGACACCGCACGGTGCCTGCGCTTTCTGCATACAAATGCAATGTATGCATTTTTTACCATTGCGGCGGGTGCAGCTTGAAGCCGCACCCGCCGCAATGGTAAAAATAGAGGATGTGACCACCAGGGTGGCGGTCACATCCTAATTGCACAGGAGGGAACTCCGCAGGCAATGCGGAGGTTCCCTCCTACGCTATGGTGGCAGACGGACTCAGGTCCGTCCGCCATCATAATCGGCCCCAAAGTTGGGTCCTTGTGTGGCTTAGGAAGAGAGATAAGGATTGCCACCAGCCGGGAGGCAGGAAGACTATTGATTCAGAGGCCTGCTTTGTACATCACCAGCAGGAATGTAGCAAGTAGAGGTGCATATCCATTATAAAATTCAGAAGGCAGACCGACAGGTTCCAGGGACTTGCATGTTGCTAGTGCTCTTACTGCCTCTCAAACTGTGTGAAAGGGTTGTCAAATTCTGCTTGTTGGTCTGGGGTAATGCAGGGCATCGATATTGTGGAGTTAAAGTCTTCAGGGTGCGAGTCAGAAATTGATTGGTATAAGAGCGTGTAGTGGTGTGTTAGTTTGTTAAAAAAGATGCAAGGTGACGGACCTAATGAATAGCACTATCACTATATCTCTGAAGCAGTATAAGGGTGATCGTGCGCAATACTCTGGCACCTGTCACCTTTTAGTGCCACTGGTTACAGATTCCCAAAGTACTTTAAGCAATAGGAGGTGCACCAAACACAAGACATGTAGTCTGTTGTTATTTCATGAAATTCTGCATTTATTTCAAAAATAGTTCATATAAATAGCCAACGCGTTTCGTTTCCCAAAGATAGAACCTTTTGATAATTCATCAGGACTGTAACAAATAGCAGAAAACACATATAAGCAACAAAGAACTGACAATGACTGACGGACATAACTTAAAATTTAGACATCACCTATATATCTCTCATAAATAGATTATAATCCTGACATATAAACAACACAAATTTGACATTTTCTCTTTTTTAAAAGCAACACTTTATTTTTTTATACATGCATTACAAGGGGACACAAGACTGACAATTTACAAACAGTTAAAATGTGTTTCTATACATAATAAATCACAAACATACCAAGAACAGACATCGAAACAATGGGACAGTGATGTACCAATAGACATACTAAATGTGACTAGACAATTGTTTTTAATATGATGTACATCGCAATGCAAAAAAAAGAGGAGAGGTAGGAGAAATGAGAAACAAGTGCAAGAGAGAGAAATTGTAGTGGGTACAATGAGTCATCAAAAAGCACAGCGATATATATCCCTGAGAGCTCTTTTAATTATGCGGTTACAAGAGTTGAACATTTACAAGAGTGTGCGCAAGTTGAAATTACAAAAATATTTCAAACAAAACAATTGGTCTGAAGATATTGACCAACCGGTTAATGATGAATCATCCTCTTTATCGGCAGTAGACACCGGTGCAGGCAACACCAAACAGGGGGGACAATCGGAAATTGTTTTAGAAGCACTGTTGGAGGAGGGTGATGTTTCCTCCTCCACACAACAACCCCCTTTGTCTCCTGTAATTGCACAACCTATAGCCCACACACCATTTAAGCCTCCATCAACTTTTTATCCATTGATGTTGAAGGACACTATAGATAGCTTTCAAGACCAAGTGGTGCAAGACCTAAAGAACTTGAACAAGAAGGTCCTTAATACCAGCCCAGCAACTGTGAAACGAAACAAAAACACTAGAGAGCTTCAATACCATCATTTAATGACTAAACTCAGCCAGGAATATGACATTGTTATTACAACAGAATGACGCTAACTGCTATAAAAGGTGCAGCAAACAAATACTTACGGCAACACACAGAGCATACAATTTGAAGCTTTCAGCCTGGAGAAGTACTGGATTATTGACTATGGACGAATACAAATATTTGAAGAACAACAATCCTGTGACACCTATCCTTTACTTCATTCTGAAGACTCACAAGGAAATAAACAATCCCCCAGGTAGGCCGATAATCTCAGCCAGGAACAGCATTTTTGAAAGAACTTCCATATATATTGATTTCTTTCTTCAGACACATGTTCAATCTTTAAAATCATATATTCGTGATACTGGTGATTTTTTACAAAAAATGATTGACTTTGAATGGAATGATGCTTTCTTGTTAATTACACTTGATGTGACATCTTTATGTACATCAATCAAACACAAAGATGGTCTTAGAGCCATCAAATACTATCTATCACGCAGAGACCCCGAACATAGCGAGCATACGGATATGCTATTGAATATGACAGAAAGTTGCCTGTTGAATAACATCTTCCTTTTCCAGAACAATTATTACCAACAAGCTAGAGGTGTGGCCATGGGAGCCAGCTTTTCCCCCAGCTATGCTTGTTTACATATGGGCTGGTGGGAGGAGCTGGTTCTCATGGTCGAACACCGGGAAACAATGGCCAAACACATAAGAACTTGGTGGAGGTTCATTGATGATCTCTTTTTGATATGGCAGGGCACGGAGGAGGAGGCGCAAACATTTATTGATGAAATCAATACAAATGAATTAAACCTTAACTTCAGTGCATGCGTTAGCAATGAAACTGTGAATTTTTGGGATATGGAGATTTACATCAATTCAGGTAAACTGAAGACTCGCTTGCACCGCAAACCAACCGCAGGAAACTCTATTTTACACGCGAGCAGTGTCCATCCTGGGCACTTTATTGAAAGCATCCCCTATCGGGAATTACTACGAATAAAACGTATTTGTAGTAATGACCAGGATTTGAAACAAGCTCAGGGCCATTGTATAACATGTTTTCAAGATAGAGGGTATGGCAAAAAATGCTTAGATAAGGCTCTCAACATGAGCAACCAAGATGCCAGAAACAATTTCCTGAAAACTAAACAGGAGAAGCCTAATAAGAACAACTCCAAAGACAAATTTAGGTTCATTCTTAAGTTTAACCAACAGGAGGGTGCAGTCAGAAAAATAATAAAGAAAAATTGGCACCTGATTAAACAAGATCCAATTATTGGCAAATCAGTTTCCCAGCAGCCGGCGATTACATATCGCAGGGGCAAATCCATGCGGGATACTCTGGTAAGAAATTATCCTTGTGGCCCACCAGTCAAAAATACTTGGTTATCCCAGCGAAATGGCTTTTTCAAATGTAAAACATGCAAGGCATGTCAACATGGAGTTTCAATGACAAAATACAAAACTCCCTTTAGTGAAAAGGAAATTGCCATTGACAAGGCATTAAATTGCAAGTCAGACCATGTAATTTATATATTGGAATGTACCTGTGGATTAAAATATATAGGGAGCACCATTTTACAAGGACATAAAAGGGTGCTACAACATATTAGGGCAATCAAAAATAATGACCCTTCCTATCCAGTAGCTCGCCATTTTAATGATAAACATGGTGGCATCCGAAGGAACTAAAATACTATTTAATAGACTCTGTCCCGATAAATAACAGAGGAGGGGACAGAGCTAAGGCCCTCCGTAGATTGGAAATGTTATATATCCTGAACCTTGATACCAAATATCCGGGAGGTTTAAATGCCTCGGAGGAACTGTACTCTAGCCTTGAAACATAAATTGGAACTGTACATGACAAACGTTAATTGAACTTAATATCAATCATTAAAAGTTGCAATGATTCTAACTTATACGGTGGTCTGAAATTTTAGGTATTTATTTATCATACGTAAATTTTTGGATTTTATATATGTATTTATTGATGCAATGGGTTTTAGGTACAACCACTTGTTAGATCATTCGGACAGAACTAATATTGAGTAGTCACTTATATAATATCAATAGTATCAAAGCTTGTTCACAACAACTATTTTAAGAATAGATTTTTTGTATGTTCTTCATTTCAGATACCACAAGACGGAATCTGATTTCAGTTTGACAAACTTTGCAGCTGCTTACAAACCTTGCTTTTAAATTAATCGTTTATTTGGTTGTGTACAGTTGGGTAAGTATTAATTTTTTTAAATATATTTTTGCACTTTTTTTGCACTTTTTAGCACGTGTCTATTTTTGGAACACCCTATAGAGACAATCATTGACAGTATTTAAACTGTTTTAATTGATGTAACATTAGGAGGATGTGATATTACTGTTAACAAGTGGTAAAAATAATTGTATATATGGATTTAGGGCTTTTTTCAAGATTTAATGAAGGCTCTACAACACATAATGTACTTAGAAATTTTGGTTGTTTTGTATACTATTTATTATGTATATATATTCAACATGATTTATTCATTGGCATATGTGTAGATATAATCCAAGACAAGTGTATTTTACAAAATTAAATTATTTATAAACTATTTATATTTATATTTATATTCATATTTATATGTTTATATTTATATAAATGTAAATAGGTCTATGTCTAAGTTACTTCATGAATTCTTGCTATGCATTTAAGCAACAATTAAGTCCACTCTCCTACATCAACCAATTGATAAATGGGTGAATAAATATGCACTGTCACTTTACAATGTTATATTAAGCACTGTCACTTTAAAAGTTTTAATCACGTGGTCTTAGCATCACAAAATTGAAAAAAATAGCAAAAATATTTAAACCTACTGGCTCACCAGAAGCGCGTCATGTGATCAAGTCCCCCGCGAGGGACGAAACGCGTAATGGCTGTTACTGTGCTGATTCTGGAATCTTAATAAAAGTTCAGCTGTTGAAGCCACGGAGGTCTGTGCTCTTTTCTTGCCGAGGGAAACCGGGCGATTAGGGAAGAGTTCTGCTGTATATATATATATGTATATAAAATATATATATAATCACCCTCCTCCAATATGTATGTGTATATATATATATATATATATATATATATATATATATATATATATATATATATATATATATATATATATATATATATATATATATATATATGTATGTATGTATATATATATATATATATATATATATATATATATATATATCAATATGATTGAGGCTCCTAACGTGTTTCGTTCCTCAAAGATAGAACCTTTTGGAACTTCATCAGGGCTTAGATCAAAAATGGTGAAATCAATATATGATAGGGAAGATGTTCTGGATTTAGACTTGCTTCGTAATTATTTTAGCAATGATAAATACTGAGCATACCCTGCCAACTTATGGCGAACAAAGCGGCTAAAGAACGGTGATGGATTAAACCCAGGTCTGTTGACTGGGTGTGAGTGTTTGATTGGTTCAGATGCTCCGTCCATCACCACTCCCTTTTGTACCACTTTGTTCACCATAAGTTGGCAGGGTATGCTCAGACGTGAGTCCTTTGCTCGCTTTGCCACTGGATTCAAGCAAGCCGGGCTGAAGACAGCTGAAATGCCAGGAACCAGTCCTTGGAAGCTTATTTCCGGTCTAGGGAAGGCATGGCTTGCAAGTTCGGGCTGGACTGTTCCCATGAGGCACAGGGTCAGACTGATTTGCATATGGCCATGTCTGAACTGGGGTGGCAGAATGGGCTAAAGAATGGTGATGGATTAAACCCAGATCTGTTGACTGGGTGTGAGTGTTTGATTGGTTCAGATGCTCCGTCCATCACCACCCCCTTTTGTACCACTTTGTTCGCCATAAGTTGGCAGGGTATGCTCAGACGTGATCCCTTGCTCACTTTGCCACTGGATTCAAGCAAGCCAGGCTGAAGACGGCTGAAATGCCAGAAACCGGTCCTCGGAAGCTTGTTTCCGGTCCAGGGAAGGCATGTCTTGGCAGTTCAGGCTGGACTGTTCCCATGAAGCACAGGGTCAGACTGATTTGCATATGGCCATGTATGAACTGGGGTGGCAGAGTGGGCTAAAGAACGGTGATGGATTAAACCCAGATTTGTTGACTGGGTATGAATGTTTGATTGGTTCAAATGCTCCGTCCATCACCACCCCCTTTTTTTACCACTTTGCCTTCATTGAACAGCATGGCCTTCTGCATCCGGCCCAATCCGGTTTCAGGGCCACCTATAGTACGGAGTCTGCTTTGGTGGAAATCACGGAAGCTATCCGTGTGACCTTGGATGTCGAGGGCAGGGCAGTTTTGGTCCTGTTGGATCTCTCTGCCGCTTTTGATACTGTCCCCCATTCACTTCTTCTGGCCCACCTACAGGAATTAGGCATTATGGGTTCCGCTGGTGAGTAGCTGAAATCCTTTTTAGAAGGCAGAACCCAACAATTATGCATCCCCTTAATGTCCACTCCCCAAGCTCTTTTATCAGGGGTTCCACAAGGGTCGGTACGGAGTCCACTTTTATTTAACTTGTACATGACACCTCTCATTCAGTTGGCAGAAAAACTAGGAGCTAAAGTTGTTGCTTACGCCGATGACACTCAGCTCCTGTTCACTTGGAAAAAAACAGAGACATCCACTGCCCATGTTCAAATCTGCACAGCTGCAGTGTGTATAATTGGCTGATGTGCACTCAGCTGAAATTTAATGAAGATAAAACTGAGATGTTATTCTTTTGGAGAGTTTCCCCTCAGGTTTGGCACTCTTTCTGGCCTGATGAGTCCCCCAGGCCCTCACCTTCAGGACTCCCTGTAAAAAAGCTCAGTATTTAGTTTGATGAAAAGCTGAGTTTCTGTAACCAAATTAATAAACATACTGGTACCTGTTTCAGTATCTTGAATCTTCTCTGACATTTTTTGCCCCTTTTCACTCAGCAGCTAAGGAAACGGTTGTCCGAGCTCTTGTTACCACCCGCATCGATTATGCGAATGCACTGTGCATGGGACGTTCCACCTATCTTATTGACAAACTAGTAGTTCAAAATGCCGCTGCTCGTCTGCTTGACCTTCCCAAACATACCAGTGCCAGGCAGCACCTGCGCAATTTGCACTGGCTACCGATGAAGGCAAGGGTCACTTTTAAAGCCCTAGTAACAATCCATGCTGCGCTTTTTGAGTATGGCCCCCTCTACCTCATGAACCATTTTCAGTTCTACTCCCCCAGCAGACACTTGTGTTCCTCTAACATGCTCCTGGTCTCTGTCACTAGATTCCGCTTGAAAAGAAAGGGCGGTAGTTCCCTGGCTTATTTGGCAGCTATGGCATGGAACTCCCTCCCTCTTGACTTGCGCAGCCTGCAGAATTCTTCCCAATTTAGGAAGAAACTAAAAACCTTCCTTTTTAATTGAGCTGGTTCTGTGTTATCGGTTCTTAATCATCTTCTTTCATTCCTGCTGTCTCTTGGGCTCGCACCGGGACACTCTTTGAGTAGCTGTACGCGCTATAAAACCGCGATAATATAACATTACATAACATAACAGTTTGGGCAAATTAATTGAGACAGTAGACAATAGAGTGAACGAAGAGGATATCTGTTGAATTTTGTTAATTGTTGTCTGTGTAAAAGATTTTTCTCTTGTTTTATGCTTTGGATGAATTTGTACAGAATTTTGATTATTTATTTATTTTATCCGCAATAGATATTAGGTGAATGTTATGCTATGGGAAGCCATAGGTAGTTTATCAGAATCTAGGGATGGGTTTGTTTGTATAATTTTATGGAAATGGTCTTAATATAATAGTAATTTATTTGCAAAGTTTGTGGGCTTTGTTAGGCTCTAATCAAACTAATAAATAAATAGTGACATAAAAACTCTCCCTAACTGCCCTTTCCGAGCAGCTATGAGTAACACACCTCACACTCGTGTCCAATCGTGGAAAAGGGCCTTGTTTCTGCTCTGGGAGCAGTTTTTACATGTTATTAATATTATTTATAAAAAAAATGGACTTCAGCACGGAATTTGATCTTTAATAAGCATTCAAAAAGCATTTGAATTATTTCGGTAGCTTGTCCCAAACCAAAGTTAGCAGAGTTATAGTTTTATTTTGAACTTTATTTTCTGTCATGGGCAGCTCCAGCTCTCTACAGGAAAAAAAGCTTTTAGAGGCTAGTGCCAAGTCTGCAGCTTCTTGGCCGCATAGGTGCCAGAGAATAGCAGCATTTTGCAGGGCCCCACGGAACCCAGGTTTAGAGGACACCATGCGAAGGCACTGCTGCGAACTGAAAGCTCTCTCAAAAGGGTCACTTACCTCTCTATTGCTCCTGACTCTTTCTCTCTACTACCTTTTAAGATGACTCTGTAGCTAGATACTTCAGGTTTTCATTCTTTTTTACTTTCCCTTCCTATCATGCCTGTTCCTCCCTTAGTTTCTAAGTTATGTCATCTGTCATGTGTGTTTGATGTCATTTCCTTTCCCTTTACTTTTACTATTTAAAGGCTTTACTCTGGTTGGAGGGTGTGTTGCAACAACGCCTTGTTCATTGACTTGCTTCCTCACTCCCTCCACTTGCTGATCCTGACTCTTTTCTCTTGGGACTTTCACGCCTGTATTCAGAGAATTTTTATGCCTTTGGCTTTTTCTCCTGAGATCTTGGAAGTTCTAGAGGGCACTTGCCTGCCACATATTTAAGTTAGTGCTGACATTGGGGCTTCTAGAAACAGTCGCCCTTATCTCAGAGAGTGAAAGTCCCAGATCTTGATTTTCAGGCAATCGTTCTGCCAAGAACAGCTAGTCACAGTCAGTATACACGAACACTAAAGTATGATATATACCACTTTTATATACTAGGCATTTGAAAGTAGGGTTATTTTCTGTCAAAAAGGGTTATTTTAAAACATTTGACAACAGATTTAAAAGCCACAGAATTCAAACTACACAGGTAGGCCTGAATCCATGTTTTTCTTGTCAGTCTAGTGGATGGTACGACATGTGCTGCAGTCCACAGTTGACTTTTAACTTTTCCATGCCATTGATGTTCATTCCCGCACATGAACTATGACCTTACTGTAAAGTAAAGTAGTCCAATTAGGAGTTAGCCAATGTTGCCAGAGTACATACACTGGGACTTGGACAGCAGAGCCAAGTGCAGAGTTAAAAAATACAGCACTACCTATCAGCAGAAACTTTCAAGTGACCATGCCAAAAAAGGGCACTTTCTCACAGTCATCCAAACCTAATTACTGTATGAGAAGGGTGTGCCCTGTGCAAATCATGCCCAGTAAACTTCACAATCAACTACCCAACCACTAGCATATTTAAAATGGCTAGAAACAAATTAAATGCACCTTGACTAAAAAATATTTGAGATCAGCATTGCAGATGGATAGGCAAAAACTGATCTCACAGTAATAGAGCTCCTATTTGTCTTCAATACTACCAAAATATGGCTTGACACATTCATTATCAAATCAACCAGGTCCAAAAATCTGACGATATACAAGGGAGCATAAACTGGACATCCAAGGAAACCACTTCTCTTACAGAAACTATACAATTTTATGTATATTCGAATGATATCATTGTGATCCAAACCAACACTCTTCTCCACTCACAGGCTTTGGTCTCAGTCCTCATACTGCTCAAATGGGTAGCAACGCCTTAAATGAATCAAGGCTGTGGTGTCTCAGTGCTCGTGCTCCTACTTAAACAAAAGTAGTATATAATGCTCTTATCAAAGGTGGCGTTTTATTACAGACTCACCTCATTTATATCCTATGAAACATGAGACATATAAATTAAATGTGTTAGATATTTTCTTGGGCTAGAATACATCTTGGTTCAAGGATTATCTGATCTATCCAATTTGAAGACCTGATTCACCTTCACACAAGGTCATCTATAAAAAAGAGAATTTAAGAGTGATAATGCCTGCATTGTGGTAAATGGGTCTACCCATGTTGTAGGTCGTGACCATAAGCTTCCCTTCACTTACAGCAACGAAAATATATCTCTTTCTGTTCAGTTGTGCAATCAGGGTCGACCTAAAGCAACTAAACAGTATAAAGGAAGGAGAGCTGTTCAATAATCAATACAAAGCATCGGACATACCACGTGTCTTATCCACCCCTTGAAATAAGATTTTGCTCACCCTTTATTAGTTGGTTCCCGGTAGACTCAGAAAAAAATCCAAGAGTTACTCTACCAACAAGTGGCCTAAAGAAGGTTTGGAGGAAACTAAAATAAAGTCCCAGAATGCAAATGGCAGATATTGCTGTCTGAATAAGATACACTTGAATGAGATATTCTGATGAGAGGCTATCACAGTGCAGTAAAGAGATCCTCCTCGCCAGGTTTATCAACAAGACTCAGAATCATACAAAATTAATCTGCATCCTCTTCCGAGAAGTATCCAATCCCAACGCTTCTCAGCAACATTATGAAGATCCAAAGTACTGCTTTTAGGCTGTAAGAGCAGTTCACCCTCTTATTTAGTTAGATAACTATCTAACCTTGATGTGTTAACAATACATAACCATTTGCCTGAAACATTTTTCATAGTGGATAAATACCAAAAATAGATATATCACATGTATGCGTGTTATAACGAAATGTGTATGACCAAACGAAGGTTTTTTTCAGGTGACAGAAAAACAGGTATATTTTCTGTGTATAGGAACAGGAACATTAACACATATACAATTATTTTTTTCAGTGAAAACTAATATAGGAAAACTAATGTAGTTTCTGTATGTGGAAACATTAATACATATATTTAGCAAATGCAAAAAGAGTATTTTGGAAAGCGTAATTTGCAACCATTAACATAAGTATGCTTTCAACTTTATTTAATTTAAAAGGCACCCTTTTTACTGAATGGCGGCTTGCTTAAAACCCAGCTCAGAGGAAAAGTGCAGGTTTCACATAAAAGGATTTCAAAGTCAACAAACATGGACATTTTGAATTTCACTGTATTGTTTATTTATATAAACCTTTGTTAAAGGAATTTGAATTAAGGGAAAATCCTGTGTTTTTTAGAAACAAAACACATGGTGTTTGCTGTTATGTGGTAGAACATGTCCGTTTCGATTAATTTCGAAGGAGAAGGGAAACGAACACGTCTTGAATGTATTGTATCAAGGTCACAATGACTTTTATGTTTATTCCTTAAAACCTACTCTCTTAAACTTCCCAAACTGAGCCAGACATAATAGTCTGTTGAAATGTATTAAAACAACACGGGTTTGAATCCTCTCACATTGTGGGGCCGAGTCTTTCATAGAACCCAAGCTTAGGGAATTTCATCAGAAGAAGAATGAAGAATGATCCCAAAAATGTTTTAGATTTGTGGTAAAATGTCACCACTAGTGGTTGGAAAACTAAGAACACCCAGGCACTTGAAAACCAGCAGAGTAATCTGCAGACACCAGACAAGCAGATATATTTCACATGATTTGCCTGACTATCTTGCATGCTGTTTGGAAAACTGATTTATAAGAAGTCCTCCTGCAGTACTACCTCACATGCTCGTAAATGTCTTCGAAACCCAGTCCCAACATTTCTTGAATGCACTATGGACATTCTAAAACTATCTCATAATTAATAGCAGAAACACTCCTTTAACTGATTTTTGAGACAGTCTGTTTTTCAATAAGCTCAAAACAGAGGTGAAATTCAATGATAAATGATGTCTTGACCGTTCACAAAGGCATGTATGAGTATGCAAAGCACTACTGCAAGTGTACTACTTCACAAACTAATACTAAATGCCTTTGTGAATTGGCCCTAAATGTCCAACTTCCGATTACTAAATATGCAAAGTGGATAATCCTTTCTATGTGCAATAACTGTAATAGTATTCCCATTTTAGCTGTTCTGGGACCAATTCACAATGGTATTTAAATGTGTGAGAAGTAGTACTACAAAAGTACTATATCCTACACTATAAATGTATTTGTAAATTGTCCCCATTGTGCTTATTTCAAGGTCTGAAATCGCTGTAGCCTGAAGGGAAGCGTGTTAAAGAAGCAGTTTTAAATCACCTCCAAGTTTGTTTCTGTGCTGAAGCGAGGGAATACTGTGGATATTTTAAGCAAACAGTAGACAATATATTTGTTTTCAATGCATATTTACGTGATTTTGCGAATAGCAGAAGCTGGCACCTGAAAATGCAAAGGTAAATTGGGCCACAGACTCTCACATTTAAGAACCAAATTGTTGCTTAGCTCGGGAAGGTTTAATTCGACTACGGCGTTGTAGCTTTTCATTAAGCAAGAGAGAATGGTTTCTATACATAAACAGAAGGGGGGCTTTCATCACAAGGTTAGGAGGCATATAATTAAGAACATGCGCCTGTATACACACATTTATTTGTAAAGGTGCAGCCACATCGTTATGCCTAATCATGAAGTAGTGCAAACAACCTTCCTTATGATTGCTGCAGAGGTGTACATTGCATTTTTGTACTTTAGTTCACATTCTATGTCCACCTGAGTCTATGCCAAAAACAATGTACCATTTTCTCAGATGAACCCAACTTAATAAAATGTGAACGACTGGTGAAAAACTGGGTGCGTGACCAGCTTCAGGATTTGGTCAATAAAACAGAAATGCAGATGCACCTGTGCAAATCAATGTGCGCACATCAATATTTGCTCAGGTGCACGCTTTTAATGATATGGTTCGACCAACTGGGCAAGGCAAAATTAGAAAGCTGCGTTTATTCTTTCAGAAACCTGCAGAATCATTAGTTTTCATATAAGTGTGATGTAAAAGTGTTGGACACTCTTTACATACAACAAAGTGGAGTGGCAGAGAATTCACTTATATTTTATAGTTCTGTGAAATCTAAATACTCCAGGGCTTATTTACAAGCCCCTTGCGCTGCCAGTGCAGCACTTTTTCCCATATTTAAAGTGACGCACGGGGATTGAATATAAGCCCTTCTGCGCCTCATTTATAAAAAGTGGCAAATTGCTGCAGGAAAACAGTGATGCAACACTTTTCATTGAGCCATCCTTGTGACACCATGGATGCGCCGTATTTACTGTACGGTGCCACATGCAAGCTTGTACTGATATGTCAGTATTCCTGACGTTTCTGGAGGCACAAAATTGGTGCATTGCTGAAGTGTGTCTGAAAACAACTCCAGCAATGTGTCCTTTCACATGGGGCAAGTCCTATGTGAAAGGGCCACCATCACTCCTTCCGCCTGCTCTGAAGCAAACATAAGGATTTGACGTAGTGGTGTCCTGGAAGTGGCATAGTGATATCTAATATATTTCACTGTGCCACTACTACGAGCCTTTTTTGCGCGGAAAGCACACCATGGGTCCATTATACCTATAAGGGGAGAGGATGTAGCCGCCTTAAGGCTAGAGTAGTCGACGTCGAAGCTGGGGAACCGGGTTTGAGTCTCGGCAATGACGCTCAACATCCTGTGATTCTGAGCAAATCACCTAATCTCCCCGTGCCTAACAAAAAATGTATGTGTCCTTGTGTAACGAAACAGGTGCTATGTAAAGCGCTCTGATACCCGATATCTTTGGGTCTAGGTCGCACTATATAAAAACCTAAAAAAATTATACCCGACACAGGTATAATGTAGCGCAGGGGTTTACAAAGTGGCGCATCTGCCTGGATGTGTCACTTTGTAAATATGTCACAGTGTGGTGCATATTTTGCGCCACGGCAAGTGATGCAACTGCAGCTTAAATGGTTCATAAATAAGGCCCTCAGACTGGAATTCATTGTGTGGATCATTGGAAGAATATGTGCTCAATTGGAAGAGCAATATTTTTCTCTCTCTCTCTCTCTCTCTCTCTCTCTCTCTCTCTCTCTCTCTTTCTCTCTCTCTCTCTCTATCTATCTATCTATCTATAAATCTATCTCCCTTTCTCTCTCTCTCTCTCTCTCTCTCTCTATATATATATATATATATATATATATGTAGATGTATATCTATGACATGACAAAGCCCTTTTAAAGCATAGAGTGATGCATACATTAAGTGAAGAAAGAGGCTGGGAACTCAGCGTAGTCCTCAGGTTTAGGTGGAAAGCAGCTCCAGTATAGAGCACTCTCAACACCAGCGACACTCTAAATTTGCTCAACTCAAATGTCTGCTTTTCTATCAAAGTCTTTAAGCGTAGGATTAGCATAGTGCCATCCACGGGGAAATAGAAAGGGACAAAGTCTTTTGTCATTTCTACTTTAAAGTATTAAAGCATAGGATTAGCCCAGTGCTATCCATGCTGAGCTGTAAAATGGCCAAAACCTTTTACCACTTTAGGCACAGTATTACAGCTTTGGATTGGTAAAGTACCATGCAAGCCAACCTAAAATGAATAAAAGCAACACCTGACATGTGTTTTGCTCTCTTTAGAGCTCTTCAGAGAGGTATAGCTTTGTCCAGACACAAGGTAGCACCCAGTATAAGTCAAAACAAAACCCTTTCAGGCATAGAGTGACGCATACATTAAGCAAAAAAAGAAGCAGAGAACTCTGGGTAGTCCTCAAGTTTAGGTGGAAAGCGGATCCAGTAATGAGCACTCTCAACACCAACGACATTCTAAATTTGCTCCAACGCTTCGTTATTATTTAGCCCCCGGCCGGGCCAAGTCCGGGGGCATGGTGAAATAAAATTGTGAGGGCCCAAAGGGACCCCGCAGCCCCGGAGACCGCCACCCTCTAAGGATTTTCTTAAATATTTGCGGGGGCACATGGCCCCCCACACCCCCGGGAACCGCTAGCTCCCGGGGCTATAAAATGCAAATTTGGGGGTCCGTTATGGATCCCGAGCCCTGGAGACCACCACCTCCCCGGGGCTGTGCATTTGATGGGAGGGGGCCGCCCGGCCCACCTCCTGGAGCCTGTGATGGCCCTGGGGACTGTCACCTCCAGGGCCGGCTCCTACAGTGTCCTGGGGTGCCCACCCCCGGTACACTGCTGTTTGCTATAGCAGGGCGGGAGTGTCATAGCAAATTCTGCTTTGGATTTTGGAAGAGAAGAGCAGGAAACCTGCTCTCTCTTCCAAAATCCAACCAGAATGCTTTTCCACACGGGGAGCTGCATGTCAGCAGCTCCCCGTGTGGAAAAGCAATGCCGGCTCCCGCAGGAGGCGGGGAGATGGCTGGGACCGTGTGGGTATTGAGGCTCCCCCCACGGTCCCCAATGAGAGGCAAGGCCTGGGGGATGGGGTCCCGGGGCAAGGAGTGGCCTGGGAGGGGGGCCATGCAGCCCCACTCCCCCATAATTAAACGTATTTAAAAAAAATAAAAAACACGCAAAAGGCCGACCCCGGGGCTGGGGTCCCCGGGGCCATAAATGGCCTGAGGAGGGGCGCCACACAGCCCCCTCCAAATATGTTAAACAAATAAATAAACACTGGCCTCGGGAGGGGGGCCACAGGGCCCGTACCATTTAAAAAAAAAAATAGGGGTCAGGTCCTGGGGGATGGGGTCCCCAGGGCCAATAAAATAGGAAAGGAAGGGGGGCCACACAGCTCCCCTTCTTAATTTTTTTTTTTTAAAAGACCGGCTTCGCCGAGGTCCCACCCCCTCCCAGCAACACTCTGCAAATGCGCCCTGTGGTGTGTTTTAAGTTGTGGCCCTTACTGGAGGTACCTGGTGGGCTTGTTGAACCCCAAGGACCCTCAGGATTCAAGGGGACTTAGTCCCCGAACTTGAAACGCGCCATGGGGCGCGTTTGCACAGTGGTGAATGGAGGGGCGTGCCTGAGGTGACATGTGTGCAAGCACACCCTGTGGTGTGTTTTAAGTTGGGAAATTAATTCCCCTTCAATCCTGAGGGCCTCTGGGGGCCAACTAGCCCACCAGTTACCTCCAGTAAGCGCCACAGGCCTGCGCTGCAGAGAGGTGGTCCAGGCCACGCCACTTTTTACACCTCTCTGCAATGCAGCTCTGTGAGGCTTACTGGAGTTACCTGGTGGGTTAGTTGGATCTCAGGGACCCTCAGGATTCAAGGGAACCTAATCCCCCAACTTAAACACACCACTGGGTGCCTTTGCACAGTGGTGAAGGGAGGGGGCGGGACCTGGGGTGACATGTGTGTAAACATGCCCTGTGGTGCATTTAAAGTTGGGGAATTAATTCCTCTTCAATCTTGAGGTTCCTGGGGCCAACTAGCCCACCAGGTACCTCCAGTAAGCTCCACGGTGCTGCGGTGCAGAGAAGTGGTCCAGGCCATGCCCCTTTTTACACCTATCTGCAGCGCAGCTCTGTGGCGCTTACTGGAGGTACCTGGTGGGATAGTTGGACCCCAGGGACCCTCAGGATTCAAGGGGATTTAATCCCCCAATTTAAAATGCACCAGGGGGTGCATTTGGAGAGTGGTGGAGGAAGGGGGCATGGCCTTTTTCTACCTCTAACCAATCCCACTGCGTGGGGCTTACTAGCGGTAAAATGTAGGCTAGTTGGCCCCTTAAGGAACCCTAGCAGTGATGGGGACTTCCATCCACATCCAAGAGCGTACCAGGGAGCGCGTTTGTAGAGTTGTGGGCAAAGTGGGCGTGGCCTGGTACGAGTACTTACTAGTGCTCTGACTTAGAGGTAGTTTTAATCCCCGTTCCCTATTATGTACTAAGGCCCTACAGAGGAGGTAATGCTAATCACAGGGGTACCCTAACGCATAGTGTTCCCTAGTGTATGTAGGTGTTTTCACTGTATTCTAAGTGTCTTTTAGCATAGAACTGATTCTAGGTCTGGTTAGTCAGAGTCAGTTCAAATCAAGTCAAAAGATACTTTATTCGACAACCAAGAGTCATAAAAGCACAATTCATTAAAATGTATTAATACTTAAAACCTTACAACACAATAAAAAATTGTTTTATAAAAATGCCTATGCGAAACAATAAGAGGGCATCCCAAGTAGCTATTTCATCAAACACGAAAAAATATACAAATAGAGCAACAATATAGGGTATAAAAAAGCACTGAATATAAGACCAAAGTATATTAGAGCTATCTCATGAAGTGCACATTAAATAAGAGAACAGACTGACTCTAGCGCCAGCAATCTTTTCCTGTATCTAATAGCTGCTATTAAAAAGCTTGCAACCCCAAGGCAGACTGTGGGAGAGGATAACATTTGAAGATAAGAGAAAAGCCGGCCTCACTTGAGAAAACTGGCGGTTTTTAAACAATGGTAAAATATGGTTCCTGCGCTGAGAGTCGTAAAAGGTGCAGAAAAACATGAAATGTAATGTGTCCTGATCTGAAAAATTGTCACAGGGGCAGGGTTTGAGTGAATCAGGTTTCGAGTAGCCTTGGGGAAATGCCAAAAGCCAAGGGAACAGATTCAACCGAAATCTGGTCAAAACAAAGCGATGATATGCTTTGTTACCATAAGTTAAATAAGGCTGCATCTGTAGACCCATGCTCAGAATAACAAATCTTCTCACAGACGGTTTTGCTAATTCCACCTCCCCCCTAAACATCTGCCGCTTGTCCAAACACTGCTTTTTAAATTCTCTGATAGCATTCTTTCCCAATGCCCCTGGACACAGTAACAGGTCTGGGCGGCCAAGCCATCCAGTCTTTAGATTTGGGGTTGGACACGCCCAAATTCTAAGCCAGCTCAACAGTGGTGCAACCGCAATCTGGTCTGAAATATATCCGCTCCCAGTTCTTCGTGCAAGTTAAAAACAGGGGTTGCAATGGGGACCGCAAGGAGTTTCCGCATGTAATTATTCCCAGCTACCTGGATCCCCTTCACATCCTTGTAACCCCAAATGTCACTCCCATACGTAGCCATCGGGATGCATTTTGCATTGTAGATCTTTAATAGTGCGGAAAGTGGCTTAGACCCCACTATTTTAGCAAAATTTAGGGTAGCCCCCGTCGCTCTGGCTAAGGTGTTCTTTTTAAGTAAAAGTTGTGAGCACCAAGAACCTTGTTCATCAAAAACCTAAATAGGGAAACGTAGGTACCTTAGTCAGTTCGGCCCTTTTACAATAAAATTTGGCCTTGGCCGCCTTTCCTGAACCTATAGTCATACTGTATGATTTCTTGTAGTTCGTACTTAAATCTAGTGACTCCATAAAATGTATGAAACAGTTTAAAAGATGTTGTAAACCCAATGCATTTCTAGCCAGCAGAACTGCATCATCTGTATACATAAGTGTTGGAATCATTTTAGAGCAGACACTGGGTATATCTTTACAACAAGCTGTTAGGGTTTCTCTCAATTTATTAATGTAGAGTGTGAACAGCAAAGGGGGCAAAATGCACCCCTGCCTGACTCCCCTTTTTACTTCCCAGGGATTTGTCAAACTACCATCTGTGTTGTATATTACTGCTGCTGTGGTGTTTTCAGGGGCGGTATGCAAAAGGACACTAGCTCTGCATCTATCCCTAAATCACGTAACACTAGCTACAGCTTAGACCGGTTGACATAGTCAAAGGCTGAGGTTAGGTCCATGAAAGCCAGATGTAAAACTCCTCTCTTGGCAATGGTGTACTTCCCAATGACTAGATGCAGGTTTGAGCACTGGTCCAGGGTCCCTTTCCCTTTCCTGAAACCATACTGCAGATCAGAGATGATTGAAATATTCTGTAAAATGATCCAGAATTACTTTTCCCAGAATTTTTGCCGCGGAATCTAAAAGGGAGATGGGTCTGTAACAGGCGGGATCATCCCGGGCTCCTTTTTTAAATATAGGGATAATAACCACCTTAGCCCAAGATTGAGGAAGACCATTGATGCACGCTGCATTAAAAAATGGGTTAAAATCTTGGCCCAAGCCTTAGGATCAGCCTTATAAAGGTCAGCGGGTACCCCATCAAGACCAGGCACCTTTTCTGCTGAGGTTGAGACAACAGCTTTGTGAACCTCATCTATAAAATGGAGGGTATTACGAGGTAGGCTGGGAACTGATTTTCCCACTGCAGATTCCAAATTTATATCGCTATAGATATTACTGAAATGCTGGACCCAGAGCTCAGCTGGTATCGTGCAATTGCTCCTAGAATTTAGTGTGTCTGAAAAATAAGGGCTGTTAACCATCGACCAAAATCTAGTACTGTCGGCTAAAACTCTGGCTTTGCTAAGTGCTTCCCAGGCCTGCTCCCTTATCTGTTTCTTCCTTGCCTGGTTTGCAAGTTTATAGGCCTTCCTACAACACCTAATCAATATGGCATCCCTTGGGTTTTGCAATAATGCCTGTTTTAATTCCTAAATGTAGGAGAGTAGGATCTGCTTACTATGGTTACACCCAGTTTTTTCTGGTGTTTCACAGTTTTTTTTACTTTAGTCTAGCTGGGGCCCTGCTAGTCAGGACCCCAGCCTAGCTGCTTCCTCTAAAATAATTGCATGTACTTTAGGTGCACTCCAGATTGGTTACTGGGTTACCCTTGTGAGTCCCTAGTATATGGTACCTTAGGTACCAAGGACATAGGTACCCCAGAGGCCTACCAGGGGCTGAAGCATGTATTATGCCACCCCTGGGAAGCCTTCCAAAATGGCACCTCAGGTCTGCTACTGCAGCCTGGGTAAGGTGGTGCATGCACCCCTTACTAAGATATAGGTTACCTATATCTACCTTTAATCACTGACACATATAAATCTATAAGTCACTCCTATGGCCGGCCTTGTCAATCCTAAAGGCAGAGTGCTTCGTTTTGTGTGAGAGGATGACCATGCATTAGCAGGACCCCTCTGCAGCTTTCGGAATCTATTCTCTGAGACTGTTCTGTGATGCAGCCACACCATATACTCTTAAGTGCATTATAACCTCGCTGTAAATGCTAACTTTGGAATGGCTGCATGGAAACATGTCGTGTTTCGTGTCAAACACTTTGGAATCCCACCCCTCCCCCCCCGCCAGTCCTGGCGACGGGGGTAGATTTCTACCCTTCTAGAGGGAGAGACATGTACACACTGGTCTAACTGGTAATAGCTTTAAAAGAGCCCTGGCATCACAAAATGGTTGTCACAGCCACAGACACGGGTCTGACCCCCTGCTGCTGGACGAAACTCCGGCAGGGGAGGCCTGGACAATAGGTTTTCTGTCAGAGGGAGGTGTAACCACTTCCCAGACAGACTTTAGTGTATTGGGGCTGGGTGGGTGCATTCATAGAATGCTTTTCAGACAGTGCTGGGGGCACACTTGGTGTCCCTGTGCTTACCCCAGTTCAAACCGGTTGCAGGGGCACTCAGCCCCTGCTCTGGAGCGAAACTGGACAAGGGGAAAGTAGTGTAACCACCCCCTCCCTAGATCCTCCCTTAGGTGGGTCCCTAGAGTATGTCCAACCCCCCAACCTTAGAATAAGTATGGGATCCCAGTCCTTAGGACTTCAGATTGCACCTGGACGAAACTCTGCAACATGTATCCTGGAACTTCGACATTCTATTTCGACTAGAAGACGGAAGAATCTCCCTTGGGGTCAAGGAATTACTCCCCTGTTCAAACAGGCACCAAAGAAGCATCTTGCCGGTCTGCATTTCCAAGGTTCCCGCCAGATCCCGATGGAATTGCGACTCAGGACATGGACTTCCAGACTTTCCGTAGCCGACACAAGATCCCAGCAAAGCTGAGACCCGCAGCCCTCACGAGTGACGTGGAACTGGAACTCCTGGTCACCGTTCACATTTGCAAGTGCATCAACTTCTCGAGGTTTCCTGAAATTGTGCATTGGAGTACTTGTAGTCCAAGCCCAGAGCACCATCTGCACCAAAGATTGTGAGCCTACACTCCACGAGTGTTCCGGTGGCCCGCTTCTAGCATTTCCACTTAAAGAAGCTCAGCTGAGGATAAGGAGAAAAGAGTAGCCTTAGAAAGGGAGTCCCTAGATCTTGAAAAAGCAAGAAAAAATATGGGACTAGAGTCCCATGGTGTCAGCAACTTCCCTAGTATTAGGGATAGGTCTTATGACCATAGAAACTTAAACAAGATTGTCCTTCCCTACCAGAGTGGGGATGACATCCACAAATGGATAACTGCACTGGAAAAGGCCTGCAAAGTACAGAAGGTGCCCAGGAGCAGTGGGCAGCAATCTTGTGGCTCTCCTTTGCAGACAAAGGTAGAGACAAGCTCCTCACTGTCAGAGAAGAGGATGCGGAGGATTACAACGTCCTGAAGAGGGCTCTTATAGATGGGTTTGGCATAACCACTGAGCAGTATAGAGTCCTGTTCAGAGATACCCAAAAGACACAGACTCAGGACTGGGTTGACTTTGTTGATTGTGCTACTGAGGCTCTGGAGGGCTGGTTACTGTGCAGCAAAGTGTGTGATTATACAGGATTATACAATTTGATTATGAGGGAGCAAATCCTTAATAACTGTCAGAATCAGCTGTTGCATCAGCACTTGGTAGACTCTGATCTGACCTCTCCCCAAGAATTGGGAAAGAAGGCAGACAAATGGGTCAGAACCAGGGTGAAGCAGAAGGTACAGAACCAAGGTGGTGACCAGAAGAAGCAAGAACCTAATAAGGGTGGGGAGAAGGGTAAAGACCAGAAGTCTTAACAAGGCCCCCAAAAAGCTTCAAATGGTGGGGATTCCCAATCTTCCAATAAGAAAGACCAAAAGAAACGATGGTGTAAAGTATGTACACAGAACAGCCATTGGACTAGTGATTGCACTAGAAAAGAATAAACTCCAGCCACCATTGCTCCTAAGGCATCTGTTCCCCCAGTTCAGCTCCAAGTGGTGGTACTCGGCAGAAGGGTGTAGTAGGGTTAGCCCTGGGTACTGAGATGGGCTCTGGCCTAGTCAGAGTTCCAACTCAGGCTGTTCTGGTCTGTGATGAAGGTATGGATATGTCCTCCTGTGTGAGTCCCAATAACGTGGGCAAATACAGACAACAGCCTTTGATCAATGGAAGAGAGGCTTTGGCCTACAGGGACATGGGGGCAAATGTCACAATGGTGACACAAGACTTTGTGGACCCTGGACAAATCATACTTGGTGAACTTTACCAAGTGACCAATGCTAGCAATGCCAGGACCAACCATGTCCTGACAGTTGTTAGTGTCTCCTGGGGAGGGGTAACTGGCCTTATGAAAGTTATGGTAAGTGCAGACCTTCCTCTTTAATGCTTGCTTGGCAATTATTTAGAGACTTTAGCCTGGACTGAAGTGGAGTTTAGGACCCATGGAGAAATGTTAGGGATCTCTGCACATGTGCTTGCTGTGACTAGGTCACAGGTCCAAAAGTCTAACACTGAACAGGCCCTGGCTCCTGGAATAATGCCTCCCAAGAAAAGGAGCAGCAGGGTTAAGGCAGTGCCTTCCCCCCTGACTCAGAGTGATGATCAGTCTCTTGAGGGAGATGATTATTCCCCTGAAGAAGGAACTGTCCCAGAGGAGCTTGAACCTGATCAGTTGAGTTCTTGGGGGCAGGGGGCCCTTCCAGGGCATATCTGACTCAAGAGCAGCTGAGCTGCTCTTCTCTTGAACCCCTAAGACAGCAGGATGCTGCTGTGGCTGCTGAGAATGCTAGTGGCCCCGATAAAATGTATTGGGATGATGGACTCCTGTATTTAGAAAGTAGAGACCCCAAGCCTGGTGCAGCCAGGAGGTTGTTTATACCTTTGAAGTTCAGGGGCTTCCTATTGACACTAGCCCATGATATTCCTTTTGCAGGACACCTGGGCCAAAACAAGACTTGGGATAGAATTGTCCCTCACTTTCATTGGCCCCACATGTCTGAAGACACAAAGGAGTTTTGTAGCTCCTGTGTCACCTGTCAAGCCAGTGGTTAGGCAGGTGGCACCACTAAGGCCCGCCTGATACCACTACCTGTGGTGGGGGTTCCCTTTGAAAGAGTGGGGATTGATATTGTTGGACCAATGGATCCTCAGACAGCATCTGTGGACTATGTACTTGGTCTCCGCTCCAGGATGGGTGAGTATATGAAAAAGGCAACTAGAAAACTTGAGGCTAGCCAGGAATTTCAGAAAGCCTTGCATGACCAAAAGCCTGTTCTGATTGTTTACCAGCCAGGACAGAAAGTGTTGGTGTTGTAGCCTGTGGCCCCAGCATCTCTCCAAGACAAGTGGAGTGGACCCCACACTTTTGTTGAACAGAAGGGAGAGGTTACCTATTTGGTAGATCTTAGAACTCCCAGGAGCCCCCAAAGGGAGCTTCATGTCAACAGACTGAAACCATATGTTGACAGGGCAGACGTGGGCTTGCTCATGGCTACTGATGAGGGACAGTAGGAAGAGAGTGACCCTCTCCCAGACCTGCTCTCACAGAACCCTGATGATGGGTTAGTAGATGATGTAGCCTTGGCCGGCGCCTCACTGATCAGCATTAAACTGTAGACAAGTGCTTAGTCAGTTCAGACGTCTGTTTTCTCTGACTCCAAGTCAGACTACCTGGTGCACTCATGAAGTGGACACTGGAGACAGTCTGCCTGTAATAATATTTACAGGCAACCTGATCATGCCAGGGACTGTATCAGGACAGAAGTCCAGAAAATGTTGGATTTGGGAGTTATTGTACCCTCGGATAGCCCTTGGGCAAGTCCAGTAGTCTTGGTACCTAAAGCTCACACCCAGGGAGATAAGAGAGAGATGAGGTTTTGTGTTGACTACAGAGGTTTCAATGCAGTCACTAGGACTGATGCCCATCCAATCCCAAGAGCAGATGAGCTTATAGATACTTTGGCCTCAGCCAAGTTTCTGAGCACGTTTGAGCGTACAGCTGGCTACTGACAGATCAGATTAGTTGATGATTCAAAGCCAAAGACACCATTTTCAACCCCTAGTGGGCACTATCAATTTGCGGTAATGCCCTTTGGTCTGAAGAATGCACCTGCCACTTTTCAAAGGTTGGTGAACAAAGTCCTAACAGGCCTGGAAGACTACTGTGCAGCATATCTAGATGATATTGCTGTCTCTAGCTCCAGCTGGGAGGATCACCTGGTCCACCTGAGAAATGTTTTGGAGGCCCCACAGAAAGCAGGCCTAACTATCACGGCTACTAAGTGCCAGATAGGGCAGAGTCAGGTTGTGTACCTGGGCCACCTTGTAGGTGGAGGCCAAGTTTAACCATTGTAGAGCAAAATCCAGACCATCATGGACTGGGTTGCTCCAACTACCCAGACTCAGGTCAGAGATTTCTTGGGCCTGGCTGGTTACTAAAGGAAATTTGTCATGGGTTATGGTTCCATTGTGACACCCCTAAATGCCTTAACTTCTAAGCGAATGCCAAAGAAAGTTCAGTGGACAGTTAGCTGTCAAAAGGCATTTGATGACCTGAAGAAGGCCATGTGCGCTGCACCAATTCTGCAAAGTCCTAACTACTCCAGAGAATTAATTGTCCAAACAGGTGCATCTGAGTTGGGGATAGGGGCTGTGCTATCACATGCGCGGGCGGCCGCGCATGCGCATTGGTTATCAAGACGATGGCGTGAACGAGCAGAGGGAGCCCCGGGACGCAGCGGATAAGGTAAGTGTCTTTTATTTATTTTTATTTGTCCATTTACTAAAATTAGGTATGTTCAGGAGGGCGGGAGGGAGGCGGGTGGCGGGCAACTTTGCTACGCCCAAGGAAGGGCTACGCAAAGGGCGAAGTACGCAACACTACGCCCACTACGTGGGCGTAGCGAAGTACTTCGCCCAGGGTTAATACTGACACTGCAGCACTCGACATCCTTTGTGGGACAACTTGAATCAAGCTCCTGGTTTTCATTGACGCCTCCTGGTTCTCGTGGTTGAAGAGTCAAGCTTCTCCTTCTGCACCTGAAATCACCCGACATCGGTGAGCATCTTCTCATCGCCTTACTGGTCACTGGCAAGTGACCCAGACTGTTAGCAGAGTTGGTAGATCAGCACCTTCTAGCATGGCCCAAAACATTCCTTCTCTAGATGTATTAGAGGGTGTTTTCAAAAGCATTCTAGAGTGCGAGAGCTGAAAGTCCAATACGTAATATTGCAGGTCAGGTAGTGCCAGCCCTCCTTTTTCCCTTCTCCGCCTTAACTTCTTCCACGCTAATCTAGTGGCTCTATATTTCCAAATGAAGGAATTAATCTCCCGTTGACATTTATCTAGCTGTTTAGTGTCAAAAGCCAAGGGGATGGTATTAAAGAGGAATGTATATTTAGGGAGAATAGACATCTTCACTAAATGTATCCTCCCCAAGATGGATAGGGGGAGATAGGCCCAAGACTTTAACTGTTTCTGACATTCTTTAGAGACCCGATCTATGTTGTTTTCTGCGATTTTGCCAACCTCTTGTATAATTCGAATTCCAAGATATCGCATGGAGGAAGCCACGTCGAGTTGTGTATTAGTGATGCTCCAGGCCATAATTTCAGTTTTATTTGCATTTACTTCATAACCCGACCTTGCCAAACTCCTCTGCCCTCTTAATAACTGTAGGAAACGCTAGGTTAGGGTCAGATGTAAAAATGTCCACCCTCCAAATATAAAAGAGGTAATATTAGACTCCTCTCTAAGAACCTGAGCAAAAGGCTCAATATAAAGGTTGAAGAGGAGGGGGGAAAGCGGGCAGCCCTGTGTTGTGTCCCTTGTAATTTTGAAGGCCTCCGTCAAAACGTTGTTAACAAGCAATCTAGCTGTTGGGGCCTTATACATGAGCGCTATTCCTCGACAGAAACTGTCACCTAGATTGAGTTTTTTCATGACCGCAGCCAGATAACCCAGTTCACCCTATCAAAGGCCTTGGTTGCGTCCAAAGTAAGGGTGGCCAAAGGAAGAGAGAAGGTTGAGGCGATCTCTATGGCCTCGACTAGATCATGCGTAAGGTCAGCTAATTGACGCCCTTTTATAAAGCCTTTTTGGTCTTGATGTATAATTGAGTCTACTACACCCCCAACCTGTAAGACATAATGGCGGCAAAGATTTTATAGTCAGTGTTGAGGAGTGAGATTGGGCGATAAGACCCAAACTCTGTCAGATCTTTCCCTGGTTTGGGGATCAAAAATATCATCGCATTACTCCATGAATTTGGAGGATCCTCCCCCTTCAAGAGGATACTATTAAAGAGAGTCGCCAGAGTTGGAATAACAGTTTCACTGAGAACCCGATAAAGTTCCCCCGGTAGGCCATCGGGGCCAGCCGCCTTCCCTCGCTAAACTTGTCCGATGACCTTACTCACTTCTTCCTCCGAAATCTCTACCTGAAAACGCCTTCTTTGCTCAGATGAAAGTCTAGGCATGGAAATTTTTTCAAGCCAAGAATTTCTTGCTAAATAATCCTCATTGATGTCTTCCTTATAAATAGCCTGGAAGAAATCCTGGAATGCACTCCCAATATCAGAATTTGAAATCTAGGGAGCTGATTCACCCTCCACCCTTATCTCTCTGATATAGTTTTGCGCTTGATCTGATTTTATTTTCCAAGCGAGGATCTTGTCTGCTACCTCTCCGAATTCAAAATGGGAGATTTTACTCGCCTCCCATCTCCTAGCCACCCTTTCTTGTAGAATGATTTCAAGTTGGTTTTTCAACGAGACTAGCTTCTCTTGATCTTCATTTGAACCTATGTGAGCGCCGAGCTTTCGGTAATTAAGAATCATTTCTACCTCGAGGCTATTAATACTCTCCCTATATACCCTTTTTCTATGAGAGGCTCTACTAGTAATGCATCCTCTCCAAAAGGCTTTCGAAGCATCCCAAATGATAGAAATATTTGCAGAATCTAGATTAGCCTCGAGAAAATATTTAGTCTCAGATTGAAGGAAAATAGTTCCTCCTCTAATAAGATAGAGCGATCAAAGGACCATGAGGCGTGTCTAGACTGCCGTCCAAATTTTAGGCTAAAAAGGATAGCCGAGTGGTCGGAGAGATGGGATGGGAGATATGCTATATCCTCCAACGAATCTTTAAGACTATAGCTAAACAGTGTGTAGTCTACTCTTGACTTGTGCTTATATTTTAGATTCCGGAATGAGACCCCCAGTTTATCCCCTGCCCTTTCCCTCCATATATCTGCCAGCCCTAGCTGTGCCATTATTGACACAAGCAATTGCCTAGATTTAGAAAATACACAGGCTCTGGAGTACGGTTATTTATCGAGTTTAGGATTTAGCACAATATTAAAGTCCCCAACCCATATTACAGGGTCCTGGAAGGCTACCAGGTGGCTTTGAATAGTATCTAAGTAGGAAGGGTCGTCCTGATTTGTCCCATAGTAGCCCACCAGAGAACACAACAGACCGCCCAGCGAAACTCTCAGTAGGAGCCATCTCCCACTGTGATCCTCCTTATACTCCACTATTTGGGCCTTTGCTTGTTTTTTGAAGATAAAGAGAATCCCTCTGATATTTGCAGTTTGATCTGTGCTCACAAATTTGTCAATCCATTTCTGTTTTCTTAATAAATCAGTGGTCTCCGATTTGAGGAGATGTGTTTCCTGTATGGCAATGACCTGCGCTGGGGAATCTTTCAGATATTGAAGGATTCGATCTCTTCTACCCCTCATGCGCAGGCCATTGACATTCCAGGAAAAATACTGAAGCAACGTCATAGCAACTCATCCCTCTCCTCCATCCCCTCCCACCCCTTATCAAACATTCCTAGCTCCGTCCTGGACCTTGTTGAAAAAGACTTCTGAACTTGATAGCTCAAACCCTGATGATAACCAATACTAAACCTTAAAAAAAACTGTAAGAGAGTTGGCATATGAGGAATTTTTAAGCTTTCACCCCCACCACCCCAAGTGTCCCTACTCTCCACCCACCCCCTGGAAAACCCATCCCTACTTAGACTGGCCTGATGTATTGCTAGAATTTGCGCCCTCAGACAACCCCCCTACCCTGCCCGTACTGCTACAGATCTATACTAGGAAGTTGTACAAGTCCATATTTATGTCCCTTTTTTAACTGTTATTGTTAGCACCTTATAATAGCCACTTTGTGTAGTGCTTTTTTTATACTTTTATTTTCCTCCTCCCTTTTCCTCCCTTTTTTCCAGTGTAAGAATAATTTTTTTTATGTGCTAAACTTAAAAGACTATACCATTATGCTAACTATATATAATTCCCCTATATACAGAATTGATTACTGTATAGAATGGAAATTAATACCTTGTTAATTGATACAGGGGCTTAGATTACATATTTAAGATAGTGAAGTGTACTCTATAGCCTGGATTCTATTCCCATTGAACTTCCCCCACATGAAAAATCCCTTAAGGATTCCAACAGCTCAGCAGCCTCAAGGGGGATCTGATGTTATGCATTTTGTTGTTGAACATAATCCGTAAATACGCAGGAAATCTCATTTGCACCGTAGCGCCCAGGGATCTGAATTTGTCCATCCTTTGACCAAGTTCCCATTGCCGATCCAAGGTGGTCTTGGAAAGATCTAAGCGGACTTCAAAAGGAAACTCTGGACCCTTAAATGTTTTGGATTTCAGTGCCAAGTTTAAAAAAAATTCTTTTAACGTGTACATGAGCAAGTTAACTAATATTTTCCTGGGTTTAACCCTACCAGGGTTTAATCGAAACGGGTCTCTATGCACCCTTTAGATGTCTTTCTCCAAAATATCAGACGGCTCCTCAAGATTTAAAGATTCTTTTAGTAGGGCAACCACAAAGGACTTTATATCGCTCCCTTCTTTCCCCTCCGGAACCTTCAGAAGCCGGAGATTATTCCTCCGCGAATAATTTTCTAAGGATTCCACTCTCTCCCGCATAGCATCTCCCTCTCTTCGCAGATTTTGGATTTTCACTTCAGCTGACCCCAGGTTTGCTTTAAGTGCCTCCACAGAACCCTCCAAGGATTCAGTCCTTTCATAAAGACCATCCACTTTCTTCTCGAGGACTTCACAGGCTGCCCTGATCTCAGTTTGATTCTCTGCAGAGACCAAAAAAAATATTTCTTATATCCTCCTTCATAGATGTAAGAAGGGCCTCAATCGAAACTCCAACTGACTTCTCTGCACCTCCAAAACCGTCAGCCTCTGACCCAGGCAGCGTAGGGAGGGCGAGGATTGAAGCAGGGTGCCCCCCGATTCAGGAGGCAACTTCCCCAGAGCAACCAGGATAAATTGATATGGTCTGGAGGCTAGCCGAGCCATCGATCTGTACTGAGAGCTCAGCCGCGATTATAGGAGAGCCCAGGGGAGCTGGGGGGACCTCAGACATTGAAAGATTTTTATAAGAGGACATACTAGTAGGGGGGAGGAAAATTCCCGGATCAGTATGGCCAATGGAGCTTGCGGGATGGATATTCAGGACCTGGGGCAGTACCCTAAAGAAAGAGCGCAGGGAAGGAGTAATGCGGACTGCGTTGTTTATTGCGCAGTTCTTTTTTGCCCCTCTCTGTGAGCTGTTACGATCTTTAGCTCTGACACCCCCCTCTTTGCCTTGGGCGCCTGACTCAAACTACCTCCGTCAGCACCTTCAGCACCTTCTGAGCTGATATCAGCCCTTATGACCGCGACTGGTGGAGCTTGCGAAACCTGTAGGCGTTGAGTACCCTTACCTCGTTTACTTGTATTTTTTGCGGCTTGCTTCTTGCCTATACGCTTATTAGCAGTGGTGCGGCCACTCTCATTTCTTTCCCTCGACAGAACCACGTCCTCCAACCTCTTTTTACTGATGACCCCACTATCACCGTCTACACCGCCTGGTCCAGAACCATCCTGTGTCAGCGCCGAAACTGCCGGGTCCTCGAGCCTCCCCTCCACTGCTAAAGCAGCCGCTGGAAATAAAGCGCTAATTACTTGACTGCCACTTATTCTGCCCCCGCTTCTTCTGTCTCCGCCAGTGTTGCCCCGGAGGAGACCGCGATCCACCGCTCTGCAGCCACGCCTCAGCTCCACAACTGCTTGCACCCAGAGTGGCAGGAAGGAGGGGTGTGGAGACCGTACTGCAACCATAGCAATAAAAGCCGAACAAGCAGGTAAAAATGAAGTGAAGTGAAGATTTTCCCCAATGCGTACTTGCTCCGCTACTTCCTAGCACTATCCGTGCTACGAACTACATCGTGTGGGGCGGGAGAGAATGGGTTTCTTGCGAGGACTGGCGCTACCGCTTAGCACGCGGGCGTCATGTTTTCCCGGCCAGCGAGTGCATTTTGGTCACTAAACATTCTTACATACCACTGTGATTCGGCATTTGGAAGGAATGCCATAAACACATCCCTCCCTAATCGATATCAATCAATTAAGCAATCAAGATTCATAAAGTACGGCTAATCACCCGATAGGGTATCCAAGTGCTTGCAGGTCCAGAATGCTTATTTGAATAGCCAGCTCTAGAGGGCCATTCTGAATTCTGGAAGTGAGGTGATGGTCCGGAGGTGCGTGGGAAGGGTGTTCCAGGTCTTTGCTATGATGTGGGAAAAGGAGATTCATCCTCTTTTATTTCGGTAGATGTGGGAAGTATGGGCAAGTAAAAAGGAGGTGGATCTTAATCTTCTCCATGGTTAGTGGAAGTTTAGGTGGTGGTTAATGTATGCAGGTCCCTGGTTGTGTAGAGCCTTCTGTGCGTAGATCAGCAGCTTGAACTGTTGTCCCTTCTGTACGAGGAGCCAGCGGAGTTGCCCATGGTGAGGTGTGATATGGGTTCATCAGGGAAGGCCGAGAATGAGTCTGGCTGCAGCATTCTGCTTAGTCTGATGTCTCAGTAGGAGGTGGGTGGTGATACCAATGTAGAAGGTGTTGCTGTAGTCCAATCGGCTGGTGATGAGGGCCTGTGTCACAGTGCATCTTGTGTGTAGGAGCAGCCACTTGAAGATCATACATAGCTTGCGCAGAGTGAGGAAGCCGGCAAAGGAGACGGCGTTGATCTATGATTTCATGGCAAGCTTGCTGTCAATGATGATTCTGAGTTTTCTGGCTTGGTCGATGGGAGTGGGTGCAGGTCCTAGGTCTGATGGCCACCAGGAGTCATTCCATGTGTTGCTGCTATTGCCAAAGATCAGTACTTCCATCTTGTATGTGTTCAGCTGCAGTGAGTTGTTCTTCATCCAGTATGCAATGTCTGTCATGCATCTATAGAAGTTGGTTCTGGCAGTGGTGGGGTTGTTGGTGAGTGAGAGGATGAGTTGGGTATCGTCTTCATAGGAAATTATGTTGAGACCGTGGAAAATGATGATGCTGGCCAGCGGGGTCATATATGCGTTGAAGAGCGTGGGGCTGAGGGATGAGCCCTGGTGGACACCGCAGGTGATCTCCTTGGGTTCAGAGGTAATAGGTGGGATGTGGATCCTCTAGGTTCTTCTGGTGAGGAAGGAGGTAATCTATCTTAGCGCTTCCCCGGGGATGCCGATGTGGTAGAGTCTTTTGATTAGCATGTGGTGCAATATGGTGTTGAAGGCTACAGAAAGGTCGAGGAGGATCAAAGCTGCTCTTTTCCTTGGTTGAGGAGGGTTCGATGTCATTGGTGGCTGCGATCAGGACGGTTTCAGTGCTGTGTTTGCTGCAGAATCGGTATTTGGAGGCATTGAGTAGCTGGTTCTGCTCCAGGTCTGTCATGAGTTGATTGTTGGTGATCTTTTCCATTACCCTCACTGGGAATGGGATCAGGGAGCTTGGGCTGTAGTTTTTGAGCTCGCTGGGGTCGAAGGAGGGTTTTTGAGTAGTGGTCTGACTTATGCGTGTTTCCAAGCATTGGGAAATGTTGTGGTGGTGCTAGTGGTTTTGAGTTCCTGGCCTATCATTTGGTTTCTGATGCTGAAGATGTGGTGCAGCGAGTGGTCTGTGACAGCTCCTGAATGGATGGATTTCATGGTGGAGGTGGTGTTCTGGGGAGAGAGGATGTTCTCGGTAGTCAGTGTGGGGTTCATATTGGTTAAGGTGGTGGCATATCTGTCAAAGAAGTCTCTAAGTGTGGGATGGGATTAGAAGTTTCTATATATGTTTACGATTTTGTTGTTGAAGGGGTGAGGTTGTCGCACAGCTCCTGTGAGGGTATGATCTTGTTTTCACTAGCAGCCAGGTTGGAGAATTCCTTAATAATGTTGAAAAGTTCCTTGATGTTGTTGGTGCTGGTTTTCATGTGTGCGGCAAGGGCTGTCTACTTTGTTTCCCTCAGCAGGAGGTGGTAGAGGTTGAGCGAGGTTTGAAGGGTGCCCTGTCGGAGGTGTCCCTGCTGCTGTACCATCTCCTCTTTAACTGTTTGTTGTCCCATTTCACTGTTCTTAGTTCTTGGATGTACCAGCTGGCCTTTTTGAAGGATTTTCTCTGAATGTTGCTCATGATGGGAATGATGCTGTCTACACAATTGGTGATACAGACGTTAAAGTGTTTCACTCCCTGCTCCCTGCAGCAGTTTTGGAGGTGTTGAGGACATTCGCCCAGCTGGTCTTTGATATTTTGTTCTACCTCAGGTGGGGGGGGGGCATTGATCATCGTGTATGTATCCGCAATTCCAAATGTTACTGAATCACAATTTGGAATGATACATATTAAAATGGATTTTTCTGTTTGTAAAATGCCCGATTCGGCGAATCAGACTGTTGGCGAGCAGAAAAATGCTTGATACATCAGGCCCTTAGTTTACTGACTTGGAAAGGTGGCAGGTTGAGGTTGCACTTATATGTTTTAAACTTGTAAAGAGTGGATGTATTACATTAGATTTGAGCTGCAAAAAAAACATGTTGCCTACAACCTAGTCTTCTGTGTTACAAAAACATTATTTTTCCCAATCAAAATGCCAATACCAATGGCTCCCCACAAAAAATAAAATATTTTTTGTTCTAAACATGCGCGTAAGGGCCATGACTGCAGGTTTCATAGCTGTCCAAATACTTGTATTCCAATTAACAAACTACAGACAAGGACGAACGTATTAGGTGCTGTTACATGAGCTACTCACGTTTCAGGCACTCTATAAAAATTGATCTGTGACAATAACAAACGTTGCAAAAATATAATACATCCCAAAAATATTTTTGAATAGCAACAAACGAAACTGTTTATACAATGTAAGTATTTCATTTGGAAACAGCCCAAAATGCTGCCTGCTGTTCCTTTTGCAGGGCACGCTCTCGGGGCCTCTATTACATTCCTGTGGGTTGTACTAAAGTGCGATATCTGTCACAGAAGTGTCAGAGCAGCCAAAAGAAAGAGTGACTCAGCTACAGCATGCAGATGCCGCGAGAACAGGTCAGCAGATCACGAGCCCAGTGTGTACAAACAGCCGTTCCTTGAGCGCGTGTCCCTCGTGGCACAACTCAAGTAACACTTGTCAAATTCATATTAGTTTGCATATTTTTCAGAACAGATGCTCTACATCTAGGAAAATATTTTTCTCTCGGGATAGTCCTCTATTTTTTTATATTGTGGAAGATATTTACTTTTTCAGTGCCACTATTTTAAAAGATAATATGAATGTAAATAGCATAAGTCGTCCCACTCCGAAGCCGAATAGAATGACTAGTATGTTGGATAATATGTAAAAAACACAAGAACAAAGATATGAAATGAAAACTGAAAATCCGATAAAGTGTGAGGGTACTAGGAATACGATACAGATTAACATTTCCCCATCAGTGAGAGCGTAGGTATCCCCAAAGCATGACATTACTAAAAATCACTTTTTAAAGATTAATACATCAAAATAAAAAAAAATGCAGGGCACCATTTACAATATTTTGCCATAGGGCAGCACCACAAGCCTTCCTGCTGCGTTGCCCTACGGAAAAAGAAAAGGGCAGGAATGCCCCTTATCCAACCAATACAATTGGCTGCCATGCACCAACGCAGGCACACTTGCACCATGGTGCAAAGGTGTCTGTGATGTAGGGATGATTGTTTTTGTGCAGGAAGGGACACATTCCTGCAATAAAACATTCAATGGAGGCGTTTTCCTTCCTCAGTGTGCTGCTGAATTAAGCATACATAAGAGTAAGAAATTAGGAGAAATAATGTTATCTCTCCTCATTGCGCCTCCCCTGTGGAGAGGTGGGCTTTTGACGCATTCCCAAGTTTACACCTTGTTGTAAATCTGAGAATGGGCGAAATGCCTTGGGTGTTACATGGGAACACCTACTGTAACGCCCTTGGCACGCCTCCCAATTGTAGTGTGAGACAAAGCACAGACTTGCTCTGTGTTGCCTCACTCCATATCTACAAGGCCATGAAAAGCCACACAGGGTGGCTTCATGTGCCCTAGTAGATATGACTAAACCCTGTACTACATTAAATTTCACATCAAGTGACATTTCAGTGATGCACACGACATGACGCCGTTTTACCCTTTAGAGAGGAGAGAAGGACCCAACATATAATTGGTGTTTGGATGAAGGACGACTAAAAAGGGCACACTGCATTTTACAAATCTATGCATTAAGGCATTGGTCCATGTAAATTCTTAACATACTTTTTGTTGATCTACAGGGAAAATACATTTTGATCATCTAATTCAGATTCATAATGCTAAAATTACACCCACACTAATTTATCTTACAAAGCATACCCGCTCAGATCCTGCTTATTTTTAAATGAGAGTGAGGGGAAAATATTACAAGACTGTTGCTCACTTTGCTCAACAAGCCGGTTCCTGCCAATTCAATTAGTAAGGATCGAGCTTGGGATTGTGAGCAGATTTGTACAGTCTTTAGTGAATATAATAAAAGGGAGAAATTATGAGTTTTGGCAGTGCACAAGTGGGCATCATACCACCGCCCTGCTCCTGCACGCCAAACTTCACCGCCACCTGCCCACCAGATTTAGAGTAAAATAGTGGTCTAGCGGGCTGCTTGGCAGTCCTGCGGCGGTGCAGTTTAAAAGCTCTGAGTCTTAAACTGCACTGGTGCAGGACCACCAGTGCACATTCCTGCACTGCATGGATTTTCCAGCCATGCCATGCAGGAATGAGGTACATACACACAAGAGGCGCATCTAGTGCCCCCTTGTATGCATCCCAGTGCATACGGCTTTCTTTCCTCACTACCAACTGTTTCGTAGAAATAAGAATCTCCATGAGACCGCTGGCGGTGAGGAAAGTCGTAATATGCTTGGTGGTGCCACAGGGCACCCCATAGCATATTTCAGCCCTCAGATAGCCAAGCCACTTCCTGGGACTCCCTGATTCCTGGCAGTTGCAGCAGTTCTATGGCAGTTTGACTACCCAAGTTGTAATCCAGCAGTCAAACCCCAGTGCAGTGGTGGCTGGACTGCCACTGCTGTGCCACCGTGAGCATGGAGGTCCGTGGACTCATAATTAGGCCTTAAGTGTTGTTTCAAACTGTTGCATGGTACCAATCCTTCTTTAAGACCGCTTCTTATGGCAGAAATGAAGCAAGACTCCCCGGCCTATATAGTTAGAAATGTTGTCTAGTTCCTGAAAGTACTTTGTGTGTGATGTTGCTTTGCTGAGGACGGTTGTGACTTTTTTCAAAGCCCAATCTCCCCGACCAAGGGTTCTATTAGGATGGCGGTTGGAAAATCACACCGACCACCATGGTAGCATGAAAACACTTCCCGCTAGGAGCGCCGGAAAACTGTTGGTCCAAGTAGTATGCTCTGCAGTCGAAATCCGACTGTGGCAGTCAGATTCTGGCAGTTAACATTGCGGCGGTTGATGGTGCCAGCAGCACCGCCACGAAGTCCAAAAAAGCATGTCCTGCATGTCCCTGCACTGTGTGGCAGGCATTGCACAGTGCCTGCCACCTGGTACAGGGACGTGTAGGGGGCCCCAGTGCACCCACACACTCCCCCAACACATTGGGGGCCCGCAATGGACCCCCAGAGACATTCTCTGCATGCCTTTCCATGGCGGTCCCACCGCCGCAGAAGGCTGGCTAACGCCAGCATCATAATCATGCTGGCAGTGCTTTGCCCTGATCCACCACAATTGTAGCGGTCCGGCTCCGCATGCCAGGCAAGCGGGCGGACTGCAACCGGATGAAAAGTGGCGGGTGGAAAATCGCACCGCTTCGGTCACGACCGCAAAGCTAATTGGACCGGTGATTTCAGGGTTTCGATGGCGGGCGGATGTTCGCCGCCGGTCCGGCGGTTGCTACGGCCGGCCCGGCGGCAGCCAGCCACCCGCCATCCTAATCGACCCCTTGGTTACACACTTGATGAGTTCTTTTGTGCTTCCCTGGAAATCTATAAAACATTGTGTACAGATATTTAACTGGAGAGGTCTCAGCCTACTTTTCTTTCTGAATCCCCATTTTATTAAGTGTTGCCTCATATGAAATATGCCTCTAAACAGTGTTTTGGCAAGGAGAAATAAGAATTTCCAAATATCATCCATTTGTGTCATATAGGAGACCAAAATATGTTCCACGTTTTGCACGTATGTCCCACACTGAAAAAGGCCAGAAACAAATATTTACTTCTTATAATGATAATATTTAAGTCAGACTCACACCAGGATCCGGTGGACTTGTTACAAAATCATCCAAATACATGTTTAAGTTTTTTAAAGTGTATACCTTTTTTAAATCTTTCTTACCTGTTTTTTAAATGGAAGAAATATTACATTATTTTTATGAGTCATAAGAAATAACCTATTATTAGAAATGGGGGTTCCTATTTGGCAAGTTGTCCCCTGTCCAAGTACGGGCAATTCTTCTTAGTCAGGATAAGGGGTATAGACGCCTAAAATAACCCCTGCTCAACACCTTGGTAGCTTGGCATGAGCAGTCAGGCTTATCTCAGAGGCAGTGTGTACAGCATTTGCACATAAACAGCAGTAATACAGTGAAAACACTACAAAAGGACACCACACCCGTTTTAGAAAAAATATCCAATATTTTATCTGGCAAAACAAGACCAAAAATGATAAAACGCCACCATACAGTTCTTAGAAATATCAATAAGCAAAAATACAGTTCCTTGAAGTTTGATTGCTCTATCCGGGGCTAACACGGTGTTGTGAACAACAAATCTAAACAGTTCTGGCTGATGGTGGTGTCGCAGGCCAGCTACGGTGTTGGGAAGACCCGTAAAAAGTACCTGTAGAAATGCAGGGCATTGGTGGCCTCGCGATGAGCCTCGAAGAGCTGGCGTCGGCAGGCGTCAGTTTGTGAGGTCTGTGCAGAAGTTGTTAGGCCTTTTGAGTCACACGTGTTGCAGATTGAACTCAAGAGCACTAGCATCAGTGGGCATCAGGGCTGCGGTTCTGCATGCAGTGCTCTCCGTTGCAGAGCAGGTAGCAGCTTGGTAATGGTCATCAAGAGGCGTTGGTGAGACCAGGGCTGCGGTGCGAAGTGGTGTGGGGCTTGTTGCAGTGCTAGCAGGCCACAGTGCAGGCAGTGGAATCGTCTTTGCTGAAGCGCTGTTGTTGGCTCATAAACAGGAGTCAATGGCGATGGCAAGCTAAGGTTGCGGTGTTGGATGGGGTGGTGTGTCGTGTAACTTATGAGCGGTGCCCTCAAACCACGGTGCAAGCAGCAGCATTGATGTTGTCATTGAGCGCCGCTGTCAGGTATACAAGGGAGGTGGTGTGAAGTGACGCATTGCGAAGTGTGGTTCCCACTGGTCATAGTGCAAGCAGTGGCTTGGTGTCGGTGTCAGGTGTCATCGTCAGTCAGACCGGGGTTGCGTTGTGAAGTGTGGTGGTGCCCTCTGTGGTGCATTCAGGACACAGAGCCGGCAGCAGCATCATTGATGGCATCAGTTTGCTTTTTTTCTGTTGCAGCACAAAACATGAGGTTCCCAGTGCTGGTAGCAGAAGAACTTGGAGTCTTTGCTGTTTCTGAGACTTCTTGAACAGGGTGTAAGCTCTACCTCAAGCCCTTGGAGAAACTAAAATAAAAAAGTTGCAGAAAGTTCAGTCCTATCCTTTTTCTGCCCAAGACAGAAGCAGCCACTGCAGGCCAACACAGCGAAGCATGCAGCAAAGTGGTAGGTCCTCCACACAGCTTCTCCAGCTCTTCTTCTGGGCAGGTTCCTTGATTCAAAAGAGCAATAAAATCCTGGTGTCAGGGACCCAATATTTTTTATGTGGCAAGGGTCTCTGAACCAAGTCCAAACCAGTTCTACCCTCTCTGGCCCAGCTTTGCTACAAGAGGTGGAGATAGCTTTGTGCAGATGAGACACTGCCTATTCGGATGCTAGTAAAACTCCTCCCACCACTCTAAATGCAGACCAGGCCTATTCAGCCCACTATGAGTCACCCAGGAAAGGCAGGACACACCTCAACCACCCTCTGACTGTCTACAGTGAATGCTCATCCCCAGCCCTTTCACTCCAAAAATCTAGACAGTCAATACACAATCCAGCAGAGGCACACAGAATGGTTAAGATAATGCCTACTTTCTAAAAGTGGCATTTTCAAACACCCAATTTAAAATCTATCTACCTAAAAGGAAGTGTTATTAAATTCTGAGTTCAGAAAACCTAAACTCAATTTCTCGACCTTGTCCCAATGGAAAGATCTACTTGTAAGATGTTACAAAGCTATTCCTATGTTAGCCTATAGGGCAGATAGCCTTGCAATAGTGAAAAACAAAATTGGCAGTATTTCACTATCAGGACATGTCACACAAACCAAGGAATGTCCTACCTTTCACATACACTGCACCCAACCTAGTTGGGTACCTTGGGCCTACCTGAAGGGTGTTCTATAGTTAGAGAAGGGATGGTTAGGGCCTGGCAAGTGGGGCACATCCCAGGCAGACATGTCAGTAAAAACTGCATGGAGACACTGCAAGGGCAGGTCTGAGACACCTTTGAAAAGCTGCTTGTGTGGGTGGCACATCAGTGTTGCAGGCCCACTAGCAGCATGTGATTTACAGGCCCTGGGCACCCACAATGCACTATACTAGGGAATTGGTAGTAAATCAAATAGGCCAAACATGGGAACACAAATCCATAACCACAATTTACAGTAGAAGCACTTGCACTTTAATACTGCGCAGCAGTGAGAAAGTGTGCAGGGGCACTAAACCAGCAGAACAAATTCCACCATACCATTAAAGCAGACAGGGGAAACACACCAAAAGATGCAAGGTCTAACACTTATGTACTAGGCTTTTTTTTATAAGCTGAGATGTGGATTTTATTCTGTTTAATATGTTGATGACTGTAGACCTCAGGTGAGGTCCAAAAAGTTTTTTAACTAAACTTGAACGTATATCTGCGGACAGAAATATTGGATAAAAAGATTGTGATACAAAAATATTGGGATGCAGAAATATCATTGTCAAGAATATCATTTGTTTAGGTGAGTGATATAGTTTTTAAGAATATCGCTGTTGCTAATATCGTTTTCAGTGATATAGTTGTAAAATAATAATTTTTTATTATGTTAATGTGTTTTTGTTTATAAATTAATTTTATGTGTTATTAGTGTTTGTATGATTGCTCTTAATTTTTTTTTAATATAATTTGTAATTTTAACAGTTTGTATTATTTAATTTAACTGCTAATAGTAAATTACAGTGTTCTAGTGGGTTGTTGGGTTTGTAGGGGGACAGGGTGAGAAGTGAATTATTTAATAAATATTTATTTTTAAGTAAGTATGTGATTGATCTTAATTATGTAAATCATCTAGTACTGAATGATTTGAGTTTCATTTAAGGTGTGGGTTATAGAGAGTGAAGTGTATTAAATAATAATGAATAAACAATTAATGATAATTTCATTATTAAATTGATTATTATGTAAATTGTGTTATATTTATTTATTTCAGTTATATTTTAAGTGTGGGCTGGTAGGTTTGTAGGTGTATAGGGTGGGAAATTAATTAAGAAATATTAAAATAAAATAAAATGTTTTATTGATAATTATTAAATTGCATATTAATTATGTTAATTGTTTAGTTGTTTTGTTAATATATATATTTATGTTAAATAATATTGTCTATATAAACAGTTTTATATATTTTTTTAAATTAATACTGTTATTCCAATATGTAATGTTTTTAAAGTGAAGTACTTTCCCTACTTTTGCACAGACAGGAGTGGGAATAGTAAATGTAATCCCTCCGAAGGCCAACACTTTTCCAACTGTAGCAGTGACTGAAGCTGATATAGTAAATCTTACCCCCTCCGAAGTTCAACGCTTTCCCCACTTTTGTACAGACTGGAGTGGAAATAGTACATTTAACCCCTCTGAAGTCCAATACTTTCCCTACTGTTGCACAGACTTTAGTGGGAATAGTAAATCTTACCTCTCTGAAGTCCAACACCTTTCCTATCGTTGCACAGACTGTAATTGGGAATAGTTATTATAACCTCTCCTAAGTGCAACACTTTCCCTATTGTAGCACATATTGGAAAGGGAATATTCATTTGAACCCCTCCGAAGTCCAATGCTCTCCCTACTGTTGTACAGACTACAGTGACAATAGTAAATTTAACCCCTCTGTAGTCTTGTGCTTTCCCTACTGTGTATATATATATATATATATATATATATATATATATATATATATATATGTTCACTCAAAATAAACATAGGTTTCAGGCAGGTTATATTTAGGAATTATCATTTAAAAAAAACTTAAAAATTCACTGGAAAAAACCTAGGTTTCAGGGGCGTTATAGTTAGTTGGACATTTCACTCTTACAAAACCATTGAAATTCCCCAGTTATAGTTAGTTCAGATAACTATAACTTGTTGATGTAAACTGCCTATTCGGTTTTGCACGTGAGTAGTTTCCTGATCTGTATCAATTCCTCACTGAAAGGAGTTCTATAGCTTGTTCTATAGATGGCACAGGATGGCTCAGCACACACCTAAAAGTTCAAAATATAATAGCAGGAAATACAATACAATATCTCCCAAATGAATAGGGTAAAAATATCCTTATTCTATTCCTTTGTATGGTATTTCTTCATAAGACTTTGTTCATTTTAAAAACACAATACAAAATGCATAGCCTATGAATTTTGTGCTTGCTTGTTAACCATTAATCAGGATATTGTATTGCATTTTCTGCTATTATATTTCAAATTTTTAGGTGTGTGCTGAGCCATCCTGTGCCTTGTGTTTTTGGTTTTCCAAAACTGTGGGAACTAGTAGAAAGGTCGAGTTCCCAGCTCTTTGCACCACCATTTTTGTCTACATTTTTTAATACAATATTTACTGGTGTAGGCTTTGAGTGCCCTGACCTTCTATCTCATGCTTTACTTGTTCTTTTGATGGCGAATATGCATGCACGACATGTAGTGCATCTTACAAACCCCTTCTTTGGAGACAGCCAATTGGAAGTTGTTCTGACCTCAGGACTACTGCTCACTAATGAGCCTTTCATGGATCTCGATTTTCTGAATGTCATTTTGGGATTAGCTGGTAATTACTCCCCCAACATCGGATCACTCAACACTATTGGCCAATTCTTTTTTATAATCGTTCGCAGTGAGTGCTGTTGTTTGTTGAATGTCAGTATCAATCTTGTCTCCTGTTAAGATGATGGTGTAGCTAGTTTTTATTCAGAGGTAAAACAATCGACCTGCCCAGTGCTGTGGATCTTTTAATTGATGCCAAAGGGGATGATGGACGGAGAGCTTGAGCAAATCAAACACTCACCCCCAGTCAACTGATCTGGGTTTAATCCATCATCATTCTTTAGCTCACTCCACCACCCCAGTTCAGACATGGCCATATGCAAATCAGTCTGACCCTGTGCCTCATGGGAACAGTCCAGCCCGAACTGCCACGCCATGTCTTCCCTGGACCAGAAACAAGCATCCTGGGACCGGTTTCTGGCTAATCAGTCGTCATCAGCCAGGCTAGCTTGAATCCAGTGGCTTAGTGAGCAAGGGACCCACGTCTGCGCATACCCTGCCAACTTAGGGTGAACAAAGCGATACCAAAGTGGATGATGGATGGGGAGCTTTAGCAAATCAAACACTCACCCCAAGTCAACTGATCTGGGTTTAATCCATCATCATTCTTTAGCTCACTCCACCACCCCAGTTCAGACATGGCAGTATGCAAATCAGTCTGACCCTGTGCCTCATGGAAACAGTCTAGCCCGAACTGCCAAGCCATGTCTTCTCCGGACCAGAAACGAGCCTCCTGGAACTGGTTTCTGGCTAATCAGCCGTCATCAGCCAGGCTAGCTTGAATCCAATGGCAAAGTTAGCAAGGGACCCACATCTGGGCATACCATGCCAACTTAAGGCGAACTAAGCGATACCAAAGGGGATGATAGACGTAGAGCTTGAGCAAATCAAACACTCACCCCCAGTCACAGATCTGGGTCGAATCCATCATTGTTCTTTAGCTCACTCCACCACCCCAGTTCAGACACAGCTATATGCAAATGCCCTGTGCCTCATGGGAACAGTTCAGCCCAAACTGCCAAGCTGTGTCTTCCCTGGACCGGAAACAAACATCCTGAGACTGGTTTCAGGCTAACACCCCTCATGATCCAGGCTAGCTTGAATCCAGAGGCAAAGTGAGCAAGGGACCCACGTCTGGGCATACCCTGCAAACTTAGTTCAAACAAAGTAAGCACATGGAGAAGATAGACGGAGTGCTGAAACTTTTCAAACAGTCACCCCCTTGTGTTTTTGGTTTTCCAAAACTATGGGAACTAGGAAGGTCAAGTTCACAGCTCTTTGCACTACCATTTTTGGCCGAATCTTTTAATACAATATTTACTTGTGCAGGCTTTGAGTGCCCTGACCTTCTATCTCGTGCTTTACTTGTTCTATTGATGGCGAATCTGCATGCACGACATGTAGTGCATCTTACGAACCCCTTCTTTGAAGACATCCAATTGGAGATTGTTCTGACCTCAGGACTGCGGCTCACTAATGAGACTTTCATGGATCTCGCTTTTCTAAAAGTAATTTTGGGATTAGCTGGTAATTACTCCCCCAACACCGGATCACTCAACACTATTGGTCAATTCTTTTTTATAATCGTTCGTAGTGAGTGCTGTTGTTTGTTGAAGGTCAGTATCAATCTTGTCTCCTGTTCAGATGGTGGTGTAGCTAGTTTTTTGTTCAGAGCTAAAACAATTGACCTGTCCAGTGCTGTGGATATTTTAATAGCATTTTCTTTGGCCTGGTCAGTGTAATCTCTCATCATAAATATGTTCTTGCTATCAGTTTCGGCCAGCAATAGATCTGAATCATTACTGCAAATTCTTCTAATACTCAGCATCTCCCCATGGGGGATGCTGTGTATTAAAAGCTCGGATGGTGACTTGTAGCATGAAGTGAAGTATTTCCTGCAGTTTTTTCCTTGCAATATAGTTATATACATAACTGCTCCAAATCAAACAAACTCCACCAAACTCTTTTGAAAATGGGTGCAATCAATCGTGAGGGTGGAATCAAGTATTACATCAAGCTCATGTGCAAAACACTAGACACTCACGGGGTATATTCTCCATCCTTTTTTAATAGTAGTGCTCAGATGCGTTTCGGCTATAATGCCTTTCTCAATGATTGTGCTAAAAACAGACAAAATTTCAAAATTAACATGCGCTCTTTTTGGCAAATCAAATAACAGCATCATAGAAGGACTAGGCCGTTCTGATGTCACAACACAGTTCTTTTCGGGCGCCATATTGCGTGTGTCATTTATACCCCAAAGTCCATGTCCACTATATCTTGGAGATATCTCCATGTTAAAACACAATTCCACTTTGGATAGTTTTTTTCCTAAGACATGCTGTACGACAAAAAAAAAAAAGCTGATATTATCACAGTCCATCTTTAGTTTATTATTTTCGTTCTTTAACATCGGCCATTGATTTTCTCAGTATCTGGATGTACACCTTGTCATACCGCAAACAGTGTGTTCCACAACTATGAATAGGCACACAACCGTGGGGATAGGTATATTGACCACACTTTCCTCCGGATTTGAATAATCCTTGACTCAGTCAAACAGTTGGGTGCCGATTTAAATTCACTGCTTTTCATACACTTTTGAGGCGGTTCAGGCGGCACCTTAGTTATCTGCTCCAAATCCACCAAACTCTGCCAAACTCTTTTGAAGGTAGGTGCCATCAATTGTGAGGGTGGACTCACGTATTAAATCAAGCTCATGTGCAAACCAATAGTCACTCACAGGGTATATTCTACATTTTTTTTTAATAGTAGCGCTCAGACACGTTTCAGCAATAATGCTATTGCGCTAAAAAATGACAACATTTCAAAATTAACCCGAGCTCTTATTAGCAATTCAAATCACAGCGTCATAGAAGGACTAGGCCGTTTTGATGTCACAATATTTATATGCCAACTGTCCATGTCCACTATATCTTGGAGATATCTCCATTTTAAAACATAATTCCACTTTGCATAGTTGATTTTCCTAAGACACGGTGTATTACACAAAAACTCAAAGCTGAAGATACTGCAGTAAATGAGGAAAATAGGGAGCTCTATAACAAATAAGTCTCCCAAGATGGCCACCATAGAAAAAAGATCCCACATGTAGCACAAATATCACCCAAATTTAGCCCAAGTATAGCCCAATGATGAAAGTGTGCAAAACACTTAATTTATTTTGTTTCTTTGTAGTTTGTTGCAGCCCAGACTTGTACTGAAGGTATTGGACTGCTTCACCTGTGCAGCAATCACATTACACAAGGACACATTCTGTTGGGTTTTAGGTTTGGGGAGCCTTAGTGATTTACCCAGAATCACAGGATGTCAAGTTTATGCACACACTTGAACCTGGCCCCCAGTTGAAAAGTCTGCAGCTCTAGCTGTAACGCTACCCTCCTCTCCCCAAAGTGTAACATATAATCAAGGGATCAACTGGATAAAACAACATAAAAATAGCAAATAATTAAAAAGTGCTCAGAAAATATGTCCTTAGAAAATATGTCCTCATTTTAATTTTTTAGAACACTAACCATAATTTCTTTGGGAGTTATAGCCTCTTATTTTTATAATTTCTAAAGGAAATGCTTTAGTTTTTACAGTTTTGACTACATGAAGATGATGTCAGGTGTGTCACACTTTTGCAATAAATAAAGAATGTTAGCAATGTAGTTGTTCATTAGAATACTGTTGTAAGAGAGGGATCAGGGATATTGATAATTGAGAACAGGGAGGAGGGTTCAGAGGCAAGAAGATGACCATGCTGGGCAGAGAGAGGGGCAGTGGCAGCACAACAGATCAAGGAGGGTAGGGGAAAGGGAGTTGGGGCAACAAACCAACCATGTAGAACAGGCAAGAGTGGCTTGTGGCACTATAACAGATCAATGAGGGCAGAGAGAAGAGTCAGTGGTAGTACAACCATACATGTCAACACAGCACATCGGACCAGGAAGGGCAAGAGGGAGGGGGATGGTGAATGGACTCCGACAACATAGGGTAGAGAGGAGGTGGATGAGCAGTAAACCAACTGTTCAGGCAGGCATGAAGGGCAGTAGAACACAGGGCTGTAATGGGGGAGCATAGGCCTGGCTAATGTTTGAAAAGGAGGAGAATGGGAGGCATGAGCAGCAAGCTTGGGTGGGGGCAGTACAATACCAGGCCAGGCCCTGTGTCCAAACGCCCCCACGTGCAACGCAAAGGGCATCTTACTTAACTTTAAAACAAATGCTTAGAAATTCACTGAAAACAACAGGTTACAGCTACCTTATAGTTAAGAAATAGAATTTAAAAATCCTTAGAAATTCACTAAATACCAAAGGTTACAAGTACAGGCTCAGATTTCACTCATATAAAACCAGTGAAATTCAACAATTATAGCTACCTGAGCTAGCTATAACTTATGCCTCCGCAATACACTACTCAATTCAATTATATCCTTCTTTATTCGGATATGCAGAAATATCCATAAAAGTACAGAATAAAACCAAGACAGTACATACATAAAGAAGAGATTAAAAATCAGTAAGTGTAATGAACATATTAATATGAATACACAGGATTATATACATAGTGTAGTAGTCAATTCGACAAATCCATCATATAGCAATAATAAGCCTATAGGTTCAGAGATAATAAAAGAGCAATATTTCAGGTATAGCAGCATCAAATATTAAAAACTGACACTTTGGCACATATTAATAAAAACTATAAAATTATGCGGACCACATATAAATTGATTCAAATGCCAAGCATACAACCAAACTGTCTACACTGTGTTCATAGAGGCACGAAAGCGAACAGCCAATCTCAAGAAGGTACTAACACGGAATGTTAAATTGTCCCCATTGAGTATGACAATCTCCCTATGTGCTTCCCTAAAAGCGGTAATGTCGTGAGCCTTGAAATAGGGAATCAGCAGCTGCTTAGTATATATTTGGTAAAAACTCACAGAAAAATAAAAAGTGTAAGATAGATTGACTGCCACTGTTACCACAAAGCAAAGCCTTTGCTCAAGGTTAGAGTTGAAGCCTAAGTGAAAGCAAAGTAAATATTTTAAGGTGCCAGCCATAAGGCGGAAGAGCAGGCTTCATTCCCAACAATTAATCGCCTTTGAGAGATATCTAGCTGGCGATTTTGTGGGAGCCTTCTACACCTAGCATACTTATATACTGGGCAACTGAGGGTTTCAAAATTTAACGCTCACGTCTCAAGTTGCCATAGTAAGTGTACAGGGCCCCCTGAATAGACTTTTTTTAATGCCTGCCATATTTCCTGAATCTGTAAAAATATGTGACAGATTTACAATACTCAGGCTGGTCTTGACAGCCGCCAACCACTGTATGTCTCCACCCTTATTGCAGTTAAGACAATCAACTATGATATCTCTGGTTAGCGTAGCTGCTGGATTTTGCCATACTTTCATCCAGAAGATCACTGAGCGGGTCCTAATATAATGCTCAATAAATGATAATTTTACCTCATGATGGCAAACAAAAAAGAAGATCTTATTGGTGTCCCCAAAACTCTCTGACAAAATCTATTTTCTTCTACCTGAATGTTGTTACAATTTACATGACCCCAGATTAAAAAGTGCTCAGATGAAAAATGCTCAGAAAATATGTCCTTAGAAGATATGTCCTCATTTTAATTTTTTAGAACAATAACCATAATTTCTTTGGGAATAAGAGCCTCTTATTTTTATAATTTCTAAATGAAATGCTTTAGTTATTACAGTTTTGACTACATAAAGATGATGTCAGGTGTGTCACACTTTTGCAATAAATAAAGAATGTTAGCAATGTAGTTGTTCATTAGAATACTGTTGTAAGAGAGGGATCAGGGACTTTGATAATTGAAAGCAGGTAGGAGGGTTCAGAGGCAATAAGATGACCATGCTGGGCAGAGAGAGGGGTAGTGGCAGCACAACAGATCATGGAGGGTAGGGGAAAGAGGGTTGGGGAAACCAACCAACCATGTAGAACAGGAAAGAGTGGCTTGTGGCACTATAACAGATCAATGAGGGCAGAGAGAGGAGTCAGTGGTAGTACAACCATACATGTCAACATACCCAATACAGCCAGGAGACTCCTGATGTTTTTTAAGGCCAAAAGGGCTTTAGTCTATCTGTCTCCTGCCTAAAATCTCCTCATTTTCAATGTAAGCCAATGGAGAAAATCAATTCCCCAGTTTTTTTCAAAATCTCATGCTTACCAAATTCAAAATGTTGCATGTATGGTACATTGGATCATGGAGGGCAGGAGGAATGGGGTAGGGACATGGACTCAGATAACAGAGGTCAGGAAGGAGATGTGCAGGGGTGCCAAACGTACCTCATAGGGCAGGTATCAGGGCTTCCAGCTGCACACAGTACACCACACAGGGCAAGTGGGATGGCAACGCGGCACAACAGGCTATGGAATGGATTAGGGAGGGTTAGGGCCATGCACATGGACAACAGAGAGCAGAGGGGAAAGAGGCAATGGCATCAAGCTCACCGCACCGGACAGACAGGAGGGACAGTTGCAGCATAATGGACCATGAAGGGCAGGAGGGAGGGGGCAGGGGCATGACAATGGACCAGACAAGGCAGGAGGGAAAGGATTGGGGTCTTCATATGGAAAATGGAGGGCAGGGTAAGGGCAGGAGCAGCAATTTGACCATGGGCACTTGGTGCACACCACACCATGGAGGGCAACAATGAGACTATAATGGGATACACACAGACAAAAGAAGGGAGGTGGGAGGGGGTCAGGGACAGCAAGCAGACAACACTGGGCAGGTGGGATGGGCTGTGGCAGCACATGAGACCATGCATGGCAAGCGAGAAGGTTAGTGGTAGCACAGCGGCCATAGTGAGCAAGAGGGAGGAGGCAGGGACATCATTAAGCACCATGGAGAGCAGAACGAACGGGTATGGTAGGGGCTGGACACAGACAAGGGAATGCAGGGGAAGTGTCTTCATAACAGACCATGTAGGGCAGGCTGGAGGAGCAGTTGCAGACAACAGAGCAAGGGAGGGCTGAGGGTTGTGGCAGCAAAATGGAGCATAGCGGGCAAGAGGAAGTGGATACAGGCATGGAACAGCTAGGTGTAGGTGGCAGGGTCAGGTGGCAGCCATATAACGATGCTTGGCAGGTGGAAAATGCAGTGGCAGCTCAACAGAACACTCAGTGTAAATAGGAGGGTCAGTGGCAGGTCCGTGGAACATGGTGGGCAAAAATGAGGGAGCATGGGCATGCGCACAGACATCAGATTGCAGGTGGAAGGAAAGTAGGGGCAGCAAGCTAAGCACAGAGGCTAATCAGGAGGGCAAAAATAGGGCATAGAATTGGGCTACGGAGGGCAGGAAGAGTGGGCAGAGACATCAAACTAAATTGAGTGAAGTGACAGCACATCGGAACAGGCAGGTATATGGGGCAGTCAATCCAGTGTGTCTAGGCCAGAAAGGGGGGGTGTTAGACCTGTCTGGTTTTTTTGCGTAGTCCCTCCAAATTATTATTTATTTTGTCCCCTTTTTCCCCCCATACCTTTATTAATTTTTGTGTCCACTAGCTTTTTCTAGGTGTTGGTCAAGGGGATAGGTGTTCTTTCTCCCCCTCATAGTTTTTCACCTCAGGCCTAGAGGCCTGTTCTGACAGGAGAAATAGTTGGAGTCACACAAAATGGTGGCTACCAACTGCCCTAACTGCCAAACCCAGAACTTCCCCATAGACTAGTATAGGGCGTTCCAGAACCTTCTGGTCCCTTCTGGACTCCAGAGGGTCAGCCTATAAAAGGCGGAATGCTGGACAGCCATTTTGTCTGTCAGTGAGGAGCAGCTAGAGTGAAGGCTGAGGTCTGGTAGGGGTAGGAACCTGAAGGGTGGATTACTCTTCAAGGGTAGCCTTCTGTCAAGGCTTTCCCACCTCCCATTTCCTGTTGTCCTAGCCAAGTTAGTTCATCCTGCTGATCCTGGACAGTTAGGTAAAGGGGTTAATTCCAGTAGTCTTGGGAGCTGAGAAGGACCCTGCCCTGGGAGCTGAAGTAAGAGTTTCCTGGTGCCCCTAAGACTGTCCAGTAAGGAGGGATAGGGGATTAGTGCTGGAGAAGAGCTCTGTGGCTCTACTCTGAAGGAGCCCCCCTTTTTACCCCCCCTCCACTCTATAGGGTGGAAAGGAAGCACCTCCTTGGTATACAACAAGATTTCCTTACTTCTGATTTATCCTGTGATGTGTGGCAAGCCTTTCATCCTGTCCGGTGGAAAGTGAGGGGCTAGGAACTCGTTCCTTTCATCAAATTGGGAGCGGGACCCCTGGGGCACCGATCGCGCTCCGTGTCAGCGCCTTCACAGGATCCACTGAGCCTGAAAAGCCCTGTGAGGCTTCCCTTCATAAGCGGGACCCCGGGGGCGCCTGCCGCGCTCCAGTCGCGTTGCTGTGCAGCGCCCCGGTTGCCAGGAGGAAGTGAGGGCGAGATACTGCCAAAAGGCGCCTTCGCGCATGCCCAAGCGTGCAGTTATCCCCGGCCCAGGAGGGGCCTAAGATCGAGCAGGCCCGGGAGTGAGGCGTCTGTCCTTTGAGTGGGCGCAGTGGGAGGCGGCACCAGCACGAGCGCTACCGCGCATGCCCGCTGGAGGAGTGTCTTCGCCGACCAGCGCGGAGGAGAGGCACCGGGAGCTTCCTCAGCTTACGCGAGTGATCTGCCCTCTTCCTCCTGCTCGAGCGCCACACTGAGGAGCTGGCCCGAGCAGGGAGGGAGAGTTAAGAAGCCCGGTAGGGGCCTGGGGGGCATCGTGGTGTCTGCCTTTGTTTCCTTCCGCTCGAGCGCCTCACAGAGGAGTCGGCCCGAGCGGGGGAAGGAGCACTGAGGAGTCTTCTGAGGCGAGAGAGCCTTTCCAGCCTCGGCTCCTTGGCCTCATCTTCTGTTTTTCCCCATTACTTCTGCGCAGGAAGGTTCCAGCATCAACCACGGCACAAGTAAGGAGTATTTCATGTGGGGGAAGTGACCTTCACATCCAGAGTGTGACTAGTATCTGTGATTGAGACCCGACAAGTTAATGAACAGAGGGTCTGTCCCCAGGAGTGCAGTGCCCTTAAGGACTCCCTATTGGGACTTCATTGAATGTTGATTTGTCTGGTTAAAACTATTTCTTCTTTGGTCCAGAGTAAAGGGGAAGAAAGGTATAACTTCCTCTAGGGGAGTATAAGCTTATCCTCAGGGAAACTAATGTTCTTTGACAAGAAGGTAACAAGTTAAGAATTGGAAGTGTAGGGTTACTAATGTAATGGATATGGCATACCTGATTAAATATAAGTGCTGTTCTTGCCTCTTCTGCGGTAATGCTGTAATGAAAGGTTTGGAGAGCCAAACCAGCAGAGTTTAATGTAATGTACTAGTAATGTCAATTGATGATTTAATTTAGCAATTCTGCAGGGATTGTATCAATTTTAGAACTAAGCTGTATTGAGCTGTGAACTCTAATAGGAAAACTGCTTAAAATGTTGATTTAGTAACTTTGTTAGACTAAGTGTATTGACAGGATTTAATGTTCCATACTGAGCTGTGATTTTAGAAGTATAAAGCAGAGTATATTATTTTTATGAACAAGCTCTTATTTTTCCATACTTTGGTGTAGTGTCCTTTTTGAGTGCTATTGCGTGGATTTACTGTGGGGTGGTTTGCAACCTTCACACTTGTGCCTCTAGAAATGCATGTCTTACCCTAGGCCAGGCTACCCTAGGTGACCTGTCATCCCAGGTTCCAACAGATTGGTGTCTAGCGGTGGGATTCTGACTTGGTTGCAGCTACTCATTAGTAATTCAACGCAATACACTGACCTACACCAGGAGTTTTCTCCTTGCGGCCCTCCTAATTTGAATTTTGTTTTTTCCAAATTTATTGCTGGTGGTGGGTGGAGGTTAACCTTCTTGGTTCTCTCCTGAGTGTTTATTTTATTCCATAATAAAGATGGAATTGAATTTTAAAGGGCTAGAATCCTATACTGTGACCCAACTCAAAGAATGGTGTCAGCAACAAGGGGTATTCTTTAACAAAGGTGCCAGGAAAGGCGAGTTGCTGACAAGCATAAGGGCATGGGTGGAAGCTCATTTAGTGGAAGAACCAGATACCGAAGAGAGTGACGGGGACACTGTCCTTGAGATTGCAATGTTGAACCAAGCTGGAAGGGGGAATCTGCTGACAGGTCCCAGGACACCTTCGAGGGCGGGCAGCAGCGTCTCAGAGTGGGGTTTAACTGACGCCGAGCTAGAAGATAGGAGGGAGGAGAGGAGAATGAAGTTGGAATTAGCTAGGATGGATATGGAAAGGGAGGACAGGAGGTTAGCCCATGAACGAACCATAAAGGAGCTAGACCTACAAGCCTTAATACGAAGGTCTCCTAATCCAGATAATGGTGGCAGCGAAAATAAGATGAATACCAGGGAACCCAGACCCTATCTACCCAAGGATGTCATTGCCAGTTACACCACAGGTGATGACATTGCCAAATGGTTAGCCGCATACGAGGTTTCTTTAAGGGCTCACGGGATCTTAGAAACTCACTGGGGGGGGTGGGCTGTATAAATACATGCCACCTGCTGGCAGAGACACCTTGTTGGCTCTGGAGCAGGATGAGCAAACCCACTACCCTACAATGAAGGTGGCACTGGTGAAGAAGTTTGGACTTACCCCTGAAAGGTACAGACAGAAATTCAGGGGAAGTCACAAACTGAGTACCCAGAATTGGGTAGATTTCTTGGATTACACCAAGAAAGCCTTGGAGGGTTGGGTCAAGGGCAGTGAGGTGAAGGATTATGAGGAGCTGTACAACCTATTTTTGAAAGAACACCTCCTCGAAAAATGTTTTCCCGAGCTGCGCCAACACCTGGTGGACAGCAAGCAGACCAATCCCCGGAAGCTTGCAGAGGAGGCGGACACTTGGGCAAGTACCCGGGTGTCCTCAAAGGGGACTGGAGGGGATTCTCAAAAAGCCGGACAGGGCACCCCCCAGAAGAAGGAGGGGGGAGATAAAAAGAAGGAGTTCTCCAAAGGTCCCCAAAATAATTTCCAAGGTAAGGGAGCAGGTTTCACCCCTAAGGCAAACCCGCCCAGAAACCCTAATCCTGGCCAAAGCCAGCAGCCAAGGGTTCTCCACTGTTTTGAGTGTGGTGGTGTTGGACATTATAAGGGAGATGTCAGATGCCCAAAGAGACCACCCCCTCCCACCGGAGGAAAGTCACCGGGAGTAGCTAGTGTAGCGCTCGGGGAGGAGTTGCCCTTAGATAAGGGGGGTGAGTGGGCGGGTGTCACCTTAGTGTCCCTGGGAGAGCGGGAGATGGTTCCAAAGATCCAGGTGCCCCCAAATACTACAAAGTATGGGCAATGGGTCACCATCAATGGCCAGAGAGGGGAGGCCCTGAGAGATACAGGAGCCAGTATGACTATGGTGAGAAGTCAACTGGTGTCTCCAGAGCAGGTGGTTCCTAATGTACTCCACCCCGCCGCGATGGCTGACGGCAGAATGGGCCACTATCCAGTGGCTGAGGTTCCCTTTGAGTGGGAAGGGGTTGCAGGTTCACTTCGAGTTGCCGTAAGCCCTGCCGTGCCAGTTGATTGTCTGCTGGGGAATGACATGGAGCACAACACTTGGAGAGAGATGGAATACCGGACGCACTCTGCGATGCTGGGTACACCTGACTGGGCCTGTGTGAGCACAAGGTCTGCGACTGCCCGGAGAGGGAGTTCGCCTGGGTTGGAGCCTGGAACAATGGCCCAACCCGCTGCCAAAAAGGGACAGACCGGAGACAGGAAGAGCCTGGTTCGGCTTCCACACCCCATGTGACAGATCGGCCACCTGCGGTGGTGGGCCAGGAGTCCATGGAGGGGGAAGTGGACTCTCTGGAGGATCTAACCATCCCTGCTGAGTGGCATGTGGAGGGAGGACCTACCAGAGAGGAATTCTGTAAGGGGCAGAGGGAGTGCCCTACCCTGGAGGGACTGAGGCGTCAGGCTGAAGCCCAGGCAGCAGGTGATGCTACGGGACACCACCATATTTACTGGGAGGATGGACTCCTCTACAGTGAACCCAAGGTACCCCTACCTGGCTCATCAAGGGCCTTGGTGGTCCCGCAGCAATACCGAGCCTTTCTGCTGGAATTGGCTCATGCAATACCCTTGGCAGGACACTTAGGCCAGGACAAGACCTTTGCTCGGCTTGTCCTCCACTTTTACTGGCCTCAGATGAAAGTGGCGTCCAACACTTACTGTCGGACATGTGTATCCTGCCAGGCCAGTGGGAAAACAGGAGTGAAGCTGAAAGCTCCCCTGGAACCACTTCCAGTCGTTAGCACCCCCTTTGAAAGGGTGGGCATCGACATTGTAGGGCCATTGGATCCACCAACAACAGCTGGTTTATCCTGGTTCTGGTGGATCATGCCACACGTTATCCAGAGGCCATTCCTCTGAGGACTGTTACTGCACCTGTGGTGGCTAGGGCCCTGATGGGAATCTTTACCCGAGTAGGATTCCCCAAGGAAGTTGTGTCCAACAGGGGGACCAACTTTCTGTCAGCTTACATGCGGACGATGTGGAAGGAGTGTGGAGTGACTTACCGATTCACCACTCCTTATCACCCCCAGTCGAATGGATTGGTAGAGAGGTTCAATAAGACCCTGAAGGGCATGATAAGAAGTCTGCCTGAGAGCCTACGAAGGAAATGGGACGTCCTCCTGCCTTGCTTGCTGTTCTCCTAAAGAGAGTTGCCGCAGAAGGGAGTGGGCTTCAGCCCTTTTGAACTGTTGTACGGGCACCCTGTGGACCTCTCAGCCTGGTGAGGGATGGATGGGAAAAGTCTCCCAGGAAGCCTCCTCAGGATGTGGTGAGCTACATGCTGGCCTTTAGGAGCCAGATGGCAAAGTTGTGGAAGCAGGCTTCTGATAACTTGGAGGCCAGCCAGGCAGTAATGAAGGAATGGTACGACCAAAATGCTCACCCGGTGGAGTTGGAGCCTGGCCAAAAAGTGTGGGTGATGGAACCTGGAGAGCTAAGTGCCCTTCAAGATCGTTGGACAGGCCCATTTGAGGTGTTGGAAAAGAAGGGTAAGGCCACTTACTTGGTGGATCTTAAGACCCCTCGACAGCGCCTACGGGTGCTGCATGCCAATCGCCTCAAACCCCACCATGAGAGGCCAGAGGTCATCTTGATGATGGTGACTGATGGTGCCGAGGAAGCAGAAAGCGAGCCTCTCCCGGATCTCTTTTCATCCCCAGAGAAGGATGGGTCGGTGGAGGGAGTGATTCTCTCCCCATCCCTAACTCCTGAGCAACGAGAGGATTGCAGCCAGGTATTGGAGCAGTACTCTTCGTTGTTCTCCCTTGTCCCGGGAAGAACCCACCTGTGTACCCATGATGTGGACACAGGAGACAGCCCCCCAGTGAAGTCAAAGACCTACAGGCTGTCAGACAAGGTGAAGGCTAGCATCCATGGAGAGGTTGCCAAGATGCTAGAGCTAGGAGTGATAGAACCTTCCAACAGCCCTTGGTCCAGTCCGGTGGTGCTAGTGCCAAAAGCCGCCCCACCCGGCACCACACCAGAACTGAGGTTCTGTGTGGATTACCGAGGACTGAACTCAGTTACAAAGACTGATGCTCATCCGATCCCTAGGGCGGATGAGTTAATTGACCGGCTAGGAGCTGCCCAATACCTAAGTACCTTTGACCTCACTTCAGGGTACTGGCAGATCTCCTTGACAGATGGAGTAAAGGAAAGGTCAGCCTTCTCCATGCCTGAGGGACACTTCCAATTTTGTGTGATGCCCTTTGGGCTCAAAAACGCCCCTGCCACATTTCAGCGGCTGGTGAATCAGGTCCTCTCTGGAATGGAGAGTTTCTCTGCTGCCTACCTGGATGACATTGCTGTCTTCAGTAGCAGTTGGGAGGACCATTTGCAACATTTGCAAGCAGTTCTCCAGGCCCTGAAACAAGCTGGATTGACCATCAAAGCCAGCAAATGCCAGATTGGGCAAGGGTCGGTTGTGTACCTTGGACACTTGGTGGGTAGGGGGTCAGTGCAGCCCCTGCAGGCAAAGATTGAGGCAATCATGGCCTGGGAACCCCCCAAGACACAGACTGAGGTCCGAGCTTTCCTGGGTCTCACAGGATACTACCGTCGCTTTGTGAAGGGGTATGGCACTATTGTAGCGCCCCTCACAGAGCTCACCTCAAAGAAACAACCTCGACGGGTAGTTTGGATGAGGGCTTGTCAGCAAGCCTTTGAAAAGTTGAAGCAGGCAATGTGTGCAGCACCGGTTCTGAGGGCCCCAGACTTCTCCAAGGAGTTCATTGTCCAGACAGATGCATCAGAACATGGCATTGGGGCAGTGTTATCGCAACTAAATGAAGAGGGCCTGGATCAGCCTGTGGTCTTCTTATCCAGAAGACTGCTTCCCCGGGAACAGAAGTGGAGTGCAATTGAGAGGGAAGCTTTTGCGGTGGTGTGGGCTCTGAAGAAGCTGCGGCCATACCTGTTTGGCTCGCACTTCCTGGTTCAGACTGACCACCGACCCCTTCGTTGGCTGATGCAAATGAAGGGGGAAAATCCCAAGCTGTTGAGGTGGTCCATCTCCCTACAGGGAATGGACTTCCGGGTGGAACATCGGCCTGGAGTGGACCACGCCAATGCAGACGGTCTCTCCAGGTATTTCCACCTTAGTGATGAGGACTCCCAAGGGGTTGGGTAGTTCTCCCCACTTTCAGCTGGGGGGGACGCGTGTTAGACCTGTCTGGTTTTTTTGCGTAGTCCCTCCAAATTATTATTTATTTTGTCCCCTTTTTCCCCCCCATACCTTTATTAATTTTTGTGTCCACTAGCTTTTTCTAGGTGTTGGTCAAGGGGATAGGTGTTCTTTCTCCCCCTCATAGTTTTTCACCTCAGGCCTAGAGGCCTGTTCTGACAGGAGAAATAGTTGGAGTCACAAAATGGTGGCTACCAACTGCCCTAACTGCCAAACCCAGAACTTCCCCATAGACTAGTATAGGGCGTTCCAGAACCTTCTGGTCCCTTCTGGACTCCAGAGGGTCAGCCTGTAAAAGGCGGAATGCTGGACAGCCATTTTGTCTGTCAGTGAGGAGCAGCTAGAGTGAAGGCTGAGGTCTGGTAGGGGTAGGAACCTGAAGGGTGGATTACTCTACAATGGTAGCCTTCTGTCAAGGCTTTCCCACCTCCCATTTCCTGTTGTCCTAGCCAAGTTAGTTCATCCTGCTGATCCTGGACAGTTAGGTAAAGGGGTTAATTCCAGTAGTCTTGGGAGCTGAGAAGGACCCTGCCCTGGGAGCTGAAGTAAGAGTTTCCTGGTGCCCCTAAGACTGTCCAGTAAGGAGGGATAGGGGATTAGTGCTGGAGAAGAGCTCTGTGGCTCTACTCTGAAGGAGCCCCCCTTTTTACCCCCCCTCCACTCTATAGGGTGGAAAGGAAGCACCTCCTTGGTATACAACAAGATTTCCTCACTTCTGATTTATCCTGTGATGTGTGGCAAGCCTTTCATCCTGTCCGGTGGAAAGTGAGGGGCTAGGAACTCGTTCCTTTCATCAAATTGGGAGCGGGACCCCTGGGGCACCGATCGCGCTCCGTGTCAGCGCCTTCACAGGATCCACTGAGCCTGAAAAGCCCTGTGAGGCTTCCCTTCATAAGCGGGACCCCGGGGGCGCCTGCCGCGCTCCAGTCGCGTTGCTGTGCAGCGCCCCGGTTGCCAGGAGGAAGTGAGGGCGAGACACTGCCAAAAGGCGCCTTCGCGCATGCCCAAGCGTGCAGTTATCCCCGGCCCAGGAGGGGCCTAAGATCGAGCAGGCCCGGGAGTGAGGCATCTGTCCTTTGAGCGGGCGCAGTGGGAGGCGGCACCAGCACGAGCGCTACCGCGCATGCCCGCTGGAGGAGTGTCTTCGCCGACCAGCGCGGAGGAGAGGCACCGGGAGCTTCCTCAGCTTACGCGAGTGATCTGCCCTCTTCCTCCTGCTCGAGCACCACACTGAGGAGCTGGCCCGAGCAGGGAGGGAGAGTTAAAAAGCCCGGTAGGGGCCTGGGGGGCATCGTGGTGTCTGCCTTTGTTTCCTTCCGCTCGAGCGCCTCACAGAGGAGTCGGCCCGAGCGGGGGAAGGAGCACTGAGGAGTCTTCTGAGGCGAGAGAGCCTTTCCAGCCTCGGCTCCTTGGCCTCATCTTCTGTTTTTCCCCATTACTTCTGGCAGGAAGGTTCCAGCATCAACCAAGGCACAAGTAAGGAGTATTTCATGTGGGGGAAGTGACCTTCACATCCAGAGTGTGACTAGTATCTGTGATTGAGACCCGACAAGTTAATGAACAGAGGGTCTGTCCCCAGGAGTGCAGTGCCCTTAAGGACTCCCTATTGGGACTTCATTGAATGTTGATTTGTCTGGTTAAAACGATTTCTTCTTTGGTCCAGAGTAAAGGGGAAGAAAGGTATAACTTCCTCTAGGGGAGTATAAGCTTATCCTCAGGGAAACTAATGTTCTTTGACAAGAAGGTAACAAGTTAAGAATTGGAAGTGTAGGGTTACTAATGTAATGGATATGGCATACCTGATTAAATATAAGTGCTGTTCTTGCCTCTTCTGCGGTAATGCTGTAATGAAAGGTTTGGAGAGCCAAACCAGCAGAGTTTAATGTAATGTACTAGTAATGTCAATTGATGATTTAATTTAGCAATTCTGCAGGGATTGTATAAATTTTAGAACTAAGCTGTATTGAGCTGTGAACTCTAATAGGAAAACTGCTTAAAATGTTGATTTAGTAACTTTGTTAGACTAAGTGTATTGACAGGATTTAATGTTCCATACTGAGCTGTGATTTTAGAAGTATAAAGCAGAGTATATTATTTTTATAAACAAGCTCTTATTTTTCCATACTTTGGTGTAGTGTCCTTTTTGAGTGCTATTGCGTGGATTTACTGTGGGGTGGTTTGCAACCTTCACACTTGTGCCTCTAGAAATGCATGTCTTACCCTAGGCCAGGCTACCCTAGGTGACCTGTCATCCCAGGTTCCAACAGGGGGTAAACCTATTTTGTAACGAAAATGGTATGGTGACTGGTAGTTTGTTAAAAGTACTAGGTTTATAAAAATAACCAAGCGGCAATGACTAAATGTCAGTAGGTAAGGAGGTATTATGCTCTCTAACACTTAATATAGATTTTACCAGTGCCGGCCGATGAAAATTAACAAAGACACAGTCCCCTTCTATATTCTTATTTGAGGGGCCACCCAGCCAACCCTGCACACCATCACCATCACTTATATTTTGCACACCAAATCCCTTATGTTTTAACAGCCAGTTAACAATCTTGTTGCGTAATTGATCCCAGGACTCTGGCTGATTTTCCCTTAAAGGGGGCACCTCTGCTAAAACCAAAACATAAGAGCAGGCCTCAGGTGGTAAATTTAGGACATCTTTTCTTGGGCCAGCAGGCCTGTTATCATTTTTGTTTGGGGCAGTGTCCATATTCTGGGGTGTCTGTATTTGGATGATATTATTTACAGGGGCTGTACTGGGAATAGGGGCAGCTCGTCGTCTAGGCGGCTGTGGTATATTAGAAGTACCTGTATATTAGTTATTCCCATAATGGGCAGGAAACCCCTGAAAAAGTACAAATCTCACGAGGCCCTGTTAACATAGGCTGCACAGCAGTTAAAATCGGTTGTGGCGTGCTAGGAATACTAAGAATAGGTCCCTCCTGAACCTGTGATTTGTCAGACAAATTTGGTACATTAATATGCAAGCTGGACTTGTTAACAAGTGATTCCAAGCGATCCAGGCGCTTCCAAAGTAAGGCAAAATTCCTGTCGACAAGTTCCTTAACACGCTCAGACACAGCGTCTACAATAATGTCAATGGCAGTGTCTCCCGAAGTAAAATTGTTGAAAAGTGATGGTGCGGACTCCGTTTGAGTTTGGATGTGAGTTAAATAATTAGGCATGGCTGTCGACTTTGAAACAACAGGGGCTCAACAGTTACTGTTTCAGTCACTATGTCAGCTGTAGCCGCTGAACCTTGGATCTATGTGCTTAAAGCGGTACACTGCGGTTTCAGACGAGGTGGTTGTTTCCTCTTAGGGCAGGTAGGCTTAACTGTCTTCCTGTTCCTTTTTGGCCCAGGATTTCCAGACTTTGGGGAATCAATCAAGTTTTCGCCTGTGTCCTTATGACGAGTGTGTGACGGACTATTTACAGTATTTGCAGTAGTCACATTCACCCTGTGGTCCGCAATTAATTTGTTGACCTTGAGTCTCTGGTTGCTTCCCGATCTACTGAGATATAATCTTCATCCACAACTGAGGGGGTAATGTGAGGAATTGTGGATCCCAGGGACATACGCCTCTCAGTTAGTTCTATTTCAGTACTGACAATGTTGACGACCCGCTCCAGCATACTGTCTATGGAGTCTGAGGCAGAGGCACGCATGGTAGGTATTGATTTAGCCATTACAGAGGATACACAGGGGCAAATGCGGCCCTTACTCTACTCACTCACTCACCAGTGGATGTCGCAGATAATGATGACTGTCAGAGGGGTGGCCCAACCTGACCTACTTCGGTCGCCGACCGGCGCAGACTGGCCCGTCCTTGGCCCGGGCTTTGCTCGCACGCGTCCCGTGCTGCAGGAGCCCGGAATGAAGGAAAAATGGTCCAAGACAAAAAACATAAAAATTCAACAAATTAATCACGAAAAATTTGAACAGCAACGCTAGTGCATACAAAAAAGGTTTAATCAGTTCTGTATATTTTTTGTACATTAGATGATGTTCATCATGTATAGTTCATTGCAAATGAGACAAAATGTCAATAAGCATAGGTGCCCACATTCACAACGGGAAAGGGGGTGAAGGTGAAGTGAGGGAAAATGATGGGATCACGTAATAGTGAGATTCATTCAGTGACACAATATATTACAGGTTTTTGAAAATCAATACAAATGGTCCCTCTGGAAACACAAAGGGCCAAGAACAAAAGCGCTCAAAAGAGTCCGACTAACAAATGTAGCATCACAGATCCAAAATCCCTGATAACCATTAATGTTCTGCTTGGGATAGGGGATTTGGTCGTGTTGAATATAGTCGACGTTTCGACCCGTATACAAGGTAGGTAAATGATCCTTACACGGTGGGTCTTCTTCAGGACAGTATAAGTTGTGGGCGGGCAACCTCCTATAAGGTAGAGAAATTGTTTCATTATATATTAAACACCAATCATGTTAATTAATAAACATAGAAGGTGGATCATTATGAGAGCAACTAGAACTATTAAAAACATGTTGTCGAAAGGATAAACCGATTAATATATAAAAAGAGAGGTGGACAAAATATTATGATAAATCGAAGGGCATCTTAATAAACTCTCGTCCGAGAGTTGAGGCAGAGATTCCACCTCTTGAGTACTCAATGGGAGAGGAAAGCACCATCTTCTTCCCATAAACCACAAAAGGGGCTCTACCCCCTACATTAAATACATAGACATGGTCTCGCTTACCACTGTTGTGTAGTGGTAGTTGTAAAACGTCAAAGCACATGGATAAACGTCTCATCCAAACTCACACTCAGATTATTCTGTCTGGGTGTAGAGATAAAGAGAGGCAATATTAAGCCAGGGTATTTACGAAAAAAAGTCATAAACTGGAAGATACCCACAGGGAAAGTGCTTACCACTTGTCCTCAATTCGGACAGCCGAAAAAGTTTGGAGACAAAGGGGTTCTTTAGTTGTAGAGTCGATCCTTGATGGAGGGCAAATATTATCTCAAATTTGAAGCCTGAGGACATGCAATAAAAATGGTCAGTGAATCTCCTGACGGGGGTCATTGTACATGTCTATGTTATACGTTAATGGCCAGGTTCTTAATGAAGGATAAACATTCTTTCCTACATTATGTCAGAGAGCACAAAGTGCAAAAGGTCAGTATATCACCTACATATAAATTGAGGACAGATAGTGTTCCATCCAGTGTGCTTGTGAGGGCAACGAATGGACTCCTCATATCCCTTAACATAGGGGCGTCATAGTTGTCCCAGTAAATTCACGTTATTATTCATATTAATAAAGGTATCTCCTATACAGAATGATGCATTGTGGTCAAAAAACAGATCGTCATGGACCGTCTTAAAAAGGTTTAAGAAAGAGGTAAGAAAGAAGCGATTTACCATTAATCATCAAATTAGTCAGAATCACGATGAAAATCCTAAGTGAAATCCTCATTCAGAAGGTAATGGGTATATCGTTTGTTATAGCCTAAGGACATAAAAACAGCAGGGATTAGTATTCCCGCCCTATGTGGTAAATTGGTAGCTAGACACAAAAATACACGTATATTGTACAACACATACCTCAGCAAAAAATAAATTGAAGAGTTTTGCCAGGCAGCTGCCATCAAGCAAAAAACGATCCCTTCCTCAATACATCATGTCGTTTCCAAGTCAAGTCAAAGGGTCGAAAAAATTAATGAATATAGATCGATGCCCCTGAGGATTATTAGAGAAGAGGTGTCAGTCCACAGACTAGCGGTTTAACACATGTTATTACTGTGAATCTAAACAAAATAAGGAGAAAAACCAGAGCGGTTTTTACCTGTGAGCGGATCCAAAACGACTCCGGTAACCACAGTCTCAGCACAAAGCAGCGATTGCTGTGCTTACTTCCTAGTTGGTAAAAGCAATGGGCGGAGTCACGTTCCCACGTGCCATGGAGGTGGAAGAAAGACTCCACGTGTAGTCCAAACACGTTTTAGGACTACCCAATGGAAAGACAAAAATCGCATCCGAGGGAGCGTCCGTATTACAAAGGGAATATAATAGATTATGCTCCCAGATACACGGAATTGGTCACATTCCAAGATAGATTTTACGTAGCTAGGTTGTGCATCGTCGGGGATCAATTTACACTGCTTAAAAAACGTGGTTCTGTAGATACATCAAATAAAATAAAATAAATTAAATTGCATCATCGTGTGGATCTGGTATATTTAGCATAGGTAACCTATTCAGTGCAGAGGTATAGAGATCTACTCGTATTCCCACATCAGGCCAAATTCATTCAGTATGGGTACTGACGCTAGGCATATAAACAAACTTTCCTTCTAAAACACAATTGGTCCCTTCCTCCTTTTTCTAAGCATGTGACACAGGATCATAGCATGTCTTACATCATATAGGGTTAGTCCACCCGTCATCCTTAGGCCTTATATTAGTTGATGAGTGCACCTGTCTCATAGGATAGTGTAGACTCATATGTTCAAACAGTACACGGATCAAGATAAGTATGAATAAAATATCATATCTGGTTAGGTAAACAGACCATTGGTTTAATAGTGAGTGCACCTGTCTCGCAGGAGGGTGTAAACTCACATATTTATGCATAATGTGATCGATATTTATCCTTGATGCATAACATCTGTATTGGGTAACACTGAGATATCACAATCAAGTTTCAGAAAAAACACATTCAGAGGTTCGCTAGTTGCGCAAAACTACTCTCTGATTCGTTAAGTCCCTCTATTACGGAGTTAAAGATGTGTATCCACTTCATCTCTCTTGTATTTAGGACGCTAGATAAATTGCCACCCCTGGGACCCAGTGTTATATGTTCCAAAACCGCCCATTTCAGTGTTTCTGGCAGATGATTATATTTCTCACAATGTTCAACAAGGGGTGCCCCCACAACCTTACATCTAATTCTGCAACAATGTGATAGGAATCTGGTTTTCACACACTGTTGAGTCTGACCGACATAAATTAAATTGCAGGGACAGATGATCCCATAGATCAAGTTTTTCGTGTTGCAGTTTGTGTGGTCTTTGTATACGTGTCGGTGGTTCTTGAAGACAAATTCTTTAGACTGAATGGTAGATGGGCAAGCTTTACATTTGCCACATCTAAAATGTCCAACAACTGGCAATTGATTCCAACATGATGCCAAAGTAGGTTCAGGCGGACTTTCCAGAAAAGATGACACAACATAGTCTTTCACATTCCTTGCCTTTTTGAATGCATGCATTGGTACGTTGGTGATCTCTAGATCTTCGGCGATGAGGCCCCAATGTTTGTTAATTGTCTTTTTAATAGCATTACTTTTTGTAGAAAACGTTGTAACACAAATCATGCGCTTTTCAGATTGGCATACGCGTGTACTAGGTTCCAGCAGTGTATTCCGATGGCAAAACCAAGCCCTCTTCTTGGCTCGTTTGATGAGTCGTTTGGGGTAACCTCTCTCTAAGAGTCGTTCCATTAATATTCCTGATTGTAGCATGTAATCATCTTTTTTGCTACAATTCCTTCGCACTCGAAGGAACTGTCCGTATGGCAGATTATCTCGAAGACTCCGGGGGTGGTGACTTGAGTATTGGAGCAAAGAGTTCCGTTCAGACGGTTTTCTGAACAAGGTAGTGAATAAGAGGCCATCCTCTACAGCGATGGTGATGTCCAGGAAGTCAATTTTACTCTTGCTTGATTGTATTGTGAACTGGATGTCTGCAGTTCGTTGATTCAACCAGGTATGGAAACATATCAATTCAGTCTCATCTCCTGTCCAGATCAACAGCACATCGTCGATGTAACGTACCCAGAGTCGTATATGATCTCGAAAGGGATTCCGTTCACATGTGATGAAGGTATTCTCATAGAAGGACATGAAGAGGATCGCCAGGTCAGGGGCAAAAGCTGCCCCCATCGCCACGCCCTTCGTCTGTAAATAAAACACATTCTGGAAGATGAAAAAATTTCTCATCATGGCGATTTTTAATAAAAGAATGATAAATGAAGTAGGGACTTGCACAGGTGCCTCGCGACTATCCAGAGCTGCAGTTGCCACCATTAGTGCCTCTTCCTGGGGGATGCTTGTATACAACGATACAATATCGCAGGTCACCAAAAGTTCTTTTTCGGGGTCAAAAGGTTCACCATCTACCAGCGTTATAGTATGAGTGGTGTCTCTCAAATACGTCGATGTTGCTTCTGCTAGTGGTTTAAGAAAAAAGTCCACATAGCGACATAGTGGCTCCAAGATTGACCCACACCCCGAGACAATCGGTCGGCCCGGTGGGTTGTGGGCATCCTTGTGTACCTTTGGTAAAGTATAGATGGTGGGTATACGGGGATGGCGTTGGTTTAGATATTCATATTCATGCTCTGTCAAAAACCCTTGTTGGACACCATCCTGCGTTATTCTCTGAATTTCCCCAGCCACATCCTTTGTTGGGTCAGATGTCAATTTTTTGTAGCTCACACCATCTCCCAGTTGGCGCCAGATTTCATCTTTGTATTTGGCAGTATCCTGGATAATGATGGCCCCACCCTTATCCGCTGGCTTTACCACAACATTTGGATTCGATTTGAGGGTAGCCAAAGCCTTCCTTTCGGTCTTTCTTATGTTGTACTTCACATAAGTCCTCTCGTTCAAGATCTTCACCACTTCACCAGTAATGAGATTCTCGTAAGCGAGAATTCGATGGCTCATTGCGTTAGTCGGGGGTACAAAGGTGGAGGGTACCCTGAATCCTGTGACCGACGTCTTCTTGGGCGGTGGTCTGTTTTTAAAAAAGAAACGCAGTCTTATTTTTCGGAAAAACCTAGACAGTTCCAATAGTGTGTTAAAATGGTTAGGAGAGGTTGTAGGAACGAAGGATAATCCCTTGCTTAGAAGCCTTAGTTCATCCTCATCAAGTTTTTGATTTGACAAGTTCATGATAGGTGTATCAGTTGTCCTTACCACCTGTAGTTCTTGCGTCTGGTGGAGCGTTCGCCGTGTTCCTCTGGTTGGAAACGAACCTGCTTCATCCCACGACCTCTGCCCCCATCGTTGTCCCACTGAGTCGGTGGGCCCTGCTGTCCACGTCCTGTCCTAAGGCCTTTTGCACTCCGAAACTGCGTCAGTGGCGTGTGCGCTGTGGGGTGTGCAGGGAAGTGCAGTTCGTTCAATCCCCCGTGGCGGTGATGACTCCTTTGGCGGTGGCGGCCCCGGAACAACAGAGCAGCAAACAGGTACGTTTTTCAGGAGCACCCGTGCTGCGGGAGCCTGGCAGGCCTTTTGAGTGCCTTCTGTGCTCTGGAACTGCATCAGCAGCGTGCGCGGGGGTGCAGGAAGTACAGTTCGTTCAATCCCCCGTGGCGGGAATGACTCCTGTGGCGGTGGGGGCTCCCGGAACAACAGAGCTGCAAACGGGTAAGTTTTTCACAAGCTCCCCTACTTATGACTTCACATATTACAGCACTCACAACATGGTCAGTGATATCACTCATGACACCACTGATGACATCTCAAATGGACGTCACTAATGACAACATCCACAGAACCGTTCACCCATCCACCCACACACCCACCCCCTGTGCAGAGGTGAACAACTTATATGAATTTGAAGATGGTTTGTGCACAAAGGAAAATTATAAATTTAAGTTATAACTTTAGACATTCTAATTTTTGTGTAGTTTAGGTTGGGTTTCTATAGAAAGAGTATATTATAAATTTAAGTTGTAACTAGAAATTTACAATTAGTAATGTTTGTCTCGTTTAAGTTGGTTTTATCTTAGAACAATAAATAACAGTTTACTGATTATAGCTTATGCCAAACCTTTGTTTTTTTCATTGAATTCTAATTGTTTTTATTTCATAATACAAATGTGTTTCAAATTATAGAGTGGAGTCTCATCGAGTAAAATGTTGCTAAGTGGAGCATCATTGATAGGTTTTAATAGCCTCCCTATACTTTAGTATGCTAGATTCCGTGTAGTCCCTTCTCCATTTCCTCTCTAATCTTTTACACATTTGTTTGAGTTCACTGAGCTTAGGGGAGTAACATAGAGAGATCTTGGGCCTGACTTTTTGATATGTAGATTTTTTGGTAAGAACATCATCTGTGGAGGACTCGATCCAATTGTTACATTTATTATTGGCCGAGATAGGGTTCAGAACGCTGGGGGGCCTTGTAGCTTCAAGGGCTGAGATACATTGTTCCAGGGGAAGCTTAGCCCAGGCACATTCCTGACTGCCAACAAAACTGAATGAGGAAAAAGGACCTGTGGGGTCCCATGATTGGGGGATCAGAAAGTGGTCAGTCCAAGGCAGCGGGGTTGAGACCCCCACTGAAAGTTCCTCACGATTAATCCAGAAGATGCCCCTTGACATGGGTGGCTCCAGAGACTCTTTGTTTGAACTGGAGAGCTGAAAGATTCCAAACCAGCTCAGAAGCAATAGGGTCTATGGGTTCATCTAAATGTAGGTTAAGATCACCTAATATAGTAAAGTTGGAAGGGGAGTTGGCTAGATTAGCAATGGTATCAGGGACAAATTTGAGAAATTGTCCATAGGCTCCAGGTGGACGATATATTAAAAGGCCTGAGAACGTGAGGATAGGCGAGAAGCCTGTAGAAAAACAAAAGATTTTCGCAGTCCGGTAGAGGGTCAGCTGTGATGCAACATTTAAAGAGCTCTTTATAAATGACTGCAATGCTGCCACCTCTGCCGCTCTTGCGATTCAACCACTGAATAAGGTAGGCATGAGGGAGGGATTGTGTAAGGACTGGATCGGACTCCTTGTTGAGCCACGTTTCGGTAAGAAACAGAGCTTTAGGGCGTTCTTCCTCTAATAAAATAGAGATTTCAGTAGCATGTTTGGGAAAAGATTTCCAATTTACTAGTAGCATCTTTAAAGGAGCTTGATTTTCAGCAGGTGTCTGAACTTCAAGAGATGGACAGAATTTGAAAGAACAGTGGGGGCAGTTGATATTGTCTTTAGATTGAGGCATGGAGTATAGACAATTGCTATTTACCGTCCCTCTTAGGCAATGAAGGAGTTTGGGGAGTAGAAGCTTATATTTGATGGAGAACAGACAGGGGTTGCGTCCCCTGGCCCCGGCCGGACACGGACGGACACAGACCGGCTTGCCTTTGGGGCACCTTTAGCGCTGGCGGCTCGCCCGCTGTGCGTTGTGGCTGGCATAGGTTTAAATAGGTCTATCAGCTAGTCTGCTGACCGTAAGACTCTGCCCCCTGCCTCCTGCCAGGAAATGAGAAGTTACGTTGCCACCTACTCCCTCCAGGCAATTGGGACAGCCCGTGGTGGACCAGGCAGCAGAGAGGTATGCTGATGCCGGTTAAGGAGTGCGAGGTAGGAAAAATAAAGTGCAAGTGCAGCGGCAGTGATTAAAATTAGTTCAGCGGACCAAAGTTTGTGATTCAGTTAAAATACTAAATCAAATAGTAGAGTACAAAGTTCCCCAGTGGAGTTCTGGACTTTTTGGTTCCGTCCAGAGGTGTCAGGGATAACACCCGAAGACCCCGGAGTTCTACCTGCCTCGGTGCACAAACAAACAGAAACACGGGCTTCTCAATGGTGGCGTCAAAGACCAAAGGTTTATTACTGCAGGGACACAGAAGTCACAGAAACTACACATGGGCAGTATCTAGGAGCCTGTTCAATTTGTACAAAGAGGGTTGCTCCTTATATACTGAATATTGGGCTTCAGGCAAATTCTTTACATGTTAGCACATTCAAAAACCTTTGTATCTTAAACAATAAATATTTGGCGTTGCACAGGAATCGTCAACAATATCTGATGTCAAAACATTACGAACGAGGGGTTTTCACTATTCCATCATAATCCCATGTCAACTTTCCATTCAAGACCCGGACCGCCTCATCGTAAATTTCGTTACCTCCCCCTAATAAAGACCCAGAAGGAAAGGAGTAGAGCCAGGTGTAGAAGATAGAAAAGCAGGATAAGAGATGTTTGTGGGTCGTAAATGGGCAAGGCTACCAGCTTCGGCCGCCTAATCATGATCAGGCCAACGGACACGAGAACCAGTATAGCAGGACTGGCCTCAGGCTGGGGAGGCAGCTCTTGCTGAGTCATGCTGCCACAGCGTTGCTTGCCTAAGGTGCACGTGTCACTAGCAAGGTGAATTGCCTGCTAAAGCCTATGTGTCCTTAATTGAAAGAGGTCATTGCGTGTCCATTGACTATGTGAGGGCAAAGAATACAAAATGTCTGCCGTAATCTAAGATGGATGCCATGGGTAGAACAGAAATGTGTTTGTAACAGGAGTGCTCTTGCTCGTAGCATAGCGAAAACACCAGGATATAATAGATGGATCATTTGCGGTTCACTGATACCAAAATTATGTATTTGCGACAATGTTAAAAACACGGGTTCAAATCGTCACGGAACCTCAGACCTCCTTTTGCCCTTACATAGGCAATTACTCAGTCTACGTCAGAATCTAACTCTATGCTCATTAGGTCAGTGACATGTTGTTGCATCATCATCTTGTCTCGTACCTTCTCTCCAAATGCAGGTGGTTTTCTGAAACAGGTTGCAGCACAGAGACTACACAAAGCGGGACCACATTGGATAATAAGGCAGCACGAGAACAGAAATACTAGGATGACACCAATGACCATCAGAACCTTCCATCCCCACGCTGATACCAGAGTCCAAAACCACTCCATGAAGGACCAGTTTCCCTTGTCTACGTGTATAGAGTCGGAAATCTTGTGTAGCTTAGAGATCGCTTCATAGACGGTTGGAGCATTATTGGGAATAAAAACACAGCAGCTCGATTGGATCATTCTGCATACCCCACCTCGATCTGCAAGTATTACGTCTAGAACCATACGGTTCTGCAACGTCATGAGACGATCCGCCTGAAGCTCAGCTGTTAAGTTACTAAGGGCACCAGCAGTTTCTGTAATAGTAGATTCAACTACCCGTGTTAGTTGACGTAGATTTCTACTATTGGCCATAGGCCCCCAAAACGGAAGGAAACCTTTGAAGAAGTCTCCAGCTTCCTGACCAGCGGTATCTTCCTTGCTGAAGACACCTCTTGCTACTCTGGTCTTGTGATAATCTGAAGAAGCAGTGTATGTCGGAGGTAACAATCGAGCAATATAACATGAACCTGAGAAGTCAGCAGGCAGCCATGTATACGCTCTGTCTTGACAGATGAAGTAAGTACCCCTAGCAGTACAGGGGAGGAGTTAGACGGAAATACGTAAGTCTCAACGCACTCACTCCTCCCTAGCTGAGCTCTCAGATTTCTCCCATTTCCTTGCAAACAGACCTGACCTCGGTGAGGCACGACCCAGACTGAAGTGGAGCTTTTACGCTTGCTTTCTCCCAAACTAAGGCGATACTCTGTAGAGTTCCAACTCAAATACACCCGTAATTCATCTCTAGGGTAAGATGGAGTATTATTGACGTCTTTAATCATGTCAATAATTCCCTGGACTAAAGCTTTGTTGGCTGAGTTGTATTTAGTGGACCGTGGTGGACGCGAAGGATAGGTCTCAAGGGCATAGGAAAAAATGGTCTGAAAGGCCTGAAATGATCCATTATAGCTAAAAGGCAAGACTAGATAGGGAATGCCTTTATCCATAGTGTGAGGTATCAAGCCACACACCCAGCAGTCTGTAGTATTAACTACCAGTTGGTGTTGATGCAAGAGCTGTACAAATGTATTGTTAATAAATTCTGAGCGTCGAGCTTGTTCGTGTTCAGGAAACGAGTGAAAAGAATGCATAGAAGAAACCGTAGAAGTAGTAGGATCAAGGGGAGGTACTGTAGTTACCGGCATAGAAATCAAATGCACACCAAAGATGATTCCACCCACCAACGTTATCAAAACAATTAAAAATGTAACTGCACATTGCATTAGAAAGCATTTGCTGTGAAGTATTCTGTACAGTCTATTTCTGCGAACATAAATTACATTCTTTCGTTGCAGCTCAGGAAGCTCCATCTTCTACAATCCGTTCGTGACCACTGATGATGTGTACGTAGATGAAAATGCCTCTATCAGCCCTGGGAGTTCCCAGAACTAACAGAAAGATCGACCTTGTGTCTGACCCCCGCAGATTTAACTAAGCACACAGCCACGACCCTACGGCTACCCAGACGGCAAGGCAAAATTTAAAACAACAAAATAATAGCAAACTTCCTGGCTGGAGGCAATGTATCAAAAATTCAAATGTGAAAATAGGCAGTTTCCTGCTTTATTTGTCCATATTGCGAGATCGCAAGTTGTATCTCAGTTTTGCAGGAGCTGTCTGATCTGGAAACAATGTATTTTCAGCCGACGTTGCAATGTTCACGTTTGCAGATGACAAATGTTCTTTTGGTGCAGATGGCAAATGTTCAGGGTTCAAAAGAGCAGTTTCAGGAGGAGAGCCAGAGTTTGATGTATCAGTGATCAGTTCTGCATCACTGAAAGGGATGAAACTGGGTATTTGTTCTGCTTCAGAGGCACTGATTCCTTTCTTTACCCAGTTGTCGTAAGGAAGTGGCAGAGGCACACGTTTGACGTGTGTCGTGTGGATCCAATTCTTCCGTCCGGCCACACGAATAGCAGTTCTCGTCGCCAATAAGACTTGGAAGGGGCCAACGAATCTGGGCTGAAGATTTTTCGTTCTTGCAAAATTTCTAATGACTACTTGATCCCCAGGTTTCAGCTGATGACCTGGACTCTCCGGTGGCTTTGGCAATGCATCGAAAACCTGTTGGTGAATAAGGCTCAATTTAGCAGTCAAGTCGAAAAGGTAATCAATTAACATTGGGTATTCCAGCTGCTTAAATTCTTTCGGTCTAGGTACCCCCCAAACATTTGCAGGACGACCAAAAATTATTTCATATGGACTAAGCCCTACTCTAGAATGTACAGTTGCTCTTGTTGATAACAAAGCCAAAGGCAGTGCATCTGGCCAGGGCAAACCCGTGGACGCTTGTATCTTAGCAAGTTTCAGTTTAAGGGTGCCATTGTAACCCTCAACTAAACCCGCGGACTGGGGATGATTCGCACTGTGAAACTTTTGTCTAATCCCTAGGCCGGCACACACACTCTGCATAACTTTCCCTACGAACTCACTTCCATTATCTGACCATACAATCCGTGGCATTCCGAATCTGGGGAAGTATTCTTTAAGAAGGATTTTGGCAGTGGACAAAGCAGTATTGTCCTTCAGTGGGTATGCTTCGATCCATCTGGAGAACGCGCAAACTACCACTAGGACGTACTTTAGATTGTTGCAACGATCCATATGAATGAAGTCTAACTGAATCACTTCAAAGGGGCAGGAAGGAGGAGCGAAGTGACCTGCAGGTGTGGGCATTCCCTTGCCAGGATTATGCATCAAGCATACCATACAATTTCTCACCACTCTCTCTGCACACTTACTAATCCCATCATTCTTCCAAACTGGAGCCAACATCTTACAAATCCCTTTAGAACTGATGTGCGCTGCTCCATGTGCCATCGTTACTACTGCAAGCACATACGCATCAGGCAACATCCAACGCTGTTGTTCCGACAAGTCAATCCAACACCCACTCGAGTCCAATTTACCCGTGCTCTCTTTCCATGCAAGCTTTTCCTCCTCAGTCGCCTCTTTCTGAATTTCTTTCACGCTTTCCGCTGTGTCCTCACACATTCCAGACTCAGAAATCCATCTTGCAGACGTTGCAACATACATTCTACTCATCATATTTCTAGCTGTCTGTTTTGCAGTCTCATCAGCAAAAGCATTCCCACGACCAACATCATCCGTGATTGCTTTATGAGCACTGCATTTCACAATCGCAACTTCAGTCGGCAAGGTTAGAGATTCCAACAAGTCATTAACTAGCTGACCATGTTGGATCTTAGTCCCATGGGACGTAATGAAACCTCTCTCTTTCCACAAACGGCCAAAACTATGGGCTACGCCGAACGCGTACTGGCTATCTGTGAACACATTCACTCTCTTTCCCTTAGCTAAAACGCACGCTCTTGTTAGCGCGATCAATTCTGCAGCCTGGGCAGAATTCTGACTCACTCTTGCAGTCTCCACAATCGTACTCAAAGTCGTTACTGCATAGGCAGCAGTCACATCACCATTCTCCAATTTGAAGCAAGACCCATCAACATACAACGTGCCATCTGGATCTGATAACGGAGTGTCTTTTAAATCAATTCGTCCTTTTGTTTCTTCCTCAGTTCTGAAACAACAGTCGTGTGGTTCGGAATCACTCGACTCTTGACTAGTCGGCAACAATGTTGCTGGATTCAATACATTGCATCTTTTGATCTGAATATGACTCGCTAGCAATGTCAGTTCGTAACCTGATAATCTAGCACTGGTAAGGTGCTGCGTCTTGGTTCGGTTCATGAGTGTATCCACAGCATGAGGAACCATAACCACTAGCATGTTGTTCATTACTAAACCAGCAGATTGTCGAATGGAGGCCGCAGCTGCGGCTGTAGCTCTCAAGCAACTAGGCAACGCTCTAGCTACCGGATCTAACGTTGATGAAAAATACGCACAAGGGCGTTGTTTGTCACCAAATTTCTGTGTCAAAACACTCAACGCACAACCTTCTCTCTCATGGACATAGAGCGTAAATGGCTTACTGTAATCGGGTGTACCCAATACAGGAGCTGAACACAGTGCATTTCGTAACTCAGAAAAACTCTCCTGACATTCGGCAGACCATGGCACTGGACTCGGAACATTTTTCCCAGTCAAAGCTACCAACGGTTTCGCCAAAAGAGAAAAATTTGGGATCCATTGCCTACAATATGAGGTAATACCTAAAAAGGCACGTACTTCTCTCTGCGTGCTAGGAACATTCATCTGTGTAATTGCTTTTATTCTCTCTGGGGTCAACTTCCTTCCCTCCTTTGACAAGAGATGACCTAGGTAGGTCACTTCTTGGCAACAGTATTGTATTTTTGAAGGTGACACCTTGTGATTCAAATTTGACAAATGATGCAATAAAGAAATTGTAGCTGTTTTGCAAGTTTCCTTGTCATCGGCAGCCACTAGAAGATCATCGACATATTGTACTAAAGCAGAACCAGGAGGAAGTACAAAGGAGTCTAACTGGCTTTTTAATGCTTGACTATAAATGGACGGGCTTTCACAATAACCTTGTGGAGCACGTTTAAACCTGAAGCTTCGTCCTCCTAGAGAGAAACCGAAGATATCTCTGCTTTCCTCGGCTATCGGAATGCTGAAAAAGGCATTTTTCAAGTCGATAACCGAAAACCATGTTGCTGTAGCAGGAATCAACGTTAACAATGCAGTAATGTCTGGAACCACAGGAAACTGTGGAATCACAATTTTATTAACCTCTCTAAGATCAATTACAAACCTATATACTGGAGGTTTTGTTGGGTCAGTTCGTTTCAGAATAGGCAGTACAGGACTATTACAGACATTACCTCTAGTTTCTTCTACAACGTCTTTCTTGATCAGATCTTGCACTATCAGTAGGAGCGCACGCTCACCTTCACTCGAGATCTTGTATTGTGGTATTCGTGGAAGTTTGGCATTTGCTTTCAAAGTTACTACATATGGTGGAATTTGTAAAAGACCTACATCATTAGGACCAGTCGCCCAAAGAGTATTAGGGAGAGAACGCAGCTCTGGTGGGAGCGCATCCATCGACAAGTACATCGGAGAAATTATTCTTTTACCTTACGTAAGCTGTACTCCTGCCGGAGAACAGTACAATGTCGCGTACAGGCGTTTTAACAAGTCTAAACCAAGCAGATTTTCATTACAACCTGTCGTCAAAATCAGGGGTGCTTTCAAGTGGCGGGGTCCAACAGAAATAGACAAAGGACCAGAAACAGGGTTGTGAACAGGGGCGCCTGAAAAACCTACTGAAACGTTTGTTGAGCCAGACAAAGGTGCGCCAGGGAGTTTCGCATGTATGATAGAACTTTTTGCTGCACCAGTATCCAACAGAAACGGTTCGACTATACCTGATGTTGCTACTGCGACATAAGGCCCACTCTGATCTACTGGAACTGATACTACTCCCTCTCTTTGTCCATGGCTGTCCTAGTACTCTCTTGGCTGAACTTCCTCACTAGCTTCATAGTAGTCTTCAACATGATACTGTTGAGACCTATTTTGTTGGGCAGATTGTCCATTTCGCTGATCGAAATGATTAGAAGGGCGATCACTTGTCTGTGGAGGCATAGCACCTCGTCCTCGACCTCTAGAGTTTTGTATAGAACTACCACGACCTCTCTGAGCTGTCGCAGCATTATTTTGCGCTAAGACTGGACACTCAGTCTTATAATGGCCTTCCATTTTGCAATAAGCACACTGATTCCATTGGTACTGTGGCCTCTGAGAATTATACTCCGTCCTTTGATATGACCCTTGCTGTGTATGAGAATTATTCATGCGAGGCGGATATGCTTGCTGTAAAAGAACTTTAGTTTTTAAATCTTTCGTCTTTTTATCTGATTTTTCTTTCTCCTCTTTATCCCTATTTTCATAGTACTGGGCAGTCGCAAGTATTTGCGCAGTCGTAGAGACAGCCCACGCACTTTCAGAATTCTTTAATTTACCACTAAGTTCTGGCAACAGATTGTGCACAAATTTATCAACAAATAATCTCTGGCCTCCTTCTGTGCTCATATCCTGACCACTATGATCCACGAAAGTCTCCTCGAATCTTGTGAAAAAGTCGGAGACGCTTTCGTCTTTCTTCTGTTTGCACGCGGACAATTTGTCCCAGTTAACGCGTAATGCAGGCATCAGGGTTTTCATTAAATCGATTATTCTACCAGGCAAATTAGCAATTAAGGGTTCAGGTTTAGAACCACCTATTTGTTGACCATCCGCTGCAATTATAGCTGCCCAATCACCACCTAGGGCAACTGGATGATTCTCTTTACGAATCTTAGCCCAAATTGGTTGCGGTACTACATTACCAAATAGCAGATCTATGTCAGCTAGATTCAATACACAAGCGTCAACTGTCTGAGCCAACTCTTTGTAGTATCCTGCAGGATTTTTACGTGGATCTGGCAAGGCCTGTTTCACTGCTAATACTTCAGCTCGCTTCCATGGAATATGTATCCATACTCTCTGGAATTGGGCTGGAGCGGCTGCAATACCAAGGTTTACATTAGCTTGCACAGCTTCACCCCAAATTGGTGGAACCTCCCTCATTGGGTATTGACGATTTTGTTTCGTACTACGTTTCTCTAACTCCCTCGGTGAACGAAGGGATGGGTCATTCCTATAACTTAAAATCAGTTCCATCGCTTCTTTTATATTTTGACCAACTATCATACCTGCAGCAAACTCTTTCTGAACATTAATTAATTCTTCCCTATTTGTTTCAGAGTCATCCTCTTCCAATTCCTCACGTAGAAGGAAGCACATTTCATCGAACACATATCGTTGTGTCGGTTCGTTCCATTGCATAAATGTATTTAATACATCTTGTACATTATATCTTCCAACTTTCGAAACCCATCTAAGAGCAGTGGAATCTAATATTCCTCGCTCTTCAGTACTGGGAAGCTGACTACGTCTCTGCACAGAGTCAGAGGTAGGAGTCTTAATCAGAGTTTTATAGAAGGGAGATAGAATATTAGAGACAGAATCAGTGATTCTCCGACGAACAGAAAGCGGAGTCATAATATTAGCAGAAGCAGTAAAAGAGTAGCAGTTGGAACAGATAGAACAGGAACAGTAGGAGTAGCGGGCAAAATAGCCTGTGAACTAGCAGGTGTGAGCGATACAGGTATAGGTAAAGAAGCCGGCAACCCTGGAAGAGGGGGTGTCGAAGGAACATTAATATTGACCACAGGAGGTACAGGAACTTGATTCAGAGGAGCAGGAACACCAGGTTGTCCAGCAACCGGTAATTGAACATTTGGTATAGGTGGAGCCGTAGCACCCTGTGCATACGGTGGGGGTGATCGTAACAAGTAAGACAACAGGGGATCCTTTTCGGGGTCCTCTACTATCTTAGCTGTACTCGATGGCAAAGCAGGATAGCACTTGTCTATCGCTAAATTACGCTCTCTATTGGCCACCTCCATCGCTTTCTCAGACCAGTTGAGTTGCAGCTGCTTAGCAGACTGTTCTAAAGTCAACTCTTGCTTTTTCTGTTCTTTCTTCAACTTTTTAATTTCTCTCTGTTTAGATTCTTTTCGCCAATAACGGAAAGAATCAAACATTGCCGGCCGGGCTTTCTTCTTGAACAATTTCGTTTCTAAATTATCAAGAACTTGGGGTTCAAAACTACCATGCAGTGGCCAACTAAGGACACCATCTTTCTCTGTATAGTGGATCCATACCTCGTTATAAGAGATATGGCCCACACCAAATTTGCAATATAGATCATAAAGGGGAGTTCCAATCGGAGGAACCGAACACGAGTCCTCCAACTGGGAATCACTGTTGCAACTAAAACAAGACAACATACAATTTTTCCGACTTACCATTTTATAATCTGGAACACAGAACAGACAAAACACAAACAAAAAGGTGCGCACTCGAACCAAGAACTTAGGCCTACCAAAGCGAACAAATGTATCGATACCCAAACTAAACCAAATGATTATCTTAACCGGAACAACCAGTGATAATCTTACGAAACCAAACCAAACCAAAAACTAAAAGGATTATCCAAACAGGAGCAACCCTTACGAAGTAACCAACTAGCAACCACTTAATACTTAACTGAGGCACTGAAGACGTCACCAAGGAGAAACCCGTCACGTCTCGCCGTACTAAGGACTGCACCTCGGGTCCAAGACAGGGCGACGGTCAAAGCAACGGACCACTGTAGCCATCCGAACGGGAACCCTCGTGGAAGAGAACGTCGGGCCACTTTTGCGATATGCCGGGATCGATGAAGTGGGGCGCCTCCCTCTGGAATCTTCACACGAAGCTTCTCGAACTCTTCAGGCTTTTGGACCGGTACCGAATGACGTCGCCCCACGTTGGGCGCCAATTGGAGTTCTGGACTTTTTGGTTCCGTCCAGAGGTGTCAGGGATAACACCCGAAGACCCCGGAGTTCTACCTGCCTCGGTGCACAAACAAACAGAAACACGGGCTTCTCGATGGTGGCGTCAAAGACCAAAGGTTTATTACTGCAGGGACACAGAAGTCACAGAAACTACACATGGGCAGTATCTAGGAGCCTGTTCAATTTGTACAAAGAGGGTTGCTCCTTATATACTGAATATTGGGCTTCAGGCAAATTCTTTACATGTTAGCACATTCAAAAACCTTTGTATCTTAAACAATAAATATTTGGCGTTGCACAGGAATCGTCAACAATATCTGATGTCAAAACATTACGAACGAGGGGTTTTCACTATTCCATCATAATCCCATGTCAACTTTCCATTCAAGACCCGGACCGCCTCATCGTAAATTTCGTTACCTCCCCCTAATAAAGACCCAGAAGGAAAGGAGTAGAGCCAGGTGTAGAAGATAGAAAAGCAGGATAAGAGATGTTTGTGGGTCGTAAATGGGCAAGGCTACCAGCTTCGGCCGCCTAATCATGATCAGGCCAACGGACAAGAGAACCAGTATAGCAGGACTGGCCTCAGGCTGGGGAGGCAGCTCTTGCTGAGTCATGCTGCCACAGCGTTGCTTGCCTAAGGTGCACGTGTCACTAGCAAGGTGAATTGCCTGCTAAAGCCTATGTGTCCTTAATTGAAAGAGGTCATTGCGTGTCCATTGACTATGTGAGGGCAAAGAATACAAAATGTCTGCCGTAATCTAAGATGGATGCCATGGGTAGAACAGAAATGTGTTTGTAACAGGAGTGCTCTTGCTCGTAGCATAGCGAAAACACCAGGATATACTAGATGGATCATTTGCGGTTCACTGATACCAAAATTATGTATTTGCGACAATGTTAAAAACACGGGTTCAAATCGTCACGGAACCTCACCAGGGAAGGTGTGACAACAAGGAGGGAGGAGTAGGTATCAAAAGTAAGGTGACTGGAAGGGGTCCCTTGTCGGAACTTAGAGAGCCTCACACACCCAGAGTATTCGGTGTGAAACACACCTTGACTGGAGAGTGTCCAGTGTCATCATCGACTCACTGCCCCTCGACAGACCGGCGCTGCAATGTCTGTCGGAGCACCCGGAGGCACTCTTTTGGCGGGGTTCTTCTGTTCCTAGCCGACGGTGGGTGTGTGTGAGGATGAAAGAAGTGTAGTCTGTGCAAGTGTGGGTGCAAGTTAAAAAGGGTAATCAGTCCACAATGACTTTTATTAACGTGGCTGATTCCCTGGTTAAAAGGGGTGAGAGGGGAGCTAGAGACCGTATAAATATACAGCAGGCTAACTCAACCCCCTGATGTGGTCAACATGTTTCTCGCCAACCGGCGATTCGTCAGGACCTCAACAGGGTACTACACATTAACACATGCTCATTCACTTTGAAGAAGGCAAATACAACCTCTCTGGGTCGATGAACTAGAGGGCCAGGGGGTCCTGCTCTATTTAGGCGACCCTATAGGACTGGACAAGAGCCTCGCAGTATACTCCCAGTTGCTCCGCACCCTGACCAGGTGCTGTGAGCGTGAGGGGTAGGTTTGCCGCCGACCCAGCGCCCGATTTAAGGTTCAACTTACCTAACAGCGCTGGCCTCACGGGAGTATACTGCGAGGCTCTTGTCCAGTCCTATAGGGTCGCCTAAATAGAGCAGGACCCCCTGGCCCTCTAGTTCATCGACCCAGAGAGGTTGTATTTGCCTTCTTCAAAGTGAATGAGCATGTGTTAATGTGTAGTACCCTGTTGAGGTCCTGATGAATCGCCGGTTGGCGAGAAACATGTTGACCACATCAGGGGGTTGAGTTAGCCTGCTGTATATTTATACGGTCTCTAGCTCCCCTCTCACCCCTTTTAACCAGGGAATCAGCCACGTTAATAAAAGTCATTGTGGACTGACTACCCTTTTTAACTTGCACCCACACTTGCACAGACTACACTTCTTTCATCCTCACACACACCCACCGTCGGCTAGGAACAGAAGAACCCCGCCAAAAGTGTGCCTCCGGGTGCTCCGACAGACATTGCAGCGCCGGTCTGTCGAGGGGCAGTGAGTCGATGATGACACTGGACACCCTCCAGTCAAGGTGTGTTTCACACCGAATACTCTGGGTGTGTGAGGCTCTCTAAGTTCCGACAAGGGACCCCTTCCAGTCACCTTACTTTTGATACCTACTCCTCCCTCCTTGTTGTCACACCTTCCCTGGGGAACTTTGTACTCTACTATTTGATTTAGTTGAGGACATGTACACTGGACCCCATTAAACATCGTCCTTCCTGTTCCCCTCGTTGTTGAAAAAAAAAATCAGTTAAAATACTAGACAGGAAGGTTAAAACAGTTAAAACTGCCTTACTTTGATTGTGCGTCCGCTGTGCTTTGTGGCTGGCATAGGTTTAAATAGGTCCAGCAGCTAGTCAGCTGACCATAGGACTCCGCCCCCTGCCTCCAGCCAGGAAATGAGAAGTTACGTTGCCACCTACTCCCTCCAGGCAATTGGGACAACCCGTGGTGGACCAGGGAGTAGAGCAGTATGCTGATGCGGGTTAAGGAGTGCCAGGTAGGGAAAAATAAAGTGCAAGTGCAGCAGCAGTGATTAAAATTAGGTCAGAGGACAAAAGTTTGTGATTCATTTAAAATAGCAGACAGGAAGGTTAAAACAGTTAAAACTGCCTTACTATGACCGCGCGTCCGCTCGTAGTGTTGAGTACAGTAATGTATAATGGAGTGGTATGGAGTTGGGTACAGTTTCGTAAAGTGGATTGTTGTCGAGTGGAGTGGCATACAGAAAAGTGGCATAGGGTTGTGTAAAGTGTAGTATCGTAGAGTGTAGTGTAGTAGAGTGATGTGTAATTTAGTGGCATGTGGTAGAGTGCCATACAGTAGAGTGGTGTAGATTGGAGGGTCATATAGTGGAGTAGATCTTCTAGAGTGGAGTGGCATAGAGTGAAGTGGTGTGTCATAGACTAAGTAGAGTGTCATAGATTAGAGTGGACTGAACAGTCACAGAGTGGGGTATCGTGTAATGCAGTGTTATACAGTGGTGTGTTGTTCAGAGGAGTGTCATCAAGTATAGTGTCATAGATTGGAGCAGAGTCTTCTAGAGTAGAGTGGTGAGTTGTTAGTACAGTGGAGTCCCATTGAGTGGCGTGGACTATCATTGAGCGGAGTGTTGCTCAGTGTATTGTCGTACAGTGGTGGGTAGTTTAGAGGAGAGGAGTGTCTTCAAATGGGGTGTTGCCGATTGAAGTTTGCTGAGTAGAGTGTTGTAGACTGGATTAGAGTGTTGTACCGTAGAGTGGCTTGAAGCGGAGTAGAGTGCAGTAGAGTGAAGTGTTGTCCAGTGCAGTGTTGCAGGGTACAGTGGAAGAGAGTGTCGTAGAGTGGAGTGCCGTGTCATAAAGTAGAAGGGCGTGTTGTAGAGAGGAATGGAGTGGAGTGATGTTTTCGTTTGTTTCCACCATGGCCCGTTGTAGCTTTCCTTATGTTAGCCTAATTGCGCAAGTTGTAGGCTGCATTTTCTTTTGCTTTTCTAAAAAATATTTTTATTCAAGTTTTTATGTTTTTGAAAAACAGCACAACCTTATATTACATATTAAACTATGAGGTTACATCCAAACTCTTTTTTTTAAACAACAATCAAAAAGGAGATGAGCGTTAATTCATCTTACTCAAAAATACAGTCAAATTAATAATAATAATAATAATAATAATAAAAACATTTATTAAGCGCCTGATTACACTCGAAAGAGTGCATCTCCGCGCTAGGATGCCTTCCCACAAGAACTCCTAACAAAGACCGGTCCATGATAAGGGGGAGGGACAGGAGAGGTTAAACATTGACTCCATACTAATCTTCCGGGAACAGGTAAGTCTTAAGTTTCAGCCGGAACCTCGTTTCTGATGGTTCCATCCGAAGCTCAATGGGGAGTTCGTTCCATTGTTTGCTGGCTAGAAACCTAAAAGAGCGCCCACCCATCTGCGCTTCATAGATGCGGGGTACCGCAAACTGCATGCTGCCCATAGATCTTAGAAGGCCTCTGAGACGGTATATAGTTAACATCCTTTGGAGGTAGGCCGGGCCCTTGCCCTGTGCAATGCGGTGGATAATGCACATGGCCTTAAACCGAATGCGTTCCCGCATGGGGAGCCAGTGCAAGATCTGTAACGCACGTTTCCCAGACGACTTCCTGGGCAAGTTTAAAACAAGCCTGGCCGCCGAATTTTGGACACATTGGAGTTGGTTCAGGCCCTTTTTACTGAGGCCACAGAACAGGGAGTTCCCATAGTCAAGATGGGAAGTTACCAAGGCATGTACTAATGTTTTCCTAGCTGTAATAGGAAGGAGATCCAAGATTTTGCATAGGACTTTCAGTATGCCATAGTATTTCCCCGCCATGTTGCCAATGTGTTGGGAATATGAAAGCTTGGTATCCAGGAGAACACCCAGGTTTTTCACCGTATCAGAAGGGGTGGGTGTAGGACCCAGGTCAGCGGGCCACCAGGCTCATGTCCAAATTGATGGAGAGGAGCCGATCACAAGAAGTTCGGTCTTGCCACCGTTAAGACAGAGGCAATTGCTCTTCATCCAAGCAGCAAGTGCCACAAGACAAGCAGAAAAATTCTCTGCTGTCTCAACTGGGTTGTGCGATAGAGTGACCACCAGTTGAGTGTCGTCCGCATATGACACGATCTCCGCCCCATAAGATTCCACCATTCTAGCCAGGGGTTCCATATACAGATTAAATAACGTAGGGCTCAATATGGAGCCCTGCGGGACTCCTTGTTTTAGAGCTCGAGACGTGGACTTGAAGGGGGGACAGTGTATTTGGAATTTTCTATCCGCCAAAAAGAGACCATCCATTCATAGGCTGGCCCGGCAACCCCCATCTTGCTCAGACGGGCAAGAAGTCTGGGGTGCGATACAGTATCGAACGCCGCACTTAGGTCCAGCAATATCAAAGCAGCGGTCTGTCCTTCATCCACTTTCTGGCGAAGCAGTTCTGTGGAGAAGAGAAGGGCAGTTTCTGTAAATTGTTTCGCCCTAAAACCAGATTGGGAAGAGTGTAGAAGATGATTATCCTCCACAAATTTGAAGATAAAACTTAATTCATTCTACTCTTTAAGGAAGAGCTCAGCCATATATCAGTTCATATGTCAAACTTAACATTTTTACAGCATTTACTAACAGATATCACACCGAATAGATTCTCCTAACCCTCTCAGCATCTGGTTCAGGGATCGTTAGCCATCTGTGACTCCTTCTATCTCGCTTTAGGCGCCCAGATGCGTCAGCCCAGGAGTCTCCCTCTTTTACCCTTTCTCTCATAGATAGCTCTTTCCATGGTGAACATTGAGAGCAGCCGCGCAAGCCACTGCTGAAATGTTGGGGGTGTAGGATCTAGCCAGGCAGAGTCAATATATATCCGTACTACGGCCATAGCCAGAAAAATAAATTGATAAGATGAGTCTTGTAATTCATTATTGCTTACTCCAAGAAGTATCAAAGCCGGGGTTGGCCTAACTTTCAGCCCTAATGTCAAATCAAAAAATTTCATGATGGACTCTTTCAGGTTTTCTGGTTGTGAGTAGGCCGCAAACATGTGTACAAGGTCAGCCTCAGGTGCATCGTACCGCAGACATCTAACTCCTACCTGCCCACCCCACTGTGCAATCCTCTCCGGGGTATAATAAAGTGCGAAAATAGTCTTGTAATGCTGTGCTTGGAGACCAGCCGAGCACACAATCGTCTGACCAAGTTCTAAAGAGTCAAGAAACTTCTCTGGATTAACACCCATAGTTCTGCCCATTTACCTGCGTGTTTTACCAAGTTGTCCTGTTTGAGCGCTACTAATTCAGCATATAATTACCTTATGACACACTTCCTGCTATCTCTGATGAGATAAATAACTTTGATTTTCCTAAACACATTAAACCCCACAACCTTCTTGCTAAAAAAACTTTGCAACTGCAAGAATTTAAAAAAGTTACACCTATCTAGCCCATACTCCATCTGGATATCGCTAAACTGCCGAACGCTTCCTTGTGTATTAAATCATCAACATTCTGAATCTACTGCAATGCCCAATCTGCCATAATCCCATCAAAAAATATTTCAGGAAACGTGGGGCAGATTTATGTCGGACTTGCGCCACGTTTACGCCGCCGTTGCGTCACGCAACAGCGGTGTAAACGTGGCGCATCCCTGTGACCCATTTGCAACGTGACGCATCTAGGCAGATGCGTCACGTTGTAAAGCCCTCCGCCACCTGTGGCCGTTCCGGCGCAGGGTGGGCGTTCCTGGGCAGGTGCGCCTCGCAAAAGTGCCTGCGTGAAATCTACAAGATTTCACGCAGGCACTTTTAGGCCAATGCTGCGTCAAAACCCTGCGCCTGCTTGAAGCAGGCGTAAGGTTTGATGCAGCATTGGACAGATAGGGCCCCCCAGAGCATTGCTGGAGCAGCGTCGTGCTTGCGACGCAACTCCAGCAATGCGCTGCCTTTACTGCACAGATGCGTCACGCATCTGTGCCGTATTTGCCCCATGGTGTGCCGCTTTGTAAATGCGGCGCACCATAGGTGGTGGAGCTGCGGCGCACAATAACTGGCGCATCCCTGGGGATGCACCAGTTATTGTAAATCTGCCCCATGGAGTTTTTATATAGCTGAGTATAATAATTGACCCTCCCCAGACCAGTCTTTTTTTTGAGTGCCACCCAGATTTTGAAAGCGGCCAGCAACATCTTAAATTTCATCTTCTTATAGTAACTGTGCTTGCTAAATTTTATAAAACAATTCACTGCTTGATCCCCAAGCAATAGCTTGTATACATCTGGGAACCCTGCTTCCTGTCGGAAACTGCCAGGGAATGCACCAAAAAATATACTCATATACTGGAGAGACGCTGCCCAATAATAAGCTTTAAAATCAGGAACGGTTTAGCCCCCTCTTTCCTGGGGGAGTGACATAAACCTGAAGGCCCTCCTAGTTTTCCACTGCGCCCAGATGAAGCGATTACCTATATTCTCCAAAGTTACAAACCAGTGTTTTTCAAACTCTATTGCTATTGCCCTAAACAAATAAAGTATTTTTGGTAAAAACATCAACTTAGCCACATTGCAGTGGCCCCCTTATGACATGTGTAGATTATTAAGTCTATCAAAATCGGTTCCTGCCTTCCTGATTACCGGCTCAATATTCCTGGCAACCAGATTCCCCAGCTCCGGCGTAATAGTGATACCTAGATACACTGCTGTTACAGTTACTTGTGGGTTAGCCATAATATCATGCCTCTTTTTAATAATCTGAGTTTTTGCTTTATTTAGTGCGTACCCTGAAAATCTACCAAAGTCCTGTGCTACTGCTTCCACCACCGTAAGTGCAATTCCAGGATTCACCGTGACGATGGCAACATCGTCCACGTAGGCCAGACACTGACTCACTATATGCTCAATTCCACTATGGGCCTCCAATAATCGTAGTAGGGGATCTATACATATAGCAAATAAAAGAGGTGAGCATGGGCAGCCCTTCCTTGTCCCGCGCTCGATAAAGAAAGGCTCTGTATAGCCCCCATTCAATCTTAAACGAGCTGAAGGTGCTCTATACAGAACCTGGATGGCTTTAACAAATTCTTCCCCTAAACCGAACCATTTCAGAGTCTCCCACAAGAACTCCCTATCAAATGCCTTCTCAGTATCTAAAAGCAAAGCAGCCATAGGGTCCCCTGAGATCTCCGTTACATCAAGAAGTGTTATCACCCAGAGGATATGCTGCATTGTTCCTCGAACGATTATAAACCCGTGTTGACAGGGATGAATAATTTTCCTCATAATGCCATTTAACATTATTGCCATAGCCTTAGAGAATATTTTGACATCGCTGTTTAGAAGAGTTATCGGACTGTATGAGCCTGGAGCCCTCAGTGGTGTGCCTTTTTTAATGAAAATTACAATATCCATCCCTGCCCTTGGCTCAGGAGCAGAGCCACCCCTTTGAGCTTGCCGGATGACCTCCATCAGATCTGGTCCTATTAAATCTGCAAACGTTTTATAGAACTCTAATGGAATCTGATCTGGGCCAGCAGCCTTGCTAGAAGGTAAACTTTGCAATGCACCTATTATCTCCTCTTGCGTCAAAACAGCCTTGAGTGTCTCCTTATCTATTATATCAACCCCCTTCAAGGGTATCTTATCTAGATACTCTAAAATTAAATTCAGCACCTTCCAGGGTTCCTTGCTATAGAGCTGTTGATAAAATTGCCGAAAAGCCTCCCGAATGCCCGAGGAATCAGCTAATATACTCTCATTATTATCCAAAATTTCAGAGACCTCTCCTGCAGTAGTCTTTTGTCTTAGTCCAACCGCTAGGGTATGCCCCACCCGCTCACTAAACTCATGGCAGTGCTCTCTTTTTGCCAGAAAGGTTTCCTCCACTTTAGCAGCAATCCACTCTCCCGCATGTGCCTTAGTTGCGGCCAGCAGTTATAATATATCCTCGGTTGGTCTGCACATATTAATAGATATAGCCAAATCCTCCTCTATCTTAATAACATTTTTGCTGTGCCGCCTTCTTTTGGCAGTACATACTATAGTTCATTGTTTCCCCTCTGACCTTTGTTTAAAAGCATCCCAGACTATACCTATACGTGTACTCTCCCTATTAAAATCCCAAATTTAGTGCCATAGAATGGAGCAGAGTCTTCTACAGTGGAGTGGTGTGTTGTTAGTACAGTGGAGTACCATAGAGTGGCGTGGAGTGTCATTGAGTGGAGTGATGTTTTCGTTTGCTTCTAGCATGGTCCATTGTAGCTTTCCCTAGGTTAGCCTAATTGCGCAAGTTGTAGGCTACATTTTCTTTTGCACGTTACTATATATACACACTTGCCTTTGTGATACAATGTCCATCTGTATGCTAAGGTACGGGGTCCACCACTAATCCCAGAGATCTTTGATATATATGATGGGGGGTTTAGTCAACTCTTTCTTATAACATACGGCGCATGCCAGCCCTTTTAAATATAGTAAATGAGGCCCATTGTTTGTATTATCTCATGTTGTAGATGCAATTAAACAGAAACAGAAGACATTGTGTTCTGCAATGTGTTTTGTTGCAACGTCTACGTAGTGACAGAACTCAGACATTGTGTATCACATATTCGAGACCTTGTAGATATATGTAATGGATCTGTACAGTTTACTCCAAACACTCAAGAGGATGCACAGGAGAGTTTAATAGTGATGTTTACTGTTTTAGAAGAAGAGGAAATACCTATTGATGGGTTGTTTGGACATGGACCCATGAATATTAAGATTGCTTATACAGATCAACTACAGAAATAGATTTGGTGCTTTTTAATAATTTAACATTACCAGAATGCAAAAGTGTGACTTTTGACAGAATGCCTAGACAAGTTACACAAAAGAATATATGTCCAAATTTTCAAACAGATCTTGTATCAACTTTACATGTAGCAAGAAGTGGCAGATATGTTATTTTAATTCTGCAATGATGCAGACCAAATGGAACAAAATTGGAAACTGAATATATTAACTTTTGAAACAGGACAAATATATATTTCGGGAAAAACATGTAGTAATATCACTATCATTTTTCAGTTAGAATTACATCCGGTGATTATACTGCCTATCCGTAAAGTAAAAGTAGATGGACAGAATGTAAAGATAGGAACCTAAATTCAAGCAAAGATTGCCTTGGAAGTTAGCAAATTTCTATAATATTGTTTCTGGAACCAAAGTTCTAAAGAGGGTTACAGCTGTAAAAGTGGATTAGTCTAGTTGTTTTAGATGCATTATGAAGGATTTATGGCATCATGTGGCCTACCTAGGGTGATGGCTTTATAATGCTTTGCTTTGCCTTATATATGTATCATTGTTACTTTAGCTCTTCTAATGATGAACTACATATCTTCAGCATATGTTTCTTAGGATTAGTATTGCAAAGTATAGATACATTTATTGTTTAAAAAATGATAACATATAGACTGTTCTATTGGAACCTTCTTTCCCTTAACCCGCTTTGATTTCACATTGTACCTCTCATTCCACTTGTTAATCAGCTCTTACCACTCTAGCCTCTAGATTTTTTACATTTCTTAAACTTAGTATACCCTCATACCTTTTTCATGATTAATTGTTTCTCAATCTTTCCTGTTTTTACTTTATCTTTTTATACTGTTTATGCTCCTATTTGTTGTTCTTTAACTGCCTATTTTTCTGATAGCATTTTTCCTCCGTATACTTGGGTTGCTACACCCTTCCAATATGGCCACCGTATGGCAATATCATCCGCAGGCGTGGTGTGCACCCGTTGTTTATTTTCACTCTCTGTAACCTGTGGCCCATCACATTCACCTCAATGGCTGCCACCATGAGGAATGTTGTTCCGTAAATTTATTCCGATCAGTTTCACCGCAGTAATCTCACAGGTGGTGATCTACTTTGTTTCACCTCTTGTTTCTTTTTCATTCGGCTATTCTATCACACACGGTTTCTTTTTATTTGGCGAGTCTATCACACATGGTTTTAATGTTGACAGTCATGTTTCATGGCGCGCATTGGAACTTTCAAAGCCCCACTTTACTGGCATGCGTTTGAACCTTTAAATATCCCTCTTTTCACCGATTTTACAGGTTTCACTGAGGGAACACTTTGATGGCTGCAACTCGTTAACTGCAGCTTGGCGCTATTTATGTTACATGTTTGTCAGAAGGCTTCTTTTGATGACAACTGCATGCCAGCTGGTTCATGGTTGTATCTCGTTTTTGCCATGTTGGTTTACCTTTTTTATCATTTCTGGTGATGGACACTGTGGGGTAGATTTACAAGCCCCTTGCACCACATTTACGCCGCCGTTGCGTCACTTCTGTGACGCAGCGGCAGCGTAAACCATGCGCCACGTTGTGCCTTATTTACAATGTAACGCATCTAGGGGGATGCGTCACGTTGTAAAGCCCTGCGCCACATGAAACATGCGTTAGGTTTCATGTGGGCTTTCCGACGCAGGGTGGGCGTTCCGTCGCAGGAATGCCTCGTAAAAGTGACGCAGTGAAATCTACAAGATTTCACTGAGTCACTTTTACGTCCATGCTACGTCAAAACCCTGCGCCTGCTTGAAGCAGGCATAAGGAGTGACGCAGCATGTTAGGCATAGGGCACCCCTGAACATTGCTGGAGCTGCGTCACGCTTGAGACACGACTTCAGCATTGCGCCGCCCTTACACCACAGGATGTGACACGCATCACCCTATCCTTGCGCTACGGTGCGCCGCATTGTAAATGCAATACATTCGTGGTGACGCAGGGAGGTAATCGCGTGTTGCATCTTTTCTAGGGCATCCCTGCTGATTTGCAGAGATGCGCCAGAACTCGTAAATCTGCCACTGCATTACCCACAAGGCCGTTTCTTACTTCACCTTATTATTGTTTCCTTTCAGAATTTTTTCCCCTGATGAAGGTCCATCATAGCCTGAAATGCTTTGCGATGATGTGAATAATATACATTATGTATTTGTTCCTTTGAGTGTGAACATGTTGCTGAATTGAATATTGCTCTTTTTGAGCACTTTCGTCATTTTGGAATAATTACATTCTTGACAGATCAAATCAAGTAAAAGCTACAAAAATCGCACCAGACCTGCTGTTTAATGTTTGTGAATATTGATTTATTCTCCCAACTGGGAATCCAAGCAGTGCTTTGAAGGAATATTTGCCACAACGGGAAGCACTATGGGGCATATTATCAAGACAGGCAATAAAATTATCGCCGCTTTAGTGGCAGAAAACTGCCGCTAAAACTGCGACAATGGGCTTGATAATATGCTCTATGGAATTCCAATTGAAGCCCATGTTAGATGTCCTTCACATCTAACATGGGCTACAATTGGAATTCCATAGAGCATATTATCGAGACCATTATCGCCGTTTTAGCGGCAGTTTTCTGCCGCTAAAGCGGCGATAATTTTATTGCCTGTCTTGATAATATTCCCCTATCTTTTTTTGTTCTTTACACTTTGGGATCAGAAAGCGATTTCTTCATGCATGCCCGCAAGTGACTAATTGAATAATTACATTTTCCAAATCCTCTTCAACCATACGGAGTGTGTGAGCCAACTCATTCTTTTCCATATTAAGGTGTATGCAATAAGGTGTTTGCAAACAATACATTGCACATTTTTGCATATTAACCTCTTCCACGCTCATGACGAGCTGAGCTCATCATGAGCCACGGCGTTCCGGTGCTCATGACGAGCTCAGCTCGTCATGAGCCGTGGAACGCTCACATGCGGGGATAATTCCCCTGCTGTACGAGCGTTCCACGGCAGGTAATGCACCTGTGACGAGCTGAGCTCGTCATGAGCACAGGAGCGCCGTGCCTCATGACGAGCTCAGCTCGTCCTGAGCGTGCGGGCGCTGAGCGTGCCCCCCTCCCCCCAGCACTGCGGGGGAATAACCCCCGCAGAGAAGGGGCTAAGATACATGCAAATATTCCTCATAGTTATCATTGTGTTAAACAGTTCATAGTTTTGAACCAGAGGTTTTCAACATTGTCCTTGAAACAGATTACCAAGAAACACATCGTTGGTATCCAAGAGTCTGCGCAGAGAAGCACAGCAAGGAGTTTTTACACAGGGATGATGCTAGAACTGTGTACTATATGTGATGTGTTGTGAAAGTGATTGTGCTTATGATATATGTATTAAACTGTGGATATAACATACTCTTTGTTTTATTAATAGATTTGCATGACCCCCCTCATTTGGACCTCATTTCCAGAGAAGTAGCTGTACGTTACTGCCATATCATAGACCACATCCTTGATGCTGTGGACGTCACAACTACAGTAGTTGATCTCAGGTAGGACAGGAACATTAATTGTGCGAGGACAGCGGCTCACAGGGAAGAGGAAACTCCTGCTCTATTAGTACACTCATGCCTCCCTTTATTGTTTTAAAGGTTCAATGACTACCTCCATGAGGACACAGATGATGATGTCCAACCAGGCCCTCTTCTCTAGATCTCACCAATCTCTCTTGGGGGATTTTATATTTACAGGAAGAAAGGTGAGGTCCACATCGTCCCTGTGACGCAAACAGTGTGGACTACAAGGTAAGCACTGCATAGTTTTTCCTTGACACTCTTCCCTCCCATGCACCTCCCCCTCCAAGGTCCTACTTAATGGCAGCTGCTGTGCAACCACATGCAGTGCAATGCTAAAGGCATGCACATCTGTCCCGTCCACACCTGAACCATGTCCAGTGCCACAGACCTGTGTCTGTCCAAACACCGTTGCTACACATCCTCCCACCTGTAGGCACTCAACACTGGATGCCGCTCCGACAGCTGCCTCCATGTCACAAATCACTCAGTGGTAAGACCTTTCTCATGCACTCACTACCACTTCTCTTGCATTAGCACTTCGAATCCACCCACCATGTATGCCTATCCCCGCCTGACATGAATGCTTGTCAAAATCTTTCTGCAAACATGCCACTGAGGTCTGGGACATCATCGACATGTGCTCCCCTGACATTCTCTTTCTCACCGAAACCAGGCTCGACCCCCTCATCCACACCCACCATCACCCCGGCCATCCCATTGGGATACAACATCTATCCCCGGGACAGGTCTAACAAACAAGAAGGAGGCTTCGCCATCATTCACAAGGACTCTATCGCCTTCGCTGCCTACACCATCAGGGACACGCAGTTCATGGAACACATGCCCTTTTGACTACAAGCCAGTAACCACATCACCATCAAAAGCACCCTCACATACCAACTCCCTGGAGTATGCACCACATTCAGCTACCTGCTCTCCTACTTCATCATCACCATCAGATAAAACAACGTCATCCTCCTGAATGACTTCAACTTCCGTCTTGTCGACGACACTGATCCTATCTCCACTGCCCTACTCGAGAGCCTAGGCAATCTCGGACTCATGCAGCTCATCCAAGGCCATACCCACAATGCAGGCTCACCCCGCTTGCATGGAATGTCCACTCCATCATTCACTCCTACAATGATGTACCCCAACTCCACACCAAAGCCAATTAGCACCCCCAGACGCAGTTGGAACAAGATAGCGAAAGCAGACTGGATCCATACCCTCAGAGCCAACCACCCAGACCTTAACGGAGACCTGCAGACTGAAATAAGAACCTTCAACAACTGGATCACATGCTGCACAAACCCCCTTACCCCCTGAGGAACATCAGATAATCAAAAATGCACAAGCCAGCTGGTACACTGATGACCTAAGAGACTCCAAACATTAATGCAAAAGGCTAAAGATTTAGAACAGATGGAACACCAACGCAAGAACCACCTACACATCTGCACTTAGAAAATATCACAGCTAAATCAAAGATGCCAAGAACAGCCCTTGCTCTGAGACTAGATACCAGCTCCAACAAGTGCAAAGAGCTCTTCAACATCTTCTTAGAACTCTCCAACCCCCTCAACAACCACCAACATCATCACCTCATCACTGGACCTCTGCAACAGCCTCTCTAACTTCTTTCACAATACAATTATCAGCATCTACAGCAACTTCGACCTCCAGCACATGACAGAAAACCTCCTTAACCAGCTACTCACCGCCATCAAGTTTGACCACCATCTATCAGAATAGAGCCCCCTCACTCCAGAAGACACTGCCAATATCATGAAAACAATCCACTCAGGGGCCAACACCGATGCCTCCCCCTACCATGCATACAACCTAGGAGAAACCCTGACCAGCTCCAACCTCACGACAATCATCAACTCCTCCAGCCATAGCGGAACCTTCCCAGACAACTGGAAACATGCAGAGGTCACAGCTCTCCTGAAGTAACCTTCCGCAGTCCCGCAAGAGCTTAGCAACTACAGACCCATCTGCCCCCTGCCCTTCCAATCCAAAGTCATGGAGAAATCAATCATGAGGTAACTCTCCGACCATCTAGAACAGCAACATCACCTAGATGTCACTCAGTCAGGTTTATGCAGCAACCACAGAATGCAAACTGCCCTTATCGCAAAAAACGCCGGCATCCAGACCATCATGGACAAAGGGGAGGCCCCAGCGATCACCGACTTCACAAGAAACCTTGAAATCATTTTGGACAATAAACTCACGATGAACAAACAGGTGAACATCATGATCTCTTCCTGCTTCCTCATCCTATGTATGCCCAGCAAGATTTTCAAATGCATCCCCACAAACACCAGATTCCCAGTCACTCATCACTGAGCTTGGGTGTAGCTCACAAAGTTTCACTTCGTGGAACTCCTTGGAGTTGTCAAAAAACCTCATGGAATTCCGTAGAGTTCCTCTGCAGTCAAAGTATTGCTCGGCTGCCGCTAGTTGCAAGGTATATGCGCCCAGTCTTTCCAAAATGCGATGTAGGAAGAGCAAGCTGCCGGAACACAGACTTGAAACACATCTTGAACCACATACTGTAGAAACAGTATGTTGTCGTCCCAAGCAATGTTTATTGCCGCTGACTGCTCGGGAACCTATCTTGCTGTAGTTTGCACAAGCGAATGTCAGCCCTCGCAACTTTTGCCCCAACTTCCTCCTCTCCCATGTGAGCAAACAAATGTAAAAAGGAGAGCCAGAGCACTCACCGCCTGTGTCTTCGTCACACAGGCTGCCAAGCAGAGAGCCAGTTCCATCTAATGGGTGAGCAATGTCATGATGCAGGCAGAAGAGGGTCCGCGATGGGTGGTTGTGGGGCTGTCCAGGCTCCTCAGTTCTCTCCCTGTGATTGCTTAGGTTTACAGCTCCCTCGAAGTGCTCCTGGTGCTGGTGTTACACTGGCTCAGTTCTGGTAAGAATGTTTCCTGCATGACCTACTGACTGCGTTCCTTTGAGAGGGGGTGTATCCAGTATCTGCCACAGAGGTGCCTTGTGGTGCAATGAGCTATAGCACGTCCTTCTGCTCTCTGCACTCTGTACACCGAAGGCTCTCGCACACACAGTGGCTGGCAGTAAGTGTAGCTTCCCACTCACTACACACCATCCGCCCTGTCTCTCTCCCCTGCCTCTGTCTCCCCCTGTCTGCCTTCCTCTTAGCAGTGAGCACACAAGTGGAGCACTGCCAGAATGTTGTCGGGTCATGTGAACTTGTGAACTCCGCCATGTGACATAGGCGGAGTTTTGCCAAATTCTATGCTCTACATGGACCATGGCGTGGCAAAAACACTGTGAATACCGCCCACGGAGTGGAGTTTGCCACCCAGCTTTACTTATCATCAGCAGACTGGACTGCAGCAACACACTCTACTTCGGTATCTCGAATCAACTCATACAAAGACTCCAGACTACCCAGAATGCTGCTGCCAGACTCATCCTCAACATCCCCAGCAGCACACACATCACGCCCCAACTTAGAGCGCTACACTGGCTACCCACCCACAAGCACTGCCAATTCAAACTGCTCATCCACATCTACAAACCTCTACACAGCTCAGGAGTTGACTACCTCAACCACCACCTTAATTTCCACCATTCAACTAGACAACTGTGCTTAGCCACACTCTGCCTCACACAAAGAAAGCTATTTTTCCTGCATTGCCACCAAAACCTGGAACAACCTTCCCTATTACATCAGTTGCTCCCCATCTCTACTTGAGTTCTGCAAGAGGCTGTTCAAATAGGAGCTCTGGTTGGCCTACACATTTACTTTAGCACCTGGAAAGTTACCCCATTGGGTGATAAGTGCACTATACAAATCCTCATAAAACAACACATCAAGCTCACAAGGACATTTTAACATATATATCACATATTTGCTCCTATATGTTATCCTCCTATTTAACTTTAGATTTTTCCTTTTCTCATGGCAAAATCCTTCATATGTGTGGCAAATTGATACCATTTGTAGAGACTATCTGCTTTCTCCCTAAACTGTTATGTTATGTACTTAGGTACACCCTAAATTGGATACTGGGATACCCTTGTCAGTCCCTAGTATATAGTACCCATGTACCCAGGGCATAGGAACCCCAGCGGCCTTCCATGGGTTGATGCATGTATTATGCCACCCATGAGAGGCCAGGCAAAATGGAACTACAGGCCTGCCATTGCAGCCTGTGTAAGATGTTGCATGCACCACTTACTTAAGATATAGGTAACCTATCCAGTTTTAGGTCTAACCTATAATAACTGATAAAAGCCCACCAAAAGGAAAATAGCCCTCACCAGTACAAACATATAAACGCTGACAAAACAACTTCACAACCACAAACTAAATGCCATTCAAAGAAAGGAAAAGCTGAGTGAAAGAGTAATTTTTATTTCTGCCTCAAGGGGCCAATACAATGTAACTTTGTTATGCAAGGCAGCAGCAAGAAAGACTGGGCTAACAAAATTCTGCTTCAGTTTTGCTGTTTAGGATGTCACAAAAATATTGTTTCTTCTTCATTTTGCCTTTTTCAGTTTTCTGGTCTTTGATCTGAAGATGCATGATTTAGAAGCATGTGTTATGTCTTATTTAATTATTTTATAAACTGTAGAGAATCTGGAAATATCAACATCATATTTGATATGTTGGCTATGTTTGATTTGTTCACTGATAGGTACAATGTGTGATTTCATAAGATCTTTCCCAATATGTGCCATCACATTTACCCACATTTACCCACAGACAGAGAATGGGTGAAACCCTTTGATACATCGCCCCCCCTTTTCTGGCGAGTCAGTATTGATAGTTGGTGAATTGCCAAACACCCCAGGCTATAAACATTCAATGCAAGGTGTAGTGACAAGTATATGTGAAATGAGTGCTGTCACCAAGCATCTGAGATAACTGTGAAAACATGACATCATACGTTTTGAAAACATGGAAACACAATGTCACTTGGAATGCTGCTGCAAAAAGCTCTTACCAAGTTCAACAAATATTGGAGTGATATTGTTTGTATTAGCAGTAATTCAGCTAAGTATATGAAAAAGTTGTGTGATGACCTGTCAAAATCGATAACTAAGCTGAAGTGCTTCCCTGTAAGAGATCCTTGCCACTTGCTAGATGTTATTGAAAGCATCTTTACAATCTTCAGAGTTAATGAAGAATGCTATTGACTTTGTAGTTCATTCTGGTGCACTGTTTCGTTACGCACAGAAAACAAAATGCAAATATTTCTCAATTCTCATGTGCTTTGTGTGGCATCAAAGAAAAAGTCATCCCAACTATGTCACTTAGCCAGTGGTTCTCATTCCTAGAGGCCTTGAATGCTACATTATTTGTGTGTCTGCTTCAATATCTGAGGGCATATGCGCCTAGTTCAAAGCATATGTTGCAGAACCTGTCCTAGACAATCACAATGTTCAGGTGCACCAGTATTGGCATAGAAACCTATGTCAGTGGACAACTTGTGTACTGGCTTGTTTGGCATTGCTTGTGTTAGGTACCAATGTTGAGAGGGCCTTTTCACTGATTAACGTTTACAAGGGAAAGAAAGAGTAAGCGTGCATGACTAAAGACTTACTAAAGAAGTATTGAATGCTGTACTACCACAATTCCCATTTGTAAAATTGTATTTAGAACTCATATACCCTCTACATACACTGTCTATACACATGCAATATCAATGCAGAAAGCAAGCAATAATTAAAGCAAACTATTCCATAAACACCAGAAAAACACTGTTTCTGTTGTTGTTTATGGCGTGAAAATGTGCAACCACTGATAAGCACTGTTTTTTACGGTATTGAAAACACTGAGGAAACCCAACCAGTATTTACCAAAAATAGAAACTGAAAACAGAAAAGCCTAGACATAGGGTTACTATATCTAAAGTTCACTGCACTTAAAAACTATAAGTCCCCCCTATAGCAGGCCTTAACAATCCTGAAGGCAGGGTGCTTGGTTCTAAGTGAGAGGGTGCCACCACATGAGCAAGACACCCCTGCAGCCTACGGAGTCCATTCTCCCGGGTTGTTAGTGAAGCAGCCATTTACGACACATAGAGTGGCATTATGGGACCGTGTGATGACCAACTCTAAAACAGCTGTGGGGGGTATGATTCCACCCCTCAGAAGCAAGCTTTGTAGGCTCCCTGGTGTTCCTGATACCAGCCTTCTAGTCACGGGCAGCACAAAATGGTTGCTGCTGTCAAGAGACACATTTCTGCCCTCCTGCTGCTGAGCCAAGCAGGGGCTCTTCTTCAAAGTCCTCCATTGGGTTCAACTGTGGTTTCCGACGCCACTTCAGACCTATGCACCTGGCACCTCTGGGATGGGTAACTCTGGTATGACAGTATCCACACGTAGGGTGGTTCTCCAACCTCCTAATTTCCTTTGGGTTTCTTCGAAGTCCATTGGGACGGGTTCTTAAGCTCTAAAACTTCAACTGCAACTTTCCCATAGTATTGTTCGGAGCACGGGGTTGTGATCCCACACTGCACCCATCCTCCGTGGTGTCCCTACTTACTCACCTTAGGTAGTTCCTTGGGGTCCCAGCAATTCTACATCTCTAGACACTGTCTTAACTCGAGTCGTGGTTCTTATACCACTATTTTAGTATATGGTTTGGTCCCCCCCGGGGTCCACTGTGTATTTCCGCTATTTACTATCCTTTATATGCTCAGGTATTGTGTGCTTTGTGAATGTCACCATGTAGGAGATAATGTGTCATACTCGAGAGTATTATATTAATAAATAAATATTGTCATAACTACTGTGTGGTTCTCCTTTCATTTAACCAATACTGTAAGGTTGCATTCTGGTAAAACAAGATGCTTAACATTCCTTCAAGTCTAAGCCTGAAGGCTGCTCTCCCCAGCTACCACTTGGATAGCTTTCTAAGGTTACCATAAGGGTTGTTTGGACAGGTGCAAGGTGCCCACTTTAATTAGTGGACAGCATATACCAGGCCAACTTCTCACAATGTCTTTTATGCTTTTTGCTCTCCTGTAAGTTGTTTCTTCTGGAGCACCTTTCAAAATGTTACCCTAAGTTGTTTCACTTTTCAAAATGCTCCATTTTTTTCTGAAAAATCCTTTGATTTGTGCTGATTCTCTTGTCAATGTTACCATCATTCTAGTGTGTTTTCTTGTAATCCTCCTACTTTAACTCTTTTTCTTTTCTGGTACTTAAAACATCTTAACAAAAGGTCTTTATCCTGAGCAAAAGCAATAATGTTCAAGAGTTCGTAAATGTATAGTTGTTGAAAGAAACCTTCTTTTAATTCCAGGTCTTCACTTCCTTGTTTCAGTAGAAATGCATCAAATGGTACATCATAACACTTGATAGGTACAATCACAGCCAGAAGATAAAGGGAGCCAACATGTGTTTAGTCATTGGGTCATCACCCACCAGCTTCCTCAGGGCTACAACAACAAAAACAAATGCAACCAATGACTATCTATAATATCATGGTTTCCCATAGTTAGTCTAATTTAAATGTGAGGAGTACCCACAAAGATGGAGTGTTGTGATCGTACTTATTTGTATACGAGAAAGAAAAATTGTCAGAGAAAGAAGGGTTGTCAGAGAAAAAAAAGAAGGGTTGTCAGAGAAAAAAGAGGGAGGGGGAAGGGGAGTGTGAGGAGAGGAACTCAGACACCTAAGCTGAGCCACAGATGAAACTGATAGTAATTCCAGTCCAATGATCCCTAACATAATGAACAATAGTACATGGATCCAACACACATAGAAACAGCAAAATGCCAACGATTGTTTATGTACAGAAAGGTGTCCCTTCCTGCACATAAACAATCACTAAAAAATGATGTTTTGCTAAGTTACAAAACGCACATGAACAATCTTACCCTGCAAGGCAGACACTCTTGCACTATGGAGCAAGGATGCCTGCGTTGGTGCTAGGAAGCTAAATTTAGCGCCAGCACAGGGGAAACGCAGGGCTGCACCATATTGTTGTAAATATGGTGCAGCCCTAAGTTTCAGAAGTGGCGGAGCGCGTTCTTAGACCAAGAAGGCTAACGCCGCGCACGGTCACTTCTATTGTAAATATGCCCCTGAGTTTTCAGATAGTTTAGCCTGGAAACAGGGAGTAAGGATTTCATTTCCTAGTTGTACTATCTGAAAATATAGAGAAATATTGAATTAAATTAATTCACTTTATGCTCTGCGGGTGCAGCAAGCGGTCTGCTCTGTGCTGAGGCAACAGAGCCTATCTTGATATGGCCCATGGACTCTTTCTTAAGAGCGAAAACAGTGTGCAGCCGTTCGGTACTATTACCAATGTTTTATGAAGGGCACTAGAACCATCTGAAAACATATTTGAACAAACTTCTCCATGAAATGCAGCCAGATACACTTTATTGAAAAAATGCATTTACTTATATTAAACATAAGGTCACTGTGTTAAACTAGGTTAGTTTAAATGTCAGCTCTAATGGAATGAGAGTATCATGCATACTTACTTTATTTTAAAAGACAATCACAGACTGAAAATTAGAATGTGTACTTAATTTATTCCCAAACTTGTATGTATTATTGAAATCATGGTACGACATGAGAAAAATAATAATGACCTGCAAAGATTTAAACTCTGGAGGTCAGAATGAGGAGTACACTGTTTGCATTACATTAAAGGTGTATATTTTAGAAAAATAAAAGCTTCACAAATTTAGATTCAAGTAAAAGTCTCACTTGAAGAGGCCAATACATGATTAATGGCTTAAACGGGCACTATTTAGGGGGGCTGTCTGACGAATAAAATGGTGCACACTTTTTAATGTCTGGCATTGTGTATGTACTCCTTTACATTTGCAAGGTTGTATGTCGCTATATGACGGTCGAAATATCATCCTAGGAAACTTTTGCATTAACTACCACAGTGCTTAATTTATGCTGGTGGCTGCCGGTGGAGTCACTGACACTTATTACTCCTAGTCCTACTCTTTCCTCGACCTAGTCATAACATATAAGTAGTATCCAATCATAGACAAGAAACAAATTAGCAAATGCCTACTGACCCCACCTACCCTACAGCTAAGGGCTATAATTAACTAGCCTTATCTCAACACTCCCAGAAAAAACGAGCAACACAAGGACATGATATCAGGAGGGTGGGTGGGATGTTTGACTGCATTGAGGACGAGTAGGAGTAAGAGTAAGGAGGATTACCAGTAAGTAATCAGGGCATTACCTCTACATCCCTCATCCTCGACCCAGTCATAACATATGAGGTATACGAAAGCATACAGCTCAAAAGATGAAGGTCTTTGCTATACAGACACCTAAAATGAAGTACAGCACAGGATAGGACTCCCAAGTGAATTTAATGCCATATCCAAAAACAATCAAACAAGAGCAAGAGTCTCCCCAGAGTGTAACACAACACTCACAAAATTCCAATAAAAGCGTGTTCAAAAGCACAGGTCCCAGGCTGACATATCTCATCTAAGGACACTCCTTTAAAAGCTGTCCATGAAGCTGACACTCCTCTAGTGGGTCTTGCTTGAATATTGGAAGGACAAGGCAAACCAGAGCCCGATATGCCAATTAGATGGTGTCCTTAACCACAATCTGAGAGTCAATGTAGATGCTGTCTTTCCACATCCTGCAAGACCAAAAGTCGCATAGAGACTGTCAGAAGTCCGAAATACAGCAGATATGTCAACATACAAAGATAATGCATGTTTAACATCCAAAGCGTGCAACACTTGCTCCTCCGAAGAAGAGGGAGAAGGACAGAGACAAGGTGAAACCGGTTCCTGAGAAGAATGTACCTTTGGAATAAACCCAGAATCCAATTTCAACACCACTGCATCCTCCATGAACTTCAAAAATAGAGGGGAACCTCTGAAAGCAGAAACCGCCTGACCCTAGATCTGTAGGTCCGCTTGTGCGGCGGGCAGAAAAGGCCTCCAGCACATGCTTCCATTGTAAAATAAATGTTTGGAAACATCCCTGTAAGGTGGGGCAGGCACCTCATACTGCCTGCCACATGGTACAGAGATGTTCGCTGAGGGCCTGGCAGAAAGGGGCCCCTGTTAGAGCACCCCAAAAACACTTTCCGGGAGCCTTTCAATGTTGGAAAGGCCGACTTGAAAGGGCTGCTGGAAACTCTCATAATAATCCTGATGGCGGAGCCGAGCCTGGCTCTGCATTTATTATGGGATTATGGTGGGTTCAGAAGCACCGACGGGCCTCTTGAGCCTGTCGGAAGTGCCTTGGACAGTCCCTCCACCCGATGCCTCCACCCGCTTCATCATAATGCGGCGGGCGGACCACAATGTCAGATGTTGGGCACACGGCAACCAACGGTTGGTCGGTGTGGTCCAACTGACATTGTAACAAAGCTCAAAGTGTCAAAATTAGCTCAGTGTTTAGAATAACAAGACAGTGTAGAATTCCTACAAAAGACATGGGCCTCTGAAATTATGTGAGCAGGCAAACCTTGCCTCTCCAGAGCCTGCCATTCAACCTCCAAACACCTAAAGGTAAAGGTACCAGCATTTATGGATTGCGATACTACAAAGGATATGGAATCCGAGGAAAGATCCAAGGAGGATCCATGGTCATGCTCTTCAATAACGAAAACTATGACCTCCTCAGTTAGTAAGGAATTATCTGTACCCCCAGTGCCTTCTCCCGCTGGATCTTCAGCAGAAATGACTAAATGAGGGGAAAGGGAGAAAAAGCATATAGCAACATTGGAGGACATGGCATTGACAAGGCATCAACTCCCCATGTACCCACTTCTGGAGTAATGGAGCAGAAGGTCAGCAGGACTGCATTAAATCTGGAAGCAGACAAATCCACCGCTGAACATCTGGAGCTTCAGCAGATCAAGTGGAACACCCTGATGGGGAGGCGCAGATCCTGCGAGGATGGAAACTTGCAGCTCAAGGCATCTGTTACAATATTGTCCATACACCTGATGTGTTGAGCAGATATGGATTGGAGATGAAGTTCGGCCCAACTCACCAAAGCACAAGCCACTTGATTATGTGACTGACTGTGAGTGCTACCCTGATCGTTGATATGTGCCATGGTCACTGTATTGTCTGATCGAATCAGGACATTGCAACTGGACAGGTGGGGCTCAAAATACCAAAACGACTTCTCCACTCCCGGCATTGCCTTCCAATTGGATGACCGCATGGCCTTTGATCTGTCCCACAAGCTTGTCCCATATTGGACCCCCAGCCCAGGGCACTGACATCTGTTGTCACCACTGTTAAAGGAGAAGGATGCATCAGATTCCTCATCTTATTGGTGAGGTTTGAAGAGTCCAACCACTACTGTAGGCTGGAAGAATGTCTAAAGACACCAGAATCTCCATGTTCATATCTTGAATGGGAAATGTCACAAATCCGTGACGGTGCCACAGTAGCGGCTATAGATGCAACCTGGCCCATGGCACTCGGAAGGCAGAGGCTACCATGTGACCTTGCACCCTCATCCAGTGAAACAAGGTGGCTGTCTTCTGAGATAACTATTTTTTGGAATATACCAATTTATTGAAGGTTTTACAGGCAGCTAAGCTTAAAGGCCACATTTCCTGGCAAGGCTCCGATCTCTTTTTTTTGCTCAGGATTATGCTACGGAAACGGCAGATCGAAGGAAGAAGTTCCTGGACATGAGACCAGCACTCTATAATCTTAATGCCAGATTTGGTTTCTTACACCCATGTCTTTTTAAAGTGACATATAAGAATACGACCACGAACTATGAAGATCCTGCATTGCTACAACAGTTCTTGAACAATTTGGAGAAGAGGAGATGGATCTGTCCCGACAAGCTAATGTTTGATCTTATGTTGTCTTTCATTTGATATGTTCTGATTACAACAATGTTGTGATTTACTTGTTTACTGAAGTTTGTTTCCCCATACTTTGTATTCATGTTGTACTCACCTGTTGTGTTTTCCTCTTTTATTAGGTACGGTATTTCCTGTTTTCATATTCTGTTTATCCCTGGTCTGTTTCGATAATGTCCTCCCTCCCCGATCATCCAGAAGTTGCCTGGTTAGTTGTGCCATTCTCCTTGTGTGGCTTCACCACCCTCATTTGTTTATGTTTTCTGCTCTTAGTCATTATGATGATGGATTTAATATTATATGTTTTTTATTTGTTGTCTTTGTCGTCTTTTCTCTTCTACACTCTCCTTACCTTCTCCCAGGTTATTTCCCTTTCTCAATTGTAGGCTCCTTTTTCTTTCCCTATACTATTTCCCTTTATTCAACTACATCTTTCCCTCTTATTCTCTTGATTTTCATTATAATTAGTCTCTTCCTATATATTTTTCCTCTTTTTATCTGATTAGTTCTATCTCCTTCTTCAGTGACTTTTTCATCTTCACCTTGCTGATATTTCTTGCAGTGATTTCGCATATTTCTGGCATGTATGATGCATATTTTGTATTTAGTATACTTATTATCTCTCTTTCATTATCTTATTTATCCGTTTTCAGTCACCTCTTCCTTTTTGCTAATGTTTTCCCTCTCCTATTTTCATCTTTCTATATTTTCTCTTTATCAATTACTCATATCTCTTTCTTTCATTCTTTCTTTTTTCATAACCACTCATTTCCTCCTTTATGCCTCTCATTTTGGTCATTATGATATTAAAAAATGTATGCTGCTCATTATAAGATGTAGCTTATTGTTACATTTTAATCGTTGCATTATTTTTACATTTTATCTATATTTCATTGTTTATTGTAGATGACGTTAAGAGTTGTTTCATGGAATGATAAAGGTTTGGAATCTCCTATAAAACGTCAACGGGTACTTTCTCACTTACCTAATTGTTAAGTGTGCTATAGCGTCCTGACTAGAAATTCATGTTTTAGAAAAAGAAATAGCTAAACATAAATGACAATGGGTTGGCCATGTCTTTGCTTCTACAGGTACAGATAATCGTAATGTTGTAGTCATTTTATGTCATAAACATCTTGACTTGAAAATTCTTTCGCAAGATTCTGATGATGCGGGTAGATGAGTTTCTCTTTCATTGTTATTAAATAATATTCCCTTGACCTTTCTAAATGTATATGCACCCACTGCCCCTGATGGTACTTTTTGGCCTTTTCTATGCATTCTCAATTTAAATCCACTATTCAACAAAGATCTCTAGTAGAAGCCTGGCGGTTATGTAATTCTACACTCAGAGAATATTCTTTTTTTTCTCCAGTACATTCTTCTCAATGTTGTTTAGCCTACCAATTCACCTCAAGAGCACTAGCACAGCATATTATTCATTCAGACATTAATTTAATATTGACTGCCGACCACACCCCGTCTCTTTAGATCTCGACCTTCTTCCCCCTATCCATGGTACTTGTAGATGAAGATTCAAAAACTCCCTTTTATTGGACTCCAATTTTACCCAACAATTTCATTCTTTTATCACTACTTTTTCCGTGAAAATGAAACTCCTGATATGTCTCCACAGATTATCTGGGATGCCTTTAAAGCAGCCTCCAGAGACTTTATTATCTCCTTTGTATCCAAACGAAGGAAACCCTCTTTACATACTTTACAAACACTTATGACACGTATCAAACAATTAGAACACTCTTTTTCCAGACAACCTCTAAATCATGCCTGGATAAGCTAATCAAAACAAAATTTTAATTCAACAAATTATCAACAGACAACACGAAATCATTTTTGCTTTAATCCTCAGCTAAATATTATGGGGGTCAAAACAAAGCGGGGAAACTCTTAGCCAACTATCTTAAAGTTAAAAAGGAGTGTACGAAAATTAGCTCTAGCCTGTCCTCTAATAATCATTTAGTTTACAAAAATGAAGACATTTTATCAGAATTTACCCAATTCTTTATACTCTTGAAAACCCGGTGTCCCAGGAACTTATACTCCAATATGTATCCTCTATCGAATCCTCCTTCGTCTCCTGATTTAGATTCTCCAGTGTTAGATGAAGATATTCGGGAATCAGACATTCTTTCTGCTATTCGCCATTAAAAGAGGTAAAGCTCCAGGTCCTGATGCTTTTAAGATTTAATTTTATTCCCATTTTTCTCGTCTTCTAATGCCAACACTACATCTTTTATTTCACTTCTTTAATTTCTACAAAATGTCTATTGGCTCCTTTCAGGAAGCCCTGATTTGCCTTCTTCCCAAAGAGGCTAAATATCATAATCTTTGTAAAAATGATAGGCCCATCTCCCTAATTAACTTGGATTATAACATCTTTGCAAAAATGTTAGCTTTTCATCTAGAGACATTTTTACCCCAACTAATTGGAAGAGAACAGTGTGGTTTTATTAAAGGAAGACATATCTCCGACAATACTAGACTTGTCTTTAATGTTCTTACTAAAGCCAAGCTCTGTACGGACTCTTTAGGTGCTATATCTCTAGATGCTGAAAAAGCTTTCAATAGATTTGGTTGGTCCTTTATTTTTTCCACTCTGTCCTGGCTCGGTTTTGGTCACAAATGTATAAATTATGTTTCTTTGCTCTTCTCCTCCCCTGTTACCTCCATTTTGGCTAACAGACTTGTATCTTCTTCTTTTCCATTACATCGTGGGGTAAGACAGGGTTGTCCTCTTTCTCCTCTTCTTTTTATATTAGTTATTGAACCCTTTTTGATTAAAATCCTCTCAAATTTTAACATTATTGGTTTTAAATAAGGCTCTAATCAATTAAAAATTTCTGTTTATGCTGATGATATTCTGCTTTTTCCATCACAACCTCAGTCTCTTTACCGGTCTTCCTATCGGAAGTTCAATCCTTTGCCGCTGTTTCTGGATATAAACTTCATTCTGACAAATGTGAAATCCTCCCATTAAATGTTTTTCCGTAGATTACCTTTCTTCTGGTTTTTGTTGGAACTCAGATAAAATAAAATACTCAGATCTGTGGTTTAAATCTTCCATTAAAGAATCGATTACAATACATTTAAAGGAATTACAAGCGATATTAAAGAATGGCACTTCCAGGTGGAATCCTTTATTTTTATCCTGGTGGGGCCGTCTTGATACAGTAAAGATGATGTTAGTCCCTATAATACTGTTTTATATTTCCAATCTTCCATAAACATTCCTAATTTAAATTTTAAAACAATTTATTATATGCTATCGAAATTTCTGTGGAAGAAACTGGTATATCTTTACCTAACCCTTTCACCACTGAGCGAATTTGTGCGCATTGTGGGCATTTTATTGAGTGGGCGGAGTTCGGAGGGCCCCCGGCCGTGCTCCTCACATGCCCACCATGACGTCGGACAGCCCCCGATGCAAGGGGTTAAACTTAAAAGACCAAAACAATTAGAAGTTGTCAATTTGCCTGATTTTCAAGCCTTTCATACTGCATGTTCTCTTCTACTTCAAGAAGACAGCGAAGATTTGGTATTACCATTGTAGACTGTTATTGAGAAACAATTTCTTCATCCTTTCTCCTTCCTAGAATTCTTATCTTTACACATTGTCCTGTCTCTCTTTCTCTTCCTATTTTCAATAATAGTTGCAAAATTCTTCAACTCTAATTTATTGACCACCTCTCTCCTAGAGATCGTTTTATGCAATCTTCTCTATGGTATAATAAGCTTCTTAACATTAATTATAGAATAAGTTTGGGAAAAGAGTGGCACATTAGAGGACTTCACTGGGTTCATCAATTTTCCAGAATGATACATGTGTCTCTTTTTCAGCTGCTGTAGTACGTTTTTCTCTGCCTAGTTCCTATTTGTCTAAAGGTGTCCTGCGGGTGAGAGACGCTGCGGCGCCTTGCTGTTGGTTTCATGCACTGAGAGTGCTGCTCTGCATATTTTTAAATCAGTCCGTTTTTTCGGATTTAATTTTAATTTCTTTTTCCTTCACTTTGCTTTTAGTAACGCTGCCAGGGCCCTTACCTGCACTTTAAAATTGTTGGAAACCCACCGCAGTTTTTGCGGGTCCGGTTCCGGGGAGGTTTTCTGGTGGGGAGTGATATCTTGGGTTGGGCTGGGAGCTGGGAGCAGCGGTCGCCATCTTGGAGCATCCCTGTGTCCGGCCAGGCTGAGAGCTGGCTATTTAGGGCGAGCTCTCCAAGGGAGCAGTCTTGCAAAGGTGTCCTGCGGGTGAGAGACGCTGCGGCGCCTTGCTGTTGGTTTCATGCACTGAGAGTGCTGCTCTGCATATTTTTAAATCAGTCCGTTTTTTCGGATTTAATTTAAATTTGTTTTTCCTTCACTTTGCTTTTAGTAACGCTGCCAGGGCCCTTACCTGCACTTTAAAATTGTTGGAAACCCACCGCAGTTTTTGCGGGTCCGGTTCCGGGGAGGTTTTCTGGTGGGGAGTGACATCTTGGGTTGGGCTGGGAGCTGGGAGCAGCGGTCGCCATCTTGGAGCGTCCCTGTGTCCGGCCACGCTGAGAGCTGGCTATTTAAAGCTCGCCTCTTAGCGCGCAGCGGTGACGCGCAGCGGGTGCGCCTTCCCTGCGGCTGAGTCACGCCAGAGTCCTGCCCGTCTGCGCTCGTCAGCGTCTCGGAGGCGGTCGAGGCAGGTCCTGCCGATTGTAGTTCTATTGCCGGATACATGTTACAGCTTGCATGCTAACTTACTTACCTTCGGAGCTCCTGGCTCTGCGCAGACAGTCCACCTACTGTCACCATGTTCTACCGTGCGGTCGCTCTTTTAGGAAGGGTTGTGCGGCATGTGGCTGGCGGGCCTCAATTTTGAAGGTCTCTGCCACGGTGCCCCCTCCTATGCGTCGTCAATGCTCTCTCCTTAATACCAGGTCACTCAGCCGACATGCGATTGATATCTGGAACCTGTTGTATGGCTCTGAAACAACTTGCCTATTTCTCACTGAGACCTGGCTAGGAGAGTGCTCAGGCCCGGACCTGGCGACTGCTATTCCTTCAAACTACAATATCTTTAGGAAGGATAGAGTGGGAGGTAAAGGCGGGGGTGTGGCTCTGATTGTGGACAAGAGTGTCCCCTGTTCAATCTTTCCCGTTGAGAATCTCTCCGGATGTGAAGCCTTAGGTTTTATCCTTAGGCTCTCTCCCAGTCAAACGTGCACTGGGATTCTTGTTTATAGAGCTCCTGGGCCGTTGGGTTCTTTTTTGGATGACCTTCAGGCGGCATTGTCGGTGCCGTGTCTTAGATCCGAGCACTGTATCCTGCTGGAAGATCTGATCATCCATATGGATAATGGGGCTGATCCTGACTCTATCAAATTGCAGGAGATTGTTGCTCCTCTGGGGCTGATTCCGTATATTTCTAGCCCCACGCATATTAAAGGCCATACCATTGACCAGATCTTCTCGACAAAGATCTTGGAGGATTCTGTGCCACATCCTGTGCTTTGGACTGACCACTTCCTAATTGATTTCTGTATTCTTTTTTCCGCTCCGGCTGGTTTCAGAGTGCAGAAATAGGGGAAGCGGTCGGGCGGTCTTTCCATCTTGTCACCATGGAAATGCTGTCCGAGGCCTTGTGCTGTCATCCTTGTCGGCTATTGGGCAATCTGGAGGACAAGTTAGATTCTGTCCAGAAGTGGCTGGTAGCTAGATTTGATGAGCTGGCCCCGAGGAAACCAGATAAATCAGTGGCCAGATTTCTCTCGGCCCCGTGGTTTACTCCTTCTATGGGGAAAATGCGCCAGGATTGTAAGATAGCAGAAAGAAGGTGGCGGCGTAAGTACGACCCGGATGACAAATCCAAATATCGGGAGGTAATTAAGAGCTACCGTAAGCTCATTCTTGAGGGTAAAAAAGTCTTCCTGGAGCGCAGAATTGACGAGGCGGAAAATAGGAGTAAAGAGCTCTTTAGGATTGTAAAGGAGTTTACTTCCCCTCTTGTAAGCACTCCCCTCAATTCTCATTCTGAGGCCTGGATCAGCCAGCTGGGAGACTTTTTTACTAACAAGATTAAGTCCATTCAAGACTCCTTCCCTGATGCCGAATGCAGTTCTTCTGCTAGCCATCCGGTCAGTCTCCGCTCGTTACCTGAGGATAGGAGTATTGTCCTTGCGGACTTTCCTTCCCTATCAGTAACTTCTTCCCTCAACCTTCTTTCCCGGCTCCAATCTGGCTCGCCGCTGGATCTGTGCCCAGCGAAATGTCTAGGCAAGATTGCGCCTGCACTGAACAGTCTGCTTAATCCGCTGCTTAATCTTTCCTTGACTACGGGTGAAGTCCCGCCGGCCTGGAAGCATGCGCTGATCTTGCCGCTACTCAAAAAGCCCACTCTGGATCCTTTTGTCCATGCTAACTACAGGCCAATCTCAATTCTCCCTGCTGTGGCTAAGGTGATCGAGAAACATGTACAGCTCTCTATTTCCAACTTCATAGAGAGCAATAACATCTTACATGACTCCCAATCGGGCTTCCGTGCTAATTATAGCACGGAGACAGCTTTGCTCGAGATCACCGATGCCATCAGGGAGACGCTCGATCTGGGGGGGAAGGCAATTCTGGTTATGCTGGACCTGTCGGCGGCGTTTGACACCGTCCCGCACGCAGGTCTCCTTTCTAGACTCTGGGAGATCGGTTTTCGCGGGACGGTGTGGAACTGGTTTAAATCCTTTCTGACCGGCCGTCGACAAGTGGTCTGGGCACCTCCGTTCTCCGCGGAAATGCCGCCGCTCGAGGTGGGGGTCCCTCAGGGGTCTATCCTGAGCCCCACCCTTTTTAATATCTATATGGCCCCTCTGGCGGCGGTTGCGGAGTGCTTCGGTGCCCGGATCATATCCTATGCTGATGACACCCAGCTCCTTTTTTCATTTAAAAAGGGAGAGGCTTTTGATGGCGGCCTGATCCAGGAGTGCTTGGGAGCGGTTTTCGACTGGTTCAGTCGGCATAGTCTTAAATGCAACTCCGACAAGTCGGAGCTGCTTTTTTTTGGATGTCAGCCGGATTCCAACTGGAGGACCTGGTGGCCCCAGGACATGTCTCCGCCTGAAGTGACCTCTGTGAAGGCAAAAAATCTTGGGGTGCAATGTGATGACAGCCTTTCGTTTGGACCCCAGATCATTGGTCTATCGGGGAAATGTTTCGGCATTTTGAAAATGCTCCGGAAATTTCTTCCCTTGCTGTCTCTTCAGCATAAAAAAATCATTGTGCAGTCTCTGATTGGCTCGCGTTTAGACTATGCGAATGCCCTGTATATCGGGCTGCCTAAATATCTGCTGGCCCGGTTGCAGATTGTGCAGAATTCGGCTGCAAGAGCCATTTTTGGTCTCCCTCGCAGGGCCAAAGCCTCTGAACTTTTAAGGAGACTGCACTGGCTGCCCATTGCCAAAAGAATCACCTTTAAGGTGCTGACCCTGGCATTTAAGGCCCTCCACTCTATTGGCCCAAAGTATTTGGAGAAGCGTCTGGCTTTTTATGTCCCGAGGAGGTCGCTTCGGTCGGCCTTGCAGGCCAAAGCCGTTGTCCCCTCAATTAAACTTGCCCGGATCGGAGGGCGTTCCTTCCGATATCTGGTCCCGCGCTGCTGGAATGAGCTTCCTGTTTCTTTAAGAAAGTTAAACAGTCTCCTTGCTTTTAGAAAGGAGCTGAAAACTTGGCTCTTCTCAGTATGATTTGTTGGTGGGACCGCCGTGAGCTGCTGTGTTGTGTTTCTTTTTCCGCATGTCTCTTTGCCAAAGCGCCGGGACACCCCTTGGGGTAGCCGTGCGCTATAAAAGAGCCCTAAACATAACATAAATATACATCTCTGATTATGCTGATCCACTCAACGTACAATCATTTATCATCCAATACTCCTTCCTCCTGCTCCCCTGCCACCATTCTTCCGCTCTTCTCTCTTTATCCATCTGCATCCCAAATCTATAAACATCTCTCTCCTCTTTTCCAGCCATTCGTGATATAACTTTTGGTTGCTCATTTGGAATCAAAGTAACAATATTTTTCATGCACAGATACCCTTCACTTTTATCAACATATTTTTAGGCAGTGTATCTTCAGCATGGAATCCTATCCAAACACTTTTCAAATTGTAGATCTACTTCTTGCGGTTGCTTTCCAACAAATTACAAGGGCATGGAAAAACACCACTAACATTCCTCATCAAGAATTGTGGTATGGGGTATGTTACAACCACTGGTTAGGTAGAGCATATGTCCATCCCATATCCCTTGCTATAAAACAAGAATGTTTATGGTCACCTATTACTCATTTTCCAAATGCCTCTGCAAATGTAACACAATCCCACAATCCATGCATTGAAGAAGTTCCTAAACCTCCATGAAATGCTTTTACTGTTATTTATACTTTCTTGCTTAGTTTCTATTCTTCATAAATATGTATTCTCATAGATATTACTATTTATATAAGTGGTTATGCTAAGAGTAACACTTTATAAGTACCATTTTCTTTCCCTCCCCTCCCTTCCCATTTCTTCTTTCCCCTCTTTTATCAAATTAATTAACAGATTATACAGTTAAGATTGTATCCCCTATTGTTGTATTTATTGTACTATTTCACATAACTTCAATAAAATTTCCTCTTCAACAAAAAAAAAATATTAAGTTAAAAAACAGTAAAAACAGAAAACCTTAGCAGCCATAAATACAACACCAAAAATGCAGCTTAAACTGAATTGAACCTGAACAAGTGCTCAATTGGTAGGTTTCTTCACATACTACGCTGTCAATCACTGCGCAGCATGGCAAGAATGTGGAAGTGAAACTGGCTTTGGAACGTGCCTGCGCGCAATGTTCCAAGCCGGCTCACTTTCTCTCCCCACTTGGTACGCATTGCTCCTGCAGCCCTACACCTCCTGGACAACCCGCAACGATTCCCCGGAGTTCCCGTGGAAGCCAGAGAGTGGGTGAGCATATTCACTGACTGGCAGTCCAGTAGACTCTTGGGTTCTGCCAAAAAAAGCAGAATCGGACTCCCTTCTCACTGGACCGCCGATAACAACGAAACAGGCAGTACTGTTGGCAGCCTGTCAGCTCCACATGGCTTGCCTGCAATTAGGTCAAGGAAGGCTGCAAGCATGCCACTAGACATGCCACTCCCTCGTTGGTCACAGGTGCTCCTCAAAGCCCAGCAGAGGGAGAAACCTGTGACAGCATTCAGCGTCGTCGGAAGTGAAATCCTGCTGTCAACTCTGCGTCCTCCGTGCCCCATTGGAGACAGGAAACAAACCAGGAAGGTCTGTTGTGGGTGGGTGGATTCAGCAAGTGTTTCTTGTTTTGTTTCCAATCTGTGATTGGATACTACCTCATATGCAAAGACTGGGTCAAGGTCAAGGATCAGGGGCGCAGAGGTAACTAAGACTACTAGCCTTAGTATTTGGTGCAGTGAAGTCTAATTGCACCAGCTGAGATATTTTGGGCAGATCATTAGGTACCAGCACTCTTGATTTTACAAATTAAGCACTGGCCCACCACTACATTGTCATGGTGATTTGTATTTACTAATTTACTAACATAGTGATAGTTGCACTGGATAAAATACTTTTGTAGGTCGATATTTCAAGACTTTAATGTAGTGGCAAAACACCCACTTACAGTATTTCCAAGGTGATCGCTTTAGTTCAATTTATTGGTACAAATAGGTGAAGGAGAAACTCTGCAGTCTTTGGGATGGCAGAACTGGCAAAATTGTTCTGATGTAAGTAGAAGGCAAGTGACAGAGTCCCACGATGCAGCCTATTATCACGAGAAGCAGTAAAAAAGTGAGAACTGAAAAACTGATGAAATGTCTAAACTCTCTGTAAAATACTTGCTTGCAAGACATTTTAGGGACAGCAGCCAATATTTATCAAAAATGCACTCATTGCAATGCAGCAAGCCACCTTGATGCACTGTATGAAAGGGAAATAGCAGGAATCCACCGTATTTACCATTACACAGCGCATTCCTGTCTTTTCCTAGCACTGGCACACTTTTGGCTGCCTAACGTAAATGCAGGGTCCCTTACATCATGTGCAGAGCCATATGTATGAGGCCAAGAAAAGCCACCCTGTGTGCTTTTCATGGTCTCGTAGATATGGTGTAGGGCAACACAGTGCAAATCGCGTAGTAGCCTCACACTGCGCCAGGGAGGCGTGACATGGGCGTTGCGGTGGGTGTTCCCACTCAAAGCACGTGGATTTTGACACATTCCCAGAATTGCAACATAGTGTAAATCTGGGAATGCGTCAACATCGTGTGCCTCTCCAGGAGTTGCGTAACAGGGTGAAATAACTTTATTTTTCCCATTTTTTTCCTCTTTCAATGCGTGCTGCACTCCGCAGCACACATGGAAAGATGAAACACCCGCATTAATAGTTTTTGTGCAGGATGGTGATCTTCATGCACAAAAACATCCTTCCTACAACGCAGACACGCTTACACCACGGTGGAAGGGTCCCTGCATTGGTACAAGGCACCCATTTGTGCACCAGAAGAGTGAAAGAGGACTGGAATGTGCGGGACCTCATAGATACAGCACATTCCTTCCCTTTTCTTTTGACACAGGACAGCGCAGCAAGAAGCCTTGTGGCACTGCCATGTGCCAAAATGTTGTAAATGAGGGCTTAAGAATAAAAGCAAGACAGAGATATGCTATGTTTGATTTACTGACTACTGAGTTATTGAAACGGATTGCTCATGATCTCCATTGAACCCAGTAACTGAGGTTACTGAGCCCATCTGTATTATCATTAAAATAGAAACACCACAAGCCTGTGCAGTTTCTCCAGCAACTCAGGCTGCTCAAAACAGCTAAACTCACTGGGTGAAAATATGGTTGTGAGTGCCGACTAACAGGAAAACTGTAAGAAGTAAGCCTGATTCTGTTTGTTAGTCTCGATTTTATCAAGTGGTAATGCCACTCCATAATGAGGGCCCAGCTCATGATACAGTGGCATTACCAGCCCCTGGAGTTGCTGAACCTGTCAGTAATGGTAACTTCGGTGGCCAAAATTGCCTGTCCCATTACCGAAGCACCTCGTAATAAGACGCTAAGTCATATTATTGTAATGCTATTGTTAATGACATTTGAAATCAAATGGCTGAATGACAGCAATTATCCCATCACATTTAGGTTGCGTTAGCAGTGTTCTACCAGCATCAGATTTTTAGACTTTCAGACTGCAAAGAATATAGAAATGAACTTGTAAATTGTGTCCAGAATAGTCACTTAGTATCTCATTTAAAAAAAAAGTGGTGTAGGGTAGAGCTGCAAGTCTTTTTGCTGAGCTGTCGTATGCTAATTGGAAAGGGCAGGAATGCACCTTATTTAGGAGATACAGTGCATTCCTGTATGCTTCTGCCGGAGCACAATTTGGCACCTAGCAGCAATGCAGGCACCCTCGCACAACGGTGTAAGGGTATCTGCAGTGCTGGCTCGATTGTTTTTATGCAAAAAGGGGCACCTGCCTGCACAAAAAACAATCCATGGAGGTGTTTTTCTCATTCTACGTGTACTGCAGAATGTAGCACACATGGAAAGTGGAAATATTGAGGAGAAATGAAAACTTCTCTCCTTGTTATGCCTGCTCTAGGGAGGCGTCAGGATTTGGCGCTACCCCAGGTTTATGTAGTTGTGCAAATCTGGGACAGCATCAGAATCCATAGGTATTGCATGGGAACACCCACCGCAATGCCATGGAACACCTCCTTGATGAAGAGTAAGGCTTGCCTTGCTTTACTCCATATCTAAGAGGCCATGCAAAGCCACATATGGCAGCCTTGCGTCACCTCATAGATATGATTTAGAGGGCTGCACCACCGGAGCGTAAAAGAAATGACGCTCCGGTGGCGCAGGCCTCTGGTAAATAAACCCATAAGTATGCACCACCGCCACCACTAATACAAGTACAACACTTGCTATTACACAGCACTTTCAAGAATCTTTAGAATCGTAGTTGATGCAGCTATTTGGTGTGTGCTTATAATCTCCATGGAAGCCGGGATACTATGTTCTTTCTTTAAGGCATTCCTCAGTAGTTGTGTGACATAAGAGGATTACATTTTGGAATATCTGGTATCACATCACATGTAGCGAATCATGCTAGCAGCAGTGACCAATGTATGGCAGCCTTGCTTCATAAGTAGCTGTGGGCGGTACAATGATCAGATCATTCAGTTTATAGAGTGTCAGAGGAGGATATCATTGGCTTCATGCTTCAGTGGCTGTCACTGCATTTACTTTGAGCACAGAGTGGTTGAATGGGTAGTTGTATTGATAATGATATGTCTTAAAGGCCTGATGAATCTGGAGGCACCGTTTACGACCATTATTTCAGATTAAATGAATGACCTTGTGCTGTATCAAGCTAGCTCAGCCGGTTATAGAATGGTGCGACCAGTGCAGCTGAACCAGGTGCTGACCTGGGAGGGTGTTTAAAAGCACCTGCTGCAGAGTTACTTGTGTGTCCTGTTGTTTTCAGGCAACAATAAAATGTCAAGTTAACTCTGGTGATTAATGTTCCTGCTGGATAGTGATAAGAGTATTGTCGAGGCAGTTTTGATGCATCATAAAGGAGTGCAGAGGGTTAATGTTCCTGCTGCAGATCACAAAACTGTATTTTATTTGGATAGCTGAGTGGGCTACTTCTTTTGAGAGAGAGATCCTTTTGTTACTTTCAGTTCATAAACTACAACCCTAATAAAGCAGTGACCTATGAACCGTCATCAAAGAGCTGCATGCAAATGTCATGGTACAAGTTAGAGCATTATTCTTTTTCCCCAGTCTTTCATTATACTTTTGTTGCTAAAAAGTGTTATTTAGCTAGAAATACATTCTTATTAGTAGAGCCAACCCTAATCACTGTGATACTTTTTTAAATCCTGAGTTGTGCTTCTGCAGGTCAAACACTCAATAAATATTGACTACTACTATCGATAACATGTGATTCTCACACCATAATCGTTATGTAACATTTCCTCTGTATAATGTGTGCCAAGTAAAGTACTCTGACACCCTACACTGGCTTGTCACAGATGGACTATGGGGAGATGTGGCCGGGACAGTGTTGGAGGGCTATAATGAGAGAATCCGTGGAGATCGAGGTCTTTGAGAAGCGGGTGCCAAAAAAGATTGTGGCACGAGGCACCACCAGCGCTAATGACGGCCTTGCATACTTCCTAAGACCGGTGGCAAGCACCTGTTTTATGCCCGTATACGTGTAACCTCAGAGTTAATGTGTGATATTAGACAGTGTGACTCGCAAACAAAAAGGGGCAAACCTTGCTCGCAGTGCAGTTTCTGTTCTGTGCTGTGTGCAAATCTTGCTCTAAGTTGAAATAATAGCTACTTAAATAAATGCACTTTAGACAGTGCACGCACGTGAAAAGAGGCCATCGGCCCCGCCCCGCAAAAGCGCAGCGGTTTATGATACAGCTCCTGGTCCTGACAGAGTGTATGCTGTGATCAAAAATGGATTCCAGTCCCATCAGAAATTGTTAGTTAAATGACTGGACGCATACCCGAAGTGAACATGTTTCAAATAATAACTACGGTTACACAGAATAAATCTTGGGTAAATCAGTAATGAATTCTTCTTGGGCGTTTTCACGCTGTAGGAGTCATGTTGAACTTTATCTAAATAATTTCCTGAAAGAATGTTTTGGCATGGGTATGTGCAAGTTATATTTGGGCTATTGCGAGGGAGCAGAGTAAAAAAAATGATAGGGGGCCATCAATTAAGTAGATTAGTTTCTACATGATTGTAAATACATTTTAGAAATAGTGCATCGGTAGGGGAAACGTGACCTGCAACCAGAGGATGTTTAAATCAGAACAAACCATTGATATATTTACTAAAGCAGAAGGAAAGTTGAAAGATCGAAGAACAAATGCGTTCTGTCTGGTCAAACATCTTAAAACCCTTTAACATAACACATAGCCTTCCTTCCTAAGGGCAGTAGTGAGTGTAATCTGTAACTAAGGGCCTGATTTAGATGTTGGTCATCACTTTGTTGGCAGTCTTCCTGCCCGCTGGCTTGGTGGTCTACCTGCTGTATTTAGATGTTGGTGGGTTATGGAGGAAAGGCTGTCGCAGTCCCGCCCCCCTCCACCAGAATATTGCTCCCACATCGACGGCATCAGAGGCAGAAGCAGCTGTCGGAAGGGGTCCTGCCATCCCGATTATGATGTGGCTATCAGTCGTGGCAACTGCGGCGGGGAAACCTCCAAGGTCGGGCTTGCGGAAACAACAAAAAAGAAGTGAAAACATACTTTTTTTGGGTTCCCACTTCCATCTTGAATCTCATTGTAAAGGTCCTTCCTGTGCTGCTACAACTTGACCATGATACTCAGCCACCCCGTGTAGTCGGAATCTAAGGTAGACTTCGAAGTCATTTGTCTCATTATGAATCGTGTGGTAACATTAGCTTTTGCCTCATGGATTTTTACATTTTTCTGACATGCTATTTTTCTATGTGACTTGCATAAGTGTACTTCTTACCACTTATCGGGGTAAAAAGTATATACCTGTATTGACACTTAAAATCAATTTTTTTAGTGGGGCTGGTTGTGGGTGTTGTACTTGTGCTTGTGGTGCCTGTGGGAGTACATACAGCCGTGTGGGTATGTTGTTGGTGTGCAATGCTATGTGTGAACAAAGGGCATTACACATTACCTACATATACATTATGGGGCAGATGTACGACCCTTCCAATTTGCGACTCGCAAATTGCTTCATTTTGAGAATCCCAATTTGCGACTTGCAAAAATGAAATTGACAACAGTGTCTCAGACACTGTTTGCAATGCCTAATGGGGTCACAAATTGCCTGCCTCATTAATATTCATGAGGCAGGTGCAATTTGCCACCTCATTGAGATTAGCTCGCACTCCCAAGGATGGTGGCCTGCTGGGGTCAGCAGACCTACATGTCTGTGACTGTTTTTTAAATAAAGCAGTTTTTAAAAAAAATGCAGCCCATTTTCCTGAAAGGAAATCAGGATGCATTTATTTCAAAAACAAAAATTAAACGTTTCTGGGCAGACTTATTCTGCGGTCGCAAATGGCTGCTTTCCCTTTTGTGACCGCAAAAAACGGTTGCACATCTGCCCATATGTGCTGTGGCAACAAATGATGGACAGAATGCCGAAAATATCAAACATTCACCCCCAGTGTTCTTTTGCTCACAATGATACCCTAGTCTTGACCCAGCCATATGCAAATCAGTGTTGACCCTGCTCCTCATGGGAACAGTTCTGCCAAACTGACAAGTATGTTTGTATCATGGGAGGATCTGACTTGGCAGTTCAGGTTGGACTGATCTCATCATTTGTTGCCTCAGCACCTTTTGCCGTAAGTGATAATCCAAGACCGGTCCTGAGACGCTTGTTTCTGGTCCAGGGAGGACCCGGATTGGCAGTTCAGGCCCAACTGTTCCCATAAGGAACAGGGTCAAGACTGATTTGCATATGGCTGGGTCTAAACTGGGGTGGCATGGTGAGCAAAAGAATGATGGATTTAACCCAGATCTCTTGACTGAGGGTGAATGTATGATTTATTCAGCATTCGTTTGCGTAGCACAAAGACAAGCCTATTGGCGCGCATCCGTGCCTGTACCGCTACCAATGGCAGGAACCCTGGATCTCCAACCACTTGCAGCTACACCACCACTGAACTCTGAGCCCTGGACCCCGACCCCACAACAACAACTGCTGCCAAACTTCTCCCCACTCCACAGTAGGACTTTTCACTTGCTTGCAGTGTCTCTTCTCCTGCAGCACCGGAGCACCCACTTGCATGACAACCATTAGCATGCCGACTGCGGCCACCTCAGAACTATCCCACTGTCTCCTGTTCAATGCATAATCACTCTGCAAGCATGCTACCGAGATCTGCAACATCATCATATCCCTCACCCTGACGTAGTCTTCATCACAGAGATCTGGCTCAACCCAGCATCTGAGCCCGACCTCGCTCAGCAACACCAAATTGCTACAAGATTGCTCACCAAGACCGCATAAACAAACACAGAGGCGGAATAGGCATTATCTATAAAGAAACCATCTGCTGAACCAACAGCACAGATGACAACACTTTGATCATGGAACAGTCCAGCTTCCACCACCATACTGATGGAAAAACTACCATCAGATGCATCCTCATCAAAAGACCTCGAGGACCACGCTGCACTACATCTTCCTCGGATCCCTCAATTTTCACCTCGACAACCGTAACTACATCAACACAGCTAACCTCCTCTAGAGCATGAACAACATCGACCTCACCAAGCTAGTCACCAACCCCACAGACATTGCAGGACAAACTCTCAACCCTATCTTCACTGCCAGTGACAGAGTCAAGTACAGCCATGTCACTGAGTTCACCAGGGCAGACCATGCCATCGTCCATTTCACATCACAGGAACCCCTGGCACTGTCACCCAGCCACCCAGCACCTCACACCACAACTGGAACAAATTATCAGAGAGCTAGTGGATCAACACCCTCAACACCTCTACCCCGGACAACTAAACCAACCTAGTACATGCTGTTAAGAACATCTCCCTCTAGATCACCGACTGTGCCGACAGACTCATCCCCGTCAAGCCCACCAAACTTAAGTGATCTGAACAGGTCAGCTGGTACACCACAGAGCGGAGAACCACTAAATGCAACTGCAAACGGCTTTAAAGAAAATGGCACACCAGCAAGGAGCCCACAGACTGAGCCACATTCAAGACATCCCTCAGCCAATACCACCAACTCTTGAACGAGATGAAAAGGAGAAACCTTGCCAACTGCATCGAAGCCAGCTCTAACCACAGCAAACAATTCTTCAGCATCATCAGAGAGTTCTCCAATCCCTCAGTCACAAAAACACCATCCTCCTCCCAGGAACTCTGCGACACCCTGACAGACTTCTTCCATGACAAGATTTCCACCACATACAAATGGTTTGAACCCCAAACCCCCATGACCGCCATCCACAGCCAACTTTCTCCCACAGACGCCATCCCGACCACCTTGATTACCGCCTGGTACTAGCTCACCACTCAAGTCACCACAGACCTCATCAACTCCATCCACTCAAGAGCACCCATGGACCCTGTCCCCACTGCATTTTCGACCACTGGCGCAAGGTGATCTGCAACTAGCTCATCACCATCCTCAATGCATCCATCATAACTTCTAACTTCCCTGAAGAATGGAAACACGCAGAAGTCAAACCCCTCCTTAGGAAACTGTCCGCAGATCCCAGCGACCTCAAAAACTGCCATTCCCTGTCTGCACCGCTTTCCTGCCAAAGTCCTCAAAAATCTATGAGACATAAACTCACAGAACACCTCGAGAAGAACAATCCTGTGGACAACTTGCAATACGGATTTTGCAACAACACCTCCGTAACCGCCATGAGCGTGGCCACCGATGCCATCAGAACCCTCTTTGATTGGGGGAAACAGTGGCACTGATCCTCCTCAAACTCTCATTAGCCTTCAACACTATATCCTAATACACCCTTATCAAGAGGCTTGACCATATTGGAATCCAATGAGATGCCCTCAAATGGATCACATCCATCCACTCTGGAAGATCACAGAGAATCTGACTAGCACCTTTCAACTCAGAACCTAAGAACATCATCTGTGGTGTCCCTCAAAGCTCCTCCTACATTTTAGCATCATATTCAATGCTAATGACATTCAGCTCATCGTCTCACTAGCAGAGGACCCCGTCGCCATGAAGGCCAACTAACGCAGATGCATAATGAGCAAAGCTGACTGGGTGAAAAACAACTGCCTAAAACTCAACTCGGACAAAACGGAAGTACTAATCTTCAGGATCCACACATCCCAGTGAGACAACTTCTGGTGGCCTTCCAAACTGGGACCCTCACCTACCCCCACAGACCATGTCCGCAACCGTGGCATCATCCTGGAAAGCAAACTCACCATGAAAAGCCAGATCAAGACAGTCTCCTCTGTATGCTTCTTCACTCTCTTCATGATCTGTAAAATCTTCAAATGGCTCCGGTCAGCATCAGACAGACCGTCACTCAAGCCCTAATCATCAGCTGCCTGGACTATGGCAACGCACTATATGTTGGGCTCACCACGCACTTCCTGGAAAGACTGCAGACCGTACAGAACTCAGCAGCCAGGCTCATTATTAACCTCCATAAACCAACCCACATCACCCCCCACCTCAAGAAGCTCCATTGGCTCCCCAGTCTAAATAGATACCAATTCAAATAGCTGATCCACACCTACAAAGCCCTACATGACCGAGGAATAGCAAACATTAACCATCAACTGAATTTTCACCTACCCTAGAGACACCTGTACTCCACATCCCTTTCCCTTGCTCACACACCATGCATCCGCAGAAGCAACCATGGCGTACACTCCTTCTCCGACCTCGCGGCTAAGTCTTGGGATGACCTGTCCCTTTACCTCCGCACCTCATCTTCTCTGCAGGAATTTCAGGAAAGGACTCAAAACCGAATATTCACTCAGCAGAAGGTTCTCAGCACGTGGATATTCTCATGGATGAGTAGCGTGCTCTTCAAGTCCAGTTTGATTAATTGAGTCATGGATGGGCATTTCCATGCAACCACCCACGGCTTATGACACATAATATGTAGACAGGGTTTTAAATAAAAATATAATCCACTTTTTAATTACTGGCTATCAAGAAGAAATGCTTTTATTTGTCCTTTCTGTTCCGAATTTGCATAAGTGCTGCCCTTTACAGCACACATACAAAGTAGGAAAAGGTTTAGGTTACCAGTAGCACAGTGGGGCAGATTTCGTAAGGTTTTGAATCACAGTTGCATCACGTTAGTAACAGAGTCCTGAGGCAAAATCATTTTAGAGATTTACTAAATCAAGCAAAGCCACCTTGTGTGGCTTTGCTTGATGTAGTAAATACAAAGTAACTTAACACAGGGCATAGAAACTCCTTGCATTACTTTGCAACAGAGAGGTGTTCCATTTGTGGAGCATGTGCCCTCCCATACATCCACCCATGGATCTTGATCTCAGATTTACTAAGTTGACTAAACCTGGGATTGTGTCAAAATGCTACGCCTACCTAAACCATTCGTAATGAGGAGAAATATCTTTAATTCTCCTTGTTACTTCCTCTCTCTATGTGTGCTGTATTCTGCAGCACTCATAGACAGATGAAAATGCTTTTAAGGATTGTTTTTGTGCAGGAAGGTGTGCAGCCTGATTGTTTACAGGCGCTAGGGAGAAAGGAGGGGAGTGCCATATCTCTGCAGCATTTTTGGTTGCTGCACTTCGTTGCCTGAGAACTTAGTAAATCTATATTTTTTGCTTTGCCTGGCACTGTCAGAAATAAATAGATCATAGTAAAACAGTTAAGTTTTGCAATTTTGCACAAACTGGTGCAACATATGAAGTTGATGATGTATAAAGTGGTTTGAAATTTGGTGAGTGATATGCAAGCTCGAAGTTTCATTTTATCACTCTCTGAATTTGTGATTGATATATTTCTGCTGCAGCTACCGATGGATGTCTATAATTACTGGCCACCATTGCTATGTTTTCCTTAGTGAATATGTTTTGTCAAGGTCTGTTGTTCACATGGTATGACTGAGTAATGATAGTGTACTTTCTTATGTTGGTGGGCCTCGCCACAACTGTAATAGGCAGGATTGTTTGTCCTATAAATACTAGTTGATTTATTTATAACGTGTGTGGTCTCTCTCTCTGTGGGAATTTTTTCGTGTGGGAATCTCAGCCCTGAGACACAAACCTATTACTTTCCATTAAATTGTACATTGGAAAGATTTGTATCTTAAGCCAGAGTGCGCTGGTAACTCATGAGACATCATGGGCACTTATGAGACGCTAAACAATACTCTGTGAGGCCAAATGTTCAAATAGCAATCTTGACCAGCAAGAATTCCACGTAAAACCATATCACTCAGAGTAGTGTGATTGGACTTTCTATGGAATCCTTCCTTCAATGAAAAAGATGCATTAAAAATGTGCAAAGTTATAATCACATGGTTTTTCCATGTATGATGTGCTTAACTACCACAAATTGCACATCAAATTGCACAATTACCACATGGGTACTTGTTGGTGTAAAGAAGTCTACTCTATATTGTACCTCAATTGTAAGTTAAACCTATAGGTATATGGCGGGAAGGCACTACTAAATACTGTTCAGTATGTCACAACCATTTGTGTAGGTACCTCATCAGCATTAACATTCTCAAATAGCTTCTCTGACACTCCCTAGAGAACACCCTATGTATACATTTAATTGAGACTGCTGGTGTACCACACACACACACACACACACACACGCACACACACACACGCACACACACACACCCACACACAAACACACACACACACACACGCACACACATACACTCTTTCTCTCCCTCTCTCTCTCTCCATCTCTCTACTGAGATTTCCTGATCAATGTGTGATGGAAGGGCTTAGAGGACCACTTATACTTGCGGCAAATTTTGTACATGCTTCAGTTGAGAGTGGTAGGAGAGTCCGGCAGTGACAAGAATCATTTTGAGTTTCAGGGGATAGGGGTGGCATTGCAACGTGAAGAGTCACAAGCAGCCACAGTACTGAAAACAAGTGGGAGGCGGGACCTCTGACCAACATGAATAAAGAGGATGGCTTTGCTTGGGAATATGCAAATGAGTCTTGGGCATTGCTAGTGCACCATCAAGTGCTGAGGTCAATGCTCAGGGATAGACACAGAGAAAGTACAATAAGTATGTCCGAAGTCTTTGAAAGAAACACCCAAGTGTCAATCTTGTGTTCATTAATCCTACTCTCAGTTCAGGGTATATGTTGACATTGCCAGGCAGGTATGTCTACACCCAATTTGTACAGTTCCAACAGAACAGATGTACTGAAATCTAGCCCTGCCTCAGAATGCTTAGCTCAGGCTGTGGTCACATTTTCAGATAATGAATCCCGAATAATGTGCATATGGAACATCCTATGCTGAAATGGATGGTCATTATTTCATTGTCATAGGTCTAGTATTGTATTGATTAATCACCTACTGTTGAAATTGAACTACCCGAACCTTTCACTTTCATTTAAGGTAATGTCTCTTTTGCATAACCCAACTGATTAATTTCCCCATTCTACAATAGTTTTGCCAGGGTACAGGAGGCATTTTCTCATGACATCCTAAAGGGGTTCCCTCCATTGTATATATAAACTCTGGACTAAAGCAAAGTGAGCTCAGCTGGAAAGGGCAAATAGTCAGTTGTCATTTGGTTGCTATCCAATCGCATATGTCCAAGGGAGTACTAAGGATCTGGCTAAATGTTTTGTGGCCTCTGCTTAAGGGAAAGCCAAATTACATCCACACCTGGAAGCCACTATGGCTTGATCCACACGCATGCATTCTCTACTGAATTGTCTTACTGACCTTTCATCCAGTATAAGAAGATGCGCTGCCGATAGTAAATGTGCGCTCAGAGAACTCTAAACCCCCTCTTATCTTGGAAGTTCTTAGGATCTTTGCAGCTACTCTAGGTGTCTTGACCTGCCTCATATTTTAACAGGTCACACTGGAGAGCCAAGAGTATGTTTCTGTGTATGTGAATGGGGAGGGTCTGAGATGCATATAGCAAGTGAGGAATTACATTTAGTTTTAATTGTGAGATTAGCACTAAACAACATCTAAAATCATATAGGATCTTTGGAACTAGAAGAATGCACATCTTACTAGACTGTCAGTACCCCCCAAAAAATGGGTACAGCTTCCTCGTAAAACCATGCAAACCCTCACCCACACATTGTGTCCTGCTTCATCACTGAGCAGCTCCTCATCCCTTTCAAAGTTTTATGAGTATGGTGGACTGTGCTTGGGCCAGTCATTTGTTATGAATGAACAAAGACGACTACTTTAATTAACATTCTAAAACTCTCAAGACCCGGAAGCGTGTGCGGCGCTAACTAACATGGCTGCCTAACTCGGTGCTCTGTACTGCGGCGGGATATGTTGCAGTGAATTTCACGGCTTTGGCATCATCTTCACTCTGTAATGGAGTTTTCCACACGTCGGAAGACCCCCTGAGTGAGTCTGTTTCACTGTTATGGCTTTTTTCCACTTTCGCTGCGAGGAACATTAAAAAGTTGCAGCAGCCACTATACAGCTGCCATTTTGGATTCCCCTGTGATGGTGTTTTTTTCTCAGGCACTTTATTTGTTAAGGGACTTTCACAATACGATCATGCATTGATTGTTTTTTCATCCATAATTCATTATTTACTCCATTGTTTTCCTTGTTTTTAGACCAGTAGATTTTTGAGGCTGTACAACTTCACAGAGTATCTTAGCGCAACTATTTTTCTGAGGTACTGCATTTTCTCTACTCATCTTCTTCACATTTCTCCAGCTGCGATTTAATGTACTACTGTTTTTAATATCCTTGGATAACTTTATTTTGACTTGCCGCTTCTATCTGGTGAAGAATATTTTTGTTGGAGTGATTCTAAAGACTATTATACATGCAGGTGATTTCTTTTGCTCCTGCATATTTTCTTCTTCCTTTTACTTATGAGTAGGAGTATGAAACTGCTGCTTACTATCAAGAAATATACAGCTCACACTCCTGAATCTGATTCCTCCCAAAGTAGTCCCTCTATGCATAATACTAGCAGTATGGCACACTCTAGCTCTTCACGTCCGGTGACTTTGCCAACTTCTTCAATCAAATCGCAAACGCCATCTTCTGCTAATAAGCATCTTAAACAGGATCCTCCTTCTCCACCGAAGTCTGCTTCTCCTGTATCTTTGGACACTGTTTTAGAGGAAATATATGCTCTACATCCATTTATTGAGGAAACAAATTTCTGTCTACAAGTTATGGATACTAAATGGTTGTCTATGGAAACCTGTCGATCTGTGGTGGAACAGTATATTGGTGAATTACAGGATGTATCCACCAAATATTTCACCTTAGAAAAGGAGGTCCTTCTGTTAAAAAATCTGCTGAAGACCTTGAAAACAGATACAATATTCTTCGCTTATATTGTTTTCCGGGGGGTTTGGAAGGCGACGACCCCGTTCATTTTTCACTACCTTTCTTCCAAAGCTTCTTGATCTTCCTACATATAAAAACGTGAATATTCAACGTGCTCATAGATTGGGTCTCCACTTGTCTTCTTCATCTGCTCCCTCAAAGCCCTGAGGTGCGATCCTTCTATTTCTGAATATACCGTCCTTATACAAGTCATAAATGCAGCTAAACTTAAAAAACAGCTTGTATGGTCAGGTTCTAAAATTTTTATCTGCCAGGACGTCTCTTCAACAAAAGCCAAATGACAGAAGAAATTTCTTGAACTTCTTCCTGCTTTACTCACACTCGGTGCACGTTATGGGTTATTTTACACATGCCTGTTTAAGGTCACTTTTCAAAACAGCACCTCTACTTTTGAAGATCCGGTAGACCTGAGGAAATGTATCCATTCACACTCCATATTGTGCATGGAAACTGCTGGTCCTTCCTAAGTGACTTTTATACCTTGAATTTTCTGTTTTGTTATTGTAGCCATGTTTGATTTACTTAGATTTATTCACTGTTTTATCTTGCAGGTTGTTTTTAATAATTGTCTCATAATATGTCAACCGTATTCTTTTTCCCTTCTTATTCTTACTGATTTTTTTATGGCAACTTCTTATTTATCTGGTACTTGCTCTTTTTCTTTGGTTCCCTGCTGTGATGCGTGTTCCCTGGATGTGTCATCTTCATTTGTGTGTCACCACTCCTTGTATTTTTCTTCCTGTTCTCCTCTGATGGTAAGTATTACAGTAGTCACTCTTTTTTTATTTTCATTACAGTCATACAATTTGTCAGTTGGTGGCATGTCCTGTCTTCTCTATTACCCTTTCCTTTTTCCTATTGTTCTTCTATATTACCTTACTTCTCACAGTTCTCTCTTCCTTTTTGACTGTTTAAAATTAATATGAAGGTGGGTATTGACCGTATTTCTAACCTTCTTTCCTTCTGGAACCCTCATGGTGGGGTTGTCGTGACTCTATTAAGATGATGATTACTCCTATTTTAACAATTTTTCTATCCCTTCTCTCAAAATTTCTCTGGCACAATAAGAAGGCTGAAATTTCCTTGAAACATCCAAGGAAACCAAAGTCTAGTGGAGGAGTAAACTTTCTTGACTTTCGACTTTACCAGAAGGCTTTTTGCCTGAAGCAAGGATCTAAGTGGCTTCTTGCAGATATCTCCCCTTATATACCTTTATGGGTTCAGAGTGGAACAATCTTTATTCGCACCTTTTTCAGTAAAAGAAATTCTTGCCTTTACTGCAAACGCAGATATCACGTCTCTTCCATTATTTTGTCCCACATGTTCCTTATTAAGACCTCATTGTCAAAAGAAGATCTCTACTAGAGACTCTTTCCTACAATCTCCTCTTTGGTATACCAGTCTTATTACTCTTAACAATAGACCTTTATATTGAAATCTTGGAGACTCCGGGGAATAGTTTCGGTCCGAGATATGTTTAATGTTATGACCCCTTGTTCTTTTCCTCATTTTCAAGCTACCTTTAAATGTCTGCGCTCTTAGTGACAGACATTTTCAACTCTTATCGTAATAATTCTAGATGTCTTCTACTCCTTCCCTTTTGATGCCTCTACATCCTCAGAAGATCCTCAGAAGATCCACTTTTAAAAATGTTGTTGTTGTTTCCAAAAACTTCCCTGAATTATGAGCTCCTTTTCACCCCAGACCTGATCCGCTCTAAAACAAATTTGGAATTGGCCTGGGAAGCAGATTGGGGCTGTGTTTGGAATATAGGCTTCTGGAACAGGATCTGGGCAAGATCGTTAAAAATGTCTAGATCCGCCTCTACTACTCAATCTATGTTTTTTCTATATCATAGGTTGTATCTCACCCCTTATCAATATCTACATTTTCACATACTAGTAATGGCTCCTGCTGGTCCTGAAAATCCCCTTTAGCTGATTTGTTTCATCTTTTGTTGTCTTGTCCCAATGTAGCCTCCTTCTGGGTGAATATATGGTCTCTTATATCCAAACTTTTTAATTTACATACTCCTTTATCTAATGACACTCTTTTTGCAGGAAGTTTGATAGAGTCTTTGGGTTTATCTTTACATGAAAAAGGATTATTTGACCTTATGTTGGCCATAGCTTTACAGCAAATTACACTGAACTGGAAATGTTCAACTAAGCTCTTAATTAAGTCTTGGTGGAATAATGTTTGTCATTATAATAGACTGGACATTGCATTTGCCTCCTCCTACAATTCACTTGTAAATAGAGATTTTTATCGGTTACCGTTAACTAATTATTTAGACAAAGTTGCAAAGAAAATGTATGTTTTAAATGTTCTGAAACGTTTAATCCTCTGTGAATTGTTATTTTCTCAGCTTTTTACTCTACATTATTTCTTATTATATTGTTTTTGGGTATTTTAATTATTTCTTTATTTGATTTTAGTGTGCAATGTTACTCGAACTTCAGTTGTAGAATCATATTATATCCTGTCTCCCATGACTCCCTAGGATAATGTCAAAATGTAAATAGATTTCTACTTCGTTTAGTTTTTGCCTTCTCATCTTTTGCTACTTTAATTTAAGATAATCCGTATGACTTACTCTTTGTAATTGTTTTTTGTTTCAATTAAAGCTTTTTAAACATTGAAAAAAAACACTTGCTGAAGGGAAAGGGTCTGTTGGCTTGGATAAAATTGTGTGGTGGGACATAAAAGTGCATGCTTATTGTTGCTTCTTTAACACCCTATTAAAAAGGAGTGTTTTTTTTACCCTCTTATTTCATAGTGTAAATTTCAGAAAAATATTTGTTATTTAATTTAATATATTTCTACTTTTCCATAGACTTTACCATAGGTAGACTTCACAATTGGGGTGGAAATCTTCCTATGGTATAGTACAAGTAAAATTAATGTGCCCGATTTGCAGAACTAACTTAAGACAAAATCCTAAACTTACTACCATTTTGGTATTCACAGAAGGCACTTACTCATTTTGGTATTCACAGAAGGCACTTACTCATTTTGGTATTCACAGAAGTTAGGACTCCTAACTTTAATACTCCTAAATGCCTTCTGTGAATACCGAAAGTCTTAAAGTTAGGATTTTTCTCAGTTTAGGAGTACTAAAGTTAGGACTCCTAACTTTAGGACTCCTAAATGACTTCTATGAATACCGAAAGTCTTAAAGTTAGGATTTTTCTCAGTTTAGGAGTAGTAAAGTTAGGACTCCTAACTTTAGGACTCCTAAATGCCTTCTGTGAATAGCTAAAGTCTTAAAGTTAGGATTTTCTAACTTTGACTTTCGGTATTCGCAGAAGGCATTTAGGAGTCCTAAAGTTAGGAGTCCTAACTTTTACTACTCCTAAACTGAGAAAAATCCTAACTTTAAGACTTTCGTCTGCTGTAGCAGAAAATGGTCAAGGGAGGTGTTCATATTGGGATTGTACCAGAGGTCTAGTAAATATAAAGTGACGTCCTTTTACATAGATTTAGGGCTCACAGTAGCCAAGCGATTGCTCACGCGGCATTGGATATCCCCTGCGCCACCAGTGGCGAAGGCCTGGTACCAGTCGCTGCTTTGTTGAGTGAGTAGCAGGTCATTATCTACCAGGCTAGGCACAGTATAAGAAATGAGTCAGCGCATGTGTTACAAGTTCAGCAATGCTCATTAGGTGGGGGGTGCCACGGTCACTGCTGACGCTTATCCAGGCCAAACAACACAAAAAAAAGCAGCCATCATTTGAGCAGTGAGGGCCTCGATATAGACATATCTCCAGTTTAACAAACAACCAAGTACTGCGTGCAAGAAAATATATAGGCGACATGGAAGTGGGATAGATGATGTGTAGTACGATGCACTGTTTTAATGTCTCAACTCTCAGAGTGAGGATAAATGTGTTATTTTCCTTTTTATATCAATGTTATGTTGTAAATTGTTTAAGTATATATTCTCTAGGACAACGTAGCCAATATTACATTACTGAGCAAGAATCTGATGTTTTAATTTAAACAAGCTGTGTTGTAAATCTTCTCAGGAAAATCACTAACAAATGTAGTTGTGATATTAATGTATCACCTAATGCACACTGCAAATATTAAAAAATCAATAAAGCAAATTTAAGCAAAAAATTAGTGTAAGTATGTTGTGACTTTGATAATTAAAACAACTCTTGGGAAAAATATTAGGAAGCTAAAGCTCTGGCAAAATCTGCTGAAATGTGTTTGTGGAGGAAGGTTTTGAAACATGCTCCCTTTGTAGGTGATACTTTGTTTAGCTTAGATTTTTGCCATGAACTGATACTATGTGAATTCTGTCATATGTATGGTTTCATTGATGAAGCAAAGCTTCGCATATTTTGCGGCTTGCCGAAATCAAGAACCTCGTTTATGTGTAATAAGGTAACAAAAGCGTATGTTTTACTAACATTTATTCTGTTTAGGCAAAGTTCCCGAAGCTTGCCTATGTGTATTTCTAATGAATTTAATCCGTGTCCTCTAAAATGGCCGCCGCTTGTATTTTAGTTACTGCGCATGCGTCAGCCACACTCACGTGTCCTGACGCGTCTGCAGAAGTGGAGGGAAAGTTATGCGCATGCGTAATTCGTAGCTGTGCTTATCATGTGGTACTGCTCGTGCCACTGCTCTTGTGTCCGTATCAATGTAGCTAACATTTAGATGCAATAAGTTTATTTCTTGATGATGAGTTAAAAGTACAAACCCTGTGATGTGTTTTCATAATGACATTATTATGTATTAATTTGTTTTCGCTTACTTTTCATGTACCGCGGGAAATGGGGGTCTGAGTGAGAGGAGAGCCATATTGGAGGTCCCTTCTGCGCCTGTGCGACATTCGGCAGCACGAGGGACCTTGGCTGATGGAACATAGCCAGTTGGCAGTGATGGGCGAGATGCTCCTGAGAAAGTCACCTCTGCCCTGCGAGAACAGCGAATGTTGCTCCTCATATGATACAATGTTAAATTGTCATTGTGTTTCTGCACAGTTTCTCCTGGGAACCCCAAACCTGCTAGGCGGTACCCAAATATGTTAATGAAGGCTTCAAATCGTGTATTGTGATTGGTGTGTTACCCAAATCCTACCTTAGGACCAATCCAAATTGAGGGATTCTGGCACTTTGCAACATTGGGGGGTGGTACACTGTCCCCAAACTGTATATCTACCCTGGGTTCACCTAGTGAACCGTCCGACTTGTCTGGTTTAGCTGACCTGTCACTGACCCATCGTACTCAATAGGTGACTGAAGATACAGAGCGCTGCGGAGCACTCTGTCCGAATTTGACCATAGACTAAGGTTCTACTGAACCTTAAAGTGCTGGCAAAGCACTTAGCTGGGAGTTCGCTGACCCAATCGGGGTCTTGATCGATAGCTGCAGAGCGGGTGGAGCGCAGGCGTTGCTTCCGAACTGTGGGTTCCGGTCCTGTCCTGAAGAGGGTCCTGTCCTGAGGGTTTGCTGTCCTGTCCTGAGGGTCCTGTCCTGATTCCTTTTCCGAGGGTATCCTGTCCTGTCCTGGGTGTCCATTCTGCACCTGCTGTCCTTTGAGGGGTATCCTTCCTTGAGGGTTTCCTGTCCTTAACTGACCCGTGGCCAGGGTTTGGTTTCCACACCTTTCTAGGTAAATATTGCTCTGAACCTCTTGAAATTCTTGCACCTTCTGAATTTCTAACTTTTGCTTTAATAAAGTTCAACATTGCATATGTTATATTTTCCATGCCTTTCCGCAACTATTGAAAGTCATTTATATTTTCCATAAGTTTATTCCTATGTCTTCTCATTTGTTAGAAATTATATTTTGCATAGCAGTGTGTCATTTCCTGATATGGTCTAGAACTTCGTTGCCTAGATTGTGCAAAGGTCCTTTCACCTTAAGTGAAGCGTGTTATTCATTATAAGCTCTCCTATAGTCACTCACACTTAGGCTATCCCTGTTTAGATAATACTGACTTGCATAGTATCTTTTCTCGTTACAATTTATTAGTATTTTGATGATTACTCTGTCATTATTTCTTTACGCCTATGTGATTTATGTTATCTTGATTATTGATTGCCTTGTTTTATTGTACCTCATGCAAGAAAATAATGAACTTTAGATAAACATTTTAAAACTTCCAGTTGTCCGTGGTCATTTAAACAGTATTTGAATGTTATTGGTTGGGTTTGTATTTTGCTGCCTTTCCTTTACAGCTAGCTCCCTGATTCATTGTGGTCATTAGGTACCCGCATCGGTGGATGGTAAGTCGGGTGCACTGAGATTTGGTAGCAGGGAACACACACACACCAACCTGGTAGAGCTCGTGAAGTCACCCGATCGATGTATATGGTGATTTGAAAAGTATATGGGCCCTGACGCCGGAAACGGCGAAAACTATTGGTCGGGTGGCCTCGCGCGCTCTATCAGTTTTCTGGTAGCTAGAGGATGGTTAGGGACTAGTTGAGAGTAAGGCAGGGATTAGTTGGACTAGTTAAGTCGGAAGCTGCTATTATATTAATGCTGCTATAAGAGCGGCTGTTCTGAGGGAACTGATCACTCTCTTGTGAATACGCTGCTGAAATTCATGAATTGCTGTATTGTTATTATTCTTGTTTTTATATTGTTATATGTACTAATCCATGCGTTAGTAAACCGTATTGTTTCTTGTTGTCCGAACTCCCCGGGGAATTGAAAGGGCAAGTGGTGAATAGAATCCATTGTCCTGAGGTCACAGGTTCGAGGAAAGTTAGGTGCAGGTTAGGATAACCGGGAAGCACTAACTAGGGTTTTCTGAATACATGTGTGAATAAATGACAGTAACGGGGTTCATTGGCAAAATTCCCATAGTGGCGTAACCTAGTAAGGGTCACATCGGAAGAGTAGCAGGTTCCTCGGAGCTAGCGTGAAAGCAGAGGGGTCCGCTGAGAAACCTTAAACTCGGAATATATCCCGGAAAGAAGTGGATGAGTTTAGGGGAATAACAGGTTCACCGATGCTAGAGTGAAGGGTAGGCGGAAGAGATCTGCCCGCAGCGCATGAAAAGTAAATGGAAGTAGTTTACTTGCAGTAAAACAATTCTTTCTCTATCTAGACACTTGAGCACTGTGGCGAATGTGTATTCGTTGTAAAATAACCAAGCACTGAGCACTTTAAAAGAAAGAAAGTTTCCGTTACCTTGTGAAGGGAGGGAGTCAGTCGCGAAGCGCCTCTGACGTCACTCTGTGCCGCGCTAGGATTGGTAGAAGCAGCGGGCGGGTAGCGGAGCTGGAATTGTAAAGGAGGGGTGAGCGCCGGAGCGTGGGAACTGTCTCACGCAGGGGCCGCGCACCCATTGGCGGAGCTTATTTAGTGTCGCGCACCCATTGGTTGCACGAATTTCTGAAGCGCGTTCTGATTGGAGGTAGTTTGTAAACAAAGTTTAGCGCAGAAGTCGTATGTGGCACTCGCAGACTACAGGAACTCGACCTGATCCAAGGCACCTAGGGTTTGAAAGGGATCAGTGGAAGACTAATAGATACGATATTATGTACGGAACCAAGAGAAAAATGTCCCTTGTAAGTAAGGTGAAAAATTATTTTAAAACGGACAAACCGATTAAATCTAGGGAAGGTGTTCTTGTCCCAGCACCCAATACTCCCGCCTCATTCATGATGTTTGACCGAGGGTACAATACCTGTGTGTGGCTGGAGAATTGGGTGAAGTACACAAAAGATGACGGAGTATTGGCTTTTCCGTTAGATGGTACTTTCAATGGTAGGATCTTATTTAATTTAAGAACCCGAATGAATGAACTGCATCCCAGACCGAGACTAACGCAGTATGAGGCATTAGAGGAATGGGAGATTGAGGCTTTTGAAAGAGAAAGACCCCGAATGGACAAGGGTTTGACCAAGTGGTACCCCAGGCAGAAACAGGAATCCAGGGATAAAAGGATGAAACAGTGGAGGCAGAGCATGATTGTTGAGGGTCTGTTTCCCATGATGCCGGCATGTCATAACATTGGAGCGGGTGAGAAAAGTACTGAAAAATGTAAGCATTGGGGGGCCCTGGGGGATTCAGATGATGAACTAATAGAAGACATCTGTACCAAAAGTCCGCCACCTTACAATGAGGGAACCCGACCTTCCAGTGTAGGAGATGTTCCCCGACGCCACTTCCAAAAGGAAGAAGACAGGTCCCTGGGACTGGGAAGGGGTGGTCAAGTATTGCCCTATCCTGAAAAACCCGAATCGGCGGAAACAAGGGATATATATCCCAAAGTGCCCGCGAGCCAGGAAGAAAAATATTCACGTACGAAAATCTTTTTTCCCAGACCCTTGTATGAAAGCGAAGAGAAACCATCGAATTCAGGACTGCCTTTTGTTCAACCTCCATATGGGGAAGAGCGCAGGTCCTTTAATACTGGAACTTTATTCCCGAAACCAAATTATGGGGGAGGACCAAGTGAAACGCATCCTACTGCCCCGAGTTTTACTCCTCCATTGACCCCACAGATATTACATGACACGACTTTAAGAAGGGTACTAGTGGAAAAGGAGCAAGAGGCTCTAGCTAGACAAAGGACAGAAATAATTCAGAAAATCTCCCAGTTAAATACCAGTCCTGAGGCATTGACTATTCCAGTAACTATTGGACCGGTGGTCCCGTTATACGGAAATGGTCAGGGAAATACGATTACTCCAGTTATGACCCCAGTCATGGCAACCCCGAGACAGGAACCGATCATCATAGATGATCAGTCCAGTGAGTGCGAGTCTGAAGTTGCGTTCTTGGAATTGCCTAACAAACAGACTGGAAAGGGAATACAGCAGAGGCATAACCCTTTTAATACAAAAGAAATTAAGTTAGAAACAGCAACAGGTACTAGGAATGTCTCTCTGGTAACTCCGGATGAAATTGAGAGTTGGAGTCGTGAATTAGAGAAGCAGACTCCGCAAACAAAACCTTTAGACCTCTACAAGCTGAGGGTCGAAATAGAAGAATTAATGGCAGGAAATGTGGGGTTGGATCGATTGAATACCTACTCTGAAGAAGAATTGTCGTTCATATGTAAAAGCTTTACAAGGAACACTAGAGTGCTCCACGAAAAACTGACCGAAACAGCAGTTAGTATGGGGGTAGATATCTCAAAATCCAAGCCCTTACAGAAACCGTACAGAGCAGACTTCTCAGACAAAGATATAGAACACCTGAATGTGGCAGGGAAGAAGTTGCAGATTAAAGAATTAATGGGGGTACTGCAGAAATGGGGAGATGTGGAAAGATGGAGAAGCAGGTGGGCGAAAAAGAGGGAAGAGGTTCGCTCCCGACAAGTGACTCCCGAGTTTGCTTTAAGAGAGGTAGAAAAACCTGAGCAGTTATGCCCCATGCGCGAAGTTCCAGGAGGGAAATATGTGCATGTTCCCTGGTCTAGGCAGGATATTGTGTCCTTCACGAACGATTTTCCAAAATTACGAGAGAAACCAGTTGACTGGTACAGGCAGGTGGAAAGGTTCGTGAAGGTACAGAAATGTCTGTGGAAAGACCTGGATGGGTTTTTCGACATTGTGGTTCCAGTAGATTTATGGACCCAGTGTAAAATAGCCATAGACTGGCCCAGTGAGGAGTATCCCAGAAACAAGGAAACTGGGGAACCATCAAAGGATGTCATGCGAAAATATGAACAGGTAATTCAGCACTTGAAAGAAAAGGTGCCCGCAAAAGAAACTGATTGGACAAAAATAGATAGAACAACACAGGAAAGGGACGAGACAGTGCACTCCTTCTATGAGAGGTTATTGCAGGTATTTAAAACATACAGTGGCATTGATAACATCGACCTGAAGGATATGACGCACTTTATTTACAGGTTTGTAAATGGTTTAAGACCTGAAATTTGTCAGTGGATAAAAGATAATAAAATCTGTTGGCATACTAAGAAAATGGATGAGGTCCTGCGGTACGCTAAGTACTGCGAGGATGAGATGGCAGAAAAGAAAAAGGCCCTCAAGGAAAAGGTTATGTGGGCTCAGGTGAAGCTCGCAGAACAGCAGGAAAAACAATTGAGTAACATGGTTAAAAATGCTGAGAACAAAGGTCCTGGGGGAGGGGGTGGAGGAAAGCCCCGGCCCAAATTTAGCAGGGAAGAGGCTATGAAGAAATTTCCCTGCCATCAGTGCGGCGAAATTGGACACTGGCGAAACGAGTGTCCTCAATTAGTCGATGCTAATGAAAAAACTCCTGATTTAACCCCACAGACGCAGAAAGAAAGACCAAGAAAGACTCAACCCCAGGTAAAAACAGTTCAGGTGCCTCGAGCACCCAAGCAGGTATACAGGGGAAGACAGGCAGAAGATGAAGAAATAGAGGTTTGGGAAAGCGGGGAGAACAGAAATACAGCAACTTCGCAGTATCTGCTGAATGATACCTTCCTTTGTAATGATCAGGACTGACGGGGCCTGAGAGGGGAGGACGAGGAGTGCGTACTTGGCGCTTCCTTGCCGGTAGACCAGTCTGGACCATATATTGAAGGAAAGGTTGACGGAAATGATGTCACCTTTCTGTTGGACACTGGCGCTACCCGTTCTACTGTAAGAACAGTGGACGTTCCAAACCTACCCCTCTCGGGAGAAAATATCCAAGTAGTGGGTGTATCTAATCAATTGATTAGTACTCCTGTTACCGAACCAATGGAGATTTCAATTGGACATTTTAAACAGATGCATAGATTTGTCGTCTGTGACACCAGTCCAGTGAATCTACTGGGTCGTGATTTGCTGTGCAAAATGAACTGTACCATCTTTTGCACACCAAAAGGTGTTGAAATACAGACCCCAGATGAAGACGGCATTTATAAATTATTGTTGCTTAGACCTGACTCAGAAATTAAAAGATTGACCCTGCAGGACTTGCCCCAAGAACTACAGGAAGCCGTAAAGCCAGAGGTGTGGGATTTCACTGGAAAGGATGTGGGGTTGATGAAAGATGTGGACCCCATACAGATAGCCATCAAGGACAATGCAGTATATCCTAACACTAGGCCCTACCGAATGAATGCTGAAGTGAAAGCAGGTGTCACTCTGGAAATACAAAAATTATTAGAAGGAGACATCATACAGGAAGTGATGAGCAGCCCATGTAACTCACCGATTATGGGCATCAAAAAGCCTAGTGGCAAGTATAGGGTAGTGCAGGACCTGAGAAAGGTTAACAAAATTGTAGTTCCTTGCTGCCCTATTGTCCCAAACCCTGCAGTGATATTGTACCAGATTCCTTGGGATGCTGAATGGTTCACTGTGATTGATTTATGTCATGCATTCTTTTCGATACCCCTGCACCCCGACAGCAAATTTCTTTTCTCATTTGCCTTCGAGGGTCACGTGTATTGTTGGAACCGGGTCCCTCAAGGGTATACAGAGAGCCCCTCTATCTTTAATCAGATCTTGAAAAAATGTCTAGAGACTTTGATCTTACCTGGGAATTCTGTGTTAGTACAGTACATAGACGACCTTCTACTGGCGTCTAAAAGTCACAGGGACTGTGTAGTTGACACCATTGCCCTCCTAAATCATCTGTGTGAGAAAGGGCATAAAGTGGCCCCTGACAAACTACAGTTCTGTGCAAAATCAGTAAAATATCTAGGACACCAGATAGAAAAGGGTGTCAGAAAAGTCACATCAGAAAGAGTGAGAATAATTCAAAAGATGCAGTTGCCCCGTACTCAAAAAGATGTCAGAATGTTCCTGGGGGTATTAGGGTACTGCAGACAGTGGATTCTGGGATTTGCAGCCTTAGCCAGGCCCTTGATAAAAATGACCACGAGAGGAATGCCAGATGTTGTAGAGTGGGACGATGAAAGTCTAATGGCTTTCACAAGACTGAAAAACTGTCTGTGTACAGCCCCTGCGTTGGGAATGCCAGATTATTCCAAAGAGTTTGCCCTTTTCTGTGACACTCGCGATAATTGCGCATTGTCAGTCCTGACTCAAGAACATGGCACGACCAGAAGGCCTGTGGCTTATTTCTCTGCCACATTGGACCCAGTAGCTGCTGGGTTACCAGGCTGTCTGAAAGCAGTAGCTGCTACCTGTGCAAGTTTGGAACAGAGTGAGTCCATTGTCATGGGACATCCTGTGACCGTGTATGTTTCACATGGAGTGGTAATTCTATTGACCAGAACTAAAACACAGTATCTCACCCCTAGTCGGCTGACTAAATACGAGAGGATTCTTGTGGGTGCAGCAAATGTAAGCATTGTTAGGTGCGGTATTCTGAACCCTGCCACCTTACTCCCCGACCCCTTGGAAATAGAAGGTGGGGATGATGATGAACATGATTGTATTGACCTGACAGAGTTCAGTACTAAACCACGCCCAGACATAAAAGAAGTACCATTGCCTGAGCATGATAAAGAGCTATTTGTGGATGGTTCCTGTCTAAGACATGAACTAGGAGGCTTGAGTGCTGCTTATGCAGTAGTGTCTTTCACAAAAATTGAACAAGCAGGTTACCTATATAACATCAAGTCTGCACAAGTAGCCGAATTGATAGCCATGATAAAGGCTTGCAAAATTGGGAAGGACTTACGCATAACAGTGTATACTGACAGTCAGTACTGTTATGGCGTTGTGCATGACTTTGGCCAATTATGGCTACAGAGGGAATTCATGACTTCCTCAGGTACTCCCATTCGGAATGCAAAGGTTGTTCATGACCTTTTAGAGGCCATCCAGTTGCCCAAAGAACTGGCAGTGGTAAAATGTGCTGCTCATCAAAGGAGCATGGACAGAGTATCACTGGGAAACGATTATGCTGACCGAGTGGCCCAATGGTGTGCCAAAGATCGGTATATTGTAAATCCAAAACGAGGGGGGCCAGGAACCAGCTGCCAGCTTCAGGTGTTTGAAGAAGTGCCTACGTGGGATGAAGTAAGAGAGTGGCAGGAATCGGCTCCTTGGCAAGAAAGAGAGAAATGGAAGGAGGATGGGTGTAGACCGAGACGTGTGGATGGTGTGATTTTGGGCCCAACTGGTATGCCTGTGTTACCCCGACACTTGCTTGGCACAATGGCAAGATTAATACATGAAGGATCACACATTGGTAGGGATGCCATGATTCTGGTATTTCAACAGACTTGGTACAGTAAAAAGTTCAGGAAGGTAGCAGAGTCCCTCTGCCAGAGGTGCCTGTCATGTCAACAGATGAACCCAGGCAAAAGGACAATGGTTGAACTGAGCAGGATTGGGAGATCAGGGGGTCCCTTTATAAGGATACAGGTTGATTTCATCACCATGCCCCGTTGTGAAGGGAAACGATATGTCCTTGTCATTGTTTGCGTATTTTCAAAATGGGTAGAAGCTTACCCTACTCCTCAAAGTGACGCACTGACAGTAGCGAAGTGTTTACTAAAAGAACTGATACCTAGATTCGGAATACCATACATTATTGAATCAGATAAGGGTGGACATTTCCAGAATGACATAATGGCTGAACTCTGTAAGGCCTTTGGAATAAGGCAGAAACTGCACTGTGCATACCACCCAGAGGCTTCTGGAATAGTGGAACAAGTAAATGGAACTATCAAAAACAGACTAGCAAAGCTGACTGATGCAACTGGCATGACCTGGGTGAAGGCCCTGCCCTTGGTCCTGATGGGACTGAGAAGTGTTCCTGACCGCAAGACAGGCCTAAGTCCCCATGAAATCATTATGGGAAGAGTGATGAGACAAGCATGGGTGCCAGGAAGCAAACTGTTGAGTATTACTGATGATTTGGTGCTTGAATACTGCAGAAGATTGGGTGACCAAGTGCGTTCTATCTCTCGCCAGATTGGAGACGACGGCATCCTCAATCCAACGACTCCTCTCCACAGCTTGGTTCCAGGAGACTGGGTCAAAATAAAGAAGCACACTCGATCAAGCTGTCTGGCACCGAGGTGGGGAAAGAAACGCCAAGTAATCCTGGTAACAACCACTGCAGTGAAAGTCGCAGGGTTTCCCCAGTGGATCCACGCTGGACACACCCAGAAGGTATTACCAGACAAAGGATTTGAAGAAGAAGGGCAACCAGCAGAGGACCCTGAAGGAGCCAGACCAGAAGCAACTGACAACGAGCAGCCCAGCACCAGTCAGGTTGCAGGAACAGCAGACGTTGGCCCAGGAGTAGAAGGCTACGAACTGCCAAGAATCCAGCCTGCTGAAGAGGTCCAGGAAACTGAGCCAGGAGTAGCTGAAGACGAGCTGCCAAGCATATGGCCAGAAGAATGGATACCGATGATTGATCTGACCGAAGATCCTATCAGAACAAGAGAACGACTTAGTGAAGGTAGAGAGTGGACTAGTCAGGAAAAGCAAGGCACAGGCGAAGAACCTCAGCCGCTTGAGATTCACATCAAAACTGAGGAAGGAGAAGGTCAGACAGGGACAGAGCAGGTATTCGATACACCACCGCGAACACCTGATGCAGATAAGGGAGAGACTAGAAACAGAGTGATAGTTCGAGCAGAAGAAAATCAAGAGATCGAAGTGCTTGAACAGGATCAGAGAGGGTTAAAAGAACGGGTTCAGGAAACAGAAACAGAAACAGAGACAATCGAAAGCCAAAAACAAAATATTCCTGAACAAGGCCAGATTAGCAACCAGGCAGAAGAATTTGATGCTAGCCCTGGAACTAGTCAGATAAGGGAAGTAGGAGAAGAAAGTGGAGAAGAATTACCAAAAGATAAAGAGAACAAGAGAATAAGTAAAGATAGTGAAGTCCAAGTACCAACTAAGAGACTAAAGAAAAGAAACAACCTTGAGCCTAGGTTTGTAAAAAGATTGAGACTAAGGATAAAGACAGTGGAAGAAAAACGTGCAGAAGCAAGAAGAAGTGCTCGAATAGCAGAGCAAGAAGAAGACTCTTCCAAAAGAAGGAGTGAGCGAATAAAAAGACAAAACAAAAAGTACAAATCTCCTGAATGGACACTGGTTTTGGAGGAACTTGAAGATCTTGATATAACTGACGTGAGCGACGGAGAACCCGTCCCAGAGTACTCAGCTGAAGAGGAGGACGAACCACCGTGAATTTGCACAAAGTAAGCTAATTGTGTAAAAAGCCAAAAAGAGGGGTGAGAACACTCCTTCTGAGCCAAAATGTCTGATTCAACAGTGAATGGTAGACCTAGTTGCAGCCGTTTTAAAACGTGTTGCAAGGTGTGTATATGTAGTGTAGTAGTACTGATAGTTATCTGGATAGGATTAACAATTTTCATTCCCTTTGCTGTAAGTAAAGATACTAACATTGTCCCTACTGAAGTTGTAAATACCGACAATGAGGAGCTAACAACACAGAGTGTAGCACGACATGAGAGAGCTTTGAGACAAACAAAACAGAAATTAGAAGCATCAGATGAGGGAGGACTACATTATCATGGAATGAAGAACAGGACACACTTAAACGTTTTCGCAAACTTGTTAATACACTATGTAGAGACTATGGAAATTGAAGATTGCTATGTCTGCATGAAGCTTCCTACTTCTGTGGCTGAAGGCGTGACATACCATCATCTGCCATTGACATATGGAATCTCCTGTAGCATTTTAGCTAGTTTATTTTATAAAAGAGGACCGTTACAGTATTATTATTCTAACAATGACGTGATCTTTTCTGAACTTCCTATACGTGGGAACTTGAATCCTGTACATACCAAAACTGACACCATAAGATATATGGGAGACTACTTTCTGACTATAGGTAACATTGACATAGCAGACGCACACAGAGATAACTTGACTTGTTCTTTGCGTGAGCAGGAAAAAATGTTCCTGAACATGGCAGAGAAAAGGAGAATTAAAATTCAAAAGAAGGCTAATGACGAAAGTCAGAAAAAGCCAAAGTGGGCAGAGAACATGGAAGGCACCTCATCTGGTGGAGCGGGTCCTGCTCTGTTGCTGGATTTTGAAAAGAAAGGCAAGCTATGTCTTCACCGCGAGAAGACTAGCTATTATAATAATGTTTTCATTGGTTCCAGTGAATGCGAACATAATTACAAGGTAATTGGAGGTTGGGGTTTCAAAAATGGGTCAGAGCCTGTGTTTCCTGGAATTTATTATATTTGTGGGGACAAGGCTTATTTCAAATTGCCGGATCACTGGTATGGAAGCTGCTACTTTGGCATTGTCTTCCCGAAAATATACCATGTGAATGGAAAAGCTGGAAGCAATGAAGATACTAATGGCTTAGTGCGTAGTAAAAGAGAAAGTATAGGTGAAATTATGGGTAGTATTTTCAGTGCACTGATACCTGGAGTGGGAGTGGTTCTGAACACTCACAGAATTTGCAAATTGTCTACTATAGTAGATGTGCTGTCTACTGAAACAGCTCATGGATTTCTGCTGGTCAATACCGAAATGGTTGCGATTAGATCAATGGTTTTACAAAATCGACTTGCTCTTGACACCTTATTAGCGAAAGAGGGCGGAGTCTGCCGGATGTTGAAGGCGCAACATTGTTGCACTTATATTCCGGATAAAAGTGTACAGATCAAAAGATATGTGAAAAACATTACTAATTTGGCAAAGGAACTCAAACCACTCGAGGTTGATAGTGCCTGGAAGAGACTGGTAGATGGTCTCTCAAATGTAGGTCATTGGCTTGCTAGCATAGGTAAAAGCTTATTATTCAAAATTCTGATGCCAATTGGTATTATAGGTCTTATTATACTTTCCATTTTCTTATGCTGTAAATGCCGCAAGCGCACCAAAAAGCACGAGGTAAATGCAAGAGGAGTGAAACGAAGTGTGGATGAGATTGAATTAGAGGAAGTGAATGATCAGATATACAAAAAGGTGAAGACTTCTCACCCTGCTAAAACTGAGAGAGAAAAGTTAGAACGGTTGCTGGAAGAAATAGAACTTTATAAAGTGTGAAAGAAAGTTGGCATCTGGTTCCATTATAATTTGTGATGATAGTAAATATCATCAAAGAGGGGATTGATGAAGCAAAGCTTCGCATATTTTGCGGCTTGCCGAAATCAAGAACCTCGTTTATGTGTAATAAGGTAACAAAAGCGTATGTTTTACTAACATTTATTCTGTTTAGGCAAAGTTCCCGAAGCTTGCCTATGTGTATTTCTAATGAATTTAATCCGTGTCCTCTAAAATGGCCGCCGCTTGTATTTTAGTTACTGCGCATGCGTCAGCCACACTCACGTGTCCTGACGCGTCTGCAGAAGTGGAGGGAAAGTTATGCGCATGCGTAATTCATAGCTGTGCTTATCATGTGGTACTGCTCGTGCCACTGCTCTTGTGTCCGTATCAATGTAGCTAACATTTAGATGCAATAAGTTTATTTCTTGATGATGAGTTAAAAGTACAAACCCTGTGATGTGTTTTCATAATGACATTATTATGTATTAATTTGTTTTCGCTTACTTTTCATGTACCGCGGGAAATGGGGGTCTGAGTGAGAGGAGAGCCATATTGGAGGTCCCTTCTGCGCCTGTGCGACATTCGGCAGCACGAGGGACCTTGGCTGATGGAACATAGCCAGTTGGCAGTGATGGGCGAGATGCTCCTGAGAAAGTCACCTCTGCCCTGCGAGAACAGCGAATGTTGCTCCTCATATGATACAATGTTAAATTGTCATTGTGTTTCTGCACAGTTTCTCCTGGGAACCCCAAACCTGCTAGGCGGTACCCAAATATGTTAATGAAGGCTTCAAATCGTGTATTGTGATTGGTGTGTTACCCAAATCCTACCTTAGGACCAATCCAAATTGAGGGATTCTGGCACTTTGCAACATTGGGGGGTGGTACACTGTCCCCAAACTGTATATCTACCCTGGGTTCACCTAGTGAACCGTCCGACTTGTCTGATTTAGCTGACCTGTCACTGACCCATCGTACTCAATAGGTGACTGAAGATACAGAGCGCTGCGGAGCACTCTGTCCGAATTTGACCATAGACTAAGGTTCTACTGAACCTTAAAGTGCTGGCAAAGCACTTAGCTGGGAGTTCGCTGACCCAATCGGGGTCTTGATCGATAGCTGCAGAGCGGGTGGAGCGCAGGCGTTGCTTCCGAACTGTGGGTTCCGGTCCTGTCCTGAAGAGGGTCCTGTCCTGAGGGTTTGCTGTCCTGTCCTGAGGGTCCTGTCCTGATTCCTTTTCCGAGGGTATCCTGTCCTGTCCTGGGTGTCCATTCTGCACCTGCTGTCCTTTGAGGGGTATCCTTCCTTGAGGGTTTCCTGTCCTTAACTGACCCGTGGCCAGGGTTTGGTTTCCACACCTTTCTAGGTAAATATTGCTCTGAACCTCTTGAAATTCTTGCACCTTCTGAATTTCTAACTTTTGCTTTAATAAAGTTCAACATTGCATATGTTATATTTTCCATGCCTTTCCGCAACTATTGAAAGTCATTTATATTTTCCATAAGTTTATTCCTATGTCTTCTCATTTGTTAGAAATTATATTTTGCATAGCAGTGTGTCATTTCCTGATATGGTCTAGAACTTCGTTGCCTAGATTGTGCAAAGGTCCTTTCACCTTAAGTGAAGCGTGTTATTCATTATAAGCTCTCCTATAGTCACTCACACTTAGGCTATCCCTGTTTAGATAATACTGACTTGCATAGTATCTTTTCTCGTTACAATTTATTAGTATTTTGATGATTACTCTGTCATTATTTCTTTACGCCTATGTGATTTATGTTATCTTGATTATTGATTGCCTTGTTTTATTGTACCTCATGCAAGAAAATAATGAACTTTAGATAAACATTTTAAAACTTCCAGTTGTCCGTGGTCATTTAAACAGTATTTGAATGTTATTGGTTGGGTTTGTATTTTGCTGCCTTTCCTTTACAGCTAGCTCCCTGATTCATTGTGGTCATTAGGTACCCGCATCGGTGGATGGTAAGTCGGGTGCACTGAGATTTGGTAGCAGGGAACACACACACACCAACCTGGTAGAGCTCGTGAAGTCACCCGATCGATGTATATGGTGATTTGAAAAGTATATGGGCCCTGACGCCGGAAACGGCGAAAACTATTGGTCGGGTGGCCTCGCGCGCTCTATCATCATAACTGACCTTTTTGTTTTGGTCTGTTTTAGGTAGCATCACTGTTGGAATGGGGTTTCTGGTTGGCTAGGGTATGCACTTAAGCCAGGCAGAACCCACTAATCTAGTTAGTGCAAGGGAGTTACACACCTAAGGTAACCCCTGCACACCCCCTTGGTAGCTTAGCAGAGCAGTCAGGCTTATCCAGAGGCAATGTGTAAAGCATTTGTGTAACACACCCACACACCAGTGACACACAAGGCACACCACAAAAAGAGATTTCATACAAGGATATATAAAAGTATCCTTTGCATTATTCATAAAACACATTAGCCTACAATCACATAAATTACTGTGCCACTAGGCACTTGTCACGATGTCACATAGATGACTTTGCCAATGTGGCCACTGTCATAACAACACCAGCTGTGCACTATAGTAAATACTGGTAGAGTGCACACATCATAAGTTCACCATTACTGCGCATATATCAACTCCTGAGCTAATGCCTGTGATTCTGCCCAATCAGGCATACATAACATACATAGTAGATCAGGGCACAACATGCAGCCAATTATGCACAGGTACATAACATGCAGATGGGGTTACCCCTTAATCATCCTTAGGGCATGAAATATAGTGACAGCATCACATCAGGGAATAACTGGCAGTAGATGCTCAATGTATTACAGTTACTCTAAATTCCTAGAGCACAGCGTTTCTGCACTCATATTAGGCACTGTACGGAAATCTGCAGCTCTCCCCGTAGACGTCTGAGCCACTTGCCCATCTAGGGAATGTGGGAATTACCTTGGAGCTGCAAAAGCACCCGTGTTTGTTCTTCCCCTGGTCCCTCAGGACCGTGAAGAACTGCACAGCTGGCGGGCCGAGAAGAAACTAAAACGGCACATCTGCCCTGAGCCCTCAGGACAGGAGGGACAACTGCGGCACTTGGGGCTGCCCCAGGCAGATCAGAGCTGCGGTGCGGATTTCCTGTTCAGCAGACTGCCTCCATCTGGAAAAAGCCTTCTGCTCTAGCAGCCAAGGGCTCTCCGATCTTGTGCAGGGCAAGAACCTCCATTGGGCCCGAACCTTCCACCCTGAACCTTCAAACCACAGCTTCCTGCAGCCACGCAGTGTAGCCGCTCCGTTCTAGAAAGGGGGTGGGGAGAGGATCCTACTCCCTTGTGCTTCTGGGTGGCAGTCGACAGAACACACAGCGAGGTCTCCGACGGCTCTCCTATCTTCGGCCCCCAATGTCGTTGGTGTTTCTGGGCAACAGACAGGACTTCCAAGACAGGGATTCCTCGCTGTCTCTGTGCAGTTTGGCAGCCCAGGGCCACGTAGCAGAGCTCACGCTGCAGCAAGCCAAACACGATGCCGGAACACAAGCGGGAGAGCGCTTCTGTTGCAGTAGTTCTCTTCTCCCTTTGCTCAACCCTCAGCGGAGAAAATGCAGTCCTACACATGCTGCATGGTGAAAAGGAGCACCCTTTTAACCTCTCAGGGGAGGGTGAGCTCACTCCTCGGACTCGGGCAGCATAATTTCAAAATCGCTTACCACATGCTTATTAGCAACCAGGGAGGGCTGCCTTACCCAGTCGCTGGAGGACAACCTGGGAGCACTACAGCAGGCAACAACCAGCAGGCCGGCTCATCAGGGTCCTTGTCTTGCAGTAGAGTGGCAGTCCTTCTTGTGACCTAGCAGGCCACAGGTGAGCACAGCAAAGAAAAAAAGGTCAGATGGAGGTTTTTCCTGGCAGTACAGTAGTTTCTCCTGGCATTGTGCCGTCCACACAGTGTGTCCTTTCCCATGGGGTCACAACCCCTGTACTTACAGTCAGAAAGTCCTTGTTCTGGAGGCACTGTAAACATTGTATACAAGTGCACAACACCCCATTCACATCCCAGGCCCCGGCCCAGACACACCACAGGGGGGCAGAGACAGCTTTGAAGAAGGGAGGCACAGCCCTATTCAGGTGCAACTCCTCCTACCTCTCTAAATGCAGGACACGCCTATTCAGGTGCAAGAGAAACTCCTCCTGCTACTCTAAATGCAGCCAAAGTCTATTCAGTATAGCGCTGTCACCCAGGAAGGGAAGGACACACCTCAACCCCCATGTGACTGTTTAGAGCTAAATGCACATCATCTCTCTCCAGTCAGTCAAAACCAGACACATCGTGGCAGGGCACAAAGACTCATAAGGACATAGAAATGCCCACTTCTAAAATAGTAATGATAAACCTACTTTCACCAATAAGCAGGATTTATCACTACTATCCCAAACATACTAAACATGGCCACGCTACCCCTCTCATATCAGAAATTACCACTGAAGCACATATCAGGGAATCCCCAATGCAAACCTATGAGAGGGCTGCCTCACAGCAGTGAGAAACCAAATAGGCTGCTTGTCTCTACCAGGACATGCCACACAGTTAAGGCACATGTCCCACCTTTTACCTACACAGCACCCTGCACATAAGGCTAGCTAGGGCCCACCTTAGGGGTGACTATATGTAGTAAAAGGTGAGTTGCAGACGTGGCAGCTACTTTACATACCACGTTACTGTGGCAGTAAACTGCACGCACAGGCCCTGCAGTGGCCTGAGTCATATTTGAAAGGCTACTTCGGTGGGTGGCGCAAGCGGCGCTGCAAGCCCTCTAGTAGCATTTAGTTTACAGACCCCGAGTATATGGGATACCACTGTACAAGGGACTTACAGGTAAATTTCGAATTCCAAACAGGTGTAGACTAATCTTACCATGTTTATAAGAGAGAGCACATGCACTTAAGAACTGAAAAGCAGTGGTGAAGTGCCCAGAGTCATAAAACCAACAAAACCAGGTCAGAAAAAATACAGGAGGAAGGCAAAAAGTTCTCGTATGACCCTGCAAAAAGGGCCAAATCCAAAAATCACCATGCCATCCTCATTTGGACATTTCAGAGTTATGACATGAGCAGGTGTATGATGCCATTTGGATGTGCGAAGTGGTGTTTTTTCCTGCGAATGACTGCCACAGCCTTTGGGTGTACAGATCTTGTACCAAGACATCTTCCACAGCAATATGATGGAAGTAATGAGGAATCTATTGGACTTGTTGTGTGGCATCATGTGCTCCAACAAAAAGGTCTTGTGGACCCAAACCATGCCAGACTCCCTTCACATTGGCTAAATCCTCATTGTATAGAAACTGAATGTAGCTGTTGATGTGTCTCCTCATTATAGCCCAAAGTGTTTGTGGCACATCACTGACATTTGTTTGTGACATTCACCAGATGGATTGGCATGACCCTGCGATCAGTAACTTTTGTACTGCCATGTGTCTGTTCATTGTTTTAATTGATGCAGGCTTCCTTTTGTGAGCTATGTGAAATGGCTATTGTCTGATGTATCCTCTCCTTCCATGTTGTTAAGATCAGCACCTGAAAATGTGATCAGAACAAATTTTTGAGTCACAAATGATTTGCTCTGTTTCTGACATCAAGGCCGCCTCTGACTGGAACAATGGAATAAAGATGTTATTAGACCATATACTTCTATGTATGTGTTGGTGTGACATGGTTGTGACCCTTAGTTAAATAATATTTACATGCAACATATCCACGCTTACATTTAGCTAGCTTTGGCATTTTGAAGTTTTCATGGCAGTACATAGATACATTTCTAGATGTGCAAGATACTACAACAGGCAATGAGTCTGTGACTAGTGTATTTATTGCAGTGAAGAATAATAATATAAACATTGTGCAAAACCAAACAGGAAATCCAAAAGTGAAGAAGTCAGTTATGGTGAATGAAACCATAGTTGTAGGTGCCAAATTGTTTGAAGTACAAAGTCCAAAATACTACTCTCATCAGAAAAGGAAAAGTGTCCAGAAATAGTCCACAAAGTAAATGTGTTGCACACACTGGATGAAATTAGGTATGAGGTTTCTTACTGGTGGTGGTGGAGGTCTTGCCATCTGTACCGCCTCGATTTTTGGGTGAACATCCCCACTTGCAACCTCAGGTGGGATCGGCTGCTTCTGAGGCAGGGGTGTCTTCCTTTAAGAGGGCCTCACTTCCTGTGGCTTCTGCAAATGTAGATGGGCTGGATGTAGTTGGACCACAGGAAGAGGTAGATGGTGGTGGAAAAGCACTGCAGAGTGTGGTGTTGATTTCCTGCAGCACCCCAAATGAGCTGGCTCATGTTTGGTTTGTGGGTGGCCAGCTCCTGATGCAAATCCCTCTGTAGGTGCTTCATCTCCCAGATTTCTGTTAGTGCGTGTCCCATCACGCCTTGCAACTCCTGATAGACTCCCAAAACGTGGTCGATGGTGGCCTAGGTGTGAGTGGCCCCAGTGGGGAAAAAATCCATTACAATGCAGGCACTACATCGCAATGCCTTTACAACACAACGTTTACAACGCAAGTGCCTTTACATTGCATGCCATTACAACGCATGCTATCACGATGCATTATAAGGTTAGTAATGAATATTTTTACGTTTTAGGGTGGGTATAGGTTTTGGGATAGTTGGGATTAGTAATTTCTACCCCTATTCTATCCAACACTTTCCCTACTGTTGTACTCACTGGAGTGGGAATAGTAAATGTTACCCCTATGCTATCCAACACTTTCCCTACTGCTGCACTCACTGGAGGATGAATTGTAAACTTTACCCCTATGCTATCCAATACTTATTTTTATTTATTTTTTATTATTTTATAGCACTTGTAAGGCGCACCGCTACCCACAAAGGGTTTCCCGGCGCCGGACTAGCAAAACACAAAACACAACTGGATAGAAAACAATCAAAGGCACTTATTTATCGAACAACCAGGTTTTTACACTTTTCCTAAATTTCATATAGTTTTCTTCCTTGCGAATGTGAATGGGCAATGTGTTCCAAAGAGTTGGGCCCAAATAGGAAAAGGATCTCCCACCCATTCTAGCCCGTTTAAACCTCGGCACCGCAAAATTCGCTGCTGTACATGAACGAAGGCTGCGGTTAGGGAGGTAGGGCTTAGCAAGATTTTGTAGGTACTTGGGGGCAATGCCAGCTTTGATTTTAAATAGGTAGTTCAGGGTTTTGAAACGAATCCGGTTTTCAACCTTGAGCCAATGCAGGTCCCTGAGATGTTTGGTGATCCTAGCGGATCTGGGGATTTTGCAAAGCAGTCTGGCAGCAGCGTTTTGCACCAGTTGCAGACGTCTTATTACTGCTTTGTTTGCGCCCAGGTACAAGATGTTACCGTAATCAAGCCGAGATGTCACTAAGGCATTGACTACGGTCTTCTGGGTAGTAGATGGTAACATCCAGACAATTCTGCGTAGCCATTTAAGAATGGTAAAGCATATGCCTGCCACTTTGTTGGCTTGCTGTGTCATAGATAGGCTGTCATCTATGATGACCCCAAGGTTTCTGACCTGAGAAGCTGGGGATGGAAGTTTACCTAATGATGACGGCCAATGGGGATCACTCCAGAGATCTTTACTATTCCCTAAGAGGAGAACCTCTGTTTTCTCCCCATTTAATTTAAGTTGGTTAGCCGACATCCAACTAAATATTTCATGAAGGCCTGTTTTTAATGCAGATGGAGCAGATGAGTCAGATTTAGAAAGTGAAAACAGGATTTGAGAATCATCTGCATAGGTCATTAATATGAGACCAAAGTTTTCTGCAAGGTTGGCCAGTGGTCGTAAGTACAAATTAAAGAATAAAGGGCTCAGGATCGATCCTTGTGGTACACCATGAGGAGAGTGAAATACCTCAGAGCATGCCTCCGAAGAGGTGATCTGGAAGGTACGGAGGGATAAGTATGATCTAATCCACTCCAGTGCTTTGCCTTCGACACCATTCTCCTCCAGCCTGCCCAGCAGTCTGGAGTGAGAAATAGTGTTGAAGGCCGCACTTAGATCCAACAAGACCAATGCTACCGTTTGGCCATCATCCATGAGCTCCCTAATCTTTTCTGTGACCCCGAGCAGGGCCGTCTCAGTGGAGTAACCACTCCTAAACCCAGACTGGGACGGGTGAAGAAGGTCATTATTTTCCACATAAGTTGAAAGAGCCTTATGAATGTGCCTCTCCAAAATTTTAGAAAAAGCAGGCAGTAATGAGATTGGACGATAATTGGCCAATATCATAGGATCTGCGGCCGGCTTTTTGAGCAGAGGACTAACCATAGCATGTTTCCACAGGGCAGGAACTGTGGCCTGTTCTATGGAGGCGTTCAGTATCTCTGCTATGGAAATCATGGCAGAGTCCTCTAATTGACTCATAATGCTGATAGGGATAGGGTCACGTGGGGAACCAGATTTGATAGATTTTAATAGTTCCTTCAGTTTATCCAAATTAATGGGAGGCCAGGCTTCAAGGTGACAATTTCCTCTGGGGACTTGGGGGGTGTTGTCTTGCTTGTGTGTGATCGTGCTGTCCCTGTTGATATTAGAGACGATGTTCTAAATCTTTTCGGTGAAAAAAGATGCCAAGTCCTGGCACTGTTGGGTATTGAGGGGGATAGGCTCCGCTCTTGAATTCTCACCAGCCAACTCCTTTACAGTATTAAAAAGAGTCTGGGATTTATTTACGGCTGTGTTGATAGTAGTGGTAACGGAGCATGCTTTAGCTTTCATGCATGCCGAATGATAGCTATTTCTGGCCTTTCGATAAACTTCTTTTTGATGTAGGTCATAGTTTTTACGCCACTGCCTCTCCAGGGTCTTACATGTAGATTTTTCTTTCTTAAGAGCTTCTGTGTACCAGGGGGCGGGGGGCGATGTGCTTTCCCTTTGCAACGGGATAGGGGCAGGCAGATATCCACTGCGCCATTTAACCATATTTGTGTAGCCTCTGCTATGCTTTCCATATCTCCATCTAAACATGGGTGATCTTTCCTCAGAGCATAGTTGAGATCCTCCAAGTTTAGAGTTTTCCAATTTCTCCTAAAGGTTTCTGAAGGAGTCGTGACAGGGCATTTGGTAGGTTTAAGTGAGATAGCGAAAAGTAAGAGGAAATGGTCTGACCAAAAAACAGGATTATTATTCAGCCATAAAAGTTCCCTCATGTTTGATATGATAGGGTCTAACAAGTGTCCAGCTTTATGAGTTGGACCCTTATTACGTAAGGTCATATCTAAAACCATGAAGTCATGAATTAAGTTTTTACAGGTCTTGTTGTTGTCGTCTTCTAAATGAAGATTCAAATCTCCAAGTACAGTAACGTTTTGGGCATTCAAATGTTGAGGTAAAATAAAGTTTACCAAATTGTCTGACCAAGAGGGGTTATTTGCTGGCGGTGGGTAGATCAGTAAGCCAGAAAAGGTAAAGTTAGGACTAAGGGTAATTTTAAATAATGCCGCTTCGCAGTTAGGAATGTCTGCAGGTTCAAAATTGCACACAAGATCTCTACTGTGAATAATGGCAATACCCCCTCCTGTTTGGCCTACGTGGTCCCTCCTTACAATAGCATAGCTCGGGGGGAGGGCAGTAGCAACATCTGACCTGATCCGTCATGAAGCCAAGTCTCAGTCAAGAAAATGGCGCTGGGCTTTTTTTCCATTAAAAGATGGAAAATGTCTAATTTATGTTGTGGTAGTGAGCGACAGTTTACCAAGTAAAATATAAAGTTATTAGGACTCTCTCCCTGCTGGTGAGGTTTGAGAAAAGTACCATGGGGAGTGTCAGAATAGGGCTGATAGTTAGTCAGAGAAAGGGTACATTCAGGGCATGTTTGTACTCCAGCTAATAGCGGGTTCAGTGTTATACAATTATCATGGCTGTTGGGGCGTAACGCCCTAAGTTGCGCACATGTTATCATACCTGATAATGAAGGGGCTGGGATTTGTGCCCTATGTCCCGGCCTGGCCCGGACGGGCTCAGACGGGCTGACTCTGGCTGGACTCCGGCGGAGACGAGGCGCGTCTGCAAAAACGCGTCCGCTAACGCGGAGAAGGACTGTTTCTTTTTAACACGGAGACTAGCGCGCTCTCACCGCTCTGTCCCGCCCTAAGATGGCCGCCACTAAATCCCTGGTGCTCGGTGCCTTGCCCTAAATCGGCAGGTATCGAGCGAATGTATGCTGGAGTAAATGCAGGTAATCGACGAGTGTGCTGACTGCAATTAAGTGAATTTTAAAAATACAAGTACAAGAAATTAACACAAATGCAATTTTAAAAGTTTCAGTTCGAGTAAAATCGGCTTTGATATATCCTCTAGCGAATTTAAAGCAGTAAGGTAACACACTGCCTGAGTGCTCGCTAACTCGCAAGACACTGCCTAGGGGCTCCTTTTAACACGGAGACTAGCGCGCTCTCACTGCTCTGTCCCGCCCTAAGATGGCCGCCACTAAATCCCTGGTGCTCGGTGCCTTGCCCTAAATCGGCAGGTATCGAGCGAATGTATGCTGGAGTAAATGCGGGTAATCGACGAGTGTGCTGACTGCAATTAAGTGAATTTTAAAAATACAAGTACAAGAAATTAACACAAATGCAATTTTAAAAGTTTCAGTTCGAGTAAAATCGGCTTTGATATATCCTCTAGCGAATGTAAAGCAGTAAGGTAACACACTGCCTGAGTGCTCGCTAACTCGCAAGACACTGCCTAGGGGCTCCTTTTAACACGGAGACTAGCGCGCTCTCACCGCTCTGTCCCGCCCTAAGATGGCCGCCACTAAATCCCTGGTGCTCGGTGCCTTGCCCTAAATCGGCAGGTATCGAGCGAATGTATGCTGGAGTAAATGCGGGTAATCGACGAGTGTGCTGACTGCAATTAAGTGAATTTTAAAAATACAAGTACAAGAAATTAACACAAATGCAATTTTAAAAGTTTCAGTTCGAGTAAAATCGGCTTTGATATATCCTCTAGCGAATGTAAAGCTGTAAGGTAAATCACTGCCTGAGTGCTCGCTAACTCGCAAGACACTGCCTAGGGGCTCCTTTTAACACGGAGACTAGCGCGCTCTCACCGCTCTGTCCCGCCCTAAGATGGCCGCCACTAAATCCCTGGTGCTTGGTGCCTTGCCCTAAATCGGCAGGTATCGAGCGAATGTATGCTGGAGTAAATGCGGGTAATCGACGAGTGTGCTGACTGCAATTAAGTGAATTTTAAAAATACAAGTACAAGAAATTAACACAAATGCAATTTTAAAAGTTTCAGTTCGAGTAAAATCGGCTTTGATATATCCTCTAGCGCATGTAAAGCAGTAAGGTAACACACTGCCTGAGTGCTCGCTAACTCGCAAGACACTGCCTAGGGGCTCCTTTTAACACGGAGACTAGCGCGCTCTCACCGCTCTGTCCCGCCCTAAGATGGCCGCCACTAAATCCCTGGTGCTCGGTGCCTTGCCCTAAATCGGCAGGTATCGAGCGAATGTATGCTGGAGTAAATGCGGGTAATCGACGAGTGTGCTGACTGCAATTAAGTGAATTTTAAAAATACAAGTACAAGAAATTAACACAAATGCAATTTTAAAAGTTTCAGTTCGAGTAAAATCGGCTTTGATATATCCTCTAGCGAATGTAAAGCAGTAAGGTAACACACTGCCTGAGTGCTCGCTACCCTACTGTTGCACTAAAAGTATTATGCTTTGTAATGGTATGCGTTGTATTGGAATGCGTTGTAATGGGAGTTGTAAAATCATGCAATGTAATGGTAGTTGTATTGTAAAAACAGTGATGTAAAAGCATGCATTGTAATTGTTTGCATTGTAACGTCATATATTTTCCCAGCAGCCTCACTCAGCAGGTCCACTTAAGACAAACTTAAGTTTAACTGAGACAAAATTTTTGTCGTAAAGTTAGGATTTTGTCTCAGTTAAACTTAAGTTTGTCTTAAATTTAACTTAAGACCAAAATGATTAAATGAGACAAAATCCTAACTTCAGTACTTCTGTGAATACTGAAAGTCATAAAGTTAGGATTTTGTCTCAGATTACTTTTGTGAATCGGGCCATTGAAGTTTATTCTACATAACGTGCACAATTTTGCAACCATCTCAGTTTAGTAAGAAAACGAAATACATATGTGTTTCTAATATGCAGGCACATATACTAGAGTCTGAGGGTCTGATCACGAGTTTGGCAGTCCTTCTGTTGCACTTCTACCGCTGCACTTCCAGGAAGACTGCCAAGCCTGTGGTGCTCCTGCCCACCAGATTCTGAGTTGAATCCAGGGCGAGCGGGTGGTGCTGTGGCAGTTTCACAGCCACAGCCGTTATAAGTACATGTAGTGCCCATGAGAGCCACCGTAAACAAAGCAGCAAGAATGGTCACAAGAAACACAACCATATTACACCAGCACTGCAATACTTAAAGTGGGTTCCATTCGAAGTGTGTTGTTGTTTCAAAACGACCTGCCTCTCCCATAAAGCCCTACACACTGGCAAACCAGATCACCTTGAAGCCAAACTCACAAAAGCAGGACAATCAAGAAACCTAAGAAGCTCCAATACGCTCCTTCTTATTCTCCCCAAAAGACACAAACAAAAAACCCTCTCCTGCTTTTTCTCTGGCAATGCCCCATAAATCTGGAATTCTCCCCCAGAACATATCAGAACCAACTCCTTCTTTATGAGGTTCAAGAGACAGTTAAAAGAATTTCTCCTCAATCGTCATCTCTATCCCTCTGTACAATAGCTGCTCTATGTCATCTCGTAATCCCCCACTGATGGCTTACCACGCTTGCAAGGCTTCTCACTGTTTCGATCCTCAACTCCTCAATTGAACTTCTCCGCTGTGCCTGCACTGAACTTTTCCCACTTATATCAAATTGAGAACTAGCTAGAATCTCTGTTTATTAATGTTCTATGACTGTTTATGATTCTGTTGTGTATGTTGCTGTAAAGTGCTCTGATACCCCTGGAGTGCTGTCAACGCTATATAAAACTTCTAAAATAAAAATAATAAAAAAATAGCCTCATAGGAGAGCCGTAACAAAAGACCGTAGCCGTAAGAGTGCCTGCAGCACGTTCCTGCACAGTGTGACATGCAGCATTTCATGCATGCCACACCATGCAGGAACAAGGGTACAATTTCAAGGGTGCACAACATGTGCCTCTCCGCATACACCCATCAGACCCAGACCCAGAATCAGCAGTTTAGAATCAGCCGTTTAGAATCAGCCATTTAGAACCACCAATAGAGCCATCACCCACTCGGGTGGTAGTCCTAGGCAGCAAAAAGATGTAAAGGCCCCAGCGAGCAAGAAGACCGCTCCCTGCATGTAATAGCCACTGATTGTTTTTTTTCACATAGTCCATTTTTAGGAGCTTGTTTGTGAAAAACAAAAAATAATGCTTAGAGAGTAAAAAAAGTAAATGTCAGCCACTGGGGATTCATCTCTGACAAAAGTGCATCTACGGCTTGAGGAGATCCATTTTCATCATGCACTTTCTCCACTCAAATGACTTGGAGCGCAGGCTAGACCATTCTAGACTCAGCAGCCTGTCTGGATGCCTGCCAAGATCTAATGTGATTTTTCCACACTCACATTTACACTAATGCATAGATTAAAACACAGTAGATGTGGACTTCTTAAAGCTGGATTTTTTGCCACGTTTCACAAACCTTACTAGTGTAGGTTCCATACAGCTGAGTTATCCACGAGTGACCAAGGCCTCAGCAACAAACAGCAGATTTATGCCAGAGTCTCACAACTTTGTCAGAAGAGATCTGTATACACAGAGCTGATAATCTGTAGACTAATTACAGGTTCGGTGGTACCCGTGGTGGAGGTGAGGCGGCGGTCGAGGACTGCTACACCAGTGTTCCAACTGCCATTTTATAAGGATAGCAGTCAGACTGGTTTAGGGTCCACTGCAACTGCCAGAGCAGCACGTTCCCTGGCAGTGGCGCGGCGGTCTGGGGCAGCGATATGCTTGTTGGTGCCACTGCGGAACCGCCAAGCATATTCTGAGTATCCCCACTGCCAGCCTTGTCATAGCGGTGGGCCCACCATGAAAAGGCTGTCAGTGGGGAAACAAAGGGACATATCAGTCCATGCCGTGCAGGAACTTGCTTTGGCATTCCCTTTGTGCTGCCTTTTTCATAGGCACCGCTGTGGGATTGCCAAAGGACCGCCCACCAGACCAGGATAAAAATTCCTCATCTGGTCGGAGGCTGGCAGTCAACTTTGGCTGTGAGGGAGCGGGCTGGTGGCATGCAGCCCCGCTCCTGCACTACCAAATTTGTAATCAGTCCCTAAGTCAACATGGCAAGTCTTCAACTCATACAGACCAATTGGGTCTGAATTTTAAATGAAGAGCAATCTCTCAAGAGAAACAGATGACACAGCCTCAAGCCCTGTACAGCAGCATGTTACACAAACATACATGGATTTTCTTTGGACAGCAGATATATCATTCATGTTACACATATCAAATTATTTTTTTGTTTTAAAGAGCAGAACTAGCTCTTAGGGTTTGAAGAACTTACACTCTCAGGCTACCAATAAAAGAGCTGGTATTCATATGATAAAGTTGCTACAAGATTAACACTCAAATTGCAGCGCTATCAAGCAGGGTCACACTGTTGATGACAGAGCTGTCCCTCAGGTCATCAAATTCTGTCAGTCTGAGGCCTTAGACAGCAGGGCTGCCTCACAGGTTAGATTACTACTATCACATAACTGATTAAAGATACTGAGGAGCTGGGACTTTGCTACTTGAAGCACAGTCACAGTGTTGTTTCCCCTATTTCCATAACCCCAGGCCTAAGGAACGAGGGGGAGGAACGGGAATCATCTTCAGGGAGGAATTGAACATCGCTATGTTGGACATAGATAAAATCTCCTGCGCTGAATTTCTTGGGATATCGATTAAACATGACTAAGGTCACTGCCTCACTGGCCTAATCTGCTACAGGCCACCAGGGTTCATTAATGTTACGCAACAACAGGAACTGATCACTGTCATCAACAACTTGACACTCACCCATAGCAGATTACTAGTACTGGGAGATTTTAACATATGGACCAACGGCAAACTAGACACAGCCTTCCATAACATCATACAATCCTGTGCCAACCTAGGGCTAAAACAATGGGTAACTACTCCTACACATAGGGAAGGAAACATTCTAGATCTAATCTTCGCTGTAGAAGATCTTATAGCCATGGGAAAAATCCAACCAGTGGGATGGTCAGATCACCATCTTATAACATTTGATATCCACACTCTGGTTAACATAGGACCGGCAAACACACAGGTCAGAACCTTTATTAGCCGCGACTGGAAAGGATTACTAAAAAGGAAAGGGGAAAAGGAGACTGGCCTCTTTCAGCTTCAGACCCTGTTTAAACCAGAGAACGATATTACCGCTAATTATCGCTCACTCTGTGATCATGTAACCAGGAAACTTGACCACATGGCATCGCTGAAAGTAATCAGGAAAAGAGGCAACCCTTCCGCGCCCTGGTATACGGAAACACTGAAAGACCTGAAAAATGCTTGTAAAAAGGCGGAAAGGCAATGGAGAAAAGATTACACAGAACAGAATAGACTACTCTGGAGGCTGACTATAACTAAGTACAAGAAAGAGATTGCCAAAGCAGAACACTTTGCAGCCATTATCCTACAAAGCTCTAATAAATCATGTGATATTTTTAAAATTATAAAAGATTTGTCCCACCCTGAGTGCACCAATAGCAATATCAAACCTTCACAGGAACTATGTGATGGTTTGGCCTCCTTCTTTCAGGAAAAAATTACCAAACTAATAGAGAGTATGGAGGATGCCCCCACGTCCCTAGCGCAGCATAAGAGCAGCATGGAGAACGGGAAGAAGAGTGAAGGAATGGATGGACACCTAATGCCAAGGGCTATTTTGGACAAATTCGATACTCCCGCAGAACAAGAGTTCGCGCAAATAGCCCTTGACATAACATCTGGATCCCCACTGGATCCTCTACCCCACAAAGTAGTAAAGGAATTTGGGGCTGAATTCTTTCCTGTACTCCGTCAGTTATGCAATCAATCCCTCGTTGTGCCGAGAGAATGGAAACAGGCAGTTGTCACACCCCTGCTAAAGAAATCGAATTTGGACCCCAGTTGCCATAAGAATTATAGACCCATCTCGCTCCTGCCGTATCCAATTAAGATCATGGAACGGCTGGTCAGTAGGTCGCTGTCCCTCTTCCTGGAAACAAATAACATCCTTGAAGAGGAGCAATTTGGGTTTAGACCAGCCCATGGGACCGAGTCAGCTTTGTTGATGGTCCTGGATGACCTGAGAATGAGGGCGGACAGGGGAGAATCAGCAATTCTAATCCTGCTGGACCTGTCCGCCGCGTTCGACAAGGTGAGTCATGACATCCTGCTGACAAGGCTGAAAACCTGTGGAGTGGAGGGAGCGGCGCTTGACTGGCTTTGCTCTTACCTGACAGACAGATGGCAGGCACTGGCACTCCCTCCATACCAGTCTGAGTTTGCTACGGTCCCACATGGGGTCCCACAGGGGTCTGCGATCAGTACGATCCTTTTTAACGTATATATGCAACCCCTGATGGGCATCATCAAGGCTCACGGCATTAGTGTGATCAACTGTGCGGATGACACGCAGCTGATGATCTCTCTTGATGGTGCCCATGCAGAATCACTCGAGACCTTCCACACCTGCATGCTGGAAATGGCAACCTGGCTAAAAAGTAACTCGCTACAGTTTAACAGCAGCAAAACCGAGATAATGCAATGCAAAGTGGGAAGAATTGCCAGAAACCTGCCTGCTGACTTTTGGCCTCTAGACTCAGGCGAGCCACTGACACCAGTAAAAACGGTGCGGAATTTGGGGGTCAGCCTTAATGACAACCTGAATCTAGAGACCAACGTCAACAAACAGGTGAGCAGCTGCTTCGCCCTAAAGCAGGGCCTCCGAAAGCTGCTGCCTCTCCTTCCAGCACAGACCAGAGCAACCATAGTCAGGAGCACTATTCTTAGCCGCCTGGATTACTGTAACACCCTGCTACTGGAATCTCCTGCATGTTTGATTTCCAGACTCCAGAGTATCCAGGCAGCAGCAGCGAAAATGGCACTCTCTTGAGGACGACGGTCCTCCACCACTCTGGCACTGGCCGAGCTACACTGGCTGCCCGTGCATCAGAGGATCCTGTTAAAATCTCTATGCACTGTTTTCAAGGCAGCACACGGTTTGGGTCCCAAACCTCTACAGAACAAATTCAAATGGTATGAGCCCACACGGACCCTCCGCTCCTCATCCACTAATCTCATTAGTGTACCCAGGATCAGGAAAGCTACTCACGGTGGCAGAGCCTTTAGCATAGCTGCGGCCCATCTCTGGAATAGCCTCCCTATTGCAATTAGGAAAACAAACAAACTGATGCTTTTCCGCAAAAGGATAAAGACTTGGCTCTTCCCCAAAATCTAATTGCCCAAGAACAAATTGCTCACTCCACTCATCCTGCCCTATGATGCTCAGTTCTTAGTCGCACTTTCACAGCGCCAGGATGCCCGTAGGGTTGCAGCGCGCTTTAGAAATGACATAAATAAATAAATAAAATATTTCTACTACCTCAATTTATTTCTTTGAAGTCACAGAAGTAAAATCCTCAGGCCTCCCAAAGCAATATATCTTTTCTGTTACACAGACCTCTAGTGTTAGCATTAGATAGCATAGTTATACTTCATGTTTCCCAAGCCTTACAAGCCACGCCCTCTCATGATAAAGATAGTCATCAATTAAGATGAATGTAGTTGCATTGTCGCTAGACAGCAGAGCTATATTGTGGTTTACAGAGATTTGACAGGTCTTTGCTTTAGACTGCAGTTTTATCCTTCAAGCTATGCAATAGTTTCTGGTTCAGGCCTCAAATAGAAAATCTATCCCTCCTGTGACCCCAAGGTTCAGACCTCAGAATGTAGAATAATTTCAGAGGCTCATGCCTAAACGCTAAAGATATCTCTCAGAGTGCATGGGTCTCAGAATTAGTAGGGGAGAAGATGTGGTATAAGAACCTCAGCTGCTGATCTTAGAACTGGGAACCGCGTTCGAGTCAGGGCCTTGGGTCTACATCGTGTGATTCTGGGCAAATTACTTATCTTTCCTGGGTCCTAAAATGAAAAGTGTAACGTAATCGGGTCTTCAGGTAACCTACTCTAATGTCTTTCAGCCAAGTCCGCGCTATATAAAAATACAAAAAAAGCTAACCAAAACAGTGGTGCCCATAGACAGAAGAGCTGGGACCTTGTCATTTAAAGTATAGAGATTGTGTCATCTTCTCACTTTCCTTCCTGCCTATTTTTCTGATATAGGTGCGTTTTTTATAAAACACAAAATAATATAATCATAATAAATGTGCAGTATTAACGTGCAGGCTTTAATGAAAATAACATGTGTTTAAAAATAGGAAATGTTGCAGTATGCAGTTAATTTTACCTGAACTAGGCAACAATTGGTTAAAGAAACACAGTTTGACAAGCTGATTTACTTGAATATTGCTGAAATGCACATGAAAGGTTCATTCTTGACCTTTCCATGTTTTTTAATAAATAATAAGTTGCATAAATATTTTCATTTAAAGCTTTGCAGAATGTTTCTACTTACATAGAAACAACTGTTAAAACATGATTAGAAATTGTCGCTTAATGGAGTAATTAAAAAAACATATTAAGAATGCAGCATTAAAATTTGAACTCGACTTTTTTAACTTACTTGTTTTTTTTAATGACTGGATTTATACTTAGGGCCTGATTAGGAGATTGGTGGTCTGACTGCCAGACTATAGTTGCAGAAGTCGGGACAAAGCAGCAAAGCCTGCGGCATCCCAACTGCCTCATTACGATCTCACTGCCAGGCAGATTGTGTTACAGGGGTGGTGCCATTGCGCTAGCCTGCTTCGGCTCATAGAAAGAGCCTGAATCACATGCCGCCACACTGCAACGCCAATTACACATTGGGTGCACTACTGTGTTCCATGCACCATGTTGTGCATGGCCGCCAGTGCATGAATGACAGTGGAAACAGAGGGGGGCACAGCATGTGCCTCCATGCACAGTCCCCAATGGTCAAAATCACCTTAGGGCCCTGTTTGGGGCCTCTTTCCTGCCTTTCCACCGAACTTTTCATGGCGGGGTCACCGTTGTTGAAAAGGTCGGCGGAAAGGCAGGTTATGATCAGCACAACCGTGCTGGCATCGGCTACACTGCCATAGAGCGCCACCTTTCTCACCGCCACTGGATCCAAGATTCTGGCAGTTGCAGTGGTGTTGTTGTGGTTCGACCACCCTCCACGTAAATGAGCAGTTGGACTTAAGAGGAGGCGGTAGTCGAACTGCTAATGATGATTCGGCAGTCTCAAGACTACCATGCTCTTAATCAGTTCCTAAATATTATCTTTCAATACTACAGATGTTTTGAATTCTACATAGATCATTGGCAATGAAACTACAATTTGATATTCACAAGGCTAGACAAGTAGTTTAATATGTGGGAAAGTAGTCTTGAATGAGAATATGTTCTGCATGAACATTTAAGTTCCAAAGCTAGCATTGCTGCCCGTAGACCATCGCATTTTCAGGAGAAGAAGAGGAGTGATCCTGTTTCCAGGAGAACACGGAAAGCTAATTGGCTGACTGGAGAAGTAGAAGCAACATCTTGCAAGCTTCAGAATGTGTTGTCTATAATAGTGTGTGTTCCTAGAGTAGGTTATCATTATTATGCCACTTGTCTTTATGACTTTCCTAGACCTAATTTACAGACCCTTTCTACCCTGCCGTATTCCACGTTGCACTGAGACTCAACTGAGGTTTCTAAACCTCGCTTTATGGGAAGTTCTGTTTTGATTGTTTTTTGTTTATTTTGAACTGCTCTATATGCTGAAGCGATGTGCTTTCTCTCATATTTTGAACTAGGCCCGTTTATGGGTTCTTACTGACAGCTATTTTCCCCCGATTCCTAGAATAGGGCTTCTTTCTTTAATGGAACATTCTGAATGCATTTGTATCACAAACAATTATTGCTAACTGATTTATAAGATTTCAATGACTAGAATTGTGAACTCACTTGTGATCTGATAAAGATGACTTACTAAAATATTTAAAATAAAAGCTTTCATATCATACAAACTATAATTATTGACTGAACTTCGAATAAAATTTGGGATTTTAATTACTGTGATGTGCATCTCCTGATCTTCTCTAAAATAATGGCAAAGGTCTGTCGACCTGAGAGAGAATCGGCAGGAATCAGTCCGTCTAATGGTAAACTGAGTTTTTATTTAAACTGATTCACGCTCCAGCACTGATGAATGATGCATCATTGAATTCTAGTATTTCAATGTTACATTAGTTTTTCTTGAATTATATTTAACTGTGCTTCACATCTGCTTCTTACTTAATGCACCAACATTAGGTTTTTAGGCAAATCGTTTACAATATGTTATCTTTCTCATGTCTTTATCTTTCCCGTTATCTTTCTCTCTCTTTCTTTGTCTTTTCCTCGCACATTCCTACCCTTTCACTCATTATCACTAATAGCTGAACCGTGCTGTGCATTGGGGGTTTCTTTGCAACTGGAAATGCCATAGACTGCACCCGCAATAATCCACTGACTTTATTTAAAAATTTTTTTTTTTTTTATTGGGATAGTGGAACAGGAAGGACATAGAAAATTCATACAAAATTACAGAATATGAACATGATCATAGCTCTTTCTTTAAAGTTAATATAGTTTACACTTGATCTGAAGTCAAACCATTCACATTGACATTGGGGGGGATAGAAAGTTACAGGATAGATCATATTCTAGCCGCCCTCCAATTAGTGACCGGGGCCCATAGTCGTTCCCCCATCTCGCATTTCCTTATTCCTTTCAATTCATAAAGGCAAGACACAATATTGTGAATCCCCAAAAATCTGGAGAGCCACATCTGAAAGGACGCGGCAATCACATCCCTCCAGCCTGCGGAAATCAGGATTCGAAGTACTGCGACTGATATAAACACTAAAGCCTCTTCATCCTTCCCCAGGCTCAATTTTGCATCAGTATCAAACAATATCAATGTCGGGGATAGGTCTATAACATGGCCTAGCAACCCCTCCCAAAATTTCATTATCTCGCTTTTGATGGAGTCAAGCCGATTGCAAAGAAAAAACATATGTAGTAAGTCTGCTTGACCATCTTTACATAGGGGGCAGCTGTCATTTTCACTCAATCCCCAAGCATATAACTTAGCTGGTGTATGGTACAGGTTAAATATAGTTTTGTAATGTTGCGCCCGGAGATTGGAGGCTCTGAATACCCGTTTATTCAATAGAAGAGCGAGGTCCAGATCCACTTCAGGGTCCCCCAGTTTTGCAGCCCAGTAAGATTCAATCTTCTCTATATCATCCTGAATTCTCTCCACAAGACAATTATAAACAATCTTGATCTTCTTGCAGCCTCTTGCTAATATCTTAACAAAAGAGAAATCCACTGTGGAGGAAATCCTAGCTCTTATAGCCCCTATAGTGCGAGCCAATTGGCCGTATAAAAGCCAATGACTCCCTCGGATGCCATATCTATCCTGCAATATCTCAAACCCCAAAATCTTATCACCATCCAAGATATCTCCCAGGGTAATAATTCCCATTCTCTTCCATGTCAGCAGATTTCTATCCTCTTTCAACTGAGGAAAGATACTAGAATTATATAAATGTAAATAAGGATTTAATCTTGGGACATTACAGAATTTCAGAAAGATTTTCCAGGCCTTCCATGCACCAAACAGTGTCTTTAGGCGTGCTTTTTTATAAAACCTACGTTCTATTCCACACAGCAGCAATCCAGGTGCCTTGTCACCCAAAAACATCCTAAAAATTGGAGGTGGATTCTGGCCGTGTACAGGATCAGTCCTTAAATTAGCATCAGGCTGAACTAGAATAGACATTTGTAACAGGAGGCATGACCAATGATATAACCTTAAGTTCGGGAGAGCCATCCCTCCCCTTTCCTGAGGAAGCGACATAAGATTAGTGGAGCGCCTGATCCTGCCATATTGCCAAACAAATCTAATAAAGATTGACTCCAAATTTTTTATTATTTTATCATCTATTAATAATGGAATAGCCCTAAACAGGTACAGCACTCTCGGAAACATTAACATTTTTAATGCATTTACCCTTCCAATCAAGGAAAGATGCAGCACATCAATTCTCTTTAATTCTTTTTCAATAGACTTTATAAGAGGGAGATAATTCTCCTCAACTATTTTTTCCACCGATGCATTGATCTTAACTCCTAGGTATGTTGCAGAATCCACAAATCGGTGATCAGATTTATTAATGCTCTTGGAGCATTTGATCTGCGTTTTGGTCTCATTTAATAAATATCCGGACTCTAATCCAAAGACTTTTGCCATCTGCCCCAAGATAGGTAGAGCCTGTTGTGGATTGGTGGTAATCACAGCTAGATCATCAGCGTACGCCAAGATTTTATTGGAATAGCCATTACAGATCACCGGTGTTATCCCAGGGCAGGCTAATATCTCCTGGATAAGAGGGTCAATATACAGGGCAAAGAGAATCGGGGAACAGGGGCAGCCCTGACGCGTCCCTCTCTTGATGTTTATTACCCCCTATTTCTCACCCATTACCGTAACTCTAGCTAGCGGGTCAACATACATTGCCCTAAGGGCTCCAATGATTTTAGAACCAAAACCTCTACCTACCAGGACATCCCAAAGAAAGCTCCAGGCTACGCGGTCGAAAACTTTCTCTGCGTCGAGCAGGATCATGGCGATCTCCCCCCCCGGCTGAAGCCTGGGCATCAAACAAACTTATTGCTCTAGTTATGTGGTCAGTTGTACCCCGACCGGGGATGAACCCATGCTGCCACGGGGAGACAAGACCGCCTATGACCCCGCTCAACCGTTTAGCCAAAATTTTAGAGTATAATTTAATATCGGAGTTTATTAATGTTATAGGGCGGTAAGATCCTGGTTTTTCCATCGGCTTCCCCTTCTTATTAAAGATTATGATGTTTGTTTCTCTCCAGGAATCCGGGACCACCCCTGAATACAGAATCCCGTTAAATAGATCCAACAAAAGTGGTGCAATTTCGGCTTCAATAGTTTTGTAAACTTCCAGGGGGAGCCCATCTGGGCCTGAAGCCTTTCCAGGGGCTAATTCCCGCAATGCTGCTGTGACTTCATTCAGTGTAATGTCCTTATCTAATTCCTCCTTGCTTTTTCCTTCCAATCGAGGGCCCTTATCATAACAATCCTCCCTCAAATTTCAACCAGGTACTTGGTATTCATAAAGCCTCTGATAGAAGTTCTCAAAAATCCTGAGAATATCTTTCACTTCGGTGTATTCTATTCCATCTTCTTCAATGCGGGTTATAACATTCTTAGCCTTTGCCTACCTTAACCGGAGGACAAGAGCTCTCCCTGCCTGCTCCCCGGTTTCATATCTTTTGGCCCTAGAAGACTGAAACTCCCCTATAGCCTTCTGTGTGACTTCCTTTTGCAGAGCTGCTTTCACTACTACAAGTACATTTAGGCTCTCAGTACTGTCCCCTCCCGTGGCTATATCCCTTACATGCTGTTCTTCCGCGCTCCCAGGTTTCAGCATTAAAGTGTCCACCTGACCCCTGTCTTCCCTTCTAAGCCTTGCAGAACAGCTGATGGTCTCCCCCCTTAGAGCCGCCTTGAATGTTTACTATACCATGTTTCAAGAGGAACTGTATCTGTTTGCGGAAAAAAACTCAGTCTCCCATTTTTTAAGGTGGTCGGTAAACCTTCTATCAGCTAGGAGTTTTTTTTCAAAAGACCAGGGATTTCTTTTCCTTTCCAAACAAACCACATCATAAGATAATAATAACGGGTTATGGTCAGAAACTAACCTCTGGAGTTTGATAATACCAACTTTTGATAGCTCGGATGAAGAAATAAGGAAATAATCCAGTTTTGTATATCTCTGGGCAGGGTTGGAAAAATAAGTATAGCCATCTTTCAGAGATTGTTTGACCGCTCAAATTTCCTGTAATTCATAAGAGCCAATAAGGGCCTCTACTGACCTAAAAACCTTTGGTTTACGGCCTGCATATGCTGTTAAATTACCCCAATCAGCCCAAACATTGAAATCGCCCACTACAATTACAGGAGTGGGCCACCCAACTAATTCAACTTCAAGGAAATCGAACATCTCAGGTTCGTCCTGGTTTGAGCTATAGATTACACAAAGTGTAAAACCCAGTTCCAATTCTGCTACTACCCATCTGCCATTACAATCTGCTTTTACTTTCTTAGCCTTTCCCAGAGATGTTCGAATCAGGATTGCGACTCCCCGGATTGTAGAAGTCTGTGTCGAGCATGCGACTAGTTCAAAACCACTAAGAAAAATTTGCTGGTGGCGCTTAGCCCAGGGGAGATGAGTCTCCTGAATACACAAAATGTCAATTCTCTCATGTTTTACCAAATATGCCAATCTCTGCCTCTTTTTCCAGTCGTTCAGGCCCCTCACATTAATAGTACAGATTCTAATGTTTGCCATTCAGTTGAGCTAAAATTCCCAAAAATAAATCCTTAATCAAGTTGTTTGTCATCATGCAACTACCTTGTCCTACACTGTACCACTTCCCTTTTTCCCCCTTTTTCCCCCACCCCACACCCCAAACACCACCCTCACCGTGCCCCCACCCCCTACCCCCCTCCACTCCAGAAACCGCTCTGCCCCCCCACACTCCCTACTCTGCGAGGTGCTCACACCACGTCAGTGCGAGTGATGGAGTGCGGTGACAGCAGTGAGGACAGATTTATACTTATCTGTTTTCCATGTCTAATTTAGAGCCCCCAAAAACCCTGAAGAAAAAACAAAAAAAAAACAATAACACAAAAAATATAAATGTCAGACATTGTCCTGGAGTTACCCTGCCGCCTCTTAATTTTCGTGAATCTCACCCAGCCATTGAGAAAGCCTAACTAAACACAGAGAGAGTCTAGGTATTCTTTCGCCTTAATCTCTGAAGAGAAGAACAGGGTCTTCCCATTATTAATTATTTTCAACTGAGCCGGGTTTATCAAGAAGGCCGGCAAGTTTTTGTCCTGAAAGGGCTTCATCATTCCTCTCAGCCGCCACCGTCTCTCAACTGTAGTGTGGCAAAAGTCTGGCCTTACGAAAAATGAAATTTCTTCAACGTTCCGCTTTGCATTTGCCCTTGCTAGATCCGATATGGCTTGCCTCAAAAATAAGTTTCCCAAAAAAATCAGGACTGCCCTTGGCTTATCCCCCTCCTTAGTGTTCCTTCTCATTTTGTAGGGAGTACGATGGACCCTTTGCACCTCAGTAGACAAGTTCCAATCACTAAATTCAGGAAAGGCCTGCCCAAAAAGTTTTATGATGAATGCCCTGATGTCGGACCCTTCGGCCCCCTTGGGAATTCCCAGTACTCGCAGGTTGTTCCTGCGTAGCCAGTTTTCCATTTCCTCGAGCTTCCAGTGTATGTCAATCAGTTGCGCGTTTTGTGAGTGGGCATTAGAAACAGCCTCAGCAACATCAGTTTCTGTTGAACCAATCCTGTCCTCGAGATTCACCACTCTGTCGCTGGTATTGGTGCAAGCCTTTGACAACTTCCTGACTACGCCCTGCATCTTTTTCATAGCTATGTGGGCTTTTTGATTGTCTTTGCGGGTTTCTTCTCTATGGGCTATAATTTCCTGATGTATTGACTCTAAAAGCGACATCTGGGCAGACTCCAGCCCTGGGCTGCCCTGTGAAGGCAAATCAGAGGGGTGATCCCAACTTAATACCCGCTGGGCTGCTGACGGGCCCTTGTTTGTTACTCCAGATGCTTTTAAGGCAGTGGCTGGTTGATCCATCTCGGGGTCGCTCTCGGAGTCTAAATAAGAAGAACATACTTCCTCCTCCTCCTCTGACCACTCTAAGCCATCTGAAGCAGAGAAGAAAGCCTCGCTTGGGACACTCTCTTTCCCATCCCCGGTTCCATCCACAGTTCCAACTCCACTAGGAGTCAGGTCATTGCCCTTTACATCGCCCTCCTCTTCTGCCTTCTTTGAAATTTCCGGATCTATAGCTCCCGGGGCCACCCCTGAACTGGTATCTAAGGTTGTAATTTCCAATTCTTGGGAGCTGTCTGCTTGCGGACCAACAGTTATAGGGTCAACAATACTCTTGGGAAGCGTATCCACATTATTTGGGGTTACCCCAACTGCTCCTGTGACTCTGCAGATCCCACAATTGCCGATTGCTGCCTCCTCCTCCACTTGTAAGTCGTCTCCCCGTGGCGCTGTATCTGACATTGGGTGGGATGCCAAAGAAATAGGGGGGCTGCTGCTGTCAGCGCTACCAGCATGGGATTCCTGCTCTGCTTCCATCTCCGCAGCAGCCTTCCCTGGGGCGCTACCTGCTATCTTTGGAGCGTCCTCAGCCCCCCTCTCCTTACCGGATTTAGCGAACAGGTCGGCGATAGATACTGTCGCTAGTTCGGTCCGGGCTCCGGTCTGCTGCAGTTGTTTTTTTTTGGTGCGCTCCTCGGCTGGGGGTGTATGTGCCCCAACGAGCTCCTCTATGCCTTCTTCGCACTGCTTCCTTCTCCCCATCACAGCTTTGCTCGCTGAATTTACTTTAGGGGCCATAACGCTAAACGATGCAGAGCTCCTCCACAAGGGCTGAATCTGCTCACCCGGAAGCCGCTTCTTGCAAACCCTTACGCCGGGATGAAAACCAAAGCTCTGGACAGCCTCCGACCTCCTCAGCCGAGTACACTGCCGGGCCTTGCTCCACCCTCCCACCGAGTCTCGTCGTCTCCACCTGGGCAAGAGGAGGGTCAGAGCTCCCGCTAAGTCCCGCAGCAGCTGATTAGCAGAACCACGGCAGGAAAGCACTGTTTGCACCGTTTGCAAGCTTCGCGAAAAACTCAGTTTTGCTCCGTTAAGTTACTTCGCAAAGCTCTCCATTTTAGGCTCTATGAAATGCGGCAACAGGGCGGGCGTCCAAGACCATGTCTGACGCTTCAGGGCTCCGGTCCGAGAGTCCTCACTGCTCTTCCGCTCCAGCCGCAACTAAGCGGCCGCCATCTTGCCTCCAATAATCCACTGACTTTCTGAGTGATGAAAGCACTGCTTAATTTGAGCTGGGGGCTGCCTGTTGGCGCTACTGGCACTCATTTTTGAGGACCAGCACTTACTTTTCCTCATCTGGCAGTAGCACTCATTATTTTACAAATTAAGCACTGGATGCATGGTTTGTGTTCATTTGTACCAATTAGGTGAACAGTAGTACCCATTCAATTACTTGAATTTCCCACCGTGAATCAACAGGACCCACAAACTCAAAAAAACATTCACCACAGGTCCAGTACAGACATACCTATCGCATACCTAGTGACACTCAAAACTGTATCATGCTTGGCAGCAAGGCTAGCAAATTCTTTAAGAAGATATGATGACATAAACCACACATTCTCCAAAGCGGCTTAAATCGAACTCAAATTATCCAGGCTATTTTGTTAACTAGCCACTTTTGAACTAAATGACGTTCTAGCAGCACACATGATCGGATAGCTTTGTTGCTTACCCTTAGACATGAATTTTTATATGCAATGTATTCCCCTACCATATCTCTATGTAATCTAGTTTTATTATTTTCGAGGTTCATTAGAAAGTGCTATAACACCTACATTGTAAACAGGAGTGTGGCTACCATTGGTGCAGCAGGTGCAGCAGCACTGGGAACAGAACCCTGAGGGGCCCACTGAATCCTGACAATTGCTGTCTTGTACTATCCCAACGTTAGTCAAAGGGGGCAGTTCTTTTGCTTGCATTGGGCCTATTGCATCCTGGCTATGTTAGTGAATGTCAAGGTACACTAAATAAGTATTCAGATAGAACAAATGTATCGCAATAAATCAGACTATTAGTTATTGATACATACATAAATATGTACAAACGTCTTTCATGCGTTTATTACGAATGCCATGTAAATCTGGTGCCAGACTAACGCGGTGGTTGCTGTGAAAGTGTGAATATGGCACCAAAGGTGCCATTTGTGCTCTTTTCATTGGCTGAAGCCACTGAATAGTATCAGGCTTCTGTGCATTGAAAGCTGTGTTTAAACTGAAGTTCTTCCTATTAGATCCTAAGCTCAACAGTTAACATCAGTGTCTTCAAGTGTGGGTAAAAAAAAGCCCGCCCATCTAGTCAGGGAACTGTTTGTTTCAGATGAACAGTTAGGGCTAGATTACTTGGTAGTCCTCCTGTAGGACCGTCACTGTTGCACTCCCAGGAGGACCACTAAGCCAGTGGTGCACCCACCTGCCGGATTCAGAGTCGAATCCAGGGCGGGTGGGCAGTGGAGCGGAGGTGTCACAGTGGCGGTCTGTGACATGCACCATGTTGTGTATACCACTCCAGTGCAGGAACAAAGGTACAATTATAGGGGGTCACAACACACACCCCCAAGGGCAAAATTCACCTGGGCATGTCCACCACCCATATCATGGTGGGATCACTGCCATGAAATGGGCAGTGGAAATGCAACTTAGAATATGCTCGGTGGTGCCGGCATCGGCCTTGTCATCACATTCATGTCCCTTTCAACATTGCAACCAACATGGGATCCTGGTTCCCAGCGAAGGTGGTGATCCTCTGAATACAACAGGTGGATCCGCAGGAGTGCCAGTGGTCAAACCGCCACCGTGAGTACAACGGTCTGAGGACGGCGGCACTCACAATAAGCCCCATTTTTCTGAACCTTCCAGAATGTCTATAGAAAACATAACATATTCACAAGGTTTGCACATTTCATTTCAGTATATCCAAGTGAAAATTGGGACTCGTGTCAGTTTATGCATCACTTATCTTTGTTTAACTTTTTTACATTGATTCTGCAGAAGATATTCTTCACGGAAATCAGGTAAACAAAATTTCCAACCGTGCCCTGTGTTTTTCTTCACAGGGAAAACAGATCAGAAAGAAGGAGGAAATGTGAATCACACTTCTGGAGTTTTTTCTATCATGAGAAGGTCCCACTACAGCGTAAATGATGTCGCTATCTTAAGAAAAAAACTTTTCACAAGGAAAGGCAAATTGAAAAACTGGAAACAACTGAAAGCTCAAAAATTGGCAAAAAATTTTTGGGTAAAAAGTGAACTTTGCTCAATACAAGAATTTTGTCTCAGTTAATTTTTTACAGACTAAAAATCCGAATTTAACCACTTTGTACATCATCAGTCTAGCCGCATGCTGTCTGGTGTCGTCTTAATTCATTGTGTCGCTTTCTTCATACAAAGGTCGATTATTTGATTTCAAGCCCCAGCTCTGTCACTTCTTTTCTACAAAATCAAGGTCTTTTTGCGTTGAAATGCACGGCTTTTCATCATCGCATTTCTTAATGGTTTCTCTGCATTACATCTTAGGAAAGACTTTTTTGTTCTGTGGTCAGCTTTTATGTTTGCAAGCTCCTGAAATGGAAATGGTGGCGATACCGACTCATGCTAGCATCCTTTCAAGGTCAGTAAATACAGTGCTGTTGAATTGAATAATAGTAATATCTGTTATTTTCACTGCTAGGAAATGGCAAAAGTGCTACATGAAGCGATGTATAATACTAATGTGTAATTTTCAATGCGATGCTGTTCTTCCCGAATAACGATCCCTCTGCATTTATCAGAGGCAATACCACTAGCGAATCTGGTTTAAAATGGCTGTCTTATGTATATAAACCATGGAGTTTACTGAGTTTACTGTGACCAGAATCCATAACACCAGAAAGTTGTCAAGGTTAAGGGTCAAATTTGTGCTAAAACTAGGGCCCAGATTTAAAAACAATCCTCTGAGGCTTTTTCCTCTTTGTACGTGTGCTACACAACGCAACACACTTAGAAAGAGTAAGAAATAAGGAAAAAAACATATTTCTCCTCATTATGCCTCCCCTGGTAAGGTGTAGCATTTTGACACATTCCCAGGTCTACCACTCATGGTAAATTTGGTAATGCACCAACATCCATGGGTGGGTGCGTGAGAACACCCACTCTTCACCCATAAGTGAATAATAGAAAGGAAAAGGGACACCCCTTTCAAGCCCATTGTTGGAGCCCTATTAATGTAGATTGACTTCCAATAATCCAACAAATGGATTTACTGGGGCAAAATAAAGTCTTGAAGAATATGTAAGAAGAGTTTCGGGATCTTGGTCTGAGGCAAGAGGCCCCAGATATGTACAACAAAAGGTTTCCTAGCATTCAGCAGAAACATTAAAATATAACTCTTTCTCATGTGCTATTTTAATCATACGTTTCATTGACAATGTTTTCTTTATTTGGGATGGACCTAGTGAGCTCCTGGCAGATTTTCGGCCTGGTTGAATTTAGGGGACGGAAATCTTAAATCCACTGCGCATCAGAGTCACAAAAGTGTCGGCTATTTGGACATTACTATTAAGGAAGTGGAAGGGAAATTTGCAGTAGAATTATTCACCAAAACTATGGCCAAAATACCCTTTTACATTATTCAAGTTTCCATCCAAAAGCACAGAAAGATAATGTACCATTCAGTCAGTTCCTCCGTTTAAGGAGGAATTGTATTGACCCGCAAGATTTGTATAATCATTCAGAAGTATTGAAGACTAAGCTCAGGGATAGGGGCTATCCTAAGAAATTGATATCCCATTCTTTCAAACGGGCTAGGTTTTATGCCAGTGGTGCAATGGTAAATAGGGCCAAAAAACAACGAGAACAGCAAAGAGTAGTATTTGTGAGCCAATTCAGTTCTATTAGTAACAAAATAAAAAATAAAAAATGCAGTAAATAGGAACTGATATATTCTGAATGATGAAGAAGATGTCAGGTTAGAAAGACCATTATTTGCCTACAAAAAAAACAGGAATTTGCTTAGTCAGCTGGTGCATACATTCAGGCATATGCCCAAATAAATAGAGAGAGCTCTAGATTACACCAAAGCCAAGGGAAATGTTCCCTGTGGCTGTTGCTCAATGTGTAACCAATGTATTACCACCAAAACACTGCAACATAACGGCAGAACGATAGAGACTCACACGTTGAGTAACTGCCGTAGTAGAAATGTTATATATTTTTTGTGTTGCCCGTGTGGGTTAGCGTATGTCGGGGAAACAGGTCGAGAAATGAGGATCAGATTGGCTGAACACAAATCAGCCATTAAGACTAAGGGGCCCATTATGATGGCGGGCGGATTTCCCCCGCCAGGCTGGTGGTGGCCACCGCCAGCCTGGCGGTGGCAATCCGCCCGCCATCCACTCACGTTCCCCCCCCCGCCATATTAGTATGGCGGGGAGGACTTCGGCGGACGGAAAGACCGTCCGCCGCTTTTCCGCCCCGGTCCGCCCCGGTCGCCTTGCGGCTGGGGCGGAAAAGTAATAATATGGTGGCGGTCTCTATCAGACACCGCCAGTCATATTATCATGGGCAATGCCGCCACGGAAAGGCAGGCGGACTTCACTCTGGGGGCCCCCTGGCGGAGAGAAAAAACAACCCTCTAAGTCTTACTTTTATATCCCCATCTGACAAAAAAAAATGTTAACATGATTTTTTGGGCCAATCCTGGTGGTCTACATATATGAAAGGCGCAGCCTACTTAAATGCCTTTTCCTTTTGAGTATTGTTTTAAAAAAAATCCTCAATACAATTTTTATTAGAATGATGAGAGAATTTGCCATTAAATAGAATGGGGTGATTGAAAAAAAATACACCATTCAAAGATGGCGGAGTTAAAACAAGCCCTATATCTTCTATATCGCGATCTCTAGCTAATTAAGCTTAGGATAAAAGGAACCAGTGATGCTCAGGGTCTATCGGACAATTCTGGCGCATATGCAGGAGATTATTGAATCGAGGTAAGTTGCCTGGTAGCTTGAGGCAGTATGCTTAAGAGATGTGGGCTTGGCTTGACATGGCGGGACGGTTGGTCCGCGCGGTGTTAGTTTATAAACAGTGGGCTGTGAAATAGATTTTGAGGAAGTTCGTTAACTCACACAGGAGCTGTGAACATGCAGCAGCGTTCTCCCATCCCGTGTCATATGAAGTTTAGTCTATGAGCGACTTTACCCTGTACTAACGTCATTATTGCAACTATCATAATACAAATGAAGATAGAAACTTGTGTGCTTTGCCGCAAGCATTAAGGGAAGTGTCACTTAATTAATTGCTCTAACTGAGGTCTTTGAAAAAAGGGAAAAAGTATAGATTAATGGGGCGAGTGAATAACAAAATACACCATTTAAAGAAGGCGTAGATAAAACAAGCCCCCGAGTCCTTTTTATATATCTTTAACCAATGGGACTCTTGTGGCACAATCGCTAGCTAATTAAGCTCAGGAGAAAAGGAACTAGTGACGCTCAGGGTCTATTGGACGATTTTTGTATCCCGGTAATGTGCCTGTTAGCATTAGGCAGGATGCTTAAGAGGTGTGGGTTTGGGTTGACATTACAGGACGTTGGGCCTGTGCGGTGTTAGTTCAAAATAGCGGGTTCTGATATAGACTTTGAGGAAGTTCATTACCTCACACGGGAGCAGTGAACACATAACAGCTTTCTCCTGTCCCCTGTGGTGGATAGTATAGTTCATTAGCGTCTTTATCCCACACTAAATAAATTGAGTGAAGCGATTAAAACTATATGTATACAAAATAGGGCAGCTAATAATATGGTTTATAAGTATAGTTTTACCAACAATGTTTTATCGTAGGGCACGCAAGCGACTTACAAATAAAAATGAAGATAGAAACTTGTGTGCTTCGCAGTAAACATTAAGATTACTGTTACTTGACAAATTACTTTAACTGAGGTTTTTTTTTTTAGAAAAAAGTATAGATGATGACACACTGTGTCCATCATAGACGGTGTGATTCTATGTCAGGACTGGAGGCTTCGGATTATGCCTTCTTCCTTCACTTTATTTTTGACAGCAGCAAGAAAAAACACAGAAAAAACTACTTTTCCCATGAACATTTGGGAAACAGAAGAAATCAAACATCAGTCCTTCGTTAGTCTTTGCACTCTGGCAGCACCCATCATGCTCCGCTGCTGCTTCCTCTTCCTCGTTATTCGCGGCTCAGCAGCAAGTTAAGTGTGTTTTCTTATCTCTCTTGGGATTTGAGGTCTGTGATTTTAGCGTTTGGGTATTGTCAAGCCCTGGTGGGTTTTCAACCTTTTTTACAGATTCCCTGGTAATCGCGGGACGCTTTTGCGCTCCTCAGGCGATTTTTGTCCCAGTAGAGCGTGGTGTGTCCTTTCACCGCTAGGGAGGCAGGTGGCCATCTTGGCAGACGACGCACTGCAGAACCTTCTAGAAGCGTTTTGGCACGTTGGCTGCAAGTTGTGAACCTGTCCCTGTCCACCCGGTTTGACACCCTGCGGGGTCGCAATTAGGTTTCCGTTGTCTTGACGCCCTATGTGGGTTGTAATCTTTTATTTGACATCGGAGGGGTCGTAATTGCACCAGTGAGTTGGCGCGTGGGAACGCTTTACCGGGTGGCGCCCTGAGAGATTGTGGGCTGCAGCTAGTCCCTTAATTGTGTGCCTTGTGCCCCCATATTTTCTGGGCTCGCTCCCGGACTACATTTTGCACCCGTGAGGGTTCTGGCAAATCGCTGTGCTGTTGCTTCCTTGCAAAAAACACAGTTGATGGACAGAATGTAGAACAATGTCATACATTCACCCCAGTACAAGGATCTGGGTCTAAATCCATAAATTTTTTGCACTCCACACCACCCTGGGTTAGACACTGGCTATATGCAAATCAGCTCTGACCCTGTGCCTCATGGGAACAGTCCAGTCCGAACTACCAAGCCATTTCTTTCCCAGACCGGAATCAAGCATCCAAGGACCGGTTTCTGGCTATCAGCCTTCATCAGCCTGGATAGCTTGACTCCAGTGGTGTGGAGAGCCTGGGACTCACGTCTGAGCATACCCAGCCCACTCGGGGTGAACATTGCAAAAAACACACTTGATGGACAGAATGTAGAACAATGTCATACATTCACCCCAATACAAGGATCTGGGCCTAAATCCATCGTTTTTTTGCACTCCACACCACCCTGCAGAGCCCAATTTACCTCGTCATGCAGGGGGAGCCAGGCCAGTACACTGAGGAGGACCCTCTAAATTACATTCCTTGGGACGACGACTTTTATCAGGCAGTGGACGATTCCATTTACAGGGCTGTAGACCAGGCTAAGGTTCTCCTGGAGCAGCGCCTTTCGGCTCGCTTGGACGAGGCCTACTCGAAGTTGGTGTCCCTAATCCCTCCGTCGGCTCCGGCCCCGGTCCCGGGCTCTGCCCCGTCTCCTTCCCCTCCCCCTAATAAGAAACCCTGTATGGAGGGCGTGGACCCCGAGGCTTTCGCTAGCGTCTGGAGCGTGTTTATGGCACACGAGGATCCTCAACCAGCTCCAGTTCTTCCGGCGGTGGTTCCACCTCCTACCCCGCGTACTATGTTCCTGGAGCCCCAACAGATCTTGGCTCCCGTCACAGCCCTCCATGTCCGCGGGCCCTTCGGACATGTTGGATCCGGATGATATTGTCCATCCCCGGTCCTCGGAGTGAGTCCCTGGAGAGAAGGTAGCCCAGTATGTGGCTAACTGCCTTCGGAAACCGGTGGATAAAGATGCACACAGTCGCCTTAGGGCAGACTGTCCCCGCCCTACCTTGGAGGGGAAGGTGGCATTGACCCCGGACATCGACCTGAAGATGGCAACTTTCCTGGCTAAGTTTGTCAAGGACCCTCGTAAGGGTATTGATAGGTCCTGGCGTACTTGCCAGGACAAACTGCTTGACACAGTGGGTCCCTTGACTAAAATTCTTGACATGGCCGAGGAAGCCAAGGTGTCGGGGAGCCTCATTTTTCCGGAGGTTCTTTCCAACTGGGCGCAGCGCGCCATTATTTTTCTTGGAAACGCCAATTGTGCCCTCTCTACTGACAGAAGGAGGTCTCTATTGATAAAAATAGATCCGAAGTTAGATGACCTCGCCTCCTCGGAGGCAGGCGCAGTGGCTCAGGGTGGTCTGTTTGGGGACCCGTTCATCAAGGAACTGGGCAAGTTCGTCGCCACCTTTACTTCTTTGGACCGGGCGCAGTCCAATATTAAGAAGGTTTTCGGCCCACAGGTTTTTGACAAGGCCGGACATGGCAGGGGCCGCTCGTTCTGTTGTAAACGTATCTAGGACCCTATTTAAATATTCCCGATTTATGCCCTTATGTGGTTATATCAAATCATATCCTTATAAAGGCATAAGAATCAAACCCATATTAAGTCATAGCCAATGCAGTCCCAATACGGCAAGCTACTCCCATAGACTCCTAGAAAGCATGACGCGTTCTTAAACAAACCAAGCTTCCAGCAGCCCGGGAATTCCCCCTGCTTCTGTATGGATTTGTCCTAGAACTCCTGGAGTCCTGAAAGAACTGCGAGTTCTTAGTGACATCTTATGTCCAACCTTACGTCAAACTCGGCACCTTCCAGGTATAAATATACCAGCATCTGCCCTAGCAAAAGACACGGTGGTTTGGAGCAGATCAGCTATCTACTTGCCCGACGCCCTGCTGTGGCAAGTGCCGAAGGAAGCCGCCCCTCCCATTGACGCACTGAGAGAGACGCTGTCTTTTCTCCTGCCGAGAAATCCAGCTCCAGTGTTTCCTGGTCATCCTTGCGGGTTGCTGGGAGATCGAGTCCTGAGAGAGAGATACAAGACCTCCTTCATTCTATAAACAAGGTACGGAGCTGATTAGACCCTTAGGGAATTCTTGATTCAGATTCTTGGCAAAAACCTATCGTAACTTAAACTACAGCTCACTTACTCCTTCCCACGTACTAGACTTAGGTTAGGTACACCGGGGTAGGCGTATCTTAGAAGCACCAGTTGAGTACGTTTAGTCATGGTTTTATCTATGTATATATTTTATCTATTTTAAACACCGTATGGCTTAGAAACCATACCATGTTTTTACAGTATTATTTCATAATACTCCTTTTACTGTACACACTTTACTTATGACAAGTATTGCAATTGTGGCAACTCACTTCTCTTGCATGAGAAAGAAGACTGTTCAATAAATAACCACTTTTATTGAAAACGCCCGTCTCTGTGTTTCCCTGCGCTTCTGGTGAAACTAAGCATGCACGATTGACTGAGTAAAATAGTTATCTATTGTTTCCGCGACTCTGGAGATTTACTCCTTATTCTGGAGGGAGCAAAGTTGTCATGTTTATGCGGTTGTCAGAAACTAATCCCTTCTTGTCTATTCAGGAAAGTTAACACCTTCTTGTTTACTCAAGAAAGTTTCTAGTGACCTCTGAGCTAGCTGGCATTCATAATTAAGTCTAACATATTCAATAGAGACCTAGTCGACCTAAGTCCTGCGTCTAAACTATTGTTTATGTTATTCCAATGCGCAGAGCCTATTGGGAATATAGGAACTACACTACATGGCGCCCAACGTTTGGTAAGGCGATAATTTAAAGCTAGATACTAGAGTAACTCAGTCGTGCTTTTCACACAGACCCCTTTTTCCCGTAAATACTCCAATAGACGTCTGGAGTGGGTGAAAGGTTAATATCCGCAAAAACGTAGTAGGACGAGAATCCTATGTATTAGTTTTTGGTTTAGTCAACGTTGAAGGATACAGTGTTCCAAAATATTGTGCACCTAATCTTTGTTTCCTTGAAACCTGCTCTGCAAACTTTCAGTCAGTAAAATGACGGGAAGTGACGACGAAAGAGATGCTTTGGCAGCTCAACTTTTAGCAGAGGACACAAGTCTCCGGCAAGATGACCCGGATGCTATAATCTTCTAGTCAATGTAAGGAAGAGTGTAACTTACAAACTTATAAATAATGGAGTATCATCAAGAGGTGGTACAGTCATATTTGTGGTAGAGGCCCATGAATATCGGCAGACAGAGGTATTCCATTCCTGGATACATTTTCCAGCAGCACATGATGTGACACACGAGTTTCACTACTACAAAATAGAGGAATCTCCAACGGAATACGTTCCTTTCGAAGACATTGAAATTCCACTAATGTACCAAGAGCACCAGCTCTGACTTAATGGCGCCCTAAAACATCAAAATCACTTCACCAGGCTCGGTCCACTAGGTAGACCAGGAGCCACATGGCCGGTTCTAGCCGGCTATACACCACATCCTGACATTGAAGGAATGTCAAGCAGAGAACTTTTAGTCAGGATAAAAGAATTAACAAAAGTATTTAGACAATTAGTTCAATTGACAATCGACGGTACAGCGATCCGCCAAAAATTTTAAGAAACAGATATAGCAGAACAACCTTTTGAACTTGACAGAATAATTGAAAAATCCTATGAAGAATGAGGTAGAGATAGTTTGGATGGGAAACCACTATAACCACAACTAACTAAAAATCCTGAAAAGAGCTTTATTAAAAATAATCTCATTACACCAAAAAGAAATGGGAGGGTAATAAACAAACTACTCCCAGAGAAAAACAGTTCCAGTCCAGAGGAAGGTCTCCCCAAAGGAGAAATAAATCTCCAGAACGGGGGGGCAGGTCTCCACAACGGGAGCCCTCTGAAAAAAGATACAACCTTAGAAATAGGGACAATTTAAGAAAACCTGACAGATATCAAGATAATGATACACGTCCCTCTCGATCTTTTCAGACTTCCTCACAGAAATCGGTAAGAAGAGGATGGTCAGAACACAAAGAAGAGCGCCTCAAGTCCAAAGACAAGGAACCTGCTCATCAAAGTAAAAAATTAAAATTTCCAGAAAAGAATGTAGCCAGTATTAAAATAAGACATGCCGAGGATTCTGAGGACACAACTCAAGAACGGAGAATGGGCCCAGACAATGCTAGACCTAGCAGCAGAAGTGACCATAGCTCGCAAGATCCTGATGAATCTTCTGGAGACAGTGGACACGAATGAATACATTCAGGTGAAAACTGCAGACACAAGAGTTAGTGTGCCCCATAAGTTATATGAAATAACATTACGTATAGAAGGGGACAAAACTAGGAAAATAAGAGGTCTCTTTTGGGAGACCCTATCTAAAGGCTATGATATCATGCTAGCAGAGAAAGACTGGCCACCAGAGTTTGTCAGGGACTGCCCACATGGCGAAGAAATGATTATGCCTGCCTTCTCAAATTACATTCCAATTCATAAAAAATACACATATGCTAGAAAATGGGCAGTGGCCCAAGCCCCTGCATTATATAAAAGTCATGTAGGATCGGGTGAGGATTCTCCTCACCATAAAATTCAGTTAAAAAATCAACCTACTGCACATAGGCAGTATCCTGTTAAGCAAGAAGCTAAAAACAAGTCAGAGAGATCTTAGATCAACTTGAACATCAGGGGGTGATTGAAACATGCACCTCAGAAATGAACAATCCTTTGTTTCCTGTCTCCAAACCAGGCGATTTATATCGTCTAGTTTTGGACTACAGACATCTAAACTCCTGCTGCAAAACATTTGCAGTACAAAACTCACACAGTGCATCACTAATGAATAACATTGTGCGCTAAAAATATAAAACGATATTAGATATCTCAAATGGTTTCTTCGGTCAAAACATTGCACCAGAAAGCAGGTATTTGACCGCTTTCTCAAGTATGGGGGCTCAATGGCAATTCTGTCGTCTCCCACAGGGATTCAAGAACAGCCCAGAATTATTTTCAGCCAGGGTAACAGAATTACTACAAATATATGATGATGAGGCATTATCTTATGTCGATGACATCTATCTTACAGACGATGACCTGGAGACATACTTGAAAAGAGTGAACACTATTATACTTGGGTTCGCATCTGAAGGGTACACATTCAGCTTTAAAAAGTCCCGAATTGCCCACCTCACTGTCCTATTTTTAGGATATGAATTATCAAGTGAAGGCAAAAGCCTAGCAGACAACTTCTTAGAGAAGTGTGCAGTACTCCAAGTTCCAAAAACGCTGAAAAACTTACAATCAATTCTAGGTTTCCTGAATTTCTGAAGAACTTACATTCTAAACTATGCAGAGAGGGTTAAACACCTCTACGAATTAATAACACCTGATTTCAAACCAATCAATTGGACTCATAAACACACAAAAATTTTAAGATCAATACAAACAGATATGTTAACCAAAACAAAACTGCAAACACGCGCAAATGAACGCAACCTTGTAATCCTAGTCATCCCAGGAAAATGAGGATTTACGTACCTAACCTCTAATGAGGGAGAAACGGTACCAATAGCTTATAAATCACACTTGTACACACAAGCTGAAATGAAATTCAGTTCTACTGAAAAAATTCTGACTGAGGTTCAAACTGCTGTAGCAAAAGAAAGAGCCCTAGCCCAAGGGAAGAGCATATCTGTTTTAACAGCAGTATCAGCCCTTGAGGCAGTAACAAGACCAAGCATTCCGAATGCTAAAGCTTTAGATCCAAAATGGATACAATGGGAAAATTCTCTTGCTGCAACAGACGTGATACACGCATTTGATCCCAAAATCAAAAAACTAGAACATCTACATTACGAACATGAATGTCCTCTGCCAATCGAAATTCTGCCTCTCGAACAGTACACCTGTGTAATCTACACGGACAGATTTGCACAACACTACGTTGTGGAAAAACAAGTTTACAATTCAGCATGCGCGATTGTTAAAGGTCGCTGGCGCTTAGGTAAATTCAGACCGATGGTTACTAAAACTGAATCACTCAAACTGTGCAGCTCAGCCAGCTGAAAAAAGATCTTTAAAGATGGCACTTGAGAATGCCGATCACGAATTCCCCACACTAATAGTGTGCGATTCGTATTATTGCGTCCAGTCTTACAACAAATTCATGCAGACCTGGTGTAAAAACAGTTACAAAGATGAGACAGGTGTCACAATATAGCATAAAAAACTATGGGAACAAGTAGTTCTTTTACAGAAAGAACTACGAAAGACTCACGTGATACATACGCAGAGACTTCGACGTGATGGCGTTCACGTTGCAGGGAATTCATTGGCTAACAGAGCCAGAACGGCAGCGGTTCAACCGGCTTCCGTAGCTACAAAAAAGCATTCTAAAAAACAAATAGATGGCGAAACCATGCTGGCAGTAAAAGCCTCATTAAAAGGCGACTATGCAGCATTACCTCTCGACAATAGATACATAATTTATGCCAACTCCGTTCCTTTTGCTTGAATCCTTGGAGTGGGGGACAGAGTAATTCCAAACACGAACCAGAGGGCTTACTTGATTCAAGAAGCACACATGGGAATGGGTCTGAGGCACCAAGAGATCTTGAAATCTCTAATAGAATTGCAATCACAATACTGGTGGCATGCAAATTTATAACTTTGCAATGGATTGTCAGGACTGCAACAGAGATTGCATTTGTGAACCGGACCAGACACCAGCCCAGACACCTATATTAGACAGCATTAGGCTATCTACACGCAGACATCCACACGGAAAAATGCGATCCAATAAATATTAAGACAAGATTCATTTGGATGTGGCCCCAGCGCTCGTCTGACGCCAGAACTTTTATAAAAGATTTGCAAGTCTTGATCGGCACATACGCAATTGGCATGCTACATTCTGACCAGGGTCCTGCGTTTAGCTCTCGAGCTTACAAGGAGGCCATGGCCAGCTTGGGCATTGCATTGCGGTACTCTAGTCCATTCCATCCCGAGGGAAATGCGGTAGTGGAGAGAAATAAACGTGACATAAAGCAATCTATAACAGCGAGGGTATTAGGTTCGGGTGATGGGTGGGTCAAACATCTAACAAGTGTCCAACGTAGTCTTAATATTCTGCCAAGACATTCTCTGGGGGGAATCACTCCGTATGAACTTTTGTTTGGTACTAGAATGATAATCAAAGATCTCGATTGTCAGACTTCAGTGGTAGAACAAAAAACCTTTGATATCAAAGATCGTTTGGCTGTTTTACAGGACTTAAATGAAACGAGAAGAAGTCTAAGTAACACAAAGATAAAGCCAACGGCCACTGAAGAAAAACCACCTGTCCCAGCAAGACCTGTCTGGATTCCAAAGATTGGGGATCTGGTCAGAGAAAAGATCGGGGTGAAGAAGGAATTTGGGCCTTCTTACAGAAAAGCAGTACCTGTCTTAGCTGTCAACGGAACAAGATCAGTAGTACTACCGCTGCTTGTTGGTAAAAAGGAGAACAGAGTTGTATCAATCGACCTGGTAAAACCACAATCATGTGGCCAATATTAAGTAGTAGGCCCAGTGGACTCCCAAGAAGTAACAGAAGACCAAACCTTGCTACAATTCAAGAGATTCAAACTGAGAGACTAATCACATTTGATAAACCTACAGTGAATAGAAAAGGACTATGCAACAAAGCCATGGAACTTGTGCCTCTTGAAACCCAAATTGCAACAGTTCATCAAGAAACACCAATCTACAATGATGTAGCCTCTGACTACACAAATGCAAAGATTAATGAAAATCAGGAAGCGAATTCAACAATTGACAGAACTGCATCTGGCTACTTCATCAATTTCGATGACTTTTCTGAAGATCCAAGTGAACATGAAGAAACGCCAGCAACTAAAACTTTCAAAGAAAATATGACTGAACTCTTTCATTAACTCAAAGAAACATATCTGATTTCACCATGGATTGAATTATGGATTGTGTTATGTGTACTTTCTCTCCTACTCTGGCTCATTTTGGTTTTAAGCTTGGGAACACTGATTGAAGGAAAATACAGTACAACGGACACAGCAAGTCAGAACATCAACTTGGTCCTAAAGCCTCACAGATCTTCTCACATTGAAAAAAGAGAACTATCATCTGTAAGCATCACAGCCATTCCTATACTTGGTGGTGTAGCATAGGACGCTACTGATTACGACATCTATGGCCTGGTTGAACTGTTCAGATATCCACATCAGTTCAAGGTTTCATTAAGTGACTTTGCATCACCTAGTACTTTCTCTGATGATTGGGACTTTGAAAATATTAATAATATGATGTCAGATTTTGAAATGTCAGCAAAATTTACAGAACATGATTATTTGGAAGGCTCACCAAAGTATGAAGAAATGTATTGCTTTAATCATTATGATCATCACTAGTTGCATAAAACTGCTAATCCTAGAAATGTTTTTACTTATAATCAATGGGAACATTGTCCAACACCACCAAAAGGCAGCTCGAAAACATTTTATGAGAAATTCCCATACTTCTCAGGGTTCAACATCACTGATCCTGAAACGTTTTATTTTAAAATGTTAAATAAGACAGGAATGAAAAACATGTTGACAAACACTAAATTGATATACTCACAAAATGTTATGAAAAAATGTCTACATTTGGTTTTGAATTTTGGAAAAATAACATTGAAACAAAAACCATCTGGGGTACAAGAGTTTGGCAGGTACAAGGTCTAGAATCATTATTCAGAGCCTGCATGATCCCAGAACAAATAATGTTCCTGAATGACACCATTCAACAAACAACCTGTCTTGGCCTAGCCAAGATAAAGGACTTAACCAAACCGTCTATACCAAAGCCCATACCTGATAGTAATAGCTCTACAGATGCAGAAATAGATGTATCCCATATTTTACAACAAAACAGAACTATCCCTGATTGGAGAAAATGGTTGATCTGGCCCACAGACATCAATAACTGTCAAGATAGATTCCTGAATAAAAGACAGAGGTTCAAACAGAACAGGCCAGACCCAAGATATTCCCAGAGACAACATCCAGGGATAATTACAACATACAGTGTAGGGAAACTATGCCTCGAATGGCTACAGAAATCCACACTGCCTGAAATTAAGCAACACTTGACTTTACTTAAAGAAGGTGCTGACTTGAAAAAATACGAGAAATTGATCATATTAATTTGGAAAAACCACTGTCTGTAGTGGACAATGGGTTAACGACTCTGTCCTCCAGAATGTATTCACTGGACAGCATTGTATCATCTGCTATTGATATATTAGAACAGAATATGCTAATGTTACAACATGGCCAGTCCCAAATACGTTCTATTGTACAGTTAGGCTGGACGTTACAAAACCTCAGTTCAGGCTACGTGCCATGGCGTCTAATCAACACAACGTCATTATTTTCTATCTTTAACCTTACTTATAAACAAATCTCTTTGGCACAAAAAGGAGCAGACTATACAGTGCTGAGCATTGAAAAACTAGAAAAATTGCCATTAACAGTCTCCGAAAGACCCGTCATTGAATGGATAATACATGGCACAATTACAATTCTGATAACAACTTTTCAGTTTCAATATTGCCAAAAGCATATACCAGCAGGCCTGTATGAAAGGTTGGGTAAAGGTTACATCAAGTCGACCTGGAATCTACCTTATACACATAAATGTTACAGTGGGGGGGGGAAAGAGGTATTACTTAGTGGTAATAACTGTAAAAATTCACTAAGCGGTACACTTTTGTGTCAAGGAATTAACTTGCATGGAGCTTGCGAAGGTTCATCAAATAAACTTTCATGCCACCTGCACGGCAACCCGGCTATACAGAGAGAGCCTTTTTTCAGACAACTTTCCAACGGCAGTTTCTTTATAATAAGTGACCGCAGCTGTTGTGGCATGGTGCCAGGAAGGGGCTATCTCGTCAGTGTAACTTCCATGGTCACTTGCTGTGTGCAAGTATTGTATTGAAACAGCAAACTAGACAAGGAGGCAACGATATGGCCTCCTCTGAATATCTCTTCTATTCGAATTGATACTTTAAGCAGAATGAAATCCATTCTTTTACAAACAACTGTGCCTTTAACCTCGTCTAGAGAAACGTATGATCTGCAAGTTGCAAGGACAGCGACAGAGATACATACATTATTATCGACAAATTGCCCCGTGCATTTCGTAGAAATGTTAGGTCAAATCTTAAACATGTCTGATACCAGTGGCATCGCACATGTATTTAAGACAAATTTTTTCGGGACTATTAGCACCCTTTGAAGCAGTCCTGAGCATCTTCCCGAATTTCGTGCACTCTGTGTTTGGCGGCCTGCCTCTCATCTTGGGACTCGTAGCAGGAATTTTATTTTTGTTCCTTCTGCTCTGATATGGCAAATCCAGCCACAAACAAAACTCAGGCTACCATGGAAGAAACGATCCTAGCGATGAGATACCGAGAAAGGATAAGTAAAGTACTCGGCTTGGCTCGGCTAAGAGATCTGAATACTACCTGGTTTCTTTCATTCAGACCAATCTGGCAAGATTGCATCCTACCTGTTCTATGATGCCTGCTCTGCGGAGAAGAATGCGTGTTGGACGTCTGTCTCACACTACCATCAGCAGTACCTATGGATATCGATACTTTGCTTGGTTCGGTAACGGTTCATGCAACCTGTTGTCCCCAGCGGCTACCTATTCTGATGACGGCATTCGTTGAGACCTCATCATTACGATTAGGTGGCGGTGAGGTACGAGATGAAAGCGGAACACAGGTACAACCTTCTGTGACCATTGCTGATCTAAACCCCGCTGACAGCAATGCTTCTCATATATGCACTATTTCTACTTTTTCGGACTTGATCCAACTTTCACCTACTGTTGTAGACGAATTCTTTGCCAGCCTATCTGAGTTAATGTTCTCTCCTAACAACGAGAATGACTTTTGAGCACATAGCGTTCCCTGAACTCTGAATTCGACCTTCAATTTTGAAAAACAGAACTTCTAATAAACTGTGGAACTATTTTTTGCCCTGAAAGCAAAATTATTTTTCCCCGTTCCCAAAATATTTACCTTTTTTTTTTTTGGCACATGATACTCTGCTTAAAGTTGAACTATTCTTAGAGAAGACGATTTCTATTTTGAAACTCTACAGACAATATTTTGATTTAGCCTCTAGCACATGTACAGTCTTGTGTAAATATGTGATGAAATGGTCTCAACCTTCTCTTCTGTATTAAGAGCCATTTCATAAATGTAATTTTCGTGATTCATTCAATCAACTTTCCAATGTACAATATATGCATTATCTGAATGATACCACTGCTTACAAAAACTCATTTTTCGTGTATATACCATTTCAAATGCATTGTTTGTATTTTTGGGTGGGATGGAAAACACATGCATAGTTATATGTTTAAAATTGCTTAGTATTTAGTAATGATGGACATTATACGTGGAGCGGGTGTTGTAAACGTATCTAGGACCCTATTTAAATATTCCCGATTTATGCCATTATGTGGTTACATCAAATCATATCCTTATAAGGGCATAAGAATCAAACCCATATTAAGTCATAGCCAATGCAGTCCAAATACGGCAAGGCTATTCCCATAGACTCCTAGAAAGCACAATGCGTTCTTAAACAAACCAAGCCTCCAGCAGCCCTGGAATTCCCCCTGCTTCTGTATTGATTTGTCCTAGAACTCCTGGAGTCCTGAAAGAACTGCGAATTCTTATGTCCAACCTTACGTCAAACTCGGCACCTTCCAGGTATAAATATACCAGCATCTGCCCTAGCAAAAGACACAGTGGTTTGGAGCAGATCAGCTATCTACTTGCCCGACGCCCTGCTGTGGCATGTGCTGAAGGAAGCCGTCCCTCCCATTGACGCACTGAGAGAGACGCTGTCTTTTCTCCTGCCGAGAAATCCAGCTCCAGTGTTTCCTGGTCACCCTTTTGGGTTGCTGGGAGATCGAGTCCTGAGAGAGAGATACAAGACCTCCTTCAATCTATAAACAAGGTACGGAGCTGATTAGACCCTTAGAGAATTCTTGATTCAGATTCTTGGCAAAAACCTATCTTAACTTAAACTGCAGCTCACTTACTCCTTCCCACGTACTAGACTTAGGTTAGGTACACCGGGGTAGGCGTATCTTAGAAGCACCAGTTGAGTACGTTTAGTCATGGTTTTATCTATGTATATATTTTATCTAATTTAAACACCGTATGGCTTAGAAACCATACCATGCTTTTACAGTATTATTTCACAATACTCCTTTTACTGTACGCACTTTACTTTATGACAAGTATTGCAATTGTGGCAACTCACTTTTCTTGCATGAGAAAGAAGACTGTTCAATAAATAACCACTTTTATTGAAAACGCTCGTTTCTCGGTTTCTCTGCGCTTCTGGTGAAACTAAGCATGCACGATTGACTGAGTAAAATAGTTATCTATTGTTTCCGTGACTCTGGAGATTTACTCCTTATTCTGGAGGGAGCAAAGTTGTCATGTTTATGCGGTTGTCAGAAACTAATCCCTTCTTCTCTATTCAGGAAAGTTAACACCTTCTTGTTTACTCGAGAAAGTTTCTAGTGACCTCTGAGTTAGCAGACATTCATAATTAAGTCTAACATAGTCAATAGAGACCTAGTTGACCTAAGTCCTATGTCTAAACTATCATTTATGTTATTCTAATGCGCAGAGCCTATTGGGAATATAGTAACTACACTACAGTTCGGTCGAAGCATCAGCTCCGACAGGGGGCAAGTCTCCGGACGAGGAGAGTTCCAGGATAACGGAAGGTTCAATAATTTCTACCCCACGAGAGGACAGAAGTTCCGTGGTTGCGGTGGCCAGAGAGGTCAGCAACAAGGTGGAAGAGGTGAGTGTGCTACCCTCTGTGAGTCTGCGGGTAGGGGGGCGCCTTGTGCAGTTTCTCCCAGCTTGGGATTCCCTTACGAGCGATGCTTGGGTGCTGCAGACGGTTGAGGGCTTTCGGTTGGAGTTCCATGGCCATCCGCGTCAGCCCCAGCGCACCTGCCCCATTACTTTGTCTCAGCGAGATGCAGACTTGGTGCGCGAAGAGGTTGCCGCCCTCCTTTACAAAGGGGCTATTTGTTGCACATGCGAACACCCGGGCGGTTTCCTCAGCAACCTCTTTTTGGTAGACAAGGTAGATGGAGGCCGCCGCCCGGTTATAAATTTGAAAGAGTTCAACGAATGGCTGGTGTACCTCCATTTCAAGTTGGATGGCATCCACCTCCTGAGGGATGTGTTGCGCCCATCAGATTGGATGGCCAGGCGCGACTTAAAAGACGCCTACTTGGCGGTCCCGATTTTCCCTCCGCACCGTCTTTTGCTGTAGTTCAGGTGGGACGGTCAGGTCTACGAGTTCACCACACTACCTTTCGGGCTATCCTCAGCACCATGGTGCTTCACAAAGGTGTTACGCCCGGCGGTAAAGGCTTTGCGGGCTCGAGGTATCAGGATGATAGTGTATCTAGACGACATGTTGTTCATGGACCAGAGCCCAGTACGTTTGGCATCCCAACTGCAGTTTGCGGTCAACCTGCTTCAAGGTTTGGGTATTGTCATCAACGATAAGAATTCCCTTCTGAGCCCTTCCCAGTGTGCCACCTTTCTCGGGTTCAGCATAGACTCGTTGTCTTCCTCCTTGAGTCTTCCCACCAGGAAGATGGCGAAGATCAGGCACGAGTTGCGCCAGACTCTGTCGAAATCACTGATATCTTTGCGTCATCTGGCACAGTTGGTGGGCCTGTTGTTGTCTTCGATTCAGGCCATAAATACGGGCCCCTTACACTATCGGGCTATGCACCGCCTGAAGGCGTACCATCTCAGGAGAGGCCTCACTTACTCGCAGCTGATTCCATTGTCAGATGAGGTGAGGGGCGAAATGCAATGGTGGATGTCGCACATGGAGGCCTGGAATGGCCGTGCAATTTTCGGCTCGGCCCCGGACATAGTGATAGAATCGGACGCCAGTCATTCGGGCTGGGGAGTCAGATGTGGAGATTTCTCCACGGGGGGCGCTTGGTCTGCCCTCGAGCAATCCTTGCATATAAACTGCTTGGAGTTGCTAGCGGGATCCTTTGTGGTCCAATGTTGGACCAAGGACAGGGTCAAATCCTGTGTCCTCCTTTGAATGGACAATGTTTCAGCGGTCCGATACATCAACCATCTAGGTGGTACCAGATCCAAAATGTTAGCAGATCTTGCGAGAGATTTTTGGAATTTTTGCCTGGACCATCAGGTGTCCATCACGGCGGAGTATCTGCCGGGCGGCAGAACGAGGTGGCCGATTGCCACTCCAGACACCTCTTGGAGACCAGCGTATGGAAACTGGACCCCCTTTTGTTCTCTCGGCTGATGGACCGGTGGGGTCCCTTCTCTGTGGACCTGTTTGCGTCCCGCCTGGACCATCAGCTTCTGAGGTATTTCGGCTGGCGCCCGGACCCGTCGGCGGAGGCAACGGATGCGTTCCTTCAAGACTGGTTGGGCGAGCAGGGGTATGCTTTCTCCCCGTTTTCGATGATAACGCAAGTGTCTGCGTTGCTGCGTCGGCAGTCGGCGCAGGTGGTGCTAATTACACCATGGTGGAGGTCTCAAGTTTGGTTTCCAGTTCTTCTGGAACTTTCTTGGGATTCTCCAATCCTACTCCCCCAATATCCTCATATTCTTCTCAGCCCGGACGGACTTCCCCACCGTCTAGTCCAGGAAGGTTCTCTGAGACTGATGGCCTGGCGGATCTCCGGCATCGCTGGACGCTCCCAGGCCTTTCCGGACAGGCAGAGTCTCTGCTCTCTAAGGCCTGGGCAGTTGGCACAACCAAACGATATAGATCAGCATGGCTTAGGTGGCGTCGCTGGTGTGTGCGACGGGGTTTCGATCCCGTGGGGGCTGATGTAGTCCATGTCCTTAACTTCCTGGCAGATTTGGCGGAAGAAGGCTTGGCTTATCGCTCAATCAATGCCTTCTGATTCGCGATCTCGACCGGTCACGACCTGGTGCAGGGTTCACCGGTTGGTGAGCACCCTTTGGTGTGCAGGCTTTTGAGGGGGATTCGCCTCTCGCTGCCCCCTGAGCCACGTTACTCCGTCCTCTGGGACATGAATAGGGTACTGAATTTGTTTTTATCGTGGCAACCGAACAGATTTCTTTCTCGTAAGGAACTTTCTGCCAAGTTGGCGATGTTGTTGTGCCTGGTGTCTTGCAGTAGAGTATCTGATGTTCGAGCCCTTGACATCATGGCCAGAGTGTTCTCCCCGGATGGGGTGTCTTTCACCGTGAGCAGGCGGACCAAGACCCTCACGCGGGTCATCTCTTTCGGATTTCCCAAAACTGTGTGTTGTGCAGTGCCTCCGTGCTTATGAAGATATGACTGATGATTCTCGCCCTCTGGGCAAACGACAACTACTCATTGCCCTACAAAAACCGTACAAGGCTGTTTCGTCCCCAACCATAGCCAGATGGGTGCGTTGGGTGATGCAGGAGGCGGGGATTGACACTAAACAATTTGGAACTAATTCGGCAAGAGGTGTTATGGCTTCCAAAGCTTTTGCCCTTGGAGCTCGCTTAGAGGATCTGATGAGGGCGGCCGATTGGTCCTCAGATTCCACTTTCAAGAGGTTTTACTTTAAGCCAGTGTTAGAAGTAGCTCGGCTGGTTGTCGACAAGCTTTGAACTGGCATAATCCGACGCCTCCGGTCCTGACATAGAATGAGAATTTGCCTAGCCTTAGTGCTGGTAAGTTCCAATTCTATTAAGGACTCGGAGGCGAGGATTATCCCCCCATTGACTTCCAAGAAGTGGACCCTCCCCGTACAGAATGTAAGTAATTCGTTCATGATGTTTATTGCCATGTTTTACTGTTGCTCTGCTCTGGCTTGTACTTCCATGCACTGCGAGATATACTGCAGAGTGTACCGGATTTTGACCGTATGGTTTTTCGCAGGGAATGATGGTCCCAAGTAAGATGCGTAATATGGCTGGAACATTGGCTTCGCGCGAAGAAAGAGGAAGAGGAAGCAGCAGCGGAGCATGATGGGTGCTGCCGGAGTGCAAAGACTAACGAAGGACTGATGTTTGAATTCTTCTGTTTCCCAAATGTTCATGGGAAAAGTAGTTTTTTCTGTGTTTTTTCTTGCTGCTGTGAAAAATAAAGTGAAGGAAGAAGGCATAATCCTCGCCTCCGAGTCCTTAATAGAATTGGAACTTACCAGCACTAAGGCTAGGCAAATTCTCATTCTTTCATTCTGCAGGACTGGTACTCCGTGTCAAGTGAGGCCTGAGACTTCTGATTTCGTGCTACACGAACAAGCCCGGTTTAAACCATTAAAACTTTATGTGATAAGAAATAGTAAGTGTATATAGGTGGTGTATATGTTTTTAACTAAGGAAAGAATCCGCCTGGTTAAGTGCATAGTGAGCTGATTTAGGCTTATTATTTCAGGGCGCTAAAAGATTGGAGACGTGTCTCCGCTGCAATATCGATACGGCAGTGTTTTTTTGCCTTTATGAAATTGAGCATTGAAAGGAGAGAATTCACATCAACAGATCCTTTTTATATGAATATCGACTTGTGCACATTTTTGTTGGTTACCCAGTGGTTATCAATATTCAATTTTTTCAATTTATAAGCTTTATTCGACATTTTGTCATAAAAGCATTCACCTAACCCTATACAATAAATACTACTTATAAAAATACTTCTAAAAATACACATTAAACATTTGATGTCGAATAAACGTAATAAAAGATCATAAAATTACAACACATTATTACAATTTGAGAAACACATTTCATAGGTTTAAAAACATACAATTTGTTGCAATAGAACAGTTTATGGATATACATAATTTCATTGTGATACAGTAGCCAATAATGATCGGGTACGAATTAGCCACGACCATGCCAAATACTTTGCTACACCAACCACATACAATGTTGTACAATCAGATTCAAGTATCCTAAGGGCTTCGGCTTGGTTTCGGGTTCCCAACTTTAGACACACCGGTTTTAGCCACTTACGTCTGGGGGCCAAATACAGTGGGCAACAAAACAAAAAATGGGAGATGTGTTCAATTTCCCCAATGCAATAGTGACAATGTTCATCCCATATCTGGGACCAATGCTTCTTAAACGCATTTAGTGGTAATGTACCAATACGAAATTGGAAATACAGTTTTCTATCATACGGTTTTTCTATTAGGTCCCAAAAACATTCGTATGATGGGTACATTTTTAAGTTTAGAAAGCGAGATGTTAACGTTACACTTGTACTGTCCCTAAATATTGCAAGGTATATCATCTCCCAATAAAGGTCTTTTAGCTTTTCCTTTGAGGGGAAGCAGGTTGGATCATTGTTGTCCCATAGGTGGCCCAACTTCAGTTCTGTAAGTAGGCCCCGCAACTCCCTTAGCCATGGGATAGTATGGAAGCGGTCGAATTTGATGACATCCATCAGTGCTGCTGCATAGTGGCCTAACTCTGGGGTCACCATAATTCGCCTCCAATACAGGAGGGGCCGAAGCCTCGCTATGTCCACAACTGATTTTCTGCCCAAGTCTAATTTTAACGGGATCATTGGGGTGCTTTGGGGGACCATTGTAACCCCTCTTAGAAACCTATTTTCCGCTCTGGCCAGATCGCTCAAGTTTGAGAAGCCCCATAATTCAGAGCCATATAAACAAGCCCCCAGGACCTTCATAGAGTAAATTTCCATGACACAATTCAAAGGCTTTGTCAGAGAAGTGCGATGTTTTAGCGAAATAGCACCTGATAGCTGTCTAAATTTTAGAAGGGTTGTCGTTATGTGGTGTTTCCAGCTCATGTTTTCTTGCAGAGTGATACCTAGATATGAAAAAGAGTCCACTCTTTCTAGGGGTGTTCCTTTATATTTTATTACACCCTTAAACGAGGACTGTTGATTAAGGCACATAAATTTCGTTTTGGTGGTATTTAGTTCTAGGCCCTTATCATCACAATATACACCAAAGGCGTCAACTACTTTTTGTAACCCACTAGGGGTGCGGGAAAGTAATAATGTGTCGTCCGCAAACATGAGAACTGGTACACGGGAGCCGGCTATTACAGGGGCGTCACTAGCAATCTTCTCTAGATGTTCCACAATACCATTTATATAAATGGAGAAGAGGGTTGGGGCTAGGACACATCCTTGCCGCACCCCACGTTCAACCGGGAAGGAATCAGTCACCTCTCCTTGTTTGCCCCATCGTATCCTTGCGAAATTATTTTCATGTAGGCGAACGAGGAGTGTGAGCAATTCCTTTTTTATGCCTGCATCCGCCAAGGTCTGCCAGAGTTTTTCCCTAGGGACTAAATCAAAAGCGGCTTTTAAATCTACAAAAACTGCATACAATGTCCCCTTCTTCAGGGTGACATTTCTCCAATAAATTGTTAAAAAATGGAGAACCTGGTCAACGCTACTGGTTAAAGGCCTAAACCCAGCTTGATAGGGTGACAAGATGTTATTTGCGTCGATCCAATGCTGCAGTTTATTTTGGACTAGTCGACCCATTAGCTTTTGAGCTGTATCAATTAAACTAATGGGTCTATAGTTTTTAGCCAGGGAACGGTCACCTTTTTTATATATGGGAATTATTTCCGCTCCCTTCCATGAGGCGGGCACTTCCCCTCCCATAGCCACTGCATTGGCCAACATTGTAAAGTAGGTGCACCAGGACTTCCGGTCAGATAGGAAAATATCAGCCGGGATACCATCCATGCCTGGTGCTTTCCCCCCTGCTATACAGTCTAATACAACACTCACATCCCCCTCAACAAATAGTGGTGTTTTGTAGTAGACTTGTAGAGGAAGGTTAACATTATTAAACATATAATTACGGGCATACTGTGGTTGAAAGTATTCTATCCAGCTGTTCTTTGCAACATTATTAACAGGCTGGGATGCTATGCCACCCTTTGCCCATTTCACTGAGGCCCAAAAGCGCTTTGAATCCTTGGAAGCACATGTCTCCTTAAGTTCTTGCCAACAATCCTCGTCCCAACGCTTCTTGGCCGCTTTTTGAACCTGCCTATACTGATTCCTCGCCAGCCTTACCGCTTCAGGCCTTCCTAGTCTTAATTCCTTCCCGAGATTATCTCGAGCTGCCCTGCAATTCTTATCAAACCACCCCCTAGTGTCTTGTAGTTTCTTCATTTTACTTACGGGGGTTTTTTTCCGGAAGAAACTTTGGATTGTGGTAAAGAATGTGTCATGGGCAGTCATCATGTAGTTGATAAAGTTAGTCTGTCCAAAATGGGACTTAATTTTAGCAACTTCACCCACTACCACTTTCTTTAGAGTCTCTATTTTAACGAGATCTTCTAGGAGCATGCTCCACTTCAGGTAACGGGAGTTATTGGAGCATACTAGGTCCTGTGTGACCATGTTATCCTCTCTAGGATGGTCAAATATTTCATTGTAGGTATGTAGTGTCAGGCACAATGGATTGTGGTCGCTTTCAATCTTAGCCTTCACTTCCATATCCTCCAATTTATCCCAGAGCCTTACATCTAGAAGTATATAATCTATCCTGCTTGCCGATCTACCATTATCAAAGGTGTTTTCCCCCCTACTATCGGACACTGTCCGGCCGTTCACTGCTCTAAGTCCTCGTGAGAGACAAAAACTTTTCAATTGTATTGCTACCGTGCTCCAAGTCTTAATTACAGGGATATCTAGTTGGGGTATACCCCACTTGGAGTCCTCATCTTCAGCCAGGACTTTATCCTCCTCACCCAAAGGCTCGAAGGTGGTATTAAAATCCCCGCCTATTATTATGTGAGAGGAGTCTGGTAGCTGCTCAATATTGTTCTCAAGGCACGATAGGGTCTCAGATGATTTACCCCTTGCTACTCCCCTTGAATACAAATTAAACAGGGCTAGTTGATGACCATTTTGCCAGGAGAAATCAAGTGCCAAAATATCGTTAGAGGGAATAGACCTTTGCTTAACCGAACAGTTCAGAGTTTGGCGTACCCAAATTAACAGGCCCCCCGAGGGACGTCCCACTCTGTTACTAATTGCCGGGATAAAGAAGTTTAAATACCCTTGCCTAAAAATTGGGATAATCGACCAAGTTTCTTGGAACATGATGATGTCGTGCTGATTAATAAAATCACCCCAGTCGGGAATATTTAGCTTATTAGCTATTCCGGCTATGTTCCATGAAATGATTAGTAGCTTTGGTTTAGCCTGCTGGGAGTACGTCTGGGCAATGTCGGGAATGATCAGTGTTTCTGCAGGATCTGCTCCTAGTATTACCTTTTTGTTCAATCTCAATAGTGACTCAACTTCCTCCGATGATTTTTCCTCATCCACCTGGGCTCGGGTTTGTTCTTCCAAATCGGGAGCACAAGATTCAACTGGGACTGGTATGGATTCATCTAACATGGCAATCTTAACACAGCCTTTGCCCGTCCACACATTCAGGGTAGTAGAGGAGACATATGTGAGTCAATCACACTCATTCAAATCCGTTAACACAGAGTAATGATTATCCAAGCTTAGCCCCCACTCACATGCTGGATTGGTTCTAGCCCTGCTATTTCCCACTACTGTCCATTTAGTTCTTATTAATTTTTATATATATATGTCCATTGTAGTATTTTAATTAAAAAGTGAGGGAGGATCACCCCCTTTATAGGGGTTGACCGTCAGAAAGAAACACCCTGTGAGATAAAGTATGTCCGGGGCGATTTGGATTTATTTGTAAACCCTATATAAATTGAGTCATCGGACAGAGAGGATAGAGTTTCATCAGCCTATCCCGAATAAAGTGTCTTCATGAGTGAGTGTAAGGTGGTATGTTTAGGATATTTTAGACAAATGTGTGCCCTATAAATTTGGTGTATGTTGGGTCTTGAGGTTTAACAGTGGCAGTAACTCGATATTTTATGCTAATTTTGATAGTATGTTGCTAAATCAATTAGGATTGTTTTTTTTTTTTTTTGTCCTCATTTGCCACAATGATTTGTTTCCATGATGAAGTCAAGTGGTGTACGAGCGGGGTGCTGTCTCAGCAGATATTTTAGCTGGTAGGGTTCAACTTTACCTTTCGATACTTAACCCTCAGCTCCTCCTTCTCAACCAACTTTATTTCATCAAACGAAAACCAACCATTAAAGGAGTGGATCTTTCCACAGTGATATCTGGCCCTGGAGTATGTCCAAGTGGCTTAATCATTGGACCCGGGGAAAAAAAAAAAAAACCCCGGACACTCAATGTGCCCAATTTAGTAGATACCAAAACGCCTTTTTGTTTGAGTTACTAGACCTACCCAGGTCTAATCTGGAGACAGTTAGAATCGAGGAGTACCAATCTTCTATTGTAGGGGGCAAAGAGTCTTTCCATCTTCTGCATATCTACCCCTCCTGGCAAGCAAGATAGAATAGAAAACTAGCTTCTTCTCTGAGCTGTGGAGACCCTCCAAAATACCAAAGATAATCAGCGGGAGATCGAGGACTATGTTCGAGTTCAAAGATAGAGACAAAGTTCTTTTTATGTCCTCCCAAAAAGTTGACAAAATGGGACACTCAAAAAACATGTGACAGTCCGAAGCAGCTACCTCACCACATTTAGGGCAAGCTACCTGGCTCCCCTGCGTACATTTCGAAAGCCTTAATGGAGAGTAATAGGCCCTGTGGATAGTAAAGATGTGATTTCTACGGAGCCAAGATGGTTTCACTACATCCCACAACATTCCACAGGATAGGCTCCAGAGCACTTGTAGATTACACCCCATTATGTTTGATGACCAAAGGTCCTCTGGTAATGAGAAAGCTCCATCCCTTTCCTCCATAATCAGGTTGTACCATGCTGAAATTTCCTTTTTAGCGGGAGGTTTATTGACCAAGAATGATATTAATTGGCTGTAACCTCCTATGGCTAATTTATTTCCACGCGTTGTACGAGAAGCATATGCGTGGGACCAGCTAGCTATTTGCATATACTTAAATCAAGCGAAGTTGATGCCAATGATGTTTCTAAGACACTCCCACGGGAGCAACTCTCCTTCTGTGAACAAATCCCCCCAAACAGCCAACCCAGCTTCCTTAATCGGTATCGCTAGACTGTCTCTCAACCAAGCGGGAGTCTCAGGGAGATCCCAAAGCGGAGTCCTGCTGTTGTAATACCCTACCTTAATGGTTTTAGTTATCTGTGCCCACATTTTGGCCATTCCTTGCAAAATCTTCAACTTAATTTTTTTTAAAAACTTGGGGTCCCCAAACTTAAACAAAAACCCTGAATGGCTAACACTTTCTCCTGTGAGAAGGGTGGAATACAAAGAACCGGCCCCATACCCTGATGGATTTTTAAGAAGCACTCTGACATGTGATAGTTGAAATGCCCATGCATATATTTGGAAGTCTGGGGCCACGATTCCACCTTTTTCTCTGCGCCTCCTGAGCTTTTTACAGGAGATCCTCGAGAGGCGGTTACTCCAAATAAAGGAGTTAATATCAGATTGTAATTTATTTATTAATGAGGGATCAAAATATAACGGAATTGTGTTGAAAAGAAAAGAAACATTAGGTAAAATAGACATTTTAATTAAATTGACCCTTCCTAAAAATGATAAGGGAAGTTGTGCCCATGACGTTAATAGTTTACGGCATTCCTTAGCTACAGCTGCAAAATTTATCTTGGCGATCTGATTGATGTCTTTGATGATGTTAATACCCAGGTATCTCATCATATTCCCAGGGCGTATCATGATATCTGCTGGAATCTGATCTACGTTCCATATCAACATCTCTGTTTTGTCAGGGTTGATCTCATAACCAGAGATTTCTCCAAACCCCGAGGCCAGCTTTAAAACTGCCGGGAGAGGTGTGTGTACCTCTGAAGTATATACCAGAATATCATCGGCGTATAGGGCCACCTTTCTCTCCCACCCCTTATACATGAACGGTCTGATGTTAGCATTCTCTCTTAAACACTGGGCAAATGGTTCAATGTATAGATCGAGTGGGGAGAGAGGGCAGCCCTGCCTAGTACCTCTCGAGATGTTCAAGGGCTCAGATAGAATGCCATTTACCAAAATACAGGCAGTAGGATTCTGATATAAAAGATTAATTGCCCTCCGCATTTTTTCACCCACGCTGAACTTCGCCAAGGCCTCGACAGGTAAACCCAGTTCTCCCTGTCGAAGGCCTTGGTTGCGTCCAGCGTGAGGACGACCAAGGGGAGGGACTCCAGAGAGGCCATATCTATTGCGTCTATTAGATCATAGGTTAACTCATATAATTGTCGTCCCTTCAGGAACCCCTTCTGATCTGGGTGAAGGATGTCAGGAGCCACCATTGCAAATCTCTTAGCTAGTATTGTGGTAAAAATCTTATAATCCACATTTAGAATTGATATGGGTCTATACGACCCACATGCAGAAGGTGACTTCCCGGGCTTTAGGATTAAAGTTATAGAAGCGTTATCCCAAGATGGTGTAAAATTTGATTAAATAAGATTGTCAAAAAGGGGGCTAGTTCTTGCACCAATGCTCTATAGATTTCTGCTGGTAGACCATCCGGTCCTGCAGCCTTCCCTTTTTTAGCATATTGAACAGCTTTTTCAACTTCTCCCTCTGAGATTATACTATCCATAAATTCACTCTGTTCACTCGATAGAGTCGGCAAAGCTATTTGATTCAGCCATTTCCTAATTTGATCAGGTTCAGGTGATTTGTCTTCATGATATATTTCCTGGAAAAAATCTCTAAAAGCCTGTCTTATATCCAGGTCTGATGATCTTGGGACGTTGTTAACCGTGATCAAATCTATGTTGTTACGAATTTGATCGGTTTTGGATTTCCAGGCCAATAATTTCCCTGCGCCCTCACCGTATTCAAAATGGGCGATCTTACTAGCGTCCCATCTTTCTTGAACATGCTGGTTTAAGATCGAAGTTAATTGTCCCTTTAGGGAAAGAAACTTATTCTGTAGGCTTAATAAGAGAGTTGCCGAGAAGCCCCGTTGGTATCGATATCATGTTGGACTTTAACTATGTTTGCTTCAACCGAAGCAACAGCCTCCCTATATTCCCTCCTTCTATAAGACACCTTGGCGGTGATAAGGCCTCGTAAAAATGCCTTTAGGGAATCCCAGACAATACCATTATCAACTGACCCAACATTCTCATTAAGAAAATGCCGGCCCGCAATTTTAAGAGATAAGATGTCATCGGGGTGGGAGAGCAGGGAACGGTCAAATGTCCATCTCCTACATGAAGCATTGGGAGTTACCAATAAATCCAGTACCACGGCCGCATGATCGGATAAGTGTATGGGCAAATAATTAATATTTTTAACGCCAACCACTAAACTCTGGCTAACCAATACGAAATCAATCCGGGATTGATGATGATATTTATAATTTCTAAAAGAAACCCCCTGCTGAGTCCCAGACCTTTCCCTCCAAACGTCCACGTATCCAAACTGCTTCATCGAGCTAAGCAAAAAAGACCTAGATTTTGAGGGGATACGGGACCGATTATTTGGGGACTTGTCCAAAATTGGATCAAGTACGATGTTAAAGTCACCTGCGAATATTACTGGCTCGGAGAAAGATAAAAGGTGAAAAAAGATGGTCTCTAATACTGAGGGGTCATCTTGATTCAGGCCATAGTACCCCACAAAAGTAAATTGAGCCCCCAAGATGTTTAATAAGGCAATGACCCATCTGCCCCCTGGGTCAGCCATGGAGGTTATCAATCTAGCCTTTAGCTGTTTTTTAAAGATCAAGGATACTCCCCTTGTATTTGTACTTTGGGAGGTGGAGACCGCAAAGTAAATCCACCTATTTTTCTTCACCCATACATCTAACTCAGCTTGGGTCAAATGAGTTTCCTGGAGCAGAATAACCTGCACATCCATATCCCGGAGATACTGGAACAATTTTCTAGCTCTGGGTTTAGTCTGCAGGCCATTTATGTTCCAGGAACATATCTTTAGGTTAGCCATACCCCAAAAAAAAAAAGATCAGCCAAGTTCTTACCGAATAATAATGCTGAGACCCGGGAATACCGCTATACCACTCTAACCAGGACTCTAACCAGGACAAAGTCATCTTCAGGCCAAGTGCCCACTGAACTTTATAGGAAAACGTATTGGAGTGACAAATGAGAAGTTTTTTTACTTTTAACCCCCCACCTGTCCTCCCCGCCCATTCCCACCCCCCTTCCCGTGGAGAACCCTAGATGTATCTAACCGGATCAAATCCAGTAGATGGCACCCCCCTACGGACCTCGGCTAACCCCATCTGGTCCCAACCTAATCTGGAGTCCAACCCTTAAGTTTAAAGACCATTATAACCTAATTTATGTGCTACAAGGTATGAAAGGATAAAAGGGTAATAGGATGAACAGAAGTTTTCCTCACGTGTTGTTTTTTTTATATGTTTCTCATTTGTGTGCATATGTGTGTATAAGTGCCATTTTTTTTTCCTTTCCTTTTCCCATCCCCTTTTTCTCTCTCTTTTTTTTTTCCCAAGCACCAATCATTTAACTAGATTCTTAAACAAAGAAGGGAAAATATCACAAATTGCATTACTCAAGACCCCCTTAGAACACAATCTTCCCCTACAGTGAAGAAGCCCTGTTGCCCAGCTCCAACAAAAGCTCATCCACTGCCTGCACTGTCCTGATGTTATACATCTTATTATTATGCATAACTTTTAACGCTGCAGGAAATGTTATCTGCGCTGTAGCGCCCACTTTCCTGAAAGCGTCTAAGCGCCTACCTAGTTCCCACGGCCTCTCCAGTGTGACCCTGGCTAGGTCTGATCTTATTTGAAAAGAGAATCCCTTCCCTGATAGAGATTTCTGTTTAAGGGCTTGATTGAGAATTTGTTCCTTGAGGGCATATGTGTGAAAGTTAATCAGGATCTTACGAGGTTTAGTCCTTTGTGGATTAAGTTTAAAGGGTTCTCTATGTGCCCGTTGGATGTCAGTGGTGAGCTCCTCTACTGAACATCCCAGGCTTAGTGAATCCTTCAAGAGCTGGACCATAAACTGTTTAATTTCAGAACCCTCAGATCCTTCAGGCACATTGAGGACCCGTATGGTACTGCGTCTGGCGTTATTCTCTAACACCTCCATCCTGTCCTGAAGGGTTTGGTCCTCTCTCTTTAACTTCACTATGTCTTCCTCAACTTTGTCTACATGTAGAGACAATGCTCCCATGTTCTCTTCCAATACGCCTGTTCTTGACGCCAAGCCTTCTAGTTTGGTATCAAGAGACTCGTAGTAGCTCCTCATCTCTGCTTGATAAGCTGAGGACTCCTCAAAGCCCCTCTTTATATCTTGGGAGAGTGCGGAGAACATTGCCATCAATGACGCTGCTGTGATGCCAACTGTGGTGTTTGTTTGTGTTAAACTGGCAGAGACAGGAATATCACTCTGTTGCTGTATAGTAGCCTGGAGTGAGAGCTCATTTCCGACTTTGTTCTCTATGGGGCATTCGTCTCTTGCTCCGGTTACTAACCCCTCAGAAGATTCAGCAACAACCATAGCAGAAGGCTCCAGCACTATCTGTTCTTGCCCAGCAGCACCTGTGCCACCCCTTGGACTACCAGAGCTATTCATGTTCCGCCTCTCTTCAACCAATGTCGAGGCTGATGATAAGCTGTTTACTGCTAATAAGACACTCCCGTTTCCTAGAGAATCTAAAATATCAGCAGGAATTTCAGTTTGCGGCATTGTAGGTACTACACCTTCATATGTTGAGGGCGGGGGGGTACTTGTGCCCAAACCTGGGTCAGTAGGTGGAACAGAAGACAAACTCAATATAGGCAGAGGGTTAAAAGCAGCATCATGCTCCATTGCAGGCGATGGACCAGCACATGCGGCATCGTTAAAGGCAGCCATTTCCTGATTCTTAGAGAGGCGCAACACTTGCGGCAAAGTCTTAAAATATGAGCGTAACGATGGTGTAATTTTAGAACCTACTTCTATAACATTGACGCTCTTAGTATTTGCCCTTGTTTTAGCCTATAGCTTAGCAGTGTTTGAGCGAGTACCCTTACTCCTCACCTCTGATGTTAAAAAAGAAGATCCCTTTTCCTTCGATGCGGGTTCCTTAAGTGAGGGGTTTGCCAGCATTTTCCCCCTTCCCTGAGCACCTTGCCTCTTGGATCTAGTTTTAATCTTAGGGGGAGAGCTCAATTCTGGGATGCCCACCTCCTGCGCATCCCCCTTACCGCTGCTGGAACACCCTTCCACCACCTCGGAAGCCACTCTCACAAAGGACGCTGACGCCTCGCAGCACCTGGTGGAAATGCCACAAGAAACGCGCACCAGGTTTCGGGCTCTCCTGCCCCTCCTCAGCTCCAGGGCTGCCGCAAACCACCGCCGCAGTATCACAGGGGAAACCTCGCGCCTCCAAACGGCGTGCGGCGTCTCCACACCACCGCCGCCGACTCCCGACACCTCAAAGGAAGCTGCTGCGGTATCGCGGTCACCGAGCCCAGACGCCGAATCAAAGGGAGCCGCCGCAGTATCGTGATCACCGAGCCCAGATGCTGAATCAGAGAAAGCTGCCGCGGTAACGCGGTCACTGCAGCAGGGCATGGACACGGTGGAAAGACTCCCGCTTTCCAAGGTACGCAGTTTCACAGTCTGCAAAGTTTGCAATTTACCAAAATTTAGAGCGGACCGCAATGTTAAAGTTATGGAATTATGTCCACAGTACTCTCATTTAGCCAAGTCGGGTCAGGTCGAGTCAGGCTGGGTCACCGGGTAGAGAAAGCAGAAGCCCGCATCACGGAGCACCACGGCAGCTCAGCCGTCTGCCGCCATGTTCTCCCCCCAGGATATTCAATCAATTAGGATTGTTATAACACAATGGAAGAATTATTGAATTCGAAGAATATGAGTAGATTAATAGGTTGGTGCATGTTGTGAAATGTATAATCATATATTCTACATATATATTTATATGTAGATAACACTGTTGGAACAAAGTAGTAACAAGCCTGAAGAAGGAGGTTGGACCTGTGTACCCCTCCGAAATGCGTCGCTTTTTTGGCCTACTTATAGAAAAACAAATTCCTATGACATTCTCTGTGTGATGTACTACACATGTAAAATTGATATGTTGAGATATTAAGTGACGCCACTGTGATTACCTTGTTATGAATATTGATTTATTTATACTGTGTACATGATTTAGTATCTTTGCAGTTTTTTAATGTGTATAATTATGCTTTATTTTTAATGACAAAAGGTATTCATGTATATACTTCTTCGAACCAACCTAATAAACCTAAACATATGTTTTTTTAATATTGCATTTATATTTGACTTTCTGGCAGCTGAAAAACTGACCCGATGTGTTTTGATTGAAACCTGTGATGTGAGTGTACGATTGGAAAGCTAAGTGAATACCCCAAAGGGAGTTTATTCCAGACTCGAACTATTTTAAGCATAGCCATGGTCAGGTTGGTAGGTGCTGGGGGTATCTCAGCCCTATATAAAGCCAGGCTGCCATGTAGATACCAAGGGCCTGCTTTAGAGTTGCAGGATGCCTGCTCTGTCTGCCTTATTACATATGCACTTGTAATACGGCAGACAGCATATCTGACATGTTTGTTATGGAGTACCCATCCACCAAACTCAAAATCAGGCCCCAAATTTCAGATATTTATATACAAGAGCATTATCAAACATTTGCCTTACATTTTTGTGTCTCCACTTGAAATTCAAGAAAGGGCAATATGACTCTCACCAATCAGCTGGCATAATCTTTTAGGGAACGTGATAATGGTAACATTACTTCAATTGGAAGGAATAGTTTGTGGATGACCTAATATGGTTCCTATATACAGCAAGTATCTAATTAGTTCATGTATATTCTGAAACATCTTTCCAGAATCATTAGGAAATGCAAGGTCTTCTCTATGACCCGGATTCAGGCAAGCAGAGAGGAATCCATAGGAGCATCTAGAGACTGTGATATCTGTTCATTCACTGTGATATCTGAGTGCTACAATTCTGTATATTATTCTTTAAAAGCTTGACCAAACGCGACAGGATGAAGCACCAGCCTGTCAGCGGGATAGAGTTTCCTGGTGATGCTGGTTTTAGCCTTTTTCCTAACCTAATCAAAAGGTCATAGTCAATTGCTTTCCCATACTAATATATCTCTGCGTGTCTGAATAGCGCTAAGGCAGTGGTTTTTAGTATCAAGTTACCCCAGAACTCTGCACTAAATCAAGGTATTGACTGAAAATTCACACCAATGTTGGGAGTGCAACTCAAATGTGCAATGGAGTCACAGCAAATGTGCTGCGGCTCCAATGCACATCCGATGTTTTTAAATGGTCAAACACAGGATGAATGAAGGAAGAAATGATAGTCCCATTCCTCAAGGATATCAAGGTGGCTCACACAATATGTGTTTGAAATGTGTCTATATTCATGCCATTATTTACTGATGCTCAGCCTAAATACTTTATCTCGAAGGATGCTCTGATCTAGTAACCATTGCTTTACCTTGATTGTAATGCAAAGTACTCTAAATTGCCAAACCATGGAGGTATTAATCTGAAAATACCAGAGGAAAGAGGGTAAAATATCAGTTATGTTGTATTTCGGCCAAGGCCAATATTAGATTTATTTTAGAGCATAGGATTGGCCGAGAATAGCAATAAGTATATTCAAAATCATGACCTTTAAGCATTTCCCAGCTGCCAAAGATGCTCACCTTTGCTATTAGCAGGCAAATGGCTATTGTATTTGGTCATTTGCGCATTATAGTCTAGATAAGAGTAAATCCTAGAAGAAACTAAGAGGAGTTTGAAATACTTGTTATGATTGTCATATATCACTGATGCCATCTCTCAGCCAGAAACAACAGAGGTGTGCTTGTAAAAGATGGTAGAGTCCAACAAAAATAATGTTATAACCGAAATAGACTGATAAATGCTGGTGACTATTATAAACTCCAACAACACAATGACTAACCTACATTGAAAATCAAAGGTAGACCAGTGAGTTACACACTTAATGAGACACAAATATAGTTATACCACTGATAGGGCTAAACTGTGTAGTTAAAAACATATTACCCATGTTACTTACAGGCCCCATTTACCTCACCCATTGTGGCACTTAACATTTCAAGTTAATGGTAGAAATCTGGGGATCAAGTTAAAACAATTGAGAGAGATCCCAGAGGAAAAGTTAAGCCTTTCTTACCAGTGCCATTTGGCTACCCAACCTCCAAACCACAGCCCACTCTCATTCATAGTAGCCTAATCCAATCCAATGCCCATTCACATCACCATTAGAAGCCACGCCCACCTCAAAAGATTGAGAGTATCATGTCTATGGAGCCTGTGCACTAAAGAGCCCATTTACCTTATGTGGTCCCATGGTTTCTGGGGTTCAGAAAACATCACAAGAGGCCCATAGCTGCGAGATGTGAGGTTAATTCATCTGGAGCTGCTTTTTCTCGAGCTCCTATGCTCATGTGTGTGTTTTGGGGGGAAATGTTTCTTTAAATCCTCTTCCTCTCTTTTACTTCTACCTGCCCCTGAACCCTACGAAACCCTTCCTCACTTTATCCCTACTCAGTCCTTAACTCTAAAATGACCCTTACTTCCCGTTACCTTTACCCACCGCTAAAACCAAATTCACCCTTAACCCATTTACTTTTACATACACTTAACCCTAAAATACCCATACCTCCATTCACCTCTACCCACTCCTTAACTCTAAAATTATTCTTACCTCTCTTCATGTATCTACCTCCAAACCCTAAATTCACCCTTACCTTCTTTACCTCAACCCATCGACTAACCCTAAAATCACCTTTACGCCTTTTACATCTATCAACCCCTTATCCCTAGAATTGACCTCTTCACACGCTTCAACCCTAAAATGACCCTTACCTCCTTTTAGCTCTACCCAAAATGTAACCCTAAAATAACCCTTACCCCTATTACCCCTACCCACCCCTAAACCCTAAAACCACCCTTACCACCCTTTACCTCTACCCACTTTGTAAACAAAAAAACACCCATATCTCCTTTACTACTACCCGCACTGTAAACCCCCCACATTAATGATAAATAACATTAAAATATTGTTATTTTTTAACAAAATGTACTGGAGTGGAGTATGGCGTGATAAAGGATTCGAGATAAAAGTTAAAACCCACTAAATTCACTTACCTGGCTGGAACTTACCTGCATGGTAAAGACTGTAGGGTAAGACCAGGCGAGGTAAAGACTGCAGGACCCATGTTACCCAATTATGCCATTTCTATCCATGATTCCTAGGTAAGCATTATACCAAGGTAAACCACAGTCGCGTAAGAGATCACAGTATATAGTTGTTGCTTCCCAGATATTCTGGCTGCAGCCTTCATCCTCCTAAACTCTTATCTCAGTTAGTTAGTGAAATAGAAATATATTTTCCATAAAGCTACTGAAAAAGCTAATAAAATAAAAATTGATGGATATAAATTACTGACTTGATTTTGTTCATGTATTAATACTCTGGGCAACATTTCAATGTTTTGGCCACTAACTACTTTGTGGAGACAGGGACTAATCATAAGCAAAGGAATATTGAATCTGCAGCAAAAGGATCAACCAGCCCCAGCTGCCAGGCCATGTTCCTTCGGATGTGCCTTTGATAGGTTTCTATTTCATCATTAAAATAACAAATGGAATGCTGCCCAGAGCATCTGCAATTTATTTAAGATTAATTCAAGCATTTCCATCCATCAGGTTTTGAGTTTCTTGGTAATCTGCCTTTAATAGCACAAGTATACCAGGATATGATCCCTTAGGCTTGCTGTGCCATGACGACTCAACTTGGACCTCGCTAATGAGTCTCAGGAAGGTCTGAAGGTATTTTAGGAGGCTTAGGTTTTTATTCAAAGGGTATAGAATCACTCACTTTGTCACTGCAGGAAGTGACAAAGTGATTTATGCTGACCAGAGCACCTGCCATTAGTTAATATAATTCTATGTCATGACTGGAGGCGAGGATTATGCCTTCTTTCTTCACTTTATCAAGACAGCAGCCATTAAACTTCAGCAAAACTACATTTCCCATGAACCCTTGGGAAAACTGTAGTACAGAAAAGTGAACCACTAGTAACAGAGTGTCCAATCAGTGACACCTGCCATTAGTTCATATAATTACCTTCTACCACTTTTCTTCCTCAGTGACTGTGGCTTATTTGTGGACACCAGCTCTATATCACTGGCGAGATCCAGGGAGGGCAAAACTCGTGGGTTACTTGGGTTCAGTTCATACCAACTGGCCTAGTAGTCTGAAATAGGCGGTCCCTTCTGGGGCAGGGCTTAGACTGATTTGCATAAAGGGGTTTCCTGTCAGCAGTAGCCCAATGAGAAAAAAAACCGATAGAATGGAACCTTGCCCAGCGTCACTGCCAGTAATTACCATCGCTTCAAGCGTTTACATTATTGTAACTTTGACACGAACCTATTTATGCTTTCCGATTGGTTTAAAGTTGCTTTTATAGTTAACACTCGTGTTATGTGTAGCCTAAATATACTGCACTATTGGAAGTAAAATGAAGAACGGGTTGGCATTCTAATTGAATTTGAGAAAATCGTCTACTGTCTCTGTGATTTGTGTTTAAAAACGATCATTGCATTACCAATTTGCTACTGTTTCTTTGTTAGTTTAGACGTGTTCACAATACTGCCCTGGTTAAAGATGACAGTACAATCGCTGTTTCCGGAGAGACTGTCTCTGAATTTTTTTTGTGTGTTTTTACATAATTTTAAAGAAAAAGTCAAAGTAAACAATATGGAATCTCATGTTATTTAAGTGGACTGACAAGCGCAGGAATTCATGATTTTATGTGACTTCAGGGGTTGACGCATATTGCCTATATGCTAGTGCTAGACAGACAAGCTATAAATCACTCTAGCTGTGAACCACAGCTCTTAGCTATAACACAATAACAGAACAAAATGATTTTGTTTTATGCAGTGGTTTTCCTACAAATGTATCCCAAACCACTTTACAATCAGAATGACAGATGAAACACAATGCAGTTCATTTTAAAACTCATTATTTTTACCAGATGTGTACTCCAGTGTCAAGCTCCATAAAAACAAATGGCCCAGCTGTGTTATTCTGAACTGGCGGTGACATGATTTTGTGGCCAATGACAGGTGTTCTAATTTATAGGTTTCTTGAGTCAATAGCTCACGGTCCAACTTGATATATAACAGACACGAACGGCTCTAACAGAGCCCAAGAAATGAGGTACTTAAAATATACTTAAAATGTAAAATCCATAGATGTTTAATGACTACAGGTTGGTTAGCCAACATTCCCTAGCTTTGAGTTCTGACTAGGCTCTTCTTACCTGTTCTTTTGATTACATTCCAAATGTAAATGCCAGATGGTACTCAACTTTAACAAAACAGTAAACGTTTGACATAGTTTTAGTGATAAATGCACTTTATTGCATTGTCTCAGACACCAAAATAAAATTGCTCGCCTCCCATTTGCGAATTGGGAAATAAATGTGGCCTGTATTTGTAAATTGAGGAAATTTGGAACTTTTAACACTTCCTGTCTTGGTGACCCCTGAGGGGTGGGGAACCACAAGTATGTGTGCCTGCTGCAGACAATATGAATGGCAATGCTAAGGAAACGAAGCAGTGATATTCACTGTTCTCTGTCTATCAAAAAGATTCACAGAATGACACATCCTTGCTCCTCTACCCACAACATGCTATTGATCCATCAACGCTGTTTCTTCAATGCCCCCCACAATGCACCTTTCTCATTCCCTCAATCTTGACCTCTCTGTCCTGGTTCCACTTTTCACCTCCCAGCACTTTAGGTGACTCCCCCATCGGATTCTGACTTTGCAGTTGTGATCAGGGTACTCACAGAGCTGAGAGTAGTTGATTACAAACATAGATCTTTAGCCAGTGCGCTAACAAATAAACAATATATTGGTAGCATCGTCCCAAGAGGTGCTAGATGCCCAAATATCATCAGGTGCCTTTACCCCCGTAGCAGGTGCCTAAATCCTCTAAGCCATTTTACCAGTAGATACACGTGCCATGGAGATATAGCTGGTAAGTTACTTCGATTACCAGTGTTCTATTGTGAGTAACTGAGGGCAGCCAGTAGGTTACAGATTTGAATCTGTTTGCTGCAAATGTAACCTTTCATTCATGTAGGTAAATATTATAAACACTACTGAGATGTTAGGTAGAAACACAAGTATAATTATACGTGTGAATGTGTGTGTAGGTGTATGTGTGTGTGCCTCTGTGTGTGTCTGTCTGTGTCTGTCTAAATGAGCACCTACTTTTAAAACATAAAAGGTTACTACAAAGAGGTATGTCACTTTTAGGGAGGCAGAACCTAAACTCTGGATTTTGCTTGTAGGAAAAAGTGGCAACCCTATTCCTGGAAAATCTGACAACATCCTGGACACATTTGCAAGGTCGAACAGTCTGCTAGATGGCCGTTCAGTTCTGACAAAAGCAAAGGCAGAGCACATGTGTGTATGGCACAGACCATGCCTCATTCCTACCACATCTCTTAGAATTAGACTGACAACCTCTTTTCACCTTAGCTAATTAAAAAATGCAACTCAGCAACCGGGGCGAAGAATTAACAGTACGCATATATACCTGGTGTAATTTTGTTAAATATTGCACTGACTGAATATGGAACAGGTGTTGGCCTCCTAAGAAAGGAAAGAACCTAAGCCGTTTTTTGAGAAATGTCAGATCTATGATACTGTCTGGGGGTGTAGGAGTGAAGGAAACAGCCTGGTCTGTAGACTAGATGGCACAGTCTTGGGGTGATTTGATCCTCGAAAGATATTGTGCGGGTGCAGGGGGTAGTGGAACAGTGGAGTTGCCTTGAGTCCCCCCCATCTGATAAGGCTTGTGTCCATCTTTGAGTCCTGTCACCAAAGAATGATGGTAAATAGAAGTAGGGGTGAGAGCATAGTCCAAAGCTATCACGCACTGGCTAACAACATTACCTGTAGATTGCTGCAGACAGTGATATTATTGTCATTTGCCTTCCCCTCCAGGACAGTGGCTAATTAACAGGGACATTTGGGGGACCTGCTGCAGTGGCCTTTCCAGTATTGCTACTGTGTGTGTGAGAGACTCTCTTACCAAAGGCATGAGCATCCTATCTAGCTATCCAGAAGAAGGGAGTGTGGTGGGAGGCACTTGACCAGTTAAGGCTTCAATTTCCCTCATGGGTCTGTTGACAAATCACTTTGGCTATACTAAATATGAGTATAGTCGAGGGGAGAGGAGAGATGGAAAATTACAGGCATGTGAAGAAACAGCAAGATGGGAAGAGAACAAGGGTTGAGGGAAAAGAGACAAAACGATGGGTGAGCCATCAGCCATTGGCTTGAAGAAATGAATTCCTCACTTTCACCAGGACACAAAGACCCTTGATATGCCACTGTGTAATTCCCCACCAGTGGAGTATGACATTGTAGCAGTAGGCTGGAAATGTCTGCCCATTACAGAATTTTTAGGGAGATGATCCTTACAAATGGTACAAACAGCATTGAAGAAATGGGCACCCTCAAATACACACTTAATATTGCTGCAAAAATATCGTTGGAAACAAATATTGTGTCAAAATAATTGTGAGACAGAATATTGCAGGCAAGAATATTGTTTTGTATATTTTTAACATTGTTTTCATCTTATATATTTGTATATATTATGATTTATACATTATGTTTTTATGTTTTATTACATTCTGTGTCACTCCATTATCATTATGATTAATCACGTGTAATTATTTTTTGTAGAGTTTATTTTATTTTTTGGGTAATATATTTAAGATTGTCATATTTTATATGTTCATGATTGGTGGGTAGTTGTGTTTGTATGGTTGTAGGATGGAAATGTTTTGTCACATTATAGTTCTTTTCTTATAATGTGCTTATGCTAAATTGTTTAATTGAATTAGGAAGTATGTACATTTGAAATTGTGTTAATTTATAAATGAAATTAATTTAATGCAGTACAATTTCATTTTATAAATAAATAGTATTTTTGTTCATTATATTTAAATTGTGTGTAATATTGTTTTCTAGTACTATTTTGATTATGTTTTGCTGGTTGTTGAGATTACAGGGAGTTAGAAAGAGCTTTAATTAATAAACAGTGAATTAATTTTACAAATATAGATGTGCTAATGTTATCATGTATGTTAATGAGTTCATTTGTTTATTTAATATTTCATATTCAAATACATGTATTATGTTTTACTATTTTGATATAATTACTTTCAAATTATTTTATTTATGTTTTAAGTATTTTGCACTATTATTATTTTTCTAGTTTAATCTGTATTTTTTGTGGTTTTAATTGGTAAATACCTTTTTATTATATTTTATTTATAATCTTCAATTTTATTGTAACTTTTTAACCAATCATGATAATTATATTTGTATTAAACTGTGTTGTTTTTTATTATATGTGTTGAAATACATTTATTTTGTTATTTGTTTTCTATTTTTAGCTAGCTTAATTTAGGACTGGGAATAGTAATTGTAAACCTTGCAAAGTCCAGCACTTTCTCTACTAGAGCAGATTAGGAGTGGCAATAATTAATGTGACTCCTCTGAAGTCCAAATATGACCTACTGTTGCTTAGGTTGATGTGGCAATAGTAAATATGACCCCTCCAAAGACCAAACCTTTCCCAACTCTAGCTTATGTTGGAGTGGGAAAGCAAACCTGACATCTCCAAATAACAACACTTTTCCTATTGTTGATCAGGTTGGAATGTGAATACTAAATCTAATTCCTCCCAAGTCCATTGATTTCCCTACTGCTGCTCAGGTTGGAGAGGAAATAGTAAATCTGTCCTATTTTCACTACTGTTGCTTAGATTGGAGCAGGACTAGTAGATAGGACCGCTCCGTAGTCCTACACTTTCCTTATCGCTGCTCAGGTTGGTGTGGCAATAACAAATTTGACCCCTCCAAAATCCAGCAATTTCCTTACTGATACTTAGGTTGGTGTGAGAATAGTCAATATGCTAACCCTCAATGGTCTACCATTGTCTATAATGTTGCTTAGTTTGAAGGGAGGGTAGTACATTTGAACTTCCAAAGTCCTTAACTTTTCCTACTGTTGCTTGGTTGAAGTAGTAATGGTAAATCTGACCCCCATTAGAGGGCTCGATTATGAGTTTGGCGGTGCAGGAGCAGATCGACATGCCCGCGGTCCGCTCCAGCACGGCCAGACCTGTGGTTGCACCGCCTGCCAGATTACAAGTTTGTTAGTGTCTGGCATGCTGTTTTTTGTGGTCCCGCTGTGGTGTCTCTGAAAATGGGCATCACAATGGGAATGCCAAAATCAGTTCCTGCATGGCATGGACTATAAAGTCCATGCCGTTCAGGAACTGTGGTGCATGCACACAAGGTGCACCTGTTGTGCCCCCATGCATGCATTTCCATTCACATGGGCAACAGGGGGCCCTGCAAGGCCTACTTTGTTTCAGCACCTCCACCTTTTTCATGGAGGGAAGACCTCTATGTCAACGCTGTGTGGCGCTGGCTGGACAACGACCGCCACTCGCCTGCGAGTCTGGCAGCCCTCCGACCACCAGACTCGTAATTAGGCCCTAAGTATAAACGTGTTTAGGTTGTCCTAGTTACGTTTTTTCCTTTATTTATGTTGTTGTTTGCAATTTTAGTTTGTTTACAATTATAGTGGTCTTTTTGATATATTTTACGTTTTTTGTTTTATTTATTTAGTGTCTTAGTATTATTACAAGTTTTTCCTCATGCTATTTATTTTGTTTTTTTGTAAATCACTGCAAAAATACTTGCAGTAATGTAGCGTGCCATGAATTAGATACCCAGACGATTGAAAATTACATTTAGGCTAATAATTGAACATCTCTCAGAGATATTATCAACTGAAGAAATCCATCAGCAATGAATGCTGGTACTGAAAGATGAAAACTCCTTGGTCTGAAGGATGAAAAAACATAAAACAGTTTTAGGCATCAAACAGTTTTAGGTATCTGACCAGAGAAAAGAAGACCAGAGACCAGCAGGGTAAGGGCTAGCCATAAGACTGCTTAAAGAAATGTGTTTTTAACGGTCTGGACGTGAGAATTGCAGATTCCATTTGTAGAGACAGGTAGAGAAAAACCTTTAATTTGAATTTCTTGTAACAAGCCAGAAAGATACAGAGTAATTTAAGATTGGAAGACGTTGAACAACTGGTGATTTGGAACTCAGCCATCTTAGATGTTGTGAATGAGGTAGATGAGTTTGCCATTTCCCCTTTCCTTTCTAGGGACCCAGTGAAGGACCTTCATGGCAGGCAGTTTGTGGGCATATCTAGGCCAAATAGAAGATAATCAGGATTAGTTCCGGTATTGATTTATTAGGGATCCAGTGTAGAGACAGTGCGATAGTGAAGATAACAACATAGTTGATAAAAAGCTGGGGAACACTTCTCTTCCCTACATACCAAAGATGATTTTTTCAATTTATTTATCCATATTAGCTATGAAAGAAAGAAAATGTCTGTAAAGAAAGCCTGGCTAATAATCTTCTCCACCACTTTTTCAGGGTCCCCATACAGCACTGCATGCCAGAACCTGCTAGGCAGTCAGCACCTCTTCCCTCACATTTTTCAGATTTCATTCTACATAAGCAAGTGACTACAACCAGCTTGGGACCGCCGGTCAACAAAGCTCCCAGATTAGCTGCTACTGGCTTTTCAGGCGTGATTGGGAAATGGGCATTCATTGATACGTTCAGTGCCTGAGTGACTGGGGCAGGATGGAGTTAAATGCTGGTGAACTTGATAAAGGGATGTATGCAGCAACCATGGTGGTTCCAGGCAGTTTATTTATTTTACAATTAGAAGTTAGCTGCCTGTCATGGAGATAGGCATATGACATGATGCATCTCTTTGCATACCATACGAGTCAATTACGCATGTGCTGCTATGTGCACACAGTGCAACATACCATTGCCTGCACAGTGCTGCCTGCTATTACCTCATAGTAATTATTTAAAGATGCTCACAAACAGGCATAAAAATGTCCCAGACGCCAACCTGTCGAAAGTGGTCCATCTTACATTGCCAGATTGCCCTATCAGCCATGCCCACCTTTCTGGTGGGAAATCTCTAGAGCAGTTCATGTCTCAGGGCTTGATTCACAGAACTAACTTAAGACAAAATCCTAAACTTTGCTACCATTTTGGTATTCACAGAAGGCACTTACTTATTTTGGTATTCACAGAAGGCACTTACTCATTTTGGTTAGGAGTTTTAACTTTAGGACTCCTAAATGCCTTCTGTGAATACCGAAAGTCTTAAAGTTAGGACTTTTCTCACTTTAGGAGTAGTAAAGTTAGGACTCCGAACTGTAGGACTCCCGAATTCCTTCTGTGAATACAGAAAGTCTTAAAGGTAGGATTTTTCTAAGTTTGGGATGCATAAAATTAGGAGTCCTAACGTTACTACTCCTAAATTAAGAAAAATCGTAACTTTAAGACTGAATCACCCGGGGTGCCGGGGTGTCTCGGAGCCACCAGTTTTAATTTAACTAATGTTTTTTTCTTCCTTACTGGGGCGACAGGCACCTTGCCAGTTGGGGTTGGATGGGCAATTTTGTTTTTACAAGGCAGGGTAGCAGGGTGGGGGGTTTCCCTAGACTATTGGGGTTAACTATAGTTATTTTAGTATGGAGCAGCAAAGTATTATTCAGAACATTCTATAGAGGACCCCGTTTTTCTTCAGGGGGCAAGCTCCTTCTACCTAGATACACGACATGCCACTATTCTCTAGCTCCTGGTCTCGCTTGACTATCCTGTCATGAAACGCAAATGGACTTGGTAACAAGATCAAGCGAGGCATGGTAAACCGAAATATCCATAACCGTGCTCCAGATGTCAAATTACTGCACGAAATACACTTGTTGGATTACACCTGTAGAGTTATGAGTAGGGGGGGCTACATGATGGTGGCACACTCGGACTATATGTCTGACTCATGTGGGGTGGACATATAAGCCTGGGCGTAGTTCATGGAGTTTTGCTACGCGGAACTCCACAAAGTTACAAAAAAAACTCAGCTAAGTTCCACAAGTGGCGAAGTGCAGTGCTGGTATTCCTGTCGCTCGGGTAGAAATTCTACCCGAGCTGCAGCTCGTGCTCGCGGACTTACCATTTGCGATCGCGAGCGGGAAAAAAACACAGTTCCCTGCCCAGGCCTAATACTTATCAGGAACTCAACTCCCTACATTCAACATAAGGCAAGGGAAGACCCCCAGGGCAACTACGTAGCACAGACAGGCACTTGGGGAGGGAGACTGATTAACCTTTGCTCGGTCTACATTCCACCATGTCTTCATCATCTTACACTCCAGAGACTGAGTGAAATGATGCGCCAGTTACCGGAAGGGGCCATATATCTGGGGAGTGACTTCAATGCACCACTATCGCCTGTTCCAGACAAACACTCCCAAGCTCAAATGACCCACCCCGTCCCAAGCTATCCAATTTCATCATGACCCTAGGCCTCACTGACATTTGGCGAGCATGACATCCAACAGACCGTCAGTACACCATTCTTTCAGAGACGCATCACAACCTCTCCAGACTACACTATATCTTCACCCAAACCATCCATATGGCTCAAGTGGCTGAGATTTGTCATCTTGCCAGGGGAATCTTTGACCACTCCCTGGTGTAGCTTGCGATAAGGGGTTGTGCCTGCACCTCTTGCGGCCCACAAACGCCTGGCACCTTCAGGATGGCAAACTCGCCAGTGACCTGGCCCAAGCCACAAGCTCCTTCCTTGAACTTAATGAGGGTTTGGTCACCTCTGACCTTACACCCAGGGAGGCATACAAGGTTGTGATCCGGGTCAAGCATATTCACCAATTGTAGGGAAAAAATGTGTAAACCAGAAACAACTCCTCACGCAGGTAATTGAAATGGGCAGGTCAAAGAGGGAGGGGTGCCAAGATACAGATGAGGACAGATTACACCTTCTACACCTCAAACAAAAAAAGTAGAGAGTCCTATCGGAAGACAGAGCCAAAGCATCTTATACCTTATCCCAACAACTTCTCTATGATGTGGGCAACTGAATGGGCAAGCTACTTACATGGCTTGAAAAGAGAGACCGAGCAAGTGGATGAGTATTGCACCTTACCAGCAACTTGGGTGAAGCCCTTTTAGACACCAAGGGTATAGCGGAAATGTTTGGAAAGCCTCCAGAGTGTTGTAGCTCATACAGTCCTATCTCCCTCCTCAACAAGCTTGTCAAAAAATAGACAAGTAATCACCACCCTGCTGCATCCTGAACAATGCTGCTTCATGCCAAACAGGGGGACACATCTTAATCTGTGCAGATTATATGGGGTTGTGGCGGGCTCCATGAACAGCGAGGTCTTCACTATGGTGGTATCCATGGACGCCTCAATGGCCTTTGACACTCTGGAGTGGCACTACATGTTCCTTGTTCTCGAACCCATGGAATTTGGCCCCAAGTTCCTAGGTTGGCTCCATCTTTTATATAAAGACCTGATAGCCCAAGTCACAGTTACTGGCATTGTATCCCACAGGTTTACCCTGGGCAGGTGGACTGGGTAGGGGTACCCACTTACCCCATTAATATTGGCCCAGGCTTTGGAGCCTCTGGCGGTATGGGTCCAACAACACCCCCTCATAATGAGTCTCTCCTGGAGGGACTCGTGGGAAGGGCACATATCCCTTTATGCAGATTATACCCTTTTCTATGTGGCCAACACTCCGGTGATGATTACCTGTCTAACCCACATTCTACGAATATTTGGCCAATACTCTGGGTACACCCTCCCTTAAACTGGGGAAAATCTCTCAAGCATCTGATTAACGGACTCATGTCTGCCCTCCCCAGGAGCCTCTGCCTCCCCCTGTTCACAGGGCATTTCAAATATTTTGGCATCCAAGTCACCATGGAACCCCTTTTATTTTATCGATTAAATCTAGTGCCTATTCTTGAGCGATTCGAATACGATGTACAGCACTGGAGAACGTTCCCCCTCTCCTTGGGGAGAGCAGCAATGTTTAAAATGATGACACTACCCTGCAAGCTCAATGCACCACAAAATAACCCCCATCAAATACCCGACAAGTTCTTTCACACCACTGAATCCCTCCTCTGCTTGCTTCTGTGGTACACCGGCCCGCAGCGGATAGCCCACATCAAGCTGATGAAAGGGATATACGATGGAGGCATTGGTCATCAGGAAATTCTACTGGGCTTCACACTTAGAAGTGGCAAACGACTGGGCATCCCTGCCCTGAGATGATCCCGCTTTTAGATTTGGAGAGATTCTCAATGGGATCGGTAGGATACCAAGGCATACTCTATAACTCTATAAAGGACAATAATCTGTTGCCCTAGACGCACACAGTGTTCCGCATTTGGAGATTAGCCAATGTCGCTTTTGGGCTGGACAAAGAAACTTACTGATATGACTTCCCTATGGAGTAGCAAATCACTCTCTCAACTACGCAGTCTTCAGGGCTTCAAACCATTGGATCTCATAGGGATATCTTCACTGGGCGATGTGTAGACAGGGGGAAACTTGCTGTCCTAGAGAGTTACAGGCCCAATATGAGTTGGCACCTACTGAGGTTTTCAAATTCCTACGACTTCAGCACGCCCTCAGGATCCATATTTCTAGTGGTATCCTTATCCCAGATTCCTCCCCGCTAGAAGATAGTCCTAGCTAAACCATTACCCAAAAGAAAGGTGTCCCTAATTTACAAAAAACGAATAAACAATTCCTCCAACATTCTCATGACTCTTAAGGCTGGATGGGAGAGAGAAATTCTTGGTACTATGACGAGGGGACTGGGAGGAGGCTCTGGGCACATTTTGTGATGTGGTCAAACACGCAGGATTCAGTTTGGTCTATCTACGCATATTACATCGCTCCTATTACTCACGCACAGCAATCCAGGCCATGGGCTGTTCCTTGACAGGCAACTGCCTCAGGGGTTATGGGGATAGAGGTACTTTCTTCCACATCATATGGTCTTGCCAGATAGTTCACATCTTCTGGACAAAAACACAACAATTATAGTTGAGGTAATGGGAGGGGCCCCTCCAAGAAATGGTGAAAATATGTCTATTACACATATGCAGAGACGACCCACCACCAAAAGATGCAAAAAATATGGCTATTGTTGAGTCTCATAGTTGCAAAACGAAACATAGCACCCCTGTGGGGGGGTGACAAGGTACCCAACAGTGAAAGAGTGGGAGCGGGACATGGATTGGTGCATGACAAATGAAAAATCGATCTACCTGGGGAGAAGATATCCTATTGATTGGAAAAAATATAGGCAGGGTGGCGCTCATACAGAGGTTCTGACCTAGGGCCCACTCCATCGTATGCGGCCCCGGTGAAGGACTCCCCCCGTATTCAAGAAACTAGGTTATAAGATGTGAAGCTGCTATGTATTCCCAGAATCATTCCAATCCGTTCATGCTATTTGGAGGGGACATTCCCCCTCATGTTGGAGGGGCATACACAATTGTAAGACAACTTTTATTCAGCTTCTCAATTCATTGTTTATTGTATGACAATTATTTGTTCTGCTGAAAACAATAAACAGACTTGTGTTTAGTTTCTTCCGTAATGTAGTTATGAGGCATGCTACTTATTTTTCACACTTATTAAGTAACTTAGTAAGAACACTGCATCATATGTTTTATGTTTTTAAATGCTATTATAGTCTTCTTAATGACGGCGGATATCTATGATGATTGTATGAATTGCCTGATAATTTGCTGTCTTAACTATTCTGTTCTACTGTATCATAATACAAGGCTTCATTTACATTTTTAAATCTTAAATTAATAAATGTATCTAAATTTGTCTTCATCAATAGCAATTACACATACACTTTTAGTCTAACATAACATTAGATGTATATCTTTCCATTAACAATATGACCTATAACGCCAGGTAACAAAAACTGACCTATTGCACTCCTCTATCTCACATTGCCATCTTTAGGCTTTTACGGTCAAGACGATGCTGTGTAATATCACATTATCTCACGAATACCCAATGATATTTGATTTGTATGTACAGCGTTAAATCCTCAAAACCCCACATGTATTCCCCAGGACTGACTGCCACATAACCTGCTAAGCTTACACACCATATCCATAAAAATGCCCAACCTCACTCTGCCTATGGGTTGCCCACTCTTTTTGTAACACTACATTCTTCATCACTGAACATTTGGACTCTCACTATTCCTCATTTGACTTGACTGAAGTAACTTAGGTTAGGAATGTTTTTAAATACTCAGCCACACCAGTAATTATCCACACTGCCAGCATTTTCCTCAAACTCAGCTTCGATCACAAATGAAAGGGCATGCATTGTTCTTTGGCAGTGGTCAACAACTGTAGTGTAGTTCCTATATTCCCAATAGGCTCTGTGCATTGTAATAATATATCCTATAGATTTGACGTAGGACTTAGGTCAGTAGGTCTCTATAGAATATACTAAACTTAATTGTGAGTGCCAGCTAGCTCAGAGGTCCCTAGAAACTTTCTCGATTCGCAAGAAGGGATTAGTTTCTGACAACCGCTTAAACATGACAACTTTGTTTCCCTAGGACTGGAAAATATCTTCAGAGTCGTAGAAACAATAGATGAGTATTTCACTTAGTCAATCGTGAATGCTTAGTTTCTGCAGAGTTGCAGAGAAATAGTGAGACGGGCGTTTTCAATAAAAGGTTTATTGAACAGTCTTCTTTCTCATGCAAGAGAGTTGAACTGCTACAATCGTTTAATGCGTACAGCGAGAATAGTATTATGAAATAATACTGTAATAGCATTGTATGTTTTCTAAGCCATATAAGAATACATACATAAATAACACAGGCTAAAATACTCAACTGGTGCTTCTAAAATACGCCTACCCCAATGCACCTAACCTAGGTCTAGTACGATGGAAGAAGTAAGTATGGTCTTTAGCATAGGTCTAGTTTTGCCAAGAATCTACCAAAGGTTTCTCTAGGTTCTAATCAGCTCCACACCTTAGAATGAAGGAGGTCTGGTATCTCTGTCTTGGGACTCGATTTCCCAACACCCCGTAAGGGGAGTCAGAAACACTGGAGCTGGATTTCTCAGCAGAGGAGGGCAGCTTCTTGATCAGTGCGTCAGCTGGAGAGTCGGCTTCCTTCGGCATTTGCTGTAGCGAGCTGTGTCTGGCAAGTAGGTCGTCAAAATGCTCCGAACCACCGTGCTTTGCCATAGCAAGTGAAGGAATATTTATACCTTGAAGGTGTTTAGGAATGCCATGTTTGACGTAAAGTCGGGCATATGAATGTCATGAATGAACCCCTAAGGAATAGATGTTAATTGTAAAACTGAGTTCTTGGAGAAAACAATATTCAAGCAAGGGGAAGTCCCTAGTGGCTTAAGCTGGTTTTCCAGGAAATCGTTGTGACGTTTTGTGAATGGATGGAAGTAGCCATGCCTGTATTTGGGTTGCATGGGCTATGCCTAAATAAGGCTTGATTTCTATGCCTATATAAGGGCAAAATGAATTGTACCTATTTAAGGGCATGAATCGGGGAAATCCACTCGGAATCTAAAACACCGTACAACACAACCATCCTCAATTGATCACTGTCTACTTTCATTTACTTTTGAATATCACTGTACATTAGACATTGTCCCCTCCAAAGTAAACATAATGAACATATACCATGTCCCAGGCATAATTGGTCTTTTTTGCACCTCCAAATTGATGTCAGACTCCACAAATAATATATCTGTCCCAACTCCACAAATTATCTTTTTACTTTTTATAATATATTCTTCCTTCCTGGAAAGTTTCAGGGTGATCGGTCAAGTGGAGGCCAAGAAAAAGGTGGATCTCCAAACACATTTTTCCAATGCTATTTCTAATAGGAATTTTAGACCGCGATACAGCTACATAGAATTAGACTAAATTAGACAGTAAAGCTAGATCTTTACTCAGAAAGTGTGCTTTTTGTTATTTGGTGTAAATCTGTTCAGCCATTTTTGAGACATGAAGGTTTAAAATGTAGTTATGTTTGAGGGTGACAGAGCGATTTGGCTGCAATATCAAAGGAAATGTTATGCCCACCATTTTTAGGACTTGGGGACCTAGTGCTAGATGTATCAAGATTCTTTGCATTCACAAATAGACTGATTTGCAGAATCGGGCTGTTTGCAAATTCCAAAAGACATTTTGGTATGTATTAAGCCCAAATGTAGTAACACATCACCAAATCGCTATTTGGGATTGTGAATATATACTGAGTTGGTCTTTGGAAGGACATGTTTAGGGCGTCCTTTCCAAATACTGAATTGGAATGGAATGCATTAATATTTTGCAACTGAATTCCAGTTGCAAAACATTAATACTTTACTCACTGTATTGGCAATGCACTAGCAAATGGGAATGGGTGCTCAAGGGAACCTTCCCCTTTGTGAATGTAAAGAACAAAATGTTTGTTAAAGAGAAGACAGTCGTCAATGTGACCACTGCCTCTTCTTAAACAAAATAAAAAGAGAAACTTTTTTGTTTTAATGTGGTGTAATTTACTTTAAGAGAAACAGGGAGCATTAAAAAAGAGTCTGCTTTATTAAAAATCAATCACAGAATTGGTACTCTGCTGACCCCAGCAAGCCACCATCTGTGTGAAGGCTGGGAATCCTAGTGGGTCGCAGATTGTGACCTAGTTCATTAATATTCATGATGAAGGATTTGCTTTTTTTCTTTAAACTGTTATACATTAGCACTTGCAGTAAGAATCACAATTTGGAAATCACAGTTCCACATTTTGATTAATCTGGCCCTAATCCACTTGTCTTTATTTTATAAAAATATAAGTAGAAGGGGACAGGGCAGGAACCCATAAGGCCCTCTTTGGGGTGAAAATATTTGTTATGTGCCTTCATGGTGTCAGAAAGGTAAATTGTAATCACCACTAGGATGTCTGCCTCGGCACCGCCGCCATTCACTAGCCCTATCCAGACCACCGCACCGTCAGGATCAAAGATCCTGGCAGTTGTGGTGGTGTGCCAGGATGTTGTCGGTACGACTCCCTGAATCCAAATACAGCGGTCAGACTGCCACCGACAGGCTGGCAGCAGTCTAACCACCATTATCGTAATCAGGCCCTTAGTTTTAGTGTATCATCTGCTGGCGGAACTGTTTCAAGATGTCACTTGATGTATCATACAGCTTTTCATGAATAGTTTTTGGAGCTACACAAAAAGAACATAATAAAGCTGTTACACAAGTATGCCATTTGCTTTCTGAAGCAGGGTTTACTTTGAATGCAGACAAGTGAAGTTTGGGTTCCATTAGACAAAGCAAAAATTCTTTGGCCATATTTTTTCTGATGGGCTTGTGACACCAGGTCCTCCTAAAGTACAAGCGCTGTCAAATGGTGATCCACCACAAGATGTTCCTATAATGTGTTCATTTCTTGGCATGGCAGTTACTGTTCCAGATACTTACAAGACTTTGCCACTGTACGTACTCTGTTGAGAGACTTGACGCAAAATTGTGCTTCATTACAATGATCACACAAATGTGAAAAAAGCTTTAAAAGAATTAAGCAAGCCATTGAGAATGCTAAGGAAATGGCGCACTTCAATCCTAAGCTTCATACAGAAGTTGCTATTGATGCTAGCCCCATCAGGTTAGGCACTATCCTTGCACATCACAGCAGGCATTGGAATGGTCGAAGGCATATTGTGGCATATGCAAGTAGAAATTTGTGTCAAATACCATATGCTTACATATAACCCAAAAAAGAAAGCTTAACTGTGGTATGGGCTTGTGAATATTTCCATGTCTTCAGTATGGAAAGCCTTAGCAGCTAGTAATAGATCTTCAAGCTTTACTGACTATTTTTGACAGCCCAAAGGCCAAAATGCCTCCTCGTATTGAATGATGGAGACTACTTACAAGAGTATTGTGCATCATCCAGAAAAAGATCAGAACCCTGCTGACTACTTTTCCAGTACGATTGCACATGGTCATGTTACTCCCTCCAAGACTCTGTGGCCTTTATCAATTTTATATCAAAATCAAACACATTGGCTGTTATTTCATTAGCCCAGATTATTTTTGCCATGAGCCTGATAGTGACATGATATAGGTAAATGATATAACATCAATCATAAAACCTACACCCTGGACTGCTCATCAGTGATGGTGAATATCAAAAATGAAAAAATATCAAGGATGAACTGTCTATAACTCAGGAAGGAGTTATCCTATGAGCAAATCTGGAAAGTCTGAGATAGAAAATAATTGACGTGACCTATGAAAACAAGCTCTCTGAGACCGCATCTGGTTTCCTTATCTTGATGACAGAGTTGAAAAGGAATTAAAGGCCTATCATCTATGCAACTGTCTTTTCACAAACACTACTCACCACACCTTGAGCCTGCCAGAACTCCCAAAGCCTGCCTTGGAGAGCTTGGCCATTGCTCTTTCTGGTCCATGCAACAATGGGCATCACCTGCTATTGATTATGGACAAGTTTTCAAGAATTCCATTAATTGAAAATGTTTTATCTAAGAACAAGTCATTAAAAGACTAGATGACATCTTTGCGGCATGGGATGTTCTAGCCATAGTGAAGCTGACAATGGCCAGCCATTCAATTGTTGAGAGTTTAAAGATTTCTTGGAGAATTTGAATATAAAGCATCAGAAGAGCGCCTAGACGCCCTTGGGCATTCGAGCGCGGTATAAATTATAAATTCATTCACCTTTGTGGCCGTAGGCCAACGGACTGGTTGAGCGGTTTATGAGTACACTAACTAAAGTAGTGCAGCATGCTAATCTTGAGAAGATCGATTTGAGCACTGTGGGACCAATTCACAAAACTAAGCTAAGATAAAATCCTAAACGTACTACTGTTGGTATTCACAGAAGGCATTTAGTAGTAGTAAAGTCAGGACTCCTAACTTTACTACTACTAAATGCCTTTTGTGAATACCGAAAGTCGTAAAGTTAGGATTTTGTCTCAGTTTAGTAGTAGTAGTAAAGTTAGGAGTCCTAACTTTACTACTACTAAATGACTTCTGTGAATGCCAAAAATAGTAAGTTTAGGATTTTATCTCAGATTACCACAGGTGAAAGTCCTGCGTCATTGAGGTTTAAGAGTACAATGAACACCAAGTTGCCTCATTGGACCAATCAGAGAAAGAGATGAGAAAGCAACTTATGAGAAAGACTTGGTGATGAAACAAAAGATGAAAACATATACTGAACAAAGATGATGTGTGAAGAACATTATCTTTAGAAAAGGAGAGTCAATGCTCACACAACAGATGCGGAGAGGAAAATATGATGCTCCATGTAATACAGAATCTTTTCAAGTGGTGTTTGCCCAGGGACACATGGTGACTACCCCACTCCCTCTGAAGTATATTACCAGAGACTCTTCTCACTTTAGACCTTTAACTAATCATTCATCAGATCTAACTGTTGAAGGAGAGATTGGGTTTGAACCATTAGTGACTGCTGCTACCTCCACACTGTTGATGCAGGTCCTGGACATTGATGATGACAGTTCCCAGTTTCCTAGAACAAGATCGGATTGAGCAATTAAAGCGCCAAAAAGATTTATTGAAAAGATTTAATTGTATATGTCTATCAATCTATATATTTTGTAAAAAAAATGCAATTTTTTTATTTAACAGAGTGGGAGATGTAGTGTCTTGCAAGTTAGAAATGATGGAACCCTTTTGGCTCCTAAGGGATTTCGTAGAACTTTGACGTAAGTGTGGTAAGGATTGAAGGGTTGTTTCCAATTGTGAGATTGAAGTTACACGCAAAAGGATAATGACATGTAAAACTAAGCTCTGTATTTGGTGTAGTCATTGGCAGGTACCCATGCTGAGGAGGACACTACACACCCTACTCCTGATTTCTACTTTGCTTGATCAGGTGAAAATTGCAAAAATATGTCTTTCGGACTCTGTTGCTGTTGCTAGTAGTAGCTCCTATAGCGCCATGAAACCGCTGGGTATAAGCGCGCTAAATAAATGCTTTTAAATTCAAATACATGCAGCTTTACAATATTTTATCAATGAGGTTCTTCTGGAATTCCTAGATGGGTGTACTATAGTATACATTGATGACAATCTAATTTACTCCATCTCGTACGCAGTACATGTGGCACTTGTCCGAGCAATTCTACAGACTTTGCGAGAACACCATCTAAACGCTAAGTTGGAGAAATGTTTTTTCAATGATCAGCAGTTAGAATTCCTGGGAAATATTCTTTTGCTGGCAGGGATTCAAATGGACACAAAACGGCTCAGGCAATTGTACAATGAAAAGCTCCTCAAACCACCAAGGAAGTCGAGAGTTGTTTAGCCTTTGCCAATAATCATAGGAGATTCATAAACCATTTTTCTACCATGGTGCCCCTTATCACTAAGCTCCTAAGACAAGAAGTACAATTCCAGTGGGGAGAGGAAGCAGAAAACGCTGCTGTCAATTGAAAGAGAAATGTATACAGGCTCAGGTCCTAAATTACTCAGACCCAACACAACCTTTCATTGTGGAGGTGAATGCCTTATAAGTTGGGGAGGTGCATCCTGTGCCAATACTTCTTCCATAAACTGAATCCTGCAAAAGTGAAATACTAGGTGGCAGACCAAGAACTACTGACAATCAAGCGAGCCTTAGAGGAGTGGAGACACTACCTCCTAAGAGGCCAACACACACCCTCCTGACAGATAACATGAACTTACTCTTCTAAAAATCAGCACGGACTATGTCCACCCATCAATTACCGTGGTCTCAATTATTTAATGACTATGATTTGTTCATTCAGTTTCAACCTGGACTCAAGAACGGGAATGCTGAGGTTATTTCTATGTATGGTCATGTAGTCAGAAAAGTTTGAAGAAGCACTACTAATCATTCTCTCAGAATAGATACAGGAGGCTATTATACCTAGTACTAATTTCCTACACCAGGTACATCAGGAGCAAGCAGCCATAGAATCACAAAATGGGTTACAGCACTATATATCGGAAGATAGACAAATGTTTGTATACGTCAGCCAAGGACTCTACCTCAACACAAACCTTACTGGAGAAGACACTAGAATGGTGTTACACAAGTTTTTTCCTAGGGCATCCTGGGGAAAAGAAACCCATAGATCTGCTACATCGATATTTTTGGTGGCGATCCATTTCCAACTATGCAAAGAGGTTTAAAGCGAATTGTGCAATATGCGCTCAGGGAAAAGAGTCACTTCAAGACCCAGTTGGTAAATTGATGCCACTACCAGTAAACCAGTCCCATGGCACAAAATGCCATTAGACTTTGTCGTGGAGCTAGCCAGATCTCAAGAAGGGTTTACCCCAGTTTTAGTCATAATAGATTCCTTTACTAAAATAGCACATTTACAGCCAGATGCATCAAGCTAAAAACCGGTCGCAAAGGGGCAGATTCTCAGAATCTGCCCCAATGCGACCGGTATTTTTGCATTTGGGATGCATCATCCCAAATGCAAAAATCGCAAATTGTGAAATCGCTAAATTGCGATTGTTTGCATTTAGGAATCTCAAATTGATATTCCTTAAATGCAATGCATGAAAGTTTCAAAAATAGCGAATTTGCTAATAGGGCACGCAAATTACCACGAAGTACAACTTCATGGTAATTTGCAAAAACTTTGAAAAATGCACTAAAGTGCATTTTTCAAAATTTCACATTGCGCACACACATGCCCTAAGGGCATGTGTCTGCGCAACATATGTGCACAGATCAATTTCAGGGGTGCAACAGGGTGTCCTTTGGACACCCCTGCACCCTTGAAATCGCAATCTCAATTTGCGAATCGCTAATTGTGATTCTCAAATTGAGATTGTCTTCCCATTCATTCCTATGGGCCTCTAGGCCCATAGGAATGAATGGGGAGGTATTCCTTAATTGCGACACACAATTTGCGAGTCGCAATTAAGGAATTCTAAGAAATCGCTATTTGTTTAGTGATTTCTTAATGCATTCCATTTTGCTATTCCTTATTAGCGATACCTTATTTTGTGCTAATAAGGAATCGCAAAATGGATGCTTGATGCATCTGGCTGTTAATTCCTTTTAAGGCCTTGCCTACAATGCTATAATTGGCCAAGTTCTTCTTAGAAACTGTCGTATGATTGCATAGACTCCTCCAGTCTTTATTTTTGATTGGGGGTCATAGGTGGCTTCTAATTTCTAGAAATCGTTTTACATTCTCTTTGATATGGATGTCTGCCTATCTTCTAGTCATACCCCCAGACTGATGATGCGCAGACAGAAAGAGTAAACGAGGACATGTAACCGTATTTGCATTGTTATGTCTTGCAATTAGATCAAGAGTGGGCCTTAGAGGAGTGGAGATACTACCTCCTAAGAGGCCAACACACTGTCACCCTCCTGACAGATCACAGGAACCTATACTTCCAAAATCAGCACGGACCATGTCCACCCGTCAATTACGGTGGCCTCAATTTTTTATGACTATGATTTTGTCATTCAGTTTCAACCTGGACATAAGAACGGAAAGGCTGATGCTCTTTCTGTGTATGGTCATGTAGTCACAAAAAATTTAGAAGAAGCACTGCTAATCATTCTATCAGAATAGGTACAGGAGGATATTACACCTAGTACTGATTTCCTACATCAGCCAGATAGTTTGTGGGTGGCAGAGTTCACATACAATAATACAACCAATGTGCCCACTGGTTTCTCCTGTTTATTATTATCATCCATGTATGTGAACCATAGAAACACCATCAGTAACGTCTATGCCAGCAGTGCAAGAATTCTTGGAGCAATTCTTGATATACAAAAGACTGTTAGGTACAATCCAGTTGCAGCAAAACAACAGCATTAAATAAATGCAGACAAACAATAACATCCTTGCCCCGAGTAGTAAGAAGGCAAATCTGAATAGTTCTCAACCAAAAACTTTAGATTGAAGAAATCATGCTGATTCCATCCTCCGTTTATTGGCCCATTTAAGATCTTGAAAAAGGTGAGTGACGCAGGTATGAAATTGGACATTCCAAATACATTACAAATTCACCCAGTATTTCACGTATCCTCACTGAATCCCGTGCCAAATAACTTGCACTGTTGGGCCATCCCCATTATTAGTAGATGATCACCTGGAATATGAAGTCAGGGCAATAGTTGATTCCAAAAGAACGAGAACATGCTATATTGTCTTATAGGCTGGAAAGAGTATGGTCCGGGAGACTAGTTGTGGGAACCGGTAGGTAATTGCCATGAAGCATGATTCATATGTTTATTTCAGCAACAAAACCCAGACAAACCGAAACCAGCAGGGGGTGCCTTGGGAAGGAGTGGAGTACACTGTTGGGCTTGCAGGCCCAATGCAGCACCAGTGAATACCTAATCCTCTCAAGGGATCCTGACCAGTAACCATAATGCTCCTATGGTCCACTTTTTCAGGGGCACCGGCCCAGTTATCAACATGCCCCTTAAGGACCCTCACCCCCTATAAAGCACAAACATTCCAAGTTTCCTTTGGTGCCTTCACCACATGCCTGAAAACCAGAAAATTAACCAATATGTGCCAAAGACTTGAGAAATCTCACAGACTTGGCAGCCATCTTGGGAGTGGCCACAATTTAAGGCCACACCTGCATTCACGAAGGTGCTTGCTGTTCAGAACTCACCATGGGTGGCTACATATCCTGGTCTTTCTGCCTGGAACCCGCTTCCCTGTATCTTTGCTACAAGACTTCACACACATGTGGGGAAGAAATACCAAAAGACCTTATGGACAACATGAAACAATACTTACCAGGCGGTAACCCGCCATGAATTAACACGCGATAGAGCTACGAGTAATAGACTTGATTTACCTTTGCAAAATAGAGAGTTGAACCTGCAAAAGGAAAGAGCGACTAATGGTAACTCGATTGCTTGAAATTTTACCTACTCACTAACAGTGATGTTACTACAATTGTGTTGCCTATCAATGTGATTCCAACTGTAATGTTTTAACTGTGGAGTGTACACAGTGATGTCTAACAGTGATGTTCGTCTGAGCATGCTACTCATGAATCACTGTGTAACCTGAAGATGGAATGCTAAGAGCTAACGGTCATCGTATACCTATTGCTCATTTGATAATTGCTCACATGGAAAGATTTGACCAATCGATAATTCAGGATGAAGGAGTGTTTTTCAAGGACTCTTTTAACTCCTTATTCAAGATAAGAAATGGGTAGGTGCATAGGTCAGCATAAAGAAATGAAGGAAAAGAAGGGTAGGAAAAGACTGGTTTAATCATTGTTATTTTCTTCTCCAAGATCAACCCAAACCATATTGTGATCAGGGAGAAAGAGCTCGTCAACAGCGAGAAAGGGGATTAACAAAGGTACATGATAGAGGCTGGAGGGGGTAAAAGTCAAGAGGAAGAGGTTAGCTGAAAAGTATGACAAATTAACACACATCTCAAATTTCAGATCTCATGTGTCATTGAAGGAATGAACAACAGTCATGACACTGAACATCGCGTAGCAGAGATCATCCTTCAAGATGCTTTCTCTCTCTTGATTTCCCATTCCTCCTACCCCTAGAGTACCCTTGTCCTGACTAAGTGGAAATTGCTGGAAGGACCTTTGCATCGGGGGAGCTGGGAATCAGCATCTTTGAGCCACACCATGCTCCTGTGAGAAAGTATTTTGTAGGACATGGCACTGAGTCTCCGTGCTCTAAAATGGCTGCTGCCTTCTCTTTGTTGATGTGGTGGCAGCCTATCAGAACTTATTTTAGTATCTTTGGGCTCCACGCAATCTCTGCACCCTAAAATGTACAATGTTTGTGAACCTTAATTTTTTTATCTACTGAATGGATGTATACCAAATCACAAAAAGCACAATTTCTGGACCAAGATCTTGCTTCTGCCAAATTTGGTGAAGTTCCGTTCAATAGTTTTTGCGGTATCACTGATAAATTTTCCTATGCGGAAAACATGTTTTGAGACCCCCTTTTTTTCAGCACCCGCTTGATTGTTCCCCACAAAATGTTCATTGCACAAACTAGTCAAACATTAGTCATTTTTAGGAAAGTTTCATGGAGATTCTTCAAATGAAGCCAGATTAGTTAGCAACACAAAAAAAGTATTTCCTATGGAAACACGATCCTGTAGTTAAAGTTGGCCTGCGTTTCCATAGGAAGAGCATTCTTTGATGCAGTTTGATGAACTTTGCCAAGAAAAAGGTCATCCACCTCAGCATCTTCCTGGAAAGTTTCAGGGTGATTTGCGAAGCGGGGCAGGGAAAAAGGGGGATCCCCAAGCCAAATTTACTCATACATTTTCCATAGACTTTTTTGGTAAGTAATGCTTCAAAAACTGTTGAATGGAATTACACAGAATTTGGCAGGAAGATGGAACTTGGTTCAGAAAGTGTGCTTTCAGTGATTTGGTGTAAGTCTGCTCAGAAATTAAGGTGCAAATATATTTGTATGTCTGGATGGTTGGGTTTGAGGGACTCTCCCAAGAGTCCCGCAGGCTGCTGTTAAAAAATGGAGTGTTCTGATTAGCCTAGGGAGTTTTTTTTTCCTTAGGCCACCTCGTTCCTGCATGAATGAGACTCTCTCAGGGGCGATCGTTTTGATGAAAGAAACTGTTAATGCAGTCATTACAGGAGACCGTGTACTTAGTTCCTTGCACTGTGAGTTGTCAAAATTGAAGATATCAACATAGGGAAACCCAGCCCCCTATCTAATATAGGGGGCCCTGGGCCACAAAAAATAATAATTCCCCACAACCCTTGGGTACTTCCCAAGTGCGCTGAAAAAAACAAAATAGTGACTAACATTTTTTAATATAATTAATCCGAGCCCCAGGGTGGCCCAGGGGGTCCAAAAATATTATCATTGTGGGTTGGAGATTCATGTGGGCCCCTCCTGAGTCAAATCAAATCAAATCAAATCAAATCAAATCAAATCAAATCCACTTTATTCGATTATTTTAAAATCTTAAAAGTATGCTATTCAATCACATGATGATATCAGAATTAATTAATACAGAAAGAATACAAATTAATTTACACAGAATGTACATTTCATGTATATAAAATACACAGTGGTGTCAAATTATTAAATTTTCATAGAAGCTTACAGATTGCACAAGATAGTTGACCAATCAATGAAGATTTAGAAACAACAGAATTAACCTCATGTATGTTATCAATTAGTCAATGGTATTAATTACAGTTTGAGATAATACATAATCCGAGGATGTTTGCCCCAATAATCTGTTCTTCTTGTTGCGAATGGAAGCTACCAGGAAGTTTGCCACCCCAAACATAACGACAGGGGATTCCATTAATTGGAGATAGAGTAATGCAGGTTTAACCTGCAAGAAACCCCAATCTTTTAATAGTGGAGTAATAAACGTTTTCTTGCCTCCCATATAAAATGGGCAAAAAACACAAAGTGCATCGTGTCCTGATATGAATGGTCATCACACTTGCAGGGAGCGGCGTCCTCCGGTTTGCACCACCCACTAAAAATTCCCAATAACAAATGCGACTGATTAAAACGAAATTTTGTAATCAGCCATCGATGGAGAGGTTTAGTGACGATTGTCAAGTATGGTTGTATGGAAATAGACAATATCAGCATATAATGGGCCCTCACAGTTGGTTTACATATTTCTGTGGCTTCACGATCCAGTTCTCTGGACCTTAAAAAGTTTGTTTTTACCCAGCTGATGTCAGCTTTAGTTAGACCTTCTGGGTTGGTGTAGATCTCTGGTCGTCCTAAATAATTAGATGTAAATTTAATAAAGGACAGCCATTGTATTTCCATCACTTTATCAAGTAGCATACAGTCCCTAATGATTTTATGGTTCAGTGTGAGACTGGGGTTCAACCAGGTTCTGATCCATAGTAGGATGGGGGCCATGTTTAATATGTCAGAGATATATCCCATCCCAAGCTCCAGGTGTACTGCATATGTAGCAGTTGATTGGGGAAGACCGTATAGGGCTCGCAATAATTTATTTTCTTCTCTCTGGATGAGAGCAGTATCTTTATAGCCCCATATTGCTGCCCCATACCTTACAATGGCCATAGTTTTGGCTTTATAGATGGACAGTATTGCCTCTCCTGGTTTGCCTCCCAGTCTCTTAGCAAATCCTAAAATAGCAGACGTAGATCTTCTTACGGCTGCTACTTTATTCAGAACTTGGGGGACCCATGAGCCTAGATCGTCAAACACGACCCCTAGGTACGTGAAGACTTTTAATCTAGATATTACTGATTAGTTACAAAAGGTGGTTTTAAAGCTATTCCTCCTATTCCCTAGTGGCATGACATGCGATTTCTCAATATTGATAACTATGTCCAGTTTTTTCATAAACTCCCCAAAGGAGTTAAGGAGACGTTGTAAGCCGATGGGAGTCCTTGCCAATAACACAGTATCGTCCGCGTATAGGAGTACAGGGATGGGCGTTCCTCCCATACGCGGAATATCAGTGGATGCAGTTACCAAAACATCTTCCAGGGAGTTTATATATAATGTAAATAACATTGGGGCCAAAATGCACCCTTGGCGCACCACCCTACCAGATTTAAACCCAGCCGTACATCTTCCCTCCTGCGTCATCCTAATAGATGCAGTCAGTTCTCTATGCAATTCAGCCAAAAAATTCACCAGGGCCTGGTCACGTCCTAGCTCCAGGAGCATTGTCCACAGCTTTGACCTGTTGACTAGGTCAAAAGCTGTGGACAAGTCCATAAAAGCCAGAAAGATTGAACCCTTAGCCGCAACCGTATATTTGTTAATAATAAGATTTAAGTTTAGGCACTGGTCTTCGGTGCCTCTACCGGCTCTAAAGCCGTATTGTGCGTTACTTAAGATGGCATTTTCTGTGGCCTGGGCTGTTATCCTGGCTAAAATTACTTTCCCCAATATTTTAACTGACAAATCAATTAAAGAAATTGGCCTGTAGCATCTGGGGTCCCCCCTCTGTCCTTTTTTAAATACGGGGATTATAATGGAACGGGACCAAGAGGCGGGGAAGGTGGCAGGAGTAGAGCAGGCTGCTATGTTAAAAACATTTGTAAGGATTACTGACCAAAAGTTAGAGTTGGCTTTGTACATGTCAGGTGGCACCCCATCTGGGACGGGTGCTTTTTGTCCAGCCGTATCTGCTATTGCTTTCTCCACTTCCTATATAGTGCTCTATCTCCTCCCAGACTTCCCTCAAAAACCAAGCCCTCTGGTCCAACTTCAAAGTCTATGATGAACAATCTGTATTAAAAAATTCTATCCACTTTAAACCCCATCAATCACTTCAATGACCCTCTCCCTTCAAACTGCTTAGCCGCTGCCTCTCAGTCTATCATCCCCTCTTGGACTGCAATTATCAGCACCTCCCTCTTACAGGGATCGATACCGGACTCTCTCAAAGCCGGCCAGGTTGTCCCCATTTTTAAAAAAACTACACTAGATCCTGCTTCACCTAACAACTACAGACCTATCTCTAATATCCCACTCCTAGCTAAAGTGCTGGAAAAATGTGTACAACAGCAGTTGAGCCATCACATCACCATCTTCTACCTACTAAACGACGTTCAATCTGGGTTCAGACCTGGGCACAACGCGCGAACCACACTCCTCCACATCGTGGATGATGCCTTTCAAGCCCTTGACTAAGGCAAAACCTGCCTCCTAATCCTCCTAGGCCTATGCTCAGCCTTCAATACGGTTAACCACAAGATTCTCCTTAATCGCCTCAAACTTAGGATGGGCCTAGATGGCATTGTCCTTGCATGGTTTAGGTCCTTCCTCCAGAATCGCTCACAGAGAGTCCTGATCAGCGGCAACCTGTCTGCTCCCTCTCCGATCATGGTTGGAGTCCCTCAATGATCAACCCTGTCCCCTACCGTCTTCAATCTTTACCTTGAACTGCTCTCAGAGGTGCTGCACATCGCCAATATCTCCTACCACATGTATGCCAATGACACACAGCTCTACATCAAAATCTCTTCTCCAGAGGACATTTGCTCCTTGAATAAGGCCCAGAAGTCAACTGTTCACTGGCTCACATCTAATCAGCTTAAACTCAATGCCAAAAAACCCGAGTTCCTCTTAACTTCTCCACCCAACGACAATACAGACATTCAAGAATGGATAAAGGCTATCACAGTGCTTAACTGCTCTCCTACCATTGTGGACCTTTTGCTCCAACCCGCACGCTTCAGGAAAAAAAGAACGTGCAATGAGGCCTTCTCTGGGGCTGCCCCAAGAATATGGAACTCATTCCCACCCACAATCAGAAGAATATCGTCTCTAGCACACTTTAAAAAGGGTGCCAAAACGTTCCTAATGGGCAAATTCCTCTCCTAACGCTCACGTTACAATCACCTCTATAACCTGGCTTCACCAAACACTACTCCACTATCCCTGGGCCTTTCTCTTTATGATACCGGCACTTCCGAACAAACCACCCGGGTTTTGAGACTGCCTTCTCCAGCTTAATGTATCGACTTGTTCTTACCCAAAATGTATCCGGGTTTTATGATTGTTTGTTTTACCAATATATTGTATCTACTTGTCCCTATCCCTTTGGCTCTCTTCCCCCCTATGTGCTTGTATCCCACCTGTTACTACTGTAAAGCGCTCTGATACCCTCACGGGTCTGTTTCACACTATAAAACACGGGAGTGGGGAGGGGAGCTGGATTGGACCGGTCGGGCTGGTCATGCTGGGGGGAGGGGACGCGGGGGCAGCAGCTGCAGGGAAATAAATGGGTGGAAAAAGGCCGAGAAAAAGGTCAAAAAGAGAGGGGAAAGTGCCAATAAGGCAGCAAAAGTGCACGCAGAGTGGAGGAAAGACACAGAGGACACAGAGGAGAGTGCAAGGGGAAGATAGAGATGAGGATGAAAAACGATTAAAAAAGTCAAGGAAAGACACAGAAGGAGAGGGAAGGGGGAAGCTTGAAATGAGGGAAAAAATGAGTGAAAAAGGAGGAGAGACAGAGAAGGAGAGTGAAAAAGGGAGACAGAAACGAGGGAAAAAAAACAAGTGAAAAAGGAGAGAAAAAACAGAGCGAGAGAAAGGAGACAGTTGTCCACTGGACCACCAGGGATGAGGCACAGGTAACACCTGCGGGAGGAGGAGGGCCTCGAACACCAACACTCAAGAGTGCAGGGGCTCGGGGGAAGGCCTTACGTAATAGTGGAGCTGCAGGGGAGGGAGCGCAATTTCACTGACAATGAGTCAGTGGTCTTGCTCGCCTGTCCCTGCAGCGGCCACAATTAAGTAGGGGTGAGGAGGGCTGGACAGCTGGGAGGCTACCACTTTGGAACAGTAGGATGATCAACCAGAATTCTATTGCCTTTTTTAAATTAGTGATTATTCCCAGAATATTCAATTTGTTTCATATATATTATTATAGTATGTAGCATAAATGTCTCTGTGCTTTTTTATGGATAGCTCTAGATCCACTGTGGACACCCTTTCCCCTCCCTCAGTATTCAATGGGTATTCCAGTGATTTCTTTGAGTTCAAACCGAGTCTGGAGATACTTCTAAATGTCTCCACCAATTCCAACAACAATGGCAGCGAGTATACCAGACTGCTCAGGTATAAGATGAGCATGTCATCAGCATGCAATGACACTGCTTGTGTGGTCTTCTGAATTTGGATACTACATCATTCCATTTAAGTTCACAATAGGCATATGCCAATGGTTTAACTTCCCATATAAACAGTAGTGCACTCGGAGAACATCCCTTTCTTATGTTACTTCCTAGTTTTCATCACTCTGATACATCTGAATTAATATGTACCAATGACATAGGGGCTTTAGACAGGAGATTCACCCAGGACAGGAACTATTTGCTGGATCTCAACATTTCCAGTATCTTGAACAGATATTACAAGTCAGCTATTCCAAATGCTTTTTCTTCATCCAATGAGAGCAAAACATAACCATTATCTACGTGGTTCTTCTCTATAATGTGTGTTAGTCACTGTAATTTCTGCCTAGCATTTCTGCATGACATAAATTCATACTAATGCTTACCTATACCATGGTATCACCAGCCTTAATCTATCTGCTAACACATTTCTTCAGATTTTAGCCTCAGTGTTTAACATCGAGAGTGGCCTACTTGCCTTCTCATCAATTAATATACCTATTGGTGTAGGGATTCTTGACTTTTACCAACATATCCAGTAACCCCCCACCCAGCTCCCCATAGTGCTTATAATTTTCAGCAGGGAGGCCATCATCCTCCAATGTCACCTCTTCAGGTCTATTGCAGCAAATAGTAGCTCTTCTTTTGATATTGTCGTATCTGATTCGTTTTTTTTTTAACACAAGGAGGATATAACTCCATAGGGAGAAGTGTGAGAGAGGAATTCTAAGGCACTGTAATGAGATCCACACATCTTTCTGGACTCCCATGGGTATGTAGTGTTCAGAAATGATAGGGTTTGGTTGGTTTCTCTCGTGCACTCACGTCAGGTATAAATATTCTAATCATGCCTTACATGTATTTACCATTGAGTGCATTTAGGTGCAGTGTCAAACCTTTTGTGTCCCATAGAGAGAGCACATTCATATATGGCACAATGACTGAAGTAAAGGGAAGTGTGAAAATAATAAATGAAGTGAAATTTGCGATCGAGTCAAGCAATACTGTAAAACATTGTGAAATAATGTGTTGCAGATAGGAAACAACTTTGCAAGTTAGTTTCTGACAAGGAAAAAATGAGGGAAAGCCCTCACCGATGTACGCTGCGTACATAGCGTACTTTATCAAAGGATTTTCCCAGATAGCCCTGGGATCTTCCTTTCGTGTTGTCTGCGCAAATGCCACAGGTGTGCTGAGGTGTCTGTGTGTAGTATGACCTATGTAACTAGTGATGAGTTCAGTGATCCGTGTGCCTTTCCTACCTTGACCATCTGCTTTCTATCTACACATGATCTCTATGAAAACAAACCTAGGCCTTTTCATATCTCTGCCTCACTTGGAGTCCTGACTAATACTGTGAAAAATTACAGAGGAACCTTTTATGAACATCTCACTGAGGACCATGAAGACTTATCGTTCAGGCTCATTGTGCTAAATCCAACTACTTTCATGTGTGATAGTAATTTGGGGGTGGTGGTGTCCGAGGATGTCTCGCAACCCATCCCAGAGGCATTATGAGAATAACTACATTTGAAAACTGGGCTAAACATGTGGGGGCAGGCTCTCCTAAGTTCCCTAAAGAGCAAATTCAGAATGAAGAAGGGCCTTAGGGCTTGACAAACAGGGTACTCAGTTGAAATGCGTCAGATGTCCCATCCACTGTTATGTGCAGTGCATTGCCTGTATTGTATTGTAATACAATTTATGGAACATCTACCACGTTTTGTATTGTAATACAATTTATAGAACATCTACCACGTTTTGATAGAGTGTTAAAGTGGTAAGTAGGCCATGCATATGGCCTATGTGAGTAATGATGGGTGCATTGATCTCTAGCTCACTCCTACCTTAACCATCTGCTCTCACTCCATCGTATGAGCAAGAATCGCAATGGCTAACATTCCAGCAGCCTAAGCACTTAATGATCAGGAGCACTTCAAAGACCAAGGGGGTCATTATGATGACGGGCGGACTTTGTCCGCCCATCACCATAGTGGGGAATGGGACCACCCGCCATAAGGGCGGGGGTCCCGGGGGTGAGATTAGGATGTGCCCGCCACAGTGGCGGGCACATCCTGTATTTACAGCATTATGGCGGGCAGTGCTCTCTGCACCGCCCGCCACAATGCTGAAAATGCTTTTCACCATTTGCATAATGAAAGCGGCAGGCACAGCGCGGTGCCTGCCGCTTTCATTATGCAAATGCAGGGGGGTACCACAGGTACCCCCCATGTGCACCCCCCACTGTCCTTCACTCTGGGGGCCCGCAGGGGGCCCCCAGAGTGAAGACCGCCTGCCTTTCCGTGGCGGCATTGCCGCCACGGAAGGGCTTGCCTCACAGCCCATTGTGATATGGCGGGTGGTGTCTTACAGACACCGCCACCATGTTACAGGTTTTCCGCCCCGGCCGCAAGGCGACCGGGGCGGAAAACAGGCGGGCAGTGTTTTTCACCGCCACCTTCCCCTCCGCCATCCTAATCTGGCGGAGGGGATTTGGGCTTGCGATGTCGGGCGGTTTGCCTCCGCCGGGCGGGCGGTGGCCACCGCCAGCCTGGCGGAAGCAAACCGCCCGACACCGTAGTGGACCCCCAAGCATTCACAATCACTTCACCAATATTTCTCAGATTTCCAGGGCAAATCACAGCTAAATAAAGACAAAAATCAAAATATTTGTGCTGCTGCTGTTTCAAGCACAATTACCACCAGTTCCCACTAACTCTATGTACGCGAGGCTTGCATACATGTCATAATTATGTCCATAGAATCTGGTTTGAGAGAGTCAATTTAGAACTTTGTGGCCTTGCATGAACAATGTCTTCTTCAAATAAGTGCAATGATTCATCAGGTAGTAGAGAGTGGAGGTGGCATTTGTGATATGTGGATTTTTTTAATAAGAAGCTAACTAAGCTTTTTGCAACATTTCTTGTATTTATTTGTGACTATCTGTGTATATTCAGTTTCAATGAGATTCCTTTTCAACTATGTTTTGGCAGAATAAACTCTTTTTTTACATTCACATTGTTTAGTTGATTCTTTCTTGTGGTTGCTGTTAAGGAAATTATATATGTTTCACACTATTCCATCAGTGTCTTCTTCTGTGCGTGTGGCTTATTTTTCAAAAAAGCATATGGTAGATCGAATTCTCTAGGAATCGGTTGTCTGGTTTGAAACTTGTATATACACTACAAAATGTGATTGTAAAAATGTGTAGACAGAATGCGCTTGACTGGTCACAGTTTTGCTGTAGATGCCGAGAGCCCAAAGGAATACCCCCTCTTGTTTGAAACCATGCCATCTGTCCATGTGGCTTTGAATTGTAGGCCCTTGAAGAACATAGTGGGGGTAACCACATTATTATTTTTCACAGGGGTGATGGGATGATTATTTTTTTGCTATTTGCAGCAGCCCGGAACCACAACCCTAATTGAAGCTGTAGGGTCAATATATTGTGGTCAAAATACTGACCTGCAAGAATAATACTTCTACAATAGCTATGCTACTACATCATCAGCAATGTAAGTAGACTACTAAATCTATACCTCCCCACATATACTTACCTTGATGAGATAGTGGTAATTAATATTGTTGCAGTTCAACATTGTTACATTTAATGTTTGTATGTATGCATGTGTTTGGTATTTGTAGAGCGAGGACGCAGCTTGAGACCGATGGATAGTGCATAGTCCCTGGGAAAATACAATCATTGGTGGACGGTTAAAGTTAGTCAATATTCTGACATACAACTGCGCAGGTCAACCAATATATGCAATAATGGCATCATGTGTAAATGGAGAAACCATTATGAAGAACTATATTCTGAAGAATTTTTTTTTTTTAAACTAGAACTGAAGAAAAAAGCTAATGAAGAAAAGTGAAAATTAAGATTTTTTTTATTTCAAGACATTGATTAAAATCTCTAATAAACATTGGAAAGATATTTATACTTCTTTATTTGACTTCTCAGTATTGTGCGGTTAGTTTTGAGTTCACGGGTAGGATCATAGTTGTTGAAATTATTTTAAAATATGAGGTTAGATTTTAATTTAGGGCTGTGAGTTGGTTAGGGGTATGGTAACTTTTAGGCTTTGGGTCAGCATTAAGTTTAGGGCAAAATTAACAGTTAGGGCCTTATTTGGATGCCGGCCGGACTCCACCACAGCCCTTTGGTCCGACCACCGGATTAGGATACAGGAGGTTGGACCATTTGCCGTCAGGGGGAAAAAGTGCCTCCTCAAGACAGGATCTAAGATCCTGTACGCGATCGGACTCCTATCCTTACAATGGAGGCGGTCCATGCACAGGCACTGCCGTAAGGATTAGGATGTCGGTTTCCAACTGGCTTTTCATGTCAGTATGACCATCATGAAAAGGCAGCCAGAAAGGGACCTTGGGACCCAGAAGCAGGGCCGCAGTGGGCTACTGCTAAGTGGCCAGGGGGGCATATGTAGTGTATACCCACACATTCAGGCACAGTGGGCCAAACACCACATGGTGCCTGGCACACAGTGCATGGATGTGCACAGAGTGCCTACTTCTAGTGTGGCTGGTACTTTGGCCCTTTTCCTGGGCCACAGGGCAAGCCACAGCAGGAAAAAGCACTTTCGAACCGCCTGCATGGCAGTCCAATCATAATAGGGCCGGAGGGACCGCTGACTCATTGTCAGATGGATAGACACCTGCCCATGGCATTGGGGATCGGACGCTCGTCCGACCGCCATCATAATGAGGGCCTAAGTGATTTCTTTACCTTTATAGGTAAGGTAATACTAGGGACTGTGCTATAGGTTTGACTTTTGCTTGATCAGAAATATGATGTATATCGACTCCATCTTATTATAAGTGCATTATAGCCTAATGCACTTGTAATAAGGAAGAGGGGATATCTGTCACTGTGTGCACTCCTCCACCCCCGACCGCTGAGCATGTATGACTCGAGGCTTACCCAGAATGTAGCAGCTGGATGACCCCTATCATGTTGCGTGACATTAGACACAGTGTTTCCCGGTTAAATTCCCCCCAGTTTCTTTCTTTTTTTTCCAGTTCAAATGATTAGCTGGCACATACACCACTGCTGCACAGGGCTGACAATGAGAGCGAGCACCCCACTTTCAGTACAGCACATAAACTACCTTGCATGGACTCAGACCCAGCCTCATCCGTGTCTATACTGTCTCTCTCAATTTGGATCAGAGGGGCATATTCTAAGATGTTATTCTAATCCATGGCAAGTTGTATCATCAATAAAATATATGGCCAAAGTAACATTGTTATTACTATACTGTACATAAAACAAAATGCCAATAAAAATGATTTTTTTTTTAAAAAATCCATCAGACTCTAAATCAGGCTTTAGGGCCTTATTACAACCTTGGCTGTCTTGCAGCGAGCTGCCACTCCAGCGCCCTGCTGCAAGCCTGCCAAAGGCATCCGCATACCGCCCACCAGATTAGGAGTGGAATCTTAGTCTGATAGTCTGTACTTTGGGGGTCCCATGAAGGTGCCTTTCTAAGGTTCATATCTGAGCCTTAGAAAGGCACCGATGTGGGAACACCAAAGCACGTTCCTGCACTGCATGGACTGCACCATGTTGTGCAGACCATGCCGTGCAGGAACTGGGGGTGCATGTATAAAGGGGGTGGGCACAGCGTGTGCCCCCCTGCCTCAATCTCCTGGCCCAGAACCAACAGGGGCCCTGTAGTACCCCCTGTTTCTGCACCGCCACCCTTTTCATGGCATGTTCACCGCCATGAAAAGGAGGGCAGTGAGGAAACTTATAATATGCTTGGCGGTGCCAAAGCAGAGATGCCAACATATTGCAGCCTCACAGCTCTGCAACACCCATAGGGACCACAGATCCCTGGTGGTTGCAACAGTCCTTTAGTGGTCCGACCGCCAAACTCGTTATTGGCCAGTCGGAATGCCGGTGTGGAGGTGTCCATAATAAGCACCTCAGTATTATTGTTAGACTCTTCTCAATAAGATGTCTAATGGTTGTGGCAATGACTTAGGACAATGGTATTCCTTTCATAATTTATCAGTTTATATATTTTTTGCCTTATAATGGTCCAACTCCACTTCGCCTGTTTTCAGAGCATATGTAATAATAACATGAGAAGGGGAGTCATATCCTGAAAGCAGTTTCAAAACTCTGTACACAACAGTTTACAATAGCAGAGAGAAAAGCGCATTAAATGAAACAATTTACCAGGTGCCACTTAAAGCATTGCAAGAACATGAGTAGAGAAGAATACACAAAACGATTTAGAAGAACATTATTAGCGAATATGTATTCTTGGAGTATAGCATTCAATGTCATCAAAGATGTACAGAAGTTCAGAAATATGATAGCAGGATAATAAAATTATCTGTCAACTGTTAATTGTGCGCGGATTACTATAAAGCCATTCGATAAAAAAAGTATGTTGTCATACAAAGGAAAGTTATTTTCAGATTGTGTAGAATCCAGTCCCAAAGGATGCAGTCTGAATATAACCTAGTGCAAACGGAGGGGGAAATAAGGATGCAATTAGAGCAGAACTGTGAGAGTAGCATAGTTAGATCACAAAGGTGAGTTTTACCCATGAACAGTGAGGTCAAGTAATACATGGTTAATAGATAACAATAAAAATAATCTGTGGGGAACATCAAGAGAGAATGGGGATGAACTAGTGATACAGAGATTTTTCTCAATGAGCATGTTTCAAGAAGGCACATAAAAGCAAAGCCTGATGGGGCATTCTGGATAAGTATCAAGAAAGTGTTTCCAATCACTCCAGAAGGGTCTTTCCAAGGTGCAATTCTGTTTAGCTTCCTCCAGAGTTAGTATAGCTGCAGGATGTATATTCAATCTCCAAGCAAATCTCTGGGTAAAATGTAGAACTAATAGAGAAATTGGACCCAGATATACAGATTATTTTACTAATTCCTAATCTCTCTGGGAAATTCAGGTTTCATATGTAATCCTTGTTAATTCTGTTGCAGAGTTGCCACAACATTTGGTATGGGTAATTTTAGGAAGCAGATATGACAGAGCCAAACAGCCACTAAATATGGGTTTTAACTTTCGAAGTTAAAAGTTGATGTTTTAGGGATAAAGTTATGGCTAAGATGTTGTCATAAATTTTCTTCATTCTGGGATTCTTCCTAATTGTTAATACAATGTGCAATACACTTTTTATTCTTAAGAAATGCTTCTTCGTAATTCAATTCTTGCTTTGCTTGCCATAATTAACTGTTTATAAAAATAGTCTTGTCAGCTCCCCTATAGAGCAAGTTCAGGTGCAACCCCTGCTTCTTTATTTTACCAGTTAGGTCAATTCAAGTTCGATGAGGAGGAGGATACTGTGGCAATAGGGAGTCCTGAAGGCCATGATTTGGCCAGAAGATCATTCCAATCTGGCTGAACCTGGTAGAATGGAAAAATAATCTACACTGGCAATATGATCAAGGTGTTAATCTCACTAGTGCCTCAAATCTTCAAGCCATGGGAAACGTTAGAAATTGGGAAAGCAGAGGTCCATAGAGCTTAATGGCAACAATCACAATGCTATTTTGGTTTTATGTTATACTTAAAAATGTACAACGTCTGCAACTGGTGCAATATCTACAGGCGATTAACAAATGGGGTTGGCAGCATAAAGTCATGACGTTTTGGGCAGTATCAGACATTTTCAATGTCTTTTCCACACTGTCTATATTTCCGAATTATTATTTCGCCAGTCCTGTAGGATGTGGTTCAGCAAATGTGGGAAAGTGCTCTAATGTTCCCCGTTTTCACGAGGGACATTGAAAAGGGAAAGACGTTCATGGAAAATAATTTTCCATGAAATAAAAACAGGAATAAAGACATTTAAAAAAAACTCTAATTCCCTCAACTATCAACAGCATTCAAAAAAGATTAGGAAAACAGATTTGCTGTGAATATATGTACCTCACGCGTATTTAAAAATGTAAACATGCGATTGGCATACATTTATGCATTTTAGTTCCAGAATTAGCAGGAAACTTACATCAACCTGAGAGTTCTGTGAATCAGTCGCACAGTACCCAACCTGTGCAAAGCATAGCCGTGGTTCTGCACATGTGGAAATGTTTAAGTTACTTGTGAATCAAGCCTGTAGGCATGTCCCATGCTTAAGTCATATATATGCACACAAAAAAGGTTTAGTGGATCAGCCCAGAATGAACAGATAATACATCCCCTTTGGTTGACCCAAGAAAATAAGTAGACCGAAAGGTCTTGGATGTTTCAACAAGAAAAAAGCATTGTCAAAGCCAATCGGTCTTACTTTGTGCTGAAAATAATTTGGAATGTGGCAAGTGTAGAGATGGCAGCAAATAGGAAAGAGCAAGGGGTGCTGTATGAAGGAACCCACTAGGCAAGAATAGCAGGAACAGGCTGGAGAAAGGTGAAAGAGAAGTGGGAACTGTATAATGGAACCTAACGGGCATGCTTGAGAGGACCAGCCTGGTGGGAGAAAGGACAGCAGCAGATTTGCCAGGATGCTACCAGGGTAGGGTGAGCAGAATTTGATAGTCAAAAACTGGAATATTTCCCAAAAATAGAAGAACTACAATTTTTCTTCAACGGAGCTAAAAGAATGACAGCTTTTCTCAGCAGGGAATTACAGAAGAGGCAGTAAGAACATAAATAAAATGCAATTTTTAAAGCCAGTAGCATGCTTGTTAATTAAATGGCTTTCTTACAACAGCTGCTAACAATCTTTGCTTTGGAAAACATAAAAAGGCACCTCCCACCGTTTTCAGTCGACCCTCCCTAGAAACCGGGTAATAAGCGAAATTTCGGGAAATCTGCCGGGACAGCTGGTGAAGACCCATGCAAATCCAGGAGGCCTGGTCACCCTATACTAGGCATGCATGGACAGAAGTGGCCAGACAGGAGTAGGGATAGCAGAGACAGCTTGCTGAAGGAGCTCGCTAGGGACTAGGGTGCGGTTGACAAGATTGGTCTGGCGGGATGAGACCCCCTGGAGAAGATAGATAGGACCTGTTAGGCAGACATGTAGAGGAGCGGCCCGGAGACAGGAGGGAGAGCAGCGTAGGTGTGTAAAAGAAGCCACCAACAGTGCAGGAGATGAGCTGCCCAGTGGGAGGAGACAGGGTTGGGGGACCACGAGACCGAACTTGCAAAGTGCAGCCGCGGTCGGTAGGGGGATGACCTGCAGGAGGGGGAGGGGCAGGGTGGGTGATAGTAATGTATGGATTATGGAGTTGTACAGGTAAGTAAACATATAAATAAATAAAACAAATGTCGTTGTGCACACTGCATCGCATTTGGTGATGCAGTGCACGCAACAATTTTTTGGGGTGTGTTTACTTACCTGTAAAACTCCGTACCAGGCCCGGACTGGCCGTTGTGGGCACCGGGCAATCCCCCAGTGCGCCGCAAGGGTGGGGGCCGGTTTTGGGCCCCTGGGGGCCATTTTTGTGACAGGGCCGTTTATGCAGCATAGCTGCAAAATCGGCTGAAAACCGGCCCCGGCAAAGAGCTCAGACCTCCCCCCGGGTGGCCAGCAGAGCACTTTGCCAGCGCCGGTTTTGGTTCCCAGTCCGGCCCTGCTCCGTACTCCATACATTACTACCCCACACCCTGCCCCTCCCCCTCCCCACGTCAACGCCCTGCAGGTCATCCCCCTACCGACCGCGGCTGGCAGGGTGCACTTGAAAGAAAAGGCAAGTGAGTATTTCTCCAAAGTTGTCATCTACGAAATGCCTTAGGCCAATACCAATGCTGAGAGACTGCCCTGTGATCCATTACTAAACCCCTGCTTAACCACAATGGCCAATAACTGGAAGGGGCTACCAAAAAGCCTGTTTCTAGTAATTTTATGTTGCATGTTGTGTGATGTGTATTGTGTTGTGGTGTGTGTTGTGTGATGACAATAGAAATCGCCAGAAAGCTAAAGCTGTCCGTAAGCCAGACCTTAAAACAATGGTTTATCATCTAAGCACGACATTTCAGACTTTTCTTTTGAAACGTGGTTACCTTTGATTCTGAAGTCGACTCTTGGAATGTGAATAACAACGTTTCTTAATTAATTTCGCAGTTTTCCAAATATTATAAAGACCTTTGGCTTTGTCTTTATATAGAAAGGATGAGAACATAAGTCCAAGTTTTATTTTTCATGCTGGCATCATAAACCAAGCCCCGCTCTAATTTGGCCACCTTGGCAGGGTAGAACGTGGCACTATTATGTTAGATTTCACAAATTAAATAAACTCCAGGATAAAAGAACTATTTTGTTTGGAGAGGTGCTGCAGAGCTCACCAACAGAGAACATGCTCCCAGATGTTTATTTTTAGACTCAGCTGAATAGCCTTTTAGCCATCCATCAACAGTCGAAGTTTGGCTCATTTTGTGACTGCGAACAAAATCCAACTTCAAAAAATAGGTGCTTGAATCACAGCCAAGACGCTAAACTGCACTCGAGTCACTGTGCGCTTGATATTAACTCCATTGCACTTACGTTTCTTTCAACAGGATCAACATTAGAAGTGTACACAAATAAATGCAATCCAAAAATAAATGTTTATGATTACCTCTAATAATGTTAGCTGCTGTAATTTAAGGAAAATAAAGAAGACAAGAATGCAACTCTTTAAAATACAATTCAGGTGATTCTTGTCTGGCGTTTCACGTTCATGAGCCATTATGTTTGGAAGCTTTTACACAGTTGATGTGATGTTGCAGCCAGGGGTATGCCAAGCAACTTACTATTAATTTCCACGTTATCGTCCCAGTGGTGTTCTGACACTCAGAATTGGCAGAGAGGTTACTGCCACATGTTAACATTGAAAATCAGGCTGTCTGTGGGCAAAAAAATACAATAATGACAAGACACTGTTCCTCATGTGCGTACAGTGGTCCCACTGGTTGCCTTTATCTTTGCAATTAGACCGTTACATCGTTCTATTCAATTTAAATTTAGTGATATTCCCCAGAGCTGGTAAACAATTTTACAGGGAAAACAAATCAATTTCTTTCGATTGTTAATGTTATATTGTACGAAATACATGAAGCTATGATAACAGTCATGATTGAACCCAGAGTAACTCACAGCAGGTCGTAATACAATAGAACATATGCTATGCGTCAATCTGCTAGAAAAAGCGATCTTCCTAGAATGTATAGAAGGGGATACATTAATCCCTGTGAAAACTCCTGCTTAGCAAGGATCAGATTTGCACCCATGCAGGCTTTTTTCCACATGGAGTGATTTCTGGATGTAATGAGCATCGCTCGTTTTTAATTTTTCCACAGGTTGCTTACAACAGGTAAAGCTTTCCGAAATGTATTCGATGAAGAATGGCCTGGTATTCTCATCTTGCAGAATATGGAGTGGCAGGCACTGTACTGCAGTCAAATGGGCCAATTCACAAACTGCAATTTGTAGTGTAAATATCGAGGTGCAAGAATATCGACAGCAAGAATATTGTGGACCAGAATATCGATAGTAAGGAAAGAAATATATATTTTTTTAATATCAAAGACAGTAATGTCGTTTGTAAAATGATCGTTGTTAATAATATCAATGTTTAAATTAGTGTTATGTATTTTAGTATGTATTTTGAATGTGTGTGTTCTATATATTGTTTTAAGTATTGTATGTTTTTTAAAAATATATTTATTACTTTTTTTGAAGTTATTCTTTTTTTTAAATTCGATTTTGCATTTTAGTTCTGAGAGGGTTGTGGTTTTATAGGGGAATATTGTGGGAAGTAATTTAATTATAATAAATGTAATAAGAATATTTAGAAGTTATTATTTTTTATTATTTTTTGCATTTTAATTCCTTGGGGTTGTGGGTTTATAGGGGAATAGAGTGGGAAGTAATTCAATTATAATTAATTATTTAATGATATTTATTAATTATGTTTTATATATTTAATATTTTATATTGTTAAATGTGGTAATTCATTATTTTATCAATTAGTTATTAATTAGTTGTTAATTATTATTAATTATTTGTTAATTATATTTATTATGTTCGTTTTTTTAGACGCTGGTTGTAGGTTTATAGGGGAATATGGTGGAAAGTAATTTAATTATAATTAATTAATGAATCATGTTTTATTTATTAATACATAAATATTTATATTTTTATATTGCTAAATGTGGTAAATCATTTATTAATAATTAGTTATTCATTGTTTGTTAATCATTAATAAATAATTGATAAATGTGTAAATTGTGTTATTTGTTTAGGAGTGGGTTGTGGGTGTATAGGGGAATAGGGTGGGACATTATTTAATAATATTTTTTTATATTTCTAATTATTTAATAATTATGTATTTTACATTTTATATTGAAAATTGTGGTAAATAATGTGTTAATTGTTTATTTATTTGTTATTAATAATTATGAAATATTAACTAATTATGTTATTTGTGTAATTTTTAGAGTGTGTTGTGTGTTGATAGGGGAGTTGGCTGGGAAGTAATTTAATTTCAATGTATTTTTTAAATTGTTTTATTATAACATATATTTTAGCTAGTTTTATATCATTAATTTTGTGAATTAAATTTGTTATAAATTGCTTGTCAATTGTAATTAATGAATTAGATACTTATTAATTAATTATGTTAATAGTATTATGTTTTAGAACATTTTTGGTGTCATTATAGGGAATATGGTGGGAGGCAAAACATTTTAATTTATTAATTGTTTGTTTATTAATTTCAATTATTTTGCTTAAGTGGGAATATAACATTATTCCCCTTTGCAATCCAACACTTTCCCTACTGTTGTACTCACTGGAGTGGGAATAGTAATTTGTACCCTTACGCTGCACAACACTTTCCCTACTGTTACACTTGCTGGAGTTGGAATAGTAAATTATGCCCCTCGGCTATCCAACACTTTCCCTACTGTTGCAGTGGGAATAGTATTTGTTATTTATTTATTTATGAGTTTGTACTGCGCTGGAATCGACTCCCGAATGAGTATCTCGGCGCCAAGGCAAAAGGCAAAAAAATAGCTCAAAGATGGAAAGAACTAGAGTAAATAAAGAAGGTGCTAAGGTTGTAATTAGAATGTTTTTAACAGTTTCCTGAATGACAAGTGATTGAGGCACTGCCTAAGGAAGTCAGGGAGTTTATTCCAGAGGCAGGGGCCCAGATAGGAAAGTGCTTTCCCACCTTGTCTATCCCTTCTGATGGTTGGAATTTGAAGAAGGGACTGGTTGCTGGAACGAAGATTGCGAATTGGGTTGTAGGGGACGAACTTCTCAGCCAGATACACAGGGCCTAAACCGTGTGTGCCCTTGTGAACAACACAACAGATCTTAAATTTGATCTGTTGACGGATCGGCAACCAATGGAGCTTTTCAAACAACGGGCGTGAGGGGGATCTAGGCGGTGCATTTAGAACTAACCTAGCGGCAGTATTTTGTACCATCTGAAGCCTACTAAGTAGGCTATCATTAGCTGAAAGCAACAGTCCATTGCAATAATCCAGGCGGCTGAGCACTAGGGCCTGAACAAGGGTCTTTCTAGCAGTATCTGGTAAAAGAGGAAACACTCCGCGAAGAAGTCCTATAACGTGAAAACAGGACCCAGCTGTTTGACTTACGTGTTCCTTTAAAGAGAGACCCTGGTCAATCCGCACACCAAGGTTCTTCACAACCTGCATAGGGCAGGGGATGGAACCCAGGTCTGAGGGCCACCAGTCTGGAGTCCACAACAGTGTGGCCTCCCCAAAGAGCAGCACCTCAGTCTTTCCCACATTACACTGTAGGAAATTTGAGGCCATCCATTTTGATACGGCCTTCATACCTTCAGAGAAGGACTGTTTGACCATGCCGCTAAGTGTCTTAAAAGGGAAGAGAAGCTGAGTGTCATCAGCATATGACGCTAGGATGAATACGTACATTCTCATAATGCCAGCTAGGGGGGCCACGTAGATGTTAAAAAGTGTTGGGCTCAAACAAGAGCCCTGCGGCACCCCCTTAGTGAGCTCAACAGAGGCAGAACGAAAGGAGTCCATGCTGACACACTGTGTACGGCCAGATAGAAAGCTTCTCATCCAGGATAGCCCCCGACCCTCCAGTCCCACCTCTTCCAGGCGACTAAGCAAAATGTCATGGGATATCGTATCGAACACTGCTGATAGGTCCAATAGCACCAGAATCATCGAGTTCCCCTTATCCTGGGACATTCGAATGTTATCTGTCACTAAGAGGAGAGCTGATTTGGTGTGTAATTTGGCCTGAGGCCGGACTGGGAGTAGTCCAGGCCTCCAGTTAGTTCGATAAAACTCGACAGATGAGTATTGATGTACTTCTCCATTAATTTGCTCAGAAACGGAAGGAGAGAAATGGGACGAAGGTTGGACAGTTCCGTCCAGGGGATGGTGGAGTTTTTCCAGATCGGTCTAACCTGAGCCATCTTCCACTCCTGAGGTACTCTAACCTCGGAGAGAGAGAGATTGACTAAGGACTGGATCATAGGACCGAGTGACTTGCCTAGTAGTGGCACATCTCTAGCTGGTATTAAGTCTAGGGGGGAACCACTCTTAATTTGACCCATAAGAACCTCTACCTCACCCAAAGAGATAGCCAGGACCTCAGAGAAAGAGGACGATTTAGAGGTCCCACTCTTCTGAGAGATGATGAGTGGGAATAGTAATTGTTACCCCTCCGCTATCCAACACATTCTCTACTGTTGCACTCCTTTGAGTGGGAATAGTAAAATATTCCCCTTTGCTATCCAAAACTTTCCCTACTGTTGCTAGAGTGGGAATAGTCATTTTTACCCCTACGCTATTCAACACTTACCCTACTGTTGCAGTATGCAGTGTGTGTCACTACAATGTCTGTGCTGTGTGTCTTGGGATCCGGCCTGGCTCTTGCTTACCTTTGACCTAACTGTACTGCATGTTTCCGGGATACAAACATGATATGTGAGTTTTCACATTGTAGTGTGTTTATCTAGGTACCTATATTGATACTCCTATTTCTGACCCTTGTCCGGTTATTAATTCACTAATGTCCATACACCGGCACAGAAACCCGTCTTCAGATTAGGTCATAGCGCATGCTGTCACAGTAAGCAAGCACTATCCCTTCCACCCCCTAGAGAAGCACACCTAGTTCTCAAAACAAATCAAACCTCCAACAGACCTGGAAAATCCCCGCAGCCATTGTTTTGATTTAGCTCGAGAACTCCTGCAAAGAATGTTAGAACGACCATTCCTTATGACATTCTTGCTGACGTCTTATGTCCATCCTTACGTCAAACACGGCACCTTTCAGGTATAAATATACCGACGCTGCCCTAAGCTAAGACACGGTGGTGACGAGCTTGGAGCAGCGCTACTTGCCGGAGAGCCCAGCTGATGCAGAAAAGCCCACGGACGCTGCCCCTCCCTTTTGACGCGCTGAGAGAGACGCTGCCTTTTCTCCTGCTGAGAAATCCAGCCTCCGGCGTTTCCAGCCGCCCTCGCGGGTAACTGGGATATCGAGTCCTGAGACAGAGATACCAACCCTCCAGCCTTCTAAATCCCAGGTACTGAACTGACTAACCCCTTACAGAGAATTCTTGAATCAGATTCTTGGCAAAAACAAACTTAACTTAAACTGCTACTTACTTACTCCCTCCCAAGTATTAGGCTTAGGTCAGGTACACCGGGGTAGGCGTAGTTAGAAGCACCAGTTGAGTACGATTAGTCAATGTATATATGTATGTATACCTTTTATCCATTTTAAGTATCATATGGCTAAGAAACCATATAAATGCTTTTACAGTATTATTTTATAATTCTGTTTTTACTGTATGCACTTTACTTAACTATAAGTATTGCAATAATAGCGATTCATTTCTCTTGTATGAGAAAAGAGACTGATCAATAAATAACATCTTTTTATTGAACCACGCCCATCTCTTATTTCTCTACAAACTGGTGAAACTAAGAATGCACGTACTGACTGAGTAAAATAGTTGTCTTTTGTTTTCACACGACTCTAGAGATATACTCTTGATTAGGGGAGAGCAAAGTTGTCATGTTCTATGGTTGTCAGAAACTAAATCCCTTCTTGTCTATCCAGGGAGGTTAAACTCCTCCTTGCCTATTCAAGAAAGTTTCTAGTGAACTCTGAGCTAGCTGGCACACATAACTTTAAGTCTAATATCGTCAGTAGAAGACCTAGTTAACCACAGTCCTACGTCTATACTATTGAAGATATTATTCCAATGCGCAGAGCCTATTGGGAAAATAGGAACTACACTACATGGCGCCCAACGGTTTGGATAGGCGATAAATATAACGCAAGACATTAGAGTAACTCAGTCGTGCTTTTTCACACAGACCCTTTTTCCCATAAAACTCCAAAGACGTCTGGAGTGGGTGAAAGGTTAAATCCGCCAAACTTAGTATGAGGAGACTCCTATGTATGGTTTTTGGTTTATTCAACGTTGAAGGATACAGTGTTCCAAAATATTGTGCATCTAATCTTTGTTTCTTTGAAAACCTGATCTGCAACAAAAACCCTTCTTGACAGTAAAATGTCAGAAACTGAAGAAGATAGAGAGGCAGCTAGAATAGCAGCTCAACTCCTAGAGGAAGACACAAGTCTCCTACAGCAAGACCCGGGTGCAATACTCATCCCGGTCAGCATAAGAAAAACTATAACTTTAAAACTTATAGAAAATGGACTAACACCGAGAGGTGGTACAGTCATATTCATAATTGAGGCACATGAATATCGGCAGACAGAGGTATTCTATTCATGGATAAATTTTCCAGCAGCAAACGCTGTAACAAAGGAGTTCCATTATTACAAGATAGAGGAACCTCCGGATGAGTACACCCCTTTCGAGGAGGTGGAAATACCACTCAAATACCAAGAGCACCTGCTCTGGTTTAAAGGCGCCCTAAAACATAATGATCACATCACCAGGCTCGGTCCACTAGGAGACCAGGAGCAACGTGGCCGGTTCTAGCGGATACACACCACATCCAGACATTGAAAAAATGTCAATAACAGAACTTTTAACACAGTTAAAACAACTGATTAAAATACACAGACAACTAGTCCAATATGTAATGCGGACTTCAACAGTCCAACCAGCTATTAAAATTCCACAGCTGACCCCTCATCAGGGGAACACAAATGAAATCACACCACAGAACATACAGTCCTGTCTAGGTAAAGTACCCATTAAACGGGAACAAATTCCATTCTGGTTAGCACAAAAAATCACTCAAATAGAGGCGGTATTTCCAGATACCACACCTGTGGAGAAACACAGAATTCTGACTATCTGTCTCCCAATGGGGATCGCACCACATGTGGAGGACTGTGACACTTGGGGTAGAGTCTTTGCTTCCATTTACACAAAAACACATGGTGTTCCGTCCATGGCGGTAATACCAGAGGTGCTAAAACAAATTCAAAATGAATACGGTCCAGAACCTGCTTTAACTCTGGGTATGAAATTACTGAAAGACTTCAAGCAGGTCTCAGCAATATTACTAGCAAACATAAAAGGGGAAGCAGCAAATGTGGCGATCCGCCAAAGATTGAAGGAAACAGACATAGCAGACCAACCATTTGAACTTGCCAGAATCATAGAAAAATCCTATGAAGAACTAGGAAGAGATAGTTTGGGTGGGAAACCAGTGAAACCCCAACTAATAGAAAATCCTGAAAAGGTATTTATTAAAAATAATCTAAACACTTCAAAAAAGAACTGGGATGGAAATAAACAATCCCCTCCCAAAGAAAAAAGATTCCAGTCCAGAGGAAGGTCTCCTCGGCGGAGAGAAAGATCTCCGGACCAAGGACACAAGTCTCCCCAGAGGGAGCCCTCTGAGAAAAAATACAACCTTAGAAATAGGGATAATTTGAAGAAACCTGATAGATATCAAGATATTGATACACGTCCCTCTCGATCTTTTCAGACTTCCTCGCAGAAATCGGAAAGAAGAGGACGGTCAGAACACAGGGAAGAGCTCGTCATGTCCAAAGACAAAGAACCTGCTCATCATAGTAAAAAGCTACAATTTCCAAAGAAGAAGGTAGCCAGCATTAAAATAATCAAACATGTCGAGGATCCTGAGGACTCAGCTGAAAAACGGAGAGTGGGCTCAGACAATGCTAGACAGCGCAGCAGAAGTGAGCATAGCTCGCAAGATCCTGATGAATCATCTGGAGACAGTGGACACGAATGAGTACATTCAGGTGGAAACTGCAGATAGCAGAGTTCGCAAACCTCATAAAATATATGAAATAACTTTATGTATAGAGGGAGATAAGACTAGGAAAATAAGGGGTCTATTTTGGGATAATCTCTCAAAGGGCTATGACATCCTTCTAGCTGAAAAAGACTGGCCACCAGAGTTTGTCAGGGAGTGCCCTCATGGCGAAGAAATGATTATGCCTGCCTTCTCAAATCATATTCCAATTCATAAAAAATATACACTTGCAAGAAAGTGGGCAGTAGCCCAGGCTCCTGCATTATATAAAAATCATGTGGGATGGGATGAGGACTCTCCTCCTCACAAAATCCAGTTAAAATCTCAACCAACTGCACAGAGGCAGTACCCAATTAAGCAAGAAGCTAAAAAACAGGTCAGGGAGATCTTAGATCAACTTGAATACCAGGGGGTGATTGAAACATGCACCTCACAAATGAACAATACTTTGTTTCCTGTCTCCAAACCAGATGATACATATCGTCTAGTTTTGGACTACAGACACCTTAACTCATGCTGCAAAACGTTTGCAGTAGAAAACTCACACAGTGCAGCACTAATGAATAGCATAGTGCGCAAAAAATACAAAACAACATTAGACATCTCTAATGGATTCTTTTGTCAAAATATAGCACCAGAAAGCAGATATTTGACCGCTTTCTCAATAAATGGATCGCAGAAAATTTCTGTCGTTTGCCCCAAGGGTTCAAGAACAGCCCAGGATTATTCTCAGCGAGAGTAACAGAATTACTACAAATGTATGATGATGAGGCATTATCTTATGTCGATGACATCTATCTAACAGATGATGACTTGGATACTCACTTGAAAAGAGTGAACACCATAATACTTGGGTTCGCAGCAGAGGGTTACAAATTCAACTTCAAGAAGTCAAGAATTGCCCATCTGACTGTCCTATTCTTAGGATATGAATTATCAAGTGAAGGCAAAAGCCTGGCTGACAATTTCCTAGAGAAATGTGCTGTAATCCAAGCACCTAGAACACTGAAAAACTTGCAATCAATTCTAGGTTTCCTGATTTTCGGAAGAACTTACATTATAAACTATGCAGAGAGGGTTAAACCTCTCTATGATCTAATAAAACCAGATTTTAAAAGAATCAATTGGTCTCAAAAACACACAGAAATTTTGAGATCTTTACAAACAGACATATTAATTAAAACAAAACTGCAAACACGCGATAAGACATGCAACCTTGTGATTCGAGTCATCCCAGGAAGATGCGGATTCACATACCTAACCTCAAATGAGGGAGAAAAGGTACCAATAACATATAAATCACATTTGTACACAGAAGCTGAAAAAACATTTGGCATTAAGGAAAACATTGTTCACGCGGTTCAAACAGCTGTAGCAAGGGAAAGATACCAAGCTGACGGCAGACAAATTACAGTCAGAACAGCGGAATCAGCCTTTGAGGCATTAACAACCCCATGTAATTTACCTACTATGGCACTGAATCCTTGATGGATACAATGGGAAGATTCTATTGCTACAGACAGAGTGAAATACTATTTTGATCCAGAGTTGACAAAATTAAAAAATCTAGAATATGAAAGAGAATATCCTCTGCCAATCGACATTCTGCCCGTACGACAGTACGCCTGTGTAATACATACAGACGGACATGCTCAGCCCTCAGTTTGGGGTGAACAAGCTTATAACGCCACATGCGAGATTACAAAAGACGTGTGGCGCGGAGGTAAAATTAAGACCTCTGTTTTCAAAAACACACTCAGTGGAAAACAATTCAGAACAACAAACTGACATAATAGCGTTAAAAATGGCGCTAGATAATGCGGATCGCGAATTCCCGACACTAATAGTGAGCGATTCATATTACTGCGTAAAATCATACAATAACGACTTGCAGAAATGGGTTGAAAACGGGTACAAAGATGACACAGGTGCAACAATAAAGCAAAAATCGCTTTGGGAACAAATAGTTCTTTTAAAGAAAGAACTACCAAAGACTCACGTGATACACTCACTGAGTCATCAGCGTGATGGCGTTCACATTGCAGGGAATTCATTGGCTGAGACAGCCACAGCGGAACCAACTAAATCGGCTTCCGTAGCTACAAAAAAGCGTTCAGTAAAATACATTGACGGGGAAACAATGCTGGCGGTAAAAACGTCATCAAAAGGCGACTGCTCAGCGCTACCCCTCATGTATCCACTCAATTATACATACATAATCGATGCAAACTCCGTTCCTTTTGCTCAAATCCCTGGAGTGGGGGATAGAGTGATTCCAAACATGGACAGGAGAGGCTTGTTAATAGCAGACGCACATATGGGTGAGGGTCTTAGACACCTTACACTTAAGGATTCTCTAGAAGAATTACAAACAACATACTGGTGGCCAGGAATGAGCCTGCAACATCATATATTTGCAAAAAACTGCCCAGACTGCAACAGAGATCGCAGTGGTGACCGAGACGGTGTACTGCCATGGCGTTTCACCCAATAAGGATTAGGCTATCGACGTGAAATACCCAGTATAAATAATGCGTCATATTAACATGTAGAGACTATTTTCACTTAAAATATAGACCCCAGCTCTCGGCTGACGTCTGAACTGTTATACGAAGATTTGCGAGTCTATAATGGCATATACGCAATTTGCATGCTACATTCTGACCAGGGTCCTGCTTTTTAGCTCTCGAGCTTATGAGACGGACATGGCCGGCATGGGCATAGCATTGCGGTACTCTTGTCACCTCCTTCCTGAGGGAAACTGGATGGTGTAAAGCAAAAACCAGGGCATAGAGCAATCTATAACAGCAAAGGTATTAGGTTCAGGAGCTGGGTGGGTCAAACATTTAATAAGTGTCCAACGTAGTCTTAATAATCTGCCAAGAAATTCTCTGAGAGGTCTCAGTCCGTACGAACTATTGTTTGGGACTAGAATGTTAATCCAGGACCTTGATAGTCAAACTTCAGTGGTTAAAGAAAAATGCTTTGATATCAAAGATCGTTTGGCTATTTTACAGGACTTAAACAAAAAAAGAAAAGACCTGAGCAACATAAAGTTGAAGCAACAGCCAACAGCCACTGAAGAGAAACCACCTGTCCCAGCAAGGCCTGTCTGGATTCCAAAAATCGGGGATCTGGTCAGAGAAAAGATCGCGGTGAAGAAGGAATTTGGGCCTTCTTACAGAAAAGCAGTTCCTGTCTTGTCTGTCAACGGGACAAGATCAGTAGTACTACCGCCCCTTGCTGGTAAAAAGGAGAACCGAGTTGTATCCATCGACCTGGTTAAACCACAATCATGTGGCCGATAACAAGTAGTAGGCCAAGTGGACTCCCAAGAAGTAGCAGAACACCAAAGTTTGCTACAAACACAGAGGTTCAAACTGAAGGACTAATCACAATTGATAATCCTACAGTGAATCAATAAGGACTATGCAACAAAGCCATGGAACTTAAACCTCTTGAAACCCAAATTAAATCAAGAAACACCAGTCTACAATGATGTAACCACAGACTATGCTATTGAAACAAAGAAAATTCCAAAAACAAAAAGGAATCAAGAAGCAATTGAAACAATTGACAGAACAGCATCAGGCTACTTCATCAATTCCGAGGATTTTTCTGAGGATCCAAGTGAACCTGAGGAACAGCCGACAAGAAAAATTCTTAAAGATAAAGCAAAGGTACTCTTTCATCAACTAAAAGAAACCTATCTAATTTCTCCATGGATTGAACTATGGGTGGCACTTGGAGTATTCATCCTCATACTTTGGCTCATCATGGTACTATGCTTGGGACACTTCATTGAGGGAAAATATGTTACAATGGACACAGCAAGTCAGAACATCAACTTGGTCCTGAAACCACACAAGTCTTCACACATCGAGAAAAGAGATCTTTTTTCAGTAAACTTCACAGCCAATCCTATACCCGGTGGGGTAGCATGGGACAAAACTGATTACGAAATCTATGGTCCGGTTGAGCTCCTGAAGTATCCTCATCAATTCAAGATTTCATTAAGTGACTTGGTAAAACCAAGCACATTCGCTGATGATTGGGACTTTGAAAGTATTAATGATAAGATGTCTGATCTAGTAATGTCAGCTACATTTACATAACATGATTATTTGCAAGGTTCATCTAATTACGATCAAATGTTTTGTTATAACCATTATGGCAACCATTATCTGCATAAATCTACTCAACCTAGAAATGTTTTAAAATGTAACCAATGGGAACATTGTGCAACTCCACCAAAAGGCAGTTCAAAGACATATTTTGATAAATATTCATACTTTTCAGGGTTCAACACAAGTAGTGCAGAATCATTTTATTTCAAATTGTTAAATAAGACAGGAGTGAAAACCATGCTTACAAACACAAAATTGATATATTCAGACTCATTCTTTGAAAAAATGAATACCTTCGGTTTTGATTTCTGGAACAATAACATTGAAACGAAAACAATCTGGGGCACAAAAGATTGGCAAGCGCAAGGTATAGAATCATTATTTAGAGCCTGCATGATCCCAGAACAAATTATATTTTTGAATTATACAATTTAACAAACATCCTGTCTTGGCCTAGCCAAAATTAAATACTTAAATAAACCGTCTATTCCAAAACCAACACCTAACAGTAATAGCACTACGGAGGTTGAGATAGACGTATCCCATATTTTAAACCAAAACAGAACACATGCTGATTGGAAACAATGGTTGATCTGGCCCACAGACACAAATAACTGTCAAGACAGATTCCTGAACAAAATACAGGGGTTCACATTGACCAGGCCAGACCCAAGATACTCCCAGAGACAACATCCAGGGATTGTAACTACTTATAGTGTGGGGAAACTCTGCCTTCAATGGCTACACACATCCACACTGTCAGAAATTAAGCAACACTTAACTTTACTTAAAGAAGGTGCTGACTTGCGTGATTTCATCATGGGACCACGCAAACAACGTCTAAAACGTTTCATAGCGGCCTCTATATATGCAGCTTACAACGAAGCTTGGAAAGTAACTCAAATTGAGACAGCAGAAAAAATACGGGAAATTGACCGTGTTAATTTGGAAAAATCACTTTCTGTTGTGGACAATGGGTTAATGACTCTGTCTTCCAGAATATATTCACTGGACAGTATTGTATCTTCTGCAATCGATATAATAGAACAAGACTTACTGATGTTGCAACACGGTCAGTCTCAATTACGTTCTATTGTACAGCTTGACTGGACGTTACAAAATCTGCGTTCAGGCTATGTGCCTTGGCGTTTAATCAACACAACGTCACTATTTAATATCTTTAACCTTACTGATAAACAAATCAGTTTGGCACAAAAGGGTGCTGACTATACAATTCTGAGCATTGAAAAACTTGAGAGATTACCATTGACAATGTCAGAACGACCTGTCATTGAATGGATAATACATGGGATAATAAATATTCCGATAACAACTTTCCAGTTTCAATACTGCCAAAAATATATACAGGCAGGCCAGTATGAAAGGTTGGGTAAAGGATACATTAAGTCTACATGGAACTTGCCCTGTACACACACATGTGTCAGTAACAACGGACAGAGTGTATTCCTTAGTGGTAATAATTGTGAAAAATCACTCAGTGGCATACTTCTGTGTCAGGGTATTAGTTTACATGGGGCCTGTGAAGGGACTTCGAATAACCTTTCATGTCACCAGTTAGGCACACCTGCAACACAAATAGAACCATTCTTTAGAAGACTTTCGAACGGGAGTTACATTCTAATTGTAGATCACAGATGTTGTGGCTTGCTGCAGGAAAACCTTATCTCATAAGCGTGACTTCCAGGGTCATGTGCTGTGAAAGAGTATTGTTCCCGAATGATGCTCCAGACAGGGAGGGAAGGTTATGGCCCAGTTTAAAAATCTCTTCTATTCGAATTGATACTTTAAGCAGAATGAAGACTGTGCTCCTACAGACGCCAACCCAGTTGACGTCATCAAAAGAAACGTATGATCTCCAAGTTGCAAGGACAACGGCAGAGATTCATTCAATGTTATCAACAAATTGCCCCCTACACTTCGCAGAAATGCTGAACAAAATCTTAAATATTTCTGATACAAGTGGTATCGCAAGTGTATTTAAGACAGTTTTTTCAGGCGCTTTAACACCATTCAAAGCGATCCTGGGTATTTTTCCAAATTTCGTCCATTCCATCTTTGGCGGACTTCCACTCCTGTTGGGACTCGTAGCAGGCATTTTATTCTTGCTACTCTTGCTTCGTTATGGCAAGCCATGTCACAGACAAGACTCCAGCTACAATGGAAGAAACGATCCTAGCTATCCGCTACAGGGACCGCATAACTAAAGTCCTTGGCTTAGCCCGGCTACGAGATCTGAATATGACCTGGTTTCTTTCATTCAGACCCATCTGGCAGAATTGTGTTATGCCTGTATTAAGGTGCATGCTATGCGGCGAAGAATGCGTGTTGGACACCTGTCTTACACTACAATCAGACGTACCATTGGATGCAGATACTTTGTTGGGTCCGGTAAAGGCTCATGCATTGTGCTGTCCCCAGCGGCTACCTATCATGATGACGGCATTCGTGGAAACTTCACCACTACGATTGAAGGGTAGTGAAGTACAAGATGAAAGCAGCATCGACCAGGTACGACCTTCTGTAAGCAGTTCTGATCAAACCATCAGTGAAAGCAATCATGCGCGTGACCGCATGGTAGCGACATTTTCTAACCTAGTCGAACTCTCACCAGAAGCTGTAGACTGTTTTTTCGAGAATCTATCTGAAATGATGTTTTCACCGGAACAGAGAGAATGATTTTAAACAAACTTGCACACGGCGTTCCCTGAACTCTGAATTTGGCCTTCAGTCTCTTGAAAACAAAATGACTGTGAACTATTTTTTTCTCTTCTCCCCTGAATAGCGAAAACTTTTTTCCAATTCCAAAATATTTACCTTTTTGGCACTTATCTTCTGCTTAAAGTAGAACTATTCTTAGAGAACAGAACTTCTATTCTTAGGAATACTAGAGATATTACATTACCTCAACCTCTAGTTTATATGCAATTAATTGTGTTTATATGTGATGAGATGGTCTCGCAATTTTTTTTTGTATCAAGAGCCATTTCATGTGTCATTTCGCAAATCATTCATGCCGATATAAAATGTGCATCTCCTTTTGAATGATTATACTGCTTCAATGCATACAGTACCTATACTCATTTCGTGCATTTTGCATACGCCATTTTCCCCCCAAATTTTTTGGGGGTGGTCCGGTATACACATACACTGTTAGTTATGTTTACTATTGTTTAGGTTAGTAAATATGTACATAAATTCGTGGAGTGGGTGTAGTGTGTTTATCTAGGTACCTATATTGATACTCCTATTTCTGACCCTTGTCCGGTTATTAATTCACTAATGTCCATACACCGGCACAGAAACCCGTCTTCAGATTAGGTCATAGCGCATGCTGTCCCATTAAGCAAGCACTATCCCTTCAGCCCCCTAGAGAAGCACACCAAGTTCTCAAAACAAATCAAACCTCCAACAGACCTGGGAAATCCCCGCAGCCATTGTTTTGATTTCGCTCGAGAACTCCTGCAAAGAATGTAAGAACAACCAGTCCTTATGACATTCTTGCTGACGTCTTATGTCCATCCTTACGTCAAACACGGCACCTTTCAGGTATAAATATACCGATGCTGACCTAAGCTAAGACACGGTGGTGACGAGCTTGGAGCAGCGCTACTTGCCGGAGAGCCCAGCTGATGCAGAAAAGCCCACGGGTCCTGCCCCTCCCTTTTGACGCGCTGAGAGAGACGCTGCATTTTCTCCTGCCGAGAAATCCAGCCTCCGGCGTTTCCAGCCGCCCTCGCGGGTAACTGGGATATCGAGTCCTGAGACAGAGATACCAACCCTCCAGCCTTCTAAATCCCAGGTACTGAACTGACTAACCCCTTACAGAGAATTCTTGAATCAGATTCTTGGCAAAAACAAACTTAACTTAAACTGCTACTTACTTACTCCCTCCCAAGTATTAGGCTGGGGTCCCGCAGGGGTCGGCGCTTAGCCCCACCCTTTTCAACATTTATGTGACCCCCCTTGCCAGACTTATTAGATCTTTCGGGATGGAGGTAGTTTCCTATGTGGATGACACCCAGATCCTCGTCTCTCTCTCCCAGTCAGTTACGTCGACTGCCTCCAATTTTAGATCTTGTATGGAGGCAGTCGGCCAATGGATAATTCACCACTCATTGAAACTGAATGGGGAGAAGACTGAGGTGATGGTGTTTGGAGGAAAGGAGGAGATTTGGTCAGTTGAGGGGTGGCCGGACTCACTGGGTGCCTGTCCTGATCCTACCTCCTCAGCCAAAAACCTCGGGGTTATGATTGATCCCATCCTTAGTATGTGCCAACAGGTCAACAGGACTGTATCGACCTGTTGGGGTATCATCCGCATACTAAGGAAAATCAGGCACTATCTTTCTTTGCAGGCAAGAAAGCAACTTGCCGTTGCCCTTCTGGGCTCTCGTCTGGACTACTGCAATGCGCTGTATGCGGGACTGAATAAAAGTCAGCTGCAGCGCTTGCAGGTGGTCCAGAATGCAGCAGCCAGATTTGTTCTGGATCTGCCCCGACGTGCCTCTGCCACCTCTGCCAGGAAGCAGCTCCACTGGCTTCCTGTTGAGGACCGGATACTTTTTAAGACTATGTGTATGGTCTACAAGGCTTTAGTAAAAAATAGCCTTACTGGCATTGGATCCATTTTGTCTCCTTACAATCCTGGCAGGAACCTTCGCTCCTCAAACAGACTTCTTCTCTCAGTTCCGCGCATTCGGAAAACCAGATGGGGTGGTAAAGCTTTTTCCAATCTGGCCCCAAAATGGTGGAACGCTCTCCCGCTTGAATTAAGGTCTCTTCCCACCCTACAATTATTTAGAACTGCCCTGAAGACCCACCTCTTTGTACGCGCGTACCTGTAGTTGTGCTCTGCATTTCTGATTTTTTTGATAGGCGCCTTGACACCTTTGGGTTTAGTTTGCGCAGTATAAATCGCATAATAAATAAATAAATAAATAGGCTTAGGTCAGGTACACCGGGGTAGGCGTAGTTAGAAGCACCAGTTGAGTACGATTAGTCAATGTATATATGTATGTATACCTTGTATCCATTTTAAGTATCATATGGCTAAGAAACCATATAAATGCTTTTACAGTATTATTTTATAATTCTGTTTTTACTGTATGCACTTTACTTAACTATAAGTATTGCAATAATAGCGATTCATTTCTCTTGTATGAGAAAAGAGACTGATCAATAAATAACATCTTTTTATTGAACCACGCCCATCTCTTATTTCTCTACAAACTGGTGAAACTAAGAATGCACGTACTGACTGAGTAAAATAGTTGTCTTTTGTTTTCACACGACTCTAGAGATATACTCTTGATTAGGGGAGAGCAAAGTTGTCATGTTCTATGGTTGTCAGAAACTAAATCCCTTCTTGTCTATCCAGGGAGGTTAAACTCCTCCTTGCCTATTCGAGAAAGTTTCTAGTGAACTCTGAGCTAGCTGGCACACATAACTTTAAGTCTAATATCGTCAGTAGAAGACCTAGTTAACCACAGTCCTACGTCTATACTATTGAAGATATTATTCCAATGCGCAGAGCCTATTGCGAAAATAGGAACTACACTACAACATGCATTGCTGTCTCTTCCCATTTCATAGTCTCCATAGGTGTTGGTCAGATTCCTAGCAGTCACAGTCATACCAGTGAGGCCTACACAATGTGAGATACTCCACTATGGGTTTTCGCTCTATATACTTCTCAATTGTGCAATTCTCGGGCATACATCACTTCAGTCAAAACATGTGCCACTGCATGCCATGCACATGTTTAACCCTCCCCACCATTCTATGTTGTGACACTGTACTGTGTGCAAATGATTTATATCCAGAAGTATTATGGTAATAAGCAATGTTTCATTAGGTGATATATGCTATTTGATTTCAGTCAAGGTTGCTGAGGTACAGTACAGATGGATTTCCAGCACAGTCCTCTTGTCTTGTTCCAGCATGGATGTTTGCCTTGGTTGCGTGGCAGTAGGTGATAGCAAAAGTGTGAAGCTGTTTGCTGGAACACTGTTACCCATCCTGGGCATGCATCTTCATCATTTTGCAGTCTTCATTGTTTACACTCCCAGCCCCCAAGCAAATCTGCCACCTTGAGCCTGATTGAAGCTGTGTGAGTGGTGCTTGTAAGTGGGGAGAGAGGAGCTGCATGCCAGGAAGAGTCAGCAAAGTTCCCCCTTTGGGGCCCTGAAGTTGTCACTAATGTAAATTGAGGGAGCCTCACACGTGTGCTTGTATTCTGCTTTGACTTTTCCTCTCCATTGTTGTGGTTGCGCCATCCACGATGAGGTGGTATTTCTGCCATGGTGGGATTCGATATATGATACATCGTAATCTGGTTGATGGATGGGACTTGATTCTGCACTCAGTTCTTTCTCTATTGGCTCTGTTTGCCACACTTGCATAAGGAAAAAATGTGCAGAGCCTGAAACACCGAGGCGGTCGGAAAAAGGCCTATGTTAGCCCATCGTAAATTTATGGCAGTCTCAATCACTGCATCAGGAGCAGAAACATCTACTGTTTTCCACCACTGCCACCACCACAGATGCAATTCTGTCCGCCATCGTAATCGGCCCCTTAGTGTAGATTTTTGGAGGTGCCTCCAAATGCATTAGGTAAAGTGATAATAGCAACCTTGGATTGCTGGGTGAGGGTCGTTTTTTAGTATGGCTTGTATCATTGACTGTTCAAAGTCAACCATTATTTTTTGGGGAAAGTAATTATTGCTTTCTTGTTTTACTTTGGTTAAAAGTTCAACAAAGGTGGTGGTTTACTCGTTTGGTAATATAGCATATATGAAGGGGATGTTTGTATGTTGATATAGTCCATGTATTGTATATAACTGGTAAAATGGTTTGGGACATATTTTAAAAGTTCCATCCATCATCCATCTCTCACAGTTTTGTAATTTTAGTAACTTTGTGGGAGTCCCAAACATTATTATTCTTTTGTCAGCTGATTTATTGTCATAAAGAAGAAATTGTTCTTCAGTATGAGTAACTGCGAGTTCAGGTGGTATTTCTACTTCAGCAAATCTTTTGGGGAGAGGTGTGGTGGTAGCAGTAGCTTTTTTAGTTCTAACTATTGTTCGTTTTAGTGAGGATATTGAGGGCATTTTACTGGTTGCATGGACTCTGGGGAGCATGTGTTAATATTTCTGTTGTGGGCGTTTTGAGATGCAGTGCTAATTTCTTTTATATTTTCTAAATCATTTCTAACTTCAATTTCAGCTATATTAGGGGGTGGTTATGCTCTCTAACATATCATACAGTTGTTTCCTTTGTAGCAGCCCTTCCATAACATTTGTTAGAATAATATTTGCTACATTTCCAGTTGACTTTGTTCCCTGTTTTTTTTTCTTGGGTGTGCACATACCCCATATAACATAATAACAATTTGCCTCTCTGGGAAGTAGTATATAGGGCCCCTTGAGTCATGGTGATGCTTTAAATGCTATGAGAAATGTATATACACATTAATAAAAGTATTCCTGTTCTGTTGTATTTTCTAAAACATATACATTGTTAATTTTATACTTACAATGTTGAATTTTGCAGCCTTTTTTCAATGTTGATGTTTTTCTTTGCTGTTTGCTTTTGGTATTTATTTAGAAATTCATGTAGAAAAAAAGAGTACTATTAATTAATTTGTTTAAAAAATGTGTTTTAGTTAATCTGAGAGTAATAATTCCCTTATTTGCAAATTGACTTTTCACACTGTTCTGCATTTTTGGGATGCTGTTCAGAATATCTGTAGAGGAGATATCACTTACAAAATACATTTTAATTATTTTTTTCATACACAATTGTTTTAAGAACAATTTTTGTAGCAGTAGTTTTAAAATGCTATTTTACTTACTTTGTGGAGCTGTAATCAGAGTTTTATATAATGCAGTTCAATGTTGTGTCAGCAATCCGGTAGAGTTTCTCCTTATTATTGCTTTTTTCGTTGCAAGGTAAAATAATGTTGATTTTGCGTGTGTTTATATAGTGTTTTATCAATTGTTGTTTCAATCTTATTGGGTAATTTTAATTGTATGTGTATTTCATTGGTTGTTGCTCCTTGTTTTAATTAATTTGGTAGTTGTTTTCTATATATGGAATTTTCTTGTCTATATTATTGTTATCTGTATTTTTGTCACTGTGTATGTTTTTTTAATGTATTTGATATTATTTATCGCACTTTTTTTGACTTTGATAATGTTGAAATCAATGTAAATGTTTCACAATATTTTGTAGTCAATATTTGTGTATTCTTTTAAATAAGTATAGGATGTCGATATTAGTGTATTCGATATTTTTGTCTCGATATTTTGGTAAGTCGATATTGTGTATCTCGATATTATGTCAGTGATCCATATCCATGTTGTGGAGATAGGTGTTAGTGCAGAATACTAAGTTTCCCTACATTTTCCTGTATATATCTGTGAGTGTGGGGAGAGCTGTGAGTGGAAAGGGAAATCTATTCTCACACAGTAATAAATATGGTTATTTCTGTGGGGAGAGGTGTCAGTGGAGAGGCTAGTACGTGCTATACTTGGTATGAAATAATGAGGTCTTACATGTGAGGTGAGTACCCTCCCTACCGTAATATGCACACTAATGAACCTGCGAAAAGTGTCAATGGAGAGTCTCTTTACACCCTACTCTACACAGCAGTAATCTTCATTCAAGGTATCAGTGGAGAGGGCATCTAGTAGCAGGGATTGTTAGAGACAAGTAATGTAACAAAGGAAAATGTAAATTCTTGCTCTTTGAATTTTTATGATCATGTGTGAAGCCCCACAGGATCAGAAAAAAAAGGGTAGAGAAAGTGTGGTGCAAATAAATTAGACCATTTATAACAGGATATGTTCAGTGAAAATAAACTTCCATTATAAAAGTACACTCTAGGGAGTGACTCATGAGTGTAAAGTAGCAAATATTGCCCCTTGGAGTAGACAATGAGGACTATGCAGCTTACTCTTGTGAGAGGCCTATGAGAGTCAACCATGCTATCTATGAGAGCATCATGGCTCTCACGAGTATCTCACAAGATTCATCAAGAAAGAAAAAGGGTGTACATAGTATAAACAACATGCATAATGTTAAGTATGGGGTAGCTCTGAAAAGATCTTTTTCAAGTTACATTTTCAACAATTGTATTTTTTTTTTATTTATCATTTGAACTTTTTTGTATTTTTTTTCAGGGATGGAACAAAAACAAGAAACTAAGAGTAAAAAGAACATCTCCTACAAAAAAGGAAGAGAAAGTGTAGAAAACAATGTTTACAAAATACCTAATGCTGAGGTAGACATTTATGATCATGGACAAGTCTCACCAGGTTGATAAGATGTGGACAAGCCTGATGAGTTATGAAGCTCTGCAGCTAACTCAGCCAGAGCAAGGCATTGAGGCTGCATAGCCCTCAAACATCACCACATCACAGTGGTGCTCATGTAATATTGCTTGTTCCGGCTGCTGCTGCTGAACTTTTTTTTGCATATGTTACAAATTAAATATTGGCAAGATACTTTCTTCCCAACAGGCCTCATATAAAGAAATTGCCAGACCAAGGACTTCCTGGGTGGTTGAGGTGGCTGACTTGCAGGAGTACGGTTACCATAACATGCTGATTACAGAAAATCGGTACAAAAGGGGGTGGTGATGGACGAAGCATCTGAACCAATCAAACACTCACACCCAGTCAAAAGATCTGGGTTTGATCCATCACCGTTCTTTAGCCCATTCTGCCACACCCAGTTCAGACATGGCTATATGAATATCAGTCTGACCCTGTGCCTCATGGGAACAGTCCAGCCCGAACTGCCAAGCCATGCCTTCCCTGGACCGGAAACAAGCTTCCGAGGACCGGTTTCTGGCATTCCAGCCGTCTTCAGTCCGGCATGCCTGAATCCAGTGGCAAAGTGAGCATGGGACTCACGTCTGAGCATGCCCTGCCACACTCATGGCGGCCAAAGCGGTACAAAAGGGGGTGGTGATGGACGGAGCATCTGAACCAATCAAACACTCACACCCAGTCAAAAGATCTGGGTTTGATCCATCACCGTTCTTTAGCCCACTCTGCCACCCCAGTTCAGACATGGCTATATGCAAATCAGTCTGACCCTGTGCCTCATGGGAACAGTCCAGCCCGAACTGCCAAGCCATGCCTTCCCTGGACCGGAAACAAGCTTCCGAGGACCGGTTTCTGGCATTCCAGCCATCTTTAGCCCGGCTTGCCTGAATCCAGTGGCAAAGTGAGCAAGGGACTCACGTCTGAGCATACCCTGCCACACTCATGGCGGCCAAAGCGGTACAAAAGGGGGTGGTGATGGACGGAGCATCTGAACCAATCAAACACTCACACCCAGTCAAAAGATCTGGGTTTGATCCATCACCGTTCTTTAGCCCACTCTGCCACCCCAATTCAGACATGGCTATATGCAAATCAGTCTGACCCTGTGCCTCATGGCACAGCCCGAACTGCCAAGACATGCCTTCCCTGGACCGGAAACAAGCTTCCGAGGACCGGTTTCTGGCATTCCAGCCGTCTTCAGCCAAGCTTGCCTGAATCCAGTGGCAAAGTGAGCAAGGGACTCACGTCTGAGCATACCCTGCCACACTCATGGCAGCCAAAGCGGTACAAAAGCGGGTGGTGATGGACGGAGCATCTGAACCAATCAAACACTCACAACCAGTCAAAAGATCTGGGTTCGAACCATCACCGTTCTTTAGCCCACTCTGCCACCCCAGTTCAGACATGGCTATATGCAAATCAGTCTGACCCTGTGCCTCATGGGAACAGTCCAGCCCGAACTGCCAAGCCATGCCTTCCCTGGACCGGAAACAAGCTTCCGAGGACCGGTTTCTGGCATTCCAGCCGTCTTCAGCCCGGCTTGCCTGAATCCAGTGGCAAAGTGAGCAAGGGACTCACGTCTGAGCATACCCTGCTACACTCATGGCGGCCAAAGCGGTGCAAAAGGGGGTAAAATCAGCAAAGTCAGGGAGGTAGCCAAAAAGGTCTAACCACAGCAAAACCCAATAGGTTAATGAAGCAACAAGAAAGGAATCTTTCTTTGCTAAATAAGACATCCATATGAACCAATCACAATATTTCCTTTGGATGTATTTCCTGTCCTTGGTATCCCTTGAGTGTCTCAGTGAGATCGTAAAAACAGAAAACGTTCTCAGTATCTCAATTGCAATAACACATCAACTGTTTTTCTACTTTAAAGAACACTTCTCATGTCTTTCTTTCTTCAAAAGAACAACAATACACTGCTATGATCTCAATTCCAAATGTACGATCTTGCAAGCACATTTCAAAAGTCAGACTGAAAGTACAGCAGTCTTAAAGTTCACGCAGGGGATTGTTAGCCATAAGTTTCTAAACAAAATAATTAATACAATATACATACTGGTCTGACTTCATTATTAAAGATTAGCATTCAATGATAACTGACCACATGAAAAACATCTCTGTACAATAGATCACAATGAAATTTATTACTCTTCGATCTCATAAGCCTCAGATAGTCACCCGCTATTCTCCTGTGAGAGCGATCACACACCTTAAGAATGGATGTACATAGTCAAAACACATAGTTTACAGCATTGGAAAAACTGATCAATGCCCTTTTGAACAAAGAGTAAGAAAACTATGCTGACAATAGTTTTGTATGTGTGAGTTACAAAAACTAAGAAGTTTAACCTTCTCAGAACAAACATTGCTGGAGTCGTTAGTTTCTATGTATTTTTAACTATATACTATAGGTTTCCTGGCAGGGAGCACAGCGGTAAACATCAACGGAGGAACTTTCCCTGTCCGCTGTCTGTGAGAACTACTCCCAGCCAATGAAAACACTTGGACTGTATTTTAAACAGCAGCAACATGGTAAAACTCACCTTGGCACATTCAGCTACTTAACCGGCACTGATGAGGCACACGCCGAAACGCGTCTGCCGGACGCTGATAACTGTGGACATCGCGAAGCTTGATAAATGTGCACCGGTGGAAATAAATCACTTTTGGGAAACCTGAGCATGTCAGACCTGTCTTTTTAAAAAAGCAGGATTGGAGGAATATATATATATATATATATATATATATATATATATATATATATATATATATATATATATATATATATATATATATATATATATATATATATATATATATATATATTTTAAAATCCCAAGAAATTTGCTGAAAAATCAATGTTGAAGTAACATTATAGTTAGGAATAACAAAAATATGCGTGTTCGAAATTGCCTAAAAACAGCAATGGTTGAAGAATCATAGCCAGATGTAATGAAAATATGAGTTTTCAATTAAAGAAACCTTAGAAATTCAATGAACAAAACTAAAGGTTGAGTAACATTATCAAAAAAACACAGAAAATCAGCTGCTATAGTTACAAACTATAACTTGAGCCCCCGCCATGCAATGCTTATAACTTCACATGACATCAGTTATGCCATGTATTAAGACATCAGTCATTACATCACTGATGACATCTCAAATCACCTCATTCATTACACCACCAATGATATCACTGCTGACATAATCCAATTAATGTTTTAGTTTGTTTTATAGGTTACATAGTGAAGGGTAACTACCATAAAAATTCTCAACCTAATTTTATCCAACCTGTACCTAGCTAATAGGTGTAAGTGTTTACAAACCACATTAGGGTTTAGGGATGATTAGTGGTATTGGGTGGTAAGGGTATTTTAGGGTTTTTGGGGTGGGTTGGGGCGGGTAGGGGCATAGGGTGGTAAGGGTATTTTAGGGGTTTGGGGTGCATAGGTGAATAGAGTGCTATGGGTTATTAATAAAGTTGGAGATTTTGGGGGATCCCACCAATTAAAATAAAATGAATGCATTGAAGAAAAGTTGGGGTTTGGCCGTCTTGTCTCCTCAACAAAAACATAAAAACTGAATTTCTATCTATCTATCTATCTATCTATCTATCTATCTATCTATCTATCTATCTATCTATCTATCTATCTATCTATCTATCTATCTATCTATCTGTCTATATATATCTCTATATATTTATATATATAGAGATAGATATGTATGTATGTGTGTATACATCACCACATAACAGTGGTGCTCATGTAATATTGCTTGTTCCGGCTGCTGCTGCTGAACTTTTTTTTGCATATGTTACAAATTAAATATTGGCAAGATACTTTCTTCCCACGAGGCCTCATATAAAGAAATTGCCAGACCAAGGACTTCCTGGGTGGTTGAGGTGGCTGACTTGCAGGAGTACGGTTACCATAACATGCTGATTACAGAAAATCGGTACAAAAGGGGGTGGTGATGGACGGAGCATCTGAACCAATCAAACACTCACACCCAGTCAAAAGATCTGAGTTTGATCCATCACCGTTCTTTAGCCCACTTTGCCACACCCAGTTCAGACATGGCTATATGCAAATCAGTCTGACCCTGTGCCTCATGGGAACAGTCCAGCCCGAACTGCCAAGCCATGCCTTCCCTGGACTGGAAACAAGCTTCCGAGGACCGGTTTCTGGCATTCCAGCCGTCTTCAGCCCAGCTTGCCTGAATCCAGTGGCAAAGTGAGCAAGGGACTCACGTCTGAGCATACCCTGCCACACTCATGGTGGCCAAAGTGGTACAAAAGGGGGTGGTGATGGACGGAGCATCTGAACCAATCAAACACTCAGACCCAGTCAAAGGATCTGGGTTTGCTCCATCACGGTTCTTTAGCCCACTCTGCCATCCCAGTTCAGACATGGCTATATGCAAATCAGTCTGACCCTGTGCCTCATGGGAACAGTCCAGCCCGAACTGCCAAGCCATGCCTTCCCTGGACCGGAAACAAGCTTCCGAGGACCGGTTTCTGGCATTCCAGCCGTCTTCAGCCCGGCTTGCCTGAATCCAGTGGCAAAGTGAGCAAGGGACTCACGTCTGAGCATACCCTGCCACACTCATGGCGGCCAAAGCGGTACAAAAGGGGGTAAAATCAACAAAGTCAGGGAGGTAGCCAAAAAGGTCTAACCACAGCAAAACCCAATAGGTTAATGAAGCAACAAGAAAGGAATCTGTCTTTGCTAAATAAGACATCCATATGAACCAATCACAATACTTCCTTTGGATGTATTTCCTGTCCTTGGTATCCCTTGAGTGTCTCAGTGAGATTGTAAAACAGAAAACGTTCTCAGTATCTCAATTGCAATAACACATCAACTGTTTTTCTACTTTAAAGAACACTTCTCATGTCTTTCTTTCTTCAAAAGAACAACAATACACTGCTATGATCTCAATTCCAAATGTACGATCTTGCAAGCACATTTCAAAAGTCAGACTGAAAGTACAGCAGTCTTAAAGTTCACGCAGGGGATTGTTAGCCATAAGGTTCTAAACAAAATAATTAATACAATATACATACTGGTCTGACTTCATTATTAAAGATTAGCATTCAATGATAACTGACCACATGAAAAACATCTCTGTACAATAGATCACAATGAAATTTATTACTCTTCGATCTCATAAGCCTCAGATAGTCACCCGCTATTCTCCTGTGAGAGCGATCACACACCTTAAGAATGGATGTACATAGTCAAAACACATAGTTTACAGCATTGGAAAAACTGATCAATGCCCTTTTGAACAAAGAGTAAGAAAACTATGCTGACAATAGTTTTGTATGTGTGAGTTACAAAAACTAAGAAGTTTAACCTTCTCAGCACAAACATTGCTGGAGTCGTTAGTTTCTATGTATTTTTAACTATATACTATAGGTTTCCTGGCAGGGAGCACAGCGGTAAACATCAACGGAGGAACTTTCCCTGTCCGCTGTCTGTGAGAACGACTACCAGCCAATGAAAACACTTGGACTGTATTTTAAACAGCAGCAACGTGGTAAAACTCACCTTGGCACATTCAGCTACTTAACCGGCACTGATGAGGCACACGCCGAAACGCGTCTGCCGGACGCTGATAACTGTGGACATCGCGAAGCTTGATAAATGTGCACCGGTGGAAATAAATCACTTTTGGGAAACCTGAGCATGTGTCAGACCTGTCTTTTTAAAAAAACAGGATTGGAGGAATATATATATATATATATATATATATATATATATATATATATATATATTACCTACTGGCGGTCGCCAGTAGGTAGTTATAGTTAGGACCTACTTTCCATAGGAAATCGTCAACATTCTATTTGGATTAACTTTGGCCCTGGTGGATGAATCTTTGCGAATTTCTCAAAGAAGATGGCTCGGTCCGCTGCGCTCCTTCCCTGAAAATTTGGGGGGGATTGGTGAAGTGGGGGCTGAGATAAAAGGGGGGTCCCAAAACGTGTTTTCTCCATGTTATTTTCCATAGGACGTTTAGACACGGCTACAGGTCGAACGGCTGAATGGATTTATAAGAAATTTGGCAAAACTGTAGAGTCTGGCTCGCAGATTACGCTTTTTGTGGAATGGTGTAAATCCGTTCAGTAGTTGCTGAGAAAATTAAAGTCAAAGTCAATTATATATCTATAAGCGCGGACGGGTGCGCACACTCAAGCGGCTGCGCGCGAGCGGAATTTTTTTTTGCTGCGTGACGCCTGTTAACGTTCGATTAGAAGGAAATCAGGAAGTGTTGACCGCCATTTTGTCACTGCGAGTAAATATATTGTCATTTCAAAGCGTTGGAACATGGAAAGGGGAGAAGGTAGAGATTGTTTTGCTGCGTAGGTTTTCTCAGGGTGTGCAGTAAGGTCCTTAAAGGCGAAAATATATATATTTTTTTGGGGAAAAAAGTTGCGGGGTGCGCGCACTCGGGCGCGCACACCTATTTACAAGAGTGTGAAAATGGAGATAAATCAGAAGTTTGAGTGCTTTGATATAAGGTGGCTCTGAAAAGAGCCCTTGTGTTAATTGAGTTTTTTCTGCATTTATAAGTAAGTACCGATGCAGAGTCTGATGTTGCAGAGGAAGATTCTGTTTCCCTCATCCGGGAAATGAACACCATCTGTCCTATAGATGTCTTGCATGTGGTAACGCAAGTTGTTGTGGTAAATAGAACCCATGCTATAATCTCTGAGGAAAGCAGAAACAGATTTATTTACATGTCTCCTTGCTTTCTCAATTTGTGCACAATGTTGATTGGACCAATTCCATTTCTGTCTTTGGCATATATTGGAATATACCAAGGCAGTTCGAGGAAAAAGTGTCATCAATTGTCGAAAGGTGTCTTTTAGAAGCATTTCCAGACCTACCCCAGTCAATGTGCCTAGATCGTTCCCACCACAGTGCACAATTATAAAGTCTGGTTCTGGGAGATGCATAAAAGTTTTCACCAATGGTATTAATTGGTGACATCTTAATCCTCTTTGCCCAATCCACGTTATCTGCACATTTGCTAAATCAAGGTTGGAAATTCGTCTGCTTGCTGCATATTTTCCACTCCAGTGAATATAGCTGCGTCCTAAAAGCCAAACCTTCATTTTCAAGGCAGATGCACTCGTACTCCGATGGGTTCTGGAAGTGGAATGGCAGTTAGAAGCTGAAAGTCAGGATAAAAAAATGGATGAGGCTTGGTGTGGTTGGAAAACAAAAGATGATTGGTTGATTTTAATACGTGAAGATTGAAGACTACGCTGCATGTTAATGTTATGTAAAAGAAAAAGTAGTATTGGGTGTGAAAAAAATGACATGTAACAGAGCTGTGGATAGGCAGGTGTTTCTGGAGGGAAAACAGTGTTGTTAGTTTGCTGTAGAACGTTGAGATATGAACTTTTGACCTGTGCCTTCAGCCAGGTGCAGAATGAGGTGTTACCATGGAAACAGCCAGAGATGGCAGTGGGTGATGGGTGACTTTTATGTGACATTGAAAATATTGTGAGGGACAATGAACTGAAATGTATATTTGAATACAAAATTTTGCGGGAGGAAATATGATTGGCTGAAGAGACATATATGAGTCTGTATTGACTGGATATCTGTGCCATTGAATTTTGGTTGCAGTGATAGCAGCATAATTGAGACTTCCGTCAAACGAATATCTATTTTGTGACTGTCACTGTTGTACATCGTACAAAGCATTGGTAAAGGTAAGTCTGTAATTGTTTGTTTTGTCATGTACCGTAAAAGAAAGGGTTCACGGGCTGTTATAGGCCTGTGGGTTCTAGTATGTGTAAATCAGGTCGACAAAAGAAAATATTAAGTTAGTACAGCTGAAGTTACGTGGAACACATAAATACTGTTTCAATATACAATCATTTTAGTTGAGATTATGGATTAAAAGAGAGAACGTGTATATTTGAAATGTTTATTCAGAAATGCACTGTTTTCAAGGCAAGTTTCTAATCTAATACGAGTACAGACATTGCAAAAAACAAAGTAATCGGTATAGCCACTAGTACATAAAATACAAACGGTATAGTTGATGAAAAAGATTTGCTATGTGGCGACATATTTACAACTTGATGCATCTAGGCAGATGTGTTATGCTGTAAAGTCCTGTGCCACATGAAACCTGCGTCAGGTTTCATATAGGCGTTTTGTTGCAGGTGGGCATTCATTTGCATGAAAGCCCTGTAAAACTAACACAGTGAAATTTAGAAGATTTCACTGAGTCAGCTTTATAGCATTCCTGAATCAAATCCTTACGCCTGTTTGAAACAGGCATAAGGAGTGATGCACCATGCAATGTGTGGCTTGCTCCTGTGCATTGGAGTAGACATGTCGTGCTTATGACGTGATTCCTGCAATGTGCTGCTTTTGCGGCACAGATGCGTGACGCATCTGTGTTGTTTTTGGTCAATGGTGTTCCACATTGTAAATGCGGCACACCATGGGTGGCAGAGCAGCGGTGCACATTAACTGGTGCATCTCTGGGGATGCGCCAGTTAACATAAATCTGCCCCTTTACATTTAAGTATGAGCAGGGGACACAGAGTTGGTGAAGCTTATCCAAGGTTAAAAAGAGATGAGTCCTGTTCACTGAAAACTTGGACATAGGACTCACCTCCTCAGCATCGCTGGACATGGCTAAATAATAGCTGCAAAATGTTACTCTTGTTAAACAATTTTACTATTATAGTCTCTGAGATTTGTCTCTTACTCTGCAACATCTCATTGTTGTTCTCTTTCTTAAAAGATAACGACAACATTAACCATGAGTGATAATGAGCAATCCGTTGATCTCGATCTTATCGTTGAACTTGTCATTGAAACATCAGTGGAAGTGGATCCCTTAGATGATTTAAATCCTGAGGATGATGAAGAACATGATGAGGATGCCGATTTGTCAGAATTGTATGACATAGGGTGGGAAGCTGACGTGCTTCAGCATATGGAACTATAAACATTTATTTTTTAAATTTACTGGAAATAAAAAGTGAAAATGTAAACCGTTTCATTTAAAATTAAACATAACTTGAAAAACAGGTTATGTGTAGTGTCTTTAATGAAATAGTCAAATATGCTCATAAAAATATTTCTAAACCAATGAAAAGCTTTATTAACAAGTCACATGACCTGTTATGCTTACGTTACGCGCTCCGCGCCCCGGATTGCTTCCGGGAAGCTTCGCGCCTCGCGTACCGGAGGACTTCCGGGTGCTCTAACGCGGCGTGTCATATGACGCATTATGCAACAACGCGATACGTCGTTGGGGCTCCACCGGAACTGATTGAATTGGTAGTCTACAGTGTTTCTGGAAGTTTCAGACTGAAGCTGGCGTTAGCATGAGAGCACCCCGTGGCTACGTCGTGGCCATTCTGCGAGCAATCATGGCAGAAGCTCCCCACCGGAACTCTGCGGGAGTGGGGCGCCCCGGTGACTCTTGTAGAATCTTCAAGGCTGATGGGACGCTTTTGGGAATGGGGCCCATGCCGTAGCAGTGAAGCGTCCGAGTTCCAGGGTTGTCCAGAGCCATCCTTGCAGGCCAGGCCCAAGTCTGTGGAGCCGACCGCCATTTCCTGAGCTCTGTGGCAGCCGCCTGTCGCTGTACCGCAAGAGTGGGTGCAATTCAGCCGGATGGTGGGTGAGACGCTGTAATAGCAAGAGCAGGCGTAATTGAGCTGGCCGAGCGAGGCAATGTGCTGCAGGAGCGGGCGCAACTCAGCTTGTCGAGTGAAGCGCTGGGGTGCAGCTGAGAAACCTCCACCTGGGGAGGTGGGGGAGGCTCGTTCGCGCCGCCTCTCCCTTCCAGTGCACCCTACGCCGTCTCCTGGCAGAGGTATATGTGATGGTTGGACCAGGGCACTGCAGGACGTGTCTTCAGGTCAAACGGATTGTGGGACAAGGTCCAGAATGGAAGAGTCACCAAAAGGTTAAAAGTTCCGCCGGACCCTGGGAGCCGGCCGTCTATGTCGAGTGAAGTGCTGGGGTGTAGCTGAGAAACCTCCACCTGGGGAGGTGGGGGAGGCTCGTTCGCGCCGCATCTCCCTTCCAGTGCACCCCACGCCGTCTCCTGGCGGAGGTATATGTGATGGTTGGACTAGGGCACCGCAGGACGTGTCTTAAGGTCAAACCTTCAAGTATGGCACCGAACATCCAGGACTTATGCCATTTGTGGAAGGCAGTTACATCGAAGAATCTCTGGGATCAAGCATATCCAGAGTCCTCCCCGGGGTATTTGCACAACGGTCCTCCACCCCTAGGCCGCCAGCTATGCTACCTTGACAGGAACAGTGTCATGCATTTGGATCGATGTTGCAGCAGGCTGACATGTAAATAGTTATTTAATGAAACGTTTTACCCTGTTACTTTGTTGGTGTGTTGTATATATTTTAATATTTGCATAGGGTTTGTGGTTATTTTGGGCGGGGTGGCTGGCGGAGCAAATTCACTGAAAAAACCATAAGTTATAGACCATAAATAGTTAAATATCTCAAGTCCTTCTGTGCACTCGATGGAGATACAGGTCGTCGATCAGAAAATGTGCTGGCCACCTCTAATGGTAATAGCGTGGCCAGGGCTTTTGTCGATGCCTCTGCAAATTGCACAGGGTGCATTTGTTTGACATGGCGCACCATGGTATGTATGGAAAAGGAATATTTTTTTGTTGGATTTCTTCTTGAGAGAAACGAGTCACATATCGTGCAGGTTACTTTTGGTGCATTTACTTTCTTTTGATCTTCAGGATAAGTGAAAAATTGCCAGATGAAAGATTCTTTTTTTCTTCTTAAAGGTAGTCGATCATTTTGGAAGTGTTGTTTTTATATTGCAGCAGGCTGGCATGTAAATAGTTATTTAATAAAACGTTTTACTCTGTTACTTTGCTGGTGTGTTCTATTTATTTATAATATTTGCATAGAGTTTGTCGTTATTTTGGGCGGGGTGGGCGGCGGCGCCGAGCTATGTTGCAGCCATCATGGCGTCGAGCTCGGTTTCTCCCACTAGTTTCATATTTCTCATGAGGGGTTGTTCCTAATGTTTCTATTTTAGCGAGGTCAAAAAGAGATCCTATCAGTGGCCTACTGATTTTGTTCGATTCTTTTTGTTTTCTCTAACGATTTTAAGTTAAAGTTTGCTAGTACGATACAGCGGCTAGTCCGCATTTTATATATGTCTTTTTTATTAGGGGTGTCCTCCGGTGGAGTCGGACGATCTACCTCTAATAAACGGTAAGTGTTCCTCTGAACATACAACCTGGGCCTGAAAGTCACTGAGTGAAATATCATACATTACAGTCAGCCACTTTCAAGACGCATTCCTTCAGTATCTGGTCACGTACGCCATTTGGAAGTAGCGGTCTAATTCAGCGAAGTTTCAAAACGTGAAAAGGAGTAAAATATTAACATATGTGCTTTAGGCTGTACAAAAAATGAAAAACACATACAACAAAAACCTGGACCGTTCATATTTGCAATATTTCTGCGTACTATACCTTTTAACCCTTAACTAATCGAGCTGAGCCATTTCACCTGTATTTTAGTTATATCGGAAATAGTGGTCTTTTATTCGAAACTTACCAATCTACACGTGACAACTACGTTTGCTTTCAAAAATCTTTAATAAGAATGTCGGTGCACAAATACGGGCCTACAACCCCGTGGGCCGGCCACAGAGCAGGCTGTACATGTGGGGATACTTATTAGTGGAAAACCTAATGGAGTCGGTGGTCGTTGATTTCATAATAAAAAGTGCGACAAGTGCAATAAAATCATATCGAAACTTCAGTGTGAGCGAGTATCATAAGTGTTGAAATTCGAACTTTCAATAATCATGATGCGCCAAAACTTAACAACAATTCATTGTCCGAATGTTCAATCAGTACCCATCTCATGTCAATTCATTGTCCGAACACATAATCAGTACCCATCCCATATCAATTCATTGTGTTTAAAAAAAAAACTGCATACATATCTCATGACACCAAGGCTGAGCAATCGGGGTACAACAAGGAGTTGAAAGTTTCATTTGTACCAGCGCCATTTTGGGTGTAGCCAGGCAGATCCAGGCATAGTCAAAATCTCCACCAACTCGTGGTTGGCCCAGAGCCTCTTTCGGCAGTCCAAAAGTTCCGTTAAAGGGCAACAGAAAGGATCGGCGGTATGAACCATCATTCAAAGGGGGAGGGAGGCAACAATTTTTTTCTACCGGGTCATACTGGGTTTTCACCGGAACTGATCCGAACTGTAGTCTGCAGGATTTTAGTCATTCAAACTGAGGCTGGCGCCAGCATGGGAGCGCCGACGTCTCGCGGCTACATTTTCATCGTTCCGCGGGCAATCATGGCAGTCATTCCCCATCGGGGGTGCCTGCGGGGGTCGGGGGCCCCCGTGGCTCTTATAGAATCTTCAAAGTCGAGGAGAACACTTCTGATTGTGGGACTCATTTCTTAACTAACAAGCAACCGGGCCATCCCTTCACGCCGGGCCCGCTCCTGCAGGGTCGACTGCCATTTTACGAGTTCCAGCAGTCACTGCATCACAAGAGTGGACGAACCCTTGTCGAGTGAGTGGAGCGTCGGGGGTGCCACTGGGGGCCTCCACCTGGGGAGGTGGGAGAGGCTCGTTCGCGCTGCCTCTCCCTCCCAGCGCACCCCATGCCGTTTTTCTCGGCGTTAATATTCATGATGGCCGGTCCAGGCGATGAGAGAGTGGGGGGGTCGGAGGCATAGGCAAGACATCCCCCCCCCCGGTGGCCTGCAAGGCGCCGCTTCAGGGCCGAACGGGGAGCTCATACCAAGCCGGGGCTGGACCAGGAGATACGGGGGGGGGTCGATGGCATGAGCAAGACATCCCCCCCGTGTTGTCGCAGCCATTATTGAAGAAAGAAGAGGAGGGGACGCCCGGATCCCGTCGGCCTCGGCTCCTCTTCTGGCCCACCTTATGCGACGACCTCCCCGGCCGACGGCTGGCAGCAGGACCCGCCCTACACGTGCCGAAGATCTCGTCTTCTGGATGGGCGTAGCCGCGGACCTGTTGCACTTCGGGAGTTTCCAGAATGGGGTAGGTATCTGCAGTGTGTATCTTTCTCATGTTACCGTTATTGGGGCGTGGCAGGCGGTGGGACAGACATGTTTGGAGCAGTGAGGGGTGGCGAAGCCTAGTTGCCTCGTGGCCGTCGCGATGTCAAGCTTGGCTTCTCTCACCATTTTCATGTTTCTTATTACGGGCTTATTTCTAACGTTTCTTATTTCTAGCGAAATCATGTGTTTTATCGTGAGCTATTTCTAGCGTTTTCCTATTTGTAGCGAAATGAAAAACTCATCAGTGGCCTACTGATTTTGCTTTCTTATTTCTTTCTCTTTTTTTTCCTTTCTAGCGTATTTCATGCTAAAGTTTCTGTTAACAGGATACGGTGATTACTTCGTTATTGTTGCATATGTCCTTTTTATTAGGGGTGCCCTCAGGTCGAGCCAGATGACCTACCTCTAATAAATGGTCCGGGTGGAACTAGTTTACCAATCAGTGGGGAGTAGATAGGCACGAGAGATTACAACGGGGGACAAAGGTCCACATTACCTACCCTTCACTACTTGCAAAGATTAGACAGAATATTTATTTTCTGCGTTATTTGCAAACAGTGAATGCCTCGAACGAACTATTCCTTGAACAATAAAATGTCCAAGTAATTAATCAATCAGTGGGGAGAAAAAATGGGCATGACGGATTACAATAGGGGACAAAAATCTGCATTACTTATCCTTCACTATCTGCAAAGGGGGGCAGACTATTTCTATTCTTCCCTGTTTGTAGACAGGGAATATCTCAAAGAGCAATAATCGATAAAAATCGATAACAAACAATCAGTGGGGAGAAAGATAGGCATGACGGATTACAATGGGGGACAAACGTCTGCTTTACCTATCCTTCACTATTTGCAAAGAGAGAGGAACGTTCCTATTCATCGCTGTTTGCAAATAGAAAATGTCTCAAAGAGAACCAATACTTCAAGTACAATCAATCAATCAATCAGATGGATAAAACCATCCTACCAATCGGACGTAAAGACGTCCTACTTAACCTTACCCGGACCGGACCGTGTGGGCAATTCTTCGCCTTCCCTTTTCCAGCGCCCAATCGTTCTCTTTCTCCATGTTTTTTACCGCAGCATTTTTGTGGGATTCCAGTCAGGACAGTAGGTCACTTGAGAGAGATCCGTTCGGAATCGGTGAAGCTCATTCAATTGGCAGCCGGACGAGGGCCCTCTCAAGGCAGGTATACTCCAATCGTTTAGATGTTCACCCCATCGTCTGGACCTCTCTTACCGGACCTTATGTCGCTGATGGACCCCGCGTTGGGACGCCAATTGTGGAAAAGTCAGCCCATAACGCACCTGATGCCCAGGCTGCTAGCGCAGGACGCCTCTTAGTTCCCATCTTGAACAATTACCAAATAAAGAGACGGGCGCTGGTAGCAGGAAAACAAGAACAGAGTTTTATTTCTCATGAGGAGAGCCTGTCATTTCGGACATTCGCATAGTGTCTTCAGGAGGTGCTCTAACAAGTTTCTCTGAGGCTTCGTCTTTTATACACATGTTTATGATGCACAAACATTCCTTATTGCAATAAAGACGCTTTGAAGTAGGAAAAAGCATGCTTGGAATCCCAGCTTCAGGCCTATTCCCATACCAGTCGCTCAGATGTCATCCTCCCCTCCTGAATGTAACAAGAGATTGTGATCTCTCAGCCGGACATTCCTACAGGACACGAGGGCAGGAGGGGATGATCAGATCAAAGGTTGGGCAGGCGATAAGATCGGGCACTTCGGTTGGTGTATCACGGTTTTGTTATGCTGGGCAGAAAAAAAGGGGGGGGTTGTACATCCACGAGGCTTGGTCTTAGGACTTGGGACCGGGTCGAAAGGCCAAGTGCAGCTGGGGGGGGCTCGTCAGCTGAGGGGAAGGGTGTTCTTGGGAGGAAATGGGGGGGGTGTGGGTCGAGCAGGAGGGTTACTTCTAGAGCAGGGTCATGCAGAGGGAGAGGGTTTTATGGCCGATGCATGAGCAGTGCGCGCGGGGAGGGGTGCCGGGGGTTTAACAAACGGGCAGAGAGGCCATGGTGCCTAAAATGGCTGTCGTGTACGTGTGTGCATGGGTCTATGCTGGCGGGATAACACAGTCAGTGTTTCGCGATATCCGTTCTGCTTACAACAAGGGGTACAGTGAACACAAATGAATGCCGCTTATGTGCATATACATTGCCATTTTCAACAAGCGAAGTTTCAAAACGTGAAATGAAGTAAATTCAAAATATTTGGATTTAATATATCTTTTGAGCTCGATTCAAGCATACAATTGTTAAAGTATAAAACCTTTTATATTTTTTTTTAAATACCAAGGTGTGTACATTCGGTCACGCACAAAAGTTTAAAAAGACATTCGGCTCCATTTAATGAAAATTTTCATAATATTAAAAAAGAAGCCTAGGTTTAGTCTCTTTGACGTATTATAAGTTCTTTGATGGGTCTATGAAGAAATTCAATAAGTTCAGATTGCAAAGTTTTCACGAAATATATAGGCGGGTGCGCGCAGTCGGTCGCGCACGAAAGCTTGGAAATGCGCTATCCATTTTATTGAGAACTGTTGCCGAGAGTGCGCAGACCGGGTCGCGCACGAAAGTTTAGAAAGGCTATTTTTATTTACAGACAAATTTTAATGCGTTGAAAAAAAGGCAAGGTACAGACTTTCTAATTCTGTATCGCTTTACAAGGAGTCTCTATGCAACTTGAACAGTGAAGAAAACGGCTTGTTTTCGAAAAAAATATTGCCAGAACTTTATTGACAAAAGTATAGGTTGTATACACGAGATAGTTAGGAATTAGCATTTTAAAAACCAATGAAATTCACTGAAAAAACCATAGGTTTTACACACGTTATAGTTAGGAACTAGCATTTACAAAACCTATGAAATTCACTGAAAAAACCATAGGTTTGACACCAGTTATAGTTAGCTGGAAATTTTATTGATATAAAACCAATGAAATTCCACGTTATAGTTAGTTGGACTCACTATAACTTGCGCGTGTAATGCACTGCTGATGACGTCACATATTACATCACTCATGACATCACTGATGACACCATCCTTGTGACACAGTGACAGACCTCCTTTCACTGTAATCTAACCCTTGAAACGCATATTCAAAAATAGAAACTAAAATGTTCAAAAAAATGGAGATACCCATACCAGTTACAACAACCAATTCAATAATTCCACCATCTATATACACATGCACTAATTCACCAACAGTTCTATATATTCACTCATACATATATTCAGTAATCATATGTAGTGATACACCTACACATCCTGTTACACACCGAAAGTCATCCAAAAATTATTCACACACATACTCACACATGCAAATAAACTATTGAAAATAAACAGCTATACACACACACTATTACTTTACTTCTAAGGAAACTTACACATACTTACTCTCTTAAAAAATCACTTATAGAAACATATACTAATTTAAAGAGGAACTCTTATAATCCTTCACTCTCACATATAGTCACTTATATACATCAATATTCACATATACTACATTAAATCAAATGTAGTTACTGATAAAGACACTAAAAAGACAGTCATTCACTCACTAACACAGACATATGCACACTAATCCACCCATACAGTCCTGCACATATGCTGTCTTCAAAACACATACAAACAGAGACTCAGTCATTCTTGCATCTATGTAGTAAGTAATACCCTCACCAAACCATGCAATCACTTATACTGATACTAAGGAAAACATCTAATAACCTATATACATACACATGTACCTACTCCTCAACCCATGCAGCCACTTATACACAAAGTGAAACACTAATACATATATTTAAATATTTAAGCATTACTCAGTAATATATGTATTCACTAAGATATTCAATAATATATACATATGTAACACATATTTATTTTTCAGAAAGACACACATTCACTGGATGGTGTCATCAGTGATGTCATGAGTGATGTAATATGTGACGTCATCAGCAGTGCATTACACGCGCAAGTTATAGTGAGTCCAACTAACTATAACGTGGAATTTCATTGGTTTTATATCAATAAAATTTCCAGCTAACTATAACTGGTGTCAAACCTATGGTTTTTTCAGTGAATTTCATAGGTTTTGTAAATGCTAGTTCCTAACTATAACGTGTGTAAAACCTATGGTTTTTTCAGTGAATATATATATATATATATATATATATATATATATATATATATGTATTTTAAAATCCCAAGAAATTTGCTGAAAAATCAATGTTGAAGTAACATTATAGTTAGGAATAACAAAAATATGTGTTGTCATGAGTGATGTAATATGTGACGTCATCAGCAGTGCATTACACGCGCAAGTTATAGTGAGTCCAACTAACTATAACGTGGAATTTCATTGGTTTTATATCAATAAAATTTCCAGCTAACTATAACTGGTGTCAAACCTATAGTTTTTTCAGTGAATTTCATAGGTTTTGTAAATGCTAGTTCCTAACTATAACGTGTGTAAAACCTATGGTTTTTTCAGTGAATATATATATATATATATATATATATATATATATATATATATGTATTTTAAAATCCCAAGAAATTTGCTGAAAAATCAATGTTGAAGTAACATTATAGTTAGGAATAACAAAATATGTGTGTTCGAAATTGCCTAAAAACAGCAATGGTTGAAGAATCATAGCCAGATGTAATGAAAATATGAGTTTTCAATTAAAGAAACCTTAGAAATTCAATGAACAAAACTAAAGGTTGAGTAACATTATCAAAAAAACACAGAAAATCAGCTGCTATAGTTAGTAACACAAACTATAACTTGAGCCCCCGCCATGCAATGCTTATAACTTCACATGACATCAGTTATGCCATGTATTAAGACATAAGTCATTACATCACTGATGACATCTCAAATCACCTCATTCATTACATCACCAATGATATCACTGCTGACATCATCCAATTAATGTTTTAGTTTGTTTTATAGGTTACATAGTGAAGGCTAACTACCATAAAAATTCTCAACCTAATTTTATTCAACCTGTACCTAGCTAATGGGTGTAAGTGTTTACAAACCGCATTAGGGTTTAGGGATGATAAGTGGTATTGGGTGGTAAGGGTATTTTAGGGTTTTTGGGGTGGGTTGGGGCGGGTAGGGGCATAGGGTGGTAAGGGTATTTTAGGGGTTTGGGGTGCAAAGGTGAATAGAGTGCTAAGGGTTATTAATAAAGTTGGGGATTTTGGGGGATCCCACCAATTAAAATAAAATGAATGCATTGAAGAAAAGTTGGGGTTTGGCAGTCTTGTCTCCTCAACAAAAACATAAAAACTGAATTTCTATCTATCTATCTATCTATCTATCTATCTATCTATCTATCTATCTATCTATCTGTCTATATATATCTCTATATATTTATATATATAGAGATAGATATGTATGTATGTGTGTATATATATATATATATATTACCTACTGGCGGTCGCCAGTAGGTATATATAGTTAGGATTTTTTCTCTATGGGTTTTTTGAAAATTCTATGTCTAATAACTTTGGCGTTTGTGGACGGAATTGGCTGAAATTTTCAGGAAAATGGCACATTTTGTTTCTGAGCAGCCCTTGAAAATTTGGGGGGGGTTCGTCCAGTGGGGGCCGAGAAAAAAGGGGGGTCCCAAAACGTGTTTTTAACATTGAGTTTTCCATAGGGCGGTTGGCCTCACTTTTAGCCCGAACGGCTGAATGGATTTGCACGAAACTTGGCAAAATTGTAGGGACTGGTAGCCCGATGTGCCTTTTGTAGGTCTCAATATATGTGCTCCAGTGGATTTTGAGAAATTAACGTTTTAAAAAAGATATATATCTGTAACAGCGGACCGGTTAGCGCTCTGGTTCGCGGACTTTTCGCGCAACGGAGCTTTGTGAAGCGAAGCTGATTGGTTCTCCGGCGTCTGTCAACATTCCAAACAGTCCGTAGCGGCCGCCATCTTGTCTCTCGGTAGGATCGAGAGACAAGAGGAGGTCAAAACAAAGGGGGAAATAACTATAAGGGGGCATAGTAGATCCTCGCTGACCCCCTAGGTTTGATGTGGAGGTTTTAAAAGGGCCCCGCGGGGCAAAAAAAAAAAAAAATAATAATAATTGAACGGCTGAATGGATTTGCACGAAACTTGGCAAAATATTAGGGACTGGTAGCCCGATGTGCCTTTGCTAGGTCTCAATATATGTGCTCCAGTGGTTTTTGAGAAATTAACGTTCAAAAAAAGATATATATCTGTAACAGCGCTCCGCTTCGCGTAACGGAGGTTTGCGAAGCTGATTGGTCATTCTGTCACTGGGCTATAGTTGGGCTACATCTGGCTGATATTTGGGCTACATTTGTTTTTTTGTGTGTCTGGCGGCCATCTTTGGGCTACATTGGGCTACATTGGGCTTCATTGGGCTACATTCGGCTAATTAGCAAATAGCTCATCGCAAACTAGGAATGGTAAAGAATCGCTATTTATTCCTTAAAGTTCGCTATTTAGGAAATGCAAATAACTTTGATGATACATATGGAGGTTCATCTCGAACAAGATAAGAAGCATAGGGATAGATTTATGATGACTGGCGCATCACCAGGGATGTGTTAGTCATTCTGTGCCGCTGTTCCGTCACCTATGGTGTGCTGCATTTACAATGCGGCGCATCACGGGGCAAAAACAGCACAGATGCGTGATGTATCTGTGCCGTAAAGGTGGCGCATTGCTGGAGTTGTATCGCAAGTGTGATGAAGGTCCAGCAAGGGTCGGGGGTGCCCCTGTCGCAGGGTTTCTGTTCTCACACAGAACTGTGGACAGAGGATTGGAACCTCGGCGAATTAGGGTGTCCCAAAACTCACGTTAGTAATCAAAAACTATTTAGCAAGCTAGGTACAGTGTCACATTGGATATAACAAACTCTCAATGTTTAGACAATCCAGAATATGAACTTATAGTACCTCAGGATACGTGGAACTCATGAACAGTCGGTCGTTATATATTTCTTAGAAACCAGAACATGGAGTTAAGAAGAACACATGTGTATTTGAAATGTTTATTTACTAATGCCGTCTTCTCAGGCGTAGTACCTTAGATAATAAAAGTACACATATTATCAGTAGCAAAATTACCAGCATAGTTACTAGTACATAAAAAGTGAATGGTGATAGTATGTTAACATGCTGTAAATGAATAAGAGTTAGCAACACTTATAAGCAGCCGCGGGCCGTGGAGGGAGTTACGGTGAGGCAGGGAGGCGGGGAGGGGGAGAAGCAGGGTGGAGAATACAAGTACACATATTATCAGTAGCAAAATTACCAGCATAGTTACTAGTACATAAAAAGCGAATGGTGACAGTATGTTAACATGCTGTAAATGAATAAGAGTTAGCAACACTTATAAGCAGCCGCGGGCCGTGGAGGGAGTTACGGTGGGGCAGGGAGGCGGGGAGGGGGAGGGGCAAGGTAGAGAGGGCTCCACCCTGCTTCTCCCCCTCCCCGCCTCCCTGCCTCACCGTAACTCCCTCCACGGCCCGCGGCTGCTTATATCTCACCCTCCCTAATACACATATTATATTATTTGCTAAGAAGGTCTCTTTGTGTTGGTTTAGGGCGTGCCCATACTTTAGTGTCTTAGATTTGAAGGAATCACATCAGCATACACCAGCTCTCTCTTCATGTGAACCGCATCAACTGTTGTGTATGTGTGTTCGGCAAAGCAATATAAAACCCGCCTCATGCCCAGAATTGGCAGAAGTTGCACTTATGTTATGAGTATGAAGTCGTGGAGATCAGACCTCATAACAATTCTGTATCGTGTTGTTCTTGAAACTTTAGCACTCGCTGTACAGATATAGTTTAACAAGTAAAGCAGATAGTAGACCAATAACATATTATTCTCATGTAAACCACGATGAACTACTAGGTGGAAAGCTAAAGCAACAACTAAATGTCGTGTGCAGAAGTTGCAAAAAAGGAAAAATGGCGTTTAAACCGGTAATGAGCCCATGCTAACTTAACACGGTGTAAAGATATCCAGGACCTAGATGACACCTCCTCATGATCCGGAAACGAACTGAATAAGATAATAGAAGTGCCATCTCATGAGAGCAGATTGCAAGTTTATATGTGGACGGTCCGCAAGGTAAAGCATTAAAAACTAGGAAAATTCAATGCTAAAGAAAAATAAAACAGCCAAGTACTTTATCGAGTCTTAAGCCAATAGGCAAGGTAAATAATAAAAACTTGACAATTAAGTCAATGAATTGTCAATGAAATTCTAGTACTCAGCATATGAAACATGAAAAAGGTCTATGACATAACTGTGTATGCAAAATAAGCTGCAACAGCCTCCAACAGGAAGTCACCGTCTTCATCCGAAAACAGTTCAGCCATCCAATTTAAAAGCGGAAAAGAACATACGTGCTCTCCCAGCACCGGATCCTCTATCACCATCAGAGGACAGCTCGGTGGGTTTTCAAGAAAGCTGTGTTCCAAGAAAGACTGTGCTGCCGCCAGTAAATTCCAGGGACCAAGTAGTCCATGCATCAATGCCACAGCCATAATCCTTTCGCCAGGACAAATCAACTCGTGAGTAATGATAGGAGTCATCAGCTGATTAAAGTCGACGTCAGGAGAAACCGGTCCGCAGAGACACAAATCAATGGCCCAATCGAAATCACAGGTCAGGCAGTGAAATACAGGCTGGACACAGGTGAAGTAGGAGAACCGAAAAGATAATCCATATGCCGTGCTTAATATCGCCAACGGCATTGTGCCATAATATTCTAGCATGCGATTGCGGAACAGTGTCAGCAGCTGCAGGGTCGGAGGTTGCATAGGAGGGACATCCATATTTAAAAATGTAAAAAAGCACAAGAGCGTCCGCTGGTAATGCAAGTAAAAATGCAATCCACGAACCAGAGTGGAGAAAATGGAATGAAAGGGAGCAGGGATGACTCCAAAGATTTTCTCAAATGAAGTCACGAGACCACTGGTAACAACTTTAAAAAAGTGTGCCAGGGATTTTGTGGAGGATGCGTTAAAGATAGTCGGAAACATGTTGCTGAAATTGAAAGGCAAACCTGTGTACGGGTGTTCGCTATGTGAAGTACGAAAGTTTCACGGGCCGAACTCAAGGCCACCTCTCTCTGAGACAAAAGAGCTCTTATTCTTGTCATGCCGTTGAAACGTGTCCCAAGGTTGGTATTTGTGGCCAGATTGAAAACTCCCTATGTTCATGTGTGGGAGGAAATAGAACATTTCTGCAGCAAATAACCCGTTCACTTACTGTTACGATAAAAGGAATACTTTTAATTAACTCAGAACAATCTTCATTATTGAGCATCAAATAACTACCATTTTCCAACAACTTGAACGTGGGGATGATAGCAGGAACTGGCGTGCCTTGCAACACGCAAGCCATATTTGGTCGGTGTTTGTTGCATGAATCGTGTAACTGTATGTGCCTACACATTAGTGAATGATCTGGCGTCTCAGTGCATTCCTCTCCATTCAGATAAACTTCTTGATCATCTTTGAAACATCTGTATGTGTATGGAAGCGACCAGACCTCATGAACAAAAGCACTACCTAAAGGTTCATAAAGACCTATTGGTATATATTTCATACAATTTGAAAACTTATATAAAGCAAAAGGCAGCGTTATTAAACCGTGGATAAGGCATGTTGCCAAAAAACCCGCAATCCTCTGCTGATGATGTCACTGAGCATGTCATGAATGATGTAATATGTGACATCATCAGTAGTGGATTATGGGTAATAGTATCTCTAGTTTACTCCCCTATAGCTGTCTTTCTTTTAACATAAGTGTGTGTTTACTTCCCTTATACTTACTGTTTTTGGTTCGCTTCCAGTTCGCGTACCAGCGAGCGAACTAGGAAGCGAACTAAGAGAAATAGAGGTTGGCACAGTTCCAAATATTGTACCAATTTTTTAATAACGGGGAGGTAGTTCTGAAAAGAACTTTTTTTTTTATTTTTCTGAACATTTTTTTAATGTTTTTGAATTTTTCGGAACAGTTTTATATTTTTTTGGGTTTTTCTTGGAGGGGGCAATGAAAACGATTCATTGTAAAGGGCTCAACAGGAGCAACAAAACAAAAAAAAGAAGTATTTATTATTTTGGGCGTTTCGGACAAACTTGCATATGATAGTCAATAGCTCTGTTGATCAGAGTGATGCTTCTTTCTCCGTAGGAAATGAATCCATCGCAAAATACGCAGGTGTGTTTTACTTCACCAAATCTCATTTGTATATTTGGCACCATCTCCCTGCCCTCTGGTCCCGTTACTTCCGGTACAACAGATCTTCTGGCCATAATAGGGAGATTATCTAGGTCGTTCCGAAACTGTGCAGCACTGTAGTTGTTAGGATGCCACCTAGTCATATGGCGATGCATTGTGTAGTTTCCGAAACTGTATTTTTTGTCGTTCCCTCTGGACAGTCTATCTTGACATATAAGGCAAGTAACGTATCTTGCATTTACTTTTTTCTGACCTTTGGGAATTTTAAAAAATTGCCAAATGAAGTTTTCTTTCCGGTGAGACGTCTTGGGCTGCTCAGGCAAAAACTGCCTCTCTTCGTGCTCGTCCTCCTGTTCCTCTTCTTCTTCTTCTTGTTGAATTACAACTTGAGCAGGTGGTCCACTCTTCCTTGGATGTGGTGGAGGTGGTGGGGAAGCACCAGCTGAAGCTACTAAAGAAGCCATTGCTCAGTGATCACAAAGGGTCTTTCTCTCACAATGATGAAAGTCAGAGTGAGGAAAGAAGGAGGGATTTTCATCATTTGGGAAAAACAAGAGTTCTCAACCAATCAAAAGTGTTCATTTTAGATTATATGACCTAGTCTTACATCATTAGGAAACCAAAAGTGAAATGAACCAATGAAAAGTGTTATTACCAAGTCACATGACTTGCTGTGTTTACGTTAAGCGCTTTGCAGGGCCTCCCGGTTTGCTTCCAGAAACCTGCGCTTTGGCACTCGCTTCGCGTACCAGTTCGCTAACGTAGCACGTCATATGACGTATCACGCGACAACGTGGAACGTCATGCGGACGGGAGGCGTCACGATGTTGTTTTCTAACGCGGCACTTGCGGTAAAGAAACGTTTACCGGCTCGCGGTCTATTTCGCGGCATCAAGGTCAGCTAACGGGAAGCTTCCCGATTCGCGAAGCGGGAACGAAGAAAAAAAAATATTTTAAAAAAAAATTATTCATAAACATATAAAATATATTTTTGGATTTAAAGAAGAATACATTTTACAGCTACAGATATTAGCTGTTAAAAAAACAATGAAATTCACAGAAAAAACCATAGGTTATAGACCATATATAGTTAGGAATTAGCATTTACAAAACCTTGAAAATTCACTGAAAAAACCATAGGTTATAGACCATATATAGTTAGGAATTAGCATTTAGAAAACCTTATTTTACTCACACAAAACCATTGAAATTCCATATATAGTTAGTTGCACTAACTATATATCGCGCACCCGCAATCCACTGCTGATGATGTCACATATTACATCATTCATGACATGGTCAGTGACATCACTGATGACATCACTGATGACAACATCCAGTGATTATGTGTTTCTGTAAAGTTTAAATATGTTTTACATATTGAAGAATGAGTGGATGTATAAGTGTCTGAATGAAGGTTTTAGTAGGTGCGTGATTGACTGTATGAGTGAGTGATTAAATGCGTCTTACTGAATGCACGGGTTAGTGACTAAACTGTCTTAATTTGTGCATCATTATGTCTGTTGTGATGTAAACTGCTGCATGTGTTGATCATTAGCTATACGAGAGGCTATATGTGTTATTAATTGGTTGCCCAAGTATTTCTATGGGAGATTGAGTTTGTGTGGGGGTGGCTGGAAGGTGTGTGACTCTGTGCATAGATGTGTGAGCAGTTTATTCACTAGGTGTATGAGTTCAAGAGTGCATGTGGAAACAGCTACATGGGCAGTTGACTGTGTGCATGAGTGTATTGATGAGTGAATGGATATCTCAATGCTACATGTCATAGTAAGTACATATGTCAAACACAGTACATGTGAGAGTTGGCATATATAAATAACTGTGCATGAGAGCCACTGAGTGAGTGGTTGTATCGATCATTGTGAACTTGTATCAGGGATTGTATAAGAGAGTAAATATGTGTTAGTATATGTTTCAATAAGTAAGGTGTGTATAACTGTATAGTTGAAGAAATGGAGGTGAGATTGTTTCTTTGCATGACTGACTGGGTGTGTGAGTAACTCCATGGATGAGTGGCAGTGTGTGAGTGTCTGTATACACTGAGTGTATCTAAGGTTATATTAGAGTCTGAAGAAGTTTATCGTATTAGCACAAGAATGATGCCAAATGAGACGTCATCAGTGATGTCATCAGTGATGTCATTTGAGATGTCATCAGTGATGTCATCAGTGATGTCACTGACCATGTCATGAATGATGTAATATGTGACATCATCAGCAGTGGATTGCGGGTGCGCGATATATAGTTAGTGCAACTAACTATATATGGAATTTCAATGGTTTTGTGTGAGTAAAATAAGGTTTTCTAAATGCTAATTCCTAACTATATATGGTCTATAACCTATGGTTTTTTCAGTGAATATATATATATATATAAAAGAAAAACAACTTCTCTCGAAGAAAGAAGCAGAAGCCACAGCGGGGATACGAGGACAACACTTTTTATTTTCAAAAAGATGGCGAATGCATCTCGGCCGGTCTGGCCTTCATCAGCGCCTGCGGTCGATAGAAAGGAAGTCCTGGAAAGCTGCAGTTCTAGTGCATCCTTGCCGCACTATGATAGGTGCAAGTGTCCGCTCCGCCCCTCAACACTCATTAGCTCAAATGATGATTCATCAGGTCCGCGGGCTGCGGACTCCGAACCCCAGAATGCAACAGAATGCAACAGTGGCTCCCGAGTGAGAAGTGTTCAGGGTCGGAAAGATAGCGGAAGGTAGGGTGTAACTGCATAAGTCCTTGAACCCCGCATTTATGAAAACAAAGTTTGTTGCCTCGAGTCCCCAAACCCCATCAGCCAATCGTCCGAGTTGCAATAGTGGTGAGCAGGAGGACAGTGCATCCCGCCCTGGCTGAGGCAATGCCTCGCTTCCCCTTTCAATTTGCTCGGCCTGTCGGCGAGCCAGGAGATGTTCAAACCTTGAAGAAAAAATGATGCCGAAGCAGGAACCAGGTTCTCCGGGCCACTTGTGATGGGGGGGCTTCTGAACGCGCTTCTGGGACACGCGTGAAATTGTAGAAAATACAACTTCTCTCGAAGAAAAAAGCAGAAGCCACAGCGGGGATACGAGGACAACACTTTTTATTTTCAAAAAGATGGCGAATGCATTTCGGCCGGTCTGGCCTTCATCAGCGCCTGCGGTCGATAGAAAGGAAGTCCTGGAAAGCTGCAGTTCTAGTGCATCCCTGCCACACTATGATAGGTGCGAGTGTCCGCTCCGCCCCTCAACACTCATTAGCTCAAATGATGATTCATCAGGTCCGCGGGCTGCGGACTCCGAACCCCAGAATGCAACAGTGGCTCCCCGCTGAGAAGTGTTCAGGGTCGGAAAGATAGCAGAAGGTAGGGTGTAACTGCATAAGTCCTTGAACCCCGCATTTATGAAGACAAAGTTTGCTGCCTCGAGTCCCCAAACCCCATCAGCCAATCGTCCGAGTTGCAATAGTGGTGAGCAGGAGGACAGTGTATCCCGCCCTGGCTGAGGCAATGCCTCGCTTCCCCTTTCAATTCGCTCGGACTGTCGGCGAGCCAGGAGATGTTCAAACCTTGAAGAAAAAATGATGCCGAAGCAGGAACCAGATTCTCCGGGCCACTTGTGATGGGGGGGCTTCTGAACGCGCTTCTGGGACACGCGTGAAATTGTAGAAAAAACAACTTCTCTCGAAGAAAGAAGCAGAAGCCACAGCGTGGATACGAGGACAACACTTTTTATTTTCAAAAGGATGGCGAATGCATTTCGGCCGGTCTGGCCTTCATCAGCGCCTGCGGTCGATAGAAAGGAAGTCCTGGAAAGCTGCAGTTCTAGTGCATCCCTGCCGCACTATGATAGGTGCGAGTGTCCGCTCCGCCCCTCAACACTGCGGAAGGTAGGGTGTAACTGCATAAGTCCTTGAACCCCCGCATTTATGAAAACAAAGTTTGCTGCCTCGAGTCCTCAAACCCCATCAGCCAATCGTCCGAGTTGCAATAGTGGTGAGCAGGAGGACAGTGAGTGCATATATTTCACCTACCTTATTTATACGTATCTGTGTGGTAAAGGTATGCGTGGCACAGACAGATGCATGCACTGTAAAAAATGTGTGGTATATGCCTGCATTGTAAGGCATATAACCTTCTCAAGTACATTACCAACTTCCAGAACTCATCAATGAGCAGTTTAAGACTAAACCCCAGGCTTATGTCATTCTGTGGAAAATAAAAGACTTACCTTTTCAGAATATGCCCTGTTAATGAGTAGTTCTCCTCAATGTTCATCTCATCAGATTTACTTTTAGATCCCTTTCCTTTCCTATTCAGACACAGAATGCTATTCTTCCTATAACATTTACTCCATATTCCTGATATTTGTTTGAGTTGGAAAATCTGTGTAAGTGCTGTTATTACTAAAACTGTTACATGTAATCTGTTGTACTATGTGTACAACATCCACAATCACCTGAGTGATGAAGCACTATAGAAAACGCTCCTATAAATAAATAAATACGTAATTGCAAAACCTATAGTCATCATGTCTTGACAGAAAGTTGAATTGACAGGTTATAATGAAGGATTTGTGTTGAGCATGGCAATATATGTATGATTGCATTTGTAATTTCTTCTCAATAGCAGTTCTTCTTTGCCTTTAAATTGCACAAGGAAAACGTTGTTTAACAATCTGTAGTTTTAACACACAAAACTATGCTTATAAGTTATACATGAAATACAGTGTATGTCTGATGGGCAACTAAAATGTGTTAAACTGGTGCATCCCCATTCCCAAAAGCCCTGGTAAAGCAAATAGCAAGCAGGAGCAGTGACAGCAACATGTGGGTGCCAGCAGATGCTAAAAGCAATCCAGTGAAGGTAATCATTGTCAGTGGGAGCATTGTATCAGGTCACCAGGGCATTCATATTTGATGACAGCAGCTTGACAAGAGAACAGTAGACCAGCAGTGGCAGCATAATTGATCCTTCTGGGTGCTCATCATTATAAGGGCAACGTTGTGGGAGACACGAGAAGCCGTATAATGGGACCTACTGGGCTTTGCACATGGTAAGATTCAGGGCCCGCATTAGGGTGCTGTGTTCAGCTACACCTGGCCTTAACGTCTGGGGGAGGGGGAGTGCTGTGTTCAGAAATAACTTAAGGGTTTAAAAGCACCTGCTTCAGAGTTTTTTATGTGGCCAGCAGTTTTCAAGCAACAATAAAAATATCAAGATAACTGGTTATTAATGTTCCGGCTGGAGAGAGATTGGGCATTTTTCTGGTGGAAATTGTGACCTCTCAAAAAAGAGGAAGATAAGAGGAAAAACTCAGAAGGGCTTGTCCTCCTACTTCTTTGCACCAAAAAACAAAAGAGCCCATCCACTTTACATGGACTAACCCTCCACCTGACAAAGAAAACTCTTTGTTTAATTATATAATCTTCACCCACCAGGGTTATCCCTTGGTGGAATGCTTCATCATTGGGTTCATCCTGTTCCGCTGTGGAATGGGGCATGTTGCAACCTACGAATTATGTAGGAGTTCTTATAGATGTATTCCTAATGATGGACATAGGAGTCGGGGGTCTTAAATGAAAAGTTAAAGTTAAAAATATGTACTTGACGGTATGGTTAAAAATAGGGGAAAATGGAAAGTGGAGGTTATAATGTATCTGCCTTTCTAGTTGTCCACATGTTTCAAGCCAAATCCCATGGATTTGTTTAGGACAATGGATCTAACTCCCTGATGCTACTACTTTTAAAGTGTTGTATAGCTGCATACGCTCTGAAAGCTAATTATATAAAAGTACATCACCTACTTAGTGTTTTCATTGATAAGCATATAAGTAGTGTGTTTGATACTGTATACTGCCAAGAATTTGGTAGGCTAACTCTCCCATTATGTATCACAGATACCCAAGCGGTAAAGCCAAGTAGGTGCTGTATTTTTATATCATTAGCATCATAATATAAACATTAATGGTAGGAAGTATCATCATTTTGATTGTGTCAAGGTGACCTCACCACGAGAAAAATAATGGTGACCAACCATGTGTAAGTTTAGCAAATTTAGAGAGAAGAACTTCCCTATTAGATTGTAGAGTGTCTCCAAGATTAGTGCAATACAAGATCCCTAGACATTTTATCTTATCCGGATTCAAAGAGAGTCCCTTTCCAGCAAAGGGGCTTTGAAACTGAACTTGTTCAAAGGCATCACTTCAGATTTTTCTATAATAAGCTTACATCCAGACACCTCAGAATGTGCTCTCAACTCTTCAACGGAATATGGAAGGGAGGATCCCGGTTTGTAAATATAAATAAGGATGTCATCTACATATGCAGCAAATTTAAAGTGTATGTTCTTTAGTTGAAAATCAGAGTGGGCATCAAAATGCTTCAATCTATATAGAAAGGGAACAAGTGCGATGGGGGATAGCCTTGCCTTTATTAAGAGGAAAGTGTGAGGATTGTACTCCATTTACCACTACCGAAGAATGGGGCGATACATATAGTAAAGAGTTAGCTGTAGGAATTTTGCACCGAATCCATGCCAACAAAGGGCATACATTAGGAATTGTCAATTAACTCTTCTTCTGCACTTCAAAATACTTTATTCGGTTTTGCAAGTATGAAAACCATAAAAGCAACATTACTTTAATAATAAAATGGGGCAATTTATAAAACATATACATTAGCCGTAAACAAATGTTGGAAATAGTTCATTCAAATTCATTCAAATATTGACACAAACATATTAAAAACTGGCACCCATGCAATATATACGGACTCTATGAATTTTAGTTAAAACAGTAGCCACAATGTAGGGCGCCATTAGTTCGGAAAGCATTTTCTCAATCTCAATGCCACAAATAAGGTGCTTTCTGGTTTTAGCATTTGCAAGAAGCAGAGAGCTGGGCAAACCTGAATAAAATTCATCTTATTTAAAAGGGGCTTTAAAAAGAACCTCCGGAGAGCATCATAGTGGTGGCAAAAAAACATGAAGTGCGTCAGGTCCTGTGGAGATAAATCATCGCAGCCACAGGGAGACAACACCTGGCCACTATGGCTTCCCTTCGGAACAGCAAGTAAGAGATGATAGTAATCATACCTGAACCTAGTTAATAGGAACCGCTCGTGGGAAGAGAGGGGCCACGTAAGATATGGTTCCAGCGATGGTACACGTTTTAAGCAGCTTAAATTTGCGTACGCTGTGTTTTACCAAGTCTGCCCCATCTCTGTTTAATTTTTGCCATAGAGTAAAAGTCTTTTTTACATAAACCACATCCCCAGCGGTAATCGTATCAGGACTTAGAAAAAGGTCGGGACGCCCCAGTTCATTAAAACAGGTTTTTAAGTATTTTAACCAGGAGATGTTAAGCATATTATCCAAGGACAAGATCTCCTTGAGCAACTGGTGATTAAGGGTAAGATCTTTATTTAACCAGCACTTAAGCCAAAAGAGCAAAGGGCGCATGGCTAAAGTGTCACCAAAGAATGGGAGCCCGGTTTCTGCATGAGTTATTAAATTTGAAGTTCCTTTGGGTACTCCCAATAGCTGTTTTAGGAAGTTGTTCTCCACCACCTGCTTGCCCTTGGCTGCTACATATCCCCATAGCTCGCTGCCATATCTGCCAATTGTAATGCTTTTCACCTGGTATAACTTCAGCATTGCGGCGATTGGGCGCTTGCCCATTTTAGTCGCAAAGCTGAAGATATCGGTTTTCGCCCGTATAATCTCTCCTTTGTTCCTCTCAACTATGGCGCCCCAATTTAGGTGGTCATGAAATAGGACACCCAAGTAGGAGAAAGTTGTAGTTATGGGCACCTTTTTATTATTCACCATGAAAGGGTAATTACGCTTCGGACAAGTCCCAACCTGTAGCATGTAGGATTTAGTGTTGTTTATGGCTAGATCACGGTCAGCCATAAAACTACGAAAGGCATTCAATAAAGACTGCAGACCTCTTGTGGTTCTAGCCAGAAGGACCGCATCATCCGCATAAAGCAGGACGGGAAGGCCCCTACGCCCTACATATGGAAAGTCCACTCCAGTTTCGGTCAGAGTCTTGTCCAGCTCGTTAATATACAAATTGAAAAGAAAAGGGGCTAAAATACAACCTTGCCTTACTCCGCGTTCAACAGTAAAATCCCTTGATACTCCAAGGTCCTGGGAAAATTGCGATTCTCCTATCAACATGACCAGAGAATCTGGATTTCATTAAAGACACGGAGGCTAACATTATGCATTAATCCTTTTAATGCAGCTCACAGCCGCTTACATCACAAAGACTTAGAGTAAGAACAAAGTGACATCACAGTATCCATAAAAGGCGTGTGCCAGGAAAGATCAGCCTCTTTTAAATGCCTTGAACGACAGGTCAAACGAAGAATACATCTTAAAACTTGAAGAAAGTATTGTTGAAACTTGGAAAATCTTTGGAGAAACTTGGAAAATCCTTGGAGATTCATCAATTCGAATTGTCTGAAAGAAAATAAAGGAAGTCAAGAAAGGCACAAAGTAACCTTCAGAAGAAGCAACAAGAAAAGCATAAGGTTAAAAGGTATGAAACATTGAAAACATTGTAAACCAAATCAATCCTCAATATCCCTCAAGGGAGGGACGGGAGGGATAATGTGAGCCTCCGTGTCTTTAATGAAATCCAGATTCTCTGGTCATGTTAATAGGAGAATCGCAATTTCATTACAAGACAGGAGGCTATATTATGCATGTTGGTAGCCCTGAAGAACAGCATCTGAGACATGTTCCATGGGTTTGCAGTCATGATGTGCAAAGGTAGAAGCATTAGACCAGTCTGCACAGTTTAGAATTACGTTCAACTTACCACCGGACCAAAAGGATTTGCTGGACATAGCACTCCTTAGAGAGTGAGCTTGGAATTTAGAAAGATCAATACCAGCAAGGCTCATGGCCAACTTGACCCATCTAGCAATAGAGCAGGATGAAATGGGTTTAAATGGTTTGACATAGGAGATAAGAAGTTGATTAGTATCAGATGGGCGAAGGTCTTTCATTCTAGAGTCATATTCTTTCATGCAATTTACTACACAAAGTTTTTTCCAAAAATCAAAACGAGGATAGAAAATAAAATCAGACATAGTCTTAGTTCTTCTGTGTATTTCAAACTTAACCCCAAACATATCATAACATCTGTGAGATATATCTAGAACTTTGACGTCGGAGACTCTGCGACAAGAAATGAGACATGAGAGAGGCAAGTTTAATAGAGAGATATTTTCTCTTAAGAAGAGAGTTATCAGGCCAGGAACAAAACAGGTCAAGCAAGAGTTTTACATCCCACACAGATTGATATTTAGGCCTGGGGGGCCTTTTAAGTCTGATACTTTTAAGGACTCTACAAATAATAACATTCTTACCTACCGTCTTACCGTTGACAATAGCGTGTCCTGCGGAAATAGCAGATCTATAGCAGTTAATAGATCTATAGGAGAGGCCACTATCGAAAAGTTCCACTAGGAAATTGACTATATTAACGATAGGAGCTTCCACGGGATCCAAGTCCCTCTTCAAGCACCAACTAGACCATTTTTTCCAGATGTTATTATATCTGTAGTGTGTACCTGGAGCCCAAGATTCACAGAGGAGTGTGAGAGCAGATGTCGAAAGTCCAGACAATTGGTTAGATTGCCTGACACTTTCCAGGCAAGAAGGTTCAGGTTCCCTGAAAGAACCAGGTGGTGATCTTCTCCGTTGGCGTTTAGGAGGAGTCCTTGAGAAGCCGGAATCAAGAGGGGAACGTCGCAAGAAAGTTCCAGAGCTGTGGGGAACCAAGCTTGAGATGGCCAGAAGGGGGTTATCAGGACGAGAGAGCACTGTTCCTGTCTCACTTTCTGCAGAACCCTCTGGATCATAGCAAAGGGGGGAAAGGCGTAGGGGTGGAGAGGAGCCCATGTTTGTAGGAAGGCGTTGACTGCGAGAGCACCCGGGTCTGGCATCCAACTGAAATATTGTGGAAGTTGGGAGGACAAACGGCTTGCAAAAAGGTCCTCATCGAAAGGACCCCAAAGGTGAGCTAGAGAATTGAAGATGGTCGTATTGAGTTTCCAATTGCTGAAATCTACTAGAAATCTCGAGTTCCAATCCGCTGAGAGATTGGATTTCCCAGGGAGGTATTCTGCCCTCAGGGAGATCTTGTGTTCTAGACAGAACATCCAGAGTTTCTTGGCCAGATCTGATAGGTCGGTAGATTTCGTACCGCCGAGGCGGTTGATATATGAGACTGCGGAGACGTTGTCCATTTTCAGGAGAACGGATCTGCCCTGAAGAGAATGTCTGAAGCTCATCAAGGCATAGAGCCCGGCCGTCATTTCTAGGAAATTTATATGGTGGGAAGCCTCCGAAGGGGTCCAAACGCCACCAGTGTCCTGATCGAGGAGACGAGCACCCCAGCCATGAAGGCTGGCGTCTGATTCTAGAACGAAGTCTGGAGTTGAACCAAAGATAGCTCTTCCGTTCAAGGCGTCCAAATTCTCCAGCCACCAAGAAAGTTCCAATCTGGCTTGTACATCCAGAGAAACTTGGTCTCCGTACCAAAGTCCGGATCTGAGAGCTTTGGCTTTCACTCTTTGAAGAGCACGGTAGTTCAGAGGACCAGGGAAGATAGCTTGGATCGAGGAAGAAAGAAGACCAAGGAGCCTGGCTAACTCTCTGAGGGAGAGAGACTGATGTTTGAGAACAAATCTGATCTCTTTCCGAATTTTGGCAATCTTCTTGTTGGGGAGTAGGAGGAGGCACCTGGACGTGTCCACGGTGAAGCCCAGGAACTCCAGAGATTTGGAGGGTAAGAGGATGGATTTTTCCCTGTTTATAATGAAGCCAAGGCTTTCTATGAGATTCATGGAGGTTTGTAGATCTTCTAGGATCTGTGAGTGAGATTGGGACATTATCAGAATATCGTCTAAATAGATGATGAGGCGAATACCCCTGGCTCTCAGAATAGAGACTATCGTTCTCATCATTTTGGTGAAGCACCAGGGGGCGGATGATAGACCGAAGGGGAGGGCCTGAAATTGAAAAAGGCGATTGTCCCAGATGAACTGGAGGAAGGGCTGATGTTCCTTTGCCATTTGTATGGTAAAATAGGCATCTTTTAAGTCTAATTTGACTAGCCAATCTCCTTCGAGAAGAAGATCCCTGAGCAGATGGATGCCTTCCATCTTGAAATGACGGTATACTAGATACTTGTTTACTTCTCGAAGGTTTATTACTGGCCGCCAACCTTTGTCCTTCTTTTCGACTAGAAAAAGGGTGCTCACAAAGGTCTTCTGAGACCAAGGAACTTCTATTATGGCGCCCTTCTTTAGCATGGACGAAACTTCTTCTTTTTTTTTTTTTTTTGTCCTCATACGCCACTTCCCACCTCTTCGTATCTTATAGCGCCCTTTGGTGGTATTCAAGCTCAACTGTGAGAGGTTGATTCCTACTGCTTATGCTACAGACCTACAAGCTTGAAAGAAGTGGGCGGTGTCACAGCCATATCTGTTGCAGGGAAGCATATAGGTTTCATTAAACCTCCAAGAGCATCCAAAGTGACTTAATCATCGAACGTTATTCTCTCCCATCTTTAAAATCAGCAACTATAACTCCCAATTCCCTCACCCATAGTGATTTAAAAATAAGTTCCAAAATTGGTGCTTCCTATTGTTTTGCCCAGCCATATCCAGCTTAGCTATTGCTCTCATGGCTCTAATCCACATTAATTCTGTCGGAGGTTCTGACGAAATCCAACGTTTACATATTTCTCTTCGAGCAATCAAAATGGCATAGAAAAACAGCTTAGTATTGTCATCAAGGCCCTTACCTTGTATATCCAGTCTACCCGAGATGATCTGTTCAGGGCTTACCGTAATTTCTAGCTCCAATATTTTTGATAGCGTTTCACTTACAGCTGCCCAAAACTCTTGAATCTCTGAGCATGTCACAAACATGTGAATGTCGTCTTCATTTGGGCTTTTACACTTTGGACATAGCACCATGCCCCCATCTTTGAATTTCGCAAGTCTCTTTGGGGTCCAGTATGCCCTGTGGAGAGTGAACAAGTGATTCCTCCTTAGATTTGCAGGTTTCACCACTTTATATAGAATCAACATATCTACTTGCCATTGTTCTTCTGTTGCGATCCTCGGCAAGCACTCTCCCCACAGGAACTCTGGAAGTAAAAAGGGGCCATCCTCCATTTCAACTATTTCCCAATACCACGTTGCCACTTCTTTTTTCATCCGAATGTTTGAGACCAGCTTTTCTTCAAACTCATTGTGTCGTCCCATTAACTTTCCCTTACCTATTACCCAGCTTTGTATCTGCAGGTATTTAAATTTTGCAAAATTGCGACCCCAGAGTTGCTCGCAAGCCGCCCACGGTATCAAGGCACCTTCACAAAACAGCTCCCCCCAGACCTGTGGGCCTTCTGTTTTTAACGCCCTTACTAAAGCATCTTTCGTCCAACTTGGGGCCCCCGGGCCCTCCCAAATTGGTGCAGCCACGCTAAAATATGGGATTTTTGTCACGCGCCTAATACGATACCATGCCGTGGCTAGGTCTCTTAATACCTTCAGTCTGACTTTTTTGAAGTATTTTGGATCTGCAAATCCATATAGGAAGCCACGCTTATAGCATTTTTCTACTTTCAACATGGCCGTAAAAAGTTCCCCTATTGATGAGTCATTGGGAGTTCCAAGAAGCATTCTACAGTTCTTGAGCAAAAAAGCCCAAGAATAAAATTGAAAGTCTGGGGCTGCTAAACCTCCCTTAGCATACCTTCTTCGAATTTTTTTCCAAGATAACCTTGACCCCTTGGAGCCCCAAATAAATGAACCAATTTCGCTCTGTAGCTTTGCTAGGCCTTCTTTTTCAAACATAAGGGGAACAGAATCAAATAAAAAAGTCAATTTCGGAAGCACCATCATTTTAACCAGATTAACCCGGCCAATCATAGTCAGTGATATTGAACTCCAGTTTCTCAATAGTGCTGTAATATCTTTCCTTGTTTTGGCCAGATTTACTAATGTTAGCTGTTTTATATCTTGAGTGATTTGTACCCCCAAATATCTCATCTGCTTTTTTGCGATCCCGGGGTCTATTGCCATATTCCAAGCCATAATTTCAGTCTTGTCCGAATTTAATCGATATCCTGAGACTTCTCCAAACTTTTTTGTAATGTTTTCAATTTCCACCAATGATTTTGTCAAATTCGATGTTAAAACTACGATATCATCCGCATATAACCCTATCTTCTTTGACCACCCTTGGAACTTGAAAGCAGGAATATTCTCTGACTCTCTTATTTTGCAGGCCAGTGGTTCAATATAAAGATCGAACACGAGTGGGGACAGGGGGCATCCCTGCCTGGTTCCTCGCGCAATTCTAATAGATTTTGTGAGTGCTCCATTAACCAAGACCCTAGAGCTCGGCGTATGATATAGTTGTGATATCGCTTGAAGAAAATTTTTCCCTAGCTGAAGATGTTCAAGTAAAATTTTCAAAAACTCCCAATTTACACGGTCGAAAGCCTTGGCAGCATCCAAGGCCACCACCGCCAGGGGAAGCCCCTGCTTAACCGCAACATCTATACTACCTATCAGGGAAAATGTTAATTCATTTAAGTGTCTACCTTTGACAAATCCCTTTTGATCTTCATGAATAAAGTACGGGATCACTTTGCCCAACCTATCTGCCAAAATCTTGGTAAACATTTTGTAGTCACTATTCAAGAGTGAAATGGGTCTATATGAATCCATATTTGTAGGAGATTTACCAGGTTTGGGTATGATGATTATATTTGCCTGATCCCATGATGCCGGAATCTTCAAGTTTCCCGAGAACACCTCATTTAACACCTTTGTTAATAATGGTGCCAGTCCTTGCATCAGAGTCTTGTATACCTCTACAGGGAGGCCGTCGGGACCAGGTGCTTTGCCTTTTTTTGCCTTCCTAATCCCTTCCTCTATTTCTTCCTGCCTGATCTCTCTATTCAAAATCTTTCGGTGTTCTTCTGTAGCAGATTTTAGAGCTTTAGCCCACGTCTTGATCTTCTGCTTGTCTGGTTGTAACTCTTCACTATATACTTCCGAAAAATAGTTATGAAATGCTTCCACAATCTCATTAGTGTTTGAGGCTACTTTTCCTTCTGCACCCACCTTAACCTCTTTTATCATATTTTTGACCAGATCCTTCCTGACCTTCCAAGCTAGAAGTTTGCCTGCGTTTTCCCCGTATTCAAAGTGATCCAGCCTAGCAGCCTCCCATCTTTCTTTCACCCTTTTATTAATTACATCAGTCAACTGTTCCTTTAACCCTTTCAACTCTTGAAGGATCTCCCCCACAGGAGCGCCCCCTGAATTTATAATCCTGATTTCATTTTTTCGGATGTTCTGTTCCAGAGTCCTTATTTCCTGGTGGTATGCCCTCCTTCTCTTAGCCCCCAGAGCTCCCAACCTGCCTCGAAGGAAGGCCTTAGTTGTCTCCCAAACAATATCTAATTTAGCTGATCCTGTGTTATGCTCAATAAATACCTCGAGCTCCTGTTGAAGGGACTGCATTGCTTCCTGATCATACAAAACTGTACGGTCCAGCCTCCAAACTGAATCCACAACACAGGACACAGTTTCCAGTTCTAAGGAAACCGCTGAGTGATCAGACAAATGAACCCCTACGTGTACCACCTCCTTCACATAGTCAATTAGTCTTGCATCTAACAGGAAAAAGTCTATTCTGGATCTATGATTATATTTTTTGTTATAATATGTATATCCAAGCCCAGACCCGGCCCGCCTCCTCCAAATATCACAAAGCCCAAATTGTTCTATTATATTTTTAACACTGGCCGCCATTTTACAATTTCCCTGGGCTCTGCTGTTAACGGATCTATCAAGCTTGGCATCCAATACAGTGTTAAAATCTCCAGCAAAAACTATATATCCTGAAAGCCCAGTCATCTCGTGTGTAAGTTCTAGCAGCGGAGTAACATCGTCTTGATTAGGGCCGTAGTAGCCAATAATATTGTATATAGAACCCAGTATCTTTAAAGTCACTATCAACCATCGCCCTTTCTCATCAGCTATGCTGTTCATTACCTGACAGTCCAGCCCGTATCTAATTATCACTAATATTCCTTTAGTAACCCTTGTTTGTGGTGAACTGAAAAAGTGCCTTATCCACCGCAGTCGACCCAAGAATTGTTTACACTCCTCCCCAGTTAAATGAGTCTCTTGAAGGATCATTATATTAGCTGGAGTGTCCCTTAAGTACTTCAAGATCCTGTCTCTTCTTGCTTTAACCCTTAAACCATTTACATTCCATGACACCCATCTCACTATTTGTGTTTTTACCCTCGCACTTTTACCCTCCACCATCGTAAACTAATCTCCGAATCCTTACCCTCAGGGTGGTCCTTGGCATATGAGAACATTTGTGTTTTCCTCCCCCTCTTCTTCCTATCCCTCCCCCCCAGCTCTAAGCCCTAACCAACTCCCCCCTCTCCATTCCCCCCCCCCCCTCCCTGGGAAAACCCTTCCAGCTTTCTAAGGCCCAAACCTAGGCCCTTTAAGTGCCGGTCACCAGCAGACGTGCTACCCTTGCTTCTGTGCAAAAACCATTTTTTTTTTTTTTGATTTTTTAATTTGTTATTCTATTCTAATTACATATTTACAAGCTACACAGGCCGTAGGCCCGAACTGCACCAGTTAACTATACACCCCCGCCTTGGCAGTACTCCAAAAAGTTATCTACATCTTCTACAAATCTAAAGGAGTACATTTTGTTATTCCACATGACTTTTAAAAAAGCCGGGAATTTTAACTGCACAGTCGCCCCCAATTTCCTTAGGGGTTCAATCCGCTTCCCCAGCTCCCACTGCCTATTTGCAGTGACTACCGATAAGTCAGATCTGATCTCAATCTTTGCTTCTCCTGCCATAAGAGAGCCCTTTTTCAATGCCATAGCAAGAATCTTTTCTTTTAGACTATACGTAAGAAAGTTAATCAACACCCTTCTAGGCTTGGACCGGTTTGGCTTCAGTCTGAAGGGATCACGATGGATCCTCTGTATGTCAGCAGCAATCTCCTCTTCAGACTCCTCCAACTGCAGCTCCGATTTTAATAAATGAACTACAAAACCTTTTAAATCCTCCCCCTCTTTTCCTTCTGGTAGCTTCAAAACCTTCAGGTTATTTCTTCGCTGCATATTTTCCAACCTCTCTAACCGCTCTTCGTATACTCTTTCTTTGCTTTTAATCTCCTCGAGCTCCTTACAGTTATCTTCCACTGCTTCCTGCATCTCCTTGACCTCTTGTTCCAGTTTTCCTGTCCGTGTATTTAACTCATCAAACTTAGCCTCCAGTACACCCACTGCCTCCCTAATACCATCCTGCTTACTTTTAGATTCCTCAAACCCCCGATGTACATCTAGGTCCAATTTTCTCAAAAGGGCAATAACCATACTATCTGAGTGTAGCACCCCATCACCTGCGGCCGCCCCCTCCTCTTCACCCCCGTCAAGCTCTCCCCCATTCTGATTAACTCTTCCTTCCTTATTATTTCCTGATTCTATCGGGCTGTCCGATGGAGCCCCTTCTGTTAGAGTTCCTGACGGACTATCAGCTTCGGGTTCCATCTCTCCTGCTTCTGTGACCGCAGCCTCCTCCATCTCCAAAATTTTGTAACGGTTTGGGCTCAAGTGATCTGACCAGTCCACAGTTATTGACTCTCCTTGCTTACTACCTTTTGCAAGAACTAATATCTTAGGGACAGGTTTAAAATAGGAATTTAACGATGGGTGAATTGAAGTTTTTTTACCAAAAGCTCCTGACCTACCTGTTTGCGTTTTTATTTTACTTTTTAAACTTGGATTAAAGGGGGTTTTTATCTTCTGTTGTATATTAGGAGGAGTCAGGCCTCCCGTTATAGGCTTCCCTGTGCTCCTCAAAGCGTAACCTGAGCTAAATTTCTGTGGGCTCTTTTTTTTCTCCTTTGGCCGTGTGTCTAGCACCCTGTAGGTTTTTGACCCCCCCACTGAGTTCTGTGGTATATTTGCAATTAATTGTGCTCGACTTCCCTCTTGTGCTGTTCCTCTCCCCACAGCCCCTCCAGCAGAGAACTGGAGCCTTGCAGCTGCCCGCCTACCTCTACCTCGCTCTAGCGCCGCGCTGCTCCAGCGCTCAAAACCCTTCAGTGAGGGTAGCCCCGTCAGACCTCCTGCTCCTTTCTCGGCGCCCTCCTCAGCTGTTTCCACCGCTACTAGCGCGGTAAAGCTTGTATTGGCCTCTTCCGCGTCCTCCATAGACTGCCGCCGCCGCCGCCGTGAGCCTCACTCACCGGCCGTATCTCCTCCTCCTTTCTCACAGAGGACTCGCCCCACAGTGACTCAGCCTCGCTAGCGTCGGAGGAGCTTTCTCGCACCCGCGCACATGTTAGTTTACCCGGCTTAGCGTGTGTAGCTAATCTGCCTAATCCGCCTTACTTGCTGCTTTGTTGCATCTTTCACCCGGTTGTAGCACGCCGCTTAGGACCGGCACTCCCGACCAGTCTCTCTATCTGGCCGCCATGTTCTCCCTAAACCCCGCCCCCCGACGAAACTTCTTCTTTGACGATGTTTTGATGATCTGCTGAAAGGGTTAGGGGTCTTGGAGTGGTAGTTTGGAAAGGAATCTCTGTGAAATCTATCTTGAAACCCCCAACAGTTTCTAGAACCCAAGGGTCTTGAGTCAAGGATTCCCAGGTGTGAATGAAGTGTCGGAGTCTGCCGCCGACCATTGGGGGAAGGGAAGGAAAGGCACTTACTTGAGGAGGTGTTGTTGGAGGCACCGCGAGTGGGGAAGCCTCTTCCGCGTGAGCCTCTGCCTCTCTGTGGGAAGTACTGTCTGGTGTTGGAGGGATAGAAACCTCTACCCCTTCCCGACGAACCTCTTCCTCTTCCATAAGTGAAGGGCCGGAAGTTACCTCGGCCGGAAGAATGGCCTCTTCCACCGGCCTGTCCAAAAACACGCTTCATGTTGTTTTGGGCTCTATCCAGAGCTGTAAATGTTGCCACATATTTCCCTACAGTTTTAATCATGTCCTCCCCAAAGAGGAGGCCATTAGGTTTAGAGGATGGCTCCTTTTCAGCCAGATCCCCGAGTTTCGGGTTGATCCTGATGAGTACAGATTTCCTCCTCTCGATGTTTAGAGAGGAGTTAGCGTTTCCAAGGAGCACTATGGCTCTCTGGCTCCATCCCTTAATTAGGTTAGTGTCCAGGGGGGTATTGGAGATGTAAGATTCCTCAGCAAGGTCGAGGATCCTAGTGAGGGGGCCTAGAAGGTCAAGAAGACGATCTTGGCAAGCTTTAAGGGCTCTTTCCAGGCCCTTCCTAGGGTCCTTTCCTTGTTTAAAAAGGAACTTAATCAGGTCGGGGTATAGATTAGGTGTTTGACAGACCTTTCCCTCAATAAAGGGGCGAGGGCACTCCGATCTCATGGTATTACGTGATTCTCTTTCAAGAGAATTCCTCAGCCATTTGGTGACAAATTTGGCTACATGTTCATGGGGGTACCACCTTTTACTGTTAGGGTGGGAGATGTTCTTGGGTGAGAACATTTCTCCGCCGAGGGGATCAAGAATTGCATCCTTTGAGGACAGGGATGAGTGCGCCTCGGATATATTATCGATGTCCCAGTCATTAGAGTCTTGTTGATCAAGGTCTAGAACAAATTCATCATCGGGTTCATGAAATAATTCATCTTCTTCTGAGCTGGAATTTACACATGCACTGGTAATAGTTGCGTCGCTATGTACGCCCAACAAAACTGTGCCACTTGGGGCACCTAAGCCATGCGTGCCGCGAGGGGCAACCTTTACTTTTGGGGCGCTTGGGCCTTCCGTGCCTTTTGAGGTGCTTTGACCTCCCATCTCATTTGAGGTAGTGTGACCTCTTTCAGTGCTTGAGCAATGCCTTGTTTTTTTGGTGGTTTTAGAGTGTTCAACCTCCGCTTCGGGGGTATTTACATCAAGGGGAAAAGGTCTGTTAGTAGCCATAAGTTCACGCAATGTACTTAACATGCAGGATCTCATTTCCTTTTGAAGGAAAGATTTAAAGGCATCACTGTTATGGTTGGGTGAGCTTGCCATAGCGTCATCTGATTCTAAATCAGACATGGCAGGTAAGTAAAAATAATAAGGTATCAGGGGGTTATTCCTTATTATTAAATAGATTAAATAATTATTAATGAAGCTAAAGCTTAAAGGATATGGAAGTTTGGATATGGATATAAGTGGAGTTAGGTAATAAATCACCTCTCTCCTTTTTTTTTTTAAAATTATTATTATATACTAAGAACCTAATTTTTTTTTTTTTTTAAATATTTTTTATCAGAGACCTAAATTAAACTAACTAAGTCGGGTATTATAACTAATAATACTTTTAAACCTAAGCTAAGCTAATTACCAGGTTTAAACCTAAGCTAAACTATTATCGAGGCAGGGAACAGCTGAAAGGTAGGAGCGCAGTCGGTAAAGCCTTGAAACGGCAACCGATGCGCTCGAGCTGCAGAATTTAGACCGAGGAATGGACCCTGGCAGATACACAGCGTAGCGTTGCTGTTGCCAAGGGCCATTCCTCGCTATTGAAATTGTACGAGGAGCGATGGCGGGCCTCGCGGGCTCGACGAGTTGAGAGGCGGTATGTCGCCGGCGGCACGGGGAACAGTTCGGAGTAGAGCCTCAAAGGGGAGGAGCAGTAGGAAGGTGTGCGCGACGCGCAGGAAAGGAAAAGGGGGCGCGACGCGCACTGAAACGGGGAAAAACCTACTGCGAGGGGTGAGGGATCGACAACCATAAATTGGAAGTCGAGGGAGGGTGGGAAAGGAGATCGCAGGGAGTCGCAGCGATCGAGGGAGGGATGGGGGAGTCACACCGCAAATTCAGGTTAAAAGGTGCCATAATTGTGAAAAACAAGTAAGCATGTTGAACAATAAAGCACAGAATTAAAACATAAGCACATTATATCAAAATATAGGAACCATATGAGAATACAAAAGGTAAACTGGATTAAACAGCAGTAAGGAATGAAGAGGAGTTACTTATCTGTTGTGAGCCGCATTTAAAAGAGGCTGATCTTTCCTGGCACACGCCTTTTATGGATACTGTGATGTCACTTTGTTCTTACTCTAAGTCTTTGTGATGTAAGCGGCTGTGAGCTGCATTAAAAGGATTAATGCATAATGTAGCCTCATAATATTTGCCCTGGTGTCCCTGTGCAGATCCCTCAGGAAGTTAACCCCCATGTGACGTCCACTCCCATGGCGCCCATGGACTGCCAAAACTTCCCCAGATTAACACAGTCAAATGCGGAGGAAAGGTCCATGAAACCCATGTAGATGGCACCCTTACGGGCGACAGTGTACTTCCTGAGAATCATGTACAGGTTAAGGCATTGTGCCAGGGTAGAATGCCCCGGGCGAAACCCGTATTGGATATGAGAAATGACCCTATTTTCTTCTGCCCAGGAAGACAATCTATTCAGCACTACTCCGCCCATGACCTTAACCACAGAATCAATAAGGGAGATCAGCCTGTAACATCTGGTCCTGTTCCGATCTCCCTTCTTGAAAACTGGGACGATCGTGGAGGTACCCCATGACTCTGGACAACCTTTTACCACCTCTGCGTTGAGCACAGCCGTGAGGACCGGTGTCCAGAGGGACTGGTTTGATTTGAAAAGGTCTGGGGGCATGCCATCCGGGCCTGGAGCCTTGTTGCATGTCAGGCCTGAGATACCTTTCTCAACCTCACACAACATGAACAGTGGCAGGGTTTCTTCACTTCCTCCCAACTTGGGGTATAACTCGGTCATAGTACTCTTGAATATGTATCCGAAATGTTGTACCCAATCATCTTCTGTGATGTTAGTACCAATGACATCCGCCCCTTCCCTCTCAAATAGGGGTCTGTTGATTAATCTCCAGAATTTCGAGCTGTTGCCTAGTGTGCATGGATCTAGGAGTTGTTTCCAAATGGCGTCCTTTATTTCAATTTCCGAGTTGCCATGGCCCTTTTATAATTAAGATGGAGAAGCCTAATCCGGGATTGGTCTCTGGGGCTGGTCTTCGGACCCGTCTTTAGCTCTCTTGCGGCTTTTGAGCATAAAGAATCAAACCACTTAGGGTCTCAAGGCAACAGACTTTGTGCGGGAACAGTCATCAAGGTTCCCACCTTAGTGACGATTCCCTCAAAGGTCTTGAGAACGTTCCCGGGAGAGGAATCAAGAGACACACATGATGCTAGTTCAGCAGCGCATGATTCCCGGATGGTGTCATAGAGGACTTCTGAGTTCACCTGGGACCACTTAAGTCGACGCCTACCGTCCGTAAGTTTTAGCACACCAGGAGCTACCTTCTTCCTCTGGGGATTCAATAGATCTCCACCAAGGTGGACACATACAGGATTGTGATCGCTAAAAATACTAATTCGAATTTTAAACTCCAAAAGAGAGGAGTGTAGACAAGCAGAAATCAGAACGAGATCTATAAAAGACCCCCCATTATGGCCTTTAAAAGAGGGAACAAGCTATTTACTGGAGTCATCTACCGTAGACATAGCGGAAATGAAATCTAGTTTGTTAAGTAAATTGTTGAGTGCGTCTCCCTGTGGTGAGTGCTCGAAGTGTAATCCCCCCATCCTAGCGCAGCCCATTTCTCCCATACAGGTTAATGCCGGGCCTCCCCACAGGCATAAATTAAAGTCACCATTTAACATAAGGCAATGGGAGAAAAAACCACAGTGCTGTTTGACAAACACGCCCAATAGAGTAATCTTGCAGGACCTCACGGGATATACTGCATTGTAAAAATTGATCAAACAAAGGCTTGCATTCCCTTGCTTTAGAGCAATAGCTTGGAAATCTAAGTGGGGTGAACAAATTTCCTTAATTCTACATTTCAGAGCTTAAGCTGTGTAAATACCCAAACCGCCCTTAGCTCTACCCCTTGACGAGGGCAGAGCAGGAACAAAGAAGGCTTTATAGCCCTCTAAGAATAAGTTACAATCCACCGTCTAAGTCTCCTGAAAGCAAATCACAGGGAATTGCTTGATAAACAATACCCACTTAGGATCAAGAAACTCCCCCTCCAGTCCTGCGATGTTCCAGGAAATGATGTTTTGAGGTACTCGCTCTAGGGGAACCCCTAGGGAAGCATTCAATTGAACCTCTGGTGACACTGGGGTATACGCCCTTGGCTGGGGATGCCTGCGGTTTAGAGGGTGAGTGGATACCAGAAAGTCCGAAGTTGGGGCGTTGAATTCTGGGCTTGGGCTCAGTCAATCGCATTCCTCTAATCTCGAGAGGGCAGCAAATCTGTTAGACCCCTGGGGATAGGAGAAAAGAAGCACCCCTCTAGTGTAGTGTGTCTCGCAATGTGTGGAATCATGTCTGGTCACTCCACCCTCGCTCTGGCCATGTGGCTGGTAGTAACCATGGTGATTTAAGATAAAGCTATGTAGCGGCACAGATTGATTGAGGAAGCCCAGGGGGAGTATCTGTATGTTGGAACCCCTATTGGGCAAGCCGAGTCAAGACTCTCTGAGTATTCTTTCAACCATCATTCGATCATTAAAGTTTACAATGATGCAATCCCCCCTCCCCCTGTTTTTCTAGCATTAACTCTATTAAAAGCATTTTCAGCATCTAAAGCTATGTATGCTAGGGAGTGTTTAAGTTTAGGGGCTGTGCTAAAAATGTTCGTTAAAACACACACATTAACTATTATATTTCTATGTTTTGCATGGCCAGACTGCTCAATATGCACTATATTAGGCATACATAATGCTTTAGCGGAAATTTTACGATCTCTGTTAATCTATGAAATGAGGCTGGAACTGGTGCATTGGAATTATTCATTATCTTTTTTGGAATAAAACAGACTTTTTAGAATAAGACATATCATATCTTCTGTAAAGGAGACAGGTGAGTTATTCAGTGAGTGAAAGTGATTAATTAAGGTAAATAATTTTGGGGACCAGTAATTTGGAAATATTTGTGTTACAATTCGACCATGAACCCTTGCAGACCAGGCACCTTACCTGTAGGGAGAGGTTTAACTGCTCAAACAAGTCCTCTATTATAGTGGGAGCCTGAGGGAGGCCACATTTTTTGCAGGCTTATACATTGTAGAGTGAAAAATATTCAACTTGACCAACTCTAATGAAGGGTTTGATTTAGTGGTATACAGGCTTGATAATAGTGAAGCAGCTAGCAATGTCTGAATCACGAAACAGCTTAGTGCCAGATTGATTGATGATTGATTTGATAGAAGAATTTTCTTTTCTACCTTTTAAGTACTCATCTAATAAAGTACCAGTTTTATTTTGCCCCAATAATATCTAGCATTAATCTTAATTATTGAATTGAATTATAGCAGTAACCAGTGCATCCAAATCCGGTTTGTTATTATGGGGCGTAAAATAAATGTTTTCTAATTGTTTAATATCACTAATAATAGAAGTGGATTATTTTTCCATAATCCTCTAGAGACAGTTTTAAAGGCATCCCAAACAAAGGGGAATGAAGTCTCCCCTGTGCCATTAATCACAAAATAAATATGAACAAAAGATTTATATGAAATGAGGAAAGTTGTTGGATAGTAAGTTATTATTAAACCTCCAACGAGATTTGGTTGTGGTATCATGAGGAATATCTAGATCAGTAAATACAGCGGCATGATCCGAGATCAGAATTAAACCAATCGCAAAATTAACTAAATGTTGAGTCAGATTTATACTAAGAAACACATAATCAATTCTAGTTTGGGAGCGGTGAGGTGCCAAGTAGAAGGAGAATTCTAGGAGAGAGGAGTGGACTAATCTTCAGGATTCTAATTAGGCTTTGTACATGATAGTTTGCTTGAATACTTGACGGGCTTTATGTGGAAAACACATTGTGGTTGAGTGACCATCGAGAAAGGGTTCAATGATTTGGTTGCAATCACCATCCAGAATGAAGTTTTGGGTGGGTGAGTGTTGCCATATACATTCTTAATCGTAAAAGTGATATAATTAAATATTTGTTGAACTAAAACTCATCTACCATCCTCGTCATTCTCCTGGGTGACAAGTGATATATTTAAACATTTATAACATAGTATTGCCATGCCATTTTTATGTGGCACAGAGGGGGAGAAGTAAAGTTCACCAACCCATTGTTTTTTAAGTTTGTTAATGTCCACATCAGTGAGATGCATTTCTTGAAGTAGAGCAAGGTCACATTTTACCTTAGATAGATGGGACAAAACATATTGACATTAAATGTTACTTTTAAACCTTTAACATTCAAATTTGCCATTCTAATTGGCGATTGAGAATAAAGCATCAATGCACATGAAAAGAAAGCATAAGCAGCCTAATTGTATACATAGGAAGTATGCATTTGGAAAGTCTAGTGTGGAGAGGAAGGTAGAGAGAAAAGAGAAGAAAGAGAGGGAAAGGAAAAAGGTGGAAGAACCCCATAAAAGTAAGGAAATTTGAAGACAGCATAGGAAGGAAGATCCTTGGATGCAGTAATATCGTTGCAGACAGAAAAGGACACATCAAAGGAGAAAGAGGGTATGAAGCACCTAAATAAGATAGAACCAGACTCGGCTCTATATAACAAGGGAGGGAGACACTGTGAGTGTTAAAAAAAGAAAGAAACATAACGTACAATGACATAGGGAAAGAGGGGTATTAGAGTGTACGTTGCAATATAAAACAATTAACAGGAAGGTAAAAATGAAAGGATAAATAACATTTTAAAAAACGTACCCTGGAACACAACGGCTAGGAGCCAGTAGGAGCAATACAGAACAATAGTAGGGCAAGAAGGCCTAAGACAGAAGGAATACTCCACAGAACATTCTCATGCTGAAATACAAGAGAGAGAAACAAGTTAAATGGGGAATAATGTGGAGGTACGACAATACTTAAAGAGAAAAGAGCAATAGGTCAATCATGAAACCCGGCTAATTATGCGTAAAAAATAATCATGTTTTGGCAGCACCGCCAATTTCCAATTCCTCGTGACAATGCTGCCAAAGGAAATCCTGCGGTTGAGCTAGGTCCTCAAAAGAGTAAGAGTTCTTTTTGTAAGTGATCTGAAAAAGCAAGGGTGGACTAAACTGTATCTAATGCTCAAGGACTTTCGCTGTGGGTGAAATTCAAGGAAGGGATTCCTTCTGGTAGCTATTGCCTTAGAGATGTCTTGCGAGAAATAAAACTTATGTTGAAACCATTGCAGGGATCCTACTTGTCTGGCAGCAGTGAGAATGTGCATCAAGTCGATGTACTGCAAAAAAAAAAATTATGCCTCTTGGTTTAGTGTTAGGAGCTGAAGCAAATCGTTTGGGGCCTAAGCAATGACCTCTTTGGATATTGAGGTGGGATGTGCGCTTGTAGATTGATGATGGAAGAGATTGCCTTTTGCAAAAACAAAATCATGTTGGAGCTCTCTGAATCTTTTGGAATACTATAAAACTGCAAATTATTTCTCTGATTCCTGTTTTCCAGGTATTCAGTAAGTCTTTTGAGAATTTCAATTTCTTTAATCAAATGAGTTACATCAGGGATGGAGTCTTTAACATCGCTAATCTTTACTCAACTGCTGTAATACATTGCGGAAATGTGCACAAAGTTTTTTAATGTGTGCAGGCCAGGCCATTATGTTTTTTTCCCTGCCCCGGTAGGGTAACTTAGAATACTTAAAATGTATTGGAGGACTTTCCTAAATAGGGCCCACCCCTTGATGCTTCAAAGGAGGCATCCCTGTAGTTGAGGAATTAACACAATTTATTGACTAGCAAAAGTTAACAGTGGCAGTCAAGCTGTGGTTCTCTTGTATCTAAACAAGGGAGGGGAATCATAAGGTTTATGGGGCATGTTCCATAAAACTCCAAATTACTCCAAAATTGACCTCCATTTTTTTCACTAAGTTTAGGGCATCTCCTGTGGTGCAGAACATGCTGGGGCATGTTGCATCATAAACGTTGGTGGTTAGTACTGACGAAAAGTTTCACCTTTCAACTCTGACGCTTTTCTCAAAGACAAAAGCTAAGAAACGTTTTCAAGAAATGCTCCAGGATTTCATATATGTTATATAAGTGGTCATGCTTTAATCTTAACTTCCCACCAGGAAACACAGAGAGTGGAAAACCACTAAGTGGAAGTCCCCACAGTTGCATCTTTATCAGGTCATGGTTTTGGTCATCCAAACATGACATTTTGCACTTCTAACATCATTGCCATCTTTAAGAAAAATCTTGTAAACATTCATAAGTGATTTTTCGGATTTAAGTGTTCTTTTTCCAGTCTGCTTTGTGGTTTTCAAGAAAATGTCAAGTCTCTATGGATTCGCTGATATTCTTCCAGATAGACAACATCTCTGTCTTCTTCAAACTGCTGCACCTTCCAGCCTTAGAAAAGATATCCCATAAGACCAGGCAGGAGATAAGTCTAGTCTCAACTGGATCACTATGATTAGGTCACGCCTGGCATTGCAGCACGCATGTGCTGCTCTCTCTGCGAGGGCTTCTTGGAATCAATACAGTTTCAAAAGTGGTGTTTCGGCTGCGCCTGTTATTTTGATTAGTTAGCATCGTAAGTTATGTTAAATGGTGTCTTTTGATTTTAAAGGAGGCTTTTTAGTCCCTCTTGGTTACCGCCCTGTCCTCTTTTAGCCCCACCTACCCGGACTGGATATTTTACTTGCAGCGTTATACACTGTGTTTTAATTACTCTGTGCACACTTTTTTTCCCTTATTCGGGCAATGGCGTCAGATTGTTGACATGCGTGTACTGCACAAGGACACCTATCGCTAAAGTGAGGTGTTTTTTTTCACTTCTGCCGCTTTATTCCTCCCAGCTCCTGACTCGGGCAAGGGAGACAGCTTGTTTACATCTATAATAGTAAACTGCAGCAGCTGTCCAATTTCTATCAGAATGTTTGCTGTTATGACTTTTCTTTAATTGAAATCCAAAATGAGGATGTTTTCTTCTCCCACCTCTCTTTTATTGGTTCCTTTACTGAGTTAATCTTCAAAATGTGCTGTGTGGAATGAATAAGAGCCAGGGCGCAGTTTGTAGTGGGTGGCGCGTGGTGCTGGTTGTACCGGTGGCGCGTGGAGCAGTGTGTATTCGAGTGGTGTGTGGTGCTGGTTCTACCGGGAGCACGCGGTGCAGTTTGTACTGGGGGCGCACTGCGGCATGTGTATTCCAGTGACGTGCAGTGCAGTTTGTACCGGGGGCACGCGACGCCGTGTGTATTCCAGTGACGCGCGGCACAGTTTGTATCAGGGGCGTGTAGTGATGCTTTGTATTCCAGTGGCGTGCTGCTTCTTTTGTTCATTGCTGCGTGCCTGCTTCCTATGACAGTCTGTGATTTGTGTTTCAGTGGTGCACTGCTGCAGTGTATTCTAGTGGCAGTTACATAGTGCTTCATGATCTGGCTGTGGCGTCGAAGAGCATTTGTGGACTGATAACATTGTTTCGTATGGGTGTACTTGGATGGAGACTGCCTGTCTCTCCGAGGCCTATATCAGTGGACTATTTGACGTCATCCATGAGGAGAGTTTTTCTGTCACTCCTGTGGAGTGCATTAGAAGCCAGTGATTGAGAGACATGAGGTTTGAGCATCAGATGCTAGTGTGCAAATGTATGGAGAGTGCGTGAGTGAATGGTGGCCTCCGTGGAAGAAAGCCACAAACTATGTCAAACCAGGCCACAGCAAGCATGCTGCTCTACTTATGCGTGGGCATAGAAATAGATGTGATGATGCACTCACAACACTCACCCACCAACTTTGGAGTGGTCTGTGGCCCACAATGTAAGCCACACAGACTATGGAACGGAGCAAAAACTGCGGAAAAGTAAACAGGATTTGTCATTTTCCATCAAATGTTCTGCACCAGGAGAGCAACAGCCCACAGGAGCAGAGAGTACAGACCCAACCATGATAGGTGCCTGTGGAGTCCACTAGGGTGGTGTAGCAGTGGTGCAAGGCACATCTAATCACTCAGTGGATTAAAGCACCCACCCTTTCTTGCTTCTCCCTCATACTACTTTCCCCACTCCCCTTTCTTCTGCTTCATGCTACTCTCATCCTCTCTATACTTCATTACCCTCATGCTATTTTTCTAGTCACTCTCCGTCCCAAATCTTAAACACTGCTCTTCTCCTTCTAATGCTATGCATTAAACTACTACATACATAACAATTATATTTCAACCAACATAAAGCACAACGTATCACATACAAACACTCAATAAGACATAGCTAAAATACAATAGCATTAGCAAAGCAAATAGCTTTAACTTCAACAAAGGCGAGACCTATTGCATTTCCAATGCTTGTTTTTTCTAAGCAGTACAAAAGGGGGTGGTGATGGACGGAGCATCTGAACCAATCAAACACTCACACCCAGTCAAAAGATCTGGGTTTGATCCATCACCGTTCTTTAGCCCACTCTGCCACCCCAGTTCAGACATGGCTATATGCAAATCAGTCTGACCCTGTGCCTCATGGGAACAGTCCAGCCCGAACTGCCAAGCCATGCCTTCCCTGGACCGGAAACAAGCTTCCGAGGACCGGTTTCTGGCATTACAGCCGTCTTCAGAACGGCTTGCTTGAATCCAGTGGCAAAGTGAGCAAGGGACTCACGTCTGAGCATACCCTGCCACACTTATGGCGGCCAAAGCGGTACAAAAGGGGGTTGGTGATGGACGGAGCATCTGAACCAATCAAACACTCACACGCAGTCAAAAGATCTGGGTTTGATCCATCACCGTTCTTTAGCCCACTCTGCCACCCCAGTTCAGACATGGCTATATGCAAATCAGTCTGACCCTGTGCCTCATGGGAACAGTCCAGCCCGAACTGCCAAGCCATGCCTTCCCTGGACCGGAAACAAGCTTCCGAGGACCGGTTTCTGACATTACAGCCGTCTTCAGCCCGGCTTGCTTGAATCCAGTGGCAAAGTGAGCAAGGGACTCACGTCTGAGCATACCCTGCCACACTTATGGCGGCCAAAGCGGTACAAAAGGGGGTGGTGATGGACGGAGCATCTGAACCAATCAAACACTCACACCCAGTCAAAAGATCTGGGTTTGATCCATCACCGTTCTTTAGCCCACTCTGCCACCCCAGTTCAGACATGGCTATATGCAAATCAGTCTGACCCTGTGCCTCATGGGAACAGTCCAGCCCGAACTGCCAAGCCATGCCTTCCCTGGACCGGAAACAAGCTTCCGAGGACCGGTTTCTGGCATTACAGCCGTCTTCAGCCCGGCTTGCTTGAATCCAGTGGCAAAGTGAGCAAGGGACTCACGTCTGAGCATACCCTGCCACACTTATGGCGGCCAAAGCGGTACAAAAGGGGGTGGTGATGGACGGAGCATCTGAACCAATCAAACACTCACACCCAGTCAAAAGATCTGGGTTTGATCCATCACCGTTCTTTAGCCCACTCTGCCACCCCAGTTCAGACATGGCTATATGCAAATCAGTCTGACCCTGTGCCTCATGGGAACAGTCCAGCCCGAACTGCCAAGCCATGCCTTCCCTGGACCGGAAACAAGCTTCCGAGGACCGGTTTCTGGCATTACAGCCGTCTTCAGCCTGGCTTGCTTGAATCCAGTGGCAAAGTGAGCAAGGGACTCACGTCTGAGCATACCCTGCCACACGTATGGCGGCCAAAGCGGTACAAAAGGGGGTGGTGATGGACGGAGCATCTGAACCAATCAAACACTCACACCCAGTCAAAAGATCTGGGTTTGATCCATCACCGTTCTTTAGCCCACTCTGCCACCCCAGTTCAGACATGGCTATATGCAAATCAGTCTGACCCTGTGCCTCATGGGAACAGTCCAGCCCGAACTGCCAAGCCATGCCTTCCCTGGACCGGAAACAAGCTTCCGAGGACCGGTTTCTGGCATTACAGCCGTCTTCAGCCCGGCTTGCTTGAATCCAGTGGCAAAGTGAGCAAGGGACTCACGTCTGAGCATACCCTGCCACACTTATGGCGGCCAAAGCGGTACAAAAGGGGGTGGTGATGGACGGAGCATCTGAACCAATCAAACACTCACACCCAGTCAAAAGATCTGGGTTTGATCCATCACCGTTCTTTAGCCCACTCTGCCACCCCAGTTCAGACATGGCTATATGCAAATCAGTCTGACCCTGTGCCTCATGGGAACAGTCCAGCCCGAACTGCAAAGCCATGCCTTCCCTGGACCGGAAACAAGCTTCCGAGGACCGGTTTCTGGCATTACAGCCGTCTTCAGCCCGGCTTGCTTGAATCCAGTGGCAAAGTGAGCAAGGGACTCACGTCTGAGCATACCCTGCCACACATATGGCGGCCAAAGCGGTACAAAAGGGGGTGGTGATGGACGGACCATCTGAACCAATCAAACACTCACACCCAGTCAAAAGATCTGGGTTTGATCCATCACCGTTCTTTAGCCCACTCTGCCACCCCAGTTCAGACATGGCTATATGCAAATCAGTCTGACCCTGTGCCTCATGGGAACAGTCCAGCCCGAACTGCCAAGCCATGCCTTCCCTGGACCGGAAACAAGCTTCCGAGGACCGGTTTCTGGCATTACAGCCGTCTTCAGCCCGGCTTGCTTGAATCCAGTGGCAAAGTGAGCAAGGGACTCACGTCTGAGCATACCCTGCCACACTTATGGCGGCCAAAGCAGTACAAAAGGGGGTGGTGATGGACGGAGCATCTGAACCAATCAAACACTCACACCCAGTCAAAAGATCTGGGTTTGATCCATCACCGTTCTTTAGCCCACTCTGCCACCCCAGTTCAGACATGGCTATATGCAAATCAGTCTGACCCTGTGCCTCATGGGAACAGTCCAGCCCGAACTGCCAAGCCATGCCTTCCCTGGACCGGAAACAAGCTTCCGAGGACCGGTTTCTGGCATTACAGCCGTCTTCAGCCCGGCTTGCTTGAATCCAGTGGCAAAGTGAGCAAGGGACTCACGTCTGAGCATACCCTGCCACACTTATGGCGGCCAAAGCGGTACAAAAGGGGGTGGTGATGGACGGAGCATCTGAACCAATCACACACTCACACCCAGTCAAAAGATCTGGGTTTGATCCATCACCGTTCTTTAGCCCACTCTGCCACCCCAGTTCAGACCTGGCTATATGCAAATTAGTCTGACCCTGTGCCTCATGGGAACAGTCCAGCCCGAACTGCCAAGCCATGCCTTCCCTGGACCGGAAACAAGCTTCTGAGGACCGGTTTCAGGCATTACAGCCGTCTTCAGCCCGGCTTGCTTGAATACAGTGGCAAAGTGAGCAAGGGACTCACGTCCATCATCCCCTTTTGTATCGCTTTGTTCGCCCTAAGTGTGGCAGGGTATGCTCAGACGTGAGTCCCTTGCTCACTTGGCCACTGGATTCAAGATAGCCTGGCTGATGAGGATTATGAATCCGAAACCGGTCCCAGGATGCTTGTTTCCGGTCCAGGGAAGACATGGCTTGGCAGTTCGGCTGGACTGTTCCCATGAGGCACAGGGTCAGACTGATTTGCATATAGCCATGTCTGAACTGGGGTGACCGAGTGAGCTAAAGAATGGTGATGGATTAAACCTAGATCAGTTGACTGGGGGTGAGTGTTTGATTTGCTCAAGTGCTCCGTCCATCATCCCCTTTTGTATCGCTTTGTTCGCCCTAAGTGTGGCAGGGTATGCTCAGACGTGAGTCCCTTGCTCACTTGGCCACTGGATTCAAGATAGCCTGGCTGATGAGGATTATGAATCCGAAACCGGTCCCAGGATGCTTGTTTCCGGTCCAGGGAAGACAAGGCTTGGCAGTTCGGGCTGGACTGTTCCCATGAGGCACAGGGTCAGACTGATTTGCATATAGCCATGTCTGAACTGGGGTGGCCGAGTGAGCTAAAGAATGGTGATGGATTAAACTCAGATCAGTTGACTGGGGGTGAGTGTTTGATTTGCTCAAGCGCTCCGTCCATCATCCCCTTTTGTATCGCTTTGTTTTTTCTAAGCAGACAGGATTTTCATCTCAACCAGACTCCACGACGTACTTCGGAATCAGAAGAATTGTTCCACAGGGTCAAGTGGGGTTCTTGGACAAAACCCCATTAGCATTACTAATTAGGATATTTAGAGTCCTGATGAAAAAGTTGCATACATAATTTAGCTTTCGTTGGTCTATAATTTGCCTTTCTTTTCTGCATTATTAAGTCACAAACCCGTAGCTTGGTCTCAAAATTCCAGTGATCTCTCCTATATTTTGATTTTGAAAATTCTTATGTTTAAAAGTTAATGTTTCATTACATTTTACTATATATATAAAGATATATATTACCTACTGGCAGTCGCCAGTAGGTTGTTATAGTTAGGACCTAGTTACCATAGGAAAATTGCAACATTCTATTCCCAATAACTTTGGCGCCGATTGACGAATCTTCGCAGAATTTTGATAACATATGCCCAGCTTCAGTCCGCTCCTATCTTAAAAGTTTCAGGGTGATTCGGCCAGCGGGGCCGTGAAAAAAGGGGGGTCCTAAAACGTGTTTTCTCCATGCAATTTTCCATAGGAAACTTTAGACCGGGCTGCAGGCCGAACTGCTGAATGGAATTACACCAAATTTGGCAAAAAGATTGCCCTTGGTACAGAAAGAGCCCTTTTTGTAAAATGGTGTCAATCCATTCAGTAGTTTTAAAAATATTAATGGAAAAAGAAATATATATATCTGGGCGGAGCCTAACCTCACATTTCATTGTGAGATTTGATTGGCTGTCAGCACTTCATCCACGAAGTGTTGGCAGCCATCTTGGGACCAATATACAAGACAGCACCTCATTAAAAAGCATTGCAGTTAATAGAAGGTTTTAAGACTTTTAAATCATTTGTTATGTTATGTTATGTTAATTGTTTATTTATTCAGCGCACGTACGCCCGTGGGCTTCATGGCGCTATTGAACAGTTGGTTTGAAGACATAACACAGCAAGGCATTTTCGGAAGTCATCTATTTAGAGTATGCCTGTTTAAAAAGCCAGGTCTTGAAAGCATGTCTAAAAGAAAGAAGGTTTTCAGTTTGTCGCAGGGATTGACGTTTTTTCTTATACTGGAGTACCAAAAGTAAATCTTTATGGGCTGAGCGAAGGCTGCGTGAAGGGATATATTTGCATATCAGCTGCCTTATAAATTTCGGGCCCTTATTTTGCAAAGCTTTAAAAATAATACATCCGGCCTTGAATGCGGCTCTCTGCTCCACAGGCAGCCAGTGTAGTTCTTCTAAGCCTGGCCTGATGGACTGCCACTTAGGTTGCTTGTAGATAAGCCTGGCTGCCTGATTCAGCAGATACTGCAGTCTTTTAAGCTGACCAACTGGAAGACCCAGATAAAGACTGTTCGAAAAATCAAGGCGGGATAAAACCAAGGCGATGACTGCCTGAATCAGAGCCGAGTGGGTTAAAAAATGGGCGATTTTCCTTATCTTTCTCAACTGGAAGAATCCAGAAGAGACTACCGTTCCTATCTGGCTTTTCAATGAGAGATCCTCGCTGATGGTTACCCCCAGACTCTTGACGGAGTGAGATTTACCGGGGGGATTTCCCAAGTCTAAGGGCCAAAAATGAGGGCCCCAGCTGATTTCGCTTTTCCCGGGCAAGACAAGTTCTGTCTTGCCCGGGTTGAGCTTAAGATGGTTCAAAGTCATCCAGCTTTGGATGTGGGTCATAGTGGCTTGGAATTCTACAACTGCATCAGGAGAGCTCAGGGAAAAAATAAGTTGTAAATCATCTGCGTAGTTGTATATCTTGACATTGTGATTTTTCAAAGAATACAACAAAGGGCGCAGATACAGATTAAATAATAAAGGGGACAGGGAAGAGCCCTGAGGAACTCCACAAGAGGTACTGATTTTGGGGGCTGTGAACATACCTAACCTCACAGATTGAGTGCGTTCAGATATGAAGGACTGCAGCCAGCTCAAGGCAGGGCCCCCGAGGCCGGCCTGTTCGACACCGTCGACCAAGATGGAATAGTCAACCGTGTCGAACGCCGCCGACAAATCAAGGAGCACCAGAGCCTGATGCAAGTTGTTATCAGCATTGGTTCTTAAAGTATTCCGGACTGCAAGTATAACTGTCTCTGTCGAGTGGCAGGGACGAAACCCTGCTTGATTGAATTGTTGATGGTACCATACTCATTTTAGGAATTGTGGTGTGTACTAAGGTGATTTTACCATGTGAAAAAGCCTTCTGCCGGGATATCATAAATCATGCTTGAGTGAAAACTTTTTTCTCATGCTTTTCCCACAGAGGTTTGGAAGGTGATCTATAAGCTAAACTGAGAGCATCTTTTCTGTAAATTCACATTATCTTTCTCAGTCATGTGAGAATGAAGTCTGACATTCTCAGTAAAACATGTACATCCCACAAGGGCAGAGACTGTCAGTTGTTTCCTTAGTGTTCTACTGCAGCTTCCCAGAGTGTTCTAAAGAACAACTAGAGCGCTAACAGTCCTACTTATGACAAATGTATTGCACACCTGAAGCCATCTTGATTGGAATAAAGTGGTAACTCTTAAAACATTTAATTTAAAAAGGAACAAAATGAGGGGGTTCATTTTGCCATAGAAAGTATGATTAGTGCTGTAGAAAGAAAAATGTGGGCACCTTTTGAGTGACTTCTCAAATCCTCTTCTATTTCATTAAAAAATTCTGACATGCAGACTGAAACATGCACTTTTAATACCAGCAGCAGACTTCTGTGGTGAGCAGTAGCTTTACTACAGTGATCTAATGAGCAACTAGAGTGCTAACAGTCCTACTTTTGACAAACGTATTGCACACCTGAAGCCATCTTGATTGGAATAAACTGGTAACACTTAAAACATTTCATTTAAAAAGGAACATTCAGAATTTATGGCAAATGTGTGACATATCTGAATACCTTCTTGATGGAATCAAAGTAAAAAACTGAAAGCCTTTCCTACTGAGTAGACTGCAGTAAATGAGGAAATTAGGACATTTCATAACAAATAAATCTCCCAAGATGGCCATCAGAGACAAAAGAGCCCAAATGTAGCACAAATATCACCCAGATGTAGCCCATATGTATCCCAATGACAGAAGTGTGCAAAACACTTTTTATTTTTTGTGTTTTTGCAGTTTTATATAGTGCAGACTTGTCAGGTATTGGAATGATTTACATGAGCATTGGTCACATCACACAAGAACTAATTTTGGTTTTAGACATGGGAGATTAAGTGATTTGACCAGAATCACAGAATGTCGAGCTGAAGCAGAAACTCCAACCTGGTTCCCCAGTTGCAAAGTCTGCAGCTCTGGAAGTAACACCACATCCTCTCCCCTAAGTGCAACATTTAATCACGTGGTCAACTGGATAAAAAACCATAAAGATAACAAATAATTTAAAAGTGCTTTGTCGCTATTTAAAAACTCAGAAAATATGTCCTCATTTTAGTTTTTTAGAGCACTAACCATAATTTTGATGCAAATAAGACCCTTTTATATATGTAATTTCTAAAGGAAATGCTCTAGGTATTACAGTTTTGATTATATCAAGATGACGTCAGGCGTTCCTCACTTTGTAATAAATATAGAATGTTAGCAAGATAGCTGTTCATTAGGATACTGTTGAGAGGCAGAGGCCAGGGGCACAGACTCTGAAAATTGAAGGCAGGTAGGAGGGTGCAGAGGCAACAATTTGACCACACTGGGCAGGCAGGAAGGGCAGTGGCAGCACAACAGATTATGGAGGGCAGTGAAAAGAGGGACAGGGGCAACAAACCAACAATACAGGACTGGCAAGAGAGGCTGTGGCAATATAATAGACCATTGTGGGCAGAAGGAAGAGGCAGTGGTAGTACAACCATACATGCCTACAGACCCGATTCAGCCAGGAAACGTCCAATGTTTTTAAAGCCCAAATGGGCTTTATTTGATCTGTCTCCTTTCTACAATCTCCTCTTTTTCAATGTAAGTCAAAGAGGAAAATCAATACCCCAGTTTTTTTTCAAAATCTCCCTCTTACCACGTTCAAAATATTAGCAAGTATGGTACATTGGATCATGGAAGGCAGGAGGAATTGGGGTAGGGACATGGATTCGGACAACAGAGGACAGGAGGGACATGGAGAGGAGCACCAAACTGACCCTACAGGGCAGGTATCAAGGTTTGCAGCAGCACAATCCACCACACAGGGCATGCGGGACAGGAGTGCAGCACAACAATCCATAGAAAGATATAGGGAGGGGACAGGACCATGCACATGGACAACAGGGAACATAGGGGAAAGAGAAAATGGTAGCTAGCTGACCATAATAGACAGACAGGAGAGAAAGCTGCAGCATAACGGACCATAAAGGGAAGGAGGGTCAGATAAGGGGGAATTACAATGGAACAGACAAGCCAGGAGGGAGGGAATAGGAGTCTGCACATGGAAACAGAGGGCTTGGGGCAAGGGGGCAGGGCAGGAGCAGCAGGATGACCATGGAGGTCAGGCAGGATGGGTACTAGAAGCAAGAAACACCAAGGAGAGCAACAGTGAGACTATAATGGCATACACACATACCATTGAGGGAAGGTGGGAGGGGGTCAGGGGCAGCTAGCTGACCACACAGGGAAGGTGGGAGGGGCCGTGGCAGCACAGAAGACCATGCATGGCAAGCAGGAGGGTTAGTGGCAGCACATTGGCTATGATGGGCAAGAAGGAGGGTGCAGGGGCATGCACAAAGGACCATGGAGGATAGAAGGGAGGGTTAGGACCTGGGCACAGACAAGAGAGTTCAGGGGAAGGGGCCTCACAACAGACCGCGCGGGGTAGGCAGGAGGAGCAGTTGAAGCACAGCAGACCAGAGAGGGCAAGAGGGTGTAGCAGTAAAATGGACCATGGAGTACAGGAGGAAGGGGGTAGGGGCATGGAATGAGGACAGGCAGGGTGGAGGTGGCAAGGACAGGTTACAGTCATCTGACAATGCTAGGCAGGTGGGATGGGAGTGGCAGCTCAACACAACACTCAGATTAGATAGGATTGGCAGGTCCATGGAACATGGTGGACAAAAAGGATGGAGCAGGGGCATGCACGCAGACATTGGAGGGCAGGGGAAGGAGAACAGGGACAGCAAGCTAAGCACAGAGGCTAAGCAGGAGGTCAATGATGAGGCATATAATTGGGCAATGGGGGGTAGGAGGAGTGGACTGGTACATCATGCTAAATGGAGGGCAGTGGCAGCACATCAGACCATGCATGGCAGGAGGGAGGAGGCTAGTCCATGGATTCGGACAACAGAGGATAGGGAGGAGGTGGATGGGGCAGCAAGCTAACTGTTCAGAGAAGGCGGGAAGGCCAGTGGCAGACCAACGGCCACACATCGCTGTAAGAAGGGATCAGGGACATGGACCTGGACAATGGATGGCTAGGAGGAGGGAAGGCAGGAGCAGCAAGCTTGGGTGGGGGCAGCACAATGCTAGGCCCTGCTTCCAATCCCCACCATCCATTGTGATATGCATCTTACTTAAAGTTAAAAAAAAAACTAGAAATTTTCTGAAAAAAATAAAGATTACAGGGACGGTATAGTTAGACTCAGATTTTACTCATACACAACCAGTGAAATTCAGCAGTTATAGTTACCTGAGCTAACCATAACTTACCCGCCCGCAATGTACTGCTAATGACCTCAGACATTACATCATTCATGACATGGTCTGTTACATCACTCATGACATCTCAAATTAGCTGTGAATGGAATGGAACTATAATCGCTAGAACTTTATTTAGGGATAGTGTGTATATATTAACACCCCTTTTTTTTCTTTTCTTTCGTGTAAGAACCATTATAATACGCAATGTGCCCAGATTAATATGGCCGATAGCCTTTCACTTTAAAGTAATGTGTAGTCCGTTGTTTATGTTGATGTTTGCAATCCTAAGTATGTTTATTATGAATAGGTCACGTTGACCAACATACAGGTATGGCTGTCACGGGGAAAGATATGCTGAAATGACATTGTGTGCATATTAACACTTGTTTTCTTTTCTTTATTGTATCAATTCCTGAATTTTCACATTGTAACCAGGCCAATATGGCCGCCAGCCTTTTGGATTAAAGTAATATGTAGTCCTTTGTTAATGTTGGCAACTTTAGGCATTTGTACATTTAAATAAGGATGCTACAATGACGTCTTGTATCATTATCAAGGTTTGGACGAGCCGAAACGCATGGATCACGTCCTTTGCAGATTAAATACTTTCAAACTACAACCTGAGTGCTGATTCCTTCTTTGTAAGAGTGAGAGGAGATTAAATACATATATATAAAATTCACTGAAAAAAACACAAGTTTCAGGGACATTATAGTTAGAAATTAGCATTTAAAAAACCTCAAAAATTCACTGAAAAAAACCACAGGACGTCAGAGTTAGCTGGACATTTCACTCGTACAAAACAAGCGAAATTCGGCCGTTATAGTTAGTTGTGCTAACCATAACTCGCGCCCACGCAGTGCACTGCTGATGACGTCACATATTACATCACTCATGACATGGTCAGTGACATCACTGATGACATCACTTATGACATCTCAAATTACATCACTGATGGCAACATCCACATGATCATCTGATGCACCTCCTCACACCCTAAAATACAGACTACCATTCTCAAAACCATAGTCACACCAATTCTAGTACAGCTTCAATATTCTGTGCACTATGCATGCAGACCTCTAACCAGCTACATACTATTGATGCCCTCTTCTAAATACCCAGTTAGTACCTATGCAGTCTTCTGTCTGTCCCACGCATTTCTCCATTCACCCATCCAGCATTATCTACGTATTCTATCACTCAACCAATACCTAAGCACTTATAAATATAGCACACACTTTCTTTGCAACACTAAAATTACTCCACTTATTAGTCGTATACTTAAGGAATGGCGTAGTCACTAACACAAGTGCAGGTACAATATTTTACACACTATGCATGCACACCTCTAACCAGCCACAAACTATTGACATGCTCTTCTAAATACCTAGTTAGTTCCTATGTAGTGTAGGAATCCTCCTGTCTGTCCCATCCATTTCTCCAATCACCCATCCAGCGCTATCTACTTATCCTATTACTCCACCAATACCTAAGCACCTATAACTCCCGCCCTGCAAAGATCTGTGCGACTCACTGGCCACCTTCTTCCATCGCAAGATCGCAGACATCCACAAAAGCTTCATCACCTCACCCAACCCGAACGCGACAGACTCCACCCCGAAAGCCTCCTGCACCAACCAGCTGACCACCTGGTCCCAAGTCAACGACGACAAGATACGCTAGGTTATGAACTCCATCCACTCAGGATCTCCGTCAGACCCCTGCCCACACCACATTTTTAACAAAGCTTACACAACCATCGCACCCCAACTACGGAAGGTCATCAACATCTCCTTCAACACAGCAACATTCCCGGAAAGCTGAAAGCACGCCAAAATCAACAACCTCCTCAAGAAGCCCAAAGTGGACCCCAAGGACCTCAAAAACGTCCGGCCCATCTCCGTGCTCCCTAGAAATTCCTCCGTTATAGTTAGTTCTGCTAACTATAACTTGTGCACCCACAGTGCACTGCTGATGATGTCGCATATTACATCATTCATTACATGGTCAGTGACATCACTGATGAAATCACTGATGACATCTCAAATGACATCACCGATGACATCATCCATGTGACAATCTGACACACCTCATCATACATTAATATAACCTTTCATCACTCATTGTAAAATACAGAGTACCATATTTGAAACCATTGACACACCAATACCAGTTACTACATAACCTCTCACTGACTCCTAAGTCTACACACACAACTACCCATTCAACAACAGAATCACTGATACATGCAGTCACTAATTAATAGAACACTATCAAATGCACTTATACACATATATAGACATTGGCACATCAGCAAATATCTTAGTCGGTTATGCAGTCATCCTACTAACTCATGAAAAAAATTAATCACACTTACATTTACTCACTTACACAATTATGCACAAAACACCTCATTTATTCAAACACTTAGTAACTCATAGTTAATATGTTAAACAATCACCATTACAATTATACACTCATTCATATAGTTACTCTCACAATCACTGGCTCTTACATATACTTATTTATATACACCAACTCTCACATACAATGCCTTTTATTTTTTACTTTGTTGAAGATGTACAACTAAAACATATATTCGCTCCTGAACACACAAATAAATACACTCAGTCACCAAAACAACTGTTTCCACATGCACTCTTAAACCTATACACCTAGTCAAGCAGCCATTCACACATCTATGCATAGTCACACACACCCCATCCAACCACACACCAACTCAGTGTCCCATACAAATACTCACTCAACTAATCAAGAATAATATACACACTCATGTAGTTAGTGACCAACTGATGCAGCATGTTACACAACAACAGAGACAGTGATGCACCCATTCACATAGTTTAGTTACTAATCCATGTATTAAGTGAGCCACTTTTGATGACTCACTTAGACAGACCGCTACTAAATCCTCCATCCAGACAGTTATATATCCACTCAATCTTCAATACAGATTGGTATACATATATATATATAATATATATTTAAATTTCAAACTCAACCACATTCACTGGATGATGTCATCAGTGATGTCATTTGAGATGTCATCAGTGATGTCACTGACCATGTCATGATGATGTAGTATGTGACATAATCAGCAGTGCATTGCGGATGTGCGAGTTATAGTTAGCAGAACTAACTATAATGCAGGAATTTCTATGGTTTTGTACGAGTGAAATATCCAGCTAACTATAACATCCCTGAAACCTATGTTTTTTTCTGTGAATTGCTAAGGTTTTTTAAATGCTAATTTCTAACTATAACGTCTCTAAATCCTATCTTTTTTTGTGAATTTCAAAGCTTTTTTAAATGCTAATTTCTAACTACGACTTCTCTGAAACCTATGGTTTCAGTGAATATATATATATATATATATATATATATATATATATATATATATATATATATATCATATACTTCATTTACATGTGTTAAGCAGGCATGTAGACGGTATAATAATATAAACTTCTCTCCTAAATCCCTTATGTGCAGCCTCTGCAATAGTGGAGTCAACTTGCACACAGAGTTGCCTCGTAAGACTAATAGTTTGGGCAATGTGAGCATGGAAAGTGCCTATATTTTAAAGAAAGCCCAGGTGGATGGGCTTTTTAAAGAGACCATAGCTACTGCAGAGATATACCAAGGGCACAATGAGCTTGTGAGTCTGTTTTTGAGCCCCCTGGGGTTTTTTAGTATTACAAAAGGGACTGCATATGCTTCCACGTTCCACTCAGGGTCACATTGGTGGAAATGTGGCACTGGCATGAGCCCAAGAAGGAGTAGCTTCATTTACAATGTGGCCCAAACAATTGAAGAAACACTTTGCCTGGATGCCTGTGTCATGTTACAGATGCAGGTACAGAGGTGGAGGGACTACATGGGGGCTTACCGTGTGTGGGAGAAAAGTGGCACAAACCCTGTGCCTCCAGAAGGTGCCCTTGAAAAGGGGCAAAGGTGATTCCAGTATCTCCACAGGATTCCTTCTAGTGGTAACTGTGGTCACTTAATGCACCTGCCTGCAGAGGATGCTCTGTCCACCTTTGAAAGACAGGCCAGTTACCGCCTGCACAGTGGAAGGTAGACTGGTGGCTTCAAACAGCCAACCCATATGTGATGCCTGTATTGGAAACAGCACATTTTCTGTGACAAGTCACACTGTCCTAGTCTGCACATGGCTTAAGGACTTCAATGTGAGCAACCACACAGTGTGGGACAATGTGCTATATCTTTAATATGGCCCCTGATGTATAAAGCGAAAACAAGGTGGGGGAATTCAGGGACACATCAAAAAGAGTGATTGTCTTACATGAAACTATTAGCCTTGTCAGTACTTGTACTGTTCTTTTCAAGCAATGAGTTATTTACTCACGGGATTGATTTCATACGATTCGGTTCATGAGTGAAGTCTAGCACAAATCTGTGCTTTGTTGCCTTACAAACATTTCCTACATCATGAATGTGCAAAAGGTGAGATAGTAATACCTTTAAAATTGGGATAAAACAAATTCAAGGTGGCAAAGTTAATTGGTTGTGATGCTTCCTTCACTTAATCTATTTCCCATCACTGTGGACATTAACAGTCTTTTTCTAATAAAATGGTTGAAGAGCAGATGCGATTTGTAAGTCAAATTTTGCAATTGCTAATGCCTTTGATTGGTTTCCAACCCCCAGACAGATTATCTGTTCACCTTGTACATTCCAGGGTGCTTTTGACTTTGCTGCTGACCTACACCTTGGCTTTTTCTATCCTGCTTCCGTTTGAGATTTAGATTCATTTTGCAAACTCCTTGAGCACTGCAGTTTTCGTAGCAATACCTTTTTGAACAACATGTGAAGGACTTGTGTTTTAAATTTGTTTTTATACTCTTCACCATAAAAAGCTTTCTCACTTGCCCGAGTGTCGGAACTTAGGGCCTGATTTAGAGTTTGGCGGACGGTGTGGCGCAGCGGCCAGGGTGCCTGACTCCGAACCACGGGATTCACGGTTTGATCGCCGGCAGCAGGTTAGCCTAGCACCATGTGACTCTGGGCAATAGCTCGCGTAATCTTCCCGATGGCCCCCAGCGCTGGGACACCTCTCTGGCGGTAGCTTTGCGCTTTACAAGTGCTGGTATTTCATATTAGCACTGTCGCCATGGCAAAATACTTTGCCATGGTGAGAGTACCAAATTTAGAGATGTCCGCTGTCATGGGGGTTCCTGTAAATTAATTGAAAGTGTGCCATGCAGCTCCACCAACATGACAGAGCTACACTGCACACTTTAATTTTCTTTTTTTATTTGAAAAACAAAGGGGCCAATTGAAAGTTTTTTAAACTTGCTCCTAAAATGGTTGAAGCATTTTTAAAGAAGTTCTCTTTTGTTGAAGATTTGGTCACTCAGGACACATAGAGGTGGCATTTTGACCCAGTCGTACTCTCGTGTTCCTGTGGGCTAGATGAGTTCATGGTTTGAAAAGATGGTCAAGTCATGGCCACGCAGTGGACATGCACAGTGGGCGCGTGCTGGTGTACCAATGGTGAGTTCTTCTGCGCTAGTGCGCGTCCTGTCCATGGCAGCACTAACCACTATGCTGGTTCTATCTCAGGAATAAGTCCAAGGATAGCCTTCAGATCAAGAGAGCTGTGAGACATGAGGGTCACCAAGGTGAGTGTCTATAATCCAGTATTGACTAATTTCATGGGCCCAGCTACCTGTCTGAAATGTACACCCCTACTACATGTTTTAAATACTGGTGTAAGGGGGCAGAAGGACAGCTTGGAAAAAACAGGCCAGATTAAATGCTACCTTAATTAATGTTCACTCGCTACATAAGGATATGCTTGTTATCTACAAAGTTTTCGATGATTCCCAGATAGATGGCCTCTTTATGACTCAAACAAGGATGAGGTAAATCTCTTGTCCTGACTTGCAGCTTACTTTTCCGGAAAATTATGCATGTACCTAAGTGGATAGGGTGAGTGAACGTGGCCGGGGACTAGCTAGAGTATTCAAGAAAGATCTTAAATGCTCCATGTTTCATCTGAAAGATGCAGAAACACTGGTTTCTGAATATCCCCCTCCGTACAAGGCTTGGGGTTTTTAGTCTATCATCCTCTGGGTTATGCAATAGATTTTATTAACTACATGACAGGGCTGGACTGGGTGTAAGGGCACCGGGCATTTCCGGTGGGCCGGAAGGGTGGGAGCCGCTTTTGTCACTGGGGGCCTCATATATCAAAAGCAGGAGCAGTGCTTCATGCATGCAACAACCCCCCCCCCCCCCAGGTTGCTGTTCCCAGTCCTGCCCTGCTCCTTGACCCAGGCACTAGCACCTAAAATCGAGATACTTATGCAAATGTTACAGTTTTAGGGGATTTTAATTTTCAGGTAGATAACTCTGTGGACACTCCGGTCAAACGCTTTGTAGAAATACTAGCAGCTCTCAGTCTCTTTGGGATATCCAAGGAGTCCACTCAGAGGGCAGGACACACCATCAATGCAGTATTGTCTTAAACCCCCACTTGGTTGAGAACCCATAGGAAAGTAATCTGATCTGACCACTTCTTAATACCCGTCTCCTGGTCTATTCCCACACCAAAGGAAAGTAAGCTAGATGTGCCTGTCATCCCTGCTCGCTCTTGGAAAAAAGTAGTGATTCCGAATCTGCAGGATGCTCAAACTTTTTCAAGACCTGCTTGAACAGGAGATGTCACTAAAGACTTCATAGTGGACAAGTGGTTCTCTGACACAGCAAATGTGGGGGTGCTGGATACGACCATTAGGAAGAGGAGACACACCCCTTAGGCTCGCTGGTTTTTACATGAATTGCCTTAGAAAGGAAATCCTGTAACAAATTGGAAAGATCCTGGAGACAGCACTATGAAAAGGAAGATGCATCTTTATATAAGCAAGCTCTGAACACATCACAAAAATGTAAAGCTTGCATGCAGCACCTATTATTCTAAATCGATCAATGAAGCAAATAACAGTTGTAGAGAGATCTTCAAAATTGTCTTGTACTTTAATGATGCCAAGGTGCCTGATCCACCTTGTTAAGTTAAGATGAATTCATGATCCAGGATGAGGGACTAGTCAAGCTAGCCGGGCTGAAGAGAGGTGTTACCTCGAAACCGGTCCGGTCCTCGGATGCTTGATTCCGGTCTGGGAAAGATATGGCTGTTGTAGTTCGGACTGGACTGTTCCCATGGGGCAACAGGGTCAGAGCTGATTTGCATAAAGCCATTATCTGACCCAGGGTGGTGTGGAGTGCAAAAAAACGATGGATTTGGGCCCAGATCTTTTGACTGGGGGAGTGTGTGACATTGATCCACATTCAGTCCATCACTTGTTGTTTTTTGCAATTGCCGCCCTAAGTGCGCTGGGGATGCCCAGACGTGGGTCCCAGGCACTCCACACCACTTGGAGTCAAGCTAGCCGGGCTGAAGAGAGGTGTTACCTCGAAACCGGTCCGGTCCTCGGATGCTTGATTCCGGTCTGGGAAAGATATGGCTGTTGTAGTTCGGACTGGACTGTTCCCATGGGGCAACAGGGTCAGAGCTGATTTGCATAAAGCCATTATCTGACCCAGGGTGGTGTGGAGTGCAAAAAAACGATGGATTTGGGCCCAGATCTTTTGACTGGGGGAGTGTGTGACATTGATCCACATTCAGTCCATCACTTGTTGTTTTTTGCAATTGCCGCCCTAAGTGCGCTGGGGATGCCCAGACGTGGGTCCCAGGCACTCCACACCACTTGGAGTCAAGCTAGCCGGGCTGAAGAGAGGTGTTACCTCGAAACCGGTCCGGTCCTCGGATGCTTGATTCCGGTCTGGGAAAGATATGGCTGTTGTAGTTCGGACTGGACTGTTCCCATGGGGCAACAGGGTCAGAGCTGATTTGCATAAAGCCATTATCTGACCCAGGGTGGTGTGGAGTGCAAAAAAACGATGGATTTGGGCCCAGATCTTTTGACTGGGGGAGTGTGTGACATTGATCCACATTCAGTCCATCACTTGTTGTTTTTTGCAATTGCCGCCCTAAGTGCGCTGGGGATGCCCAGACGTGGGTCCCAGGCACTCCACACCACTTGGAGTCAAGCTAGCCGGGCTGAAGAGAGGTGTTACCTCGAAACCGGTCCGGTCCTCGGATGCTTGATTCCGGTCTGGGAAAGATATGGCTGTTGTAGTTCGGACTGGACTGTTCCCATGGGGCAACAGGGTCAGAGCTGATTTGCATAAAGCCATTATCTGACCCAGGGTGGTGTGGAGTGCAAAAAAACGATGGATTTGGGCCCAGATCTTTTGACTGGGGGAGTGTGTGACATTGATCCACATTCAGTCCATCACTTGTTGTTTTTTGCAATTGCCGCCCTAAGTGCGCTGGGGATGCCCAGACGTGGGTCCCAGGCACTCCACACCACTTGGAGTCAAGCTAGCCGGGCTGAAGAGAGGTGTTACCTCGAAACCGGTCCGGTCCTCGGATGCTTGATTCCGGTCTGGGAAAGATATGGCTGTTGTAGTTCGGACTGGACTGTTCCCATGGGGAAACAGGGTCAGAGCTGATTTGCATAAAGCCATTATCTGACCCAGGGTGGTGTGGAGTGCAAAAAAACGATGGATTTGGGCCCAGATTTTTTGACTGGGGGAGTGTGTGACATTGATCCACATTCAGTCCATCACTTGTTGTTTTTTGCAATTGCCGCCCTAAGTGCGCTGGGGATGCCCAGACGTGGGTCCCAGGCACTCCACACCACTTGGAGTCAAGCTAGCCGGGCTGAAGAGAGGTGTTACCTCGAAACCGGTCCGGTCCTCGGATGCTTGATTCCGGTCTGGGAAAGATATGGCTGTTGTAGTTCGGACTGGACTGTTCCCATGGGGCAACAGGGTCAGAGCTGATTTGCATAAAGCCATTATCTGACCCAGGGTGGTGTGGAGTGCAAAAAAACGATGGATTTGGGCCCAGATCTTTTGACTGGGGGAGTGTGTGACATTGATCCACATTCAGTCCATCACTTGTTGTTTTTTGCAATTGCCGCCCTAAGTGCGCTGGGGATGCCCAGACGTGGGTCCCAGGCACTCCACACCACTTGGAGTCAAGCTAGCCGGGCTGAAGAGAGGTGTTACCTCGAAACCGGTCCGGTCCTCGGATGCTTGATTCCGGTCTGGGAAAGATATGGCTGTTGTAGTTCGGACTGGACTGTTCCCATGGGGCAACAGAGTCAGAGCTGATTTGCATAAAGCCATTATCTGACCCAGGGTGGTGTGGAGTGCAAAAAAACGATGGATTTGGGCCCAGATCTTTTGACTGGGGGAGTGTGTGACATTGATCCACATTCAGTCCATCACTTGTTGTTTTTTGCAATTGCCGCCCTAAGTGCGCTGGGGATGCCCAGACGTGGGTCCCAGGCACTCCACACCACTTGGAGTCAAGCTAGCCGGGCTGAAGAGAGGTGTTACCTCGAAACCGGTCCGGTCCTCGGATGCTTGATTCCGGTCTGGGAAAGATATGGCTGTTGTAGTTCGGACTGGACTGTTCCCATGGGGCAACAGGGTCAGAGCTGATTTGCATAAAGCCATTATCTGACCCAGGGTGGTGTGGAGTGCAAAAAAACGATGGATTTGGGCCCAGATCTTTTGACTGGGGGAGTGTGTGACATTGATCCACATTCAGTCCATCACTTGTTGTTTTTTGCGAGGGACTTTTTTGATCATGAAATCACGAGTATTCAGTCACATTTATTTCGGTTATTTATGTCTGAGTCCGTGACACTAGCACATATTCCAGTGATGCCTACTGCAAACAGCAAGCTCGCACAACTTTTATGTCCCCACTGAGGAGCTCAAAGACTGTCTCTGTAGGTGTCAATCTGGCTATCCACTGGATCCGTACCCTTCTACATATTTTGAGACATATAGTTGACTTTGTATCCACAATCGATCTGGAGTTGTTTACAGCCTATCTGAAGTTGGGACAGTACATAATTCCTGGAGCAAATGTTATTACTTTAAAAAAAAAAAAAAAATCGGGCTTCAAGAATCTTTCAAATCGTAAATTTATTTCCCTTTTACCAGCCTCCTCAAAGATACCTACAAATATCATTAACACACCACTGTCTGAGTTTTTAGATACTTTTAATCTACTGCATCCATCACAATTAGGTGTTAGAGCATGGCATAGTACTGAAACTGCCCTGCTGGAAATTACAGATTTAATTAAGATGAATCTTCACCTTGGTCATAACATTGCCTTGATTCTGTTAGATCTTTCTGTGGCCTTTAATACCATTTCACATAAAATTCTGCTCCAACAGTTTGACACGATTGAGGTGGGTGGAGTGGCTCTGAGATGATTCACTGAGATGTTTTCCGAGATTAATTCTCTGAGAGGAATCAAGAACAAAGAGCAATCAGTGTGTATGAAGTCGCTTTACTCAGATATGAAGACACTAAAGTGTGGTGTGATACAGGAATCAGCACTGAGCCTTACTGTCATTTACATTTCTTTACATCCACTTGCTTTCTAGATGAATCATATGGTATTAAAATGGTCTTATACACTGATGACACTCAGTTAGTGCTCTCTTATGAGAGTGACTCTGCTTCAGCTAAAGAATCCTTCTCAACATGCGTAGAGGCAATGATGAAATGCTCGGAGTCAACTGCCTACAGCGTAACCCAGATAAGACAGATATCTTGCTTTTTAGTACTAATCCACTACCAGGATGGACAGGTGCCTGGCTGAGAGGCTGTCTGCCCCACCTTCACCCCCTCCAGCCAAGGAGTTAGCAGGGAACCTGGGGTGCTGCTTGATGATCAACTTTCTTTCAAAACCCAAATATCCTCCGTAACATAATCCTGTTTTTGGGTACACTGGGGCACATACATCAACCTATTTAGGAAGTGCAAACGGTGCGAATCGGTAAATTCGGCCGTTTGCGCTTCCTAAATACGTTTTTGGGATGCATGAAACAATTTTTCAAAATTCGTTTTTTTTTTGCATTTCCTAAAAATGCGAATGCATTTAAGGAATCGCATTTGTGCGATTCCTTAAATGCAATGCATCAATTTAAAAAAAAAAATGTGAATTTTGAAATAGGAAGTGCAAATTAACACGAGGTTGACCCTCGTGTTAATTTGCGAAAATCTTTAAAAAAGCACAAAAATGCATATTGGAAAGTATCATGTTACATACACACATGTCCTTAGGACATGTGTGTGTGAAACATGCACTTTAAAATACATTTCAGGGGTGCAGGGGGGGGGGGTCCTTTGGACCCCCCTCTGCACCCTTGCAATGCATCAACAAATTGCGAATTCCAAAAAAAAGAAATGCAAAACGGCATTGATTCCTATGGGCCTCTAGGCCCATAGGAATCAATGTAATGCCATGCGATTCGCAATTAAGGAATCGCAATTTCCGAAAATTAAGAAATCCTAAAAACTTTTAGGATTTCTTGATGTATAGGATTTTGCAATTCCTAAATTGCGATTCCTTAATTTTCGCAATTTAGGAAGTGCAAAATCCTACAATGATGCATGTGCCCCTAAGATTCTTGGATTTTACGCCTTGGGAAGCCAAGATATCAGTGGTGTGTGCACTGATTTGATCTAAGCTGGATTATTTCTTATGTTCTCTATCTGGGTATCCCAAAATACTTACTACATCGCCTCCAAGTGGAACAGAACACTGCAGTCCGTCTTCTATTTAAACTGACAAACCGGTCTGCTGTGTCTCAGTACCATAATTAATTGCATTGGCTGCCTGTGATCAAAATAATTACTTTTCCAGCTCTAACTATTGCACACTGGGCTTTCTGCAAGGCTTTTCTCCAACTATCTCAATGGTAGGATTCAAGAATACTGCCCTTCTAGGACCTTGTACTCAAGGGATGCATGGCTGCTAGTATTTCCTCATTTTTAAAGAAGGCGATTAGACAGCTTTTTTATAAGTTGCCAGGATTTTGGAAAAGCTCCCTTTGCAACTGAGAATCATCCCAAATGAGACCGCCTTTCGGAAATTGGTAAAAACCTATTTGTTCAGCAAATAAACGGGGTATTCCGGTCTGGCATTTGCATTATTGCTGGGACACTCCTGGGTAGCAGTGCACTTTATAAGTCCACTCATTTTGTTCATACTCATTTGTTCATTCATTCAACTTCGAGTTTGGCAGTGAAGGTACTCTATCTCAAAGACAGCAGAGTACCCTTGCCACCAAACTATGGGGCTAATATATGAGGTTTTGAAGTAGGGCAGTGCTGCAAACAATCTTGCTGCGCTGTCCTATGTCAAAACAAAAGGGCAGGAATGTTCTGTATCTATGAGATATGGTGCATTCCTGTTCTTTTACCCTGCACTGGTGCACAATGGGGTACTATGTGCCAATGCAGGCATCCCTGCACCATGGTGCAAGGGTGCCTGTTTTATGGGGCTGATTGATTTTGTGCAGAAAGGGACACATTCCTGCACAAAATCAATCGATTCAGTTGATTACCTCTTTTTATGTTGGCCGCAGACTGCAGCACACATAGAAAAAGAAAAACAAGGAGAAATGAAAACATTTCTTCTTGTTGCTCTGCGCTAATGCCACCCCTGGGTTGGTGTTAGATTCTGACGCATTCCCAGGTTTACGATTTCTCGTAGATCTGGGAATGCTTCAGATTCCATGGATGTTGCGTGAGAACACCCACAGCAACACCCTTCGAAATGCCCCTTTCGTGCAGTGTTCTGCGTGAAAAGGGCACATATTTACAAGATCATGAAAAGCCATGCAAAGTGGCTTTACGTGGTTTCGTAATATGCTGGGGCACATTGTGCCACCGGAACGTCAAAAAGTGATGTTCCTGCAGTGTAAAAGTGCTCATAAATGAGGCCTTAATGGTCCACCCACCTAATTTACTGATGGGTGGTCATTCCCTATGTAGACAGCAGAGACTACTCTGTCTCCATTACCTACATACCCCTCTGAGGGCCCAACAGAGTAAGGGCAGCTGGAGTTTTGGCCATGTGTCTGCCCACCTGATTTATTAAAACGTTTTCAATGGCCCTCATGCTGTTAGAAAGCTCCCATTGTGACACAGTAATTGCCTTTTTATGTTAAACAAAATCCTTCTTTGCGTTTTTGATTTTGAAAATTATGAAAGTGAGCAGTGCGGTGCCATCAGTTGACAGATCCCCACATCATACTTTAAATACATTTACGGCACTTCCTGTAAATGCTAGAGATGTCCACTGGGCCAGCAGACATCTCTAAATTTACCAGGTGACGTACCCTCGCCATAGTGAGAGTAAACTACTCAGCCATGGCAACAGTACTAACAATATCCACCAAACTTTAAATCAGGCCTAAATAAATTTTGTTTTTGAAAATAAAAAAAACTCAATGACCACCCCTCACTAAAGAGAATTCTTCCTTTGCGTGTGGGTCATCATTGAAACACTTTTACATTTGCCTACCACCACATTTTGGGTAGTGGTTTGCAAAAGTTAAAACTGGCTATGTGTCCGCCCACTCCAAATTTGGCAGGCAGGCAGGCGTATGGACAAATCTCTAATTGCGCAACCTCTGTTAGGCCGTCGGAGGGGTATGTAGGCAGCAGCTAAGGTGTCATTTTTGCCCTGTACATATTGAATGTCCGCCCGTCTGTAAATCAGGTGGACAAACCTTCAAGTTTGGCAGAGAGGTTACCCCGTCTCCTTTTCGACAGAGTACCATCTCTGTCAAACTTTAAATCAGCCCTCAATGCCCCTTCAAGTTCTAGATATTTAATTAATGTTACTTAAAAGTAGAGGTAGGTGGCAATGTGCATTTCTTTGTTTCTCCATATTTGCTGGCTTACGTGGAGAAAGTAGCAATGACTATCAGTTGGCAGGAACGTTAGCTGAACAAGAAAAGCACTTTACCTGGTTCAAGATGACATTGATTTTGGGCAAAATGGAGCAATGCCTTGTAGTAGTATAAGTATTAAAAATTGCCAATAGTGCCAAATAGAGGACAGGTTCAAGGCAACATGACCCTTTGCACTAGTATCAGAATATTTTCATATGCAGAACAAAATGCACAACTACTACTAAATATTTCCATCTCTAAAACCAGAGCGTTTGTACAAGGAACTTCTTAAAATCCTATACAGTCAAACCACCCTGAAACAGAACTTCGGACATCATGGAGAGCATACCAGATACGGGTCTCCTACTCAGGCGAATACCCTGCACCCTTTAGAAAGATGCAACTGCATTCACATTATTTGTATTTGTTGCACTACCTCTTTTCTTTTTACTGACATGTCATACTCAAAACCATGGCTCCTCCTTCATTGCATCCAGATGATCAGCAACAAACGTCCGACATACAGATTGGTCTGTGATTATCAACTATTTTAACTCTGTCTCCAATTGTGATAGCATTTTGTGAGCATGGTAGTCTCTAAAGTTTTATTTTGCTTTTAACACCAATGCACTGCTTGCTCAGTTGCACATTAGGCATGTTGCAAATGTTAATGACATCAATGTTGACACTTTTCCACCAATTGTCCATCAGCTATGTCTGGCTTTACTAATACAATGTGGGAATACAGCACTGAGCTATATCTACAAAGAAATGCCACTGCTGGTTTCATCCATTGTGCTGGCATGACAACTTGCTGTGTAACACCATTTGTCACCATTCCACTTTAGACCAAGGATGTGTACATGATGTCTAGCATAGTGTTGTAATGAAATGTCCCCTTTAGCTCCTCTCTCTCTACTTTGCAATACTTTGGGGCATATTCACAAGGAGCTGTCACCAGATAAACTGCATTTTATCGCAGCCAAAGTTGTGATAAATTTACCCCTCATCCACAAGCTGGTGCAAACAGCCCACAGCACCAGTTTTCCTGCCATAGCAGCCGCAAAAAAACATCGCCAAAGAGGAACCCCGCAACTATCGCTAATGAGATGCAGAGTAGGCGTTCCCATGCAAAAAGCTGCAACAACATCACACCTCAACATTCACAACGACCTGCCAGATCGGCAATAAGAGCACAAAATACGCAATAAGGCACGTTTGCAGCAGGAAATTAACACCTGCTCTACCTGGTGTAAAGTCAGACCTCAGCCTGCACCACAAAAAGGATCCCAGCCCGCAGCCACACCTGAAGGGCAACAGATGCCATTGAGCAACTGAACATGCAGCACGGACACCCAAAAGGGCCACAACACCCACCTACACCACACACAGGCCCACAACACCCCCCCCTCGGCCCACCCCAACCCGAGACCAAGAAACTGCACACCAACACCACGAATCCGAAAACACATATTTGGCCTGCTGTCAAACAAGCAGGAAAATCAACATACATGTGTGACCAGAAAATGGAGAATCAGTCATACAGCAATGCAACCAAACACAAAACACTATACAAACAAAAGCCAAAACAACCATTCGGATGAGTCCTAGCGGGTCCTCACTGGATAATCCGTAGGACACAGCTTGGAAGACTAAATCCACGATAAGAAGGTGTGCCATCCGCCCAACAAAGGAAAGAGAGGGAGACAGCGAGGGAGAGAGACGGAGTAAGATTGCACAAGCAGCGCAAGGCCTTGCAGGGCACCTGGCTCCACATGCCGATTGTGTGAATCGCCATCCGAACCCCATGAGCCCAAGGCCGTGTCCCAATCTCAGCACCAAAGCCACATCACATTCCAAAAACGCAAGTAGCAGTCAGACAAACAACAGGGATGAAAGCTCCATTGTCCCAATGCAGAAGGCGGGAGGACACCTGCACCTCTGACTTTGGTCCAGAACGTGCCCGGAACACCCTGAGAGAGATGCCTTAGCAGTTGTGGACGACTCCCACTCTACGCATTGCGCAAATGAACTATCCAACCCATCCACACCCCACACATTGAAGCCTCTGCCTTTGGGACCCCCGCATGGGATGCCCTTGACACACACAGAAAGAGGAACCCGTTCAGCCCAACGTTGCACACACATTTGAATCATTGCCCAGAGCTGTGGCATATCCTCCACACAACTGCCGCAGTTCAACAGATTGCTGGTTCCACGAGACGCACCAAGGCAACGTCAGGCCATACCGGGCACATGCACAACCCCCCTGCACGTGGAACACTATTATGCACATATGCTGCATTTACTGGGCGCAGTTCCACTGGCGGTGCTGCATATCAGTTACCGGCTCAGCTTACGTATTGCCTACGTCACTTGCGTCCAGCCCTGGTTCCACTGCCGAACATGCACATTCGAATGTCCCATGGAAGTCTGCCTATCCAAAACAACCGTAGATGAATTGGACTATGACTTGTGTTTGCGCCCCCTGTTGGATCACGAACAGGAGAGCAACCGAGACAGCCGTGCATGGGATGCCTTGACATACTGCATATGTATTGGCAGTTGTGCATGAGAGACTGCACAATTCCTCATGTGCACTGACCACTTCGAGGTACTCCCCTATTGGGCTATATTGCGGATTGGTGAAACAGAATGGGCTGAGCACACCTGCCCGGGCACATTGATGGATTGGCTCACCCTGGTGTTCCTTGAACATGACAACTACATACTATTGAAATACATGGCACATGAAGCTGCGCTCTCATTCGTGGACGAGTAACTACGTTCCTGCAGCCACATCCAATTGTTACACACAGCACAGGTCACAACAACTTGTTGCTTCGTGGGGATTTCTAACATAGCCCACCACAACAGTGGACACGTCTGCCATCGTCCAAACTCTGGATGCATGTGCGTGGAACAAAGCGTGTGTACACACACCTGTGCAAGGTGATGCAGGTCCATGGTGGGAGCAACACAGCACTGTTTTGCAACGTTGCCAATTCGGACTCATTGCTGGGGGAGAGCACATACATGTGGACATGTTGGACCCATTCACCTGATCACTGTCAGCACAGCAGACAATCGGCGCACTCCGGTGGCAGAGCACTATGCACATACTGACTGAGGAATTGACTGACGCATGTGCAATGGGGGGGTGTCCCTTTTGCAAGCTCAACCTCTGTGAGCCAGACATTGTTTTGGGATAAGTGCTAGCCGACATGTGCACTTACCTGACTTCAGCAATGTGAGTATGGTCCAACCTCTGACCATGTGGAGAAATGTCATATATCATTGCAGAATGTGTCCACACAGATGTGTGTAAGTAGGTTTATGTCCTGAAGTTCTGTTGACACATGTGATGTAGGACACCACTCCTGGCCTGCTACCGATTAGGTGACACCTACACGCAGCCCTATTCAACACATGGACGTGTGCCTACGTGGGTGGTCATGAGTTTGTTGTTGATGTGCAATGGGGACACAGCTAGTACTCACCTTCCCAGTCATCCAATTTACCATGTGTCTCAGGGATACACATGCGCATAGATGTCAGTTTCCAGGGTATACCTTTAGGTACAATCATTGTCCTTACATCCAGCCATACTTCCATACATGAGTGAACATAGTAAGGACACATCTGTGTTATTTAGAATGTTTTATTCACATTCAGGTGATTGACGGAGCTGGAGCTGTACATGGCCATCCAAGCCCACATCACATGGAAGCCCAGTGGTGGGCCAACCAGAGTCCTTTGGGGATTGAGAAGTGATTAGGAAGTGAGAGAGTGCAGTCAGCAGCTATATTGCTGTGTGATTGGCCATCTGTTAAGACAAGGGGAGTCCGTGTCGGGGTCCGGGTGAATGTCGCAGAGTGTTCCGAGGTTTCAGTAGGAGGTATTTCCCACGACATGATGCATAGATCATAACCAGGCAGGGACAGGGCATATGGCGGTGATGGATGCTACTGCGGCCTTCCTCACACAGTAATTCCCATCCCCTTCTTATTCCCCTAATACGGGTTCTGTGTCCGGTGTGTGTGGAGGGGTAATGGCTGCATCACTGTATGCCACTGACACAACAGACTGCGAAGGTGATGATGCAGCATCACTGTGTGCCATGGACACATGAAGGGTCGGAGCTGTGTGTGTCGATGTTCCCACTGCAGTCATCTGGGAGCAGCTCAGTGGCAACAATGGCAAGATGAAGTACTGCAGGGCATTGAAGTTCCCAGATACTATTTGCTGGTGTCCAGCTGTGGCATACATACTTCCAACCTGCATCTGCTCCATGGTCTCCATTGACCTCCGCATCTGTGCCAACTCTGTGCAGTAATCACTGGTGCCTGTCTGACCAGACAGTTCTTGTATTTGATTAATGGCCCCAGCGAGCTCAGCCAAGGTTTGTGCCGGAGCATGGTGCATACAGGGGTGTCCAATAGGGACTGTACGTGGTACCTGATGGGACTCATACACCCACGTATGGGATCGAGTTTGGCTGCAACGAGTTCGAAACCCACCGCAGCTGTTCAGCCAACTCCACCAGGCAACCCCACACACTTTGTAAGAACTCCATGTATTGGTCGGGGGTGCTGGGAGACAGCCATGGTAGTTTGTGTTTCCTGCTGTGTGGTCTGTGCAGGTGGTGGGCTCACCTCGGGGCAGCTGGCCTGCCCTTCTCCTGGGGATGGTGTGTGGAGGCTGTCCATTATCTGTCGGAGGGTGTCTTGACATATGTGCAGGTTGGCTTCTTCAACATCAATGATGTGAAGTGTGGTGTGCCCTGCAAGAGGTGTTGTTTGTCCCTCTGCAATGTGAAAGGGGAGATGCAGGTCAATAAAGTTACACATGTATGTTGAAGATTTGCAGATGTTTACATTCAGACTGCATGCCAATGTACATTGTCACTGTTTTGGTGGAGTTGGCTATTTGATAGCAGTCAGTGTGTGTTACGACTACATGACGGATGTGTAGTAGTACCCATGCATTATCATCACACAGTGTCAGGCAATGCCAGATATGTGTGGACAGTTACTCTGCACGTGCGGAAACTGTTGTGAGCCATGTCCTGTGGTGTTGGTGTTACACTTTGTACCTCATTGCCGACATTGCTGATGTTCTGTGATTGCTATGTGTGTGTGCTGCATTGTGGGGGAGTTGCCCCTGCAGCTCTGAGTTCATGCAGCCTTCTCCCTTTGAGGCGGAGTGCCTTTGAATTGGGTGCTTTATGGGTCTGGATTTGTTTTTGACTTGGGTCATATGTGTTCTTGGACAGATTTTGTGGCCTTGTGCATTGTTCGTCTGCTGCGTGTATCGTACGGCACGGGTTGTGTGTGCACGTGGACATGTCAGAGTGTGATCTGTTCCTTTTCGGATGTTATCCTCACTGGGCTACCTCCATGTCGATTCATAGGCCATCTCATATTTTTGGGCTGCTACCATGCTACCGGGCATGCATTGTTACTTGCATGGTCAGTGTGGGTCACAGAGCCGCTGCTTTGCTGGATTCAGGACATGTGCCTGGGTCAATTGCGATATTAATGATATGGAGGGGGCCCCTTTGTGCACATTGTGGACAGGGGTCTACTTGGCGTTTCTATGTGTGCTGCAGTGTGCCAAGGCTATCAGTGATATGTTCCACGATCATTGTGGGTGTGCAGTGTGCTACACATAATTGTGCATGTGTGCCATTGTACCCATCTCCCCCCGTCCCCCCGTCCCTGGTCGTTACTCACCCTGTTGCTGTTGGGTCCGGTTGTATTGTGCTGTGTCCAGACCCCCAATAACTGCCACCATCGCCACACTTCTGACTGTGGCCACCATTTCCTCCAGCTCATCAATCCCCTCCTGTGCCGCAGGACTCCCACCTCCAGTCGCCCTTTCTGCCGTCCTGTTGTCGGTGAGCTAATCCTTGGTTTGGCTGTGCACTTCATGCTAGCACCTTCTCGACACTCTGACTGCATTGACGTTGGTGACGATGGCCTGCCATATTTCCGTTTGGGTTGCCAGTGCCGCAATGGAGGTGCCAAACAGTTGTTGATGGTGTTCTATCACCTCCGTGACGATGATCCGGTCTTCCTGAGGACTAAACCCCATCTTCCTCTTCCTCTTGTCCTTGCCCTTACCCGAACACGGGGTTCCTGGCTGTACCTCCGTGGGGCTTGTGGGGTTCGGCTTGTCCTCTGCACTCAGGTCTGGGTGCATTCATGCGCAATTTGAATAGCTTTTCTTTTTTTTTTTGATAGTGCTGTTTCCCGCCAGATGCCTGGGATTTGCAGGACTGTGGCTGGTTTTCTCAGATTTTTTTACCGCGATTGACATCATCGCATTTTTTTTGCATTCGTATTTTGCATTTTTGCGGTGTGGTGTTGATTTTCACGAGTACATTTGACGCGTTATCTGGTTACTATTGCATGCTTCCGCCTTGCTGTGATTTCCACGTTGACACAGGGTTATTTTCCCATGAAAGGCAGGGATGTTGAAAGTTGAGTCTCGCTACTCTTGCAGTAGTTATCACACATTCTTGTGAATATACCCCTCTGTGTTATGAGGTTGTTCCATTGGTAGTACATAGGCTTTCCCATGCTAACACCCATGTTTTTTTACGGAAAACCCTATCGAATAACAGTGGCAGGAGAGATTTGTGTTAACAAATATTACCCCTTTGAGGTTGGTGTTAAGTTGAAGAAATCATGTTATCATCAGAAGTAAAATTAGAGCAATGCCGACATTTCTTTTCGTTTAGTCTACATTTGTACCCCCTTCTTTCCATCATTCTTGTTCCAGTCCTTACACTTTGTAGTGATCCCACCTTTAACAGGAATTGTAACCAACTTTCCACTCTTTACATAGCTGTCCTTTATGACATCATAGATAGGCAAGGTCAGCCGCATTAACATTCGTATATTGAGAATAACCCCCCTCCTCTTGTTGGGTTTTTATCCCAATACTTAGGTTTTCTCTGATGTGGTCCAATAGATCACACAAATGAGATCCCTGTATACAGCTTCCATTCTGATCCATTTCAGAATCATTATCCTGATCTTTAGAACCCTTTTCTCTGGGTCCTGCTATTGCTGAATCAATAGCCCCTTGATCAAAGACTTTAGATGTGCCTGGGTGATCTCCAACACCCGCTCCTCTTCATCAAGGTTCATCTCAGCAGTATGCTGCTTTGATTGTGCCTTCTTACAGTCCATTATTGTATACTGGAAAGAGATACATTAGAGCAGCATCCTTCCTGCTTTTATAATTGCTTATTAACAAAATCTTCTCTTTCATGAGAACTCATTATCAAGAAACAGTGCTAACTCCAGAAACTGAACGTGCACACACTGTCCAATGGAAATGGGTTAGATCACAGATGTGTGGCTTCTGAATGCCCTGCCCCGACACTGAACTGCTCCCCGCCCCAACCCAGCATGTGAGCAGGGAGTGAATTCAAGATTGGTGCACATGCCGAACACCTGCATTCAGCGACGACAGTCAACCCCAGATTAAACACAACTTAAAAATTAAATAAATAAAAATAAACAACCTTGCTCACATCATCTGTCGAAGGACAGCAAAAATACAGGAAGTTGTAGAGGTGGTATGAGCATATATATGGGGAATAAATAGATGATAATTATGTTAAAGGGATCTCAAACTGTGAGTACTGGGATGGGAATGACTACAAATTGGGAAATGTAGAGTACTGCTAAGTAGAGTAATCAAAACCACATCCCATACTCTTGGCAGTTATGTTTATTGAGTGAATTATTATATATTTGCAATCATTTACATACATGGCATATCACTGAGTTATTTGCTGTACTGTACAAGTGTTCTTTGTGTGCAACAAATGGTCTTCCAGCTGTGAGATCTGTTGAAACTGCCCATTAAATTGACAACATCATCCACACACTGGATGATAGGTAGGTTACAACAGTCTAGAGAGTAGGGGGAATTGCGGACATATGCTATTGATTACAAGTAAACAAGACTGCCCTGCTTTCATTAGATCATACTTTAGTGGTGGAGAAGTTGTTTTATTTGCTGTCTTCTTTTCCTGCTTTGCTTAGCCATTTGTTAGAAAATGGTGAACTAAGAGGATGACTTTGCAGTGCCCTATGCATGGTACCAATGTGTAGAATCTCTTCCATTCTGTGTGCTAGTCTCATCTCAAACTTTTGCTAATGATTTCGATAGACAGAGGAAAATGTGCAAAACATGAAGGTTTGAAAAAAGGTGCAGCATACTATTATAACCTAAGCAGCAAAATGGATGGGCAGACCAACAAGAAGTCCAAAGAGTATCCAATATGTTCATTCCAAATATGCTTATTTATTTTCATCCATTACGTTCAACAAAATCCAGCCAGCGCGTTTCGTTCCAACAACATATAGAACTTCGTCAGAGCTTAAAATGATATGCAAACTTATATTAAACACATAAAATAATGCAATACAAACCTTTAACACCAATACATGAATTATTGCATAAATATACATATTCACAGTAATAACAAAACAAAAACGAAATCAAAAATGTGGAATACCAACAACATTAAGACTGGCACATTGAGCATTAGACTATACCCACATGATCAACACATGTAAAGCATAAATGTAATAAATAATAATCAGACATACATATACTAATGACCAAACATTAAAATAATACCATATATGACACAAACTTGCATCAAGTAAACATAAATACCCAAAAAGACAAGAACACTCCTTCCTGATTAATATTTTCACAACAAGGCTTAAAAATATTGTTTTAAGCAATGTTTAATAATTTATCCATAAGGATCTTACCTTAATGTAACAATATGTAAGTACATCCGTATTGTGCCTAGTGAAGTAATGTAATATCGTCCAAGACATGATTAAAGGTAGCTCATGATAATTGTCATGATTAACAAAATTTAGAATCTCTCAAAAATAACCCTTATTTCCGTTTTCACCCACATTTAAAAATAAATACAGACAGGAAATACATGTTTTGTTGTCTGTCTTTATCTATAAAAATCAATAAAAATGGAAAACAGGGAGCCTTAACGAAAAATGATGTCACTGTATCCTGATTTATCGAGATAGTGTAGGTCACAAATCAATACCTGCATACATAATACACGAATAGTTTCAATGAATACAAGCACATATACAATACTACAAGACACAAAATACCCCATACTGGTAGGTATCGCGTGATATGAGACCTCAAAGCAGCCTTCAAACCTCAGTATGTATCAGAAACTAAGTTACCAAATCTCATTGGCTGGATTTTGTTGAAATTAATGGATGAAAATAAATCAGCATATTTGGAATTAACACATTGGATAATCTTTAAACTTCTTGTTGGTGCATCCACCTTCTTTGCTACTATTATTTATCTGCTCGACAATGGTAGGGAACAACGGCAGACACCGTAAGAGCAGTGCACAGAACTTTTTATTATTGTAAATTCTGATTGAGGTGCGGCTTCTCCAGTCCACGGTTGTATCAACCGTTTTATTCACACTATCATAACCTCTTTTCCTGTAACCCTGTACCTTACCACTCATCACAAGGTCAAACAAGAGGGCATTATTGAGCTGTTCTGTCCTATATGTCCATAATGTAGGTTGTCTGCGACAGAAAACAACTAGTAGAACATGTATTGGAGGCATCAGGCATGTCACTAGACAACCATGTAAAACTAGCTATTTTAATGAATTCGCTTTTGCACACTGCTCTGTCAGAAAGATACAAAGCAATCAATTTTAGTAAGCATTGCCAAGGTAACAATTTGCTTTGTTTTTAATGTTGCAGTTATACATATATTATTTGCTTCAAAGTTTCTCTAAGTGGATTTCTGTAATTCGTTATGTTATTATCATTATTTATTAGGTGCTAAACTTCGCCTTTGTTTAGTGTTTTTTCTCAGGAAAGACTCATCACAGCATTGAATTGGGGGAACAACGCATTAGCAGTTTGCAATTGTTAAAGACTTTTAGGCATACAATACTCTTATGTATAGAGGACAAGATGCAGTATAAACGTTGAAGTCAAAATGTTGACTATATAGCTCTGAACATAAATTGATGAATTTAGAATTCTAAAGAAACCCCTGTGCACACAGAGTTAATCATATTCACTCATAAATTGTCATTTATTGTATACCTAATATTTGGAAATTTATATTTTTCATGTACCCATCAGTTCTGGTGCCAAAATAAATACACATGGGCATTTGCAAATCTAAATATAAAGTTGTCTAGGAAAATAACTGCTTTATGCAGACCTATCCACGTTAAACTGGAAAAACTTTGAAAACGCTGGTTATACTTCTAAGTGTTGGAGCATGAGATCATGTGAATTTCTTTTTAGCATTTAAATAGACATAGTTGAGAGACGGCTGAGCGCCGTCAAACTACAAACTAAATTAAAGGGGAGAAGGGACCTGTCTCATGCTTTGATGCAATTGCATGGCATGCACATCTAAGGCTTTCACCTAAATCGGATTTGGCGTAATTCTAGCCTTTGCAACTAGCCATTGTTACAAATAGACCTACACACTGCAGATGCCGCAATAATTTCCATGGCAACTGAGCTAGTGTTAAACCTTCACAAATAAACGGTGGAATGTGGAGTTATTGGGTTAGGGCACAACCACCCATCGATAAAATGATATTGTAGATTGAAATAAATTGATCTATTCTATACTAAGCAACAGAATATGTAGGAACTGACGAGATAAAAAAAATCAATCTGTGTGTCACCCGTATGAGCAAAATGATTTCGCTTTATACTACGATGCCTCAGTAGGTTAATGTCCATTTGTATGAGTGAAAGTTCACATATATTGATGTTGTGGAAGATGCAGCATAAGGACCCGATCCAGCTCTTCATGTAGGTACAGTTTGTCCTGAGTGGACATTCAAATAATGTATTCAATTACCTTACAGGTTGGGCTACATTCTTTTACGTCCCGATGTGGGAGGTGTTGTGCTCGGCCAACTTTAAGGATGTTGGCCTGCACGTATATTGTATCTACTATAGCACCTACTCGTGTAGTCATAGGGTACGTGGAGCAGATTTGCTAAAGTCACGAGCAAATATTATAGGCTAGTATAAAAATAAAATCATGAGGAGCAACAGTCAAGTAGTTAGACTCTGAAAAGTAAGAAGGATAGGCCTCAGTAAACAGAAACTGCATATCATAACTTTTGGTCAAATATGATAGTGGTAAAGTAAGTGGACACCACTGTGGGAGGGGAAGTACACAGAGATGCCTGGTGATGTGTTAGAAAAACACACAGAAATGACATTCTCATTTGTCAGAGGACAGAGCAATACTAGGTGAGCAGTTTGCCGAAAAAGGTGTGGGAAAAATATGAATATGAAAACAGCAGGACCCTGAATAATCTGTAATGGAGACCATGAGTGAAGGTAGAAGTCAACAAGCAGTAAGGATCAGTAAAGAAGAAGAGAATATTGATTGAAAGATTATATTTTGCGAGGTAAAAATTGTTGGGTGTAACATTTGTGGGAAAGTGTGATCAGAGAAGGAAAGGAAATGGTTAAAAATATGCTGGGATTTCAGGCTGAGGTGGATGGAGAAAGGATGAACGAGGGAAGAAACAATTGTATGGGTGGGTAGAGGGAAATGTGGAGATCAATAAAGAGAATAAATATTTCACTTTTAGAATGCATGAAGAGATTGTGAGAAACATCCAAAGGTAAATTGGATACAGGCTCTCATAGAGAGTTTGGCATTGATCGATGAAAGGAGGGGGAGGAAAAGATTAATAATACTTCTCCACAATAAAAACAAGTGAGGAAATTGTCCATTAGAGAGAAAAGAGCATAATAGATCAAATGTAGAGAAGACCTGGCAAAACAGGGCCGACACTAAAAGAGTGAACCCAGATACACTTAAATTCTACCTGGCTGGAGGAGATACAGAAAGGTCCCTGTATTTTGGAGCAGGTGGGTTATGGGCAGCGATACGTCACATCTAAACTAAGCCTGGGCGTAGTTTGCGAAGTTCCGCTTAGTGGATTTCCACTAAGTGCAAAAAAAACTCCGCCGCGCTATGCTGAGCTCCGCCAGCAGCGGAGTGTGTTAGAAAAATGCAGCTTGTGGTAATTTTCAGCACCGGGTGTTTGTCCCTGCTGTGAAAATATCAACAATTGCACCATGCACAGCACAAGCCGGAGAGGCTTTCTTTCTGCTGTTGGAGTAGATTTTCTACACGAGAAGCAGCTTTCTCAACGCGAACAGACAATGTCTCCATGCGAGCGGTCGCCGCGAGCATACGCAGCCACTCGCATTGAGAAATCCGACCGCCCGTGTTGAGAAATCTTGCCGGGAGGTTGATTTCCCTCGCTCGTGCTCGCCAACATGACGTTGAACGCGCATGGAGTAAAATCTCACCGGTAGGTGGATTTTCCACGCTCATGCTTGCCAACTCGATGTTGACTAGCGAGAGCGAGGTAAAAAACTCTGCTCCGCTATGCTGAGCGGAGTTTATCAGAACTCCGCAAGCTCACATTACGCGGAGTGTGGAAAACTTTACAAACTCCATGAGTGGAGTGGAGTTCACCTCCCAGACCTAATCTAAATTAGACATGTGATTGCCACTCTCTACCAACCATCCAGAGGCATTGGCATCTTTGATTTTAACAAAAGGCATTACTAGGAATCGGCCTGTTCAGTTCCGGTTGCTTTTCATTAGGTAGAAAACATCCAGACAGTCTTCATACTTTGGTAATACAGCTTTCACTTGGAAACTCTTTGCCTCTGCCATCTCATTTGCTTCAGCGTCTGCTGGAGTGTCATGTCCTGTTGTTAAAAGTCCCAGAGCTGTGCATGGGCACCATGCTCAGTGCCCTCCACCCTGTAGAAAAGCTTTGTTGTCATTGTGTTCATCCTTGCTAGCACCTCAGTCAAGTTTCTGTAGAATAATCTTAGTTCAGGCTCCAGACAGATCCCAGCATCCCTCTTCAAAATAATTGAGACTTTTCACAGCCATGTGGCAAACAATACGGATTTTATTGTAGGCAAAAAGGCTATGATTTAACATAACCTATTTAATTGCCAAATTGACAGTATCACCCAAAAATATCCAGGAATACATCATTGTGAGAAATATTAAAACACTGGAATGTTGACAGCATCACTAAAGAAAATGGAGAGGCAGTGAACTGTAAATACTTGTTTAGGCCTGCTGCTGTCTATTTTCCAATTTCTCAACCTCTAGCCCCTGATTCTCCCACTCTCCTGTTACTGCAGGGTATGTGGATTGTTCAAGGGATTGAGAGAAGCAGACACTGTCGATGAGGGCACACAGCAAGCCCTCCCCTTTGTCGTGTATTTCTATAGGTTCTGATTCGATCCCCCTATTCCTGACCCTATTCTGGTTAAACTTACTAGCTAGTTAACTAACAGTCAGCCCATGAGGCAAGAAAAACCCCCATGATGCAGATACCGTTATCTGACGCAGTCACACTACGGCACAGGAACGTGTTATCTGATTAGGTCATAACGCTTGAGATCTAATTAGACAAGCGACATTCCTCCAGCCCCTGATAAGGCATACGACGTTCTCATAACAAATCAAACCTATGACAACCTGGATAATCCGTGCGGCCATTGTTTTGATTTCACAGAGAACTTTAGTAAAGAATGTGCTAACGAGCAAGTCGTATGACATCTTTATTGACGTACCTATGTCCATCCTTACGTCAATCTCGGCACCTTTAAGGTATAAATATTGCCGACCTTGCCCGATGCAAACACACGCGTGGTGACAAGACGGAGCAGCCATACTTGCCGAAGCCGAGAGCAGAAGCAGACCCCGCAGGCAGCAGCCCCGCCTTCCTGACGCGCTGAGAGACGCGCTGCTATCTCAAGCCGAGAGACCCAGCACCGGCGCTTCCGGGTAGCCCTCGCAGGCAGCCTGGAATATCGAGAGCAGAGAAAGAGATACCATTCCTCATTCATCCTAAATTCCAGGTACAGCACTGAATAACCCCTCCTAGAGATTTCTTTAGTTATTCACTTGGCAAAAACAAACTTAACTTAAACTGTAACTTTCTATTCCCGCCCACGCATTAGACTTAGGTCAGGTACACGGGGTAGGCGTATTTAGAAACACCAGTTGAGTACGTTTAGTCAAAATGTATATGTGTATGTAAATATATTTTAATCATTTTAAACATCATATGGCTCAGAAACCATATCAATGTTTTTACAGTATTATTTTATACTATTGCTTCTAATGTATGCACTTTACTTAACTATAAGTATTGCAATAATATCGATCCATTTCTCTTGTACGAGAAAAGAGACTGATCAATAAATAACATCTTTTATTGAACACGCCCGTCTCTTCCTTTTCTCTACATTCTGATGAGACTAAGAATGCACGTACTGACTGAGTAAAATAATTGCCTTGTGCTCACACGACTCTCGAGATTGACTCTTGATTAGGGGAGAGCAAAGTTGTCATGTTCTATGGTTGTCAGAAACTAAATCCCTTCTTGTCTAATCAGGGGAGTTCATCCTTCCTTGAACATTCGAGAAAGTTTCTAGCGAACTCTGAGCTTAGCTGGCAAACCCAAAAATTAAGTCTAGTATCGACAGTAGTAGACCTAGTTAACGTCTGGCCTAGGCCTTTACTGCTGTAGGTACTATTCCAATGCGCAGAGCCTATTGGGAAAATAGGAGCTACACTACATGGCGCCCAACGTGTTTGGAAAGGGCGATAAAACTAACGTAAGACATTTAGAGTAACTCAGTCGTGCTTTCTCACTCAGACCCCTTTTCCCAAATACTCCAAAGACGTCTGGAGTGGGTGAAAGGTTATTATATCCTCCAAAACCTCGCAGGAGGGAACTCCTATGTATGGTTCTTGGTCTAGTCAACGTTGAAGGATAAAACAGTTCCAGAATATTGTGCACCTAATCTCTGTTTCCATAAAGAAACCTGATCTGCAAATAAAAATAATACCATCCTGTCTGTAAAATGGGAGACAGTGATGGAGAAAGAGAGGCAATTAGATTAGCTACTGAAATAGCAGCAGCTGATACTACAGCACTCGATGCAGACCCGGATATAATACTCATCCAGGTCGCCAAAAGGAGAGCTATAACTCTAAAACTTATAGAAAATGGACTGACACCTAGAGGTGGTACAGTCATATTCGTAATCGAGGCACACGAATATCGGCAGACAGAGGTATACTATACATGGATACATTTTCCAGCAGCAAATGCTGTAACAAAGTACTTCCACTATTACAAAGTAGAGGAACCTCCTAATGAGTACACTCCTTTCGAGGAGGTGGAAGTACCACTCAAATTCCAAGAGCATTTGCTCTTATTTGATGGCGCCCTAATACATAACAATCACATTACAAGGCTCGGTCCTTTAGGAAGACCAGGAGCAACGTGGCCGGTCCTAGCCGGATACACACCACATCCAGACATCGAAAGAATGCCTGCAGCAGAGCTGTTAATACAGCTAAAACAACTACTAAAAATTCACAGACAATTAGTTCAGTATGTAATGCGGACTTCAACAATTCAGCCAGCGATTAAACTTCCACAGCTGACCCCTCACCAGGGGAACACAAATAAAATTACACCACAGAACATCCAATCCTGCCTAGGTAAAGTTCCAGCTAAACGGGAACAAATACCATTCTGGTTGGCACAGAAAATTACCCAAATAGAGGCGGTGTTTCCTGACACCACCCCGCTGGAAAAACACAGGATTCTGACTATATGTCTCCCAATGGGAATCGCACCACACATTGAGGACTGTGACACTTGGGGTACAGTCTTTGCTTCCATCTATACAAAAACGCACGGTGTTCCATCCATTTCGGTAATACCAGATGTGCTAAAACAAATTCAAGATGAATACGGTCCAGAACCTGCTTTAACTCTTGGTATGAAATTACTGAAAGACTTCAAGCAAGTCTCGGCTATATTACTAGCCAACATAAAAGGTGAAGCAGCAAACGTGGCGATCCGCCAGAGGTTAAAAGAGACAGATATAGCAGACCAACCAGCTGAAATTGCCAGAATCATAGAAAAATCCTATGAAGAACTAGGCAGAGATAGTCTAGGTGGAATACCAGTAAAACCGCAACTGACTACAAGTCCAGAAAAAATATTTTTTAATAGTAATTCACCAAAAAAGAACTGGGATGGAAATAAACAATCCAATCCTAAAGAAAAGAAATTCCAGTCCAGAGGAAGGTCTCCTAGGCGAAGAGAGAAATCTCCAAACCCGAGACAAAGGTCACCTCAGAGTGAACCCTCTGGGAATAGATATAACCTTAGAAATAGGGATAATATTAAAAAACCTGATAGATATCAAGACATTGATACACGTCCCTCTCAATCTTTTCAGAATTCCTCGCAGAAATCGGAAAGAAGAGGACGATCAGAAGAGCACGCCAAGTCCAAAGACAAGGAACCTGCTCAACTGAAAAAGAAATCACAATTTCCAAAAAAGAAGGTAGCCAGTATCAAGGTAGTTAACAATGCCGAGAATACTGAGGACACAACTGAAAAACGGAGAATGGGCTCAGACAATGCTAGACAGCGCAGCAGAGGTGAGCATAGCTCGCAAAGTCCTTATGAATCATCTGGAGACAGTGGACACGAATGAATACCTTCAAGTGGAAACTGCAGACACCAGAGTTAGCAAGCCCCACAAAATATACGAGATAACATTACGTATAGAGGGAGATAAGACTAGGAAAATAAGGGGACTATTTTGGGATAACCTATCCAAGGGCTATGACATCCTTCTAGCTGAAAAAGACTGGCCACCGGAGTTTGTCAGGGAGTGCCCTCATGGCGAAGAAGTAATTATGCCTGCCTTCTCGAATCAAATACCGATTCATAAAAAATATACACTTGCTAGAAAGTGGGCAGTGGCCTTAGCACCTGCTTTATATAAAAATCATGTAGGATGGGATGAGGATTCTCCTCCTCACAAAGTCCAGTTAAAATCACAACCTACTGCACAAAGGCAGTACCCAATTAAGCAAGAAGCTAAAAAACAAGTAAATGAAATACTAGATCAGCTAGAATACCAGGGGGTGATTGAAACTTGCACCTCACAAATGAACAATCCTTTGTTTCCGGTCTCCAAACCAGACAATTCATATCGTCTAGTTTTGGATTACCGACACCTTAACACATGTTGCAAAACTTTTGCAGTGCAAAACTCACACAGTGCTGCACTAATGAATAACATAGTGCGCAAAAAATACAAAACAACCTTGGACATCTCCAATGGATTCTTTTGTCAAAACATAGCACCAGAGAGCAGATATTTAACTGCATTTTCAGTAAATGGCACTCAAAAACAATTCTGTCGGTTAGCCCAGGGGTACAAGAATAGCCCGGGGGTATTCTCAGCGAGAGTAACAGAATTACTACAACTATATGATGATGAAGCATTATCTTATGTCGATGACATTTACTTAACAGATGATGACTTGGAGACTCACTTGAAAAGAGTGAACACCATAATACTTGGTTTCGCTGCAGAGGGTTACAAATTCAACTTCAAAAAGTCCAGAATTGCCCATCTGACGGTCCTATTCTTAGGATATGAGTTATCAAGTGAAGGCAAAAGCCTGGCAGACAATTTCCTAGAGAAATGTGCCGTAATCCAAGCTCCTAAAACACTAAAAAACCTACAGTCAATTCTAGGCTTCCTAAATTTCGGAAGAACATATATTGCGAATTACGCAGAAAGGGTCAAACCCCTTTACGATCTAATTAAACCAGACTTTAAAAGATCCAGTTGGACTCAAGCACACACAGAAATTTTGAGATCCTTACAAACAGACATGCTAATTAAAACAAAATTAGAAACCCGTGATAATACACGCAACCTTGTGATCCGAGTCATCCCAGGGAGATGCGGATTCACATACCTGACCTCTAATGAGGGAGAAAAGGTACCAATTGCATTCAAATCACACTTGTACACTAAGGCTGAAATGAAATTTAGCCCAACGGAAAAAATTCTTACAGCAACACAGACAGCTATAGCAAAAGAACGAGCCCTGGCACAAGGTAAACGAATAATAATCGTGACACCAATACCAGCCTTAGAGGCGGTAACAAAGGCAAGCATTCCAAATGCTAAAGCACTCCATCCAAGATGGATACAATGGGCTAACTCTCTTGCTGCAACAGACGTGATGTACGAATTTGATCCTTATTTAAAAACACAAGAATTTCTCCAATATGAATTTGAATGTCCTCCGCCAACCGAAATTCTGCCTCTAGATGACTACGGCTGTATAATATATACAGACGGATCAGCACAACCCGCAGTAGGGGGTAAACAAGCTTACAGTGCTGCGTGCGCGATTGTTAAAGGTCGTTGGCACGAAGGGAAATTTAAACCAACCCTCACTAAAACACAATCCCTAGGAGATTGTACAGCTCAGCGAGCTGAATTACTAGCATTCAAGATGGCGCTTGAAAATACCGATCGAGAATTCCCCACGCTCATAGTGTGCGATTCGTATTATTGCGTTCAATCTTATAATGAATACTTGCAGATCTGGCTTCAGAATGGTTTCAAGGATGCGAAAGGTGGCACAATCAAGCATAAAATGCTCTGGGAACAAGTAGCTCTTTTACAAAAAGAACTACCAAAGACTCACGTAATACATACACTGAGTCATCAACGTGATGGCGTTCACGTTGCAGGGAATTCATTGGCTGATGAGGCCGCGAAGGCAGCTGTGCAAACGGCTTCCGTAGCTGCCGTCACCCGGTCAAAAACAAAAATAGACAGCGAAATATTACAAGCTGTCAGCGCTTCAGAAAAGGATTCGATAGAACCACTCCCTAAAGGCTTTCCAGTAAAATACTCATACATAACTGATACAAACAATGTTCCTTTTGCTCGAATCCCTGGAGTGGGGGATAGGGCAATTCCAAACATGGAACATAGGTTAGGACTGATAATAGCGGCACACGAAGGGCTTGCTTCTACCCATGCTGGCGTCTCAGCCACTGTATCATTATTAAAACAGAGATACTGGTGGCCACAAATGAGAAGACAAACAAGGAACTATGTTCTAGCATGTGAAATATGTCAAAAAATGAAAGTATCAACTGTGAGACGTCCAGCACAGACGCCCCTTCTAATCTCGGATAAACCATTAGCCTGTGTTTATCTAGACCACTGCGGTCCCTTACAAAGGGATGGTAACTATAAATATATCTTGGTCGCAGTGGATTCATGCACGAGATTCATATGGATGTGGCCCCAGCGAACGGCTGACGCCAGAACTGTTATAAAAGATTTGCGAGTCTTTATCGGCACATACGCAATTGGCATTCTGCATTCGGACAATGGTCCTGCTTTTAGCTCTCGGGCTTATAAGGAGGCCATGGTCAGCATGGGCGTGCAATTGCGGTACTCTTGTCCATTTCACCCTGAGGGGAACGGAATTGTTGAAAGAAAAAACCGTGACATAAAGCAATCTATAACGGCAAAGGTATTAGGTTCGGGAGCTGGGTGGGTCAAACATCTAATAAGTGTCCAACGTAGTCTAAATAACTTGCCAAGAAATTCTCTGAAGGGATTCAGTCCGTACGAATTATTATTCGGAACTAGGATGTTGATCTCTGACCTTGATAGTCAGACTTCAGTGGTAACAGAAAAAAGCTTTGATGTCAAAGACCGTTTGGCTATTTTGCAGGACTTAAACAAAACAAGAAAAGACCTGAGCAACATACAGTTGAAAGAACAGCCAACGACCACTGAAGAATCACCACCTGTCCCAGCAAGACCTGTCTGGATTCCAAAAGTCGGGGATCTAGTCAGGGAGAAGATCGCGGTAAAGAAGGAATTTGGGCCTTCTAACAGAAAAGCAGTTCCTGTATTGTCTGTCAACGGGACAAGATCAGTTGTACTACCGCCACTTGCTGGAAAAAAGGAGAACCGAGTTGTATCCATCGACCTGGTAAAACCACAACATGTGGCCGATAACCAACAGTAGGCCAAGTGGACTCCCAATAAGTAGCAGAACACCAAGGTTTGCTACCAGTACAGAGGTCCTATCAAAGAGGCTCATCACATTCTGAATGGATAATCCACGGAATCATAAATATTCCAATCTCAACCTTCAGGTTTCAATACTGCCAAAAATATATACAGGCTGGCATGTACGAGAAATTGGGAAAGGGGTACCTTAAAACAACTTGGAACCTGCCCTATTCACATGCATGTGTCAGTAACAAAGGACAGAAAGTGTTTCTTAGTGGCAACAATTGTGCTATGTCACTAAGCGGCACGCTTCTGTGTAACGGTATTAGTCTGCACGGAGCCTGTGAAGGGAATTCATACAACCTTTCATGTCACCAGCAAGGCGCACCTGCAACTGAAATAGAACCATTCTTTCAAAGACTCTATAATGGGAGTTACATTCTTATTGTAGACCGCAGATGCTGTAGTCTTATGCCCGGGACTCCTTATCTCGTCACTACGACGGCGAAGGGCAAGTGCTGTGGACGTTCTTTGTTTCCCAGCTCCTTTCCAGACAGGGAGGCAAGGGCATGGCCCGGTCTGAAAATTACTTCTATTCGAATAGACACTTTAAGCAGAATGAAAACAGTGCTTCTTCAGACGCCTACAAGGCTCACGTCATCTAAAGAAACGTATGATCTACAAGTCGCAAGGACGACTGCAGAGATACATACATTATTATCAACTAATTCCCCCGTACATTTCGTGGAAATTCTGAGCGAAATCTTAAATATTTCTGATACCACTGGGGTCTCAAAGGTATTTAAGACAGTATTTTCGATGGCATTAACACCATTCAAAGCCATACTGGGTATTTTTCCAGACTTCGTCCATTCGATTTTTGGCGGACTTCCCTTGATCCTGGGACTAATTGCAGGAATCCTATTCCTAGTCCTTATTTTTCGTTATGGCAACCCATGTCACAGATCAAACTCTCGCGACAATGGAAGATACGATCCTAGCCATTGGATACCGGGACCGGATATCAAAAATCCTGGGACTATCCCGGCTTAGAGACCTAAACATGACTTGGTTTCTATCATTTCGACCAATGTGGCAAAGGTGTGTTTTACCTGTACTAAGGTGTCTGCTATGCGGAGAAGAATGCGTGTTAGACACCTGTCTGACGCTACAATCGGATGCGCCGGTGGATGCAGATACACTGTTGGTTCCTACCAAGGTTCACGCACTGTGCTGCCCTCAAAGGCTGCCAATTCTGATGACGGCATTCCTGGAATCTTCACCACTGCGATTGAAGAGTAGTGAAGTTCAAGATGAAAGCAGCATCGAACAGGTACGACCTTCTGTCAGCAATGCAAATCAGAATGTCAATGGAGACAATCATGCGCATGAATGCATGGTTACCCCTATTTCCGACTTAGAGGAACTTTCCCATGAAGCTGTTGACAGTTTTTTCGAAAGCCTGAATGATATGATGTTCTCTCCGGAACAGAAATAGAGACTTTTGAGTAAACTCGCACACGACGTTCCCTGAATTCGGCCTTCAACTTTAAAAATAAAGTCACATGAACAATTACAATCCAGTTCACGGACAGCAACTTTTTTCAGCAAGCCCCTAAAATATTTTTCTATATATTTTTTCCCGGGACACTGATTTTCTGCTTAAAGTAAGAGACTATTCCTAGAGAACTAAGATTTCTATTTTAGATACTTTATAGACTTTAGCTGCCCGCTGGTATGTTCGCAATAGATTTTATGTGATGAAATGGTTTCGACTTTTTTTCTGTATAGCCATATTAAGAGCCATTTCATGTGTATTTCTCATATACCAACAAGCAATAATGCATAACAATGCGTGTTTACTTTTGCATTTAATTCATAGCTTAAGTGCATACAATATATATGACTGCAATTTTTCAGTATATTTGAAAATTTCGAAATGCATTTATGTATTTTGGGGTGGTAAGGTATACACTATACTCTATAGTATGTTGTACTATGTTATACTATGCATAGATTAGTAGATATGACCATAGTTAGCGTGGAGTGGGTGTCGTGTATTTCTATAGGTTCTGATTCGATCCCCCTATTCCTGACCCTATTCTGGTTAAACTTACTAGCTAGTTAACTAACAGTCAGCCCATGAGGCAAGAAAAACCCCCATGATGCAGATACCGTTATCTGACGCAGTCACACTACGGCACAGGAACGTGTTATCTGATTAGGTCATAACGCTTGAGATCTAATTAGACAAGCGACATTCCTCCAGCCCCTGATAAGGCATACGACGTTCTCATAACAAATCAAACCTATGACAACCTGGATAATCCGTGCGGCCATTGTTTTGATTTCACAGAGAACTTTAGTAAAGAATGTGCTAACGAGCAAGTCGTATGACATCTTTATTGACGTACCTATGTCCATCCTTACGTCAATCTCGGCACCTTTAAGGTATAAATATTGCCGACCTTGCCCGATGCAAACACACGCGTGGTGACAAGACGGAGCAGCCATACTTGCCGAAGCCGAGAGCAGAAGCAGACCCCGCAGGCAGCAGCCCCGCCTTCCTGACGCGCTGAGAGACGCGCTGCTATCTCAAGCCGAGAGACCCAGCACCGGCGCTTCCGGGTAGCCCTCGCAGGCAGCCTGGAATATCGAGAGCAGAGAAAGAGATACCATTCCTCATTCATCCTAAATTCCAGGTACAGCACTGAATAACCCCTCCTAGAGAATTCTTTAGTTATTCACTTGGCAAAAACAAACTTAACTTAAACTGTAACTTTCTATTCCCGCCCACGCATTAGACTTAGGTCAGGTACACGGGGTAGGCGTATTTAGAAACACCAGTTGAGTACGTTTAGTCAAAATGTATATGTGTATGTAAATATATTTTAATCATTTTAAACATCATATGGCTCAGAAACCATATCAATGTTTTTACAGTATTATTTTATACTATTGCTTCTAATGTATGCACTTTACTTAACTATAAGTATTGCAATAATATCGATCCATTTCTCTTGTACGAGAAAAGAGACTGATCAATAAATAACATCTTTTATTGAACACGCCCGTCTCTTCCTTTTCTCTACATTCTGATGAGACTAAGAATGCACGTACTGACTGAGTAAAATAATTGCCTTGTGCTCACACGACTCTCGAGATTGACTCTTGATTAGGGGAGAGCAAAGTTGTCATGTTCTATGGTTGTCAGAAACTAAATCCCTTCTTGTCTAATCAGGGGAGTTCATCCTTCCTTGAACATTCGAGAAAGTTTCTAGCGAACTCTGAGCTTAGCTGGCAAACCCAAAAATTAAGTCTAGTATCGACAGTAGTAGACCTAGTTAACGTCTGGCCTAGGCCTTTACTGCTGTAGGTACTATTCCAATGCGCAGAGCCTATTGGGAAAATAGGAGCTACACTACACCTTCCTCCTTCTCTAGCTCACAGTATCTGTTTACTTTATTTAATCAGATCATTCCACCATCATGCGATGGAAGGTTCTAATAGCCTTAGCCTCCTGTATCAGGCTATCCTGCCATTAAAGGTATGCTCTCTAGATATAAGCCCTTGCTTTCTGCTTAAAATACTGTGATGCATTGTCCACAGCCGACAAACTTTTTCCCTTTTCTCCTGGAACCGGCAAAAATCCTGTCAGCAGCAGTTTTCTTCATATCCTTTTGTGCCTTTGAAACTGAGCAAAAAGCTCTTACATATTTAACCACTTCCTTGTTAAGGTCCTCACCAAATAGCAAACCCTAGGCAGAAGGGCTGCTCTCTAGTTTTGGATCTAGCTTTAAAAGGATTCTTTTATATCTCACTATAGAAATGGTGGTGCTTGCATTTCCGAGTAAACAAATAGCCCTTTGCGCCCATTGGCACATCTCATCTTAATGTATGAATCCTCTGCTATATCAAATATATTTGCTAAAGAACCTATCATATCAAACAATCCATCTCGACAAATTGAATTTCATATCTAAACTGTTAATTCAATATATTTGCCATTCTGTTCAGGGGTAACTAATCCTATTTACTAGAGAAGGCCTAGGACAAATTGAACCTCGTTTTCACATCTTTCAGAAACTCCTGCCTCTACCAATGCTGCACATGTTCAGCCACATGTGAGGAAGGCCACACATCTGGCAAAAGAGGATGCCTTTTTTGATAGTGGGTCAAACATCTCATATCCCAGTGGTTCTAACAAAACACTCTGCTCATTTTTAGTTGCTCCACCTGTGGGTCTAGATTTGACTTCCACCTCTGGGTGAGAATCAAATTCTGGTGAACAGTTAATTTAAATTTCTGCACTCTCTAATAGATCTCCATAACCCAGAGAGGCATGCTTTTGCTTAACTGATACTTGCACAGAGGTCTCTTCAATTGAGTGATTTCTCCACCCTTATTAGGTGCTCTTTGTACTATAATGACCGATGCATCTCTGAGATGTACCTTTGAAGTACTGAGTAAAATGTCACCTTCTGTTTTTTTAGTCAGTCCAATAGAATCTTCCTAATATTTCCTTCCCTTCTCCATCTACACACAGTGGGCTACCTTTACTTTGTCGTAACAGCTAACGGAGAAACAGTGTGTTCTTCAGAAGCTGAGTAATATTCAGTATAAGCACAAGTGGTTCTGTTGGAATAATTTCAAACATTTATATCATCAGCAGGAGTGCAATAATCTTTTTTCTCCTAACTGTTTCATATTGAATACATTAAATAATGACCCCAATTGTATGTTCTTCAATTCATTTAAACAATTTACACTATTTATCATATCATTTTCATACTGCACACGTACTTTACCACTATCACACTTGCAGATGCTGATTCTGAAAAGTATTTTTAAAATGTTTGTATTATATATATTTAACAACGAATATTGGGCAACATACCATTGAACCTGGTCCAATGTCACATCTCCGTCAGTGGGAGGCCCCAACCCTGCAGGGTGGCTTCAGCTTTTACGGGGACAGAACATCCTGTATGTAGAGCATGAAGAAGAAAAGATTGCTGAAGCTCAATTCCTATGAACACCATACGTCTATTTCCAAATGGAACTGCAGTGCACTCCGTATCCTGACGCGTTTCGACCTTCTGGTTATAGCCTTGTTCACAGGTGGGACAGTTCATATTACAAAGTCACATGGTTTTAAGTCAGGACTTGCACCCTCTGAATTTGCCGGCAGAAAGCCTGGAGTTTAGTGATTTTAATTAAGGTTAGGAATGGATGCTGTCTTGCATTCGACAGATGCTACTTGACATGGCTGGACAAATTGCATTTGTGAAGTTGTTTCCTTCCCTGGATTATCGGATGTTGTGGATGTTAAATGCATGCCTTTTGCTCGTGTGTTCTTGCAAAATACTTCTTATGGGCTTTAAATTGCAGTATAGTGTATAATGGGGGTGTGGTTTGTCGGCTGAAGATGGCGTACACGTGAACGACGAGCTCCGCACTGGCCTTCCATTTGTCCGCCTGGTACTGGTGTTAGGTCTAGCCTAAACGGTGAACGGACCCGGCCTGGGATCCCTGCCTTGAGCCCTTGGAGCCGCGGGCGCACACTGGTGCGGTACCCCAGAGCTGCTGTGGTGCTGCTGACGCCTGGAAGTGAGTCAGCGGTACCACCCTGTGGACCCAAATTAACTACCAATTTGCACCGGGCAAAATAGGTGAAATGCTGGTGGGCTCAAGGATCAGCGTGTCCCATGGCAGAAGACACCAGGCCTGGGGTGTCACGGCCTGGGGAGCAGTTGGGCCTGTGACGAGATACATTTGCTGGATCGGAGCAGAGAGACACCCAGTGGCGACCATCACCTGGTGAATGGGGGCGCAGTGTTCTTGGGGCCCGAGTCGAAGTCCGGCGTCCGCCTTGTGAGCGCGGGAGTGCAAACTGGGCTCCCACCCTGGGCGGCTCCTAAAGTCTGGCACCTGGAGAAAACTACGGAGGGGATAGTCAAGATGCCCCGATGTGACTCATGGGTTCCCACTGCGTCGGGTTGGAGAATGATTTCCAGAGGGAACCCCAGTGGGGCGAGATGTTTATTGAAGTGCGTCCCCCGATCCTGCCCTGCTGTACCCATATCAGACCACACGGTGCATGGGGGGTCACAGGCGCCATTGATAGTGTGAGAGGAGTAGCAAAGTGGATGCTGTGAAACCCATTGGTGGCCACTGAAGGGCCAGGATGAAAAGTACGGGGGTGAACTGGCACTGCAGACGGTGAGGAGCTGGACAGTGTGTGCCCCTGGCTCACAGCGACTAGCTTGCTGAATAACTTTGGTGTGGAGAGACTGCGCTCTGGTGTACCAAAATCTGATACATTACATCCCTTTGGAGGGCAGTGCGGATGCTGAGAAGGTGAGCTACCTACTCTCAATGATTAAGGTGATCCCGAGTAGAGTGGCCATTGCTTCTGGGCTGTAGGAGACACGCTATTGTGGAGGCGCCGCCCAGTGGCGAGTGACTGGCCAGAGCAGGTATTGGACCGAACAGACGGAGCTAGTGGCAGGTGGCTTGACATTATTTGCTTGCCCCCGTCTGTGGCGGACGCAGCCTGTGGCTGGGGCCATTGGGCTGGGTGCACACGGGTGGAACCTGCCCCCCCCGGCTTGTGGAGCCTGCCACCATTGTTGATTCCATGGGGGAGACTTACACAGGAATGATAGATTGAGCAAAACTTCTCCTGTACCCGATGGGGCCCATTTGGGGTGCACCGTCTCGGGTCCCTTATGCTACCACGCAGGCTTCCCCCTCTGCCGCCACGGTGATGGGAAAGGCAAATGCAAAACACACAGGGGCTGCCCCAGAACAGGGCAGAGAACTACAGGAGCAGGTACAGGACAAACTGGATGCCCAACCAAAGGTAGACCCCATTCAACAATAAATGACCATGATACAGGAGGCCATCTCAGATACCCAGGCAACATTACACCAGGTTATCAGCACAGTGTATGTGGGTCTGGGGCTTCTTCGTGCAGAACACTAAAAATGAAATGAAAAAGTGAAGGTGGCGAAGGTGGGATTCAAAGAATTGTCTCCAGTGCATAAAGCACTCACACAGCGGGTAGCGGAGCTCACAAACAGGATCAGGACTCTGGAGCTTTGGGTGGAAGATGGAGAGGGCTGCAGCCGGCAGAACAATATCGGCATACTTGGGCTGCCGGAGGAGATTGAGAAGAACAATATGGTGGCATACTTAGAACCATGTCTCCACATGGCGTGGCCCCTGACTTTGTTTTACACCCTTGAAAGTGCACACCTGGTGCCGGGCCCCCCGCTGGCTCCTGCCCGTCTCCGGAAACCAGAGTGGCCAGGCTGCTGCACTATGGAGACAGAGACATCCTGTTGCAGAAAGCTCTGGCAAATGCCCCCTTTGTGATAGATAGCAGCTAGGTCTCATTGTTTGCGGATTATACCCTGAAGGTCCAGCGGAAACGTGTCTCGTTGTTGTCGGTAAAGAGAACTCTCAAGGAAGAAGGCCTCCAGTACTCTCTCCATTTCCCTGCCCGGCTCAGCATTGTTCTGGATGGTAAGACACATTTCTGTCATGACCCTAAGGAAGCCTGGGACTGGATAGAGGCAAATCGCACTGAGACCCCCCCAGTCAGTGCAGTAGCCCCAACAAATCACTGAAGGTCGTAAATTCAAGAAGCGTTCTAAACAAAGAATCGAGCATGCCGCATCGAAGAAACCATGTTCTTCGCAGAAAGATCGAGAACGAGCACCAGCACTGCAAGCAAGCAGTGTCCGTGATCGCTCGAGAGGGTGGCTCTCCATCAGAGGCGTCTTCGTGCTCCATGAAGGGAACTGAAAGATCAGACTCGGACTCCTGCAGCAAAATTAGTACCGGTGGTAACCCCGAAGACGGCAAATGAAATTATATAACCGGTGTCCTCCTCTGACATGATGGCACCCTTGGTCCTTCCGTGGGGGCCTACCTTACTTGGCTGTAGCACTCGACCTACCTTGGCTGGTGCCATACTGAGGCTGGTGCACAAGGCACCGCTCCGCAACAAGGCATTCCACATAACATTGCACTGCACACCACGGTGCACTCAATTGTGCGACCACAACCCCCCTGAAGGCCCTTGCTATGATAGGCTTGGGCCTTTATCTGTGTTCATGAAGCTACTTTCAAGTTTGGGCAGATGGCCGTTGCCAGTATGCTCTCAAGTTTTTTTTTTTTTTACAATTGGCAATTCTTCTGATGGCTTTGTTTTGTTTAGCACGCAGGCGGAGACACCTTGCTATAGGTTCTTACCAAATTGGGAGGGGTGGGGAACACGAGGGTGCATGGAACTCTTTGCGATGTTGGCACATTATCTGGACCTGAAGCTTCTTACATGTTATGTTATGTTATGTTATGTTAATATCATTTAGTTTGCGCACAGATGCTCCAGCTAAGGAGCGTCCTGGCGCAGGGAATGGTGAACATAACACAACGCAAAAAGGAACAGAAAAATGAATGTGAGGAAAATTAAAACAGATGAGTTTTCAGGGCCCTACGAAATACTAATAAGTCCTCTAACAGGCGGATTTCTAAAGGGAGAGCATTCCAGAGGGTCGCAGCTCTCACACGAAAAGAACGACCACCCATCCGGCTGAGCCTGAAGCGCGGGACAACCACAAGGGATTGCCCGAGAGATCTAAGAGAGCGAGTCGGGACATAGGCCGATACGAGATTATTAAGAATCTCAGGTGCCAACCCTTTTAAAATTTTTAAAGCAAGGCTAAGGGCCTTGAAGTGAATTCGGCTTTTGATCGGTAGCCAGTGTAGGGACCGCAAAGTATTAGAAGTGGGACAAAACCTTGGCAGACCCACCACTGCTCTCGCAGCCGCATTCTGTACGCGTTGTAAGCGAACGATCTCCGATTGGTTTGCTCCCAACAGGAGCGAGCTGGCATAGTCCAGCCGGGAGATAATCGTCGCTTGAATGACCAACTGTCTTGTCGGAGCATCAAAAAATTTGAGCACCGGCCTTAGCCCACGCAGGACACCAAAGCAGCATGCCGCCACTCTCTTAGTGTGGGTCGTAAAACAGAGGGTGTGATCTAACCACACTCCCAGGTTTCTGAGTTCCATCACTGGTGTAGGGGCCGGCCCTAACTCAAGAGGCCACCAGCTGTCCCCCCAGCGGTCCGCTCCCCTCCCAACGATCATCACCTCAGTTTTCTTCGCGTTCAGCTGGAGACAGTTGTTATTCATCCAGCTGGCCACCTCTCTCAGCCCATTTCGGAACCTGGGGGCATCCTGCTCGACATCCCCGCTGATCGTAACCGCTAGCTGCGTGCCGTCGGCATAAGAGACCATGGTTAGGCCCCACTGCCTGGCGACATCAGCCAGCGGCCACACGTACAGGTTGAAAAGCGTGGAATATTAGCTGGGTGGGATCAATGTCCAAACACCAAAACATACACAACTATCGGAAACACCGAGTAGTTCAAATTGGGCTCCTACAGGAGACACACCTTACCCAAGGGGAAGTAGAAAAATTACATAGGAGATGGAGAGGGCAGATATTTGCTACCACCTTGTCAGCATAGTCCCGGGAGCGCTGACTTGGATTCGTCTAGGGATCCTTCTCGAAGTAACACGCTCCTCCATTGACAAAGAAGTAGAAAGGTCCTCCTTGCGGGGAGATTATTGGGTCAAGAGACTATGTTAGGATGCCTATGTGCACCTAATCAAGATCAAATGGCATATATGACCTCTCTCTTGGCTCGTATAGATGACATTAAAATGGGGCAAGTGATTTTAGGAGGGGACTTTTATTGTGTGGCTGATGTGATACTGGATCGCTCTCACCCTCCCCTCTCAGAGGCACAGGCCATAGGACAGCGGCAGGGTTGCAGGAGTGGATGACCCATTGGGAACTACAAGACATCTGGAGGCTCCAACAGATGGAGGACAGGGAATACTCCTCCTACTCGCACATGCACCAGATCCACACGAGATTAGATACAATTTGGTGCTCCCCAAGTATCAGCAGTTCTATTAGACATACAGAATACCCCGAGACATTCTCGGATGATAATCCCCTTTTGCTCATGGAGACTTAGTCCCCTAAAGGACGTACCGTTTGCGTAATTTCTGCAATCCCTAGTAGATACGTATTTTGTCAACGAAGCACGTTCAACGTCCTTGGTACTGATGGAATGCATTTAAGGTGGTAGTGAGAGTGCACTGTCTGGGGCAGACAATTGGGATACAGAAGGCATTGCATGGGGAGCTACTGGCCATAGAAGGGGAACTGTGCACGCTAGACAGCACACAGGTATGGGGATACAGGCACATACTCCACTACTTGCCACGCAAAAACGATATGATGAGGCCCATGAGTGGTTTCGATCACATAACTACAGGGCATACATGGACAGAGTGCAGAGTGAAGAGGGGAAGGCCGGTCATCTACTAGCATAGCTAATAAAACAAGAGACCCAAGGTTAACTAATTACCCACATTAAGACTGCATCAGACACAACTGAATATGACCCGGGTAAGACTTCCAGAAGTACTACAAACCACCAAATACTGCCCCCAGGAGACTCCTGGAGAAGAGCTTTGTGCTTTCCCGGCCCTGCTGTGCCACCACATTGTCGATGACCATACTGCAGAAGAGCTGGGTGGTCCTGTCACTATACAGGAGGACCGGGGGGCCTTGGCCTCGATGGCCAGTGCTAAAACACGGGCCCACATGGTCTTTCGGCAGAGTTCTATACAAATACAAAATACGCAACTGGACTGGCCCTGCATCTGGTGACCATGCATGCTGAGGCTTTACGACTAGGCTGCTTACCAGACACAAAATGCATTAGTGATTCCACTCCCTAAAGCCGCCAGACGGGACGTTGGTTGTGAAAGACTTTAAGATACTAAGCAAAATCTTGGCGCTTAGACTGCTCCCACATATGAAACAAATGATCCGGCCTCCCAGATGGGTTCATCCCCTCCCGCAATACCTTGTATAATCTGTACCAACTGTATTCAGTACTCTATCACCTGAATGCCAGAGCTAGCACAAAGACTGCCCTTCTATCAGTTGACCTGGAAAAGGCATTTGATACTGTGAGTTGGGACGACTTACTCGAGGTCATGCAGAGACTGGTGCTAGGACTGGGATGGGTGAAGTGGGTAAGGATGTTGTACACCCACTCCATGGCAAGAGTCAAGACGGATATGATTATTTACCCGCAATACATGATAACACATGGCACTCGCCAGAAATGCCCCTTATCTCCGCTGCTGTCGCATTGGCGATGGAGCTGCCGGCTGCGCTCTTTTACTAGGGGGAGAAGGCCTGGGCTTGATACTAGGCAGAAGAACTCATACTATCTCCTTATATGCAGATGATTTATTGATCTACCTGGGAGATGCTGTGAGAGGAGCGAAAAAACTAACTTCAAGTTATAGGAGGCCTTTGGAGCATTATAGGGCCTCTGGGTTAACCGGCGCAAAATGTACCTGTTCCCGGTGGCTGGCCCCTTACTAGACCCCAGGAGTTTCCTGTGGAGCACAATTGGACCCCAATACATTTAAATATCTGGGTATTCGGATTTTCCGCTCACTGGATTACTTGAAGGAGGGAAATTTAGATAGGACTCTACAATCGCTCGGCTCTAGTGTCATCTTTTGGAGCTTCCTGGGGCTTCAACTGATGGCCAAAGGTTCCCTGACTAAAATGGTCATGCTACCTTGCCTCCTGTATTTTTTTGCTAATGTACCAGTGCTTATGCCTGCAGGATAGTTCCGTCCACTGGATGCACTGGTCAGAGATCTTATCTGGGACGGAGGCAAAGGGTGGCGTTACGGATCTTACAATGCCTTATGGGAGGGGGATGGGGTGCTTGACTTCGAATGTTATCATTTGGCAGTGCAACTGCAGTGGGTGGTCCAATGGTTAGAGGAAGTAAGTCAGGAAGGGACCTATCTGATGGAACCAGGCCAACACCCATGTCTTTTACTGGCAAAGCTCCTGAAGTGGTCCACTAAGGTCCCATATACCTCAACGGAGGTGGAGCAGTTGGCTCCCTGGACAGAGGTAGGGGTTGGGACGCTTGGGTATTGCTACCAGGACAAACTGTTACTCCTCTTTGCAGAACTGATTGATGGAAGTGGATTTTCACCAGGACAGTTTATCATGTATGAGGTGCTGGTACGGCTATTTGGATGGTTGTGGGCTTTGTAAGGGGACGTACCAAAAACACATCCAGTGCTTCACTCCCTAAACACATTGGGTATAGCGGGTCACCAATACAGATGGTTTTACGCATCCCTTCTTGAAATGTCCTTAACCCCGTTACTGAAACTAAGGGGTAAATAGGAGAGTCTCTTAGATAGAAAATGTACTGATTCAGAATGGAATAGAGTGCTAGAATCCGCTAGGAAAGTATCTCATAATACCCGCCTAAAATACATTCAATTAAACTATGTCCTACATGACCCCTTACCATCTTTATGCAGCCATTGGAGGAGAAACGAGGAGCAGCCTGAAACGCAGTCAACTAGACCCAGACTTCCTCCACATGACTTGAAGCTGTGAGAGACTGAGGGGCTTCTGGCAAGCGGTGCGCGATAAGATTAATATCACACTAGGATGTATTGTAACTCTTACAGTAGAGATCTGCCCACTTGGCCTATTCCCCAGACCGCCTAAGCGCAAGGTGGGGAATAGATTTATAGGCCTGGCCTTGGCGCTGGCCAAGAGAAGGATTGCAATGGCATGGAAGTTATCTATGAGTCCTCATATTACCACCAGGACACAAGAGGTGTGTAAGTGGGCCAAATCCGAGGGTAGAGCCCTCCGCAGGGAAGAGTTAAAGGGCCTATGCCGGGCACCCAAGCGCAGACCTCTGGAAGGACACCCTATTCACTTTGGACCACCCAAACCACCCCAATAGCGCAGATGATGACAGTGGGTCCTCTCCGGACTGAGACGTTGGACATACTGGAGATAAGATGCGCCGGCTTACGGTCGTTGGCTGCGGCAAGGATAACTACCTTGCCACTCTTTCTCCCCCTCCTTCCCCACCAACGTGTGCCATGGTATGGAATGAATTACCTGGATAGTGGGTCTGATTTGTCCTGGCCTGGAGACATGTCACAAATCTGCCTGCCCCTACGCCACCTCTATTTCACTATATTGTATGTCTTGGGTCCCCTAACCTGCCTTAGTTTGAGTTTCTTTAGTTCATGTTTATTTGGTTACAACACCTGTGATGCCTTAGTACGTAGGTCCATTAAATGGCAATATAGCATCTCCCACCTAACCATAAAAATCACAGAGTGAATGGGACACTACACTTGGTTCCATGTTTAAATATCGATGTAACAAATATCGATGAAAAAAATATCAAGGTTAAAATATAGAAAACAAAAATATCGACTCCCTATACTTACACAGGTAACTACAATAATTCAACTAAAAAATATTGATGTAAAAAATATAGATGTAAAAAATATCATCTTTAAAAAATAACATTACTTAAATAAATTAATTAAATAATATTAACATTATTAACAAAATAAATTACATGTAATACATATTTTAACTAATTATAACAAATACACTTAATTTAATGTTTATAAACATACAAAAAGGGTACATATAAATGCATTTACTTAAATACATTTTATTAACTATTACCTTTATTTAATTTATAAACGTTTTTAATTATATAAAAAATAAATAAACACATATATAAGTTATTTCAAATAAAATAAAATATTCGATATTTAATTAATGCCTTAAATTATTTAAAAAAGAATAATACATACATTTAATACCAAAATAAAAATATTAGTAGTTAAAACGTTGGATAGCGAGGGGGTAAAAATTACTATTCCCACTCCAATGAGTGCAACAATAGAGAAAGCGCTGGATGGTGTAGGGATAAAAATTACTATTCCCACTCCAGTGAGTACAACAGTAGGGAAAGCGCTGGATAGCAGAGGGGTAAAAATTACTATTCCCACTCCAGTGAGTGAAACAGTAAGGAAAGCGCTGGATAGCGGAGGGGTAAAATTTACTATTCCCACTCCAGTGAGTGCAACAGTAGGGAAAGCGCTGGATAGTTTAGGGGTAAAAACTACTATTCCCACTCAAGTGAGTGCAACAGTAGGGAAAGCGTTGGATAGCAGAGGGGTAAAAATTACTATTCCCACTCCAGTGAGTGCAACAGTAGGGAAAGCGCTGGATAGCGGAGGGGTAAAAATTACTATTCCCACTCCAGTGAGTGAAACATTAGGGAAAGCGATGGATAGCGGGTGGGTAAAATGTACTATTCCCACTCCAGTGACTGAAACAGTAGGGAAATGGCTGGATAGCGAAGGGGTCAAAATTACTATTCCCACTCCAATTAGTGCAAAAGTAGGGAAAGAGTTGGATAGCATAGGGATACAAATTACTATTCCCACTCCAGTGAGTGCAACAGTAGAGAAAGCGTTGGATAGCGTTGGGGTAAAAATTACTATTCCCACTCCAGTGAGTGCAACAGTAGGGAAAGCGCTGGATCCCAAAACAATAAAAAACAAAACCATCAACATTTTTATTAAATTTAATTTCCAATATTAACATAATTAATATATACATTTAAATATATTGTTATTACCAAAGATAATACAAAATAATTAATTACACATTATTTAACACTATAATATCCACAACATACACCTAAAATTAATTACACAAATAAATGTAATAATTACTAATTAATTAATGAAAATTAAGGTATTACTTAGTAATTAATCAATAAAAAATTCATTAATTTCCACCTTTCTCACCATTTACACATATAAACACCACAACACACACCTAAACTTAATTACACAATTACAATTAATAATTACTAATTAGTTAATGGTAATTCATTTAAAAACATTTAATAATTAAGCAATAAAAAATGTACTACTTACCACCATTCACACCATTTACACATACAAACACCACAACACACACCTAAAATTAATTAAATAATTAACATAAATAATTACACATTGAGTAATTGAAATTAATTAACAACTAATTATTAAACTATTATTAATTATTCAATTAACACATTAATTGTTCAATGCATTTTATATGATTAAAATACTTACCACCCTATTCCCCTATAAACCCTCAACCCGCTACAGAAATAAAAACGCAGATTTAAACTTAAAATAAATTAAAAACTAGTACATTTCTAAAACATATAATAAAATGACAAACAATCCTCATTAAAACACTAAAATACATAATATTATTAATACATCGATATTTTTGTCAACTATATTTTTATCAACGATATTTATGACAACTATATTTTTGTAAACGCTATTACAACAATATTTTTGTAATCAATATTACTTACCTGTCAGTCGATATTCTTGTCAACTATATTTTTGTTGTCGATATTTCTTCCCCACAATATTTTTGCGGCAATATTTACATCCCACGATATTTCTCCGTCGATATTTCTGCTCTGCACCCTACACTTATTACGGTACCTAACAATGTAGAATATACAATGCAAGAACCTGTAGCCCCCTCAGGGTCAAATATGTGGGAGCCGCTGGTCAATGGATACAGCCCCTTTTATCCTTATTTTACCATACACCTACAACATCATATGGTTGACATATGCTGTATTTTAAGTGTCCAACGAAAATGTACCAAAAAATTGAATTTACTCGCTATGCAATGCAAAGTACAATACAAAATGCCAATAAATTTATCTTTGAAAAAAGTGTAGTGTATAATGAGAAGCATGTCCGAATTTGGTATATAAAGAAACAGTCTTAACAACAGACTAACAAGCTTACTGAGAACTTGAGAGACGGAAACTGTTCCAGTAGCTTTTTTCATAAAAAAAAGAATAGGTGTATTAAATAAACAGGGCAAATAAAGTAGGTCTTTCTTTAGGGAGATTATGGTAAGCAGGCTGGTTCACTCTTGAACCTTTATTATCCCTCACGTTGCTCACCAAAACCTGCCCAAGTGATTAAATGCAGATTTTGTGTATGATTGCCCGCTGACACCCAACAATTAGAGCTGCTTGTTTTAATTAAAAGCACAGAATTTCACCAGGCAGCAGCAATGACGTTGTCGGGCAGGGGTGCCCTTTCTTGGTACAAAGTTCTATTTCTTGAGTATGTGACAAGAGTTGTACGTTTTTATAGTATCAGGCTGTAATGTCTTGCTTGCACACTCACCAACTGTAAGTGGAACTACAACTGAACAGCATCATAAACTAAATTGCTACAATAAATATTTTCAATTTGACAATACTTCTTTTCCAATAAGAATAGATGCCATTGCTTAGAACGGTGATGGATTAAACCCAGATCAGTTGACTGGGGGTGAGTGTTTGTATTGTCAACGCTCCGTCCATCACCACCTTTGGTTTTTCTTTGTTCGCCCTAAGTTGGGAGGGTATGCTCAGACGTGAGTCCCTTGCTCACTTTGCCACTGGAGTCAAGCAAGCCCGGCTGAAGAAGGCTGTAAGGCCAGAAACCGGTCCTGGGAAGCTTGATTCCGGTCAAGGGAAGACATAGATTGGCAGTTCGGGCTGGACTGTTCCCATGAGGCACAGGGTCAGACTGATTTGCATATAACCATGTCTGAACTGGGGTGGCGGAGTTAGCTAAAGAACGGTGATGGATTAAACCCAGATCAGTTGACTGGGGGTGAGTGTTTGTATTGTCAACGCTCCGTCCATCACCACCTTTGGTTTTTCTATATTTGTTTAGTGACCAAACAATGGTCACAAACGCTTCAGGTCCCGCACTTAAAGTTTCCAACCAATTTGTTCATCTGCAGATCAGCTTGTGTTAGGGGTTTGCTAGGTCTGTAGGTATTGCCCAGGCCTTTTCTTATGTTATCATTTTTCTTGAATGCGAATAGTGGTTTCGCAAATTTTACATCTTGGCCTTCGTTAAGAAGATTCCAATTTGAGTTCACCACATTTTTAAATTTGTTGCTCACATTGAATATTGTGTGACAAAAACTAAACGTTTGTCAGATGTGGTACTTTTACTTTTCTTCTTTTCAGGATCATAGGTTAACATACTCTCACGGTCATAGAATCTTGCCCGCCTAAAAGCGTGTTTTATTAGCTTTTTTGGGTACCCCGGGATTCCAACTTGCTCTTTAGAAAATCTGAGTGTCTATAAAAGTCATCTAGATTGGTACAATTTCTCCGCAACCGGAGAAATTGTCCAAATGGGGTGTTGTCCCTCTGTGCACGGGGATGGTAACTCCTGTAGTGTAAAGCTCTACGGACAATGTTCCAGAAGTATTTTTTATAGGGACATCTAAAAAATTGACTGCTGCGGTGTCATAGTTAGCGGTGAATTTTAGATTGGGATCCCCTAGGTTCAACCATTCCAAAAATTCCCGGAGGGTTTCTACATCTCCTTCCCATATGAAGAAGATGTTATCAATGAAGCGATGCCACATAAAGATGTTCTCATAAAAGGGTGCCACTTCATTGTGAATATGCTTTTCCTCAAAGCTACCAACATACAGACACGCTAAGCTTGACGCGCAGGTTGCGCCCATGCTGGTGCCCTTACATTGTAAAAATAATTCTTCCTTGAACAGGAACAAATTATTCTTTAGGACCAGTGACATGCATTCTATAATGAACTCTTTATTTGCACCCCTGGTTACTTCTGGTTCAAGCAGGTCAGTAATGACCTTTATCGTTGCGTCTTATAGGAGCAGAGTCTCTTACATATGATTTCAGTTTTAAAAACTAATGGTTTTAAGAAGGTGTCTAAATATTGACTGAAGGGTTCTAGCAGTAATCCTATTCTGCTAACTATTGGTCGCATCGGTGGTGGGTGTATATTTTTATGAGTTTTGGGGAGGCCATAAATTGCCGGTGTTAATGCATTATTATTCCTTAAGAATTTGAGTCCCGCCTAACTCACCCAATTGTTGTTCTCTGCTTCATTCAAAATCTCTCTAACCTGAATTTTAAGCTATCTAATCTGGAGTGGGAAACTTTTAAATAGTGATCCTTAACTTTCAAACTCATTTACTGATCATAATCACATGCATTGAAGATGACTACCCCCCCCCCCCCTTATCTGCAGGTTTTACAGTGATATTAACATCTTCCTTCAGATTTTTTAGGGCATTTCTCAGATCTCCAGACATATTATTTTTGTCGGGACGTGCATTTCTAACTATTTCCTTAACCTTAGTTTCAATGACATGTTCAAAGATGTCCACATTTTTGCTTACTACTGCCTATTGGTGGGATTAATGTTGACTTCCCACATAGTCCTGAGATGTTAATAGGTGCTGTATATTCTTTATTCTCAAAAAATCTAGTTAGTCTTATTTTTCTGATAAATGCTTTTAAATCCTTCTCTAAACTAAATTTATTAACCATAGATGTAGGTGCAAAAGTGAAGCCCCTACCTAGTACCTGTATTTCTTCTCTGGTTAACTCCCTGTTTGATAAGTTGACTATTGGGATAGTGTTATCTATTTCGCATTCGGACGCCAATAGCGTGCATTGCAGTTTTCAGGTATTCCTGTGGAGGGACCCGCTGATATTCTTGGGGAGGTATTCTCTGGTAGTCTTGGGGGGGATTTCGCTGCAATTGTCCCCTCCCGTTTCCTTGGTGTATCCTTGTCCCTCTCCTGTTGCGAGGTTCTAAAAAATCCCCATAGTTGGTATGATTAGTGTGGTTAATATGGGTTCCTTGGTCATTCAGGGTAGGATCCTCCTCCTTTCCACTGGACCCTGACGTGTCTGTGAATGTGACTCCCTTTCTTCCCCCTCTTGAATAAATGGGCTTGGGTTCGTATTGTCCTTCAGTTCTCTGTTCCCTGCTCTGTTATAAGTAAACCTTTCTCGTGTATGGGTATATTAATTCAAGACTAAACTTGTTTATATCCTTCTTAAGTTTTATAGTTTTTCTATTTATTAAGTATTCTCTGTAGCCATTCACTTCTACATTCAGTTCCTCTAGTCTTTTTATAGCTGCTTCCAGTGCTGTGCTCTCTTTTAAAAAATGTCTCCAATTCTTAAATCTCTTTTTGTTCTAAAATAATAATTTCCTGTGCAGTTTCTATAATGAGAATAATCCAATCTCGACTGCACCTATTTGCAATGTGCGTCCAGATTTCCCAAAATGTAGGATTATCTACAAAGAGGCCTGGTTCATTTCTTATTTGTAAACCAATCGGGATAACTCCCGCTCTCAGATATTGGGTGAGAAACTCTGCATGTAGCTCAGTGCGTGCTAGAAGATATGCAACTGCCCAAAAGACAACCAACTTAGGGGCTCATTAGGATGGCGGACGGACCTGCGTCCGTCCGCCACCCTAGAGGAGGAGGGACCGTCCGCAGGGGCAGCGGCGTTCCCTCCAGTGCAATTAGGATGTGACCGCCAGCCTGGCGGTCACATCCTCAATATTTAACCTTGCGGCGGGTGCTGCTTGAAGCAGCACCCGCCGCAAGGTTAAATATGCATGCTTAGCATTTGAGTAACAAAGCGGCAGGCACCGCGGGGTGCCTGCCGCTTCGTGCACGCAAATGCAGGGGTGTACCATAGGTACCCCCCATGTGCACCCCCCACCCCCCCACTCACCCTGGGGGCCCGCAACGGGCCCCCAAAGAATTCACCGTATGCCTTTCCACGGCGGAGAATCTGCCGCGGAAAGACATCTGTTTTCTGCCATCCTAATATGGCTGGCGGTGTCTGATAGACACCGCCAGCCATGTTAGAGCTTTTCCGCCGCGGTCTCAATCCTAATCGGCCCCTTATTTCCTGATTACGAGTGTGTCAGTATTTTCTGACTCTTGCGTAAACCCCTGTTTGTTCAGGAGTCAGAATTATGAGTTGGTTGGTATTTATCAGGTGCATTACATATCTTACCCTTTAATACATTTCAACAGATCAAACTTGCTGGAATTGGACAGGGAAAAAGCAGCAAAATCCATGTGTTATTCTCATGGAACTCATAATAGGCACTAATTATGCGGCGACCCAATAAATAACCTACTCCAGGGTATCATTATTTATCTGGTGCAATATAAAGCGCAAGGAGCTCAAAATATAGGCCATAGTGTACGTACATCTGCATGTGGTGTTTCTTTAGGGAAAACCAAGTCAAAAGGCAGCGCAGCACTGTACAGGTGAATGACAAGCATGAAGTCAACAACTGATAGGAGAGGTAGCTGATTTGTAAACTATTAGTACATTGTGGTATAGCAATCTTTGAAGAGGTACAGCAGGGCGGTCATAATGGATATGAGGATGTTGTTCTAGATTCTTGGTGCCCAGATTGAAATGCCTGCTACCTTGTTTTTAGCTTTTTAATCTGCAGTCTGATGCTATCATGGCTGAAGACATTCTGAGGACCCCCAGAGATGGTGAGCCTGTATGCATGATGAGCAGAGGTGCTGATTGTGATGTTAATGATGCAGCTGGTTTTAAAGCTGGTATGGGCCGGCGAAGGCATGTAGAATACTCATAAAGTGTGCCATTGTAGAGTCTGTTAGGCCTTTGAGAAGGGAGCCATTACAGTTTCTACTAGAGTTCACAAAAAGGTCAAGACAGTATGGTTAGATCCAGTTTAAAACAAGAAACATTAAGCTTATTATGGAACATCAGTTTGTAATGAAATACAATATTAAATATCCAAAATAATATTTACCTAATGTAACATGCTATTTTTAAAGTGCAAACGAGTGCCTAGAAAGGTCCACACTATTATTCATATTACAGATGTTCTCATTTTATGATACATTGACTCACAAATAATTGTGGCTGCTACTATAAGTTAAAATATGACAAAATAAAATGTAACCAATATAGTCCAATACGGTGTCCTGTCTTGAAGTCTTTATCACTAACATTAAATGACCAATATTGAGTATACTTATCTGGCTTGTCGATAGCAATTTCTACTATCTGGCTTTATAGATAGTAAGTGTAAAAAACACGTTATTGATTCTCCTTAGTTCCGTTTAAAAGGTGCTTATACTTCAGGCACATTTGCGGTTGTCCTTTGTCTATTTTTTTGTGTGCCGCATAGGATACATCTCGGTAAGCTACCACCTCACCTAAGCCTTTGCCTTAGTCAATCCTTATTCAATTTTATTCATGTATACAAGCAGTGTGCTAATACAATTGTGCATTCTATTTTTTCATGCTTCACTTTGAGGCACTTTGTTCCGACATGAAAATGAACTCACTTAGTGGCATATTCACCAAGGAATGACACAGCGCGGCACTGCTAGCAATTTAGCAGCGCCTTTTCATCTAAAAAACGCAGGGATATCCTGTCATAACAAGAATATGGCACACTCCTGTGTTTTCCTTTGCGCCGGCACTAAAATAGCTGCCTAGCGCCAAAGCAGACAACCTTGCGCCATGGTGCAAGGGTGCCTCCGTTTCAGGGATGATTATTTATGTGCAGTAAGGGACACCTTCTTGCACATAAACAATCACTAAAGGTGATTTGCTGCTTCTATGTGTGTTGCAGAAGGCAGAAGTATTGAAAGAGTCGAAAACAAGGAGAAATAAAAGTATTTCTCTTTGTTGCACCACTCAAAAGCCCGCTTTCCAATGGTATTAGCTTTTGGCGCTGCCTCTGATTGACAGATCCTTGTAAATCTGGGGCAGCGTCCAAAAGCAATAGGTGTTGCGGTGGAACTATCAGAGCAGCACCCATTACACACCCCTTTCATGCAAAGTTATGCATGAAAAGGGGCTGCATTTACAAGCCTATGAAAACCAGGCAGTGGTTTTGTGTGGCCTTGTAAATATGGGTCAGCACATAGAGCCACTGGAGCATCACAAGAAGTGATGCTTCGGTGGTGCTAGGGGCTTGTAAATATGCCCCCTAATGTTCCAGTCCTTACCAGTTCCAAGTATCGTAGGCTTTGATGATTTTCCCTTGTTTAATACAATTTAGAACTTTTTCGAATATACACTTTAGTGTGTTTTTTTACAGAACCATCTTTAGAATGTGTGGACAGTTCTAAAATAAAATATAAAGGTTAGCCTTTTACTGCTCCATTGACACCGTGTTTTTGCACATTGAACGCAATTTTCCCTATTCGGTTCACCAATCTTCATTCTAAGTAAAGTACTACCTCAACATATAGGAATATAAACCCGGTCTTATTTTGTCGTTTTTGATTCAATAGTCTTTTTTACACACATATTTTTTCACTTTTTTCACCACAATGACTTTTTTCACCATGATGATATGTTTCATTTTGGACTTTCCTATATATCTTTTTTGCACTTTGGTAATAGCATGTTATGTTATGCTGGTGATCCCATTTCATATTTATTAATGACATTAAAAATGTCATGATCTGAACTGGAACAGAGTAAAATGTCTTCACTTGTTTGTGAACTATACTATACACCTTGTTGATTGTCTTTTGGGCTGTTACACATATTCGTTTTCAACCGCAATTGTTAGTGCTAAATGCTTTTTTGCCGTATGGATAATTGGATTTATATAGATGTCTTTTGGTGATATATGTGATAATCTGGTGAAAAATGATTCGGATGTTTTTGCTAGCCTCACGTGTAGGCTTGAAGATTTTAGACTGGGCGTTTATCTAAAGACCATTTAAAATATTGTTTGACAACAAGCTTATGATATGGATGTTTTTTATGGACAAAGTATTTTTTTTTTCAAAACACATTTTTATTAAGTCAGCAAAGAAAATAGCCACATTTCAGAGAGGAGAAATACAATAAAAACGTATTGGTATTATAATATCCAAGCTGGTGACTTCCATGACAGTAGTAGGACATTTATAGTATATAAAAATGAACATTTCGGGCCTGTAAACATCAGCCTGTAACATTACAACCAAGTGTGCTAAGTACTTACTTATAGTCCAGGTATTGTACCCATCAAGCCAGTTCATGAGTGGTGCAGTCCTTTGAATCATTATTCTCCGCTGGGGTTTGTTCTCACAAGGCCTCCTCATCAGCATGTTGCAGTGGAGTGGGCTCCAGAATGAAACCTCTAAAATCTGTCCATCGCTTCCAAATTTTAGGGTGCTCCTGTGTGCAACCCCTCGCTGTAAATATAGGTTGCTCCTCACCTATGCACCAATCAAGACACACCTTCCAAGCACTCAATTTAGTGGGGCTCGGTCCTTCCATACTCTAGCTATATCTCTCTTAGCCAAAGTGAGCCAAAAAATAGCAAATGCCTTTTATAGCTATTGCCCCCTATTTCGTCAGTGATGTGCAGCAGGACAAGTTTCAGAGATAAGGGTATATCCCAACCCAGTACTTCTGATAAATAGACCGTGACCCCCCGCCAAAATCTATTAATTGGAGTGCATTCCCAAACGGTGTGGATAAACGTGCCTTCCGGGCCGTCGCATCATAATCATGTAGGGGAAGCTATCAGTCCTGCCCTCCACAGCCTATGCCTGGTGAAATAAGCACGGTGTATGTATTTGAACTGGATAAGCCTTAGGTGAGAAGCTATTGCAGCTCCCCATGGGGATCATTTTAGCACCTCCGTCCAGTCATCACCATCGAGGGGACCAAGGTCTGTCTGCCATCTCTCCCAGAGTGAGTCTAGTGTGGTAGAGAGATACGTCACCAGGGTTTGGTATATCTTTCTTAAGCTTGTGATCCCCTAGGTCACCCATGAACACCTTGGCTTCCATTGGATTGAACTCCCGGAGAGATTCCAGGTATGCAATGTATGGGGTTAGGGCATGCCGCAGTTGCAGGTACTTATAGAATTGTGAATGCAGCATAACAAATTTAAATTGGTGCCTCATATTACGTCTCCCAAAATAGAGATACATATGGCATCCCAGTCCCGAATCCAGACAGGGTAGATATTTGCAGTAGATAGCCACTGTGCCAGAGGGGTGTCTCTCTCATCAGTCGTCCCCACCATCCCATTCTGCGCAATGAATCTTTCCATACTCTGAACACCACGCATGTGGCAGACGGAAGTCGTCAAAGCTCTTCTGAGGTATGTAGGAGTAAGTAAGGTAGTGTGTCGCCCATGAGCCACCATTGTACCAGATACACCGGGTAATCTTGATTCCTGTACCACCAATTGTTCAACCCCAGGATGTGAGACACTGCGTGGTATGCTTGAATGTCAGGGGTCACTATCCCCCCACAGTATGTAAATTGAAAACCTGTTTTGAGCGCAACTTTAACTGCCCGATAATTCCAGAGGAAACAACTTAGCCTCGAATTGAGCTGACAGAACCAGATGGGCGGTATCTGATTGGGATGGTTCTGCAGCTTATAAAGAAGGCAAAGGAGGGACACCATCTTAAAAATTGCAGACCGTCCCAAAATAGATAAAGGCATATGTGACCACAACCTCATCTCAGTCTGGGTGCGTGCCCAGATGGGGGCAATATTTTTATCCAATGATATTGATTGGGAGAATGAGAGGTGGACCTCTAGACACTTAAACCCGGTTACAGCTAGGTCACCTCGTCCGCCCAGGCACCCATCTCTTAGTCTCCTCGTAGAGGCCACAGTATAGACTTACGGGCATTCATATACAGTCCTGAGTGTTCTCTGAGTACTTGAATTATGCGGAGCAATTGAGGTCTTGTCCGATGCGGCTCTAACAGAAAGAAAAGGATGTTGTTAGCATAAAGGGCGATTCAGTCTGATAACCCACCCAGTCATTCAAATCCCATACCTGTGCGTTAATTTTCCATTGCCAATTCAAATAAATAAGGGGACAGAGGGCCTCCCTGGCAAATGCCGCACCCTTTAGAGAAGGGGCAGAGACCACACCCGCCATGGTATATAACAGTTGAATATATGACAAAAAATGTGGTCTGATGTTTAAGCGGCGTAGGAGGGCAAAGAGGTACGTCCACCCCAGCGCATCAAATGCCCTGTCTACATCAGCCAGCAGTAATGCTGCCGGACCTTTAAGATGTTCAATCGCCGCCACTGCATTGTGAACCCATCGGATATTTTGGAAAGTAGCCAGACGAGGCATAAATCCTGCCTGGTCAGGGTGAACCAGGTCTGTCATATAGATAAGGATCTTTAAGATGTTCAATCGCCGCCACTGCATTGTGAACCCATCAGATATTGTGGAAAGTAGCCAATTGAGGCATAAATATTGCCTGATCAGGGGGGAACCAGGTCTGTCATATAGGTAAGGATGCGGTTAGCGAGGGCTTTGGCCAAGAGTTTAGCCTCCACATTCAGCAGCGATATAGGATGATATGATGAATGCTGATCTGGCGATCTGCTGGGCTTGAGGATAACTGCAAATTTGGCATGGTGCCAGTCTGGTGGGAGCCGTTCCTTCTCGAGGGCCTCATCTACTGCCCCAAGGTAGTGGGGAATGAACGTAGACTGAAAAAGATTTTAAAATTCACGGACTATTGGATGGTGTGGAGGTACCCTACAGTGGTGTTTCGTTACTATTGCTATGAAAGTCGGCAACTTGCCACATGTTTTGTACAATGAAACTTCTCTGCTTTGTGAAAGAGCCTTTCTTTTTGCAATAAAAAGATTTAATACTAAAATTCACATGGGAAACCGTTATGGCCCAGAGCTTTGCCTGTGCGCAAGTCTGTAAGGGCTGCACCCAGCTCCTCGATGGTCAGAGGGGCAACTAATTCGGGTTGGCCATATCCAATAAGGCCTTTGGGGGTAGGTCATCGAGAAAGCGGTGTATCACGGGGTCCGGCAGAGCGTCCTTGGGAGTATATAGATCAGCATAATAGGTTGGAAAGTTGGATGCAATTTGGACCGGGTCTGTACATTTTTGGCTGCTCTCACCCAGCCTACCAGGTATCGTTGGTGGGTGGAATGCTTGTTGGCACAGATGGTGCAGGAGAGAGCTCGACTTATCCCCCCATTGGTAAATTCTGCTGCAGGAGACCAGCCAAGCTTGTCTGGCCTCCTCGCACAGTGTGTTGGCATATGTTTGTTGCACAAGAAGGAGTTGGCGGCGAACCAGCCTTCCGTCCTCACCCCAACTCCAAGTCCAGCATCTGAGCTTCGGTTTGGAGTAATACCTCCCAATGCTTCTTACATTGGGCAGTACAAAAGGATATATTTGCACCTCTGAGGGTTGGCTTCATGGCCTCCCAGATGGTCTCTGCCGAGGTCACCGTTCTTAAATTATCGGTGAAATAATCTGTAATGGCCCGATACATATATGTTTTATATTGTGGAGCATGGAGGTGCCGTGTCAACAGGCGCCATTGGACGGGAGGGTGAGCTACATCCAAACACATCATCAGCACCACTGCGATACGATAATTGTAACTAACCGGTGCAAAAATATAGTCCAAGTGTGAGAATGAATCATGGACTGTAGAGTAGTATGTATAGCTTTTGGATACTCGAGTGTAAATGTCTCCATGTGTCCATGTGTCTATCCAGCCCATGTCTTGCACTAATGTATGTAGTCAGGTTTCCCTAAGTGTCCACGTGGCCTCCATCTGTGCTGGGCCTGAGTCAAGGCATCATTCCAATCTCCACCTATCATGCAGAGGCCTTTGGGTACATCCAGCATTATATTTGGTAGGTGCTCTACAAATGACTCGGATAGTAGGGGGGTGCATAAATACTGCTAAGAATAATGAGTTCCCCATATAACGTACCGGTCACAATGATGTATGTACCCTGGGGATCGGCCCATGTTTTTGTGTGTGTAAAAGGGACTCTCCAATTAATTAAGACCACCACCACCCCACACAAATCCCTGGTAAATCCGGTATGGAAGACCTGTATGTCGCCAAAATGGGAAAGGCATGGCGCTTTGGTACCCATAAGATGGGTTTCTTGTAGCAGGACATTTGCTGAGGCACGTTTAGCCTGTCGAAGGATAGCACCTCTTTTAACCTTGTTGAGCGCACCCCATACATTCCAGCTGACTATCTGAAGTCTACTAGCTCATTATAACATAGGGCAGTATCTGGAGAGTTAATGTAGGACTTGGCTTGTCATAGCACCTTTAGCAAAACTAAACAAACCCATTACCTTCCCCGCCCGCCCCACCAAATACCTCAAACAGTTGAAGCATCTGTCACAGTTGGGGTCTTACTGCTGCTCCTACGGGGGCAGAGCGCAACCCCAGACCAATGGATCCCCATTGAACCATCCCCAAACATAAGTAATGTTCTCAGTTACTGAGAAGAGAGTTATGGGGGGGGAAACGCTTTTGAAGGCGCCAGGTCTATATCATCTGCAATATAAAAGTCATCTTTACGGTCTTCAGTCTCCATGTTGCAACTATGCTGAAACGTGATGATCTGCGGTCAATCTGGAGCTAGGTGCACTTCGTGACTTTGAACTACGCCTCGAACGTGATCTGTGGTTCTGCTTCCCTTTAGGTTTAACGAGTTTCTGTGCGGTCTCCTGCCAGATGATGACCCCGAATCAATGTGTGGCGGGGTGTGCGGCCTGAGTTTCAGCCTCTCATCAGTGTCCAGGTGAACACCTCTTCGGGAGTATCAAAAAGTGTGTGCGCGATTTGTATACAACCCTAAGCCGGGCCCGTAACAGCAGAGCATATTGAATGTTTAGGTCTTGCTGCCGAGCTTAAGCGGCCGCAAACGATTGTCGGTGCAGCTGCACCATTCTCATATTGTTCAGAAAGATTAAGTTTTGGGAGTCGTATTGGAGTTAGCCTGCCAATCTGGCTTGAGTGAGGACAACATCTTGGTCACGAAAATTCAAGAGTCGGGCAATAAATGGTCGTGGTCGGAACGCCGGCGGAGGTTTTTGCATCAGGGCACAGTATGCGCGTTCAATAATGAAGCATTGCAACAAAGAAGTCAGGGGAATCCATCCTGTTATCCACGTGGTAAGAAATAGGGGTGGGCGGAATTTGCGTAGTCACGCTACGTAAAGCTCCAAGAAACGGTTAAAAATATCAGCGAGCACGGACAAGTTCTGCTAACACATTAAATTGCTTGTTCCACCCATTCGCAATGCTTTTTTCCTGTTTGCGAACGCTGTTTGCGTGCTTGGGGAGAAATATCTTACAAACAAGCATTTTAAAAGCGCGACAAGCAAAAAAATTCCGCAATTCTGCGTTCTTCACAGAATGCAAAATTACCCAAATTCCGCAAAGTCCGCAAGCGGGGCGGAATTTACCGCCCAGGCCTAGCAAGAAACTTTTCCATATTGTTGCCTTCTCAGCCCTCCGGGAAGCCCACAAAGCGAAGGTTATTCCTTCGAGCTCTGCCTTCGGCATCCTCCATTCTGTGTGCCAGACCTTTCGTAATGGATTCCAAAGAGGACACTCTTTTTGGGAGGGAGGAGACAGTGTCCTCTGTAGTTGATATCCGGGTTTCGCCCTCCATTATTCTGTCCACCGCTTTGCAAAGATCTTGACGGATCAGCATAACATCTGACCCCACCACCTGATCTTGGCCTCCAGCACACCTTGAGACTCTGTTATCGCCGCCATCAATGCAGCATTGTCGGGCCAGTGGAAGTCTGATTCGTGGGTCTGCCGCCTGCGCCCCAGCACCCACATATCGATCCAACATGCTTTATTTGGTGCCCTGCAGCTTGTCCCGAGTCATTTTCAGTGGTAGTAGCTGGATCCCTACCACGTTAGCACAGTTCTGTAGGGTCCGATAAGTGGTGTGTTCTCACTCCACTTATGTTATTACCTAAAGGGCGGCAGACAGTCCGGGCAATGTACACCCTCAAGGCAAGCGGGAAGGCTGTCGAGAATGGGACCCACACACTAGCCGCACCAGAACCTAGTCTGACCGTTTCTGCACGTAGGGACCTCCCACCCCCCAATGGGTGCCAGTGCCCAGCAACATTCCACCTCACTGTGAAATTCTAATGTGGGGCATCCTTCAGCGGTTGCAATGAAAGGTCAGCGCTCTACAGGGGAGGGCCACCCCAGGTCTCCAGCTCCCTCCTGCAGTCCGGCTTATCCAAGCCACATCAAAGAGGCAAGAAGGCAGTTGTCGTGCAAAATCTTTAGTGGATGGAGGTAGGGCACATCCAAGGCACAGTGTGAGCCATGGGGAGTGACTCCACCAACTCCTCCGTGTCTCAGAGGCATAGGGAGGAAGGCCCCATAAAGCACAGGCCAGTTTCAGGCTACAGCAGACAGCTGGGAGCCGCAGCGTTTGGTTGGGCCATAAGTAGGGCTTCCGGTTTTCCGTTTTTGCGAATTTATACATATAAATACAGATGGAAAACTATATTTCCTTTGTCTGTATTTATATTTAGAAACGGCAAAATATTAGAAAATTTTGCCATACTTCCGTGCTTCAATGCACAATACATTGTACATCAAGTGTAATGCCAGACGCAGGGATTTTGCGCAATGCTGCGATGCTGGTCTTCAACAGAGTCATCCCAGAGCTTGCTGTGAAGGAAAGTTTGAGGGCAGTGGAGATGCAGGAGCTCTAAGAAGGGGTGAAAAAAACAACAAAGCCTCCTTAACAAGTGAATGGTCTTTTTAAAGACCTGTGAAGTACTAAAGTGCGGCTGCAAGAAGACGGATGCCAGCCCGGGAAGCTGTCTGAGCCCGGGCGGACACACACAAGGGGGGTGTTGTGCACCTGGTGGGAGAGATGGCCCCACTGTGCAACCCGGGAATATGTACAATCAATGCTAATGAGGTCTGATCACTTGGAAACTGGTCAGCGCAATGTGAGTGCTTGGCATGGATGTTTTGTCTGGTTTGTGAAAAGGGGAGACAGCTACCTACAGATCTGTACATTCATCCTTAAAGTTCATCCAAATAGAACACTAATCCCCTCCAGCAGAGCCCTAGCCAAACAATTGATTGAAATTCCTCAAAATGGATTCCCTCATCCATGCAAGCAGCTATTGCCCTCCGATGTCTCTCCTCTCATACATCGACAGTGGCAGTGCCCTCACATAACAACAGAGCGCATGTGTGCATTGTCAATTTAAATAAATGTGGAAAAATACTAGCTGTAGCGTCATCTTTTGCTTGTAGCAAAAATAAATGTGGATAAATACAGATGGAAATGGCAAAAAAATAAATAGCAAAAAACCTGGTGCCCTAGTCATAAGCAAGGCACTGTCCAGACCCTTTGCTCCACACCGCACCTGCATCCGCATCATTGTCCCAAATGTAGAGCACGAGCCTCAGGCAGGATCACGGCAGCCCAGGGAAGCAGCTGGAGGTCCGAAACTGCAGCCCTTGACAAAGCAAAGCCCCAGTCACTGACCTGGTAGCAGCTGCTCGTCCCTCCAGCAGCCATGTGGTACACTCGGGGCATGGCGCACCCTCATCAGCGGTGCAGTGTAGATCACATTGTTGCGGCATCACTGGGCCCAGCGTCAACGGCTCTCAGGCCCGTCGGCCGCGGCGTCCCCCAGGGAAACCCCGGCATGGCCACCCAGCACACGGTCACTGCCGATCTCCGTACTCCGCTGCCGGAAGATCCGCCCAGCAGGTAGGCCCACAGCGATATCAGCAACACGGATTGCCAGGTCTCAGGCCCACCGCACGCCGTCCCCACACCACACAGGGCCGGGGGAGACCCTCCGTGGATCCAGGGCCTCTTCTCAGTAAGTCACGACCACCACGCAGTCCGGTCTCCCCTCTGACCCCCACCGCTCACTCCCACAATAGGCGACTGGCTGCTCCATGGCACCAAGATACCGGGGGAGCCAGGACATTCCACTGCTCAGCGTGGGCCCGATTCACCAGTTCAGAAAAAGCTCTGCCATTAAACCGCCTCAGCACTCAATTTCGTGGTTGTTCGTCCTCACCTTGCAGCGTGGGCATGTGAACAGTATGGATGGGAGCAGTGGTCGAAGTGGGGAAAAAAAAGTAGGGGAACTGTGGGTGGAGAATCAGGGGGCGGGAATAACCGAAGATTGAATCAGTGGGCGGAGTCAGGGGCGTGGCTAGAAATAGCAAAACATACCAATTTTTAGTACGTTTAGCATTTCACTGACCAGTTACAGCTTATAACGTTATTTAATTAAAACAATGGATAAACATGTTTGAGGTTTAATTCAGGAAAAAGCAAACACTAACCAGGAACAACATGTTACCTTAATGCTTTTACTCAATGTTCAGAAATCCATGATTATTTTTTGTCTCAAACATTGAGGTCATGAATACAGGGCTCCTCCTGTACACGTGTTATGCAGGGCTCAGAAGAGAAAGGAACGCTTCAGGAGAATCTATACTCACGGAAACCCACAAAGGCTCCTTCATATTCATGTCGCCAGCTAGCTGCTCAATCATAATATAGCAAAAAGAACAACTGAATGCAGAACAATATCATACATTCACCCCAGTACAGAGATCTGGGCCTAAATCCATTGTTTCTTTGCTCACCATGCCATTCCAGTTTGGACCCAGCCATATGCAAATCAGTCTAGATTCTGCACCCAATAGGAACAGTCCTGCCCCCTCCATTCTCCTGCCCCCGTCACCGCTCCTGCCCCCGTCACCGCTCCTGCCCCCGTCACTTCTCCTCCCCGTCACTTCTCCTCCCCCGTCACTTCTCCTGCCCCCGTCACTTCTCCTGCCTCCGTCACTTCTCCTGCCCCCGTGACTTCTCCTGCCCCCGTCACTTCTCCTGTCCCTTCACTTCTCCTGTCCAGGGCCGGACTGGCTACCGGGCAGTTAGGAATGCTGCCGAGCTGCTGCCTGATTTTACTGCAGTGGAGGCGGATTTCGTCCATGGAGACCTGCGTGTGCTGCGAAATCCTGAAAGCAAAACGAATTTCGTTTAGTTCACGCAGGTCCCCATTATCGAAATCACCCCACAGCTCAGCAGCATTCCTAACTGCCCAGTAGCCAGTCTGGCCCTGCTTCTGTCCCATCACTTCTCCTGTCCCCGTCACTTCTCCTGTCCCCTTCACTTCTCCTTCTCCTGTCCCTTCACTTCTCCTGTCCCTTCACTTCTCCTGTCCCGTCACTTCTCCTGCCCCGTCACTTCTCCTGCTCCGTCACTTCTCCTGCCCCGTCACCTCTCCTGCCCCGTCACCTCCCCTGCCCCGTCACTGCTCCTGCCTCGTTCACTGCTCCTGCCCCGTTCACTGCTCCTGCCCCATTCACTGCTCCTGCCCCGTTCACTGCTCCTGCCCCGTTCACTGCTCCTGCCCCGTCACCTCTCCTGCCCCGTCTCCTCTCCTGCCCCGTCTCCTCTCCTGCCCCGTCGCCTCTCCTGCCCCATCGCCTCTCCTGCCCCGTCGCCTCTCCTGCCCCATCGCCTCTCCTGTCCCGTCGCTTCTCCTGTCCCGTCGCTTCTCCTGCCCAGTCGCTTCTCTTGCCCAGTCGCTGCTCCTGCCCAGTCACTGCTCCTGCCCAGTCACTGCTCCTGCCCCGTTCACTGCTCCTGCCCCATTCACTGCTCCTGCCCCGTTCACTGCTCCTGCCCCGTTCACTGCTCCTGCCCCGTTCACTGCTCCTGCCCCGTTCACTGCTCCTGCCCCATTCACTGCTCCTGCCCCGTTCACTGCTCCTGCCCCGTTCACTGCTCCTGCCCCGTTCACTGCTCCTGCCCCTTCCCTGCTCCTGTCCCGTTCCCTGCTCCTGTCCCGTTCCCTGCTCCTGTCCCGTTCCCTGCTCCTGTCCCGTTCCCTGCTCCTGTCCTGTTCCCTGCTCCTGTCACCTGCTCCTGTCCTGTTCACTGCTCCTGCCCCGTTCACTGCTCCTGCCCCGTCACCTCTCCTGCCCCGTCTCCTCTCCTGCCCTGTCTCCTCTCCTGCCCCGTCTCCTCTCCTGCCCCGTTGCCTCTCCTGCCCCGTCGCCTCTCCTGCCCCGTCGCCTCTCCTGTCCCGTCGCTTCTCCTGTCCCGTCGCTTCTCCTGCCCAGTCGCTTCTCTTGCCCAGTCGCTGCTCCTGCCCAGTCACTGCTCCTGCCCCGTTCACTGCTCCTGCCCCGTTCACTGCTCCTGCCCCGTTCACTGCTCCTGCCCCGTTCACTGCTCCTGCCCCGTTCACTGCTCCTGCCCCGTTCACTGCTCCTGCCCCGTTCACTGCTCCTGCCCCGTTCCCTGCTCCTGCCCCGTTCCCTGCTCCTGCCCCTTCCCTGCTCCTGCCCCTTCCCTGCTCCTGTCCCGTTCCCTGCTCCTGTCCCGTTCCCTGCTTCTGTCCCGTTCCCTGCTCCTGTCCTGTTCCCTGCTCCTGTCACCTGCTCCTGTCCTGTTCCCTGCTCCTGTCCTGTTCCCTGCTCCTGTCCTGTTCTCTGCTCCTGTCCTGTTCTCTGCTCCTGCCCAGTCACTGCTCCTGCCCCGTTCACTGCTCCTGCCCCGTTCCCTGCTCCTGCCCCTTCCCTGCTCCTGCCCCTTCCCTGCTCCTGTCCCGTTCCCTGCTCCTGTCCCGTTCCCTGCTCCTGTCCCGTTCCCTGCTCCTGTCCTGTTCCCTGCTCCTGTCACCTGCTCCTGTCCTGTTCCCTGCTCCTGTCCTGTTCCCTGCTCCTGTCCTGTTCTCTGCTCCTGTCCTGTTCTCTGCTCCTGCCCTGTTCACTGCTCCCACCCCGTTCACCGCTCCTGGTCCTTTCACCGCTCCTGGTCCTTTCACCGCTCCTGGTCCTTTCACCGCTCCTGTCCTTTCACCGCTCAAGCTCATGCCCCGTCACCTCCCCTGCCTTGTCACCTCCCCTGCCCCATCACCTCCCCTGCCCCGTCACCTCCCCTGCCCCGTCACCTCCCCTGCCCCGTCACCTCCCGTGCCCTGTCACCTCTCCTGCCCCATCACCTCCCCTGCCCCGTCACCTCCCCTGCCCCGTCACCTCCCGTGCCCCGTCACCTCTCCTGCCCCATCACCTCCCCTGCCCCGTCACCTCTCCTGCCCCGTCACCTCTCGTGCCCGTCACCTCCCCTGCCCGGTCACCTCCCCTGACCCGTCACCTCTCCTGCCCCGTCACCTCCCCTGCCCCATCACCTCCCCTGACCCGTCACCTCTCCTGCCCCGTCACCTCTCCAGCCCCGTCACCTCTCCTGCCCCGTCACCTCTCCTGCCCCGTCACCTCTCCTGCCCGTCACCTCCCCTGCCCCGTCACCTCTCCTGCCCCGTCCACTCCCCTGCCCCGTCACCTCCCCTGCCCCGTCACCTCCCCTGCCCCGTCACCTCCCCTGCCACGTCACCTCTCCTGCCCTGTCAATTCTACTGCCCTGACACCTCTCCTGCCCTAGTACCTCTCCTTTCCTGTCGCCTCTTCTGTCCGGTCACTGTGGTCACTGCTCCTGCCCAGTTCACTTCACTCCGTGTACAACATTGACCAAGGTGTCAAGTATCCCACAGTACTCTGCTTGGGGAAAGCTCCTCACTAATCAACTCCGATCTCAGGGGCACTTGATATGTTAAAGGCAGAGGGCGGGCGCATTGTCATTCTAAAGGGGCTAATCTGCCTCAATCGGAATGACAATGGCCTGCCCTTGGCCTGCGCGAGCTCAGGGGGGGCGGGGGCTGCTGCAGCCTCTGGACTTCAACAGAGAAGTGCGAGCAGCCCCTGGAAGCGGAAAGAAAAAAGTTATCATTTTAAAGTTGGACTATTCTTGCCGTCCCCGGACGCTTTTTTGAAAGCAAGAAGTAGGGGAACGGACTGAACAATTTTTTAGAAGTAGGGGCACGCCGTGCCCTTCCGTCCCCGCCCACTTCTATCACTGGATGGGAGACAGGGAGAACATTTATGGCCTGATGCACCAGGATATTAGTAGGATGTTAAGTGGGCCTTCAGAGCTCGTCTAAAGTGTGTCTGCCATGTCGGACCGCTTGGCCATGCCCCTCTATGGACAATGTTTTTGAGTTATTTGAAGTGGAGTGCAAGCCAGTTCTCTGACTGTTAAAAAATATCAATGGTTATACCTATAGTTTGCTTGAGAAGAAGGTCAAATCATAATGTGCATAATTAAAAAGCTATATTAGTAGTACTGTTACGAAGACTTAAGTAACCAGATATTTAAATTGTTTTACAAAACTAGCTATTCATGATATATGGAGGGATTGTATGCCTCATGTTTTTAGTGTGAAAATCTAAAAATCCGTAATGATGGAAAATCTTGACATATTCTTGACTTGATAGGGCCTCTTCTGCATGACACATGTAGTGGCATAATGATGGTACTTCTTCACATAATTAGTCACTCATGGCACTAACGGTTTCCTACTCTGATGTGACGCCTGCACTGGCATAACAATGAAAATACCTTTATATACTGCAGGTTTCTTTGTCACAATGGTTTCCTGGCATGGTGAAGTGTTTGCATTGGAATACTATTGGTAGTTGTTGGAATGTTTTATACAATATCATTACTGCTATTTTAGAACCCAGCCTGTATTATTGACATAACCCTTCTCCACCTACAGGTCTAATACAATATTATCTGGAAAGGCACCGAATGGCATTCGGTTAGTGCAAATCCGATTCGGAACCTGTCATTTTGACTGATTCAGAAAACCTTCTGACTGACCGATGACTATAGTCGGAAAACATTTGGGCTGTCCAACTCAGTTCCAAACAGCGTTCGGCGTAACCGAGTAGTTCCGAGCCGACTCGTACGGGTCTAGGGAGCGCTTTTCCGACCGACGCATTACGATGCCGGATCCGGACAGCCTTTCCAAATTGGTTGTTCTGACATGGATTGGCTATTGGAATACAACTTTGGCGGCCTGTAGCAGGCCTCCCTTCACACGGGATCCTCTGAATGGGGCCCGTGGGGTACCCATAGGACCACTCTTTTAACAATGAACAGAGTGGCAGGCACAATGGGGTGCCTGCCACAAGGTGCACGATTTTCCCCATCCACCCCTCTTTTTCATGGGAGCCTGTGTAGTCGGTTGGAACACAGGCTCCCATTGAAGTCAACACAAGTCTTACGAACAATGTTCGGAAGCATCGTAATCAGTCTGTCGGACTCGCAGAACCTGATTCAGTCAGAAACGATTCTGAAACTGATTTGATCAGAAGAGTTTCCAAACGGCATTGTAATCAGCCCCTTAGTCATGCACTCATACACCTATTCCTCCACTTATATGCTTCTTATTTACCCCGGTCATCCATCTATGAACTTAATTAGTCATTAATACATGAGCTCAAACCACCCATGCAGTCACCTTTTCAATGGTTCATCCATCCACTCCGCCATTCACCCATCTGTGCACTCATACATCCAATTAATACTCATGCACTGTTACTCACTCGGTCTTTCATCCTCTCACTATTTCAACTAACCAGGCATTCCCACATCTATCAGACTATGCATTCACTTTTCCACCCAAATGTAGAGCATTTCTCATATTCAGCCACATCAATTCTAATATTCAGCCACTTCCCTATAAACTCTTCAGTTAGTTAGAAAATAGCCAGGTCTATTTGCTTTGACAATTTGTGTTTGTGTTGCTTCTGAACAGCAAAATACTTTCTTGTGGCTCTACAGGGCAAGGTTCTCTTTTTTCACAACTCTTTGACTCTTTTCTTTTTTGTCCAATAACCCACTTTGTCCTAGGCTGTGCAGGAATTACGCCATTATGGCCCTTAAGCATTGCAGGTGTATTTTTAAAATCACAAATTACAAAGTTCTGAGTTTAAAACATTGAAGTTACATTTGGAATAAAAAGAAGTTTGCTGCCATTGTAATACTTCTTTCAAGCAGGGATGGCTGGTGTTCAGGGGGCGAGGTGGGCATCGCCCTGACACCCTGTGGAGTAACAAAAGGGTGTGAAGTAACACTGAGCAGCCAGCAGCAAATTGTGCATGCTGCTCAGTGACAAAGATGTATAAATCTGTGATTTTTTGAAGGGGTGGTGGAGGATGGCACTTAGCCCCGTGTATGCGTTGGCTGGGCGAGGTTTTACTCAACCGAGAGCATAAATCAGGGCAGCGATGACACAGTGGTGGGTGTGTTACTGCAGAGAATAGACTTTTACTTTGGGCATTATTCACATAGCGCAGAGAGGAGTTAAAAGGCCACCATTAATCTCAATGACTGGGGGAAGGGTGGGCCCTCTGAGATAATGTAGTAGTTGGTGTGTCAGAGGCATCTGCCTCTTCCACCGAGACCCAGCAACTCCTCTTAATTTTATTATAATAGATCGGCTGGGGTCCAGGGGATGAGTCCAGCAGCTTCCTTCCAGGTTCTTCTACAGTGTAGGTTAAAGGTTTGTGCCACTGCAGTCCAGTTACCAGGCCCGGGGAGAATAAGTATGTCCATGAGTAAGTGTGTACTTTTGTTTTGACCTGCTGTGGTTCACCCTGCCTTCCCTCGCATGAAGCCTTCTTGTTCTCAGTCCTACAGTAGCCACACACATGGTTTCTAGTGCGCGTATTGTAGAACTTGGCATTCTGGGTAGGCCTCAGGATCCTTCACCCACTGGCTTTGCCAATGCTTGTTGTTTTACAAACGGGGTGATTACCTGATTTATCCATAAACACACAATGTTGAACTGAGGCTGAAAGAGATGATGTGGCCTCCTTTTGGGAGAGGATGTGGCGTAAGGGCAAGGGCTGCCAATTATGGAGCTTGTAAACTGGTTTGAGTTTTGGTGTCGGCTTCATATCCTTGATTTTGGGCAAATCACTTAATCCCTCTGCACCTACAAAAATGAATGTGTCCTTGTGTACATTAACTGGTGCTATTGTAAAGTGCTCCAATGCCTTTGTGGTGTTGGCGCAGAATAAAACTGCACAAAAAAAGTAACTGGTGCTAATGTAAAGTGTTACACTTAGTTCGGTGGTGTTGGCTCTATATAAAACAGCACTCACATTTTTTTTTTTAAAGCAGAGGCGGGGAGGGTGGGGGGATCTGTGCAATGGAGTTGACCTGGGCAAGCAGCAACAGGTGGGAGATGGATAGGCAACCAACAGCAAATGCGGGCTGGACTGGACAAAATGTATTACTTGTTTCTAATGTTTTTTTCACACTTGTGCTTTAAAATGCTACATTTGGGTCTGCTTTTTTCAACAATTTGCAGTAAATATGTGGTGTAAAATCTACTATATGAATCCATTTTTTTCTACATTTTGTACCTTAATCACTCATTAGACTCTAGATTAAAATTTCCGCTCACCACTTTGAAAATCCACCAGCCGCCATTGCTTTCAAGATTTCCCTTGTCTGCTGTAGTGTAAATTAGATACTCCCAGGGGCATATTCACAAGGAGTTATCGCCACATTTGCAGCACTTTTTTTGCCGCAAATACAGCAATAAATTAATTGCCCTATTACCAAGCTGTCGCTGGCAGCCGTTAGCGACAGTTTTTAGGCAAAAACATCCGATGTAAAAATTGCTACTTCTGTTAGCGATAATTATCTGCAGGAGAGGTGTTCCCGTACAAAAATGGCCGCAAACACCACTATTCCATATTCACAAGGGGATCTTTGAACTTCTGAAAACCCCCAAAAATGGTTCTAATTGCAGTTAGATCCAGTTACTTAAGACCAGAAAATAGCTGGTCTTAAAAATGGGGATAACACTTGGGGCCACATCTCAGTAGGTTTTGGTGCTGGACAGCGCAGCAAGCAATGTTGCAGAGCTGCCCTGCAACAAAACTACAGTGCAGGAATGTGCTCCATCAATAAGATAGTGCGCATTCCTGGGCCTCAGTTATGAAAAGTGTTGCAGCACTGCGACAAGACAGCGCTGCAACACTTCTCATTATGCCCTTCTAGCGATAGCATGGATGCTGTGTATTCACTGGACAGCGCTCAATGACGCAATTAATGACAGATACATCAGGAATCCTGACTTATCTGTGTGTGCTAAAGTCACACATTGCTGCAGTCGTGTCACAACCATGACGCTACTCCAGCAAGGCATGCGCGAGAAATCAGTGCTGAGTCAGACGCCGTCTAACTCTGTGTACGCTTTGGACAAAAAATGCTGCAAACCCGCTGCTAGGCGAGTTTATACAGCTCCGAAGTTTGACCAAAAAACGGGTCCAGAACAGAGTGGAATTCACCCGTGCGGCTCTAAATAAAGGCTGCAAACCCGTTGCCAGGCGTGTTGATACAGCGCCGAAGTTTGAGTGAAATACGGGTCCAGTGTGATCCATCTGTTCGTCGCCAACTAAGGCAATAATAACCACACTATCCAAGTGGGCTAATTTAGCTGATCCTTCTCTACTGTCCAGAATTCTGCCCACCGTTTGTTTGAATTTCACCGCCCTGCCCTGGTACAGAATTGAATTTGCCTCAGGGGCAACCTTGTGCACATCGCCTTCAAAGCCAGTGAATTCTGGTGCTCCGAGTTTCCCGTCAAAAGAAAATGCTATCTTGGAGTAAAAAACAGATTTCCATACTAGGCCCTGAGGAGAATCCCCAACAATTCCAGCGGGATTCGAAACGCGTAGGCCCTGCCACAATTGGTCTACGAGAGCATCCGGGTTCCTAACCAGTTCTACCTGGAGCTCCCAGTTTTGTACATTACCTTCTAGTTTGAACGTATAATAAACTTGAACAAATTTGCTAGAGACATAGGAATGTACTTTTTGGAATAATTCCCTTTATATTTTTCGGAAATCATATGTAGACTGTGGCTTTCCTTTGTTTAGCGTATTATTGGATACGTTTATTAAATTCCTTCCTTTATATGAATGTATGAATCCAATCTGGGTACTTGTGATATGCCTGTTTTTCTGAATGAATGATTGTATGCTTGCTGAATATATTTAGGTTTCATTTGTATATTGGAAAAAGTAGATTTTTTGTACTATGTATTGAATTTTTGGAATCTATCATAAAGTGCTTCAAATAAAAAGCTATTGAGGAGCCAATACCCTTTCTTGAATTTTCGTTCTTGTTTAGGATGTACATTGATTGATTATAAATGTTCCCATATCAGTATTGGTATCCCAGTTCTGTTAGTTGAGCCTATCCCTGTGCCATTGCATCACCCTCACACCTGCCATCAGGCAGGTGGAAGATACTGACGCAGTGCCATTCATGAGGGGTGCCCGAATGCCAACGCTGTTGGAGATCCATCGGTGGTGGTTGCGCGCTGCGGTGTCATCGTTTGGAAGCATTGGTGGAGTGTTGGTGCGGAGGGAGTTGACAAGACGTTCTTTGGTGGCCTGATCCAGCTGCGAGTGGGTGCGGTGATGGCGGTGGCGTCCAGTCGGCAAGATGAAGACGTGATGGTCCAGATGAGGGTTGGTCAAGGAGAGTCCGGTTTTGTGTCTGTGGTTGAAGATCTCGCTGGCAGAGGTCAATCAATCAATCAATCAGTGAACTTTTAAAGCGAGCTACTTACCCGTGAGGGTCTCAAGGTGCTGAGGGCGTGGGGGGGGTGCTGCTACTGCTCGAAGAGCCATGTCTTGAAGAGCCTTCTGAAAGTGAGCAGGTCTTGGGTTTGTCGCAGATGGGTGGGGAGGATGTTCCTGGTCTCTGCAGCAAGGAAAGAGAAGGATCTGCCACCGGAGGTTGTTCGTTTGATGCACGGTACAGCAGCAAGGGTGAGGCTGGCGGAGCGGAGCTGGAGGGCGAGGGTGTAAAAGTTGAGTCTGTTGTTCAGGTAGGCTGGTCCGGTGTCGTGGAGTGCTTTGTGTGCATGGGTGAGGAGCTTGAAGGTGATCCTCTTGTTGACAGGGAGCCAGTGCAGGTCTCTTAGGTGGGGGGTGATGGGGCTGCGATGGGGGATGTTGAGGATCTGTTGGGCGGATGCGTTTTGGATGCGTTGAAGTTGTTGCAGGTGTTTGGCCGGGATTCCTGCGTAGAGTGCGTTGCCATGTTCCAGCCTGCTGCTGATGAGGGCTTGGGTCACCGTTCTTCTTGTTTCGGTCGGGATCCACTTGTAGATCCTTCGAAGCATGTGGAGGGTATTGTAGCTGGAGGAGGAGATGGCGCTGACCTGGCTGGACATGGAGAGGGAGGAGTCGAGGATGAATCCTAGGTTGTGTGCGTGGTCCGTGGATGTTGGGGCTCTTCCCAGTGTGGTCGGCCACCAGGAGTTGTCCCATGCAGCGGGGGGCTGTCCTAGGATGAGGACCTCCGTCTTGTCCGAGTTCAGTTTCAGGCGGCTGCTCCTCATCCACTATGTGACAGCCTTCATGCCTTCGTGGAGGTTGGTTTTGGTGGTGTGCGGGTCCTTGGTGAGGGAGAGGATGAGCTGGGTGTCATCGGCATAGGAGATGATGTTCAGGTCATGCTGGTGGGCTACTTGTGCGAGGGGGGCCATGTAGACATTGAACATGGTCGGGCTGAGGGATGTGCCCTGGGGTACGACGCAGATGATAGCGATGGCTTCGGAACGGAAGGGCGGGAGGCGGACTCTCTGGGTTCTGCCAGAGAGGAACGACGTGGTCCAGTCCAGAGCCTTGTCCCGGATACCGACTTCTTGGAGGCGTGTTCTTAGTGTGCGGTGGCAGACCGTGTCGAAGGCAGCTGACAAGTCCAGGAGGATGAGGGCTGATGTTTTGCCGTTGTCTAGCTGGCGCCTGATGTTGTCTGTGGCGGCGATGAGGGCGGTCTCAGTGCTGTGGTTGCGTCTGAATCCGCACTGGGATGGGTCTAGGATGTTGTTGTCCTCGAGAGGGGCGGGTCAGCTGCATGTTGGCGATTTTCTCGATGACCTTTGCCGGGAAGGGGAGCAGAGTGATGGACCGGGAGTTCTTGAGGTCTTTGGGGTCCGCCTTGGGCTTCTTGAGGAGGGCGTTGATTTCGGCGTGCTTCTAGCTTTCCGGGAATGTCGATGTGTCGAAGGAGATGTTGATGATCTTCCGTAGTTGGGGTGCATGGTTGCGTCGGCTTTGTTGAAGATGTGGTGTGGGCAGGGGTCTGACGGAGAACCTGAGTGGATGGAATGGAGTTCATGACCTTGCGTGTCTCTTCGTCGTTGACGCGAGACCAGGAGGTCAGCTGGTTGGTGCAGGTGATGTTCGGAGTGGGGTCTGTTGAGGTCAGGGCGGATGAGGAGTTGAAGCTGTCATGGATGTCGGCGATCTTGCGATGGAAGAAGGTGGCCAGTGAGTCGCACAGATCTTGCGAGGGCGGGATGTCGTTGGTGTTGGCGCTGGGGTTGGACAGTTCCTTCACTATGTTGAAAGTTCTTTACTGTTGTATGCGTTGTTGTCCAGTCGGGCTTTGAAGGACGTTCTCTTGGTTGTTCTGATGAGGTAGTGATGTCTGCGGATGGCGTCCTGTTGTGCGGTTGTGGAGTCACTTCTTCTCCAGCTTCTGACATGTACGTTTGGAGGTCTAGAGTTCTTCGGTGAACCAGGTGGCTTTCTTGCTGGGATGGTTGATGGAGGGTTTCTTGATCGGGGCGAGGTTGTCGGCGCAGTCGTCGATCCACTGTATGAGATTTCGGGCGCGGTGTCTGCGTCGGTGGGTGGGTTCTGATCGAGGGTGGTGGTCAGTTGGTCTTCTGTGACTTTGCTCCAGCAGCGGTGGGGCAGTTGAGGTGACGTGCCCGACCATGTGTCCTGCTATGTGGCTTGTTGAGGTGACTTGCTGCCTGCGTCTGATTAAGGGCACCTCCCCCAGGAGGGGTGGTGTCCTGCTCACTGGGGTTCTCCAGGTGGAGCTTGAGTTCACCGAGTAGGATGTCGTTGGTGGATGGGAGACCCTGGGGTGCAATGAGGTCTACAATGGAGGGCCAAGGCCTGGGGGGCCTGCATATGAGGGTGCCGCATGTGCTGGGTGCCTGGACTTGGTCCGGATCTGGGAGTTGAGGTGGTCCATGGTCACCCTTGAGTCATTAGAGTACGTGGTCAGTTGGGGTGTGCTTCTGTAGTTGATGAAAATGCCTCCTCCTTGATGGTCTGTGTGCTCCTTGCGGGTGATACTGCAGCCATCAGTGATGGCAATAGCGATGTCCGGTCCAGAGCAGAGGTTTGTCCTGGTAGGCAATGTAGCGTGCACGGTTGACGGCGAGGAGGGTGCTGGCGTCATAGCGGTGGAGTGTCCAAGAGGAAGGCTCCTTGGTGCTGAGCGCGGTTCGGGCGTTCCCAAACGGCTAAGCCTATGGGTTGCCTTCGGCACAGGAGATGACCATTACAATGCAAGCAGTACATCGTTAACAATGCAACTCCGACAACGCTTGTCCCTTTACATCTCATTTGATTACAATGCACTGTGAGGTCTGTAATGGAGTAATTTTTTGGTGGGTATGGGTTTCGGATGTAAAATATGAAAATTGGGGTGTATTTTAGGGGGTAAAAAATGACAATTTTGGTGTGTTTTAGGGTGAAATATGGAAATTGGAGTGTGCATTTGGGTCAAATTTGATTTTTGGGTGTGTTATGGGGGCTCAAAAAGGAATTCAAGGGTTTACAGTTGGGTTTGGGGTGCAAAGGTTAGTTTTGGGTTGCACTCACTGAAGTGAGAATAGTGATATTAAAGTCTCCGCTATGCAACACCTACTCTACTGTTGCAATGTGCCTAGTATTAGAATGCATTTGAATGGAATGTGAAGTTATGGCATGCGTCTCAACCATGTATGTGCCTTTGGCACACGAGTGGTACGCAACTCCACAGTGGCTGCCATTGAGAAGTGCTGGGGGGCGGACAGCTGTGAGGTGGTAAACGCTGGAAAGAACACTTGATGGGGCGTGGACGCGGGGATGTGTGTGTGAGAGGGTGTTGTAAATAATTTAATAAAGGAATTCTTACCTCTTAGCCGGTTCCCGTGTCTTTGCTGCTCCTGCTCTCCTGTGTCTGCTTCCAGGAATAGGAAGTAGGCAGTCAGGCTCCCTCCCTTAAGCCAATCGCAACGCTTCAATACGGTGGTGGGATTGGTAATTGGCAACGGGATAAGGCATGCAGGCAGGGGCTGGAGGGGTGGGCATTTTCTCCATGCAGGCTGTAATGCAGCTAGCATTTTGAACAGGCAAGTGTGCATGACTGCCTTGGGCGGCCTGAGTGGGCCGACCAAACAGTAATTGCGCACTTGAGTGGACATGCCAATCTGCCCATGCCTTGCTCCATGCTTGGAACAGTCCTACCATACCCTCCTACCCGCAAAGGAAACATAGCACGGTTACATTAGTAAGTTATCATCATGTGATGATTGTTCCTCTTTTGTACTGCTTGAAAGCAGTGGGGCAATTTCTTCTGCCATAGCGGATGAGCCGCCACTGGGGGTGCGTCATCTATGTGTGCTAGTCCTGGGCCACTTGGCCCCCAGGCATCCTGCGCTACGCGTTACACCTTCTCCTTACCTAGACATTGACACCGTGGAGCAATCCACTGCACACTCTCCAAATCTGTGACTCAGCCAGCAGGAGCCTCAGCCAGGTGGGACTTCACATGCCCGGGTACAGCTGTTGCAACCAAGTCAGCTGGTGAACCTCCAGATGCAGTTGATGCAGCAGGGCCCCCTTAGGCGTGAAATTGCAGCACTCCTGCCACGCAAGTTCGACGCAGCTCAGGGGCCTCACCCTCCACAGCGTCCGGCCAGCCAAACATCATTCGGCCTGTGATGCAGAGAGGCGGCACCCACCATTGGTAATCCCCTCCGTGCACCCCAGTATAGTGGTGGATCATAGTATGCGATGCAGACCTCCCTACAGTGGGGCGCAGGAGCGCCTCTATTATTAACAGTTCCAAGGTGCGCAAGGAGATCTTCTCACACAGTTCAGCAACGTGTCTCCATGCGACCTGCCAGACTTCACCATCAGGTAGGGGCGATCGTCGCATCTCAATGTCTACCGCCACAGTTAATCAACTCCAGAGCTCCTCCTCATCCCACTCCAGATGCAGGTCCAGCGAGGCATCCAGGCTCCAGACGCATGTCCAGCGAGGCATACAGGCTCCAGACGCAGGTCCAGCGAGACATCCAGGCTCCAGATGCAGGTCCAGTGAGGCATCCAGGCTCCAAATGCAGGTCCAGCGAGGCATCCAGGCTTCAGACACAGGTCCAGCGATGTATCCAGGCTCCAGACGCAGGTCCAGCGAGGCATCCTGGCTCTCATCCTGGTCAGCCTGGATGTTGGGTGGTTTGCAGGGGTTGTTGATGTGTGCTGCACTTGGTTCAAGCTTCTCCATTCAGCATTTGTTTTGTTTTTAAGCCTATTTTATAATGGATGTTGACTGATAGGCTATTTTTTGCATGAGAGGCAAAAGACTCACGTTGGGCTCACTAACATGAATTTTTTTGCCGCTAATAGGCCTATTGGTAGTTTTCACCCGCTAATGCCGCATTTCCTATCGCCTTTGCGCTGATCTTAGCCTCAGTTTTCACCGCCGTTCCCTGATACTATCACCATGTAGCGACGGCTTGTTATTACGCTGCTAACATGGCGATCGTTTTCAGGGTTAGGCGGCAATAAAAAACTGCTGCTAACTGGCGCGTGCGATAGGTTTCGCCGGTCCTTGAGAATATCCCCCTCAGTCCCTCCTCCAGTGTCCCTGAAACAATATTAGGCTGTGAAGCTTGGCCTTTTTAGAAAATTACATGAATGTCAGTCGAATTATTTGAGAACCTGCAATTTTTCTTCAACATATGCAGAAGGATGTACAGTTTTTCTTTGGTTGGGCACGCCTCTGCATCTTTAATTATGATATCACAACGTTTGTCGATTCTGAGTTTTTCCCGTGAAACATTTAAAATGAGGCTGTTTTATATTGACAGCACACCTTTATGAGGCATACCAAAACATATTTTCCAGTAATAAAATCAATACCTTCGGCCAGTTTGTTAAATGCAATTTCGATCAGCAGCACACCATTCAGTACCAGAGGTGAAATCTTGGTCAATTACAAGGAATCTGCATGTGCCCCCTCATTCTTAGTAGAAATATAGGTTAACAAAGTGTCCCAATTTTATGGAACAATGCTTATATGGTAGCACATTTTTAGATTAATAACATGAAAGGGTTTTCTATTGTGAATGAATTTCCCACTCCCACGGGCCCCCTAGCAACATGCGTGCAATCAATTCAACCCATGTTGTTAAGAAAGAAGGCAGTGGCCCATAAATTCTTCCTTTATCCACTGAGCTATGACAGATTTGAGGAGAAAGCAATATATTTCCATGTCAGGAGAATCAATGTTTCCATCAATAGATGATTAAAGCATGACAAAATCAAATAGTAAGTGCAAACAGTGATGGCAACAGTTTTCCGGGAAATGATGGCTGCAGCCAACAAAAAAACACAGTAGCAGAGTATTATACAGTCTATGCTGTGCTATTGAAAGAATCAAAGTAACTCTACATTCAGTGGATAGTCTGCGAGACGGCTATCCCACATTGTCACTCATGGCCTCACGCCAGAAAAATAGGTGTATCCACATAGCATAGTCTCAAGAAAGAAGGTAGTGAGTCTAAATACCATTTCATGAAAAATGTCCAGTTTATAAAAATATGACACAGATTCAGTGAAAAAATGAATGAGAGGAGCTCGTAGTGCAATAAATGGCCTTGCCGCAGAAAAAAAGAAATATAATGACTTTCAATGGTTCTGAAAATGAAAACAAGAACTGTGATTTAAATTGTGAGTCGTCAATTTGGGTCAGTGGAATCAAAATAAACTGCACGATTACATTTAGGGATGTTTTTCACTGAGGATTTGTGTATTAGTATCCTTGGTCTGTCATTGTGCGGCCTGAAATATTTGGAAAACAAGATTTGTTTATGTTTTTTTGATCGCTGTAGTTTTTAAAGAGAGTTACTTTCCGAGAATAGAACATTTCTACAAAATTTATTTTTCACATGTAATGTCGTGTTCTAAGCTCAAGTTGGCATCTGGATTGAAGCAAAAATATTGGAAGTTGTGGAAAATGTATCACTGTATTGTACACAGTATTTTTGTGAAGCACCTATTTTATTTTCATAGTTGTGGATTCATGTTTGTAAATGATTTATTAAAAATCTATGATTACACTTCATGAAAAAACGAATACGAAAAAGGCTTGATTTAAAACATTAAGGGGTCCATTACGATGTCGGGCGGATTTCCTCCGCCAGGCTGGCGGTGGCCACTGCAAGCCTGGCGGAGGAAATCCACCCGACATCCACTGCCCAATTCCGGCGGGGGGGACCGCGGCGGTGTCAAACACCGCCCGCCTGTTCTCTGCCCCGGTCGCCTTGCGGCCGGGGGCGGAAAATGAGTAACATGGTGGCGGTGTCTGTTAGACACCGCCCGCCATATTACTATGGGCATTTACAAATGCTTTTCCGTGGGGCAATGCCGCCACGGAAAGGCATGCGGAGACTCCCTGCGGGCCCCCTGGGAGTCCAGGGCTTGGGGGGTGCACATGGGGGGTACCCCCGCATTTCAAAGTGCAACATGCAGGCACCGCGCGGTGCCTGTCATGTTGTGCCTTGAAATGCACAACGTGCATTTTTACCATTGCGGCAGGCGGAGATTTCAGATCCGCCCGCCGCAATGGTAAATATACAGGATGCGCCCGCCTGTGTGGCGGGCGCATCCTAATGCCAAAATCGGGACCCCCGCCCTGTAGGCGGCCGGTCCACATTATCGAAAGGGTGGCGGGCAGGCAAAGCCCACCCGCCATCCTAATAAACCCCTTGGTTTCTATTTCTATTTTCGAAGATCGAATGGTTTTAAACATAATAAATGCTCACCCCACGGTACCGGTTCTCATGGTAGGCGATTTTACATTGCAACTGCATCAAAGACTTAGATTCCCCTAATAGAGATAGAAGTGACATGAGGGTTAGATTCCCAGTGATACCTAACAACTATTCAGATAATAAGGGGTATATTTACTAAAGTCTCAAGTAATACATTGGGACATTCAGGCAACACAGAGGAGCAAGCAAAATTGCTGTGCTATGTTGTGTGAGAGGGAGAAAGCAGGACAGCGCCATATCCACAGAGAAATTACACTATCCTGCACTGTCCCCAGTGCTGGTGCAAAATCATGCTATCTGGCACCACACACACCTTTGCACCATGGTCAGCATCATGTCTAGCATACGTTTTTGTAAAGAATTGGATTATTGCTTGAGGGGGAAGGAACCCCCACTCAGGCAACAACCATAATCCCTGTCAGGGTAAACCACAAAAGTGACTAAATGAACCTGTGTTTAACTTTTATGGTAAGTTAAAAACCACCACCTCAATGTTTTTAACTGTAGAAGTTTATTTCTTCAAAAGATACTTTATAGCCACCCCAGGCTGCTCACAGGCAACTGACTAACTGACCCACACCCAGCATTCTAAGAACCTTGTGTACACACAGGTTCCATAAGTGAACACAAAACCACGAGCCCTAAAGGATAAGGCTTTTAATGCACAAGCCATATGTATCATGCCTTTGAAACCTAATATGATAGTGCACAGGTTTTCTTCTTTTTTTAAACCAAAAGAAAAATGACATGCATCATGTAAAAATTACCTCACAGGAATTATCTCTACCTCAAAGGTACTCAATGACATCTTGTACTCCTGCACACAGGAGCAGGACTGCTATGGTTCTGAATACCCACATCATTAGAAAGAAAACCAGGAAGACCCGTGTCACTTGAAACAATGATTAGACTTCCATTTTTTTCATTGTTTGTTATCTTGGTTACTTATGCCTTATTCCACCAATGGCGGCCCAATACCCTTAGGGTAGAACCACACACTTTATCCACTACAGCAGGTTCATAGAATTTTTGATCACCTTTTTTAACAAACCCAGGAATTTTCTATACGCACAAAGTCACTAACCAAAATAGGTTTGTTCAGCACTCTATTCCTTTGAACATAATATATCTTTTGTTTGGCCCGAGCCAAATCTATATTAGACCTTACAATGGAATCTAATTCCTTCAAGAATGTTGGTCTTTTAACAATTTAGACATCCAAGCAAGATAAATTGCATTGCAGGTTTCCTATTTTTGAGACGTTTAAATGGAGATAACTCTGTGGATGAATGGGGTGTGGTTATGTAGAACCACTCAATCAATCAATCAATCAAACAATCAATGCATTTGTAGAAAGCACTACTTACCCTGAGGGTCTCAAGTCGCTGGGGGGGGGGTTGTTGCTACTGTTCGAACAGCCAGGTCTTGAGGAGTCTCCAGAAGGTCAGCAGGTCCTGGGTCTGCCACAGGTGGATGGGGAGGGTGTTTCATGTCTTGCGGCGAGGTGGGAGACTGATCTGCCGCCGGCGGTTGCTCGTCGGAGGTGTGCAGAGGAGTTCTGTATGCGTTGTAGTCATTTCTGGTGTTTGGCTGAGGTTCCCGCGTAGTCCAGTCTGCTGCTGATGAGGGCCTGTATGACCGTCCTTCTGGTTCCGGTGGGGATCCATCTGTAGATCTTGCGGAGCATGTGGGGGGTGTTGAAGCAGGAGGAGGAGACGGCATTGACTTGCTGGGTCAATGACAGTGATGAGTCCTGGATGAACCCCAGATTGTGTGCGTGGTCGGTGGGTGTCGGTGCAGCTCCCATCGCGGACGGCCACCAGGAGTCATCCCAGGCGGATGGGGTGGAGCCGAGGATGAAGACCTCCGCCTTGTCAAAGTTCAGTTTCAGGCAGCTGTTCTTCATCCATTCGGTGACGGCCTTCATTTCTTCATGGAGGTTGGTTTTGGCGGTGGTGGGCCTTGGTGAGGGAGAGGATCCGTTGTGTATCATCGGCGTATGAGATGATGTTGAGGTCCTGCGATCGGACAATGTTGGCGAGTGGTGCCATGTAGACGTTGAAGAGTGTCGGGCTGAGGGACTATCCTTGGGGTACGCCTCAGATGATCTTGGTGTCTTTAGATCGGAATGAGGGAGGCGGACACTCTGGGTTCTGCTTGTGAGGAAGGAGGTGGTCCAGTCCAGGGCTTTTTTTCGCGGGTCCCAGCATTGCGGAGGCGTGTGCATATGGTGTGGTGGCAGACGGTGTTGAAGTTAGCCATAAGGTCCATGAGGATGAGGGCTGCGGTTTCTCCATTGTCCAGATGTCGTCGGTGGCGGCGATGAGGGCTGCTTCGGTGCTGTGGTTGCTGCAGAATCCGGATTGGGATGGGTCCAGGATGTTGTTCTCTTCAAGGTAGGAGGTCAGTTGCCTGTTGACAATCTTCTCGATGACTTTCGCCGGGAACGGGAGTAGGGAGATGAGCCGGAAGTTCTTGAGGTCCTTAGGGTCCGCCTTCGGTTTCTTGAGTAAGGCGTTGATCACTGCATACTTGCAGCTCTCCCGGAAGGTGGCGGTCTCAATGGAGTTGTTGATGATCTTGCGGAGATGGGGTGTGATGGTGGAGCTTGCTTTGTTGAAGATGTGGTGGGGGCAGGGATCTGACGGTGAGCCGGAGTGGATGGTGTTCATGAATTTGATGGTGTCCTCGTCGTTGACGTGGGTCCAGGAGAGCAGGGGGTCGGTGTGGCTGGGGGGCGGTGATTCTGAGGTGTCGGTGACTGTCGGATGGGCCTGGTTGTTGAAGCTGTCATTGTTGTCTGCGATCTTACAGTGGAAGAAGGTGGCTAGGGAGTCGCAGAGGTCTTGTGATGGCAGGATGTCGTTGGAGTTGGAGCTGGGGAGTTCCTTCACCATGTTGAAGAGCTTTTTGCTGTTGTGTGCATTGTTGATGATGCGTTCCTTGAAGGAGGTCCTTTTGGGGGTTAGGCTGAGTTTGTGGTGTCTGTGGATGGCGATCTTGTGGGCTGCATTGCTGTCCGGAGTCTGTTTGTGGTGCCACTTCTTCTCAAGCTTTCGGCAGGTCTGCTTGGATGCCTGGAGATTGGCGGTGAACCAGATGGCTTTTCTGTTAGTGCATCTGTTTGAGGGTTTCTTGATTGGGCGAGAGTGATGGCACAGTTGTCGATCCATTGCCTGAGGTTGTGGGCGGCAGTGTCGGAGTCGGCGGTGTCAGTTGGTGGGTTTCAGGCGAGGGTGGTGATAAGCTGGTCTTCGGTAATTTTGCTCCAGCTGTGGCGGGGGGTCCGTTGTGTGTGGTGGTGCGTGGTGGGTTTCTCGAAGGAGAAGTGGATGCAGTGGTGGTCGGTCCAGTGGAGTTCAGTGGTGTGGCTGAAGATGACGTGGTTGCTGGTGGAGAAGATCGGGTCGAGCGTGTGTCCAGTGGACTGGGTGGGAGTCGTGACGAGCTGTTTGAGTCCGAGGTTGGTGAGGTTGTCGAGCAGAGTGGTGAAGTTGCTGTCGTTGGTGTTCTCGAGGTGGAAGTTCAGGTCTCCAAGTAGGATTTAGTCCGTGGATGCAAGGGGACCACAGCATAGTTTGGACCGCGGTAATAACACCGGTTATTTTTCTGTAAAGCCTGTCTCACACATTCCCCTAACACTCTGTTGAAGCACTCAATGAGGCCAATCAGCTTGTGGGTGATGTAATAAGCTTTTTAAATGTTTTGCTAGTACTCATAGTTAAACAATCTTCCAACTCAGCTGAAACAAGCTGCACCCCATTATCAGATATAAATTCCTATGGAAACCCTCACAAATGAACATATCTTTTAAAAATGTTATCACGGACTAGGAATTAGGTTAAATCATGAATTTGACATGTGGCCACTTAGAGTAATAATCCATGAGTACAAAAGCATACCTAGAATGGTGTGGAAGAGAGTTGAACAGTCCCACCAAATCTATACCCAGTTTCTTCTAGGGCCCAAGGACATTCTATCGACTTCAAAGGTGGAGTATCTGTGTTTAAAGAGGTTTCACAGGTGGCACAAACCACACACTTCTTTACCAAATAATCAATGTCACTATCCATTTGTGGCCACCAGTATGAGGCAGGTATACTCTGCTTGCTTAACGGAGCCCCTAAATGACTTTCATGAGCTTTCTTTAGGATCCGGATTCTTAGACCACCTGGTGGTACTAATTAGTCCAATCTCATGACAAGAGCATCTTCAGTGATCAGCTCTTCAGTTATTATACAAAATGGTTGAATCATCAAACTCACAGCTTTCTCCCTAGGACAACATTCAACTATATACACTGTCTTCAGCACAGAATCAGTGAGTTCTTTCCATATTTCTTCCGAGAATTACATGACATTAGCTGCAAACAAAAATGCCTCATCCACATTGTTATCACTCTCTGTAAATCTCTTGATGGGAAACCTTGACAAAGAGTCAATATTTTTCCCGCCGGATATGTGAAAAACATCAAAATGAAATTGAAGCAATTTGCAACAAACCTGGCTAATCTAGACTTAATGGATTTGGCAATCATACCATTGAGGATTAAGACAATTGGCCTATGGTCAGTTTGAAGAATGAAATGACTCTCCATAAATAATTCTTGAACTTTTCCACGGCCCACCAATATGCTAAAAGTTACTTTCCTATGACGGATTAGTGAATCTCTGATTCCTACAGAACACTGGATGCAAAACTAATAGTCAATTCTTGATCACCAGACTTCTGTGATGGAATGGCAATTAACCCCATATTGCTTGTGTCAACAATAAGGAAGCATCTCAAATTGGGTCCTTAAGATTTAAGAATCTCTATCGATGACATTTATTGCACACTAGAATCCCACACGATATCCGCTCTGGATTTAAACAACAACTATCAAAATAGAAAGCACCTTGCTTAGAATGATATCATATTCATTCCGTTCCTTGAGTATCGTGGTCATCATGCTTTGAAACACCGAAGCCACAGACGCAAGGCCAAATGGCATCTAGCAATACTGATAAGTTACCCATGTGGATACAAAAGCTGTAAGGTGGCAGGATTCAGGTTCCAATTCTACCTGGTGATATGCTGAGCCCACGTTAAGTTTAGTAAAAATATTTAGCCCCCGAAATGGTTGATAACATTTCATTGATTTTAAGGAGAGGGTACACATTCACAAATATTTCCTCTTTTGAGTGCTCTAAGATCCACACACACTCGAAGTTCCCCATTTTGTTTGAGCCACAACTAAAGGTGAAACGCATAATGAGGAGTTACATTTTATGTATAATAGGTATAGCATTGTCTTTGGTTCTAAGACTATGTGTTAAACTTTTTATCGTTCCAAGTTCACCAGAGAACACCTTCGAAAACTAGGTCAATAGCTCTTGAATGCCACTGTCCTCATGTACCACAGTTACCTATTCACTGGTAACTGGTAGTAAAATTATGCCAAAAAGCCCTTAATGAAACCATCCCAATATGTTTAGACCTTTAACTGCCACATACACTTTACCATAGATCTTCATCCCTTTAAAAGTCAAGATATCCTCAAAATATCCTTGTAACTCAATCTTTATTCCTTCATACAAAACTGGGTATCTATTTGGTGGCTTTAAAGTGCATTTGCGTTACTTCTGTAGAAATGACGCTTGGGTGACTATAGTAATCCTACCGGCTATCTGAACATCAACATATGGATCAACCCAGTGATCATGGTTCCCCTGTTTGATTTCATTATCTGAAACAACCAGAACCATGTTGTGGAACTCGCCCATCAAATCATCTTAATGTCTCTCACACTCCACTTGTGCTACTGTAACATTAGTGGACTTTTATTTCGTACTATGATAAACATTTGCAAAATTACCCATTTTCATACAAATACAGCATTGGCCATTTTTTGCTGGACAACGCTTTCCTCCCTTAACATGAGTTGCATTTCCACACCTGAAACAAATGTTGGATTGTTCGAAAAATTTATTATTTTGACCCAATCTATTACCAAGAGTCTTTGATCTAAGAGTTTTGTTACCTTTGCTCTCTTTTGACTTAATACAATTAACATGTTTCTGAACTTTATCATTCAATTCTTTTGTAGCTTTACCAGAAGTTCCAATGCTTTTCACTACGCTAATAGATTCAGCTAATGCCCATTGAGAGTAACTTTTGCTTAATTGCTCTATCTGTAGAGTGACATATAAACCGGTCACAAACCAATCGTTCTGTGAAGTTTTCAAATTGGTAGTCTGCCATTAGTTTGCATCAAACACATAAATAAGTATTAACATCTACACTCGCTTTATGCATTCTTTTAAAAAATGCGTGCCTTCACACTACCGAACTAGGTGGCACATCACTTCCATCTATATGTTTCTATACTGCTTTCTGGAAATCATTAAGTTCCTCAATCTCCACGAACTGAACGTTAGCGAAATGTAACAGTACATTTTTTTCTGTTCAGGCCTAAATCTCGATGCATCAATTCCACCTAAATAAGTCTTGATTGCATTGTACCATAACCTCCAAGGAATTGTTAGTTCTCGTGGTGTCTCCAGAATTGGTCGCGGAGGACAAATAGGCTGCATAGTTGAAACCTATGGGCTATTTCAAAAGGTGCAGAATACATTAGGCAGGCACTGAGCAGAATGCGAATAGAACCCTATAATTGCGAGTAGTACTAGCTTCAGACAAGCAAGCAATATAGGCAATATAGATTATGTCACTTAATAGAAATGTATATAAAACACAAAAGAATACTTCAGTAGTCTGTACATAATGTGTACACAATAAGGTGTGTCATTGCTGTAGATAAGCTTAGAAACAATAAGTTGTGCGTATCACCATTGTGGGACAATGAAGATTACACGCTGTGATACGCTGTACACAGAGAAATGTGAATGATAATGAGAGTGTAAGTGAAAGTATCACCAAATTGTAGGTCACTACAATGCAACAAAAATGTGTGCATTTATGGCTTCACAATGGGTGCCTGTGTCACCTTAACTTAATCCAAACACACTGAGGCAGAAATGTCCTTTATTGATAGATGTGCATTTCTTATTAAAAAGATCCACACACTTTTGCACAACCGTATTATTTATATAAAAATGTGGATGTCACAGTATGTGCAAGAAATAGTGACTGGATCTTGAAAAATTATAAAAAACTGAAAGGACAACATTTTAGAATCATTAGTTGAATATACATATCGCTGAATTTTTTTAAAACAACGATCTTCAAACACATGTTAAATTGTACAAAACCACCTGAAATTCCATTAAGAAATGTTTACTATGGCACAACTCTATTAGAATGTGATGAAAACCTGCTTGATGCCTTAAGTTGGCTGCCAAGTATGCTTTTTATCCTGACAGCTAAAATGGCTGCCCAAAGTCAACACGCACACCACTAGACTTGTTTCTAAAGGACAAGTGCTTGCCCTTTCCACAAATAAAAATGAGACTGGAACGTGTTGTCACCTTAACATTGAGCACACTTTTGTAAGAAAGTAGGGCTTGATCAATAACTTCCACCTCTCTTTTAGCAGCCAGTTGGGTGCACAGATTCCAAACTGCCACAGTGAAGCACAGGTGCGCTCCACAGCTAAAATGCTGACATCACGCTCTAGAATCAAAACCCAGAACACCTCACCAGTGACGTTGTGTCACACAAGTACTTCTCTCTGTTAACCAGCTTGACCAGTGAGCACAATGTCGTTTGTGACTCATTGCGATTGATGAGTGTAGATTAACTGCTGCACTACATGGGTTGCTGTATCTGGGGTGAACAGCCACTTATTGCCAAATATGGTAAGTTAAAAACCACCACATGAACGTTTTTAACTGTAGAAGTTTATCACTTCAAGAGCTACTTCACTATCATCCCTTGCTGCTCACAGGCAACTGATTAAGTGACCCCGAACCCAACATTTTAAGAACCTTGTATATACACAGGTTCCATAACAGAACTTAAAACCATGAGCCCTAAATGATAAGCCTTTTTATTCGCAAACCATATGAATCAAACCATAGAAACCTAATACAATATTACACATTCTGTTAGATTGGCACAAAAGCAGTAGGACTTAACTTAGAGGCAAGTTTTCCAGTTTCTGCAGGTCAGCTGGGCAGTAGTAGGAAAGACTCTGGAGCTTGTTGTGTCCCTGTAGCTTACACAGGAGGTCAGCTAAACTGATCCTTGGAGTCACGCTGTATTTGATTAGGGTGAATGTGAACATGCCCAGTCTTCCTTCTCAGACAGCAAGGCAGTCCTCAAGCAGCAGGGCAGTTCTCTGGCAGCAGGTAAATCCTTCTTCTGTAACTTCCACAGGTGTGTTCTGATGAGTTGCTGTGGAGGCCCAATGTTTATGTTTATACTTAGTGCCAGTCTTTGTGTGGGGAGACTCCCTGTCCTACCACCACATCTGGTTCTTCCCCTTTCCCTGTCAAGGCTCCTAACCGTCTGGGATGACAAAAGACAAGCAGGCCTGGTGATGGAGCAAGGATTCGCACGTAATGCGACTTGCTTGTATTCAGTCCTCTCGACATAACGTTAATGTACTAATTAACATGTTTTGTGTACTAAAAACTGCATTACATGACACAACTAGTATCCAAGGGAAGCTCGACAATTGACTTTTACTAACTATAATCCACTTGCACTAAAATGGCTGCTGCTACGTGGGATTTCCTACTGCGCATGTGTCTGTCATACTCATGTGACATGACGTCTTTCTCGGCTTGGAGGGAAACTTTCGCTTCTGCGCACTAGAACTAAGATGGCTGCTCTGTGTTACCAACAACCATAGACACTTGCCAATGCTGCTACTTGTTTTACATCAAATTTGGAAAAGATGTGCGAGACAACCTTCACTTCATGTTTAAGCTCATTTGTAGCTTTTATTTCACTTTTTTTATTCTATTAAATTTTTCACAAGAATTTCTCTCAAAAACAAAAATACATTAGACACTATACCCACACAATACCGTACAAAATTTACAAAAAACTAAAGAAATGTACTCATCTTTAACAATTCACAACATTCTCACCACTCATACATTCATACATTCCATTCCATGCAACATTGGGGGATGGTACACTGCCATGGAAAATAGTATAACTAGAGTAGGCTTAGTTAGCAAATTTGTCCGACTTGTCTGAATAGCTGACCTGTCACTGACCCAACACACTCAATAGGTGATCAAGAGCAGAGGTGCTGGTGGAGCACTCTGTCAGAAGATTCGATAACCCAGTCGGGGTTAGGCTGTTAGCTGCAGAAAGGGTTGTAGCGCTGGCGTAGCAACTTTAACTGTGGATGCCGGTCTTAGCCTGTGGTGGTCCTGTCCTGAACCAAATTTGGCTGCACCTGTCCTGATTTCTGGTCGGCACCTGTTGTTTCTCTGGCACTTGCACTTTGGGTTCTATCGTTTGACTGATCCGTGGCCAGGGTTGGTCTTCATACCATTCTAGGTAAATATTCTATGTGGGTATGTCATTGTACTGTTTCCTTCTCTCTTCCCACCCTAATGTCAAATGCCTAAAGACTGCTTTTTAAAATCTCTGCATATTTTTCATTCTAATCATTATTTTCCTGATTGAAAGATTTATGATGTTTAATATTTGGATTACGACATTTAAGAAATTTAGATAAAGAGTTTAAACTTTTTCCGAGTTTGTGGTTATTATACGAGTGCAAATGGTATTATTCTACCTATTATTCTAACTCCTTTGATCCCTTAGGACTTTAGGTACCGATAACAAGGATTGGTAAGTCAATGGTATAGGTCCTGAATGAAATTTATAAATCACTGATTAGAGAAAGTGCACAGGTTACCTGATTAAAACTCATTATATGTTGTTTTAATGGGCCCAGGTGAGTATGGTAAAACTGAGTCGGGTGACCTGCGCGCTCTATCAGTATTTCATTTGGTAGCAGCATGATGGTAAGGGTTTGGTTAAGATAGGTACTTAGTTGTAGTTAGTTGGTTAATGAAAAATATTTTTGCATATTTGAAATTGTATTATTGATTGTATTGATTTTATGTATTAACCAAAATTGTTCGTACCTGTTACATGTTTTGTCTGGAATCCCCGAGGGCAGAATAGCGGGTGGTAAATGGAAGCCACACTGCAGTGAGGTCACTTGCCTGTAGGAGGTAAGTGCATGGTTAGGTAGAACCGGAAGCACTATTTTAGGGAATTTTCTGTATAAATGTGTTAATAATTGATAGCAAAGAGTTCGCTAACAAACCTTTTTGTGTGATATCACCTAGAAAGGGTCACAATGAAGGAGTAGCAGGTTCTTCTGAGCTTGATTGATAGCAAAGGGGTTCACTGGTGAAAGGTTGGCCTTAGTATATCCCAGAGGGGATAAGTCTGAAGAAGTAGCAGGTTCTCTAATGCTTGCGTGAAGGGTAGACGGAAGGGATCTACTTGTAGTGTGTGAAGAATAAGCAGAAGGGATTTACTCGCAGTGAGTGAAATTATCTTTTCTTTGAATTAATCACTTGGGCACAGTGGCGAATGTTTTCACGTTGTTGGATAATAAAATCTGCATTTCAAGTGAAAGAAATTAAGTTTTTGTATTACCTTGCAAAGGAGGGAGTCAGTCGTGAAGCTGCGCTGACGTCACTTAGAGCCGCGCTGGTATTGGTTGCGACAGCGGGTGTGTAGCTGAGATAGTAATTGTGAGGAAGGGGTGAATACAGGAGCGTGAGAACTAAGCTCACTAGAAAAGCAGCGCAACTATTAGTTGGATTCATTTTGAATTCAAAATTTAAATTGGTCACTGAAAAATAAAAGACGCGCTGGTATTGGAAGTAATTTTGTAAACAAATTGAGAGTTATCCTAAAGATTTGCATTTAAAATATATGTGGCATATAGTTCCGATTGTAGGAGGTAGACCCAATAGAATATATTTAGGATTTGCACAAGAACAGTATATAAGGGGAAAACCTTATATAATGTACGGAGAGAAGAGAAAAATGTCATTCATTAAAAGAATTAAGAATTATTTCAAGAAAGATAAAGCAATTAAAACAAGAGAAGGGATTATTATTCCACAACTAAATACGCCCACATCATACATGATGATTGAAAGGGGCTATCACACTTGTGTATGGTTAAAAAAATTGGATGAAGTATACAAAAGATGATTGTTTTAGCATTTCCAGAAAATGGTACGTTTAATGGCAGAGTTTTGTATAATTTGAGAACTCACATGAATGAATTAGATCCCAGACCTAGATTAATACAATATGAGGCATTGGAGGAATAGGAAACTGAGGCTTTGGAGCAAGATAGACCCAGGAGTAACAGGAATTGGAGTAAGTTTTATCCTCGATTTCCAAAAGAGACAAGAGACAAACAAATCAAACAATGGAGACAGTCCATGTTAGTGGAAGGATTATATCCTGTATGAACTTTAGAAGAACCCACTGAAAGTAAAAGGACTGAGAAAACAAAACATTTAATGACTAGTGGTGAATCGGATGATGATTATTTGGAGGATTTATTAATGAAAAATCCACCACCTTATAATGAGGTGCCAAGCACAGTTAATCCAAATGCTCTGTTCCTGAAACCACCTCTGATTCCGCAAGTGGTACATGAGACTTCGATGGAAAAAGTACTCCAAGACAGCGAAACAGAAACATTAAATAAACAAAGAAGATAGTTAATTCAGAACATTTCTCAATTGAATACGAGTCCTGAAGCCTTGGCAATTCCGGTAACCATTGGCCCAGTTGTTCCTCTGTATGGAGATAAACAACCGGGGGGCATATTACCAACGATGTGCGATATTTATCGCTAACGATGCTTAGCAATTAATTTTTTAACGCTAAGCATCGCCGGAAATTATCGCAGAGATAACTTGCTATTAGCAAGGTTTATCTCAGCAGTGATAAAAATCCTTGCGCTAACTGCCAAATGAAAGATTATCGCTGGAAAACCAACGATAATCTCTCGAAGTTTGGCATTAGCTTGATAATAGGGGCTCACAAACTTAGCCATGATATCCACCTTCCATAGGATATCATGGCTAAGTCAGGAAAATACCAGGTGTAAAAAAAGCAGTGCTAACCGCGGGTAGCGCTGCTTTATTTATCACTAACAGGGTTAGCGAAATCCTTGATAATAGGAGAAATGTCGCTTAACAACATTTCTCCTATTATTTTTCTCTGGAACGCCCCCTTTGCATCTCATTAGAGATGCAAGGGGAAGCGCAGAGAAAAAGGGTGCTAACATGCGAATTTGCGTGTTAGCACCCTGTTGCTGATAGGGAGATCATTTTATCTCCGCTTTCTTGGCTTTTAAAGCCAAAAAAGCAGAGATAAATCCCTAGATTATATGCCACCTAGTCCTAAAAATACCGTACTAACTACACCTGTAGTACAGCCTAGAAAAGAACCCTTAATAATTGACGATCAAGTGAGTGAATGCGAGTCAGTGATTTCCCTGATGGATTTGCCAATAAGAGAACCAGTGAGTGACTCGGTCAGGAAAACCAATCCTATAAATTCTATAGAAGTACAGATGGAGACATCCTCTGGTACAAGAAGTGCACAGTAGTAACCCCAGAAGAAATGAGAGATGGACACGAGAAATAGAGTCACAGCTAAATGTATTGGACATATTCAAATTAAGAGCAGAATTTGAAGAAATGAGGGCTGGGAATGTGGAATTGGACAGATTAAATACATTCAGTGAAGATGAATTGTTGTTTATATGCAAAAGCATTACTAGAAATACAAGAGTGTTTCATGAAAATTAATGGATAAGGCAGCTAATATGGGAATTGTCAAGTATTACAGAAACCATATTGAGCTGAATTTTCTGACAAAGATTTGGAAAATATGAATGTGTCAGGTAGAAAGGTACAAATTAGGGAGCTAATGACATTATTGCAAAAATGGGGTGAAAATTAGATGGGCAAACAAAAAAGTAGAGGCTTGATTAAAACAAACTGCATCTGCTCCATCACTGGTGTCAGATTCATTTTTGTGTGCAAAAGGCAAAGCCGTTTGAAATGTAAGTGGGGCTGGGTAGAGCTCCTCCCAGTCTTCCTGCCATGATGGCCCATCATGTCCATACCTAAGCCCCATTTGTGTTACTGTGTGGAAGCAGCACACGAACCCCAACAGCAGAGCCATTGACATTCATGTGACCCAGGACACTTGCAGAGGGCACAGATGGTTAGGATCATCCCAACTTTCTAACGTAGCCAGTCCAGAATTGTGACTTTACCACTAAAGAGGACTTTAAGTGTGAACAGCACATGTCTATCTGTTTCCCATCCAAAGATGGCACATGATAATTGTAATGAGGTAACCCTGTCTTAATCAATGTTAATCAATGGGAGAGAGAGGCCTTGCTACTGTGAAAAACGGCTTTAGTAATTTTTTGGTGCCAGGACATGTAAAACTTAGGGCCCCACATGTCCTACTATTTAAATACAACGCCCAATGAGTCTTTGGGGCAACCTTAGGGATGTCTTATGAGTATTAAAAAGGAAGTTTTAGACCTGGCAAAAGGTTTATTTTTTCAGATCAAAATGTCAGTTTAACACTGCACTACAGGTTGCAGAGGCAATCCTGAAGCTTTTTTTAAAAGCTACTTCAGTGAGTGTTAGAAAGAGTCCTGCACAGCCACTAGTAGCATTTACGTTACAGGCTCTGGGTACATGTAGTCCATTTTCTAGGGATTTCCAAGTAAACTAAGGGGCAGATTTACAAGCCCCTTGCAACTCTTTTACGCTGCCGTTATGTCCATTTTGTGACGCAGCAGCGGCGCAAAGCCAGCGCCAAGCTGTGAGGTATTTACAACGTGATGCATCTGGGAGATGCGTCACGTTGTAAAGCCCTGCGCCACATGTAGGCGTTCCGGAGCAGGAATGCCTCCTAAAAGTGGCTGAGTGAAATCTACATGATTTCACTCAGCCACTTTTAAGGCCATGCTTCGTCAAAACCCTGCGCCTGCTTGAAGCAGGCGTAGGGATTGATGCAGCATTTTAAGGATAGGGCACCCCCGAGCCTTGCTGAAGCTGCGTCGCGCTTGCGACGCAACTCAAGCTGTGCGCCGCATTTAAGCGTCAAGCATCTGTCCATTTTTGCCCATGGTGCACCGCATTGTAAATGCGGCGCATCCATGGTGGCGGAGCCGTGACGCACAATAACTGGTGCATCCCTGCTGATATGCAGGGATGCACCAGTTATTGTAAATCTGCCCTTTATTGTGCCAATTAGGAGAATGCCAATTTTACCTTCTTTGGAAAAGAGAGCATAAGTACTTTAGCACTGATTAGCAGTGGTACAGTGCAGAGTCCTAAAGCCAACAAAACAGAACTAGTGAAGCCAAATGTATGGGGGAATACCACACCAAGGATATCAGGACTAATAGTTTTTTACTGGAAAGGAACCCTTCCCGTGCAAAATACTATGCTTAAACTAACTTTAAAACTTGTACTGCTTTATATGTTGTGCTGTAAAGTACAGTACGCTTGCAAAGTTGGAAAAATATATTAATTTCTTCTCCATACCGCTTATTTCAAAAGGTTGTTATCTTTTGATGCAAAACCCTGTCTTCTATTAGATAGATACGCTTTTTGCATCAAAAACCATAGGCAGTTGCATAGGAACATCTATGAACCACTTATGCAAAGTAGTGCTAAGCATTTGGTTTCGTTACTTACAAGCAAATTTCCAGTGTGAAAAATGTTTTGGACTGGGAAGTAAATTGGGAAAAACATTTTACGCTGATTTGTGTCACTTTTGTGATGCAAACATGGCACAAAATCTTATTCAATATAACCCTCTCAGTATAAACGTACTAAATTAGGTATTTTTTTTTTAGAGTTTTATATAATGCAAACGAGACCCGAGACATCGCGTATCAGAGTGCTTTACATGAGCACCAGTTTCGTTACATAAGGACATATTAATTTTTTGTTAGGCACTGGGAGATTAGGTGATTTGCCCAGAATCACGGGATGTTGAGCGTCGCTGCCAAGACTCAAACCCAGTTCCCCAGCTTCGATGTAGAGCGCTCTAGCCGTAAGGCTACATCCTCTCCCCAGTGGCATTGAAATTGAATTTCACTATCGCTAAATATCAGAGTAATGTAGACCCTGATGTATGCATGCATAGCAGCTGCAGAACCAATAAATGCAATATCAATGTATGCTGTAATCTATACACGCACAATGATGTCAACACCAGTAAATGCGAAACCGATGTACGCTGTCACCTATGCGCACAGTGATGTCAATAACCCTAAATCCAATGTTGATGTACACTGCAATTTATGCACGCATAATGACTTCAATCTCAGTGAATACAATGTTGATGTACAATGTAGCAAATGATTAATAATAAGAATATAGCTAAATAGGCTATATATGACCGTCATGTTACAAGTGCACACACTCACAAACTTGTACCATTGCTATCAGATTAATCCGAGATGACCTCACCATCAACTCCAAGTCAGAGATACGTGGTCAGACATGTCCTACGACCCAAACCCAAGCCTACTGATTGCCAGGTAACAGGTGGGTTAAACTTAGCCCAAAAACAAGCGCACACCCAGGGACAACCCTGATCGATCCTAAAGATAGGTAGTCACATCACAAACAGGACCAAGGAGATTGCCCCCAATAAAACATGTTTTGCCAAAGGTCCCTGTTCTCAAAATACCACAAAGTTAGAAGCCACAGGAAGTTAGGAACAATCAGCCAATCAGGACATGACATGATATGTACACCGCACGAGGTGAACACGTGCTCACCACACTGCACATCTGGACAAGCACCCACTGGCCCACACTAGCTCTCCCCGAGGTTGAAGCCATCTTTGTCCCCTTTATCAGATGGCTGTACATGTTATTTATGACTTTGATGCTTTTCAAAGAATACCAAAGTGTTTTATTGTACCCACAAAATGTATATATGTGCGGCCAAAACTTCTGTACTCCGAGACTGTCTTCAGGCCCACCTCTGTCGATACATTGCCAGCTGCTGCATTTAATTAAACCAACTACTTCCTGTTCCCGCCTGGCTTTTCATTTATTTAAGGTAAGTTTGTATTCGAGCAACAAGTTTTATTACTGTTCATTCGCCCAGTGACAAGGGTCTCTATAGATTACATATTGCTGTTTTATGAGGATGACAGCACAAGGAGCACCTTCTACTCTAGAAACTGAGTCTGCAAGTGACCAAACCTCCATTAAGATATTGTGGCCCCTAAGAACCTCTTTTATAGACAAGTTACAAACAAGCATTGACAAAGCCAGTGGGACTGACCAACATTTTTGTATTGTTCTGGCATGAGTTTTGCAAAACGTAGTTGTTGGGGAAGCGGCCAGGCCATCATCAATTTAAAAACACATTGGCTAAAGGCAAAAATATGGTTTTGGTCTCAACAAAACATACATTATCATTTTTGTCCCTGTCACTGAAGAGAACTACTTTGTTTTCCTTGTGCAAGGACTCACAAACTCACAATAAAGTCAGCCAATGGCTGAACTGGGCTGACTCATTGCCCCATGATGCAAGCTGGAGTGGGTGAAAGAAAAATGTGTATGACACATCAACAGACTAATGGATGAATGATTATAGCATTTTGGCAGGAGTTGGTAAAGGAGTGATGGGACTATAGTTTGATGGAAGTTAAGGGTCCAGATCCGGTATTTTCAAAAGAGGATAACCACACCTCTTTTGAAATCATCAGGGACAGTACTGGAAGAAAGAGATGCATTGTAGACATTAATTGGCGCAGAGAACTCTGTAACTGAAGTGAGAACATTGTTGGGATGAGACGTAACAGGGCATCTTCAATGACAATTACTTAGTAGCTAAGAGGTGGAGTCTAGATCCAGCAAAGAAAATGTGGATCATGAAGAAATAAAGGAGTCTGAAAAAGAGACAACTGCCAGATCCAGGGAGATATAATTTAAAGTAGAGCTGTGAAAAATCTCTATTTTTTGGTAGAAGCATAGCTTTATATAAAAAAATGAAGGTATTTGATCACAAATTAACTGTGTACGTAGTGAGGTATTTAAAGGGGTGATTGAGGTGGAGAGCTCATTTATTATTATTTTTTAAATCATTTTGCTTGTTCATGGAACTTAAAATTTAAGCTGAAAACCACATTTTATGTAATTCTTCACCTGATATAAATTCTACATGAATACATTTTAAGCATGCAATTACTCTTGGGAAACTATATCATAGTTTGTCACAAATACACCAGGCAATCCTGGTAAATCCATGACGCGTCTGAAAGGTACTGTATCTAGGAAAAATCTAACAGACGAAATTTCATAACCCTTTGTGCTGATTATCCATAAGCTGCACTTTTAAATATGAAAGGAAGATATGTCTATTTACTTCGAGCCGTAAATTAGTTGATTATGGAAACGTGTAATGAAAGCTAAAGCAGATTCCATTTGTTACATTTGTTATATCTACAGATTCCTATATATAGTAAATATTAATAAATAGGTAAGAAACACTTAGGGCCCGATTCCGATGTCGGACGGACCTTAGTCTGTGCGACATCGGTCAGGAACCGTGACCGACTGATCTACTGTTGCCGGTTATGGCCCTGCAAGTACGATGCGACCGAACCCAGTTCGGACCAATCTTATGTTACACAATGGGAGCATGCATTCCACCCCGAATGCATGCCCGCATTGTGAAATGGAGGGGTGCAGTTCATCCATGCACCCTGTGGCCTGCACCGCAAGGTGCCTGCCACCGGGTGCAGGGATCAACTAAGGCACACGTTAGGTGCCCCCAGGCCGCCATTTGGTGGCCTTGCACCCATGGGGGCCCTACTGGGGGACCCCCAAAGACAGTTTCCAACTGCTTTTTTGTGCCTTAAACACCGGCATGAAAAGGCAGGGAAAAACTGCCATTGTACTCCCTCGGTCATAAAGGGGCAGCCGGGGGGTACTGAAGGATTTCTGGACGGATGACGGGGTCTCCAAGCCAGTCGTAAGCCATCCAGAAATTTTAGTCGTATTCGTTTCCGACGAGCCCATTGGGATGGCTCGGACAGAAAGGAATCCGGCCGGCACATTCCGATGCTTGAGGAAGGGCTCCAATCGTCATTCGGAGCCCTTCCGTCCGAAATCGGAATCTGCTCCTAAATGTACATTATTCCTGATCTTGATGCTTAGGCCCTCATTACAAGTTGGGTGGAATAGGATGGGATATTTACTGCACCTGGTAAATATCATTACCCTACCCTATACCACCTATTTCGAGTTTTCAACTTAAAAATTAGGCACAATGTGTGGTATTGGTTTTTAGTACACCATATTCTGTATGTGCTACCTTTTACAGGCCTTCCTCCTCCCCTTACATTTAAACATGATTTGCCTGTTGGGCCCCCTTAGAAGAAAACTGTGAGGGTGAAATAATTATCACACAACTCGTAACTCCAATCTCTGTGCAAACTCTTGTTTGCACTTGAATGGAATTTAGGTCCCAATGTATGAAGGTCTAGTAATTTGGCAACCAGTCACAAACAGGTTACCGACTGCTAAAATTAGATTTTCTTATGTATGAAAGTCCATTAGGTTACAAATGTTTGCATAACGACTAAATATCAAATTGCTAATTTAGCAACTCCAAATAGCTAATCGTTATTAGGGGTTGCTTAACCGCAATTCGTTATTCATATGTATGAAGAATTTGCAAGTTGTAATAATTGCAGAGTTGTGATTTTGCATGTGCAAATCAGCACAAGGTGAAATCTGGTGGTAATGAGGTCCAACCTATATATAAACTGCCATTGTATGCATCAGGCACTTTTCTATGGATACTTTATATGTACATATGAGGAGAATGTGAATTCTGTCTGGTCTGCAGAGGTGGAGGAGGAGACAAGAAAGGATTTTGAGCAGCAGGAATACCTTTTTGCCAAAAAAATTGGAGGAGATATTTGATAAGAATAGACTTAGTAGTCAGGTTATTTTAGACGTAATTGCTGCGCTTATACCCCTTCTTGAAAGAAATGCTGATAACAGTATGTTGAGAATCAGATTGCCACCCTTACTCTCTGACATCAGGGAAATCCCCTGCGGAGTCCCACAGGGGTCATTACTTAGTTCGATACGCTTCATAATCTACATGGCCCCCCTCGCCACCATCGTCCAATAACACGGCCTCAACATAATTTCCCAGGCAGATGACACCCAGCTCATCCTCTCCCTCATTGAAGACCCCACCAGTGAATGCAGGACGTAGCAACCTGGATGACCAACAGCTGCCTAAAACTCAATGCAGAGAAGACGGAAGTCCTCGTACTCGGTACCACCCCATCGGCATGGGACAACACCTGGTGACCGACCGCCCTCGGCAGCCCACCCACCCCCTCGGACCACGCCAGAAACCTCAGAATCATACTCGACTCCTCGCTCACCATGAACCGACAGGTCAACACCATCACCTCCAACTGCTTCAACACCCTTCGCATCCTCCACAAGACATTCAAATGGATGCCCCCTGAGTCACGGAAGACCGTCACCCATGCACTCATCACAAGCAGACTGGACTATGGAAACAGCATCAACAAGTGCCTACTCCAAAAACTTCAGACAATACAGAACACTGCTGCCAGACTCATACTTGGCAACCCCTGGCACAAACACATCATCCACCACCCTCGAAGCCTCCACTGGCTCCCCATGGAGAAAAGAGTCGCCTTCAAAATCCTCACCCACGCCTACAAATGCCTACACAACATCAGACCCAAATACCTCAATGACAGAGTCAACTTCCATGCACCAAAGAGAAACCTCCGATCCTTGAACCTCGCACCAACCAAATCCCCCATCCTCCACAGAGCCAGAGCAGGTGGAAGATCCTTCTCTCACATCGCGGCCAAATCCTGGAACGAACTCCCAGCAAACATCAGACGCGCCTCCTCCCTGAACACCTTTAGGAAGACCCTCATGACCTGGCTGTTCGGCTAACAGATCTACGGACCCCCCACCTCAGCGCTTTATGATCCTCACAGGTGAGTAGTGCACTTACAATTCAATGATTGATTGATTGATTAACAGTAATGTTGTACTTACACATGAGCAAGTACTCTTTTTCTCTTCACCTTACCCTCTGGTAGTAATCAGGGTGTATTTGTTGTGGCAGGTGGTGTTTCACAAAGTGAATTTCCTAGATTGTTTAAACATGTGTTGCATGTAATGCTAGGAAAAACAACTGATCATATATATTTTTCTAACACTCAACAGGACTTACAGCAGACAAAATTACATTTCTAACATATTGTGCATTTCCCAAATGTAACTGACTGTGTAGATGGAACTCATAGTTTTATGTTCACCATCTGCAAATGAATATTTGTTTAATAATTGTAAAAATACTCAATCTTTAGATTTAGAGGTTGTGTTGATGCATCCTTGATTGTCACAGACCTTGTTGGGCATTTCCTTGCTACCTTCCACTTAGTGACTCAAGTACACCATGAACCCTATACTATCTGGCCTTGACAGTAAGGCCTACCATCTGCATAGCCTGAAGCACTTCCCTGAAGTCGCACAGGTGGTGCTACCAGCTAGAACTGAAGACCACAATGTTATCTAAATAAAATAGGCAGCACTGAAGTTCTCCGACCCAGCTAGGACCTGGTTGACCAACCCCCCGGGAAGATGCCAGGGGCATTCCTCAACTCAAAGGGCATTATTCTGAACTGGAAGTGCCCTTCTAGGGTAGAGAACGTGGACCTCTCTTTCGCCCCCTAGGTCAAGCCAATCTGCCGGTACCCAGGCGTTAGGTCAAATGTGCTGAGGAACTTGTTAGTTCCCAACTGATCTATGAGCTTATCAGCTGTGGGGATGGGGTTTGTGTCGGTCTTGTGACCGAATTGAGCCCCAGGTAATCTACACAGAACCTTAGTTCTGGGGTGGCACCTGAAGGAGCAGCCTTGGGGGGCAATACCACTCGCATGGACCAATGGCTGTTTGAGGGCTCAATAACCCTTAACTCCAGTGTTTTGGAGACTTCCTCCTTAATGCTGGCTCTCACCCTCTCAAACTGCCTGTAGATCTTCCTCTTCACAGGCATGCTGTCCCCAGTATCAATATCACGGGTGCATCATGTAGTGGGAGAAGAGTGAGAAAAACTGCTGCAAAAACTGGTTGCGGTCTTTCTGTTGTTCTAGGGTCAGTGTCGGGGAGAGGCTGACACCCTCCACTGACACATCTTACTCCTTGAAAGAAATGAGGTTGGGGAGAGGTTCACTCTCCTGCTCCACTCATTAATCAGTGACTGGTGACTGATGTGCAAAATCCTTAAAGGGTTGTTGGCAGTCTTGTGATCCATCTGGTAGGTGACCTCACTCTTGCGCTCTTTCACCTCAAAGGGCCCAGCTGAGCAGTCTTGCAGGGTCCTAGGCTCCACTGGCTCCATCAGCCACACTTTTTTGGCCAGGCTTAAACTCGACAAGAGTGGCCTTCTGGTCATACCACTGCTTCATGGGCTTTCTTTCAGAAGTGGTTCATCTGACTACGGATTGCCAGCATGTAGCTGACCACATCCTGGGGGTCTTCCTGGGAGCTTGCTCCCCGCCCTCCTTCACCAGACTAGAGGTCTTTGCACAGGGTGCCCAAACATAAGTTTAAAGGGGCTGAATCAAACCTTCTATGGTACCTACCTCTAGGCAAACAAATGGCATGGCAAAAGGATAAGGCTCTGTCAGGCCCATGGTCATTCCTTTGAGGGTCTTTGTTGACCCTCACAACAAGGCTCTTAGTTTATGGGTGGAGAGCTTATAGGTTACCCCACACTCCACCCACATGGTCTTCATATATGCTGGCATGAAGTTAGTTCCTTCTTTGGGAACCCCACATGAATAACGATCCCCATCAGCACCCTGGCCACTGTGGGTGCAGTCACCATCCTTGAAGGTGTAGCCACCAGGTGCCAAGTGGCATGGTCCAACAAGTCTTGGATGAATCTGTTGCCAAGGGCTATATTGGGGTCCAGAGAATGGCAGTAGGTGAGTCTTGTGCTTCCCTCCTGACTTTCCACTGGCCTGGCAGGTAAGGCATGAACTGCAGAATTCTTCTGAGGCCATCCTCATCTTGGGCCAATAAAAGTGAGTGACCTGCCTTTCCAAGGTCTTGATGTGCCTTAGATCACCTGCCAGGGGTATATTGTGTGCCGGCTCCAGTAGGAATGCCCTGTATCACTAGGGAACCACCAACACATGGGCTGCACCAAGCTCAGGAACCTTAGGCTCACTATACAGTAGACCATTGTTTCAGTAAACCAGATATTCACTAGAGGTGTCACCATCTGCCTTGGCCTCGGCCTGCTGCTGAAGACCCTCAAGAGTAGGGCTCTTCCTCTGCACCTTACAGAACTACTCCTTAGTGAGACCCCCTTCCTTCTGCCAGTTTGTCAGTTCAGGTAGGTTTCCCATGGCAGCAATGTCTTCCTCTGTAGGGTCCAGGGCATCAGCCTCCTCCTGGTTTCCCATGCCCCTAGCCATTCCTCTTTGTGGCAGGTACCTGGGCCATTCTTCCAGGCTCCAGGTCCTCCTGACTACCCTCTCGGTGGCCTTGGACTATATGATGAGATACACCCACTCAAGGAACCCTAACATCTCAAAGTGCAGCCTGGGCTCCACCTCCTTCCAGATGGTGGGCTCGAGGTCATTGCCAAACAGACAATCCACAGGCATTGAAGACTCACAGCTATTCTCAAGGGACATGAGACTGCCCACCCCACTTAAAGGGAACCAGAGCCAGAGGGAAGAGACTCTCATGGTTGTCTGCTGCAATAACCGGACAGAACGCATTAGGGACTACCCACTCTGAGGTCACCAGATGACATCTGACAGTTGCCATGCTGACTCTAGTGTCCCTCAGAACTTCCACCTTCTGCACATTGATGGTTACCCACTACCTGAATTTACTAGTGTTACTAGGCAGTTATGTTCTCTGCACATTCTTTACGTCACCCAGGAACACTAGGGTAACCTCTACACTGTCCACCACACTGTCTGGGGCAATCTCCTCATCAAGTTCTATACTAAACAACCCCAGTGTCTGCCTATAAGTGGGGGCTATGCCCATTTGGGACACGTGTCACCCCATTGTAGTGCCCAACCTGTTGACAATCATAGCACTTAGGGGGTGCCTTCCCTCAGGACTTTCAGGGAACCATTTCTTTTCTTCTTCTCTTTGAGTGGGCATTTGAAGTCTTGACCTTAAAGCTAGTTTGGGGAACTTTAGAGAAATCTCTCTTTTTATTTTTGTATTTCCCCTCTTTCTTCTGGAGGAGACCCTGCCCACCCTTGTGGGGACCGCCCCACGTACCTTCCGTGGACCCTTATGCTGAGCCAGCAGCCTACCTCCTTGGCAAGCTTCCTGGGTTCAATAAGGTGTTGTCGCAGATCTGCAAAACAAAGACTGAACATGTGCTCTCTTGCAATCAAATTTTACAGCCCCTGGTAAACCTTTACTTCACTGCCCTTCAGCCAACCATGGGCCTTGCAAAAGGAGTCCACACAACCACCCGGACTGCTGTGGTAGTTTCTGAATGTCCCTAAACTTCTGCCTGTACTTCTCAGGGTAAGGTCATACTTTCTTTACTAGGGTTTCCTTCATGTGGGTATAGTTCATACTGTCTCCCTTATCTAAGGACAGTAGGGTGCCCCTCCCTTTGCTAGGGATGTGCTTCGAAAGGCTAGACCCCCACCTACCCACAATCTGCCTCAGGGATCCTATGCATCTGCACAGCCACCTTATTTGCTTCTAACCACTTGTCAATGTCATCCCCTACAATGAAATAAACTAAATGAAAGGAATATTTCTACAACACAATTATACCTGAATGTATGAAGGCACTAAAGCCACCTAAAACATAATCACCGAACAAGGAAAAATAGAAAACAGCCTGCACTGCAACAACGAACAAAGTCAGGCACCAGATCTTTAGGAATATGGACCTTCTTGTCTTCATAGGGCACTGTAGAAGTGCTGCCCCCAAAACACAAAACCAAAGAAATCAATCCAACGTGGAGAACTAGAGGCTCCGGACCTCAAGGGTGGGTTAGCCTCCAACACAATTCTTTTCACAAAAAGGCCACACTAGTCAACTGTAAACATATCCTTGGAATACTCAGTCTGGATTGTATCACAGTCTGTATCTATAAGTTTCCTGTCTGTCGAATGACTCTGTGACACACCAAAGAAGTTGATTGGATGTCCTCGCACACCCACCACTGGGTGTGGAGGTAAAGATCAACAGAACCCCATGGAGGAAGGCCCCAGGACCCCCTCCAGTTACACTTACACATAAGTAAATTAAACATGGCAATTGTGTATGGACCAATTCTAACATATTTCAAGAGATAGCACCTCAGCATCGGTTAGCAGTGGTAATATATGCAGAGAACTATCACTAGCAAAAATGAAATCATCAAGAGAGGAGGTCTGAGGCAACACATCATGGAGAAAACCATGACAAGGATGCCAGGTCTAGCGCTTACTCTATAGCAACCAAATAAAGAATAATTTGTCAGTTATTTTTGCATGCACCCTTGTGATATAAGGGAACTGGTACAGTAAATAAGGTTAGGATAGGCCGAAATCTAAGTCTAGTGACTTTACTGATTGTATTCTATTCATTGATACAGAAAAGAAAGGGCTAACAAGAGGTAGATGTTATCGGAAAAATCTTCATATTTGTGCACAGAATGGAATCTATTGGACGATTCTCCTCTTCAAGAGAGTTGTCAAGTGGAATTATCTTAGCAATGCTGGGTATGAGGAGAACATTTGTATTTTCATATCATTATAAGCATGGAAGGTAGAAATTACTTCAGTACTGTCTGTGCTTCTCCTAGATGTATTTGATTAAATAGCATGACAAGCACAGAAATTAAATTAGATGACAAATTGTGAACAATTATATTGCTATCACATTTAAGGCTTAACATTTATGTATCTGTTAAAGTGTATTTTAGCATATTGCCTATAAAAGAGATAGCTGTAGAAAGATACAGGAATGCCCTATTACAATGAATGCAGCGATTGTTCAAACACATTACTTTCTAAAATAGCACAATTGTGTGTAAACTTGAAATAAATATATGCAACAATGTGAGACTCAAAGACTGGGCTATCTCATATTTTCAACTCTAAATAGCTTTGTGACAGTACAAATTGTATTAAGACCCTCATTATGAGTGGGCTGGTAATGAATATTTATAATACCTGATAAAATATGACTCCGCTGAGTCTGAATCTATCGGATTTGATCAATACCACTCAATTATGACTTTTCCCTGATAATGGGGAATAGCATGCTGATTTCTGCACTTACCACACCAAAATCTGGTTCTCCTGATATTTACCGGCCATTTTTCCTCTTATAAATGTTGGGTAAATATTGATTTGACCTGCCAAAATGTATCCCCCCTGAACGTCTAGTATCACTACTGGGAATTCCTGGAGTCCAGGTATTGTACCCCTTCACCATTTTAATAGGAAATCTAATTTCAGCAAAGACCATGGCCCTCCAAGCAACTCTTTCTGAACACTCAAAATCACAAATAGCCAAACCCTCCTCCCAGAGCTGGAAGTCATGCAAGCCAAGGTCTCTCCCGCATTATCTAAGGCACAAAAATCCTTCTGGGCAAGGATAGTAGTTTATTGAATAAACTTATCACAAGGATCCATGAATGTGTTCTGTGGCTCCCGAAGTCCTCGTCTGCCACTCAGATCAGATTGGAGCTAGGCCTTTTTGATCAACAAGTGGTGGGTGCCGGAGCTATTCTTAATCAGTGTCACAAGTTGTGTGCGGGCAAAGCTGGTTCTCTTGTGGCTCTGTTATGGACCATTTGCACCAGCGGACCTGCTGTGTCACATTGAGCTGTGAGCAGGTCCTGTCCGCAAATGAACTTTGGGACCTAAGCCAGAGTCAATCAGCATTTAAAATGAGTATCAAAAAGTGCGTTTGTCTCTGGTCCTATCACGCAGACAGAGCAATTTTAGCCAGATGAAAGCATGCATGGGTGGTTATCAACTCCTATCAGCCTGTTAATATGTTACGTTAATATAATGTATTGAGCGCATGAATACCCAGAGTTTTCTTGGCGCTAGGACAGAGGTAAGCCCTGGAAGTAGGATCTAATTATGAAATAATCATGTTTTGAAACCCTTTCTGAAAGAGGTCAGTGAGATAGCATTTCTGTTATTGATTGGAAGCATATTCTATAGTTTTGCTGTGCCGTAAGAGATATTTCGGCCTCCCCAGCATGAGGGTTGGATCCTTGGAACCCTCATAAGTCTGGCACTGGAAAAGCATAGCTGCCTGACTGGGTGGTACCAAGAAAAGAGATTTTTGAGAAACATTGGTGCGGTGTTGTTCAGGGCCTTATAAGCTAAGCATAACACCTTGAACTTAATACGATGCTCTACCGGAAACCAGTGGAGTCTTCAAATTTCCTTAGCTACAAACTCATATTTAGGGACATTCAGTGGTAGTCTTGTGGCAGCATTTTGTATCATCAGAAGTTTTCTGAGGCATTGTTTCGGCATGTTCAAGTACAGTTTGTTGCAGTAATCTAACTTAGACTGCACGAGTGCGGTCACTACAGTTCTTTTGGAGTCGGCAGGAATATAACGTAAATCGTCTTCAATTTCTTGATCAGGAAATGGGAGGTGGACACAATAGCATTGGTCTGCTGAGATAAGGTGAGTTTATTGTCAATCAGCACCCCCAGATTTTTCACATTATGAACTGGTTTTGGCAGCTCCCCCATTTCCGCCGGCCACCAAAGGTTGTCCAAACTGGGTTGCATATTCCCAAGGATCACCACTTCAGTTTTCTCAGAGTTTAGTTTGATACAATGCTTTCCCATCCACCTGTTTATTCCCATCATGCAGTTTTGAAACTGCAAGGATGGGGAGGCTTGGTCTTTGAATGCTGACACCACAATCCGGGTGTCATCAGCTTATGACGTGAGACTAAAGCCGAAGTCTTGGATCAAAGAGGTGGGTTCTGATACATATACGTTGAAAAGTGCTGGCATGAGTGATGAGCCCTGTGGGACTCCACAAGGAAGGACATATGGGGTTGATTTAAACTGGCCCAGTGTCACTGTTTGTCTTCTATCCTTCAGAAAGGAGGATAGCAAGGACAGTGCCATACCCTTAACTTCTAGTGTTTCCAGACACAGTTGCAGTAGATTATGATCCACAGTGTCAAAAGCCGCCGACAGATTTAGGAGCATGAGGGCGGTAGCGGCCCCTCTGTCCATCACCCTCCTGATCTCTTCGGTGGCCGTGATAAGTGCTGTTTCTGTGCTGTGTTCAGGTCGTAACCTGAATTGAGAGGGATCAAGTAAGTCATTTTCTTGTATGAAGTGAGCTGTTCATAATTTTCTCCACTATTTTGACTGGCAACAGCAGCCTGGCTATCGGGAGATAGTTGTTGAGGTTGCGAAGAGAAACTACCAGTCCGTATTGAGAAAGCTGCCCCTCGAGTACAAATCTACTTGAGCGGCAGAAAACAACCGCTTGTACTGTGCAAGATGTCGTTTGCAATGACTGCACAGTGCGGACAAGCATCCGGCACTGCGCAATCAGTGCGAACAGCATTTTCCCTACAGCACTACACAGTTCGCGTAGCTACACATAGTGTGCGTAGTGCAAAGTGCACTTCGCGTAGCTACAGGCAGCGCTACTATGCAAACTACCCCCAGGGTTACTTCCAAGGAGCCGGAAAGATACCATACGTGAACATATCATTGAAAATATCTGTCAGTGAAGGGCTCACCTCCTTTGCAATTTCTTTCCACTAGCTCAGTAGTGACCTGTGAGAAGCTGAGGTCTGAACATGGCAATAACTCATTAGGAACACGAGCAAGAGTGACTTCAAAAGAGTCGCAGATGTCTTTAACTTCATTTTTAAAGAATCACTGAAAAAATATGGAAGGTCAGAATACCGACCTGCAGAAATATCGCAGCAAGAATATAGAAATCAAGAATATCAACATCCTATCTACATTATGGTAAGTACAAAAAGATTGGAGAAAAAATATCGATGTCAAAAATATTGTTGTTAAAAATTTCGTTTTTTTTAATTAAAAGAAATAATGTAAAATAAAGGAAATAATACATATAATTGAAATAAACATAGTTAAACATATTTTAAAATGTTTAAAATTATAAATAACATATATAATTAAAAACAACATGAAATATATACATATAACATAATATATACTTACTTATTAATGTTTTAATAATTATTTTAGTAACGTATAAATTTTTAAAAAAATCTTATAAATTATAAATACATCTATACACATGATACAAAAATACACAAATAAAATGTAAAAAAAAATATGTAACAAATAAAAAAACATTTTTTTTAATCTTTTATAAATGAATTATAAACTACATTAGCTAAAATAATACAAAAAATATCAGATAGCGGAGGGAATACAATTACTATTCCAACTCCAAACAGCGCAACAGTAGTGAAAATGTTGGATAACGTAGGGGTAAAAATTATTATTCCCACTCCAGTGAGTGCAACAGTAGGGAAAGTGTTGGATAGCGTAGGGGTAAAAATTACTATTCCAACTCCAGTGAGTGGAACAATAGGGAAATTGTTGGATAGCGTATGGGTTAAAATAACTATTCCCACTCCAGTGAGTGCAACAGTAGGGAAAGTGTTGGATAGCTTAGGGGTAAAAATTACTATTCCCACCCCAGTGAGTGCAACAGTAGGGAAAGTGTTGGATAGCATAGGGGTACAAATTACTATTCCCACTCCAGTGAGTGCAACAGTAGGGAAAGTGTTGGATAGCGTAGGGGTGAAAATTACTATTCCCACTCCAGTGAGTGCAACAGTAGGTAAAATGTTGGATAGCGTGGAGGTTAAAATTACTATTCCCACTCCAATGAGTGCAACAGTAGGGAAAGTGTTGGATAGCGTAGGGGTAAAAATTACTATTCCCACTCGAGTGAGTGCAACAGTAGGGAAAGTGTTGGATAGCATAGGGGTAAAAATTACTATTTGCACTCCAGTGAGTGCAAAAGTAGGAAAAGTGTTGGATAGCGTAGGGGTAAAAATTACCATTTCCTCTTCAGTGAGTGCAACAGTAGGGAAAGTGTTGGATAGTGTAGGGGTAAAAATTACTATTCCCACTCCAGTGAGTGCAACAGTAGGGAAAGTGTTGGATAGCGTAGGGGTAAAATGTACTATTCCCACTCCAGTGAGTGCAACAGTAGGGAAAGTGTTGGACAGCGTAGGGGTAAAATGTACTATTCCCACTCCAGTGAGTGCAACAGTAGGGAATGTGTTAGATAGCGTAGGGGTTAAAATTACTATTCCAACTCCAGTGAGTGTAACGGTGTGGAAAATGTAGAAGAACATAGGCTTTAAATTAACATACTTAACCAGTAAATCATTTTTGTAAAATGAAGAACATATTAATAATTAATTAACAACAAAAGAATTAATACATTTAATTAATATTTGCTCAACTAACATTAAATTACTTCCCCCACTATTCCCCCATTAACACACAACACGCTACACAACATAAACAAAAAAACACAATAATTGTAATTATCAATTAATCCAATTAATAATTCTTTAGCAAAGAAACATTCATTAACAATAAATTAATAATCAATAACAATAAATAAAAACATATTCATTAATTAATGTATGTTAATTACTTCCCACCCTATTCCCCTATAAACCCACAACCTACTACACATAAGAAAGCACATCATTAATTTAATTATCAATTAATCACCTAATAAAAATTAATTACCCATTAATAATAAATTAACAATAAATGAATTAACAATAACAATAAATACACATTAATAATACATTAATTATAATTTTTATGATAAATTAACCAATCAGAACAATTAATGACCAATTAATAAACAATAAATATTAACCAATAACAATAAATACACATATATTAATTAATTAATTGTAATTAAATTCATTCCCACCCTATTCCCCTATAAACCCACAACCCACTCTGATACTAAAACGCAAAATGTACTTAAAAAAAATTAGTAAATTCTAAACATTTAATACATATATGTAAAAATAAATGAAAATACATTAAAACATATGTTAAACATACATATAAAATACATACTAAAATACACAACACTGATAACAAATTTATATTATTGACAACGATATTTTTGCTAACGATATTACTTACTTCAAAATTAAAAAAACGATATTACTGACCTTAAGGTCGATATTCTGGTCAACAATATTCTTGACTTCGATATTCTGTTCCTATGATATTAAAAACTCGATAATAAGGTAGGTCAATATTTAAAAATTGATATTTTGACTGTGCACCATTTGTAACCCGATAACCGCTGCGGTAATTCTGCTGTGGTGCGGGCGTTTCCGTGCGCGGGTGGGACCGCGTTGGACGTGCGCAGCACTACAAAGGTAGTGCTCGTGACGGCCAACGGCCGACGGCATCAGGGAAGGGGTTAAGGGCCCCTGCAATGACCTCACAAAAACTGTTTTTTCGTAGGTAGAGAGGAAAGCTTCTCTTTTACCCCAAATAGTTCTTTGGACAAATTCTTGGCTTTCTCAAGCCTGCTTCACCTTCCTCACACCTCGCCTGGATGTATTCCACTCATCTGATGCTAAGATTCATGGGTCTCATGCTGGGCGCGTGGCTATTTTGTAAAGTACCTAGCCTGCTGGCGCCGCTCTACAGTTGGAACCAAATGTAGGGGCTATGGACAGTGTGATGAATCCCTGGAGCATGTCCTGTGCCTCTGGCCTGCCCTTCTGGACAATCGTACAACTGGGGGTCGATTCCGATCCGGTTAAATTTCTGTCCATACGATTCGCATCCGGAGCCGTTTCCATACGACTCGTACACACACCGTACGACTCGCCGAGTTCGATCCGGGCCGGGGTATCAGGATACCATTCGTATGGTCCACGTCAGGTAAGGGTGATTCGTACGGAAAAGCGCACATTCACATACACACCGAACGGTGCGTACCCCTCCATGATCGCAGGGGTACGCACCGTACCCCTGCGATCATGGGGGGTACGCACCGTACACCCAGCGGACATGGGGTACGGTGCGTACACCCCGAGATCGCGGGGTACGGTGCGTACACCCCGAGATCGCGGGGTACGGTGCACACACCCCGAGATCGCGGGGTATGGTGCGTATACCCAGTGATTGCAGGGGTACGCACCGTACACCTGCGATCATGGGGGGTACGCACCGTACCCGGGAGGGGTCGTTCCGTACCTGTTTCGGGGCAAACTCTGCTTTTACAGCTGTTTTCAGCTCCCGTAGGAAAAGGGTCGTACGGCGCGTACCCAACACGAATCGTACTTGCCGGTTCGGAAAAAGCAGCCGCGAACCGTACAGATGTCGCGTACAGCAGGTTCCGAGGGAGAGTCGTACGGGGATTTCATTCGTACGGTCCCTGTACGATTCATACGGAGTCCAGCTCCCGGTACGGATCGTACTTCGTTGTACGTACGGGGGACCTTGCAGGGTACGATTCGTATGGGAAAAACGCTCCGAACGGCAATTCGGATCGCTTTTTACCTGATCGGAATCGACCCCCAAGTCTCCGGGGTGAATGGAACAGGTTGGGAGTTCGATCCTGTCAGCAGGGCATTGTAGAAGCCCTCAACCAAGAAAATAATTCTTAAACATCCAGCTGACCAAGTTTATCCATAATGTATACAAAAGATTTAAGGGCCAGGAGGCCCACCGGGTGACTCTGCACTTCCACCATCATGCCTCCCGGTTAATGTGCCTTCGCCCGGTCTACCCGTTATGCCCTGCACCAGCACTTTACAAATCTTTTCCCCAAACCAAGTAACAATCAGCTGTTATTCTCAAGCATCTGTACTTTTCTTAAAGCCGCCAGTCGTAATTAATTTGCTGCCAGCACGCGAAGGCACTTGTTCGATTATTCTATAATTATTTATGTATTAATCTTTTTATCTGTATTTTTTATAAGGTCCTAGTATTCTGTCTGATTTTATAAAATGTACTGTCTTTTGTTCGTATTGTGCATTGTAAAGGTTTTAGTTAACCATATACAATAAAGTTTATATTATTAGGAAAGCTAATTTACCATTTATAATTGGCCTTTCGACGAGACATAGTTCAGACGTGGAAAGTCCCAAATACACCAACACTCAACATGCGGTGGCGAAACGTGTGGTATATGCCGTGCAGAACTTGTCAGCAGTGATTCACGACAGCATGCATACTGAAAGCCATGGTGTCCGGTTGTAAACCACAACAAACAGAGGGTGGCATCAAAGTAATGAGGCCTAAGAGTTTGTGTAGCGCAGATATCTGCGACATGTCTTGTTCAGATGGCTATCACCAGGATGAAACCAGAAATTGATGAAAATTAAATACTGCATCACCTCCTTGTCGGTGTCTGTGTGTGTTGCACTGAGTAATGAATACTCGAGGTGAGAAAGATATGCATAATCAAGATCACTCTATTTTGTATGTCTGAGGAAGAAATGGTGGGCAGATTCTGTTTTCTTTCACAAGTGATTATTGACATGGTTGCAAAATAAGAGCCGCAGTTAATTTCACCCACAGCCTGCTGATATGCCATTCTTGCGATGTGAAGGCACAGGCTCGACTCCAGTTCCTGTCTGCGGGATACTTCCTGAGCACTAGGGAAGAGGCAAGGCTGGCACCTCACAGTAAAGCATATCCTGGTGTTTGCACAAGGTTTTCTATTGCATCGTCAGTTGAGTGCAGCAGGATATTATCATACGACCGTCATTGCAGGAATGCCAATGAATGGCATAGCCCCTGTGCTAATGCCTGCTTTACTTGTGCACTAGAAATCATTGACTGCATTTACTTAATTCCATAATATGATATATTATTGTCACAATCAGAACCCTGCAAGAAGGGGGCCAATTCACACGAGGACAGTGATTAGATACGTATAGCAAGCACGCACACATAGGGCCATATGTATGAAGCAAATGCGATTCCTTAAATGCAATGTATGAAGCAAAAAAAATTGCAAATTGTCCCTAAGGAATCGCAAATTACCACCAACTTCAAGTTAGTGATAATTTGCGAATTTGTTGAAAAATGACCATTTTTGCATTTTTCAAAGTGCCATGTGACGCACATACATGCCCTTAGGGCATGTAAGTGCACCACATGTGCACCCATGCTTATTTCAGGGGTGCAACAGGGTGTCCTTTGGACACCCCTGCACCCTTGAAATTATTCTCAATTTGCGATTTTCTAATTGCAAATCGCAAAATTGAGAATACCTTCCCATTCATTCCTATGGGCCTCCTGGCCCATAGAAATGAATGGGAAAGTATTCCTTAATTGCGATTCGCAATTTGCTAATCGCAATTAAGGAATACTAAGAATTCACACACAAAAAACACACAAAAAATTTGAATTTGTACATACATACCAATTTGCGATTCTGAAATAGCGATTTCTTAAAAATCGCTATTTCAGAATCGCAAATGGGTACATTGATACATATGGCCCATAGTGACTATGGTGCACAGTCAACATATCAATTCCAAATTACATATTAAAAATGTTATATTTAATGTAATTTTATGTTTTAGTAATGAGCGGGCTGTGGGTTTATAGGGGAATAGGGTGGGAAGCAATTTAATTATAGTAAATTAATTATTCATTTTTAGTAATTGTAAATTAATTTTAATTAATTTTTGTGTTTAAGGTTTGTAGCGGGTTGTGGTTTTATAAGGGAATTGGGTGGGAAGTAATTTAATTGTCATTAAGTAATTATTTATTTTTAATTGATATTGATAATTATTTTATTTATAATTGAATATTAATTGGTAATTAATTATTTTGATTGCTAATTAAAAAAATTTAATTGGTAATTAAGGTTTGTAATTGGTAATTACATTTTTAATTGGTAATTACATTTTTTATTTGGTAATTAATTTTTTTAATTGGCAATTGATATTTTTAATTGTTAATCACTTTTTATTAATTGGAAAATCTTTTTATTAATTGGCAAATAATTTTTTATTACAAAAAAAATGTTTGTTTATCAGTATTATTAATATGTGTTTTGTTTTGAAAAATATATTAGTGTTCAATATTTATTATTTGTTAATTTATATTTATTAAATAATATTTATTGGTATTTTTCTGTTAATTTATTGTTAATTAATTATTCAATTGTAATTTTGTTTTTAGTAATTATTAATGGGTATTTGCAAATGATGTAGAGTTATTAAAAAATTTATTTTTTTATTACTTTATTTACAACAATTATTTATAAGTATGTTATATTTAACTTCTACGCTATCCAATGCTTTCCCTACTGTTGCACTCTCTGGAGTTGGAATAGTAATTTTTACCCCTATGCTATTCAACGCTTTACCTACTGTTGCACTCTCTGGAGTTGGAATAGTAATTTTTACCCCTACGCTATCCAACTGTCAGGATCCATGGCGGCTTGAAACCAAAGTCCAGACCAGTTTGCGGCTCAAGGTTCTCTCGTTGTCGAAGTTGGAGAGAAAAACCAAATAGGATCCCGATTTGGACCCAAATGTGGCAGGTACGGAATTCCAAGATGGCCGCCATGCAGCCTAGGTTGGCGGTCTAGTTCTTCTAAAGTTCACCCGGGGAGAATTGAGGTGAAGCGCGTTCACCTGTGAAACTGCGCACTTCACCAAGGTATTCACCCGGTATGGTCCGAAGTTTTGGTGCTCGTCAGTAAAGTTTTTTCTTGAGATATATTAGGAAAGGAAATTTCCCTAGTGTTCTTTTCGACTCTCAGAGACTCACCATGGAAAGAATTGGAAGCGTGTCTTTTCTGGTGTCAACTCATCTTGACTCGAGTCTCCTGTCAGACGTCGAGTCACATCAGCGGCAGTGGACAAGAAAGAAACCTCCTAGTGGAAGAAAAAACAAAAGACACGAAGCTAAGTTATTTTTGATAACTCTGTAGAGAAAAAGGACTGTACATAGATATTTCTGTTGCACAATATAAGCTTACCTAGTGAACAACTTGAGTCAGAGCCTTCTTGAGTATTGTTTATGAACCTGGATATGAGATAAAAGACAATAGTTAAGTCAATAACGACTAGGAATTTATTTGACAAGATTTTTGGTTAATTTAAAAAACTTAAAACTTATTTGAGTCTTCATCAGAATTAATAGAGGAAAACCTCCTAGAAGAGAAATAAGGTCAAAGCAAGAAGATATTTAAAAGATAAACCAGGCAATTGGAAATACAGAATACTTCATTGAAAATATAAAAGAAGAGAACAACTATAATAAGCTGGTAGGTTACTGATTAATACAAGAAATAATAATAGAGTAAATAAAGGAATAGGGCTAACCACAGTTAAATGTTTTGCAGATGTTGATTCCAGTACGACTGAATAGGAACAGTGTCAGACCATAAGAAGAGAGGCAGGTTACTACAGGACCTAGGGTAGGTTATTAGAACAAGAGAAATAATAAGAGTCAGAGTCAGAATAGAGCAGGAGGAGGGAACTTATAATACTTGTGTGTGTTTAGTTTCCTTAGAAATCTTCAGTAGGCTGATCGAAAAGCTGACGGTAGAACCAGGCGGAAACCAGAGGGTCCAGGACCAGTCTCTTCTTGTTCTTTATTATTTTATCCAATTTCCCCTTTCCCCCTTTTGAATTAATTGGAGTTTAGATGTCATTCTGGCTCTGAGGAATTCGGAGGTGGGAGTTGCGACTTAGCATCTTCTGCTCCTGTGCAAGTAATAGAAGACACCTATTGGTAAGAATTGGGGACTTTGACACCAACACTTTCCCTACTGTTACACTCTCTGGAGTTGGAATAGTATTTTTACTCCTATGCTATCCAACTTTTTCCCTACTGTTGCACTCTCTGGAGTGGGAATAGTAAGTTTTACCCCTACGCTATACAATGCTTTCCTTATTGTTGCACTCTCTGGAGTCGGAATAGTAATTTTTATCCCTACGCTATCCAACGTTTTCTCTACTGTTGCACTCTCTGGAGTGGGAATAGTAATTTTTACCCCTACGCTATTAACGCTTTCCCTACTGTTGCACTCTCTGGAGTTGGAATAGTAATTTTGTACCCCTACGCTATCCAATGTTTTCCCTACTGTTGCACTCAATGCAGTGGGAATAGTAATTTTTACCCACCCGCTATCCAACACTTTCCCTACTGTTGTACTCTCTGGAGTTGGAATAGTAATTTTTACTCCTACGCTATCCAATGTTTTCCCTACTGTTGCACTGTTTGGAGTTGGAATAGTAATTTTTACCCCTACACTATCCAACATTTTTCCTACTGTTGCACTGTTTGGAGTGGGAATAGTAATTTTTACCCTTTAGCTATCCAACGCTTTCCCTACTGTTGCACTCTCTGGAGTTGGAATAGTAATTTTTACCCCTACGCTATCCAACTTTTTCCCTACTATTGCACTCTCTGGAGTGGGAATAGTAATTTTTACACCTACGCTATCCAACGCTTTCCCTACTGTTGCACTCTCTGGAGTTGGAATAGTAATTTTTACCCCTACGCTATCCAATATTTTCCCTACTGTTGCACTCTCTGGAGTCGGGAATAGTAATTTTTACCCCTATGCTATCCAATGTTTTCCCTACTGTTGTATTCTCTGGAGTTGGAATAGTAATTTTTACCTCTACGCTTATACAACGGTTTCTCTACTATTGTGCTCTCTGGAGCGGGAATGGTAATTTTAAGTTCTATGCTATTGAACATTTTTATCAATGTATTTTTTTTACTTATGGATTTTGAATAGTATTTATATTTATTTAGTTATTTAATTTTTTGTATACATTTAGATAATGTAGTATATAATTAATTTTAAAAATATTAAAGGTGTATTTAATTTTTTTAATGTATTAAAGATAATTCTTTACTTTTTATTTATGTTTATGTTTGTAAATGTATTTGTAATTTATAATATTTTGTAATAATTTATAAACTATTCAAATAATGATTACAACTTATTGTTAAGTGCATATATATTATATATTTTCTGTATATGTTTAATTAATGTATTATTATTATATATGTATTATTTATTAATTTGAAACATTATTAGATATTATAAACTATGTTTATTTTATTTATTAGTGTTATTTACTTTATTTTACATTTATACTTTTACAGAAAAAAAACGATATTTTTAACATCGATATTTTTAACATCTATATATTTTTTTCTATATTTTTGTACTCACCATGTTGTAGATAGGATGTCGATATTCTTGCCTTCGATATTTCTGCATCGATATTCCTGTAGGTCAATATTTTCAATGTCGATATTTTGTCAGTGATTCAGTGACTACATGTAGTCAGGGCACGACATTATGATGATTTGCATACCTGACAACACTCTTCTTAACCTTTATTTATTTATTAAGGAGTTTTATCTAGCGCTGGCCGGAGCGCACACAAACTAAAACTGTCACAGGGAAGGTGATGCGTTAGTTCCTTACGTCCTGGGAAGGTGATGCGTCGGTTTCTTACTACAAGGGAGGTGATGCATGGGTTCCCTATGCGTCGGTTTCTTACTGTGACCCCGGTGTTCTTGACGGCATGGTGTCCAGACGCTTGAGGATTGGGGATGCACTGGTTCTCGATGCGGAGGCAACGATGACACTGAGTTGTTCTCGCCTGTCGCGGTCCCACGCTGCGTTAGTTCTTGCAGCCGCACAGCAGTGCCTGCGTTGGAATCGGTGCGGTGATCTCGATTTTGATATGGTGTGTGACGATTTCTCGAGCCACGGGCAAGCGCTGCTTCGATTTCTTCAACGATGTGTTGGAAACAGGTGCGGATGCGTCGTGCTTCTCTAAGTTACATTACTTTTCCAGCTCCCAGCGGAAAACAGCTTCCAGAGGTCCAAAACAGCAGCAGGCACCTCTTACCAGGTCAGAACCTCCAGCCAGGAAGTTCAGGGGAGCTAGTGGTGAAGTCTTTGTGCCCCTGAGGCTTCAGAACAGGAGGCAAGTTCTATTTCAAGCCATTGGAGATGTTCCTTAAGCAGGGGACACAGCACACAGCAAAGTCCTTGTCCTTTCCTTAGCATAAACAGACACTGCAGGCCAACCCTATACAGCAAACAGCAGAGTGGCAATACTCCTCCTCAGATTCTCCAACACTTCTCCTTGGCAAATGTTCCTCTTGATTCCCAGAAGTAATCTAAAGGTCTGAGGTCTGGGCCCCTCTTTTTATCATACAAAATATTTTATTCTATGTGGCAGAGAAGCTCTTTGCCAAGCCAAAACCAGTTCTCTGGTGCAGCTTCCTGGCAGGAGGTAGAGACATAATTGTCCTTGGCAGACCAGGCCCATTCGGTGTGAAAGAAATCTTCTCCCCTTACTCTGAATTCAGCCTAGGTCTATTCAGCCCAGCCCTGACTCACCCTAGAAAGGCAACACACACCCCAACCCCCCAAGTGGCTGTCTGAACAGAATGCACATCCCCAGCCCCTGTCACTCCAAAGCCAGACAGTCAATACATAACCTAGCAAAAGCAAACTGAATGGTTAGGCAAGAAATTACCTACTTTCTAAAAGTGGTATATTCGAACCCAGAATGTAAAAATCACCCTCACAAAAAGATGCCTCTTAACATTCGGAGTTTAGGCATATCAAACTTTATTTTTCTATCTTGTTCCCATAGGTAGTAATGCTCATAAGATGCTATGAGCAAACTCCCTATTCTATCCTATGGGACAGATAGACCTACAATAGTGAAAAAGGAAAGTGGCAGTATTTCACTATCACGACATGCCCCACACATCAGGGCATGTCCTACCTTTCACATACACTGCACTCTGCCTACAGGGGTACCTTGTGCCTCCCTAAGGGGTGACTCACATGTGAGAAAGGGGGACGTTAGGGCCTGGCAAGTGGGTGCACTTGCCAGGTCGACATGGCACTGCAATGACTGCAATGGCAGGCCAGAGTCCTTGTTGCAAGGTTGCTTGCGTGAGTAGTACAATCAGTGCTGCATGCCCACTAGCATCATTCGGTTTACACACTGATCTGCAGTGGCAAAGTGCCCAAAGCATCCAGACCAACAAAAAGAAATCCATCACACAGTAAATATTCAGGAGGCAAAGGTAAGAAAATACAGGGGAAACCCATGCCAAGACTGCCAGGTCTAATACCCGTCATGCTTCATCAGTGTCTCTTATGTATCTTCTCAAGATGAGAGACAAAACCGAACATGTGGGATTTTTTCTGTCTCTCTCCCTCTCTCTCTCTCTCCCTCTTTCTCTTTCTCTATAGTGGGCAGCACTCAGACAGGGAATAGAGCGTAAGACATGGGACAAGTTCAGGAACATCAAAGGGACATAGATGAGAGAGTGGTGAACCACCACACCACCACATGCACAGAGCATTTTGGGCGAATATAGTCCTCCTGCCCAGTTTTGATGGGGGACTAGGCTGATGTAATACCACTGCCAGATCCCACTTCTCCCATCCTTCTCCTATAAGAAATGCCCACCTTCCTATATCTAGCACCCCAGGGTATATTTTGTCTCTCAAATCCTTGTTACTTTTTGTGTTTCTCTACCTTTTACTTTTCCAGAGACAGTCAGGAGATGTTGGAGCAGCTGGTAGTTTAACAGAATGACATAATAAATGCCTTGAAAAGGGTATTTGCACCACCAGTAGTGAACAGTTGCAGCGCTTCAAGGAGTTCCACTCACTCTACCACATTTGCCCTAAATTCACTCTGTGAGGTTCTTCAGAAGGTGTCTGGTGCTTCTGCCCATGTGGGCCAATGCCTGAGGCAGCGGTATAGGTCACAATGTCTAATGAACTGGAAGTCAATGGGCAAGACATCTCCTTGCCAAAGGAGGACAGCATGGTATTTGGATTGGAGAACTGACTATTATTTCATTTAGACTTCTAATTAATTTGGAACGATAGACAAGTTTTATAAAACAGCCACCTTAGATTCAAAAGACTTCTTTTCCAACACCATTCCTCCCATCCTGACTTAGACCTCACAATTTTGTTCCTATAAATTCCTAGGTGTTTTAATTTAACCTTGTACTTCTCTTTCATGTGTGCATGCTATGTGAGATTGCATGCTGATGTTATTATGACATTACAACATTGCATGACATTTGGATACAAATCATACACAGTAACACACTTAATACTCAGCATTAATGTAGTTGGAACAGTCACGGATGTGTTGATTGTTGCTCACTGGATCGGTGTTGTCCATGTCTATGTAATAAAGGGCAAACATTTCTTCTGCATCAGGTTGTGCACAAGGTGGGAGGGGTTTGCTGACCCGACCAGATGGATGAAGGGCATGTGCTAGTCCTGACTGGTGATGCATCAGGCCTCAGACTCAATGGTCTGCAGGAACTCATTGTCCCATCTTTTACCAACTCCGTCAGCAATTAGAGATGTTCCTGGGGCACATTTAGTGTCTTCTGCAGGATTTGGTACTAGGTCTACAGTAACTCATTGTGTCTCTACAGGAGATGGTTATGTGTTTGCAAGTTGTTGATGAGGACCCCCACGTATCAATGTTGTTGATGCTATAAAACTCTCTGTCCTGCTGGTTAAATTCCTGCTTCCAGGGGACTCAACTTCCCAAAATCAACTGAAAAACATGTAAGCTTGTCTCATTTGGCCCCCTCCTAAGGTATGAGGTGGAGGACTGATCACATGGTGGTGTGAATTGAAAACTTAATAACACAAAAGGCAAATAGCTCACCTTGGGATAAATGAGCAAACTATACCAGCGACAACAATGGAGTTGTACCTTGATTTAAAGGTGGACTGAGGATCCATCTTGAGAAACCTAATGGTTGGATTATAGTGGTAGCCAAGTCCCGCATAAATGGGACTATAACCAGGTGGCCTTGTTCAATGAACCCAGGAAAGTCAATCTGGAATATTGCTGGATATGGGAGACTGGTGATTAGCAGTAAACTGGTGGTAGGTGTGTCGTCCTGCATACAGACAACAATTTCTTCATTCTCTCTGATGTTGTGTGCCACTGTGATGGTAGTCTGGATTTGCTGAGGTTTCTGTCAAAGTGTGTATCAGCCTCTGCACATTCATGGAGCATTATCATGTGACTGTTGGTCACAGGTGCTGAGAATGAGAGAGAAAACCCCTTGTTCATTCATGGGTCTGTGGAAGGGTAGGTATATGAAAAAGCCTTGATGTAATGCGTGGCATGATGTAACATGGTCAGTGCTGCGACCAGTTAGACAGCGACCTGTCTTATCTTCTGGTTATAAAGGTGGTCTAAGAGTGAAATCTATAATGTCGGCTGCTCTCTGATGGCACAGGCAATGAGTTGGTAACGTGGACTTGAATGGGCAACTGACATGCTGTGACATGGTTAGTGAACATCGTAGAATGAAACCAAAGTAATTGGCTTCCTTGCTTTTTCAATGGTTCTTGTGAGTTTTGAATTCTAACATGTCCACTTGCAATGCCACACATGCTCTGTATGTGGGTGGATCACATGATGACAGCTATTCTAAGATGGTGTGAATATTGACTAGTGGAAACAATGTCCTTCAGGCTTAAAGTCATAAGGTGCTGCATATATTATGCAAAAAAGGAAGTGGAGAACCCTGGGTAGTTTGCAAGATTTAGTTTGAGAGCTGCTCTTTCATATGGAGAACTCTATAACAACACCAACACTCTAAATCTACTCACCCCAGTCATCTGTTTTTCTAGTAGCTTTTTAATGCAGAGGATTAGCACAGTGCCATCAATGCTGAGCTAGAAAAGTGCCAAATCCTTTTACTGTTTTTACAGCAAAATCTTTAAGCGTAGGGTCAGTGAGTGCTAGCCACACAGAGCTGAAAAATTATGAAACCATTTTGCCGTTCCAGGCACAGTGTTTCACCATTGTAATGGTTAAATACCATCCAAGCCAACCTGCACTGAATAAAAGCAGCTCCTGCCACATATTTCACTCTTATTGTCAGAGAAGCTTAGCTTTGTCCAGATACAAGCAAGTGCTTAGTAGAAGTCAGACAATGCCATTTCTGGTTAGGAGTGCTGCATAAATTGTGCAAACAAGAAAGAAGGGATCCCTAGTTAGTTTGCAAGGACCATATTATCAAGAACGGCGATAACATTATCGCAGCTTTAGCGGCAGGACACTGCTGCTAAAGTGGCGATAAGGGGCTTGATAATATGCCTTCTTGAATTCACCTCGAAGCCCATTTTCTGGTGTGAACCTGGGCTTCCATGTAAATTCACAAGGCCATATTATCAAGCCCCGTATCGCCGCTTTAGTGGCTGTTTCCTGCAGCTAAAGCGGCTATAATGTTATCGCAGTTCATGATAATATGGCCACAGATTTTAGCAGGTCAGGAGCTGCTTTTGAGTTCCTCTGGGGAAGTTACAAGAGTTGGATTGAGAACTTCTTGATGACCAGGTGTCCTCATGAATGGCGAGCAAGCACTTTCTGGATACAAAGCTTCACATCAGGTTGATTCCCCTGAGTAATGACAAAGAAGGGTTCCTTATCAGCATAGCAATTTTTAAGAAAAGGTGATACAAGAGTTTCTTTTGTGTTGGAAATAGATCTGCTGTAGGACAGAAGGCACAGGTAGTTCAGGGTCTTTAATACTCATTATTTAAAGTTTCAATGTGATTTGTGCATTTGCCTCTAGAGTGCAAGGCTGTCTAATGGTTGTAGAATCTATATGATCAATAATGCCATAGCAGGCATTCTTCTGAAGTCTCACGTGTTGCTTCCAGTGAACTTGAGTTTTGGCCCTGGCATCATTGCCGCGGTTTTCCCTACTTTTTTACCACCAGACCTCCTGTTTTCACTGACTTTGCTTTTGCTGACCGTAGGATTCTGGACACTTTAACATTGCGAACCAGTGCTAGAGTCCTTATGCTCTTTCCTAAAACATGGAAAAACTGGATTATCCACAATTGGCATATTTAACCTACTTATAAGTCCTTAGTAATGTGCACTATTTGTGCCCAGGGACTGTGAATTAAATGCTACTTGTGGGCCAGCAGTACTGATTGTGTCACCCACTAAAGTAGCCCTTTAAACATGGCTCAGGCATGCCATTGCAGAGCCTGTGTGTGTGGTTTTAAACTGCCATGTCCACTTGGCAAGCTAAACCTCTTGCCAGCCCCAAACCTTCCTTTTTAATACATATACATCTATCCTAGGGTAGGCCCTGAGCAGTCTAGTGTGCACGGTGCAATGTATTTGAAAAGCAAGACACGTATTTTTAAATTTTACATGTCCTGGAAGTGAAAAACTCTTAAATTCATTTTTCATGACTGCAAGGCCTGTCTCTCCAATAGGATAACATTGGAGTTGCCTTATTACATTTTATTAATGTAATTTCCAAATGGGATGAAATGACCTCTTCAAATTTGATGTCTCTGGAATCATAATTTAGAATCCTTACTGATGGCGAAGTCGGATTTGAAAGTACAATTCTGAGAATGCCACTTTTTGCGATTTGGTGCCTTCTGCCTTTCTCTGATCACATGTCTGTGGTGGGTGACAATTGGACTTTGTGTATTCCCCCTAGATAGCCACACACTATGGAAGCTTAGGTGTGACTCAATGGGCCATCCTGGCAGCATGGGAGGGAGGAGCTGGAACCAGCCTCACATACACCGTAATAGGCTGTGCCCTGTACCCACACAAAGGGTTGAATACCCCCTGTTGGACCCCGCCCTTTTTCCAGGGTTATCCCCAAAATTTTTGCCTTCTTCCTCCTATTGTTATGACCGTATTTGTGTTGGCTTTAGGACTCTAGGCACTCTAGCACTTCTAATCAGTGATATAGAGCATATGATCTCTCCCTCACATGTAATGCTAATTGGTTTCTCCATGATTGGCATATTTGATTTACAAGTAAGTCCCTAGTACAGTGAACTGTGTGTGCCCAGGTCCAGTAAATGAAATGCTACCTGTGGTCCTGCAGCATGATTGTGCCACCCACATGTCGCAGGGCTGCTGCTGCAGTATCTGTGTGCGCAGTTTTAAACTGCCATTTCGACCTGGCAAGTTCACCCACTTGTCAGGCCCAAAAGCTTCCCTTTTATTACATGTAAGCACCCCTAAGGTAGGTCCACGGTAGCCCCATGGGTAGGCTACAGTGTATTTAAAAGGCAGGACATGTACTGTTGTGTTTAACATGTCCTTGTAGTGAAATGCTGCCAATTTCCCTTTTCACTACAGCAAGGCCTATCTTCCAGTTGGCAGCTGATAGAAAATTGGAGCTTGGGGTTTCTAGACTCACAATTTAAAAACATCTATGTTAGCAATGTTGATTTTTCGATTGCAGGTCTGAAAATGACACTTTTAGAAAGCTTGCATTTTCTTACCTTAACCATTCTATGCCGCTGCCTGTCTGCTCAATGCATGTCTAGGTTAGGAAGCTAGTTGGGCTGTTTGTGCATTCAGTCTAGACAGTCACACAAAGGGAGCTAAGGTATGCCCTGCATATCCTGATGTCCCATTGCCAAGGTGATGGATCTTCCTGAGCTAGAGTGGTGGGAGGAATTGACACTGACACCTGAATAGTGCTTTTCCTGTCCTCGCACAAAGAAGTCTCTAACAACTGTAGTGTGTGTGGAGCCATTGCAGGGAATGGCAGGGTCTTGTGCACGACAAAGACCTTTCTTTGAACTTTGCCTACTTCAGAGGCTGACATGGGTATACGTACTGGACCTGTGACACCATATTTTTAGAACACTTCTGGGTTGAGGACATTCTGCCAGGTAGAAGAGCTTGGCCTGCTGATTGTTGCTCTGTTCTGGGAGTGAAAGGATTGGACTTTGCTTGCTACATCCTGCTTCTCATATTCTCCAAGGGCTTGAGTTGAACTTGCCTCCTATTAAGAAGTCTCAAGGCCATCAAAGACTTGGGAAACATCCTTTACAACGCAACTTTTACCACGCAGTGCCTTTACGATGCAACTTTTACAACGCAAACCATTACAACGCATTGCGCTGGGGGGCGCTCTAGGATAGAGAATACGTTTAATTTACTATCCAACACCTTCCCTAGTGTCCACGGGGACTGGAGTTGGATTAGTAAATTAAACTATTCACTATCCAGCACCCCAAAGCGCTATGCGTTGTAAAGGTTTGCGTTGTAAAAAACCGAGTTGTGAAGGCATGCGTGGTAAAAGCATGCGTTGTAATGTCATACATCCCAAAGACTTCACCTACCAGCATATGGGCTCTCTGACTGCCAAGTGGGTCCAAATCCAGTTCCTGGTCCCTTGGAAGATGATTCCAAGAAGGAAATCCATGCATTGGCTCCAAGCATCAGTCGGAATTGGAGCAGCACTGCCAAAAATCGACGCATCGAAGCTGCCTGCGACGGAGCGTGGTATTTGCGTTGGTTTGTATGTAAAAGAAACGCAAAGCGGCGCAAAACGCTGCTTTACATTACTTTGCATCAAGCAGGAGATACATGGGTGTTACATGGGCGTTCTCATGCAACCACCCATGTTTTTTATGCTAAACCCTATTCACTAACATAAGTAGAAAGGGTTTATCACCGAAAATTAACGAAGCAGAAAAACAGGCTTTAAACAGAGAAATGCTTTAATATCTCTGTGCTTTTCCGAGCTTGCATGGGTCCTTCACTGTGCAGCATGGATACAAAGTAGGAAAAGCTTTCCAACTTGTCTAGGCATAGTATTTTGTACAGGAAGGGTATCCTTCCTGTACAAAACTTATGCTACACTAAGGCACGCACCGCAGTACTATGTCGCTAAGGTGTGTGCCTGGCACACAGTAGCTGAAATCAGTGCCAGTGCTAGGAGAAGGGAGAAGAGAGACATGTCTCTGTGAATATGGCGCTCTCCTGCTCCCCCTTGTAATGCAACACAGTTCTGTGCAGCCTCTTAGGAGTCTGCGCTTCGTTGCGTGACAGGTTTCATAATCTGTGCCTAATATTGCTCTCATGCACTTTGAGAAGGATTCCTTGCAGATGTCTGAGTTGCCCTCATATTAGAAGACAACCTGCATGTTGTTGGCATAAAATACTTCCGTGATGTCGAATTACTCTAGCAGGGTTGCCAGTGGGGACATGTAAACATTAAATAATGTTGGGCTAAGTGAGGAGCTCTGGGGTACCCCACATTTTAATGCCTTGACCTTGGAGAAATTAAGTTGTGTCCAGACTAATTGTTCTCCTCAGCAAGGAACGAGGTCAACCAATCTAACGCCAATCCCCTGACACCACAGTTTGATAGACATTGTAGAAGGATGTCATGGGAGACAGTCTCGAAAGCCATCAGCATGTCTAACAATACCAAGATCCAGAAATTTTTTAGTAACTTAGTAACTTCCCGTAAATCTGTTTCAGTGCTGTGCCGCGATCAAAAACATGTTTGGCAGGGGTGCAGAAGGTGGTTGGATTCTAGGGATTTTGAGAGGTTGTTTTTGTGGCTGCTGGGAAAAGGAACATGGGTCTGAAGGTAGATGGAGTCTTACTGTCTGCCGGGATTTCTTCAGTAGTGGGAGGACACTGGCTTGTTTCCATATCAGCTGGATTGAGCCTGTTTGAAGGGAGGCATAAGCACCTTAGTGTAGACAGGGCCAATTACATCTTTTATTTGTGTCGTAATATGTGGGGGACATGGGTCTAATGGTGAACCAGATTTGTATGAATAGAAGAGGCTTTTTGTTCTTTTTTCTTGGGAGGTGTGAAAGGTATCAGTAGGTTGGAAGGGGTAGGTTCAGTGGGCACAGGATGACGAGCAAAAATGAGCAGAAATGAAGGGACTCCAAGGTTAGTTTGTATTTAGATGTTATTTTTGATAAATGTGCTTACCTCCAGGCCCGTATTTAGGGTAAGTGAAGCCAGAGGGGTGTGTACTTTGGTGTCCATGAAGCACAAGACTATGGTAAAGATTTCTTATGGCTTGCTTTTGGCCTCAGCTATTTTTGCTATGTAGAAGTTAGAGCGGGCTTTTTTATGTTTTGTAGTAGTTTCTGAGGACCATTTTGTAAATTGTTTTATCTGTAGCCTGGTATTCTCTTCTCTAGGATCTCTCACATTTTTTTAAATGTTTTTATTTCTTTGCCTAATTTCAAAGAAAACCAGAGTGCCGATGGTTTAGATCTTAGCTTCTTGGGAGTCGAGATTTGTATGGGGGCAATACAGTCTGCGGTGTCCGACTGCCATTGACTGACTAAGGCTCTATCCCAATGACATTGCCCAATAGGATGGGTATAGAGATTCGGGGTTATCATTTGCTCAGACATGTTTGCTTTATTCCAAGGCCTTATTCAGGAGCCTGAGGAAGTAGGGTGCATGTCAACCTTTGTTCTGGGAGAAATACAGGAAAACTTCAGTAAGAGATGGTCGTGCCAGGTGACTTCTACTGGTGTCTCTAGGGTGATTGGTACGTTTCACAGTATTAGATCAGTGGTATGCCCTGCCCTGTGTGTGGGGCCTGAGGGTGACAGTGCAAGGTTGAGGGATGAGGTGACATCTAGAAATGCTCTGGTCATTGGGCTTCTGAACTATCCATGTAACGATTGAGGTCACCAAGGAGAGTGAGACTAGAGTATTTTATGACTAAGTGAGCAAGGACCGAGGCTGGGTGAATTGATTAATTCACCAAAATAACCCGGGGGACGATAGAGAAGAATACCCAGGAAAGAGGACTGAATAGCAAGGGACACACAGAAGCCTAGCTCTTCATCACCCTTTATGTCTTCTATGGGGAAAGTTGAACAGCGTATGTGGTTTTTAAAGGTGATAGATACCCCACCTCCTGCTTTCCCTAGCCTGTTTGTGAATAGAGAGGAAATGTTCTGGGAAAGCTAGTTCTAAATCTGGGGGAACTCTTCTTTCAACTAAGTCTCTGACATGAGGAAGACATTGTATTCAGAGTTTAAAAGTAGATTGTAAATGTCAGTGGAGTGTTTATGTAGTGAGCGGATGTTAAGAAGGTAATGTAATGTAAATGGAATTTCTTAATTGCACTGTTACTCTGAGGAGTGTCCTGGCACTCTGCACCTCCAGGAGGGTGTAGCTGAGAGAAGCTACATTAATATTGCATAAAAAGCCATGTTTTCAGTTTCTTCTGGAACTGGGGCATAAATGGAATACACCTTAACTCCAAATGGAGTTTATTCCAAAGGGAAGATCCTAAAAATAAAAAAGGACCTGACACCTGTTCTGGTCCAACGAATGCTGGGAATTTTGGCCAGAAAGTGGTTGACTAAGCACAGACTCATGGAAGGAGCATAAACACAAATTCTTGTTCTAAGATACCCTGCATCAGACTGATGAAGAGCATTATGGATCAGTAACAAGGTCTTGAAAAGAATCCTCTTCCTAATAGGAAGCAAATACAGCTTTCTGAGATGGGGGATACATGAGTTCTCAGTGGCAAGTCAGAAAGAGTGCAAGCTGCTGCATTTTGAACCACCTGCAAACTACTAAACAGGTGATAAAGCAGGCCCAAATACATTGCATTGCCGTAATCAAGCCTAGATGTTATTAAAGCTTGTGCTACCAGTTTCCTAGCAGAGAGAGACAGAAAATGAAGGAACTTCCTGAGCACCCTCAGCAGACCAAAACAGGTCTATACTACTGCATTAACCTGTGACAGCAATGAAAGCTCGCCATCAAACTTGATGCCAAGATTTACGGAACTAGTGTGGCTTAATGGAGGGGGAGCACCTTCCAGCCAAAAGGACTGCCATGGCTTGTCGGATCTTGTACCAAAAAAAGAAGCTCCATTTTGCCTGCATTACACTTATGCTGGTGGTGAGATAATCATTGAAAAATGTCTATCAGGCAGGTTCAGATTTTTTCACCAGGAAACACTTACTCCCTACCCCCGGGAAAAAGTAACTGGGTGTCATCCACATATGAAAATATTTTAGCACCCAGAGTCTCTGCCAAGACCACCAGAGGAGTAAGGTATATAATGAATAATGTAGGGCTTTAGGCAGAACCCTGTGGCACTACTATCTATAGATCACAAGACGCAGACGCAAAAGGTGGAAACCAGACCTCTTGACCTCTTCCTTTCAGTAAAGAAGCCAGACATTCCCATGCCTGCCTCTTGATTCCAAAAGCATGGACACATGCCAGGAGTGTGGAGTGGGGTATTGTTTCGAATGCTGCTGACAAATCCAGCATAATCAGCACAACCCTGCCACGACATCTAAGGTGCCCCTGATGTAATCAGACACCTCCACTAGTGCCGTCTAGTACTGCAACTGGGGCGGAAACCAGACTGACTTGGATGAAGTAAGTTATTACTTTCCAAGTAATGGGACAGCTGCTAGTTGACATGCTTTTCCAGAACTTTTGTGGGGCAGGGATTACAGAAATAGACCTGTAGCAAGATGGACCCAAAGCATCCACCTGGGGTTTCTTCAGCAAAGGCAACATTTTAGCCTGCTCCCAGATACTGGGTACTGTGATCGAAGACAGTGAGGAATTAGGAGGTTGTTAGCCAAAGGGTTAATGACAACTTCTCCTAAAGCCAGGAGACTCATGGTGTATGGATCCATGGGAGTGCCCAACTTAAGACTACAAATTGCTAATAGCTATCCTTCCAAAAATATTGAATCAAACTTATCCAATGAGAGGGTTGGATCATATATTTGACTAGGCTGCTGAATGTCCCCTATCATTGCCTCCATCTGCATAGAAGGGGATGACTAGCTTGAATATTAGCAATCTTATTCTGGAAGTAGTGAGCAAGTTGTTCACACCATTCCATGTAGGGCACCTGAAACTCTACACAGGCCACTAGGGACATAAATGTTTCCACTATTTAAAAATGTCTCTCGACTTATTGCCAGCATTTAGAATTCTGTCCTCAAAATAGGATTTTTTGCTATTTTGACCTCTCTAGTATTTCCTTTAAGCCGCTTTGTACCTCGCTTTAGGAGTTGGGCTATATGATACCCCCCACTATCTTTCCAGATGTTTACACTTACTCTTAACCTCTTTAAGGGAGTCTGTGTACCAGAGACAGGAAGGCTTGGCTCGACGCTACTTCTGTGACAATTCAGGCACTAGATCGCAACTAGTTGAGAAAATCCAGTTATCCAAGAGGCCAACATCAGTGACCACGTCACCTGAAAGAGCAGGCATTCTCTCCTCCAATGCCCCACGAAAGGCCGCTGACTGAATTTTATGCAAAGCTCTCGACACCCGAGACATTGACCCCGAGGTTGATTCCTCCCTGCACAGGACCACCAAAATGTAATCATATAGCGGTCCAACCAAACTATTGGAGTGGGAGTGTCCACTTCCAGTGATACATTTGAAAATATCTGATCCAGAACATGACCAGCTTGATGTGAAGGCTTAACTGCCAATTGGGTCAGAGCCAGTGAAGAAATACTCTCCTGAAGTGAGACTACCTCCTTCGCCTCAATCATCTCGATATGAGGATTAAAGTTACCCGGGAGAATCAAGTGAGAGTATCTCAAGAGCAGAGGTGAAAAAGCACTATAGAAGGAGTTGAGGAGAGAACCTGCAGGGCTTAGAGGTCTGTACACTAATGCTTCTGCCATAGATTGATTAAGGGAAAAGGTGAAGCAGAATCCAAAAGCCTCCGCTCCTTCAAAACCCACTCTAGGTAGTTGTGTAAAGTGGAAATTGTCCCTGAAAATCATAGCCACTCCCCCTCCTCTACCACTCAAGCAATCCTCTTTTCATATGTTATGAAGGCAGCCGAGAAGCCAAAAGTCCCACTACTCTTAGGTCTGCTTGCAAGAAAGTCTGTGTCTCTGTAATAGCTTTATGTTCTGAACACCAGTTTGTTGAAAATGTAGACAGGTTTTACAATGGAAAAATGAGGTTGGGCTTATACTTGAGGATAGGCTAGACCTACAGGAGAGGGTGTTAACGTTCTTCAGTGACTCTGCTGTGTAGCAGAGGCACTGGTTGGTGGCTGGAGTAAAACCAGCATAGTGGCTGGTGCTGGCGGAGGATGGAATGTGGATGAGACGCGGATGGGACGTGGAAGGGACGTGGATGGGTTGCGGAGGGCCGCAGACTGGCTTGCCTTTGGCACACCTGCTGCACACTGGCTGCGCGTCCATGCTGCGGATGTGATTTTATGTGCAGAGCTCATTGAGCTGAGCTTCTGCACCTGCTACCAGGTTTCAGATACCAGAGCCCTGCCTCCTCCAATATTGAGTATCTTAGTGACAACCAGGAAGTGTGTGAGGGGCTATAGATACATGTGCTTTGCAAGAAAATAACAAAGGTTAACACTCAACTAAGAACACGTCAAAGCAAGTCAAAAAAATATTCGTTTATGATCCGAGGTCAATTAACAACAATTAAAAGCAAGTTTAAAAGAAATTCATATTATCTCTCAAGTCAGTGATGATTGATCAGCTTGACCTGCCAAGTTCCTCAGCACATTTGGGCCAAATATGGGTCTGCATTCTCTACACCAATGGGGAATTCCAGTTATGGGCAGTGTCTTCTGGGTTGAACAATGCCCAAGCTACCATCAGAGGTTAGTCAACCAGGTCCTGGCTGGTTTGGACAATTTTGGTGCAACCTACCTAGGTGACATTGTGGTCTTCAGTTTTAGCTGGAAGGACCACCTGTGCCACCTCAAAGAAGTGCTTCAGGCTCTACATATGGCAGGCCTGACTATCAAGGCTAGTAACTGCCAGATCGGGCAGGGTTGAGTGGTCTACTTGGGTCACCGAGTGGGAGGTGGCAAGGTGCATCTCCTCCAGACCAATATTGAAACTATGCTTTCTTAGACCTCAGAGCTACTACAGGCTATTGGATCATTGTTGCCCCCTTGACAGAGCTGACTTACAAGAAGCAGCCACATCAGGTGATCTGGACAGAGGTGTGGCAGAAAGTGTTTGCACCCCGAATGATGCTATGTGCACACCAGTGCTCAAAGCCCCTGACTTCTTCCAAGAGTTCATTGTGCAGACAGATGCTTCAGAGCATTGCATTAGGGCCTTGCTCCCACAGCTAAACGAAGAGGTCCTGCACAACCTGTAGCCATCAGTAGGAAGCTCCTTCCCAGGGACCAGAGGTAGAGTGGAATAGAAAGGCAAGCCTTTGTCATAGTTGGGGCACTGAGGAACCTGAGACAATACCTGTTTGGTGCTCACTTTTGGGTTCAGATAGACGACAGACCCCTCAGATGGTTAATGCAGATGAGGGGTGAGAATCCCAAACTGTTGAGATTGTCCATCTCCCTACAGTGAATGGACTGGATGGTGGCACACCATCCTGGAACATACCATGACAATGCTGATGGTCTCTCCAGCTTCTTCCGCCTTAGTAGAGAGAACTCCCAAGGAGTTGGGTAGCTCTCCAACTTTCAGCAGGGAGGAACAAATGCTAGACTTGGCATCCTTGGCATGGTTTCCCCTAACGTTTTGCCTTCAGACCTCCTGTTTTGCTGACTTCATTTTTGCTGATCTTAGGCTTCTTCAAATGGTACAACTGTTAACCAGCACTAATGTGCTTGTGCTAGTACCCTAAAATGTGGTAACATTGATTTAGTCACAATTGACATATTTAATTTACTTGTACCACTGTTGGAAATAGGGTCTTTGGTTGGCAGAGGTATGCACCTGGTCCAAGTAGGGGCCCCCACTCTATCCAGGGTAAACTAGATACACACTAAAAGATAACCTGTTCTTGCCCTCCAGTAGCTTGGCACAGAGCAGCCAGGCTTATCTAAAGAGGCAATGGGTAAAGTATTTGTGTAATCCATACACACAGTAACACAATGAAAACACCACAAAAATATTCCACACAGGGTTAAAATATAAATTATATTTTTATGAGTAAAACAAGACCAAATTAACAAAAGTCCAATAAGTAAAATCAGAGTTATGAATTTTTAAAGATTAAATAAAAATATAGTGCTTAGAGTCATAAAGAGCCAATCGGGGACATCTGGTCACACTAGACTGAAGTAAATCCAAAGTTCAGGTCAACCGTGATGGAGCACAGGCCGGTTACAGGACTCACGCAGTTCCCACTGTAAAAGTACCTTGGCTGGTGGAAGCGTCAACCCAGTAGACCTGATGCGAGGAGCAGAGGCGGTGATGCGTCATCATGGATCATGTGGATGGATGCGATGCATCAGTTCTGATCCGGCAAGTCAGCAAGACTTTGGCAATGAACCCCTTTGCAATTAAGGTGGTCCGTTGTCATCGAGCCACGCAGTCCATCATCATCGAGCCTTGCAGTCCATTTAAGTGATGTCGATGATCAGCAGCAGCATCAGCGTCAGAGAGCGATGCGTCGGTTCCAATCAGCACAAAGTAATCAATGGATATATTCTGATAGATATGCCTAGAAAAGTATTTTTCAAGGGCCCAGGCCTGGGTTGGCATCACTTGGAAAGACAGGACTCGCAGATGGCAGAGTCCAGGTGTCGTTGCAGGGTTGAAGGAAGTCTTTGATGGCCTTGAAACTTCAAAGCTGGGGGCAAGCCAGCAAGCCCTTGGAGTCACTCTGGCTTCAAGAGAGATGGGTCCAGTCCTTTTCCTCAGCAGGGCATAGGACAGTAAGGAGCGGGCAACAGGCAGCAAAGCAGAGCAGAAAAGCAGTTCTTCCTTAGCAGCAGTTCACCAGAGTGGCAGTCCGTGTAGCAGTACAGCAGTCCTTCTTCCTGGCAGAGTTCTTCACAGGTCCAAAAGTGTACTGACTTGTTAGGGTTAGAGGCCCAGTACTTGTACCCAGTTGTACCCTTGAGGTGAGGGTGACTTTAAAAAAGTGTCTGTGAAGTGCACAGGAGCCCTTTCCTCCCAGCCCTGGCGCCGGACTATTGCAGGGGATAATCAGCCCTTTGTGTGGAGACAGGACACTACCTATTCAGTTGCAAGTGACAGCACCTCTCTCCGTTCCTGCCCAGAAAGGCTCATCAGAATGAAGATTTGTGCTGAGGCACATCTAGCCTTCCCGTGTTTGTGGCTGTCTAGAGGAAGTGCACACAATGAAGCTGTTAACCAACACCATATGCATATTGGAGACAGGCTGCAAGCACGCAGAGAAGTAAGAGCTGAGAAACACCCACTTCTAAAAATGGCATTTCTAAAAAAGTAATGTTAAATGCAACTTTACCTGTAAAGAGGATTTACCATTACCACTCCAAAGATATAAAACATGACACAGCTACTACTTTGTATTCAGAAATTACAGCTTAAAAGTGTATTAAGGAAAATCCACTGTTAACCCATGAGAGAAGTAGACCTCACAGTAGTGAAAAACAAATTTGGTTGTTTGTCACCACCAGGAGATGCAAAACTTAAAATTACATGTCCTACCTTTTACTTACACAGCACTAACCCCGGGCATAGTGGGCAAAACGGGTCTACGCGGAGGACCATGGAGTTGAGAACAAACTCCGTGGAGCTCCATGTAGACCCGCTATGTCACCACCTCCCACAAACTTTGTGGCGCGCACTGCATCACATTTGGCAATGCAGTGCGCGCTACAAAATTCATTTTATTTATTTTTATGTATACTTACCTATAATCGGCTGTAATCTGTAGTTTACTACCTCCCACCCTGCCCCTGCCCCTCCCCACGTCACCGCCCGGCATCACTCCTATGACCAACCACTACTGGGGCAGGGTGCAATGTATTAAAGATGAAGAACATGCATTTGTGACTGTTACATGCCCTGGTAGTGAACAACTCTTATTTATGCTTTTCACTACTGCAAGGTCTTTCTCTCCCATATGATAACATTGGAGTTGACTTATTAAATTTTATAAGAGTAATTTCCAAAGGGAAGAGATGAACCCTTCAAGTTTGGTGTCTCTGGATTCAAAATGTGAAATCCGAATTTATGGTGAAGTCAGATTTTAAATTGCAATTCTGAAAATGCCACCTTAAGAAAGTTGGCAATTTCTTGCTTTTGCCATTTGGCACCTGCTGCCTGTCTTTGATCACATTTCTGGAGTGGGTGACAGTTGGACTTTGTGTATATTCGCTCTAGACAGTCACACACATTGGGAGCTTAGTAAGACTTTATGGGCCATCCTGGCAGGATCTGAGGGAGGAGCTGGACCCAGCCTCACTTACATCTAAATAGGTTGTGTCCCATCCCTGCACAAAGGAATGCATGCCCCATGTAATGAGTCTGGTACTAGGGCAGAAAGGGCAGGGCATCTGTGCAGTTCAAAGGCTTTTCTTTGAAGTCTTACCCACTTCAAAGGCAGCACTGGGTATAAGTACTGGACCTCATACAGCACAACTTCAGCAGAACCAGCAGAACTGATTCTGCGAAATATCTTGCAAATTTGCTAAATACTCGCAAAGCCAATTCATGAAAAATCGCAGATAGCGAAAAATCGCTAAATCGCTATTTGCGAGGTGCAATTTAAGGAGAACCCAAACCAAGTGGTAACCATGAAGTCAATACATTTTTTTTTTTAAAAACTAGTCACAGGTGCGGGCCTGACCAAACACACTTAAGGATACACAGTAGGAGCATGAGGACTTTCACAATGCCAGGACTCTACATGGTGGTCAGGCGGCGAAGGCTCCAGGCTGCAGCAAGGAACAGACGCAGGATCCAGGAGCGAATCTTCCACCTGCGGATCACCCTTCTGGGTCAAACTGTGGAGCAAATCTACTCTAAGTACCGCCTGAATGGGGCAATGATTACAAAGCTGATCCGGGATCTAGACCCCCTGATGCAGCACCCAACAAGGAGGACCAATGCCGTGCCCACCCATGTCCAGGTCTTGTGCAGCTTACACCTCCTGGCCTCCGGAAGCTTCCAGGGGATAGTTGCTGTTGCAGGGGGGATCTCCCAGAGCACCATGTCCTGCTGCCTAAGGAGTTTCCTGGAGGCAATGCTGACCCGGCTACACCATTACATCACATTCCCGACCACCCAACAGGACTTGGATCAAACCAACCTTGATTTTTACAACATTGCGCAATTCCCCCATGTAATTAGATGCATTGACTGTACCCATATCCACATATGCCCACCTGCACAATCAGAATGCATGTACCGGAACCGCAAGTGCTACCACTCCCTGAATATCCAGATTGTGTGCAACACTAAGACAATCATCACGGACATAGTGGCACAATACCCGGGGAGCACACATGACTCCTTCATATTCCGGCACAGCGGCTTGCACACACAACTGGCCAGGGGAGACTTTGGGGAAGGACACCTACTAGGTAAGTACACATGCCAACAAATAGTACATTGCGACCATGTAGCTGCGCATAACAGGCACTCACCCTCTGCTCCTTTCATTCAGGTGACAGCGCCTACGGTCTCCGTGAGTACCTCCTCACCCCATACCTCAACCCTGCCACACCACAGTAACGGCGTTACAATGCAGCACACATCCGCACAAGAAATTGCATTGAGCGGACATTTGGGCTTTTGAAGAGCCGATTCCGCATACTTCACAAGACTGATGGGGCCCTCAAATACCATGCTAAGGTCTGCTGCCGCATCGTGGCCGTGTGTGCAATACTCCACAACATTACTACTAAGCGGAGGATACCTGTAGAGATCTCTGGCAGTGAGTCGGAAGGGGACAACCGCCCACCTGCACATGTGCGTCATGCATGCGAGGAGAATCCTGCTGAAGGACACAGGCGCCACAACCAAATCACAATGAACTGTTTCTAGTGCACCCACTCCCTTAATCCAACACTTCACTCATGCATGACAATTGAAATAATGACATGAGTCAGATTTACTAGTGCATAATAAATCTTATTGTTTTTTTCACAATAATGTAATATATTTTTCTATAAATTGCATGAGAGCTGTATTGATTCATACAGCCCCATGTTTGTGAGGAGGGCATGCTTGTTTCATCAGCATGGCCCTGCATGTAAAATAATAAATAGTCTGTGGCGCCTCCGGGTGGACGCTCCCAGTCGCCTTTCGACCTCCTCCACATCAGCATTAGCCTGTGAGGCTGCATTTGGCCTGGTGCTGCGGCCGGGTACCGTCACCAGCGGCAACGACAGGCTGCTGTGGCTGGAATTGCCCTCACTGGCATCATCCCCCCCACCTGCCTGGCCATGTCCAGTCGCCTGCAGACTCTGCACTGCAGTGGTGACTTGCTCCAGTGCCCTAGCGACATCCTGGCAGCATTGCACAATTTGTATTTGCATCGCTAATGATCAACGCGATAGCTGGGAGGTGGCATTCCCAATTATGTGGTTGGTGTACGCTGACAGGCGGGTCAGCAGCTGGCGGTGGCAGCGGCGGTTGACATCCTGCTTGGACACCAGGACCTGGCTGTTTTCCCGGACGGCAGCGGTCATTCTTTCCTGGCTTTCACTGAGCTGTCCCACATTACGTGCCGTCTTGTGCAGCTGCAGGTGGATGGCTGCCAAGTGACGTGCCTGCTGTTGATGTACACAGAGCATCCGACGCTCAATAGACAGGCCAGGTACCCGGACATTCACCCCCCTGCCGGGGCGTGGTGTTGTGTTGCGCGGCTCTCTCACCAGTCCGCTGGACTGTGAACGAACAGTGGCTGTGCGCCTTGTCTGCTTCCGTGCTGCAGCTGTAGTTGCCAGTGCCACGGGCATGGGTGTAACTGGGGGTGGTTGTGGCGCGCCTTTTGTTGCAGGGGTGGCCCTGTCCACAGGGGCAGGTGGTGGTACTACTGCTGCTGGTGCTGGCTGTGATGGTCCTGGTTGAGGGTTAGGATGGCCCTCTCCCTCGGTGTCATGGGGTTTGTCGTCAATGTGAAGGGCCTCACTATCGGTGCTGGGTTGTTCTGGGCCACCTGTGATGTAAATGGGACGGTGATTAATGACATGTTTCTTGCACATGGGAGGTTGCTACATGCATGCAGGCTAGCATTCCCTGACTGGCTTTAGGAATGACTCTCACTGGACAGGTCTGGCTGTATGGGGCTATCTGAAAAATGTGGTCACACTACAAGTCCCAAAATGCAAATGGGCTTTTCTGGTGTGCATGGCCTGCATGACTGGGGTTTCTAATGGGTAGCTCTGGAGTCATGGCCATTGTTAGGGGACAGGGCCGCAGTCGCATGGCACTTAGCTTGGGATTCCTGGGTGGGTCGGGAGGAGTCCAGCCGGGTTACCCCCACTCATGCCTCGGGATTCAGGGTGTCCTCCAGAAGGTCCTCCAGTGGGGTGTTGGGTGGTACAGTGGGCTCTCCTCCTCCGGTTCCCAGTCGCTCCCCCAGCCTCTCTGCAATTCTTTCCTTTGCACGCCCCCTGAGGTCATACCACCTCTTTTTCAGGTCCTCTATGGAGCGCTGGGTCACTCCCACTGCATTTACTTTAGCGCGGATGCGCAGCCAAATGCGCCTCTTCTCCGCCTCAGGCACCCTCCTTGAATCCTTCCCAAAAAGCCGGTCATGATCTTTGGTTACTCCCTCAATTAAATATTCCAATTCCTGCTCGGAAAATTTGATTTTTCTTTTCCTTCCTGAGGCACTGCTCCCTGCTGCTTCCTGGGACATTTTCTGGGGTGGTTTGTCTCCTGATTTGCAGCTGAAGGTGGTCTGTAGTGGAGCTCTGGCCAGTGCTGCTTCCACTTTCAGGATCAGTGTGCTGAATGAGGGAGGGAGCTGCCTGCTTCCTGGTTGTAATGTCATCACTGTGCTCGAAATGCGTCTTCCCATTTTTGCGATCTCGCAATTAGCGAGATCGCAATTTGCGATTTCGGTAATTGCGGGATCGCAATTTCTACACGGAAAAAGGCCGATTCTGCGAATTTATTTGCGATTTTAGCAAAATCGCAAACGGCTATTGCGGCCGATTGCGATTTGCTTTTTTTATCGCATTTTTTCATGAATCCCATTCTGTGAATTCTGAATTGCGATTCGGTAATTCTCGCAATTTAGAATGCGCAGAATGTAGCTTTGATGCATCTGGGGGTTGGTTTTTTACCATTGCGCACTCATGACAATGTGAAATAAGAGCTGAGATATCCCAAAGATCCCCAAGGTCCAGGTGCATGGAGTTTGCTGATATCTCACACTGACACACAGTTCTCCTTTCATGGCTGGCTGCCACATAATACACAGGTAATAGCGCCATTGGCCATGTTGGTAGAGTAGTGTTGTATGGCAGTGTTCAATTTTGGTTGGGGCATTGACTCTGACCATGCCTAAATGTGGTCTGTATGTTAAACAGTCAGAACAACGTGGGCAGAGCCATGCGTGTTTCGACTACACAAGCGCTACCATGCTTGCCTTAACCACACATATGCCTGGTTAAAGCAGTGCACAGTCTAGCTGCTGCCTGCAGCTCGGCGGAAGAAGAAAGACGCCAAGAAGAGAGAATGTTGTGAGGTAAGTGGGGCTGGTGCCAGGTTTGCAGGGAGTAGATTGTATGGGTTGGTTGTCAAGGTCGTTTTCAGGGCTGAGGGTTGGGTCATTTTCAGGACTGCGGGGTTCGGGTTAATTTCAGGACTGGGGGGTCTGGTCATTTTCAGGGTCGGGTGGGGTATTGTTTCAGGGTTAGGTTAAGGGGGGCGGGTAGTTTTCGGGGCTGGGGATGGGGGTCAGGGTAGTTTTCAGGGGTGGTGGGCCGGGTAGTTTTTAGTGCTGGGAGCATTGGGTTAGTTTACAGGGCTGGTGGTGAGTTAGGGCCATTTTTAATTAGGGGTTAGGGTATTAGGCCCAAGGGCAGTGGAAGGAGTTGGGGTAGTTTTAGGAACAGCATTGGGAGTGGAAGGGGGTCGGGGTAGTGTATGGTAAGGGGCAGGTTTTTAGGCCTCAGGGCAGGGGGAGGGGATTGGATAGTTGGGGAAATTTTTAGGTCTTAGGGGAGGGTGAGGTAGTTTTTTTAGGGGTCGGGGAGTGGGGGTCAAAGTAGTTTTGGGGGTTTAAGGCCTTGGGGTAATTTAAGTGACAGCACAGGAGGGGGAATTCGGGGTAATGTATATTAAAGGTTAGGAACAGCTTGGGTGGTGGGAGGGGATGGGGTATTTGGACCTCAGTGTAGGGGGCAAGGTAGGAGGTTTGTAGCTTAGGATGTGGGGGAGGTTGTGACATAGCCATGCATAGCCCTTTACTGTTCATGCCTTTGCTATGAAAGTGCGTGGTAAAGGCATGCATGTTACAGGAATGCATGGTTAAAAAACATTTCTTGTTCGGGCTGCATGGTAGAGGCACTTGTGTTTTAGCCATGCATGCCTCTATCGTACAACAAGTCAGTATAGCTATAATGTAGCACAATACATGACTGCATGACTTGTTGCTTGGTACAATGACTGTACCACAAGGTGTTTTTACATTTTCTTTCCCTGAGGCCGTCATTTGCCGCATAGCAGTGAAGCTGGAAATGTAATTCAATTAACACTTATTTCTGCTACATATGCAGATTAAGAAACAAGCAGAATTGTCATGGTAGTTCTGCAAACTGGAACATTAATTCTACATGCACAAAATAACTCACATTCATTGTACTTTAACATGCCCATAAACACACAGGAACTCCTTTGAAAATGTTCTCTCTCACAAGATTTGACTGTGAGTGTGCTCGGTACGTACACCTACATGTTAGAGACACTTGAAAGATCTGTCCTTCAAACTTAAACCATTAGGCAACTTATACTTCCAAATTCACACCGTGCATCTCAATTCAGCCTAAAATATTCGGATCACCATCAGCACCACCTTGGAATCTTGCTCCTTAATTACATTATAACCACCCTGGGACTGGCTCTAGAATAATGAACATATGCAAAAGAAAGCACTTTGCTTGTCACATAAGTCCCCTCACTGGGCACACAGAGTGCCTCACCAGCAGTGCTTAACTTGAGCCGGTGCTTTCCTGTGCTCGGCACCTGCACTTAATTGCCGGCACTTGGAACAGCTGCTCATTTAAAGATGGGCAGGACAACAGTTATTTAATAATTCAATACATGTTTAAAACAACTAATACCAGCCACTCATCCAAACCATTTTCAAAGCTTGGGGGCCTTGAACAGTCTGAATTGTCACACTTGTAGCAGTGTGATGGTTAGTAGTTGTGTAACTTCTGTTATTGGCAGCGCTGGCATTGGCAATGTGTGGTGCAAACTGCGGTGGCCTCATTACAAAGGCCCCAGCATGTATTTGTTTACAAATTAAGCACTTCACTAGACTATGTCTGTCTGTCAGAATCCAGGTTTAAGGAAAGGCTCCTACAAATGACTGCCTAAACATATTGAGTTGTGAGTTTTGAATTATGCTATATTATAATCTGTTTATAAAGTGGACGTGTCAGTCAGGGGTCTTTTAAGCACAGTACAGTACCTATTGGACATTCTGGGTTGACTATTCATCTAAAATTTCACTTTTAAAATTCAAGAAAGGGCTAAGCCCCCTGCCCCGAACAACCTCTTTTTTCTGTGTACATTATTCTGCCCTCATTCAAGAAGTAATCCGAGGGCTAAACAAAATTAAATCAGAAGAAAAAATGCAAAGTTTACACGCTACAATGGTAACATGGACTGAATCATGTTATGTGTAATACCTTCTTTATGTACATTTGCGAAACTGTTGATATTTTTGTTTTTCAGTTACATTATGAAAATATAGAAACAATTAAATATATTTATATTTTCAAACATAGCTACAGACTATAAGCCTCAATTACGAAACATGTATACATTTGATTAACTATAACATTATTACTATTTTTTACAGACCTGGGTTAATTCTGATAATCTTATGAAATAACTTTAAACAACCGATCCTTGTCCCTTAGCAGTTTCAGAATGCAAACATTTTCTCAGCTAAAAAGATACCGTACAGTTGGACAATTGAAACAGACATACCCTGAAGGAAGCTATCAAATTCAATAAAGCTAAAGCAAAATGGGCAAGTAAAAAACAACACTTCCGCTTATAACTCATAAAAAGGAGGAATGCTAACCAGTTGGTGGAAATGGCAGATGAAATCAATGTCAGAACGACAGTGGCACAAAATGATGTCTCGGCTAGTGCAATCAAATAGATGAAAAACTACGTTCAAAGGCTCAGAGCAAGTCAGACACAGTACAGGAACATCTGAGGACGAAAAGAAACCGCTGTCTTACTGGTGGCACGCTAAGCAATACACGTTGAACAACGATAGTTTGAACTGACAGATGTATTGATGGGACTAGATCACCAGTGCTGCAAGGCCCTAGACTAGCAGGCAAACACACACCCGTGCATAATTCGGCATTTTACTCATTTGTAGGGGTGCATTATAATCACGAGTAGAGCGCACCCGCATATAATCGTGTCTTGTGTATCTGTGCGAGCAGGGCCGGACTGGGAACTGAAAGCAGCCCTGGCAAATTTTGTCAGACCAGCCCCCATCAGGCACGTAGCAAGCCAGCCCCCGTCCGGCGCATAGCAAGCGAGCGCAGCGAGCGTACCCGATGATCACTAGGGGTGTTTGGGGGGGGTTCTCCCCCCAAGAAATTTTTGGAAAACGACAGACCAAAATGGTGAATTTTACAGCACATTTTCATCACATATTCAAATTGTATCAACCTTCAAAGCACAGTAAAGAGTAGATGATGACCTTAAACTACATCAGGTTACCCACCCAGTCATATGTACCCATAGGCATTCTTTCAGAGAGCACCAAAAATAGACACAAGTAGTGAATCAGAGAGAACAAAGTAAAAGTGAGACCAGCCCCCACATGGTGTGTAGCGAGCAAGTGCCGTGAGCAACCACTAGGGGGAGGGAGAATAGAGATAGAGAGAGGGGAGAAAGAGAGGGAAGAAAGAGAGGGGAGAGAGGCAGAGGGAGAGAGAGGCGAGGGGGTGAGAAATACAGGGATAGAAAAGGGAGAGAGGGAAGAGAGGGGAGAGAGGCAGGGAGAGAGGGAGAGGCAGTGGGAA